>NC_072431.2:93117500-95517500 GCF_028878055.3 Symphalangus syndactylus | reverse complement strand
CATGAAACACTAGGAAATAAAAGTTTCATTCTGAGTTGATGCTGACAGGGTATCCCATCCATTGACAGGACATGGTGTAGCACAGAGACCCGGTAAGGATAATGCGGCCCCTGGTGCTCAGCTGCCTGACTTCACCAAAAGAGACTCCCCATTACTTGGTTTCAGACCCTGAAAGTCTTTTGAAAGAAAATACATCCAACTTTAAATAAAAGTTTCTTTTAAAACATCAAAAGCAAATATGAACAATTTGGGAGATTATCAACTAGTGCCAATAAAATCTCTTTAAGGTAGTATACACATAGAAATCATTATTTAAAAAAAAAGATATTTATAAAGACTAGAAAACAAAGTCTCCAAATCATTATCTAAAAAGTTTTTTCAGGCCAGGCGTGGTGGCTCACGCCTGTAGTCCCAGCACTTTGGGGGGCCAAGGCAGGAGTAGCACTTGAGGCCAGGAGTCTGAGACCAGCCTGGCCAACATGCAAAACCCCATCTCCACTAAAAATACAAAAATTAAGCGGAGGCTGCAGTGAGCCCAGATCATGCCACTGCTCTCCAGCCTGGGCCACAGAGTGAGAGCCTGTTTAAAAAAAAAAAAAAAAAAGAGAGAAAAAGTTTTTCCATGTATATTTTATGTTACATACACACCCCCGCCACCAGCAAAGCATGTGCCATGTGCTTGAATTAACCTTCGTGTCTTACGATTATAAAATGTTAACTGTGTTGATACTCACTTGGATCTTCTTACACACCATGACTCTTCTAGAATGTAATAGTTCACTTTTAACTTTATCAGTTCTCGCTTCACTTCTTCGGCTGCTTTCCGACTATACATTGAGTATACTATTTTCGTTCTGGCTCTTTAAAGAAAAATAATTGGGCATAAAATTTTCAAGACTAAAACGATACAATAACACATTTGGAAGAAAGCACTGAATTAGACTAGAAGACAATGAAGAATAATCCAGTCAGGAGGAAATTCCCCATGGAAGTTCCCGCTAAGGGGCATCAGTGAGGTCAAAAGCAGAAGGCAGAAGGAGGACAAGTCGTGGGAGAAGAGGGTGACCTTTAATACACCCCTACATTTCCAAACTTGGTCTCTTTGTGTTTGTTCACTTATTTATTTGTCTTAAATTCTTCACTACTCTATCACATGTAAGAGTAAGGTACCCTGTGTGTGAACAGGGATGAACTACAACAAACACAACTATAGGACTACTCTGAAGCTGCAACAGTCCCAAATTTGATATCAACAATAATTCACATTAAATGGTTCTTCGTTTTATTTCTAGATTTAAGAAAAACTAAACTTATTTGACAAAATTGGTCTGGAAATTAGCTTGATGAGATTGATTTTTTAATGAAAAAGCTTATTTGTGAATGTACATGCCATTGTTATGCAAAAGAAGATGCTAATAAGATTCACCTAATCACTTTGAAAATGAATAGCTTCACCTGCCTTAGAAACTGCATAAAAAATTAAATTAAAAAAAAATTTAGACAACATGTCTCTAAATTATTTTTTAAAGTCTCAAAAAAATCTAAAAAAACATAAAACACCCAAGATCATTCTAACAGGCTATACTGGTGAAAACCAGAATAAACTCCTCTTTGAATGGGATTCTATTTCAAATGACTTCTCCAAACTCAAGAAAAATCACCTATGAGAAAACTTAATAAACACTCTAAGCTAAACTCTCCAGGGAGTTACAGGATGAAAAGGACTTGGACATTTTAGAGCCCTGTTAACCTGTGGGAAAGTGCGATAGTATGACTTCTTTTTTCTGCCTGGTAGAGAAGACAGCCCCCAAAGTTGTCGCTTTCCTGCCCTGTGAAGCCTTAACGGATTTGTTTAGAGCTTAGCAGTCTTATTTCAGCTTTCTGCTCCCTGACTCGATAAGCCTCAGTTCATCATATCCTTTTGGAACATTCCTCATTACTTTGCTGGTGTCCTCCACTCACTGTCTGTTTGCATGGGAGGTTTGTTTTGATGATGCGAGACTGTGCACTGACCTCAAGCCTGCGTCTTCATAATGTGGATGATTCACAATGGGTCGAAGCGCAGAGAGCTTAACACTTGCCATCGTGGGCATGGCACCTGCAAACACTGCATCTGGAAAGGAAGAGGAAGGTCTCAGGAAGACACTCACTGAGGGTGAGAAGGGGTCTCCTTCAAGTTTAAATCAATTATTTCACAGGTAACAGAGCAGAGGTCCAGCAGGTTCATGACTTCAAGATTCAATGGCAGAACTAGAATGAAGTCATATGGCTGATAAAGTAGCAGTTGGCAGCCAGGCCTGGGTAAACTATTTTCCTTGGAAAATAGAGCTTCATCATCTCATCATTAAAGATTTCTTTCTTTCTTTAAAGAAAAATCTTAGAAATCTTTCCTGAATCTAAAAAAGAAGTATCAAATGGACTAGGAAAGCTTTATAGTAACAAGGAGTTCTGGAAGATGATTTAGTATTCAATCATTTGATACTCAGATGACAACAAAGTCTCCCTTTCCACACACATGAATAAAATGTCACATTCCATGAGTCTATTTCAAGAAGGAATGTGAAGGACTAATATTAAAAATACATTAAGAAAATAAGCACAGTAAAAATTATTTTAAATGTGGCATTTATGACTGTGAATAAATTTTGAAAAAATTAAAATCTATAAAAAATGGCAGAATAAATTACTAGGAACATATGTATAATGTTTCCCCTGTAAACCATTTAAACAGGATTGATACCTCCTTTGTTTTAGATATTCTAAAAGCAACATTGCTTAGAAAGAGTGAGATCAGTGGAAACAACTAGGGTTTAAAAGTTTGCAGTGGTATATAAAATTGTGGGAAAAACAGTTAAATAATATGATTTTTTTTTTTTTTTTTACCTGGTTTAGTACTATATTTGATCCATTCTATAAGTTCTTCTTGCGGCAAATTGCTGAACTCCCCTACAATATTCCACTGGGTTTGCAGATTTGCTGAACCTTGTATTGACATTGCTGCTAATATAGCAAAAACAACAGCACCAGGATGTACTTTGCAAAAGAGCCATCCAAATAGCTGAAACCAAATTAAGAATACATTGGTAATTGTTAGTATAAAGTAGTATGCATCTGTTATGCAAAACTTCTTCCCAGAGAAGAATGTGGCCTCTGCTAGAGTCCCAAATAAAGGATTAATTATCCTAAAGAAAAAGCCCCAAAATAATAATCTTTGGGATCAAAAGAATTCTACCATCAGCCTCATATAAGTGGAACACAATGTAGGAAGCTCTTTGCTCAATCTGCTTTCTCTACTCCCAGATTCAAGTAAAGGCACAACCAATTTACAAGGCCCAGTGCAAAACAAAAATGTGGGGTCTCCTGTTAAAAAATTATTAAGACGTTCAAAACAGCAGCAGCAAACATTCAACCAAGTTCAGGGTCCTTCTAAATGCGAGGTCCTGTGTGACCAGCAGGAACCCCACACTTGCAAAACCTGCCCTGGGTGACACTTTCTATTAGGTTGGTGCAAAAGTAATTGCAGGTTTTGCTATTTTTAATGACAAAATCCACAATTACTTTTGCACCAACCTATATCATCAGTCATGCTGTGGGATAAGACTCAAGATTAAAGGCTTCCAACCAGCCTCCTTTCCTGTGCCTGCCTGAAGGGGTCAGAAAGGTGGAAAGTAGTGCCTTTCTAACATAATACAACATTCTGATTGGGAACCTCAAGGCTGGCTAATTTTTTCCACATGCAAATAGTCCACACTCCACAACAACACTTTGTTCTCTTGATCTTTCTCTACGTGTCTACAGAGCTAGATTTCAAGTTTCTTGAGGGCTTATAAACACTGGCTTTTGACTTTTCTGTCCACTACTCTCTCCTCTATTCCTAGAGTGCACAGTGTAGGTGCTTAGTGACTATCTGCTACATTTAAGGGAGGTGCTGCTGTTGTACCTAGGCTGGTTGACTGATGGAAAGGTGACACTAGGGAGAAGCATAAATCTGTGAATACAGAACAAGGAGGCAGTTATCCAGGAAAAATAAGCAGCAAACCGCCAAGGAAGGCTTAAACTAAATTTTAAAAAGCACAAGTCAAGAATGTGCACACAAATGTGAACCAAATGAAAAAAAAAAGTTAAGTTTGATACTAAAAAAAGAATATATAATTTTGAAATTGTTAGAATTATTTGTGATATGAATGTCAAAACAAAAAAGGTTATTATTTGTACAATTAAGCTCTGCTTTCTGTCAGCACCTGCAGTAATCACTCATGAACTCAGTCTGTACTAAATCGGTATTTGTTGTACACCAACAACTATTTTAAATCTTTAGAAAGATAAAAAATGATCAGCTTTGGCCCTTACCCTTTAAGAAAGATAAGTACAAAACCATGAAGAGCTTTAACTATAATCACTTAAAAGACTTTGTAATTCATTATTTTAGGGCCACTCAATAATAAAGGCTAAAATTATCATAGTAGCTATACTCCAACATAACATATTACCTGTCTTGAGCAGATCAGTGATGCCATAACACACATGTGTGGTGTCAAGAAGAGTTTTAGTCTCATAATTAAAATACCAAGGGCCGTATATGCTAACAATTGCAATGCATGGTAAACCAGCTGAAAGAAAGAAGAAAATGTTTTTTACTCCTACTGTTTGTGAAGTTTAAGAATACTAAGCTAGCAATATGCAGAAAGGGGTATGTTCTCCTTAGTAACAAAAAATACTACTACTTTGGTTTCTGAAATTTCTAAAACAATTCTTAAAATTCACTTTCAAACTGTTCCATTTTAGTGGAAGGCTACAATTATAAAGTCATTAAGGCAAGTGTTTCTGTGATTCTCAGAGTCAAACCTGTGGTTAATAAAGCCCACATTTTTTAATCTACCTTGATGCTACCATCAGACCAAGAAAAGACAGAAATGACTGCTGCCTCAAGATCTGAGGGCTCCATTTTGGAACTGCCCTCAAAACCAGACTGGACCACTAGGAGAGGGGAGCAGTAACCAATCACATCTCTGAGGCCTCAAGCAAGATGAGCAGTGAGGAAAGTGATTTCCAATCATGCAATAGACACCTCACATGTATGTCTAAATGGGCTCCAGAAATCAACTGCCATTAGCGTAAAGATGATCAGAGCAGAACAAATGAGTTTCCTAGTTAATTTTAACGAATGAATGGTCAGTGAATATGCATGTAGCATTCTCATAAAAACACATAACAGGCTGTTTTCAAGATGATTGCTGACAATTGCCAACAAAGTTAGAAACTGGAACTAGAAAGGAAAGTCCAAATGCATGCAACTTTAAGATAAGTAAAATTATAATGATATTAAGTCTTTACCTCTCCATGATCAAACTGCTGTTTTCTGGAACAGAAAAAAATATATTGCTATCAATTCATTATTGAAGCACTTACTTCATACATTTGCATTTTCATCTTGCAAATAGGAATTTTACAACTTCTATAACATTCTCTCAGGACACACAGAGGCAAATCAAAATAACTAAAAGTCACATGCCAAAACTGGTGCTATACTCTTTTAAGAAAATTTATGAAGAATGATCATATTGTATTATATCCTATTTGACTACATGGGTATTTATTAGGACAACAAAGGCACACTGTGGTGTCCCAGCTCCCTCACTGGTGATACCCTAGCAAAGCATGGAATGAAAAAAACCTTTGAGATTTTCACTAGGCAACCAAGTAGAGATAACAAATAGGTGCTTATATGTGTAAATCTGAGTTCAAGGGAGAAGTCTGGGTCAGAGACAGAAACGTGTGAGTTGACAACGCACACCTTCTCTTTCTTAAGCACTGATATGTTCCCAAGACCTAGAGTAATACCTGGCACTTAGAGTTCAACATTTTTAATGAATGAACAAGTGTATCAATAAACTGTTAATCCAGGTAGCATATAATCTGAGAATCTAGCCTCAAAAAGACTGATATATTAGCAAACTCAGGACACACAAGGGGCTAGTGAAGGAGATGAAACAGTTCTTTCTTTATTCTTCTTTCACACCAAGTAAAAACTATCAGTTACCATTTGTTGAGTACTCACAATGTTAATATGCTTAGTACATTCCATTAACTCTAATCCTACAACCATTCATTACCCCAATTTACAGCCAAGGAAAGGAATCACAGAGCTAGTAAGTGGCAGCCAGGACTATATTCTGCCTGACTTCAGAGCCAATATACTTTTTACTACATCATGCTGCCTCTATCCCACTTTACTTCCTGGGTCTTTGAGTAAAGAGAATATTGGCATTCATGTCTTTGATAGTTAAAATTTATGTCCTACTCTTCTCCTTTTTACACTGGCTTTGGTAGTTATGCAAAATAAAATGTCAACATGCCACTCCTCTTCCAAAAAAGAGCTCTGATCCTATTTGAACTGAAAACCCCATGAAGCTCAATGGTTTCCTATCATTATTTCTATAGGTGAGTTATTACTCTTGAAGGGACAGCTTTGTTTCTGTGAAAAGTTCCACCTTCCTCTTCCAGAGTTGCGTACTACAGCTGAAACTTTGTAGCTTCTTCCTGAGCTCTGCAAAAATAATTTCACCTCAAATGAAGAAAAATTTTGGCATTGTAAACCAGAACGTTCTTCTTTCCCTCTTAGCCCTCAACTCAAATGTTACAGGTATAAACATATACCTGTATATGTTACAGTAAATTGTTTCTAAATGAGAACAAGGATTTTCTCAGGAGTATGTGCAATAATTTACCATTATGTTGGCAGAGACTTGGAGGTAAGGGAATAATACAAGGGTGTGTATATTCAAATTATAAAAGAAAATATAGGGCCAGGCGCAGTGGCTCATGCCTATAATCCCAGCACTTTGGGAGGCTAAGGCAGGCAGATCACGAGGTCACAAGTTCAAGAGCAGCCTGGCCAATATGGTGAAACCCCTGTCTCTACTAAAAATACAGAAATTAGCTGGGCATGGTGGTGGTTGCCTGTAGTCTTAGCTGTTCAGGAGCCTGAGGCAGACGAATCGCCTGAATCCAGGAGGCGGAGGTTGCAGTGAGCCGAGATCCTGCCACTGCACTCCTCCAGCCTCGGTGACAGAGCAAGTCTCTGTCTCAAAAAAAAGAAAAACTAAAAAAAAGAAAATATAGATACATACACATTCGACAATCCTTCTCCCCCCAAAATCCCACAAAAGAATAAAAGTAGAGTTAAAACTACCTTCACTCCATCCTCTAATCCCACACTCTTAATAATTACAGGATTTATCTTTCCAGATCACTTCTATGCACAAACACATAAAAACCTCTAAATTTTAAACAGAAGTATAATTATCCTATACACACACACATTGGCAATTTTTAAAATTCAATAATGTATACTGGACCTATTTCCATAAAGATGGCCTAACATTCCACTCTATGATTGTATCATAGTAGATATTTTGGATGTTTCCATTTCTCACATAACACACGATACTACAAAAGGCATTTCTCTCCATCATCTCTGTATTTCTGTGAGCATCTCTAGAGGGTACACTTGCACTGGTGGAACCTACAGGGCTAAAGGACAGACCCACTATATGTTTTACTGTGTATTGCCAAACTTCCCTCCCATCTACTACCTCCCACTCCTGCAAGCATTGGATATACTATTAATTTTTAGAAATATAAGAAGTGAAAAGGTCTTCACTTTAATCTAAATGTCTTTACCATAGGATCAAGACTACCTTCTCATGTTCATTAGTCATATGTAAATACTCACTCATTGAACTACTATTCTTTACTATCTTGCAGGCACTGTATATAAACTGTTGAACAAAAATGATTGCTCCCTTCAGGAGATACAGGTCAGACATCAACATTTAAGTACAAAGAGTGACAAATGGTAAGAGAGTAAGATAAAGGGTGTGATGGTGGAAAATACCAAGCATGCTATAGGCCTCTCTAACTCTCAGGTTATAAACATACCCTCTTGGTTAATTCTGGGGTTTTAGCTTTTTTCTATAGATAATTCTCTGCTTCACCTGAAATTTATTTTCTGTAAAAAGTGAGGTATGAATCCAGTTTTATATTTCCCTGCTCATTTCCCAAAAGGCAGTCCACTGGTCCTAAAACCACTCACATAATAATTTACTTTCCCTGCTGAACTGAAGTACAAAACTGTGTCCTTTGAGTGTAGATTATGTGCAGGGCTACTGTCAGACTGTACTGGATAACATCTGAGGGATGAATAAGTGATGTGCTGTGTTCTGCACAGATAGGAAATAAGAAGAAACGCCAGGAAGGGAAATGACCACAATAAAAACATCAATTATCAAATATTAGGTAGACAACATGTGAGTATAAAATTAATACACTGTAAATATCTATTTAATAAATGAACAGAGGAGGTAACAAAATTCTTAATAGCATATTTACCTTACATGTGTCTGTTGTTTAGCTAAGACACCCCACATATCACTAATAATCTGTAAATAGATTTTGAAACACTTTAGAAAAGCTGTGTTGGGAAAAATGATATTTTAAATAAAGTATCTTCTAAACTGTAAAACTTTTAATGAAAATATAAGTATAGAGAATAAGAGATAACTCAGAAAATAATAATCACAACAACATAATCTTATATTTGTGTAGTATCTGATCAAAGCTAATATTCAATAACCCTGTTGGGTAGATTGTATCATCCTCATTTTGTAAATGAGCAACAGGCTCATATGGATTAAATGATCGCCCTGTAGGTATACAACTACTAAGAAGCACTGCAGTCTTGAAACCAGATCTTCTGGCTTCAAATTCACATTCAGTGCTGCTTCCACCATGCCAATGTTGTTGGCCACACCTCTTCTTAACAGTGCACACGGAAAACTGGAGAGTTGGCTCAGAGGTTGATAATCACAGCTAGAAGCATTCAAAACACAGTCACTGTGCTTTCACATTTAGCAATAACGAGGAGGTCATCTAATCTAAAATCCTATCTCCAGTACAAATATTCTCTACAACACTGCTGACAGGCTGTAATCCAGCTCTCAGAATCCACCAGCTGCTGCTTGAATCTGTAACACTCTCCTTATCAGTTGAGATCAGTTCTGGTCAAAAGTCCTACCGCCTGGAATTGGCCATGATTCTAAGGAGCCAGATTGTGTGTAACCTTATTTTCAAGGCGCAGGCTTTTACCGTATTTCAAAGTAATTGTCCGCTTTCCATCTGAATCTTTTCTTCTTTAAACGAAACAGCCTAGCTAATAGTTTTCATCATCTCTCACCACTCAGGTTGCTGTCTTTTGCATGTGTTCTGGATGGCCAGTGCTTAGTATTTTTTGAGTACCCACTAGGTTCAAATCCACATAAACTATATAAAAGTGCAAAGCACACACAAAGCCTAGCACACAGCAGGAACTGACTATTAACTGATTAGAGATGAAAAGTGCATTGGAGTGCACAGCTGAATACCAGACGTAGCCCAATGACAGGGGAAGGTGCAGAGCCCGAGTCTCACTCTTCCCTTGCTTTTAAGTGGACATGATGTGAGGCTCCTAACAACATCTTTGATCTTTCAGTTCTGTATGTTAAAATGGAGATAACATTCGTCTACCCCATAGGGCTGTCGAATAACCAATTTAAATACTCATGTGAAAATGTTCTATACAAAGCAGAGTACAAATATGTAATATGAACACTTGTTATAATATAGAATATTCTACAAATCAATGACATTGTGTTAACACAGGAATCACTGGCTGCAGACCAGGAAGCTTTTAAGGTCTGTCATCTCTTTTCCGTCACAGATTAACTCTGTTCATTCTCTTAAGACACATTTGGTTACAGAGTGCACAATTCTTGAAAGAAAAAAAGAAAGGGAATATCACACTTGCTTTGACCTTATTTATATCTGGGCTTTGAATTTTATTATCAAAGCCAACTTGGGGACCTAAACATTTTATCTAGTTCATCAACACATTGCAAATACTGTTTTTTCTTTCTGATTAATAATAAACACAATCCAGTAGTTATTGCACACTGCACAAATCACTTAGAAAGGTATATTTTAAATATTTTAGGGAACTATTACATTAAAGGTAAAAGCCAGTGATAATTTACACAGGCAAGTTGTATCTGGGTCAATATGGTCTCTGATCATGCCTTCCAAAATACATGACTATCAAAACTTGAGCCATCCTTTTCCGATGTCTGTTTTATGCTAGCAGACAGAATATTTTGAAGCTATATAAATGTCTATCAAAAACTATCATTAAGAAAACATAGAATATGTTACATTAAGCCCATACAAAACGTTGTATCAGATTAATGTGGCCAAGTATATGCAACTACTATGTAAAAACAAGAAAATATTCTATTATAAGAAAGAGCTCTTAAGTGATGGACATACCTTTCTAACAATAGCAATAAACACTACAAGAACAACTGGAAGCAATAATGTCTTTGTGTATCTCAGTGGAGTCTGAAATTCAAAGAGATGTTTTGTTAGAAGGAAATATTTTAACCAAACAAAATTTCATTTCAAATAATGAAATAGGTAAATTTCTGAAAGTAGAGAAATATGAACATTCACCAATCTACTCACTGACTGCCATCATAAAAAGGAAGGTGCATTTCCATAGAAATGAACTTCCCCAAAATGCTGAGTTGAAACACTAAAAATATAGTACCCAAACACCTGTAAGTGTGAAATGTGACTGAAGAGATTACTGTTCACTTTTTGCATGCTACTTATCTAACAGAGAGACCAACTTAATATTCATCTAAGGTACGTAAAGCTCCTTAAATGGAATAAGCTTTTCCTGTATATTTTGTGGGGGATAAAAATAATATCCTTGAAACACACACACGCACGCACACACACACACACACTTTCTCACGCATAAACAAAATAATGATCTATGTTTGAGGGGAACAAAAGACTTTTACATTTTCTTTAGTAGCAGAAAAAAAAATAGAAATAAGTTTAATAACAAAGCCCTACACATTGTGAGCCTGTGCACCTCTCAATTACCTCTCCACCCAAAAAACCACTGTCAAAATTTTGCTCTTTTATACTTTTTTTACTTTTATGTGTGTTAATTATGGATTAATAAGACTATATCATTTTGTTTACTCTGTTATATATCTTAAGCATCTTTCCATGTCATCATGATATCATATTAGGAAATACCATGTTAAATTTCCCCCTCTTCTCCACTGTATGGGTGTACCATAATTGGAACATATGTTCCCTGAACTGACACTACTCTGTCTCTACAGCACAGTCCCTGTGAGTTAAGATACTTACAGTGATGAGGAATGGTATGCTGGAAACAGCTTTGCTATTTTCTTCAAATTAGCTGAAGTCATACTATGCCTCAATAATTTCTTTCATCACATAGCTTATGTTTAATACTCTCAGGTTGTAGCAGTATGTATGATGTTCTCAATAACGTTAAAGAACTTCTACCACATCCTAATTCTCTAATATTTGAAGGAGTCTTGAACCCCTACGAACATGCATTTCAATGTCTTGCAAGATGTGCTTCCTTTGTTTCAGCAGGTTTAACACTAAAACTCATATACCTTTGTCAGCCATTGTGTGTCAAAACCATTTGCCAGAACACAATAAATGAAGACTGACAGGCCACTGGAGTAAACAGTACCTCTGCAGAACACACTCAACTCCGAATGGCTGGTAGATAAAAGTTTCCTGTGTGGTGCCCTGTCATCCACTGGTCTGGAACTCTGGACACTGGGCTAACACAGTGGGATCATGAGGGAAACTAATATGTCAATAGAGTATTGTTGGCCAGTTTCATATACACACACATACCACTCTGAAGGAGTGACACAGATGATGTAATTAATCAGTACCACATGGATGGTGTTAAAAATGCACATATATGCATGCTTGTTGAACTAAACCAGCTCATAAAGTATTGCAAATTAATATTTTATTTAAATATTTACTTATTTAAAATATCAAAGTACTTTCCTATGTATTATCTCATTTTGTCTTCACAATATCTGTTTATGGCATGCTACTAGAAACTAGTAAACTACAACACGAGGAATGAGAGTTGCTTGTTCAAGAACATCAAGCAAAATTGCAGGCTTCTGTCTCACAATCCACTAAACTACTCTCTGCTTTCCTTCTAAATCTCTGAATACAGTTTTAGAAAGAAAAATGCTGTTGGAATGAAAAGCTTGGACTTGATGTTTCAAAGCAAATATCTATTTAAATAACCACAAAATGAGTGGAAATGTAAGAGTTTGAGAGCTTGACTAAATTAATGCTATCACTGAAAAATGGCAACTTGAAATGCCTGTGTTGACTCACCTAGAAAACCACTGCTAGTCTGAATGTGTATTTCTAAATTATCAAAATGAGTAAAGGCCATATATCTCAGGGAGCTGCACTAAAGTAAATAGAAAAATCTTCCTCTAAGCTGCCAGATTTTCCTTTTCCTTCAAACTGAGATAACAGCACATAAAGAGTCTGATATAAGAGGAGCACCCTTTATGAAAAATGTATGGGCCAAAACCTTAGGAAACAGAACTAGAAATCACATCTTACCTCTTTTTCCATAAAGTCAAACTCCGCTGCACAGGTATACAATAAAGTATCAAAATCCTTATAACTAAAGAATTTTGATGTTAATAAGTTGCCAATATGAGCCTGGTAAGAAATAAAGTTACCATTACATTAAGCCATACACTGCAATAATATATTTTAATTTCAATAGTATCTGAAAATAGTTTTCATTACATTATGGAGCCCACCGTTCCCACACCAAGCCTGCTTTTGTTAAAGAAGGAAATGCTATATCCTCCACCTTCACAGTTCCCTTCTTTTGCTGAATAGTGATAGCTCCAACGACACCCTACCTTCCACACTCATCAACATCCCAAAGGCTTTTTCCCTTGGGTTTTCCCAGCTTACTGTGCTAAACCTGGTGAAGCAGGCTACACAGCATCTCCCTTGCTGGAGCCTACCAGCAGCTCTGGGCTTGGGAACACATACAGACTTCTTTTAATCATAAAAGCACAAAGGACTACGGGGTAAAGGAAAGGAAATACGAATTCTGAAAAGGAGATTGAAAAGAGTACTTGAGTGAAGTAGAAATGGGCAGGCATTGGAATAAAAGGTACTTTTTGACTGACAATCACCTCTCATATAATTATTCACATGTTATCAAGGATTCTCACTCACACTGCCACATTTGCCTCCCACAAAAAGCCATGTGAGGAAGGTGGAATTATTTTCAATTTATAAATAGGAAAACTAGGGCACAAAGATATAAAACATTTGTCAAATGTTCAAGTTCATTATAGTCTAAAAAAGCAACAACCAAAGAAAAGAGGAGAAATTATATCTAGGACAAACCATGACTAAAATTCTGTATGATATCTACATGAAGCGGAAGGAACAGGATAAGAGTAGGAACTAGATGGTGGCAGGTATGTGATGAAGCGTTTCAAAATACTGTGTCTTGTTGGGAGAAGAAATGTATGCTGATAAGTGTAAGAAATCAATAGGAAGAATATACAGCAACTAAAATAGCATAAGAAAACAAATCCCAAACAAAATGAAAGAAATAAGTCCTAGTATTATGACAATTAGCATATATGTAAAGAGCATACATTCACTAATTAAGGGACAGATGCTCAAATTGGACTTAAGGGAAAAAAATCTAATATTATATTGTCACCAAAAGAAATACTTAAAAGTATGCTGAAAGATTGAAAACAGAAGAATGGAAGAAGATATACCAGGTAAGTTTAAAACAAAGAAATCTGTTAGCAATTATAATGTCTCACAAAACTGAATTTAAGCAAAAAATATATGAAAAGAGACAATAAATATTATATGCTAGTAAAATTAACAAAAAAGCAAGATTATACATATTGCCAACATATCTGCAGTTAAAAATATAGATTCAAAGTACACAGAATAAGAACTGACAAAAACTAAAGGAAGAAATAGAAAAGTTGACAGTGTTCATTGAAAATGTTAAACACTGCCTCCCTGAATAAAAAAGCTGACAAAAGTTAACATAAAAGGTGAATACAATCAATTAGCTCACAGAGAATATAAACTTCACAAAGAGAATACACATTATCCTTGAACACAAGTGAAATATTTTTGAATATTCACATACCATGTAACAATAAATTCCAAATATATATATTTGATTATAAATGCAATAAAACTAGAAAATAACTAGAAATTGCTTTAAAAATTCTTGATTAGAAGTTAAATATCATAAAACTTAACCTTTAAAAAAATCACAAATAGACAATTTATAAGATACATTAAAAAGTACTACATACTTATAAAGAAAATTTTAGCTTTAAAAGCATTGATAAGAAAATAAGAGAGGTAAAAACAACAGAGTTAAGTATTTCCCTTGGGCATCAGAAGAAACAAAAAAGAAGTAAGAATAAGAATAAGGACAAAGAGAAACACAACAAAACCAAAGAGGACTAAAAAAGGTGTAACTTTAAAAATATTAAAACAATAGACCTCTAGAGCAAGTCTAATGAAGGAAATAAATGATGCAAACAAAAAGCAAAATGAAAAAGGGAGAAATAACTATGGACTCAACATAATAAGAAGAGTAGGCTACACAATTTGCTAATAAATTGTAAAACCTAGGTAAAATGGATACATTTCTGGAAATCATAAAACACCAACACTGGCACAAAAAGAAATAGAAAACTTGAATAGAACAAAAAGTATTCAAATATCTGAAATAGAAATCAAGTATCTTCCCTCCCAAAAAGCCCTAGGCTGAGATGGTTAACGTTGATGAATTATTAAACTTTCAAAAAAAAAACTTTCCCAAGTTGCCAGAAAGTAGGAAAAATAAAAAAAATTGACCACGAAAAAAAAAAAACTCACAACAGCTCTTAATAGGAGACCAATATTAATTCCAAATCCAAATAAGGAGAAGTCAACCAAAGAACAAAAAGATCACTTCCCAAATATGCATATACACAAAAATTCCAATAAGAATTTTAACTGACTAAATTTAAAAAGCATTATCCATTTGATGACATATATAAAATGGGCAAAATTCCTCTAAGGACATAAACTACCGAAGTTCACTCCAGATGAACTGGAGAGCTTCCTAATGAAATTGAATTTGTAGTAAAAAACCTACCCACAAAGAAAGCTCCAGGCCGTGACGGCTTCACTGCCAAATTCTACCAAACACTTAAGGAAGAGATAATACCAATTCTACACAAAAATCTCTCTGAAAACAGGAGACAGAACACTTGCAAATAATTTTAGGAGATGACATTACCCTGAAACCAAAACCAGACAAAATCATTACAAGAAAACTACAACAAATATTCCTCATGAATAATAGACGAAAATCCTTAAAAGTATTAGCCAACCAAATCCAACAATATAGAAAAGAAATACTGCATTTGAGCAGGTGAGGTTTATCCCAGGATACAAACTAGATCAACACTTATACATCAAAAGATGTGTCAACTTCCAAATATGGCAGAGTGAAGAAATTGGTAACTCCCATTCTCCAAAACAACTTGAAAATTGGACAAAATTCTAAAAAAAAAAACACTCATATCGGGTTCTAGAGATTAACCAAAAGGAAGCAACAATGTGGGAAGCATTCATTCATAAAAAACTGAGAAACTCTGGGTAAAAACAGTGGCAGTCTGTGGCATTTTTACCTAGGTTGCTCCCATCCACCTCGGCACCACCCCCATTTCCCCCATACTGTTAGTCCAACAGTTCTTTTGAAGGGGGCAGGACGGAGTGTGGCTACTCATAAAAAGAATCTGTACTACTGGAACAGGCTGACCTGATTTGGGGCGGACAGCTAAAAACCTACGCTCAGAGGCACCATCAGTAAAAGTAGAGAACTCAGTAGGAAATAAAAGGCTGGGTAGCCTTGCCACTATCTTCCTTTAACCAATGTCAAAATTAAGAATTTATGAGCCAATGCCCTTGATCAACGTTACGTATTTCTAAAAATACTAAAGTTACAACTAAGTTATTTCTAATTTGCAAATAACATAGTTTATAGCATCTTTTTTTTGGCCCTGCATAATTTTAGGCTATGACAGAAAATGACAATAATCGCTTTAACCTGAATTAATACCTTAACTGGTTCATGTTCCCCCAGTAAGTAAAACAGATTCTATAAACGCAGGACTAGGGTTATTTCACTTGTCTTCCTGCTCACGCTCTGCATACTGGCTGACTCACCCACCTTTCAGCTCTCATCCTCAGAGCTGACTTCCAGGATCCTTCCCTGATGCTCCTCCTGTGTATTCCTGCAGCACTCTGTACTTCATTTTTTATCATAGCCTTTATTACACTGTATTATAACTGCTAGGAATTGTTCCTATTTTCCAAATTTTCCACTAGACCATACCTTACTCAGTTTTGTATCTCTAGTATACTTTCCACTGTCAGGCACACAGGAGGTACTGAATGAATGAATGAATGAATACATTTTCAACTATAGTTTTATAGTTTTAAAAATCTTTCCACAGATTGTAGACCACCCATTTAATGGTCCATGTGTTTTCAATCTTTTAAGCAAAAATAACCCTTGTTCTTATGAAAACCTATATGAAAGAGATTAAGGTTAAACTGTCCTGGGTAAAAGAGAGGCTAGGAGATGGGGGAGTAGACAGCCCTCAGGGAAGATTCCTGGGAAGTCCTAGGACTTCACATAACCCAGTTTCAAAACCATAGCATTAATCTAGTACAGAAAGAAGAAAATCACCAATAAAAATACATTATAGGAAAAAAATAGTTCATTTTTTCCATGTTGGTTCTTCTGCTGCTTTTTAAAATTAAATCTTTGATAGCCTCCTGACTTAGGATGTGCTGATTAAAACACCAAAATAAAATAGGCAAAGCAATTATGGACAGAGATAATCTTTAAAATTATAAGACAGACTTCTCCATTTTATCTTCCCTTCTACCCTAATACCAAAAACAAACAAAAATCTTCTCTAAATAAGACTAACTTGGATTACATTATCTATAAAGGCTTATAAAAGCCTTTTACAAGTAATGACTTGAAAACTGGAGAGAAAAAAGAATGAGACTATAATACGATCTCCAGTTAAGGCTCTGAAGATGATGTCTTTACCAGTTACAAAGAAGCTAGAGAAAAATGACTGTATAGAGCTTAAAATTCTATCTTTAATTTATTATCTAGAGTTTTCCTGCTTTAAAATTTTAGTGACATGGACCAATAAAATAAGAGATTGTTTTAAGAAACCAATTTTGGAGAACGAAAATCTATATACAATTACATTTACTTTCTATTAAATAAAATAATAGGTGAACAGACTTCATCCTAGAATTTCATTTAATAGTGATACTTGAGTAACTCAATTTCTTAGCCTATTCGATTCTTTTCAAGTCTTTCAAATTTAAGCAAAAAATGCACTTACATCATCTGCAATACCAAAAATTTTAGATGTCAAGTATTTAAGTATGACAGTTCCAAATAACCAAAAACATCCTTGAATAACCTAAAAAAAAAGAAAACAAAAATAACTTTGATGCTTCATATTCCATAGACATAAGCTAGGAAGAAAAGAATAAATGCTTTAATCATACATGAAATACATATTGCTGTGTACAAGAGAAAATGCTAAAAAATGCATCTCAATTTAAAATCAAGCATGTTCCTCAAAAGCAAGGGGCAATAACTAAAAATAAAAATATAATCATACGATCTTATCAAAATTAATATATTTTTTATAGAAGATTTGCACAACCACTGCAGTTAAATTCCCTTTAACAGTTTTTTACATATGCACTGTTTCTTAGATGGAACATGAGTAATAAATAAAACTGGAATTTTGTAACTGCATACCCAGGATTAACTTAAACTTGTTTCATAAAAAGGGCAATTTGGTACATTAAAATTGAGCCCTAAAATACTATAAAACTGTTGGATCCCCTGAGTTACACAGCTCATTTTCTTAAAAGTAAAACATAAAACCAATGATATATTTTATAGAAGAAAAAACATAAGCATTAAAATAGATTCATTCTCACCCATAAACTAAGTTCAGATACATTTATTTTCAGGAAATGTGTTTTCATTGCCAGAATACCCTGAGTAGAGAAAAATAACATAGTATACACAGTTAATACTTATAGACATAAATTCAAGTACCAAAAAATTTTTCTAAATAATAAGATTCTCAAGTATCTAAAATTTAGCACATGGTTGACTTTCCACATACCATCCCCACATGCTCATTTCTAGAGTCAATGACTTCAAGGTATAGCCCTATTATCCAAAGTCAATTAGGTGAATGAGTGACTTTTTAAAGTTGAAAAGTGAATCACCATATGTAAATGTCTATGACTGATTTGACATATCTGATCTCTGAGCCATGAGGTATATAACATTTTCAGAATTTGGGACAGTAGTCATACAGGCATAAGATTTTCCTTTCGCTAAAAATTACTGACTCTTAGGGTAAACAACAAATGAAATGTCAATGGATCAACTAAATACTTCTCTGAAGTATTTTCAGGTGGTAATGCTTCCAAACTGTATTACCCTTGGGGAGCTAAAACTACTTCAAACATGGCAAAAATATGATTAGAGATCAAAACATGAATACTTGAAACCAAATTAAATCTTTGTGGAAGTTTCTAAATACCTGAGAATACAAAATGTGATACAATTCAGGTTTCAAAGTGATTAATTATAAGCAAATGTGTGTTTATAGTTAAATATGCACAAACATGCTGTATTCCCTGTTATCATTTATTTTTACACAACAAAATATATGGGATATACATAAATATGCTTAATTCGTACCTAAGGCGCACCTCAGTGTGAAGCATCTAGCAGTATACCTGACGTATAGAACTGAAGAGAAATTTCTTACAAAATGTACTTAAACTAGATTTTATTTATATGTAATATTCGATTCAATGGTTTCCCTGTCCATAGTACCAAGATTCATGTACTTTATCCTGGGTGATAGCAGTACATGACAAAATACATATGTAAAATATACAACTGAGTACTTTGTCACCTTTCCTAATAATAAACAGAGAACACATAACTGAAGAACTATACTTATTAATCCCAAAGTTATGATTTTTCTTGTTGTTGTTGAAAATATAGCATCATGCTAATTGCTACTTTCTGTAGCTAAGTATACTCAAGGCACAATCTGAAAAGGGTGGCGGCCCAGACTGGGAAGAGGCATATTTTTGAGAAATGGGTACTTTTTTTTTTTTTGAAATGGTGCTCGCTCTGTCGCCCATGCTGGAGTGTAGTGGCGCGATCTTGGTTCACTGCAAGCTCCACCTCCTGGGTTCACGCCATTCTGCCTCAGCCTCCCGAGTAGCTGGGACTACAGGTGCCCGCCACCATGCCCGGCTAATTTTTTGTATTTTTAGTAGAGTTGGGGTTTCACCTTGTTAGCCAGGATGGTCTCGATCTCCTGACCGCGTGATCCACCTGCCTCAGCCTCCCAAAGTGCTGGGATTAGAGGCGTGAGCCACTGCACCCGGCCGAGAAATGGGTTTTTAAATAAATATCATTTGTAAAATAAATAAAAATGGAGGTTTCAAATGTAATGGGTTCTAGAAATTAAGAAACCCCAAATGATCTTAGTAACTTAACTACTCAAGAAGTCGAATATATTCCAATTACAACAGTGCAATACACTTTTAAAGTCATAGGGAAACTAAAGCACATGCACTTTAAACATAAGGAATAACAAGTTTGCAAAACATTTTAATGGAAACCCACCAAAAATAAGGCAGTCTTTAAATTTCAGAAGACTTTTAGACTTACAAAGTCAACCTGCCAGCCGGGCGTGGTGGCTCACGCCTGTAATCCCAGCACTTTGGGAGGCCGAGGTGGGCAGATCACCTGAGGTCAGGAGTTAAGAGACCAGCCTGACCAACATGGAGAAACCCCGTCTCTACTAAAAATACAAAACTACCTGGGCATGGTGGCATATGCCTGTAATCCCAGCTACTTAGAAGGCTGAGGCAGGAGAAACGCTTGAACCTGGGAGGCGGAGTGAGCCAAGATTGCGCCATTGCACTCTAGCGTCGGCAACAAGAGCGAAACTCCGTCTTAAAAAAACAAAACAAACAAGCAAACAAAAAAACAAAGTCATCCTGCCATATGTAGCAGAAAGAATTAGATGACCTTCCATCAATTTGTTCTAATTCTGTAAAATAATCTCTCCATAATCTAAAGTTGTTCTTGGTAGTGATTTAGCAAAATAAAACTGAATCATCACCTTACTTAAACCATCTGAATAGTCCATACAAGTAGACAAGGGTCAAAAAACAAAACCAAAAAAAAAAAAACAAAAAAAAAAAAAACACAAAAGAAAAACAAAGTAACCAAGGCCCTGATCTTCTGATCACAGTGGAATGAAGAGGGGAGGCTGTTATAAGATTGCAATGAGAGGAAAGGGGTTCAAAAAGTGGAGCATGAGTAGGATTAAAAATGGAAAGGAGGAAGGGAGAAGAAAGCACAGAAACCTTTCTGAAATGATACTAATTTTCCTTTTTTTTCCCTGTTTTAGAATTGAGTACTTGAACACCATCACATCTAGAATATTCTAAGACACTTAAGATGGTTCCTACAGAAAACCCTCATGAATCCTAAGCCAGTGAAGAAAAAATTGTTAAACCATTAGTTTCAAAAACAGCCATATAAGTGTTAAGGAATACTTACCCAAATAATTACCAAAGAAGAAGCATAATAAGAAGTTAATAACATTGAGTTCCCAAACATCAAAACAAAACAAAGTGCAAGAGAAATCTGGAAAAATCCAAGAAAAAAACATAAGTAATGCACATAAAACAAAAAACCTGTTTTTTATTGTGAAAATTGCACATGCCCATAATAAACAAAATTCAAACTGTTCAAAAGGGACTATAAGATTAAAACAGCCCATTCTCCATCCCACACTTCAAACTCCCAGAGATAACCATCATCAATAGTTTCCTGTTTATCCTTCCAGACAACATGTATAAATTCTAGTTTATATATTTTGTTAAACCACAAATGGACACTTACCCCACAAGCTATACTATTTCTTGCTTTTATTCGTAATATGTTTCAGAGAGCTTTCCATACACATGCAAGCCAATCTAATACATTCTGCTTAAGAACTGGAAAAAGTATTCTATTCTATAGATGTACCCTAATTTATTTAACTAGTCCTCCGAATATTGCAAAACACTTAAGTGCTTTCCACTTCTATTTTGTTTTGTTTGGGTCTTCCCAACACAAACACTGCTATGATAGACATCCTTATGCGTATATCTTATGTGCATGTCAGTACATTTATGAATAAATTACTAGAAGTGAAATTGATGGATCAAGGATATACACATTTTTAAATTCAATACAAATATTGACAACTTGGCCTACAAAAAGATTGTGCCAATTCACTTTCCCACCAACTGGGCAGGAGAGTTCCTGTGGATATATATTCTGGCAGCACTGTATTATTCTTTTAAATATTTGCCAATCCAGTAGGGAAAAAATGTTATCTCATTGTTTCATTTTTCCATTCTTTTAATAGTAGATGAGACACAGCACCTTTTATTCTATTTGCTGGTTATGTTGTCTTGTGTGTATGTGTGAACTGCTTATTCCCACTGCCCATCTGTCTATTGGGCTTTTATTATTTTCCTTAACAGCTCTCTTCAAACATTACAGAACATAGCCCCAATATCCAGAATCTACAAAGAACTTAAACAAATTTACAAGAAAAAACAAACAACCCCATCAAAAAGTGGGTGAAGGATATGAACAGACACTTCTCAAAAGAAGACATTTATGCGGCCAACAAACATATGAAAAAAAAGCTCATCATAATTGGTCGTCAGAGAAATGCAAATCAAAACCACAATGAGATACCATCTTATGCCAGTTAGAATGGCGATCATTAAAAAGTCAGAAGACAACAGATGCTGGAGATGATGTGGAGAAATAGGAACACTTTTACAGTGCTGGTGGGAGTGTTAAATTAGTTCAACTATTGTGGAAGATAGTGTGACAATTCCTCAAGGATCTAGAACTAGAAATACCATTTGACCCAGCAATCCCATTGCTGGGTATATACTCAAAGGATTATAAATCATTCTACTATAAAGACACATGCACACATATGTTTATTGCAGCACTGTTCACAATAGCAAAGACTTGGAACAAACTCAAATGCCCATCAATGATAGACTGGATAAAGAAAATGTGGCACATATACACCATGGAATACTATGCAGCTATAAAAAAGGATGAGTCCATGTCCTTTGCAGGGACATAGATGAAGCTGGAAACTGTAACTGTCAGCAAATTAACACAGGAACAGAAAACCAAACACTGCATGTCCTCACTCATAACTGTCGGTTGAACAATGAGAACATATGGACACAGGGAGGGGAACATCACACACAGGGGACTATTGGGGGCTGGGAGGCTAGGGGAGGGACAGCATTAGGAGAAATACCTAATGTAGATGACGGGTTGATGGGTGCAGCAAACCACCATGACACGTGTATACCTATGTAACAAAACTCCACTTGCTGCACATATACTCCAGAACTTAAAGTATATATATATATATATATATATGAACCTAGCCACTTATCAAGTAAACATATTGTAAATATTTTTCTCAGTTCATTTTTGACCTTTGTGGTATTTTCTGTATTATGGTTATTTTCTAAATCTTTATGTTAGCAAATTTATCTTTCATTTCCTTTAGGTCTTTGGATTTATCTGTCATTTAAAAAGGCACTAAAAATAAAATAATCCATATTTTCTTCTAGAAGTTTTATTTTTGATCCATATATATCAATTTCCATGTGAATTTCAGAATCAGCTTATTAAGCTTCAAAAACTAAAATTTTAATTAAAATTACTTTATTCAATAACGTGTTATTTATAGTTATATCTGTTCAACATCAAATCTTTAGATCCCAAAGCAATGCATCTTCCTTCCATTTCTTTAAATCTT
Source organism: Symphalangus syndactylus (assembly GCF_028878055.3). Lineage (NCBI taxonomy): Eukaryota > Metazoa > Chordata > Mammalia > Primates > Hylobatidae > Symphalangus > Symphalangus syndactylus. Next base: position 95,494,524 of record NC_072431.2, on the reverse strand, counting down.
CTTTTACATGCATTAGCAAGTATAGTTTTCTTTATATAGATCCTGCATATTTTCTTGAGTTTATTCTAAAGCATATTATTTTTGCTGCTGTTGTATCAAGAATCTTCATATTTTCTGATTGTATACAAAAAAATTATATTAAATATGCATCAATGAATATGATTTCATTGTTTCCAGTAGTAGTTTATTTGGATTTCTCAAGTATTCAAAATGATATCAACTACAAACAATGACATTTTTACATTTTCCTTTGAATTATTTTTTAGTCAATTGTATTAGCTGACATTTGAGCAATAATGTTAAGTGATGAGAGAGGCAGTAGGCATATTTATCATGCTTCTGGCATTAATGGAAATAGGACATTTTTCTATTGCTTCATCATTTTATGTGATACTAGTTTTTGTTTTGAGGTGTGGATATCTTAAATTTCAATGAAATATCCGTCTATTTTTACTTGATTATGGTCTTAAACACCAAAAATAGATGTTGGCTTTTATCAAATACCTTTATAATATCAAAGGCAATTATAATGGATTTTTTAAACTTCTTAATGTGATAGATCATATTAATAGAATTTCTATTATCAACACATTCCTGCATTCCTGGAATGAGGCACTAGGATACAAACTTAACTACGTAAAAAATCTATCTGAGCAAAACTACAAAACTTCAGTGAAACTAATCAAAGAACTTTATAAATACATGAAGTGTTATTCCACGTACAGAAGATTCTATATTGTCAAGATGCCAGTTCTTCCCAACTTGATTCAGCACAATCTCAATAATGAGCCTAGCAAGTTACCAGTAAAGTGATTCTGAAGTTTATATGGAGATACAAACAACCCAGTATAGAGCCAACTCAATACTGAAGAAGAGCAGAGGACTGACACTACCCCACTTCAAGACTTACTATAAAGTTACTGTAATCAAGACAGTGTGATATTGGTGAAAGAAGACACGAACAGATCAAGGGAACAAAATATAGAGTCCAGAAATAGACTCACATATATAGTCAACTGATATTTGACAAAGGAGCAAAGGCAATACAATGGAGCAAAAACAGTCCTTTCAACAAATGGTGCTGGAACAACTAGAGATCCACATACAAAAAAATAAATGTAGACATAGACTTTACACCCTTCATGAAAATTAACTCAAAACAGACCATGGATCTAAATGCACACTGCAAAACTATAAAGCTCCTAGAAGATAACATTGGAGGAAACCTAGATGACCTTAGGTATGGTGATGACTTCTTAGATAAAAGAACAAAGATACAATTTATCAAAGAAACAACTGATAAGCTGAACTTCATTAAAATTAAAAACTTCTGCTCTGTGAAAGACAGGACAATGACTGAGAGAAGATATCTGCAAAAGACACATCTGATAAGGGACTGCTACCAAAAATATACAAAGAATTCTTAAAACTCAACAATAAGAAAATGAACAACCCAAGGAAAAATAAGCAAAGGATCTTAATAGACCAAAAAAGATACACAGATGGCAAAAAAAGCATATTAAAAGATGTTCAACCAAATTAAAACAATGAGATACTATTACACATTTATTAGATGCCCAAAAATCCACATTGACACCACCAAATGCTGACAAGGATGTGGAGCAGCAGGAACTCTCATTTACTGCTGGTGGTAATGCAAAATGGTATGGCCACTTTAGAAGACAGTTTGGCAATTTCCTAAAAACTAAGCATACTCTCACCATACCATCCAAATATCACTTTCCTTGGTATTTACTCAAATGAACTGAAACATCCATGTGAACACCTGAATACAGATGTTTACGGCAGCTTTATTCATAATTGCCCAAACTTGGAGTTAACCAACAAGTTCTTTAATAGGTGAATAAATAAACAGTGGTACATCCATATAATGTTAATAAAATGTTAATAATAATCAAGATCGAAATGAGCTATCAAGCCATGAAAAGACTTGGAGGAAACTTATTTGCTTTTTACTAACTGAAAGAAGCCAATATGAAAAGGCTACCTACTGTATGGTTCCAAACACATGACACTATACAAAAGGCAAAACTATGGAAACAGTAAAAAGATCAGTGGTTGCCATGGGTTAGGGGGAAGGAGGGATGAATAGGTGGCGCACAGAGGAACTTTATGGCTGCGAAACTGTTCTACAAAATACTACCTGGTTGACACATGTCATTATACATTTGTCAAAATCCAGGCCGATTGTGGTGGCTCACATCTGCAATCCTAGCACTTTGGGAGGCCAAGGCAAAAGGAACCCTTGAGCCCAGGTGGTCGAGGCTGTGGTGAGCCATGTTTGCACCACTGAACTCCAGCTGGGCAACAGAGCAAGATCCTGTCTCAAAAAACAAAACAAAACACAACAACCACCCATAGAAAAGTGAGGCCTAACGTAAACTACAGACTTTGGGTGATTCTGATGTGTGAAGTAGGTTTATCAATTGTAACAAATGTACCACTCTGGTGAGGGATGTCAATAGAGGGGTAGGTTGTGCATGGTTGGGGGCAGGGGGTATATGGGAATTCTGTACTTTCTGCTTAATTTTGCTATAAACATGGCTGGGTGCAGTGGCTCATGCCTGTAATCCCAGCACTTTGGGAGGCCGAGGTGGGCAGATCACATGAGGTCAGGAGTTCGAGACCAGACTGGCCAACATGGTGAAACCTCATCTCTATTAAAAATACAAAAATTAGCTGAGTGTGGTGGCACGTGCCTCTAATCCCAGCTACTCGGAAGGCTGAGGCAGGAGAATCGCTTGAACCTGGGAGGTGGAGGTTGCAGTGAGCCAAGATCGTGCCACTGCACTCCAGCCTGGGTGACAGAGTGAAATCCGTCTCAAAAAACAAAACAAAAAAAAAAAATTTTGCTATAAACCTAAAACTTCTCTGAAAAATAAAGATTTTTAATTAAGAAACAAAAACCACAGTGAGATATCACCTTATACCTATTAGGATGGCTACCATCACAAGAGCAGAAAATAAATGTTGGTGATTACATGGAGAAAATAGAACCTCATGCACTGTTTACAGGAATGTAAAATGTACAGCTACTATGGAAAAGTTTGGCAGTTCCTTAAAAAAATAGATTTACCATATGATCAATCCAGCAATTCCACTTCTGGGTACATACCGAAAATAATTGAAAGCAAGATCTCAAAAAATATTTGTTTACCCATGTTCATAGCAGCATTATCTCCTATAGCTGAAACACAGAAGTAACCCAAGTATCTGTGGATGGACTGGATAAGCAAAATCGTGTGTGTGTGTGTCCGCGTGTGCACATGTGTGTGTACACACAATGGAATCCAAGTATCCATGGACAGATTGAATGGATAAGCAGAATCGTGTGTGTGTGTGTGTACACACAATGGACTATTATTTAGCTTTAAAAACGAAGGAAATTCTGACATGCTTCAACATAGAAGAAACTTGGGGACAGTAGGCTAATCGAAATAGGCCAGTCACAAAAAGACAAATACTGTATGATTTCACTTACATGACATATATAAAGTAGTCAAAATCACAAAGACAGAAAGTAGAATGGTGGTTTCCAGGGGCTGGGAAGATGGAAGAATAAGGACTTTAATGGGTATAGAGTTTCAGTTTTGCAAGATGAAAAATGTTCTGGAAATAGATAGTGGTGATGGTTGTAAAACAATGTGAATGTACTTAATATCACTGAACTGTATAATTTAAAATGCTTAAGGTGGTAAATTTTAAGTTACATGTATTTTACCACAATAAAAAAAAGAAAAATAATTTTTTGGAAATAATTCTATATATTTTTTCTTTTTATAACTATAAGAATTTAGGAATTTATAAAACGATAATGGAAGAAGACAGAAAATAGTAAGTCATATAATGAAGTATGTATCATTTACCCAAGGTAGGTTTTACTGCAAACTACGTTGTATAACTTTATAATTTTATAACTATAACTTTGAGTCAAGGCCCTCAGCCATAGTTGCCTATGTGACCAGCCAACTCTGAAGGCTTAACATTTAATCTGATTTATACTACAAAATAAAAAACTATTTTAAATAGTTTGGGGAAAAACAAGCCAAGTCTAAAAAATATATAATTACTGTCTAACTCATTCATGAACAAGGATGTAAAAATCCCATCAAAATGAAAGCAAAGTGAATCCAGCGACATGCAAAAATTGTGTTTAGCCCAGAAAAGCAAATTTATTTAATGCTAGAAAATTAATTAATGTAAATTCATTATAGTAACAGATTGAAGAGGGGGAAATACACCGATTCATCTAAACAGATGTAGTAAAGCATTTCATGAAACTTAACATTTATTAATTTCTTTTTAAAAGTGCTCAAAGCATGATGAGGACATGTTAAAAGGAAAGAGAAGTCAGCTTGAACAGTTGGACAAGTGTGGAACAATTTGAGCATCAACATAAATAACAAAAATAATGGATTACACTGCACTGACTAAAATTCATTTTCTTTTGGACACAAGACAAACCTGTAAAAGATCTGAATCGGAATTTACAACAATGGAAATATGAAGGGCATATAAACAAACCAAAAGATGCTCAGCTTCATTATGAATCAGAGAAAATGCAAATTAAGGTTACAAGATACCATTTTACACGAACCAGACTGATAAAAAAGGATGTAGAATAACATAAGCTGCTATATATTGCTGTTGGAAGTAGTCCAATCATTTTAGAAAAACAATTTGGTATTTATAGAGTTGAACATGTACATAATTTACCACCCAACAAGTTTATACTAGGTAAATACCCTAGAGAAACTCTCAACATATGTGCCCTAGGAGATACGTGAAGAATGTACAGCATTATTTATAACTAAAATAAGAAGTTGGGGGGAGAGGAAAGAACCTAAATGTCCTTCAACAAGAAAACAAATAAATGAATTATGCTTTATTTATATGATGGAAAATATAAAGCAGTGAAAATATTTGAATTCTAGTTACATATAAGTAGCAGAAATCTGAGTGAAAAAATAGTACTTATAAAATGCCATTTGTATAATCCTTACAAAGAATGTGAACATTTAATAATAAAAATGTATACTATTTAGTAATCCACATATTATAAAGTTATAAAGAAAAGCAAATTGATTACAATTCAAAAAGTCAGAATAGTGGTTACCTCTAGGAGCAGTGAGGGGATGAGCTCAGGGCATACAGGACTTAAAAGTAACGATAAGGTTCTATTTTCCATTTGGAGAGTAGGCTCCTGGTTGTTTATTTTATGACCGTGTTTATAACTTCCTTACACATTACAAATGTTCTTTTATATGTATAAATTATTAAGAAAATGAAAATAATGGGATATTATGACAACTGTAAAATTATCAGGAAAAGAAAACATCAAAATTATAAAAACTAATGAGAGAAGACAAATGTTTGTTTTTAAAGGATAACCACTCAAGAATATCAACCAATCGGCTTTAGGGTCTTTGTTCTAGCTGTTCCACCAATCTAGAGATCAGTTTCTTTGATATCTACTTGGCTAACTCCTTCTCCTTCTTCCAATCTTTGTTCTACCCCCCCTTCTCAAGAAGACCTGCCCTAACCACCTCATTTGATTTTTCCATCTCCTACCTCCTGATCTTGGTGCTCCTGATCTGCCTTACCCTGACCTTTTCTTTCTTCTAAAATCTTTTTTTGTATTTTTTTTTATAGAGATGGGGTCTCACCCAGGCTGGTCTTAAACTCCTGGGCTCAAATGTCCTCTTGCTTCAGCCTCCCCAGGCCACCATACCTGGCCTAAAATCCTTATCACCTTCTAACATCCTACATAATTTACCCATTTGCTATGTTTATTATTTATCTTCTGTCTTCCCTCTTTCCCCCATCCTGTTAGAATGTAGTAATATGAATGTTGGTGTATTCCACATGCCTCGACAGTTGACGCTCAGTAAATGAACTTTTTTTCTTTTTTGTAGAGACGTGGTCTTGCTATGTTGCCCAGGCGAGTGCAGTGGTGTGATCATAGCTCACTGCAGCCTCAACCTCCTGGGCTAATGCAACCCTCCCACATCAGCTTCCTAAGTAGCTAGTACTACAGGCATGCGTCACCATGCTAAAATTTTTTATTTTGTAGAGATGAGGTATGGCTCTCTTGCCCAGGCTGGTTTCAAACTCCTGGCCTCAAGTGAACCCCACCTTGGCCTCTCAAAAGTGTTGGGATTACAGGCATGAGCCACCATGTCGGGCCCTTCTACTTCATTTTAACAGACAGCTCCTGGATAATATATCAGCCCCATGTTTCGGTTTCATAAATTATTTCTTTTACTGATAATGCATAAGTTGGGCACAACTTCAATCAGATAATATGACCCAAATTAAATTTTTGTGAGTGGTCTATCAAAACGAGGTCTGTTGATTATATCACAATGTTTGAACAACATTTGTTTTAGTTATGAAATTGTTACAACTAGTTTCAACCATGAACAAATCAAATACTAATCAGGAGTTTTAAGGGCAAACTAAATGGAAAAGAACAATAAAAAATTATTACCATGTGTATATAAATGATCTTCCGTAATTTACATATATCAATGTACCCGACAACATATACTGCAAATAATGATGCAATCTGAAATTTAAAAATAAAAGTAAAAAAGATAAAATGAATAGCTACAAGAATGAATAACACATTTACTGTTGTTTCAACTGATTTATATCTACACACAGTGAGTTCTTCTGTTTTCCTTTTATCTGCCAATTTATTATTAAATATAGTCAATATATTAGTATAGAAAATACTGATTTTTCTGATACACAGCTTTCTCAATCATGTGAATTGTCTACTTTGTCAACTGTCCAAAACAATACTCATTTCAACTTCAGGTCAACCCTACTGTCAACACACACAATTAAAAAGTGCCTTGTCCAATCAAAAAAGATGAAAATGTAATTATAATATGACAACTAATACATAATTGGGGAAGGTACATTAAACTGAAAAATAATTATGCAATGCATGTGTGCATAAAAATACCTTAATTTCTGCTTGCTAGTCACTCTTTACAAGTATCTCCATTAGTGTTCTTTCATTAATACAAATACTCAAGAGTTAATTATAATCAAATTTATCAACTTCAACTTAAGAGTACTTTCGCTGCAAAGCGAAACAATACTGAATAACAAAGATAAGCATTCTTACAAATTTGAGTTCAATAAATGCATTATGTTAGGAAGTAAATAATTAACAATCATTAATAAATAATCCTACATATTTCTCTACCCTGAACTTTCTTTTGTTCAACATTTCTAAAAAATGTTTTAGACAAACATTTTTCCTAGAAAATGTTTTGGGACTTAGAACCACAGAATATCTCAGTTGTAATTTTATGCAAATGAGCTCACATAGTCAAACATGCTAAGCTTAAAACAGCTTAAAATATAATCACCTCACCTGGGTAAGAAGTACAAACTGAGCAAACTGCCAAGGAAGCATGAAAAATACATTGGAAATGCAGAGTGCAATCAAGCTTCCTCTATAAAGTTTTGTAGCCCTTGAAAAGATAAAATAAGTGTAAGTTTAAACACGAAATAGTCTAGCATGGCTCCAAACTGCTGCAAATTAGAATCTCTAAATATATATGATCTGGCTATAACACAACCTAAACATAAAATGAACCAATGGGTTAGAAATCATACCTCCTGATACTCAATTACAACAATTTTCTTTGAAAGGTAAATACCCATTATTGCTAACAATAACACAGAGAGAAGGAGGGTGGCTGGGTCAGTATATCCACGAACATTTTTTTCAAATTATATTTTGGTGAATCCATGACTGAATATTTAAAAATACTGATTCAACAGATTCATTAGTTAGAAAGGCAGAAGATGCCTATGAAAAGATGATAGCAGCATAGTCTAAGTGCTAAGTATTATGTAGACAACTACTGCAATAATGCAGAATAAGAGCTAAGTGGCTGAGAGAGATTTTGTAAGCGTGAGATAAAAAGTTGGGTCTGGCACAGGTAGGAGAACACAGAAAAGTTAAGTGGAGGAAAAGATATGGGGGCCATTCTGAAACAATCTTTGGAGATCTCATTTTGGTACTGACTTGTAATTTAGGAGATTTTTAGGAGGGTAAGATGATTTTATCCTCTAAATCTGCAAGCCAACGCAAAGCCCCCACACATGTCCATCTTCACAGAAGTGGAGTGTGCACGTTAATATACTGAGGTGATGAGATGTATGCAGCTTGGATACAGTAAAGACATCCTGGTTAGATAAACCTACCTGGAGGATAGAGCGCCATTATGAAACGCCTTTCTTCACTTCCCCAAATATCCCTTCTCCAAAGGACATCCCTCTCTGCTATCTTAATCCAACAAAAGTATTTTTAAACTCCAGATAACCTTTTAATGAGTTATGAAATCAACTTATGGAATAAAATTCAGCATTTAAAAATGGAGATCAGCAGAGTGAAAACAATATATATGACTACATCCTACTTACGAGGGGTTCTATTCTGTGAAACTTTTGTTTCAGTTGTGTGCATACATGTATGTGTATACTAAGACACAGTGTAAAACTTATTTCTTATTTCTCATAGATCATAGTCCAAAAGTTTGAAAGCCTCTGTCTAAAATAAAGCATTTCTCTACTACTTTTGAATACTAAATATGATTTTCATTTTATGGGTAACAAGAGACATTAAGATTTCCAAGCAGAATTTAATGCCAATCTGGCAGTTGGATAAAGAATGCACTATGGGGAGATAGGAGTGAATAGAAAACAAAGAAAATCCAATTGGTGATCAAAATAGCTCTGACCCAAGACAACAGAAATGGAAACATAAATATTGCCAAGAATTTAAAAAAAAAAAAAAAGCTAAGAACAACCAAAAAAAAGCTAAACTGTGCTAGTATTAGGTGGGTATATAAACTGAATTTCTAAAAATGCTTAAAATTCAAAACTGGACAAAACCAATTTGTTAAAACATACCACTAGCTTTATTTATAAATGGTTCTTAGCATTAAGGAATAGTCTCTTTTCTGGTTTTCTAACAGTATCCTCAGCACTGCAGCCTGCATCAACACTGCTCAGCTTCTTCTTGGCTCCACCAAGCCATCACCACCCACCACCTCCCTCTAATGTCACAATATGTCAACTACAGGTAGAAACCAACAACTAAAGGAAATGGCTGCTCTTCCAAAGGAGACAATGTCAGTAATAAGGATGAAATATCAGAAGATGAAGATGGCCAATACAGAGAAGGTTGCTATCCTTCAGAAAAAAGACAAGATGTCTGCCAAAACTTCAAGAAAGGAGGTTTAGCAGGTTTTCCCTCCTAAAAAGACTGCAGTGTTCAAGAAAGCAAAATGAAAGCCCACACTTCCAAGCAACCAGTCATAGCCACAGCAGGCAAGCAGGGAGCCATGAGAACTAAGGGGCATAACCACAAAAGCCGTCACAATCAGAAGTGATAAGCTGCCGATGAAGATGGCGAGGAAGATCAAGATGGGATGGATCTGAACCAGGAGTGGTGAAAGCAGCAGCTGATGCAGCTTCAGATGGCCAGGAATATGAGAAAGGAAATGTCAACTAGAATATAAACAGAGACAATGAAGAAGGCTCTAAAGAAAGGAAAGTTCTCTAAAACTTTTAAGCAAAAAGTAAAGACAGGTATTAACACGTGGGTAAGGCTGAAAAAGACAATGAAAAGAGACTAAAGAAAACATAAAAAGCTTGTCACAGAAGCACCTGGAGCCAAAAACAGAGAAGAATCCAACAGAAGGCAGCTCTTGAAGGCAGGAAACAGCAACTGAAGAGGCCCCATCCTGGTAGGCAGAATAATGACCTCCAAAAATATCTGTGTCCTAATCCCTGGAACCTGTGAACATGTCATGTTGCATGGCAAAGGGTAACTAGGGCTGCAGATGGAATGAAGATGACTAATCACCTGGCCTCACAGTAGCGAATGTATCCCGGATTATCCAGGTGGACCCAATGTAACCACAGGGTACCTAAAAGCAGAAGAGAGGCTGAAGAGAAGGTTGGAGTGAATTGACAAAGAAGGACTTAATCCACCATTGCTAGTTTTGAAGATGAAGGAGCCACATGCCAAGAAATGCAGGCAGTCTCCCAAGAAATGCAGGCAGCCTCCCAAGAAATGCAGACAGCCTCTAGAAGCTAGAAAAGGCAAGAAAATTGATTCTCTCCCCTCCCACTCTGCGCCTTCAGGAAGAGGGTAGCACATCCAATACCCTGATTTTAAAACTTCGGAGCTAGAAAACTCCAAGATAGTAGATCCCAGTTTGTGGTGACTGGCTACACAGCAACAGGAAACTAACACTACCTTCTATGGTACAGATGGACTAAAGGAAGCAGTGCTCAGTCCCCGGAGCAGCAACCACACAGCTACTCAGGGACAGATCAGATCAGTGAGTGAAAAAAGAATCAAAGGTTTGCCTTCGCTAGATTTAAGACAGGAGCAGAGGTAGAAAAGCAGGAAGGAACGAGAGACTGATGGGCAGTCTGCTGTCTGCACTATACTGGAGAAAAAAGCCATGGTCAAGAATGTGAATGTGGAAAAACAGCATCTGTAGTGGTGAATCAAAGACTCTTATAGCACAACACATCTTACAGAGATGTTTGAGAAGGGACCATTGCTCAAGGTGCCTCAGAACCAACAGGGCACAGTTAAAGGTTATGAATTCATAGAGGTTCACCTTATTTAAAAGTGCTAAAGAAGCTTTAAACCCTATAAAAGAGGAGTTTAGGGGACAGCAATAAAGCTGGAGCTACACAGACTTTAAAAAGCTAATGCAAAAACAGTACCCATCCCGTGTTCTATGAAAGGTCTGTCTAAAGACGCTACTACATAGGGGACTAAAAGCTATGTGATGATTCTATACTTGCTGTAACAATCAGAGGGAAATAGATTGCCCAAAGGGTCTGGCATAACAGACTTCATCAAAGTTCTTCTGAATTCGGAGGATCACTGAAGAGAGTTATCAGTCTGAGTCATCTTCGGATTTTTATCATGCTTTGTTCCATTTTTCCACAGCCCCCATTTCGTTTCCTTTTTACCCTCTGGAGCAAGGCAGCTATATTCAATATTCATCAGCAGAAAGGGAGAGAAGTGTGAATTCTGTGAATTATCCTTTGCCCCAAAGGATTGTATCTTACAGGATACACTATAGCATGACCAGCCTTTACCTTCTTTCTGCTCATTTTCAGGAGGTTATAGTGGTAACAGAAGAAGACTTGAGAAAGTGGAAATGACAGGATAAGTGAAAGCAATTTGTTCCTTCTCAAGCAGTCACTTTGGACCACCAAGAAAAAGGAGGAGGAACAGAAGGCTGATAGAGGAAATGTTTTTGGTACTATTTTTAAGTTACACTCTTACAATATTTTTACTAATAACAGCATCATATTGGTTAATTATTTTATTATGTTCACTTTATTATGGAAGCTTAAGAAATTTTAGTTTAAATTATTTAATGCAAAAAGAAATAAGGTTAAGTCAAAGTTACCTGAGAATATGAGTCACTAGCAACATCTGAAGAACAAGAAATGGATATGAGAAGCTTTCACGGAGAGGTGGTGTCCACATTACACGGGTACACTGAAAAAAAAATTGTAGTATAGTATACTTGCTAAATTTACTAAGACATTCCAAGTAAAAACTGCTATTTATAAATAAAATTATTTTTAACAAATAATTTAAACAGTGTGTTGTAAAACAAACTACTGGACTTTATTCCATAAACAGCAAAACTGGCATGTGAGAAATATTACTGACAGAGACACATGTGGCTTAAGATCATGTAAAGAATTAGTATCATGAATTGTCAACAAGAAAATACCAAAAAAGATGCAACTACATCTTAAAAGGAAAGGGAGGAAAGTACCAGCAAGAAAATGTTCTGCCAAATTTTAGAATATTTTGAGTTTGTCTTCTTTCCCATGAATTTCAGCAAAACTATCCATAACCAGTACTTGAGAACTCTTTCTAGTCATCAAATTTAGTATTTTCATTCACAGTGCTGCTACAAAGGAATATTCCATTTTCGGTTTTACTTCTTTGCCTAAGCTACCCTGGGTTGCAAAATATTTAAAAGTAGGTGGTGGAATCAAATTAAGTTAACAAAAGTCCTAAAATTGTTAAGTATAAACCTTTCTGAAAAGCTCGCTTTGGACATAATTAAGCAATGTACTATCACAGTTGTAATAATGTCATTTTACTGTATATAGACTAAACATATTAGTAAGTTCATCCTTCCATTGACAGAAAACCGCATAGAATTAAATGCAAGCAATCTGATATTATTAAGTCACACTAAAATAATGACGTCTTTCAGGGCAAGCAGGGGTACCTAAAAAGATTCCATAGAATGACAAAGACCATGTCAGAAATAAGTGTTTCCTATATTTTAGCTCTACCTCAGACTACTGAATATTTCTAGTGCTGCTATAGAAAGACTGAGCCAATTTACTGCTCTTTTCTAACAAGCTCACCATCCTTTATGAAACTGACATACATATCTATTTATGAATGAACTACTCACACAAGAGAATGCTGAAAAGATTGAAAAGGTCCACTGATAATGTATACTGTTGTTACTAGAATGCAATTTTTAAAAGCTGTTAGTTTATTAGGTTGACTGGAGAGTTCAGTATGATTGACAGTAAGATACATGGGCAAACTACGTTTCATTGCCCTTTACCATGCTTCGCAGATAACATCTGTCACAAATTGAAGGTTTGTGGCAATCCTGCATCAAGCAAGTCTATCAGTGCCATTTTTCCAATAGCATGTGGTCACTTCATGTCTCTGTGTCATATTTTTGTAATTTTCATAATATTTCAACCTTTTTCATTATTACTATATCTGCTATGGTGATCTGTGATCAGTAATCTCTGATATTACTATTCTAATTGCTTTAGGTGCCTTGAACCATGCCCAATAAGATGGCAAATTTAATGGATAAATGTGTGTGTTCTAACTGCTCCACCCGTCAGCCACTCTCCCATCTCTCTCCCTCCCATCAGGCCTCCAAATTCCCTGAGACACAACAATATTAAAATTAGGAAAATTAATAAGCCTATAAGGGCCTCTAAGTGTTCAATTAATAGAAAGAGTTGTTCATCTCTCACTTTAAGTCAAAGGCTAGAAATGATTAAACTTAGTGAAGAAGGCATGTCAAAAGCCCAGAGAGGCCAAAAGCTAGGCCTCTTATGCCTAAAAGTCAGAAATGCAAAAGAAAAATTATTGAAGGAAATTAAAAGTGAAACAACCTTATTGCTGATATGCAGACAGTTTTAATGTTCTGGATGGAAGATCAAACCAGCCACATTTCCTTAAGTCAAAGCCTAATCCAGAACAAGATCCTAACTCTCTTCAATTCTACAAAGGCTGAGAGAGGTGAGGAAGCTGCAGAAGAAAGTTTGAACTAGCAAAGGTTGGTTCATGAGGTTTAAGGAAAGAAGCCATCTCCGTAAGATAAAAGTACAAGGTAAAACAGCAATGCTGATGTAGAAGCTGCAAGTTATCCAGAAGATCTAGCTAACATAACTGTGGCAGGTGGTTGCACTAAACAACAGATTTTCAGTGCAGATGAAAAAGCCTTCTATTGGAAAAAGATGCCATCTAGGACTTTCCTAGTCAGAGAGAAGTCAGTGGCTGGCTTCAAAACATCAAAGGACAGGCTGACTCTCTTGTTAGACCTAATGCAACCAGTGACTAACTTGAAGCCAATATTCACTGACCATTCTAAAAATCCTAGGACCCTTAAGAATTACACTAAATCTACTCTGCACATGATCTACAAATGGAGCAACAAGCCTAGATGATAGCACATCTGTTTTAGCATGATTGACTGGATATTTTAAGCCCATTCTTGAGACCTACTGCTCAGAAAAAAACATTCATTTCAAAATATTATTGCTCACTGACAGTGCACTTGGTTACACAAGTGCTCGGATGGAGATGGATGAGGTGATTAATGTTGCCTTCATGCGTGCTAACACAGCATCTATTCTGCAGCCCATGAAGCAAGGAGTCATTTCAACTTTCAGGTCTTATTAAGAGATATGTTTCATAAGGCTCTAGCTGCCAGTGATTCCTCTGATGAGTCTGGGCAAATGAAATTTAAATCTTCTGGAGTGGATTAACTATTTCAGATACCATTAAAATCATTCTGATTCATGGGAGGAGGCCAAAATATCATCATTAATAGGACTTTGGAAGAAGTTTATTTCAACCCTCATGGGAGACTTAGATAGGCTCAAGACTTCAGTAGAGGAAGTAACTGCAGATGTGATGGAAATGGCAAGATAATTAGAAATGGAGCCTGAAGATGTGACTGAATTGCTGTACTCTCATGATAAAACTTAAAGGATAAGGAGTTGCTTCTTAAATGAGCAAAGGGAATGGTTTCTTGAAATGGGATCTACTACTGGTGAAGATACTGTAAACATTGTTGAAATGACAACAAAGGATTTAGAATATGACGTAAACTTAGTTGCTAAAGCAGTGGCAGGGTTTGAGAGGACTGACTCCAATTTTGAAAGTTCTACTGCAGGTAAAATGTTATCAAACAGCATCACTTGCTACAGAGGAATCTTTTGTAAAAGAAAGAATCAATCAATACAGCAAATTTCATTGTTATCTTATTTTAAGAAATTGCCATAGCTATCCCAATCTTCAGCAACCCCTCTGTCAGCAGTTATCAACATCAAAGTTAGACCCTCCATCTGAACAACTTGCTGAAGGTTCAGATGATCATTGGCAGTTTGTTTGTTTGTTTGTGTATTTTGAGATGGAGTTAATTCTGCCGCCCAGGTTGGAGTGCAGCTGTGCAATTTCAGCTCACTGCAGCATCCACCTCTCGGGTTCAAGTGATTCTCCTGCCTCAGTCTCCCGAGTAGCTGGGACTACAGGCACCCACTACCACATCCGGATAATTTTTTTTTTGTATTTTTAATAGAGAAAGGGTTTCACCATGTTGACCAGGCTGGTCTTGAGCTCCTGACCTCAGGCAATCCGCCGGCCTCAGCCTCCCAAAGTGCTGGGATTAGCCGCTTATTTTTAAATTAAGGTATGTACATTGTTTTTTAGACATAATGCTATTTCACACTTAATAGACTATAGTACAGTGTAAACATAACTTTTATATGCACTGGAAAATAAAAAAATTTGTATGACTTGATCTATTATGATAATCATTTTACAGTATCTCTGAAGTATGCCTGTATGATCAAAATTTGTAAAGTCATCAGTCTCTGTACAAAAACAAGTATTCAAACAAGCAAGTATTCAAACTATGCAATGTACAATTTGAGAATTTTCTTCACGCAGACGGTTCCCCCACATTTGTTACCCACATTCAATGACGTTATCATTTCTCTAAAATTCGTTGCATTTAATAGCTATAGTCACTCAGTTCACCAAAACTGAATTACATCCTCTGAAAGCAGGGACAAGAAAACCCAATTACAGGACTGTAATGAAGGGCAAGGTCCTCTCCCTCCAAAATTCTGAGTACATGAATTCAAATGTCCATGAAAGTGCTTTCTATTGTTTCTCCAATAACACAATGTGTTTTACTAGGTCTGGTACAAACATAATTGCCATTCCAGATGATGCCATATAATTTGAAAATAGTGAAGAGATTTGGTTTAGTCATGCCTTACGTTTCAACAAATAAATATTTTTTCTTTATCTCTAATTTTAAATGTAAAATAAAAAGTGTGACAGTTTAAAACGCCAATGCTTTTTAAAGGCATTATTTTGAAATTTGAGAATTAAAGGAAATATACATGTGAACTGCTTCAAAAAAGGGTTATACAAATGCATGTTGTTTCTAAGTACAAGAAATACATTTATTGTGAAAATAAATTCAATAAAAATCTTATGTTGCACAAACTGCCATCTAGTATATAATTTTTAGCACACATTTCATAGCACTGATTATACTGCAACATAATATGGGGTAGATATTAATAGGCTTTTATTTTCTGCTTAATAATTTTTATCATTGTGCACATGTACCCTAAAACTTAAAGTATAATAATAATAATAATAATAATAAACAAAGCACAAATGAAAGAAACTCAGATGACATAGATGATGAAGGCAACAGGAAGCAACTTAAGTAAGAAAGTATAATCCCTCTCCTCAGAGAGCTAAGAAGATCTGGGCTTGCAAAAACGTGCAGCCATAAAAATAGGACAATCAAAAATGAATGAAATGCCCTAAAAAGTGAATTATAAATTAGCTGGAAAGAAGTCACTAAAAGGGTTGAAAAATAAATGAGGAGAAGTTTCTTAAAAATGAAAGCCAAAACAGATAAAAATAAAGACTAAAAAAATTAAATGAAAAAAAATTTTTAATCATTCACTGAAGAACCAATAACTAAGGAATCTCAAAAGTAGCTTAATTTTCCAATCTCTATTTTCAAAGGGGAGTAGTGACAAACTGATTCTAAAATTTATATGGAAACACAAAGGACCTGGAATAGCTATGGCAATACTGACGAAGAACAAGGTTGGAGATCTTCACTATCAGATATCGAACTTATAAAGCTACAATATTTAAGGCAGTGTGATACTGGCTTGAAGATAAACAGACTAATTGAACATAATTGAGAATGTAAAAATAAATCCAAAACTATATAGTCACTTTATTTATGACACAAGGCCCACTACGATTCAGCAAGGAAAAATCTTTTTAACAAATGGTACTAGGTTAATTGGACATCCTATTTGGGGTGGGGTAGGGGAGGAAGGAATCTGGAACCTATTTCATACTGTATACAAGATTCTAGACAGATTACAAACCAAAATGTGAAAGCTACATCAAGGTTTTCCCTTATATTTTCTTCAAGCTTCTAAAAGAAAATATGAGAAAATATTTATGACCTATAGTAGGCAAAGATTTTTCTAGTCAGACACAAAAAGGACTAAACATAAGAGACTGATAAATGGAACTTCATGAAAATTAAGAACTTCTTCATCAAAAAACCCCCAAAAGATCTGAGTACACAAAGATAAAAATCAAAAAACCAAAAAAGATGAAAAGACAGGTCGTAAGTGGTGAGAAGGTACTTGCAGAACATATATTCTACAAAGAACTCCACAGAATTGACAAAGAGTTCCCATATATGAATAAAATAACCCAAGTATTTTTTAATGGGTAAAGACTTAGGTATTAAACAAAAGAGAATATCTAAATCTGATAAGCCATATTAAAAGGTACTCAATATCATTACTCATCAGGAAAATGCAAACTAAACCTATAATAAGGTACCATTTCACTCATCAGAATGACTATAATTAAGAGGACTGCCAATGCCAAGCACTGACAAGGATGTATTGATAGAAGAAACTGGAATTATCGTACATTGCCAATGGTAGTGAAAACTGGTACAAGCACTCTGGAAAACAATGTGGATACATATCACAGCCATATGTTGAGAGAAAGACGTCAGGCATAAGAAAGTATGATTCCACTCACATGAAGCCCCCAGACAGGCAAAACTAATCAATAGTGATAGAGATAGAAGAGCTTTGAAGGATGGGGAGGGATACAGATTGGACAGGAACAGAGGTGAGCCTGCTTGGGGGATGGAAATAGTCTATGCATTGATCTGGTTCCTGGATACAAGATTGTATACATATGTAAAGATCCACTGAACAGTTAAAATATGCAAATCTTAATGTGTGAAAATTATATATCATTAAAATGTGGGGAGACTACTACCAGACAAATTTGTGACAATGCGAGCATCAAAAGAATTGCGATGGATTATAAAACATTGAATAAAAAAAACCCTATGCATATATAATAAAAGAAAATGGCAAGAGAAGGGATTTATCTTTATAGAACAACATTAAATGTAGATGAAATGGCAGAATTAGAAAATTACTATTTGCAATGGCTAATGTAATAACTAATTCAGGCAAGGATCATCAGTGGATGCATAATCAGTTGGTAAATGTTATGGGGGAAGAGGATATTCAGGTGTCTCAAAGTATCATCCCTCATTTCACCTATTAATTAAAAGAAAAAAGGGCATTTTTATAATAGAGACATGACAGACACCACCTTAACCATGTGATTTAACTTAGTAAATTCAATAACAGGACAAATTGGTTTTGCATGCCTCCAGAGGTAATGCAAAGCAAAAGACACAACATCATATGTGCCATATTATTCATTAAAATGTCTAATCTGGCTGGGCGTGGTGGCTCACACCTGTAATCCCAACACTTTGGGAGGCCGAGGCAGGCAGATCACGTGAGGCCAGGAGTTCAAGACCAGCCTGGCCAACATGGCAAAACCCTGTCTCTAATAAAAGTATAAAAATTAGCCAGGCGTGGTGGCACACACCTGTAATCCCAGCTACTCAGGAGGCTGAGGCATGAGAATCGCTTGAACCCAGGAGGCAGAGCTACAGTGAGCCAAAATTGTGCCACTGCACTCCAGCCTGGGCAACAGAGTGAGACCCTGTCTCAAAATAAATAAAATATGAAATAAAATAAAATAAAATAAAAGTCTTCTAATCTGAATCTATTAACGAGGAAACAATCAGACAAATCCAAATTGTCAGACCTCTGCAAAATAATTAGACTCCTCAAAAATGTTAATGCCATGAAAAGACAAAGAGAAACTGTTTGACATAAACTTTTCCAAACAAAATGACAACTAAATGCAATGTACGATCCTTAATCAGATTCTGGATCCAAAATAAAAGCATCAAAGAATTTATGGGAATAAACTATGAAAATGAGAATATGGGCTGTATTAAGGTATTACTGTGTAATTATTAGTGTGAAATTTCTCAAGTATGATAACAGTATTGTGATTATGTAGGAGAATGTCTTGCTTTTAGGCAATATATACTTAGGTATTTAGGGGTGAGGTATCATCGTATCTGCAGCTCATTTTCAAATGGATTAGAAAAATGTCTGTGTCGGTGTTTGTATAAGAGAGACAGCAAATGTGTCAAAATATTAAAACTGGTAAATGAAAGTGAATCTAGAGCATTTCTGTAAATTTCAATTTGTTCAAAATAAAAAGCTGGAGAAAAAACAGTAGAGAAAAATGCACCTTTGTTGTACTGCCTTTTTAGTACAAGATTTACAGTGAAACTAGATACAGCCCAAGTGAAGATACAGAACAGCTGTTGGCTCCACCATCACACCTGGGAACAATTGCATAATTTAGGTAAGGATCTGCCATAGGCAGAGAGTCTTTGCTGGAACCAAACAACTTCTAACCATATAAATAAGAATCTGAAAAAGGTACAAACACAAAAATGAGTATTTGTTGTGACAGCCACCCCTCCCGCAACCTGGGATGCACATAGACATACACACACATGAATCTGGCAGATAAAGAGGAGTGGGGGAGAGTCAGAGTTCCGTGAGATCACAATCTCACACAGCGCTTGGTTTCGGGGCCTTGGCACAGCTGAATCTGGAGATGGATTAAAATTAACTAAAAAGCTGAAAACTAACCCCTTCCCAGTTTAAAGAGTGGTAAGATCAAAGGAATCATCCCCTGAGTTAAGCACCTGGGAAGTTGGAGACTGAGACAGAGAAAAAAGATATCACTGTAATTCATTTGAAACTGGAAGTAAACTAAAACAAATTAAAACTATACTACTGCCCTGCTTGGCAGGGCTTCATGTGGGATGCAAATTCTGTCTCTCTTCCTAGGTGCTTGACATAAAAGAAGATGTTCCCTCTTTAGGGAAATTGAAGCAAAAATTATTATCTAGTTCAATCTTTATCATTCTTTTACAGAAATTGTCTTGCATAAAATAAAAAGCTATGAGACATGGAAAGTAGCAGGAAAATATGACCCATTATCAAGAGAAAAAAACAGTCAATGGAGTTAAATTCCCAGATAATGTAGGTGTTGGCATTAGAAGATAGACTTTAAAATAACTACAATAATTAGATTTTAAAATGTATAGAAAAATATTAGTGGGATGAAGAGGTAGGAAATTTCAACAGAAAAATGGAGGCTCTAGGGAATAAATGGAAATTCTAAGAAGGAATGAAGGAAGAAAGGGAAAGAGAGGGAGGGAGGGAAGGAGGGAAGAAAGGAAGGCAAGAAGGGAAGAAGAGAGGGAGGGAGGGAGGGAGGGAAGGAAGGAAGAAAGGGAGGGAGGGATGGAAATTTACCAGATAGTGATAATAGCAGACTGCATGCATCAGAATAAAGCACTGCCAACTCCTAGACATGGCGAGAGAAAATACCCAAAGGGAGGAATAGAGAGGGAAAAAAATGGGAAAAAAAGGAACAGTGTCAAAAATCTGTGAGATAGTATTTTTTAAAAGTAGAACATACATGTAATTAGAATCCCCAAAGGAGAAGAGAGGAAGAATGGGGAAAATAAAGTATCTAAAAAGAAGATCTTGGCTAGAAATTTTCCAAAACTGATTAAAAATAAAAACCAACACAGAAAACAGAAGTGTTCAATGAACAAAGCACGTCTAGGTTTACCACCATCAAACCAATAAAAACCAAATATATAATGAAAATCTTTGAACAACAGAGAAAAGACACATTACATTCAGAGGAACAATAATAAGAATTATAGCTGACTTCTTATAAAACAGTGGAAGCCAGAAGATAATGGAATAGCATCTTTAAAGTGCTGAAAGGGAAAGCTATCAACCTATAATTCTTATTAAGCAAACATATATTTCAAAAAATGAAGGCAAGATAACATTTTTAGACAGACAAAAACTAAGAGACTTATTGGCAGATCTTTGTCACAATGCTAAATAAAATTATTAAAACTAAAGAGAAATTATGTCAGACGGAAATCCAGATCTGCAGGAAGAAATTAAGAACACCATTGAGATGCAAACTGAAATGCCCAGTTGTAAAGGATGACTAGGAGTTAATTAGGCACAGGTCAAGATGAGGGGCGCAGAGGCGTATACAAAGCACAGGAAACAGCATGTGCAAAAGCCCTGAGGAAGGAAAAGGAATAGTCCTTCCTGGAAACAGAAGAAAGAAGGGCCAATAGGGCTGAAGCAAAACAATCAAAAATAGCCTGAAGAGTGATGTGAGACAAAATCAGAAATCCAGTTGGGCAAGGTCATAAAAGATGTTGTAGGCTACTTTTCTATTGTAGACTGCTTCTCAAATTTACATCAGCAGATATGCTGCTAAGATTAACACACTCTGTTTTTACTGAACTTTTGAAGTTACTGTAAGTTTAATAAGTTCACAAATCCATAGACACACCAGTGAATAGCCTTCATAAAATTATACATCTTGTACTTACACTGTTTCCCAAATTCATGTAAAACATAATTTAAATCATGTCACTCTACTAGTCCTCATCCTCTAGTGGCATTCCATCCACTCCAAATAGACCCTATAATGACCTACAGAAACCTGCTCCCACTCCTACCTCCAATTATTAACTGTATGATCTTATCTGCTATCACTCTCTGCTCCTCCTTGCTACTGCCCAATATTCTCCTGCTTCAAGGTAGATTATCCCACATCATTCACATGATTGTTCACAAGGATAGGAGTCTTTGTTTTACTTGCATATCTCGAGCATCAAAAAGTACCTGGAAAGAAGGGACTTTCTTTCTTACCAACCTTACCAAAACCTTACCAACACTGGAAAGAAGGGAAGAAAGAATGAAAGAAAAATGAAGAGGTCCACAAATTGGCAAGAAAAGGTCTCTGCACCTTTCATTTGTAAAAGATAAATTATAGTGATGTCTTCTTTGAAATGCTACTCCCCTAAGAATTTCGTGTTTGGAGAGATTAATGGGGAATCAGGAAACTTGTAATCCTCTCTCTGCAAAAAGATCCACAATATTGATCTGGGCAATGATTTCTTGGATAAGACTGCAAAAGCACAGACAAGGAAAGCAAAAATAGCCAAATAGGATTGCGTCAAACTAAAATGCTTCCGCACAACAAAGGAAATAATTAACAGAGTGTAGAGTCAACCCGAGGACTGGGAGAAAATATCTGTAAACCACACCTCTGATAAGGGGCCAATATTCAAAATATATAAGGTACTCAAATAACTCAACAGCAACAAAACAACTCAATTTTTAAAATGGGCAAAGAATCTGAAGTCATTTCTCAAAAGGAAAGATACAAATGGCCAACAGATATATGAAAAAAAAAATGCTCAGCTTCTCAAATCATAGGGGAAATTCAAATTAAAACCACAGTGAGAAACCTACACCTGTTAGAATGGCTATTATCAAAAAAGACACATGACAAGTGTTGGAGAGGATGTGGAGAAAAGGGAACTCTTGCACACTGTTGGTAGGAATGTAAATTTATACAGTCATTTTAGAAAACCATGTAAGTTTCCTCAAAAACACTAAAAATAGAACGGCAATCCCACTTCAGAGTATATATACAAAGGAACTGAAATCAGTACATCAGAGATATCTGCACTCCCATGTTCATTTCAGCATTATTCACAATAGCCAAGATACAGAAGCAACCCTAAGTGTCCATAAAGAGATTAATAAGGAAAATGTGCTATTCATACACAATGGAATATGACACAACCTTAAAAAAGAAAGAAATTATGTCATTTGAGACACTATGAATGGAACTGAAAGAGATACTATGCTAAGTGAAATAAACCAAGCACAGGAAGGCAAATATTGTATGATCTCAATTATATGTGGAATCTAAGAGTCAATCTCACAGAAACAGAGAACAGAAAGGTAGTTACCAGAGGCTCAGTGGAGAGATGGGTAATGGGGAGATGTTGATCCATGGATATAAAGTTTCAGTTGGGCAGGAGGAATAAGTTTTAATGATCTATTGTTCCACTTGGTGACTACAGTTAATGTATTGCATATTTCGAAGTTGCTAAGAGATTTTTAGCATTCTCACCACAAAAAAATGCTAAGTTGGTGTGGGGATATGTTAACTTGCTTGACTCTTTCTACAATGTATACATAAATCAAAACATCACATTGTACCCCATTAATATCTACAATTATTATTTGTAAGTTAAAACAAATAATTTTTAAAAAATACAAATAAAATCATCTCCCAGCTGCGTAACCTTGAGCCAATCACTTAATGTTTAAGTGCTTCCATTTGTATGATATTGGGATGTTCACTACATACCTACCATGTAAGATAAGGATTAATGAGATTATTTTCAAAGTGCTCTAAGAATTCTTTTCCAAATCTTATATAAATGGCATAACCATTTCAATAA
Source organism: Symphalangus syndactylus (assembly GCF_028878055.3). Taxonomy (NCBI): domain Eukaryota; kingdom Metazoa; phylum Chordata; class Mammalia; order Primates; family Hylobatidae; genus Symphalangus; species Symphalangus syndactylus. The sequence continues at coordinate 95,471,323 of NC_072431.2, read as the reverse complement.
TTAGGAACATGTATGTTTATAGTTTAGTCTCAGTTCAGTGGAAAAATAATTAAGAAATATGGGTCAGAAATATGTTGTAGGTCATACAAATGGTTTAATTAGATATGAACCTCAAGGCAATCCTTTCATTCACTTTGAATTACCTTTGGAGGCAATCCGTTAATTTACTTTGAAGTACTTTCGGGGGCAATCCTTTCATTTACTTTGAATTACTTCTTTAAAAAGTATTTATTTTTAAAAAACACAAAGTAAGGAATTTCCTCCTCATATGTGCACATCTTTATATATGTCAACATTTTTTACATAGAACAGCATCAATCATGCTTCATAATAATTTTTTTAATCTTATCATGAAAAAGATAAACAATCCTATTTCACAAAAAAAGAATTTCTAACAATCAAAAAATTGGAGAAAAATACTGTATTCAGGATTTTCTTAATACACATTCATGTGCTTTTCTATCAGCATGCCAAAACCCTGCACCATCAACACATGTTGTGTGCGTCTTGTAAAAGAAAACATTTTAAAGGCAAAACAAAATTGCTAGCTTTCATCTTTGCAAAAATTCTCAATTGTGACTGAATGAAATTTACTAAAGAAGCTTGATCAATGAAAACATCTGCATAGTTTTTATTAGAAAATGTATAACTTCAACATTATTGAACATTATTATAAACCCTTTTATTGCATTTCACAAGTTTCGGATTTGAAGGTTTTAAATGTATTTTAAATAATTTATTTAATAATCGATTAAGCTATTCATGCTACACATTTTATAAATATTTTGTTCAGGCAAAAATTTTCCCTTATAAAACCATATGAGGAAAAAGAAAATTTTAAAAAAGTAAACCTATGCTATCTTCACATCTAGTGCAGAGCAAACTAAATAATGGAAATAGAACTTAAATGCAAGTAACAATTCAGAACTATTCTTTGCAACAGAAACCAATCACTCATGTGATCAAAATAACTCCCCTAAGAAAATAAGGTACCAATTAGTACTACCCACTAGCATTTCCAGTGAGCAATGCTCTACAAAAGCTCACTAAATACAATAGGTACTACCAGAGTAAATATTTCTGTCCATAGAAAAAGTATACACTTAAAAATCAGAAAAAAAAGGGTCTGAAAATCTCATTACCTAAAACGAAAATATGTTGAGTTCTCACCAATATTTTGCCCAAAACTGCAGTTTATGCTCTCAATTTTAATGCCATTACCTGTATTTTCACAAGTAATTTTACATGTAAGTAAAATTATCTACTTGACTATTTCAGTAAAACTGAAATTCTAATTCTAATGATATTCAGTTTACCTTTTCCTAAAAAAGTGATGTCTAAGCATGCTTTTCAGCTACACCAAGTAGCTGAAAAGTATCAAAAAGACAATTCATCAGCCTGAAAAGCCAGTTGAATAGTCTGAATTCCATTGTTAAAATTTAAGAAAACTTTGTAAGGAATGATGTTCATGCCACGTGAGTATCAAAATTATAAGAAAACTTAAGACCAAGAATAAAAAACCATAGTATACACTGAGGGTAGCATGATAGACCTTTGCGCTTTACAAACAGTGGTCTTCCTAGTGGTCTAGGTTCCAAAATTTTGAATAACCTCTTTCCTCTGATACCTTACTGTTAACACACAATGCTTCTTTCTTCCATTATTAAATGGTTATTTCCCTATTTCTTAGGTCATTCTCACAGAACCTGTGGCTCAAAGTGCTTCATGGTCCACATTATCACAATGTGCAGGATCCATAGTCAGGAAAAGCCAAATCTTTTTTTTTTTTTTTTTTAAACACATACTATACCAATTAACTGATGTCATGTTGCAACCAGTTGTCAAATACTCTAGCTTTACATTTCTGTGATTCTAAATACTAAGAACATATTAGCTAAGTATCCATTAGTAACTCGCTGACTAAAAAGAAGTCCAGCATCGACTCTGCATTATGTTTGGAGATTATTACCGTTATAGCACATGTTAAAACATGTGCATATTCAAATACAGCAGGCACTGAGTGTATAAAATGCATGGAAGGACAAAGTCACTTCACACAAAGCAAGCTGACCTTTATTCTTTTCTCCCTCATACAAAATTTCTCATGAAAGAAATCTAGACAGAGATGTATTAGAAATTCATTTACAACTATGATTAATCTAGAAATGTTGACATTCTGAATTTATATTAGAATTTAAACTAAGTTAATTAGTCAATAACAGTAATAATACAAGCTAACAATTACACAGCAGCTACCACGTGCCAAACACTGTTCTAGGCATTTACACATATGAATTCACTTAGTCTCTGCAATAATCCTATAAGGTGGGTAACATCATTATGCTCATTTACAAAGAGGAAACTAAGGCAAAGAGAGATTAAATGACTTGCTCAGGTCACAGAGACACTAAATAGCAGTCAGGATTTGAACCCAGGCAACCCGGATCCAGAGTCTGTATTTTTTACAATACTGTTCTCTTTAGAAAGCCCTTGAACACTCAAATATTTTGCAAAAAGTACTTAAAAGGTATCAAATGTTAATACAGTAAAATAAGAATATGCTGTGTAGTTTCTGCAACAAAAAGTTATCTCTACAAAAGAAAGTTATACCAATTACCGCCTACTTCTATTATAACTAAATCATTAGCTTTCACAGTTTTAAAATTATACAAACAATTGATACTTGAGGGCAGGCGTGGTGGCTTATACCTGTAATCCCAACACTTTGGGAGACCAAGGCAGGAGGATTGCTTGAGGCCAGGAATTTGAGACCAGCCTGGGCAACATAGAAAGATTCCATGTCTATAAAAAATTTAAAAAATTAGCTGAGTGTGGTGATAAGCGTCTGTAGTCCCAGCTACTCTGGAAGCTGATTCTGAGGCAGGAGGATCACCTGACCCCAGGAGTTTGAGGCTGCAGTGAGCTATGATCTACCACTGCACTCCAGACTGGGCAACAAAAAGAGACACTGCCTCAAAAAAAAAAAAAAAAAAAGAATTGATACAGTTGATATAGATCCACTATTTCATCAAGTTACTAAGCTTATATCACATAAGAAGTACAATGGTCATGAAAAGTTAACTCAAATGAATGCTAGTGTTTAAATTTTGAATCAAAATGATAAGATCAAACATTTAAAGAATGCCATTATAGATTAAATATAAGAATAAAACTGCATTTCCAGGAGTAATTCTGAGAATAGTTTTTGATTACCTACCTCTCCATGATTGAAAAAGAAGCACAACACTGTAACCAGGCCTCCTAATCGGCTGCCACTGGAAAAGAAGAAAACATAACTCAAGTAACAAAAATTCAGGTCAATCCTAAGAAAAACCTTAAAACACATAAGATCATAACCAGTGGTACTATAAAAGATTTTACAGTCATACTAGAACTCTCCTATGCTTATTTACAAAATAGTTTATTTCCTCCAAAGGATCATTAGTCAAAATAATCTTTTCTCATTTTTTAAAAATCATTTGCTACCTTCAAAATGTATAGACTCAGAAAAGCACGCAAACTGAAAGGGAATAGAAAATTCTTAGTAGTCATATTACTGTACATCACGCAACTTGATATTTCTTTTTATTTTCTTTAGTACCTCATATTTATTTATGTCCTTTAACATTTCTCAAACTGCTTTCCTTGGGACAGATGATGTATGTTAGGAAAAAGGGTGAGAAAGACGTGCAAGGAAAGGGATCCATGGTCATGACGATGGAAAACCCCACACTGTCTACCTGCTCCTAGAAATTCACAAGGCACTTCCACACATTAAAGATTTAATTTCATATTTCCCAAATCCCATCCCCAAGCTACTTTTCTGCAGAATACACTTGAGGAATACCAGTTTATAGATGAAGTTTTATGTTTCATTTGTTTTCAAAAACTGGAATAGAACACAAATATCAAAGTATGACAATCAGGCTTATAACTCTGGGTAAGAAATTACAATGGTATAATCTGGTAGTTCTAACAATTAACCTTCATTTGCTCAGATAAGAGTGAAATACGTTCCCTACTGTCCCCCAAGTCTGGGTAGGGGACATAAGGCTATGTTTAGGTTTATTTCATCATGTTCTGCATCTTTACTCTTGAGGTCTTCTTACTCGTTTTAGCTCATGCTGCTTTCTCATTATTCTACCCAAATATCCTTCCTTCTTTTTCTCTATCTATAAATATAGGTATACCACAGACAGGTCAGAGAGGAAACAAAGAAACAGATAGTACAGGCATCAAAGGCCTTGTATTTACTCTTGTGATGTATGAATGAGGAAAAGAGGAAGAGATGCAATGGTCAGCAGGGGTAATCCACGTAGGGAGTATCCAGAAGAAGACAGGTAGGGCTGGGACCCCAGCACAGGTGAACTGTTTGCCTTGGCAAAAGAGAAGGAAGACTGTATATTAGTGGCAAGTACTTTGTGGAGTTTCCATGTCCCCTACAGGGCAGAACACACAGCCACTTGCTGCTAGAGAGAAACGATGGCAGCATTAAATGTTTGAGGAAAGACAGAAATGTCTGAAACACCACTCACATTTCAGGAGAGTGGTAACAGTGGAAAACACAGCGCTGCTGGGATATCTTAGGGGAACAACTGAGGCTGCAGAACACAAATCTATAGGGTCACTAATCATAAGACTGTGTGATTTTTGCCTACCAATTATCAGCCTAGACAGCACAAACGAAATATAAAGGGGCAAAGAAACTGAAGCCAGAAAGTGTCTAAAGTGATGGATCACTGAAATGAGAGCATCAGATAGAGGAGCTTAGAAAGCAGTACAGGCCAGGAAGTGGACGCCAGGGTTCTCTCCTGAAAGGTGTACCACATCTTCAAAAGAGAAGCACACAAGTGATTAGACATTAGAAAGGTTAAGACAGAGTTAATGGTTTAAAAAACAAATAAATACATTTTGGTGTTTTGAACTTACTCTAACAAGGCAAAAAATGCAGAAGCTTATAGGGGAAAAAATGTGATTTTCTCACTACCCTCTCCCAGTCCTATTCACCTAAGAACATTTTAGTATGTGTCTATTCTTCCAAATCTCTCTCTCTAACCACACAAACATATATTTTCTATGTGATCATATTAACATCTCTCTGAAATTTCTTCCTTTTCTAATTATTCTAGCATAAAGATTATTCCTAATCAATATATGTAAACTTAAAGGGATTATTTTTATAGATGGAAAATACTGTATAGTACAAATATATTTATTTAGCCCATTCCATATTACTGGGCATATAAATATTTTTCAGTTTCTTGCTATAATAAAAAATGGTTAAACATCCTCATACATGTAAATATTGGCGTGTTTGTTTCAGCAGGAGGGACCTAACTGTGAGACACTTGAGTCAAAGGATGTGAGCTGTGCCTAGAAGCACTGCAGCAGTCCACACCCTCGTCACAGAGTATGCAAGAGGTCGTTCCTCCACCCCTCGTGAAGAACTCATGTGCTTTTCGAATTTTCTCCTCAGAGAGGTGAAAACCCTTTTCTCACTGCCTACTTGTACGTAGCAGCATTTTAGTGTTTTGTTTTGACAACATGCATTTTCTCTTCCATGAACTGCTTATTCATATTCTTGTCTATTTTTCTATTAGACTGTCTGTTTCCCTACTTAAAAATTAAGGTTATCAAACCTCTGACTGTCAAATGTGAAAATAACATTTAAGAGCTGTCCAAAAAAAAAGCCCTTTAAGCCTTGAGAGAGATGTGACTGTGATCTGAGTCACATATGGTTACAACTTCCGTTCTCAGATTATAGATTAACTTGCTTTCTTATTTTTCTTGTTCAGTACAATGACTAGAGAATTAATGTCAGGCACAAAAACTTCCTGCCTTTTTTTTTTTCCAGAGACTGGGTCTCTCTCTGTCACCCAAGCTAGGGTAGAGTGGCACAATCATGGCTCACCGCAGCCTCGAACTCATGGGATCCAGCAATCCTCCGACCTCAGCCTCCAGAGTAGCTGAAAATACAGGTGTGACCCTGCCTTCGTAGTTAATAACCCCTGTTAAAGATTAACTTTCCCTGTGTTGTTTTACTTTGCTTAGATCAGGCTATAGAAAACCCATCATTATTATATTCTCTGTTAAAAAAAAAAATGTTAAATGTACCCTTCCCCAGAAGAAATACCACCTATAACCAAACTGCTGTGACTATGTGCCAACCTGTATGAATAATGTTGTATTCCTGCTAAAAATGTCTCTGCCTCTGCCTATATAAATGAAACCTAAACTTCCTTACTTCCAAAGTCTGACTTCATTCCTTTGGAGTTGGTATTCCTGAGTGGTCTACCCTCACACTTTGTGCTTGAATAAACGCTCTTTAGATTCTGATCCTTTTGATTATTTTAAGTTAACACATATGCGTGACAAAGTATTCTGATATAATTTGTGGCGTATTCTATCAGAAAGAATTTTTAAACTTTTATGTATTTAAATATGTTGATATTTTCCTTTATTTCTTCTGCACTTCCTGTCTTGTCTCTGAAGGTCTTCCACACCTTAAAACTATAGTCTCCTAAAATTTCTTCTAATATTATTAATTGCATTTTCCACTTAGCTCTTTCTCCCTAATTTTGTTCTCTTTCAAATAGCCAATTATATTAAAATCATTTATCAAGTAAACATCCCTTTTACCAGTGAAATGAAATTCAGCCTTTATCTTAATTTCTTACAATGCTAGACTCTGTTCTATTTCATTCAACTGGCTTAATTCTGTATTTTTTTTATATCACACTATTTTTATTACTGTAGCATTATGGTAATTTTAACACATGATTTTAAAAAGCTCCCCACCCCTAACTACTCTTAAGATTTTTTAGGTAATTCTTACCAACTTATTCTTACATATAACATCTGAACTACTGTCCCAACTCTGCTCCCCCACCCAAGAAAAAATTGTCAGGCTTCTGATCAGAATGACATTAGATTTATATATAATTTGGGTTGGGAAGGGCTGTCATTTATATGATGGCCATTCAGTTGCACAGTATATCTCTTTCCATTTACTCAATTCTAACTGTATTCCTTTAAATAAAAATGTCTGGGGTCAGGCACAGTGGTTCATGCCTGTAATTTCAGCACTTTGGGAGGCCAAGGCTGGTGGATCACTTGAGGCCAGGAGTTCGACACCAGCCTGCCCAACATGATGAAACACTATCTCTACAAAAATACAAAAAAAAAAAGCCATGTGGTGGCGCACGACAATAGTCCCAGCTACTCAGGAGGCTGAGAGTCAAGAATCGTTTGAACCGGGAAGGTGGAGGCTACAATAAGCTGAGATTGTGCCACGGCACTCCAGAGTGACAGAGTGAAACTGTCTGGGTGACAGAGTGAAACTGTCTCAAAAAATAAAAATTTTTTTGGACAACCAATGTAAGAGTCAAGTACCAAAAGTTAAAACTTCTAGAAATACAAAGAGAACATGATAAAATCTGATCACAGTAGAAAATTTTAATTCTTTCATAATCTAACAGGTCAAGTAAGCTAAAGGAAACACTAGAGATTTGAAGGAGATAATTAACAAGCTCAATGTTGTGACTATACAGAGATTACACATTATTTTCTTATGTCACTGGAACATCTAGTTGCAAAGGCACCTCATTCTCTGATTAGAATCTAAAACAACCTAAAACACAAGAAAGATGAGTTTTTTAAAAAAATGACACTTGGGGAACTTAATGTAAAATTTCCTTTTAAAAATTCCCTGGAACAACGAGGAATCAAAATGGAAATTTACTGACTTTAATTTTCTAAATGGCAGAGTAAAGGTAGAGAAAGAACAAAAGACTCACAAATCCAATTCCCTGGCCAGGCGCGGTGGCTCATGCCTGTAATCCCAGCACTTTGGGAGGCCGAGGCGGGTGGATCACAAGGTCAGGAGATCGAGACCATCCTGGCTAACATGGTGAGACCCCATCTCTACTAAAAATACAAAAAATTAGCCGGGCATGGTGGTGGGCGTCTCTGGTCCCAGCTACTCCGGAGGCTGAGGCAGGAGAATGGCGTGAACCCAGGAGGCGGAGCTTGCAGTGAGCCAAGATCGCACCACCGCACTCCAGCCTGGGTGACAGAGCAAGACTCCGTCTCAAAAAAAAAAAAAAAAAATCCAATTCCCTGACCAAATCTCAGGATGAAGTTTGCCTAAGAAGTCACATACTCTCACTCAGTTGCCATACAACCTGGGAGGCTCTGAGGTTGGACAATTTCTTGAGGGCAGAGCCACGGTGACAACATTCCTTTTTCACCAAATTACTAAAATACAAGTTATGGTCCAACATCTTCCATGAATATGGGCCCAGCTTTACTTAACTAACAAAAGGGGCAGATTTTCTTCTATATACTTTTGGGAACTGCAAAGCTAGAGGAGGAGAATAAAATTTGTTTATCTCCAAGGAATGTTCTCAGTTAGAAACTGTGAAATGATGTGACTTGAAACAAATCTAAAATGGTGTTCTCCATGTCCACCCTCTCACCCCAATGCATAGAGGCTACTAAGTCCTTTTATTTTGCTAAACAGAAAAGATGCAGCAATCAGAATACCTAAAATTTTTTAATTTTTTTTCCCACTACAGTTGATCAGTTTATATTTTAGCATTTCCTAGTGGTTAAAAAAAAGTCTCTTCTGCAATATGACTGTCAGAAAATATGAAAGCTCCTACTGTGCAAATTTTAAAACATTCTAAGCTTGCTAAACATTTACCACATATACATCTCATTCACCTAAACCTTGATTTTTCTTAGATATAAAATGAGGGGATAATAAAAAAGCTAAAAAGGACCTAAAAATACTTTCCAGTTCTAAAATTTAAGAATTCTATAATTCTCTTCTTTCCTACCTACTACAGTTGTATAGCTTTAAATCAATTATCAAGTTTTGATAGGTTTCATTAATCATTGAGATTTTTATCTCTATTTACAAATGATGAACCATCCAAAGTTAAACTTTTGAAGAGAAAAAAGCAATCAGAGTTCATTCAAAACTATATTAAACAACTCTTATGAGTAAGTTTTCTTATTGTTGTATAAATGCTTAAGAAAGAGAAAATGGAGAAAAATCTGGAAATAACCAAATTAAGATAATTTCCAATCTTAAATTGGAGACTGAAGGCTTGGGCACCTTCCTAGCCCAATGAAGAAATGCCAAGCAGGCCAAGTTCAGAGCTGAGAACCTTCCCCTATACTCATGGTGGCGGGGGTTGGGGGGATTCACTGGTTACTAAGTAAAGAGATAGGAAAGAAAGATGAGGAATGAGGATAAGAATCAGGAAGGGTGAGAAAAATTCTCAGTTTGGTCCTTTCCAGTCTGTTTCAAGCAAGTGATTAACGCCGTTAATTTAACTTTCTATCTGCCAGTTCTAACAGAATTTATTTACTTATTAGATTGTGAACTCCTCTATTCACCCATGGTGCCTAGTACCAAGCTTTGTCCATGAAAGAAAGTGAAAGGGTATCTGAAAACAGAACTATTCAATCAAAAGACTGCTGGCATTCCTTTTTTGAAAGCTTGCAGCCAAACACACCACACCTCATGTCATTGTTGCTCTTGGTACTGGCCCCAATACCAGGCAGGACCATGTGTTCAGGTGAGCCTCTGCTCTGATCCAATCACACTCCTCAACTCCCATGCAGACCTCTCCACTGTGTGCTCCAGGCCCTTCATTCCATGGTGAACAACTACCTATCCAACAACCGCAGCCTCTTCCCAGATGCTTCCTCCTTCTGCCTAGAAATATCACTCTCCTCTGAACAAATGCTTCCCCTGGAGCCTCCCCCACAATTCTGCCTCCTAGTATCCCAGAGTCTGTCCATTTCCCTCTATCCCACCACCATCATACCAGCCCAGGCTCCCATCCTCTTCCCCTGGGCTGCTACAGCCTCCGACACCTCCCCACCCAAAGCCTGCTCCCTCTACGCTGCAGAGTGTGTTGTCTTTAACAATGAATGGACCCAATCCCACTCCATCCACAGAGCCCTTCAATGGCATCCCACTGCCCACAAGGTCAAATCCAAACACCAAAACATATCCAAAATGCCTCGCAGGATCTGGCCCCTGCATACACCTTGGGGACTCCTTTCACTATTCTTCCTACTACCCACACTCTGCTCTCCAGCTGCACTGTCCTCGTCACAGTTCCTCAAATGATAAGACCACACTGACAACAGTGTGCAGAGCAGCCTAGGAGCAACACTGGTGAGGAGCAGAGCCATATGAGCTGATGCAGAGTCATCCCAGGGGGATGGGCTGGCAGAGAAGTGGAAGGATGGCAGAGAAGTGGAAGGATGCCAGAGATACTCTGAAGCAGGACAGTAATAATAGGATTTTGTGACTCCTTGGATTACAGAGGAAAGAGGAAAGTCATGGCTATCTCTTAGAGGTCAGACTGGGCATTAGAGTAGACAGAAGTGTCATTTGCTGAGAGAGTGAAGACATAAAAAGGGGAAGGTTCTGGAGAAAAGATGCCAATATTGCCAACCAATAACTTTCATCAATTTATGCATACTAAATAAAAATACTTATCTTTTAAATATTCATACACAACTGTTAGACCAAATGGGTTTGATTAAAGATATGTTAGCAGGCCAAGTTAATATTAATTCAAAAAAAAAAAAAAAAAAATGGCCAGGCACAGTGAGTGGCTCACGCCTGTAATCCCAGCACTTTGGGAGGCCGAGGCGGGCGGATCACGAGGTCAGGAGATCAAGATCATCCTGGCTAACACGGTGAAACCCCATCTCTACTAAAAATATTAAAAAAAAAAAAAAAATAGCTGGGCGTGGTGGCAGGTGCCTGTAGTCTCAGCTACTCCGGAGGCTGAGGCAGGAGAATGGCGTGAACCCAGGAAACGGAGCTTGCAGTGAGCTGAGATCGCACCACTGCACTCCAGCCTGGGCGACTGAGCGAGAATCCGTCTAAAAAAAAAAAAAAAAAAAAAAGTAGTTGGAAAACTTTGAGATGGTAGAATTCACAGCCTATTTAAGATGTTTTTTGGCCAAAAATCCAGCCTGTATAAGCAGTAAATGCTTGATTTTTTGAAAATAAAGAATAAGAAAATATCATGCAAAACAATGGAAGCAAAACTGGCATAAAATTTAAGAAATTCAACTTTTCCTTAAAACAGGTGGAGGGAAGTGGAAGAGTGGAAAATTAATACAAAACGCTATTCCATTCTGCTACAGAGCCTAAGAATACTTCATAGGCAACTTGGTTGGATCACGGGAAGAGAAGGTAGGAAGATTAACTGTGTTAATGATGACTATTCACTCCAGATGTAAAGGGAGACATCAAGCAAAATTAAAAAGGGCTTTGACATACAGACTAATCATCCAGGCCCTCAGGGCTTCTGGAACATATCTAGAAATAAAGCAGCTTAAAAAAATCTCTCAGATATCAAAGAAACCACTCTGAACCTCCAATGACCAAAGAAGATAACAGAGAACAGAAAATTGGAAGATGAAGGTATTGTCCTCTGACTAGCTGGTTCCTTATGTGGAAGAAAAGGGATTTTCTGCTGACTACTTATGTCTACAAAAGGACATCCAGGCTTTTCTCACAAAAGCTCAGAAACAATGGAGAACTGGGTAGAGACAAGGGTAAATATTCAAAAGAGGGGGAGGAGATCAGGAACAGATCAGAGGGGCCACAGGGACTCTGGGCAGCCCACATTAAATGTAGAGAAGTTCATGAAAAAGATCATTTAAGTTCTCTTCAAAAAGCGACCTTATTGCCAGAGAGGGGATGAAGGAAAAGGGAACACTGACCCTGCCTCAGTGAGTGTGTGCTCAGCCCTCATGCAAAAGTATCTGCATATGACCAGGGGTGAGGGGGAGGAGGAGTCACAGGCACTGGGTGTCACTTCTGTACTGAGGTGAAGAATCAGGTATGTCTCCTGGACTCTGGCCACAGGCAGAAGCAGATGAGGCTGGTAAATGAAAAAGCAACAAGACGAAAGGAGCCTGGGTCTCCCAAAACAAAGCATACAGCACTCTGATCATGCTGTAATAAAAGCCACTAGTCAGTTAAGACCCATCCACTTTGCAATCTTCCAACCAGCTCCTCATTCTTAGATACAAATGTCAAGCTAGGAATCAGCAGGCTGTGGGGATGGAAGCTTCCAATGTGAAAAATAGAAACTAATACAAATTGAAGGGGGACCTAGAGGTAACAAAGACAATGCAACAGGCAGAGAAATTTTCAAACTCAAGATTGTTTAAGTTGGAACTCTAACAGAAATGACAATAAAATGTAAAAATAAGGGAGAAAAACCCTGAGAAAATTCGACTTCAAGAAGTCCAATATCCAATCACCAACTTTCAAGAAAACAAACAAAAAAAACAATGGAGAAGAGAAAGTCATTAGGGAAATAATACTAAAAAAAGTTTTCCTCCAAAGTGAAGAAAGTAAGTGCCCAGATAGCACAAAGTATGCGATGAGAAGGATGAAATAATATCTACCATATCATGACCTTTTAGGGGACTAAAGACAGAAAGATGAACCCAAAAGCTGCCAGAGGAAAACAACTAGCCACACACAAAAGGAACTAATGGTAGAACAGCACCAGACTTTTGAAAAGCTACACTCCATCTTAGAAGACAGTCAAACAAAGCCTTTAAACGTCTGAGGAAAAATAAAAATCAACAACCAGGCAAACCAGTAATTGAGTATAAAAATAAATAAGGAAATGTTCAAACATGCCAGACAAATGTATTTTAAAACTATCTCTGCGACTCTCTTGGAAATTACCTGAGGATATGATCCTCAAAAGGATGAAACAGACCAGAAAGAGACCAACCTGGGGTCCAAGACACAATGAATTCAATGCGAGAGAGGAAAGGGGAATTCTCAGGATGGTGGTGAACAAAACTCCCAGGGAATCGCTATACGGAAGCCCAGGGAAGGACAGGTCTAGGATGGAACCAGAGACAGAGGCTCCAGGAGGGAGGCCCCAGGGGATAGGAGTGGGAGAATTGAAATAATGGATTGTATACATTTGACAAAGTATAAAATAAATGTTTACAGTTCAGTTGTAAATCTGGAGAGGAATTAATCAGCATACAGAACACCAAGGAAAACAAAATATTAGCAATAATTAACCACAGGAAAAATTTTAAGTTACCAAATAAACAATTATTTATACTACTTAATTCAGCAGTAAGCAATATTTTTACAGTCATAATAATGTAACTATGGACTATGGTTTTACGTATTAGAATTGCTGAGGTTTCAAAGATCTGAAAGTGGCTTTCCCTAGACAAAGGGATAGATGGGGTGGGGAAGACAGATGAGGCAAAGGACCACTGAGGTACTTGATTATAAAAGGTTGAATAATGCCAAAAGATATGCATGTATATACAAAGCAGTGAAAATTCAGTTTAAAAACATACTAATAAGTAACATACCCGTTGTAGAGCACATTAATAGAAAGAAAGTTGTTCAATTAACTTATTTGGAGACCTCTTGATATTTGCCAAAAAATACTTATAAGGAACAAATCATAAAAATGTTCCAGATAACATTAAAATAGCTGTTCGTATTCACCACCAAAAGAAATAATACATTTTAACCTTGGCTTGAAAACCATTAAAGAAAAACCTTCCAAAAAAAAGAGAAACTTTCCATACTGAAATTACCAACTACAAACTACCAGACCATGCGAAGGTATGGAGTTACAGTCATCTTACCTGGAGAATGAGGAGTCAGGGAAATGTGTAATCACAAAAGCAGACATTTAAGAATCCGCCCCGCAACACGCAGTATGTTACCTTTCCCTCCAATGTGTCATTAGTTCAATAAATGATTCTAAGTAAAATTAACTGAGGAAACTATTAGAATAATTATAAAATTACATGTATGACAGCTAAAAATGGAGCACAATAGGATCCTGAAAAATGGTAATATTAGAGTAAACTTCCACCTATCAAACCAAAACAATGCATACAGAAATATCAGCTCAAGAACAGCAAAATCCTGGGACCTCAGAATCCTTCGGAAATGAATTATTACAGAACAGTAATATTCTGGAACACGCGAACAGAAAAGAGAACGGAAAGTCTAGATCCTTCTTAGTGTCATGTATCTTTAAAACATTTTAAGTAAAACTTTTTATGAAATATAAATACCACTTACTTTGGAAATGAAATAAACACTTTTTTCTTCATTATGCAGGATCTTTAAACAAAAATTAACTAAAGCTGCAGAAAATTTAATTGCTGTGGAAAGAACACTTAAAATGTATTCTCAGAGACAGTAGAGCACACGTTTTGGAGCCATTGCCTGTACTCAAATCCCTACTCTGCCAGTGACTAGCTTCTGTGACCTTGGAAAAGTTATTTAATATCTTTGTGTCTCAGTTTCCTCATCTATAAAGTGGTTTACCTATCTCATGGGAAAACCGTATGGATTAAATGAGTTTCTGATAGTAAAGAGCTTAGACTAGAGCCTCACACATAAGCGTTATACATGAACTGAATTTCTGCAATCAAAAAGTCTTCAGTGAAGATTGGAATCTGCAGAGTGAAAGCTTCAGAATGAGTCCATTGGAAAAATACTTCCTAAATTGGTAAACGCTAGTAAAGCTTATGTGATAGATAATATATTTTTATTGTGCCTTTCATATATGGCAACCATAAGCTAAGTTTTTCTTTCAATATTTTATTATTAATTCATTTATTCAATCAAAAAATATTTTGGAAGGCAAGCATTCTTCTGGGTCATTTGCAAACACTACCTTATTCCATTCTCACATAGAAGACAGAGTCTTTTAAACTCATTTAGGTGTTCTCCCCTCTACTCAATCACTTGTTTAAAAATCTTCTATAATCTTCCATTTCAGTTAACCTAATAAAACATTGCACCTCCCTTTTACAACCCTAAAAGACCTCGGTTACTTTATATTTTCTTTTACATCTAAAGGCAAACCAAAGAACTGGCAGTCACTCTCAGTTCTGCTCACATCATTTATTCAAACTATATAAAAACTCAACCTTAACAGATTCCACCCACAATTTAGAGCTTCTATACAGCTTTTTTTGGTCTTCTAGCCTTAATCATGACAGCCTAAGTTTGCCAGACATCTAAGGAAGGCACCTAACATAGAAGGTAGAGACCAAAATATGTTTAAAAAAAACAAGCTATGGCGGGCATGGTGGCTCATACCTGTAATCCCAGCACTTTGGGAGGCTGAGGCGGGCGGATCACCAGGTCAAGAGATCGAGACAATCCTGGCCAACATGGTGAAAACCCCTCTCAACTAAAAAGTACAAAAATTGGCTGGGTGTCGTAGCGCATGCCTGTAGTCCCAGGTACTTGGGAGGCTGAGGCAAGAGAAAATTGCTTGAACCCAGGAGGCAGAGGTTGCGGTGAGTCAAGATCGTGCCACTGCACTCCAGCCTGGTAACAAAGCGAGACTCCAGCTCAAAAAAAAAAAAAAACAAAAAAACCACACACACAAGCTAGAAGATGCCAAGGTTATTCTGGGAGGGTAAAAACATCATTAATACCCTTAGAGAGAATATTTATTGAATCCATGAAGCAAAAATAAAATACTATTTTTAAAAAATGAATGTTTATAGAACAAACAAAACTTGGAAATTAAAAGCATGATAATGAAAAATAAAAACTCAGTAGAAGGGTTGGAAAAAATAAGGCTGATAAAATGTTCTAGATGTAGAACAAAGCCGAAGAGCTTAAAAATGGGGGAAAAAAAAAGAAAATTAGAGGACTGGAGACTACGAACATCCAAACAATAAAAGTTCTGAATCAGAAAACAAAGGGAATAAAATAAGTAAAGAAATAATTCAAGCAAATTCGCAGAAATCAAAGGCATGATTGAAACAACCCATCAAGTGTCCAAGAGAACACATGAAAGCAGATCTACACTGAGATATATTGCTCTGAAATTTCAGAACCATAGAGACAAAGATATTCTACACTCTTCCAGAGAGAGGAAGGGGAAGCAAAGGTCACATACAAAGGTTCAGAAATCCGAATAACTTAGGAACATCTGAATAGCACCATCTGAAGCAACCAACAATGTTTTCTTTTTTTTTTCTTCTTTTGAGACGGAGTCTTGCTGTGTCGCCCAGGCTGGAGTGCAGTGGCACGATCTCGGCTCACTGCAAGCTCCGCCTCCCAGGTTCATGCCATTCTCCTGCCTCAGCCTCCCAAGTAGCTGGGACTACAGGTGCCCACCACCACGCTCGGCTAATTTTTTTTGTATTTTTTAGTAGAGACGGGGTTTCACTGTGTTAGTTACTTGATCTCCTGACCTCGTGATCTGCCCACCTCGGCCTCCCAAAATGCTGGGATTACAGGCATGAGCCACCGTGCCCGGCCAGCAACCAACAATGTTTTCAAGTCTAGAGTTCAATACTCGGCCAAACAGTGAACCAAATACGAAAGCAGATAAAGACATTTTGCAAAGTTTCATAAAATGTTTACTTCCCAGCTATTTACTCTCAAGACCTACTTACTAGAAGATGAGGTCTACCAAAGAGGGAAAATAAACCAAGAAAGAGGAACAAACAGGATAAGGGCACAGGAGATCCAACAGGGGAGAGCAGTCAAGGAAATCCCAATGGGATGCCAAGAGGACAGATGTACACAAACCATGGAAGGTGGCCAGTCCAGAACCAAGTACTGACTCATGCCAAAAATCTCCACATTTTATTTGTGTGAGCCTGGATGAGCCTGGACCAGATTCTTGTCTGTATTTTATCTTGGCTCCACATGCTTTACTGCTGGCATCAGTTAAAGACACTTATGTCACTCACAGAAGTTGTTCTGCTTTGATATGCTCCAGAGAGCCAGGGTAAACAGTGGTGAATTTAGAAAGAGGGAACAGCTCTTCCCCTCATGATATTTCTGCTGGATATTCTGTACCTGGCCACTACATTTCTGCCAGATGTCCCTACTGACTAAGTTCGACATTTATCCCAGGACTAGCTCATGACCTTGCCTACTGATGTCCTGAGGAATCAGGCCCCTGGTTGAAAACCTATATGGGATTTCTCAGGCCTGGCCATATGCAAGGCTTTGCCTGGCAGGCCTCACAGGGAAAAGAAGCCCTTCACACACCAGGCTGGGTGCAGACCCAGTGTACTGTAGTCTCTCAGCGGAGTTGTAGTCAACGACTCAGCCACTTCTGGGTGATAAAGCTCTTCTTATATTTGCCTTCCTAGCCCAGGCACCTTTATTTCCTGGTCCTGTTCTCTGCTGTGGCCTGGCGGAGAGGGGCTCCTTGAAGAGGCTGCTCCCCACTCTGACTCAGACTCTGCACTCTTTGGCTCCTAGCCCTTCTCCTTTGCCCCACCACCTCAAGAACCATAAACTGCAGGAGGCTTTTGTTCCCTTTTGATGGGGGTGAGACATCCTCATCCTCACATCTCACTTATACCATTACAGTAAATGATTAAAGGCTTAACTCTCACTTTTGCCTTTTCGCTTTAACCAGCCACTCCAATACCTGGCAGCTCAGCTCCCTCCCCTAGCTCAGCTGAGCTCCCGACAGCCTCAGAAAGTTCCCTCAGGGAACCTAAAGACCATGACTCAGAAATTCTCTTCTTCTGGGAACTTTCATCTAACAATGGCAATAGTGTCCTCTCCTTAAGCAGCTAGGTTTGTGCCTGATACTCAGTTTTTCAAAACTAAACACACCATATTTAACATATACACATGAGTGGCACAACCATAAAGAAAAACAAGGAAAACATTGGTCCAAAAGTTAGGATGCCATTTCCTCTGAGAGTTGAGGGAACGAAAGAGAATGCATTAAGAAGGAATATTTAAGGGTATGAAAGCTCTGATAATTTATTTATTTTTTAATCTGTGTCACGGGTACATAAGTATTCATCTTACTAATCTTTAAAAATATATATAAAGATTTACACAATTCCATAGTCATAACATTTTACACATAAAAAGGTATTTTTTTTTACTGGTTATTTATTTACTGGGTCATAGATAATACACTCATACGATAGCAATGCATAAAATAAAGTAAGAAATTTCACAGACCTGTTTCTTATAAGATCCTCAATATAAACTGAAGGGATAATTTAAAAGTAAAGTTCCAGTAAAAGTATTGCATGGGATACAATAAACAAAAGTCCAAGTAGGCAGCAGTGACTGGGCAGCTGTCAGTCAATAATGAGACACTCCGCGGAGGCATTGTTCCGTCTGCCCCAGGATGACTCATCAGCCACACTCACTGCCCACTGTTTTCTCCAGAAGACCTCCTCAGACGGCGCTTGATCTAGAATGGAATCAAAGGCTGAAGAGTCTAAAAATCTAATGGGTTATTTTGGGGGCAACCTCAGATAGGATACTGAATGGGAAAGAACTCAAAGATTCTAACATAAGATCTAAAAATCAACTTAAGTACTTTTATAATTCTACCATATTTCTCTTATCTTAGGCAAAGGAATTTTTGTCTATCCTTCAGCTGCAGTTTTAAGGAGAGTAGTAGGAACTCTGGACAGAGGAAGCAGTAATCAGGGGAGAACGCTACAAAGAAAATGAAGCTCAAAAAGACAGCACCAGAGTCCTCTCTGGCCAGCCACAGCTCTGATCTGTGAAAACCCTGGGTGGTTTCAGGCATCATTTCACCATCTAAGATTCAAAACAAATCAAGCAATCAAAGGCAGGGCTGCTAAGTAAGCAGCTGCACAAGCAGAGTAGTGGGAGAGGCGAATGGGACCAGGGCCTTGCTGCTGGGGAGAGGAGGAAGGGGTGGGAGACTAGATGGGGATAGCAAGGGGACCCAAGGGAAGTCCAGTTAAAAAGTTTTGTTGGCCGGGCGCGGTGGCTCACGCCTGTAATCCCAGCATTTTGGGAGGCCGGGGTGGGTGGATCACCTGAGGTCAGAAGTTTGAGACCAGCCTGACCAAAATGGTAAAACCCTGTCTCTACTAAAAAAAAAAAAAAAAAATACAAAAATTAGCTGGGTGTGGTGGTGTGCGCCTGTAATCCCAGATACTCAGGAGGCTGAGACAAGAGAATTGCTTGAACCCGGGAGGTGGAAAATGCAGTGAGCTGAGATCGCACCGTTGCACTCCAGCATGGGCAACAGAGTGAGACTTTGTCTCAAAAAAAAAAAAGTTTTGTCTTAATTTTGTCATGTGAGAGAGAAGGTAAGGGATGAACACATTCTGAGGCAGATGGGAAGGAACCAGGAAAGCAAGCCTGAAGGACAGCGACAGGCAAAGAAGAACTGGCAGCCAGTAGGAATAAACCTAACACCTACAAAGGAATGAGCCTTAAACAAAGGCACTTTTTTCGATGATTCTCTGATTCCACCAGGCCTCTGTATCCCAGTATTGTACTCCCTCTTTTATTTCAGCTAGTCAGAGTATTTCTGGCACCCTTTTCAAAAGAGAAAGAAAAAATCTCCTGCTTAGAAACCCTGTTATTGTTTGCACTCATCCTTACATAGCAGTAAAATTTATAATAAACTTTATATACATATGTATTTTTCCAGAGAACTGTTAAACATATACATTATTTAACAGCTTAATATACTATCCAATGTATTCTTCCTCAACAATTTACCATAACCTAGCTAATCTCGAACTCCAAAATAATATTAAAAGCACACTAAAGTGCAAAGAATAAAAGTTTTAGTATCACCTGCTTGATATCTGCCTTAGACTCCAACACCAAAAGTTTTTTATATTTATCAATAAGAGAACCTTAAGCATGTATGAATTTCCTCCAGAAGAAACTATGGGGAAAGTTCTAACTGCCCAACAACCAATGCTCCTTCTTACTTGCAGAACAGAGATTTCCACACACTGGGTCTTAAGAAACTGGCCTTCAGAAACTGTTAGTCTGTGGCTAAAAAATATCAGGGTATCTTATGAAATAAATAACGGTAAGTATAAATCAATACAGCTTCAAAAAATAATTAACAATGAGTATTTTAAAAAAATACTAAAATATTGAGAATTCCAGAAAAAGAATTATACCATGAGTAGGCTGTGTTTGAAAAACAGATCTCACTTCATCTCCTCAAGTTAAGAGCTTGGCAGCCTGGCTCCATTCACCATTTGGCTGTTTTCTATTTTCCCTTCTTCCATTTCTGGTGAAATGGACTGGCTTACCTGGCTTCTAAAAACCTATATGTATATTATTTCAAAACAAATATACTTCTGAATTTAAAATGTCACAGTCAATCTGCCTGCAAATTTCTATTCTGCTAGACAAATCTCAACTTTTATTTCTCAGTATATAATACAATGTATTTTTTTAATCCTAAAAACAACTTTAGATATCCTCCTCTTTATTTTTAACCCATATTTTAAGAAGTCTGCAGCTTTATCCCTGTCATAAAATTACAAGGGTGACTAACCATCAAGGAAGAAAACATTAAGAACTAACCAGTAATTTGAAACCTCTAAATGTAACTTCAGGTCAAAAAACATATAAAAATGCAATGAAAAACACTGACAGGGCCGGGCGTGGTGGCTCACGCTTGTAATCCCAGCACTTTGGGAGGCCGAGGCGGGCGGATCATGAGGTCAGGAGATCGAGACCACGGTGAAACCCCGTCTCTACTAAAAATACAAAAAAATTAGCCGGGCGTGGTGGCGGGCGCCTGTAGTCCCAGCTACTCAGAGAGGCTGAGGCAGGAGAATGGCGTGAACCCGGGAGGCGGAGCTTGCAGTGAGCCGAGATCGCGCCACTGCACTCCAGCCTGGGCGACAGAGCGAGACTCTGTCTCCAAAAAAAAAAAAAAAAAACACTGACAGAAAAGAAGTGATAAGAGACTCTTTTCAAAATGATAGACATCAGTATCAATTTTGGAACGAACCTTCAGTTTAGGATGCCTTTGAATAGAGCTGAAGAGATGGTTCCGGGTTAAGAAAAAGCCCACAAACAGCAAAAGGAAAGCTGGAAAAATGAAAACATGTGCTGCTAGTGCAGGCCACCATGGGGTCCAAGAGTTGGGTAACACAAAAGGGGCCAGCTAAAGCACAAAGCAGTCAAGTGGGCGGAGCTGAAACAAGCTACAGCCACTGACATTGGAAGAACCAGAGACAGCCATCTGGAAAGACCCAAATGCTCTAAGGTAAAAGCTGCTCCCTCATGCCACCTTAAGCAGTAGTCTGCAGACTTTTTTACACCAAAACTACAGTAAGAAGACTTTACACAACTCAGCACACACACGTGTGATGTGTGTGTGTGTGTATATATATAGCAAATAGAAGTTTCTCTAAATAGTATCTATCCTTATTAGTGTGGTATACGATATTATTTACTTTGCAGTGTTTTTTTTTCTTCATCTAAAACGAAATGGGCTCAACCCACTGAATCAATTTTAAAACTCTCTAATAAGTGATGCCCTGCAATTTGACACTGTGCTGAAGTAGTCACTGCTTGACTTTGGGGACTGGGGAAAGTCAAGTGTTCCATGAGATCATGCTTCAGCTTGAATCCTGTTCTTATACTGGTCAATTTTTGTATTTATTTCACTTGCTTTGGAATAGGTTTCAAGCCAGTCAGTTACCAAGGCCTTTCATCATCCAGCACAACCACTGTTCCAATCTGAATCCTCCACAACACTCCCTGAAGAACATGCATCCCAGTAAAACTGATCTGCTTATTACCTGCTTTCCACATACTAGATTTTGGCCTTTGCCTCCCACTGCTTTTATCCTCATGGTTTATTTCCACCTATCCAAATACTTCTGATTCTACAAGGTCACACTAAAGTAGCCCCTCCATGCAGAACAAATTTCTCCTGCCTCTGGAGTTCTAAGCACTTTATTTTTCCTTCCTGTCTATCTTCCATTCACACACACCCTGCTGCACTCCCATGCTCTGAGCCCAGAGTTTTAAGAAACTACTTGGTATGAATAGTGTGTGTTGACTAAACGACTGAATATGCATCTCCCATGTAGACAAAAAACTGCCTACCAGGCACCACAGGGTTAGGTCAGGTCAGGGCCAAAACCACCAAAAACCCCTCAACCAAAACCAGAAACTTTTATTCTCTTCAGTAGATGTTATGCCTTCTGCCTTCGAAAAAACAGTTATAACAAGCAATAGAAGAAACTATGAATGCTTTCTTTAACAGATGTTTACAAATTCTTCTTTCAGTTAAAAAAGTAGCCAGACATGGCGGCACACACTTGTAGTGCCAGCTACTTGGGAGGCTGAGGCAGGAGGATTGCTCGAAGCCAGTGGTTTGAGGCTATAGTGCACTGTGACCACATCTGTGAATAGTCACTGGACTCCAGCCTGGGCAACAATATAGCGAGACCCCATATTTTTTTAAAAAAAGGGTAGCATAAGTGCAGATTAGCAGCTTAGCAGTAATGCCATGTTTCATATTTTAACTTCTCTTACTTAAAATCTAATTTCCCAAATGTAATAAAGCTACCCATAGACAGATGGGCAGTACTCAGCAAAATGAATAGACACCACCAAGTTTCTCTCCCTCTGGCTCATTACAATGCAAGCACACAGGCCCACTTTCCCTCAAGTCAGCCTCCTTTTCTCATTACCATATTCTTTTGGTTTAACTTATTTCCCTGCGTCTTGTTTCAAAAACAAAATCTTTCACAATCATCTTTTAATCATGCATTTTTATTTTAGTCTCCCCAATTAAACAAAAGAATTTTCTTAGACCTAAGTCAGAAATAGTAACATCAAAGTGTCTTAAATCTATATGCAAATATATTTTACATTGATCTTCTAACAGCTTCCTCATTTGACAAATGCTTATCAAGTAACTGCTAGATACTCAAACGGTGGGCTAGAAACTCAACACATCTTTGAGGTACTAAACTTAAAATGCCACACTTCCAAAGGAAAGGAGATAATGGGATAATAGCAAATTCAAACTCATTATCCCAAATTGAAAATCATATACAATTCTCATAATTCTGTACTACAAAGAATCAATAAGCAGCAAGGAATAAAATTCTAAAGATAATCTCAAGGTGAAATACTTCAAACATATATACAGTATAACAAATTGGCAAAAAAATAAGAAGAAAAGTAAACATAAAAAGCCTTAAAAAATTAGCCTTTTAGTTTCAGGAATGCTGCTCAACTGTAAAGTAAATCAGGTCAGATATTAAATATTGTACAGAAGACACTTCTAAATATTACATAGAAGATACTTCTGTTTTAACATTAATAAAGAGCTATTAATATCATTTGATAATGAGTGGTCTTTTCCCTTATATTTTATGTAAACAATATATACTGGATGGAGCTGAAACAATCTACAGCTGCCAGGCGCGGTGGCTCACGCTTGTAATCCCAGCATTTTGGGAGGCAGAGGCGTGTGGATCACGAGGTCAGGAGATCGAGACCACGGTGAAACCCCGTCTCTACTAAAAATGCAAAAAACAATTAGCTGGGCGTGGTGGCGGGCGCCTGTAGTCCCAGCTACTCAGAGAGGCTGAGGCAGGAGAATGGCGTGAACCCAGGAGGCGGAGCTTGCAGTGAGCCGAGATCGCACCACTGCACTCCAGCCTGGGTCCCTGGGTGACACAGCGAGACTAAAACAATCTACAGCCATTGACATTGGAAGAAGAACCAGAGACAGCCATCTGGAAAAACCCAAATGCTCTAAGGTAAAAGCTGCTCGCTCATGCTACCTTAAGCAGTAGTCTACAGACTTTTTTTACACCAAAACTACAGTAAGAAGACTTCACACATCTCAGCACACACACGTATATACATACATACAGCAAATGAAATATATTGTTCCATAACAATATATTTGATATTCCATAACAATATATGGAATATATATTGTTTATGCCCAAATGCCTATGAATATTTAAAATTTATGCCAGGCACTGTGGCTCATGCCTGTAATCCCAGTACTTTGGGAGGCTGAGATGGGCAGATCAGTCAAGCCCAGGAAGTTGAGACTAGTCTGGGCAACATAGCAAAACCCTGTCTCCACAAAAAATACAAAAAATTAGCTGAGTTTGGTGGCGTGCACCTATAGTCCCAGCTACTCAGGAGGCTGAAATGGGAGGATTGCTTGAACCCAGGAGGCGGAGGTTGCAGTAAGCAGAGATCACACTACTGCACTCCAGCCTGGGTGACAGAGTGAGACCCGGTCGCAAAAAAAATAGTAATTAAATTTATCAAGTACTCCCAATTCTATTTACATCTCTAAAACTATCTTAAGTGTGATGGGCCATGGCAGTGGAGAAATCATGCAAATAATGAATGATTTTATGATAATAAGATATTTTAGGATATTTTCATAAAACTGAACTACAAATTAATCAATGATTAATTATTAACTAATCAACTATTTTATTTTAATATATCTTATAAACACTAAAATATTCTTACCTTAAATATGTGCCATATATGAAGAATAATGCCATCATTATTCCATTTAAAATAAAAATTACAGCAACATAAAAGCAAGCAGGATCTCCCAATCCTTTAAAAATAAATAAAACATATGTTCTAATCACATTAACCCAAATTACCTTATGTGTCTAGCAATTTATATTAAATTGTGTTCATTCTGAAAATGGTTGCCAGATATATTAAATAGTTGCCTTGGTTCCCACGTGAAAACACAACACTACTGCAGAACATAGATGAAATCAGGGTAATTAGCAATGATGGTTTTAAAACAGGGCTGTAAATTCACGGATATCCCTCCTCTGGAGGTATGGGGTCTACAGCCCCCATTTTTGAGTTTCACTGGGCTTGCGACTCTTTCAACAGAGTATGGCAGAAGCAACACTATGTGACTTCTGAGGCTAGGTCATAAGAGGTCATACAGTGTCCAGCTTGGAGCCTTCAGCTACCATAGTAAAAGCCTTACTACTACTCTGAGGTACTTTGCTTTCAAAAAGCCCAAGTCAACCAGAAAGGCCACGTGTAGGTGTCCCAGCTGACAGTTCCAGTTGAGCTCAGCCTCACAGTCCTCCATGCCCAGGAGCCAAAATGTGAGCAATGCAGCCTCTCAGTTAACTCCAGCCTTCCCAGACATTGAGTCTTAGCAGCAGAGGTCCCTGAAATCATGGAGATAAACCAGCCCCGCTAAAGCCTGCCCAAATTCTGGACTTGTAGAATCCATATGCATAATAAAATGTGTGTTGCTTACACCACTAAGTTTACAGTGTAAGTTTATTATGCTGGATAAGTTTATTACATTACAACAGATAACTGGACAATATTACAGAAAGAAACTTACCTTCACAGCTTTCAATAGGGCTGAGTCCTTCTCCTCTGGTAACCGTCCAACATATCTTGGTTTGAATACCAATCAAGTCCATTATTTTGGTATAAATCCGGTACCAGCTGGCCAAAATTACCTATTTTTTAAAAATATAGTGGCATCTTAAGAAAATATACTAAACAATTTTCATTACTAGAATACTTTTGAGATATTGTGACAATTGCCATATTTTCCCTTTCTATACCATCCACTTGGCTCCCTTTAAATGTAGTAAAACGAGGCTCAGAATCTCCTAGGCAGATTCTTCACTGGTCAGTTTTCAATTGTTCATCCATGGGTAAGGACAAAATATGGGCCAAAAAAAAGTGCTACATTTATGTTTTTCAAAAGCTATACAAACTCTACTAAGAGACACAAAAGAAGACTTGCACAAGTAAAAGATACTGGGTCTACTGGAATAGACTGAATTATTTAAGATATGAATTCTCCCTCAAATTAACTCATAAACATAAAATAATTCCAATCAAAATTCCAAGTGTCTAAAATGTATCTAGAAAACTTACAAGAAAACTAAAGGGAATGTTTTAACAGATACTAAGTCTTACACTTTTAATAATTAAAATAGTGTGATACTGTCACAAGAATGGCTAGATAGATCAATATAACCACGGTACAAGTGGTGACAAGCCACCCCAGATTCCCTCTTCCGGGCTGAGGTACTCATTCCTCCAGCTGGTTAGAAGACTAGTGCCTGAGAGCTTGAAGCTGTGTCCCTCCATGGGAACACATGGCTGAAGAAAGTAAATTCACTCAAGGTGACATCCCCTACCCAAGGGCAATCTGCATCCAATGACTGACTAGTCAATAGGGAAAGACATCAAGGCCAGGGGCTCTTCTCTCAAGGTAGGACAACTCTGCAAAGCCATCCCAGATCCAGAGCTGCCCAGGGACTGGATGAGGTCACAGTGACTGCATCAAAGCTCTCCTCTTCCTCCTGCCTCATTCTGCTTCATTCATCCCCCTTCAGGTGTTGGCCCTAAGGATACTCCCTCAACTACTTCCTGCATGCAAATCTCCATCTCAAAGTCCACTTCCCACGACCTCAATCTAAGGCAATACTGAGCACAAAATCCAGAAACACATGCAAGCATGTATGTATAATAATTCTGCATATAAAGAAAAAAGCTTACTTCAAATCAGTGGAGGGAGGATGGACACCTCATCAGTGTTAGGTTACACACAATACCATTTTCAAAAAACAATTCAAGGTTAGATTCCTACCTCACACTATGCATCAAAACCAATTCCAGATAAATTAAAAAAAATTATGATTATAAAAATGAAGTTTTTTACATGTATGTATAAAAGGCAAAAAAGATTCATAGATATAGTTCTGTATAGAAAAAAATACACAGACATCATACACAAAGCTAAAGGGCAAACAACTGGGGAAAATGTTTCATTATATAGCATTATATTAATATCCAGTATATAATAAATGAACTTAAAAAATTTTAATAGAAATATAGATAAAAGGCATGAATTGGCAATTATTTTTAAAAGTAAAAATGCATTATATGTATATGTATGTGTGTTATATATACATAGAGAACACATATATATGTGTATAAAATCAATGAATGAAATACATCATGTGACTTCAATTTCTTTGTCTATCCAATTAACAAAGATGCAGGTAAATAAACAGTTTCAAAAACACTGCTGGCGGATAGTTCAATATCTATCTGGAAGGCCTTCTGACAAAATCATTAAAGCATATATTCTATTGAACTAGAGTTCCACATCAACAAATTTATAGTTTTGCAAGGAGGATAAAGGAGAGGCCAAATGTCATCTCCACTTGCTGGATTGGGCTCACCTTCCCTCCACTCCCACTCAAGAAAGTGCACTCAATTAAATGAGGAAAGGGAAGAAAACATTTAACAAATGACATGTAAAAGTGACAGCGCTCCCTTGGTATAATCCCTACAGGCACACCAAATCTAGTTTTTGTATTTTCTAAACAATGCAATCAAATCAACAGTTCCCCACAGAATTAAAGCCCCCTCCTCAAAATCAATAATGATCTTTTTTTACATATTCCTCCACAAGATACACATTTTCTTTTAAAAAATTAAATATAATTTAATACATTGAATTATATCTTAGATTTAGAATCAGCATTTAATACAAAAAAGTTTTACAAAAGTGAAAAATCACAATTGGAAAAATTACCTTACCTCAGGGTAAAGATTGAATCTTTTTAATGTATTAATGACAAGGGGGTATTCAGTCAGTTTATCATTCATAATCATCCATACTCCATTCAAAAATGAGGGTGCTTCCACAATAGTCTTGAAATAGGAATAATACAGTCCCTGAAATAAGGATATGCTCAATTAAAACAACAAAAGGTACATAATTGTGATGCCACTTCTAAGTAAATATGCTGTTTTTGAAAAACAAAGCAATTAAGTAATAGCTATTAATACAATGAATTTCACAGGTTTCTGATAACTGATAAATCCTAAACTTGCGGAAAAACTATGTATTTTCACATAAACTTATCTTAATTGAAACAACTAAATGCAAAATAGCTTCAAAAAGTTTCAGCATTTAAAAAATAATACGACTCAGCATACTTCAACTTAGAAAATCCTGTTACCCATACTAATATAACTGTTAGAAAATGCTATCTTATGAATAGAGTGAGTGGTTTATTACGGAACTAAAATTTATCATGAACCAAGAAATCTCAAGCCAAAAATACTCCTCTGCTTATTTTAATCCCCAAAATGACACTATCAGTCATTTTTCCTCCGGATTTACAGGCAAAAATGCAAATGTGTTGAGAAGGCTACACACCGATGTATTATTACATATGAATTTCACTCAGGTGCCACCTAATTTTACAGATTATTTTCCCTCCTATCAAGTCAGCATAAGGTAGGAACCCTGTGCAACTGGGGATAAGGGTGGGGAGTGGTCCTATTTTGAAGAAAAGAGATGGTTTTTTAGCTTGGCATACTATTTTAGAAAGATAGCAAGGGTGGAATAATATGTGAGACAAAAAAACAAGAAAATACCAGAAGCCTAACGGAGAGTCTAAGTGGCAGCGTGAGGGAAGACAGAGAAACACAAGACAAATCTACGTCTTATATTTGCATCTTCAGTTTTGCCTGGAGCTGCCCTGGTAGCCAGTACCAGTAGCTGCCAAAGTTTAAACTGGGTTTAAGACTCACAAATACAAAAGTGATATGCCTACCCAGAAATTTATTGAAAAAGAAAAAAATGGTCTTGATACTCTGATGTATTGGCCCTGATATCACTATTTTTAAAATTATGTTTCCTTGTGTACTAATTTGGATAATGTCCCCTAAAATTTCATGTCCACCAGACCCTGTGGATTGATCTTATTTGGAAATAGGATTCTTGCAGACGTGATCAAGTTAAGATGAGGTCATATTGGATTAAGGTGGACTCTAAACCCAACACAACTGATGTACCTACATAAAGAGGAATATTTGGCCTCAAAGCTACAGGCACACAGGGGAAAAGGCCGTGTGAAGATGAATCAGAGACTGGGGTGAGGCATCAGCATGCCAAGGAATTCCAAGGATGGCCAGCAACCACCAGAGGCTGAGAAGAGGCAAGGAAGGACTCTCCCCTCCAGCCTTCAGAGACAAGATGCCCGTCAATACCTTAATGTCCCACTGCTAGTCTCTGGAACTGTGAGAGAATACATTTCTGCTGTTTTAAGCCACCTAGCTTGTTGCACTTCTTTATGACAGCCTTAGGGAACTATACCTTCCTTCTTTTGTAGGTTTGATTTTGGAAACATATGTTTAATTATAAAATAAAAATTTAAAAATCCCTAAATATCAAAATAAAAATGAAAGAAAGGAATTAACTATTTATCAACTTGGAAGAAGATTTCAAGTAACATTAAGATATTGTAATTTTACTATATATCCCTAGTGGACTATATCCTAAGGTTAAAATGGAGCCCAGGAATTCGGCAGGACTGGTTTCACAAGTTACAGGTCACAAAGACCCTGCTGATAATACAGGATGCCGTAAAGAAGCCGGCCAAAACCCGCCAAAACCAAGATGGCAACTAAAGTGATTTCTGGTCATCCTTAGTGCTCATTATAATATATTAGCATACTAAGGGAAACTCCCACCAGCAGCATGACAGTTTACAAATGCCAAAGCAACCTCTGGAAGTTACCCTATATGGTCTGAAAGAGGGAAAAACCCTCAGTTCCAGGAATTCCCCTCCCTGTTCCCAGAAACTCATGAATAATCCACCTCTTGTTTAGCATATGATGAAGAAATAACCTTAAAAACAATCAACCAGCAGCCCTCACACAGCTGCTCTGCCTGTGGAGTAGCCACCCTTTCATCCCTTTACTTTCTTAAGGCAAACTTATTTTCACTTTACTCTGTTGAAGCATTCTTGAATTCCTTCCTGCCCAAAGCCAAGAACCCACATGGCCTCCCGGGCTGAGCCCCAGTTCTGGGGGTTGCCCTGTGAAGAACCGAACTGCAAGAAAATCTTAAACTCTTTTCAGTAATCACATTTTTAATTATACCTTTGGTACTTTTATTCCTAACAATTCAATAATTTGAAACCAAGATTCTCAAACTAAAAGATTAATATCAAATAAGTAAAGAAATCTAATCTCGTTTCCATTTAAAAAATTAATATAAATTCATGATTTATTTTCTCTTTAAAAAAATTTTTGTAGCCTAATTCTGTTCAGGAAAAAGGCCAAAATACAATGGCCGATCTAGTAGCAATGAGCATCTGCCACTGACAAGAATGGTGGCTCATGGGAAAACTGGCTGATGCCAGGTCTCAGAAGAAAATGTCTTGTAGTATCTGAAAGTAAGGAAGCTATGGATACTAGTGAGGTCACATCAAGGGCAAACAGGGAGAGCTGCAAGGGCTTTAATAGCTATAGACAGGAAAGTTTACGAAATATGTTAAAATCCATCATATCATAATGATACTCCAAAAGAAGGTACTCCATTGATCACTACTAGAAGATGCTAGGGAAGCTACTCATTTTTCTGAATATTGGTAAATAAAAAGAAAGAATAAAGCATCTTTCTGTCTTTCCTCTATGAAATATACCTCAGAGAGAAATCAAAAGGTATTGTGTGAAAGTTCTTAATAGAAGAATTATAGCTAATAAGTGCAAAGAAAAAGTGATAGACTAGGTACCACAGTTTGAGAAGGATAATGAAATAACTAACCTAGGCTGATGGCTAGGCTATAGGAGGAATCAGCATCACAATACCTAAAGCCAGTGACCAATCTTAACATCACAGAAAGTGAGACAGCCAGATATGATGTGCCTCTTGGCCTGATACAATAGAAGTATACAGCACCACGTAGGAAGTATTCCTGCCAGAAAAAAAGTCAAATCTTCTGATCCATAAATGTTCAGGAAACTTGGGATACAGGAACATAATTGAAGAATGTGCATTATTATGGGTAATTCTATAGGACCAATCAGCTGGATTTCTCAACAAACAAACAGCGGGAAAACAAAACAAAAACAGGTAAAGGAATTCACATATTAAAAGACTTAAGATATATATCAACTAAATGCAATGTGTAGGCACTGTTTGGATCCTATTTAAACACATCAACTGTTTTTTTTTTTTTTTTTTTTTTAAAGTGCGAAACAGGGTATTTAAATACTGATTTCTATTTGATTATATTAAGGATATTGTTAATTGTTTTCCAGTATGTCTTGAGCCATGGTTTTGTGCCATAGTTAAAACAAAGTCTTATCTTTAGAGACACTTATGAAAGTATGAAAGCATGAAATGATATGTCTGGGATTCCCTTTAAAAAGAGATAGCTGGCTGGGCACGGTGGCTCACGCCTGTAATCCCAGCACTTTGGGAGGCCAAGGCAGGCAGATCACGAGGCCAGGAGATCGAGACCATCCTGGCTAACACGATGAAACCCAGTCTCTACTAAAAATACAAAAAACAAAATTAGCCGGGCATGGTGGCAGGCACCTGTAGTCCCAGCTACTCAGGAGGCTGAGGCGGGAGAATGGTGTGAACCTGGGAGGTACAGCTTGCAGTGAGCCGAGATGGCGCCACTGCACTACAGCCTGGTTGACAGAGCGAGACTCCGTCTCGAAAAAAAAATTAATAAATAAAAACAAAAAAATAAAAAGACATATTGAGTGAGGGTGTAGATGAAGGAAAACTGGCTGTGGCAGTCAACTGTAGAAGCTGGAGCATCTACTCTTTCTACTTTGGAACATCTTGAAATTTTCCATAATAAAAAATCTTAAATGTTTTTAAATTCCTAAAGTACTATGATGAAATGCCAAATAAAAACTAACCATTTCAGTGCGAAAAGCCATCTCCCTTTCCAATGTTGAGAGGTGAGAAAAATGACGGTCATTTTCAAAGAGGTGTGTTATATGGCTCCTGGAAAAACAAAACAAAGCAACAGTGTTAAAACTTACACTGTAAGTATTATTTTTTAAAGTAAGCTAAAAGCAAAAATAAAAGTATCAGTTAACTTGCAGATAATTTTGTAATAACACTCAAATACAATAGTATCTATATTTGTTTTCCGCTCAGTATGCATTGCATTTATACTAAAATTTCCCTCTATAAAAAATCAAATTAGATTTTAAAATTAAAATGAACCAGAATATTTTAAGTGAAGTACAATAAAAGTATAGATTAAACTGTAAATGTCATTGGGTTACCATTTTAGAAACATCTAATGAAATTCATATTTCTATCTAGAAGATTAAAAAAATTAATCTTTCTCTCACCATGAACATATTAATGTTGAGTGGAGTCTCAAATATAGCCTCTTTAATAATGAATCTCTTTTTTATTAAACAATTATATTATTCTGACCCTGATTTATCAATTAAACTAGCTTTTCAGACTATTGTGTTACATGTAATATATATTCATACTGATCATGCTGAAATTATTCCTTTAAATGTATGGGAAATAGCTTTAGTAAGTTATAAACATCTGCATAAAATACCACAGGAGAAAAAAACAATCTTACCAGTGCAACACTGCTGCAAAAACAGCTGTAAGAAAAAAGAAATTTAAATTAGAATTTTAGCATAAACATGTTCATCTTACAGAAAAGCCATTTCAAAGGTAAAGCATGTCAAATATTGGAATGTGTAAAAAAGAATACTGGCTCTTCAAAAAAAGGCCCAGGGCTACGTTTAAAATTGTGATTGACTGGCTCATAAGGGAATTAAGCATACAGCCACCATTTTCATTCACTCACGCATTCAACAAAATATATGAGGGCCTAATATCCGCTAATAGAAACCATTAGATGGAAACTATTGCTAATAGAAGTGAGAGAGGAATGGAATCAACAGGTAAGGATAACTTAGAATAAAGAAATATGGTGGCTTGGGGTACAGGATTGGGGGTGGGAGAAAAAAGGGAACTACTTCTGATATACTGCTGCAATGCCTGAAATTTTATGACAAATCTTAACCTGTTTTTAAAAAAAATTAAAAAGAAATGAGTAAAGGAGAAAAAAAGAAAAGGTAAGAGAGAGAAAACAAACTAGTAATAAAATCAGTCTCATGTGAGAATCAATACCTTGCTATCTGTCCAAGCAGAAAGAACATACTAAGATGAACCTGGAAGACATCATTCAATTTTCTTACCTCACAAGATACAGCTGATGGGAGGCTTCTGATTAAATAACTCTTAACTAAGGAATCAAACTATGAAAATACTCTTAGAAATGAAACCCAAGCCAGGTACAGTGGCACATGCCTGTAGTATCCATTACTGGAGAAGCAGAGGCAGCATCATCTCTTGAGCTCAGGAATTCAAGGCTGCAGCAGTGTGCTATGACTGTGACTGTTAACAGCCACTGCTCTCTAGCCTGGGCAACATAGTGAGACTCTGTTTCTCAGAAAAAAAAAGAAAGAAAGAGAAAAAGAAGAAGTAGGAAGAAGAAGAAGGAAGAAGAAGGAAGAGGAGGAGGAGGAAGAGGAAAGAAAAAGAAAGGAGGAAGGAAGAATAAGGAGGAAGAGAAGGAAAGAAAAATGAAAACCAAATAGATCAGATCTTATTGTTTTATTCTTAAAGCCAGTTATATTTTTTCATTTAAAAATCCATTTTGCCTTGGAAATACGAATGGTTACTTCTAGATAATTGAAGTTACAAATATCTAACTTAGTTTGTCATTTGACTTTTTTTAAGAAGATATATTGATTTTTTGAAATTTTAAATTTTTTCTTTTTAACAAATCTACCATTTGCTTCCTTTTAGTTTCTGTCTTTAAAAACTTTATCTGCCAGGCTCATGACTATAATCCCAGCTACTCGGCTGGAGGAAGTAGGAGGATCAGCTGAGGACAGGAGTTTAAATCTAGGCTGGGTAACACAGCAAGATCCGGTCTTTACAAAGCAGGCGCCTATTGTCCCAGCTACTCAAGAAGGCTGAGCTGGGAGGATCGCTTGAGCCCAAGAGGTTGAGGTTGCAGTGAGCTATGATCACACCACTGTACTCTAGCCGGAATGACACAACAAGACCCTGTCTCTAAAGAAAAATAATAATAATAATCCTAACATAATAAAATTTGGTCTTTATTTTCACAATGATTCAACTATCATTTTCTGAATAAATTATTTTTCTCCCATTGAATGTAAATGCAACCTTTATCATACTGAAGACTTGCCACGCTTACACTTTGGTAACCACTCTGAGGTTATAATTGGATTTTCACTTATAAAATTAATTTGGGTAGAATTTACATGTTTACAATATAGAGACTTCATATCCATAAATGTGGTGTGGGTATATACATATGTTGTATATATAGCTGTGTGTATATATACACAACATATACCTTCAATTGTTCAAATTGTTTTTCGATAGTCCTTGAGAAAAATTCTACATGTATTGTTAACATATGCATTTCTTATGAAGTTTCTCCTGGGAGTTTAACATTTTTTCCTGCTAATATTAATAAAATGTTTCTTATTATACATTATTGGATATTGTTAAGGCATTTATTTTTGAAGAGTATTTATTTTGCAATGTATTTATTTTTGGTTCATTTACTAAACTGTTAATTCATATAGTTTTTTAAACTTATCTTCAATTCTCCATTTTATTGCATTTTATTTTATTTTTGAGAAGGAATCTTGCTCTGTCACCCAGGCTGGAGTGCAGTGGCGTGATCTTGGCTCACTGAAACCTCTGCCTCCTGGTTTCAAGCGATTCTCCTGTCTCAGCCTCCTGAGTAGCTGGGATTACAGGTACATGCCACCACGCCTAGCTAATTTTTGTATTTTCAGTAGAGATAAGGTTTCGTCATGTTGGCCAGGCTTGTCTCAGACTTCTGACCTCAGGTGATCTGCCTGCCTCAGCCTCCCAAAGTGCTGGGATTACAGGCATGAGCCACCACACTCGGCCCTAATTCTTCATTTTAAACAAAATATAATAATTTTGTTCCTGTTTTATAATTTTACTATTAGTTTCTTCTTCCTATCTGACAAAAACAATAAACTTCTAGAATATTACTAAACAGTTCTGGTAAACCGGGGCACTCTTGGCGTTGGTGGTTTAGTGGTGAGCACAGCTGCCTTCCAAAGGGGGCATTCTTGACTTCTGCTGCTGACTTTAACAGCAATGCATTTCCTATTATGCCATTAAGTTGGCCTTTGACCTTCACAATTCTGGAGTGCTAACTAGGATTTATCAAGGTCATCATCCCTCTATGTCCTTAAAATACCTCGCTTTCTCAGAATAAGGATGGGAGGTGCAAGAGGCCTCTGGTGCCTTTTAGACAATACACAAGGACAACACTTGGAGTTCCTGACACTCTTTCACAGTCTCCAGGGTCCATTCATCATTTGCCCAATGTTTTGAATTCCTTTTTTCATTTCAACTTAGTAACAATAATGATGAGAACAATGGAGCTAACACTTGAATGCTTATTACACACCCAACACTTTGTAAGTACTTTACTTGTACTAGCCAGATAAATCCTCACAACTACCTTATGTCATATCTACAAATATTTCCACAGTATACAGACTAGAAGTTGAGGCACAGAGTAGCTGAGTAACTTGCATAAGAACGCACACCAAGTAAACCCAGTAAGGGAGGCTGGACTCAGGAATTCTGCCCTGCACTGCATGGCTGTTGTAGAAAGAGGATGGAACAGATGAAACAAAAGCCTAGGCCTACTTACCCTAAAGTATTCCTACTCTCCCCTCCTTCTTTCTTTTTTAATCTTAAATATAAAAGAAACAATGCTGTAATTCATCTGTTGATATAGGAAGTATATTTTATAGAGGCTATTAATTTTATATAAAATTTGGAGATATATCTTACTTAAAAATTGAAATACATATACATATGTCACTTGGACATGAAAGTCCCAGTAAAGCTGGCCGGGCGCAGTGGCTCACGCCTGTAATCCCAGCACTTTGGGAGGCCGAGGCGGGCGGATCACGAGGTCAGGAGATCGAGACCATCCTGGCTAATAAGGTGAAACCCCATCTCTACTAAAAATACAAAAAAAAAAAAAAAATTAGCCGGGCGTGGTGGTGGGCGCCTGTAGCCCCAGCTACTCGGGAGTCTGAGACAGAAGAAGGGCATGAACCCAAGAGGCGGAGCTTGCAGTGAGCCGAGATCGCGCCACTGCACTCTAGCCTGGGTGACAGCGAGACTCCATCTCAAAAAAAAAAAAAAAAAAAAAGAAAGTCCCAGTAAAGCAAATACTGAGTTGTGAGCGTACAATTTAGGAATAAAAACAGAAAACGACAAAAACTTCTGAAGGCACCCCTAAAGAGCTTTTCTTGCCTTCTTGCCTACAGAAAATAATATTTTAAATGATTTTCTCTAAGTTTATTCCAGTGATTATCGACGTTTTTGAGAGTGTAACAAAATTGATAATCCATTTATTTCCAATTAAACACATATGCCATTTTTTTACATTCTAAGGAACCAAGATTAATATGGCATTTTTAAAAATCAGAACATAAAATATATTTTTAAAAATTCCAAATCTATTCTGTAAGAAAAAGGTGTTCAAGGAAAGGTTTGCTATGTAATCTAATTAAAAAAATCGCAATCCTTATGGCTAGAATTTTGTAAGGTTCATAATTTTGCTGGAAGCACAGAAATTACCTACAATCTAAAGCTAAATTAGACTCTTACAGGATGCTGCATTAACTCTTTCTGGTTAAAGAAAATTTTCACCAGACTATATGACACATTATATCAATTTTCAGTCTTAAGGGATTTGAGAGGACTCTATTGAAAATTAGTCATCTCCTGTTACTAGACTTTTGTTTAAACAAAACAGATTGTAACTCCCTGAGGGTAGAAATGTTTACCAAACTTTACTACAGTACTTATTAGCACAAAGCTGAGCACGCTCAAGTGTTTGCTGAATTAATGCATAAAGCTTGATATAATTAAGGGGAGGAATGAAATAATCCAAAATCACGTCCTAATAACCTCAATTGAATATATTTTGATACACACACACGTCATCCTTTTTCACCAATGGAGCCCCCATTTACTTTGTGCAGATTAGACACCTGGTCTACAGGCAGCCAGCTCCCTGCCTTCTCGCAGTGGGGCATGGGTCCCAGGTCCCAGGTTCCGGACACCTTGGTGCTGGGGGCGGGGCAGACACTCCCCTCAGAGAGGTTTCCCTGTCCCCAGCCGGCCTGCTCCCTGTGGCCGTTTCCTTCCTGCCCCAGCTCCCTGGAAGCCATTGTTCTTCCCAATAAATCTAGTGTCCTGGGCAAGGGGGGAGGGGAGTTCTCCCACCCCAGGCCCTCATGTCTGGCCAGCAGAGAGCAGGGCAGAAGGAAAGACGAAGACACTGAACAAACCATCCTCCAAGTCCCCAAACCTCATTCCGTCTCCCACCTGTTAGATAACAAGAGCACCCTAATGGCGCCGGTTCCAGGTTCTTCTCCCCTCCTTGACCAGGCACTGTCTGAACCCGCCAAAGGAGGGCCAATCAGAGGTCACGCCTTCCCGCCTAGGCCTAGACCCAGCCCCTCAGCCAACCAGCGACCCCCACGTAACGTCCCTAGGCATAAAAGACGGAGGCTGCAGAGCCCTCGCTCTCTTTCTTCTTCCGCTTCGGCTCTCCCTCGGACTCCTCCAATAAAGATCTCTTGACTGCAACCGGTGTGGCGTGGTCTGAGTCTGAGCCTACAGAGTCACCCTTTTACCACCAGCACCCAGGCCCCCGCCTGCTCTTACCCCATCCCCTCCCAATTACCCCAAGCCAGGGCCCTTCCTAGATGCCGTCCTGAGGGTCACTGGGAAGTACAAATGCTGGGATCTGTAATTTTAAGATTCCCCAGTTGAGTCTAAGGCAAGCTAAAGTTTGAGACTCACTGTCCTTTCTCTTTCTCCTCCCCAAGGTGAGAGGACGCCATGAGGCCAGGGTGGGCTTCTCCATGTGCCTCTCTGTAACCTGCAGGCTGCTCTCCCACAACTGCAGCCACTGAGGTGTGTTCCTGACCACAAATCAACGTTCCCATCCAGAAGTTAAAAAAATTATTTTTTTTCCTCTTACACATGTACTTCATAAATAGTATTTGCCTTAAAATTCACAAAGCACCTTCACAAACTTGATTTTCACAATACGCTTGTGAGTATTTATCAGCATTTTACAAATGAAAGAGTGGGCTTCTAAGAGGTTATTCCCCCCAAGGCACATAGCTGGTAAGTGGCTAGAGATGGCTGAACCTAGGTGTCCTAATTCCCAGCCTGAGCTCCTTCCACCGTGACAGAGCTGCCTCCTTCCCTATGCTGGGCATTTAATGACCTTGTCTTGTAACAATATTTATATGAAGAAATATATTCTTTTTTTTTTTTTTGAGACGGAGTCTCGCTCTGTCGCCCAGGCTGGAGTACAGTGGCTCAATCTCGGCTCACTGCAAGCTCCGCCTCCCGGGTTCACGCCATTCTCCTGCCTCAGCCTCCTGAGTAGCTGGGACTGCAGGCGCCTGCCACCACGCCCAGCTAATTTTTTGTATTTTTTAGTAGAGATGGGGTTTCACCGTGCTAACCAGGATGGTATCGATCTCCTGACCTTGTGATCCGCCCGCCTTGGCCTCCCAAAGTGCTGGGATGACAGGCGTGAGCACCGCAGCCGGCCGAAGAAATGTATTCTAAGTCCAAAATATACGCATTATCATGTTGAATAAGTGAAAACTTAAAAATTCAACCTATTCCTAAATTGAGGTTCATCTGTACCTAAAGCATGCTAAAGACTTTTGGCATTACTAACCCTCAAGTGACAAAATGACATAAAAAGAAGTTAAGCACACTCCTTAAATCTATCTGGATAAAGTTTTCACATCAAGCTTGACAAGTTCTATTTCCAATCCCTTCCTAACATTACTAGCCATTTCTCACTGTTACAAGGGT
Source organism: Symphalangus syndactylus (assembly GCF_028878055.3). Classification (NCBI taxonomy): domain Eukaryota; kingdom Metazoa; phylum Chordata; class Mammalia; order Primates; family Hylobatidae; genus Symphalangus; species Symphalangus syndactylus. The sequence goes on along the minus strand of NC_072431.2, from coordinate 95,432,705 downwards.
TTGTTTTGAGTTTTAAAGTTTCTTTCCAGAAGCTGAAATCATCAGTATTGGTTTCCCTGCCCCACAAGTACAATCCATCCTAGGGGGTGAAGTCAATTTCGAAACACACACCTCTAAGCATCACATCCCCTTGCTTGAAAAGCCCCATGACTTCCCATTATACACAACATGTAGCCCACACTGGCCTATTTCCAGTCAATCCCACCACACATTCTTCATTCTAGATGCACTGGGCAACAATCCCCTAAAATCCCAAGTGCTTTAATGATTCTGTGCCTTTGTTCCTGCCTTAAAAATCTGTAATTTGTCCTTCAAAATCAAAAGAATTCAAATGTGGCATTTTGTACTGCTTGTCTAGCTATGCTAGCTATAATACCACTATTACAGCACCTAAATAGCTAGTTACACACATACCAGGTTTCCTCTGCTAGAATGCAATGGCCTCAAGGCTGAATCTGTGTGTAATTCATCTTTACACTACCTAGTATCATGCCTGGCACTTCGCTGAGTTAAACAGTTAAATTACTATTACCTACAACCACATAAGATAAATTATAGAATGCACTCAATTAAACAAAAACCTTAACACATAAAGATACTTTCTCAACAATCCAAATTATTTGAAGCATTCCCATTACATGAAGGTAAATATTTTTATATATACAATTAAAGTACCTGGAATCAAAGCCCAGTTTCCATATAGTGAACAAATGAAAAGTCATTCTTTAGGATCCAGCTTGAGAAACAGAAAGCAGTCACAGATCCCACAAGCTCAGCTTCTTCCTCCTTCTGGTGCCTAGATTTTTGTGTGGATTGCTTTGTGTAGCTTCAAAGCCAACAAGTATCTAAATGCCTGTTAGATGCACAACACATTTTCCTAGGAACCAAGAACATTAAAGAAACATTAGCCAATATCTTTGCCCTTAAAGATAAAATCTTTGAGAGATAAGATTTAGGTACATAAAATAATAAGAGAACACATTAAGCACTCAAGCAGATGGCATAAAGTCTAAGAACTATAAGAAACCTGAGAAGGCAGATCAGTAATGACCTTAGGGCCTGGTTTACTAAGATGGTTAAGAAGATGGGGGAGGTGGTGGGAGTAGCAGCCTCAAGACATGGATATAACTGAGGTGTGGATTTATGGCAAACAGCCAGAAAAGACAAATACGATACAGCCAGATATTGGACTTGGATAAAAGAATTCCCACCACTTATACTGATGATATAGAATATGAATAATTATGACAATAATGTCTAATATTTACTGAAGGTCCACTCATTATATACACAGTACATCAGGCTTTCAGCACTCCAAGAACAGCAAGAGCCAGATTTTCCCAGCTAGTAGGCCTGGATGTGCCAAGAATAAGAAAGCCAGAGTCCCTGGGGCCAGTAACCTCCTGGTTTTGAAGATACCATCTATTTACCCCACTGTGCCACACAAATATTACCATTTTCTTTGCATGCCATTATGTGGAAGGTTGAGAAGCACTGACCTTGGTCAACAGAGAAACCAAGCAAGTTTCAGAGACAACATCATAATGCAGCAATAGAGAGCCACAGTGGTCCAAATCCTGGTATTGCATTAGAATCATCAGTGGCACTAAAGATAAGAGGTGTCTGAGTATAAATCCAGGGCCCCTAAATCTGAACTCTAGGATTTTTTTTTTTTATATTCACAAGTGATTCTGACATACAGTCAAGGTTGATTATCATTGGTACAGAGAATGACTGGGGCACAATCTAGGTAGATCTTCACAAAATGTAACGTAAGAATCAGCTTCTTGCTACTCCCAGTATCCTGGAAACCAGTAGTAATTGTATCACCTGGGAGTAACTGGAAATGCAGAGTCTCAGGTCCCATTCCAGACCTCCTGATTCCCAATCCACATTTTAACAAGATGCCTGAGGTGATTCATAGACACTTTAAAGAGCAGTGTCTCAACACTGACAGCACACTGGAATCACCTGGGAGCTTTCCACATTACTATGTCTGGCATGGGGGGTGGTGATTGTGCAACCAAGGTAAAGAAAACCGACCTAGGAGGAGCTTGTTAAGCCTGCATTTCTGGGCCCCCACTCTCAGAGATCCTGATTCAACAGATCTCACTTGGGGCTTGGACATCTACATTTTTAACACATCCTTGGGTGACTTTATACAGTCCAAACTTTGAGAAGCAGTGTCATTATGTCAGAAGGTCCAATGAGAAGAATATAGTAACAATCCAGGAGTAAGATGACCTGGAGACTAGGGATGAAATGGGCTTTATAAAGAAAAGGGAAATATATAAGTAAATTCAAAAGATACGCTGAGGGAGAGGTTGGCAAAACATGATAGCTGAAAATAATGATTAAGAAAGGGAAAGAACTCAAATTATTTTACTTCCCTGGTAAGAAAGTCTTTCTTAAGAAGAACTATTCCTTAGGTTTTAGATGACTTTCAAGTTATTCAGTCTCTCAGAGTCTCATTTTCACCAAGTATAAAAGTGAGGGGTTGGCCGGGCACGGTGGCTCATACCTGTAATCCCAGCATTCTGGGAGGCCGAGGCAGGTGGATACCTGAGGTCAGGAGTTCAAGACAGCCTGGCCAACATGATGAAACCCCATCTCTACTAAAAATACGAATAATTTAGCTGGGCATGGTGACAGGCACCTGTAATCCCAGCTACTCAATCCTCAGGAAGCTGAGGCAGAAGAATCGCTTGAATCCAGGAGGCGGAGGTTACAGTGAGCCGAGATTGCGCCATTGTACTCCAGCCTGGGCAACAAGAGCAAAACTCTGTCTCAGGAAAAAAAAAAAAAAAAAAAAAAAAAAAAAAGAGGGTTTTCTCTTTGGTTGTCTCCATCCCTAGCACTTAACGACCTTGAGTAGCTACCTACAGCTGTTATCACTAACACGCTGGGCTTTGTACTCTCCCAGGTGGACTGCACAGCTATTTTCTGAGAATTTTGTTTTCATTTTTATTTTCCTGCTCCCCGAACTACAAAGCCTTGGTAGGTTCGGCAGTTTTAATTTGTTTTCTACTTTGAATAGGGAAAGAAATCTATTTTGAATTGGAAAAGAAGGAATGTACTCTATTAATAGAGATATTGAGTTTCAAAGTGAGAAGCAAGATTGCTTTTAAAATTCAGTCATGAAGGCCCGGCTCCATAGCTCAGGCCTGTAATCCCAGCACTTTGGGAGGCCGAGGCGGGTGGATCACCTGAGGTCAGGGGTTCGAAACTATCCCTGGCCAACATGGTGAAACCCCGTCTCTACTAAAAAAAAAAAAAAAACAAACAAACAAAAAAAAAAATTAGTCGGGCGTGGTGGCACATGTCTGTAATCCCAGCCACTTTGGAGGCTGAGGCAGGAGAATCACTTGAACTTGGGAGGCGGAGGTTGCAGTGAGCCAAAATCACGCCATTGCACTCTAGCCTGGGCAACAAGAGCAAACCTCCGTCTCAAGAAATAAATAAATAAAAATAAAATTCAGTCATGATTTGAAGAAACTACTGCCCCTAGTAAGATCTAGAAATCAGTGGTCTACGTGATGATGGTTTTAAGGACAACTTTAGTTAATCAGAATCTCCTCCATATATTTTGCATTAAGCAAAACTGTGCTTTCCAACAGTTAAGAAAAAATTAGAAAACTTAATTACAATGAAAATGTCTAACATCTGTTTGTCAGTTGCAGTTTAGAGAGCCCTTTCACATATTAAGCAAAAATGATCCAGGGGTGCCTTTGAGGCAGATATGGGTCTTATTTTCCCATGAGGCTCAGGGGCACATGACTAGGATACAGCAAGGCCTGGAGGAGAGTTGGGTTTCTCTGACTCCAAGCTCAGGCTCGAAGATGTTAAGCACATTCAACGAAGAGGATGCACTGGCACACAGGAGGAAATGCCTTAGAAATCACAAGAGCATCAAGGACAAAATGGTTTATTTTAAAGTGAATACAGTATATGAAAACAGGAGAGCATGGAAAGTATATATCACCATCCCAAAGGGGAATATAATTAGGCTTCTAAACAGAGAAATACACTAAGTAAATGTTCACATATTTTAAATATGTATATATGTACAGATATTAAAGTAGGCAATACTTAATACAACTACTCAACATAAGTGTTTTGAAGACAATAAATTCTAATTTCCCTTAAAAGTCTTATCCTCACATAATATGAATACAAATGTTACCAGAAAAGGGTCCTGATCCAGACTACAAGACAGGGTTCTTAGATCTTGTGCAAGAAAGAATTCAGGGCGAGTCCAAAGCAAGTTCATTCAGTAAAGGAATAAAGAATGGCTACTCCATAGGCAGAACAGTTTGGGCTGCTGTACTAAGGATACTTATAGTTACTTTTTGATTATATGCTAAACAAGGGGTGGATTATTCATGAGTTTTCTGGAAAAGGGGTGGACAATTCCTGGAACTGAGGGTTCCTCCCCTTTTTAGACCATATAGCCTAACTTCCTGACATTGCCATGGCATTTGTAAACTGTCACGGCACTGGTGGGAGTGTCTTTTAGCATGCTAATGTATTACAGTTAGTGTATAATGAGCAGTGAGGACGACAGAGGTCACTTTCATCGCCATCTTGGTTTTGGTGGTTTTGGCTGGCTTCTTTACCACATGCTGTTTTATCAGCAGGGTCTTTGTGACCTGTACCTTTTGCTGACCTCCCATCTTATCCTGTGACTTAGGATGCCTAACCTTCTGGTAATGCAGCCTGGTAGGTCTCAGCCTTATTTTACCCAGCCTCCATTCGAAATGGATTTGCTCTGATTCAAATGACTCTGACACAAACATTTCAAAATCAAACAGTAATCTACATTAGTAATTTTCATAAAGTAACTTTCTCCTTATTAAAAAAATGCATTTTATTATTTTAAGAACAAATGGCTAGTTAAGATACACAACCAAGATAATATGATCTGCTTCTGAGCATGCATAGGGAAGTTGTAAAACTTTAGTAAACCTAATGGAAAAAGCGTAGAATCTGCATCTCTCCACTAGAGTAAAAAGAGAACCACACACACCTACAACACACATCCAGGTCTATCATATTCAGCAAGAGATTTAACAAGTTCATTAACTGATAACCCACTCCAATGGTAAGATATGCATTCCCCTCAAATTGCAAGCTTCCCTTGGATATCATAAATCTTGCTTATCTTTTAAGTGACTAAGAAAACTGTGACAGTTTTTTACTATTTTACTGTGGTGTTGTATCATTGCCAAACCAACCAACACAAAAAAATTCTGATTAAATAGTTTTCAAAAATAATCATATAAAAAAAAAACCCCGGAGACTGATAGGTTGACCATAAAGATGTAAAAGAGTGATTCCCCCAAATAACCAGAAGCCAGTAAAGCAGTGCTCTTGCCAAAAGAGCTCTAGGGTCTTGGGACACATGAGGTCAACTTCCCACTAATGTGCCTTTGACAGATGCCTTAGACTTCAGATCTGAAACCTACAATTTTACACAGATGTAATTAACGAAGTCAAGAGACCTCAACTTCAATCCCAAACTTCACCTGCTGAACTCAGTAATTACATTGGGCCATTCACCTGGCCCTACTTTAGTTTACTCACCAAGAAAATTCTAAGAGGTAACCTTTAAGTTCTACATTTTTATAACATTCCCATGGATATGAAAGACGAGAAAAGAGTGAGAAATAAGGTCTCATTTTCAAAAAACAACAACAACTTTTTAAACTTAGCAGAAAGCAATTACATAAGAACTTAATGATTAATATGAAAACCCGCAGAAAAAGATTCTGCTGTTGACAACTCCAGCACTGAAAAGCTATATTATAAAAAGTAGTAATTACTGTTAGGAAATAGGAAAAGTATTTGCCCAAAGGGCAGAGTAGTAGCACTTTGGGCAAATTTTAGTATTAAAAATATGAATAAAGCCTCACTCTTCTCAATTACAACAATCTCCCTAAACTAATAATTTGTCTAGGTGACAAGTTTTCAAAAGTAACTGGTCAAGTGACTTACAAACTGTGTTTACAATTAGTGCTACTGTAAACTAGTAGATAAAATCACACACGTTCATGATCAGTACAATAAACCACACTAGAACTTCTGTAAGTGGTCTTGGTGACAGCTACGCTATTATGTTAACAATTGCTGCTTTAATAAAGTTAAAGTTACAAAATGCCATCCAAACACTCTTTATGTGATAGTGATCGTGCTGAAAAACACACCTTACAATCAGCTACAAATATGAAGATGCCAGAAAAACACAAACAGCTATTAAGAGCTCTCAGGAAAAAAATAGTGAGAATGCTGAGAAAATAGAAAGCAGTATTAAAGCACAAAAACATGCTACGATAGTTGTAGATTTATGTATTCTGAAAATAAATTATTCCGCTTTTTAAATGTATTTATATTCAAATGATTCTTGACTGAATTATGAAAGGTCCTCCATGAGAACTGATCCTCCCTATGAAATGAGACTGCCCTTCATGAGATTAAACAACATCTGGACCCAGGTATAGACATAATTTTTACTAGCTTTGATGACTAGTAACCATTATAACTAAACGGTTCTAACAGTAACTAAATAAAACTAGCAGCCTCTTCCCCTGGAAGAGTAATGTCCCAATGGTTTGGCTAAAGTACAAGCTGATGGCAAAAGAGCTAGCAAAACAGGAATTTAGGATTAAACATATGAATAATAAAGCCTAAAGCTACCCCATTTGGAAGTATGTATACAGGTTTATGGGCTCTATGACAATGTAGATTTAGTCAGTCCTCCATATCTGTCAGTTCCACATCTGTGGATTCAACCAACCTCAGATTGAAAATAGTAGGGGGAAAAAAATTCATCTGTACTGAACACATATAGGTATTATTCCCTAAACAATAAAGGATAACAAATATATATGTAACATCTACATTCTATTAGGTATTCTAAGTAATCTAGAGATGATTTAAAGTATCCAGGAGTATGTGTGTACGTTATAGGCAAATACTATGCCATTTTATACTAGGGACTTGAGAATCTGCAGATTTTGATATCGGAGGGAGGGCCTTGAACCAATCCCTCGGGGATACTAAGGAACAACTGTGCCTCATTAGCATGAACTTTTTTTTTTTTTTTTTTTTTTTTTTTTTGAGACGGAGTCTCGCTCTTTCACCCAGGCTAGAGTGCAGTGGCGCGATCTCGGCTCACTGCAGGCTCCGCCCCCCGGGGTTCACGCCATTCTCCTGCCTCAGCCTCCCACGTAGCTGGGACTACAGGTGCCTGCCACCTCGCCCGGCTAATTTTTTGTATTTTTAGTAGAGACGGGGTTTCACCGTGTTAGCCAGGATGGTCTCGATCTCCTGACCTCGTGATCCGCCCGCCTCGGCCTCCCAAAGTGCTGGGATTACAGGCGTGAGCCACCGCGCCCGGCCAAGCATGAACTTTAAGAAACATTAATATACCTAATACATTCATTAAGAGAAATTAATACAGCCTAATAGGATAACTATTTACAATGCATAACAGCAACTGTTCAAATATTAGCAACATCCAAATACCCATATGTACATAAATAAAACTGTATGTGCTTTCAGTATTGATGCCATATTATTGGCCAAAAATCAATCACAAATAGATAACATATGCTTATATTTATATAAACTAAACTCATCAAATTTGTTATTTGGATGCTAATGAGCATCACATATTCAGAAAACTTCTAACTGTATCTTTTAATAATAAAATATGTTTAGGTGATTATAAACATTCTTTAGAGTTAGCCAGAAGTCTATTTTAGAAAGAAAAAGAAATGGCTGTAAACATTAAAGAAATTCTTTAAATCCCAAATTCCCACTGGCATGACCTCTATGAATTAACATAAATACACTCTCACAGCTGGTGCTCAGTTGGGTCTACGTGTCTGTTTGAAAGCAAGTACACCAAGATGGCCTGTGTCCCTGTGCCTCATGCTTCCTTAGCTTTTCTTGGCCCTTACGCCACCCCTAATATGCTCTTTCTATTTCTTGTTCCTGTATCTCTAAGTATGACCCTCTTTTCCTTCTTTTTCTTGGAGAAGGAAGAAACAAACAAGAAAACTAACATTTATTGAGCACAAAATGTTAGGGTTTCTCAGAATTGGACTCTAGGGCTTCACTTCTTTTGCTGTACTGTCCCCCTAGAGGAGATGAAATATAGCATACTAGTAAAGAGCATGAACTTAGGAAACACATTGCCTGGGTCAAATCCTGGCCCTTCTACATTCTAGGGGTGACCTTGGACAAGTTACTTAATATCTTTGTGCCTCAGATTCCCCCCACGTGGTAAAACAAGCACAGTAATCATAGTGTCATGGTGAGGACTGAGTTAACAGTTAAATGAGTTCATCTAAAGCAGTTCGAATAAAGCCTGGCAAAGAGTAAGCCCCCTATCAGTATAAGATGCTATTGTTCCCATAAGTATGGAAATAGAAGTTCAATGGGAATACGAATTCGATTACCATTAATGTGAAAACCACCTATTTGCTGATGACTCCCTGTAGTATGTCTCTACTCAGACTTTTTCTCTCATATCCCACCACTGATTGGCATTTCTACTTGGACATCTCACAAATGTCCCAAAAGTAACTTGTCCAAGATGAAATTCTTGACCTTTTCCTTCAAACCCATTCCCTCATCCATACCCCTAGTCTTCAGTCTTCACTATCTTGGTGAATGCCAGCATTATTTACCCAATTAGAGAAGCCAAAAATGTACAAAGTATTCATAACTCTTTCCTTTCCCTCAATCCAAGCCCAATTCATAAGTCCTATCATTTTCACCTCCAAAATACAACTCAAATTGACCAATCTCTCTCCATCTCCACAGCCACTGCCCTTCATCCAGGCCAGCAACCCTCTTGCTAGGTCCCTGAACAGCCTCCTCATGGGTCTCTCTGCTTTTGTCCTTGTAGTGCAACCATCCATTTTCCCAAGAGCAGATTTCTCAAAGTAAAAATTTAATCATGTCACTCTCTTCCTGTTCAGCATTCCTCAATGGCTTCCTGTTGCACTGAGAATAAAACCTAAGCTCCTTTTCAAGATCTGGCCCATGCCCATCTCACTCTGATGCACCTCCACCCTCTCTTCTTTCAACATGCTAAGCTCTGTCCTACCTTTAGCACATGCTATTCACAATACTCCCTCTTCTTCTGTTCAGCTGACATCTTTTCTTTCTATTGGTCTCAGCTTTAAGGCTACCTCCCCAGAGGCCTTTCCTGACCCTACTTAAAGTGGGTATTTCCTTTTTTTTTTTTTTTTTATCTCAGCTTGTTTCTTTCCTGCAGTGCACTCATTCACAATGTGCAATTATTTTCATTTATTTACCATCCCCCCTTCCAGAATGTAAGTTCCATGAAGGTAGGGGTGACAGAGTCTCATTCTACATTTTAGCCCAACCAACTAGCAGCTGGCTTAGTAGACGCTCAGTGATATGGGTATGATTGACTATGAATGAACTTACTGTGCTATTTTACATGTATTATCTCATTTATTCTTTACCATAATCAGACAAAGCATTGATTATCCCAATTTTAAGGGTGAGAAATATTAAAGGAGTGTAGAACAGCTTGAATGCAGAAACAGGATTCAAATGCAGGCCAGTGTTGAAATGGCTATGCTGCTTCCACCACACCACATTGCTCCCCCCATATAGTCCCCAACAGTTAGATTTAACTCTCTGCCTCCACCCAGTTTCTGACCACTTCTGCCTCTAAGAAGTCGCAAGTGTTTCCTATCATATGGGCTTCAAGGCTCTCTTAAGCTGTGGAGAATAAAAGCTGTGGTCCCAAATGACATAATTTTGCCTCCCAGGGTACAATGGCCAAAATCTAGAGACATTTTCGTTGTCACTACTCGGGAGATACTAGTGACATCTAGTAGGTGGAGGCCAAGGATGCTGCTAAAATCCTGCAGTGCACAGGAAAGCCCCCACAACAAAAAAATTATCCCACCCAAAATGCCACAATGCTGAGGTTGCAAAGCCTTGTCAATAAAGAACCAGGTTATAGCAGGGGTACCCTTGCCACTGACCACAGGAACCAGGTGGGTAATGGGAATGAGTCAAACAGGACTAATGCAAAGGGGGGAAAAGGTAGTTTTTATCATCCACTTTTTCCATACTCAGGTTCTTTTTTTATTGTTTTGTATATCGTATCTCATGTTAGTCTTTTACCACAGACATGCTTTGTTTGCATGTCTAATGGGTGTATCTTTTACTACCACAATTGTTTCCTGACGGAGCACTGGCATATATAAATAGATCAACAGACATATAGACTTACGCATATATGTACTGAGTTGCATTGTGGAAGTGTGAACAGGTTTAATATAAAATGTATTGTTACAATGTCGGCTGTGGTCAAAAAAGTTTGGGCAACATTGTCAAGGTTCTTAGTATGTCACAGCTGCCTCTGCACGAGGAAGCTATCAGGTTGAAACTTCTAAAAATAAACATGTCAAGAACCCCTCTTTACAAATGTTATCACTAAATAAGTAGCAAATAATGCCCCAAAATAAGAAAAACATATATTTATGAAAAGAGACTTTTCAACAATGCTTAGCCCTGCCCAACAGTGGAAAGACCACGTTGGAAGGCAGTGAGTTCCTCATCAGTGATTAGAACCTATGGAGGAAAGTCCCAGTCAGTTTCTAACTCTTAAAAATGTGTGCTTCTATCACGGAGCTTCAAGTTTCAAAATTACTTTCTAAATAGAAATGAATCCATTTCTGTCTAGCTTAATATTTAGTTGTTATAATTGTTCTTTTTTTGATCAGTTACAAATGAACTCTTGATGAACAAAAGAATATGCAATGCAATGTGGAAAACCAAACAGCTATTTTAAAGTCCCATACTGAAATACTGTATAATGTCAGCTTAACTCTCACTCATTCTAGGAGGGGAGGAAGAAAACAGTAAATAAAGCAGCTTTCAAAAATGTCTAAACTCTGCTCCTCTCTGCAGGATCTGAGTGGTTTTTGATGCTGTGGCAGGGCATAATCGTGGGGAAGAAATAGCTCTGACATCAGTTTATGAGGGTACAAAGCCAGAAAGAAGCAACCCAGGTCCAATCATTCAGCAGAATCATCTCTCAAGGTGCCCTGGGGCCTCATGCAGAGGGTTAACATGGACAGAAAGTCTCTAGACCCGGGTCTGTTCATCCAACTTCCATACATCTGATGGCTATGGTCCAGGGTACACCCAAGAATACAATCTACCACATTCACTGTACCTCCTTTCAATGCTCAAAGGGGCAAGTTAAGCAACGTGCTATACTGTTACATTAATACAAAACTGTATTTAGGTATGGGCATTACTAAATCCAAAGATAAGTCATCCAAATATAAGTCATGCATCCATCCAAAGAAGATTCAAAGGAAAGGCAATCAAAAAAGAAAATATGCATAAAATAGCAATAAATATCATTATTCTAAGATTTGTTATTGTAACATCCCTGTAGAAGCAATGCCATTCTATATTTTACTACAAAGTGGTTAATGTTTGTATTAGTCATTCAATAAAAATGCAACTCCATTCTGTCATCAGATCTCAAATCAGCATCACACATTTTCTTTTATTACAACAACTACAATGTGTCAAATGCTCTAAACACAAAGTATCTTCCCATGTATCACCCACCCCTTTTAGTTATGATCCTTAACAGATCCCTGTGGATCCCTGTGGAGTAAATTCGCCATGTGATAACCCCCCACTAGCAGAGAACGAAAGACTTACAAAGGAACCTGAAACTTAAACCAAACTGAACCAACCGCTGTGTACTAGATCTGAAGGCTCTGCCTCATCCACTGTATCGTGCTGCCTCCCCAAGGTGAACTTTTCTAACCTGCATACTAGCCAGCTTTTCAAGCTTGCTACTGAGAAAAAAAAAGGGGGGGGGGGGATGTGCTGGAAAACAAACAAACAAAAACAAACTTAGTTTTTCTATGCTTGAATCGGCAATGGGGGAAAAAAGTACCCTAAGAACAACCTTCTTGAGCCCATTAAAATATACTCACAGAGATGACTGGCTTTTTATGACTGAGTGGCTTTTAGCGGTGGCTGTGATCTCAGGGGAAGTCAGTCAATTTGCTGTGTCCTATTCCTTGACTTATACTGGACCCCAACTCCTGGCTAAGGGAACTTTGAGTCACTAAGGGAATCTGAAAATATACTAAGGGATAAATCAACAGTAATTAAATAGTTCAGTAGCCAAAAGCCCACTGAGGCATATAGAAAAAGCAATGTAACAGCATTTCACTAGTAGAAAAATTAGGCCTGTTATCCAAACTGCTATAACTTGCCTTATCGAAATGCCAACCAGGAAACAAAGGAAACCTGAAGTCAGTCTGAAACATATGAATGCTTCAACTTTGTTTTTTTTTTTTTTTTTTCAGCACATCATTACACATCATCCATTTGGTGCATGGCAGAGGGAGGGAAGGAGAGCCCTCCTCACCAAAGGTTCCCAGGCCAGCAGGGAGGATTAAGGCTCGGGCGCTCCAAACACAACACAACCTAGAAAGTGACGTGTCGAGAGGAATCACCGGCGGCGTTTGCGGCCAGGAAGAAAAAAGTACGCTAAAATTTAATTGTAAGTTTAAGCAACTCTCTAGGACACGGAACGTGCGTTTGCTTTGAGCTCCACGGAATCGTTTCCAAGCCAAAGCAAACCATCCTGGCGGTCAGAGGCCGAGATAACGGGAAGGCGGCCAGTCGTACCAATCAGCAGCGCCCAAGTCTCGTTAGCGCAGACCTGCCGCCCGCGGGCAGGCCAGGCAGCTGTTGATCCCCGGGCCATTCTTTTAAAGCCCAGGCAGAGCACGGGTGGGAAGCGTGCGAGGAGAGCTGAGCCAGAGAGTTGGGGGGAGGAGAAGGTAAGAACGTCCCAGAGAAAAAGTCGGAGAGGGCTGCAAACTGGCTGGTCCGGTCGGCGGGGCTCGGCGGGGCTCGGCGAGGCGGAAGCGGGAGAAGAGGGGAAGGAAGGGGAGGGGAGGGGGCCCGCGCCTCAAAGTTCCGCGTCCCGGCGGCGCCCGCGCTCGGGCTGCTCACCTAACAGGAGCGTGGTCCAGGTCCGGCCGCGCCCCGCGCGCCGCAGGCCCAGCGCCCAGCGCAGCCGGGCGGCCAGGCGCCCCCCGAGGCCGCCCCCGGCGGGCGGCGCGGCGGGCTCGGCGCGGGGCCCCTTCCTGCCAGCGGCGCCCTTGCGCCCTGGGGACAGGGGCGCGCGCTCGGGCCCGGGTTCCCCGGCGCCGACGTCCGGCGCCCCCCTCAGCGGCGACTGCGAGGCGCGGGGCGGCTGGGGCGGCTTGGGAGCCGCCTCCCGGTGCTTGTTCCGCGCCTGCAGGACCATCTTGGCATAGTCGCGCCCGCTCGCTGCGCGCGCCCGGACGGCGGCCGGAGAACGGCGGGCTGGCTGGGCGGCTGGGCGCAGCTCACTCTCCAGCGGGCGGGCGGAGGGCGGGCCCGTCCCTCCCCGCGGGCCGGGAGGCGGGGAGATCGCGGAGGCCAGGCGGCTGCTGCCTGCCTGGCAGTACCGCCGAGAGGCGGCGCCGGACTTGCGAGCCCGCCGCCGTTGCCGCCGCTCCGGTTGTCACGGCGACCACGGAACGCCGCGGGGCGGGGGCGGGGACACCCTGCGAGCGGCCGCCGCCCCGCCCCCGCCGCCCCTCTGCGCCGGACGCGGGCTCCAGGCCGGCCAGCGCGCACGCGCGGACTTCCGGCGCAGGCGGGGCCCGACCCCTCTGGCGCCCGGCGACCCACACCTCTTCGGCGCCCGCGCGGGGCTCGGCCGGTGCGAGGACGCGGGGACGGACAGCCTTCCGGAGGCGGCCCCCCTTCCATTGTAGGACTGATGGGGCCGAAGGAAGAGCCCTCTCGGGATCGGGGCGCTGATTCAAGTTTCGGAGCCTATTAAGGCTGCGCGTGGAGCCCGCGCAGGCGAGACGCGGCGGGGCAGGGAGAAGGCGCCCGGAGCGGCCACTTAGGGGCGCTGTGCGTGCGCCCTGGGCGCCTGGTCGGCCCCGCCGCTGTGAAGCTCGCGGGTGGCAGTCAAGTCACCGTCTCCGTTTACTCCCCACAGTGTGGTCGGGCAACTTGGAGCGCAGCCCCTCACTCACCGACAAGAAGAACGGGCGCGACTCGATTTAAAATAGTAACAGAGTATTAAAATAGCAGCCAGGAATCTCTTGGGGAGCTGATAAGGGACGAGGCACAACTGTAAACTGAAGACCAGGGTAGGAGCCAGGCTGAAGGTGATAGGATGGATTGGCTGGAGCAGGAAAGATTATCAATAGGTACATTCGGTTTGTTACACTTTCTGTAACCTTGTTGCTTAATAGAAAGCAGGAAAAGTTTGCGTTGATAAGATAGGAGATTTTAGTCGAAAATATGTTTTCTTTTACATAGCAGAATGCACGAGTAAATTAAACCCGGGAAAATGTGGAAACCCAGGTAGATCCCAGTTCTCCCTCCACCCCTGCATTCTTTACACAAAGTCTTACAACCGCATGGATTACAACTGGGAAGTTCCTTTCCTGGCCGTGCCCAGTGGGCTTGTTCCAAAAAGTTGTCTTTAAGTCCCAATGTTGTAAATCAAGGACCATCGTTCTGCTTATCTCTATTGTAATTCCAGGGACTTCACGTGGCTTTCTCGCTCTCTCTGTTTCTTTGCCCAGTGATTTCTTTACTAATACCAGCATTCGTTCACTGTTAGCCTTAAGAGACAGTGGATTATTTTGTAAAGGAAGGGTGTTTGCCATGCTAATTAATACTCCCTCATACCCTGTCTAGTTTATGAATTTGGATTTTCCAATGTCTTTATTGGAGCAAGGAACAGCTATTTTTATACACTGGTTTAAAAAATAATGGTTGAAAGTGGGATGCAGAAGGCTTGGATTCTGTAACATTGTCAGCTGAACCCAATGTTACCTCTGGGATTAATGTTGAATTTATTCAGTTAAAAGAAAGCTAACTCAATGTCTATTAAAGATAATACGAATAACTGGCTGGGCGCTGTGGCTCACGCCTGTAATCCCAACACTCTGGGAGGCCGAGGCAGGCATATCAGGAGGCCAGGAGTTCAAGACCAGCCTGGCCAAGATGGTGAACCTCTGTTTCTACTAAAAATACAAAAATTAGCCAGGCGTGGTGGCGGGCGCCTGTAGTCCCAGCTACTCGGGAAGCTGAGGCAGAAGAATCGCTTGAACCTGGGAGGCGGAGGTTGCAGTGAGCTGAGATACGCCACTGCACTCCAGCCTGGGTGACAGAGCAAGACTCCATCTCAAAAAAAAAAAAAAAGATAATACAAATAACTTGTTGGATTTTTTTTAATGATTAGAAAGATGCATGGAAAAAGAGGTTCAACATTTGAATTATTAGATTGCTCTGTGTCTGCTTTATGTGATAGGCCCTGAATTCAGGAACTGCCTCCCTTAAGCTGGTACCGTTCAGGAAAACACTTGTTGAATGAATAAGTGAGTGAATGAATGCAGTTCCGCAAGTGCTTGTCAGTTCCCCTTCTCAGCTTGGCAACCATGCAGAGAATCCCAGAGAGGAGCAGTGTGGGGTATTAGTTTTTTTGTTTTTTTTGTTTTGTTTCGTTTGTTTGTTTTTTTCTTAAACATGGTCAATTTAGATCCAGGTTGCAGCCACTGCATTGACCCATACCAGCCTTGACCAAGGTATTATACCTCTTTGAGTCTGGATTTCTTCGTTCTTAAAATGGGGGCAACAAAAACATCTAGTTCACAGGTTTGTAAAAAATAAGACAATGTATCTAAAGCATCTAACAATTACATATATCCAAGTAGTTGCTCAGTGAATTTTCAAATTGTCTGGATGTTGGTAGTTGCTCGATAAGTGTTCAAAGTAGCGGATGACGTTTAAGGAGAGTGGCAAACTTCTGTCCTCCCAGAACCTGAGGTTGACATTCCAAGTTGGGGTATAGCAAGGGGAGAATGCCACCCTGAGTGGGAGAGCAAGAACAGCCACGTGATCTTTGAGCCAGGCCTGCTGGGCTTCAAGCTTCTCAGCTCCCTGGGCAGTTGATGTGCCTGAATGGCTTCCTGCTTTCCACAGATGTTTTACAAATGTTGCCCATCTCATGGGTCCTTAGGCCTGGATAAAATAGTAGGCAACTCCTCATGCCCCCTCCCAAAAGGGAGGCATTTCACACAGGAAGGTGGAGGAATGGAAACCAGAACAGTCATGGAAGATTATATGCCGAATTTCATTTTATCCTTAGTACGACGAGATCCACAAGAGCAGGGAATGGGAATGCAGTTAATTTCTGTATCTGTATCTGTAGACCAGTGCCTGCCACACATAGGGGTGGATGCTAACAAATAAAAAACCTCTGGCAAACTGAAAGCTGCATATTAAAAAAAATTTTTGTACATGGACAATCTATGAATGCATCTAAGGTTATAATGAAATTAAGCATTAAAATTACCAGCTTTAATGTGCTTTTTTTCTGGGAGTTCCAGATGCACCAGAAAGGTACTTCCTGCGTGATGCTATAGAAATACTGGTTCAGGGCAGACAGATTTTTAAGGACAGGAACCTGAAAGAGCAACCACTTATAAAGAATTGCTGCACTGGTCCCTGGGGTGCAAGCCAAGTCTTTTTCTCACTACAAGCTACACTTTGGGCATCGAAATAAAAATGTTTAATTAAAAAGACATACCTTTTAAACTTTGGGGATGGAGACGGAGATTATAAGGAGGAAATGAGCATAAAATAAAAAGCAAGAACGTAAAATCATAGAAGAAAACAAGATGTGGAGAAATAAAGCTTAGTGATAATAACGTATTGGAATCAGGGAAACATCATCAGATGTGCAATGAAAAAAGTAAATTTGGTCAAGGGAAGACTATGTTGGGAACCAGTTTTCTTATGTCTCCACATTGGCATTTTAAAGGCCCCATTTAGAACTTCTAAATATTCCCCTTTTCCTCCTACTTGCTCTCCTACCCATAGAGTGACAGCTGAATGAGAAATCCATGACATTTATTTGTCATTTCCTTGAACTAGGTCACTTGATCACTGTATTGGAGAAGTTTACTAGGGTCAAGTTCTAGAATCTGACATTTGTCTCGCTAAGCAGTTGCTCATTCCAAGAGAGGAACCTGCATAATTCCAGCACACTTCTTGGAAACCTAAAATGGGTGCAACAAAATATGTCTGTAACATTCTACTTTCCAAAGCTCCAGCATTAACTTGACACTATATTATAATGTATTCTTTTAGTCTGGTGAGAACAAATGTAAATTGCTACTCTGTTGCTCTTCACATGTTATCTTCTGTCTTTCCTGGAGCTGACCTTGTAATTTAAACTGTTCATGCTCCAATGAGTGTTCCTGAGAAACTCAGAGTTCATTATTAGGTCTAGTTATAGTGCATCATCAAGAACCACTCTGTGGCAGAGAGGCATGTCTCTTTAGAATGTAATTCCTGTTGTTGAGGGCTTACTATGTCTTTAGTAGATATTAGAGACACTTAAAATTCATATACTAAGTCCCCATCCCCAAGGGCTTACGGTTTCATTGGACAGGCAGGGTAAGCTAGAAAAAAATATATAGCAAAATATGTGATTCAGAGAATAAGTACTAAAAGATTTCCAAAGAGAAGAGATGATGGCCAACATGATTTAGTTTTCAGGGAGTAGGTGAAATTTGGTCTAGGCCGTGCTGGAAGGCCATATTTTGTTTTAATAGAAGGGAACATGGCAAAGGAATTATAATCAGGGAGCTATATATTTCTAAAAACCCTTGCTCAGTGCCTGGCACACAGTCGGTGCTAATATGAACACCTTAAACCTTTTCAGATGAGGAAGGGAAGAAACAACTAATGTACATTTTAGGAATAAGTGAATGGATTAAAGAGTGAATGAATGAGTTAACTAATGAGTGGAACATGAAATGCCTAGAGTACCCCAATCTGGAGCCTGGCTTTCAAAGTTCCCCAAATCTAACTGGGCCAGAGCAGGCTTCTCCCCCAAGGGTACTTAGTTCCCCCTACAGTGAAGGTGGCTTTAGGAATACTGGGAGGCAAAAATTCTAACTCTGGCCTTCTCTTTGGGCCAGAATATGCTTTCCTCCAGCTTGCCTCTGTTGACTCCTTTTCAGAGGCCTGAACCTTCCTCTCACCTGCCCCCAGACACAGGAAGATTTGGGACCAATTCAGTTGGACACCATATGGTCAGTCTCCTACCTCCATTATCTAGGGTGGGCACCTGGATGTATCACACAATGTATCCTCTCACTCCTAAGCTGTTCCCTCTACTTAACCTTGCCTTGTGCTCCCTGGGGTCAGCGATCTGTTCCTGATACACTCAGCTCTTCTCTGTAGCTTCTACCCCTTCCCAGAAGACCCTTCTCCTATGACAGGTTCATTCTCCCACAGCTCCACTCCCTCGTTCCCCAAGCCTTCTTTCTCCCTCCTGGAAAGCTCCTCTGAACTCCTTTCCATCTCCTCTGTTTGTCACTAGTGTCTTGTGCAGACTGCCCATCAGCTCCCCCTTGACCTCACTAGCATTGGCCCCAGTCCTTCCAGCTCCTACCAGTGCTAGGAATGACTTCAACACTGAGCCTCTCAGTCCCTTGACATCCTCATCTCCAGGGACCTGCACTCCCACTTCATGTCACTGACCAACACTTACGGTCTCACCTTGCACCATATCATCACCCCAGTCTGGCTTTGCCTCTGCATTTTAAAGTTCAGACATCCAATCCTCCACTGCCTCCAAGTCTGTTTGGTATTCTATCTTCATCCCAGGGCCTGTCACTGCAACTCCCTCTGCCAGGATCTTTCCTTGCATGGTCCTTCTGTCTCATCCACGTGGCAGAATGTTACTATTCAACTTTGTATCCATACCCATGCTATTTACTGGAGTGCTGGAGAAATCCCACAACTTAGAAGGCAGGAACCCTATGGATTCATAGTTTCCATTAGCAACTGGATCCTACATACTGCCTTCTACATTCTCCTGGTTCCATTCTCCCAAGAAGATACAGCAAATGTCCACTAGTCTCTTAAACCTGCTACCCTGTCACCAGCTCCCACACCCCTAAACATGGCCTTGCCTCCTACGCAGTGGAGAAACTGGGCACTATCAGAAGGAGCTGCCACATACCCTCAGACTCACCAAAGATTCTGCTTCTTACCCCAGTGTAAGCACTGAATGGGCAGGTGGGCATATGGGTCTGAGGCTGAGGAGAGCTAGCCTGTAGACACAGGTTTGGAAATCTTCAAAAAAAGACAATAATGAGATCGCCCAGGGGATGTGTGTGAAGTAAAAAGAGCCTAGTTTTTGAACTCTAGAGGACATCGATGTTTGTGAACAGGAGGTGTCTTTAAGGGAGACTGGAAAAGAGCAGCCAGAGAGATCACAAAACCCAGGAGCATGTGGGTCAGAGAAACCAACGGAAGGAAGTGGTCAGCTGACATGATAATGACTGGCATGTCCTATGATCCAGAAACATGGAGGTCTTTAACCATCTTGGTGAGAGCAGTTCTGTGCAGTATTAGATGAAGATGCCAGACTTCTGTGAACTTGAGTGTGACTGGAAAATCCTTCTGAGGAAAGCACAAGGACTCCTAGAAGCCTCTGAGGAAGCAGAGACAGCAAGTATAAGGGACTCTGCCAAGGATGTCTATGCATGAAGGAAGGAGGGAGATCGAGTGGTTGCCTTGGGGAGATGCTGGTTTAGTGGAGAGTTCTAGTAAAGATAACAGCTATGTCCCTTGGGCATGCTTAAGGCTGTAGAAAGGCAGCCAGAAGAGTGGAGAGATGACCAAGCAGCTAGTTAGTAGAGGGAGCACCATCCCCTGGAAGAGAGGTTAGCTGTGTCCAGAAGAGGGGCTCCTTGTGATGGAGTATCTTTTAGTCACCTCAAACCCCAAAGCCCAAGCCTGCTTTTCCTCCAGTCTCCTTACTGCAGCAAGTGGCACTACCATTCCCCCTATTCCTTTATCCAGGCAGTCATCCTGCTGATTCTGTCTCATTAATGGTCCTCAGATCAATTCATTGCTTTCCACCCTCAACGCCATGATCCACAGTCATTTTTCCCATGGTCTTCATCAGCAGCCCCTAAATGGCCTCTTTGCATCTTCTCTTGCTGCCCATCAATCTTCCACAGAGCTGTTTCCAATATGCAAATTGAATCCTGTCACTCCTTGTTTTGAAAACCATTCAACACTTCCAAATCTGTCGACATGGCCAACTAGGCCTTCAGGATCTATGTCACACACCCTCTTCCTGCCCCTTCTTCTCCAGCCTTGCCTCTCACCATTCCCCAGTGCCCCTTTCCATTTCCCAGTGCTCCTCACCATTTCCCAGTGCCTCTCACCATTCCTCAGTGCCCGATGCCCTCTCTTCCCTGGACATGCACACATATTGTTATGGATGGCCACCCTTCTGTCCTGCCCAGACCCTGCCAGTTCTCCTGGATGACTCTGGCTCAGTCTTCACATTTCACTTAGAACTCAGATCCTGCAGGAACTCTCCTCTCCTCCTGTAACTTAGACCTTCCCCTGTCATATCTCTTACCACGCTGTTTTTGTTTTGTTTTGTTTTGAGACGAAGTCTTGCTCTTGTCCCCCAGGTTGGAGTGCGATGGTGCGATCTTGGCACACTGCAACCTCCGCCTCCTGGGTTCAAGCGATTCTCTTGCCTCAGCCTCCCAAGTAGCTGCGATTACAGGCGCGCACAGCCACACCCAGCTAATGTTTGTATTTTTAGTAGAGAGGGGGTTTCACCATGTTGGCCAGGCTGGTCTCGAACTCCTGACCTCAGCTGATCCACCCACTTCGGCCTCCCAAAGTGCTGGGATTACAGGCGTGCACCTTACTACACTGTTTTAATTGTCCACTTATTTGTCTGATTTCTTTGTCGGACTGTAAGCTTCTTGAGCCTGTAATGGGGTGAGGAAAGTGCAATTGGGCTGAGAGAAGTTGAACTTCAGTCCAATCCAACAGGGAATTCTGGAGCTAGGATGCCCCTTCAAACTCATTGCAAGTTGCAGTAAGGATCTCAAACCTTTAACATTCACATCAACTCACATCAACCTATTATCAGTGCTGACTGCTTCCAATGAGTGGGAGTAACCTCGGGAAGGCAGCTCCCTTCAACCGAGAGCAATTGCCAAAGAGGGACTCAGTTGGGAGCCCTCAGCCACAAACACCCCTGTCATGCTGAGGGGAGGCGGGCTTCAGACCTGAAGGAGGAATCCGGGTGGCCACCACAGCATCTGCTACCAATACCTTTAGTGGCTCAGGGCCACCAGATACACCATAGGTGCCTATTAAATCTTTGTTGGTTAATGATTGATTACGTGATTAAATGAATTAATTAAGTCACAGAAAACAAGTTTAATTACGTTAAATGACTCAAGATTCAGGGCCTTAAAGACGGGCAAATGTTTTATTTAGAAATAAAAAACTAGTGAAGGTTCTTGAGCAAAACACTAATGGATTTTAAACAGGATTTGAGGAACATTGTGCAAGTAGATATGTTATGAGGGAGTAAATTTGTGACATGTGGGCGGTGGGGATGGCTGAGATGACAGCAAGAATGTGGACAGGGGGAGAAATCCTAGGGACTGGGAGGCTGCTGCTTTAACAGGAAGGATGAGGTATGGCATGCCTGTAATACAGTGTTTAGAGCATGACAGGACAAATAGGAGACCAGCTGAAAGGTTAACTTTGGAAAATATGTATGATTCTGCTTGACCTCATTAATATTAATAGGTTCAAGCAAAGATTTGCCCATTTTGAATATATTAAGTATAGATTAGATGTAAATTCCTTGAAGGCAATACTACATCCCCAGAGCCTAGGGCAGTAGCTGCACACACGACATGCATAGTACATTTGTTTAATAAGTAAGTGAATCAAATCTTGATTGACAGAACTCTAATACAGATTCCTAAAGATTAGGAAACAGATTGGTATAAGTCTAGACCTTCAAAGTATTCACTGTACATTTCTAAACTATAGTTACTTTAGAGTAATCTTGCAGATATATTTTAAAACTAAGAAATTTAGTTGTTTTACTTACCAATCAGGCATTAATTCAATTCACCTCCCCTAGTACCATGAATCATGGTTTGTTCTTAGGAAATGAACCTTAAGGAAATAGCTGGAAACATTTCATTGCCGTGGCAAGATGACCTGAAGCACACTCTGCTCAGCAACGCTGGAGTGGGTGAATTCCCTGCTTTTACTTTTGCCAGCCAAGAAGCTCCCTGTTGCTACAGTATCCAGTTTCCAGTTTGTAGCAGGCAACAGATTAGGGAGGAGTCTCTGGTAAGGAGTCTTTTGCTTTTAAAAGAAAACTAACTGACATGAATTCTAGCACCTAATTTTTGCACCTGGACTATGAACATTGTGTCTGGAGGAGTCAAGGCTGCTCTGGCAAGAGCTGAAGTATAAAGTGCAGTGAAACTGTGCTCTAGCATTGGCGTCTTGCTTGCAGAGCCGTGTACACCATGCTAGGTTTCTAGCAGCTTTGGGAGGAATATGCCATGTGTGTTCTGTGCAGTCTCAGAAGCAATCAAAATAAGTGATTCCCAGTTGCCACTGGCCCTGAGTTAATGAGAGAATTGGAGGATAGAAGATTAAAAAAAAAAAAAAAAGAGCTTATTCCCATCCTTTCTGGCCTGCCCAAAATGGCTTCTTTTATGGATGCAATGGACAAAAGAGGAAGTGGCATCAGCTAAGCACACAGAGGAAGAAGTGGCATCAGCTAAGCACACAGCCCAAAATTCCATGGTTGGTCCATGGACTTCCACCCATGTTTTGAGGGTTTCCACCTCTGGTTGGGGGTGACTGGGGTTGGGGGGGTGGGTAATGATGTTAATGATATTTTAGGGCCAGTGCTTTTCTTCATCCTGAGCCTCTCTCAATACTCAATTGTTCAATGTGTGGAAGTTGGAGAGAGTTAAGTTGGGCCTCTGGATTCCCCTAAAGAGATGCCACAATAATACCCCCCAGTGATTGTTTCAAATGATGTGTCTTGCTTTGTGTGATCAGCATTTAGTCACACTTGGATCTTAAACAGCCTTGAGAGCTAGTTGGAACAGCCCAATTTATGCTTATCATAGCACTGCAATTCACACGCAGACTTGATGTTTGTTCTCCTTTCCTCATCTCTCATGATGAAAAAAAAAAAAAACCACAACTAGGACTGTAAGAACTGACACACAATTCCTTCAATGTCAGCTTCAAGGTTCTAATCTGCAATATTATTTTCTTCATGAGAATTAGACTTGCATGGAGAATCTGATGTTAGTTACTTTACATAACATAGACAACCATGTAATACAAGATTCGGCCCTCCATAGCAATCCTGGACAGCTAGAGAATGCTTGGCTATCTTTGAAGCCCACTCCATCCAAAGTGGGTGAACAATGAAATGATGGGATGCTAAACTTCCACTGTTCAGTGTGTTAAATGCAAACGTTCAAAAAAATTAGTTTGCCTCCAACCTTATGTATTCTGAGTTTCTTTTCTTCTGTGACTATTTTGGACAAATGCATGCATTCCAGAAACCACTGAGCAAATAAGATGATTAAAGGAGAAAGAATATAGTGAGACCAGGGGACCAAGGACCTTAACAAAGGCAGCCTAGGGAATGAAGACATGATGGAGGGAGAGTAGGAAAGCTGAGGGATGGGCAGCTCATTGGAAGCTGGAGGCAGAGGTGACACTGATGTTTGGAGTCTCTCATGTGGCTGGGTATGATGCCTCGGGGAAACTTCTCTGGAGCCCCAGAACAGGCCACTGCTGAACCCCAGGCCTGCATCATCCCTTCATCTAGTTTATTTATTGGGATTCCAGGCACAATTTTATTTTAAAGATGGCAATGCTGCTATTTAAAAAAAAGGCAAGCAAAATATAAGCTTGCTTAAGATGCACTTTATCAGCTCCTGTCCCTAGAGAATGAGTTTCAGGTGAGGTCTTTGTCTGCATTTCTAGCCAGAGGACCGTGATGCACATGGATCTTGACCACACCTTGCAAAATGCTGGCCTGAAAGGTGGTTTAAGGGTCATTACTCCAAAGGAATCAGTTCTGAGTGTTTGGAGGTCACACTTCCCACTAACTTAAGGGTTGTTTTTTTTGTTTTGTATATGTGTTTTTATAGATATGGAGTCTCACCATGTTGCCCAGGATGGCCTCAAAATCCTGGGCTCAAGCAATGCTCCTGCCTCAGCCTCCCAGAGTACTGAAATTATAGGCATGAGCCACTGCACCTGGCAAAGGTTTTTCAATTTTTTTTGACTTTTTCTCCTGTTTTCCATTTTTTGAGGACAAATATTTTCTCATATTCCTCTATTAGGAATATTTAATAATCTATACACTCGTGGACACATTCAGAAAAAGCAAACAAAATTTTAAGATACCAGGGGAAAAAAATAGAGTCCTATTACCAGTTTATACTTCATCCCTTTTT
The DNA here is from genome assembly GCF_028878055.3 of Symphalangus syndactylus. NCBI lineage: Eukaryota > Metazoa > Chordata > Mammalia > Primates > Hylobatidae > Symphalangus > Symphalangus syndactylus. The sequence continues at coordinate 95,408,259 of NC_072431.2, read as the reverse complement.
TTTCTTTCTTTTTTTTTTTTTTTTTTTTTTTTTTTTGAGACAGAGTCTCACTCTGTTGCCCTGGCTGGAGTGCAGTGGCACGATCTTGGCTCACTGAAACCTCTGCCTCCCAGGTTCAAGCGATTCTCTTGCCTCAGCCTCCTGAGTAGATGGGATTACAGGCGCCTAGCACCATGCCTGTTTAACTTTTTTTGTATTTTTATAGAAATGGGGTTTCACTATATTGGCCAGGCTGGTCTTGAACTCCTGACCTCATGATCTGCCCACCTCGGCCTCCCCAAGTGCTGAGATTACAGGCATCAGCCACTGTGCCCAGCACCCCCCCCCCCCGCCTTTTTTTTAGAGTCATATTTTGGAGGAATAGGTATTGAACATCCATCATAATTCTTTTTCAGTAGTTTAAGATGAATCTTGGAAACAAGTCTTAAAAATGTTGCCAAGAGAATGAGGTAGGTAACAATAGGACATGTACTATTTATAAAACTTTATTAAGAGGTTACACAGATACATTATTTTGGGATCTGTAGAGTTAGACTATTTCAGAGCTGGTGTCATCTAACCCTTTTTTTGGAACCTGAAAGTGGGGGGCAAAAGGAGTAATGACACTGCTCAGTGGATACCCATAGGCCGCTGCCTCTCATCCCTGCAGCTCTGGCAACATTACAATTACCTGGGAGGCTCTGAGAAATGCTGGTGCCCAGATGTCACTCCAGGAGAATGCAATCAGAAAAGGGTGACATCTGTACCTTTTAGAAGTTTCTCAGGTGATTCTGCCAAGCAGGGAGCCTGAGACCCACAGCTTTAGGGAAAAGAGAAATGACCTCTTTGCTCATTCCTTATGATATGACAGATTTTTAACATATATTAATTTATTTTTACCCAGGGTCTGTACAATAAAAGGAAAAGATAATGAGGTAACCAGTAATGCAGAATGTCTCTCTGATCACGAGTCAAAATGTGGAAGTGGGTTTCACACATCAAAGGTGGGACTTCGTTCCTGGCACTGGTCTCTATTTGAGCTCCTCTTTTGTAGCCTCTACAACAATTAGATTAGCTCATGAGTGCTAATTTATCCCACCGGGCACAGTAGATATACAGTATTGGCTGGAAAATGATTGGAAACTTTAACCTGGGATGCCAGAGGTTTGCCTCCCAGACGCCCGCTTGTCTCCTCTGCTTGGTCCCAGCTTGACGGCAGCGCAGGCAACCTGAGCAGGACTCACCCCATCTCCCCGCTCCCTGGAAGAGAAACAGAAAGAGCGTGAAGATGATGGATGGAGGAAGGGAGAAGTGAATCAAGGTGCAAGACTGAGAGCTGGTGAAGTCATGAAATATCTTGGAGAAAATCTCCTCAAATCCCCTTTTTCCCTGGAGTTACTCAAGCACAAGATGCATTTCGGGAGCCAGCCAAGAAAGAGGCCCATGGAATTTTAAGAGTCAAGAAAACAAAAGAAATCCAGGCTTAGCCAGCCTGTAGATTTGTGTATGGGTATGATACAAGGCAGTAATGATACATTTGTTCTTTATGCCCCCAAATAAGAAGACTGATACACAATCAAGGAAAACCCCCAGAAAAGGGACAAGCCTTACAATAGCAAATAGAAAGAGCCCTACAAAACTAGCCTTTACCAAGTTCTAGGGATTGTCTAAGGATATCACATATACTACCTTGTTTAATTCTCACAGGAGCCTACAAGATGCATCCTTTCATTGTCCTCAATTTGTAGAAGAAAGAACTCAGAGAGGCTGAGGAAACTTGCTCAAGGTTATATCACTAGTTAGGGGTGGAGCTGGGGTATGAACTCAGGCCACTGTTCCTAACCCTTGACACTACACTGTCTTGTGAGGTGGACAATTCATAAAAGATAACAATGTGAGTTTTTTTCCCTTAAAAGCTAAAAATTGCTTCCTTGAAAATAAAGATGCTAAGAGCCCACCCTAAGAATCACAACCCATCCTAAGAAAGTATGTTCAGTGCAATTGAGTGTGGCAGATTATGGGGATTAACTTGAATTCTCTTTATATATTACAAAGTAAGTCATTAGCAGACTTTGGAACTCTGTTGTTAGTAACAAATGGCTTACACCCCAGCCCATTGCAACACCCCAGTGTGCTGTGATACCACCATGGCTGGGAACAATTGGCCTGGAAAATAGACCTAGGCAGAAAGATATTTATGTAACTGAGTTGAAGAAGGTAGCTGGAAGGTGCATGAAGCTAGACATTGGCAGTGTGTGTCAGGTGCTCCAGCTTAGGGCCTTCCTGGAAAATGGGCAGGAAAAATAGATGGTGACAAAGCAAACACATCAGTGTTGAGGGTGAGCCGGCAGAGATAAGTTCTGGGGCATTCTGCTGCCTGCCAAGACTACATAAGTCCCAGGAGCCACAGAATTTGTTGCATAAGATTAAATCACTCCGAGCTGAGAATTTCCCCCTTTAAAGGAATAAATGGCAAGGCACCGGGGAAAGAATGAGCCAACTCTTCTAGGACATGTGTGCCTCCACTTAGGCATTTTGGTCCCCTGACCCTCCAAGACATTGATGTGACTTTGGCCAAGTCACTGGTTGTTACCATAAGGGGATGAAATACATGTTTCCCTAAATCCCTTCCAACTCAAAAAATATGGGATACTTTGAATAAAATGAGGTTGGCACAAAATTCTGGTTCCCTTTGAGAATGTCTAGCTCTGATTGCTAGATTTTCACTGCATATTTTCCTCTGGCCTTCAATCATCTCCCAATAATTTACCCCCAAATCTTTGTTATTTCGAATGAATAGACTTTTCGTAGAGCCCTACTGCATCTCTGGTCCACAGACACTAAGACGTCTTAGCATTATTAAATTGTAAGCCAAAGACGTATCTATATATCTAAATACTGTGTTTGCATACTTTCCCTGATCATTATGTACTTTTTCCCCATTCCATTACCACCTAAAATGCATTTTGTGATATTTCATTAAAGAGGAATAATTATATTAGAGAAGTTTGTTTTCAGACATCAACATGCGCCTTTGGGTTACATTTCAAATTATCAAGATGGACTTAAAAGAGATAACACCATTTAGTGTGCTAATTATCACAAGATTCTCAAAGTGCGCCAGAGCTCTAGGTGCTTTTGCTGTTTAAGAAATGTGACTAAAAACTTCCACTCCTAAAGCTTAGCATGCATTGACTACCTACTACGGATTGGGCTTGATATTGAGGATAGAGAAGAACAAGACAAGTCTAGTAGAGCAGGAAAGTGTGTGTGTAAATACGTTGTAGCCACCACCCTCTGGAGTGGTTCTCCATTTCACCAAGAATCCCTTAGGCCCTCCCCAGCAGCACTCTTTCCCCTTCTATGCCCAGGAGCCTGCAGCACAATTGTATTATGTGACATAGCCCTGAATGGATACTGGCCCCTGCACAACCAGGCAACATTGTCTCTGCCAAGAATTTGGACCTATAACTAAGAGTTTTAATTTAGCCTGGGCAAGCCTGGTGAATGACAGACTCAAAACTGAAGATTATGGAGCAGCCACTTCTGCTTGTAATGTTGGCTGAGAAGTAGAAATATAGAAATAATCAGTGTGCAGAGTAGAGTGCAGCAGACAGTGAGAAACAAGGATGGGGAGGGAGAGAGAATGGATAATTAGATGACTGAATGAATCCTGGAGAGCCTTGCTTCCCACCAGCTGTTGGTTCCAGACCCTCCAGTCACATTCCAACACCCCAGTGCTTGAGGCCCCCTACATTTCCTTTTTATGTTGTTTAAGCCTTGATTTTTTTTTCTTTGCAACCAAGAGTTCCAACTAATAAATGAGTGTAATAATTTGTTATTGGTATGATAATGGAAGTGGGTACAGAACAAATTTTAACCTATCTTATTTATACAAATAGAGTACAGATGTCAATTGTACTTAATGTTAAATAGGCCAATGACAACTCATTTTTGTTCTCAAATCCTTTCCACTATAAACATTTATGCACAGCAACATTTGCAAGACATTGAGCCTTGGCAGTGAGTGTAACAAGATGCATAGCAATGGTGGGCAACCTTATTTTGATCAAGAGCAAATTAGGAAAAAGCAAAAATTACTTACAGGCTATATTTCTGTCTCATTCAAAATGGCTTTATTGTTGATCTTATGGGGAAAATTGCATTTTTGCAACTCAGGTGATTTATTTATTGAAGAGAAGAATGCCAACAAGAAAACTTTTTAGGCCTCTGAAAGATTGTAACATGTTCCAGTTTAAGAATTTGTAACTCCAGACAGCTCTAATTGTCTATCTCTTATGTTTGGACTGCACCTTAATTTTCACCACATGAGTTCATCTGCATTAGCCCCAAGTATCCTTCCATCCCCCCCACCAAAAAAATCTGGCCCATGAGGTATTATTATCCTCATTTAGAGGATATGGATAAATTAAGGCTCTGTTTCAAAGCAAGTCTGTAAATTCTTTAACATTCTTCCCATCAAGAAGAGAGACCTATCTCCTGCCCTGGAACATGGGCAGCACTTTCGACTGTCTGCATGCATATAATATGGTGGAAGTGACACTGCTTGACTTGTGAAGCTGGATCACAATGGGTGATTGACTTCCACCAGCCCATCTCCAGGGACAGGTGACTTCATGTAAGAAGTCCAGCTACCCTGACAGAGAGTCCACATGGAGGGAGCACACTGTAATAGACAGAGGTGCCTGAGGAGCCCCGGCTGTTCCAGCCGCCAGCTATTTAGGTCTTCCCAAGCCAGGCACCAGAGAGTATAAATGGAAAGGCCTTCAAGAGAACTCTAGCCCCATCCAATGTCTGACTGACACTGCATGAGGACCAAAAACTGCCTAGCTGAGCCCCATCAACCCCTAAAGAAGTGAAAGATAGTAATGACAAATGCTTGCTGTTGTTTTATAGCACTAAGTTCTGAGTAGTTTGTTGTGCTGCAGGCTCCAAGAGAAGTAACTTTCTGAGATTACTCAGGAATTTCTTAGTGGAACTGGGGCTAGAATCAATTCGCTGCATTTAATGCAGTATTAACCAGACAACTGCGTTGGGCCCTGGGGACCAGAGAAGAATTAAGACACAGCCCAGCCCTCCCCTGCTCTGAGCTTCCTCTTTCCACCTTCATATTCATGGCAGCTCCTTCTTGCTGGGAGTGGCAGGATAGAGGAGCCCTAGGGCTGCTGGCTTCTGAAAGGAACTGGCTCCAGGGCACCCTGGCTATTCAGCTGCTCCATGCTGTGTGCAGGTGGCTCTGGCACCAAGAGGTGGCACCAAACCTGCTGCCAGCCTTGGCTTTCTCACCAGTCCTGCTCTGATGAGTTGACAGGCTGTGTTTGGAATTGAGCATGGCGGTATTACAAAGGCAAGTGGGTACCACACAACCTGCCTACAGTGTTGCTTTGTTCTGATGAATTACACCGAGTCCCTGGATTCATATTTGGCTGGATTGTCAGGAAAAATATGTGTTCTGGGTACCAGCTGATCTTTTCATCTAGCTTCTGTCCTCAGGTAAACATTCCTGTTAAAATTCTAAATTTTCATCTGCTTCCTCTAAAGAGATTGGTAAAAAGGCATAAAACACCTAAGAATCAGTGTTACTTGTAATGAGCCCAGGGCTGCTGCAGGGGGCACCATATACATAGAATACCAGGTGAGTGAGGTCCCCATGGCTGAAGTATTATGCTCTAGGCCAGAAAAAGGTTATTTTTTTTTTATTCCTGGGATACAGATAATGTATTTTCACATAACATCCACATGTTTCATGAATTAAGCCAACAAATATTTACCAAGTATCCTTTAAATCCTTTAGTATTTAGAGTATCATTTTTTCAAAAAAAAAATATGAGGGCCAACTTATTTTTGCCTATCATGAAATCAAAGGCCAATTAAATAATCACTTCCAAATTTATATTTCTGTTTTATAGGTTTTCTTTATTCAAGGCATTCTTGTACAGTAAAGGGCAGGAAAAGGAGAGGGAGAGGGAAAGGGAGAAGAGGAAGAAGGAGGAAGGTGTGTGTGTTGGGAGTAGGGAGAAGTTTTGCAAATGGTAAACCTGGGTTATTATTTGACTTTTGGTTAAAAAAAAAAAAAAAGTTGCATCAAATTAAGCAGTAAGCAATCATGAAGCAGGCAGTGACATGCATAGAGCAGATTTTCCTAAATCATCTTCCCCAGAACACCAATTCGCTAAGATGTTAATAAGCATTTTCCAAATAAAGATTTTCACTTTTCAGATAAATTCAGGAGTGGCTGCATCTCCACTCCTGATGAGTGACAATTCGTTTTAGCATGTTAAAGGCTCTGGAAAATGCTAGGGTAAAAGCAAAATGAAACACAAAACAAAAAGCTTGATTGACTTCCTTTAGCCTGGCACCCTCCAGATGCTGGACCTCTGTTATTGAAGTCGCTAAGGAACAGAGCCCATGGCACATGTGGAAAATCCTCTGCTGGATGAGGTGACTGTGGGATGGTCCCGGCTAGCTCCCTGCTAGGTCAGAGTGGAGCACTGGAGAAACACCAAACTCTTACCCAGGAGGGAAAAGGTCTGTTTCTCTGGCATCCTGCCTTTTGGTAGGGAGAAAAACTTCCAGTTTGAGTCTGAGGTGAAAATCGCTTTCCCTTGCATCAAAGTCATGGAAACGCTGATGTGCTGTTACACCATTCAACATTCCCATCCCTGCAGTGCCTCAGCCTTTTGCAGTTTGCCCTCCTCATGCCCTTTCCTGGATCATGACCTTCTTCCAGCTGCCATTCCATTTTCACAGTCATTTCCATGCCCCCTTTGGCTAACTCACCGCTCCCTCAAAAGGAGATGCCCAGGTCAAAAAGCAGAGCTTTGTCCCATGTCATTCCTGGAGCCTGGAGGCTCCTGTAGAGTCCAGAGGGAGCAGCGAGCATGCCAGGGAAGGGCCCCTGCTAGGGACTCCTTCTGCTGTGAACAGTTGGGTCCTGTTCCTGTGCTTTCCCACACCTCTCCCAGATGCTGCCGCAACCTTACATGAATGCTCAGCCTCAGTTTCCTCCTGTCTCAAATGTCCTTATTTCAGGGTTGGGATAAAGAGTAAAAAAATATGTTTAGAGTATTAAGCATAGGGCCTGCCTGCAATAGGTGCTCAACAAATGGCCGTTACTGATTATCACTATTCTTGCCTTATCTTCCCAAAGCCTCTAGGAGGTCAGGTTAGCAGGACCAATTTAAATCTCACTGACTGCTTGGCCTCATTTGCACCTGCAGACCTTCACACCTCCTCCACCTGTAAGCTCCAGGCCAGTATTTCTGGGACTCTCCGGAGGGTGTCTCATGGGTGTGTAAGAACAAGCCCACTCTCTGTGCCACGCAAGCCTGCCCATGGCTCACTTGTCACCAGAATGCCCGCCACCAGCTGTCACAGCTCCACGGGGTGCAGGAGTGAGGCTCTGGCTCCACCTGGCACAGAAACTCCATGTTGGAGGTTATGGCCTGTGCGCCACCCGTCTGCTCTTCTGTCCTAAGAACAGACTGTGCTATGGTCTCTGAGCAGCCAGCTTTTTGTGTTACTGGCTGTTGGATGGGGGCCAAGTAGGGCTCTTTGAGACCTCCCATGTTAGAATTTACTGACAGAGTTTTTCTTTTTGGAATTCTCTCCTTCTTCCTCCTTAGGAAAGGAGCTGGGCTGGGGACGGGGTGAGTCATTTCCTCCACAGGGAGCTTGGAGTCTCTGCTGTCTTCACCACTGAAGGCTTTGCTGTCAGGTCCAGCGTCTTGCCCTGGCACTGCCCCACCTGGCAGCTGTTCTCCCCTGGTGGTCTATTCTGTTCCTTACAAGCAGCCAGCCCCCATAGTGGGCCCAGATGGAGTCCTCTTCCAGGAGGCTCTTCTGCCTGTGCAAAGGGGCCACCGCCAGGCCCAGCCCTCAGTGTGCTGGTCTCAGTCTACATGACCCCACCATGGTGCTGCCCTATGGGAGCAAACTCTCCTGCATCTCCATCCTCCTCACAGCACTAGCCACTGTGGCGACCACAGGTCCTACCTGGTCCTGCGGGTGACTCCCTGCCCCATTGCCAGGACACAGCTCTTTCTGGCTCAGAGTGACAATTCTGGCAAATTTAACTTGATATTGGCTATCCAAGGACAAGTATATGGTGAGCACTAAGCGCCAGGCATTGTATCTAGCTTCTGGCTCTCATAGATTTGCTAGGATTCCCCTGTAATGGCGGAGGTGGTGACAGGAGCTTACTCTTCCCTGGGCAGGAGCCAGGCCGCAAACCCAAGTCTGGCTGAATCAAAAGTCCAGGCTTCCTAGAGACTCACTGTCTCTTTGTTCCTTACCAGAATCTTTGCTCTTATCCTCACACCTGTGCCACACAAAGCCCCTCAGGAGCTAGGCTGATCATGACTGGACCCCACACAGTCTGCCCAGCATGCTCCTCCCCATTGCCTCTAAGCTGGCCAGGACCCTGGGGGCCTTTCCCCATGCACTACCCTGACACCTTTCTGGGATACCGTAGTAACTATCCACAGCCCCTCCTGGAGTGTGTCTCTTCATCCTGAGGTCTAAAGTCCCGATAATCTCCTCCAGTGAACCTGCAGTTTCTCCGAGGGGCCAGGTCCTCTGAGGACATGGGTCCCCTGGTGACTGCCTTGCCATTACTGGACCTTCTCAGATGAGTGTGCAGACCACATCCCATGATCCCCAGGGAACATTAGCCCAGAGGAAGCACCTGATCAATCCCTGCCAATTTATGCTAAAAGCTACCATTAAAAAAAAAAAAAAACCCTCATCAGGATGACCTCCTATACCACAAAACCTTGCCCTCAGCAGAACTCTCTATAGGTCTCAAAGGTGACAGTATGAAGCACTGCTGGAAATTCCCACTCTCCTAGCATACTATTTATTATCACATAGCTGCCTCCCGGGGGTAGAACCACTGGGAAATGTGTATGAACAGCACTCATCAACCATCACGTTTTTATTTGGCATTAGCTCCAAGCCCAGTGAAGTGCCAGGTACAGACAGAGATTCATTTAAAAAATAGAAAGCATGGTCCTGTAAATACTTTGAAATTAACCAGGGAGATACACTTATACTGGAGAATTGAAGAACAGCTACAAGTACGCACTGTAAGTAGGAAAGTTCTACAGCTTCCCTGGCTTCCTCCCACTCTCAGCCCTGCAAGCTCACCCCAGCCGAGCAGCCCACTGACTGCACCTCAAACGTGCCAAGCGACTCTTGCCTCAGGGGCTTCTCTTGGTTATTCCTGTGTCCTGGAAGAACCTTCTCCCAGACCTTCCCAATACTCCCTCTCTCACTTCCATCCATTCTCTGCTTCAATTCCCCTTCGCAGAGAGGCCTCCCCGGTCACTATCTCTAAAACAGTTCCTCCTCTTACTCTTCTTACTTTGCTTTAGTGTTTCTTCATAGCGCTTGTCACTACCAAATATCCCACTTGTTATTTACTTGTTTCTTTCTGTATTAACTACATATATATTTCAGTTGAAAGGTCTGTTCAAAACTTTGATCCTTTTTGAAATTTCTTTGTTTTTTATTGTTGCATTTTAGAGTTTTTGAGTTTATTGTTTTGTTTACTGTAGTATCTCCAGAGTCTGGAATAGCACCTGGCACAAAGGAAGCTATTTCCTGAGGAAATGAGGGAATAAATGAAGGGATGGATAAATGAATGAATGAATGAATGAATGAGACAGACTGTACCTCGTGGTAGAATTTATATAAAATGAGAATAATATAAAAATAATGCAATTTTATATTTGCATATCACTTATTCCATATATGTGACTGTGAGTTGTATCCCATCTGTGTGGTGTGTGTCTGTGGGTATGTATGTGTGAGTGGTGAGTTTGTGAGTGCTGTTTAAGTGGATCTAGCCAATTGACCACTGTGCAGGAGGAAGAACTCAGACCTTGGAGTCAGAGGAATCTGGCTTCACATCCCTGCTCAGTCACTTGTTAACTATATGACAGTAAGTATGTTTCTCGACTTTGCAAACCCAGGTTTATTCACGTTAACATGGGGATAAAAGTACCTCTTTCATAGATTTGTTATGGGGGTGAAATGAGACAACATACAACATACTTAAAACACCTTACAAATGAGAAATGCTTCGAAAAAACTATTTTTGATATGATGCTTTTCTTTTGATTTCTTAATTTTTAATTTACGTAAGGTAATATTCACTGATTTTAGTGTATAGTTGTATGATTTTGGATCCCAATCAAGTTTTTTTTTTTTTTTTTTTTTTTTTTAGAGACAGAGTCTCGCTTTGTCGCCCAGGCTGGAGTGCAGTGGCGCAATCTCGGCTCACTGCAAGCTCCGCCTCCTGGGTTCACACCATTCTCCTGCCTCAGCCACCTGAGTAGCTGGGACTACAGGTGCCTGCCACCACACCCGGCTAATTTTTAGTATTTTTAGTAGAGACGGGGTTTCACCGTGTTAGCCAGGATGGTCTCGATATCCTGACCTCATGATCTGCCTGCCTTGGCCTCCCAAAGTGCTGGGATTACAGGCGTGAGCCACCACGCCTGGCCCCCAATCAAGTTTTATGACCCCAAAGTGTTCCTTCTAACTGCCCCCCATTTGGGGCAACTTCTCTCACTCCAAACTCTTGGCAACCACTGATTTCTTCTTCTTTCCTGTAGTTTTGCCTTTTCCAGGGTAGCGTGTAAATGGATTACCATATGTAGCTTTTTGAGCCTAGCTTCTTAAATTTAGCATAATGAATTTGAGAATCTTCCATGTTGCATGTATCAATAGTTTGTTCCCTTTTATGGCTGAATTTGCTTATTCATTGTGTATCCATTCACTAAAGGACATTTAAGTTGTTTCCAGCTTTGGTTGATTATGGATAAAGCTGCTATATTACATTTGCATAATGGTTTTATATGAACTTAAGTTTTCATTTTTTTTGGATAAATACCTTAAAATGAGATTGCTGGATCAGATCGTAAGTGTATATTTAAGTTTCATATAAGAAACTACCAAACTGTTTTTCAAATGTTACAGTGGCCTGAATCTCACTAATATATTGTACTGTCATATTGTGTTTAAATTTTAGCCTTCCTAATTGGCAGGTAGTGGTTTCAGTTTGTATTTCCCTGATGACTAATGATGTTGACTGTCTTTTCATGTGCTTACTTGCCATACATATGTATTTTAGTTGAAGCGTCTGTTCAAAATTTTGATTCTTTTAAAAATTTCCTTGTGTTTTTATTGTTGCATTTTAGAGTTCTTTTTATATTCTGGATACAAGTCTTTTGTCATATATGTAATTCACAGATGGTTTTTTCCTAGTCTGTGGCTTTTCTTTGCATTATTTTGACAATGTCATTTGCAAAGCAAATTCTTAATTTTTATTGAATTCTAATTTACCAATTTTTTTCCTTGAAAGTATTGTTTTGGTGTTATTTATATGAGAATTTTTGCCTAATTTAGGGATGTAATAATTTTCTCCTATATTTCCTTTAAAAGTTTATAGTTTTACATTTTATACTTAGCTCTATGATTCATTTTTAGTTAATTTTGTTAAAAAGACTATCCTTTCTCCACTGAACTATCTTTGTATGTTTTTAGAAATTCAGTTGACCATATTTATATAGGTCTATTTCTGGACTTTATTTTATTTGATTGACTTAGGTGTTCATCCTTTTGCCAATATCACACTTGATTACACTAACTTGAAATAAAGTGGTATGAGTTTTCCAACTTTGCCCTTTTTCAAATTTGTTTTGCTATTCTCATTCTTTTGCTTTACCCTATACACTTTAGAATCAGCTTGCCAATATGTACAAATAATTCTGTGGAGATTTTGATTATAATTGCATTGAACCTATAGATAAATTTGGGGAGAATTGACATCTTATGAATATCCCATAAACACAGTATATCTTCCCATTTATTTGACCCTTCTTTGGGATTTTTTTTTTTAAATCAGGGTTTATAACATATAGATCCTGCTGATATTACATTTACTCTTAATATTTTATTTTATGGCGCTACTATAAATGGCATAATGTAAAATTTCAATATAAATTATTTATTGGTAGTATATAGAAATACTTTTTTTTTTGAGATGGAGTCTTGCTCTGTTGCCCAGGCTGGAGTGCAGTGGCATGATCTTGGCTCACTACAACCTCTGCCTCCTGGGTTCAAGTGATTCTCGTGCCTCAGCCTCCTGAGTATCTGGGATTACAGGTGTGTGCCAGCATGCCTGGCTAAGTTTTTCTGTTTTTAGTAGAGATGGGGTTTCACAATATTAGCCAGGCTGGTCTCGAACTCCTGACCTCAAGTGATCTGCCTGCCTCAGCCTCCCAAAGTGATGGGATTATAGGTGTGAGCCACCATGCCTGGCCAAAATTAATTTTTATATATTGATCTTTTTAGTCAATTATGATTATCAGCTCTAGGGCTTTCTTAGAGATTCCTTGGAATTTTCTACATCGTGCCTTTTATTTCTTTTTCTGGCCTTACTGCACTGGCTAGACCTTCCAGAACAATGTTGTAAAAAAGTGGTAAGAGCAAAAATCTTTGTCTTGTTTCCTATTTTAGGGGAATGCAGTCTTTTTCAATTAAGTGTGAAATCAACTATACAGCTTTTTCTACATGCCCTTTATCAGTTTAAAAAAAAATTTCCTTCCATTATTAGTTTGCTGAGAATTTGTATCATGAATAGTTATTGAAAATTTCAAATGTGTTTTCTGTGTCTATTGAAGCAATCATGGTTTTCCTTCTTAAGCTATTAATATGGTTAATTATATTGATTGACTTTCAAATGTTGAACCAGCCTTACATTCCCAAGACAAATCCTGGTTAGTCATGGTACATTATCCTATGTAAATATTGCTGGAATAGATTCACTAAAATTTTGTTCAGCATTATTTCACCTATGTTCATGAGGGATATTGGTCTGGTTTTAATGCTGGTCTAACTCTAGCCTAATAAAATGGATTGTGAAGTATTTCCTTCTTTTCTATTTTTAAGAAAAGATTATATAGATTTGTTACTTCTTCCTTAAATGTTTGGGAGAATTACTCAGTAAAACCATCTGGACGTGGAGTTTTCTTTTTTGAAGTATTTTAACTACAAATTCAATTTCTCTAATAGATATGAGACAAATCAAGTTATCTAATTTCTTCACCAAGCTTTGGTAGTTTGTATCTTTCAAGGAATTAGTCCATTTAATTCCTGATTTAACCCTGATTTAAACACAAATTTGTGGTAATACAGTCATTTGTTTTTCTGTAATGATATCCACTCTTCCATTCCTGATATTGATAGCTTTTGTCTTCTCTCTGTCTCTCCTTCTTGCTTAGTATAGCTAGAGATTTATGCATTTTATCGATATTTTCATTGGCTTTGTCTACTGTTTTTCTGCTTTCATTTTCATTGACTTTTGTTTTTATTTTTGTTAATTCATTTTCTCTGCTTTGGATTTAGTTTGTTCTTTTTTTCTTTATTTTTTTTTTGTTGTTGTTTGTTTGTTTGTTTTATGTGGTTTCATTCTTAGCGTCTAGGCTGGAGTGCAATGGCACAATCTTGGCTCACTGCAATCTCCGCCTCCCAGGTTCAACAGATTCTTCTGCCTCAGCCTCCCGAGTAGCTGGGATTACAAGTGCCTGCCATCACGCCCAGCTAATTTTTTGTATTTTTAGTAGAGAAGGGGTTTCACCATGTTGGCCTGGCTGGTCTCAAACTCCTGACCTCAGGTGATCCACCCGCCTCAGCCTCCCAAAGTTCTGGGATTACAGGCGTGAACCACCGCTCTCAGCTATTTGTTCTTTTTTTCTAATATCTCACTGTGGAAGCTTAAGTTATTGATTTAAGACTTTCTTTTCTAATATGAGCATTTAGTGCTATAATTTTCTTCTCTCTAAGCAATTCCACAATTTTTTATAAATTGTATTTTTATTAATTATTTAAAAATATTTTATTATTTCCCTTGAAACTTATTTGACCAATGGGTTATTTAGAACTGTGTTGTTTAACACAGTTAAATTGTGTTGTTTAACTTCCAAATGTTTAGAAGATATTTTCTAGATATCCTTTATTTTTTATTTTTTTCTTTAACCATTTATGGTCATACATATTATTGTCAACATATTTGGTATGATTTCAATTATTTAAAAATTGTTAAGGTTTATTTAATGGTTCAGAACGTGTCCTCTATAGGTACTTGAAAAGAACGTGTTTTGCTGTTTCGGAGTGGGTTGGCACCTGTTAATGGTTTTTCCCTTGACTACTGGTCACATTTTCCTGGTTCTTTGTATGTTAAGTAGTTTCAGATTGTATTTTAGACAATCTGATATTATGTTGTGAGACTCTGAGTCCTGTTAAAATCCTCTAGAGAATATTGATTTTCCATAATGACCACCCTGTTATGCAGTTCCACACAACTGGAGAGACAAAGAGAACGAAAACAAAAATTTTCCCCCATCCACTTGGGGTGATAGGGAACTCTTTTGAAGATCCTCTGACCAGAGAGACAGTGGTTTGTTTGTTTGCTTTCTCAGTGTTTTAGGTGCTCATGACACAACTGCTGCAGAGAAGCTCTAGACTGTGGCCACTCCTTGCTTAGAGATAGGAAAAAAGAGGGGAAAAACAGAAAAAAAAAAAAAAAGCCTTGGAATATATTCTACACTTTTCAGCTTACAGAGGTCTCTGTATCTGTTTGGTTCAACAAAGGAGATTTCTCTGAGTTTTGACATCTGCTCCTACTACTCAGTTCCATAATTAGGGCCACTTTCATTTCAAAGCAGTGAGATAAAAAAGCAAAAATAACTCAGGATTCTCATCCTAATACTGGTTTTTCTTCAAATTTTGACTTTCAAACTATCTTCTGGTGTTTACTTTTCAGAGTCCTTAAATAGTTGCTTTCTGTATTCATTTTTAGCTGTAATCTGTGAGAGAGACAGACTAAGAGGGCTGACTTTATCTTGGCAGTCGCAGTAATATTTAACATCTAATGATTATTGAATTCCATGTACAACTCGCATCTCCTATCCTACCCTCTTTAGGAGGGCTTTTAAGAATGCTGCATAGTGGGAATTTTAGAGACATTGTGGGATGACTTCTGTTTTCACTGGGAGAGGTGGGAACAGCTTTGTTAGGTAAGCATTTTCTGGCATCTACTTGGGACTCATTTGCATATTGGTAGCTTCAACTTCGCACAAATCATATTGATCCAGTATCCCATTTTTATGTTCACACTCTGGAAACATGTACTACTACTGCCACCAATATCTGCAATACTTAGTGTAATTGCTGGTTTATATGTCTGTCTCCTCCTTGAGGTTTCTTAAGGACAGAGAATGTTCTCTCCCTTCGGAGCTCCTAGCACAGATTCTGGCACATAGAAGGAACATAATAATTTTTTTTAATTTTGTGACCTTGCTTTAAAATTGACTTTCATATTCTTGGAATGAGGGATAGCATTTTTCTTGTCTTAAACAAGTATGATAAAAATACCCCACACATCTCTGAGAACCATCTTGTAATTGCAGCCTTCTCATGCCTGAGAAAGGTAAACACTACACACGAGTATCATGGAGTGGCCACACTGTGTCTTCTCTGCTTCAGAGATAGGTAAATCAAGGCACGGGAAAGTCAGGTGTCTTTGTATTCAACCTCAGATTATTAAGCACCTCAAAGAAACTGAAATGGAGAATCTGTGTCAACTCTTTCTTAGAATGGCAGTTCTGATCTCAATTTCCTTCAACTGCATAATAGAATACACAACTCAGTATCTAATTACACATCACTGCTTTTTCTTTTTGCATTAAGACATTATTTTAGAATAGGTTTTCTGACTTCCTCTGTGTCTCTGACTGCGTTAACTACCAAAAGCATGGCTGAGCCACACACTTCACTGACATCATTGTGCTCCCACCTCAAGTCATTTTCATCCTATTGTGAAGCAAAAGCCTTAAAAATGCTCTTTAGTTTTTTTTATTTTTATTTTTAAAGGGCATTTACATCCAGCCATTTTATGAGTGCAGTCAAGGCAATTTCATGTTATTTTCCAAGAATTTTACACACTTGGAGAGCCTGGCAAAATGCATTCGAGATGTTTGAGCAAGAGGTCCCATCAGTCATTCACCTGCATGTTTTAAATTGAGTGCCTGCCCTGTCCAGCTGAACGCTCCATTCATCGAATTGCCTGGAACAACTCTATGGCCCTCAGGAGCCTCATGCACATCTCACACTGTTGCAAAATTGCCTTCAGACAGGATTCTGATTTCCGTCAGAGAATTTTAAATTCCAGCTAATGGAATGCTTTGAAGGCATGTGCCACAGACTTCTGCCCAGTGCAAGCCTGTATGTGAACAAATCTAGCAGAGACTCCAGAGCCTGGACAGCAGAAAGCTGCACTTCCTCAAGAGGACGCAGGATCCTCTCACTTTCCCAGTTATCCTACAGCTGACTAGTCAGCTGAGGGATTCACCTGGAGTCTGTATCTCCCCACTAGCTTCTTACCGTGGGAAGAGAAAGAACAGGATCCTGCTGGAAGCCAGGAGTCCCTGGGTTTAATTAATGGCCTTTTGGCTTGCTTCCCTTGCCCTCTGCACCGTGTGCATTGGTGGACACTGGTCCTCATCCCTGAGGTACAGTCCTGTCCTGGATTCCAGGTCTACACCAAGCCCGAGAAGGTTTTGGATGAGAAGAGCTGAGTAATTTGCTTGGTCAACAATTTTTGAAACAATGCTTGAGATAACCTTTGGAATCTGGGTTCTTCAACTGCAGGGTTTCTGTCTTACTTTTCTCTTGCAGGAGGGTCAGTGCTTTTATTCCCAGCCAGCTATTCCTTGTTCTTCATGTCCTCTACCACCCAGTCCCAAATATACAGTGAGAACTCCTGGATCTCTTAGTTTCTAGGTGTCCAGTTCTACTTCCCCTTAAATTAATGACTTCCATCCAGGGCACAGTGGTTTTGTTTGATTGTATCAATGGATCAGACAGGCCCAAATCTAATTGCAAGCTTTGCCCCTGTCTAGTTGGAGGGCTTTAAGAAAGGCACTTGACATCTCTGAGACCCGATTTTCTCATCTGCAAAACAGTTTTACTAAGATGTCCTAAAGATTAAATTACATAATATATAAAGAGACTAGCAAACAGTAAGCCTGTAAATGATGGCTATTATTATTATTTTTAGTAGTATTTGACTATCCATTTTCTCCATGACTGTTGCCCAGGTTTCCAATGCTCTTCAGACTTATTTTTCTTTGATCACACATCAGTGAGTCCATGGCTAAATGAGTCTATCTTTGGCTCAACTCTCACATTCAGATATATTCTACGCTTTCACCTGAACTTGGGGATCCTCCATGGATCACTGGTCCTACCTCAATTATTTTTCCTGCTTGTTCTGTGCCTTATTTGTCCTTCTACTTCCTGAACCCATAATTTATTCATGTGAAAAAGCAAAATTGCACAATGTAAATTCTATGAGAACAGCTTCACTCTAAGGTAAATTATAATGTCTTGTCTTATTCATGAAATGACTGAATGTTGATGATTATGTATATCATCACTAAAATGATAGAATGAATGTTTTAGACATTCTAGAAATAGTTTGTTCTATTTTTCTCTACTTGACTGATGATCTCTTGGGATCAGAACAGATATTCACGATATTAAAACTATAGTAAATGGTTTTGTGGTTGTAACCAATGACAAATAATTTTTTCTCTTTGAATCTGACATCCTCCACATCTACTCTCTGGGATGGAAATGTCTTTAGTGATACTGCCAAAAGAAGCATCAGAGAGAGATTAGATAGAGAGGACCTTTCCCTGAATTTTAAGAGGAAGACTCTAATATGGTTTGACTTTGTGTCCCCTTTGAAATCTCATCTTGAATTGTAATCCTCAGGTGTCAAGGGAAGAACCTGGTGGGAGGTGATTGGATCTTCGGGGGGGTTTCCCCCATGCTATTCTCATGATAGTTGTCACAAGAGCTGATGGTTTTAAAGTGTGGTACTTCTTGACGCTCGCTCTCGCTCTCTCGCTCTCTGTCTCTCTCTCGCTTGCTCTCTGTCTCTCTTTCTCTCTTGCTGTCTCTCTCTCTCTGTTGCCTGCCACATGTAAGATGTGCCTTGCTTCCCCTTCACCTTCTACCACGATTTTAAGTTTCCTGAGGCCTCCCCAGCCATGCAGAACTATGAGTCAATTAAACCTCCTTTCTTTATAAATACTCAGTCTCTGGTGGTATTCTTCATAGCAGTGTGAAAACAGACTAATACAGAGAATTGGTACCGAGGTAGTGGGATACTGCTATAAAGATAACTTGAGAATGTGGAAGCAACTTTTGAACTGGATAACAGGCAGAGGTTGGAACAGTTTGGAAGGTTCAGACGAAGACAGGAGGATGAATGAAAGTTTGGAACTTCCTAGAGACTTGTTGAATTGTTTTGACCAGAATGCTGATAGTGATATAGACAATGAAGTCCAGGCTGAGATGGTCTCAGATGGAAATGAGGAACCTATTGGGAGCTGGAGTAAAGGTCACTCTTACTATGCTTTAGCAAAGAGACTGGCAGCATTTTGCACCTGCTCCAGAGATCTGTGGAACTTTGAACTTAAGAGAGATGATTTAGGATATCTGGCGGAAGAAATTTCTAAGCAGCAAAGCATTCAAGAGGTAATCTGGTTGATTCTGAAAGCATTCAGTTACATGTGCTCACAAAGAGATGGTTTGAAATTGGAACTTACATTTAAAAGGGAAGCAGAGCATAAAGATTTGGAAAATGTACAGTCTGACTATGTGGTAGAAATTTTTCTGGGAAGAAATTCAAGCCAGCTGCAGAAATTTGCATAAGTAACAAGGAGCCAAATGTTAATCACCAAGACAATGGGGGAAATGTCCCAGGGCATTTCAGAGATCTTCAAGGTAGCCCCTCCCATCACAGGCCCAAAAGCCTAGGAGGGAAAATGTTCTCAGGGCCCTGGGCCCTGCTGCTCTGTGCAGCCTTGGGACATGGTATCCTGCATCCCAGCCACTCCAGCTCCAGCTGTGGCTAAGAGGGGCCAAGGTACAGCTCAGGCCATTGCTTCAGAGAATGCAAGCCCCAAAACCTTGGCAGCTTCCACATGATGTTGGGCCTGTGAGTATTCAGAAGACAAGAGTTGAGCTTTTGGAACCTCCATCTGGATTTCAGAGGATGTATGGAAAAGCCTGGATGTCCAGGCAGAAGTCTGCTAGAGGAGTGGAGCCCTCATAGAGAACCTCTGTTAGGCAGTACAGAAGGGAAATGTGGGGTTGGAGCTCCCATACAGAGTCTCCACTGAGGTACTGCCTTGTGGAGCTGTGAGAAAAGGGCTACCATCCTCCATAACCCAGAAAGGTAGATCCACTAACAGCTTACACCTTGCACCTGAAAAAGCCACAGGCATTCAATGCCAGCCCATGAAAGCAGCTGTAGGGGCTGTATCCTGCCAAGCCACAGGGGTGGAGCTGCCAAAGGCCATGGGAACCCACCCCTTGCATCAGTGTGCCCTGGGTGTGAGACGTGGAGTCAAAGGAGATCATTTTGGAGCTTTAAGATTTAATGACTGCCTGGCTGGATTTTAGATTTTCATGTGGCCTGTGGGCCCTTTGTTTTGGCCAATTTCTCCCATTTGGTTGGGAATACTTACCCAATGCCTGTACCACTATTGCATCTTTTTTTTTCTTTTTGAGATGGAGTCTCCCTCTGTCACCCAGGCTGGAGTGCACTGGTGTGATCTCGGTTCTCTGCAACCTCTAACTCCCACATTCAAGCAGTTCTCCTGCCTCAGCCTCTTGAGTAGCTGGGACTATAAGTGCCAGCCGCCACACCCAGCTAATTTTTGTATCTTTAGTAGAGATGGGGTTTCACCATGTTGGGTAGGCTGGTCTTGAACTCCTGACCTCAGGTGATCCACCTGCCTCAGCCTCCCAAAGTGCTGGGATTACAGGTGTGAGCCACTGCACTTGGCCCCCTATTGTATCTTGGAAGTAACTAACTTGCTTTTGATTTTACAGACTCATAGGTAGAAGGAACTTGCCTTGTCTTAGATGAGACTCTGGACTTGGACTTTCAAGTTAATACCGGAATGAGTTAAGACTTTAAGACTGTTGGGAAGGAATTGTTGGTTTTGAAATGTGAAAGGGACATGAAATTTTGGAGGGGCCAGGGGTGAAATAATATGGTTTGTCTCTGTGTCCCCACCAAAATCTCATTTCGAATTGTAATCCTCAGGTGTCAAGGGAGGAACCTGGTGGGAAGTGATTGGATCATGGAGGTAGTTTCCCCCATGCTGTTCTCATGATAGTGAGTGAGTTCTCATGAGAGCTGATGGTTTTAAAGTGTGGCACTTCCTGGTTCATTCTCTCTCTCTCTCTCTCTCTCTCTGTCTCACCTGCTGTCATATAAGATGTGCCTTGTCTTCCACCATGATTGTGAATTTCCTGAGGCCCCCCCCCGAGCCATGCAGATCTGTGAGTCAATTAAACCTCCTTTCTTTATAAATTACCCAGTCTCTGGTGGTATTCTTTATATCAGTGTGAAAACAGACTAATACAGACTCCTTCCCTGGACACTAGAACCATGATGGCATTAGGGATGGAGTTATTAATGCATAATAGCAGAAAGCTCTTTACCTCAACATTATAAAGATAATAAAGGTATAGTTAACAATGATTGTACACACATTGTAGATTCCATTACAGTATTAAATTGAGCAATAGTGTTTGCAGCAAACTATGGGCATTATTCTTTAATTTCCCCTCCCATTAAATTATTCTTTTACTTCCCCTCCCATTAAAGGAGAGGTTGGTCTCTTTTCAGGTAAGGATTGCTCATCTCTTTCTTCTGCATGCCTCATGCCATGCATGCCCCATGCAGGTGTAAGCTAGATGGCATTCTGTATGTCAGGACCATTTTTCATTACTGCAAAATACTCTAAGTTTTAAAGAAAAGAATTTCTATCATGTGCATTGCTATAAGGCTTTTTATTCCAACATATGGTATTAAATAGGAGTTACGTACTCAATTGTGAATTTATATGAAAAGGAGATTAGGACACAACAGGCGTAGAGGAAAGATCTTGTGAAGACACAGGGAGAAAACACTCATCTGCAAATCGAGAGGAAAGATCCCAGAAGAAACTAACCCTGCTGATAGATACCTTGATCTCCAACACCTGTCTGTGGTACTTGGTGATGGCAGCCCTAGCAAACTAATATAATTGTGATGAAACACAGAGGCCCAAGAGTGGCCTTTGTGTTTCATTTCAGTGCTCTGTGTTCTGGCCAATTGTCTGTCATCTTCCTTTGTGCATGAATGAGTCCCCTGTAGGCAAAAGCAAAGGCCACCCTTGGGGGCATACCTAGATGGGTGGCAGGCAGCCAGCCACTATCTGTCATCTACTCAACCACCACCTATGTCCTTTTCCCTCCACATCCCTCCTCTTTCACCATCCCTCCCCTCCTACTCACCTTCTTCAGGTAGCAGGAGTGGGAAGTAGGAAAAAGCAATAGACATTAATATTAAAGATCCAAGCTGCAAACCTTTGCCTCTGATTAGCTTTTTGGTTTCAGACTCTTTCTCTAGGCAAAATTTTCTCAAAATTATCTGCTGCAAAAACAGGAATTCAGAGAAACATTTACAAACTCTAGAAGTAGACAGATACCACCACCTTCCCCATCCTCCACCCAACCAGGCTGTGACAGTAGGTAAAATCTATATACCTAACACCAATTCCCTTGATGGCATTTGGATACATTTCCAATTGAGAAGCAGTCATCTATACTTTTTCATTAGCTTCGCCTTCACTGGTGAGAAGTTGGTGGGAAGTAAAGACTCTGGAGGCCTGGAGTTGTTGGGTTTTAAAATTTTATGCCTGGAGGGTAAGTCCACTCTAGTAAATGTGAAGTTATTTTTAAACTTAAAGCCATGGAATACCACTACATTATAGTAACCAGCTATTTTGCAGTATAACCTACATTCATTCATGTATTGTTTGTATGAATGTTCTGTTTCCAGCATAATGGCTTTTAAAAATTAAAGATATAAATTAGCTATTATTAGAGAAACAGCACAATAGTAAAACTCCCCTAAATTGGCATAAGAAAATATTAATAATAGACTCTAGAGGGGACAGACAGTCTCTAAAGAATAAACAAACCATTGAGTAGAGAACAGAAATCCCACCCAACCGATTAGTGCTCTATGCTGATCTTCAAACAATGGGTTCCTGGGTCTTAGCAATAACAACAAAAACAACTCACCACTAACCCAGTGCTTACTGAATCTCATATGCTTTACATGTATTACTTTATTTTTTTCTTCCAAATGTCACTTTTGAAGACGATACCTTTAATATTTCCACTTTACAGATGATGAAATTTTAAAATGTTATATAAATTGCCCAGCTAGTAAATGGTAGAGCAGGGATTCAAACCCAGCCTTAATACATATACTATTATTTTGATCCCCAGAGCACTCAATATAGTGTTGGGTACTTTAAAAAGGATTAAGAAAATGTTGAGCCATATGGGGGATGATTCAGCCATATTGTAGGGACAGAAAACAGTAAAAGTTACCCAAATACCCTATCTTTACAATTTCTCTATGTTTTAACCATTTATTTTCCACATGATTCTTTTGTGCAATGTTTGCTGCGCATCTACTATGTTCCAGGTACTGTGTCGGGTGGAAAACAGGAATAAATAATATACAAACCCTTTTATTAAGTAATTCAGAGTTCAATGAAAGACTTCAAAGGAAAACAGATCATTTTTAAATGATCGAACTATGTGACAGGTGGAGTGGCATTAGCAGATCACAGAGGGGATGGTCAGGACTGGCTGCTGGCAGGAGGGGACATCTGAGCAGGTGAGAGGCAGGGGTGTAGGAGGAAGACAGGTAAGACATTAACAGGCAAGGGTACAGTGTGAGCACTGGCAGGAAAAAGAGTTGCTGGAAATTTCCAGCAGTTCATTGTTGCTGAAGCAAAAGGTGTGATGCCCAGCGGGTCCCTGATCCTGGAGTGGAGGAGGGATGCAAAGCATGGAGACCCTTTTAAGGAACCAG
Source organism: Symphalangus syndactylus (assembly GCF_028878055.3). Classification (NCBI taxonomy): domain Eukaryota; kingdom Metazoa; phylum Chordata; class Mammalia; order Primates; family Hylobatidae; genus Symphalangus; species Symphalangus syndactylus. The sequence goes on along the minus strand of NC_072431.2, from coordinate 95,385,233 downwards.
ACGAGGGAGAGAGATTGAACAAATAGGAGAGGTGGGTGGGTGAGAGAGAGAAGAGCCACTGAGATCATCACAACTCAAACAAAACTAAAACAAGTGTAGTGCATGTCCTTGAGTTCTCTTGCTTTCTCCCATTTTCCATGAAAACATGTGCAAACTAGCACCTTAACACTTTTTGTAATTTCATGACAAATGCTATCATATTTCATAGCCAGCAGATGGCACTAAGAATACATAAAATGAACATTTTGCACACCGTCACTTTTTTTTTTTTTTTTCTTGAGACAGAGTCTCACTCTGTTGCCTATTCTGGAGTGCAGTGGCGCAATCATGTCTCTCTGCATCCTGGGCTCCAGCGATCCTCCTGCCTCAGCTTCCTGAGTAGTTGGGACCACAGGCGCCTACCTCCTACTTATTTTAAAAGAGTTCAATCCAGTCTCTACTGCTCTCAAGGGACTTTTCTCCATACTAGGAACTCTAAAATTTGACAATGGTCTGGATCCCTGAGATAGGAAAGGCATCTTTATAGGTACAGGGTCCTGTCTTCTGCCAGGGTCTACTGTGCTCTAGTCTCAGAGGGATTTCATCAGGGGATCCCAGTAAGGTTGTAAAATGAATAAGGTCTTGGTGGCGCCATCTCTGTGTAGTGAGGAAAACTTATGTAAAACTGGAGCAGGATTGGGTGGGTAAAGCCTTCAGCTGTGAGGCCTGTTGACATCTATGAAAGAGGAAGAAAGCAGGAGAGCCTCCAGCTGCAAAGGACAGTTGACCAGGGCGTGGCTTGCTTAGTGAGCAGCTTCAGAGCAAAGATTGCCTGATGAAGCAGTTCAGCATTGGGCCGAAACAGCCAGGCCCTACAGTACCCTTCTTATCTGGTTTGGCTCTGTCCCCACCCAAAATCTCATCTTGAATTGTAATCCCCATAATCCCCACAAGTCAAGGGAGAGACCAGGTGGACTTAATTGAATCATGGGGGTGTTTTCTCCCATGCTGTTCTCGTGATAGTGAGTTCTCACGAGAGCTGATGATTTTGTGTTTGGTAGTTTCTCCTGCGTTCATTTCTCCTTCCTGCCACCTTGTGAAGAAGGTGGCTTGCTTTCCCTTCACCTTCTGCCATGATTGTAAGTTTCCTCAGGCCTCCCCAGCCATGCTGAACTGTGAGTCAATTAAACCTCTTTCCTTTATAAATTACCCAGTCTTGAGTATTCCCTTATAGCAATGTGAGAACAGACTAGTGTATCTTCCTTGCTTGGTCATTGGCTGGGGGTTACTCAGGAAGAATGTGACCCAGTGTGAATGCCGTGCAGATGCTGATGGTGCTGCAGTTGAATAGCACAATAAGGAAGTCAATATCTATTTTAATCTCAGGCAAGCATACTAAGGAAGTCAGTAGCTGCAAAAGCTCCTCAAAAAATTATTCTAAGTCAAATATAAATAATCTTATTTGCTCTTTTGGATTATGAATACATCATAGCTTTTTTATTAACATCCAATTCAAAGTTGGCCTATTGTCTGGTGGTATTAAAATGGATCACATGTGTAGCCCTTAATAATGCACATTGAGGCCGGGCGCGGTGGCTCACGCTTGTAATCCCAGCACTTTGGGAGGCCGAGGCGGGCGGATCACGAGGTCAGGAGATCGAGACCACGGTGAAACCCCGTCTCTACTAAAAATACAAAAAATTAGCCGGGCGTGGTGGCGGGCGCCTGTAGTCCCAGCTACTCGGAGAGGCTGAGGCAGGAGAATGGCGTGAACCCGGGAGGCAGAGCTTGCAGTGAGCCGAGATTGCGCCACTGCACTCCAGCCTGGGCGACAGAGCGAGACTCCGTCTCAAAAAAAAAAAAAAAAAAAAAAAAAATAATGCACATTGAAATGGAACACCTTGCTTGATCCTCATAATTCTATGAGGTAGGTATTATCACCTATGTACAGATAAAGAAACACATCCTGAGAGATGTGAATTTTAATGCAATTTCTATGAATGACATCTTTTTTTCAAAATCCTATGAAACAATCTGGTAATTTTTAAGAAGCTGTACCACTCTTTCCTTACACCATATACAAAAATCAACTCAAGATGGATGAAAGATTTGAATGTAAAACTTAAAACTATCAAAACCCTAGAAGAAAACAAGAAAGGCCATGGACATAGGCCTTGGCAAAGACTTCATGATGAAGATGCCAAGAGCAATTGCAGCAAAAAAAAAAAATTGACAAATGGGATCTAATAAAACTAAAGAGCTTCTGCACAGTAAAGGAAACTTAGCAGAGTAAACACACAACCTACAGAGTGGGGGAAAACACCTGCAAGCTATGCAGCTGACAAAGGTCTAATATCCAGCACCTATAAGGAACTTAAATCAACAAGCAAAAACAAACAACCTCATTATAAATGGGCAAAAAGTGTGAACAGACACTTCTCAAAAGAAGACGTGCATGTAGGCAAAAAGCATATGAAAAAAGTTCACCATCACTAATCATTAGAGAAATGCAAATCAAAACCACAGTAAGATACCATCTCACACCAGTCAGAATGGCTATGACGAAACAGTAAAAACAAAAAAAAAAAAAGATGCTGGTGAAGTTTTGGAGAAAAGAGAACACTTATACACTGCTGGTGGAAATGTAAACCAGTTTGGCCACTGTGGAAAGCAGTTTGGAGATTTTTCAAAGAATTTAAAACAGAGCTATCATTCAACCCAGCAATCCCATTACTGGATATATACCCAAAGGAATATAAATTGTTCTACCATAAAAACACATATACACGTATGTTCACTGCAGCATTATTCACAATAGCAAAGACATGGAATCAACCTAAATGCCCGTCAATGGCAGAATGGATAAAGAAAATGTGGTATATATATACCATGGAATACTATACAGCCATATAAAAAGAATGAGATCATGTCCTCTGTAGCAGCACGGATGGAGCTGGAGGCCAGTTTCCTAAGTGAACTAACACAGAACAGAAAACCAAATACTGTATGTGCTCCCTGTAAGTGGGAGCTAAACATTGAGCACATGTGGACAAAAAGAAGGGAATAATAGGCACCAGGGCCTACTTGAGGGTGGAGGGTGGGAGGAGAGCGAGGACTGAGAAAATACCTATCAGGTACTATCCTTATTACCTGGGTGACAAAATAATCGGTACACCAAACCCCATGACATGCAATTTACCTATATAACAAACCTGCAAATGTATTCTTGCACCTAAAATAGAAGTTGGAAGGAAAAAAATACATTGCACAAGTGGAAACAATAAAATCTACAATTTGAACATACATTTGAATAGCTGGACATGTCATCAGAACAACTCTTGATGCTTATTTATGCACCCAGAGTTACCTAAAGAGAACAGGAGGTTTAAGAACCACTGATGAGGAATCGAAGCCCTACTTTGAAGAGTATAAATATATAAGCATTATATACATATATAAACACACATTTTAAAGAGTTATAAAATGAACACTTGTATACTCAACACCAAGAAATTGAATATTAACATTGAAGCACCCAGGGCTTCTCCTGTATTGCAGTATTTCCTAGAAGTGATCACCAGCCTATGTTTTGAATTAACTATGCCTACACTTTTGCTGTTTTGTCACACTATATCTTGTATAATATTGTTGTCTTGTTTGCTTTTAGGACCTATGTAAATGGCATATATACTGACAGGCATACATATCCCCTTTGATGACTTATTTTTTATCTTTAACAGTCTATTTGACATTGGTTCCCGCTGATGCTTGTGACTGTAGATCACATTCACTCCTTTACAATATTACGTTTTATGGAAATATATTCATTTTATCCATTTTGTTGTTGGGCCTTTGAGTTGTTTTCAGGTTTTTTTTCTCAGGTACAAATAATGCTTCCATGAAGATTCTTCTAATTGGTTTCCTTGATATATTTGTACCAACATTTCTTTAGGGTGAAACTATAAATTGCGGAGACTACATACTTTAAAACTTATTAGGTAATAACAACTTATCTTCTAAGGTGGCTGTACCAATTTACACTCCTCCTATAATTTCATGAGAGTTCTTGTGGCATCCTGTCCTCACCAATTCTTTTTTTTTCCGTTTATAAATATTTATTTAAAAATTTTTTATCAAAAAGTAAGTTTCATTGGCATCTAAAAACAAAGTTCACCCAACACTGAAACATACTTCAATATTTATGTTATTGTTTTCTTGTTTCTTTTTTACTCACTGTAGTGTGAGGAACAAATCACAAACATTTACTTTAGAGAAACAGAGACCACAGTGTAGATTTTATAAAATCACTTTTTAAAATCTCTGTATTGAGCTCCACAAATACCTAGAGCCAGTCTGTGCATAAAATGTCACACTGTTGTCTAAACCTTAAAATTCTGCATCAGCCTAAAGATACGGGTAAGATATACCTCCACTTGCTCTTTTGAAATATATCTATTACCTTATCCAACCTAATGATAGTTACCTAAAAAATTCTTTTTTTATTATTAAAAGTTTTAGGGTACATGTGCACAACATGCAGGTTTGTTACATATGTATACATGTGCCATGTTAGCGTGCTGCACCCATTAACTCTTCCTCACCAATTCTTATCCGACATGTAAATGTTACCATGTGGTTTTAATCTGTATTTCCCTATTTTCTTCTAAGACTTTAAACATTTTACTTTCATTTAAGTCCTTGACCCTTTTAAATTTGACTTTTGTGCATGAAGTTAGTTATATATATACCTGTCCTTTTGAAAAAGTCCTTATATTTCTCATATTAAGAATTTTCAAAGATTTTGCTTTCCCCTTATCTCAATCCCCATCCTTTAGGAAGAGACTCAATGAATTAAAGAATATGAACTCATACAGAGCTTCAGAGATGTACACTTTCTAAAGAATATGGTGAGTTTTTCTGGACATAGAACAAATACAAATGAAAATAATAACAAATACTATTTTGGGCCTCACAAATTAGCAAAATATATTCTTAATAAGGCTAATTAATCCCAGTGAGAGTGTTGTAAAATGAGCATTGTTATACACACTAACTTTTGGTGGTGCATACAATCCAAAATGTGCACACATACCTTTGCAAAGGTAATTTGAGGCTAACTGCATTGAAGGTTTTAAGGGTGTCCACAATTTTTTTAAGGAAATTTAACTTTATGAAATGTATCCTATGGAAAAACTTTAAAATCATAAAGTATGCACTAAGATGTTCATTGCAGTGTCTGTATGTATATCTTAACCACTTTTAAGCTACTGCCATTTTTGCTACTATGTGTATGTATATATATAATTGTCCCCTTCTTTAAAATGTCCTTTTCTCTTCAAAACTAATTTTTCTATGAGTTTGTCCTTCATATATAATAGAAACATGTAATGTATAAAAATATAAATATAATTTTATTATTAAAGTACTCAGATTTTTGCTATCAGCAGCAAAGTGGTAGAACACAGATATTATTTGTTGAAGCTGTGCATTAGCTTTTGACAACTGGATGAAGCAGATGAAGGAATTGTTGCAGCTTGTGTGCACCTCACTTCTAGCCATAGTTTCAGATTAGTGTGCAAACATAGGATCCTAGAAACTATGGAAAAACCTTCACTGAATTAGGTGGAAATCTTCTCTTGTTTCAAAGGAATATAAAATATATACAGGCAAGAATTCAGTAGAAAAATTTGTATAAGAACAAGCTGCAGCCCAGTACTCCTATTTGTTGACATCAAATAAAGGTGAGACTATTTGGAATTCTGAAATGAGCTAACCTCACTCTGTAATTTGATATTACTGAAATGGTTATTAGTGAGCTGTAGCAGGGGCGGGGGCGGTGCAGAAAAAACTAGTGTTTGTTGAGTGCCTTTATGTGCCAGGTGCTTCAAAACATTGTTTCACTAATACTCATAATGACCCTGCCAAGTAGGTAGTGTGAGTTCTGCTTTACAGGTGAAGAAATCTCATGGAGTTAAGTAACATGACCAACCATAGCATGGTGCCTGACATACAGTAAGTGCTTAATGAATATCTTTTGAATAGATGGTAGGTACCTAACTAATGGAAGAAGCAGTATTCAAACTTAGATCCATCTCATTGCATAGCTCACACTATTTCCATCATAGTATATTGCCTTCTGTGTAAGACTATACAGAATCATTTTTAAATGGCTAAGAAAGAGCACTGCCAGTGTAAACATGGCTAGTAAGCCCAGCAACCTATGATTTCTCTCTTTATATGAGAACAATTTCAATTTCAAAATGTATGCATTGTGAAGGATGAGAAAAGACAGAAAACAGGATCTTCAAGGGCTTTACAGTTACTTAACACAGACAGTACATGAAAATAACATGAATATATATGAAAACATCATATGTGTATGGAAAATTTTATTAATACAGCTCATCCATTTTTTGTTGAGTTCTACTGACTTTTTAAAATTTATTTTAAGTTCTGGGATACATGTGCCTAACATGCAGGTTTGTTACATAGGTATACATGTGCCATGGTGGTTTGCTGCACCTATCGACCCGTCATTTAGGGTTTAAGTCCCGCATGCATTAGGTATTTGTCCTAATGCTCTCCTACCCCTTGCCCCCCACCCCCCACCAACAGGCCCTAGTATGTGATGTTCCCCTCTCTGTGTCCATGTGTTCTCATTGTTCAACTGCCACTTATGAGTGAGAACATGTGGTGTTTGGTTTTCTGTTCTTGTGTTAGTTTGCTGAGAACAATGGCTTCCAGCTTCATCCATGTCCCTGCAAAGGACATGAACTCATCCTTTTTTGTGGCTGCATAGTATTCCATGGTGTGTATGTGACACATTTTCTTAATCCAGTCTATCATTGATGGGTATTTGGGTTAGTTGCAAGTCTTTGCTACTGTAACGTCATCTGAAATGTGTTACTTTAATTTTATGAATGTTAGGTGTTATGTCTCTTTTCCTTTTTTGCCCCACACATCACTGAAACAGATTATTTGAAAATGCTAAAATAAGTAAAATGTGCGGCATGCTTTCTTAGATGATTTGTCTCCTGTACCAAAATAATTTACAAATACAAAAGTTAGAAATAATTTTATTAGTTTTTAATGCATAAATCCAAACATATATTTGTACTGAATATTTTATTAGCTAATACAGTACCATTTTAAAAATTCTACCAACTTATTTAAAATATTTCCTGTAAAAACATCATCCAAAATATACTTTGAGAATTTTTATGAATGTTAGGTGTTATGTCTCTTTTCTTTGACGCTTTCCGTTTTTATCCTGTGCTTACACCAAAAACAAATTATTTGAAAATGCTAAAATGTGGCATGTTTTCTTAGCTGTTTTGTATTCTGTTATAAAATATTTTACAACTATGAAAGTTGAAAAATAACTTTATTGGTTTTGCTGCATATAACTGCCTGTCTACTATAAGAGAACTAATCTATAAAATTAAGGCATTTTGTTATTTCAAGTATAGAGGGGCAAGAATATAAGGGAATTATAAAAACCCCAAGATGACTCATTTAAAGTAGATGCACATTAAAATACTATAGATCTGGCATATTTTATATTTTTAAAGCAGACAAAAAGAATGTTTATCTTTGCATTTGGCAAGAGTATCTTCAAGATAACTACCACTTTTCAAAGCACTATTGTTGGGTAGGTTTAATTAGGGGAGAGGACTTAGAAAACATGACTTTCCTTATCCAAAACCAAAAATAAATGAGGACTTAAAAATATATTATTTAAGAAGATAGTGGCCAGAAATAAAGACCATGACCAACAAGCTTTGGGGCCATCAAGATGAAAAGACCTTTGCTTTATTCAAGATCTAGGATCTGAAAATCTCACTTCATAAATTTAACTGAATTTTCTTTTCTGATTATGTTTAACCCCAAAATTTGGTTGTATACCATAGCAGTTTCTATTTTACTTGGATGTTAATAGAAAAACCACTGGAATCTAAAGAGAGATGAATAACCTCTTGAGCTTAGATGGAGAACTAACCAGTGGCAAATATGTATCTAGTGGGGTAAATACATCTCAAGAGATTCAAAACACTACAAAACAAGGTGTTTTTAAAAACACTTCAACTTGAAATTATAAAAAAAGTATTAAAAGGTATTAGAGATCTTTCTTAAGGGCTGGTAAAATAAAAACACCTTAAAAGACACACTGTTACAATTTCCTCACAGAGGTAAAGAAGTTGTGACCAGTATCAGCATCTTAAGGATGTCATTTCAGAGCTTGCATTATTCTGCCCTAAGTGGTTCAAAGAGTTTGAGCAGGTACACTCTGGTACTAGAGAAAATCTGAAGCAATTCACCTAGTTGGATGAAAAAGGACTTACGTACTGTTGATTTATTAAAATTCATTATTCTTTTATATACATTTATATCTCTTTAAAATTCTGAAATGAACATTTGTTTATGCAGTATGACATGAATGATTTAATAATTTATATGACAAGCTTAACAAGGCTGACATTCAATGAACAGAAAAGTAATTTACCTTTTAGTAATCAGAAAAACTTTCAATCCATTTTTATCTTATTTTTAAGTGTCTGTCATTAAAGCTTGTGATTTTTATTAATGTAAATAAGCCAAAGGGTGATTGTTTTTGACACACGGCGTTGTGCCATAGTGTAATGGGTAGTTTCCTTCTCAGTTAACCTTCAATACTCTGTACACACTATTCTGAAATACTGTGGTGAAGTAAGGCCTGGCATCTTCTAGCAGGACGCTACATAAGGGAGGGTTAGCTGCATTGGAAGGGTCCTCCACATCCCAGATTTCAAGCATACTGCAACCAGGCCTGCAAAAAGATAGACATATATATCCATATTAGAAATCTATTCCTGTCTAGAGAAAATAGATACATAACACAACATCTAGATTTTTCAGAGACAAATTTATTTAATAAGAAATATTTTTAAAGCGTCATTTCAAAAAACAATTTCAATGTTTAAAAATTTAAAAAATAGAATGAAATTAAGTATGTTGCATTTTCACATCTCATTTAACCAAATGAAAGACATGTCCTAATAATAAAGCTTCAATATACATTCATAAATATATATGTAAAAGCACACTTTCAAGATGAAACAAACATATACTTTCCAAGTGCCATCACCGTCTAAACATAAGGCCCATTTGTAGTAAAATAAGACAAATTAAAACCTAATCGAATTCCTGATGAATTTCATATTTTTTAGCATAAACTACCTTGGATTAGCATGAAATGATCCAAGGTAGGGACGGGAGACTCTTATGGCAATTTGTTTTCTTCAATGCTTTCCCATTTTGGGTGGCTCAATGACTGGGCTAAATGAGACACTATTCCTCCCTAGAGAGTAATCCTGCATGGCAGTCATTAAAGGGAAGGAGTCAGACAAAATTGATTTCTAATTTTTTAACATCTATATTGAAGTATAAGTTATACACAATAAAAATTTCACCTATTTTATGTGTAAAGTTTGCCAGGTATGGGCAAATGTGTACAGATGTGTAAGCACTACCACAATCGTTAATACAGAAAATTTCCATCAACCCCACAAGTTTCCTGTGCCCTTTTGCAATCTACCATCTTCCCCAAACATGGCCTCAGGCAACTACTGTGCTTTCTGCACTATAGTTTTGCTTTTTCTAGAATTTCATATAAATATATCATGTAGTCTTTTCATTTTTGGCTTCTTTACCATAGCATGTTTTTAATATTCACATCTGAGCTGTAGTTCCTACAACTTCTGTTGTGGTTCAGTAGTTCCTTCCTTTTTGTTGCTAAATAATATTTCATTGTATATAGAGAACACAATTTGTTTATCCACTTGCAAGTTAATGAACATTTGAGATGTTTTGAATTTTTGGTGACCATGAACAATGCCACTATAAACATTCATGGACAAGGCTTTTTTTGGACATATGTTATCATTTCTCTTAGGGAAACACCTAGGAGTGGAATTGCTGGGTTGCATAGTTATGTATGATTCAGTATGGATTTATCTTTATAAGCAAGTTCAAAACTGTTTTCCAGAGTAGATGCACCATTTTCCATTTCCACCAACAATACATGAGAGTTTAAGTTGTATCAGTTTTTGTAATTTTAATCATTATAGTATGGTTATGGATAATTCAAAATATCTTCTTTTTTTAATTATACTTTAGGTTTTAGGGTACATGTGCACAATATGCAGGTTTGTTACATATGTATCCATATGCCATGTTGATTTCCTGCACCCATTAGCTCGTCATTTAGCATTAGGTATATCTCCTAATGCTGTCCCTCCCCCCTCCCCCAACCCCACAACAGTCCCCAGAGTGTGATGTTCCCCTTCCTGTGTCCATGAGTTCCCATTGTTCAATTCCCACCCATCAGCGAGAACATGCGGTGTTTGGTTTTTTGTCCTTGCGATAGTTTACTGAGAAGGATGTTTTCCAGTTTCATCCATGTCCCTACAAAGGACATGAACTCATCATTTTTTATGGCTGCATAGTATTCCATGGTGTATATGTGCCACATTTTCTTAATCCAGTCTATCGTTGCTGGACATTTGGGTTGCTTCCAAGTCTTTGCTATTGTGAATAGTGCAGCAATAAACATACGTGTGCATGTGTCTTTATGGCAGCATGATTTATAATCCTTTGGGTATATACGCAGTAATGGGATGGCTGGCTCAAATGGTATTTCTAGTTCTAGATCCCTGAGGAATGGCCACACTGACTTCCACAATGGTTGAACTAGTTTACAGTCCCAACAACAGTGTAAAAGTGTTCCCATTTCTCCACATCCTCTCCAGCACCTGTTGTTTCCTGATTCTTTAATGATGGCCATTCTAACTGGTGTGAGATGGTATCTCATTGTGGTTTTGATTTGCATTTCTCTGATGGCCAGTGATGATGAGCATTTCTTCATGTGTTTTTTGGCTGCATAAATGTCTTCTTTTGAGAAGTGTCTGTTCATGTCCTTTGCCCACTTTTTGATGGGGTTGTTTTTTTTTTCTTGTAAATTTGTTGGAGTTCATTGTAGATTCTGGATATTAGCCCTTTGTCAGATGAGTAGGTTGCAAAAGTTTTCTCCCATTCTGTAGGTTGCCTGTTCACTCTGATGGTAGTTTCTTTTGCTGTGCAGAAGCTCTTTAGTTTAATTAGATCCCATTTGTCAATTTTGGCTTTTGTTGCCATTGCTTTTGGTGTTTTAGACATGAAGTCCTTGCCCATGCCTATGTCCTGAATGGTATTGCCTAGGTTTTCTTGTATGATTTTAATAATTTTAGGTCTAACATTTAAGTCTTTAATCCATCTTGAATTAATTTTTGTATAAGGTGTAAGGAAGGGATCCAGTTTCAGCTTTCTACATATGGCTAGCCAGTTTTCCCACCACCATTTATTAAATAGGGAATCCTTTCCGCATTTCTTGTTTTTGTCAGGTTTGTCAAAGATCAGATAGTTGTAGATATGCAGCATCATTTCTGAGGGCTCTGTTCTGTTCCATTGATCTATGTCTCTGTTGTGGTACCAGTACCATGCTGTTTTGGTTACTGTAGCCTTGTAGTATAGTTTGAAGTCAGGTAGCGTGATGCCTCCAGCTTTGTTCTTTTGGCTTAGGATTGACTTGGCGATGCGGGCTCTTTTTTGGTTCCATATGAACTTTAAAGTAGTTTTTTCCAATTCTGTGAAGAAAGTCATTGGTAGCTTGATGGGGATGGCATTGAATCTATAAATTACCTTGGGCAGTATGGCCATTTTCACGATATTGATTCTTCCAACCCATGAGCATGGAATGTTCTTCCATTTGTTTGTATCCTCTTTTATTTCATTGAGCAGTGTTTTGTAGTTCTCCTTGAAGAGGTCCTTCACATCCCTTGTAAGTTGGATTCCTACGTATTTTATTCTCTTTGAAGCAATTGTGAATGGAAGTTCACTCATGATTTGGCTCTCTGTTTCTCTGTTATTGGTGTACAAGAATGCTTGTGATTTTTGTACATTGATTTTGTATCCTGAGACTTTGCTGAAGTTGCTAATCAGCTTAAGGAGATTTTGAGCAGAGACAATGGGGTTTTCTAGATATACAATCATGTCATCTGCAAACAGGGACAATTTGACTTCCTCTTTTCCTAATTGAATACCCTTTATTTCCTTCTCCTGCCTGATTGCTCTGGCCAGAACTCCCAGCACTATGTTGAATAGGAGCGGTGAGAGAGGGCATCTCTGTCTTGTGCCAGTTTTCAGAGGGAATGCTTCCAGTTTTTGCCCATTCAGTATGATATTGGCTGTGGGTTTGTCATAGATAGCTCTTATTATTTTGAGAAACGTCCCATCAATACCTAATTTATTGAGAGTTTTTAGCATGAAGGGTTGTTGAATTTTGTCAAAGGCCTTTTCTGCATCTATTGAGATAATCATGTGGTTTTTGTCTTTGGTTCTGTTTATATGCTGGATTACATTTATTGATTTGCGTATGTTGAACCAGCCTTGCATCCCAGGGATGAAGCCCACTTGATCATGGTGGATAAGCTTTTTGATGTGCTGCTGGATTCAGTTTGCCAGTATTTTATTGAGGATTTTTGCATCAATGTTCATCAAGGATATTGGTCTGAAAATCTCTTTTTTGGTTATGTCTCTGCCAGGCTTTGGTATCAGGACAATGCTGGCTTCATAAAATCTGTTAGGGAGGATTCCCTCTTTTTCTATCGATTGGAATAGTTTCAGAAGGAATGGTACCAGTTCCTCCTTGTACCTCTGGTAGAATTCAGCCGTGAATCCATCAGGTCCTGGACTCTTTTTGGTTGGTAAGCTATTGATTATTGCCACAATTTCAGAACCTGTTATTGGTCTATTCAGAGATTCAACTTCTTCCTGATTTAGTCTTGGGAGGGTGTATTTGTCGAGAAATTTATCCATTTCTTCTAGATTTTCTAGTTTATTTGCATAGAGGTGTTTGTAGTATTCTCTGATGTATTTGTATTTCTGTGGGATCAGTGGTGATATCCCCTTTTTCATTTTTTATTGCATCTATTTGATTCTTCTCTCTTTTCTTCTTTATTAGTCTTGCTAGTGGTCTATCAATTTTGTTGATCTTTTCAAAAAACCAGCTCCTGGATTCATTAATTTTTTGAAGGGTTTTTTGTGTCTCTGTTTCCTTCAGTTCTGCTCTGATTTTAGTTATTTCTAGCCTTCTGCTAGCTTTTGAATGTGTTTGCTCTTGCTTTTCTAGTTCTTTTAATTGTGATGTTAGGGTGTCAATTTTGGATCTTTCCTGCTTTCTCTTGTGGGCATTTAGTGCTATAAATTTCCCTCTACACACTGCTTTGAACGTGTCCCAGAGATTCTGGTATGTTGTGTCTTTGTTCTCGTTGGTTTCAAAGAACATCTTTATTTCTGCCTTCATTTCATTATGTACCCAGTAGTCATTCAGGAGCAGGTTGTTCAGTTTCCATGTAGTTGTGCGGTTTTGAGTGAGTTTCTTAATCCTGAGTTCTAGTTTGATTGCACTGTGGTCTGAGAGACAGTTTGTTATAATTTCTGTTCTTTTACATTTGCTGAGGAGAGCTTTCCTTCCAACTATGTGGTCAATTTTGGAATAGGTGTGGTGTGGTGCTGAAAAAAATGTATATTCTGTTGATTTAGGGTGGAGAGTTCTGTAGATGTCTATTAGGTCCACTTTGTGTAGAGCTGAGTTCAATTCCTGGATATCCTTGTTAACTTTGTGTCTCGTTGATCTGTCTAATGTTGACAGTGGGGTGTTAAAATCTCCCATTATTATTGTGTGGGAGTTTAAGTCCCTTTGTAGGTCACTCAGGACTTGCTTTATGAATCTGGGTGCTCCTGTGTTGGGTGCATATATATTTAGGTTAGCTAGCTCTTCTTGTTGAGTTGATCCCTTTACCATTATGTAATGGCCTTCTTTGTCTCTTTTGATCTTTGTTGGTTTAAGTCTATTTTATCAGAGACTAGGATTGCAACCCCGGCCTTCTTTTGTTTTCCATTTGCTTGATAGATCTTCCTCCATCCCTTTATTTTGAGTCTATGTGTGTCTCTGCATGTGAGATGGGTTTCCTAAATACAGCACACTGATGGGTCCTGACTCCTTATCCAGTTTGCCAGTCTGTGTCTTTTAATTGGAGCATTTAGCCCATTTACATTTAAAGTTAATATTGTTATGTGTGAGTCTGATCCTGTCATTATGATGTTAGTCGGTTATTTTGCTCGTTAGTTGATGCAGTTTCTTCCTAGCCTCGATGGTCTTTACAATTTGGCATGTTTTTGCAGTGGCTCGTACCGGTTGTTCCTTTCCATGTTTACTGCTTCCTTCAGGAGCTCTTTTAGGGCAGGCCTGGTAGTGACAAAATCAGTCAGCGTTTGCTTGTCTGTAAAGTATTTTATTTCTCCTTCACTTATGAAGCTTAGTTTGGCTGGATAGGAAATTCTGGGTTGAAAATTCTTTTCTTTAAGAATGTTGAATATCGGCCCCCACTCTCTTCTGGCTTGTAGAGTTTCTGCCGAGAGATCAGCTGTTAGTCTGATGGGCTTCCCTTTGTGGGTAACCCGACCTTTCTCTCTGGCTGCCCTTAACATTTTTTCCTTCATTTCAACTTTGGTGAATCTGACAATTATGTGTCTTGGAGTTGCTCTTCTCTAGGAGTATCTTTGTGGTGTTCTCTGTATTTCCTGAATCTGAATGTTGGCCTGCCTTGCTAGATTGGGGAAGTTCTCCTGGATAATATCTTGCAGAGTGTTTTCCAACTTGGTTCCATTCTCCCCGTCATTTTCAGGTACACCAATCAGATGTAGGTTTGGTCTTTTCACATAGTCCCAAATTTCTTGGAGGCTTTGTTCATTTCTTTTTATTCTTTTTTCTCTAAACTTCCCTTCTCACTTCATTTCATTCATTTCGTCTTCCATCAGTGATACCCTTTCTTCCAGTTGATCGCGTCTGCTACTGAGTCTTCTGCAATCTTTGTGTAGTTCTTGAAACTTGGCTTTCAGCTCCATCAGCTCCTTTAAGCCCTTCTCTCCATTGGTTATCCTAGTTATCCATTCTTCTAATTTTTTTTCAAAGTTTTTAACTTCTTTGCTATTGTTTTGAATTTCCTCCCATAGCTCAGAGTAGTTTGATCATCTGAAGCCTTCTCTCAACTCGTCAAAGTCATCCTCCATCCAGCTTTGTTCCATTGCTGGTGAGGAACTGCATTCCTTTGGAGGAGGAGAGGTGCTCTGCTTTTTAGAGTTTCCAGTTTTTCTGCTCTGTTTTTTCCCCATCTTTGTGGTTTTATCTACTTTTGGTCTTTGATGATGGTGATGTACAGATGGGTTTTTGGTGTGGATGTCCTTTCTGTTTGTTAGTTTTCCTTCTACCAGACAGGACCCTCAGCTGCAGGTCTGTTGGAGTTTACTAGAGGTCCACTCCAGACCCTGTTTGGCTGGGTGTCAGCAGCGGTGGCTGCAGAACAGCAGTGGCTGCAGAACAGTGGATTTTCGTGAGACCACAAATTCAGCTGTCTGATAGTTTTTCTGGAAGTTTTGTCTCAGAGGAGTACCCAGCCGAGTGAGGTGTCAGTCTGTCCCTACTGTGGGGTGCCTCCCAGTTAGGCTGCTCAGCGGTGTGGGACCCACTTTAGGAGGCAGTCTGTCCGTTCTCAGATCTCCAGCTGCGTGCTGGGAGAACCACTACTCCCTTCAAAGCTGTCAGTCAGACAGGGACATTTAAGTCTGTGGAGGTTCCTGCTGACTTTTTGTTTGTCTGTGCCCTGCCCCCAGAGGTGGAGCCTACAGAGGCAGGCAGGCCTCCTTGAGCTGTGGTGGGCTCCACCCAGTTCGAGCTTCCTGGCTGCTTTGTTTACCTAAGCAAGCCTGGGCAATGGTGGGCGCCCCTCCCCCAGCCTCACTGCCACCTTGCAGCTTGATCTCAGACTGCTGTGCTAGCAAGCAGCGAGATTCCATGGGCATAGGACCCTCCGAGCCAGGTGTGGGACACAATCTCCTAGTGTGCCGTTTTCCAGGCCCGTTGGAAAAGCGCAGTATTAGGGTGGGACTGACCCGATATTCCAGGTGCCGTCTGTTACCCCTTTCTTTGACTAGGAAAGGGAACTCCCTGACCCCTTGCGCTTCCCAAGTGAGGCAATGCCTCGCCCTGCTTCGGCTTGCACACAGTGCGCTTCACTGACTGTCCTGCACCCACTGTTTGGCACTCCCTAGTGAGATGAAACCGGTACCTCAAACAGAAATGCAGAAATCACCCGTCTTCTGTGTCGCTCGGGCTGGGAGCTGGAGACTGGAGCTGTTCCTGTTCGGCCATCTTGGCTCCACCCCCAAAATATCTTCTTTGGTGAAATTTCTATTCAAATATTTTGCCAAATTTTGTGTTGTTTCTTATTGAGGTGTGAGAGTTCTTTGTATATTCTGGGTAAAAGTCTGCCAGATTTTTTTAGCAGATGTATTAAGGCATAATTGGTCAATAATTACTCAGTAAGCTGCACATATTTGGTATCCACTTGGATACATATTAACATAGGTATACACCGGTAAAACAGCAGCCACAATAAAAGTCATGAACATATCCATCTCTCCCAAAAGTTTACTTCTGCTGTTTAGTAATCCTAATTATTGCATGCTTTCTTTTTTGTCTGGCTTCTTGTCGTCAGTAGAATTATTTTGAGATCCATCCATATTGCTGTATCAATAGTTCGTTCATTTTTATTAGTGAGTAGTATTTACATTGTTTGGATATTCTAATAGTGTGTTTATACATTCATCTGTTGATAAATAAGTGGATTGTTTCCAGTTTGGGGCCAATACAGAAAATAAAGTGCTATGAACATTTGTGTACAATTACTGGGATGGATTATGCTTTCTTTTATTTTAATAAATATAGTAGTTGTATGTTTAACTTTTTATAAAATTGCTAAACTGTCTTGCAGAGTGGTTGTACCATAGTACTTTTGTACCACTGGTGTATGAGAGTTCTAAGTCCTCCATAGTGTCAGCAACACTTGGCAGTTTTTTTTTTTCAATTATAGCTATTTTATTAAGTGTTTAGTTACATCTCACTGTAATTTTCATTTGCATTTCACAAATCACTAGTAACATCAAGCATCTTTTTGTGTGATTATTTGCCATCTGTCCTTTTGTCTTTTTCTTTTTTTTTTTTTCTGAGACAAGGTCTTGCTCTTTCACAAAGGCTGGAGTGCAATGGCAGAATCTCGGCTCACTGCAACTTCTGCCTCCTGGGTTCAAGTAATTATCCTGCTTCAGCCTCCCGAGTAGCTGAGATTATATGTGCCCACCATCATGCCTGGCTAACTTTTTGTATTTTTAGTAGAGATGGGGTTTAGCCATGTTGGCCAGGCTGATCTCGAACTTGTGACCTCAGGTGATCCACCCGCCTCAGCTTCCCAAAATCCTGGGATTACAGGTGTGAGCCAACCACTGCACCCGGCCTATTTTGTCCATTTTTAATTGGGTTGCTTTCTTATTATTGGGTTTTGAGTTTTTTATACATCTAGAGGAAGTCCTTTATCAGACATAGGCTTTGAAAATATTTTCTCCCAGACTGTGGTTTATCTTTTAATTCTTCCTAACACTGTTTATAAAAAAGCAGAGGTTTACAGTTTTAATGAAGTCCTATTTATCAATGTGTTCTCTTGTGGATCATGATTATGTTACTGTGTCTGAGAAATCTTAGCCTAATCCAAGGTTACAATAATTTTCTTCCATATTTTCTTCCAGAAATTTTATATTCTTGGATTCTTAGTAGCAAGTTACCTTCTACTCCTAGTTTGCGGAGGGTTTTTAATCAGTTATGGATACTGAATTGTGTCAAATACTTTTTCCTGAATGTACTGAGACTATGATGCGGTCTTTCTTTTTCTGTTTGTTACTATGGTGAATTCACCTGATTGGTTTTCAAATAGACAACTTTGCATTCCTGGGATAAACTCCACTTGCACATTATGTATTGTCTTTCTTTAATATATTGCTGGATTCATTTGTAGCAATTTTACTTAAAAATTTCACATATGTGTTCATGATAAATTTTTATTGGTTGTTTCCTTTTATTGTAATGTTTCTCTCATGTTGGTATCAGGATAATGCTGACCTCACAGAACCAGGTGGGAAGTAATCCCTCCTTTTGAATTTTCTGGAATAGTTTGTAGAATTGGAATTATTTCCAGTGAAGATATCTGTCTTAAAGTTTTCTTTGTGACGATTCTTTTTACTACAAATATAATTTTATTAAGAGACATAAGGTCATTCATAATAAGGTAATAGATATAAGATTTTCTATTTCTTAAGTGAGCTTTGATTTTGCATCTTTCAAGGAACTTGTCCATTTTATCTATTTTGTCCTACTTAGTGGAATAAATTTGTTCCTAAAACTCCCTCATTATCCTTTCCATTTCTTCAGATCCTGTAGTGATAAAATCTTTCTTATTCCTGATATTAGTAATTTCTGTCCTCAATCTTTTAGTTTGGATAGGAGTTTATCAATTTTATTAATCTTCTCAAGAATCAGTGTTTGGTTTTACTGACTTTTCCCTGTTTTGGGGGGGAGATACACACTGATTTTGATTCTAATCTTTATGCTTTGTTTTCTTCTCCTTACTTTGGAGTTTACTTGTTCTTTTTTTCTAGTTCCTTAAGGGGAAGCTCAGTGACTGATATGAGGCCTTTCTTCTTTTTCTATTATAGGCATTCGACATAAAAACAAATCTCTCTACTGCTGTATCTGCATCCCACAAATGGCAGGATGGTGTTCTCATTTTCCGTTAGGTCAACATATGTTGAAACTAACCCTCCTTTTGTTTCTTCTTCACCATGGATTATCTGGAAGTGTATTACTTAGTTTCTAAACATTTGAGGGAATTTCCATTTAGAATTCTGTTACTGATTTCTAATTTAATTTCATTGTAGTCAGAGATTGTACTTTACATGATATAAAGTAAAATTTTAAATGTGTCAATACTTGCTTTGTGGCCTACAAAATGGTCTTTTTTGATAAATAGTCTGTGTGTGCTTGAATGTCTATTTTGCTCTTTTAGGGTGGTGTGTACTGTAAATATCAGTTAGGTCATACTGGTTGATGGCGTCATTCAAGTCTTCCGTATTCTTGCCAAATTTCTTTTTATTTGTTATACAAATTATTTAGAGAAGGCTATTAAAATTTCTAACTATACTGTAAATTTGTCTATTTTTTCCTAAAGTTCTATCAGTTGTGTTTCATATTTTTGAAGCTCTGTTATCTAAGTGCATAAATGTTCAGGGTTGCTACATCCTCTTCAAAAATAAATCCATTCTTCATTTAAAAATCCTTGTTTTTTTATTATTATAAAGTTTTAGGGTACATGTGCACAATGTGCAGGTTTGTTACATATGTATCCATGTGCCATGTTGGTGTGCTGCACCCATTAACTCCTCATTTAGCATTAGGTATATCTCCTAATGCTGGCCCTCCCCCCACCCCCCACCCCACAACAGTCCCCAGAGTGTGATGTTCCCCTTCCTGTGTCCATGTGTTCTCATTGTTCAATTCCCACCTATGAGTGAGAACATGCGGTGTTTGGTTTTTTGTCCTTGCAATAGTTTACTGAGAACGATGGTTTCCAGTTTCATCCATGTCCCTACAAAGGACATGAACTCATCATTTTTTATGGCTGCATAGTATTCCATGGTGTATATGTGTCACATTTTCTTAATCCAGTCTATCGTTGCTGGACATTTGGGTTGGTTCCAAGTCTTTGCTATTGTGAATAGTGCCACAATAAACATACGTGTGCATGTCTTTATAGCAGCATGATTTATAGTCCTTTGGGTATATACCCAGTAATGGGATGGCTGGCTCAAATGGTATTTCTAGTTCTAGATCCCTGAGGAATCGCCACACTGACTTCCACAATGGTTGAACTAGTTTACAGTCCCACCAACAGTGTAAAAGTGTCCCTATTTCTCCACATCCTCTCCAGCACCTGTTGTTTCCTGACTTTTTAATGATCCCCATTCTAACTGGTGTGAGATGGTATCTCATTGTGGTTTTGATTTGCATTTCTCTGATGGCCAGTGATGATGAGCATTTTTTCATGTGTTTTTTGGCTGCATAAAGAAGTGTCTGTTCATGTCCTTTGCCCACTTTTTGATGGGGTTTGTTTTTTTCTTGTAAATTTGTTTGAGTTCATTGTAGATTCTGGATATTAGCCCTTCGTCAGATGAGTAGGTTGTGGAAATTTTCTCCCATTTTGTAGGTTGCCTGTTCACTCTGATGGTAGTTTCTTTTGCTGTGCAGAAGCTCTTTAGTTTAATTAGATCCCATTTGTCAATTTTGGCTTTTGTTGCCATTGCTTTTGGTGTTTTAGACATGAAGTCCTTGCCCATGCCTATGTCCTGAATGGTATTGCCTAGGTTTTTTTCTAGGGTTTTTATGGTTTTAGGTCTAACATGTAAGTCTTTAATCCATCTTGAATTAATTTTTGTATAACGTGTAAGGAAGGGATCCAGTTTCAGCTTTCTACAAATGGCTAGCCAGTTTTCCCACCACCATTTATTAAATAAGGAATCTTTATCCCATTGCTTGTTTTTGTCAGGTTTGTCAAAGACCAGATAGTTGTAGATATGCAGCATCATTTCTGAGGGCTCTGTTCTGTTCCATTGATCTATGTCTCTGTTGTGGTACCAATACCATGCTGTTTTGGTTACTGTAGCCTTGTAGTATAGTTTGAAGTCAGCTAGCATGATGCCTCCAGCTTTGTTCTTTTGGCTTAGGATTGACTTGGCGATGCAGGCTCTTTTTTGGTTCCATATGAACTTTAAAGTAGTTTTTTCCAATTCTGTGAAGAAAGTCATTGGTAGCTTGATGGGGATGGCATTGAATCTATAAATTACCTTGGGAAGTATGGCCATTTTCACGATATTGATTCTTCCAACCCATGAGCATGGAATGTTCTTCCATTTGTTTGTATCCTCTTTTATTTCATTGAGCAGTGGTTTGTAGTTCTCCTTGAAAAGGTCCTTCACATCCCTTGTAAGTTGGATTCCTAGGTATTTTATTCTCTTTGAAGCAATTGTGAATGGGAGTTCACTCATGATTTGGCTCTCTGTTTGTCTGTTATTGGTGTACAAGAATGCTTGTGATTTTTGTACATTGATTTTGTATCTTGAGACTTTGCTGAAGTTATTTATCAGCTTAAGGAGATTTTGAGCTGAGACAATGGGGTTTTCTAGATATACAATCATGTCATCTGCAAACAGGGACAATTTGACTTCCTCTTTTCCTAATTGAATACCCTTTATTTCCTTCTCCTGCCTGATTGCCCTGGCCAGAACTTCCAACACTATGTTGAATAGGAGTGGTAAGAGAGGGCATCCCTGTCTTGTGCCAGTTTTCAAAGGGAATGCTTCCAGTTTTTGCCCATTCAGTATGATATTGGCTGTGGGTTTGTCATAGATAGCCTTGATTATTTTAAGATACGTCCCATCAATACCTAATTTATTGAGAGTTTTTAGCATGAAGTGTTGTTGAATTTTGTCAAAGGCCTTTTCTGCATCTGTTGAGATAATCATGTGGTTTTTGTCTTTGGTTCTGTTTATATGCTGGATTACATTTATTGATTTGCGTATGTTGAACCAGCCTTGCATCCCAGGGATGAAGCCCACTTGATCATGGTGGATAAGCTTTTTGATGTGCTGCTGGATTCCGTTTGCCAGTATTTTATTGAGGATTTTTGCATCAATGTTCATCAAGGATATTGGTCTAAAATTCTCTTTTTTGGTTGTGTCTCTGCCATGCTTTGGTATCAGGATGATGCTGGCCTCATAAAATGTGTTAGGGAGGATTCCCTCTTTTTCTATTGATTGGAATAGTTTCAGAAGGAATAGTACCAGTTCCTCCTTGTACCTCTGGTAGCATTTGGCTGTGAATCCATCATGTCCTGGACTCTTTTTGGTTGGTAAGATATTGATTATTGCCACAATTTCAGAGCCTGTTATTGGTCTATTCAGAGATTCAACTTCTTCCCGGTTTAGTCTTGGGAGGGTGTATTTGTCAAGAAATTTATCAATTTCTTCTAGATTTTCTAGTTTATTTGCGTAGAGGTGTTTGTAGTATTCTCTGATGGTAGATTGTATTTCTGTGGGATCGGTGGTGATATCCCTTTTAACATTTTTTATTGCATCTATTTGATTCTTCTCTCTTTTCTTCTTTATTAGTCTTGCTAGCAGTCTATCAATTTTGTTGATATTTTCAAAAAACCAGCTCCTGGATTCATTAATTTTTTGAAGGGGTTTTTGTGTCTCTATTTCCTTCAGTTCTGCTCTGACTTTAGTTATTTCTTGCCTTCTGCTAGCTTTTGAATGTGTTTGCTCTTGCTTTTCTAGTTCTTTTAATTGTGATATTAGGGTGTCAATTTTGGATCTTTCCTGCTTTCTCTTGTGGGCATTTAGTGCTATAAATTTCCCTCTACACACTGCTTTGAATGTGTCCCAGAGATTCTGGTATGTTGTGTCTTTGTTCTCGTTGGCTTCAAAGAACATCTTTATTTCTGCCTTCATTTCGTTATGTACCCAGTAGTCATTCAGGAGCAGGTTGTTCAGTTTCCATGTAGTTGAGCGGTTTTGAGTGAGTTTCTTAATCCTGAGTCCTAGTTTGATTGCACTGTGGTCTGACAGACAGTTTTTTATAATTTCTGTTCTTTTACATTTGCTGAGGAGGGCTTTACTTCCAACTATGTGGTCAATTTTGGAATAGGTGTGGTGTGGTACTTAAAAATGTATATTCTGTTGATTTGGGGTGAAGAGTTCTGTAGATATCTATTAGGTCCACATGGTGCAGAGCTGAGTTCAATTCCTGGGAATCCTTGTTAACTTTCTGTCTCATTGATCTGTCTAATGTTGACAGTGGGGTGTTAAAATCTCCCATTATTATTGTGTGGGAGTCTAAGTCTCTTTGTAGGTCACTCAGGACTTGACTTGCTTTATGAATCTGGGTGCTCCTGTATTGGGTGTATATATATTTAGGATAGTTAGCTCTTCTTTTTGAATGGATCCCTTTACCATTATGTAATGGCCTTCTTTGTCTCTTTTGATCTTTGTTGGTTTAAAGTCTGTTTTATCAGAGACTAGGATTGCAACCCAGGCCTTCTTTTGTTTTCCATTTGCTTGGTAGATCTTCCTCCATCCCTTTATTTTGAGTCTATGTGTGTCTCTGCATGTGAGATGGGTTTCCTAAATACAGCACACTGATGAGTCTTGACTCCTTATCCAATTTGCCAGTCTCTGTCTTTTAATTGGAGCATTTAGCCTGTTTACATTTAAAGTTAATATTGTTATGTGTGAATTTGATCCTGTCATTACAATGTTAGCTGGTTATTTTGCTTGTTAGTTGATGTAGTTTCTTCTTAGCCTCAATGGTCTTTACAATTTGGCATGCTTTTGCAGGGGCTGGTACCAGTTGTTCCTTTCCATGTTTAGTGCTTCCTTCAGGAGCTCTTTTAGGGCAGGCCTGGTGGTGACAAAATCTCTCAGCGTTTGCTTGTCTGTAAAGGATTTTATTTCTCCTTCACTTATGAAGCTTAGTTTGGCTGGATATGAAATTCTGGGTTGAAAATTCTTTTCTTTAAGAATGTTGAATATCGGCCCCCACTCTCTTCTGGCTTGTAGAGTTTCTATTGAGAGATCTGCTGTTAGTCTGATGGTCTTCCCTTTGTGGGTAGCCTGACCTTTCTCTCTGGCTGCTCTTAACATTTTTTCCTTCATTTCCACTTTGGTGAATCTGAAAATTATGTGTCTTGGGGTTGCTCTTCTCCAGGAGTATCTTTGTGGCGTTCTCTGTATTTCCTGAATCTGAATGTTGGCCTGCCTTGCTAGATTGGGGAAGTTCTCCTGGATAATATCTTGCAGAGTGTTTTCCAACTTGGTTCCATTCTCCCCGTCACTTTCAGACGTAGGTTTTGTCTTTTCACATAGTCCCATATTTCTTGGAGGCTTTGTTACTTTCTTTTTATTCTTTTTTCTCTAGACTTCCCTTCTCGCTTCATTTCATTCATTTCATCTTCCATCACTGATACCCTTTCTTCCAGTTGATCGCATCAGCTACTGAGGCTTCTGTATTCTTCACATAGTTCTCGAAACTTGGCTTTCAGCTCCATCAGCTCCTTTAAGAACTTCTCTGCATTGGTCATTTTAGTTATACATTTGTCTAATTTTTTTTCAAAGTTTTCAACTTCTTTGCCTTTGGTTTGAATTTCTCCTGTAGCTCAGAGTAGTTTGATCGTCTGAAGCCTTCTTCTCTCAACTTGTCAAAGTCATTCTCCATCCAGCTTTGTTCCGTTGCTGGTGAGGAACTGCATTCCTTTGGAGGAGGAGAGGCACTCTGCTTTTTAGAGTTTCCAGTTTTTCTGCTCTGTTTTCTCCCCATCTTTGTAGTTTTTTCTACTTTTGGTCTTTGATGATGGTGATGTACAGATGGGTTTTTGGTGTGGGTGTCCTTTCTGTCTGTTAGTTTTCCTTCTAACAGACAGGACCCTCAGCTGCAGATCTGTTGGAGTTTGCTAGAGGTCCACTCCAGACCCAGTTTGCCTGGGTCTCAGCAGCGGTGGCTGCAGTACAGCAGATATTCATGAACCACAAATTCAGCTGTCTGATCGTTCCTCTGGAAGTTTTGTCTCAGAGGAGTATCTGGCCAAGTGAGATGTCAGTCTGTCCCTACTGGCAGGTGCCTCCCAGTTAGGCTGCTCTGGGGTCAGGGACCTGCTTTAGGAGGCAGTCTTCCCTTTCTCAGATCTCCAGCTGCGTGCTGGGAAAACCCCTACTCTCTTCAAAGCTGTCAGACAGGGACATTTAAGTCTGCAGAGGTTACTGCTGACATTTTGTTTGTCTGTGCCCTGCCAAGGTGGAGCCTACAGAGGCAGGCAGGCCTCCTTGAGCTGTGGTGGGCTCCACCCAGTTTGAGCTTCCTGGCTGCTTTGTTTACCTAAGCAAGCCTGGGCAATGGTGGGCGCCCCTCCCCCAGCCTCACTGCCACCTTGCAGTTTGATCTCAGACTGCTGTGCTAGCAATCAGCGAGACTCCATGAGCGTAGGACCCTTCGAGCCAGGTGCAGGACACAATCTCCTAGTGTGCCGTTTTCCAAGCCCATTGGAAAAGCACAGTATTAGGGTGGGAGTGTCCCGATTTTCCAGGTGCCTTCTGTCACCCCTTTCTTTGACTAGGAGAGGAAACTCCCTGACCCCTTCTGCTTACGGAGTGAGACAATGCCTTGCCCTGCTTCAGCTTGGCTCGTGCATGGTGTGCTAAACCGACTGTCCTGCACCCACTGTTTGGCACTCCCTAGTGAGATGAACCCGGTACCTCAGATGGAAATGCATTAATCACCGGTCTTCTGCGTCACTCACGCTGGGAGCTGTAGACTGTAGCTGTTCCTATTCGGCCATCTTGGCTCCACCTCAAAAATCCTTGTTTAACCTTGATAATATTCTTAGCATTCAAATGTACTTTGATGTTATTACAGCCACACCAGCTTTCACTGACTAGTAGTAGCCTCACATGTCCTTTTCCTATCTGTTAACTTTTAACCTCTTTGTCTCTTTATATTTAAATAAATTTCTTGAAAGTAACCTATAGTAGGGTCTTGCTTTGCTATGCAATCTGACAATTATTTTCATTTGTGGCATTCAGAGGTATATTCGTTTCCTATTGCTGCTATAACAAATTACCACAAACAGTTGCTTAAAGCAATATATATTTATTCTCTTTCAAATTTTGGAGCTCATAAGTCTAAAATCACGGTATTGGCAGGACTCCAATCCTTCAGGAGGCTCTAGAAGAAAATCCACTTCCTTGCCTTTTCCAGCCCTAGAAGCTGGCCTCATTCCTTGGCTTGTGGCCTTATATCACTCCAACTTCTGCTTCCACCATCACATCACCTTTTTGATCTCTTACTCATTTGCCTCCTCCTTATAAAGACTTTGTGATTACATTTGTCCTACCTGGATAATAAGGATAATCTCCACATCTCATGAGCATTAATTTAATCACATTTGCAAATTTCCTTTTTCCATGTGAGTAACATAATTCACAATTTCTGGGAATTAGGACATGGCCATCGTGGGGGGCTCATTATTCAGCCTACCACAAGTCCATGTACACTTAATGTGATAATTGATATGGTTAGATTTAAGTCTGTCATCTCGGTGTTTTCTCTTTGTTCCATCTGATCTTCATCTCCCTTTTCCACTTCTTCTGCCTTATTTTGGATTGAGTGATTTTTATAATTCCATTTTAATCTTCTCTGTTGCCTTTTGGATTCCGTCAATTTTTGCTTCATATATTTTGAAATTCTCTTTTAAGTTCATATGCACTCAAATTGTTATATCTTTCTCCCGTACTGAACTATTTTGCATTCTAAAACATAGTCATTTCTAGTAATATTCTTTGTCTTAACATCTGTCTTCTCTAATATTTATATATTTTTCACTTCAGCTTTTCTAATGTTTACTCACATGATATCTTTTCCATTATTGTTCCTTCAGCCAATATACATATCTGTATTTATGGACTGCCTGCAAGAGGTGCATTTTAGATAGGTTTTGCTCTTGTATTCAGTTTGCCGCCTTTTGTTTGGAAGAATTTAGTCCTCTTTCACTTTGAAATTACTGATATGGTTTGATATAGGCTTCCTATTGTGCTCTTTTGTTTTTTTTAAAAAAAACTTTTTATTTCAAGACATTTGGAGATCCACATTAAGTGAGAGATAATACAAGTAGCTCTTGTACAGTCTTTGGATCATGTCTTCCACCATGGTAATATCTTGAACATTTGTATAATATCACAGCCAGATAATTCACATTGATAGAACGGTGATAGAGAGCATTTCCATAACCACAGAGATCCCTTGTACAGCCACACATACTATACTTCCCCCACATTCCCACCCCACCCTAACCCCTCACAACCACAAATCATCCATATCTATAATTTTGTCATTTGAAGACAGTTATACAAATGGAATCATACAGTATGTAACCTTTGGGGATTGTCTTTCTTCATTCAAACAATTCTCTGGAGATTCATGCAGGATCTTGAGTGTATCAATAGTTTGATCCTATTGCTGAGCAGTATTCCACGGTATGAATAGATCACTATTATTTAATCATTCACCTTGCAAAAAACATCTGGGTTGTTTCAGGTTTAGGCTATTACAAATAAAGCTGCTATAGACATTTTTCTACAGAATTTTGTGTGAACACAACTTTCCACCTTTCTGGGAAAAAATGCCCAATACAATTGCTGGGTCTTAAGTTAGTTATATGTTTAGGTTTTTTTCCCCTTTTAGTTTTAGTTGACAAGTAATACTTGTACATATTTATGGAGTATAGAGGGATATTTCAATGCATAATTACAATGTGTAATGATCAAATCAGGGTAATTAGGATATCCGTCACCGCAAACGTTTACCATCTGTTTGTGCTGGGAACATTCAGAATCCTCTGTTCTGGCTTTCTTGACATATAACGATAAATTACTGTTAACTAATATTCACTCTACAGTGCCAGAGAGCACTATAACTTATTCCTTCTATTTATCTGTAGTTTTGTATCTCTTAACCAACCTCTCCTTATCTTCTCCTCCCTACCCTTCCCACTCAGCCTCTAATTACCACAATTCTACTCTACTTCTATGAGCTACTTCTTTGAGCTTCCACATGAGTGACAACATGCACTATTCATCTTTCTGTGGCTGACTTATTTCACTTAATGTATCCAGGTTCATCCATGTCTAGGCTTGCCATTATGCTCTTTTTTTCCCCACTGTTTATTTTTTGAGTGGTTTTGATAGGGAAGACAACAAGCATCTTTAACATATCATGATTTACTTACCATTTAAATTGGGTTATTTCTAGTAAATCATACATTTCCACGGTTTACTCAATTTTTGTGCTATTGTCATGTATATTTATGTCATAAACTAAAAAATATAATGGTATCACCTTTGCCTTAAATAATGTCTTTTAAAGATTTTCAGAGAAGAAAAACATATAGTGATTAATATCCACATATTTACCATTTTCAGTGCATTTCAATATTTCTTGTATATCTGAGTTACCATCTGGCATCATTTCTCATCAGCTGATAGAACTTCTTGTCCATCTTGAAGTATAAATCTGTTACCAACAAATTATCTTAGATTTTGTTGATCTGAAAAATGTATTTTTGGCCTCCATTTTAAAAAGATAGTTTCATTAAATATAGAATTGTTGATTTTTCTTCCTCAGCACTTTGAATTATCATTCCAGTGTCTGATAATTTCCACTATTTATGTTGGGAAGTCAGATGTTTATATAGCATATCATTTTTTTCTCTTATTTTCAAGATTTTCTCTTAATCTTTGATTTTACCATTTTGACTATAATGTGCCTTGCTTTGGTTTTCTTTGGGCTTCACCCAGTTGAATTTGTTGAGCTTAGCAGATCTCTAAGTTAGTAGCTTTTATCAAACTTGAGAAATTTTTGGACAACATTTCTTCAATATTTTTTCTGTCATGTTCTTTTTTTCATTACATCTAATACTAAAATTATGCATGTGTTGAACTACTTAATGTTACATAGGTCTGTGACTTTGGTTATTTTTCAATCATCTTTTTGGCTCCTGTTCTTTTGATTAACTATTCTCTCTTGATCTATCTTCAAATTCACTGCATTTTCTGTTCAAATGTTCTGTTTTCATCTCAAAATTGTTGTTGAGTACATTTAAATAATTTTCATTTCATTTATTATACTTTTCAGCTCTAGAATTTCCATGGGGGCTGGAGTGTTTCTATTTCTCTGCTGAGATTCCATAGCTCTTCACTCATGGATACCATGTTTTCTTTTAATTCGTTGAATACATTTTTCTTAAGCCTTTGAATGTATTTGTAATAGTGGCTTTGCAGTCTTTGGCTGCTAAATCCAACATCTGGACCTACTTGAATCGGTTTCTATTAACTTATTTTTTTCAGAGTGTTGGTCATACTTTCTCATTTTAGTTTGCATCTCTGAAACCTTTTGCACATTGTAAATGATATTTTGAAGTGACTGTAGAACCTGTTTTGTTCTTCTGATTGCCAATGTGTCATTCTAGGAGACAATTAATGTGCCTGAATTTTCTGTCATGTGCAACAGCTAATATCTGTGCTTAGGAGCCTAAACAAAGGCCTCATAAGATCAATTACACATCTTAGAATTTTATGATTTTTAGAGATTCAAAATTCAGAAATTAAAAAATTTTAATTAGGAATGTTTTCCTTATGTCATTTTGGGTTTTGTCACTTTTAAGTCTTACAAATCCAATGTAATTCAGCTATAATACAGAATGCCAATATCTCACTTTGTTGTAAATTCAAATCCATATTTCAGATATCTAATAAAAATTTTCATAAATATTTCAAAAATTATGAAAAAAGCTAAGTGAAAGATGTTAAATTGAAAAATCAGGATATTAAATATACTATAATGTTTGGAATTAAATTCTACTTCATTGATAGTATAGTTTTACTTCTCTAGATGAAATAATTTAAACTAAGGTACCAGGATAACATTTTAATAAATTTAAAATAAAAATTCTTAAAGAATCAGGACTACTGTAATAAAGTGAAACATTTGTTGCTTAAAAATATACCATATCAGATAGCATATGGTTAATACTCACTTAGTTCTCACAACACACCATGCCTCTTCTAAAACATAATAATTCACATGTAACTCCAACAATTTATCTCTTACTTCTTTGGCAGATTTTCGACTATATGTAGAATAAACTATTTTTGTCCGAGCCCTTTAAAGTTAAACAATAGTTTAAAAGATTTTAAAATAAATGATAATAGAATAGACTAAAAAAATCTTACTAGCATATTGAAATCTTAATAGTCACTGGATGGAACACTGATATACATGACTCAAAACAGCATCAATTATTTTGGGGATGGCAGTTTCCACATTCCTACTTATATTTTGAATGTAATAAAACTTACAGCAATTTAATTTTGCATATACTGCTCATTACTGTATAAGATAGTCTAAAGTTGTACTGGGTAGCAGAGAGCAGCTTAGGATATATAATTTTCTTCTCATAATTCACACAGTTTTCAGAGAATATATTCTGACAGAGACTGAATGTAGTGAAAACACATCTTTCAATGCTTAATTTCATCTAAAGAAGCTCTGACAAACACATGAATTGAAATTGAGTGTATCAAGTAGAACACTTAGACAATGGGCATCCAGGGTGTCAGAACAGGTAGGAAAAGCACCTTCACAGAATCTTGAGAAATGGGGATGGTCACCAAAATATGGTACAATAGGTGATTTGACCGTAGTCGGAGTTCTTACAAAATCCTAACAAACTATCACTTATGCATTGGATGTTGCTTAGAATTTCAAGCATATGGGATGCTCAGTCACCACAGTGGTTTCCATGCCAGTTCACTGCAGTAGAAGAGAGAGAGCATCAGGTACATTTCTAAGGTGTCTGACTCCAAGCCCTGGCTCCTAGGCAGCAGACCTAAAACTTTTAAATAATTTAAACATTTGCCTCTAACAATAGGCCAAAAATCCACTTTTAAAAACGATTACCCTGACAACTACTAGAATAGCCAAAATAATTTTTTAAATCAGCCATTTAAGGAAAGCAAAACTTTTAGACATCAATGGAAACTAGAGTTCTCATAATCGGCTAGCAAAAATACTCTAAATTTTCATGAAAGCATGTAATATATAATAGCAACTTTCATGTACTTTTTCTACCTGTCACAAAAAGCTAGTCATTGGCCACCAGTAAGATCTAGAAATCATTTCTTAAATCAGAGTGGGGCTTGTGGTGTAGAGCAGGGGTTGGCAAACCATGGCTGTGAGTAAAATCCACCCTACTCTTCCAACTATCTAGTAGTTTTACTGGAACACACACACACATCATAAATATGTGACACATTTGTCACTTTGGGAAAAACTGGCTTTTGCATTTTTCAGTTTTCAGAGGTCTGCTTGCTCCAGAGGCAACAGGTACGTATTGTTATTTCTGGATGGTTATTGTCATTTTTTTTTAACTTCCAGCACGAAAATGAGGATGAGTTTGTGTGTGTGTGTGTGTGTGTGTGTGTAAAAATTTTCCCAATTCCTAAGAATTGGGAGTCGCCAAGTGAGTCTTGAAGAAATACTCATCGGCTGCCAACCTCAAGTCTGCATCTTCATAATGTGGATGATTCACAATGGGATGAAGTGTAGACAGCTTGACACTTGCCATTGTAGGCATGGCACCTGCGAAGACAGCATCTGAAAAAAAAGGATATATTCTTCAATGAAATGTTTTAAAGAAAATCAGAAGTTAAACTTACCTCTAATATGTGAACCCAAATTAAGAAGGATGATGCCTATTTACATGACCATGGACCTCATTCTTTTTATTAACTCAATAGTTATTCATTGTCTACTATAATAATAGCTGACTTTTGTTAAATGCTATCTTCGTGCTAGAAATTGTGCTGCATATTTTAACAAGAAATAACTTAATTTTCACAATTCTAAGGGTTAGGTCTTCTGTTCTTACTTTGTAGAATCTACAGACTGAGCATGTGAGGGGTCTGGGTTGTGCACTCATTAGAATCTAATGCCTGATGGTCTGAGGTGGAACAATTTCATCCAGAAACCACCCCCCACCCCCCAGTCCTGTGGAAAAAAAATGGTCTTCCACGAAACCAGTCCCTGGTGCCAAAAAGGTTGCAGACTGCTGTTGTAGATGAAGAGACACAGCCAAGTTAAGTGACTTGCCCAAGACTACACAGCTAGGAAGTTCCAGAGCCTGCCCTCTCAGCTGCTTCACTAAAGCTTCCTGCTATGCTAGAGCACCATGCTAACAGCAGGACTACAGACACACATGAAACAAAAAGAATGTAAAATGTCATATCTGTTCCAGTAATGTGAAATGCCAGGAACTGAGAGACTGCTATGAAGGGCAAGTCTCATGGGACATTTTTTCAAATGACTTTTGTGGCTTGTGAACTGTGGTCCTGTGGATGTGCCATAAAAAAAGAAAAGCATTGTTTTCTTCCCTCAGATCATCTTTAATTAAGTTCTCAGAGTTACCATTTGACTTGACACCATTTATACATGCCATGAAATCATTTCATTACTTGCTAGTAGTACTTTTTGGAGTAATAACATGTATAAATTTGGTCATAACTAGAGATACATCAAAATCTATCTGGCTTCCATTTCATCTCTTGAAATACCAGAAGACCAAATGCTTACTTCCTGGTACTTTTGTGTAAAAAACAATTATATAATTGTGAAGGTTACTATCATTTTTAATCAGCACAATAAAATCAGTAATAAAGATAAGACATATTATTCAGATCTACTATAAAAAACTATGTTGGAGAGAAGGTGGAGCATGATGACCAAGTAGAAGCCTCCACTGTTCATCCTCCCCTCAGGAATACCAAATTTGATAACGATCTACACAAAAAGCACCTTCATAAGAACCAAAAATCAGCTTAGGTGCCAGCTTGGCCGCAGTGGGGAGGAGCACCAAGCAGGCTCTTGTGGTCCCTGATTCCAGGCCTTGGCTCTTGGGTGGCATTTCTGGACCTGCCCTAGGCTGGAAGAGAGCCCACTTCCCTGAAGGGTGAGTTCCAGGCCTGGCAGCACTCACCACAAGCTGACTGAAAGGCCCTTGGGCATTAAGTGAATGTTGGCAGTAGCCAGGCAGTACCTCCCATGGTCCTGTGGTAGTGGTGGAAATGGAGAGAGACCCCTCTGCCTGGGGAAAGGGGAAGGAAGGGTCGGAAGGACTTTGTCTGGTGGTTTCAGCACCAGCTCAGCTGCAGTAGAATAAGAGCATCAGGTAGATTTCTAAGGTGTCTGATTCCAGGCCCTGGCTCCTGGACAGCAGCAGCATCTCTGGACCTGACTATGACCTGGGGGATCTTGCCACCCTGAAGGGAGGGTTACCAGCCTGGTTTGCTTTGCCACCTGCTGACTGTAGAGCCCTACACCTTGAGCAAACATAGGTGGTAGCCAGGCAGTGGTTACAATGAGCCTTGGGCAAGACCCAGTGCTGTGCTAGCTGCAGGTCTGACCCAACATTCCCAGTAGTGGTGGCCACAGAGGTGCTTATATCACCCCACCCCCAGCTCCAGGCAGCTTAACACAGAGAAAGAGAGAGAGAGAGAGACTCCACATGGGAGAGTGTAAGGGAAGAGAACAAGAGCTTCTGCCTGCTAATCCTGAGAATTCTGGATTTTATCCAAGACCACCAAGGTAGTACCTCTAAGAGTCTGCAATAGCTTCAGCATTACTGGGCATGGGGTGCCTCCTAGTGCAGATACAGCTGCAGCGACCAGAAACTTAGATTACAACACCAAAGTCCCTTTGAATACCTGGAAAGCCTTTCCAACAAGGATGGGTACAAACAAGCCCAGACTATAAAAACT
This sequence comes from Symphalangus syndactylus, assembly GCF_028878055.3. NCBI lineage: Eukaryota > Metazoa > Chordata > Mammalia > Primates > Hylobatidae > Symphalangus > Symphalangus syndactylus. The sequence goes on along the minus strand of NC_072431.2, from coordinate 95,351,819 downwards.
GTAATAAATACCTAACTCTTCAATGCCCAGACACCGACAAACATCCACAAGCATCAAAACCATCCAGGAAAACATGACCTCACCAAACAAACTAAGGCACTAGGGGGCCAATCCTGGACAGACAGAGATATGTGGCCTTTCGACAGAGAATTCAAAATAGCTGTGCTGAGGAAAGTCAACAAAATTCAAGATAACACAGAGAAGGAATTAGTAATCTTATCAGATAGTTAACAAATAAATTGAAATAATTAAAAAGAAGCAGAAATTCTGGAGCTGAAAAATGCAACTGACATACTGAAGAATGTATCAGTCTCTTAATAGCAGAAATGATCAAGCAGAAGAAAGAATTTAGTGAGCTTAAAGACAGGCTGCTTGAAAATACACAGAGGAGGTAAAAAAAGAATAAAAAAGAATGAAGCATACTTTCAAGATCTAGAAGTAGCCTTTAAAGGGAAAAATCTAAGAGTTATTGGCCTTAAAGAGGAGGTAGACAGAGATAGCAGTAGGAAGGTTATTCGAAAGTATAACAGAGAACTTCTCAAAGCTAGAGAAAATATCAATATTCAAGCACAAGAAGGTTATAGAACACCAAGCAGATTTAACCCAAAGACTAACTCAAGTCATTTAATATCAAACTCCCAAAGGTCAAGGATAAAGAAAGGATCCTAAAAGCAGCAAGAGAAAAGAAACAAATAACATACAATGGAGATCTAATAGATCTGGCAGCAGACTTTTCAGCGGAAACCTTACAGGCCAGGAGAGCATGCCATGACATATTTAAAGTGAAGGAAAAAACCTTTTACCCGAGAGTAGTGTATCCAGAGAAAATGTCCTTCAAACCTAAAGGAGAAGACGTCCCAGTCAAACAAAAGCTGTGAAATTTCATTAACACCAGACCTATCCTATAGGAAATGCTAAAGGGAGTTCTTCAATCTGAAAGAAAAGGACATTAATGAGGAAGAAATAATCGGAAGGTACAAAACTCACTGGTAATAATAAGTACACAGAGAAACACAGAATATTACAGCAGTGTCATTATGGTATATAAACTACTTATATGATAAGTAGAAAGACAAAGAGATGAACCAATAAAAAATAACTACAACAACTTTTCAAGAGACAGAGAGTACAATAATATATAAATAGAAACAAGAAAAAGGTAAAAAGTGGGGAGATGAAGTTAAAGTTTAGAATTTTTATTAGCTTTCTTCCTTTGGCTTATTTGTTTGTTTATGCAATCAGTGTTGTCATCAGTTTAAAATAATGGATTATAAGATATTATTTGCAAGCCTCATGGTAACCTCAAGTTTAAAAACATACAATGGATGTACAAAAAATAAAAAGCAATAAATTAAAACACACCACCAGAGAAAATCACCTTCAATGAAAGAAAAAGAGGAAAGAAGAGAAGACCACAAAACAATGAGAAAACAAATAATGAAATGGCAGGGGCAAGTCCTTAACAATAATAACACTGAATGTAAATGGGCTGAACTCTCCAATCAAAAGACAAAGAGTAGCTGAATAATAAAACAAAACACTAAGAATCTGTTACCTACAAGAAACACACTTTACTTATAAAGGCAAACATAGACTGAAAACAAAGGAATGGAAAATTATATTCCATGCTGATGGAAACCATAAAAGAGCAGGAATAACCATACTTAGACACAATTAGATTACAAGACAAAAACTATAAAAAGAGACAAAGAAGGTCATTATATAATGATAAAGGGGTTCATTCAGCAAGAGTATATAACAATTGTAAATATATATACACCCAATACCAGAGCACCCAGATATATAAAGCAAATATTATCAGATCAAAAGAGGGAGACAGATCCCAATACAATAATAGCCTGAGACTTCAACACCACACCTTCAGCAGTGGACAGGTCATCTAGACAGAAAATCAACAAAGAAACACTGAACTTAATCTGCACTATAGATCAAAAGGACCTAATAGATACTTACAGAACATTTCATCCAACATCTACAGAATACACATCTTCTCCTCAGCACATGGATCATTCCTGAAGGATAGACCACAAAACAAGGATAGGCCACAAAACAAGCCTTAAAACATTTTTTAAAAATTGAAACAATATAATGTATCTTCTCTGACCACAATGGAAAAAAACTAGAAATCAGTAGCAAAAGGAATTTTGGAAACTCTACAAACATAGAAATTAAAGAATATGCTGCTGAATGACCAGTGGTTTAATAAAGACATTAAGAAGGAAATTGAAAATGTTCTCGAAACAAATAATGAAAATACAACATATCAAAACCTATGGGATACAGCGAAAGCAGTATTAAGAGGGAAGTCTATAGCTATAAGTGCCCACATCAAAAAAGAAGAAAAACCTCAAATTAACAACCCAATGATGCATCTTAAAAAACTAGAAAAGTGCAAACAAAACCCAAAGTTAGTAAGAGAAATGAAATAATAAAGACCAGAGCAGAAATAAATGAAATTGCAATGAAGAAAACAGTATAAAAGATCAACTGGTAACAAAATTTTGAGAGGGAGCCAAGATGGCCACATAGGAACAGCTCCGGTCTACAGCTCCCAGTGTGAGCGATGCAGAAGATGAGTGATTTCTGCATTTCCATCTGAGGTACCAGGTTCATCTCACTAGGGAGTGCCAGACAGTGGGCGCAGGACACCGGGTGCAGTGCACCGTGCACAAGCCGAAGCAGGGTGAGGCATTGCCTCACTAGGGAAGCCCAGGGGATCAGGGAGTTCCCTTTCCTAGTCAAAGAAAGAGGTGACAGACGGCACCTGGAAAATCAGGTCACTCCCACCCTAATATTGCGCTTTTCCGACGGACTTAAAAAACAGCACACTAGGAGATTATATCCCGCACCTGGTTCGGAGGGTCCTATGCCCATGGAGTCCCGCTGATTGCTAGCACGGCAGTCTGAGATCAAACTGCAAGGTGGCAGTGAGGCTGGGGGAGGGGTGCCCGCCATTGCCCAGCCTTGCTTAGGTAAACAAAGCAGCCAGGAAGCTCGAACTGGGTGGAGCCCATCACAGCTCAAAGAGGCCTGCCTGCCTCTGGAGGCTCCACCTCTGGGAGCAGGGCACAGACCAACAAAAAGACAGCAGTAACCTCTGCAGACTTAAATGTCCCTGTCTGACAGCTTTGAAGAGAGTAGTGGTTCTCCCAGCATGCAGCTGGAGATCTGAGAAAGGGAAGACTGCCTCCTAAAGTGGGTCTCTGACCCCTGACCCCCCGAGCAGCCTAACTAGGAGGCACCCCCAAGTAGGGGCAGACTGACACCTCACATGGCCGGGTACTCCTCTGAGACAAAACTTCCAGAGAAACGATCAGGCAGCAGCATTCGCGGTTCATGAAAATCAGCTGTTCTGCAGCCACCGCTGCTGAGACCCAGGCAAACAGGGTCTGGAGTGGACCTCTAGCAAACTCCAACAGATCTGCAGCTGAGGGTCCTGTCTGTTAGAAGGAAAACTAACAAACAGAAAGGACATCCACACCAAAAACCCATCTGTACATCACCAACATCAAAGACCAAAAGTAGATAAAACCACAAAGATGGGGTAAAAACAGAGCAGAAAAACTGGAAATTATAAAAAGCAGAGCACCTCCCCTCCTCCAAAGGAATGCAGTTCCTCACCAGCAACGGAACAAAGCTGGATGGAGAATGACTTTGATGAGTTGAGAGAAGGCTTCAGACGATCAAACTACTCTGACCTACAGGAGGAAATTCAAACCAAAGGCAAAAAAATTAAAAACTTTGAAAAAAATTTAGAAGAATGTATAACCAGAATAACCAATACAGAGAAGTGCCTAAAGGAGCTGATGGAGCTGAAAGCCAAGGCTTGAGAACTACATGAAGAATGCAGAAGCCTCAGGAGCCGATGCGATCAACTGGAAGAAAGGGTATCAGTGATGGAAGATGAAATGAATGAAATGAAGCGAGAAGGGAAGTCTAGAGAAAAAAGAATAAAAAGAAATGAACAAAGCCTCCAAGAAATATGGGACTATGTGAAAAGACGAAATCTACATCTGATTGGTGTACCTGAAAGTGACGGGGAGAATGGAACCAAGCTGGAAAACACTCTGCAGGATATTATCCAGGAGAACTTCCCCAATCTAGCAAGGCAGGCCAACATTCAGATTCAGGAAATACAGAGAATGCCACAAAGATACTCCTCAAGAAGAGAAACTCCAAGACACATAATTGTCAGATTCACCAAAGTGGAAATGAAGGAAAAAATGTTAAGGGCAGCCAGAGAGAAAGGTCAGGCTACCCACAAAGGGAAGCCCATCAGACTAACAGCTGATCTCTCGGCAGAAACTCTACAAGCCAGAAGAGAGTGGGGGCCAATATTCAACATTCTTAAAGAAAAGAATTTTCAACCCAGAATTTCATATCCAGCCAAACTAAGCTTCATAAGTGAAGGAGAAATAAAATCCTTTACAGACAAGCAAATGCTGAGAGATTCTGTCACCACCAGGCCTGCCCTAAAAGAGATCCTGAAGGAAGCACTAAACATGGAAAGGAACAACTGGTACCAGCCACCGCAAAATCATGCCAAATTGTAAAGATCATCCAGGCTAGGAAGAAACCGCATCAACTAACGAGCAAAATAACCAGCTAACATCATAATGACAGGATCAAATTCTCACATAACAATATTAACTTTAAATGTAAATGGACTAAATGCTCCAATTAAAAGACACAGATTGGCAAATTGGGTAAGGAGTCAAGACCCATCAGTGTGCTATATTTAGGAAACCCATATCACGTGCAGAGACACACAAAGGCTCAAAATAAAAGGATGGAGGAAGATCTACCAAGCAAATGGAAAACAGAAAAAGGCAGAGGTTGCAATCCTAGTCTCTGATAAAACAGACTTTAAACCAACAAAGATCACAAGACAAAGAAGGCCATTACATAATGGTAAAGGGATCCCTTCAAAAAGAAGAGCTAACTATTCTAAATATATATGCACCCAATACAGGAGCACCCAGATTCATAAAGCAAGTCCTGAGTGACCTACAAAGAGACTTAGACTCCCACACAATAATAATGGGAGACTTTAACACCCCACTGTCAACATTAGACAGATCAACGAGACAGAAAGTTGACAAGGATACCCAGGAATTGAACTCAGCTCTGCACCAAGCAGACCTAATAGACATCTTCAGAACTCTTCACCCCAAATCAACAGAATATACATTTTTTTAGCACCACACCACACCTATTCCAAAATTGACCTCATAGTTGGAAGCAAAGCTGTCCTCAGCAAATGTAAAAGAACAGAAATTATAACAAACTGTCTCTCAGATGACAGTGCAATCAAACTAGTACTCAGGATTAAGAAACTCACTCAAAACCGCTCAACTACATGGAAACTGAACAACCTGCTCCTGAATGACTACTGGGTACATAATGAAATGAAGGCAGAAATAAAGATGTTCTTTGAAACCAATGAGAACAAAGACACAAAATACCAGAATCTCTGGGACACATTCAAAGCAGTGTGTAGAGGGAAATTTATAGCACTAAATGCCCACAAGAGAAAGCAGGAAAGATCCAAAATTGACACCCTAACATCACAATTAAAAGAACTAGAAAAGCAAGAGCAAACACATTCAAAAGCTAGCAGAAGGCAAGAAATAACTAAAATCAGAGCAGAACTGAAGAAAATAGAGACACAAAAACCCCTTCAAAAAATTAATGAATCCAGGAGCTGGTTTTTTGAAAAGATCAACAAAATTGATAGACCACTAGCAAGACTAATAAAGAAGAAAAGAGAGAAGAATCAAATAGATGCAATAAAAAATGTTAAAGGGGATATCACCACCGATCCCACAGAAATACAAACTACCATCAGAAAATACTACAAATATCTCTACGCAAATAAACTAGAAAATCTAGAAGAAGTGGATAATTCCTCGACACATACACCCTCCCAAGACTAAACCAGGAAGAAGTTGAATCTTTTAATAGACCAATACCAGGCTCTGAAATTCTGGCAATAATCAATAGCTTACGAACTAAAAAGAGTCCAGGACATGATGGATTCACAGCCAAATTCTACCAGAGGTACAAGGAGGGACTGTTACCATTCCTTCTGAAACTATTCCAATCAAGAGAAAAAGAGGGAATCCTCCCTAACTCATTTTATGAGGCCAGCATCATCCTGATACCAAAGCTTGGCAGAGACACAACCAAAAGAGAGAATTTTAGACCAATATCCTTGATGAACATTGATGCAAAAATCCTCAATAAAATACTGGCAAACCGAATCCAGCAGCACATCAAAAAGCTTATCCACCATGATCAAGTGGGCTTCATGCCTGGGATGCAAGGCTGGTTCAACATACCCAAATCAATAAATGTAATCCAGCATATAAACATAACCAAAGACAAAAACCACATGATTATCTCCATAGATGCAGAAAAGGCCTTTGTCAAAATTCAACAACCCTTCATGCTGAAAACTCTCAATAAATTAGGTATTGATGGGATGTATCTCAAAATAAGAAGAGCTATCTATGACAAATCCACAGCCAATATCATACTGAATGGGCAAAAACTGGAAGCATTCCCTTTGAAAACTGGCACAAGACAGGGATGCCCTTTCTCACCACTCCTATTCAACATAGTATTGGAAGTTCTGGCCAGGGCAATTAGGCAGGAGAAGGAAATAAAGGGTATTCAATTAGGAAAAGAGGAAGTCAAATTGTCCCTGATTGCAGATGACATGATTGTATATCTAGAAAACCCCATTGTCTCAACCCAAAATCTCCTTAAGCTGATAAGCAACTTCAGCAAAGTCTCAGGATACAAAATCAATGTACAAAAATCACAAGCATTCTTATACACCAATAACAGACAAACAGGGAGCCAAATCATGAGGGAATTCCCATTCACAATTGCTTCAAAGAGAATAAAATACTTAGGAATCCAACTTACAAGGGATGTGAAGGACCTCTTCAAGGAGAACTACAAACCGCTGTTCAATGAAATAAAAGAGGATACAAACAAATGGAAGAACATTCCATGCTCATGGGTTGGAAGAATCAATATCGTGAAAATGGCCATACTTCCCAAGGTAATTTATAGATTCAATGCCATCCCCATCAGGCTACCAGTGACTTTCTTCACAGAATTGGAATAAACTACTTGAAAGTTCATATGGAACCAAAAAAGAGCCTGCATCACCAAGTCAATCCTAAGCCAAAAGAACAAAGCTGGAGGCATCACGCTACCTGACTTCAAACTGTACTACAAGGCTACAGTAACCAAAACAGCATGGTACTGGTACCAAAACAGAGATACAGATCAATGGAACAGAACAGAGCCCTCAGAAATAACACCGCGTATCTTCAACTGTCTGATCTTTGACAAACCTGACAAAAACAAGCAATGGGGAAAGGATTCCCTATTTAATAAATGGTGGTGGGAAAACTGGCTAGCCATTTGTAGAAAGCTGAAACTGGATCCCTTCCTTACACCTTATACAAAAATTAATTCAAGATGGATTAAAGACTTACATGTTAGACCTAAAACCATAAAAAGCCTGGAAGAAAACCAAGGCATTACCATTCAGGACATAGGCATGGGCAAGGGCTTCATGTCTAAAACACCAAAAGCAATGGCAACAAAAGCCAAAATTGACAAATGGGATCTAATTAAAGAGCTTCTGCACAGTAAAAGAAACTACCATCAGAGTGAACAGGCAACCTACAAAATGGGAGAAAATTTTCGCAACCTACTCATCTGACAAAGGGCTAATATCCAGAATCTACAATGAACTCAAACAAATTTACAAGAAAAAAACAAACAACACCATCAAAAAGTGGGCAAAGGATATGAACGGACACTTCTCAAAAGAAGACATTTGTGCAGCCAAAAAACACATGAAAAAATGTTCATCATCACTGGCCATCAGAGAAATGCAAATCAAAACCACAATGAGATACCATCTCACACCAGTTAGAATGATGATCATTAAAAAGTCAGGAAACAACAGGTGCTGGAGAGGATGTGGAGAAATAGGAACACTTTTACACTGTTGGTGGGATTGTAAACTAATTCAACCATTGTGGAAGTCAGTGTGGCGACTCCTCAGGGATCTAGAACTAGAAATACCATTTGACCCAGCCATCCCATTACTGGGTATATACCCAAAGGACTATAAATCATGCTGCTATAAAGACACATGCACACGTATGTTTATTGAGGCACCATTCACAATAGCAAAGAGTTGGAACCAACCCAAATGTCCAACAATGACAGACTGGATTAATAAAATGTGGCACATATACACCATGGAATACTATGCATCCATAAAAAAGGATGAGTTCATGTCATTTGTAGGGACATGGATGAAACTGGAAATCATCATTCTCAGTAAACTATCGCAAGGACAAAAAACCAAACACCGCATGTTCTCACTCATAGGTGGGAATTGAACAATGAGAACACATGGACACAGGAAGGGGAGCATCACACTCTGGGGACTGTTGTAGGGTGGGAGGAGGTGGGAGGGATAGCATTAGGAGATATACCTAATGCTAAATGAGGAGTTAATGGGTGCAGCAAACCAACATGGCACATGGATACATATGTAACAAACCTGCACATTGTGCACATGTACCCTAAAACTTAAAGTATAATAATAATAAAATAAAATAAACACACTTTAAAAAAAAATTTAAAAAATTTTAACAATGTCCCTCTTCTTGAAGTATTTTTTTGTTTTGGAAAATATAACTTAAAAAATAAGTACAGTAACTTATGTTAACATGCAACAAGTTTATTATTATTTTAACAAATTAAAAATAAACATTTTTTCACTTTTAATTTGTTATGATAAATATCAATTAAGTATAACTCACGAATAAAGCCCTTCTCGAACCTCAAAAAAAAAAAAAGATCAACTGGTTTTCTGAAAAGATAAAATTAACAAACCTTCAGCCAGACTAAGAAAAAAAAGACAGAAGGCCCAAATAATAAAATCAGAGATAATAAAAGGAGACATTATAACCAATATTGCAGAAATTAAAGGATCAGTAGAGACTACCATGAGCAACTGTATGCCCATAATTTGGAAAACCTAGAAATGGATAAATCCCTAGATACATAAAACCTACCAAGATTGAACTATATAGAAATCCAAAACCTGAACAGACCAATCACAGGTAGTGAGATCAAATCTCTAATGAAAAGTCTCTCAGCAAAGAAAAGCCCAGGACCTGATGGCTTCACTGCTGAATTTTATCAAACATTTAAAGAAGAACTAATATCAATCCTACTCTAACGATTCCAGGAAATAGAGGAGGAGGGAATACTTCCAAACCCATTGTATGAGACCAATATCACTTTAATACCAAAACCATACAAAGACCCATCAAAAAAAGAAAACTACGGGCCAAAATCTCTGATTAATGTTAATGCAAAAATCCTCAACAAAATACTAGCAAACTGAATTCAATAACACATTAAAAAGATTATTCATCATGACCAAATAGGATGTATCTCAGGGACACAAAGATGGTTCAACATAGCAAATAAATGTGATACGTCATATCAACACAATGAAGGGGAAAAATCATATGATCATCTCATCATAGATGCAGAAAAATCATTTGGTAAAATTCAATATAGCTTCATGATAAAAAACCTTCAAATAAACTGGGTATAGAAGGAACTTTAATCAACATAAAGAAGCTATATACAGCAAACGCACAAGTAGTATCATACTGAGCGAGGAAACACCGAAAGCCTTTCTTCTAAGATATGGGACATGACAAGGATGCTCACTTTTTACCACATTATTCAACATAGTACTGGAAATCTAACTAGAGCAATCAGACAAGAGAAGGAAATAAAGGGCATCCAAATTTGAAAGGAAGAGGTCAAATTATCATTGTTCACAGAAGATATGATCTTATATTTAGAAAAACCTAGTCTCTACCAAAAAAAAAACTATTAGAACTGATAAATTCAGTAATGTCGTAGGATACAAAATCATACAAAAATCATTAATGTTTCTATATGCCAACAAAGAACAATCTGAAAAAGAAATTTAAAAAAGTAATTCCATTTACAGTAGCCACACATAAAATTAAATACCTAGAAATTAACCAAAGAAATGAAAGATCTCTAGAATGAAAGCTACACAAAACTGGAGAAAGAAATTGAAGACACAAAAAATGGAAAGCTATTCCATGTTCAAGCATTGGAAGAATCAATATTGTTAAAATGTCCATACTATTCAAAGCAATCTACAGATTCAATACAATCGCCATCAAACTACTAATGATATTCCTCACAGAAATAGAAAAAACAATCCTTATTTATTCGAAAACACAGAAGACCTAGAATAGCCAAAGCTACCCTGAGCAAGAAGAACAAAACTGAAGGAATCACAATACCTGACTTCAAATTATACTACAGAAGTATAGTAACCAAAACATCATGGTACTGCTATAAAAACAGACACACAGACCAGTGGAACAGAATGGAGAACCCAGAACCCAGAAAGAAATCCATACGTCTATAGTAAACTCATTTTTTACAGCAGTCCCAAAAACATACACTGGGGAAAGGGCAATCTCTTCAATAAATGGTGCTGGGAAAACTGAATATCCATATGAAGAAGAATGAATCTACACCCCATCTCTTGCCATATACAAATCTCAAATCCAAATGGATTAAAGCCTTAAACTAAGACCTCAAACTCTGAAATTACTACCAGAAAACTTTGGGGAAACTCTCCAGGACTTTGGTTTGGACAAAGATTTCTTGAGTAAATACCTGGGAAGCACAGGCAACCAAAGTAAAAATGAACAAATGGGATCACATCAAGTGTAAAAGCTTCTGCACAGCAAAGGAAACAATCAGCAAAGCGCAGAGACAACCCAAAGAATAAGTGAAAATATTTGCAAACTACCAATCTGACAGGGAATTAATAACCAGAATATATAAGGAGCTCAAACAACTCTGTAGGAAAAGAAAATCTAAAAGTCTACTTTAAAAATGGGCAAAAGATCTGAATAGACATTTCTCAAAGGAAAACATACAAGTGGCAAAAAGGTACATGAAGAGGTGCTCAACATCACTGATCATGAGAGAAACGCAAATCAAAACTAAAGTGAAATAGCATCTCACTCCAGTTAAAATGGCTATTACTCAAAAGACAGGCAATAACAAATGGCTGTTATCCAAAAGACAGGAAAAGATGTGGAGAAAAGGGAACTCTCATACACTTTTGGTGAAAATGTAAATTAGTACGACCACTATGTAGAAGAGTTTGGAGGTTCCTCAAAAAACTAAAAATAGAGTTACCAAATGATCCAGCAATCCTACTCTTAGATATATACCCCAAAGAAAGGAAATAAATATTTGGAAGAGGTATCTGCACTCCCGTGTTTATTGCAGCACTTCTCACAATAGCCTAGATTTGGAAGCAACCTAAGTGTCCATCAACAGGTGAATGGATAAAGGAAATGTGGTACATAGACACAACGCAGTGCTATTCAGCCATAAAAACGAATGAAATCCTGTCATAAAAAAAGAATGAGATCCTATCCATAACATGGATGGAACTGGAGGTCATTACATTAATTGAAATAAGCCAGGTGCAGAAAGACAAACTTTGCAGGTTCTTACTTATTTGTGGGAGCTAAAAATTAAAAGAGTTGAACTCATGGAGATCAAGAATAGAATGATGGTTACCAGAGGCTGGGAAGGATAGTGAGGGGGTGGAGGGGAAGTGAGGATGGTTAATGTGCACAAACAAAATAGAATGGATAAGATGTAGTGTTTGGTAACACAGAAGGGTGACTATAGTCAACAAAACTGTATTGTACATTTAAAAATAACAGAGAATATAACTGGATTGTTTGTAACACAAAAGATCAATGCTTCAGGTGATTGATACTCCATTTACCCTGATGTGATTATTACACATTGTATGCCTGTATCAAAATATCCCATCTGCCCCATAAATATATACACCTGCTCTGTACCCACATAAATTAAAAACTTTAAGAACCCTGAGTGTTTACTTTCCAATATAACTAAGCATTCTAAATGCGACTTTGAATGAAAATTTCTTTATATGCCTCAAATTTGAAAATATGTAAGCCAGTCAAAGAATGTGTATTTATTATTGGAGACTCAATAATTAATGATGACAAGCTGTTAAGCTAGAGAAGTGGTTCTCAAGCAGGCATGATTTTGCTCCCTAGGGAGCACTATCAACTTCTGGAGACATTTTTGGATGTCATGCTATGGGGAGGAGGGAAGATGCTGCTGGCATCTTGTAGATAGAGGCCAAGGATTTCTTGTAATACACAGGACAGCCTCAATGTCAACTGTGCTAAGGTTGGGAAATGCTGAGCAAGAAGAATTGAAAGCCCAGGGCCAGGGTCTTCCAAAAAAAACTAGGCACACCTGTCCAGCAAGAGCTGGACCCACTGAGTTGTCATCTATGGCAGACAGAGAGGAAGAAATACCTTCCCACTCCACCTTCTGTCTTTTTGGCTGTGAAGAAAATGAGCATAACAAGGAAAAATCAGATATTTTCCTATCACCGTATGGAAGTCTCCATTTAGCCTACTACACAGATTAGAAAAAGGTATTCCCCTGACTTGACAGAGCCCCATTATACATGGCTTGATGAGTGGACCACAAGCTGGATTTAAGCTTTCACTTATCCTCTCAATTGGTCACCTTTGTGCAGTGCACAAACTATGCAACCGTATATGGCAGACCTCAACATAAGCACTAGTTCCACTAATACTACAAAACTTCATATAGCTTTTAATATGTGGTAACCATGAGATAACTCATAGTAAGAGTAATTAAAAGGAGAATAAGACAGATTGAAAAGAAGATCAAAGAAGAGGCATCTAAAAGTGAGACAGGGGTTTGTGGCAGTTATCTTAGAAGGATAAGTTGCCAAATGTAGGCTCTCTGTCAGGAGCCCAATACAAACACTGGAACAAAGAAAGACACAAGAAAAGATTAAAAGGGTAGATATCTTTAAAAGCTTGGGAAAAAATAGCTATAACTGGGGAGAGGCAAGGGAGAGTAAAGAAAGGGAGTGATTACCTTAAGCTCCTATGTGGAAAAAGTCAGTTGGGGATTACTTTTAAAATTCTAATTAAACTGGCTTGGCAGTTTAATGAGGCACTGTCACCTACACCCTTTGAAAGCTATAGACCAAATATCTCACTTAAAGCTTATAAAGATTTACCTTAATGAAGGTTAATTAGCAAAAAAGTGGCTATCAAATAAGAAATAAAAGGAAATAAGCTCAGGAGTCATAAGAAAATTTAAATAAATCATAGTGAAGAACTTGTGCCAGAGTAAGTTTCTAAATATCAAAAATAATCTTTGATTTACAAATTTAGTTACAGAAAATGTTATAGACTTATTCTCTGGAAAGATACTTAAAAATATGTATCTGCTTGAGGTAGTTCTGAATAAAGACAGGAAGAAAAGAAGGTAAGCTAAAAAGAAAACTTTGGAGTATTTAAAATAGGATGCATACTATCTCTGTGAGATGATTTAGTGAAGAAAATAGAATATCCAAGATTTTAACTCCTCTGCGGACGACTTGTTTTACAGAATTAGAGGAGACAGCACTGATTGCAGTGACAGAAGCGGTGCCAGTTAACTCCCCACCATCAAAAGTATCTTCTGCTATAGCCTGGCACAAGGTGTGAAATTTCATTTTTAAAGATTTACTTCTTTGTCATTGTTATGGTTTAAAAGCTATAATCCTCTCTGAGAGTTAAAGGACATAACTTGTGAAAAATCATTAATTTCCTGGTGCTAATTTAAATTCTTTGATAATTATCTGGGAGGGGCTTAAAGGGGGTGCAAAATTGCCTTTCGGAAGGGTTTGATTGACATTGCAACAGTCTGCTCAAAGTCTGTGAGAGTATGAATGCCTATTTGTAAATCTGCCGTACACACATACACACATATATCAGAAATGACAATAATTATATATAGTATACACAAATATGTCTGTGAGTATGTTTGTATAAAACTAGCATATAACCAAATACCTACATACCTGATGTGGTATTGTATTTGATCCACTGTAAAAGTTCTTCCTGAGGCAAATTATTAAATTCTCCTATTATGCTCCATTGATTACGGAGGTTTGCATAACCTTGTATTGACATCACTGTTAGGATGCCAAAGATAACATTCTCAAAACGAACTCTGCGAAAAAGCCAGCCAAAGAGCTGAAACGAAATAAACCATTTATTTCTAGTTCTTATATGAAGAGTACTGTAGGGTCAACAATAAATTCTCACCTTGTTACTCAAACCAATGTGAATTACCCTTTGACAGAAGCACACATGTATACAGAATTATCATCTCCGATTGTTTCTAAAGCAACGAATATGTCGGCATTACAGGGCCCAGGTGAAAATGAAACTTTCTCTCCCCTGGGAAGAATTAAGGAAGATATACCTGATCCTTCTAGTACTAATTTACTACTAAGGATTAAAATAAACAAATCACAACTGTGAAACATCTTAGAACTAAATCCTTTCATCCTTGGCTGCCTTTTGTGGACATGGTTAGTAGACAGGGAAGCCCTATTAGCATGACATATCTAGATTCTTCTCAGGAAAACAGGCATTATGATATTTTAAGGCTATACACTCATAATCAAAACTAAGTAAGGTGTTTGTAGAAGTACCTTAGGCCCAATATTCTAGCAATTTATCTAGTTCTTTTGTATGTTAGATAACAGTGATAGAACCCCAGAATTTCTTATAGATTCTTCCAGCCAGACAGGACCATATTAGAGCAATTACTCTGCATCTACTCTGGTATTGGATGAGTATTTCAGGGTACTTTTGGTGAACCAGGAAACTCTTTTTCTTTTTTTTTTTTTTTTGAGACAGAGTCTCACTCTGTCTCCCAGGCTGTAATGCAGTGGTGCGACCTCAGCTCCCTTCGACCTCCACTTCCCGGGTTCAAGCAATATTCCTGCCTCAGCCTCCTGAGTCGCTGGGATTACAGGCACACACCACCATGCCTGGCTAATTTTTGTATTTTAGTAGAGACAGGGTTTCACCATGTTGGCCAGGCTGGTCTTGAACTCCTGACCTCAAGTGATCTGCCCACCTTGGCCTTCCAAAGTGCTGGGATTTCAGGTGTGAGCCACTGTGCCCAGCTACCAGGAAACTCCTTTTTTTTCTTTTTTTCTTTTTTTGAGACAGAGTCTCACTCTGTCACCCAGGTTAGAGTGCTGTGGTGCGATCTTGGGTGACTGCAGCCTCTGCCTCCCAGGTTCAAGCGATTCTCCTGCCTCAGCCTCCCAAGTAGCTGGAATTACAGGCACTCGCCACCACACCCGGCTAATTTTTGTATTTTTAGTAGAGATAGAGTTTCACCATGTTGGCCGGGCTGGTCTCGAACTCCTGGCCTCAAGTGATCTGCCCATCTCAGCCTCCCAAAGTGCTGGGATTACAGGTGTGAGCCACCGTTCCAGGCACTCTTACACAAACCTGAACTCCAAAAGGTTATGTTCATGGACAGGATATTAACAGAGGGGAAATGTTTGCCTAATCACTTATTATAGAAATATCAATTAAAATCCAGAAATACTTTTCAAAGCCACCTGAAATTGCTTTTCTTGCTTATAGTGAATCATGAAGTAATATTTTAAATCATTTAACTTAAGTTAAAAACACTTAGTGTGTTTATATTTTGAATTAGTCAGCAAAGCCACGGTAACTACTAAGTATAGCTGCTATAGTTTTTATAGTATTGTTATACAAGAATGAATCCCTTACCTGTCGAGAGCATATCAAGGAAGCCATAACACACATGTGCGGTGTCAAAAACATCTTTAGCCTCATAATTAAAATGGCAAGGGCAGTAAACACTAACAACTGCAATGTGTGAAAAGCCAGCTATAAAAACACAAATAAGACAAAATCACATTTCTACTTTTCATATTTTTAAATTAATGAAGTATATTAAAACTACATTATTCATTAAGACAAAGATCTTCTAACTTAGTAATAAGCCTATCAGTATTCATTCAACAATAATTTATCAAATGTCTACTATGTTCCAGGTACTCTTCTGGGTGCTTCAGATACAACAGTGAGCAATTTCTGTCCTTGTATTACATTTAACTACATTTAGTAATGAAAGACAGACAATACATAGACATAGCAAATAAATAAATCCATTACATAGTCTACTGTAAGGCAATAAGTGCAGTTGGCAAGAAAATGGAGCAGGCAGAGGAGCCAGGGAGAGCAGGTGGTGGAGTGAGGAGGCGGAGGACCAACACAGTGGGCCTCACTGTAAAGTGACAAAGTTACTAATGCATCCCTGATCCAAAAATCTGAAATCTACAATGCTCCAAAATCTGAAACTTTTGAGTACAAATATGATGTTCAAAGATTATGCTAAAACAAATGCTCATTGAAGCATTTTGGATTTTGGATTTTCAGGTTAGGAATGCTCAACTAGTAACTACATTGTAAATATTCCAAAATTCAATAAAATCTGAAATCTGAAACGCCTCTAGTCCTAAACATTTTGGATAAGGGATACTCAACATGTGTCATAAACTATCTCTATTAAGTTCAAATTCAGTTACCCACTCCTGTAAATTTGACCTTTACCTCAAGACCCACTTGAAGTTCTATCAAACAGGAAATATTTCCAGCCCACATTGATCTTTTCCTTTTCATGCCACAAAATAATTTTACACCATATAAAATGTTGTCTTATTTGTCTCCTTTGTAAAATGACACATACTGAAGGGCAGGAACATGACTTTAGTATCTTTTGTATCCTTCAACACTTCTGAGCTTGTCGCTGACTGACCAGCATATCTACGTGGTGGCAGATGGCCACCAGTCACAGGGCCAGGGGTGCCTGCCCTAATGGACTGTAGCTGATTAGCTCAGCAGGCTAGAAATCAAATGCTTGTTATTGTTAAATGAATGCAATTTAATTTAATTCTGTACTATAGTCATAAATCAGCCTTCTAGCTTTTAAATCCTTATTACTATTCAAAAGTAAGAGCAGATGAAAGAGTGAGAAGGATCAGCAGAAATTTATCACCAATGCTGAACAACTCACTGCTGATGGTGCATCAGCAGCAAGGTTATACCTTTGTCAATTATCCTCAAACTAGAATTTAATACACAAGTCTACCAGAGATTAAAATGAAAGCTTTACCTCACTGTGTTCAAGGAGCTGTTTTCTAGAATAAAATAAAAATATTTTCTATTTACTGAAGGTCTTTTATACTATGA
Source organism: Symphalangus syndactylus (assembly GCF_028878055.3). Taxonomy (NCBI): domain Eukaryota; kingdom Metazoa; phylum Chordata; class Mammalia; order Primates; family Hylobatidae; genus Symphalangus; species Symphalangus syndactylus. The sequence goes on along the minus strand of NC_072431.2, from coordinate 95,334,516 downwards.
ATACATAAAAATAAGCTTCATTTGTTTGATCTTAGATTTTTAAAATCTGACTATCTCTAAACTACTTAGGAACATACATAAAAATAAAAATATCAGATAACAGTACAAAAATTACAACAATTTAAAAGTCATAATTTATAGTCATCCTATTCAAGATATGTCAAAAATTTGTTCTTTGGTTAAGACAAAATAGATTTCACAGATCCCTGGAGGTTGTACCTCTATGAATAAATGAATAGGATGACCTTCTATTCAACCTATATATACAGTGTATACAATACTTTAGATGACCACTGTTAAACTTTTGAGTTATTTTCACTTTTCACAATTACAAATAACACGGACACTCATGCATAAAACTTTGTAAGCATCTCTGAATATTTCCTTAGCATAAATTTCCAGAAGAAAAATTACTGGGTAAAACATAAATATTTTTAGTTTCAGAAAAGTTGTCCCTTTACAAAATACTTACAGTACACCTACTGTATTCTAGGCACTGTGCAATGAAATGAATACCACAGTCCCTGCTTATCCTCCGATCCTCACTTTCCACAGTTTCAGTTACCTGTGGTCAACTGCAGTCCAAAAATATTAAATGAAAAGTTCCAGGAAATAAACCATTCCTAAGTTTTAAATTGTGTACCATACCAAATAGTGAAATCTCAAGTCACCCTGCTTCATCCTACCTGGGACATGACTCACCCCTTTGTCCAGCATATCCATGCTGTATACGTCACCAGCCTGTTAGTCATGTAGTTACCATCTCAGTTATCAGATGGACACTGGTGGTATCTCAGTGCTTGTTTTCAAGTAACCCTTTTCTGACTTAATAATGGCCCCAAAGTTCAAGAGCAGTGATGCTGACAGTTGAGATATGCCAAAGAGAAGCTGTAAAGTGCTTTCTTTAAGAGAAAAGGTGAAAGTTCTCAAAAGAAAAAACATCATATGCTGAGGTTGCTAAGATCTACGGTAAGAACAAATCTATCCATGAAATTGTGAAGAAGAAAAAATTAATGCTAGTTTTGCTGTTGCATCTAAAACTGCAAAAGTTATGGCCACAGTCCATGATAAGTGCTTAGTTAAGATGGAAAAGGCATTAAATCTGTGGGTGGAAGACGTGAACAGAAATGTGTTCCGATGGTGGCAATCACATGTTTTACTCTCTGCAGTTTCAAGCATCCATTGGGGGTCTTGGGATGCGTCGCCCTGCAGATAAGGGCAACTGCTGTGCAGCATGAACAGTATGGAAATAATACTTATCTTCATGGAGTTTATATTAGAGTAAGACAAGAGGTAGGAGACTGCCTATTTTATTGTTCTCTTGAAAAGACTGGGTATTTTACTTTTATGAAAGGCTTTATAGCCTGCAGGGGCATTCTAATATGGATTTTGGGGGTGAAGAGAGAAACAGGTGTGGGAAGTAAGTTCAGGGGTACAGAGACCCATAGGTTTTTTAAAAGAGAAGTCGGGGAAGGTCTCTTAAGGTAGTAGTGGAGTCCGAATTATTCTATCTCCCTTGTAGCTCCTACCCTTTGTATGCAGTAGTTTTTTTTTTTTTTAAATCGAAGACAGGGGAAGGTCTCTTAAGGTAATAGTGGAGTCTGAATTATTCTATCTCCCTCGTAGCTCCTTCCCTGTGTATGCAGTTAACTGAGTGGGGTTTCCCCACTTGTCCCGAAATCTTCTAGGCACAACAGATTCCTGTAGTGAGCTGCATGCAAGGAAGAAGCCTGGTAGGTGAGTAATTATTAATCACCAAGAACCCTAAAAGTAACTACTGATACTTTATTTAAATCAAGTAGCTAATTAAAAATGTGAATATACAACCAAATCCCAAGACACAAATATCATGAAAAGGAAACATCAAAATAAATGAGCAAAAAAACTTGACCTCTCATGAAACAGCTAATGCAAATGAAAACTCCAATTATTGTCTTCACAGAAGTTTAAGAGGATAATACATCCATATAATTAAAATAAGCTCCAGTGAAAAGGAGTTTTCAGAAATTCTAAGAAAAATATATTTGCCTAATTTAAAGCCTCAAAAGAAAGTTGAAGAGCAAAATGTACACAGCTGAAGTTGAAAATATTAAAGACTCAGTGATGATATTCTCTGAGAACACAGAAAGAAAAGAAATAGATAATATGATAAAAAGCAATAACAGAAATTCAAAAAAGAGAGGCTAAAGTGAAAGAATAAGAGAACAACAACACACACACATCACCCCTCCAAACGTTATGAATTTCCAGAGAGAAAAACTATGTAGGAATTTTCATCTGTAATGCTCAATGCTAGAACACAAAGAAGCAATGTCAACAAAATGTTGAATGAAACCCACAAATATCTATTAACCAATCTATCAATCAAATATGAGGGCAAAATAAAGCCATTTTTCAGGTAAGAAAGCACCCAGAAAGCATGCCAATTCTACATGTCAAGGAAAAATAAATCAGTAAAATTTGAAGTCAAGTCCAAAGATTGCTGGTGTCTTTAATGTAAATGTTTAGAGACTTCTTAAAACATAACAGATAAGACAACAATTTAGAAAGTAAATTTCAGCATAACCTGGAAGGAGAGGGTGTGTAGGCAGGGACAAGTAAAAATATTCCGACAGTTCAGCGCTGAAGCAAGCAGGTCTCTAGGTACAGAGCCTGAGTATGAATTCTGCCACCACTACTCACTAGCTGTGTGCCTTTCAGAAAATTACTTACCTTCTTACTGACTTCCTCATCTGCAAATAATGGGAATAACTGACTCCCTTCTCACAAGGTGACTGTGAGGATTTATTGAGTTAATACTGGTAAGAAGCTTAAAATACTGTCAGACACACAGGAAATAATAAGTGTTAGCTACTATCGTTGCTGGTAACAGGTTTTAGATGCTGATGAATTCTTAATATCAAGACGAATATATTTGCTAATAATTTAAGAGAAACCACCAGGAAATATAGAAATGGGATATAGCTAACAATTCAGCAAGTATCAAGAAAATAATTTTTGAAAAGCACGATGAATAGAAAACATAAAATCAGATGGCAGGTAGAAGTACAAACACAGCAGTTATCACAGTTAATATGAAAATGGGTTAAATTCACCAATTAGAAAATGAGTATTAGAGGAATTTGTATAGAAAAAATCCAACAATGAGAAATATACGTAAACCAAAATGTCACAAAAATGTTAAAAAAAAAGAAGCATAAATACAGGTAAACCAGGCAAATCCATAAAAAGGAAAGCAGATGTGGCAATATTAATTTTATACAAAGAAAAATTTACAGCAAAAACCACTAAGTAAAGCAAAGAATATCCTTTATAATAAAAGTACAATCCTATAATAATCATGCAATGAACAACAGCACTATCTACATAAAGCAAACACTATTAAAATCACAAGACAATTTTGAAAAATTCATTTTTAATGTTGTATGTGAAGATAGCATTCTAAGAAAACAGATAAAGTAGAAAAATAAGTTGATGTACTAGACCATTTAGAATAGCACTATTAATAACATGATACAACATGTAAATTTGAACTTCCCCTAAATAAGAAATGAACATTTAAAAAATCCTCACAGAGCATTTACTGAAACTGAACATCCATCTCAATAAATAGCAAGTTAATTTTAAAGGCAAAATATACAACAAGAAACTAGTTAGACATTTTTAAAAATTATTATTATTATTATTGAGACCGAGCCTCACTCTGTTGACAGGCTGGAGTGCAGTGGCAATCTTGGCTCACTGCAACCTCCGACTCCTGGGTTCCAGCGATTCTCCTGCCTCAACCTCCCGAGTAGCTGGGATTACAGGTGCGTGCCACCACGCCCAGCTAATTCATGTATTTTTAGTGGAGACGGGGTTTCACCGTGTTGGCCAGGATGGTCTCGATCTCCTGACCTCGTGATCCACCCGCCTTGGCCTCCCAAAGTGCTGGGATTATAGGCATGAGCCACCGCACCCGGCCTAAAACTAGTTAGACATTTTAAGACATTCTTCTAAGTGATTTTGGATTAACTGATCAAAACTCAAATCACAGACTACACAGAAATCAGCATTAATGGTAATGCTACACACATCATGGGATACAGTGTGTCTTCTTCAGAGAAAAAGTTATAACTTTAAATGTATTTACTAGGACACAATAATGATTGATAATAAATGATGTGAACTTTAAACACAGGAAAACAACAAAAGTGCACTAAAAGAGAAACTAAGGACATAAAAATATAAGCAGAGATTCATAAAATGGAGAACAACCTTCACAAATATAAGGAATAAAACCAAAAGCTGGTTTTATGAAAAATCCGAAAAAGAATGACCTTGTTATGGACTAATGCAGCTGGTGACTTTCGGTTGAAGCCAGTGTTCATTTACTACTTTGAAAATCCTGAGGCCTTTTTTCAGAATTATGCTAAATCTACTCTGCCTCTACTCTACAAATGGAACAACAAAGCCTGGATGACAGCACATCTGTCACAGCATGATTTACTGAATATTTTAAACCCACTCTTGAGACCTACTTCCCAGAAAAAAAGATTCCTTTCAAAATATTATTGCTCATTGACAATGCAGCTGGTCACCCAAGAGCTCTGATAGAGATGGACAAGGAGATTAAGGTTGCAGGAAAGCAGGCTGGATCAAGGAGTCCTTTCAAGTCTTGTTATTTAAGAAATATGTTTCATAAGGCTATAGCTGTCATAGACAGTGATTCCTCTGATGGATTTGGGTAAATTGAAAATCTTCTGGAAATGATTCACCATTCTAGATGCCATTAAGGATATTTGTGATTCATGGATGGAGGTCAAAATACTGACATCAATAAGAGATGGGAAGCAGTTGATTCCAACTTATTTTCTACTTTATCTGTTATTTTCTTAGAATGCTTTCTTCTCATATAACATTAAAAATGATTCCAACCCTCATGGGCGACTCTGAGGGGTACAAGACTTCAGCAGAGGAAGTCACTGCAGATGTGGTGAAAACAGCAAGAGAACTAGAGTTAGAAGTAGAGCCTGAAGATGTGACTGAATTGCTGCAATCTCATGAAAAAACTTGAATGGATGAGGAGTTGCTTCTTACGGATAAGCAAAGAGAGTGGTTTCTTGAGATGGAGTCTACTCCTGGTGAACATGCTGTGAACATTGTGGAAATGAAAACAAAGGATTCAGAAGATGACATAAACTTGGTTGATAAAGCGTGGCAGGGTTTGAGAGGACTGACTCCAATTTTGAAAGTAGTTCTACTGTGGGTAAAATGCTATCAAACAGCATTGTATGCTACAGAGAAAGTTTTCACGAAAGGAAGAGTCAGTCAATGTGACAAACTTCATTGTCTTATTTTAAGAAAGTTCCACGGCCACCTGATCAGTCAGAAGCTATCACCATTGAAGCAAGACCTTCTACCAGCAGAAAGATTACAACTCTAATGTACATGTCAGGATAGACATTATCCAAAAAACAAAAGGTAATAAGTGTTGGCAAGAATGTAGAGAAATTGAAATCCCTGCACAGGTGGAATTTCAAATGGTGCACCTGCTATGGAATACAGGATGGAGGTTCACCAAAAAAATATTTAAAAAATTAAAAGTAGGACTACCAAAAAATCCAGTAATCCCACTTCTAGGTATTTATCCAAAACAGTTGAAATCAAAATCTCAACAAGATACTAGCACTCTCATGTTCACTGCAGTGCTATTCATAGTCGTCAAGATGTGGAAACCGACTAAATGCCCATCAACAGATGAATAATGAAAATGCAATATACATAAACAATGGAATATTGTTCAGCCTAAAAAAGAAAGTAGGAAATTCTTCAGTGTGAGACAGCATGGATGAACCTGAAGGGCCTTATGCTAACTGAAGTAAGCCAATCCCACAAGATATGTAATGCAAAATTCCACTTACATGAGGTATCTAAAATAGTCAGTCATAGAGTGAAAGAGTGCAATGGTGTCACCAGGGGCTGAGATGAGGGGAAATGGAGAGATACTAGTCAACAGGCTTATAGTTTCAGTTAAGCCAGATGAATAAGTTCGAGAGATCAACTATAGAATGTTATACTTATAGTCCACAATACTGTATTATACAATTAAAAAATCGTCAAGAGGGTAGATCACATGTTAAGCATTCTTACCAAATTTTAAAAACAAGTGTAGTTATTAATAAGGCGAAAAAATATATAATAATCCCCAAAATATTTTTAAAGCCATTTTTAAAAAATTTAACATTCATTTTTTACTGCTTTATTGAGTTACAATTCACACATTATACACTTTCAACATCTATTTTTAATTTAATTTTTTAAATTATCCTGGTTTATATGAACCAAAAGGAAACTTTCTTTTTTTTTTTTTTTTTTTTTTTTGAGATGGAGTCTCATTCTGTCGCCCAGGCTGGAGTGCAGTGGCGCAATCTCAGCTCACTGAAACCTCCGCCTCCCGGGTTCACGCCATTCTCCTGCCTCAGCCTCCCGAGTAGCTGGGACTACAGGTGCCCACCATGACGCCCAGCTAATTTTTTTTATTTTTAGTAGAGACGGGGTTTCACCATGTTAGCCAGGATGGCCTCAATCTCCTGACCTCATGATCTGCCCACCTCGGCCTCCCAAAATGCTGGGATTACAGGTGTGAGCCACCGCGCCTAGCCAAGGAAACTTTCTTAATGAAATAAAGGCTATCTATTACATACTAACAGCAAATGGAACAGTGAGACACTAAAGGCATTCTTCGCTTTAGACTCAGAAACAAAATAAGGGCAAGCCCATCATCACTGCAATTCAAAGTTGTTCTGGAAGTTGTAGCTAATACACAAGACAAGAAAGTAAAGAAGTATAAATATTAAAAAGTTATTACTGTTTGTAGATTATATGATAACTTGCCTAGAAAATCCAGAGCATCAATGGAAAAACTATTAGAACCAGAAAGAAAGTTTGGTAACGTGGCTAGATAAAAACGTGTTGCAAAAAAAAAAAAAAAAAGTAAAGCAGCTTTCCTATAAACTAAAATATCAGTATAAGAGACAATCTAAAACAGACTCAAGTACAATGAGAATTGATAAATGATAAAAGCTGACATTTGGGAAAAAGATTTATGCAATACTGTGTTGGGACAATACCTCATTACAGGGGGAAAGGTAGACTCCTCTATGTCACTATAGCACAAAATTAATGCAAGAGTAATAAATCACCTTTATGTAAATAGAAACTTAGGAAAGAAAATACGAAAAAATATTTTAATGTTTTTGGTGTAGGGAAGTGTTTCTAAGCAACATATGAACCCAGAAAAAATATATAACTGATTGTACAGAAATTTTGAAGTTCTACAAAGCAGAGACCATAAATGAACTATAAGTTGATATCTTGGAAGAAACTATGTAATACACATAAAAGACAAAATGTTACATCTATGGAAAAAGCAAAAACATAACACATGGCTGGCACGGTGGCTCATGCCTGCAATCCCAGCACTTTGGGAGGCCCAGGTGGCTGGATCACTTGAGGTCAGGAGTTCGAGACCAGCCTGGCCAACATGGCAAAACCCCGTCTCTACTAAAAATACAGAAGTTAGCTGGGTGTGATGATGGGTGCCTGTTATCCCAGCTACTCCAGAGGCTGGGGCAGGAGAACTGCTTGAACCCCAGAGGCAGAGGTTGCAGTGAGCCGAGATCGTGCCACTGCATACACAGCAGCGAGACAAAAAAAAAAAAAAAAAAAAAACCCACAAAACAACTTTTAAAGGTCAAAAAGAAACATAGTAAACAAACACATGAAAAGCTGCAAAACTCCACTGACAAAGAATTTACACAATAAAATGAATTGTTTTTACCTATCAGAAAAAATTAAAAGCTTGATAACGATGTTGGTGGAGTTGCAGAGAAATGGACACTCTCATCATTATAATTTCTCAGTTTTAACAAATTCTAAAATATGCAGGCCTCATAATCAGCAGTCCAAATTCACATATTTTATACTATAGAAATACTTAGAATAAGTGTACCAAGATACACGAATCAGGATGTTCAATCCTTAAAATATTGGTTTTTATGACAAAAGTTATATATAATCTAAACTTTCATTGCTATGGGAAAGGCAGTCACGCATGATGGTCAACAATAAAATCCTAAGACCATTATAAAATATAATGAAGATCAAGGCAGAGGCCCAAGACACACTATTAAATACAAGTAACAAGTTGCAGAATAAGAAGAAGACTACAATTCTATTTTTTTTAAATATTGTGTTTCTATATGTGTTTTCTAAAATAAAACATACAAAGCTACTTACAATCAGCACCCAGGGGAGCAGATCTAAGAGAGGGGAGTATTCCCTCTCTTTTTGATACATTGGTTTTTCAGAATATATTACTACTGGCCCCTGCTATTATTATTTTTGAGATTTAACCCGGAACCCTCTGCCCATACACAACAGGCCTGTCACTTTCAAATATGTAATCAATACATAAGACTTCCATATTCTGAGTAATTATCTTCCATCCACTGACCCCTCCGAGTCTGTTGCTTCCACATTACACCCTCTGCAATATATGAAGACAGTTGCCACATACCCTTCAATCTTCTATTATCCAATTAAATATCCCAAGTCCCTTCATGCACTCCTTATGGGAACAGTGTCCAGGGTTCTCCATTCATTCTTTTTAGAATGCCAAGACACATTTCCCTGGGCTCCATCTGTCCGGAACAATATAGAATGGGTCTATTATCCCCTTTATTTTGGAAACAGTTTCAACAGATGCACCTAAGAGCCTAACTAGCTCTTCTAAAAACCATACACAGCTGTTTATTAAAAATACAAGCATGGAGTATGGAGTTCATGGAAATTCTTTCTACTGTCTTCACAATTTTTCTATAAATCTAAAACTATTCTATAAAGTAGAAGTCACAAAATAAAATCAAATATTCTACTTACAAATATAAAATGTAACTTGAAAATTACTATTAGGTACTATGCTCACTACCTGGGTACAATATACCCATGTAACAAGCCTGTACATGTGCCCCCTGCATCTAAAATAAAAGTTGAACACTAAAAAACATGTCATTTGAGATCATATTTCCCTCAGAAGGAAATTTTCTTCACAATTTACTTCTTGAGTCCTGTAGCAATTTACTTACGTGTCACTGATATGATACATTTTGCTGGCATCTGCTTATGTTACTGACATTACTAAAACCATCCAAAAATGTTATACAATAAATAGTTTTAACAATAAGTTTAGAAGAAAATTCATAAATATTCAGGAACACAAATAATTATACCCCCTGAGAAAGTTAAAAAAGAAAGAAAAAGAAAAGCCTGACCAACATGGTGAAACCCTCTCTCTACAAAAAAATACAAAAATTAGCTGGGCATGGTGATGCACACCTGTAGTCCCAGCTGCTTGGCAGAGCTGAGATGAGATGATCGCTTGAGCCCAGGATGTCCAGGCTGCAGTGAGCAGAGATCATGCCACTGCACTCCAGCCTGGGTGACAGAGCAAGACTCTGTGAAAAGAAAAGAAAAGAGAAAAAAGAAAAGAGAAAAGAAAAAAAGAGAAGAGAAGAGAAGAGGAAAGACAAGACAAGACAGAGAGAGAGAGAAGGACGGAAGGCAGGAAGGAAGGAAAGGAGGAAGGGAGGGAGGGAGGAATTCCAAAAATAAATCTTTAGCTTACTGACTTTAGATTCTAATGATATAATTTATCAATTTAAACTTTGAGTTAGTTCACAAATATAAATATCTCCAAAACAAGTCCAAATACATATAAGAAATCTGTAAGAATAATATTTTTAAGGAAACATTTAAGTTTGGTTCATATCTCCTTTCTTAATCATAATACTAAAGTTTAATGCAGATTCATTTGAAAAATTAATGTTAAAGTAAATTATTTAATAATGGAATACTGTATGTTTTAAAAACGATGATATAATTACCTTAGATAAATGTTTGTAGCTAAAACACACGAAATATCACGAACAGTCTGTGAATAGAATCAAATCAATGAAACTTTTGTAAGGAATACTGCAATATTTAAAATGCTCTGATTCATTAATGTAAACACTCCGCCAAGGAAAGAAGTATTTTTTAATGTTTAAGGGAGTCCTCAGGAACAGGACGGTCGTACTATAGATGCCTTCCTTTTCTCCTTCCAATAAGTGACTTCACATCATTGAAAACTAAATGACCATCAGAAGTATCCTTGGGGTGAAAAATAAGCCACAATAGGACAAATAAAGACTGAGGGGTTTATAAGAAAGCAGAAAGGAAGGAGTGAAACTTGGCTGGCTGCAGGGATGAGAGAGAGAGAGAGAGAGAGAGTGTGTGTGTGTGTGTCTATGAAACTTGGCCGGCTACAGGGATTTGTGTGTGTGTGTGTGTGTGTGTGTGTCTATGAAACTTGGCTGGCTGCAGGAATGAGTGTGTGTGTGTGTGTGCACATTTGTGTATGTGTGTATGAAACGTGGCTAGCTGTAGGGATGTTTGTATGTGTGTGTGTGCATGCGCGTGTGTGTGTATGAAACTTGGCTGGCTGCAGGGACGTGTGTGTGCGTGTATGTGCTATAGCACAGACTAGCACATGCCCCTGCTAGTGCACATGCATAGTTCAGGTTGTGGTGTGTCTGGAGACTAGTAATGTATTTATAAGTCTTGGATCTTAATTTTTTAAAATATAGCAGTTGTGGATCTAGCTATCAGTTTCGCTCACATTGGCTGACTCTCCGCTGAATAGTTAATTCATGCATTGGCCCCTCTAAGTGGAGCCTTAGAAGAATAACTCGACATTTTGCCTTGATGGAAAAGAAACAGGCCAGTAGAGAAAATCTTCATTCTAAGCCAGCATGGGCCAAAAGGACGGTAAACCTGCTCACATTTTACTCATTCTTCCTTGTTTCCTTTATCCTGACCCTTTCCACGTGGTCCCCAGGGAACTGGATCAAGGGTGAAACAACAGAGATGTTGAGGGAGATACCCTTCTCATTCTTAAATTACTCACATCTCTGTGTAAACAAAGGAGTGAGAAGTGTGGCAACTAAAACTACATAGAGAAGATATGCAATTTGACTGTAAATACAGAAAACTCCTTTCGACAAGAACACAACTGGTATGGTGGTAGGGAAATCGCATTATTGTTATCTGCTTAAAAGTATACAGTAAATACATACTGGCTTAAGACTTGATAGTTTGTAAATAATATAAATAAGGATGGCTCAAGACTGCTAAAAAAAAAAAAAACCCACTGTGTTAACCATGCTTTTAGATAAACTCCACCCAGACCAACAAAACCTACCAGTGGTATTTGAAAGATTATTTTTTTCATTGAGATGTTCTTTTCTTCTGTCATGAAAACAGTGAACATGTAGAAAAGTATTTTTTAATTAGCTATACAAATTTCTTCTATGCAGGCCCACTCAAAATAGATCAAGACTTCACTGTGCTTTATATTTGAAAGATACTAACATTGTTGTCACTGGACTTTTCATGGACTTTTCTTTCATAACACCTATAAAAATTTTAATTCTTTAGACATTTGTGCGATTATTTGCTTCATGTTTGCACCCCCACCCCCAATAATCCAGGATTGTAAGTTCCAAGACAGGAGTGGCCACGTTTTATTTGTCCGGGTGTACCTACAATGTTAATGTAGTCCTTGATATACAGTTGGTGACTGGTATATATCTTTTGAAAGAAAAAATAAGAATACCTTTTATTATGGCTTTTTATAAAAAGATCGATAATGAAAGATCTAAATAAAAAGCAAACTTTTAGAGAGAGAAAGAGTTCATCCTAAAAATAACATGGAATTCTGAGCAATTTGCATTATTATAGTCCTTATATTGATGCCAAAAACAAATAATAATTTGTGTAAAAATACCTTTTTAAAGATAAAACATGTAATCACCATAACAACTGGAAGCAATAATGTCGTTGTGTATCTCAGCGGAGTCTGAAATATACCAAATTATTCAAAATAGTTACTTACAATTTTTACATTAAATTAGTAAACATCTATGTCAAACTAAGTGCCATGACAACATTCCTTAAAAGTAAAAGGTTAAATTTCTTTGTCATCAACAGAACATATATTTATTGTCTTCTATGCCTTAATAAAATAATTAAAATTATAAAAAGTTATAAAAAGTATTCCAAAAGTTTAATGAAAAATGTATTATTTTAATAAAACTAGAATTGCTATATCTATTTTTTTCTCTTCTTTTTTTATTTACATAATACTAAGTTTTAAAATGTGTGTTTACCGATCCCTGGGTCCTACGTTGTAACTTTCTGTACTACACAGCTCTATTATTTTCAATAGTGAAACTAGAGCTAACAAGAAAAAAGCTAACCAAAGTTAATGACTAAAACTATGAATAAGTACAGAAATAACATTGGCTAACTAATTCTGATGACCTGTTATTGTGAGGAGTAATTTACCATGTAACTAAATTATACATTTCTTAAAAGCAAGAAACCAGTTCATTTTCCTCTGTTGTGCTATAGCAAACTGCCTCATGGATAACTAGTGGTCAATAATAGTTTTTGAATGAATGGATGACTGGTTGGATGGATAAGAGAAGAATGTAAAATTTTATTATTTACCACTAATTCAGAATTCATAATGATTACACAAGGAATAATCAATCCAGTAGCAACTTTGTTATGTTCTATGAAGAAAATTAAGCTACAAATAGAGGAAAGAGCCCTGGATTGAGAGTTTTAGAATCCATTAGCATCCATGTCCTGATCTTGGCTTGTGTGTGCTTTAGGCAAATCTTTTAAGCTTTTCTTTTTATCTGCAAATGAAAGAACTATACGGCTTGGTCTCTAAGAGCCCTTCCTGATCTTGTGTTCCATGATTCTACAAAGAGGCCATTTTTTTTTTCTTTTTTCTTTTTTCTCTTTTTTTTGATACAGAGTCTCACTCTGTCACCCAGGCTGGAGTGCATTGGGGCGATCTCAGCTCACTGCAATCTCCGCCTCCAGGGTTCAAGCAATTCTATCTCAGCCTCCTACTCAGGCTGGGACTACAGGCATGCACCAACATGCCTGGTTAATTTTTGTATTTTTAGTAGAGATGGAGTTACCACCATGTTGGCCAGGCTAGTCTCAAACTCCTGACCTCAAGTGATCTACCCACCTCGGCATCCCTAAGTGCTGGGATTACAGGGATGAACCACCATTCCCAGCCTATATTTTAAAGCTTTATAACATGAACTTTTTAAAAAGAATAATACCTGGCATTTGTATAATTTAAAATGAATTTTTATATGTTCATTAAAACTCATCAGTAGCATACTTTTCTTGGTAATACCTTTTTAAAAATGTTATTATATTTGGGGTGTTAACTGTAATAAAACTGAATTTCTTAAAAACAGAAACAAGAATTTAGACTTTTTCCTGAATGTCCCATATTTCCAAGTGACCTAGATTATTAAAAGTAATTGATTTGTAATAATAGTAATTATTATGTCATACAGTATGTTGAACACTCTTCTCAGATTATCTCATTTAACCATCATCAATAACTCTATAAGATAGAGGCTATCTTTTTTTTTTTTAACAGACAAAAAACAAGTGAGGAAGGTAGATTAGCAAAAGTTACAGTAAAAAAATATAAAATCAGTTGACTGTTTCTGAGCAAAAATTTTGAATTTCAGATTTAAAAAAAAACTAGAGCAAAAACTCATATTAGTAGAGAAGGGAAAAAGAAACATTCATACCGCTTTTTCCATGAAGTCAAATTCGGGAGCACAGGTGTATATTAAAGTATCAAAATCTGTATACCTTAAGATTCTGGCTGCTATAAGATCACTCAAGCGAATCTGGGAGAAAATAAAGTAAAATGAATTAAAATTACACAAATGATTATAGCCCATAGCCAGTAATACTTTATTGGTGTAAGAATAACAAAGTTTATAGAGCAGATAAATCCAATGTATTTAGACATCCCTCTAAGAAAACAAAAAACTACAGTGAACCAAATATACCATGTGCTGACTTCTCAAGATAACTGAAAATAAAGAGAAATATCAGGAAAAATGAAAAGTAGAAAGAAGTCAGAAAAAATAAAGAGAAGATGATAAAGAGTGAGCTAAAATCAATATCTGCTGAGAAGAAACCACCATGTAGTTAATTACATTTTATAATAAGACAATTTATCATGAAAAACTATTTTACTTAACCTCTTTCAACATACATTGTAGGTTGTAAGCTTTCTGTGCACTGTTATTTTCACAAAGCCTCACAGACTGATTACAATATTTGGTACTTCTTTATGTTTTACAGACATATATTCAAACCATTGAATATGAGACCTGATCCTCATAAGAATTACAACAATTATACATACCACTTTGATCTTTGACTTAGCTATTTGATCTCCAAGGCTAAAAATAGATACCAACAACCAAACCCAATGCAGAACTTCTATTTTTCTACTGATTATTTACAACCTGCTCTTGGTGAGACAATTATTTTTCCACAGTATCCTCAGAAGGCCAGAAAAAGGAAAATATTTGGCAAGTAAACCCTTAATTCAAATTATTTTATAGTGACAGAAATTATTTTATAACAAGTTTGATGATTATGAGTGGTTTTCATTCAATTATTTTTCCTAATCTACCAGTACTCAAGGATAATTTAGAGTTGCACTTTAGTTTTCTAATTTAGAATAGGCCTGGTGACTAACAGTAATTTAACCAAACCACTATAATTTCAAGTCTTCCTCATAACTGTCACATAAAGGAAGTCACTCAGGACTACCAAGGAAGTGTGTTTGTATTTTTTTTTTTTAATTTGTAGGGCAGGCATGGTGGTTCACACCTGTAATCCCAGCACTTTGGGAGGCCAAGGCAGGTGGATCACTTGAGGTCAGGAGTTTGAAACCAGGCTGGCCAACATGCTGGAACCCCATCTCTACTAATAATACAAAAATTAGCCAGATGTGGTGGCACGTGCCTATAATCTCAGCTACTCAGGAAGCTGAGGCACGAGAATCGCTTGAGCCCAGTTGATGGAGGTTGCTGTGACCCGAGATTGGCCACTGCACTCCAGCCTGGGTGACAGCATGAGACTGTGTTTCAAAAAAAAAAAAGATTTAGATTTGTAAAGAGCTGGGGGTCAATGTGGAGTAAGTGTGAAGTAAGGCAAGAACCATAATCATGAACAAACTTAACAGATAAATAACTTAGAAAGTCTAAATAAAGTTTATCGTAAGACATATAAAGTTAAAAACAATAAAAAGGAAAGGAGAATGGGGAAATGTGTCAGACATGCCAAAGAACAGCAGCAACAAATAAACTAATAAACCACCATGCAAAACTAGCAATAAATGGCAAATGCTTACATTTAGAAATTTTATTTAATATAAACATGTTGCAGTTATATTGCATAGAGATAGCATTTGACCTTTTAGAGAAGTAATACTATAATCCCTTGCCAAAGTACATAATTTCAGCATCAAACAGGGCCCTAATTGGATAGCATTAAATGAGGTAAATTTCAAAATTGATTATTGTATGATATACTCATGTATGCTTATTTCTAAACAGAAAGTGCTAGAAATAAAAAGTAGATTCATGCATTGTTTTCTATTCCCTAAACCAGTTAGTTAAGCAGGGACTTAGGCCTTGAAAAGGGCTACTCTTTAAAACACTAACAAACAGCAATACTACATGAGGATAAATGCTCTGCGTGTATTTCCTAGAAAATGAACAAATCAACATTTTTTAACATTCTCTTTTTATATAGCAAGAAAGGCCTTAAAACATCAAATCATACATTGATTTCAGTCCATAGTTATAAATAAACAAAACAATACTGAGATTTTAAGAGTTCTATATTTTCAAAGCTAAGGACAGCCTCCCATATGTTAACATCTGCAATAAATGGATAACTTCTGATGTAAATAAACAACTAATTATTTGTATTTTAACCGAAATATAAACAAATAACTACTTAACAAACTATTAGTATTTTTTCCTAAAAGGGCAAGTCAGCATTCACGAATATTCTTTCTTTTTAGTGGGTTGCAAAGATCACTGAACGGCAAGACTTTATTATTGACTCTGCCAATAACTCGTCTAGAGACCTTGAAGAAGGCACTTAACCTCTGTAAAATGAAGATATAGGAATAGATGGTTTCAAAGTTTTCATTCAGCTACATATTTATAAGAACTTTTATGTTTTAACTGAAAAGTACTTACGTGGTCTGAAACGCCTAAGATTTTAGATGTCAGAAATTTCAAAATGATTGTTCCACACCACCAGGCACTACCTTGAATTAGCTAGAAAATAATACAGAAGTCCAGTATTTAAAACTACAAATCACCCAGCTAAAGTATTCAATTATATCTATAAATGACATAGAAAAATTTTAATTATGTGAGGTATAAATGATGAAGTTTTTTTAAAAAGTTCCTTTAGAAAATCTTGTTTAAAAGCAAAGAATTAAAACTGATGACACTGGTATAAAATATATAGCAACACTAGAATTCTACATGTCCTAAATCTTTTTTTTTTTTTTTTTTTTTTTTGTCTTAAGGAGTGAAAGGTTAACAGGCAAGAAAGAAAGAAGGAAGAAGAAAACAGCTCCCCGTACAGAGACAGAGGAAGGGGGGATTTGAACAAAGAAAAAACCCCGTGTGCATCGGAAAAGTGGCTGCTTATACATATCCTAAATCTAAAGGAAGTTTTTTTTTTTTTTTTTTTTTTGAGATGGAGTCTCACTCTGTCCCCCAGGCCAGAGTGCAGTGGCGCGATCTCTGCTCACAGCAAGCTCGGCCTCCCGAGTTCATGCCTTTCTCTTGCCTCAGCCTCCTGAGTAGCTGGGACTACAGGCTCCCACCACCACGCCCAGCTAATTTTTTGTATTTTTAGTAGAGACGGGTTTTCACCGTGTTAGCCAGGATGGTCCCGATCTCCTGACCTCGTGATCCACCTGCCCCGGCCTCCCAAAGTGCTGGGATTACAGGCGTGAGCCACTGCGCCCAGCCAATCTAAAGGAAGTTTTAAAAGGTTACTTCCTTTTGATTTCTGTTAAGAAAAGGGAGTGTTTATGTGTTTGTTTCTAAATATTATTTCTCAGCTGAAAATTCAATTTTTAAAACACTACCTTAAAAGTTCTTCTACCACTCCTGTGGAAATATATGAGCCCATCTTCAAGAAATAAGTTTGAAATGTGAAAACTTAAGCTTTCCTTTAAGAAAGAGGAATATGAGCTAGAACGGCAATGAGGCTTCTGTGTTGTTGTTGTTTATTTTTTGATTAGCCTTGATTAAAAAGGGAACAATTGTGTACTTCTGGTTAGCCTGGGGAAAGTTACAGCAGCCTAAATTCAAATCTCTGCATATATCAACCAAGAAGTAGAGCAATACAACCACATACATGGCAAAAAACTTCAAATTACCTATGAATTGAAAAGGAGGCAACGAATATATAGAGTTATACCTCAAGTCCCTGACCTAAGCCTTTGCAGAGAATGAGGGGAGACCCATGAAAGGATAAAGAAGAAAAGGAAAGATGGGTCAAAATTGGAAATAAAATAACCCAAGAAAGAGAAAAGTCCATCCTATGTGTAAAAAGATCTCTGGGAGATTGGTAAATGGGAGTACAGAGCAGGGCCTAAGAGTGAGTAGGGACAAAAACACTGATGTTAGAAAGGCATCATTTCTGGAAAGAAAGGAGGATAAAAAGGGGAGTGTAAGAAGGAAAAAGTATCCAGCAGGAAAAATGAGAACCCAAACCAAAAGACTATCCATCACTACTGCCATCATGCACAAAAAAAGAAAAAAGTTATTCATTGAAAAATATCACACTATGCTACATTTTCAGAAGAGGTTTGCACTTGGACTAGAAAACACAAAATAATAGATGAAAAAATGCCTATATAAATATCCAAAGCTTCTTTAAGAAGATAACAAACATGAAAGTCAAATATTTCAGCTAATGAAATCCACACCACTGAATGATAAAATCTCACAAAGCAGAAGAAAATTATGCAGAATTAAAAGTTGAGCTAAATATCCTCAAACGAGCATCCAGAAATATTAAAAAAGCAATTTAAACAAGAAATTCAAAAACCAAGAACAGAAATGGGGAAAAAAGCAGAAAGAAATAAAGAGTTTATTAGACATAGAAAGTGAATGGAAGAAAAGGAGAATACTATAAAAAAATAAAAACTGAATCACAAGATGATAAAAAGAAAAATTCAAATAAGTTAATGAAGGAATTGAAGTAAAGGCACTAAAACAATGATGAAGAATGAAAATGATACCAGAGAAAGAAGTGAGAAGTATCAGAGAAAGTGGTAGAAATGGAAGAAAGGCACATACTTATAACTGGAGTGCCTGAAAAAGAAAACCGCAACAATGAATCAAAACTAGTGTTTAAATTATAATCCAAGAAAACTTTCCAGAAATAAAAGAAGACCTGAATCGGCATTTGGAAAGGATCCAGGGGGTACTGGAAAAAATTAATCTAGTATGGTAAACTAACTCAAGACATCTTTCAGTAGAACTATAAGAAATGAAGAAAAATTCCTCAGAACCTCCAGGCACAAAAGTCACATAATTTATAAGGGACAGAAGAATTTGGCTAGCATCAGACTTGCTAAAAGAAACATACAAACCAAAGCAATGATGTAGACGCATTTTTAAAAAACTTTAAAAAGTGAGAACCAAGGATTTTATATCTAGCCAATCTGTCATTCAAGTATAGACATTATAAAAAAAAGTTTCAAATATGCAACAATTGAAATAATAGTAACCTTCCTAAATTCAAAAAGTTTAAAATAAAAGAGAATCATATACAGAAACAAAGCAAATATAGTCAAATACACATAAAACTTACAACAAAGGTTTTCACATTATCTCACAAAGCAAAGACAGACTCAATTTATGCTACACAGGGAAGACAAACAAAAACAGATTCAGAAAGGTGAAAAATAGAATGATGGCAGCAGCATGGCAGGCAAATACCGTTTCCATATGGAAACTAAGGAAGACATTTAAAGCAAGGATAAGAAGCAAATTCATGGCCTCAAAAGCTTTATCAATAAAAATGAAAGAGTGAAAATAAGTGAATTAAATCTTTGACTTAAAAATCTAAATAAAGAATAACAAAAGAAAGCAAAAAAAGTACACGAAAGGAAATACTCATGAGAAGAATAGTCTATTATATCTACCCCTCTGTATATCTATTTTGCTGTTTTATATTTCTTCCCTACATTCTAGGATTCCTTCTTGCATTTCCTTTTTGTTTTCAGAACTTTTAAAATTTTAAGTTCAGGGGTACATGTGCAGGATATGCATGTTTGTTACATAGGTAAACTTGTGCCATGGTGGTTTCCTGCACCTATCAACCCATTACCTAGGTATTAAGCCCAGCATTCATTAGCTATTTTTCCTGATGCTTTCCCTTCCCCTACCCTGCCCTGACAAGCCCCAGTGTGTGTTGTTCCCCTCCCTGTGTCCATGTGTTCTCACTGTTCAGCTCCCACTTATAAGTGAGAACATGTAGTGTTTGGTTTTCTGTTCCTACATTAGTTTGCTGAGAATAATGGCTTCCAGCTCCATCCATGTACCTGCCGAGGACATGATCTCATTTCTTTTTATGACTGCATAATATTCCATGGTATATATGTATCACATTTTCTTTATCCAGTCTATCATTCATGGACATTTGGGTTGATTCCATGCTATCAAAGAAGAGCTCATATAGCCAAGACAATCCTAAGCAAAAAGAACAAAGCTGGAGGCCTCAGGCTACCTGACTTCAAACTATATTACAAGGCTACAGTAACCAAAACAGCATGGTACTGGTATAAAAACAGGCACATAGACCAATGGAAGAGAATAGAAAACTCAGAAATAAAACCACGTATCTACAACCATCTAGTCTTCCACAAACCTTACAGAAGAACTTCAATTAACCATTCTTTAAGGTTCTCTGCTAGCCACAAATTATCTTAATTTTCATTGATTAGAGAATGTCTATTTCCCCTTCATTCCTAAAGGAAACATCCACTGGATATGTAATTCATGTTGACAAATGTTCTGCCACAACCTTCTGGCCTCCTTAGTTTCACATGAGAAGTTGGCTACAATTCAGCTCAATTTTGCCCTGTAGGTGATGTGTCATTTCTCCATACCTGCTTTCAAGATTTTTTTCTTTTCGTTTTAAAAGTTAACTTATAATGTATCTTGGCATGGATTTCTCTGGGTTTGTCTTACTTGGGAATCGCTCAGTATCTTCACTCTGCAGGTGTGTCTTTCACCAAATTTGGGGAGTTTTAGCAATTACTTCTTAAAATACTATTCAGCCGCACTCTCTTTTTCCATTGCTTCTGAAATTTTGATGATACAAATATTAGATCTTTTGTTACTACACCATAGGTCCCGGAGGCTCTGTCCTTTTTCCTGTGATTTTCTCTCAATTTAGATTGGGAGATTTCTATTGTTCTATCTTCAAGAGCACTGATTGCTTCCTCTGTAATATTCACTCCACTACCAAGTCCATTTATTAAATTTTAATTTCAGTTATTGTATTTTTCAGTTCTATAATCACCAAGTTGTTCTTTCTTAAAAAAAAAAAAAAAAGACAATTCTGTGGTGAGCTTTTATAGCCTTTTCATTTGCTTCCAGAGTATTTAAAACTGCTCATTGAAGTGTTTTTATGATGACTGCTTTAAAACCCTTGTCAAATAATCCCCACATCCTATTCATCTCAGTGTTGACATCTGTTGACTGTCTTTTCTCATTCAAGTTGTTATTTTCTTCATTCTTGCTATGATGAGTGGTTTTTCTATTGTGTCCATTTTTTATATTATGTTAGAGACTGTGGATCCTATTTTAAATTTCTATTTCAGCAGACAGTCACTTTGTTTTTAGATTTATCATGCAAGCCTTGGCCTACTTTTGTGTGCTATAGTTACAATGACAGTTTAGTTTTCAGAGCCTTTGCAGTGCTAGTGCTATTCTGGTCAGCTTGATTCATCTGGTGCCCTGGTGCTCTGTCTCAGCCCCAAATCATGCTGCCAATGTAGGAAGAATGTACTTCCCATGTCCTGTTGCCATGAGGTGGAGGGTGAGAGACACCAGGATTGTGGGGTAGGTGGTCGGCAAAGAGCAGAGGGCTCTTTCCTGGGCTGCCTAGTCCTAGCAGGGCACCTGTTAGATCCCTGCTGCTGCTACCTGCATGGGCAGCCTCCCTGGAGGGAACAGTAGATACCAGACCCACAGCATGGAGAGCATTTCCCTGGACCCTCTTTCTGAGTGTCTTCTGCCACTGGATGGAGTTTCAGGAGATGGCAGGCTGTGGTGTTTTTCTGTGAGTTCTGAGGTACCTAACTAGTCTGCCTTTCTATAGCATTGGGCTGGGATTGGAGCTACAGTTATGAAATCATGATTTCATACACACACACGTGCGCGCACACGTGCAGTGAAAGGCCCTAGAAACAAGGACACACTGGTAGTAATGAGTGCACATACCACTCAGGTCTTGATTTCCAAATACCATTCTCCTCTAAAAGGAACCAGGGCTCCTTGGAAAAATGGCTGATTCCAAGGCTAGCACAAGGAAAATCAAGAAAAGCCTGGAGCATTATAAATTTATAAAGACATGTCAACAAGACATCCAGCTTAGGAACATTCAAAACGGCTAGGCCTGGGACTGATATTTGTGTATAACATATGGTTTTTCTTATATAGATAGACTATTCCAGCATCATTTAGTGAAAAGTGACCTGCAAGACAATCTTGCTGAAATTGCTTTGAATCTGAACATCAACTGGGGGGAACTGCATTACATGAATATTCATACATATAAATGTGTTTTATTTTTCTATTTATATCTTAGAAATTTTAAAATAAATTTCCCCATACAAATACTGTATGTATTTTGTTAGATTCATTCAGATCCTATGCATTTTTCTTCCTAATACATAAGGCATATTTTTAAAAAATATGTTTTCTGTGTGTTGCCAAAGAATAGAAATGCAATTGATTTTTTAATATTAAACTTATTATCTAGCCATGGTATTGAATTCTTCTAATTTCTAATAATTTGTCTGTCAATTATTTTATTCTTTCTAGGTAAATATTGATACTATAATAAATTTTGCTTCTTTCTGTTTCTTTCCTTTTCCTATTATTTACTTTTCTTGCATTACTAGGCTAGTTTGGACCTTTAATAAAATGTGAAAAAGCACATTTATCTTTATATTGATTTTAAACAGGACACTCTAAATACCTTATTATCGGTAAGACTAATGACTGCTGAAGAATTTTACTGGGTTGAGAAAACTGTTATTTATATTGTGTTAAATGTTTTCATTATAAATGGGTGTTCAATTTCATCAATTTTATTTTCTGCATCTAATGGGATGATCATAAGATATTTTTCTCTTTTAATCTGTTAGTGTGATAATTTACATTTCTGGATTTTCCAGAAAAATCTTTGGATTCCTAGAATAAGCCAGATTTATCACAAGTGGATTATCTTTATCAAATATATGGCTGTTCTTGAGTTACTAATCTTCTATACTTTTGTGTGTAAGGAATGTTTTTAATCTAGGTGAAATTTTGAATCTACGCTCATGAGTAAGAATATCATTTCTCATACTATCCTTATCTGGCCTTAGTACTGAGCTTTAGATTATCTTGGAGGTTCCATTTCCCTTCTTGTAATGATTCTCATGCCTCATGGCACACACAAAGTTCCCCTTTGTAAATTTCAGCATGAGCTCAATTCAGTAATTACTTTGTCACCAAAAATTGGAGTCTCCCATTAAACAGTGAATTTGCTTCTATTGATGTTAAACTCTAAAATGAATCACTTAGATCTAAAAATACCGTGTTCAGGTTGTGTGTAATAAATAGTTATTTTTCCCAAAGACATACAGAGCTAAAAACAGAAAATAATACCTAGGGAGGCTTAAAAAACATGTAAGCTGAACATTTGGTTAAATCTCAACTTTTCCCTTCTTAGATTTTTTGTTTCTTTGATATTCTTGAATTTAAAACTTAGTCAATTCATGTTCTTTCCAGTCTACTACTGAAAATGTTGTTGAAAATGAAGACAGTAAATTTTCCTTTGAGTGCAGCCTTGGCAGAATTTTTTTTGATGTTTATGGACACTCTTCTATTTATTGTCATTTTTTCAACAGTTTGCAACTGAAATTCTGACCTTCTTTTGAGTTATTAAATTGCTCAATTTTTCTGAAGTGAAAGAATTATATATTACAAGTGTAATGTCGACATGTGAATTTCTACAAAGGCTGCATGCCTAAGGACAGGTGGCCTGGGTAAAGAGTCAAATTGGTAGAACCAACAAAGAATAATAAAAAGACAAAAAAAGCATCATGTCATTCATTCAACAACTTAGTGGACAAATCTTTCTACATTTTCACCATAAAGGATGGGAGAATGCCTCCAACAAGGAGAAAATAGCAACTCCTTCTATTTTGTTCTCTTGTATTGTGGGTAGGAACCTACCTCCTCAACTTGTAACATTTCCAGACTTATCCTCTCAATATATAACATGTAAACATACAGTTCATTTCTTCTGTCACCCAGGGTGGAGTGCAATGGGGTAATCATGGCCCACTATAGCCTTCCTGGGCTCAAGCGATCCTCCCACCTCAGCCTCCTGAGTAGTTGGGATCACAGGCTCATTTTTCTATTTTTTGGAGAGACGAGGTTTTGCCATGTTGCCCAGGCTGGTCTCAAACTCCTGGGCTGAAGCTCTGTGTCCACGTTGGCCTCCCAAAGTGCTGTGATTACAGGCGTGAACCACTGTGTGTGGCCCAGGGTTTATTTTTTAACAGAAGTACATCACAGACCAGAGAAAAAGAATATTGTCTGTCTCATATTAAGAGAATTTAGGAGTTGCACTACCTGCCTAATAACTTACTTTACTAGGAAACCATGGAGGTAATATTGGCCATCCATCTGCATATTTGGGAAGAAGCCAAACAAAAATTAGGTAGTGGCTGAGTTCAAATTAGAAGGGGCTGGGAGACCGTAAGGAAAATGTTAAAAGGACAAAAGTAATAGAGTCTAAAGTTGGAAGCAGAAGGAAAGACAGGCAGATGATGGATAGATGCAGAGGAAAGAAAAGGAGAAGGCTGGAAAGAAACTACAAACTTGAGTTATGTTGAAGGGAAGTTTAACTGAAGCTAAAGAGAGAAACTCAAGACAAACAAATTTTAAAAAGCAAGGCTGTATGGATATAGCAGAATGAAACATAAAGGAAGAGTGGCCTGAAAGTTAGCTGTGAAATACGTGAGCTAACTTCTTGAAAATGATTTCTAGTCCTTGCTAAGGACTATTTCCTTACATATCTATCTACCTTAGATAGTAGCTATTTTTAAGACAGTAGCTATTTATTAACTATAAGTCATTAGCATTTTAAAGCATATTAACTGTGTTCAGTTTATAGAAATAAAAAGTAGAATTTAAATAAGCTGCATTAAAAACATTGAATCTTACCCAAAAGTTGAGTTTAGATACTCCCAATTTTTGAATTTCATTTCTCTTTAGAATTATTGCCTAAAATGCACATAAAGGAAAATGAAACAATTCAATACAATTAACATTTATATTTTGTATAAATGGTACATTTCAAAAATTATATAGCCACCCTGTTCCATCTCAGCTATCACCAGCCATTTTCCTCCTTAACTGTTGATTTTTCAAATTTTGGACAAATTTTGGCAAATTTCCTTGAGGTGAGAGTTAAATGGTTTATGTGTCAAAAAGCTGCCTCTTGAATCAAGTTATTTCCTCACTTAGACAACCTGGCCATTTTCTGCAGGATAATTCCTCTACGAAGGTAAATGGTATGTGAGCAGATGAGAGCATCCATGCAAGTCTGTATGTGAGTTATCCAGCAACATTAGTGAACTAAACTAACATGAAAATCCTTCCTCTCCAAACTGCCAAATAAAATATTTAAACATGTTTAAAAAATGTATACTCATGTGAAAGAGAAGGAACTTCTCCGATGCTAGAAAAAAATATTATTTTTTAAAAATACAGTATTAATCAGCAGAGAACCACCACCCCTGGCAGTCTTTATAAAGGCCTGTAGAATAAGATTACAACTATAGGCTTGTATTGTAAGGGGAGGGCAGCAGAAGAGGCCTTGGGTCTATGCAAGGTAAGAAGTTGGAATTGAGACTAATACATAAAGCTAGGAAGTCCTCAAAACTATACCTGCAGTGCTATGGACTGAGTATTTGTGTCCACCTCAAATTCACAGACTGAATCTTTAATCCCCAGTGTAATGGTGTTTGGAGGGTGGGCCTCTGGGAAGTAACTGAGTCATGAGGGTGAAACCCTCATGAATGGGATTAGTGTGCCCGTATTACAAAAGACTAGAGAGTTGATGTCTCTCTCTACCATGTGAGGACACAGCAAAAAGGCTTCTGTCTGCAAACCACAAAAAGGGCTTTCACCAAAAACCAAATCAGCTGGCACCTTGATTTTTGAACTGCTCAGCCTCCAGAACTGTGAGAAATAAACTCCTGTTGTTTAAGCCATCCTGTCTGTGGTACTTTTGTTATAACAGCCCAAACTGACTAAGACACACAGTGACTAAGAATACTTCACCTATCATCTCTACAAGTTGATGGGTTATTTGTTTATTCCCAAGTTTGGGGTGAAAACTGTGCTCTCATGAGAAACTGAATTCTCGGACTTGCGTATTATTTAGACTTGGATTCCAATTTTGTATCATTTAGTTGGTGTAGAAATTCCCAAAGTGAGCCAGGATTACTAAACTTCCAATAGGAAAATACAAATGTATCAGATTATTCATTGCAACATTATTTGTAAATGCAAAAGTTAGGCAACAACCTAAATGCCCAGACATGGGAGAGTGACTGAATTACAGTAAATCCACAGTAGAACACTAGGAAACTACCAGAAAGAATGAGGAAAATCTCTATGAACTGCTATTCAGGATAGGTTGTTAAATGAAAAAAAAAGGCAAAAGACTATCTTTAATATAAGAAGAGGAGATATAAAAATACACATGTAACAGTTATTAGTACTCAAAAAAGCCCAACTAAATGGGTCAACCAGAAAACTAATGAGATTTCTTACATACAGGGAATAAGCAGTAACAGGGTGAAAAGGAAGGTGGAGAGAATGTGCTGGAAGGAATACTGGGAAGTATTTTCTGAGTATAATTTTATATATACATATATGTGTATATATGTGTGTGTATATATATGTATATATGTGTGTGTATATATATGTATATATAGTGTGTGTATATATATGTATATATGTGTGTGTATATATATGTATATATATGTGTGTATATATATGTATATATATGTGTGTATATATATGTATGTGTATATATATATGTGTGTATATATATATGTGTGTATATATATATATATGTGTGTGTATATATATATATATATATATATATATCTTCCTCATTGAAACATGGTAATGTTTCACCCAAAGTAACTAAAATCAATCAGAATGAAACTTCTGCTTCTGTCCA
Organism: Symphalangus syndactylus; assembly: GCF_028878055.3. Lineage (NCBI taxonomy): Eukaryota > Metazoa > Chordata > Mammalia > Primates > Hylobatidae > Symphalangus > Symphalangus syndactylus. The sequence continues at coordinate 95,308,005 of NC_072431.2, read as the reverse complement.
AGTTTGTATAACAGGAACCACATTTACTTTCTCACCCTAAAAAACTAAAATACCAAGCAAAATAGACTATAGAGACAACTATGAACAATTATATGCCAACAAATTAGATAACTTATAAGAAATAAATTTCTAGAAACATACAACCTACCAAGAGTAAATCATGAAAACACAAAAAAAATCTCAACAGACCTATAACTAACACGGAGATTAAATCAGTAATAAAAATTGTCTCAACATAGGAAAACCTCGAACCAGATGGCTTCACTGGAGAATTCTATGAAACATTTAAATAAGAATTCACACCAATCCTTCCCCAGCTCTTCCAAAAAACTGAAGAGAACACTTCTATACACATTTTATGAGGCCAGCATTACTCTGATACCAAATCCAGAAAAAGATACTACAAGAAAACTACAGGCCAGTATCTCTGATGAATATAGCAAAACACACACACACACACACACACACACACACACACAAATATTTCTATTAACAATGAGTGAAGGACTTGAATAAACATTTCCCCAAAGAATACATACAAATGTCCAACAGGTATTTAAAATGATGTTCAACATCGCTTATCATCAGGGAAATATAAATCAAAACCACAATGAGATACCACCTCAAACCTGTTAGGATGGCCATTATAAAACAAAACAAACCAAAACTAAACCAGAAGTAACAAGTCTTGGCAAAAATGTAGAAAAATTGGAATGCTTATGCACTGTTGGTGGGAATATAAAATAGTGCAGCCAAAGGGCACATCAGGTAGTCTACACAGAAGAGTTTGCTTCAGAGAGCAGCAATATTAGCCATAAACTAACCACTACTTTAATTCCAGCTAACAAATCTTAAAAGATCAGCCTATGTTCAAGTGGTTTAACTGCATCACAGAAAAAAGCTCAAGAATATCTATAGGAATAAGAAAATAATCCAGCAGCTAACAAGGTAAAAGTCACAAAGCCTGGCATCAAAGTAAACATTGCCAAGCATGCAAACACTTAAGAAAACACAACCCCGATATGAGGAGAAGTAACAATTAATTGAAACTGACACAGATGACAGAATTAGCAGGTGGAGGCACTGAGGCAGTTAGTATAACTGTATTACACATGGTGAACAAGTGGTAACAGAGAGAGAACATATTAACTAGAGACACAAAAATACTTCAAAGATCCAAAATGAACTTTCAGATATGAAAACTACAATGACTTAAAAGAGAAATACACTGGATGTGATTAACAACAGGTTAGATACTGCAGAAAAACAACTAGTGAACTCTTGAAGACACAGCAATAGTAACTATCCAAAATTAAATAAAGAACAAAAATAAACATAGGCTCCATGAACCACTGAACAATTTCAAGCAGCCCAATATGCATGTAATGAGAGTCCCTAAATGAAAGTGAGGTGGGGAGGCAGAAAAATATTTGAAGAAATAATGGCCAAAATTTTTCCAAATTTGATAAAAATTGTAAACCTAAAGATCTAAGAATTTCAATTAATCCCAAATACAAGAAACATAAAGAAAGCTATAGTAAGGCACATTATATAAACAAACTGCTCAAAATCAGTGGTAAAGAGAAAATCTTATCTCTAGCTAAGAATAGCTAGAGAAGTAACATATTATTTACAGATGAAAGCGTAGGGATGTCAACAGATTTCACAAGAAAAAAATGCAAACAACAAGACAAGTCAAGCAGCATCTTTTAAATTCTTAAGAGAAAATTGCTGTTAACCTGCAATTCTACACCCAGGAAACATACCTTTCAAAAATGAAGGCAAAATAAAGACTTCATGACCAGGTGATCTGCACTAAAGGAAATGTTAAAGGAGGTCTTTCAGACAGCAGGAACACAGTAGGTCAATCTGGCTGTACACAAGTAAAAGGCACCGAAAATGGTAACTACAGGGTAAAGATATAACATTTAAAAAATTTCAAATACTTTCAAAAGGTAATTTACTGTTTAAATAAAAACAAAAATTTATTGAGATTTCTATATCACATGTTTAAGTAAAATGTATGACAATAACATGAACTAAATTTTAAAATGCACTTTATCAAAATCTGTGGGATGCTGATAAAGCAGTACTTTGAGAAAAGTTTATAGCACTAAACACCTGTGTTTAAAAACAAAAAACAAAAAACAAGAAAGGTCTCAAGTCAATGACCTTGCTTTATACCTTAAAAAAAAAAGACTAGAAAAAAATGAGAGCAAAACCCAAAGTAAGCAAAAGAAATGAGGTAATAAAGATCGAGTAGAAATCAATGAAACAGAAAACAAAAACAGTACAGCAAATCAATGAAAACAAAAGCTGGTTCCTTGAGAAAATTAATAAAATTGATATACCTCTAACCAGACTGATCAGAAAAAAAATAGAGCACAAACATCTAATACCAGGAATGAAAGAGGAACTATCACTACAGATACTATAGATACATAAAAGAAATAAAATATTATGCCTTTGTCAATAAATTTGACATAATAAATAAAATTTAAAAAGTTCACTCAAGAGGAAATGGATAACACGAATAGCCTTGTACCTTATTAATGAAATGGAACTTGTAGTTAAAAACATTCCTACAAAGAAAGTCCTAGATGGTTTCACTGGTAAATTCTACCAAATATTTAGGGAAGAAATCATAATGATTTTACACAAATTCTTCAGAAAACTGGAGAAGAGGGAACACTTCATAACTCATTTTATGAGGCCAGCATTGCCATGATACCAAAAAAGGCAAAGATGTCACAAGAAAACTATGAACCAATTATTGTCACGAACTTAGGTGCAAAATCATAAGTACAATTTTAGAAAGCTGTATCCAACAAAAAATAATAAAACAGCATGACCAAAGTGAGGTCTATTCAAGGAATGCAAAGATGCTATAACATTTGAAAATCAACCAATATAATGCAGCACATTAACAAAACAGAAAAGAGAAACTATATGATTATATCATATCTTCAAAATTCATTTTTGAAAAAACTCAGCAAGCTGAACATAAGGGAACTTCTTTAACCTAATAAAGGGCTTCTCTGCAAAATCCTGTAGCTAACACAGTTACTTAAGGATGAAAGACTGAACAATTAAACAAAACTTACATTTCAAAATGAGCCATTTAAAATAAGACATTTAAAAATACTAAAATATGTGAAAGAATGACACAAATCAAAGTTAGAAAAACTAAGAAATGAGCTGACAGAAATCAAATAATTTGAAATAAAACAAAAATAATTTCAGACATAAAAAACTAGAAGGAATATGAGGAAATGAACATAATGCCTTAAGAGCTATAAAAGGTGAAGAGAAGAAACTTTCAGAAATAAAGTAGAAATAAGATAAAAAGTATTCAAGAGAAAGTGATACGTTTATAACCTATCAAAACTTATAACACTTTTAATAGCAACCCTTTTGGACAGAAGTAAAACAAGTACTCAAAGCAAAACATAAAAGAGACAGCCAGGCGTGGTGGCTCACACCTGTAATCCCAGCACTTGGGAGGCAGAGGCGGGCAGATCACCTGAGGTCAGGAGTTCGAGACCAGCCTGGCCAACATGGGGACACTCCATCTCTACTAAAAATACAAAAATTAGCTGGGCATGGTGGCAGGCGCCTGTAATCCCAGCTACTTGGGAGGCTGAGGCAAGAGAATCTCTTGAACCCAGGAGTTGGAGGTTGCAATGAGCCAAGATTGCACCATTGCACTCCAGCCTGGGCAACAAGAGCAAAACTCCATCTCAAAAAAAAAAAAAAAAAAAAAAAAAAAAAGAAGAAAAGAAAGAAAAAGTAAAAATAAAAGAGACAAGAATTTTACATAGAGCCAACTTCACTTTCAAGTAAAAGGCGACAAAACAAACCGTGACAAACACATCAGAATTGAAGGAATTCTCTTGTAGAACAAGACTAAAATAACCAAGATAACTAGGAGATAATGACATAAAGACTGGTGATAAATAAATGCATATTTATTCACATAAAAACATGAAATAAGGTTGATAAGGCAGAAAGTACAGTACGCAATACTCTATGTTCTGACAATATAGATACAGAATTAGTAAAAAAAAAAAAAAAAATGGGTGAAGAGAATGAAAGAAGGATATGCAAAATGTCTTTATTTCTCATAATCATGTGCGTGGTGCAGTATAGCAATTCTCATGCACACACTTTGGGAGAAGGCAAATGGATATATGATATTCTATCATCCTCTGGCTTCTTGAGACCCAAGAGAAACAAAAAAACAAATACAGGATAGAAAGAGTTAAGTAAAACCCTATATTCTTGAATTTGATTTGGAAATACCCATCAGAACTTGTGAGCTAGTTTACCATAAATGCATGCACACACACATATTTTCATGGTAGATTTTTTAAGAAAGAGAGAGAGCCTGCAACCTATAATATTTCCTAGCTCTGCCCACTAATAAGGCCTAGAAACAATGACCTACGCAGTAGCAATGAGCAACCTTGGGTTCCAGACTGCGGTCTTAAAACATCATTTCCCCAATAAAGGCAAGGAGGGTGCCTTGCAGGAATGGCTTCCTCCAGGTTTTGGGCAGTACACAAGAGAAACCTGGAAAAACTTGTCATACATGACACAAGTATGTTATCAGACCACCAGTGTCATGTCAGAGAACTTAGGAGAAACCTAAAGAGGCTCCCCTGGTCAACAAAGAAACAATCTGAGAATGAGTAAAGATATTAATTTCAATTAACTTGAAATACATCAAAAATGTTTAAATCCCTATGTTCCTAATGAAACCTAAACACACACATACCCAGCCCAAAGAGCCCACATTTGGAAGATGACAGGGAGACAATTCATTATTTTTAAAACTTGCAAATAAAGAGGTAAATCAACACTTACTTTACTTTTCCTAAATGAACGTTAGATGATGGATTAGAATGTGGCCACTTTGCAATCTCTAATGAATTAACAGATCCAGCATAAGGCACTGAAGGCTAGTACCATAAAGAGAGACATTATGTGCCTTTTAATGAAAGAACAATACTATAGACTTGCCAAAGTGATCAAGCCTGAAGCAATCCAAGTTTCCGATCCAATTTCTAATATATTAAGCTATAGCATGAGACAAAGGAACACACTTAGCTACACCACAAGAACTCAAAAAGCAAAATCTGGACCATGAAATCCTCCACATGTTCTATGACTCCAGTTCCTCAATAAATAAATTTCATGAGGATAAAACCAGGCAGATATGCAGGAAACTTGTAGCTAAAAAGAGAAACTTAAGTGATGAAACTATAAAGGAATGCTGGAAAGTTACTATCATAGCAGTCAAGACAGTCATTATTGTTTCAGGGCAGTACAAGGGAGTGCTTTGGGACAGGTCACATGGAGGGCTTCTACACTCGTTTAGAAAGTTATAATTTCGATATAATGGTAGTTTAAGAATGTTTGCCGGCCGGGCGCGGTGGCTCAAGCCTGTAATCCCAGCACTTTGGGAGGCCGAGGCGGGCGGATCACGAGGTCAGGAGATCGAGACCACGGTGAAACCCCGTCTCTACTAAAAATACAAAAAATTAGCCGGGCGCGGTGGCGGGCGCCTGTAGTCCCAGCTACTCAGGAGGCTGAGGCAGGAGAATGGCGTGAACCCGGGAGGCAGAGCTTGCAGTGAGCCGAGATTGCGCCACTGCACTCCAGCCTGGGCGACAGAGCGAGACTCCGTCTCAAAAAAAAAAAAAAAAAAAAAAAAAAAAAAAAAAAAAAAAAAAAAAAAAGAATGTTTGCCACATAATACATAACACAGTCAGCCCTCCACATCCATGGGTTCCAGTTGCTGCAGATTCAACCAACAGCAGATAGAAAATACTTGAAATAATAATAATACAGCAGTTTAAAAAATACAAATGAAAAAACAATACAGTATACAACTATTTGCATAGTATTTATATTGCATTAGATGTTATAAGTAATCTAGAGATGATTTAAAGTACATAGGAAGATGTGCATAGATTATATGCAAATAACACACCATTTTACACAACAAACTTGAACATCTGCAGATTTTAGTATTCACAGGGGTTGGGGGTGTCCTGGAATCAATCCCTGCAGACACGGAGGGGACATTGTACTCATCAGTATTAGCCAGCACTAAGTCAGCACACAAAACAATTGCTTTATGCAGTTTTATCTGTACTATATTTCAAAATAAAAAAGTTTTCATTAAAAGAGGTAGACGAGCACACTATTAGGAGTCCTCTACTCTGTAATGGTGAAATAGTTTGACAAAATGTTGGAAAGAAAGAGCATTTTTTCTGGGAGAGAAAGAAAAGGGATTACTATGAGGGGAAAAGGATATGGAAAGCAAAAATGTTAAAACATAAGGGCAATCCTAAAAGATTAAATCACTGCACCATACATGGAAAAGTGCTAGATTTTGGCATTACTGTAGTTGGTATCATTTCTGATCAGTGTGGAGACGGGAGGTAGAGGAGAATATTCTAGGTTCTGGCTTATAGGTATCAGAAGTATAACTACAATGTAACAGAACTGATTTACTAAACCACCCTTCCAAACACACATCCAAAAGAGTGTCATTCCATGTAGTTCCCGTGAGGAGACTGCACACTTATTCTAATTATTTTGCCATTGCTCAAAGTAGTTTGGAACTACACTTTCTAAACTGCCTTCAGAAATAATTTAGTTATAGGTGCAAAATAATCAGTCTTATGACTTTACTGTTACACCATCGTTTGAGCAAGATCTGTATTACCCAGCTCAGTCACACAAAATATTCTCAAAATTTTGGTCATTTCCAAAAATCAAATCCACTCTTGAAAGGCAAGACATACTAAAGAACGTGCCACAGTCTGTGAAGGAAACTCAGAAGAGTTCCAAAAATGTTCTGGGCAATGGCAGTGTCACTGCAATGAGTACTTAACCTCCTCAAGTGACTTAGGAGAAAAGAAGTCATTTTTATCATAAAATGGGATATGATTAAAGTAAGTCTTATTACTTTATGATCATTTTTAAATATTGGGTACTGTCTTAAAAAGAAAAACTTCCTACTATAATATTTTTCAAGGATAAGATAGATAAAAAGCTTTGCTTGGGAAGAATTTTGTCATGTTGAGTGATAATCAGGAAAGGGCCTATTTATTCTCTTATACCTGTTTTAGACAGGAAGACATGCTATTTGGTAGGTTAAAAAAACCCGACTTTATGAACTAAACACTTACCCATGTTATTAACAAAGATGAAGAATAATAAGAAGATAAGTACATTGAATTTCCAAACATCAATATGAAACTAAGGGTAACTGAAATCTGAAAAAAATGAAAAAAATGCATTTTATGGTTATTACATATCTTGGCACAATGCATATTTTGTAGGTATATAGCCATTTCTAATGCAAATTTATTTGCATAAAGATGAATGACTCTTGGCCAAATGATAATAGAATTTCAAGTCACTGCTAGATTCTAAGTATTAAAATTCAAGACCATAAATTCTATCTGGAAGAATTTAACTTTTTCTCCATCTGCTACTTGGAACAATGAAAAATAAGTCTATGATTTCTATTGTTTTATCAATGGAGTAATATAACAAGAAAGACTTAGTTATAAATACCAGTTTTACTAATCGTATTTTTGTTAGACTTCAGGACTTCTATTATTTATGAAGCTTTACTAACTTTTTATGTTTTTAAGGAAGGTATGTTTGGGACCTAAGCCAAAAACAAAATTGCAAGAATATAAAATTTCAGTTAGAGTGTCATATTCAGGCAAAATGCTAAAAATCTCATGTCTGAAAAAGAAAAGGTAGTTTTAAAAGTAGTAATAATAATAAGTAAAACATAAACATAAAAGTTCTAGAGAATAAAACACAGCTACAGTCTAGTTGAAAGTATAATCTGTTATAATATTACATCTATAATATACATTTCCAGTTTTCCTTCTGGATATCACCAATACCATATGTATTAAATCTTACCAAAGAGGAGGTACCCTACAAAACAGAATCACTTCAATTTTATAAACTCTGAGAACCTATCTTAATATTTGACTTATATATATTAAAAATGTTACCATGTTCATAAAAACGATCTTCCGAAATTTGCTTGGTTCAATGTATCCCACAACATACATGGGAAATAATGATGCTATCTGAAATAATATAAAAAAGCAAAAGTGAAAAAAAGTATAGAAAACTAACACTTTACTATTCACAGGCAAAGTAAATATAAGAGGAGGGCTACAGTTCTAATAATGGTAAGCAAAGGAATTTGAACCAACCTTCCCACTAAGAACTAGAATGGCTAGGAAAAATATAAATATATAAATAAAAATATTTTAAAAATATGTATAAAAGCCACAGACTATTAACAAAACAAATGAGGAATAAAAAAGATAGATGGCAATCTATACCAATGAGCATGATATTTTGGGCCACTTTTCTCCCAGAGGTATCTGCCAATTTCAACAGAGGCAGATGCCTGCCAGCTGAGAGGCAGTTGGGAGACCAACAAGCTGAGCAGGCATTTCAGCAGATTCAGCAGTCAGAGTGCACCAAGAAGGTTGCTTTAGTTTGGAGTTTCAAAAGGCCATACTATAATAGTGGACCAGAAATCAAGCAGCCCTCAGAAAGACTGAAACCCATCTACGGATCATCTCAATCTGATTGCATGAAGGTGGTTCAAGATTTATTAGTGCTTTTTACTCACCTCTCCAGTTTTTCATGTATAATGTCTAGCACCAAATCAAAAATAACCCAGCATAGATAGAGATAAGACACTATCACTAACACAATAGAAATAGATCCACAAAAGATTTAGATCAGGGATTAGCACATTTGATATATAAAAGGCCAGATAATAAATATGTTAGGCTTTGTTGGTCACATACAGTCTCTTGTATATTCTTTTTCTATTTTTGTTCTGTAACTCTTTAAATATATAAAAACTATTCTTAGCTTGGAGATCACTCAAACACTTCTCTGGCATAATCAGATATATCTTTAAACTATGCTTCAAATGTTCAAGGAAATAACTGATAGGATTGAAAATTCCAGGAGAGCACAGAAGTCATAAAAAAAAATTGGGCCAGGCATGGTGGCTCGCGCCTATAATCCCAGCATTTTGGGAGGCCAAGATAGGAGGACTGCTTGAGCCCAGGAGTTCAAGAGCAGCCTGGGCAAGATGGTGATACCTCATCGCTACAAAAAATTAAAACATTAGCCAGATGTGGTTGTGCAATGAACTAATTTTAACCTTAATCTATGAAAAACACAATTAAGAATAAAATCTTAAAGTATTCCCAGAAAATAACATTGAATTATCCCTCTGTAAGCATGAAACACACACATACAAACAAAACTATATACATTAGTAAAGAAAAATAAAAGCCTAGTATATATCCAGAGAATGGCTAGAAAATCATTACAGCAATATCAAACTTACCCAATGACTTCTTTTTTTTTTTTTGAAACTGAGTCTCACTCTGTCACACAGGCTGGAGTGCAGTAGCGTGATCTTGGCTCACTGCAACCTCAACCTCCTGGGTTCAAGCAATTCTCTGCCTCAGCCTCCCGAGTAGCTGAGATTACAGGAGCCAGCCACCATGCCCGACTAATTTTTTTGTATTTTTAGTAGAGACGGGGTTTCACCATCTTGGCCAGGCTGGTCTTGAACTCCTGACCTCAAGTGATCCACCCGCCTCAGCCTCCCAAAGTTCTGGGATTACAGGCGTGAGCCATCGCGCCCGGCCCCAAAGAACTTCTTAGTTTCATCAGTATCACTGGATTAATAAATTTGCTTGCAATGAAATGATGCTCATTAAAAATCTGTTCTACGCTGTTGGCACGTGCAAATAATGAAAACCATAGAATAATGTCTGTGTTATAACCTGAAAGGGGCCAACTATTATGAAGTAAAACAGAGGGAATACTTAAAATATGCAGCACCAATTGAGCTGGGGTTATAATTTCATTCTTTGTAGGCTATTGGCAGAATGAGACTTCTTGACAGAATTTCTCACTTCCAATATAGAATATTATTATTATCATCAGCATTTGTTATGTATGAAGGAGCTCTGATGGAAAATCTTAGTATCATGAAATGTCTTCAAAATTCTCCATTTACTCTCTGCTTCCCCAGTTCAGTTTCTTGTTACTTGTTATGTAGTTGCTTTAGAAACAGGATATGGGCTCAGCTCACTTAAGCAATGGTGAGCTTTATGATTAAAACTTGCAGAAATGGTTCCAGGTAAAATTCTGCTCCACAGACAAAACAGCCAACACTTAGCTGAATTAGAAGCAGAACGTCCTGCTGTGAAGAGTAGGATTGGCCCTTAGCATGCTATGTAGCTTGGCACCCAGAATGATTTCCAGGACAAAAGGAAAATCTATAGGTAGATATACACAGATATTATCTCAAACACCAAAAATAACATTTGTGAATAAAAATAATAGAAAAACTCTTTCACATGTTGAGCCTTAAAATCTGTCAAACTAACCAATATAGTAAAAGAATGTGGAATTATATTATTTCACAAAAATCATACCTTTAAGTAAACTTTATTCCCTATTTTGAAAATCTTTTAGGGCATAAATGCAACCATATTTAAAAATTTCTATGGAAACAACCAAGTACATCTTGCATTCAACTTAATTAATATACGCAAAGGAATATAAATCATTCTATTACAAAGACACGTGCACCCATGTCTTCACTGCAGCACTATTCACAATAGCAAAGACATGGAATTAACCCAAATGCCCATCAGTGATAGACTGGATAAAGAAAATGTGGTACATATACACCATGGAATACTACACAGCCATAAAAAGGAATGAGATCAGGTCCTTTGCAGGGACATGAATGGAGCTGGAGGCCATTATCCTCAGCAAAAGGAACAGAAAACCAAACACCACATGTTCTCACTTATAAGTGGGAGCTGAACAACGAGAATACATGGACACAGGGAGAGGAACAACACACACTGGGGCCTGTCAAGGGATGGGGTGGGGAGAGCATTAGGAAAAACAGCTAAGGCATACTGGGCTTAATACCTAGGTGATGGGTTGATAGGTGCAAAAACCACCATGGCATACATTTACCTACGTAACAAAACTGTACATCCCACACATGTACCCCAGAACTTAAAATAAAAATAAAAATTAATTTAAAAAATCATCTTACCTGTGTAAAAAGTATAAACTGAGCAAACTGCCAGGGAAGCATAAAAGCAACATTGGAAAGACAGAGTGCAACGAAGGGCCTTCTATCATTGCTTGAGGTCCTTAATAGAGAGAATTGATACCAATAAGTTTCACCCTAAAAACAGTCTGTCACTGAAAAGAAAGACTAATTGCAAAATGATAAAATCTAAATTATTCCATTACCTTTACTCTAATACAACAAAATATAGTTAACTTTTTAAAGTATACTAAAAAGAAATTGAAATACTTCCTGCCTTGCATGAAGCAATCAAAATTAGAGTTTTAAAAATAACATTGTAATTTACCATTAAATATTTTAAATACAAAAGCTCTTTTTCCTTTACATATGCATGACATTAGAAATTTAATACTCCAGCAAGGAGGTCAGAAAATAGGATGCGGCGCCGCCCCTGCACACTTCAACATGCTTCTCCTGTATGTGTAGCAACGACTTTTATATACCACCACTTTTGTGCTTCAAAAAACATTGAAGAGAAATATAAGTGCTGACAAGGTAATAAGTTAAAAACTATGGGAAAAATTTAAGGAAAAGGAATCTAAAAAAATTTAAAAATCATTCTAGAATTCAGTTGAAGCATGTGGAAGTTTAAATTGTCCATTCTGCACTACTGAGATGTACTGGGAACCAATATCTTTTACCACAGAGAATTACAGTAAGTTTTAGATATGAAAAAAGAAACACAAACATTTTACCTAAATAATGAAACTGTAACTCTTCCTTTTATAAATGCTGTATTGGATTTTGATGAATCTTTGTACAATCGTATATAAATTTTCAAAAACAAAATTCTAAATGTTCATATTGTTTACTAATGTTATAAAATACTCGTTATGTACTTTGTGATCTTGTATTTTTCAAACAAAAATTACTTTTGACTAAGACACAGAGTATAGCACATGCCCTCAATGATACAACCCTAAATGTTCTAATTAAGACATTTTATTCCATGAAACCCCTGACTGACCAGACTGATATCACTTCAAAAAAATAAAAATAACCCACCTTCCTAGGAATTAAACTGGGAATGAATAGCAAGGGGTGATGAAGAATGGGCAGTTTCCATCACCTAATCTTTGAGAGAAGGCAAAGTGTACAGCAAAGATATAGAAATCTGAATGTGGAGGAGGTTCCTAAATCCAAATTCAATCCGAGAATATACTTGTCAGGTTGGTAAGAAATCAGAAGTTAGCCTGCTCCATTCTCAAGGTTTGTGCCACCCCACTACACTACTATTTGCCACTCTTCAATTAGCTTTATCTGAGTGCCACAAATATTTGCATGGACGTGTGCAGTGTTCTGCGGTTAAAGAGATAAATATGGCATGGTCCCTGTTTCCAGTGGTACTTTTAAATACATATAATTGGCCGGGCACAGTGGTTCATGCCTGTAATCCCAGCACTCTGGGAGGCTGAAGCGAGCAGATCACTTGAGGTCAGGAGTTCGAGACCAGCCTGGCCAACATGGTAAAACCCTGCCTCTACTAAAAATACAAAAATTAGCTGGGGGTGGTGGCGTGTGCCTGTAATCCTAGCTACTTGGGAGGCTGAGGCAGGAGAATCGCTTGAACCCGGGAAGCAGAGGTTGCAGTGAGCCAATCGTGCCACTGCACTCCAGCCTGGGTGACAGAGCAAGACTTCATCTCCAAATAAATAAATAAAAATTTGTATATGTGTGGATGATTCATAAATTTACTGTTTTAAAAAACAAGGAAGACAAACAAATGATTTTTATATAAGGCAGAATCTGCCAGGGACTAGTAGGTGAAGAATGGGGTCCTCTGGGAGTTTGGAGGAGATAGTGATCATTATTTCATTCAGTGAGAGTTCTCATTAGTATTCTATCAAACTTATTTCTCTGATAAGGCTATTCATACTATTCTACCACTTACGGGGTTTTTTGTTCATTTCTCAGACCTCTTAAATATCTAAAATGCTTATAAATGTAATCCCTACAAAAAAAGTGTATCCAAAAAAAAAAAAGTTTGAAATGAAACTGGTTGTCTCTTAGAAACATTGGTTGTTCAGAAATGCTTCATAAATATGGGAATATATGTACTCCTTATCTGTCTAACTCCGCATTTCCCAAATTCATTTGCACACAGAACACTTTTTTCATGGCACAGTTATCAAAACCACAGGTTAGAAAACAATGTCAGAGTACTTAAACTTTGAAGAGAAAATGTAATTGTTTCTCAAAAACTTTTGAATCTTGGCAAACTACATACAAACACATACTTTTTGGTTTATTAAAACATAATGTAGTTATCTAAAACCTGTAGCCTACACTCTTAAATGAAGAGCAATTTTTACATAGCAATTTTGAATTATTTTCTTAACTCTATACTCAATTTACTTTTAAAACAACTAAAAAATGGTCTAAATTTGGTAATTACAACTTCCTAGATTGAAGTATATATATATAATATATATATTTACATGTTTTTAGAGGGAGTCTTGCTCTGTTGCCCAGGCTGGAGTGCAGTGGCACAATCTCAGCTCACTGCAACCTCCGCCTCCCGGGTTCAAGCAATTCTCCTGCCTCAGCCTCCCAGGTAGCTGGGATTACAGATGCACACCACCATGCCCGGCTAATTTTTGTATTTCAGTAGAGATGTGGTTTCACCACATTGGCCAGGCTGGTCTCGAACTCCCGACCTCAAGTGATCCACCCACCTCGGCCTCCCAAAGTGCTGAATTGAAGTATATTTTAAGAAACTTAAATTATAATTTATTTGCCTTTATTTTATAAATTGAAGTTACCTGAGAATCAAAGTTAAAATATACATCTGAAGTACAAGGAAAGGATAGGAAAAACTTTCACGGAGAGGTGGTGTCCACATCACACGGGTGGCCTGAAATAAACAAAATGCCCACTGTACATCATGTTTACTACAACAAACATATTTAAAAACCAGGGGTGAGTTTGTTTTAGTAATTTTAATGCTAGGCTCACTAGATCCCATTTCTGAGTGTCTGGCATAGCTTCTCAGTTTTTGAAGCTCTCTTAACGCATGAGGCCATTAAGTAGAGAGCAATTAACTATCATGTCCAGAAACCAGCAACAGATATATCCGACCGAGTAAAAGGAAACCCAAGGGACAAACAAGATTGTACATATAAGAGTTGTGAGAATTGTGACTGACCAACTAGATACACAGTCCAGCCCTGCAGTATGATCCTGGCATATGATCCTGGCATCCCAGGCTTTGGGATATATGCATGCCAAGACAAACAACTAAACAAATGTCACCTAGGTCATTCACAAGCACCATGAGAGTTTCTACATAACAAGTATCAAGGAATATAAATACACACTTTGAATAGCTACGATTGCCTCAGAATTTGTAAAATGTACCTTAAAAAAGGTTAAGTATATATTTTAAAAACAACTAGAAGTATTTGGGAACTACAAATGCGATGCATGTAATGAAAGTATTAAATTTTCATACAAACTTTAAAATTACTTCTAAGACATATGGGTCAGAGTATTAGAAAAATTTTCCATCAAAAATTCTGAAATTCTAGAAAGAATGTGAACTCTTATTACTTTGCAAGAGTCTTAAAAGTTATTGCTTCTCTTCCAAGATACCAAAATTGTAAATGTTGGAAGAGGAATTATGATACATATAAGAAAGTCAACTTATACCAACAGTTGTCTGGAACACTCAGAGAAAAACCTTTGTCTTTATATCAGCACATTGTTGGATGACAATGCATTTGTTTGCTTTAAAATAATATATATATAAGGCTTTTATGTGTAATTTTTATGATTCCTTTATCTAACTGATCTTTAAAAATTAACCCAAGAGCAATGGATAAAAGTACTTCTACCCTGGCTGGGCGTGGTGGCTCACGCCTGTAATCCCCAGTACTTTGGGAGGCCAAGGCGGGTGGATCATGAGGTCAGGAGTTCGAGACCAGCCTGGCCAACATGGTGAAACTCCATCTCTACTAAAAATACAAAAATTTAGCTGAGCATGATGGCACATGCCTGTAATCCCAGCTACTCAGGAGGCTGAGGCAGGAGAATTGCTTGAACCCAGGAGACGGAGGTTGCAGTGTGCTGAGATCACGCCACTGCACTCCAGCCTGGGCGACAGAGCAAGACTCCATCTTGAAAAAAAAAAAAAAAAAAAGTACTTCTACCCTATGTAACCTGTGTCATAACATATTAAATATTTTGCTCCCAAGAGCTAGTAGTCAGAATCTATGAGCTCTTTTTTAGGTGGACTATGTTTCATTGGGCTGAATTAGTAAATTAATGTCTATTTTGAATTCAGCATTTTGCATTACTGAACAGACAGCATGACATAACAGAAAGAAGTGAGGGAGCAGGTGGCAGTGTCTTAACCGTGTCCCTGCTGTCAGGCCTGAGGCCTCTTTCATTGTTGTTAAGGGCAGTGCAATGTATACAAAGTTTCAGTTAGGCAAGATGAATAAGTTTTGGAGATCTGCTATACAACATTGTGTTAATACTATATTGTACACTTACAAATCTGTTAAGAGGACAGATCATATGTTACTTATTCTGATCACAATAAGAAGTCGAATATATATGTTATATATATGCTATATAAGTTTTTATAAAACATAACTACAATTTTATAATTTATAAAATATAAATTGATATATATGTAAGTTTTAGAGGCAGACAGACATAGAATGGGAAATCCAGCTTCATCATGTAGTAAATGCGGAATGTGGATAAGTAACTTAACTTTCTCTAAATTTAAATTTCATAACTTGTATGGTGAGGCTAACAAAACCCACAAAAAAACTTTAGTGGGAATAAATCAGATAATGTGCATGACGTGATTCAACTCAACAAATACAGTACTTCCTTTTCTCTACAGAATATATGTATATGTATATATTTACCAAAAATAAGGCAAGAGATTTCATGTTTGAAATTCTAGCTATTTAAACATTTCAATCAACATGATTAAAATATCAACTTATAACACAAGGGTCTTTAAAATATTGTGAATTCATAAATAGTATACAATTATATATTGTTTTGATGAGTATATTTCCTTGTTCCTCTACAGCCTCTTCTATTTCTTAAAAATTGCTTTCTAGAAAACAAACCTCTCCATGGTTGAAAAAGAAGCACAGTACTGTAATAAGACCTCCTAGCTGAGTCCCACTGTAAAAAAAAAAAAAAAAAAAGAGTATACAATCAAAATTCATGTAAAATACAGTGAGTTTTTCACAAAATTACCTCAGAATTTAAAATCAGTTTTCTATATTCAAAACATAATAGTACTAAACCATACCCATGTGGTTGATGTTTAAATCCTGAATGTACAATTCTAAAAAGTGTACATATAAATTAATCTCAATTTTATAATTTATTATAGCTAAAATACTTTCTAAATAAAATACATAAGGTGTGAATATAATTTTTTTTTTTTGAGACGGGGTCTTGCCCTGTTGCCCAGGCTGGAGTGCAGTGGCGAAATCTCGGCTCACAGCAACCTCTGCCTCCTGGGTTCCAACAATTCTCCTGCCTCAGGCTCCTGAGTAGCTGGGATTACAGGTGCGTGCTGCCACGCCTGCCTAATTTTTTTACTTTTAGCAGAGACGGGGTTTCACCATGTTGGCTAAGCTAGTCTCGAACTCCTGACCTCATGATCCACCCCCAACCTTGGCCTCCCAAAGGGCTGAGATTACAGGCGTGAACCACTGCGCCCAGCCACATAAAATCATTTTTAAGAAACAGGCTAGCACTTTAGAGTCTAGATCACATCCTTTGAATATGCTGAATAAAAGCAAATTTTTATCTTTTGAAATTGGATTTAAGGGACTGAGAGATGAAGACAAGATTCTAACAGTTTCATGTAGCATTAACTTAGAACTGTCTAAACTACTGCAAATATTCTTTACTTGAGTCTCAGAGAAGCAATAATGCAGAATACAAAAATCAGATGAAAGATAAAAACCATTTCTTTTGTTGTTGTTGTTTTGTTTTGTTTTGAGACAGAGTCTCGCTCTGTCACCCAGGCTGGAGTGCAGTGGTGCGATCTCGGCTCACTGCAACCTCCACCTCCCTGGTTCAAGCCGATTCTTCTGCCTCAGCCTCCTGAGTAGCTGGGATTACAGGCACATGCCACCACACCTGGCTGATTTTTGTATTTTTAGTAGAGACGGTGTTTCACCATGTTGGCCAGAGTGGTCTCAAACTCCTGGGTTCAAGTGATCCAGCCACCTCAGCCTCCCAAAGTGCTGGGATTACAGGCGTGAGCCACCGCACCTGGCCAAAAACCCCAAAACCATTTCTTAAATTGCCTTTTTGTGACCATGTCTGAGAATGCAGATGATCAATCCCACATCTGTGTAGTGTTTCTATGCTTCCATTTATCTTCCATACACCACTTCCCTAGTCTAACACATTCTAAGTCTAACACATTCTAAGCACCATGAGGACAGGGGCAGGTTCTTTATCTATCTTGTTCATTACTATATCCCCAGCTTCACAGTTGGAAGATTAATAAATATTGGTTGAATTAATGAAGAAAGAAAGGAAGAAAACAGCAGAGGAAAGTTAATGGGAAATTATTTACCATTTAATAAAGTTTCACACAGAAAATCCAAAGGATGAACTTCAAAGAGGAAGAAACTGAAAGAAAGAAGGTGTGAGCAGCAAGGACCAATTGTACATGGAGGAACTGGGGACATGTGGATAAATCAAAGTAAGATGAGTTGGCGGGGGTGGAGCCAAGATGACTGAATAGGAACAGCTCCAGTCTACAGCTCCCAGCGTGAGCAAAGCAGAAGATGGGTGATACCTGCATTTCCAACTGAGGTACCAGGTTCATCTCACTGGGGAGTGTCGGAAAGTGGGTGCAGGACAGTGGGTGCAGCGCACCAAGCATGAGCCGAAGCAGAGCAAGGCATTGCCTCACCTGGGAAGCACAAGGGGTCAGGGAATTCCCTTTCCTAGTCAAAGAAAGGGGTGACAGATAGCACCTGGAAAATCAGGTCACTCCCACCCTAATACTGCGCTTTTCCAGTGGTCTTAGCAAACGGTACACCAGGAGATTATATCCCATGCCTGGCTTGGAGGGTCCTATGCCCACAGAGCCTCCCTCATTGCTAGCACAGCAGTCTGAGATCAAACTGCAAGGTGGCAGTGAGGCTGGGGGAGGGGCACCCACCATTGCCCAGGCTTGAGTAGGTAAACAAAGCAGCCCAGAAGCTCAAACTGGGTGGAGCCCACTGCAGCTCAAGGAGGCCTGCCTGCCCCTGTAGACTCCACCTCTGGGGGCAGGGCATTGCCAAACAAAAGGCAGCAGAATCCTCTGCAGACTTAAATATCCCTGTCTGACAGCTTTGAAGAGTTGTGGATCTCCCAGCATGCAGCTGGAGATCTGAGAACGGACAGACTGCATCCTCAAGTGGGTCCCTGACCTCCGAGTAGCATAATTGGGAGGCACCCCCCAGTAGGAGCAGACTGACACCTCACACAGCCAGGTACTCCTCTGAGACAAAACTTCCAGAGGAATGATCAGGCAGCAACATTTGCTGTTCACCAATATCCGCTGTTCTGCAGCCTCTGCTGCTGATACCCAGGCAAACAGGGTCTGGAGTGGACCTCCAGCAACTCCAACAGACCTGCAGCTGAGGGTCCTGACTGTTAGAAGGAAAACTAACAAACAGAAAGGACATCCACACCAAAACCCCATCTGTATGTCACCATCATCAAAGACCAAAGGTAGATAAAACCACAAAGATGGGGAAAAAACAGAGCAGAAAAACGGGCTGGAAACTCTAAACATCAGAGTGCCTCTCCTCCTCCAAAGGAACACAGCTCCTCACCAGCAATGGAACAAAGCTGGATGGAGAATGACTTTGATGAGTTGAGAGAAGAAGGCTTCAGACGATCGAACTACTCCAAGCTAAAGGAGGAAGTTCGAATCCATGGCAAAGAAGTTAAAAACCTTGAAAAAAAATTAGACAAATGGCTAACTAGAATAACCAATGCAGAGAAGTCCTTAAAGAACCTGATGGAGCTGAAAACCAAGGCACGAGAACTATGTGACAAATGAACAAGCCTCAGTAGCCAATTCGATCAACTGGAAGAAAGGGTACCAGTGATGGAAGATCAAATGAATGAAATGAAGCGAGAAGTTTAGAGAAAAAAGAATAAAAAGAACGAACAAAGCCTCCAAGAAATATGGGACTATGTGAAAAGACCAAATCTACATCTAATTGGTGTACCTGAAAGTGACGGGGAGAATGGAACCAAGTTGGAAAACACTCTGCAGGATATTATCCAGGAGAACTTGCCCAGTCTAGCAAGGCAGGCCAACATTCAAATTCAGGAAATACAGAGAACGCCACAAAGATACTCCTCGAGAAGAGCAACTCCAAGACACATAATTGTCAGATTCACCAAAGTGGAAATGCAGGAAAAATTGTTAAGGGCAGCCAGAGAGAAAGGTCGGGTTACCCACAAAGGGAAGCCCATCAGACTGACAGCTGATCTCTTGGCAGAAACTCTACAAGCCAGAAGAGAGTGGGGGCCAATATTCAACATTCTTAAAGAAAAGAATTTCTAACCCAGAATTTCATATCCAGCCAAACTAAGCTTCATAAGTGAAGGAGAAATAAAATCCTTTACAGACAAGAAAATGCTGAGAGATTTTGTCACCACCAGGCCTGCCCTAAAAGAGCTCCTGAAGGAAGCACTAAACATGGAAAGGAATAACCAGTACCAGCCACTACAAAAACATGCCAAATTGTAAAGACCATAAAGGCTAGGAAGAAACTGCATCAACTAACGAGCAAAATAATCAGCTATCATCATAATGACAGGATCAAATTCACACATAACAATATTACCCTTAAATGTAAATGGGCTAAATGCTCCAATTAAAAGACACAGACTGGCAAATTGGATAAAGAGTCAAGACTCATCAGTGTGCTGTATTCAGGAAACCCATCTCACGTGCAGAGACACACAAAGGCTCAACATAAAGGGATGGAGGAAGATCTACCAAGCAAATGGAAAACAAAAAAAGGCAGAGATTGCAATCCTAGTCTCTGATAAAACAGACTTTAAACCAAGAAAGATCAAAAGAGACAAAGAAGGCCATTACATAATGGTAAAGGGATCCATTCAACAAGAAGAGCTAACTATCCTAAATATATATGCACCCAATACAGGAGCACCCAGATTCATAAAGAAAGTCCTTAGAGACCTACAAAGAGACTTAGACTCCCACACAATAATAATGGGAGACTTTAACACCCCACTGTCAACATTAGACAGATCAATGAGACAGAAAGTTAACAAGGATATCCAGGAATTGAACTCAGCTCTGCACCAAGCAGACCTAATAGACATCTACAGAACTCTCCATCCCAAATCAACAGAATATACATTCTTCTCAGCACCACACCACACCTATTCCAAAATTGACCATGTAGTTGGAGGTAAAGCACTCCTCAGCAAATGTAAAAGAACAGAAATTATAACAAACTGTCTCTCAGACAACAGTGCAATCAAACTAGAACTCAGGATTAAGAAACTCACTCAAAACCGCTCAACTACAAGGAAACTGAATAACCTGCTCCTGAATGACTACTGGGTACATAATGAAATGAAGGCAGAAATAAAGATGTTCTTTGAAACCAACAAGAACAAAGACACAACATACCAGAATCCCTGGGACACATTCAAAGCAGTGTGTAGAGGGAAATTTATAGCACTAAATGTCCACAAGAGAAAGCAGGAAAGATCCAAAATTGACACCCTAACATCACAATTAAAAGAACTAGAGAAGCAAGAGCAAACACATTCAAAAGCTAGCAGAAGGCAAGGAATAACTAAGATCAGAGCAGAACTGAAGGAGATAGAGATACAAAATACCCTTCAAAAAATCAATGAATCCAGGAGCTGGTTTTTTGGAAAGAGCAACAAAATTGATAGACCGCTAGCAAGACTAATTAAGAAGAAAAAAGAGAAGAATCAAATAGACGCAATAAAAAATGATAAAGGGGATATCACCACCGATCACACAGAAATACAAACTACCATGAGAGAATACTATAAACACCTCTATGCAAATAAACTAGAAAATCTAGAAGAAATGGATAAATTCCTTGACACATACACCCTCCCAAAACTAAACCAGGAAGAAGTGGAATCTCTGAATAGACCAATAACAGGCTCTGAAATTGAGGCAATAATTAATAACTTACCAACCAAAAAAAGTCCAGGACCAGACAGATTCACAGCCAAATTCTACCAGAGGTACAAGGAGGAGCTGGTACCATTCCTTCTGAAACTATTCCAATCAATAGAAAAAGAGGGAATCCTCCCTAACTCATTTTATGAGGCCAGCATCATCCTGATACCAAAGCCTGGCAGAGACACAACCAAAAAAGAGAATTTTAGACCAATATCCCTGATCAACATCGATGCAAAAATCCTCAATAAAATACTGGCAAACTGAATCCAGCAGCACATCAAAAAGCTTATCCACCACGATCAAGTTGGCTTCATCCCTGGGATGCAAGGCTGGTTCAACATACGCAAATCAATAAACATAATCCAGCATATAAACAGAACCAAAGACAAAAACCACATGATTATCTCAATAGATGCAGAAAAGGCCTTTGACAAAATTCAACAATCCTTCATGCTAAAAACTCTCAATAAATTAGGTATTGATGGGACGTATCTCAAAATAAGAAGAGCTATCTGTGACAAATCCACAGCCAATATCATAATGAATGGGCAAAAACTGGAAGTATTCCCTTTGAAAACTGGCACAAGACAGGGATGCCCTCTCTCACCACTCCTATTCAACATAGTGCTGGAAGTTCTGGCCAGGGCAATCAGGCAGGAGAAGGAAATAAAAGGTATTCAATTAGGAAAAGAGGAAGTCAAATTGTCCCTGTTTACAGATGACATGATTGTATATCTAGAAAACCCCATTGTCTCAGCCCAAAATCTCCTTAAGCTAATAGGCAACTTCAGCAAAGTCTCAGGATACAAAATCAATGTGCAAAAATCACAAGCATTCTTATACACCAATCATAGACAAACAGAGAGCCAAATAATGATTGAACTCCCATTCACAATTGTTTCAAAGAGAATACCTAGGAATCCAACTTACAAGGGATGTGAAGGACCTCTTCAAGGAGAACTACAAACCACTGCTCAATGAAATAAAAGAGAACACAAATAAATGGAAGAGCATACCATGCTCCTGGATAGGAAGAATCAATATCGTGAAAATGGCCATACTTCCCAAGGTAATTTATAATTCAATGCCATCCCCATCAAGCTACCAATGACTTTCTTCACAGAATTGGAAAAAACTACTTTAAAGTTCATATGGAACCAAAAAAGAGCCCGCATTGCCAAGACAATCCAAAGCAAAAAGAACAAAGCTGGAGACATCACGATACCTGACTTCAAGCTATACTACAAGGCTACAGTAACCAAAACAGCATGGTACTGGTACCAAAACAGAGATATAGACCAATGGAACAGAACAGAGCCCTCAGACATAATACCACCTATCTACAACCATCTGATCTTTGACAAACCTTACAAAAACAAGCAATGGGGAAACAATTCCCTATTTAATAAATGGTGCTGGGAAAACTGGCTAGCCATATGTAGAAAGCTGAAACTGAATCCCTTCCTTACACCTTTTACAAAAATTAATTCAAGATGGATTAAAAACTTAAATGTTAAACCTAAAACCATAAAAACCCTAGCAGAAAACCTAGGCAATACCATTCAGGACATAGGCATGGGCAAGGACTTCATGTCTAAAACACCAAAAGCAATGGCAACAAAAGCCATAATTGACAAATGGGATCTAATTAAACTAAAGAGCTTCTGCACAGCAAAAGAAACTACCATCAGAGTGAACAAGCAACCTACAGAATGGGAGAAAATTTTTACAATCTACACATCTCACAAAGGGCTAATATCCAGAATCTACAATGAACTCAAACAAATTTACAAGAAAAAAACAAACAACCCCATCAAAAAGTGGGCAAAGGACATGAACAGACACTTCTCAAAAGAAGACATTTATGCAGCCAACAGACACATGAAAAAATGCTCATCATCACTGGCCATCAGAGAAATGCAAATCAAAACCACAATGAGATACCATCTCACATCAGTTAGAATGGCGATCATTAAAAAGTCAGGAAACAACAGATGCTGGAGAGGATGTGGAGAAATAGGAACACTTTTACACTGTTGGTGGGACTGTAAACTAGTTCAACCACTGTGGAAGACAGTGTGACAATTCCTCAAGGATCTAGAACTAGAAATACCATTTGACCCAGCCATCCCATTACTCGGTATATACCCAAAGGATTATAAATCATGCTGCTACAAAGACACATGCACATATATGTTTATTGTGGCACTATTCACAATAGCAAAGACTTGAAACCAACCCAAATGTCCATCAATGATAGATTGGATTAATAAAATGTGGCACATATACACCACGGAATACTATGCAGCCATAAAAAAGGATAAGTTGATGTCCTTTATAGGGACATGGATGAAGCTGGAAACCCTCACTCTGAGCAAACTGTCGCAAGGACAGAAAACCAAACACTGCATGTTCTCACTCATAGGTGGGAATTGAACAATGAGAACACTTGGACACAGTTTGGGGAACATCCCACATCGGGGCCTATCGTGGGGTGGGGGGAGGGAGGAGGGATAGCATTAGGAGATATACCTAATGTAAATGACGAGTTATTGGGTGCAGCACACCAACATGGCACATGTATACATATGTAACAAACCTGCACGTTGTGCACATGTACCCTAGAACTTAAAGTATAATAATGAAAAAAAAAAAAGATACGAGAGGATGTTTTGAAGAAGAGCATTCCAAGATTCCTTGTTTGATTGGAAGAAGGGGAAAGATATCAATGTATTTTATACTTGAACAAATATCTGCATGTTAACATTTTATGGTTAGCCACCAAAAGAATAGAAGTAGAATATCTACCTTCCCAGTTAGTGTCACTGGGGAGGGTAGCCATGGTAATAAATACAAAAGTTTTCCCCAGATTTCTATTTCTTTTGTTCCTCAAATGCCAGTTTCCAATCTCCTCACAGTTTTGATGACACCTCTAGAGTCAATATTGGTTGAATCTGCATATCCTTCTTAAAGACTAGATAGAGCCTAATAGTGTATTTTATATTCCAGGACTATATAACCAATTTAGAGAGACTAGCACCTCTTCGGTAGCCCTCCTAATGAAATATACTGATTTTTAAAAGTTTTAGTCATTGTTATGTAACATTTTCCACATGAAAAAACAAAAAGGATAAGAAAAAACAAACTATTTTCAAAAACAGAACTTATTTATTTATTTATTTATTTATTTATTTATTTATTTATTTATTTTTAGTTTTGAGACTGAGTCTCGCTCTGTTGTCCAGGCTGGAGTGCAGTGGCGTGATGTCGGCTCACTGCAAGCTCCACCTCCCAGGTTCACGCCATTCTCCTGCCTCAGCCTCTTGAGTAGCTGGGACTACGAGCACCCACCACCACGCCCGGCTAATTTTTTTTTTTTTTGTATTTTTTTGTATATTTAGTAGAGACAGGGTTTCACCTTGTTAGCCAGGATGGTCTCGATCTCCTGACCTCATGATCCGCCGGCCTCGGCCTCCCAAATTGCTGGGATTACAGGAGTGAGCCACTGCTCCCAGCCCAAAAACAGAACTTTTTTAAAAAAATAGAACAATTTTAAACCTGCCCAAACAATCTCAAAGTAATCCTTTTCCCTCAAAATACTTTAATGAGCTTATATTTTTTCTATATGGCATATAGAAAAGTGCACATTTCTAGCTCATAGAACTATTGTAAAGGGAACGTCCATGTAGTCACCATATAATTAACTGAAATAGAGAAATTATTATACTGAGTCTCCACTTGCCAGCCTCCAAGATAAGAATCAGCTACTGACCTGATTTTTGAGATTATCAACATAAACATTTCTATATACATATCAACAATGATTTACTTTAATCTTTTTTTAAACAACATACAAATGGAAGTCAGGAGTATTTTTTTAAATTTTGTACCTGGATTCATTCATTCAAAATTATATTTGTAAGGTTCAATCATGTTGTGTGTAACTGTATAGTTCATTCATTCTCATTATTGTATACTGTTCCACCATTTTAATAAACCAAAATGTATTCATTTCTCTGTTAATGGATATTTGGGTTGTTTCCAGTTTGAAGCTATTGCAAATAATGCTACTATATTATTGTATGTACTTCCTAGTACACATGTGCAAGACTTTTTTGGGAATATATACTTTAAATTAGAATTACTGAGTTACAAGGTATCTATATTTTGAACGTTATCAGATAATGTACACTGTTTACCAAAATAGTTGTACCAATTTTTATGTCCAACTGTGGTGGATGAAAACTCCTTTATCAATATATTAGATGTGAGTTGGTATTTCACTGTGGTTTGAATTTGTGTTTTCTTTATGACTAATGATGGTGGTCAACTTTACATATGTTTATTGACCATTTGGTGTTCTTCTGGGAAATATCTGTTCATAATCAATTTGTCCATTTTTCTATCAGGTTGTCTTTCTTCTTTATCTTCCCACTCTAATATAAACTTCACAAGGACAGAGATTTCTGTCCTGTATTCCAAGCACCTAGAACAGTGCTCCTGGTCACAACAGTCTTTCAATAAATATTTATCAAATTAATGAATGAAATTTCTGGATAGTAGGTGGGGTATATACTTTGTAAATATCTTCACTCACTTTGAGGTTTATTTTTTATCCTACAGTTCTTTTGAAGAACTGAAGTTCCTTTCATCAAATTTATCAGTTTTTCTTCATGACTGGATTTTTGTATGTTGTTTATGAAGTCATTTCTTATTCCAAGTGACTTTTTCTATATTATATGCTGAACACTTTATAAATTTATCTTTCATATTTGAGTGTTTAATCCAACTTGGATTTATTACTTATATAGCTCCAATTTCTCCTTGTTCCATATGATCTCCCAATTATTCCAGCACTATTTATTAAAATGCCTGTCCTTACCCACCAATCTGCAATACCCATTCTTCCATATATCAAATGCCTTTAAATGTACATTTCTGCTCCTGGGTTCTACTCTATTGCAGTTATCTATTTGTCTATTGCTGTGCCAATATCATAGTGTCTTTTTACACTAGCTTTATAATACAGCAACAATTGATAGTGCAAATCCTCCTTTTTCAAGAATACCTTGACTGTATTTGGTCCTTTGCATTTCTGAATAACTTTTAAATCAGCTCATCAAAGTCAACAAAAAATAAGTTGGAATTTTGACTGGTAGAGCATTGAATCTATAAATCTTTTTAATATCAAGTCTTCAATCAATGAATGTGGAATATCTCTCCACTTAGATTTTCCCAGACATATCTCAGGAATGTTTTAATCATTTTCCCATAGCTGTCATATGTATCTTTTGTTGGATTTATTCTGAGGAATGCCATGCTTTTAATGCTATTTAAACAGCATCCTTTCAAAATTTCATTTTGTATTTGATGCTAAAGTACAAAATGTATGATTTTGAATTTTAATATTAATGCTTACATCTAATAACATTGTAAATTTTCTTATTATTGCAAATACTGTATCCATAAACTTGTAAAATTTTTCTAGATATACGATGTAATCTACTTTTAAGAACACTTTTTTCTTTTTTTTCAAGTTTTCCAATCCTTATACCTATTACTACTTTTCTTTTTACGTACCGTGCTGGATAGTATCCCTGGCACAATACTGACTATGTCACTGGTTTTCATTGATTCTGTGCTAGTCTTTTTTATGCTGAAAACTTCCTAAAACAAAGAGCGCGTGTATATTTACTAATCTCTATATTGACATAAGCCCTATGAAAACTCAACAAATATTTGTTGAAAGAGTAAAGCTATCAATTAATTTTAATTTTAATTTTAAATGTTTTGCATGACAAGAATAACATTGTAAAGAAATCTGATGATTCAGCTAGGAATATGCTCCACTGAAAGAAACAGAAAGCCTAACAAAAGTGGCTTACACAATATGGATGTTGTTTATTATATCATTCAACAAGAAAATGAAAGATAAGTATCTGTTGGCATTGGTTCAGCAGCAGAAGGATGGTAGGCCAGATACATCTGCTATTTTTATGACCTTTCCCTTATGGTCACAAGATGACTGCTGCAGTTCTGGGCATGACATCCTAGTGTAATAAAAGCAGGAAGAAACAGAGAAGGGGCAGCTAAGTCTGTCCTTTTGTGAGAAAGGCAGATACTTTACTAGATGTAACCAAAACTGACTTCACCTTAGTTTTCACTGGCAAAAACTAGCTGATATGGCTATCTCAGGGAGCAATTAAGTACGGGGGCAAAACACATGACCGTTGAAATTAATTTCAACTTATCACCTGAGACCGGTCTCACTGCTGCTTCATTGTGGTACTCTTATCAAGATAGACATGCTAGCAGATGTAAGTGCCTGCCACATGTGATTCACAGTTTTTCCTACTGCTTTCTTAATTTCATCCTTAGAGAATACAATTAGAAATAAGCTGCTATTACTGCTAACCAAAGATCTCCTCCAATGTTTTATTAATTTTACACATGAACTAGGAGATATTCCATTGAAGTCTTTGTTAGGAAATCTGTTTAAACAACAGAATAAAAGGAATGACTTTGAGATAGAATTTTAGTGACATCTCCAGTTTCTGGTTACATGATATTGGTTAAGCTTCTGAAAAATCAAATAAATCCACAAACTTTCCTGATATGAATCTAATCTCGTTAATTTTCCTTTTCATTCAATCAACAAATATCAGCCAGTCTGTATAAGCCCACTGAAAGGTCTCTTAATTCAGTAGTAGTCTTACCTCAGGTATGCTCCATACATGAAGAACAATCCCATCATTAGTCCATTTAAAATAAAGATTACACCAACATAAAAGCAAGCGGGGTCTCCCAATCCTTTGAAAAGATACAGATAATCAGTGTTTAGTGAATATATGACTCGAAAGCAATTGGGCATAATTATCTCAGTGCTTTGCAATCAAGAGCTCATGAATTTGCTGAAAGCATTTGCTTTCCAGATTGCTGCTGTGTTTAATTCTTTACCCTTATAAGAGTTTGTGTGTGTGTGTGTGTATGCAGACACATATACGTGTGTGTGTATATATGTGTGTGTATGCAGACACATATACATGTGTGTGTGTGTATATGTGTGTGTACATATATGTGTGTGTATATATACACATATACATATGTAAGCTCACCCTTAATGAGTGATTATATAGTTACACTTATACTTTATACTTTTTATAATTGCATTTGTACTTTCCTCTAATGAATTACTATTATACTGTAATGATTTGTTGGGGATTCACATTTATTTAGATGATGCTGCTAGTGTTCAGTGTCTGGAACTGTCTGTAGAACCACTTAATGAATACAAAAGAAAATCCATTGCATTATTTTTATCTTTTGCTAGGCTCTAGGAAGAGTTAAGATATGGTTTTGACTTTAGGGTACAGCTTTAGTCTATATGAAATGATCCAGTCATTTGATCCATTATTATGTATAGCTAGAATCTTAGTATATTCCATATAGAAGATCGTGCGTGTGTGTGGCAATATGTACTTAACAATCATCCCACATTTTTCTCAGAACAAGTTTATGATATTAGCTGGAATAAAAATACTTTTATTATGGTTGAGAAAACAGAACATAAGATATTCAACTTGTCAAAGGTTATTTCACTTTAACTGGCTGGAGCCAAGGCCTGAAGGCTGGCCGTCTGATTTCCTCTGCCTCTCTGATCACTCCTTTCAGTCAGTTCCAGTAAATTCTCTTGTTTTATGTACCACTCTTTAATATTGGACCACCTTAGGCTCTGTCATATCCCCCCTTCATTTCTCCATCTGCATATTCTCCATAAGGAAATTCTTCCACATCCATGGCTCCAATGATCTATATATATACTCTACATTGAATCCAGAACTTTCTCCTTATTCTTATACCCAGATAGCCACTTGATGTCCCCACTCTGAGGTCTCTCAAGTACCTCAAATTCATGCATACACAGTGAAACATAACAATACAAACCTGCTGCTGTTCAAATGTTTCCTATCACTCAAAGGAGCTCAGTTACTTAAGCTAGAAACCAAACTGTGTTTCACATGATTCTTCACTCACCTTCTCCTCTCTTACCAAACAATTACCAAGTCTTGTCCATTATGCTTCCAAAATCTCTCTCACATCCAGGCATTTCCACATTATCTTTCCTGCAATCACTTGCTGAGAATATAGTTGTCTCCTACCTGGCCTCCCTTAACCTACTTTTGTTCCTTTACTAATATTCTTTCCATACCATTGACTAAATAATGTTTTAAAATGAAACTCTGTTAAAATTCTTCAATGGATAAAGTATAAAATCCTTCACCAGTGCACCCCTTTCATGATCTGATCCTTGCTTATATTCCCAGCACCATTTCACATCATTTTTCTTCTCCATCACTTCTAGGATTTCTAGCCTTCTTTCAGTTCTCTCTTGCTTCAGGATATTTGAATATGTTATTCCCTATTCTTAAAATACTTATCCTCTCTTACTCCTAATGTCTGTAACCTTATTTTCTTATTTGTAACATCCATAACAGTTGTAACTGCTAACAGCCCCCTTACAGCATAAACTCTCTAAGGGTAAGGCCCCACATCTAGCTGGTTCATCTCTGTGTCCCAAGCGCCAAACACTAACCTAACACTTATTGGGAATGTAACTAATACCATACTTAGGTGATCATTTTCACCACTCAGACAGGGTCACACCTTCTAGCTGATTGAATCATTGCAAAGTCTTTCATTTTATGAGGCATTTTCTCCAATCCTTTACATTGTACACAAAAAGGTATAATTGCCCCTCAAACAGCCTCATCAATTCTATTTTTACTGAGGGAATCAGTAAAAAATGTAAGGAAAATAGATTTAGTTTATATCCCAAGAGTTGAATGTTGTTACAAACAAGTCTAAAAATTTATTCATAAAATACAGTAAGTCATGTTGTTAAGAATTTGAAGAAATAAAGAAAAAACAACAGTGTTAGTGTTATGAAAATAGATACAAGTGGCTCTGAACGAGAGTCTAAAGGGACAGCACCATACTTGAATTGTAAAAGTGCTGAAATGCAAACATCTTAAATGCAAGTGACCACTATGTATCCTGGAAAGCTGTTAGATGATTCCAAAAGCAGTTCTTTGACAAAGAAACCAATGTAGAAGATAAATAGGAAGAGTTTTATTAATACTAATCATGGACTATGAGCATATATAAAAAAGTAATATTTCTAAATCAATCTATTATTGCATATCCGATTTTTAAATATGTATGCATAATTAAATTTATACATTAGCTATTACAAATAGATATTTGACTATTTAATGTATCCTCAAAATTTATATATTGAAGCTACCCCAAAAAACATCTTTCTGTATCTTCTCATTCTGAAATAGAAGACTAACTTATAGTCAAGATTGCCTTACAATGGGATATGTTAATACTCAAATTCCAAAATTTATACTCAAATTTGTAAGTACGCAGCCTTCTCAGAAAAATACTTTAAAATGTAAAATACTCACTGAGGTGAGTCAGTTCTAATTTTTTTTAAATCAACAACAGAATTTTACAATAATTCTTAAAAGTGAAGCATAATATTGTTAAATGTTTATGAATGTTTACAAATGACAGCATTTTTGGAAGAAACATGCCTTCACAGCTTTGAACTTCATTAAGAGGTTCTATTCTGGTGACATTCCAGCAGGTCTTAGTTTCCAGTCCAAATAAATTCATTATTCCCATGAATGTGCGATACCAGAAGGCTATGATTACCTTAAAAAAGATAAAAACAAAGAGATAATGGAGGTAAATACATTCTCTTCATAATAATAATAATATATACCATGGAATACTATGCAGCCACAAAAAAGGATGAGTTCATGTCCTTTGTAGGGACATGGATGAAGCCGGAAACCATCATTCTCAGCAAATTATCACAAGGACAAAAAACCAAACACCACATGTTTTCACTCATAGGTGGGAATTGAACAATGAGAACACTTGGACACAGGAAGGGGAACATCACACTCTGGGGCCTGTTGTGGGTTGGGGGGAGGGGGGAGGGACAGCATTAGGAGATATACCTAATGTAAATGACGAGTTAATAGGTGCAGCACACCAACATGACACATGTATACATATGTAAGAAACCTGCACATTGTGCACATGTACCCTATAACTTAAAGTATAATAAAATAAATAATAATAATAATCTTTCCAAAATACAATTTTGTGATGGTTGCCTTAGACATTATAAACTCTGACAAATTCATTTAGATCATTTCACTTGGGAATCAGTCACTTAAAAATTATACATTATGCTTCTATATAGAAAAATATTATATATGTGGTAACCAATTCTGTAATATAAATAATAGTAACTGTAAGTCAATATAAAAGTATATAATTAAAATATGGTGATTAATAGAAAAATACAAAGATTTACAGAAACATTTCATAATTCATTTCATTTAGATCCTTGAATTTCTTCATAAAATATAAAATATATTATAAAAACTGGAACAGAATGGAATAATAGCTCCTGTGCCCATTACAATTTTAACCAAGCAGAAGATTTAATTGACCAATTCTTTCCTATCTGCCAGTTATTTTTAAAATTTCAAAGACAAAGAAAAAATAACAAGAGAAAAAAAATTCCAACAGAATGTTCATGTCTCAGAGGTTTTTTAAAAATAACATTATACATTCTGGGAAACTAATGTGAGATCACTGGGGGAAAAAGTCAAAAAATAAAGAGTTGAAAAGAGAAAGTAAGCACCTCTTAGAGTTAACCATTTTTAATATTTTGGTGATTGGCCGGGTGCAGTGGCTCACGCCTGTAATCCCAGCACTTTGAGAGGCCAAGGTGGGCGGATCACAAGGTCAGGAGTTCAAGACCAGCCTAGCCAACATGGTGAAACCCCATCTCTACTAAAAATACAAAAATTGGCTGGGCGTGGTGGCGGGCGCCTGTAATGCCAGCTACTTGGGAGTCTGAGGCAGGAGAATCACTTGAAATCGGAAGGCAGAGGCTGCAGTGAGCCAAGATCACACCACTACACTCCAGCCTGGGCAACAAGAGCAAAACTCCATCTCAAAAAAAAAAAAGTTAGTGATTATCTTTCCAGTCCTTCCCCTAGGCATTTAAAACATGAAATTAGAGTTATTCAATACTACCTAATGAGATCATATTATCAATGTTAATGTAATGTACATCACTAAACATCAGAAACATCTTTCCACATCTCACAAGTGTAGATTTATTATGCAGCTTGATGTAGTAGGAAAAGCATAGCTTTGATGTCAGAATTCAACTCAAATGCTGACTCTGCAAGTTATAGTTTCTATGGTCTCAAGTAATCCTTCAATGGCTGTCAATCACTTCATCTCTCAAATGAGTTTAATAATAACCATTCTACAAAAGAAGTGAGATGAGAGCTCACATATACAGTCATATATGTCCTATATATCCTAAGTATGGCGCTGGCATATAGTATGCAGTGAATGCTTTTACCTTTGTAAAACATTCTGTTCTAAACTTACGTTTTTATTTGCAAATGAGAAATTTATCTCCTGTGAACACAAAAAGTGTGAACATAAAATTCAACATTGCAGTACTACATAGTGTTGGCAGTAAATCTAGATCCTCTCAATTTTTTATCTCTGTGATGTGAAAAGACTGGGAACAAGTCCTGTTCTTCATAATGCTATCAAGTTTTAAAAACAACTGAACTCATTATAATTACTTTTGACATTTTTCATAATGTTGAAGAAGAAATTAAAAACTGTGCTTACTAATCATTCAATAAATACTGTTGAATAAGTAAAAAAGAAAGTTGTCACTGAGACCATACTGTTAGAAATTAATGAAACAAGAAATAGAGAATTTTACTATATAATTAAAAGATTCAGGTATAACCAAAAAATTAAAAATACTAATTATCAACCACTGAGAGAAATAGGGCTAGTGTAATAAGTTAAACCCTTATTTTATATATACAGAGTAAGTCAACATTAACTGAAATTGAAGATACAGGAAATAGGTTTTTGCATTTACTTTAGAGTTATGAAGATAGCCATTAGAGTACATAAAAACAGAAGAGTGCCTCCAAAGAGTAAGCAGGGATGCAGAGAAAGTTGGTGCAGAAAACCGCAGCTTTAATCTTAGGCAAGTGTACATTATCCATTTGTTACTATTACGAATTACATTTAAAAACTTACAGAAATCAAAACCTGAGAACTTTTCCAAGTACCTGGAAATTAAGCAACACAATTTTATTTTATTTTGTTATTCATGTGTGTGTGTTTCTAGAAGGTTTTTAGAAATTATTATTATTTTTAAGTTCCGGAGTGCGTGTGCAGGATGTGCAGGTTTGTTACATAGGTAAACGTGTGCCATGGTGGTTTGCTGCACCTATTGACCCGTCATCTAAGTAGCCCAGCATGCATTTGCTCTTTTCTGTAATGCTTTCCCCTGCCCTGCCCTTCCCCTACAAGCCCCAGTGAGTGTTGTTTCCCTCCCTGTGTCCATAATAACACAATTTTAAATTGCCGATGGATCAAAGAAGAAATCACATGAGAAATTAGAAAATAATTTGAACTGAATGAAAATGAAAATAAAATATATAAATATTTAAGTAATACAAATGTTTGCTATTGGGAAGATGGAGTGGATGTACTTTTCCTGATTACTCCCTTGAAGTACAACTGAAAACCCTTTGAGTTATATACAAATCAAACATAAGAAGACTCTGAAAAGTAGAGAGAAGGCAGACTTGAGACCCAAAGAACAACATGGTTATGAGTTCCGTGGGCTCTCTTTGTGCCTCATTTTCTCAGATTTGGAGTTAAAGAGGCTGGCAATCCAGAAATGCCAATGGGCACTGCTATAGTTTGAATGTGTCCCATCCAAAATTCAGGTATTGAAACTAATGGCCAATGTGATAGTATTAAGAGATGGGACCTGCAAGAGGTGATTAGGCCATGAAGACTCCCACCTCATGAGTGAGATTAAAGCTCTCTTACTCTCCTACTGTCTGCCATGTGAGGACACAGTGTTCCTCTCCTTCAGAAGATGCAACATCAAGGCACCATCTTGGAAGCGGAGAGCAGCCTTCACCAGACACCAAATCTGCTGGCGCCTTGATCTTGGACTTCCTTGGACTCCAGAATTCTTAGACTCCAGAATTGTGAGATATAAATTTCTATTCTTTATAAATTACCTAGTCTCAGATACTTTGTTCAAACAGCACAAAACAGACTAAGACAAATATACAAAAAGTACCCAAAAAGTCAAAAGTAAAAAAAATGTGGCTCTACCCCTACCATATAAACAAAGGCCAAGTGGGGAAGTTAGACTTCCACCTTCCCTGGGCTTTTTTTTTTTTTTTTTTTTGAGACAGAGTCTCGCTGTTTTCACTCAGGCTGGAGTGCAGTGGCGTGATCTTGGTTCACTGCAACCTTTTCCTCCCAGGTTCAAGCCAATTCTCCTGCCTCAGCCTCCCAAGTAGCTGTGCCCACCACTACATCTGGCTAATTTTTGTATATTTAGTAGAGATAGGGTTTCACCATGTTGGCCAGGCTGGTCTCAAACTCCTGACCTCAAGTGATCCTGAAAGCAACAAGATGGTGCCTTCCCCCTTTTCCCCTTCCTTTGCTTGAGTGATGCCAGAGATATCTCGTTAAAATAGCAGGTTTAAATAAAATCCAGTCTCATAATACTCAAAATGTCTAGGTTTCAAGTGAAAATCACTCAAGAACCAGAAAGATCTCAAACTGAATGAGAAATAAATGGATTCCAATAATGAGATGAAAGAAATATTAGCATTATCAAGGATTTTAAAGCAACAATCATAAATATACTCTAATGAGCATGCTTAAAACAAATGGAAAAATTGAAAAGTTTACCAGAGAAATAGTCTCAGCAAAAAACCAGAAATCAACACTAAGAACATCTCTCAAAATCACACAATTACATGGAAGTTAAACAACCTGCTCCTGAATGACTTTTTGAGTCAACAAAGAAATTAAGGTAGAAATCAAGAAATTCTTTGAAACTAATGAAAATAAAGATACAACATACCAGGATCACTGGAACACAGCTAAAGCAGTGTTAAGAGGAAAATTTACAGAGTTAAATGCCCACTTCAAAAAGTTAGAAAGATCTCAAATTAACAACCTAACATCACACCTAGAGGAACCAGAAAAATAAGAGCAAACCAACCCGAAATCTAGCAGAAGGCAAGAAATAACCAAATCAGAGATTAACTGAATGAAATTGAGACACAGAACACCATACAAAAGATCAACAAAACCACAAGTTGGTTCTTTGAAAGAACAAAATAAATTTAACGGACCACTAGCTAGACTAATAAAGAAAAAGAGAGAGAAGACCCAAATAAACACAATCAGAAATGACAAAGGAGATATTACCATTGACCCCGTAGAAAAGCAAAAAACTCTGGGAGACTATTACGAACAACTCTATGGACACAAACTGGAAAACCTAGAAGAAATGGCTAAATTCCTGGAAATATATAACCTCCAAAGATTGAACCAAGAAGAAATGAAAACCCCGAATAGACCAATAACAAGTTGCAAGACTGAATCACCAATAAAAAGCCTACCAGCCAGAAAAAGCCCTGGAACAGATGACTTCATAGCCAAATTCTACCAGACATATAAGGAGAGCGGATACCAATCATACTGAAACTATTCCAAAAACTCGAGGGATTCCTCCCTTACTCATTCTATAAGGCTAACATCATTCTAATACCAAAATGTGGCAAAGCCACAATGTAAAAAAGAAAACTTCAGGCCAATATCTCTGATGAACATAGATGCAAAATCCTCAACAAAATACTAGCATACTGAATCCATCAGCACTTCAAAAAGCTAATCCACCACGATCAAGTAGGCTTTATTCCTAGGATGCAAGGGTATTTCAACACAGGCAAATCAATAAATATGATTGATCACATAAAAGAACTAAAAAAACCCCCACATGATTATCTAAATAGATGCAGAAAAGGCTTTTGATAAAATTCAACATCCTTTCATTTTAAAAGCCTTCAACAAAGTAGGCATTGAAGGAACATACCTCAAAATTATAAAAGCCATCTATGACAAACCCATAGCCAACACCATAATGAACAGGCAAAAGCTAGAAGCATTTGCCTTGAGAACTGGAACAACAAAAGAATGTTTACTCTCCCCATTCCTATTCAACATAGTACTGGAGGTCCCAGCCACAGCAATCAGGCAAGAGAAAGAAAGAAAATAAATGCATATAGGAAGACAGGAATTCACACTATCTCTTTTGTAAACAATATAATTTTATACCTAGAAAGCCCCATAGTCTCTGACTAAAAGCTCCTAGATATGTCTTTTTAAAACTTCAGCAAACTTTCTGGATGTAAAATCAATGTACCAAAGTCAATAGTATTTCTATGCACCAACAATGTCCAAGCTGGGAGCCAAATCAAGAATGCAATCTCATTCACAATAGCCACAAAAAGGTAATAAAAAACATATAAAAGAATACCTAGGAATACAGCTAATTAGAGAGGAGAAAAATCTCTACAATAAGAATTACAAAACACTGCTGAAAGAAATCAGAGACAATAAAAACAAATGGAAAAACATTCCATGCTCATGAATAGGAAGATCAATATTGTTAAAATCACCATATTACCAAAAGCAATTTACAGATTCAATGCTATTCCTATCAAACTACCAATGACATTTTTCACATAATTAGAAAAACTATTCTAAAACTTATATGGATACTCCTTCAATGTAAATAAGGTTAAAATAAATAAATAAGCAAATAAAATAAAACATATATGAAACCAAAAAACAGTTCAAATAGCCAAAGCAATCCTAAGCAAAAAGGACAAAGCCAGAGGCATCATACTACCCAACTTCAAACTATATTTCAAGGCTACAATAACCAAAACAGCATGGTGCTAGCACAAAAACAGACACATAGACCAATGGAACAGAATAGAGAGCCCAGAAATAAAGTCACACACCTAGAATCATCCGATTTTCAACAAACCTGACAACACAAGTCAAGAGGAAAAAGGACTTCTTATTCAATAAATGATGGTAAGATAACTGGCTAGCCATACGCAGAAGACTGAAACTTCACCCTTTCTTTTCCCCATACACAAAAATCAACTCAAGATGAATTAAAGACTGAAATGTAAAACCTAAAACAATGAAAACCCTAGAAGAAAACATAGAAAATACCATTCTGGACATAGACCCTGGCAAAAATTTCATGACGAAGATGCCAAAAGCAATTGCAACAAAACAAAGATTGACAAATGCAACCTAATTAAATTAAAGAGCTTCTGCATAGCAAAAGAAACTACCAAGAGAGTAAACAGACAACCTACAGAAAGGGAGAAAATATTTCCAAACTATTCATCTGACAAAGGTCTAATATCCAGAATCCGTAAGGAACAAATCAAAAGTAAAAAAACAACCCCATTAAAAAATGGGTACTCCATGCCACTCCCAGTCACAGCCTCCCGTGCCTTGCTCAGCTCCAACATGGCAAAAATCCCCAGCCCTACAGAGACTGCATGGTGCATTAAGTCCCTGATTGCTGTTTTCCAGAAGTATGCTGGAAAGGATGGTTACAACTGCAATCTCTCCAAGACGGAGTTCCTAAGCTTCATAAATACAGAGCTGGCTGCCTTTACAAAGAACCAGAAGGACCCCGGTGTCCTTTACCGCATGAAGAAACTGGATGTCAGCAGTGATGGGCAGTTAGATTTCCCAAAATTTCTTAATCCGAATGGTGGCTTAGCTGTGGCTTGCCATGACTCCTTCCTCAAGGCTGTCCCTTCCCAGAAGTGGACCTGAGGACCCCTTGGGCCTGGCCTTCAAACCCACCCCCTTTCCTTCCAGCCTTTCTGTCATCTTCTCCTCCTCACAGCCCACATGTCCCCTGAGCCCAGCATACCCACCACACCATGCAGGCCCCACCTGTGGATAGTAATAATACAATGTCACTTTTTTAAAACATGAAAAAAAAGTGGGTGAAGGACATGAACACAAATTTCTCAAAATTAGATATTTATGTGACCATCAATCATATGAAAAAGTGTTCAACATCACTAATCATTAGAGAAATGCAAATCAGAACCACACTAACCCAATCAGAATGGCTATTATTAAAAAGTCAAAAAATAACAGATGCTGGTAAGGTTGTGGAGAAAAGGGGATGCTTATACACTGCTGGTGGGAATGTAAACTAGTTCAAACACTGTGGAAAGCAGTTTGGAAATTTCTCAAAGAACTTAAAACTGAACTACCATTCGACCCAGCAACTCCATTACTAGGCATATACCCAAAGGAATATAAATTAGCCTACCATAAAGACACATGCACATGTATGTTCACTGCAGCACTATTCACAATAGCAAAGACATGGAATCAACCTAAATGTCATCAATAGTGGAATGGATAAAGAAAATGTGGTGATACATATACTCCATGAATATTACACAGCCATTATAAAGAACAAGATAATGTCCTTTGCAGCAACATGGAAAGAGTTAAAGGCCAGTATGCTACGTGAATTAATGCAGGAACAGAAAACTAAATACTGTGTGTTCTCACTTATAAGCGAAGCTAAACACTGAGTACACAGGGACACAAAGAAGGGAACAACAGACACTGGGGCCTACTTGAGGGTGAAGGGTGGGAGGATGGTGAAGACTCAATAACTGCCTATTGAGTACTATGCTTATTACCTGGGTGACAAAATACTCCGTACACCAAACCCCACTGCATGCAATTTACCTATATAGCAAACCCACACATGTATCCCATGAACCTAAAATAGAAGTTGGAAGAAGAAAAAGTGTCAGCAGAAAAATAGAACACATAAAGAAAAGTCAAAATTTTCAGAACTCAAAAATAAAATAATCAAAATAAAAAACCTTAATGGATGGTACAAGAGGAGAATGGCAGAGAGAGAAGAAAATAACCAGTAAACTAGAAGACAGAACAATAGAAATTACTCAATCTGAGCAAAAGAGAAAAAACAGATGCTGACAGAATAAACAAACAAAACAGCCGTAGGGACCTGTGGAACTTTAACAAAGGATCCTACATTCATGTCATTGGAGTCTTGGAAGGAGACAGGAAAGAGGCAGGGCTGAAAAAGAATTCAAGAAAATAATTAGTGAGGCTGGTCACGGTGGCTCATGCCTGTAATCCCAGCAGTTTGGGTGGCCAGGGCAGGCAGATTGCTTGAGCCCAGGAGTTTGAGACCAGCCTGAGCAACATGGTGAAACCCCATGTCTACAAAAAATTCAAAAAAATTAGCCAGGTGTGGTGGTTGCCCATCTCAGGAGGATGAGGTGGGCAGATACCTTGATTCCAGGAGTCAGAGGTTGCAGTGAGCTGAGAATGCACCACTGCACTCCAGCCTGGGCGACAGAGTGAGATCCTGTCTCAAAATAAATAAATAAATACATAAATACATAAATAAATAAAAAAGAAAGAAAAAGAAATAATGACTGAACTTCCCATATATGGCAAAAGATATAAACCTAAATATTCAAGGAGCTGAGCAAATCTCAGACAGAAAAAATCTAAAGAAATCCACACTAAAACACAACATACTTTAGAAAACGTTTGAACTTTGAACATTATACTTTGATACACTTTTGAAGACTAAATTTAAAAAAATACTGAAACCAACAAGAGAGAAACAAAACCTTACCTAAAGGAGAAAAAGAATTCAACTAACAGCGAATTTCTCATTAGAAACTATGGAGGGCCAGAACAAAATGGCACAACACTTGCCGAATGCTGAAAGAAAGGAACTATCGACCCAGAATCCTATGTCCAGCAAAAATATCTTTCAGTAATGAAAAGATACTGCATTCTCTGAGTTAAGAAAAACTAAAAAACAAAAAACAAACAAACAAAAAAATGCAGCCAGCAGAACTTTTAGAACAGACATCTATTCTAAAAGTGTAGCTAAAGAAAATCCCCTAAACTGAAATGAAATGATAAAAGAAGGAATGCTGGAACATCAAAGAGGAAGAAATAAAAAACATGGATAAAATAAAACAGGCTTTCACTTTCTTCCTGAGTTTATAAAATATGTGTAAAACTTGAGTTTAAAATAAGTTTGATGATTAAAACATACAGTAAAATGACAGCAGCAACAGATTGTAATAAATTGTGTTAATACAATCGCTAGAACCACTAAAAAAAAGCTTTGTAAAGTGATATATTTAAAAAATAGATAAATCAAAATATAACTCTAAACAATGTTCAAATAAAATATTCTGCCTCAAGAAGGTTAAAATAAAACAGAAATTGAAAACCAAGAATAGAAACCACAAAATAAAATCAGACTTAAACTCTAACATATTCAATAACTATATTGAATATAAGTGGCCAATTGGTAAACATACCAATTAAGAGATACATTGACAAATTGGATTTAAAAATATTACCCAACCATTTACAAGGATCTCACTTCAAATATAATAATAAAGTCAGGCTGAAAGTGAAAGGATGGAAAATGATGAATTTATCATACACACAGTAATGAAAAGAAAGCAGAAGTGACGATGCCATTATCAGAAAAAAGCACACTTCAGAGCAAACAAAATTATCAGAGAAGGAAGAAAAAGTCATCATTAAATTATTTTTTAAAAAATTCAACAAGAAGACCCTGAAATCCTAAATGCATATGCGCCAAACATAGAGCTACAAAATATGTGAAGAAAAACAGAAGTCAAAGGAGAAATGTACAAACACATAACTTTACTAGGAGACTTCAGAATCCCTCTGTCAAAAAACTAGAATTAGTATTTTCAACTAGTTCTTTTAGTTGATAGAAGAACTAGACAGAAATTCCCCCAAAATTGAGACCAACTCAAAAATACTATGCAAAAGACCCCGTTTAAGAGAATGAAAAGGCAAGCTACAGACTGGGAAAATATATTTGCAAGCCATATATATGAAAAATAATTAGCATCTATAATATATAAGGAACATCCTAAGATCCAAAATTCATAAAACAAACAATTCAAATAGAAATGGAGCAAAATGCAAATTAAAACCATAACGATATATCACTACATATGTGTAAGAATGAGTAAAATAAAAAATAGTGACAATACCAAATGCAGGTGAGGATACAGATAAACCTAATTTTGGTTGTGCTTAGGTTGTATCCATTGACTACTGAGTATGTAGCACAAGGAAATTTGCATAGTTTCATTCATTCAACAAATATGATATTGAATCAACTCCATATTCCAGGAAGTAGGCACCTGGGATACAGCTAGGAAATACATAATGGGCACGGGAAAACAGTAGAAAACAAGGTCATTTGCTGAGAGTGAAAGGGAGACAGGAGGTTTGGGATAACTGGAGAGAGAAGATATGAAACAGGCATCAAGGGGTTAGCAAAAGTAAGGCTCAAGGACCATATCAGGATCTGTGGCCTATTTTTGTACCAGTAATGTGAAAATGACAGTGTTTGTTACCTTTCCCCCAGCAGTTTAAGATAAGAGAGTATAAGACTTACA
This sequence comes from Symphalangus syndactylus, assembly GCF_028878055.3. Lineage (NCBI taxonomy): Eukaryota > Metazoa > Chordata > Mammalia > Primates > Hylobatidae > Symphalangus > Symphalangus syndactylus. Next base: position 95,266,088 of record NC_072431.2, on the reverse strand, counting down.
GGGGAGATAAGGAAGAGGGGGGTGGGTGGGTTTCATGCCTTTCTCTAAGTGGCTCCTGTTCTCTCAGGCTTTACCATGGAGGATGCTTTCTGAGCACTCTTGCTAATCTTTTGTCAGCACCTTATGAGATCTGTGTAAAAATGTCTGTAAGCAATTGCAAATTCCCTTGCTAACCCATACTAGGCATTTACCGACTGACTGGTGAACAATTTGAGCTGAATTCTTTACCACTGTGTCTAGTGGCATGACCCATGTAATTAAATGCTTGTTTCTGTTCTCCTTGCACATGCTTTTTCTTTTTAATTTATTTTGGGTTATTTGATTTCCCTGTGACCTCAGCTCCCTGACTGCTTCAGGAGAAGTAAATTTGAAGACTGTCTGGCTTTTGTTGTTGCTGCTGACATTGCTGGAAGGCCACGAGCAATGTTCTTTTTGGCTTTCTACATCCAAGGGAAAGCTGACCCAACATGATTAATCCAACTCTCCATTTTCTCCATGTTTGTACTCGGGAATCCGATTACAGCTGGAGAAATACAATTCTGTTAGCTGGTTTTGTTCTCAATTCAAGACCATCAACCTCAAATGAAGCCCTTGGTGCTGCCCAAGAAACTCACATTATATCCCTAGTCTATTCATTCTGTTAGATAAGAGGTCAGAAAACTTTTCCTATAAAGAGCCGGACGATAAGTATTTTAGGCTTTGTGAGATAGTCTCTGTCTCATACTCTTTAATGTGTTTACATTTACCCCTAGGTTTGCATATGCATGTTTGGTTTGTTTATCTATTCATTCATGCATTTGTTTGATATTTATCCTTTTTGATGTTCTCTGAGTTTCCTGGATCTGTGGTTTGGTATCTGTCACTAATTTTGGAAAATTCTCAGTCATTTATTTTTCAAATGTTTATTCTTCCTCATCCTTTCCTCTCCCACTGGGATTCTAATTATGCATATATTAGAATATTTGATATGGTGTCACAGCTCTTAGATGCTCTATCATTTCCTTCCTCCACTTTTTTTCCTCTCTGCATTCCTATTGACCTATCTTCAAACTCACTGATTATTTCTTCTGCTGGGCTGTGTCTGCTGATGAGCTCATCTAAGGCATTTTTTACTTTTTTTTTTATTTCTAGCATTTCCCTTTGATTGTTATAGTGTCCGACTTCTCTGCTAAAATTATCTATCTGATCTTGCATATCATCTGTCTTTTCCATTTGGGTCTTTAAAATATTAATCATAGTTACTTAAATCTCCTGTCCAGTTGTTCCAGTATCTGTATCTTCTTTGGGTCTGGCTGATGACTGCTCTGCTCTTCGGACTGTGCTTTTTCTTACCTTTAGGTATGCCTCATAACTTTTGCTGAAAGTTAGACATGTTGCATAAGACAGTAGACATAGAGGTCAGTATTTTTATGCTTGAAAATAAGAACATCTTTCTTACCGTTAGGTCTTTATTGTAGGGATTTGTGTTAATCTAGTTAGGGGGGGGCTGGTTTTGAAGTTTGTAATTGCTATAGTTACCAAAGCTGGAGTTTGTTGCTGCTATGGACACTAGCGATTTCAAATTCCTCTAGTGGTACCTTGTTTTGAACTCGGTTTTGGGTTTTCCTTTGTGCTGCTCCCTAGAAAGAAAATGCCTTGCAAAACTCACTCAGTCACATTCCACTGTGATTTTTACCAAAGGCTTGTTAATGTAATGGGGGAAGAGTGACAGGTTTTCTGATGTTCCAATTAAGCCTCAATCTTAGACAGGTACTGTGAATTTGGGACTTGGGGGCTGTACCCTTCGTAAGTGTTCCCTTCTCAAGGAATATGATTGTTTTTTAACATTTAGGTTTTTTTTTTTTTCCTGCCTGTTCTCTTTCACCAGCTTCACTGGATACCCACCAGTGTCCTCAGACGATGGGTTTGATACCGTTCATCCTGCAGATCATGGCTTTCTTTTCCTTAGGAGAGATTTCACAACATGGTGTGAGCAGAGTCTGAGCAATGATTGCTTTTCCTGTCCCCTAGCCAGCACCATAGGGAAAGCTTTCTCTAAATACTTCCCCAGTCTTCCCTGAGAGAGCCTGCCCACCTTCTCATTTCATACCACCTCACACTAAGCCTGTAGCATTTCATTAAAAAATTTCTGGTTTAATCTTTGTGCCAGCTTATGTGGCATTCAAAAGCATCTATCTCAGTCAAGCAGTTCCTATTCCAGAATACTCGGTTCTTTGTGCTTTCTGCAGGCACCTGTCCTTCTTGAATTTTTGCATTGGTTGTCCTCTGACCTCAGTTTTCTGAAGGGTTCAAGAAAAGGTGTTATCTTGCAGTTTGTCCAGCTATTTTACTTGTTGCAGGAATGAGAGTGCCATCATTCCAGCTCTCTTCATCACCAAATTGACACCTGAAGCCTCCAGAAGCTAAATATATAAAGAGTTCTTTATGTATTAGGTGTATTAGCCCTTTATCTATGAGATATATTACAAATATTTTCTCCTGGCCAGGCATGGTGGCTCACGCCTGTAATCCCACCACTTTGGGAGGCCGAGGCAGGAGGACCACTGGAGGCCAGGAGTTTGAGACCAGCCTGGCTAACATGGTGAAACCCAGTTTCTACTAAAAATATAAAAATTAGCCAGGTGTGGTGGCGCACATCTGTAATCCCAGCTATTTGGAGGCTGAGGCTGGAGAATCGCTTGAACCCAGGAGGCAGAGGCTGCAGGGAGCCGAGATCATGCCACTGCACTTCAGCCTGGGTGATGAAGTGAGACTCTGTCTCAAAACAAACAAAAAGAAACCAAACAAATATCTTCTCCCAGTTTGTCAACTGTCTTTTGATTTTGTTTATTTCTTTTCTTTTTTAAACTCTGCCTGGTTTTGCCTTTCCCATAGAAACCCCAATAAAAACGATGACCTAGGCTTTACCCTCAGTCCTGCTTCCACCTGACCAAACTGTCTGTCTCCTGTGGCTCTGTGTGATGTGACTTGTCCTCTTCTCCAAAGAAGTATTACTCATAAATTCTTCTTTCAGCGGCACTGATCTATCTGTGTCATCACTCAGTCAACCACATACATTAAGACCTAGGCACAGAACAACTCTGTTTCTATTTCTATAAAATTCTAGAAAATGCAAACTAAACCATAATGACAAAAAGAATATTAGCGGTTTCCTAGGGATGGGATGTGGGCAAAGAGAAATGAAGGAAGGAGGGATTACCAAGGAGCACAGGGAAACTTCGAGATGAGGGATATGCTCATTATCTTGACTGGTGATGGTTTTACAGGTGGGCCAAAACTAATCAAACTTTACACTTCATCTATATGACCAGCTACCATATGTCAATTATACCTCAATAAAGCTGTTTGAAAACATTTAGGGTATATCTACCGGAAAGTAAAACTGCTTTTAATTACAGACTATATCATCATGTGCATAGAAAAATCCAAAGGATTCTACAAAAAGCTACTAGAACCACTGACTTCATCGAGATTCTGGTACAAAGTTAATATTCAAAATCAACTATATTTCTATACAAAAGCAACAAAAAATGGAAAAATAAAAATTTTAAAATAATACCATTTATAATAAAAGAGTACTGAGGAAGACTGTACATTGAAAAAATACAAAACATTGCTGAGACAAATTAAAAATAATCAACAAAATGGAGATCTATACCATGATCGTAGATTAGAAAATTCAATATTGTTAAGATGTCAGTTCTTCCCAAATACATGTACAAATCCAACATAATCCCAACCGAAATCACAGCAGGTTTTTTTTTGAGAAATTAATAAGCTGACCCTAACATTTAGATAGAAATACAATTTTAAAAAGGAAAAAGCTGGAGAACTATCTACTTTCAAGATTTATTCTAAAGTTACAGTAATCAAGACAGTGTGGTATTGGCATAATTACAGGTCAAGAGAATAATAGAGTCCAGAAACAGATTCACACATAATGTGGTCATTCAATTTTCAATGAATGTACCGAGACAATTAATTCAATGGGAGAAAAGACAGTTACCACAATGGAGCATTTTTTGGCATTCTGAAAATGTTTTGTAACTCAATTGTGGTGATGGATATATAGCTTCATACATTTGTCAAAACTCAGAGAACGGTACACTCAAAACTGGCACATTTTATTACATGTAAGTCATACCTCAAAAAAGCTGATTTGGTGACAAAGATTTATCTATGTTGTTGACAGAAGAACAAATCCACATGCTTATTAAACGTGGAAATATATTTATCCCCATAAATAATAAGGGAAGAACAAATTAAAACAAAAAAGCATATCACAGCCATCATAAGAGTAAAAATCACAGGGTCTGACAATTCAAAATCTAATAAGGATATGAGAAAATTCTAGACAGCAGTGTGAACTGCTACATTTGCTTCAGACAGCAATTTAACAATATCTGGTAAAGCTGAAAAAGCACACACTCTATAACAGCAATTCCACTTCTAGGTATATATCCTAGACAAAATATTGCACATATACAGAAGAAAACCGTACAAAAGTGTACATTTTAGATTACATTGCTTGTAATCAAAAAACTGGAAATAATATATTAAGATGGGGAAATACATAAACTTTAGAATTCATAAAATGGTTAAAATTAAAGAAATATATATATCCAGAAAGTTCAAAAATACAATTTTGAAGAAAAAAATCCTACAGTGACACATTCAGTATGAGATCATTTATGTGGACTTAAAGCACAAAATAAAACAATCTCTGAAAACAGAGATTGGATGGATACACACACCAAATTTTAATAAAGATATAAGTTGGACTAGAAGCAGAACAAAGGTGATTTTAACTATATTTATAATATTTTAATTATTTTAAAATAGCTGATGCGAAAATGACAAAAATTAGCATTTATTTATTTTAGATGGTTGATCACACATATTTGAATATTATTTTCTAAGTCTCTGTAGTTTTAAGCATTTCAAAATCTAAAGAATAATTTTTAAAAGCTATAAAAATATGAATAAAGGACTAGAAAGCAGTAACTTTTCATTAATATGCTGGATCCTGAGACAACTTTAAACTCAACAGTAGTATTTACCATGGTGTCAAATTTAGCATTTATCTTGAGTTCACAAACTGAGTTCACTAATTTTGTCTCCGTTTTTCAAATTTCTAGCATTTATAGACTACTATAACAACCTTACTCTTTTAGGCTAAGTGTTGGAAAATAGTACTAGATTTCTGGCTGTGTGACTAAATAAATCTTACTTTACTAACATAACTCCAAGATCACTATTCAAGCTCGTCACTCTCACTGTCCCTTCACGTGGTCATCGTGCCCACCTACGAGGTGTCCAAAGCCAAAAGCCCATCCCCAGTTAGAACCTTTTGGCTCCCATGACTCTCTTTTCCATTTGGCTTGTCTATTACCCTGGCCATTATTTACACACTAAGGTTCATTCTTTGAGTTCATGTGAGAACAGTTTCTGGGGTCTTTAAATTTTAAGAGAGGAACTTATGATATTCTGCTCAACTATAAGGATACACACAATAAACCTGAAAGGTCCCCTCCCTTTCTTAACAAGATTGTGCTTACTATTTTTATCTGATAAAGAGGATTATTCTACAAATACTATTTGTCTCAAATTATGACTCACCTCTGGATAAAGATGGAAGCGTTTTACTGTATTAATTACAAGAGGATATTCAGTAAGCCTGTCATTCATAATCGTCCACAGTCCTTCCAAAAATGAAGGTGCTTCAATAATGGTCTTGAAGTAGGAATAATAAAGTCCCTTTTTTTTAAAAAAAAAAAAAAGGCATATATTGTCAATGTAATTAAAACTAAAATATTTATTTTTATCACTTCTTTAGAACTTTTTTTTCTGAAAAAAAAAAGGTTAATAATAAGACTTCCTAATTATTCCTAATTACTCCTCGCTATTTTCATTCTTGGACTTTAAAGAGCACTTATTTTCAGGTGATCACTGTACTATTCTTTCACATTTTCTATAGGCTTTCAAACTAAAGAGTTGGAGGGATGGTCAAACAACTTAAAGAGTTTCTCTAATAATGTCTTAAAATGTGTAGACAGTATATGTTTGATTTTCCCAAATCTGGTTTTATCCCCCACATTTGAGATGCTTGAAGGTTGACATCTGATTAATTCTATCATAAACAGGGATGCCTTCATGCCTCTGTACAACTTTGCATATAGAAAATTACTTCTTTTTTTCCCATGCTCTTAGGAAATAAAATATAATGACCACAAGCATCATGAGCAAGGAATCCAGTGCTTCTAGCTTATTCGTAGCTCCATCTAATCCTCTGTGCAAAGTGAAAGCTCAATGTCGAGTGACTATTGTTGCTCACAAATGCTATGTACTAAAAAGCAGATTATTTTAGTGTCTTACACTTCAGCATATAAAACAAAGGCTTCACTAGGATAGTAAAAGTGCTGTTGAGTTAAAATTCATGGATTAACAACAGCATGTTGTGTCTTATTTCCCCCAAAATTTCTTGCTTTCGCGCCTAAAATCTAAAAGCAAAAAAGGGCCACATTGTTTAAAATGCGTTCTCCCTAAAAAATGCTATATGCTATAATCATATCTGCCTCATCCAACATGAGTAACTACTAAATTACAGGTCTGTTTTAGCTGATGTCTGAAAGGCCATTACCTCATAGTTGATTGGCAAAATATGAATTCATAAAGAATTTTCCTTTCTGCTTAGGAGGATAACAAAGCAATACAACAATTAAAGGATATCTAATATGCAAAAGTCCATATTTAGGGAAATATTAAATATATAAATCAGTTACTAATAACAGCTATTGTTTTGTGTTAAGTATTCCGCTATGTGTTGCCTTTCATTATCTCCCTTCATTTTCCCTAAACCCCTCTAAGGTTGTCATTATTTCTATTGAGCAGATGAGATTACTGAGAATCTGAGAGGTGACCTGACTAGCCGTCATACAATAAAGCACAGAACTGCTATTAGAATCCAGCGATCTGTCACCAAAGTCCAGACCCTGCCACAGTTACACTCTTTATTTAATAATATTTTATATTCTGTCTTTGGAAATACCTTTAAAATGTTCAAACGTCATACATATGTTAATGTATCCAATGCTTTGAAACTTTATAGGGGCAATATAGGGATGAAAATTAAAAAGCAGTGACTGAGGGGCCTGGCATAGGCAAAATCATAGAGACTGAAAATAGAGCTGGGTGTGATTAGTGTTTAGTGGGTGGAGTTTCTGTTTGGGATAGCAAAAAGTTCTGGATGTGGACAGTGGTAATAGTTGCAAGACAACACGAATGTACTTAATGTCACTGAATTGTACGCTTCAATGATAAACATTGAAATTTTTTATTACAAATTTAAATCTAAATTTTACCATAATTTAAACAAAAAGCAATGGCTAGGCTGAGGAGAGCCAGTTTCAGTGCTTCACTAGGCGCCCAACCAGCTGTGAGCAGATCTGGAAGATGGACGGTTGTGGTGTCTTCTAAATGTAAAATTGCACAATTTTGGCATTCGCTATCCCACTTACTCCTCACAACAATTATGTGAGATATGTACGGCAGAAAACTCCATTTTAAAGATTAAGTATTGAAAAACAGAAAATTATTTAAAAATTGTATCAAAAGTTATCTCTGAAAAGAGATTATCTTGAAATCAAAAGAGAGCCAAATAATAATTGTCATCATTAAAAGGCCCAGGTAAAACATGGGATCTCCTAACCGTAGCCAAAGAGAAAGCAATTTCTGATAACATCTCATTTCATTCCCCTTTATCACTTCTTCAGTGCTTTCTTTGTCCTCCTTCCTCAGCTATTATAATTCATCTTTATTATCTTAAAAAGAAGTCTGCATTAGGAAAGGGTGAGAGACAATGAAGTAAGTAACAGAAAAATAATCTCAAACACTTTACTATTTAAATAATAAACTGGGTTATAGCTTATGAAACACTGCAGTTCACCAAAAGTTCGTTCCAGTTCCTAATACATTTCTACCTCATAGTCTCGCTATTCTTAAACCACAAATTAATTCGTTAGAAGAAGAAACCTAACCATTTCAGTGCGAAAAGTCATCTCCCGTTCCAAAGATGAGAGGTGAGAGAAATGACGATCATTTTCAAAAAGTGTTACTAAATGTAACCTAGAAAAAAATGAAGTATCATATTACAGTAAGAACAAGTTTCAAAACTAACAGTAAAATAAGCAATAAGAAAGCCATAAAAAAGAAAACAATAAATTGTTATAATATTAATTTTATAATTGGCTTACTAACTTGTATGTTTTTCGGCATTTATAATCCAGTATGGCACACACCTGAAATTCCTTAACTCAGTGGTTTTTAAACTTAATTGTGGCCAAGTGCATTCACTCATGCCTGTAATCCCAGCACTTTGGGAGCCCGAGGCGGGCAGATCACTTGAGGTCAGGAGTTGAGACCAGCCTTGCCAACATGGTGAAACCCCGTCTCTACTAAAAATACAAAAATTAGCCAGCCATGGTAGGGCATGTCTGTAATCCTGGCTGCTAGGGAGGCTGAGGCAGGAGAATTGCTTGAACCCAGGAGGTGGAGGTTGCAGTGAGCACAGATTATGCCACTGCACTCCAGCCTGGGCGACAGAGTGAGACTCTGTCTCAAAAAAAAAAACAAAACAAAACACACACCTTAATTGTATATCTAAAATCCTTGTGGCTTTTTTCACCCTTCCTTCCATCCCAGGCCTCTAAATCAGAACAGAGGCAGGTTAGTGTTTGTTTTTTAAGTTTCAAGTGATTCTAATGTACCGGCCTTGGGAAATACCTCCATAACTGTTGAAAAGGGTTCAGAATATAATTTTAAATAAAATTACTTTAGATCAAAGCAGACTTACAATAAGTATAATATCACATAAGGGATCAACTTTCAAGTGCCAAAGAATACAGGTGTGTACTTGAAGACCTTTTAGTAGTGAAACTCAACAGCTGTAGGCAGTGAAGAAACGAGCATATGTGATAAACAAAATTAGCTATGGTCGACAATTATGCTATAGCTAAGTTATGTAGTCAGTACTTTCCAGTGAAGTTGAAAATAAAGCAAAGTTCCATACATTAACCCTGTTTTCCACTAACCCTTCTTTACATTTAGGCCATATGCCAGGGTACCAAAAGCTGCAGGAATATTCCCTACCATTGCAGCCTCAGTTCTAACATCAAAATCTCCCTGCAGATTAAATGTCTAGAGAAGCACTGTGTCAATAGAACATAGGGGCAGATCTCATACCTCCCAAGGGTAGAAATCACTGAGCACAGGTAAAAATAAAATATTCCAGAGGGAAATATTATTTTACAAATTTTTATAAACACTTTTGTAAAATAATGTACACAGGCTTGCACATTGAAAGACTCGGAACCATTTAACTCTGTATAAACACTGCAGAATCTTTATCTTCTTTTTTACCTGATTTCCAATTGGCAGATGTTACTAAAACTTTATCAACAAAGTTATTTCACTGGCTGAGTGTGGTGGCTCATGCCTGTAATCCCAACACTTTGGGAGGCCGAGGCAGGTGGATCATTTGAGGCCAGGAGTTTGACATCAGCCTGGCCAACATGGTGAAACCTCATCTCCACCAAAAATACAACAAATTGGCTGGTTGTGGTGATGCACACCTGTAATCCCAGCTACTTGGAAGGCTGAGGCACGAGGATCACTTTCACCTGGGAGGCAGAGGTTGCAATGAGTCAAGATCGCGCCACTGCACTCCAGCCTGGGAGACAGAGCAAGACTCTGTCTCAAAAAAAAAAAAAAAGTTATTTCACTAGCAACATATAACTACCATAAAATAAAGGAAGATTTTAAATGAACTACACATGCAAAATACACTAGAAAAGCTAGATATTTAAAGAAACGTGTGGTGAATTATTTGGTAAAGCAAAAATATTTTAATTCATAAGTTACTATTCCCCTAATGCATCTATTTTGTAAATACTGTTTCACATATGAGGTTTGTAAAAAAGCAAAATACATGTATAAATTGGTGCACATAAAGATGTTCTACAAATACAGCCAGAAGTTATTGTTTTACTGTATGCAAAGTGATGGCAATTTTTAATTCAAATGTTTTTAAATATTTCAAACTGAAACTAAATCTTACCAATGTAAAATTGCCACAAAGACGGCTGGAATAAAGAAAAAAAGGAAAGACATTAATAGCTGCTTTATTATAAAATGCCATTAAAACAAGTATTTCTAATGTATTATTTTACACGTCTAGAAAGATAACACACAAAGCAAGACGGCCAGCTAATCCTGTCTCTAAGAGCGTAAGAAAAAATCCAGGACACAAAGTAAATTCTGAACAGAGCTTACCTCTCTGCAGCGGGGCTTGACAAGCAAAGGGAGAAACTTGAGAGGGTTTTTTCACTTCAGGTAATTGGTAAGAGTGATGGAATTATGGAAGATTGTGACCTTTTTTGTTTTTTTTCAGTATTATTTTCTATTCGTTTATATGAAATTTTTTAAAGAAGTAAATATACACAGTATGCTTCAGCTAGTTCTAACCAAGAGGAGCCACTCTAGATCAGTTTCTCTAGCATTCATCAGAAGACGATTAAATGCAGGCAATCACTTCCTCAGCGGCACATCTAAAAGCCCCAGTGTGCAACTCAACCCTTGATGAATTGCAAGCTCTTTGCAAGAGCCCGGACCTAGGAGCTACTAGATGGCCTAGGAGACTAATCTGGAGGCACCTGTGCCAGCGCCCCATGTATACATAAGACTTCACCAGGGAGCTGGGAGACACTGCTCTGGGTATGGAGCTTTTATAGGAGCTGCAAACGCAGCCTGTGCCCGTTTGGTTGGGGAATTGCTTGTTTTCAAGGGTACCATGGAGCTGGAGAGAGAAGAGTGGGGAATAGAACAAGTTAAAGCACCACAAACTTTGCTGTTCTTATAGAGGTTCAGCAGCTTTTCTTGAATTAATGCCCTTTAGATTGTTGTAAACCTTTGGTTAATTTCCAAAGTTTTGAAGAAAATGATTTTGATAATTATCCAAGTATTTTCATTGTCGTCATGGAAGAGTTCATTTCCTTGGCTATTCCAGAAGTCCCACCTCCCTTCTGAGATTTTATAATGGTATTTCTTATGGTTATCCCAAATATACTTGGCAAGTCGTCTTATAAACCACCAATAATAGCCTCTTAAAAATTCAAAAATTGCTTCACTTGGCTAACAAAATAAATGCAAATTAATTCAATAATTATTGAAGAAATTAAATTTAAAAAAATTTAAAAATTGCAATGTTAAAATTCTCAACCATGCTTATCCAGATCTTTTCCTATATTACTAACTGTCCTGGGCTTATTTTAAATACTTATTGGAAGATTTACTTGTTTTATACCAGGATAGGTAAAGTATGGCCCATGGTGTATTTTTGGACTGTCTGCAAGCACAGTTGCTATATTTTTTAAAAGGTTGAAAACTTTAAATGGTTGTAAAGATGGTCATTAACTGTTTATTAGGCTTCATTAATTTTAAAATATACAGAGACTATCCTATTCAACTATATTTCTATCCTATTTCTAATTCTCCTAACAGTTATATACACTGGCAAAAACTCTTCAGATGATATATAAGGAAAAGGTCAAATATACTACCAAATTCATCCAGCTTTCCAAAGATGCTCAAAATCTTTCTGTTCTCTCACTCCCTCCCTTAACCCACATACCACATCTGAAAAAAAATGATATGGTGTAACGATGCCAGTATTCTAAATGCTTGAAGGGCTTATCACATGCCCTTTCCAAGCTGTGACAGAAGCATGTCCCCTGGACCCCGGCATCCTATCAATCTCACCTCTGAAGGTGACCCAGCCTCATACTTCACTGAAACAAAGACCATTAGACGCCAGCACTCCCAATTTCTTTTATCTCCACTTTAACATTTCTCCATATAGTAACTCTCGCTTTTCGACTCCCTGCCATCTCAGAAAAGGAATTCTCTCTCCTCTTTTCCACGGTTAGCTTCTCAAATTTGTGCCTTTAATTCTACCCCTCCCAAATATTCCAAGACTTGCTCCACTAATTATCTCCTCTCTTGGAATCTTAATCTCATCCTCTTCCCTTGATCCTTCCCCTCAGCCTTTAAAACTCCTAGACCTTAAAATACTGTCTGCGATCTGACAGCCCTTCAAACCAATATACTCCCTATCTCTCTCTTCCCTGGTTCAATGACAAGATCTTTGGCCAACTTCTTTCTACTCGGACCTTGCTATTATTTCCTACTAGGCACCCACAAACCCTTGCTTGTTAAACTGATCTCCTTCAAGACTCAAGAAAAGCGCCACGGGGCTTCCTCCTAGGGCTCTCCTGCCCTCTCCTCACCGATGCCGATAGTGGTCCTGCTGGAGAAACACCGCGCCTGCAGTTCGTGCACCTTTTCCCGGAGCTGCGCCAGGGAATTATGGACGAACTGGAAGGGGCCGAGAAGAAGGGTCTTGGCCACCACCTCTAGCTCCAAGCCTTTTCGCTCATTCAGATTTCGGATCCTCCGCGGGGAGGACCTCCGGGCGCCCCTTGGCAGTTTCCCGCCGCCTAGGGCCGACTTTTCCACCTCCTCCTCCACCTCCGGCTCCCAGGCGGGGGAGGCCCCGCGCCGCCGCTTAGACTGGCTGGGGCGGGAAGATTGTAGCGGCTTTGAGCTTACTCCTTGTTTTCTCATAATCCCTGGCGGAGCTGGGTCAATTTCAGGCACAGCCCAGCCGAGTCAGGCGAGGTCCAGAAAGGCCTGACTCGCCTGGCAGCCTCAACTGACTTGTCCCCGCAGCCGTTGCGGACCTCCCGGTCGTCATGGCGACTGTGAAATGTGGGGTGGGGCGCATGCGTTCGAAGCCATTCGTGCGGGCAGTCCCTGCGTGTCCCCCCGCGTGCTCCCCAGCGCGCGCAGCACCCCCGCCTCCGCGCTTCCCCGAGCGTGCAGCTTCCGGTGAGGGCAGCCCCACGCACAGCCCCCCACACCCTCTCCAGCGCCTGCAGCCCCCGGTGCGCGCAGTCCCCAAGCCCGCACGTGCAGTCCCCACCTTGCGCGCAGCCCCATGTACAGCCCCCCACACGCTCCCAGCCCCACTGGCGCAGAATTCATCACCGCTTGCCCTTCACGCGCTTCATTGGGAGTGCAGCCCCCACCCCGAGCGCGCAGCTCCACGCAGCTTCTCCACACTCTCCCCAGCGCCTGCAGCACCCCCAGTGCGCACAGCTCTGCCAATCGCTTCCCCGCGCGCCGCCCCTGCACCCTATAACCTTGCTGGCGACTAAGTCTGAAGAACTTCCCGTGGTTTCATTCTTGTCTTCGGATTTAGTCTTAGATCTGACATTTTAACCAAAAGGTTACACGTTAACGAGGTATTAAAGGGGAAGATCTCAGCTGAAAGAAATGACTGTAGGAAGTGTGTCAGGGAAGCCAACGGAACCGCCGGCCAGCTCGTGGTGCGCCCGGCCTTAGGAAAGTCTCTGCTCTCCTACGATCTCTGGGGTATCGGACAGTCAGTGCCTGTTGCCAATGCGAAGGGAACGGGCCGAGACTGCGGGCAACACGTGGCAGAGCCGGCCTGAGTCCGGTGGGTCTGATCCCAGAGCCTCAGGTTGACGCCACTTCCTTGGCACAGGACAGCGTTTACTGAATCTTAAAGCAAAATGCTTTTCCAATAAGGTTCCTCAGAAGTCGTCAGCCCTAGGAGCGGTGTGCTCAAGCGCTTTCAGCACCAGCCAGGACCAACAAAAAGGGGAGCGCTTAGCTCCCAGTCACCGCGCAGCCCTACAGGAGGCCAAAGCGGCTGGCACAGATGCACTGGGGCCACTGACATTTTCCATGTCCTCTGACACGGGCCACATGCTGTAGCTCACACCGCTTCACTTCCCATCTGTTTGATGATGGATCAAATTGAACTCCCATATCCTAACTGACCAGTCTAAATCATGGCTCATTGTGGCCAGGTTAATTTTTCCTGATGCAATACAGCACAAAAATGTTCATGGCCCACAAATCACGTCCTAGGCTTGCTCACCAGTGCCTTCAATATTTGCCCAATATACCTTTTCAACTTTAATTTCCCACTTCCTCGGGCACAAAATCTTCCATCCCAGTCATTTCAGGTGAGGTCCACAGCCTGAGACATCATAACTGCTGAATTCCTTTATTCATGTGGAAAAGCCGTCCCTTGGCTTTTACATCCTTTTCTCCCTGCCCATCTAATGCTATCACCTTCCAAGCCCCAGCCCATTTCTCCAGCCCATATTAATTATGCTTTTTCTGAAGGTCTAGAGCACTTAACTGACACTACTATTTATCTTGTCACTCAGTTAAATTCAGTAAGTGCTATTACTGCTCATTTTTTGTTTTGGGAGATTTTTTTCAAGGAGCATTTCCACATTCCTGGCATTGTGCTTGGTGCTCAAAACGTTTTCTCACTTAATTCATGCAATAACTATACGCAAATTTTAAAATCAAGCATCAGGATGTAGTTATTTCCACAAGTTTTAACAGCTAATAAATTCTATCTGTCCAATACTGCATTTAAAATACAAAGTATTTATGGTGGTTGATAAGAATATATTCTTGAATGGCTAGGCAAACTCAAAATAAAGCACCTTATTTTAAAATATGACTATTTTAATGTCTTTTGGAACAATAAGTGAAGTGGAGTGATTGTTTTTCTTTTTGGTCAGTTTGTTTTATCTGGAGTTTCCAATTGATTGCCTTTTGCATCATTGGTGTCCTGGTGGGATACAAAATGCTCTTACCCGTGGTCTAGCCCTTGAAAGTACAAATCTGGTCATTTTTATCATTTAAAAAATTAATCTTTTTATAAGAATGTTCATTGTGCTATTATTTATATCGTTGAAAAATAGAAGTGGCCTCAGTATCAAACACTAAGTTATGAAACATTCATATAGTGAAGCATTACAGCCACTAAAGTCATTTTGCATGGATATTTAATGATATAGGAAAATAGTCATGATATAATGTTAAAGGAAAAAAGAAGCAGGATATATTCTATGATTCATATGTTTAGTAAACACATAAAATTAACTGTGTGCCATGTGCTGCTCTAAATCTTTTACACAGGGGACTCATATAGGAAGATTACCAATGTATGACCTTGAGCTAGTAATTTAGCCACTTTAGGATTAATTTCCTCATCTGAAAAATGAAGACAGTTATATTTGTCTTACTGATGGTATGATTGAATGAATTAATGCTTGTAAAGCATCAAAAACACAGCACGTGCTTAAACAACTGTTCCTTTATTACATTCTAGACTGGCCATCCTATAGTGCACTAGTGAGGATTTTTAGGTTGATGCAAAAGTAATTGCTATTTGCCAATACTTCCAATTAATATTTTGCTCACTTGGTTTCTTTTGTCATCAAGTGATATGTTAGTAATTATTAAACAGTGATACATGTTTTAGGTTCATTAGTTAACTGAGAGATAGTTGCCTAAATCATTATGTATCTACTCCTGCTAAGGAGAGGAGTAGATTTGTGTATAAGAGGGAAATCATGACACTTAGTTTTATGTGCAGTTGAATAGAATCATGGATGTTTTCACGTTTTTAAAGCTTCTCTAACAGTGGTCACTTATTTTGACCTCGTTATTTTGAATGGTTATTTGAGTCACATTTTAGCTGTATACTAACTAATGACAATAACTTAAAGCAGTTAGGTTGATAATTTAATCTATGATTAATTGACAATTAAAATAGCACATTATAATTAGATAAGATGCAATATATTCTTGCATTATCTTATCATCTTTGAAACAGAGATGCCTCATGATTTAGCTTTTATATATATATATTTTTATTATACTTTAAGTTCTAGGGTACATGTGCACAACGTGCAGGTTTGTTACATATGTATACATGTGCCATGCGGGTGTGCTGCACCCATTAACTCATCATTTAGCATTAGGTATATCTCCTAATGCTATCCCTCGCCCCTCCCCCCACCCCACGACAGACCCCAGTGTGTGATGTTCCCCTTCCTGTGTCCAAGTGTTCTCATTGTTCAATTCCCACCTATGAGTGAGAACATGTGGTGTTTTTTTGTCCTTGTGATAGTTTGCTGAGAATGCTGGTTTCCAGCTTCATCCATGTCCCTACAAAGGACATGAACTCATCATTTTTTATGGCTGCAGAGTATTCCATGGTGTATATGTGCCACATTTTCTTAATCCAGTCTATCATTGTTGGACATTTGGGTTGGTTCCAAGTCTTTGCTATTGTGAATAGTGCCGCAATAAACATACGTGTGCATGTGTCTTTATAGCAGCATGATTTATAATCCTTTGGGTATATATCCAGTAATGGGATGGCTGGGTCAAATGGTATTTCTAGTTCTAGATCCCTGAGGAATCGCCGCACTGACTTCCACAATGGTTGAACTAGTTTACAGTCCCACCAAAAGTGTAAAAGTGTTCCTATTTCTCCACATCCTCTCCAGCACCTGTTGTTTCCTGACTTTTTAATGATCGCCATTCTAACTGGTGTGAGATGGTATCTCATTGTGGTTTTGATTTGCATTTCTCTGATGGCCAGTGATGATGAGCATTTTTTCATGTGTCTGTTGGCTGCATATGATTTAGCTTTTTTTTTTTTTTTTTTTTTCTCAAGATAGGGTCTCACTGTCATACAGGCTAAAGTGTGATGGTGCTCACTGCAACCTTGAACTCCTGGGCTCAAGCGATCCTCCTGCCTCAGCCTCCTGAGTGGCTAGGACTACAGGTGCAGGCCACCACATACAGCTAATTTGTTTGTTTTTGTAGAGATGGGGTATCTATGTTGCCCAGGCTGGTCTAAAACTCCTAGCCTCAAGCACTCCTGCCGCCTCTGCCTCCCAAAGTATTGGGATTACAGGCATGAGCCACTGCACCTGGCTGCAAATTATCTGTCTTACATAGAGATCTCTAATCCGGTTATGGATATCTAAAACTTGCCTCAGTTTTTCCTTTGTCTTTTAGTAAAACAATTGGGAATTTTAAAAAATGCAATTAAACTATGTAACCAGCAGATGGCAATAATGATCTGTAAATCAAAATTTCAAACCAGTTACTTATTAAATTCATTCTTTAAAAAAATCACTGTTCTTATAATAAATCCATTTACTAAATATGAAATGTGGGAAAATTCCAAATGTAACACCACATAAAAATTACATTGCATATTTCATATGTCAAAATAATTAAGATATTCATCATGGCCAAGATGTAGTATTCCAAATAATAATGACTTTGTTTTAATTGATTCAAATAATTTATTAGATTTAAAGTTTTAACTTTGCACAAATACATAGATATAATTTAAGTGGATAGTTAAGTTCCATCTCTAGCCTCCAGGCTAGATAGAGGTAGTTTAGCAAAGACCATTTTGAAAACATTACAAACTTTTCCAGTTATAATTTGGTAATTTAAAATATGAATTTCACTTTAATTGAAACTTTCTGCATAAAAGATTGGTTTTTATTTGTGCTGTCTCAGAATTTCTTATGCATTAAGATACTTTTCCCCCTCTGTACAGTGCAAGGAGTTGGAATTGGCACCAAAGTATTAGTCTCTAGTTTATCAGCCTTAGTTATTCCCAAAGATGGTGGCAAAATTCTTAGGATCTCATAGTTATTTTATTTAGTAATTTTATTTATTTTCATTATCCAGCTCTAAGACTTCTATAAATTCAAACACGAAATACATCCTTTGTTTAATTTTGTAGCTCCATTTTTGTCTTCAAAAAATAGGATAGCCATAGGTATGTTCTTCTTGGAGCTTGCTTATTTTCTAGGTAATTTCAAATTGGTCTGTTTATAAATGTTAAAAGATCCTTTCAAATTCTTCTTCAGCAAGTTGCCTCCACTAAAAAAGTGTCTTTGGACATGTGTATTTTATAAAACAACTGCTTCAGTCTAAAACCTTTCTTGGATTTACATATCTTGGATTGACTCATTTTTAAATAGCATATTTGCTGCTGTTGAATTACTTTACAGAGCCTCTTTAAATTCATATTGAATGCAGGTGCTTCATCAAGGAGAAAGTGGAAAGACACCAACTTGCTGTGAAGCATACAGCAAGTTTAGATGTAAATACATCTGTGATACTTTGCATAATGCTGTCTTTTGGACTATGGGAGAAAGGCATCTGTAATAACAAGTTGGAATTTCCAAGAGTTCCAATCTATTTTCTGTGTCCATGAGGGGGCTATCCACTCCCCACTCCTAACCCCCCCAAAAAAAACCCCAAACCAAAACCTAGAGCTCTGTAAGCCACCCATGCCCTGGTCGTGTAGTGCTCCAGGCCTATGTCAGATACAACATACCTTATAAACAACTCCAGGCCTTTATCAGATAAGACATGCCTTATAAAGGCGTGTCTTATTCAAAGGGAGGGAGGTGATCCGTAAATTAATTGGGAGATTCTTTCAGTTCCAAGTAGAGAGACTGCACAATTGCATAGTATATGCACATTCATTTGAACCAGCTTAGTACTCAGTTATCACTATTAAATGACTTAACCAACATATACACAACTATACTTATATACATGTACCACATCCCCAAAATCTACAAAATCCATTTTTCCCTGGATTTGATGGTAATATACCATGTACAAACTCCATCATATTGAGATTATATTTATTTACCACCAAAGTAATTAATATAAGAATTACTATATTCAATATTAGTAAGCAAAAGCCTCTACTATATTAGTCCATTTTCCCCATTTAGTAAAAAAAAAGTGCAGCTTGCTGCCAGTGCTCATTTAATTTTACATAAACACTTTATTTGAGGCTGAAGACAATCTGACTAATTTTCAACATGAAAATAAAATATAAAAACTGTTCGTGGAGTTATTTATAAACAGAATTTGTCTCTAATCCTAATGTAACAGAAATGTAGATGATGATGTTACAGTAGAAATAGACATGAGTATTTTTGGGGCAAACAGGAAATGATTTAAAGAATGAGTTTCAGAATATTTATGGGCGGATTAAGTGCAAAACATACTAAAAGTGCCAATGATACATAATGAATCTGTGTGCTGTATTTTACATAATATAATATTTTAGGTTGATTTAAGATTGAACTTTGATTATAATAGAGAGTTGAAGATCTATCACTAGACTAGGCCCAGTATGCTTTGGCCAATTTACTTTGTTTCTCTGGCTCTGATTTCCTCAACTATAAAATACTTTGGATGACATGGCGTAAATAAGGTCTTTTAAACTTATTTGATTCTAGTTGGTATTTGTACAAATATTTAGGTAGATGCACCTGCTAAGTCATACAGTGGCCTGTACTAAGATCTCTTTTTACCACTTTTTCCCTTCCCTCCTCCTCTGCCTCCAGCTATGTGTTCAGACTCCACCCTGAGGGTCTTACTCTGCAATCTATCCCACAGTTTGTCCTCTAGTACCTACACTTGTCATTGCCCACCCAGAGGGCTGAGCTCATCTCTCTCTCATCTCTTTGGCCCAGCCCCAATCTGGCCTCCCCCTTATCCCTGACCTTTATGCACTGCCCAGTCTCTAAGTAGGGAGGGCCTCCTTGTTCCTATTTTCTAATTACTTCTATCTACTAGTAGCCTAAATGGCAACTAGAGAATAAGGAGGAAAGTGAGACAGCCCTAAATAAATAATGTGTTTATATCAAGGCCACCAGACTTGTTGGGGGCAGCAGAGCTCTGCTTTCGCATAGGTATGGACCCATCCCCTAAAGATAAATATGGAACTTTAAAATGCTCTCATCTTTGCTACCATCCGTTGAAACCCTTTTTGAGATACTTATTAGTGACAATCTATAATCCATTAATAGAAAAACCATTGAGTTTTGCAGCTTTTATATTTCTTAATTAAGGCTGTATAGCCGGGTTCAAAAAAAGCAAGGTAGACTTTTTTTAAAAAAACTAAAATTTGGAAATATTTAAAGGGCTAGTGCAGTTTCTTAGTTATAAGTGTAAACAGAATTTAAATCTTCACTATTCCTAAAAGAAACCCCATACCCACTTGCAGTCATTTCCATTCCTCCCTCCTTCCAGCCTCTGGCATGCACTAATCTACTTTCCATCTCTATGGATATTTCTATGCTGGACATTTCACATGTATGGGATCATATAACATGTAATCCTTTATGATCAGCTTCTTTCTCTTAGCATCCTGTTTTCAAGGTTCATCCATGCTGTAACATTTATCATACTTCATTTTTTATAGCTGAATAATCTTTCATTATATGGATATGCCACATTTTATTTATCCATTTGTCAGTTGATGGGCATTTGGGTTGTCTCCACTTTTTGCCTATCACGAATGATGCTGCTATGAACATTCGTGTACAGGTTTTTGTGTGGACATATCTCTTCATTTTTCCTGGGTGTACACCTAGGAGTGGAATTGCTGGGTCATATAGTAAGTAACTTTTTGTTTATCCTTTTCACGAATGGCCGGACTACACCATTTTATATTCTTACCAACAATATATAAGGGTTCCAATTTCTCCACATCCTCGCCAACTTGTTATTGTAATTATAATTATAGCCATCGCAGTGGTTGTGAAGCGGTATCTCATTGTTGTTGCTGTTTTACTAAGAGGCTATTTTTAGAGCAGTTTTAGGTTTACAGAACAATCGAGTAGAAAATCTAGAAGTCCCTTATATCCCCTCTCCCCCACCCTGGCAGTCTCCCCTATTATTAAACTATTGCATTATTGTAGTGCGTTAGTTACAATTGATGAACCAATATTGGTGCATTATTGACTAAAAAGTCCATAGTTTACATTATGGCTTACTCTGAGTTGCACAGTTGTATGAGTTTTGACAAATGCATGATTTCATGTATCTACTACTACAGTAGCATCACAGAGTTATTTCACTGGCCTAAGTATCACCTGTGCACCATCCCTTCATTTCTCCCTCTTTCCCTCCAAACCGTGGAAACCACCAATCTTTTTACCATCTCTGTAATTTTGCCTTTTCCAGAATGTCATATAATTAGAACTGCCCAGTGTATAGCTCGTTTTTCACTAGCAATATGTATTTGAGATTCCTCCAAGTCTTTTCACAGCTTGATAGTGCATTTCTTTTTACTGCTGAAAAATATTCCATTGTATGGATAATGGATGTACCACAGACTGTTCATCCATTACCTATTGAAGGACATCTTAGTTCTAAGTTTTGGCAATTATGAATAAAGCTGCTGTCAACAGTCATGTGCAGATTTTTTAGTGAACATAAAATTTTAACTCACTTGGGTACATACCCGGGAACATACTTGCTAGATCATATGATAAGACTATGTTAGTTTTGAAAGGAATTGACAAACTATCTTTTTAAGTGGCTGTACCACTTTGCATTCCACCAGCAATGAATGAGAGTTCCTATTGCTCCACATCCTCACCAGCATTAGCACTGCTAGTGTTTTGAATTTTAGCTCTTCTAATAGGTATGTAGTTGTAGCTCATGTTTTAATTTGCAACTCCCTAATCACATGTGATGTCCAGCATCTTTTCATGTGCTTATTTGCCATCTGTATATCTTTAAGTATCTGTTCAGAGAGATCCTTTGCCCATAATTTGTTTTTTTCCTTACTGTTGAGTTTTAAGAGCTCTTTGTATATTTGAAATACGAATCCTTTATCAGACATGTGTTTTTGCAAATATTTACTCCCAGAGTGTGGCTAGTCATTTTATTCTCTTAACAATGTTTTTCACAGAAGTTTTTAATTTTCATGCAGTCCATCATGTTAAGTTTTTTGTTAATGGATTGTGCTTTTAGTATTGTACCTAAAAAACCAAAACTACCTAGATTTTCTCCTGTTATTTTCTAGAAGTTTTATAGTTTTGCATTTTGTATTTAAGTCTATGATCCATTTAAGTTAATGTTTGAAAAAGATTTAAGGTCTGTGTTTAGACTTATTATTTTGCATGTGGATATTCAGTTGTTCTAGTACCATTTGTTGAAAAGATTATTATTTCTCCACTGAATTGCCTTTGTTCCATTGTCAAAGGTCATTTACCTATATTTATGTGGGCCTAGTTCTGGGCTCTCTGTTCCATTTATCTAATTGTCCGTTCTCTTGCCAATAGTTCACTGTCTTTATTACTACAGTTTTGTAGTAAGTTTTGAAGTTGGGTAGTGTGAGTCCTCTGACTATTTTTCTTCTTCAATACTGTGTTGGCTATTTTGGGTCTTTTGCCTTTAAATAAACTTTAGAATCAGTTTGTTCTTAGCCACAAGTAACTGGCTGGAATTTTGGTTGTGTTTGCATTGAATATATAGATCAAGTTGGGAAGAACAGACATCCTCACAATATTGAGTCTACCTATCCATGAACATGGACTAGCTCTCCATTTATTTAGCTCTTCCTTGATTTCTTTTGTCAAAGCTTTGTAGTTTACCTTATATAGCTTTTGTGAATATTTTATTTATACCTATTTGTTCTTTTTTCTTTTTTTAGTGATGATATTTCAACTGTTTATTTCAAATTCCAATTGTTCATTTCTGGTATATACGAAAGCAATGGTCTTCTAAAGTATTAATCTTGTATCCTCTAACCTTGCTATAATCCACCCTTGCCATAATCACTTATTAGATCTATGAGTTTGTTGGAAGCACATTATTTTCTATTTTTTAAAAAAATCAATAAAAATAGGAACGAAAAGATCCATTAAAACTCCAAACAAACCAAACAAATAAACCCACTTGTATTGCGCATTGAGTAACATAACTATCCAGGAGGACAAAAAATGAATTAATCAAAGTAACTGCTGAACATATCATTTGGCTATATACTGTTAGTTGAGTAGCATGGAAACAATGCAAACAAACCCTGACCTCTTTTTAGAAGGTTTGTGTATTGCAGTTGTACAGGTGAAGCAATCTGAAATTAGTTTTAAGTGTATGGTAGAGTTGAGTAAATAAATACGTTGAGGTAATTGTTGAGCCTTCTTCCACTGTATTCCATACAGATATCGAATGGGGCAAAGCAAGAAAAGAGGACTCTGTGGGAGTGCATTGGAATTGGAGGTATCAGTATGAATTCATGATTTCTAATACAATAGGAATCCTTTTGCTATGAAAGACAAAGACAGGCTGAAGAGCTATACTATATTAAGGAGACTAAAGTAGCATGATGACTAAATGCAATATGTGATCTTGAAGTGGATCTGTACTGAAGAAAAGATATGCTACAAATGACATTACTGGGTAATTTGACAAATCTGGAATACAGATGATACATCACAGTACTGCATCGTTGTTAAATCTCCTGAAGTTGCTAACTCTACTGTGATTATTTAGTGGAATCTTGTTTTTAGGAAA
Organism: Symphalangus syndactylus; assembly: GCF_028878055.3. Lineage (NCBI taxonomy): Eukaryota > Metazoa > Chordata > Mammalia > Primates > Hylobatidae > Symphalangus > Symphalangus syndactylus. The sequence continues at coordinate 95,242,772 of NC_072431.2, read as the reverse complement.
TACACTTTCAATTATTTAGAGATAATGGGGCATGACATGCTACTTACTCTCAAGGGGTTCAGAAAAATAATTTGTATATATTACATATCTATGCATGTGCATGCGTGTTTATGCACATGCTACTCACTGTAAATGCACATGATAAAGTAAATAGGGCAAAAGGTTTACAATTGTGAATCTGCATAAAGGGTGTACAGGGTTTCTTTATGGTCTTCTTGCAACTCTTCCGTAAGCATGAAATCCTTCCAAATAAAAGATTTCTAAAAGGTTGGTGTTAGGCACGCACAAAAAAATTAAGGGTAAGAGAGTAGACTTTTGAAAGCAGGGGGTATGATAACATCAAATATTTTGAAGGACTGTCATGTGGAAGGAGGATTAAGACTTATAATTTGGCTAATCTTACTTGGTGTCATTCTGCTTTGTGTAGTATCATTACAGCATATCCAAGTGCTCATGGCTGAAATGAGATACAGGAGTTTTAAAGTTTTATGGAGTCTTCAGTATAATTCAGTACAGAGAGGTGCAAAATCATGTGATTCTGAGGGTTCACTGGGTAGCATACACAAGTGAAGGGGACTGGGTGCAGAAAATGGAAAATAGTGGGAACTTGAGAGCAATGTCTTTTCCAAAGGCTTTCAAATGCAACTAAAGACAAACCCAAAATACTTTGCAGTAATCCCGGGCTATGTCCAGCCTGTGAGTGGCCAGCTGGGACCCACAATCTTATCTAATCCTTTTTGTCAGGTGAGGAAACAGATACCAAACATCATAAAACAGTGTAAGTGAATGAAAGGTGTAAATGGGTGCATATATATTTTTAAAAAAACACCATTTTTAATGAAAGAAACTAATATCCACACATTTGTACTTATGTACAATTGGGGTAATATATAATTTTAAGCTGTTTACAAATAATATGTAATGCTTCAAATATTACATAAGGTTGATAATATATTTCTAGCAGAAATAAATATATTGCACTTAAAAAGAACTGCATTAGATGTTACTTCATAGTATTAGGCTTATAACTTTTTTTCATAAAACATTTCCCATGCCCTTCCCCCCACCCCCCAGCACACACATTTCATTACAGTGACTGTTCTCACGCAATTCATTAAGCAAATGAACACAGCAAACAACAGAACTGTGACAGTGTCTACTAAAGAGGCTATATCCAATTTTATCCTTTAGGAAATAAAACAATTTCTTTTATGTTTCTGAAAATAAGGGAGGAAAAAATCCAACTAAACACAATATTTTAATGAACCAGAAGTAAAATACAACTTGTATTTTTTGTCCATGTGTATTATTTCACAAAAAATGATTTTGTTTTCTTATTATCAAGATATTTTGTTTAAAAAGGAGAGGGTAATGAAGTTATTTGAGGGAGGGACAGAGAAAGAAGGGCTAGAAAATACATATGGAATATTTACCTATCAAATGCTTATAAATAAACCTTTCCATATGTAAGCATTCTGAAGAAAGGTAAGTCTTGGAATATTATAATTGGCATAGAATATAAGTAGCAAAGAAAGGATTTGATGGTTTTCTAAAGTTTAAGGAGTTTGTAACCTTCCCTTTGCGTGTTTACAAAAAAATCCGTACATTCTGAAATAACATAAAAACTTGTATAAAACCCATCATCCAGCCAGGCACAGCTCTTTAAAGGACAAAGCTGAAAATCTTATCATCTGTCCAGTGATTTGTCTAGATTTAGGGTAGAGTATTGCTTTGTTTGTAATAATTATCAATTTCCTACATGTTTAATAGTGACAACAGTTTTTCTTAGTCACTGGAAGATTAAGTTGTTTTTCTTGCAATTTGTTACTCTGCACATTACATAACTGGATTTTTTGAACTTTTTAGTTACTGAGTCATGGCTAAGCTTGACTGAGTATTTAATGGGGTGTAAAGTCATTTCATCCTCTTTATTCAAAAGTGATTTTTCTCAATATAAATCAGCTTATATATAAGCAGGACAGCCTGAAAAGCTACTGTGAAATACAGAAATAGGATAAATACCCTAACACCTCTTTGAAAAAGGCAGCAAGGGATGAGGATACTTTACTTCTAAGAATATTTATTCTTTGGCCTTTTAGAGGGTTTCTTTTTTGGTGGGGAGGGAGCAGTTGGAGAGGAAAATGTGTTGTCGTGGCTGGAGAAGCAAAACGACAGAGATATGGATAAGGAGGGGAGACCTTGGAATGCCCCAGAAGTCAATGTAACTCCTACAATATAGCCCTACACGGGGCCCTTGCTAGATGACGACTCATCAGGAAGCTTCTTAATATCTCTTACTCTGTGCCCACCTACTAGGAATGATGATAGGCCTTCTGGACAAGTGACCATTGTTATTAACTCAAAAGATCCAGCAATACAATATAAGCTCATTAATCTACACCCTGTTAACTAATAATCTGTGATGTATTAGACAAGCTGGATATGTTTACCTATATATTGCTAAGGGTAGACAGAGGAGAAGACTAAGTTAGTAAAAAAAAAAAAAAAAAAAAAAAAAAAAATTGAGGCCAGGTGCAGTGGCTCACGCCTGTAATCTCAGCACTTTGGGAGGCCGAGGTGGGTGGATCAGAAGTTCAAGAGATCAAGACCATCCTGGCCAACATGGTGAAATCCTGTCTCTACTAAAAATACAAAAATTAGCTGGGCATGGTAGCACGCACCTGTAATCCTAGCTACTCAGGAGGCTGAGGCAGGAGAATTGCTTGAACCCAGGAGACAGAGGTTGCGGTGAGCCGAGATTGTGCCACTGCACTCTAGCCTAGCAACAGAGTGAGACTCCGTCTCAAAAACAAAAACAAAAAAAAACTTGAATCTACTCAGAATTATTGATATTTTAAAAACAAACCACAACTGCAAAACCTATTAAGTTCTGAATTAATTCCTCAGGATTAGATAAGCAGGTCTGGCAGGACCTCTTTTTAGCAGCACTTCCCATTAGCCATGCTTTTTGACACTGTAATATACTCGGTGGGGGGGGGGGGTGTGGGAGGAACCCTGAATATATTCTAAATATATTATAATTCATGGCCTTTATTATTCAATTGGCTTTCCCATTAAATGTGTAGTTCTTGAAATTACTTTTGCCAGAATGCACTTTGGAATTTTAAATACTAAACTCCCAAGGGTTTAATAAAAATCAATGACCAGGATACCTCAGAAAGGCCCAGGGAGGGGAAATTTCTACCCCTTGGTTTCCATGGCTCAAGTGACTCTGATGAGGTTAAGCTCTATTTCACTTGTGCTTCTTTTCTCTGGTTCGAATAATACTTAAAAATATATATCCAATTTAGAATTTTAGGTCTGACTAGTCTTTGTTTTCTCTAAGCACTCTTATTTATGGTCTTATATTGCTTAATTACAAAATAAAATTATGAAGTCAGGAAATACTAGGTAAAACCATATTCAACAAAAACACACAAATCTCTTTGAGACACACAGATTGGTAGAAATGTCAAAACAGTATGTATTAAAACAATCTTTTCATCCTCTTTGAAAATAAAATTCAGACACAGATTCACCTTAGTAGACCAGTAATTTATCAGGGTATTGAGTAGCATTATGTAAAACAGCATCTTTTGTTATTCCTGCTTTAAGCAGCAGTACTCTATATTCAAAGGAGCACTGGCAATAGGCCAGCTATTAAATAGTAAACCCCTATCCTAGCTCTATGGATAGTTTAAGCATTACTCATAACTGCTTTTTTAAAGAAATGCACACCTGTACTTTGTTTGAAAACAAACTACCTGTGGATACTACAGCATAACATGCAACAAGTTAAAAATTGGCCCACAGTGTTTGCTGTAGGATCGTGAGATGCTTTGTTAACACAGCCCATGCTTTTCCGTAAGTAAACTTTGGAGTATAGTGGAGAATAGCAAGTGCAAAATCCAACAACAGCATCACCTAGACAGGCTGTGCTATGATGCCTTGCTTCATAGGCTGGAAGTGCCCAGAGTGGCATGTGATATGAAAAAGGCTAACATTAAAACCACCAAATAAAATCCCACAGGAGTCTGATGTGATAAGTATATTGCATTTCCCCCCAAATACATTTCTACTGTCAGTAGAAATATTGCCCATCCCTTTTAACAGATTCGATACTTTTGGAGCAAGAAGACTAGAATGAATATTACATACAAAAATTAAATTAGAGTTTTGGAGAAATTTGCTAAGATGACAGGTTACATCCTGCAGTTGAAGTGCATTAAATCTAAAGTTGAAAAACTATTTATTTCATTAAATCTATGTTATTAGGGAAATAAATTGTTGCAAAATGACAAATGTGTTACCCTGACTGTAAATGCTTTTATAGATATAGATATAGATATATATGCTGTTCAAAAACAATATACAGGTCATATATAACTAAAATATTTGTTACTATTATAAACATTAAAGGAAGGCTTAAGAAGATAGCAAAAGTTGAAAATAAAGTGGAAGAATGCTTTAGATTACTTATAAGAATTGCCAACATTTCAGTTATGGAGCCATTATGTTATCAAGCAATTTAAGATTACAGACCTAGCAAAATGGTAAAGGAGTCACTAAATGTAACACAGTAAGGAAAAGGGCCAAATTAGATGTATGGACACATTTCCACTCAGGAGCATAAGTTAAATCATGGCTATCCTGGCATTTAAAATGGTCATTCTCAAATCCTTGTCAATCAGCGGCAGCAACAACAAGGCAGATTTACTGAAAATGAAAATTTGTCCAGATGCATTTTAACATCCACAAGGTCTCCCAAAACTGAAGTGAAAATGAAGGGATCTCTGGCACCAACGGCAGAGAAATCCTTCTGGAATAGAACAACCATCCTTCTGTTCCAGCCGTAAGTGAAAGCAAGCCTCACATAATATCATGCCTAGGCTTTGGAGTGTTCCTCAGTGAATTAGTCAGTAGTGTGTTTAGAATGCAGCCCAGAAAAATCAAACTTCAGTTTTACCATGTAATATAGAGAGGCTCTTGCTTCAAAACTGTATATGGAAGATTTTTCCTCCATAACTCTAGCCCCACCCCTAACTCTGGCAAGTATTTGCAATAAAGAGAACTAGGAAGAAAGAAGACTGTGAAAACTGAGCTTGTTGGTTACTGGCCCTTCAATATTACAAATAGAACTTTGTGAGGTCATTACCATGTGTTTATCCACAAAACAGGATGCATTAGCATTATCTCAGCTCCTTCCCCAGCAGACTAACACAAAAGAAAACTAAACATGCTTATGCTACAGCACTACAAATATTTCTCTACTGGCTCCCATTTTCTACAGGGGTAAATTGACTTCAGTTAGTCATTATGGTCAGTATGCTATATAGCATGGCCTCTTTGAAGATTCTTTTATCCTGTGAAAAGCAGGAAGAAACCCTATACACAATGATTTTATACATTACTGCATCAACACAGCGTTTTAACCATGAGGAATAATGCACTTTAAGATTCATCAGCCTTGTGTCAGTAAACTTTCAGGCTGGCTGAGAACTTTACACGGATTCTCTCCTGAACCCAAGAGCTGTCCCTCAGATGAATCCTGGTCCGTGGTGCATTCCCTCAGTGGTAGGTTTTATTGTGAGTCCGGCTCTCCTCTTTGATAGGTCCTGTGTCTCCTGGAAAGCCCCTGCTCCAATACCCCACATCCCACCCACCCAGCCCTGTCCTATATTTCCATACCCACTTGCACATTCTGGATCTGGATTCTCCCATTTTTAGAAGAGTCATACAAATGGCGTCATCACAGCAGAGGAATGGCGTAGTCCTTGAATGGCAGCATAGGGCCCCTGCTGAAAATAGTGATGGTATCGCGGCATGTGGAATGAAGGGAATGTGGGGCCACTCCCATGCATGGAGCTGGCAATGGCCGATGGGGTCAGAGGCATTCCCAGTCGGCTATATGGCGGCAGAGAACCCTGGATGGGGTGAGGAATGGGTGTTGCTATGGATGCTGTGCTGGTGCCAAGAGCAGTCAGGGACTGTGGGTGCTGAAACCCAGGAAAACTGGAAGAAGATGATACCCAGGAGCTGAGAGACAAATTATCAGATGTTGTAAAGGCTGACCCTGTAAGAAAAAACACTCATTAGACTGGAAACACTGTGTCAATGTACAGATCAATAATTAAATTATCTGTAAAGATCAATTTGTTTTTAAGAATAATACATCTGTAATTTAGAAAGGCAAATATACATGAGATCTGTCGCGAGGCAAATCTACCTTTCTAGGTAAGAAGATGATATTTACACCTTACATGGAATAGAGAATTTACTAAATGGAAAAAGACAACTCATTGGATAGCCTGCACACTCCCACAGACTGGCCAAAACATTAATACCTTGCCTGCAGGTAATGACCTGATTCTCTTAAAAAAAGCTGCAAATACCTGATATCTGTTCTGACCTCTGCAGTGTCATAAGGAAGGCTGAATGTATTAAATCTCTGTCAAGCTGTCTGGTTTCCAAAACTGTTGTGAGAACCTACGAAAGTAAGTTTTCCTACCACAGCATCCAGAAATTTAGAATAGAATTGACACTGAATTTTCTGAGTGTATACAGTTGTCCCTTGAACAACAGGGGTTAGAACTGCACGGGTCCACTTACATGCAGATATTTTTCACTACAATTTACACGGAGTGTGCCTGACCCCTCTTGCCTCACTTTCACCTCCTCCACCTCTTCAGCCTCTACACCCTCCGAGACAGCAAGACCAACCCCTCTTCGTCCTCTGCCAACTCAGTGTGAAGATGAGGATGAAGACCTTTATGATGATCCACTTCCACTTAAGGAATAGTAAACATATTTCCTTTCTATGATTTTCTTAATAACTTTTTCTCTAGCTTGATTTATTATTAGAATACAGAATGTAATATATGTAACATACAGAATATGTATGAATTGACTGTTTATGTTACAGGTAAGGCTTCTGATCAACAGTAGGCTATTAGCAGTTAAGTTTTAGGAAGTGAAAAGTTATATGCACGTTTTGGACCACATAGGAGTTGGTTCCCCAACCACTGTGTTGTTCAAGAGTCAACTGTAACACTAGTGGTTCACTTGGATTGAGTAATAAGAAATGTCCTATGTTTTCACAGATTATATAATTTCATATTAAGGACATAAAACAATGCAGAGGACTCTCTCCCCATACGAACTTTCCTGTTGCCAGAATGGAGCCCCTCTGGGCTCTTTTCTCTGGACTCTCTTCCCAGATGCAGACAGCTGCTCTCTAAGCCTTGGGTACAGAGAAACTTTGTTCAGTTCCTGCTGTTAACATTGGGGCCACTTCTATGTAATATCCTTCGTTAGGACAATCCTCTTTTAAAAGTGTTTTCTATTTTGGTCTTTGATTCTAACAAATTATACCTGACATAGATGGAACAGGTATATTCCCTGACTTTCAGATTATGAAACTGAGGTTCAGAAGGACTTGGGGACTGCCCCCAAAGTTCAACAGCTCTTATGTACTAAATCATGGACAAGTAACTCCTGATCCCTGACTCAAAGGCTCAGTATTCTTCCACTTAAAAAAAAAAAAAAAAAAAAAAAACCATAGGAAACCTGCAGGCAGCATCATCGCCTATGATTCAAAGGCAAAATAATGAAATCTGTGAGGATCAGTGTCGGGGCTCTCCCTTCCCAGGGAGGCTCCTGAAATCCTTTCCGGGCATCATGTACTCTGAGGACTGGCCGTCTCATCAACGACCTGCCCCCATTCTCCTTTAGGTGCTCTGCTTCCCAGCAATTCCATGGCCTTGGAAGCTACCTTACCTCGATTTGGGGTTGTCTGACTCTCATCCCCCAAGACATCTTCTTCTCCTCCATAGGTACGGATGGGTGAGCGTGCATAGGAATGCTTTTGAATCAGGCTCTCCACACTTTCCCTAGGTTAGAGTGACACATCACAGGTTAACTAAAATGTAAAGGACTCAGAGATAGAGGTCTTAGAGGTAACTTACTAATCAGTAAAGCCATTTTCTCAGCCAAAAAGCAACCACTGCACAGAAAGATGAAATTCAAAACATGTACATTTATTCTGTTGTACAGTGACTCCTCAGAGACATGACCTCAGGTGTATGAGTGCAAGCAAACATGACTGACTAGGACAAGGACAATCCCTTGAAATACTTTAAAATGAAGGACAAAGGGGTGAACAGGAGCTATGAAACCTGACCACAGGAATATGGAATTTCATGATGTGAAAAATAATAAGTGAATGAATTTACTACAAGGAGCTGCAATGACTCTTCTTACTGACTTCATCAGCTAACAAATACAAAACAAATACTCAGTTGATACAAACTGCACAGATCCAACAACAGATGAAATGTTGGCAAAAAGTTCAAATTATCATTAGTCATCAAAAGACTCTAATATTCACCAAGAAATCAAACAAATTAATAGATTATAGTACAATATGGATAGTTTGGATAATGAACACTAAGACCCTTGTTGCTGTAAGACTGAAAATTACAAAAAACCCATGAAGAAAACACAAATGACCAATAAGGAGTTTTAGCCTCTAGGTAAATTGGTACATTGTCTTGTAGATGGTCTTCCTCCTGTAACATAGTCTATCAACCAAAGAGTGAAGTTAACTTTAGAAAATAAAAAAATTATTTTGGCATTGGACAATTTGACCTTCTGCTTTAAAAAAAAAAAAAGCCAGTACAATTTTAGCCAATTTGTTTGCCAAAAGTGCATACTGATAACAGATTAGTCTGCATGGCACACATTTCTGGAACAGCTGTGGCCCGAAGACCAATGCCAAATTGACCAGCAAAGGACAAAAGAGGACTTATAAAATATGTGTTAAATGAGGAAGGACAAACAAAACACCACATTTCATACTGAGGGAATAAGCAAAGCAAATAAAATGTCATAATAAATTTTTAAAATGTTAACACTTGTCAACATTTCACATAAATATGCAAACTTTACCTGTGAAAAATTACTACCTAATTCATAGTAAATCTTGTGTTGTAGAAAGCTTATATACCCACATAGATGAAGGCATTTTATAATATATAGTGTGATTATGAGGACTTAAGGATATGCCTAAAAGGAAAATTAATTCTGCAACTATTTAAGTTACATCACTATTCTCAAATTGTTTTAGAGTAAGAATAAAGTACCACCTCTTACAGTCAAAATAATCAGGATCCAGATCCACTGCATTAACACATAGCTGTCAAAAAGAATGAGGTCATTTCATATGTATAGATATGGAATAATTTTCAAGATACAGTAAGTGAAAAAAGTAAAATACAGAATGATATGTAAAGTATGCTACCATTTGTGAAGTTAGAACACAGGATATGTATGTTCATATACGCCTGCATGTGCACAGGATTTCTAGAATGTTCCAGTTTCCAGAACAAGAAACTGCCTAGAAGAGGTTGCCTCTGCAGGGTGAAATCAGGGACCTGAAGGATTGGAGTCGTGATTCTCAAATTTGTGTGTATGTTTGAATCAACTAGGGATCTTGAAACAAACAAACAAAAAAACTATACTGAGATATGATTAAAATACAAAAAGTGGCACATATTTAAAGTGTATGGGGCCGGGGCTGGGGCCGGTGGCTCATGCCTGTAATCCCAGCACTTAGGGAGGCCCAGGTGGGTGGATCACCCAAGGTCAGGAGTTCAAGACCAGCCTGGCCAACATGGCAAAACCCTGTCTCTATTAAAAATACAAAAATCAGCCGGGCATGGTAGTGGGCACCTATAAACCCAGCTACTCAGGAAGCTGAGGCAGGAGAATTGCTTGAACCTGAAGGCACAGGTTGCAGTGAGCTGAGATCGTGCCGCTTCACTCCAGCCTGGACAAAAGAGTGAAACTCCATCTTAAAAAAATAAAATAAAAAAGTGTATAGTTTGATCAGTTTGGGCATATGTACGCACCAGTGACACCACTGCCACAAGCACAATAACGAAAATGTCTAACACCTACAAAAGCTTCCTCGAGCTCCTATGCTCCATGGTCCCCATCACAACAAACCTTTCCAAGGAAACCACTAATATATTAGTCCGCATTTTCTAAACTTTTACAAAGATGAAATCTTACCTAATATATTCTTTTTTATCTGGCTTCTTTCACACAGCATATTTTAAGATGTATCATGTTGGCACATACATTAATATTTCTTGCTCTGAGTAGTATTATATTGCATGGATATATTATGGATTATTCATTTATTGATGGATATTTGACTTGTTTCTAGTTTTTGAATGTTCAAATGAAGCTGCTACACATATTCATGCATACTTTTTAAAAAATGGACATATACTTTTATTTATCTTGGAAAGACATCTAAGGATGAAATGACTAGATTGCATATATGTGCAGTTTTTAAAGAAACTGCTAAACTATTTGTCAAAGTAGTCATACAATTTAGCATTCCCACCATCAGTGTATGAGAATTCCAGGTCCTCTATACTCTCACTAACACCTGACATGGTCAACGTTTAATTTTAGCTATTGTAATATGCATGTGCCGGTATTCCATCATATTTTAATTGTGTTCTCCTAATGACTATAATGTTGAACATCTTTTTCTGTGCTTATTTGCTTCCATATTTCTAGCTGTTAATATTCTGTTCATTTAAAAAATTAGGTTATTTGTTTTCTGAGTTTTGAGATTTCTTTTTATATTCTGGGCACTGGTGTTTATAGAATATATGATTTGCAAATATTTCCTTCTAGGCGGTGGCTTGCCTTTTCTCTTTCCTACACAGTTTCTTTTTAAAAGCAGAGTTTTTAATTTTGATAAAGTGCAATTTATCCATTTGTAATTCTATAGACCATGCTTTTGGTGCCATATTTTAAGATCTTTGCCTAGCCCCAGACCACAAATTTTTTTCCTAATATTTTTCTGAAAGTGTTATAGTGTGAGGTTTTATGTTTGTGTCTAAGATTCATGTTGAGTTAATTTTATATATGAATGAGTTATTAATTGTTCATTTTTGTGCTTATGAATATTCCATTATTTCAACATTACTTGTTGAGAAGACTGTCCCTTGTCCATCACATATGTGTGGGTCTACTCTTGGACTCTCTATTCTATTGATGTGTTTGTGGAACTTGACACCAAAACTATACTGTCTTGATTACCCTAGCTGAATAAAAGTATTAGTACTTTTGACATTAGGTAGTGTTAGTACTCTATCTTTTTTTTCAAAGTTGTTTTGGCTATTCTAGTGCTTTGTATTTCCATATGAAATTTAATATTACTTTGTCAATCTCTACAAAAAAGACTCCTGTGATTTTGATCAGGATTATTTTAGATCTACATATCAATTTCTGCATAACTGACATCTTAATACTGCATCCTTCAGATCATGAACCAGTATATCCTTCCATTTCATTAGGTATTCTTTAATTTCTCTCAGCAATGTTTTTGAAGTTTTAAGTATATACGTCTCGCATGTCCTTTGCCAGATTTATCCCTACTTTGTATTATAGCAAATATTGCTTTTTAACTTCAATTTCTGATATTCATTTATAATAGATAGAAATACAATTTATTTTGTATATTGATCTTGTATTCTGTGAACTTGCCAAACACTTACTTGTTCTAGTGGGTTTTGGAGGTTTGGGTTTTCTGTATAGATAATCATGATGCCTGTACACAAAGATAGTTTTACTTCTGTCTTTCCGATCACAATGACTTTGATTTTTCCTAACTTACTGCGATGGCTAAAACTACCTGTACAATGTTGAATTAGCAGTGGTAAGAATGGGCCGGGCACAGTGGCTCACACCTGTAATCCCAGCACTTTGGGAGGCTAAGGTGGGCGGATCACCTGAGATCGGGAGTTCAAGACCAGCCTGACTAACATGGAGAAACCCCGTCTCTACTAAAAATAAAAAAATCAGCTGGGCATGGTGGCCCATGCCTGTAATCCCCACTACTTGGGAGGCTGAGGCAGGAGAATCGCTTGAACCCGGGAGTCAGAGGTTGCAGTGAGCCAAGATCAAGCCATTGCACTCCAGCCTGGGCAACAAGAGCGAAACTCCATCTCAAAAAAAAAAAAAAAAAATGGACATCAATAACTTGTTCTTTATCTTACAGAAAGCATTCAATTTTTCACCATTAGATGTAATATTCATTCTAGGGTTTTTGTACATACAATTTACCAGACTAAAGGTTCTCTTCTATTCCTAGTTTGCTGAGAGTTTTTAAGAATAGAGGTTGAATTTTGTTAAATGCTTTTTCTGTGTCTGTTGAGACAATCATATAGTTTTGTTTTTAGTTTGTCAGTATGATCATTACATCCATTGAATTTCAAATGTTAAATCGACCTTGCATTCCTGAACTAGGCCCTAGTTATTTATGACATATTATCGCTTTTTAAATTCAATTTCCTAAAATTCTGTTTAGAATTTTTCCATGTATATTCATGAAGAATATTGGTCTTTCTCTAGTTTTAGTATCAAGATAAGGCTAGTCTCATAGAATTAGTTAAAACTCTTCCCTCCTCTTCAATTTTCTAGAAGATTTCAGGTAGAATTGTCATTATTTCTTCCTTAAATGTTTGGTATCATTCACCAGTGAAACCATCTGGACCTAGAGTTTTCTTTGTAAAAGTTTTTTAACTACAAATTCAAAACTATCAGAGTATCTGTTTTCTCTTGAATGAACTTTGGTAGATTCTGTCTACAAGAAATTTGTCAATTTGTTTAAATTGTTAAAATTTTAATTGTAAGTGTTCATAATATTACTTTATTATCTTTCCTTTTAATACCTGTAGAATTTGTAGTGATATTACTCCTTTCACTCTTGATTATGGTAATTTATATTTTCTTCCCTTATTTTCTTGGTCAGTTTGGCCAGCAAATGATCAATTTTATTAATCTCTACTTTTTATTTCATTGATTTTTCTCTACTTCTTCCCTGTTTTCTATTCCATCAATTTCTACTCTGATATTTATTATTTTCTTTCTTCTACTTGCTTTGGGGTTTCATTCACTCTTGTCCTAGTTTCTTGAGATGGAAGATGAGGTTATTGATTTGGGACCTTTCATTTCTAAAGCAGAGATGTAGCACTATAAATTTTCTGGAAGTAATGTTTTAGCAGAATCCTGCAAGTTTTTATATGTTGTATTTTCATTTTTATTCAGTTCAAAATATTTTCTAATTTCCCTCTTGATATCTTCCTTCCCCCAAGGGTTGTTTAGACATGTGTTATTTGACTTTCAAATATTTGGGGACTTTCGAGATATCTTCCTGTTATTTCCTCTAATATAATTCCATTACGATCAGAGAGCACACTTTGTATGACTTGAATGCCTTTAAATTTATTAAGACTTCTTTTGCACAGAGTGTAAGATCTTTATAAATGTTCTGTGTATACTTTCAAAGAAGGCATATTCTGCTAATTTTAGATAATATTTTCTTTTTTTTTTTTTGAGATGGAGTCTCACTCTGTCACCCAGGCTGGAGTGCAGTGGTGCGATCTCAGCTCACTGCAAGCTCTGCCTCCCGGGTTCAAGTGATTCTCGTGCCTCAGCCTCCCAAGTAGCTGAGACTACAGGCACCCACCACCACGCCGGGCTAATTTTTTTGTATTTTTAGTAGAGATTGGGTTTCACCATTTTAGCCAGGATGGTCTCGATCTCCTGACCTCGTGATCTGCCCACCTCAGCCTCCCAAAGTGCTGGGATTACAGGTGTGAGCCACCGTGCCTGGCCTAATTTTAGATAATATTTTCTAAACATCAGTTGGGTCAAGTTAGTTGATACTGTTGTTCAAATCTTCTGGGTCTCTACTCATTTTCTGTCTACTTGCTCTATCAATTATTAAGAAAGGGATATTAAAATTTCCAACCATGATTGTATATTTGTCTGTTTTTTTTATGCTTCTGTCTGACATAAAGATGTAGGACTATATATTACCCTTGAAGAATGGAGCCCTTTAGTAATATGAAATTATCTACTTTATCTCTAATAAAATTCTTTTCTCTGAAATCTACTTTGATATTAATACAACAACTCTTAAGTTTTTCAAAATTATTGTTAACATGCTACTTTTTTTCATTGCTTTACTTTCAACTTATGTCTTTACATAGCACATTTCTTGTAGGCAACATATAATCAGGTCTTACTTTTTAATTCAAACTGACAATCTCTGTTTTTTGAGATATGTAGTGCATTTATATTTAATGTGATTATTGATATAGTTAAGTTGAAGTCTGGCTATTTGTTTTCCGTTTGTCCCATCTGTTCTTTTTTATCTCTTTCCTCTTTTTTGCTTTCTTTTGGGTTTTCTTCAAATGATTTCATTTCATATTCTTTGTTGGTTTATTAGATATAACTTTCTTTTGTTATTTTAGTAAATGACTTAGGATTTATAGTAAATATCTTTAAGTTGTCACAATCTACCTTCAAGTGATACTAAATCTTTCAAGTTAGTATAAGACCCTCAAAATAATATATTTTCATTTCTCCCTTCCAGCCATTGTGCCATTCTTGTCAAACATTTTTTATATAAACTCCATTCTAATTGTTATTATATTTGTTTAAAAGATTAACTATCTTCTTAAAATATTTAAATAATAAAAAATTAATCTACTTATCCATGTAGTTCTTATTCCTGTGCTCTTCATGCCTTTGTTTACACCCAGATTTATATCTGGTATAATTTTCTTTCTGGTTGAGGGACTTCCTTTAAAATACCTGTACTGCAGTTTGCTGGTGGTGAATTCTTCACCTTTTGTATGTCTGGAAAAGTCTTTATTTTGCTTTTGTTTTTTTGAAAGATATTTTTGCTGGGTAAAGAATTCTAGTTAACAGACTTGATTTCTCTTTCAGTACAGATGATCCCCAACTTGCAATGGTTCAACTTACAAATTTTCAGCTTTACAATGGTGCAAAAGCAGTGGCATTCAATACAGTCCTCAGCTTATGATGGTGTTATATCTGGACTTAGACAATTTTGACTTATGATATTTTCAATTTATGATGGGTTTATCCAACCATAACCCCACTGTTAGTCAAACAGCACCTGTACTTTAAAGATGTTGCTTCATTGTCCCCTCATTTACTTTGTTTCTAATGAGAAATCTGTACTCATCCTTATCTTTGTTCCTCTTATGTAATATATCTATCATTCTCTGGCTGTTTTAACATTTTCTTTATATCACTAGTTTTGTGCAATTTGACTATAACATAATTTGGTATTATTTCTTCATGCTTTTTGAGCTTGGGTTTGTTGGGCTTCTTTGGATTGTGTTTACAATTGTCATTAAATTTGAAAAATTTTTAGATATTATTTCTTTGGGTATATTTTTTGTCCCACCACCCAACCACCTTTAGGGCCTCCAATTACACAGATATTAGGCCACTTGAAATTTTTCCACAACTGACGCTCTTTCAATTTTTAAAAATTTATCTTTTCTCCTCGTGTTTCATTTGGTGTAGTTTCTTTCACCACGTCTTCAAGTTCACTAATCTTTTCATCTGCAGTGTCTAATCTGCCACTAATCCCATCCAGTATATCTTTCATTTTATACACTGCAGTTTTCATCTTTAGAATTTTGACTTTGATTCTTGGTAAATCTTCTACATCTCTCCTTAATTTCTGGAATATAGGGAATACAATCATAGTAAGTGTCTGAATGTCCTTGTTATTAATTAGAATATCTATGTGAGTTCTGACTTAGTTTCAACTGATTATCTCCTCATTATGGGTCATAATTTTCTGCATCTTTGCATTCCTGGTAATCTTTAATTAGATACTAGGCATTGTGAATTTTGTCAGGTGCTGAATATTTTTGTATTCTATTTATAAGGACATAAATATAAGACATGTCTTGAGGTTTCTTTTGGGATATAGTTAGTTACCTGGAAATAATTTGATCCTTTGGAAGTTTGCTTTCAAGATATTTTAAGTAGGACTGGAACACTATTTAGTTGAGGGCTAATTCTTCTTCACTACTGAAGCAATACCCTTCTGAATAGTCTACCAAATGCCTCCTAAATCACAAAGTTTTCCAGTCCAGCTGATTACATCAGGCCTTATCCCTGGGTGACCACAAGGTACTGTTCGTTTCCCCCTAATCTTTTCAGGTACTCTTCCCTGCAGCCTCTGGTAGTTTCATCGTATGGATTCCCTTAGCAAATCTCAGCTGAATACTCAAAAGGGATCCTCTATAAATCTTTGGAGTTCTTTAGGGATCCTTCGTAGATCTTTGAGTGCTTTTTCCATGCAGCTTTCACCTTTTCTATTGTCTGTCCTATGAATTCTCACTGTTTTGGTCTCTGCAAACTCAGCTCTGACCTCTCAACTAAGGGAGTCTGGTGGGCTCTGCCTATATTCTCCCCCACTGCCATGGTCTATACTCTCTCAGGAAATAAGCTGTGTCATCACAGGGCTCACCTCATTTGTTTCCCATCCCTCAGAGATTATTGTCTTTTGTTGCCCGATATCCAGTGTTATAAAAAACATTGTTTTGCATATTTTGTTTGTTTCTTGGTTGCCTCAGGAAATAGGGTATATTTGGCCCTTGTGGCTTTACCTTTACTAAAAGCAATGTCTCTCCAGGGGAACTTCTAAAAATTCCAAAGCCGACACCACACTCCCATACCAATTAAATCACAATCTTTGGGAGTGGGAGACAGGCTTCAGTAATTGTTAACATTCCCCTCTGGTGACTCCAATGAGCAGGCAAGTTTAGAAATGGAAGACAGGTGTGTGGATGGATACTTTTCACCATATACTCCTGTATAACTTTTGAATTTTGGATGTACGTATTATTTATTTAAAATTAATCTCACATTACAAAGTGAGACTATGATAACCCACCAATGAACAAAAACAAAAGAACTGCTGGTCTAACATTAGTACTTTGGGAACCCATTATAATGAGTTGGTTAAAAAATATAATTATGCTGATTTATCAATGTAATTTATGTATGGTAAGCAGCGCAATATATTGGAAATATCATGGGCTTTAATGTCATTTATCAAATGCATGAATGAATAGATGAGTAGGTGATCATCTACAACCATTTTCACATTCTGACTTTGTTACTTTCTTAACCTCTCTTCATCTGTACATTGGGGAGCATAACATCTGCCTCACAGGGCCACTCATTCATTGAAAAAAAAGTATTGAGTCACTACTATGAACAAGGAATTGCAGAGATAGCAAAAAAAAAAAAAAAAAAAATCCCTGTCTAATGAGTGATGAGGGTAAAGGGAAGACTGGGAGTTGGGGTGAAAAGTGGGGGAGAGAATAAGAAAAACATGTAGTATGTTACACGTTGATAATAGTGCTATGGAAAATAAAAATAAAACAGAGAATAACAATAAGAAGTATTACTATAAGGATTAAATGAGAAAATGCATTTGAATTACCCAAAATAGTGTCTGGCACATAGAAGATGGTAAATATAAGTGCCTTTAAAAGTATATCTAAAACAGGTAAAAATATTTTATCCTCTTAGATTATATTTTTTCCAATTTATTCTACCTGTCTGTATAATCCTAATTCAGAATAATGTGGTCGAAACAGGATTTTTCTCAGTGACTGAATGCTAAAGTCGGTAGAGAAATTGACTAGAATATTACTTGCAGTTCTATTATAAAACTATATCTGACATCAAAGAGAAATGTTAAGCTTTAGTGAGTCCATTATCACTTGTTTAAAAGTGTAACCTATTTTTAAATATCCCTTGAACAGACTTATTGAATCCCATGAGTTAGGCTTGTTGAAATGAAAACATTTTATCATTCACTGAGAGGTACTGGTGAATATATTCAAAGCAAAAGTTAATGGGGAGGATAATCTGGCATAACATGGACCCTAATTAATTTACCAACTGCCATATATTTTAATCTTTATATACAAACACCTGATAATGTTGAACCCCAGCAGCCTAAACAGCTGATGTTATTTACTCAAAGGCTTAATTTACTACAATATTAGAGAGTGACTGTCTTTTGAGATCATTAAGAAGAAAGTCAAGTGAGCTGAGCAACCTCTAATAAAACGACAACTATAACATACATTCAAGCTGATGTCCTTTAAGTCTGAACCGTAAGTCATATTAACAAAATTTTACATGAACGTAGGAAATAATTAGGTGGTTATTTTCACATGCAAAAGAACTTGTTTCAATATCTTGGAAGATATTTTTTGTATATTTATAAAGGATTTGCTGTCCATGGGCCCAAATTCTGGATGGTGTTTTTCTAAGGTGTATTCCTCTTCCCACAAATTGTACATAACTGCTAAATTCGTGCACTTAATTTTTTTTTTTTAAAAAGAGTGCAATAGTTACATCTCTAAAAAGCACACTTAATAAGATCATTTAAATATCTTTCACATAACACACACAAGACAAGTAATTTCCCAAGTAACACAGTGAAACATTTTGCTTTTCTGAAAGAACATTATATTCATTTTGCCCTTGCTAGACCACTGGTATCATTACTTATGCTAGTCTCTAGGAGGGGAAAAAAGGGATTTTATTGAAGTGATTTACTTGTGTCAGGCCTGGAAGTGAATGAAAGCAATGGCAGTTCTTATATAAAGGATGGCATAATTGAATTATTGCCTTTTAAGTGATTGAAAACAGTGGTGCATATCAGGGCCATCTCTTCGAAGATGTTACAAAGAGTAGTCAGGCCATGTTGTTTACTTTATGTCTAATCCCTGTTTCCAGCAGAACAAGAAGTGCAAATAATTTGTTTAGCCTGGAAGCCCACTGTGAGAATTTCTAAAATGCGGTACCCTGAAAAATGAGGATGACTCACCGAACAGGTCAAGTGATTTAGGTATCACAAGCTATGACAGTATCTTGTAATGCTAATTCTATCACATCCCAATGCAAGAGACTGTAGTTTTATTAGACTTAACTTTGGATTTAATAGGTAGATAAAATGGGTACTATTATTGAAGATCAGTCTTTCGAACATCTAATGCCAAGTATTTTTTCTAGGCAAAAAAAAAAAGGGGGCATCATTACCTTATTTGATCTTTAGAACGCCTCCTCTGACTACTTTGTAACCATCAATTTCAGAAATAGTACACACATCAGAGACACAATCATGGCCAGAAAATAGGCAAAACAGAGGATCACTACAATGATTATCCTGCTCTGCCAAAACATTCAGAACCATTTGAAGTCATTTGGACTATTTATTCAACCTCTAAACAAGCAAAACCAGCACTCTATCAATACTGAAACTGGTTGCCCTTCCTCTATCTTTGAAACTAAAGTGCAAATTTCTCAATGCTCAAAAAGCAAAACTTTCCCTTCCCCTCACATTCTCCTTTGCAACACCACTGTTCCTAATACATTCCTCCTTTACTGCAATTACTAGACTGATGGCAATTACATGTTTTCAGGTCTGTCTCCACTACTACGCTGCTGGCCCTTGATTGAAAATAATACTACTACTTTCTTGATCTAGGCAGGGGTTCTCAGACTTTAGTATTCACCAGAAGCACCTGGAGGGCTCATCAAAGGGCAGATTGTCAAGCACCATCCTAGAGTTTCTGTCTCAGTAGGTCTGAGGTGTGGCCTGAGAAGGTGCTGCTCAATATGTTCCAGGTGCTGCTGATGCTGCTGAGATCCACTGCCCTAGTGAAGTGGTTGGGGCATGTTTGCTGGAGCAAGTCTGCGTATCTTGAACCCTGCCCAGCTACTTGCCAGCTGTGTGCTCATGGGCAAATTACTTCACTTTTTCCATGCCTCCCTTTTCTCATCTGTAAAATAAGGATATCAATATGATAAAGCTCTTAGAGTTATTAAGATTAAGTGAATTAATACACAGAGAGCTTAATTGGTACCTGACACATAAGTGCTCAATAAATGTTTATAGATAACAAAATTAAATTATCTTTATTGTTATTATTGAGCATTGAGATTGTGTGTTCCAGAAGCTGCTTACATGATGATAATCATTTTAGATGAACCTGAGACTACCAGTCTCTATAACTTGCCATGCTTTGTTTAAACCTTCCTTCCTTATAAATGCCAGAGATGAAATTAATATTAAATGTTATTTCAATTTACATTCTCATTTTCTCTCCTAAATAGAGACCTGGAAAACTGTGTTCAAAGAGAAAATGTCAAATCCATTAAAATCAAATATAATTTATAAAAAACAAAATATATAATGTTGTTTTTGCTCATTAATTTGTTCATTTTTACATCACATCTTACTGAGTCTTTGTAAATAACTCCTTGTCATGACATTTTTCTAAAGATTGATACAGATATAAATTACTGGAAGACAATGTATCAATATTCATAACTTCCACAAAATACTTAATAAATGAAAACTTTAGATAATACAATTTAGGAGGTATTATAAATCATTAATTTTAATTTGAGAACTGAAATATACAATCCATTTTGGAAAAACAAAATGACTCTAACTTAATCTTTTAAAAAGCTTTTAGGCTTTAGTTTATTTTTAATTACTTGACTTAATCTTATTGATTTTTCTTTTCAGTAATATACATTTCTGGTTTTGTATTATCATTAGAAACTTAAATAAGTAAACTGTACCCCTGAAAAAAACCAAAAACTATTATGCTTAGTTTTCTAAGTTGTATGGCTGTGACAACCATATAAAAAGTCTGACAAAGTACAGATTACTCAGCTTAGAAATAAACATCAGTAAACTGTGAGGCAGGCAACAAATATTCTTCATACACAGATAGAAAGAAAGACACAGCAAGAAAAGAAGGATAATTTACAACCGTAAGTTAATTGTGAATAACTCTACTCTATCAGACTCACTGGTCCGACACTTCCAGTTCATACGGTTTTATAAAATAAATGCTTCCTCTAAAAAGCTGTGGATAAATGAGTAGCATTTTAAGTGCAGAAACACATCTTGCTAACTAAAAAATTTTGTGGTGACCCCTTCTATAATTTGAAAAAAAATTAGTTCTGTTAAACGCCATTCATTCTTTTTTGCTGTTGTTGCCAACAGCTTTTGATTTTATTAAATTAACATACTTTATTTAAAAGCAGACTTTTTTTTTGAGATGGAGTTTTGCTCTTGTTGCCCAGGCTGGAGTGCAATGGCACAATCTTGGCTCACCACAACCACCACCTCCCTGGTTCAAGTGATTGTCCTACCTCAGCCTCCCGAGTAGCTGGGATTACAGGCATGCACCACCACGCCTGGTTAATTTTGTATTTTTAGTAGAGACGGGGTTTCTCCATGTTGGTCAGGCTGGTCTCAAAATCCTGAGCCCAGGTGATCCGCCCACCTTGGCCTCCCAAAGCGCTGGGATTACAGGCGTGAGCCATTGCGCCCGGCCCAAAAGCAGACTTTAATCTGTCTACCAAACAAATTTGCTTCCATTTTATGCATGAAGACTTTTATACTAAGTCTATCTTTGCTAAAGATTTAAAGAAAATTATTTCTTTCCCAAGAAGCTGTGCATTCAGATTCTTTATCTGGGCTTTGGTATCTTCTATAAAGTAAGGAACTTCTATAAAATAAAGACATGGTGGAATGGATTAGACAATCTTGAAGATTTACTATGATTTCAATGATTTATAAATCTGTAAATATATAAACAAAAGTAAAAATTTTAAAACAACTGTTCTGAAACGTCCCAGTACTAGTTGCAAAAAACCCTGAGTTCTAGCCCCAGGTCTTCTACTATTCGTGTGGCACTGGGCAAGTCACTTGAGCTCCTGGGGTCCTAACTGCTGTGTTATTATAATGACAAGGATAAACTAGGTAACTCCTAAATTTCACTCTAACTTCAAAATACATACTTTCTAGAAAACCAATTAATTATATTCTGGAAGTTTAAAATCAAAATACCAGCGTACACTTTAGTATATAATTTTAAAATATGTTTTTGCTATTTGTTTATATGTGAGAAAGAATAAAGTACATACTAATAATTAAGGTTATTTCCATTTTTACAGGATTATAATATTATAATATGTTGCTCTATATTCCAGAAATAAAATTCAATTTACACTCCTTGATTTCTGTCTCTTTGTTCTGACATCTGCTATATTGGGAGATGACTAGGATGAGATGGTGGAGCCCTCATGAATGAGACTAGTGTCCTTATGAAAGAGCCTGAGGAAGCTTACTTGCCCTTTCCACCAAGAAGGCACCATTTATGAAGCGGAGTGCATGTCCTCACAAGATGCTAAACCTGCCAGTACCTTGCTTTTGGACTTTCCAGCCTCCAGAGTTGTAAGAAATAAATGTTGTTTATAAGCTACCTTGTTTATGGTCTTTTGTTATAACAGCCCAGATGAACTAAGATACATCTAAGCACCACTGTATTCCTGGATCCTATCCCTCCAAGCAGAGGTGATACAGCTGTCCTCCTCTATCTCAGAAGCCTAGTCTGCTCTGTGACTCCTCTTACAGAATGTGGGTCTCAAGGGGAACACTGTGGGTCAGTGGGAGCAGGGGGCAGAAAACTTTTTTCTGTAAAGGGCCAGATAGTAAATATGTTAAGTTTTACAGGTCATATGGTCTCTGTCACATATACTCCACACTGTCATTGTAACACAAAAACAGCCACATACAATACTTAAACAACAACAACAAAAAAACAGACCGTGTTCTGTTTGTATTAGTAAGCAATACTGTATTGGTAAGCAATAACTGTATTGGTAAGCAATAAAATTTACTTTCATATTATTTTCCCATGTCAGGAAATATTACTTTAAAATTTTTTCCAACCATTTAAAGAGGTAAAAAACCATTCTTAGCTTTAGGCTGTACCCAGCAGGTGCCAGGCTGCAGTTTGCCAACCCCTGCTCTAGGCTATTTACCTGATTAGATGTGTGCCCCACTGACCCTGCACTGCTCCTAAGGAAACATGCTTTGAAAACTCTACAACCCAGCCTAGAGCTGTGTTAGAACCAAACACCACTTTCTTTCCAGCACCATAAATTATGAAAGACCCAGGAATTATTCACAACCATGAACTTCTTTAGCAACTCTGCCAAAATGTTTACTTCTTCATTATGTTGATGTAGATAAAACTTCCACAAATTCCCAGAACATTAGATTTGCAACTTGCTTTCCTAAAGTCTCCTTCCTCACCTAAACTAATAGAGTACACTTGAGCTCTGAGCAAAATGGGCCAAATCCCACTGGGCTTATGTCCAAACTTCATGTGTTTGAAAGTTTTATTCAGTGCAAGTTGTTTTAAAGTCACTTTTATAGAGACTCTTAGTATGAATTTTCTACCAATAGGGTGATATAAGCCTTTATATTTAATTCACTGACCTACTAATATGAACAAGAAAACAAGAGAAACTCAAGAAATGAGGGAGGGTGCCAACTATATATTAAAATATTTCAGCCACAGACAGGTAAGGAGTAAGGGCAGCACCAGCTGGCATGCCATCCATCAGCACATAAGGAAGAAAGATACCCGGGGTGGAAATAAACAAGGCTTCTGTTGGAACTTCATCAAAACCCCAACTTGGAGCAAATGGGGTTAAAGATGAAAGCAGATCTTTGAGCAGTTCTTTGGGGAACAGGTTGCCACACAGCTGTAGTCTAGGAGGAAGGAATCCCACGGCAGCCCTCCCAGCCAGCACATGGTGTATTTGGCACACGGAACAGTGTGGGCCATCACCATGGCCAGCTCTGGAGGAGGGCATGAGGCTGCTGTGCTATGTGAGGGAAACAGCACAGCCCCAGCTGGTTTCCAGCTGCTGAGACAGAGAGGGTAGCCACATCAATGCCAGGTCAACACTCCTTTTTCAGAAACTACTTCCTTATCTATCTGGGACAACTCTCTAACTTAAACAGAATTTCCACATTGGTAAAATGACAATAAATATATTGCCCCTTCTTCAGTCTATACCTGAAAGATCTAACAGCCTCAGGCTTTTACTCAGGATGAATTTCAGCTCCTAATATTAAACAGACATTCTATTCTACAGATGAGCTAGAGAAAAATAACTGGACATTACAAAATATTCAACAGTTCAAAAGAAGAAAAGTCATTAACAGAGCAGAACAAATGACTTCTTCTGAAGCAGACTTATTGCAAGAAACAGAAGGACACATTTTAAAATCTCTAATTTGTGCTTTTAAAATTTTAGTAAGACTTAAGAAGACCCTGTATTAATAAAATAGGGACTAGTAGCCATGAAAAGCAAACAATCTGAGCATGTAAAATTACAAACAACACAATAGAAATTCTCACATTTTAAAGAAACTCAGTAAAGACAGAAGACAGAATATTAGATGCTGCAGAAAACAGAATCAGCAAATTAGAAGAAATAAGAAGTTCTCCCAAAATTCAGAGTAAAAATCTAAAGAGAGAAGATAAATGGGGAATAGATTAAGGAGATGCAACATATGTTTACATTAACTTTAAGAAGATAATTTCTAAAAGTGATAAGAAAGACCAATGAATAAAATTCTAAGATTATTTAAGCAAAAATTATTCATTGAGGGAGGAGAAGTACAAAAAAAATCTCTATTTTCTAGGTATAGGACAACAAAATATACACTTTCAGTCTTGGCAAAAAAAAAAAAAAAAAACAGAGAAATATCAAAAGAAAAAGAAAAGAATACAATTTTCCTGAGCTCAATTAAGACTTGAATTTTCAATTGAAAAGGCTCAATTATATTTAAATACTAATAAAAACACTACAACTGAACAGATACTGATACAATTTCTGAATTTCAAAGATTGAGAAAACTTTCTAGAAACATTTTGTCCAGACAGAGAAGAAACAAGTAAGTTTCCAACAAAGAAAGACAATGGGTTTGGCATTAGCTTTTACTCCACAATACTTCAAAACTAGATGACGAAACTTAAAAGGAAGGTTGAAAGAGTTCTAAGCAAAAGGACTGTGACTCTACTCAGGTTCATACATAATGGCAATGGAGCCTCTCAGTTATGCAAGAACTCATAAAGAAGATGACCCACTTATATCCTTCCTCAACCAATTACTCAATGTTTACCAACAACTGACAATAAAGTCAGAACACAATTCCAATAATTGAAGAGAGTGCAGAAGAAATGAGCAGTAAACAGTGAATATGCCTGCAATTAAATTAAAAATAATTGTGGCTAATCTATCACAATCCTGATGTTCATTAAGAAAATAATTTAAGAAAGGTGATAAGAAAGACCAAGGGCTAAAAATCTGATTTTAAGTCCCAGATTATTTAAACAAAAATTACTGGCTGAGGGAAGAGTAGTATCCTATTTTATAGGATAACAAAATATATACTTTAATTCTCAGCAAAAAATTGAGAAATATCAATTTTACAATGATGTCCTATTAGAATTTAAAGGCAATAACTATTAAAAAGAAATATAATGAAGATTAAAGATTTTGGTTTCAGATGAACTAAACTGGGTTTAAGGTTCAGCTATCACAAATCATGTGAATTTGGATAAATTATTAGTATCTCGAAGCTTTCGTGATCTCATCTACAAAATAAGAATAAGTTTCTTTGTTATATGATTATTTTGAAATAAAATATATATATCTAGCCCATTGTCTGACACATGGCACATGTGGAGTGTTGGCCATTATTGTTCATAATAAAGGGAAAAAAACTTGATAAATATAACAAAAGACAGAAAAAAATTAAAAATTAAAGCCAATAGCTATATTAAACAGAAAGCAGAAATGGTTCAAAGGAACACCACCAAACATATCAGTTATCATAATGCTTGAAGCTGGGTTAAGTTTTTCTATTGAAAAATAAAGACCCTTAGATAAGACTTTAAAAATACAGCTACTCTGTATGCTGTTTTTATAAAGACACATCATTCACTCACTCAACAAATATTTGGGTGCTCACTGTGTGCCGGACACTATTCTGGGATCTGAGGATATGGTCAGGAAACAAAATACAAAGGCTTTGACCATTGTGCAGGGCAGCACAATCCAGTAGGAAGATTAAAGACCCTCAGGCTGGGACAGGCCTCGCCACGTTCAAGAAATGTAATCAGGTCTGTGTGGTGAAGCCAGCAAGCAGAGGAGAGTAGGGTTCAGAGAGGTAACTGGGTCAGGTGGGGTAGATTCTACAGAACCTTTGAGGCCTTGTCTGGACTTTGCACTGTACCCTAAATTAGAAGGTGAGGAATTGGAGGGCTCTGAGTATGAGCAATGTGATCAAACTTCCTTTCTTTGGAAAGATTATTCTGATTGCTGTATTGAATAAAAATAAGGCCAACATTGAATGAAGGCCAATAAGAGTGGAGGCAGAGAGATCAGTTAGAAAATTAATGTAATAATCTAGGAAAGAAAGGACAGTGGCCTAGATAAGAGTGGTAGCAGTGAAGACAGTAAGTAGTTGGACTCCTCTGGACTAGAAGGATTAGTTGACAAGATGAGTTAATTGGTTGGATGTGTAAAATATGAGAAAAAGAAGAGCCAAAGATGACTCCAAGTTTTTCGGCCAGAACACTGGGAAGGATGCGGTTATGAGCAGCTATGATGGGAACAGTAAGGGAAGAGTAGGTGTGGAGGAGTGTGGTTAGGCAGCCAGTTATAGGTGTGTGAAATCTGAGGTGCTCTTAGGAGGACAGGGAAAATTAAAAGCAATAGCCAGTCAGATATTTGAATCTGGAGAGGCCAGAACCAGAAATGTAGGTTCAATAGTCATCAGCATATAATGGTACTTAAAGGCATAAAACCGAGACAGAGCACCCAGAGACCAGATGTAGACTGAGGAGAGAAGTTCAAGGACTAAGGTCTGGAACACATGGTGTTTACAGATGAATGAGATGAGGAGAAGCCAGTGAGGGACATACAGAAAGCATGGTAAATGAAGTGGAATAAAAACAGAAGACTGAGTGGTCTGGGAAGCTCAGAAAGGAAAGAGGGGAGAATGAACAACTGTGCCAAGGGCTGCTGACAGGCCAAGGAAGATGAGGTCAGAGAACTGACCACTGGGTTTAGCAATGAGGAGGTCACTGGTGACTTTGACAAGGGTGAACTAGAGGGTAGTGGGGATGAATGTCTCAGAGGCAGCATAGAAGACAGAAAGGGAGGAGAGAAATGGGAAAAGAGAACATACAAAACTTTTTCTGAGGAACTTTAAGAAGGAGCAGAGAACTGGGAAAGTCAGTAATTCAAAAGACAAATGGGGTCAAGAAAGGGTTGTTTTCTTCTTAATGAAAATGACAGGATACTGATGAGAGAGAATATTGCTGTAGTCCTATAGATTTTTAAAAATTAAAGGATAAACAAAAGAAAGCAAAAATTTAAAAAGGGTAGCCATATAAGATTAAAACAGAACTTGAGACAAAAACAATTACATGGGACAGGCATTAACATATATTTGACCAATAAACAATGGAACAGACTAAGAAAGTTGTTAAAGTGGTATTCCCCAAAAGAATACTGCACCCAGGTGAATTTATGGACAAGATTTATAAAATCTTCAGGTAAATGATCATTTCTTTGCTTTTCAAATGGGTTCTGACAATAAAAGGAAGGAAAAGATTTCAATTAATTTGAACAAATTAGCAGAAACCAATACCAAAAACTGACAAGAGAAGGTACAAAATCAACTAATTGTTTCAAGATTGATACAAAAGGTCTTAAATAAAATATAAGTAGTTTAAATCCAGTAATTTAAGAAAAACAGATAAAATCCAGGCAGGAATATAAGGATGGTTCAACAGAGACAATATGACTATATTATAATGTCATTTAAAATTTTTAAAAAAGGAAATAATCTCAATAGATGTTAAAAGAGCATTTACTATAAATTCAATTAATGTTAAGATAAAAATTATTAATTTAGGTATGAAAGTTATTGCTTTGGTATAATAAAGAATATTCTTCTGAAACCAACAGCCACCAAAAACCATATTCAATGAATCAAGAACAAGAGAAAAATACCAACTATTATTATCCTTCAATGGTGTCCCAGAAATTTCAATCAGTGTCATAAAACAAGAAAAAGATATTTTTAAAAGTATAACTACTAGAAAGGAAGAGATAAAATCATCATTTCTGCAAATGATATAGCAATTTAACTAGAAAACACAAGAGACTAAAATGAAAATTTATTAAAACTGATTTTTTAAGTTCAGTAAAATGGCACAATGCCCAAGACACATAGGAATCAACAGCTTTTTGCAGACTAAATTAGGCAGACTTCTAATTTAAAATTCTATTTACAAAAGTAAGCACCTCCAAAAAATCTCTCTAGTGTTTTCCAGTAACAATGTAATGTGAGTCACATATGTAATTTTAGATAAGCCCAGTTGCCACATTAAAAAAACATTAAAAATATATTTTATGTAACATAATAACCCAAATTATTATTTCAATATATCTAATTGATATTTTTAAATGATTTTTTTCATACTGAGTCTTCAAATTCTAGTGGTTTTTGGTAGTTAACCTGTTTGTGTGTTTGCACACTTAACAGTATATTTCACATCTTCACTAACCACCTGTGGCCGGCAGCTATTGTATCAGACAAAGCAGCTCTCATAGGCCTAGATGTGTGTCTAAGAACATCTGTGCAGAACTTACAAACTCGAAAATGGCAAAGTGCTACATAACACAGGAGATTTCAAAAAGAGGACAAACATATTACATATTCACAGATGAGAGTAGGAATATGTGTCTTTGAATATTGATATCACTGTAAAGATATCAATTTTCCCTCCCAGGTTATTATATAAATTCAACACAAGCCTAAGCTAAATTCCCATAACATTTATGTAGAAGACCTGACAAAAAGATTTCAAAGACTGGAAGCATAAAGATCAAAGAGTATCAAGAAACTTTTAAAATGACAAGTAAAAACGACTGGGATTTGTCATATCAGGTATTTAAATATCAAATATTTACAATTTATGAAAATTACAACAATATGACACTGGCAGCTCAACAAAGAGACTGTAAGAACTAGTATGCATAAGAATTTGGTACAGCATGTGACAAAGAGAGAATGAAAAATAAGTGGGAAATGAATACATTAGTAAATATGTATTAATAGTATTCAGGCCACTTGTAAAAAATATAAAGTTATATGTCTATTTTATAATGTTTACCAAAATAAATACTACACAAGTCAAAGGTTTAAATGAAAAACTAAAAAGCAGTAAGATGATTAAAAAATCTATAGTAAATATTTGTATTATTTGGGAGTGAGAAAAGTTTTCTAGGATAGAAATCAAAGAACGAGAGCAACAGATTTGGTGATAAAACTATCTATGTATCAAAAGCATAAATAAAAGCTAATTTTCAAACTGGTAAAATGATTTCAACATATATGAACAATAAAATACTAATACCCTTGATACATAAGTAGCTTTTACAGCTCATTTAGGGAACAAGGTGAACAATCCAAAAAAAAAAAAAAAAAAGACCTAAGGACATAAACAGGCCAGTTCCCAGGAGAAAATACAAATGTTCACCTATGAAACTGGCAAAGATGAAAAGACGATGATCATGCCGGACAAAGGTGTAAAGGAATGGTAACTGCTGTGAACAACCTTTCCTGAAGGAAACTTGGCAGTATGCATAAAATGCCTTAAAAACATATACGGTCATGTGCCACATAACAATGTTTCAGCCCACAACCCACAACGTTTCACACATATGAAAGTGGTCCCCTAACATCAGAATGGAGCTGAAAAATGTCTATCACCTAGTGACATCATAGCCATCATAATGCAGCAGCACAACACATTACTCACGTTTGTATAAAATACATCATACTTGATTAATGATAATAAACAATGATGTTACTGGTTTGTATATGTACTATGCTATAATTTTTATAATTATTTCACGGTATACTCTTTCTACTTATCCAAAAAAAAAAAGTTAACCGTGAAACAGCCTCAGGCAGATCCTTTGGCAGGTATTCCAGAAGAAGGCATTATCATTACAGGAGACGTGTGTTATTGCCCTTGAAGACCTTCAGTGACAGAAGATGTGGAGGTGGAAGACAGTGATATTGATTATCCTGACCCAGGGTAGGCCTGATGTGTGTGATTATGTCTTTAGGTTTTAACAAAAATGTTTAAAAAGTAAAAAAAAAAAAAAAAAAAAAAAAAAATTGAAAAAACTTACAGAATAAGGATATAAAGAAAAAATGTTTTTGTACAGTTGTACAATGAGTATGTTTTAAGCTAAATGTTACATGAGAGTCAAAAAGTTAAAAAATTAAAAAGTTTAGAAAGTAAAACAGTTACAATAAGCTAAGTTTAATTTACTCTTAAAGAAAAATACTATTTATAAATTTTGTATAGACTAAGTGTACAGTGTTTATAAAGTCTACAGTAGTGTACAGTAATGTCCTAGGCCTTCATATTCACTGACCACTCACCCAGAGCAAATTCCAGACCTTAAGCTCTATTCATGGTGAGTGCCCTATACAGGTGTACCATTTTTTATGTTTTACACTGTATTTTTACTGTGCCTTTTTAATGTTTAGTTACATAAATACCTACCCTTGCATTATAATTGCTTACAGTATTCAGTACAGTAACATGCAGCGCAGTACGGTTTATAGTCTAGGATCAATAGGCCATACCAAATAGCCTACGTGTGTAGTAGGCTGTACCATCTGGGTTTGTGTAAATACACTCTATGACGTTTTCACAATGACAAAATCTCCAAACAATGCATTTCTCAGAATGCAGCCCTTCTGCTAAGTGACTCATGACTATATATCTTTCCACTTATATGAGGTACCCAGACTACATAAATTCATAGATGCAGAAAGTAGGATACAGATTACCAGAGACTCAAAGGGAGAGTAAATTGGAAGTTATTTTAATGGGTACAGTTTCTGTTTGGGATGATGAAAACATTCTGGAAACGGATAGCAGTGATGGTTATGTGACATCATGAATGTACTTAATGTCACTGAATTGTACACTTTAAAATGGTTAAAATGGTCAATTTTATGTTATGTATATTTTACCACAATTTCTAAAACCTCCATTGCATGACTATGAAGTTTATTAAACCATTCTCCTATTATCGAATATTTGGGTTCTTTTTCCAAATTTTTAAACAATTAAAAATAATACTATGATAAAAAAAATACCTCCTTTAACTCAGCATTTTAATTTGTGGATATTTATCCTATGGTAATAATTAAGATGTGTAAAGATATGTATTTTCCTCCTGACACTATTTGTAACAGCAAAAAATCAGAAACCTAAATAACTAATGTATAGGATTAGTCAAATAAATTACAGCACATAATGGAAAATTAGAAAGCCAATAAAAAGTGTACTGCAGACATGTATCTATTTATATTAAGGGGGAAATAATTAAAAATAATATGGTTGGCAAGATAAACTTTAAAGGAAGTAAATGTTCATATATGATAAGAAAGTATCTGAAAGAATATATAATGGGGTTTTGCCAGGGGTCATCTCTAAGGCAATGGGGTTTCACTGCTTTTTTATGCTCTTTTTCTTTCTGATTTTTGGCAATGCACACAAACTCTTTTAGTAAAAAGAAAAAAAAATTAACAAAAGAAACTTAATTTTGAATAAAACATAGATAACTCCTCCCAGTTATTTTTCTTTTCTCAGAAGTAACACTGTGCCTTTGTGTACTGGACAAAGTGAACCGCATCCCCCCAGAAAAGAAGCACAAAATATCCCTTTGGGCTTTTGGTTTGCTTCTTGGTTGACCATAGTAGATATATTACAAAGCAGTAATGAAAACACTTTCTATTTTTGCCAGTGAGGTGGGTTTTCTTTTAGAAATGAAGAAGACGATGTCCCTGAAGAGTAAGGCTACACACAAAGTGAGACATTCAAGTACCTCAATGGAACCTAGTAAAATTAGAGCAAGAAAACTTAAACACCTTTAAGAGCATCTCAAAAGCTTGTGTAGCTGTAGAAGGATTAAAACTGTGAATTTAGAGGTACAGGCAAACAGATCCAATCCTAAAGGCATTTTTGTTTGGGTGTCCCACACATTAAGCTGTAAATCTGAAACAGGAAACTTGAAATCATTAAGGTCACATATTTATAGCATCATATTCAATTAGGTTAGAAAAGTGCAATATCTGTCATCATGTCATAAAAAGATGTGTTTTTCTCTCAGATCTCTTATAAAGAAAATCTCCCTATATTGTTAAGGATAGGGCTGTTTTCAATCAGTTACAAGGAGCAATTCAATTACTAGATGGTTTAGTGCAGTAACTGACTCCAGACTAATTTAATTTCTTTAGGTCTCTAAAGATCAATTGATCTGATTTGTCCCATCCCCAAAGGCTGTTTATGAAAAATTCAGACTTAAATATCTGGAAATGAAATCCAAAACCTCGGCCAATTTCACACTACTTAGGTCATCTTGCAAACTTTCAGCTAGTCATGTAAGAGTGCTGTCTTTGCCCTCAGACCATTGAAAGCTACTTAGCTTCATGTACATGTGAGTGCTCCCACATCAGGATGCTTATCCAATAAGTGGAAAATGTGGCCGCATGCATTATCAAATCTGCCGTTCTAAAGGGCAGTCAGACTGAGTACCTCCTATCTTGTAAACCAATGTGCAACTACAAGGCTATTTTTACTCTAGGAGTAGTTTATTAAGACTATGAAACATAGAGTTACATGGGATAAAAGTTGTTAGATGAAATACTCATATAACAAGATGAAGAATTTATAATTATTTTACATTTTTAGATTTATAAAATGCTGTCATAAATGCCAGCTTATTTGATTCTCAGAATAAACCTCTGAGGTGAGCAGGGTTATTTTTTCCATTTTCTAGATGAGGGTACAGACTCAGAAATCTGGTGACTTCTCCAGGATCACTCACCCAGGAAAAGGCAGAGGTGAGACTCTAAGCCCTAACTTTTTTTTTCTCCCATTATATCATGCGTACCCCCATGGTCTGAGACAGAAAATATGACACACACTATAAAAACAGATCACTATCACCCCACTGCATCATTGTCTCCACTCTTACTTAATACCTGAATAAAACTGAGAAAAATTTCACTTATAACAATCCCAGCTGCATAAACCCGGCCTGCAGCAGGGCTTTTGGCCCTCAGAAACAGGAAATAAAGTCATGCCTAAATGAAGCTGCCTTTTGCAAGTGGACTTCTTTGTTGCCCACACTGCTGGTACCACATTCTCAGTGACTTGTATCCCACCTAATCTGAGAGTTACCACTTGCCTTCTCTCTGCACTTTGCAATGGATTTTCAATCACAAGCTCAAGTTTCTTTTCCTGATCTCAACACTTCCAACCAACTTGCCAAGCTCTCCAACTATTTAATCTTTCTTTTCTGCTCAAATCCCATAGTTCCTGGCCAACATTCAGCCTCTCCTGCTTGCTCCTCTGCTTCCCCACTGAGCCTCTAAGTCTGTTCCCCTAAATCAAACCTCCACCTCACATTCTGCCATTTGGGAAGGCTTAGGAAGGCTGAGACAGAGGTTGTTAAAATATGTAATTATCTTTTAATTTGAGTTGCCAAGATAGATTAGACAGAAGTGCTGAGGTCAGGAGATGTGGCTATGTAGGTAACAAAGAGTGCAGCAGAAATGTGCAGCAGTTAGTAGGGAAATTACACAGATGTAGAGATAAGAAAATCAGTGGTTCTGGTGGCTACGGAACTTCCCTGGTTAATCAAGACATTGGGCCACATAAAAGAATTAGTGTGTTTAAGAAGTACAAATAATCAATTAGGTTTAAAAATCTTCTCTTTGAAAAACAATTTTTGACATTCATACTGGGCAAAATATGTATCTCCATATAGTCATTACTCATCACCTCAATGGTCTCAAACTGCATGAACCACTTTAATTGAGTAAAAAGTAGGGTAAGTTACAGGCACATGATTTCACTTGTCTTCTTAGGGGTCCTGAGGCCTGCCTGATGTCTCTCCTATTAAATATAAGCAGTCTACTATATTGGTAAAATTATGTGACCTTGAATTAAATTACATCTCCTTGTTTTAAAATTCCAAACTACCCTTACACTCTTTGTGTTAGCAAATATATCTACTTGGGAAGGTAAAAGGCTATCACGGTTCTGTTTCTCTACAGACTGCCACTCATTGAGACACGAAGCTTAAGAATGTCAAGAGGACTAAGTCTTTAATAAAAACAAAGCCCTATTTTTTATAGTAGAATAAATGTCCTGACCAAAGAAACTATTTCACTCAGAAATTAAGCATATAATAGCTCCAGTCACAGTAGCTGTCAGACTTAAGCAGTTGCATATGTACAAGGAATGGGATGCAGAGAATAGAAGACTATATATAGTAAGGTTATGATTCTCTGGTGTCGAAAGGAGTGTGTTGTTACAAACTCCCTCTTCTCTTGATCTTATCTGAATAAGAAAGTAAACAGAAAATTCTCATTACCTCTCAATGTCAGTGAGCCTGGAGGAATCCCGGAATCCTTTGGCAAAAGGATTGCTATCTATTTTCAGCTTCGTTATCTGGAGAAAGAATGGGTACAAAACAGTATCATTTCTGAGGTCAAGGAAGTAAAATCAGAAATAGTTTGTTCATTCTCCATAGCACACCAAGAATATCTTAATGTTTCTCAGTATCGTGAGAAGGGTGGAAAATGCTGCACATGTTCACAAGAGGGACAAATCCCAGCCAGGTGGGATGGTAAGGGAAGGCCTCAGAGAGGAGGTATTGAGGACAGGCTGGAGGTTGACAGATAGATACAATTAGGGAAGGGAGCCTTTGGGGCAAAAGTAGATGTGAACTGGGGTGTGCAGTATTTAATATATTATATAATATGTCAAAGGCTAGGGCTGAACTGAGGAATGGGAGAACCACCTAAATGGGAGAATTATGCAGAATTCCAGCATTGATAGAGAATAAAAGTAAGAATGCATTTGACTTGGTGACATCTTTTTTAGTACTGTGAGTACATATACATACCATAATAGATAAAAGGTAAAATGGCCAATAATAGCCTCATGTTCAATATGATATTGAAATACATGACATAAATACATGACATAAAGCCTTCTGAATATAAATTTTCTCCTATTTCCCTTTCCATTTGATTAAATCAGAATCAAATTAGTCCATCTTTTGTTATCCTTCCATGAAATGTTATTTATAAACTCTATGTTTTTATGGAAAAACACATTCTAATAATAATCACAGTCTGAAATATTAAATGTCCATGCTGTGGTATTCAGAATTCCCACAGTACTACTATTAGTGTAGAAAGATCCATGAAATTATATGCACCATGCCTCTGAAGGAGAATACATTAAGTTGTAATGAAAAAATAAAGGAAACACTGATTAAAAGACACTCAACATGGAAAATACTGGAATTGTTAGAGCTGAAAGGAAGCTGAGAGACCATCTAGCCCATGGTCTTATCCGACAGATAATCATACACAGACTCAAAGAGCACAAGGGCCAAGATTCAGCTGGTCAGTAACTGAATTAGAACCAAGAAAACCTTTAAGGAATCATAGCTTCTCAGTATCAAAATTAGAACCCATGTTCATCTCTAGAGAGAAATGCATGCTAAAGATTCTTAACAGGGGAAAAAAGTTACAGGCATGTCTTCTTCTTTCAAAGTAAGGAGTATACAATCAAAACAGATAGTTTGAAATACTCTTGCCAGGCCGGGCACCGTGGCTCATGCCTGTAGTCCCAGCGCTTTGGGAGACCGAGGTAGGCAGATCATGAGGTCAGGAGTTCGAGACCAGCCTGACCAACATGGTGAAACCCTGTCTCTACTAAAAATAAAAAATTAGCCAGGCATAGTGGCATGAGCCTGTAATCCCACCTACTCAGGAGGCTGAGGCATGAGAGTCACCTGAACCCAGAAGGCAGAGGTTGCAATGAGCCAAGATCGCGCCACTGCACTCCAGCCTGGGCGACAAGAGCGAGAGCAAGAGCAAGACTCCGTCTCAAAAGAAAAAAAAAAAAGAAGAGAAAAAGAAACACTCTTGCCAAAAAGCAACTTTCTCCCCAGTCAAAGTATATCTATAGAACACTTTAAACTGTTAACATATGAGGAATTTCTTTTTTCATTTCAAAAGAAATGTGGTTTTTTCTTTTTCATGGTTTCTGAACACTTTCAGAACCAAAGCACAAGCTGCAAAGAAGCTATTTATGCCTTGCTTAAAATGAAACCCCCCATACTAACCCAGCCAGAAAGACTCCTCTATCAATAACACTGGCTAATTATAAGATTAACTCTTTGATAATATTAATTTTAAAAAACATTTGACAGTGCCTCAGAAATGCTCATTTTTAGCCCATGAACATTCACTATCGAGCAGCTAGAAGAAAATAGCTATGCTGTGAGCATTGGTAAACAGGGAAGCAAATAAGCTACATAAATCAGAAACCTGTTCTCATGGACAGCAACAGCTAAGACGTGTATGAAGAGAGATACAGGAAATGGTTTATAGAGAACCTTCTCTCACACACAGCTACCACTCTCTGAAGAATGAAGCCTTGTTTCATCCACTTATTCCGACTAGGACTTGTTTTTGAAAGTCAGTTTTGGGAGGGAAGGAGAAAATATTTTTTTGTTTGAAATAAATTATAAACATCCTCTAAAGCCCCGGCAATCGATATAGTCTACGATTACAAATATCAACAAGATTTTAAAATCCTCCAGGACATGAGCTATGTCTCTTTGTAATGAACAACTATACTTAAAATACGTTCTACTTCTGAAGTACTTTATAGTTCATTAATATGCTTTCACAATAATTCATCAGCAAATAATGAGGATTAATCACCATGCACATGCACTGCGCTAGATGTCGGATGACAAGCACAGCTAATCAGAGCTGGAACTGGCTCTAAATGATGCTAAAGAAGGTGGCACCACCTCCAACACACAGTTAGAGACATTAAGGGTAAATCAAACCCACATGAAAATTTCAAACTGAAACTGTGAGGTGGAGCAATAAAGGTAAGGCTGCCTTTAAATAGCACATTTATAAAAATGAAAAGTAAATAGGCTTGCCAATGGATAAAATTTTCTACAGACAACAACAGATAATATATCTGAAGAAAAATTCATTTTGAAAGAACTTTTTACAGCCATCTCTCTAAGATATGAATCATATCAAGCTTTTTCTGAGTCTTTACAAATGAAAAGGGTAGAAGGTATTACCTATCTGTTCTAATGATTAAAGATGGACTTTTGACATATTTTATCTCTGAAAAGAATTTTGAAAATCACATTTCTTGTTCTTTTTTCAAAAGATAAAGACTATTGGCTCAGAATATGATTGAGAAGTTATCTTAAATTCTCCAGTGCTCTAATACCACAGAAAATACATACTCTCAAAACACGTGTTGCTCAATTGATGTGTCACCATATCTAATAATACTGCCATACTTTGAGCAAAGGAGTAACTTAAATTCAACATGAGTTTTCAGATGTCTTTGAATTTTCTCTCATTGTGAGAATTATCTACTTCTAATATCATTTTAATCCAACTTTCATAATTCCTAGGAATATCAGTGGAAATTTCTTTACATTTTGATATAATTTCAAACTTCAGGAAAGTTGCAAGAATAGTACAAAGTGCTCTTATACACCCAGATTTACCAATTAGCTACAGCAATGATTTAATTTTAGTGCACTAATTAGAAAAAGAATTCAAAACAATTCCTTTCTCTATTTCTATTTAATCTAATTCTAGGGAAAATAATTGCTTTTGCACGTGAGAGCAGAAAAAAACTGAATGGATCTATTATCACTAAAATTGTATGGGAGCCCTGGGTTGATGCTACACATTCCTGAACAGCTTTTATGGGGTATTAATAATTAGCAGCACAGAGATTGTGGATTAAACTTCTTCGTGAGCCCACCATGTTCCTTGTAGCCCACTGTCACTAGACTCTGAATCCACTAGGGTGTCCACAGTAAGAACCCCACAAGTATTTGTTGAGCTTTACCTCAAGAACAAGCACAGTCAGAAATATGATCTCACCTTTCACCAATTATGAACTAAGTGAAATCATGAATTTACAGGAAAAGCATTTCACTTTTTAAATTTTAAGATAAAATAATTTTTAAATAGCAAAATTTTAACATTCTAGGTAATCATACGTTTTAAAAGGTCAGACATAGAGTTTATGCCACAATATTTAAATAAAGGCCAGTAGCTATATACAGAAATTCATTTTTAAGGTGTAGTTTTACATCTCTTTATCAAATTTGGGATAACTGGAAAAAAAAAAAAAAACACTTGAGAACTGATGAGAAAAAGAAGCTGAGTTACAGACAGTGATTTCAGGTGGCCACCATTTCATTCATGTCCGAATAGAGGATGCCTGCAGCTTGTAATATTGTTGAACAAATCATGTTTATCAAAAGTAATCCTAAAAGAAGTATCAAAAATAAATCAGCTACCAAACATTGTATGTACAGAAACCAGAGGTATGGCTTCTTTATAACTCACAAATTCTTAAAAGCAGCAATGTTTCTCACTTCACCAAGAGAAAACAATAACAAGCAAGGTTAGTAGTATGTGCTTAAGAAATGCTACTGTTTAGTGCGGGTCTACATATATCCAAGTTACTAATTCAGTCCAAAACACAACACTGCTTTTTCGTGTATTTAAATAATATAGAACATAATGCAATTCCTAA
Source organism: Symphalangus syndactylus (assembly GCF_028878055.3). Classification (NCBI taxonomy): domain Eukaryota; kingdom Metazoa; phylum Chordata; class Mammalia; order Primates; family Hylobatidae; genus Symphalangus; species Symphalangus syndactylus. The sequence continues at coordinate 95,204,226 of NC_072431.2, read as the reverse complement.
CCAAAATGTTCACTATTTTGGCATCTCTATTATCTTTAAGTAAATGTGTGGAAGGCAGATTTTGACACTACCTGCTGTGCAAAAGAGAAGGGGACCTTTTGCAGTGGTTATTCTGTATAATATCACTGGACTCTGAATCCAGCTAGGGTTCCCAGCCACAAGGTAAAATTGGCCCTCAGGGACCATTTCTCCAATTATCAGGAAAATATCTGACCAAAGGCATTTTAAAATGAAACTTGACCTACACTTCAACTCTACAGCAATGGTCTGCCTGCTCAAAAACAATGCATGACCTTTCAATCTTAAATTATAAAATAGTTTGTTGAAAGTGTAATGTATTTAGCTTTTATCCAATAATGTAAAGAAATGCAATCATTTCCTTGCAAAAACCAGAGAAAGAAATAGCAAATAAAAGGTCCTATTTGCATTACTTATAAATGAAACTACAAGGCACAATAAATAAGGAATTCTTTCACAAATTGTTTTGGAAACTCTGACTTGGATTTCAACAGACATAAAAATAGCAGTCGTATCTGAAGCTTAAGATATATGAAAGTGGTCCTAAATGTGAATTTTTAAATCTTCCTCTCTTTTCTCCTCCCTCTTTGTTCTTTGTATGTGAAAAAATTCTAATACTATACCTAGTATATATTCGCTTTATTTCTTATATATTTATTATATGTTATAGGCTATTATATGCTGCAGGATATATTATTGTGTGCTATAGGAAAATTACTACACAAACTTGGTGGAGCAGTGAAGTCACAGTAGATGGTAGAAGGCCTAGAAAGAGTCGAGGATAACTTTAGAAAATGACATAGGACTAATGAAAATGCTAACCCACAAATTCATTTATTCACTGCACATATGTTTACTGAGCACCTACAAGAGGAATTTTGATTGGTCTTACGAGGTTTATAAACCATTTGCAAAACTGGCCTGTTAGGATACCAAATCAAATTGTTGACTATTAACTGGATTTCTATTTTAAAGGCATATGGCTTTGTGCAAGGGGCTATGGTTTTAAAGGTGGATATCGAAAAATAAACTCAGACATAGTAGAATCTATGAGAAAATTAATTCTGAATTTAGTCACTTCCATTGTGGTTACTCAGCAATGAAATGACATACTAATCATATTAATATTTATACTTAATGCAAGAAAGAATAGCTGGGCACTGATGGCCAGATTTTGATCCCATTTATGATATTAATTAGAAATAAACCTTTGCCAAAGGAGCAACTTGTGTTGAAATGTGTGTATTAGTATCTTCACCTATTTTCATTACCCATATTTTCAAAGTCAGTTTTCGATGACACTGTCAGTGATCACCACTTCCTTGGCCCTGCAATCTATCATGATGCCACCAAAAAGGGGGAATTAAAACCCAGAAGATCAAAACCTCGTGCTGGTTCTGTCACTTACCAGATTTGTGACCTTGGGTGAATGTCTTAACCACTCTGACCTCAGTTTCTAATTCTACAAAATGGGACTCGTGGGGCCTTCTTCAAGGCATATAGTGTCAGAATTAAATGAGGGGTTTAGAAAAAAATGTGGAAAGATTTTTCTAAATTAAAAGTAATAAATCCAAACCATGAATTTTAGCTGGATCCTAGTTCAGAGGGGGTTTAGGGGCAGTTGGTCTATCCTGAAAATTTTAATATAAACTGAATATTAGGTGATATAAAGAACAAATTCTTATAAATTTTCTCAGCTGTGATAAAGATGTTGGGATTACAAAAATAATGTTCTAATTGTCAGAATAGGCTTACAGAGTGTTTAGAAGTGTCAGGAGACATGCAACTTAGTTTCAAAAGGAGAGGGAAGAAAATGGGAAGGAAGAGGGGAAGTACGTATGCATATAGAGAGGAAGAGGGAGGAAAGAGAAAATTTGGGGGAAAAGCAAATTTGGCATTGCTGAATCTGGGTGGAAGGCATGTGAGGTTCATTTTAGTATTGTTTAGTTTTTTGTATATCTGAAATTTGTTCTAAATAAAAAATTGAGTGGAAAAACAAGAATTAAATTAGAAAATGTCATGAAAGATGTGGTTCCAGTTGGATGCAGCGAGTACTAGCAGATATTCTGACCTCCTGTTTAGGATGATCATCATCGTGTTACACTTGCTGATGTGTGGTGTGAGCAGCACATTTGTTTAAAAAAAAAAAAATGAGCATAAAGAGTTGATGCTCTCTAAAATCGATGTCTCAGAGTCTATCAGGGCCAAGACCTGAGAGAGGGTGAAGTTCTGCTTCTTTGGGAACAGCAGGCACTCACAGCTTAGGGGTTAAGGACACTCCCTTTTGAATCTTAACCACATGAATTCAAATCTGCAATGGGAGGAGCAAGGTCACTTCAGATGACTTATTTAACTCCTGCCTCAATTACCCCAACTGTATGATGCTGAATAAAAATACGATTGTTCCTATCTCATGATATCATTGAGAAGATCAAGTATGATTACGAATTCAAGTGGTGTCTTGCACATAGTAAGTACCCAAATGTTAGTTATTGTTATTTGTATTATGTAAATAAGACCCTCCTATGATATGAGCGGTCCCGCCAACACTTACGCAGTCTTGCTCTCTCACCTATTAAACCAAATCTCAGGCATTACACTTTAAAGTTTACTAGAAACTTTAATTTTTGTTTGTCTCTATCATTTTCACTAAAAAAAAATAAAGAGGAAAACAATTTACCTCCTCCTGCTTTGGCCCTCTTTAAAAAGAATTATGATAAAAGCAATGAGGTTTCCACATGACAAGTGTCTATGTCATTCCCAAACATCAATAAGGTTTCTTAAGTGAGCATAAATTTAAATCGTTATAATATATTAGCATGGTGTATATTATAAAAGCTATGAAATCAGTTAGTATAAATGAATGGAATGTTTTAGGAATCTTTTTGGAGCGGATGATATTTGCATTCCACGTGCCCTCAAATAAATTAAAAACAGGGGCCAGGCGTGGTGGTTCACGCCTGTAATCCCAGCACTTTGGGAGGCCGAGACAGGCGGATCACAAGGTCAGGATATCAAGACCATCTTGGCTAACACAGTGAAAACCCGTCTCTACTAAAAATACAAAAAATTAGCCGGGCATAGTGGCGTGCGCCTGTAGTCCCAGTTACTCGGGAGGCTGAGGAAGGAGAATGGCGTGAACCCGGGAGGCAGAGCTTGCAGTGAGCCGAGATTGCGCCACTGCACTCCAGCCTGGGTGACAGAGCGAGACTCCATCTCAAAAAAAAAAAAAAAAAACACACACAAAAAAACCAGGATTGCTGGTTTCAGTGTTCCAGATTCGCAGAGAAACAGCATTAGTGCTTTAGGCCTTTGGAGGCTTCCATCTAAACTCCAACTTTTAGCTTGGGCATCCTCTGAATGTTTCCACTCCTGTGTTATCATCTTGGAGAAAATTCAAAGGTTACAATACTTGCCTTTACTATAAGATGATCAGCATGATAACAAGTATGCATTAATTTCTCTATCTCATTAACTAATATACCACTAAAATTTTAAAATCCAAATGGTGACAAATTCTTTTTTTGACATTTCTGAGATAGCCCCATCACAACCACATCTTATTTACAGAGCACCTTACAGCTTCCAAAAGCTTAAACAAGCCTACACACACTACTACATTTGATCTTCACAGCAATCCCCTAAAATGGTCTGGTCAGTTCTTGGCCCTAATATCTAGGTAAGGAAAACAGCAGCCACTGGTGAAATGAAATCTACTCAAAGTTGTATAGAAATCCTAGGAGAGTAAGCCTTATATACATCCACTCTGGCCATCTGCCCACATCCCTTTTCCAGGCTTCTACTATCTCATTTGTGTGAGGCTGGCTGTGATGTCAGCTTCATCTTGCCTTTCCCGAGGGTCTCCTCACCACCTCGCTTCCAGGTGACCATCCTCCTCTGGACTTTGAGCCATCTACCAGGCAGCATCTAATAGCTACTCACTCAGAACCCAGAACCTAACAACATCAAGACAAGAGGAGAGCAATAGTCTTGGCTGCCTACGACCAATGAAACAAACACAAGATACAAAGACACAGAGAGGTCATGAACAACTGAATGTGTCAAGTAAACTGAGCATGTGACTTCCTTTTATATTGAAGTGTATGAAAAGGAATTCTATTTCTGGTCCTTTCTGATGGACAGAAGTTACTCACCCTCTCTTAGCTTCAGCTTCCTCACCTATGGAGTGTAGTACTGCCACAGCCCCTTAAGCTTACGCTGGGCACAAAAGAAGAAAATGTATGGGAAGTGTCTATCAGTACATGGCCCTTAGTATGGCCTTGATAAATATTTACTAAGTTGGAATAAGCCCTATGGATGAAGAAATGCATTAACTTAAGTTTTTTTTTTTAATTTTATTATTTTTTTCAGGTGGGGGGGTCTCGCTTTGTTGCCCAGGCTGGAGTGCAGTGGTGAGATCTCTGCTCACTGCAACCCCTGCCTCCCAGGTTCAAGCGATTCTCCTGCCTCAGCCTCCCAAGTAGCTGGGACTACAGGCACCTGCCACTAGGCCCAGCTAATTTTTGTATTTTTAGTAGAGACAGGGTTTCACCATGTTGGCCAGGCTGGTCTTGAACTCCTGACCTCAGGTGATCCAACCACCCTGGCCTCCCAAAGTGCTAGGATTACAGGCATGAGCCACTGCACCTGGCCAGAAATGCATTAATTTTAAATGTGATGTACAACAGAGAGTAAAAAATACAGGTTGAGCATCCCTTATCTGAAATGCTTGGGACCAAAAGTATTTCGGATCTCAGATTTTCTCAGATTTGGGAATTTTACATTATACTTACAGGTTAAGCATCCTCAATCCACAAATCTAAAATCTGAAATCTTCCAGTGAGCATTTCCTTTGAGTGTCATGTCAATGCTCAAAAAGTTTCAGATTTTGGAGCATTCAGATTTTGGGGTTTTGGATTAGGGATACTCACCCTGCATATAACTCAATAATATAAATTAGATATCTTGACGTTACATACTATAGTTTACTATCTAAAAAGACATTTAAAATCATTTTACCAGAATTATCTCACCTTAAATTATAGCTGAATAAACCTCACAAAATATCTAAAGTATCAGCATTTTGGGCAGTCGGATAGAACAGGGGTGTTTAATTCAGCAGAGAAACTGAACTTTTAAATTTTATGAAGCAACAAGAACATGGTTATACATGTTACCAGGAGGAGGAAAAGGAGGCAAGTAACTTTCTGCAGAAGAAAATGTGAGAAGGCAGATTGGGGTAGCTGTGGGTGGGGAAGTGGGCAGTTAAAAACCTGACCCATAATATAGAGATTCCAGAAAATATAGTGTAATACGCAGTCACTCAACACACTCTTAGAGGTCCTAGCACTGAAACTCAATAGCTCTCTGCAAAGTGAACATCCATTTTGAGTACTGGGATATCTCTTCTCTCCAAGAAAATGTAAGAACCTCCTAAAATCCTTCTCTTACACGGGAATTAAATTGTGAACTGTACACTCACCAGTTGATTCTGGTAGGCAGTGACTGCCGTAAAAACTGTTTCTGGAAAGATGAAAGTTCTAAATTCTTCAGACTTCAGGTTGAGCAATGAGGCTGTGTGGTCTTTCTTCTTAATGATGTGCACCCTTGGCTGGTACTTATGCATTGAGTTCAAAATTATCTACAACAAAAAGATGGGAAGTACTGAATTTTACATACTTATAATGCTAAACAGGCCAAATTACAGTGAGGCAAGAAAGAACCAAATGGTCTACAATTTCAAAGTCAATTTTAAGATATGGATCTACCCTTTCCAGCCTTAAGGCAAATCATTTTCACAAGATACTGCAGAGTCATTGTTGTGAATCACATTTTATCAAAACAACTGCAAACCACACAGGTTGTTTCAAGTGTCCTTTCTAAAATGGTAGGGAGAGAGGTCATCTGAAGGATAAGTTTTACCTATTTTTAAAAATCAAGTCTTTTAAATACTTTTGGTTTGCTAGTCTAGTTAGACCAAAGGACGCATGTCTAAATTTTCTAAAATAAGAAATCATATATTCTAAGTGGCCAGATTATTATTTATGGAGCAAAAAATAAAAGAGTTTAGAAAAGCAGTGTGGTGTTAGACAGACTTGGGTAAAAATTTTGAATCTGTCAGTTTCTAGTCCTTTAATCCTTAGCCAAATGATCTCAGCTCCCCAATTCCTAGTTTTCTCATATGCAAAAACAGTACTAACCTCATAGGGCTGGCACAGAGGAAACAGGAAGTGCTCAGTAAATGTAAACTGTATTATTAGTAGTAATAGAAGGAGTATTTATGACAGCTTCCTTGATTCCTAACTTCTAGTTATTAAACCAAACTTGAATCATGATAGCCATCTTCCATTCTGCAGCTAGTAAAAGTTGCCAAGTACTCAGAAATCATAAACACACCCTTGTTAAGGCAGCCAATAGGTAGTATTTTTCATATATCTTTTAAATAAAATATAAAAGCTAGCCATTATGAATCAGGGCAATAAAATTCAATTTCAGATATAAAAGGTTTCCCATATCTTCCCTCCTGTCACCCAGACAGCTATCTAAGTCTGCAAAATTTGGGGATGAGAGGGCTCACACTGTATGCCCTCCTCTCCAAGGAGCTAGCAGAGAGCACGACTCTCAGGAGACATCCGACTATAAACAGCCTGGCAGGACCAATGGCACTCTCTGCTGGTTGCTGCTGCTAGTCATGCAACTGATGGCTCCCCGGCTTTCTTGGCTAACCTGGGCATGAGGCATGAGTGTTTTTGCCGATTGACTTTAGCAGAGTTGAATACTAGTCACTGTGGGATAACTGATATATAATCGCTCGCTCTCTGTGCTGAGATGTAAGCCAACCTAAAGTTACGGGGTTTTAACTGCGATTGAATTTTGAACATGCTGCCTTTTTATGATCTCAAACTGGAACAGGAATAACTGAAACAAAGGAGATCTTTAAATGAATCAAAATAATGTTTTTGAATGATAATATGATCTCTTTGTATAATGCATTTATTCAAAGGATTTCAAGCGATTGATCCTCAGCCAAATACTTGAATAAAGTTGAAGCAGCAAAACCAAACATTTTCCTCCTATCACTAATATAAGAAAAAAATTAACATTCATCATATATTCTACTGAGAAGATAGGAAGAATTTTCAGATCACACCCACCCACCCATACATACACATACCAAAATGGAACAAGCCCTAAGCTTTAAATAAGCTTCTTTTTTCCCCACTTCTACCATCTGAAGGTTAATTTCCTTTGGGAAAGGTTACTGGACAGACTCAGACCCCAGACTGAGCCTCTAAGTCCCCAGGGCTCCCTGACTCTCTGCTCAAGCCCTCCTGTGACTTGAAGACTAAGGAACACTAATAGAAATGTGGACTCTGCTTCACTCAAGAAATAATTCTTGAGAATAAGAAAGTTTCCTTTTCTGAAACTAAAACAGCATCTATAAGAGAGGCTTCTTCAGAATCTATTCAAAGAAGTTAGCTTAACAATGCAAGAACTAAAAATCTTTCCTTGTATTAATAGGTTTCAGAACACACTAATTCTGGTGACAAAGGGTTATGTTAAATATAATTTTTTTTTGAGACAAGGTCTTGCTCTGTCACCCAGGCTGAACTGCAGTGGCACAACAACAACTCACTGCAGCCTCGACCTCCTAGGCTCAAGTGATCCTCCCATCTCAGCCACCCAAGTGGCTGGGACTACAAGTGCATGCCACCACATCCAGCTAATTTTTTGTTTTGTCTTGTTTTCATAGAGATGGGGTCTCTCTTCGTTGCTCTGGCTGGTTTCAAACTCCTCGGATCAAGCAATCTTCCCAGTTCAGCCTCTCAAAGTGCTGGGATTGCAGGTGTGAGCCACCGTGCCTGGCCAGTATAAAAGTTTTAAAGCTAAAATGCATATAAGCAACCATCTAAGACTAACCAGTTTTTTAAGGTATAATCTTGGTACAATCAGGCTAGACCCTAGAGCTTCTGAAATCTAGTTTAGAGCTATTACTACCCAATGAAGCTGATGCTAAAAGAAGAGCATTTCAATTATGGACAACTGATCTCAAAATGACTCTCAAGTCTTTTTGGAAAGACTCAAATAATTCCTCTAAAAGCTTCACATATAGAAAATTCTAGAATCATAAAAGAATTTCATTTTTCCCTGCAAAAATTTCCATTAAAGTTCAAGAAATTTTAATATAAATGACATTAAGAATGATCATTGACCTACAACAAAATCACTCCATACTTCATAAATTTTAACCTGAAAAAAATTTGTCAGTGGAAGCATGTTTAAAAAAAAGAAAAGATAATTATGCCAATAACCTTAAAGATAAAGATCAACTATCTTACCTTTTCAATACACAAAAAAACAGAAGCATATTAAGCTACTTCCAATATCCCAACAGCACCACCAGTAGAGTCATGAGTTAAGTGGCTACCCTGACTTGGTTGTAATAAACACAGTCTCCTGTGGGCAGAGGGATAGTGCTAGCGCTTAAAGTGATTTATTTGGTTCCAGGTTTAATCCAACCATATGAAACCAAACCTAGAACTTTCTTATTATCTACTTAAGACCATCTTTATTGAGAAAGGTCTTCAAACACTTCCTCTAAATTGCACAGATTTGATCCTTACACATTGTATATGTGTATCCAAGTATCACATGTACCCCATAAATAGGTACAATTATTATGTATCAATTAAAAATTATTAAAAGAAGAAAAAAATTATGGAAGTCTATCTAAAGTTTTCTTAGCATAAACTCTAAGACAAAATTTTTATGTGTATCTTTATTTAAGAGCATGAAGTAACATCCCAGCAATGCCTTAAAAAGGCATTTTATCAAATATGTAAGGACCTGCATCATTGACTATTTGTTCTGTTAAACTACTGATAAGAACACAGTTAATTTTTCTTTTTTCCACATTTTCATAAACTTTATACTGACGCAAAATCAAATTGTTTTGTTTTTAACTACAGGGCTTCTTTATGCTTTAATATTCATGAAACTCTCCAAAAAAAAGAAAAAAAAGTTACATAATGAGTAAACAGCACTTTCCCAAACTGATTTGGACATAAAATCCTTTTGTTATTTCATCTCACATACATATGTTCTATAGACTACACTTTGGGAAACCCCCATCAGAGGTCTTAGCCCTATTCTCTTTAGGTTTTATTATCTGATATGCTGCTGACAGAAATTAAATGCTTAACCCAACAACAGGCTGTAGTAGCCTCCAAAAATGTATATTCCCTTAGTTTGGTTGGCTCGGGTGGTATAGCAATTTCAGAAGCCTTAGGAATTCCATGGGACAGAAGATCCCTGACCTTTTTGCAGAGAAATGGCAGACAGCATTCCCGTAAATTACCTATTAACAAAATCAGTCAAGGTCCCCTGAAGAACACATAAATGTTCCCATAAAATGATTCAGAGATAGAAGGTGGGAAGGGGAGAGGGAAGGCAGGAAGGGACTCAGAGAGAGACAGTTTTGTGCGACTTGTCCATTCTATCTCAGGGAACCTGCACAGTCCAAGGCATGGTACCTACATGGCCATGTTGATCCAGTTCATTGTTGGTGAGTTTCACCTTTTCAAAAGACACCATCTGTTTGAGTAGTTGCTCACCGGTAAAAGGAGAATCTGGATGCACATAGAGCCTAAGAAAGTTAGGAGAAAACTTTATTGAGACTTCTTTAAAAAGTCTGTCTCTGTGGGTTATAAAATGTCTAATTCTAACGGAACACATAAACCATATATAAGTGGGAAATTTTATTGCCCCATATACCTCAAATTTATTACTATTGCAATGTCAAAACAACTCTAAAATGTCTAATTATTTCTTCATGTACCAATTATCTAAATGAGATAATACTTAACAAATTTTCTATTAAAAGCTGAGCAAGCCATTTTTTAAAGGGGTGTGTGTGTGTGTGTGTGTGTGTGTGTGTGTTTTCATCTATCTAGTCAACTACTGGTTTGCTTCGATCAAATGCAAAATCTTCTTGTTGAAGGTGCTTTCAAAAGAAAAACTAGCTTACACTAGTCGCATAAGTTCCTATTATAAGCATCTCTTAAATAACAGTGAAAACGTAAATAATTTAAAAGAGAAAATAATTTTAGAGAATCCATTTATTTAAACTTAAAGGTTTAAAGTTTGTGTTCTTTGTAAATATAAGATGGAGCAATTTTAATATAGGGACATGGAGAACTCCCAGTAGTCCAGAGATCAGCTGGGATTCTGTTCTTCCTGTTACATTAAACACTACTGCTTTCATCATTATCTGTTTATGTGCTCACTAAATGAGAGTTAAAACAAGCTAGACACACTTCACATTATTTAATTTATTTATTCATAAACAGTGTAAGCCAAAAAAAAGCTCTCACATCTTTTACGCACTCACAGTTAAATGCAGGTCACTTTTTCTACCTGTGACAATCGCCTTAAATGCAGCTCTTTGTAAGTCCATATCCTGGTATCTTCTTGACTTAAGTCTTTCTGAAGTCAGAGAGAGACTACAGAACTAATGAAGGGGAAGCAAAATCCTTGATTTAATAGGACAAATTCCTTTATCTATGTTAACAGGTTATTTACACCTAAATTTTATATAGGATCTTTATAACTACAATTAAACATAAATATTTTTACTAGGGCAAAAGCAAGGGATAAGAAGTCATAAAATTTTCCTTGCATTATTCATGTAAAGAACAAGAAATCTGTTCCATGGTTTGTCACACAGAGGACTAAGAATAGAAGAATTCTGTACAAATGCTGAAACTCACAAAGCCCACCAGGAGCAATGCACAAAAAATGTTGACAGCACCAAAGACTCTTACCAGACCTACAGAGAAACTGTAAAGGCTTCAGGCATTTGTCTGCCTGTTAATTCCACTGTTTTTAGGAGGAGTGCTCACAGTTGCCTTTCAATTTTTCTTTGATAACACAACCACTTTTCAAGTACCATCCTTCCAAGACTGTAGCATTATAGGTGCAGTTGTTTTACTGATCAGAACCACATTCCTCCCTCTAAAAAAGTCCAAGATTATTTAAAGTCCTAAAGTTGATGAAATGTTCCCTAAGAATCACATTCACCACATGTAATAGCTATTAATAAAATATTAATGTATTTAAATATTATGTTCTTTAAAGAAAAGGAGATGTCCTATATGAAAAGGTAACATTATTTTAGATCATAAGTAATATCTTGCTTATTATTACAATCAAATGATACTATCAAGCATTATTTTTCCTTATTAGGAATGACTGACCAATGAACTTCAGCCTGAAATAAAATGCTTCAAAGTCCTAAAACTATGGGAAATTTTTGCCATCGGTACAAAAATTATCACCTCCCAAGTTCTTCATTTTTCTCTTATGGAGATAGATAAGTAGCAAACTATTTTAATAATAATAAAGAATAGTTGCTAAATTATCTATTTTTATCCCATAACAAGCTAAACATTTTTATTTAATATCAATCTAAAAAAGCTGAACTAGGATTAATGAAAAAATATACAGGAAGCCCCTCCTCTCAAGTCCCCCAGAGACTTAAAATTCCAGCAATAGCTTAAACATGCTTCAGTTAAGATAGTGTATTGGTACACACTTTTCTTCTCCAACCAGAACAGATTAGTAACATAAACAAGGCATGTCATATTTCCAAAGTCCTGCTGGCCTGCATCAGCTCCCCATACCTTCAGATAGGAAGAAAATGTATGTTTAATAAGAGTGATTAACTTCTTAGAGGAAAGACTAGAGGGAAAAAAAAAAAAAAAAAAAAAAAAAACAGAGGGTTTGCTTGTAGAAAATGGTTAGGAATCTGCCAAAATACTCTCTCTGGTTTAAAACGGTATTGAAAAGTTTGGAAGGTAGCTCAAGAATAATAGTAAACTATTTAATAGTAAATAGAAGAGAACACTGATTTTATTACTTTTAATATCTATTATAAACTGGTGAATCTTGCTCAACTAAAAAAAAAAACTAACAGCAATTGTTTTTTAGATTTTCTTAGTCTTGACTGTTATTTAATATACTGATTTGAAAGGGCTGGGAAGACGCCCTTTCTAGTCTCTTCTGAGAATGGAAAACTCTGAGAGATTGCTTTTAATCTCTTTTCTAGTGCACTTAGCATATGATAAGCTCAATAATATAATAAACTACTAATTAAGCTGAATATTCTATCTGAACCATATGTGTAATTGTCTGTTGATTCTCTGCCTTGACTATGACTCCAGACTAGACACGAAGTACCAGCTGTGACTTAACATTTCCCTAATCTGTACATTTAAATAAATTCTTAGCTCTGATACGAACTTTCAATCAATCACAAAAAATTAGTCATTAAACAACAAAAATTAGTCATTAAACATAAACAACAAAAATTCATCATTAAAGAAAAGCTATGAGGCTGAGTTTTAAAATCCCAAACATAAAGTCAGCTAATATATATTTGTTTTGTACTAAAGTAGGCAGTTACATTCCTGTAACTTCATCTATTATTCTTCATATAAGCAAGTATATGTTTTCCTGTTAGAACGCTCATTTGGTTAAAATAATAACAGTAAAGGTTTGCATGTGCTTTTTTAAGGATGGTACTCCTGGAAAAACTGTATTATTAGCAATGAATTTCACAAGAGTAAGTATTCATGATCCCTAATATGTTAACTGAGGAATGTTTCATGTAAAAGAACTGGTTATTGAATTACATTCATCCACTAAAATTATAAAGGGAGAAAAATAAGATTTGGCTTTTTAAATTCTTTTACTTAAAAATCTCTGAAACTTTATTGGTCAAAAACAACTGAATTTTACCTAAATGTTGTTTATTACATGCAGTTATAACCATATGATTAACAAATACTTACTATAAGCAACTCTTCTAAAATACACTCTTCTAAAAAGGATTTTAGGACAAGCATTTCATCAGTAGGTTTATTCACTCTGGTTTTAAGCAGCAATTAGAGAGGATGTCTATATTTATATTTATACAAAATGGGTCCACATTTCCAATGAATACTCAAATTGAAATTTAAGAAAAACTTTGAAATGAATTACTGCCTAACAAAACATAAACTTAAAGACAGTGTTTTCTCTATGCACAAACTACCTTTCTCAGAGCCTAGCCCATATTTTGTGTAGTCAATCCTGGAGTGTCCAGGCTTAGAATGCTCTCTTGCCAGAGCCTGCTGCTTTAAAAACACACTTGCTTAAAATTCACACAAGCCAGCAACATTCTGACAGAAGCATTAACAGTTTTCTCAGTGAAAAATCCGGAGGCACGAACCTGGCTGGCAACGGCGGGTCAGCCTTGCCAGCCACCAGCCAGGAGGACCGGTGGTAGGCATAGCGGTACCTCTTGTTGTCCACAGGGACGATGTCCATCAGAACTATGTACTTGGCCTCAGGATCCACCCCCGAAAAGGACACCCGGATGGTCGGAAACATCCTCCTGACAGAGAGAGAGAGAGAGAGAATGGGCCCTGTTTATGCTGCCTAATAAACTGGCCTGAATTAGGAAGAGAGGAAGGGACGGAGGGAAGGAGGGAAAGGGTCTGACTCCCCTCTCTATCAGGTCCACAAACCCCTCTTTTGTTTTGTTTAAAGCCTCAGAGAAGTGAATACAGAGACAGGGTTTTCTTCCAAGCCTAGATAATTTTAAGTGTCACCTTTAAGCAAGTGTTAATTGCTAGGTGAAAAGGTAGGGGTGGGGGTGGGGGTATGTGTTAACACCAGAAGGTCTGTGATTAGGGAAAACCCCATGCATTTTAAGGATCAAGCACATTAAGTGTCCCAGGACCCGAAGTCCCTGGAGCTGACCCAGTCACACAACTCACCCGCATCCCAGCCAGAAAACTCTGCTCTTGCAAAATAAAAGCCAAAAGCAGAGGTTTCTGGGAAGGATTTCTCAGATACCCTGCAGGTATTTTCTGCAGTCCCAAGAGCTAGAGCCACCAAGTTTTGCCGGCCTCTGCCCCATCCCAACCTCCCTGCAGCCCTGCAGCTTCCTGCCTGGCCAAAGCCCGCCCGGCCCTGGCGCCAAGAGGCCCCCGAGCAGTGCTCCTTCCTACAGGGAATTTTATGGTTTCAAATTTCATTCTTCCGCCCAGGTTTTAATTTTGGTTTTTAATGGGAGCTGGCAGCTTTTGCAAATTGAGGCTGATAAAAGGGAAGCTACTCACCTATCTAGAAGCACCCAGCAGCTCACCAGGCACCCCGGCACAAATTCCTCCTCCTTCCAGATCCCGATCCTCCACCCGCCAAACCTTCTCCAGCTCCAGGGAAAGCAGACCACACCCTTCAGGGTTAGTGTGTCTCCCTGGTCCCTGTGCCCTTCTCAACAAAGCCAGGGTGGGACTTCCCATGACCAAATCCTGAGAACGCAAATGACTAGACATCCTGTAGCTCCTAATGCAAGCTGGTGGAAAGAAGCTGCCCTGGAGCCAAGCTGTCTCTCTGCTCCATGACCAGCCAGCTCTCATCCAGTTCCTGGAAGCACCCTCAACTACCCAGGGAGTGTCCTGACTCTCCACCTCCAACCCCCCACGTCCCAACTACCTGCCCGACTTGGTGATGATCATCTCGGTGCCCAGCTCATGGAATTTGTCCCAAAGCTCCTTGGTCTCCAGGCTGCAGGCGATTTTGGCCATTTCCTCACTGGGGATGATGGGGGTGGTGGGGATCAGCGGCTCAGTGCACAGAGAGGAGGAGGACGGGCTGCTGCCACCGCCTCCACCAAACTCCCCATGAGCATCCAGGCTGGTCAGCTCACCCAGGGGCTGGGCACAGGACGACTTCTCCACAAATTGTTCTGGAGGTAAAGAGAATTGTGAATGACAGCTGACACTGTTCAACAAGAAAAGATCTGGAAAGAACAGCATAACGAAAATGATCACTTGGATTTCACTCAGGAAAAGTTAAGCTCAGAAACTCCAAGCAAGGCTGTAGGGATGACCCATCACTGTATAAAATTACCTGGGATTCCCACGGAGTAGCATGCCCAGTGTTTCCTGACCAAGCTAGTGAGTTCTGGAATGACTGCTTTTCACCACCAGTGCTGCAGCCCACTTTGGGAAATAAAAATGTAAGAGTGGAAGAAGGGAAGGGTGATGATCATGAGGGATGAAAAGCAAATATTTCTATTGTCACTCCTCCCAAATTACAGACTTTGTAGCTCATGGAACCGATGCCAGTCCTGCCTCTTTGACAACCAGGAGAAATTTTTCTCCATGGAGACAAAGGGAGCGAAGAGATCAGCACCTTCCTTGGAGAGGAACTTTCCTTCCTTCCTGGAGCCCTCTCTCCATAAGAGAAAAGGAAACGAGGATAGGAAGGTAAAAGAAAAATGGGGAATGTGGTTTACAAAAAATCAGTCACTTCACCTCTGTGCCTGACTTTCAGTTTTCTAGGCTTTATGATGAGAGTTAGAACATTTTTATAATATTCCTCCCAGCCCGAAATCTTATGAAAGATGCTAGCATACAGCTTGCTAAATCACAGGAGCAGGTTCGGTGGGCCATTTTCAGAAGAGGCTTAGAACAATTACTTGAGGGGTAAAGTATAAAATTTTTCTTTCTCCCAAAAAGGTCCTAGAAGTGAGGACAACAACCTCAAACCCAGACCAGCAGTGTATTAAAGTGAGAAGAATGCTCTGCCATCCACCACCAGGTTGGAATACTGCTGCCTATGAACCAAACATTCTCCCCACAGCTGATAAGGGCCTCGGACTACACCAGTCACTTTGATGGAATACAGGGAGACTTTTGTAATTGTCCCAATTATCTTCCATCCCTTAAAAAAGAAACTACTTGAATTTGCAATGTGAAGTTGATCTCTTAAGTGCCCTCAAGAAATCAAAGCCAGTTCTAAATGTATGTATGTATATGATGTGTGTGGGCATATGGGACACGCACAGATCATAAGGTGTTTTATTTCCTACACATCCGTGCATGAAGAAAACAGGAAACAGAGAGGTTTTACTTTTACTTCTCATGCAATGATAATCCAACCCATGAAAATGTTTCAACTTAAGAATTATCAAATTAACTGCCATCCTGATTTTTTTCAGATTAAAGAAAGGAAACTATACCATAACAAAATCTTATTTTCTACTAATATTTTCAGAAACACATTCACATAATGTCTTCGGAGGGAATTAAGAAGTAGTCTTAACGATTTTTTTTTTTCTGACAACTGAAAGAGGCAAACTCCCTAAGCCCCAGACTGACCAATGCATCAGAATGGGAAGTAGGAGAGGAAGAAAATGAAATAGAAATGCTTCAGCAGACTGAAGCTGTTCTTTTAAATAGACTTTGTATGTTTAAATGGGCAATCCTGGGACACACTGGAATCCCCCTCCCCACTCCATAGTTTGCTTCAACAAAAGTCCCACATTCTCTCTTAACAGAACTTTTAGGTGTTTCTCTTGCTAGAGTCCTTGGCTTGCAGTCACCTCTGTTGAACTGGCCAGTGTAAGGGACAAGAACACCTGCTAGTTCTTTCAGAGCCCATCTCAAAAGCCAGGAGAGGGACATGCATTTTATACTAGTGCCTACATGTGTGTGTGGGCATGGGGGTAGGGTTGGAGTTGTGAGCTGGGCATGGCTTTAAAGTTCACGATTTAGAAATTTCAATATAAGGTGGCTTTTCTCAGAAAAATAAAAAGAGAAGGAAGTAATGTTGAAATGACAGTGCAGCTGGGGCTGGCATGTTTCCCAATTTGCTGTCTACACTTCTGTCAGGAATCCTCTTTTCCTGCTATGTAACAAACTGAGATGTTTACAAAGAATTCAGGGGCCCCTAAACAGCAATGCATAATGTTGAGAAGTCGCACAATATAACTGAAATTGTTAGGTATATTTTTCTAAACAATTGGATTTTGTTTGATTGATTGTCTCCATTCTTTGGCAGGTTTAGATTTAGATGGGAGGTGGGTGGGAAGAACCAGGGGAAGGGAGTGAAAACTTAGAGGACAGATTTTTTTTTTTTTTTTTTTTTGACATTCTGTTTTCTAGATCTACTAGTTTCTTTTTCCTTGGTTTCAAGTAGCTACAGGAATTTTACTTCTCTCATCTTTAAGCCCAAGCACCTTATTTTTGATCTCTAACACTTCCTTTTTTTCATGTTATCATTATTTTGGATGTGATATGTTAAAGTATTGGGAAGGACAGAGAGAAAAAAGGAAAAATTGGGGAGGGTTAAAAAAGAAAAATTAACAAAAGTTTGCTATCTGATTTTCACATTGTAGTGATACCAGATGATCAGGCTATGTAACAATTATTTCCTGGGGATCCATGAGGCAACGATGAGAACACTTCTTTTTCTCTCAGTTGTAAAGAGATTCTTAAATATTTACCTTGGGCTGGTTCTTTTCCATGTAATTCGCTAGTGTTAAGAAGAACATAATCCCTATTCTCCCTTTACTCCTAGCCTAGTGTCTTCTATAAATGGTAAAGGTTGTTAAACAAACAATATAACTAAAAGTACAGGAATTTGAGAAATGGTTACTGGTTAGTGTTTTTGCCAACCTCAACTGAAAATGACGACAGTTATAAAATGATGTCTTGGTGATAAGTCTAGAGCTTCAGTGAATAAAATGGTTCGTGTAAGGAGAACTGGCTTATTCTGCTTTACAGTGGTTTCAAAGAGCTTGCTCAGTTTTATCTATTCAAGTCAGAGGAAAACCAAAATTAAACTGGTTTCTTATGAAGTCCTTTAGCGTCTCCTTGGTTTCAAACGCACAAGCAGGTGTTACATGCACAGTAAATCCTGTTGAGCCTTAAAAGGGGTTTTATTATTATTTTTCCATGAATGTTTTTACCCCAACAAACATACACATGCACCATATGTCCGATCTGATATATGGATTCTAGACAACTGAGGAGACCGACGGGCCCACATATAAGATGCACATTCACAGCATTCAACAGACTGAAGCCTCCAAAGAAAACTTGGACCCAAAAGAAAAAGATCTCCCACCCGCGATGTATGGCTCATGGCTTGAGCATCAGACGTTGCTGCGAGCCGCCTGTAGCCAGGGGCACAGACGGATGCGCAGCATCCCCAGTCCTCGGCGGACAGCCGTGTAGCCCAACTTACCCAGGGGTTTGATTGTGTTCTCCGTCGCCTCCTTCTCCTTAGAGCCGCCGCTCGACATGAGCGCGGCAATGGAGAAGGCGTTGGCCCGGGAGGAGAGTTGGGGCTTGGGCGACGCCGTGAACTCCATGGTCCCCAGCACGCGGTCCTGGCCAGGGACGGGGTCGTCCGAACTGCCGTCCAGATTCCCCAAGGGAGACAAAGACCCGAAATACAGCTCAAAGTTTCCGAGAGCAGTCACAGCGGGGCCAGGGACTCCAGAAGTGTCAGCTCCAACCTCTCCAGAGCTGCTCACTGGCCTCTATCCCCCACCGCAAAGCCCCAGAGCCGCAGAGACTTCGAAGGCAGCCGGAGAGGAGAGGGCCCACCGGGCACTACAGCGGGTGCGCACGCTCCGGGGCGCTCGGCAGGACGACAGTCTGCACAGCCCGAAGGCGGAAACGAGCATCAACTGCACAAAGTCCTGGAGTCCTGGAGCATCCCCTCCGCGTCCTTCCTCCCTCTGGGGCTGGGGACAGCCGCGATGTCCCAGGCTGAGGTGGCCACCAGCCGAGTGCGGCTGCTAGGACGCTGGTGTGGGGAGCACGGCGCTGAACTACGGACACTGAGCCCTGGCGCTCGCTGCCCTGCGCCTTAATTTGCTGGCGGCGGCGATCCCGGAGGCCCGCAGCCAGTCAGCGCCGTTTCACGTCACTGCTTCCTGATTCCGCCGCCGGGGGCGGGGCCGCGGGCCAGGCGCGGAGGGCGCGCCCAGGGTGCCGCGCCCGCGTGGCCTGTCGCCCAGGCTGCACGGTAGCCCAGCACAGGTTCGGGGAAAAGGGTGCCACCACTAGGCTGACGCAGAGGCCATGGACACCCCCACCTGGTCTCGCAGACCCGAGCGGTAGGGCGGTGCGCGCTGTCGGGAGAGGACACATCATCGTGGCCTAACGCCCGAGATCCGGGCATGGCCCAGTTGGGGAAGCTATGACCAGACCAGAGGAAGCCTCGGGAGTTCTCGCTTTTTCCATTCTTTTTCTTACCTGCGCTCAATGTTCCAAAAGAAACTAGGGAAGCGCTCAGTAGAGCGGAATCCGGCGCCTCTGAGCCGGCGCCAACTGGCCAGGTCCATACTCGGGGCAGATCCCGGGGCTGGGACTCTCATTCGATGGTCCCAAATTTGATCTCCTTGACAGTGGGGCTGAGCAAATGCAGCCCTGAAAAAGATAAGCTTAGCGAGAGCTGAGAGCATTTGGCAAAGGATACTGCTCTCAGAACCGTGGCTTCTGCTCCTCACCAGTGCGTCTCTAGCCTGGGGCTCCTATTTTCCCTAGAGGAACCTTGGAAAATGGGACGGCTGCCGAAGGGAAGGCGAAGGTCAGGGCGCGGAGCTCTACGGTAACCACACGACGCGTAGTGGGAGAGTGCGAACCTTATGGTAGCGCCCGGACTAAGCGGACACGGACCCCTCTGGTTTTACAAAGGCGGCTGTGACCAGCACTTCCCACGGCCTTGTTGGAGGGCGTCCTGTTAGCCCTGCTCAGCCTGAATAACTGAAATTCTCCGAATTCGCAGGGTAATCCGCTTCGCTTGGAGCCGTGTAAACTCAGGCTGACATACACACTCAAGCTGTACATGTAAATATTTGTTCTCTTTTCCAGCCAGTCGGTCTGGCTATTAGAAGCCTCTTCGTGGGTCTTAAAATTTAAAAAAAATAATAATTTTTAAAACTCCAACTTTTCACTGCACCACCCCTTACTACTCCTGAAATAAATTTGTGGGGGAAAACGGCAAGTTAAAATAGCTGTCGAAAACGTTTGTGTGAACAAAATGATGACATCTGGAAGAGTCGTGATTTCAGCCTGTCTTGGTCATCGTGTGTCAATAGTTTTTAACAAGGTGCTGGATGAAGGTGACTAAAAAATGCATTCTGATATCACTATCGAAGTTCGAAGTGTCGATTTATAAATGTTTGAGGAAATTCGTAAAACCATAGATTTTTGGTGCTGGAAGGAATTTACGCTGTCGTCTCTCCGGTCTCCATGTGCGTTTGAGAGAGAAAAACAGGGCCCGACGTGGCAGAGAGCGCATCTCCCCCCAGTCCACCCCAGCGGCTAGAAGCAGAAGGAAGGGCAGGACTCACACTCCGGGCCCCGACCCTGATCAGTCCCTGGCCCTGCAGCTGTATCTGGGCTGTTAGCTGAAGAACCAGAGTAGAGTTAACGACGGCTGGCAAGCAGAGGGCTTTCAGATTAAACCGCAGGGTGCGTCTGAGGATCCGTTTCTATTCTTGAATTTTTTGCTGGTTTTGGACAACCCAGACCCAATCCAGACCCCCTTTTGGTTATTAAAGTCCCCCACCCCAACCTATCTCTCCCCAGACACACCTTCTCAATGTAAGTGACATTTCTTTGTATTGAGTGGAAGGCGCACACTGATTCCTTTCCTATATCAAATGCTTAGGATTTGTCCGAAAGAAAGATTTCCCTCAAGAAGTGGGGATTTGGGAAGGTCGGGGAATGTTATGGTTAGTCTAGACCTTGATATATGCTTCAACGGGGTGTGGCAAACCTTGTTAGCTGAATTTAGTTTTCAAAAACTTGCCGCAAAATTATACTTCATAAAAAAAAAAACCTTTTGATTGTCTTTCTACACAGAGGAAAACTGTGTCCTTTCTTAATTATCTCAATGATTTTGACTGGAATCTGAGTAATATCATGAGAGGAACATTTTCAGAAAATTTGACGAAGCAAGGGGAAAACTGAATTGCCACAAATCTGTTTCCTCCTCCTTTCCAAGTGCCTACGCGGCCTTAGCCCAGCTCTGTGTCTCTTGTGTGCAGGAACCCCCGACTGCGCATCCTACTACAGGTAAAATACTATACAAGAAAAGATGAGTGGTCGTTAGGAGGCAGGCGGCAAACGAGAGGTATTGAAAAGGCCACTTTAAACAAATCCGGGTGACCTGTTTGGGGATCTCTAGGCTATGCATCTTGTTGGTGTTGAAACCTCGGCAGGAAAACATATGCTGCAACATTATTATCGGGGGCACACTGTCCCTCCTCCTAGATTTATTGCCTTTGCAAATCAATATGATGCCATAAAAACGGGGAACCGGTTCTGGGCAGAGAGGTGCTGTCGAAGGATGATTCAAAGCCTTCCCAAAGCGGAGGGTGGGGAGTTTTGAGGTCCCTTCAAAATCCCACTGATAGCGCAGGTTAACAGGTAAAACCACCCGGGGGTTGGAACAAAACAAGCACGTTAACACATCTCTCTAGGCCCTTCTCAGGCTGACCGCTGGCAGCGGAGGCTGCTGAAGTCTGAATGTTAGCTCGGAGACTTTGTGTAGGTTACTAAACCTCTCAAAGCTTCAGTTTCTTCATCTGCGTTAGAATAGGGCCAATAGTTCATTCCTACCTGGAAGATAGCTCTTTGGATTAATGCCCTAATGTGTATAAAAAGCCTAACACTCACAATAAACCCAACATAAGTAAAGCATAATACAGAATTTTAATCATATTTAATTTTGAACTGCAAATTCGCGATCGGAGAGACATGTCTCTCGGGTGCTCATATATAATGTAGATAGTTTTGGAATGTACACAGAGCATTGGGGCCACAGGAGGGTATTGGATTGTTATTTACATCCCGTTTAAACTTTGGAGCCCAAGAATGTAAAATTTTGTTATACATCTGAGTTTGGTTATATGGAATTTGATTATATGGAAGACTGGAAGATGTCTCCTTATATACACCACTCTTTCAAATTCTCATTTGTAGCTCCCGGAACTCAGAAGACAGTCGACCCCCAAAACTGTCCAGGAAGTAATCGGTTTCCGGCTTTTGGACAATGGTCCCTCGCTTAACGAATGCTAACGAATGCCCCCTTAGCTGGAAGCTGCGGGGACCGGTCCCGGCAGGTCTAACCAACCGTCCGCAGGCACCGTGGTCGAAAGCAGAGCCGAGACGGCGGGGCGGGGTGCCAAGCGGAGGGCACAGCCTGGCAGCCACCGTTGGCGGCGGGAGAGAAGGGGAGAAGGGAGACCCCCTTCTCAGCACAAGGGTATCTGTCTACTCCCGAACATGGCCGGAGATTCCTGTCCGCAGCCTCCCTCCAGCTCTTTCTGGTAGACGCTTTAAAAGGGACAGTAACGGGCTTCGGTGCCTTTGGATTCCTAAATTAGGTTTACGGAAAAGGAAAGACTCCTCAAGCACAGTGGGAAGAGGAGCTGCAGACCTTCCAAAGCCGCTGCGGCGCGTTCCCGGGGCGCGCCGAGAGCAGCGCGCGGCTCCGTGCCCCATGGCGAGCGCGCGGCGCGGCCTTGGATTTCACCGCGAGGCGGGAGGGCGGGTCTGAGCCTTTCCTCCCAGGATCCTTCCGACGCACACCCCGCGGGTTTTAGTTTCTCGAGCCAAAGTGGTCCCGGAGAAGCGCTCCCTCGCAGCCAAGCTGCAAGAAGTGGCCGGGAACCTCCAGGCCTCGGGCCGACCCGGGAAGCCTCCGCACCAGAAAGCTCGAGGCGCCCTTGCCCAAGTCTTGCTCGAAGGGCAAAGCAAAGAGCCAGCTCCCCTGAGTGTCACTGAAGTTCCTGGGTGGGGTGTAGACCTCAGTCTAGCCCAGCTATAGAGCCGAGAAAGGGATGTCTTGTGGGCGTAAGGCGCTTCGCGCCCATCTCCAAGGCCGACGTGGTGAGGAGGTGAGGGGAAATGTCTTTCTGGCAGAAGCCCGCGGTGCTGCGACGTTGACCTGCCTGGCCTCAGGCTCAGGGCGGCGGGCAGCCCAGGGCTCATGTAGTTTCAGCAGCCGCGCTACGTGGGCGCGGGACCCCAGGCCACCCCACGTGTCCGCCCTGGGTCTCCTCCGGGTCCCACGGCGCGGCGCCTCCAGGCCTTGTAGCGTCTTCCCCGGGTCCCCGCGCGCCAGGCCCCGCAGCCTGCTCACAGGACCGCCCTCGAGGCTGCTACCCTCTCGCTCCTCCCCGCGGCCACTCGCTCCCCGTTCATCCCCCACGAGCTCACTACCGCAGGGACCGGCCCTCAGGGCCCCGGGCCTCTTCCTGGCAGTGGAAGAATCAGCGTGCTAGCATTGTGTGCAAAACTCGCAGCGTGATCAAGAACTGCAAAGGAAAAAGGAAAAGAAAAATCTCTTCTGATCCTGTGGGCTTGGAAGCCAGGCCTACTCTCCTCACACCCCTGCACCCTCCTTTCTCCTCCTTCCCCTCCTTCTCTTCCTCCACGCGTGCTCCCACCTTCCTTCTGCAACCTTCCTCTTGGGCATCGCAGCCTTCCCATGGGCCCGGCTGCTGACGTATACTATTTATTTTGTATATCATGATTTTTGTATGAATTTTGACTTTTAAAATTACTGCATTAAAATATTATTTTCTTGACAACTGAGTTTGTTGACATCTAAATTGTGGGTTCTCACCCCGGTCCCAGGCCTGTCAGGAAGGTTAAGAATTTCATCGAAATTACACAGATCATAAGCAGTAGAACCGGGCTTCCAATGCAAATCTGTGGCTTCGAAAGCGTCGTTCCTACCGTTACATCGCGCATGGGACTATTAACCTGGAACCCCACGAGGGGGAGAAAAGCGGACAAGGGACACGTTTCCTGCTTCGAGATGAAGGTCTTGTTGGCTGGGTGCCCTGGCCTGCCCGGGCGGACGCGTGGGGCCTGCGTGGATGGCGCACGCTGCAGCCAAACAGGCGGCCCGAGGGCGCTTCCTGAGCTCCAGTTCCTCCGGTGTTTAAAAACAAACTCAAACTAAGTGAGAGTTTCACTTTGGAATCGCTTCACTTGGGAAAATGATCCAACCTTCCACCAGCAACTGTGCACTGTCCCCTCTGGTGACTGCTAGAGCATCTCCACACATCCTGCTCTCACCTCTCACCTTCACTTTTCGGGAGCCAGAGTCATCTGTTTTTGTAAGGAGGTTTGAGAGCTCAAGGTGGGGAACACCCAGGCAGGAAGCAGTCCCGCAAGGTCTCTGCTGCTAGCTCCCGCAGTAAGTCATTCCAGAAGCAGTTGATTGAACCTCATCTTACTCCCAACAGTGGCAAAATTCATACTGTAAGCACTTGGATGCCTATTCCCAAATGTCAGCGTGCTCCAGACGACTTGAAACATGTCGTATGCAAGGAAACAAAGATGTATGCGTGTAATAAAAAATAACGAACGCAGAGGATTTGTTCAGTCATCCAGCATTACACAGCACCTACTCTGAGCTGGATACTGTCCTAGGCTCTGGGAATAGAATAGAACAGTGATCTGGACCCTAAAATGTCTGCATTGTGCAACTCACAGTCTGGTAGGAAACACTGATAATAAACATATAAACAAATACAAGAAGTACAAATTGTGATAAAGACTTGAGGAAGAATTCACATTTGTTGGTATTCATTCATCAGGCACTGGCTTGTTGGGGATGGGGACAGAGTTGGACAATTTGCGTATAATCCATGCCTCTCAAGTGTTCAAAGCCTAGCTGGGAGATGTATTTTAAAAAGTGCCCGTATAGCAATCATACATTACATTTCCCTCAACATTTTTGCTAAAGAACTCAGACTGTTGGGGTGTAATGGCTTAATGGAAATAAACAACTTTAATAAAAGTTGTGGAGGAAGATGTTGGGGTCTAGCACTAGGCTATGCTGCCTCTGTTTTTACATCTGTCAAATATGTTTGCTGATAGTCATATGTCCTTATATCAAAGAGTTTGTTGTGAAGATTAAATGAAACAATGTCTCCGTGTAAGGGCAAAGGACTTCACAGACACTACTATCTGCCAGCCCTGGAACTGGGGAAAGTTTCCTTTTCGATTTAGGGATGATATAAATTCGATCTGATCAAGGAGGTGTGTTCAAGAGCCACAATGTCAACCCTGCACTCAAGGAGTTTGAGAAGCAGCCTTCTCTGGGGTCTGTAGGTTGGTCTCAGAAGCTCTGCAGTGGGGGAAGAAAACCCCGTGCCACTAAGTAGAAGAGCGGCTTTGTGCAGATGCACAGACAGTGGGGCTGTTTTTTGTGAATGTCCTGGCTAGAACTGCTGGAGGCCCACAACAGCCCTCAGGGCTGGATTTTCCTTCTTTAACTCATGTACTTTGAGGGTGTCTGCGTACATTTCAAGCCCTGATGTCAGCTTTTCAGTGCATTACAGAGAGCAATGAGCCACGCTTAGCATGTGCCACGCACTGCACTAGAGGCTTTCCATGAAATATATAATGCTGATAATAATATAAGTCAGGTACCATTATTGTGTGCATTTTTAAATTGCAGAAAATGAGGCTCAGAAGGCTAAGGAATTCACTTGCTCAAAAGGGCACACAGATAGACAGTTTCAGGGTGGAGCAGGAAGCGACCCTGGTCTGTGTGAACCAAGCTTGTTCACTTCTCAGTCTTCACCACCATTTCTATCTTAACCTCAATTAATCTTATTCTCGGTTTCAAGCAGTAACTTGGTCAAATTTCTGTTCTAGAAGAAGCTGTTGGGAGGAGAGGGCTGGATTTTCTTGGTGAGTTTGTAAATAATATTAGCAGCCCCAGAGCCCAGAAACATGTACATTTCTTTGTTGTCGGCCCATAGGGACTCTGGACTTTAGAAGAACAGAGGCAGCTGTGACCCTCAAGTCCAGCCCTTCACTCTCCCGGCGAGCAAAGGGGAAGAAGAAGGCGGGCCAAGTAAAGGTCTTTCACTGCCGCACGTGGACAACGGACCTGGGCGGCCTTTGTAATGTTCTTTTTTCTTTTCTGAAGATAATTACCTAGTATTCTGCAGGTTCCTCTCGTGCAACAGAGACTGACGCGGGGCGGGGGAGAAGGTGGTGAGGGGGATCGCGCATCGCTCAAGGCAGGTCTGTGCTTTCACTTGGCCTGCGCTCAGGTCGGTGCGCCCCTTCCCGCAGCACCCACGGCCTCTCGCGTTACCCCCAAATTTTGTAGGCAGACTGTCAGGGTTCGAAGCCAGCTCTGTTCTCTGCGAGCCGTGTGACCCTAGGCTATCTGGGCTGCTCGGAGCCTTAGTTTCCCTAGTTGTGAAGAGGGACCGTGTGACCATGGTCCGGAGCTCTCCGAAAGGCTGTGCGGATTGCTCGGTGGCGGGATGTGGAGCGCGTCTTCTATGGTGCCAGGTGCTGGCCAAGCGCTCGGTGTAGGCTGCTCCAGTTAGGTCGATGCGATGACGGGAAGCACTTTCCTCTGCAATGGAGAGGCGCCGACACCCCGAGCCCGAAGGCTTGCAAGGCGCGCTCTCGCCACTGGGGTCGGGGATCCGTGGGTTCTCTATCCCGCTTACCCACTCCATCCTTAGCAGCCGTCGTCGGTCCCAGACCTCTACCTTGGAGAGACCAAGGCGGCCCAGAGCCCAGGAGACTACTGCGCCGTACGCCAGGATCCAGAAGTGGATTCTGACTTCTAAAGACCCCTCCCAAGCCAACGCTATCAGAGTCCCTGCAAGCGGTTGACTGTGGGGGAGGCAGAACCAAACCCTTTGCTCTGCCCGCGGCGCTCCAGCCTCTCCCCCAGGACAGTGCTCTGGGCTCCAGCCGCTGCGGTCCCTGGGGTCGGGACACAGACGCCGAGTTAGAGGCCCCGCCGCTGCAGGTCCCTGCTTGGTCGGCGCGGTGACGGTGTCACTGGCGGCGGCGGGGGCCTTCCTTTGGCTGCCCCGCCATTTAATCAGAGCTATTATCAGACAGGGCTTGCAGGATGGCGCCGGCGGAGCTTTACCCCCATTAGCACAGGGCAGGCTGGGGGCTGGGTCCTGAGGCCACCGCCGGTCCCGGCCAGCTGCAGCTTTTCTGGGGAGCTATGAGAAAGGCAGGCCTGGCGGCTCCGGCCTTCTCTACCCGGCCACTCTCAGGCTGACGTGTTATTAGAATTTTATTTTCTAGCTTCCCATCTGACCCTGACCAACTTCTGTGCCATTGGAGCAAATCACTGAACTTGTCTGAATCTCGGTTTCCTCATCTGTAAAATTGGTCTGGATAAATACATAACTCGAGGTTATAGACATTAAATAAGATGAGGCATCTGAAGTGTAATACGGGGGACCTGGCGCGCTAAATGGTGTTATTACTACCAACGCACTAGAATTGTATCTGCTTTTTTTTTAAGTCCCCCTTTTTAATTAAAAAGGAAGGGAAGAGAAAGACCATGGTCAAATGTTTCAAAGAGGTCCAGTGGTTAAGGATTTGCTGGCTTTCCCCGCAACTGACTGGCTTCAAGTTTTACCCCCAGCATCCACTACCTATGTGACTTTGGGCAAGGCATTTCAAAGGATGAGCACTAGAACTTCATTGGACCGTCGTGCACGATTCACAGCGGTGCCAGTAGAACAGTAGAATGCTGAGCACAGATTGGTCTCTCCATGTGTGTTATTAGCAAAACGTTTATGCAAACCACAAACATCAGACTTTTTTTTTTTTTTTTTAGATGGTGTCTCACCCTGTCGCCCAGGCTGGAGTGCAGTGGCACAATGTCGGCTCACTACAACCTCTGCCTTCCAGGTTCAAGCTATTCTCCTGTAGCGGGGATTACAGGCGCACACCACCACGTCCGCCTAATTTCTTGTATTTTTAATACAGACGGGGTTTCACCTAGTTGGCCAGGTGGTCTCGAACTCATGACCTCAAGTGATCCACCCACCTCAGCCTCCCAAAGTGCTGGGATTACAGGCATGAGCCACTGCTGCAGGCCAACATCAGATTTTTAAAAGATCTACAAGCAGGCAACTTGTCTCCTAATCCTAAAGGGTATTTATTTCAGGAAGGGGAGACCGTCCAGGTTTAGACTTAGAGGAAAGGGGATGCGATTCATCAACAGCATCTTCTGGTCCCCATTTTTCTCTTTGCATTTCCAGCGCAATGCCCTATTGATGCCCCACTTAAAGATAAAAGCTCAGCATCAAAATCAGTCACTATTATTTTCAGATGTCTGGAAAAAAAAAGAAAGAAGCACTCACAGCAACCCCAGTATTGTCAGCATAGCTTCTAATCAGTAAAGTGTAATTAGCAAAGCAGGGCTAATTATTAAAGTGACCTTCTAAGTAGTGAATGTTTGTGAATGGTCGTTAAGTGGGATGTGCTGGGCACAGGGCCCAACCCTAGGAACTGCCTGGGGATTCTTGTCATGCTCAGCTTGAGCCAGGACTGGCTCCAGCTCTCCAGTGTCCCCGAAAGCCTAGCCCTGTTTTTGGACTGACTCTCCTTCTGACATGTAAAGCAAGTGACTTATAATAATAAGAGCTTGTATGTGTCAGGAAGTAGCCTAAGCAACTTACCTGTATTATGCCATCTGATGCTCCTCATTTTATGGATAAAGAAACTACAGCACAGAGATGTCATGTAACTTACTGTAAATTACACAGCAAATATGTGGTGGAGCACAGACTGAAACTAAAGTCTGCCTTTCTCCCAAGGTTCCTATGTTCCTACCCCCCAGCTCTATTAGCCCCTACTCTTCTGCACTCCGAAAATACTTTGAAACTGATGGCAACTCAACTACTTGGGAGGAAAACAGACAGAAAACCTCAGAACATTCCTCTGCATCTAACGAGGCACCTAGGGGTGGAGGCTACAATACCTGGTAGGGGTCTGAGGACATTTGCTAGTCAGCATGACATCTTGTGATTTACCTTTGGGTCACTTCTTAATATTGTATAACTGTTAAATGTATCATATAACTAACATCTGATGAGACCTAACATATATCAAAGCCTGTAGGAGGGATTTTTATATACATCATTTCATTTTCAAATAAATTTCATAAATTTTATTTTATAATAAATACTGTCTACTTTGCAAGGATGATCCAATGAGCCACATTTTTGTAAGTATTTAGAACAGAATTTATTAGAAATGACTATTGTTTATTCTTAAAATTCTGAAGAAATACATTTCTTAGAACAGTGATTTTTCAGTGCATGATTTAAGGTCTATCTGAATCCAATGCACCTAAGAATTTTGTGTATTTCTTGGCTCCACCCAGAGCCCCTGGACTGTGGGCCCTAGGAGTTGAAGTGAAGAATGGGGGGAATTTACATTTTAACCAAGCACCCCTAAGAGGCTGCTGAACTCTGGCCGGGCATGGTGGCTCACACCTGTAATCCCAGCACTTTGGGAGGCTGAGGTGGGCGGATTGTCTGAGGTCAGGAGTTCAAGACCAGCCTGACCAATATGGTGAAACCCCACCTCTACTAAAAATACACAAAAATTAGCCGGGCATGGTAGTGAGCACCTGTAACCCCAGCTACTCAGGAGGCTGAGGCAGGAGAAGTACTTGAACCCAGGAGGCAGGGGCTGCAGTGAGCCGAGATTGTGCCACTGCACTCCAGCCTAGGTGACAGAGCGAGACTCCATCTCAAAAAAAAAACAAAAACAAAAACAAACAAACAAAAAAAAACAAAAAAGAGGCTACTGAACTCTGAGTCTTCTTTATGGCACCACAGTCTTCCTACTGGCCACATTTAGCTTTCTACTTGACTAGAGAAAAAGAGAAACAGGAACTCCCCATCTCTGCTGAGAAGCTTTTGGGATGACACAGAAAATACCACATTGCAACTTGTAACTTTCATCATTTCTTATCACACCCTTAACCCGAAAATGTGGCTTCTGGTTCTGATACGTCTGTTGTTTCTCTCAAGAATGGATACTGCAGGAGCATGAATGACTGCAGAAAAGCTACCAACAACACCCCCCTCCCTGCCCCCATACACACTCTACATAGAGGGCACTGTTGAGGTGACTCTCCTTAGCTTGTCTTGCTACAGAGCAAGGACCAAGACATTTCAGAATGTTTGAAAAGACCAGAAGGGTCAGTAAAATCCACCCCACCTCTCATCTTATGGATGAAGAAATTGCAAATTGAAGCCTAGGTCAGGAAGTAACAAGTCCAAAGTCACACAGTTTGTCAGGTTTTTGAATTCTAACTTCAAATTAACGCTTGACATAAGCCCTTCTACATGAACTCTCCTTGGGAAAAGCAGAAAGCTCTCTCGTTTTCTATCTCTGGTTTCCTAATTTGTGCAACTATACCTCTCTTGTGTGGTGGCTCACACATAATGGGCTTTTTAGTGATCATCGTGAAGACGGAAAGCTGCTCTGAGAACTGAAACTGAATTTTGCACCATGGTTTTATTTGGCCTTGAGCAGGGAAGAAAATTTGGAGTCTTGTCCTTGCTTGCCTTCAAGGATTCAACTTCTGGTGGAGCTTTTTGTCATCTGGGTTGAACCACAATCATCTTTGGATTTTAAGTTTGACAGAACTTCACTGGGAATTCACTCTTTTGGAAGGGGGAAAATGGGGCAACACTTACATATGATCAGATAAAATGTAAATATTTGAAACAAAACTTTTAAGGAAGAGGAGTTAGTTGAGATAATGTGTACATCAATTAGGATTCTATATTGTGAATAGCGACAAATTATTTTCAATCTGGTTTGAATAATACAATAAATTTGTTGGCCCATCCACTTAAATAGTTTAAAAATAACTTCAAGTGAAATGTGATCCAAGGATCAAAGGAAATCCTCTCTATTTCTCATCTCTGGCTTCTTGGAGTTGGTGCTATTTTTAGTCAGGCTTCTCTCTGGGGTCACAAGATGGCTTCAGC
Organism: Symphalangus syndactylus; assembly: GCF_028878055.3. Lineage (NCBI taxonomy): Eukaryota > Metazoa > Chordata > Mammalia > Primates > Hylobatidae > Symphalangus > Symphalangus syndactylus. The sequence continues at coordinate 95,173,544 of NC_072431.2, read as the reverse complement.
AGGTCTCATGGCCATATTTCTTCTTGTTTGTACCCATTAGAAAATAGTTTCTCTCTCACAGAAGCACATGCAGAGAAAGGAATCCAAGAAATATATCTTTACATATTATTGACCCTGATTTGGGATCAAATCAAATCAGTGCCTGCACCTAGAATCTGGGGTAGAGGAAGTCCTCCAAAACCACAGGACTGAGACCAGACAAGGGGTGGATTCATTTAGGAGAAATGAGATCACTGTTGACAAGAGAAGGGACAGTGGCATTGGGGAGACCATCGATAGTGGTTCACCAGCATGTGCAAGGGAGGTGGGAAAGGCAGGAAGGAATATCTTTATTCACCAGCATAATTTAAAAAAGACTGGAGTAACAGACACAATGCAAATCCCCACAATGACCAAAAACGGCAGTCAGTGAGGATTTGTCACAGCAGACTCTATCCTCCAAACCTTCTTTCTTTCCAGAACAATTTAAATGGCCCTTTGCTAGCGGGAGAGAAATTAGGAGGCTGAGAATTAAAGCAAGGTGAGGGAGGTGGTAGGAAGAGAAAATGTCTGTGCCGAAAAGGGATCTCAGAGATAATGCAGCGAGGGTGGGGGGGTGGGGGGGGGTGGCGTGCAGTGGCTCACACCTGTAATACCAGCACTGTGGGAGGCCCAGGTGGGTGGATCACCTGAGGCCTGGAGTTTAAGACCAGCCTGGCCAACGTGGTGAAACCCCATCTCTACTAAATATACAAAAATTAGCAAGGTGTGGTGGTGCATGCATGTAATCCTAGCTACTCAGGAGGCTGAGGCAGGAGAAGCGCTTGAACCTGGGAGGCAAAGGCTGCAGTGAGCTGAGATCATGCCACTGTACTCCAGCTTGGGTGACTCAACGAGACTCCATCTCAATAAATAAATAAATAAATAAGAGATAATCTAATGTCAAACTCATTTTAGAAGAATCTGAGGCTCTGGAAGGTCACAACCATATCCAAGATTGAGAAACTTTTCATAAAAATATTTTTTTTTCTTTTCAGGAAACCTGGATTGTATTTCTCAAATGAACCTTTGCAGAACACAGGTTGCTTCAGATGTTGCCTGTTTCTGTACTGCTCAAGAGCTAAAAATGATTTTTACATTTTCAAATGGTTAGGAAAAGAATCCAAAGAAGACTAATATTTTGTGACATATAATGATTATATAAAATTCAAACGTCAGTGTCCACAAATAAAATTTTATGGGAGGGATTGGCAAACCCTTTCTTTAAAGGGCTGGATAGTAAATATTTAGCTTTTGCAAGCCATATGATTTCTGTCACTATTGTCCGCCTCTGTCTTTGTAACGTAAAAGCAGCCATAGACAATATGTAAACAAATGAATATAGCTGTGTTCTGATAAAATTTAATTTGTCACATGGAAATTCAAATTTCATATAACATTCAAATATTACAAGATATTAGTCTTCTTTTGATGTTTTTCAGCCATTTAAAAATGCAACAACACTTCTTGGCTAGTAACCTACACAAAAACAGGTGAGTGGCCAGACTTGGCCTGCATGGGCCATGCTTTGCAGACTCCTGTCGTATTGCCTGCCTTGGCACCACAGTGGCAAAGCTGAGTAGCTGTGACAGAGACCACATGGCCTACAAAGCCTGAAATATTTACTAGTTGGCCTTTTACAGAAAATGTTTGCTGACTCTGACTCTAGAAGTTTCTTTTAAACTGTAATTTACATGCAAAGCACCTGGGGATCTTGTTAAAATGCAGACTAAGTCTGGGTCAGTCCAGAGATTCTGCATTTCAACAAGTTCTCAGGTGATGTTGAGTTATTGATCCATGGACCGCATTTGGAGGATTTTTCATTTACTCTTCTAATATCCTGTTATAAAATGCCTCGGAGGATCTCCTCTCTCATCATTCCCCCACTTGTTGAATTAGAATCATTTTTGCAGGGGGATGAGAATCTGCATGTGAAATAAGTTCTCCTCTGATTCTTTTGCGAACCATTGATCCATTGATCTAGATTTTTTGTTGTTGTTGTAGTTTGTTTTTTGTTTTTGAGATGGAGTTTTGCTCTGTCACCCAGGCCGGAGTACAGTGGCATGATCTCGGCTCACTGCAACCTCCACCTCCCGGGTTCAAGGGATTCTCCTGCCTCAGCCTCCTGCGTAGCTGGGATTACAGGCTTGCGCCAGCACGCCTGGCTAATTTTTGTATTTTTTTAGTAGAGACAGGGTTTCACCATGTTGGTCAGGCTGGTCTCTAACTTCTGACCTTGTGATCCGCCTGTCTTGGCCTCCCAAAGTGCTGAGATTACAGGCGTGAGCCACCACGCCCAGCTAATCTAGATGCTTTAACAGAGATTCAATGACAAATTCATGGAGGACTGGGTATTATTAGCCAGACAGTTAATCTTGGTGCTGATGGGATTCGGGTAACTTTTATTTGACAAAGAATTAACAGCATATTTTAAAAAGTCATTAATTATCTAATTATTATGGCTGAAGGATTATTTATTTTTTGGTTAATCTCCAGAGAATGAATGCTGCTTATAGCATCTTGATTTTACATGAAGGCAGTGACTTAGGCATGCTGATTGCAAGCAAGGTGATGCCATCTTTCCCATTTCAATTGTGCATTTAGGACCTGCCAGATCTATTCATGTACAGATAGGTTTAAAGAGGAGAGATTGGGTTTTATATCCTCCATGTAGTAGCAAACCAATCCTTTCTATAAAACTCCATTAAGTCCTTTTACTGTTTCATTTCTCTTTCCTTCCTCCCCCCATTGTCTCCTTTCTTTGATGGACAATCATTTCGAATTTTTTATCTTTATTTCCAACTGTGGAAATCTTCTGAAGAATTAATCTTTCAAAAACGTGCAACTCTTATATTAGAGCTAAGAAAGACAGGAATGAAGGGCCGTTAGTGAACATGGGGCTTGGGGTTTACAGAATGTGAATCAAAACTTTGGTTTCAGGTACAGCAAGGAGCAGACAGCCTGAGAGCCTGGAAGGATGGAGAATTGAGCAGCTGTGGAAACAGAACACTCATGTACCTAATTGAGTGGGGAATCTGCACTGTGACGTGTGATGTGTCAGACACCCTGTTCAAACCACATTTGTGACGCTGTGGATCACATGACTGGAAAAGCACTACCCGTTTTCTTCTTTTTTTATGCTTGTTAATGACTGAAAGCCAGCTCTCTCATTGATCTGTGCCCTTGATTGTGTAAGCCAGGACTGTAAGGACCATCTGCTTCTTACACGACAGAAGGTGAGTGGAGGGAAACATTTTATTTAGAGGTTACATAGAAGTTCAGGGCATGGTGAGGAATTACAAATTTACCATTATTCTAGGTTTTAGTTGCTTCAGATGAGGTCTTCATAGGCATTTTTATTTTCATTTAAATTAGAAGAATTTCTTTGGAAAAGAGAAAGTCAAGTAGATGGAACTTAATGATGACAGTCTTTCTTTGGAAATGGAGGACTATCTTGAATGTTCTCAAATAGTTGGTGATAGCAAAAAAAGTAATATTCTCCTACACACACACACACACACCCTATCTTGTCAGGGCTGGGAATGGCGAGTACAGAGAGCCTTCTCTTCTTGACTTGATGCTAACCACAATGCAGAATGATTAGCCTTCTAACTTAAAAGGCCTCAGAGTAAAAGAAACCTGAAAATGAAAATCCCCTTAGACCTCTTAGAATAAATTATATGGGTTTGCTAAGTACACAGACTGGCCCTCTTAAAAGGGAGATAACCAGTTTAACTGTTGCTTTGGAAAGAGAATCCAGGAGACCAATTATGAGTCTTATTTTACATTAGTGATTTTACACCAATAAATAGAACCACCTTGAGTCCTTTGTGGAGTGTTGTTTTAAAACAAAAACCAAACAAATTTGAAATCTGTTTACATTTAAAAGATAAAGTAGCAAAGTGTAGTAAAGAGGCTGCCAGACTAGGAGTCAGAAAACTGGGATTCTCCTGGCTCCTTCTGAGTGACCCAAGCAGGTCTGGGAGCCTTAGTCTTTTTCATCTGTGAGAGGCAGAGAAAAACATCTGTGTAGCCTTCCTCATGGTATTTTAAAAATTAATTGTAGTTAAAGTTCATGGCACTTTTGTGAGGCACAAATGAAATAACAGATATAAAGTTCCCCTTTGAAAATTACAGATGCTAACAAAGGATATTTTGGAAGGTTACAATAGGCATATAGAAACTTTAGTTAACAGAATTTACATGACTATTTTGACATCAAAGCATGTTTCATTTCGCTTTCTCCTACTAGCCTCAGCTTTCTTGATATAAAAAATTATATATAATGTCAAAAAGGCTTAGAGATGGATTTTTCTTGATGACTAATTATAGGTTCTGTAGTTGCCAGCCTCCAAGATAGCTCCAATGAACTCACTTCCTGGTATGACATCCTTGTGCAGCCTCCTCATCCCTACATTATACCAGGATTGTCTTGTGTGACCAAAACAATACAGTAGAGGTTGGCCAGGCACAGTGGCTCACGCCTGTAATCCCAGCACTTTGGGAGGCCGAGGCGGGCGGATCACGAAGTCAGGAGATCGAGACCATCCTGGCTAACACAGTGAAACCGCATGTCTACTAAAAATACAAAAAATTAGTCGGGCGTGGTGGTGGTTGCCTGTTGTCCCAGCTACTCGGGAGGCTGAGGCAGGAGAATGGTGTGAACCTGGGAGTTGGAACTTGCAGTGAGCCGAGATCGTGCCACTGCACTCCAGACTGGGTGACAGAGCGAGACTCCATCTCAAAAAAAAAATAAGTAAAAATAAATAAATAAATAAATACATACATACATACAGTAGAGGTGATGGCATGTCACTTCCAGGATTAGGTTATAAAATACTGCAATATATATGTATATATATCTCTCTCCCTCTCTCATCTCTACATCTGTGGGAAGCTATCTGCCACATTATGAGCAGCTCTATGCAGAGGCCCACGTGGCTAGAAATGGAAGTCTCCTGCCAGTAACCTAGCTTAGAAGCAGATCCTCTAGCCCAAGTCAAGCTTCTAGATGATTTCAATCTTGCCAATCAGCTTGACTGCAACCTCATGAGAGATCCTGATCTAGAACCAACCAGGCAAATTGTACCCAGGTTGCTGACCCTAAGACACAGTATGAAATAATAAATGTTTATTATTTTAAGCTGCTAAGTTTTGTTATAATTTGTTACATAGCAATAGATAACTTATATAGGTTCTATCAGGGAAAGAAAATGGCAGAAATGCAGCTGATAAATTCTTTTGACCAGAAAGAACTTGACCAAGAAAGCCTGTTGGGCATATATTTCTTTACTCATCAGTTTAGCTATGATAAGAATTTGAGAGGCAAAATGTCAATATATAGTAGTTTAAACTAATGGCGTGTTTCGATGTTGCTATTGCCCCGATGAATCATAGCACACAGTTGAGGCTACGGTGCAGCATGAGAAGTGGAATTCACTGAGGAGCAACATATTTACATGTTTTAGCTATGTTCTACTCAGGAAAACAGAGCGCATACAATAGCTCACTAGAGGGAATTTAACATGTGGATCCAGCCACAGAGATTGAAAAAGCTAAAAGCCAAATAGGGAATGGGGAGGCAACCCAGACTAGTAATACCAAGAAGCTTCTATCACTTCTATCACTGGAGAAATTAGGTGAGCCATGTGACAGGGACTGGAATGACAATGAAAGCTATGAGACTAGAGATGAATGCACAGAGAAGCAGCCACTGCTGGAGATGCTGCCCTAATTGGAGAGAGATGGAGAGAAATTCTTCCACAGGTGGCCTAATCTTCTGCCTGTCTCCACTATTGGTCAACTAACCCAAATCCATTTATAAAGAGAACCTTGGAAATGTAATCTGCCAAATTTGCCCCCTTGTGAAACAGAGCAGGAGAAGGGTGGGAAATGGATCAGACGGCAAACAAATGAGCATCACCATCTGCTTCTTTTGCTACTCAGCATCTGTTCTCACATTCCTACCTACATTTATTTCCTACACCCTACCTACATTTATTTCCCAGGCATGCTTCCATCATTCATACCAATAATGACTCTTACCCGTCCTTCAAAGGGAAACACAAAGCCCCATCAGTCATTTCAAAGTCCATGACTACTCATTTCAAAGTGTAGAATCACCAGGTGAAATATTCTATAGTCATTCTAAGTAATGCAGCCACCTCTTCCATATGCCTCCTGCAGTCAACCTCATTCTTTCTAAGCTTTTGATTAATTGGGCAATATTGCCACTGCCTTTGAATAAGAGTAGATCTATACCTCAGGACATCTCTTAAGCAAAGTAAACAACAGAATGTACTGCTTAAATTTGTTTTTCCACTGAGAGTTCCCTTCTTCACTGTCTGTAAGGCCTCCCTAGAGTGGAACATTAATGTCTTAGCTGGAACTCACAGTTGGAAACAGCTGATCATACAGATTTATATGTAGACCAGGGCCAAGCATTTTCTTCCTTCAATGACTGGCATAGGGAATTCTTCATGCAACCATAAAATGTACTAAAGAAGAAGTGGTGATTCACTGAAAAAGTGCCCAGGTACTCTAAGACACCTACTTGTTCAAGCATTTTACTTGAGCTTTCCAGACCTGCTTAAGTCCAAATCTATATATACCATTCCCACTCAGTGGTGCACTACGTTTGTGCCCTCCCCAATTTATGGCTTCATGGGATACACAACACTTCAGTTCATTGTGAGTGGCTCTGTAGCATAGTCATTAGTGTCCTATACTTAAGCATTCAGTCTCTTCCAGTACCCATTAGCAAGTGAGAAGCTATTTTCAAAAGGAAAAAAATATACATCAGCAGAATAGGACTATGGCTATGTTCCAAGATTTAGGATCTATACAGGATCCTTCTATTGTGGCTTGCCAAAGGGCCACGTAACATCCTAACTTGCAACAGACACTTTAAGCATTATTTTCTCTGCAAGTTCAGAAGATCTGAATTGCAGAGCAGCTTACACTCCAGCTTGGACAAACTAAAGAGGCTTCTCAAAACTAGCAGTCTTACAAGTAACTCAGTAAAAGACTTGAAGCATCAAATTTAAATGCGGGACCTACTGCCTTCAAGATGTAAATATACCCAATAAGCATTTTTACTACCAAGCAAGGTGAATGAACTTGTCTTTCATTTACACCAAAATGTTCTACTGTCTTTCACCAGTATGTTCCTGAACATCTGAAACTGGCAGGAATTATGAATTTTCATGGGATTTATCTTCCACCTGCTAGAATGCCTATGTCTTACTAAGGCAGCTAAGATACTTACACTTATTGCTTGCTGGGTCCAGTCAACTTGGTATTATCAATATCATGGGGCAGCATGATGTTCTCTGGAGTGTCAAAATGATCAGGGACCTAGTGGACAATATTATGATGGAAAGCAGGAGAGTTCTCATGGCCCTGAGGAAAGACAGTGAAGTTATACTCTTGCTCCTACCAAGTGAAAGCTAATTGTGTCTTGCTATGATACCAAAACCAGACAAGGAAACTACAAAAAAAGAAAACTACAGACTAATACTCCTGATGAACATAGATGTAATAATCTTCAACAAAATACTAGCAAACCAAAATCCAACAGCATATCAGAAAGATAATACACCATGATCAAATGGGATTCATACCAGGGATGCAAGGATGGTTCAATATATAAATCATAAACATGATACATCATTCAACAGAATGAAGGGGAAAAAATACGATCATCTTAACAGATGCAGAAAAAACATTTGATAAAATTCAGCATCTCTTGGTAAAAACACTCAACAAATTAGACATAGAAAGAACCTACTTCAACATAATAAAGGCCATTTATAACATACTCACAGCCAACATCATACTAAATTGGCAAAATTCCTCCTAAATTGCAAACATTCCTCCTAAGAACTGGAACAATACAAAGATGCCCATTTTCACCACTCTTATTTAACATAGTATTGAAAGTCCTAGCCAGAGTAATCAGGCAAGAGAAAGAAATAAAAGACATCCAAATTGGAAAAGAGGAAGTCAATTATCTGTTTGCTGATGATAGAATCTTATACCTAGAAAACTTATATTAGGCATCTTCAAAAGTTTTCTAGATATGATTTGATAAATGTCTTCAATAAAGTTTCAGGATGCAAAATCAATGTACAAAAATTAGTAACATTTCCATACACAAATAGTGATTAATGTAAGTGATTGATGTAATAAAGAACTCAATCCCAGTTATAATAGCTACAAAAAATACCTAGGAATACATTTAACCAAGGAGATGGAAGATCTCTATAAAGAGAACTACAAAACACTGATGAACAAAATTATAGATGACACAGACTAATGAAAAGGCATTCCAAGAACTAATATTCTCCCACCCCATGATAAAACAACCATATTGCCAATAGAAATAGAAATCTAGATTCAATGCAATCCCTATTAAAATACCAATATAATTCTTCAGAGAAATAAAAAATAAATCATCCTAAGGTTAATATGGGCCAAAAAACGCCAGAATAGCCAAAATAATCCTGAACAAAAAGAGCACAGCTGGAGGCATAACATTACCTGACTTTAAAATATATTGTAGGGCCATAATAACCAAAGCAGCATTGTACTGGTAAAAAAAAAAAAAAAAAAAAAAAAATAGACACATTGGCCAATGGAACAGAATAGAGAACCCAGAAATAAATACACACATTTACAACCAATTGATCTTCGACAAAGTCATCACGAACTTTCACTGGGAAAAGGACATCTTCTACAATAAATGGTACTGGGAGCACTGGATAATTGTATGCAGAAAAATGAAACTAGACCTGTCTCTCACCAATACAAAAATCAACTCAAAATGGATAAAGACTTAAATGTAATACCCAAAATTATAAAACTACTAGAAGAAAACATAGGGAAAACTCTTAAAGGCATTGGTCCAGGCAAATATTTTATGACTAAGACCTCAAAAGCATAGGTAACAACAACAAAATAGACAGTTGAAACTATGTTGAACTAAAATGCTCCTGCATAGCAAAAGAAACAATCAACAGAATGAAGACACAACACTTGAATGGGAGAAAATATTTGCAAACTGCTCATCCAACAGGGGTGGTGTAGATGTATATACACATCTGGAATTTCATTGTAATTAATACACCACTTTATTAATTTAAGGATAATCTCAATCCAAATGGAGTCATTCTGTCTCTGGCCTTTGCTCAAGCCAGAAAAATGATGAGTTAAAATGGGGATGTATAATGAATCACCATCTCTGCATCTATTAAATCTTTGATGTTGACATTAATCTCTGCAAGTCTTCCAGGTATATACTATTACTTTGGTTTGCTATTTTGGCAGAAAGGGTTAGTTTCAGGGTCTTCAGCTTGGCCCTTCTTACCACAATAGCCCTTACATTATTTAGGGAGCCAACAAAGATAGTCTCCAATTCCCTAGTATTATGTCTCCTCCAACTATGCAATATGGGTGAAGCGGTGGATCCTCTAGGTCTATTCTAAGGCTGACTAGGACCCAAACTTCATTTATCACCTTAGGGATAACTTTCATAAACCTCTCACTTGGACCAGTGGACCACAGTGAAATTTTGGGTCCCTAGAAATTAATGTAAACTCAAAGCCAGTGTCTAATAACTTCTGAAAGGTCTTGGTATTATTGTTACTTTTTCCATTACTGGTGCATTGTCACTAAATTAAGTGGTCATAGGTCCCTTTGGGAAAGGTGTGAAGAAAGAGTTACAATATATACTTATGGCAGTGAGACCTGCTTTTCCCTCAAGCCAAAGACTGGAGCTGTCTTTACACGTGTCACAGACCCAAGACAATATTATTGATATTGTTTTAAACAATCATTATTTTTCAATTTCCTACACATTTACCTTTTCCCAGGTAAATATCCCTGGGATATCACATTACATTTAAACCTAATTCTTAGTCTTCACGTGGCTGTGACAGTTTCATTGTTATTTTTGAAGGTTATTTCCACCAACTATAAAATTCCAGGTTGATCAGGGTATTTTTTTTCATTCAACATTCCATTGCAATGTTGGATGAAATTAGAAAGTGGAATATCAATGATAATGCAATTCTGTTGTCTTCTAATATCTAAAGTTTCTGATGAAAGGTTAGACAAGTTTTGCTAATAAAATGAGTCCACTTAATTTGTATCCAGACCTTCTTTCTATAACCAGCAATACATATTTAATAAATTGAAAAGGAGATATAATTATAAATTAAAGGAATCAATTGTTTGTGTATGTGACTTGTAAACTGATCTAATGCAGACTGCTATACTTTGCTTAATATTGTGATCTTGGTAAATAAATAATATAATATCTAAAATATTCTTATGTAAATTAACTTATGTAAGATGAGGGTGGTCAAGAAAGGTATTTTGTAAAACAAGCTCGTGTTAAGTGATAATATAATTTACTTGTATGAATCAGTCTTATTAATCAACAGGGCAATATGTGCTCCAGATAGACCACCCTTACATTCAATATATCCTCATACTATAATGTAAAAATACAATAACTAGCCATGATAAGCAACACATTCAAAAGAACATGAAATCAGACATAGTGGAGTATGAATCCTCGCTCCCTCCCTTGCTAGCTGTGGAAACTCTGTGACTCAGTTACTTAGTCTCTCTGAACTTCAGTTGTCTTACCTGTACATTGGGGATACTAGAACTTACCTTGTAGAGTTGCATGATGAATAAAACTATTTAATATATATACAGTCTCCGACATTCAAAAGACAATAAAAGGTAACCGTTAATAATGATAATAATTGTCATAATATTGTTCATAATTATGGTTTATACTCTTTAATACACATGAAATATTTTTACAGTATCTGAAATGTTTTATTAATGTCCTTTGTGGTTTTATAGGTACTATCTAATAATGCGGCAGCCCAGCTATGCTTCAGGATGAATTTCTGCCATGATTTTTCCCTTCCTTTTATTTCACATTCCTTTGAATAATACTCTCTCAGGACAGTCAATGCAATCCTTTAAATGCTGTGGAGAGAAAATTAGTGCTAAGGAAGTTCTCCTGAATGTGCTTGGCTCTTGAATTTGTGGTGACAAGTTAGCCACAGGACACTCATCACAGTGAAATGCCTCCACCTCTCTGTCAGATGAATAGCAGTGGCTTATTAATAAGTGAAGAAAATGATAGCAGCCCTAGAGCATGAAACTTCTTACTCTATAAGGCATGCCCTCCGGATAATCCAGAGTTGTACAGTGTCAGCATTTAAGGAATTATATGAACACAAATATGAATTACATAAATCTGGAATTACATGAGTTACATGAAATCAAACCCCACCTCAGATGCTGCATCTCAGGTGCCAGCATGTGGATGTATTCAGTAAAAGCTTGCTGAGTGAATGATACATAACTGATAGATGTACTAGGCATCCGGAAATGAAAGAAGGGTAGGACTTTGCTCCTGCCCTTGGTGGATGTATCATTGAACACCTAGTAATATAAAAGTAGAATGTGATTAAATTGTAAGAGTGAGGCTGGGGAGATCACAAGTGGACTTAAGTTGGAAGTGATGGATGAATAGGATTTATGGGTGAAGAGAAATAAGGAGAAATTCCAGAGAAGGACATAAGCATCAAAAGGCAAAAAGTCAGGTTGAAGATAATCAAGATGGAAGGTGTTTTATAGAGAGTTTTACCCTGTTGGAATAGAGTTGTGAACTTTGCGGGTTTTAACCCAGCACAGGTGAAAAGTGGGATAGACAGAGTGGGAACTGTGGGTGGGGAACAGGGTGGCTGTTTGGTGGTCTAGATTTCAGGACCTGGGGCCACACAAGAAGCAGATGAGGGAGAAGTCTCTAAAGAAGGACTAACAAACCTTTGGTTACAAAGATGTTTTTCGGGGGAGTGGGGTGAGGTCTGCAAGGGAAGGGAAGGTGGAGAGGTGACTGTCCAGACAATTCCCAGTGTTTGTACCTCATTGAATAGAAGAATGGCTTTACCATGCATAGAAACATGAAGTCAGGATAGAGAGCCATTTGTGGGACAAATGGCAAGTGTGGTATGAAAGTTTGTGAATGTGTGTTAATCAGAACATCTGTACATAAATGAACCACAAGCTAGAGTGGGACTGCAGTGAAGCCATATAAACAGAGTAGAAATAAGAGTTATCAGTGTTTTGGGGTAACCTCTGGTGGTTAGTGGTGGGAAAAGGCTATTACAGTCCTCTCCTTCTTCCCCACAACCTTCTTTAAGATGGTATGGTACAAATGGTACAACGAAAGTAAAGTCTCAGATAGGCTTATCTCAACATTTAAGCAGGTGCAAAACAATTATAAAGGCTTTTCCTGTAAGCTTGGAGAAGCCCTGTTCTGTCCTTAGGCACTAAAAAAATTCTTTATGAGGTAGATGCAATGATATTCTGATGCTAGGAGCAGCCACCCTCTGGACTCTGTTTTTGCAGGTAACAAAGTCATCTATTAAATGTGTGTGGAGATGGATGCAGGGTGGGCAGAGAGGTAAACTGAGGGTCAGCCAAAGAGTTCATTGTACTTCATCCCTGCAAGGGTAGTGGAGCCCATAAAATCTCTCTAGCCAACCATTAATCTTGTATGCCACTTTTTCCACAGATTTAAAATGATGTTTAACAGCACTTGTGCAAAACAGTACTCCCTCTAATGTGGGTTTAATAACAACGTTAGAAGTGTTTGTTATGCACTCACTCCCTTCACTAAGTGTGTGAATTCTTCATTCGAGCTCTTCAACTGCTAGCTAACCACATGCATATGCATCATAGACATATACATACAGAAATATTTTAAAGTAAGTTACTACACAGAGAGGCAGGCTCAAAGAGACAAAAGCTGGAAACCACATGAGCTGGTGAGACATTTGAGGGAAAGGGTCCTAGGGGAAGGACACATTAATGGAAAGAGAGCATTTCAAGACACTCAAGGGTGCCTACTAGCAGCAAACGCTCAAAGAAAAGAATCAAAGATTTGGAGATTAGGGAGGTAATTGGTGACCTTAGAGAGAACAGGCTGAAGCCAGGTGATGGGAGTGAGTGTAGGGTTTGCCAGCAAGTGGAAGTGGCAGGTGTGACCCCCTCTGTGAGAAGCTTCATCCCAATCACAAACCATTCTCTGGGGGCAGGTGAGACAGCAGGGTTGGAGTATAGAGGGCCATGCTGAGGCCCTGGAGCTCTATTTTAATGTTGTCCCAAGAGGCCCCTTTGCCAGGCTACTTTATGAGGAGAGCCTTTCAGCACTTGGGTAACTCAACCTCTTTGGACAGGCCCATAGTTGCCCCATCAAAATTAAGTATCTGGGCAGTGCAATGGAAGAGCTTCAGAGTGTACAGCTTCTGTTCTTTTGTAGCAATAATTAGGTCCACATATGTGTATCTGTGCTTCCCTCTTTTCCTTCCTTGGGCGAATGTAGTGACTGCCTCCAGATGTCCCAGGCTGCACAACTGGTACAACAGAGGCCCTATCTTTTGGACCCACAGGTGAATTTGGCATGGAAGGAAATGGTCACCTTAAGGTACTATGCACTAGAGACATGGGGAAGGTGTGTGGAAGCGTTGCTTGGGAAGGCTTCCTAGGCATTTGCAAACTAGCTAACTAACCCACAAAGCCAGCTAGAATTGGTGAGGCAAGCATTTCTTTATTGAGTGGCTTTATCCAGCTGTGAAAGAGAGAGTTGGGAAAGTGAAGGGAGGTCCCAGAGCAAGGGACTCTTATGCTCTGCCTCTCATTCTTCACACTATGGGACACCCTGTATGCATCTCTGCTTAGCAATTTAATGCAAAAATAAACTGTGTCTGTCTGCTTGTGGCTCTAGGAAAGAGAGTCATTTTATACATGATGAGCATGAATTCCAAATAAGAAAATAAGTGACTAAAGTTGCATTAATAGTCATGTGGTCACAATGTGCTTGGGTCAGGAGCTGCCTGCAGAGAGAGATATGGCTTGCCCAGAAAGCTGAGGCTTGAAAGGAATAAAATACAAACGCACTGTGGAATGCCAAGCCATCCCACTGTGAGAATTGAGGCAGTAACTAGATATCATCATACCCACTCCGAGCTTTCTTCCTTGAGGTCTGGGTCTCAATGGCCCCTCCAAAGTAGGAGAGTTGTTTCTGCAACGCCTGGAGCTGCCTTAGCAAGGTGCTGCATGGACATCTTCTCTAATCTTTTCTGACGACAGGTCTGGTGACCTTTAATGGCACTTAAACTTTTTAAGGGAAAAAATATATAAAGTGTAGAAGCTTAAACAATCCAGTCCCCAGGGTTAGCAGCCCATGTCCAGCCTTCATCTTGAATCCTTCATCTTGCTCAGTTTCCCATTAACATGAGACAAGGTATTCAAAAGTTTGGGGTTTTGAACAGTGTGCTCCGTTTTCTTCATAGGTCCGTTTTTGCAGCGTAATTTAAAGCCTCACTTCACAAATTCCTTTGCAACTCAAGAAGCCCCCCGAAAAATCTGAAAGTAATTTTTAGAGGAATATTCTGTGGCTCAGAGAGAGGCACTCCTGGTATTAACGTGAAACTACCTGTTCCCAATCCCTTTTCAGTAGCATGTCAAGGAGCAAAGCCTCCCTTATAAGATCTGACAAGCGTATGTTCTTGAGGAAGTGGAGGGGAAGCTCTCCGTTCATATGACTAATTAGACAGACTTCATGCTGTGTTGCTCTTTTTTGATGCAGGTCCTGGTCCTAATTGTCAGTTTGCTCCTCTGGAAAGTAAGGTTGAGTTCAAATGCTAATGTGGCCTGTTTTCTCTTAGCATTCCTGACCTGAAACTGATGCGGGGTGACAGGGAACAGACGGGAAAGAGACTCATTGCACTCAGAGTAAACCTTTTCAAGTTCCCCACAAGGAAGACTGGAACGCTAGAAACAGCTCCTAAGGGCTGTGTTTATCACTTAACGTGGCTCACATCAGCTGGGAGTTCTGCCCAGGAGATGGCTAGCCCCTGTGATGAGCACCCAAGCCCAGGCGAAGAGACGAGAGAAGCTTACTGGGCAAGTCCACTTGGACAGTTCTCCAAAGGGCAAGGCACTTATTAGCAACGGACATGGTCAACGTGTTTGGGAATAATGCCAGAAAATGGGGTGCGAGGAACTGATTGCAAGAATGGCTGCAATTCCCTCCCGATAGCCATGCCCTTTGCAATGTGGCCTTGTAGCTCTTCCTAGTAAGAGGTGGGATGTTTCCTTACTCTTATTTCTGGGCTGGCCTCCTGTTTTGGCCACTTGAGTGCAGTAGAAGTAATTTTATGTAAGTTCCAAGCCCAGATCTTGAAAGGCCTGAGAACTTATAGTCTATCTCTTGAGATAATGCCATGTGTACAAACCAGAGGATGAGAGATCACATGCAGAAAGGCTGAAGTCTCCCAACTGAGTCATCTACAACTATTCTGTGCCCAATTGACCCACCATCTGACTGTGATGCATGAGCAAGCCCAGCCAACATCAACCGCCCAGCCAACCTGTAGACTTACCAAAAAAAAAAAAAAAAGAAAAAAAAAGAAATGCTTGCTGGGTGAGGTGGCTCATGCCTAAAATCTCAACACTTTGGGAGGCCAACATGGGAGGACTGCTTGAGCCCAGGAGTTCAAGACTAGCCTGGGCAACATAGTAAGACCCCATCTCTACAAAAAAGAAAAAGAAAAAATAGCCATATGGTGGTGCATGCCTGTGATCCCAACTATTCAGGAGGCTGAGGCAGGAGGATCGCTTGAGCCTGCAAGGTTGAGGCGGCGGTGAGCAGTAATTGTGTCACTGCACTCCAGCCTGGGTGGCAGAGCACGATCCTGTCTCTGGGGGAAAAAAAGGCAATGCTTATTGCTTTAAGTGATTTAATTTTGGGGCAAGTGTTAATTTAGATCATCTGAGAAGCAGATGCCAGCCAACATGGAATTAGATGTGCAAGAGATTTTTTGGATGAAATGCCTGTGGAGGATAAAGTGGAAAAAGAGAGAGAGGTGAGGAGAAACTTCAGCCTGAGATGCAGGTCTTATTTCTGTGAAGAAAGAGAGGAAAGGAAGGATTGAGTAGAAGAGTCTCAGACTGCAGCACAGTTCTAGAAGAATTCTGGTCAGCCTGATGGGTAGTCCTTGAGCAGAAGTCACTGTCTGAGGAACCCTGCATATCACAGATGTTGGCCTCACTGGGCTCAGTCTCTGGCTGGGAGCGGCCTGGGGGAGGCGTGGCCTCCACGGGAAATTGGGGATGGATTCAGAAGGGTAGCAGCTTGGACCATTAGTCCCCTCAGCTGAAGATCTGAGCAGCACAGGGTAGTTTGCCATGCAGCATTATTGGGGTAATAGAGAACTGCTCTGTAGAGCAAATAGGTTTCTGAGCCTCCAGGGATTTTTGTTGTATCCTGTGCTTGATCTCTTCTCACCAAGCATGCCTCTTTGATTAAAACTAGAGCAGAATGTTTTCCTTGAATAACATCAAAGTTTTAAAAAGTTCTCTGCTGACTACAGTCCCTAAACTGGAAATATCCTAACAAAAATGCCACAGACCCAACATTCCACTTCCCTAGAAGGCAGAGAAATATGCAAGTTGTTCATCATTTTGCCTAAAAAGATGTTGCATGGTATCCTCCACAGCGTGTCAGGAGGAAGCAGAGTCCTTGGCTAAGAGGCTTTTAATTATCCAGATTTGAAATTGGCTTCAACCTGTGAGATAAAATTTATGAAATATTATTGTCGATGACAAATCCTTTATGTATCTGTGTGGCCTGGATTAGCATGCCTCAATATTACTGTTTTCATAAAGCAATTTAATTACTAAGCATTTGCAATTGCTATTATTAATTAGTTTTTTATAGACATCTGGGAAGAAGATACAACCTCAGATTCAATTAACATTTATGGAGCTCTATTTATGTGCTAGGCACTTTGCCAGGGGTATATTTTATTGAATTCTCACCAAAACTATGGGAGGTACTTATTATATCCATTTGTCTTGGTGATCACACTGTTGTAGAACACAGATTTGATGGAGTCAGGTCTTCTGACTACAATTCATGTACTTGGTATTCGACAAACATGCGTTGAGCATCTAGCAAATTCTAGGATCTGTACTAGAATTGTTGATAGTGATATCAACACAGTTTCTGTTCTTGAATTGCTCATAGATTACTAGAGGAGACAGATATCATATTCACACGTACTCACTGAGCTCTGTGCTTTATCTGAGAGAAGCACAGGGCACTTCAGATACTGAGAAATGACACCTGTTACGAGCTGAATCGTATTCCTCCAAATTCAAATGAAGAACCCTAAATCCGGCCGGGCACGGTGGCTCACGCTTGTAATCCCAGCACTTTGGGAGGCCGAGGCGGGCGGATCACGAGGTCAGGAGGTCGAGACCACGGTGAAACCCCATCTCTACTAAAAATACAAAAAATTAGCCGGGCGTGGTGGCGGGCGCCTGTAGTCCCAGCTACTCGGAGAGGCTGAGGCAGGAGAATGGCGTGAACCCGGGAGGGGGAGCTTGCAATGAGCCGAGATTGCGCCACTGCACTCCAGCCTGGGCAACAGAGTAAGACTCCGTCTCAAAAAAAAAAAAAAAAAAAAAAAGAACCCTGAATAAATGCCCCAGTACCTCACAATGTGGCTGTATTTGTAGATAAGCCTTTAAAGAGGTAATAAGGTAAAATGAGGCCACATGGTTGGACCCTAATTCCTATGACTGGTGTCCTATTGAAGAGAAAAGTGGGACACAGACAGGTGTGTGCACTGAGGAATGACCATGTGAGGACACAGCAAGAAGACAGTCATCTGCAAGCCAAGGAAGAGCCCACCTAACAAGCCAACCCTGTCGACACCTTGAACTTGGACTTCTAGCCCTCCGAACTGTGAGAACAGAAACTTCTATGGCATAAGACGCCCAGTCTGTAGTGTTTTGTTATGGCAGCCAGAGCAGACTAATTCAGCACCTAAGTGTACCGGGCGGGGTTGGGGACCGCAAGCTGATACAGGAGCCTCCCAAACAGAGAGGCAGTGGGATGTGGTAGAGACAGCATGGGACTGAGAGGACTGAGCAGGCTTTTAGTCTCTGCTTCGCTGTCGATGGACAGAAAAGCCTGTAGCAAGGCACGGCCTCTCCCTGGACCTCAGTTTTCTATCTGTGAAATGGGGGGATGAGCCTTGAAGCATGTTTCCCAATATGTATTTCTTGGAACACTGACCCCTTGAGACACTTCTCAAAAAAGGGAGTGGTGGCTCTGTGATCCGATATATTTGGGATACTCACTCTTGGATATTCAGAACAGAGAGTTGCATATTATAGGCTCTGGAAAGTCCTGCAGGGAAAGAGTCCTGTTTTATGTAGAGTTCACTCAACTTATTTAGCCATAGAACCCCATTTCCATGGCATACTCAATACTTGCATTCCAAGAAACCCGGTTTGGGAGACTTAAGCCCAAGTGCATTATGTCTTTATTTTCCAACTCCAACACTAAGTGACTTAAAAAGAAAGAAAACATTAAAAAAATCTCAAGTATAAAATATTCTGAGGCTAGCGGTTAGACCTGTGACTTAAACTACAAACCCAAAGAAGTAGTTATAACAACAAAGACAAACAAAAAGGAGATGACATTAATTTGGACTATGCTTTACTGCCTGATTCTTTTTGTTTCTAACATTTACACTTAGTTTTTTCTTGACTTACTTATTTGGCCGAAAGTCACTGGACAGTGTTGAATAACAGTGGTGAGAGTGGGAATCCTTGGCTTGCTTCTGACTTTAATACAAATACTACAGTGTTTCGCCTCAATTTGTTGTTTGCTGCTGATCTGGAAAGCTTTCCTTTACTACAGTAAGAAAATACCTTCCTATTTCTAGTGTTGAAAGAGCTTAAAACAGGAATGGTTGTCGACTATTAACAAAATTCTTTTTGTCTTTTATGGGGATAATCACATGATCTTTTCTCCTTTGAATTTTTAATTTAAAAATTATCTTAATTGATAAAATGATCCTTACATTTTTAGGATAATTGTAATGTGGTCATGGTATAGTGTGATGCATTAACTGGTTTCAGAATTTCAGCCTAATACACTTACTGGCTTTCAGCTGACTGTAGTTAGATGTATATATTACAAAAAACACTTAAAAGAAAACAGATTTGTGCTAATGAGAATTTCACCATATCCTATCAGGGTGCTTTAGTTCCCATTAGATAATCAAACTGCCCAGCTCTGGTTCAAGGTGACATCAGTCAACTGATAATCTATTTGAATATTCAGTAATGCATGCATAGAATTTAATAATCTCCAGAGAGGATCTTCTAAGGAAAATTCTGTCATACAAATTTTAGTTTATACACAAACAAATATTATGGAAACAGTTGTTTTTTTAAGGTTAAATTATAAAATCAGACCAAAAAAAGGTTCTTTAAAAACATATGTTAGCATTTTTCTTTTGCAAATTCTCCTTTATTAGCTTAAGTTTCATAAAATACTGGTATATAAAAAATCTTTTTCTGATACAAAGTTGCAGTTCTAGCTGTGAAAACACCACATCTGATATCTATTAAAAAATGCACTTACCTGTTTCTTTTCACATGATCCTAGGTAAAAAATGTGTTATCTTATCTAAACCTTTTCTCAGATTGACTTTTAGAATATGTAAACAAGAGAGCTGGGCTAATTATTATGATAAAGTAAAGTGGAAAAAATCATTAGGACTGATACTCTCTATCTCTTATCTTAATAATGTAAAACAAATAAAGAAAATAAAACACCAGGGGAAATTGCATAGGGCTGATTTATTTGGTAGTTAACCAGTTTATTTCAGATTTATTTTTGATTTAAATGCTTATTCAAATCTTGATAGTAATTTTCAGATACACATCAATGTCAAATTATTAATTTATGCTCATCTCAGCAATGTTACTCAGCCATGGAGATAATCAGGCTTTGGAGATCTTCAGAAAAACACACACATTAAGTCTGGTAACATCATTAACCTCTTTTCTCCTGCAACCATAGCAGTAACCATGGAGCTCAGCCTGTGTAAAATCGCTGCTACCAAGACCATGGGAAAAAACCTACATGATTTTTCTAATCCCAGGAATTCTTAGATAACTTCTCTGCTAAATGAGGAGCATGATTCAATGGATGATAGAATACTAGGGCTAAAAGGGACTTTTGGTTTGCTGGTGATAGCCCAGCTGGCTTTATCACCAGTATTCTCTTAATTTTTTGAATGGCAGTTGAAGACAAATGCCATATCAAGAAGTTGAAGAAAAGTCTCAGATAATAGCAGAGTAGTGGTACCCTTTTTACGACACCTAGCAGATGTATGAACCCAAGCTAGGGATATTCTCATCTTTGAGAATCACAGAATGCAAGAAATGGGTGTGAACTTAAAGATCCTTTTGTTCCACTAGCTCATCTTAGATAATGAAACTGAGTGCCAGAGGGCTTGACTGACATGCTTCCTCACTACGGCAGACAGGCTAGATGCTCATCTGTCTCATTTCTCTGTCTTGGGAGCCCAGGAAAACTACATTTCCCAAACATGTGGTTAGATTAGAGTATATGACTGCCCATGGGATGCGGGCAAAGGTGAGGTGAGTCATTTTGAGCTCAACACAGTTCTCTTCTCTCACTCATTAGCTGAATACAGAGGATCCTGTGGAAGACTCAGGAAATCCTAGAAGATGGTAGCACAAGATGAAAAGAACTGGCATCCTTGAAATACCACATGGGAGGCTAGACACATGAGTGAAAAATATACATTTACAGTGTTATGGTCACATAATTTGGTGGTGACAAAGCTAAACCCAACACTTCTAACATCCTGTCCTTGATCCCAAGTACATATCATCCTTTAGGCAGAATTATTTACCTCCAAAGACCCCAAGGGATTTTTTTTTTTTTAAATTGAAAACCTTCCAGAAGAGGGAAAATTTAACATTTGCAAGAGAGGAATGTTACAGTTGCGTGTATTTTCATTCTTTCAGATACAGCTGATGCATAGTTGGGCAATTACTCAATGTGAAATGAACTGTGATTTCTTTTTTTTTCTATTGCTTAGAAGACATGGAGAAACTTAGCAATATCTAGATGCCTCCGGACACTTCTCAGGAATCAAGGGAAATGACTCAGTCTGCTTCGGGAAGATAGGCTCATTTGTTTTTAGTGATTGCTTTTATACTTATTATTAGCTTGAAAAATGATTAAGAAATGATTAATGATTGAGGGGAATATTCCACATGACTCTGGCCTGTTGAATGAGTGTTGACCTCATATTCAGATCTGGATGGCCTCTCTATATAAAATCATGAATGAGCCCTACAGCCATATCACTTTATGTTCAGGGAGAGGTGAAGAAAATGTCTGCTACTCTTCTAGCCACTGTGGTAGACTCATTGATATACCTTACTGTGCCAGAAGGAGTGAATCCTGTTTCATAGTTTCAGATATTGAGATTTTTAAAGATGTCTCCCATGAATTTTTTTTTTGGTCCTTGTTATTTTTTTCTGATATGTATTTCTGATTTAAAAAATTTTCAGACTGGGGCACAGTATGATTTGCTGTTTGTCTTCTCATGTCATTTATTTTACATTGTTTTCTTGGAAAAATTGGAATTTTTTTGAAAGATGAATTTTTTTTTTTTTTTTTTTTTTTTTTTTTTTTTTTTTTTTTTTTTTTTGAGACAGAGTCTCGCTCTGTCCCCAGGCTGGAGTGCAGTGGTGCGACCTCAGCTCACTGCAACCTCTGCCACCTGGGTTCAAGAGATTCTCCTGCCTCAGCCTCCTGAGTAGCTGAGACTACAGCTGCGTGCCACCATGCCCAGCTAATTTTTGCATTTTTAGTAGAGATGGGGTTTCACCATGTTGGCCAGGATGGTCTCAATCTCTTGACTTCATGATCCACCCACTTCAGCCTCCTGAAGTGCTGGGATTACAGGCACGAGCCACCACACCTGGCCAGAAAGATGAAATTCTTGGTGAACATTTTTAACTTGAGTTGAGCAAATTGACATGTTGTTCAGTTCCCAGACAGATGAGTTGTAATTGACTTCCTCCAGGGACTGCAGCATAATTTTCAGGGGAGATTGAAAAGCAGTTTGACTTAAACCAATATGTATTTTAAGAAGTTAGAAAAAGGACAGCAAAATAAATCCAAATAAAAGTAGAAGGAAAGAAATAATGAAGGTGAGAGTAGAAATTATTAAGATAGAAAACACACATAAAATAAAAAGGATAAGCAAAACCAAAAGTTTGCTATTTGAAAATACTAACAAAATTGATGAAGAAATCAGTTGGCAAAACTGATCAAGAAAAACAAGCGAGGTTGCTCTTATTTTCTACTTTATTCATTTAAGGCTATAATTTTCCCTCTTACAAACTACTTTGGCTGCAGCCCACAAGTTTTAAAAATACATTTCTTGTTAGCATTACATTCAGACTTAATTTCCAGTTCCATTATGATTTCTTCTTTGGCTTACAGATTTTTTAGGAGTATATTTCTTAATTTCCAAACATTTGGGTATTTTCTTATTTTCCATGTGATTTCAATCATTTCAAATTTGATGAGAGTTTCTTTTTGACCTGTCATATATTCCTTTTTAAAAAAATGTTTCGTTTGTGATTGAAAGACATGAATTTGGTAGAGTTCTTTATATGCCTATTGGTGTAAGTATATAATAATGTTGTTAATATCTTTTATGTTCTTCCTAATGTTTATCTGTCTATAAAAATACAGAATATTTCAATAACATAATCACAAATAACAATCAGTTTCTGAGAGAGATGACTGTACATTTGTCTGGTTCTCCTCTTTGCTTTGTAAACATTTCTCTACATATTTTGAGGCCGCATTTTTAGGTGTATACATGTTGGTCAAATAAACCTTTTATTGTCATATAGCATATTTTTAATGTCTAGTAACATTTTTTGCCCTAAAGTTTACCTAGTTTAATATTGATATAGTAGTCACACCAACACTCCTTTGGTTATTGTTTTCATAGAAGATATGTAAATACTATATATAAGATGGTATATATATTGTATGTAACTATCTTTTACTTTCTATCTTTTTTGTTCCTTATGTTTTAGACATGCATGTTATAAATTACATACTGTATCATTCTTTCTTAAACCCAATATGACCATCTTTGTCCATTAATTGGAGCATTTGACCCATTTATGCAGTGAAAGCTATTATGTTAGAGTAATCAAACTAAACTTGTGAAAACAAAGTTAGACCCCAGTTAGTAGCTTGGCTTGGGGTTGTAGACAGTAAGATTTATTTGAGCTACTGGCTGGAAAAGCCCTTCCTATGTCTCTGGATGGTACTCACGCAAGTCAGAGACAAGACAGTCCTCTGGGGCATTGCTTTTTGCTTCTGAGACAGTCATCTTATTAGATGGAGCACAGAAGATGGCAGGCAGGGGAGACCTGCCTAGTCAGCCAGATCAGCCCTATTCACCCTGACTCCTTACACATGAGAAATGTCAAGCCAGATTGCCCTCACACCCGGAATGCCCTGAGGGATGTTCTGTTCCTTCTGTAGTCCCCAGTGACTGGCAGCAAAGTGGCCATGTGCAGATTCTCAACCTTCTATGCACATTTGGGACTGTGATGTGGGAGAGAGTATTTTTTTCTATGTTTGGCCTTTATATAAGGATAATTTACTTCTGAAGGATGACAACCTTTTCCCCACTTCTATCCCAGATTTTAAAAATCTGCTGACATGATTCCAGTTCATCTGTAGCCTGTTCAAGGTTAGGGCTGATAAAGCTCCCAGTGTAGTCCTAACTATACTATTTTTATGAACCTGTACCTGTTTGTTTCTTCCATGTGGACTCTCAGCATGATGAATAAGACTGCCTCTTGTTGATCTTTGATCTCCCTTGTATCCCGGCATGCCATCAAATGATGGTGATGTGAAAATTGAATAAATAATCTAGGCAATAGGTATTTTATTGGTAGCATGGAAGAGTTCAATAATATGAGATAAAAGATTCTTTCACATCTATTCACAGACTTTTCTTTGGGAATTTATTTCTATTAAGAAGTACGACAGGCTTAATTATTATTTATAACTTCAAGTTTAAAACTATGTCTTGTTTTTGTCCCAGTTGGTAATGCAAATCCCTATTTTTCCATTAAATTCTTCTCAGCAGCTCTTTGTGTTTTTCTTCCGAGAGGAGTTGGCAGTGATAATTACTCAACATGGCAGTTACCTGGTTTGTGTCTGTTAAAATCTAACCATCTCCATGATGTTCAGGTTTCAGTAGAACGATGTGTCACCAAGAATCTTAAGCCCTTGTGGCTCAATTCTTCCTGCCAGGTAGGAGATAAATGTCTTTCAAGACATAAGATGCTTTAAAGCAAGATTATATCATCTACAATAACACTGCAAGCTCTCCAGCTATTGGCTGACATTGTTTGGAACGTGAAAGAAGCTCAACATCTCCTCCAAGCATTTAAATTATAAAGTGAGATCTGTGCCCCTTCAACCAAAACAATCATAGTATCCATGAGGACTCTGCCCTGATAAAGATAGCTGCTTGGCAAATGGGGAAGGACTATTGGAAACCAAGTGGACAAAGGCAGCTCTTTCTAAATAATGGCCTCTGAGAGAATCATGACATCATTGGTGATCATTTGGGATGCGCTCTGGGCTTTGGGTGTATAAAATGATTCATTCTAAGTTTTCAATTCATAGAGTGCTGGTAGATGTTGGGGACTTAGTTTTAGTAGAATGTAGTTGGCATCCATCCCCATGGTTGAAACAAAAAATAAATCTGGAAAGTTCTTATATGTTCTAAAGCAAAGCACTAGAGACAGGACAGAAACTACCACATATTTGATAGAGTTTCGGGATACTCTCAAGGCCTTCCTCCCTGGTATGGAACTGAGGCTGTCTCAGCCACAGACACTATTTGGGAGGTCCTCCTTTTCTGGCATTTAGAGGAAAGGAATTCATTCTGGAGTTAGAGAAGAAAGGGAAATTGATCTTGCGCACTGAGATGTTAGCAGAGCTTTACAAAGAAGCTGTAAGATTATATTAAAAAAAACTGATAATAGTAGTGCCCACAGACATACCAGGGGAAAATGGTCATAAGAAATCAGCATGATATGGTGGAGGGAGGGTTACTAATGTCAGTGTTTCTCCATGGGAACCGTGTTGGCATCTTTGGGAGGACAACTCTTCTTCCGAGGAGTGCCCTGAACAATGCAAGACATTTAGCATGCCTAGTGGTTAGGGCAGTAACACCCGCTTAGTCATTGTTTAACAGTGCTCTCTGGGGGGTGATGCTGTCCTCCATCTAGGGCCACTGGTAGGTATTCAAGAATCCTGTACCTGACTGGGCTTTGCTAGTAATAGACTGTGAGTCTCTAGACAAATCATGTTACCTACGTAGACCTTTATTTCTTCATCTGGAAAGTTAAAAGGATTGGAAGTTCTATTAAGATTTCTTTCAGCTCCAATGTCCCTTGGCTCTCTAATGTCTGAGTAAAAGAAATAGTAATGGACTTTCTGGATTCTAAAAAGAAGACTAAGTGCACCCCCAAAAATCATAAGAAAAATTTAAGTCTGAGATGATTAGCAAAGAAACTAAATATGAGTAGTAATATTTAGTGAATTATAGGCACTGTGGCTCCTCCAGGGCTGATGAGAATCTTTTTTCTTCTTATTTTTTTTCCTTCCCCGAATAGTGGCTCATTTCTATTTGTATTGGGTGGGAATGCGAAGGAGATCAAATAAAAAAAAAGGGGAGAAGAGTAAAAAAGTTGTATAATTTTAGGTGAGTTGGATAAGAAATAATTTATAATGTCATTGCTAGCCTACTGTTTATTTCATTTTTAACATCTCCCCTCTTCCACCTTAGCCCTCCCTCCAAGGGCCAGGCTTTTATCACTGGGATCATTTGATAAAAGTCCTGCTTTGCTGTGTGAGATTGCAAAAAGGATCTCTGTACCCAGGAACATTCTCACCATTTCCAAAGTATCCAATTTTTGTCTCACTTTCTTGGTAGAAACGTTTCCCCTTGGGGTGTTCTTACTCACTTGAGTGCTTTAAGTCCACATTAATACACTTATTTAACTAGACCTTTAATCAATATTTCATGGGATGTATTCAGGAGACCGATTTAATCTCTTTTAGTCTCTGCAGGTGCAGGAGTGAGAGAAAGCACTGGCCCGAGAAGACAGGCATCATTTACACACAAAGGAAGATGTTCCTATCGATCATGGGCTTGTTGGGATAATAATACTTGTGATGAAGAATTTATAGGAAAAGGACAAGGCATTTTATGTTTTACAGAACGGGATTTTTGGATCCTTAAATATGTATCAGAGTACCATTATTGAAGGAGTCAAGTATGACCACTAGATTGACTTCCTGGCAAGAAAAAACACTAATAAAAATAAAACAACTTAAATAGCCAGAAAAATTGGGACCACAAATGATTCCACTATTTGTAAACTGGGATATTCTGAAGAGATCTTGGACTTCTATCACCCATGGACAAATAAGACTCAATGAGTGGGAAGGTTAGAGTGGTGTTTAGAATGGTAATTTCTTTTTGGTAATGTTTATAGTATGGTGGTATGTAGCCTGGGATTTGGAATCAAGAGGTCTTAGCTCAAATTCTGGTTCTAACACTGATTATCTAGAGTGGACGTTTTATTTTACATCTTTCAAATGTCACTTCCTGAGCTATAAAATATTTGATTAATACCTACCATGTGTTAAGCACTTATGGTGTGCAAGGTACCCATCTACATTCTTAACATATATTATCTTTTGTAATCCTCAAAATAATCTTCAGAGAAAAACACTATTGATTACTGTAGCCATGTATGAAGTCTGTAGAGTGGATTTTTTTTCACTTTTTTCTTCTATTTCAAGTTTTAGTTCCTTTGTCTTTTCACACAAATTTTAGAATAAGTTTGTCTTATTACCTTACTGGGATTTTGATAGAAATTGCATTCAATCTATGGATCGATTTGGGGAGAAATAACATCTTTACCATGTTTAGTTTTCCAATCCATGAAAATGGTATGTCTATTTATTTCAATCTTTGATTTCTTTCATCAGCTTTTTGTAATTTTCAAAATACAAATCTTGTACATTTCTTGTTAGATTTATATGTAACTACTTCATTTTTTGGAGTAATTATAAATGGTATTGCATTTCCTAATTTCTGTTTTTACGTATTCATTTCTATAGAAACATGATTGATTTTTGTTTGTTGTTCTGGAATTTTGCAACTTTGCTAACCTCACTTATTAATTCTAGGATTTTTGTCAGTGAATTCTTGGGATTTTCTATGTAGACAATCATTTTATCTGCAAATAGGGGAAGTTTTATTTCTTCATTTCCAACTCATATGTCTTTTATTTCCTTTTCTTACCTTATTGTGCTGGCTAGGACTTCTAGTATTATATTGAGTAAGAGTGGCAAAAGTTGATGTATTGTAAATATTTGTTAATTTCCTGTATATTATCATAATGTTTTCATATCCTAAAACAGACAAAAAACCCTTTTTGACCAGGGCCAGACTGCCCCTCCTGGGGCTAGCCAATTTAGTCAGGAGCATACCTTTGATATGCAAACTCACTAATTCACGGCCACATCTCCTCTAACTGGCTGTACACCCCAGATGGCAATATTCCTCTGTTTTAACCATCTGAGAGCCAGGTGCCAGGCAACTAGGGACCACCCCTGTGGCTTAAAGCCTGCCAACATTACTTAAGGTAGCCAGTCCTAAACTGTTCATTCTGCTCCATCTTGCCTTCCTCTCAAAAACCCCGACGAAGACAGTGGCCTAAACCTTTCCCCTTCTCCTATCTTCTGCCTCCTGACTACTCCAATGCCTTTCCCATGTGACCCTGCATGGATTGCCATGCCTCCTATCTCTAGGACCTGAGAGTATAATAAACTTTGCCTTTCTCAATCTCTCCTTTGTCTTTCATACCTATCTGAAAATCTCATAAAAGAATACAAAACAACCAACATCCTTGCTATGTTTCCAATCTTAGGGAGAATGCATTCAGATTTTTACTATTAAGTATAATGTTAGTTGCACGATTTTTGTAGATATTCTTTATCAAATTGAGAAAATCCTCCTCGATTTCTGGTTTGCTGAGAGCTTTTTATCATAAATGGATGTTGATTTTGTCTAATTTTTTTTTGCATCTTTTGATATGAGCATAAGCTTTTCCTTATTTAGTTTGCTAATATAATGAACTGCATTAATTGGTTTTTAAATGTGAAACTACATTTGCATTATTGGGAAGAACTCCACTTGGTTGTGCTGTATTATTATTTTTATATATTGCAAGATTTGATTTGTTAATGCTTTGCTGAGAATTTTTAAATCTATCTTCATGGGAGACATTGATCTGTAGTTTTCTCATAATATCTTTGATTTCAGTATTGAGATTTTAAAAATTTAAATGTCACATTTTTGAGCTGGTGTATAGTAAAGCTATTAATTTTTGTTCTATGTTGTTCTATGTCAGCCAGCTCCTTGAAATTGTGTTTTAATTCTAATACTTTTTAAAGTGGTTTCTTGAATGTTCTACGTAGACAATTGTTAGACAATTATAACTTTTGTTTTTAAAAACACTTTGGGGCCGGGTGCGGTGGCTCATGCCTGTAATCCCAGCACTTTGGGAGGCCAAGGTGGGCAGATCACCTGAGATCAGGAGTTCATGACCAGCCTCACTAACATGGCGAAATCCCTTCTCTACTAAAAATACAAAAATTAGCTGGGGGTGGTGGTGCATGCCTGTAATCCCAGCTACTCGGGAGGCTGAGGCAAGAGAATCACTTGAACCCAGGAGGTGGAGGCTGAGGTGAGCCAAGATCGTGCATGGCACTCCAGCCTGGGAAACAAGAGTAAAACTCTGTCTCAAAAAAGCAAAACAAAACACTTTGATCTCTCCCCAGTTCCCAACTTGATACACTTTATAGTTGTTCTTGTATTTGTGCATCATCTAGTGCCTCTCAAATCTTTACAACAATTTTAGTAATTTAAAGTTTTGCATGGTATTTGTACGTAGCATTTACTGGCAAAATTAACCTCCTACCTACCTGTAGTTGTATTTCTGTTTTCACTTGTAATTTTTGCAACTGTGCGCTCACTCTTCTGTCTCTCTCCTGACTGGACACATCAGAACTTTAACTTTTTAACTGACCTTAAAAATAACAGCCTTTAATTTTATCATGATCTATTCTTTTT
Source organism: Symphalangus syndactylus (assembly GCF_028878055.3). Taxonomy (NCBI): domain Eukaryota; kingdom Metazoa; phylum Chordata; class Mammalia; order Primates; family Hylobatidae; genus Symphalangus; species Symphalangus syndactylus. The sequence goes on along the minus strand of NC_072431.2, from coordinate 95,144,328 downwards.
GTAGATTTTTTATTTTATTAATTTATGTTCTTATTTTTAATTAATTTCTTCTTTAGGCTGGCTGTGGTAGCTCACACCTGTAATCCCAGCACTTTGGGAGGCCTAGGCAGGAGGAACCTTTGAGGACAGGAGTTCAAGACCAGCCTGGGCAGCATAGCAAGATTCTGCCTCTATAAAAAATTTTTAAAAATTAGCTGAGCATTTTGGTGTGAGCCTATAGTTCCTTGCTATTCTGGAGGCTGAGGTGGGCTCACTTGAGCCCAGGAGTTTGAAACTTCAGTGAGCCATGATCATGCTAGCACCCTCCAGCCTGGGTGAGAGAGTGAGACTTTATCTCAAAAACAACAACAACAAAAAAACACCTCCTCATTTAATTTTTTAGCTTCATTTATTGAATGTTTAGTTTATTTGTTTTCAGGCTATTGATTTTTCTTTGAGCACTCTTTGGACACATTTCATAGATATCAAAATATTATGTTTTTATTATCTAAATAGCTTAGAATTTCAATTTTGTTTTTGTCTTTAATGCAAGAATCATTTAGAAGTTTTTAAAAATTTGTGAGTGGATAGTTTTTTTGTGTGTCAAAACTTAAAATAATCCTGATTTCATTGCTTTGTAGTCAAAGAATACGGCCTGAGTGACTTCTGTTAATGGAGTTTATAGGGATTTCTTGTGGCCTAATACAAATCAATTTTTATTCCCATAGATATTTGCAGAGAATTTTCCAATTTGGAGATAGAAAATTCTATATATATGCAGATACATACAGATATACATTTCCATGTTTATAAAAATTTTAAGAACAGTCACTCAAGTTATTAAAAGATAGTGCTCACCAAAGAAGATTTACAGATGGCAAAGAAGCATATGAAAAGATGCCCCACATCATATGTCATTAGGGAAATACCAATTAAAACAAAACATACCTATTAGAATTGCCCAAATCAGAACACTGACAACACCAAATACTGGCAAGGATGTGGAGCAACAGGAATACTCTCTCTATATATATACATAGATATATAGAGGTATATATCTGCATATATATCCAAATATCAAACTAAATTGTTCAGTCCTCTGTATACTTACTTTTAAAAAGTCTTTCAAAGTTTTTCCACTACTATTGTAATTTTGTGAATTAGTGCTAATACTACCATCAGCATCATTATATATTTCAATGCAATACTTTTTTTGTACACAACTATTTTATCTATATTTTGAATTTTTGTCTTTTAGCATTGTAAAAAAATCTCATTTTCTTATTTAAGGCCATTTGCCTCTAAATCTATTTTGTCTACCACTAAAATTGTCATTTCTGTTTTCTTTGTGTTAATGTTGGCTTGGGATCTCTTTGATTATCATTTTATTTTCAGTTCCTCTATATGAGTTAATTTTAGTTGTATTATAGCATAAGACAGTTTTCTAAAATAGGAATTTGATCTATTCACATTTATTTTGATCATTAATATACTTGGACTTAATTACTTCGATGTTATTTTATATATTCTATTTACCATGTGTCTCTACCATTTTCACATTTTTCTGTGTTTACTGGTTGTATGGAGTTTTCTTTTTCTTTTTCTTCCCCCTTAGGTGAGTTGAAAATTTGCACTATTTGCTTTCCTTATAAACAGACTTTATTTTTTAGAGCAGTGTTAGGTTCCTGGCAGAACTGAACAGAAAGTATGGAGTTCCTGTATGCCCTCTGCCTGCACACATGCACAGCCTTCCTCACTGTCAACAACTCCCACCAGAGTACTGCATTTGTTACAACCGATGAACCTACACTGATGCATCATTATCATCCAAAGTCCACAGTTTACATTAGGGCTCACTCTTGATATACATTCTGTGGGTTTTGACAAATGCATAATGACAGGTATCCACCATTGTAGTATCACACTGAATAATTTCACTGTCTAAAAACCTTCTGTGCTCCACCTGTGTATCCCTCTCTGCTCCTTAGTCTCCAGCAACCACTGATTTTTTTTTTTTAACTGTCTCTGTAGTTTTGCATTTTCCCAAATGTCACACAGTTGAAATCATACAGATGTAGCCTTTTCGGATTGTTAGATTGGCTTCTTTTACTCAGTAATATGCCTTTAAGTTTCCTCCAAGTCTTTCCATGGCCTGATAGTGCATTTCTTTTTAGCCTGAATAATATTCCGTTGCCTGAATGCACTACAGTTTATATTATCCATTCACCAGCTGAAGGACAACTTGGTGACTTTCAAGTTTTGGCAATTATGAATAAAACTGCTATAAACATCCATGTTTATAGTTTTTGTGTGGACATAAATTTTCAACTCATTTGAGTAAATACCAAGGAACCTGATTGTAGTAAGTGAGTATATTTAATTTTGAAAAAAAAGTCAAACTGTCTTCCAATGTAGACACACCATTTTGCATTCCTACCAGCAATGAATGAGAGCTCCTGTTGCTCTACATCCCTGCCAGTACTTGGTGTTGTCAATGTTCTGATTTGGGCAATTCTAATAGGTATGTATTGTTTCAATTGGTATTTCCCTAATGACATATGATGTGGGGCATCTTTTCATATGCTTCTTTGCCATCTGTAAATCTTCTTTGGTGAGCACTATCTTTTAATTACTTGAGTGACTGTTCTTAAAATTTTTATAAACATGGAAATGTATTTACTGCATACTTAAATTATAAAAGCAGCACAAACTTGTTTAAAAATCTATTAATATAGAAGTCTAAACAGTAAAAGTGGAAGTCTGCACACTGCGGGACAATCATTAATAAATATACTTCCAAACTTACTGATGCATAAATAAGTATACGTATAATTTTCTATATAAATATGACTATACTACATATGGTATAATATATTTAGTCCCTGCCCCTACAAATTTTGTGTGTAGTTGAAATCATATCTAATTTATTTCAAGACTGCTCACCTTTTAAAAATATTTTGCCTTAATATTACTAACAATGGCATCAAAATCACAGCCACATTACAATTCTTTAGCCCTAGTTAATCTTCTGCCATTATGTTTACTTACCAGCAAGGCTTTTATTTGAAGTCTTCCTCTTTGTTGATTTTACTTATTGTTTTGCTGAGGAATTTTCTTGCATTTTTTTTTTCAGAAAGGGCACATGTATGATGAACTTTTAAAGCCCTTGCCTTTCTTTACACATATTAATTTTAGCCTACCTGCTAAGTAATAATTTCATTGTCTTCTAGCATTCTGTGTTGCAAAAATAAAGTTGGGCATTGGTCAAATACTATTTCCTTTGTAAATAACTCATTCTTTCATCTTCAAGATTAGTTTAGAAATATAATATACAATTAGGTAAATTTCTTTATTCATCACTTTTGTTCAGTAGTCAATAGTGAAGTCTTAAATCTTTATTCATTTCAGTAAAATTGTCCTCTATTATTTCTTTAATTTTGTTCCCTCTTCTCCAGTCTGCCTTTTCTTTCTTCTCTTTCTGTTAAGTAGATAGTTTGGTGAATTTCTATTAAGTGAATCTTCTAAATATATTCCCTAAGCCTTTTTTGTAATTTTTTTATTTCTTTGTTTATTATTCTATTTTCTGGGATATTTCTTTATATTCCAGATCTCTAATTTGGTCCTTGGATGGTCCATTTTATTACTTTACATTTTAGAATTTCTTTTGACCAATTACATCTTATTTTTTTATTACTACTTTAAAAATAGCACCCTGCTCTTCTTCCATGAATAAAACTTCTTCCTGAGAGCTTCTGAGGATGCTATTTAGAAATTTCTTTTCTGTTTTTCATAGCTTTTGCTTTTTTCAATTTCTTCAACATTTTTTCTGCTTGTTCACTTTGGCTCTTTTCATTGGTGTTGGTGTTTCTCAAAGGTCTAGTAATCTTTAATTGCCCGTTTTTATTTATAAATGCATGGATTGCATTTTTTCTTGGGCATATTTGTATTCATACTAGATTTCTCCCCGAATGGAAGGAATGAGTAGAGGTTGGGCCTCATAATGGGCATATTTCTCTTTTAGAGTGAAAGAGGGAGGGAAGTCAGGGTCTTATAACCTTGCCAAACCAAAGAAGACTTTACCCTGCTATTAGAAAACTTTTTAGTGCTTTCATTCCTGAAAGAGCCCCATTTCTTACCTATCTACCTACGCTGCATGGTCCATTATACAGGACTAGAATTTCCTGGAGCTCTACTCTACTTTTCTCTTTTTTTCCAAACTCAAAAATTTCCTCTCCATCCCCTCCTCCCAACAGAGAGGTCTTGCCTCCATGGGAAGCTGGCAGACACCAGGGCCGGCCTCTCATCTACATGCAGAGGTGCATGGGGACAGCAGCCCCACTGCTCTGCCAGCAGTCTTTTACTTAATTTTTCTGAGGATTGCCCTGCAGCCAGGGACTACTCCACCTTCCTGTGCTAGTATTCTCTTGAGTTTGGAGGTTCCAGAATCCTTGGGAAGAGCAGCTCTGTTCCCTGCAACAGCCCCTTTTTGTTGTTGCAGTTTTGTTTCATTCTGATTTCTCTATCAATTTGATCTTATTAATTTTCTGACTTCCAGAAATTCTCCCAAACATATGGTCCACTGGCGGTATCCTTTCCTGTTCCCCAAGCTGTTGCAAATTTATTTTTTAATTATATCATTTGTGTCATTTCAGATGAATTTTGGGAGAGAGAGGAGGTAAATATTTGTCATCAGTCTGTCACATTGAACTGGAAATCTTCACCTAGTTTTAATCCGTAAGTAAGGTTCTGCAGGCTTAGCAATTGGAAGCTGTCACCAGTATCTAGATTCTGGTTTTAATTGTCTTTTAATTTCTAATGAAATGTCTATATCAGGAGTTCTTTAATTTAAATTTCTTTTAATTTCTAAATGAAATGTCTATATCAGGAGTTCTTGTTCTAGGGTCCATGGATTCCCTAGAGATCAAAGAAGTCCCAATCTATCCTCTAGAGGGCTTTCAGAAGAACGAATTAGAATAAAACCCTTTAAAAGTATTTATTCATGGACATCTTAAAATGAGATAAATAAGACCTAAAACCACACATATTCTTCAGGGAAATTTTATACTAGGTGATTGTCTCCAGCATTATACTATGAACAATTTTAAACATATAGAAAAGTTGAAAGACTTGTACAACAAACACCCATATACTCACTCAGATTCTATAATACATTTAACTTTGAGTGGTTTGTATTACATCTATCTATCCCTCTATCCATTCAAAAATTCTTTTTTCCCTTTTTATGTATTTCCAAGGAAGTTACATACATTAGTGCACGTTAGAAGATATTTTTAAAATGTCAGTCCATATTCTCTGACTTCCTTTCCACTCTTTTTTCTTTCTGTCATCACATTCTCATACCAGCAAGAGGTGAGCTTCTCTCTGGACACCAGGGCGGTCCTTGCTTCGTTGGCTAGGGTGGATGTTTAGACATGCAAACCAAACCGGCTGCTTTAAGGGCCAGCTGAAGGTCAACTCTTCTATAAAGACTTGACCAGATGGGTTGGCAATCCTTTCTCCTGTGATCTCAGAAACTTCAGGCACATCTCTGTGCATAGTGGATGCACTTGACAGCAATAACTTAAGAAATGAGGATTGCCACATGAAGGTTGCTGAGAGGAGGGTGCTAAGTGAAAATGCTATATAAACTGCATGCTTCTTATAAGAGTAGATAAGAAGTTGCAGTTCTCCTGTCCAGCCCGGCACCACTGGACTGCCCTGTAAGTTCCCCCAAATAAACTCCATGTTTCATTCACTGGCTCTGGGTTCTCTCCTTTCACCTCTTGAACCTGGTGCCATCTCTACTGAAGTTAACAGGGGCCCAGCAGGACACTCTGTTAAGCTAATCATCAGACTGGTGTTGTGATTCTTCCTTTATATGAACATCTTCCCTTCTGACTATAGTATACTATGCATGTATGTGTCTGTGTGTTTACATGTGCACTTGTGGGGAACAGTGGGTTAGTGGCTAGGTCTTATTTATCTCTGTATTCAAGTGCTAAAACAGTTCCTGGAATATATTAAGTGAATAATCAGTGGATGAACAAATGAATCAATGCTTGCTCGACTAGAATAGACAAATCAGTTCAAAACTGTTTTTGTGATCATCGCATTTTGACTTGATAGGTTAAATTAGAATGATTGCTTTGCCTAAGAGTGTTTGTAGTCTACACAGTTGGTAAGGTTTTGGCATCATGTCTAAAGAAAGTAAGAAGATGGCCCATGTGAGACTCTTTACATGATTCCAGGTTTAACACTCAACATCCAGAGTAGATAATACTGAAAGAATGGAATGAATCTAGCAGATCATAATCTCAGGCTCATGGCCAAACCTAATGTTGCCTGTTTGGCTTTGCCATTGTCATCAGAAACTTTATATATATATAAATTTATATATATTTATATATATTTTCATTAGGAATAATAGACCCCATGCCATTGTAAAGAAATTGTTTCTGATTTTCACTTTTCCTCATTGATACGGTTTGGTCCTGTGTCCCCACCCAAATCTCATCTCAAATTGTAATCCCCATGTGTAGAGGGAGGGACCTGGTGGGAGGGTATTAGATCATGGGGGGATTTCCCCCACGCTGTTCTCATTATAGGGAGGGAGTTCTCATGAGATCTGATGCTCTAAAAGTGGCAGTTTTCTCCTGTGGTCTCTCTTGCTCCTGCTGCCTTGTGAAGAAGGTGTCTTGCTACCCCTTTGCCTTCTCCATGATTGTAAGTTTCCTGAGGCCTCCTCAGCCATGCAGAACTGTGAGGAAATTAAACCTCTTTCCTTTATAAATTTCCCAGTCTCAGGTATTCTTTCCAGAAGTGTGAAAATGGACTAATACACTCATTTTTAAAAGTTTTCCAAGGTTAATTTTAGTAACTGATTTAACAATACCTATCTCAATAGCTGAAGTGAAATCTTGCATCTTGCCCCAGCCACCCTACATGCCGTGCTTTCCTTTGAGCTTAGGTGATCCAAGAGCCATTCACACAAAAGAAACTCAGACAGGTGTTAAGTAGGAACCAACATCTATTGATGACTTGACACTATGCTAGGTAGTTTACATTGGTTGTTTTTGTCTCAAATCTCCTCCAATTGAGGGGAAATTGGATTAACTGGCTGAAATCATTCAGTTGAAAGATCTGCATGGTTAATGGTCATTGGTTGCTTGCTGACTTGAGACTACGGGACTGTTCCTCCCCTTTCAGGTTTGTCTTGATGGTTTAATATTAATACTGAAGAGCAGTCCCAGAAAACTAAGCCACCAAATCAGGCCCACAAGGGGTACTGAGCTCACTTCAATAAATAAAATAAAAGAGTACTTCAGTGTGATCTCTGGTGGACAAGGTCAGGGGAAGACCTGGGCCGAGCTTTTGTTTTGTGCTCAAGTCATAGTTACCTGATCTTTAAGTCAAGGATGCAGACCCATTCACTCTCCACAGGTAGCTTGTATCCCTCTTGCTTTTTTTTTTCTTTTTTTTGGTAACCATAGGAGTTCATTTTACCAAAGATAACAAATGTGGCCCTGGAGGAGATTTAAGGAAGCAAGTGTGATTCACCCTAGGAGAACTAGGTCCTTCCTGAGCCCAGTACACCTGCAGGAAGCACCCCAGAGGCCTGCCCCATCCTGTGGCTTGACGGCATCTCCAAGCACCATTCAGTGGCTGGTTTCCCTAAGATGCAGCTTTGGGGCAGTCTGCCTGTGAGAGTAGATAAGAAGTGAGCTTAGCGGCATCTTTTATCAGCTGCTTATGTTCACAGAGGCCAGATGATCTTCAAGGAGTTGCTTAGAGATTTAAAGCACTGATGTGACAAGGATGCTTTGATTCCAACGTCTCAGCCATCTCCCTGCAGCCAGTGTTTACATAAACTTGAAAAAACCTGCCACTACTGTTCATCACCCTCGTTTTTCAACCTTAATGGTAATTACATTCCAAGGACTAGGAGAGATTTTCCCTCTCCTTCAAGTCTGGGGTTAGATACTCCATTTGACGTGGCATTAGAGCTTTGGAACCCAGTGCTGGGGGCAGGGGCGGGGTGAGTTGAAGAAGACGCTGCTTTCTGATAGGGTTTTTAAATCAATTCTTAGAAAGCTTTAGCATGTTTATTTATTGTTTACTTTTTTATTATTGTGTATGCAGAGTTTTGACTTAAACTTGAAACTTATTTTTGCTTGAATGTACCAAAACTTTGCATGTAATTGAAATTCAAAAATGAAAGTTGTGGCTTTCTCCCTGTACTCAGTGAAGTTTGTGATTTCTTCTTCCCAAGCCCCTGGCCTCCTATTATTTCCCTCACCATGCTTCACTCTCAAACTCAGCTCTTGTCTTCTCTCTTTGTAGCCCTTCTTTACAATGGCAAAGATGGGGCTGTGAAGGAGAGAGATCTGTCTCATCCATTCAGAATCCCAAATCAAGACAACAGGAAGGAACGTTAAGAATGGAGACTGCTCCCCCCAAATCAAGGACATATGCTTGCCCTTTGGCCAGCTTTACATGTCTCTCCCTTACCCTCCATGTCCAATGGGCCTTGAATGTCCCTACCACCATCTCTTTTTCTTCCTCAATCTATCTTTATCCCATTGCAAGTGCACATTTTCCTTTAAGAGAAAAGGAAAAACAAAAGACTTTGGGTGGGGAAATAGAGTAGCATGTGATGATGCAATTGGTTTTTTGTCTCTTCTCCACTCTCTGTTTCTAACTAAGCCCTAAAAGATGGAGTTGGCCGGCTCCAGTAGACCAGATCTTGGATTTTGAGCAACCTGGTAGTCTCTGATCTCCATTTGGCACAATGGGTGCCACTGAACACTGGCCCTGACCTGGTGCCTTGGCCAGCCCTGCCCCTAGGGTGATCATTGGGATGGTGCCAAGAGCTGTGGGCACAGCCACCCAGATGAAAGAAATTTGGGTCCTGTTTCTAGAATCCAGAGCAAGGATGCTGGTGGAAACTTTCCTCTCCTCTCAATGGCCAGTCTCTGGCAGACTTCTTCTTCATTTGCCCAGGAAAGCCAGCTTTCAACAGCACAGAATTTCAAGAGGTTTCATCCTGCTCTGGTATGCAAGGGTTGGCCCAGAGAAGAACTCCTGACTTTTCTTAAAATCAATTCTGCTTGGCTGGAAATATGTACTCCATAGGGTTTGGTAAACAGATCCTGGCATTTTTCAACTTGCCTATCTTAAATGGAAATGCAGATGCAGATCCAAGTTTTGTGGGGCCTGAAAGCTCACATAATTTTTAGGGGTTCTCTTTAAGAAAAATCATAAAAACAAAATCAGGTACTCAACTTCCTCTTACGCATATCCCCAAAATGCCCATGAACTTTTCTATATCACTGACCTGATCGGGGGTGTGTTGAAGTAGAAGACGGAGTGGGAAGAGACAACAGTCTTGAAAATTGAGTTAAAATGTCTTACTTCATCAGCTTACATAAACTAACAATGTATGATCAGATGGGCATGTTGTTGGGGTTCCGCCCAAGGCCCAGGCAGGGGCATGCCAGTGAGGGCCCTGCAGCTCATACTTCATCCGCTTCACTGTAAGTCAGTTTCTGCAGGGATGCTTTCCTCTTAGATAAATGAAACACCCTTTCCTCCTCCCCAATTACATTACTTTATGTTTCTAAAATTGCCTTTCAAATGTTCTTCATACAATTTAACAATATGAATCAAGAGCCTGATAATATTCATGCTTTAGCCCAGTAATTCTATTTTGCAATCTAGTATAAGAAAAATGACTAGATCATGGAAGGACTTTATGCACAAAGATGTCTATTGCAGCATCATATATAATAACCAAGAATTGGATAGGCTTTAATGACAACATAGGAATGACTAAGTAAAACATGACATATTCATATTGTGGAATATTATACAACTAGTGACAATGAAGTTTTTACAAACTGCTTATAATAATGTGGGAAAACGCTAATATACTAATATCACAAAATAGCAGCACACGAAAGTGACATAAGCAGTATATTTAAAGAGCCAATTGGTAACATTGAGTTTCTAGCACTTGAAAAATATTGTTGCATTCATCACACATATCTTCTTCAATGAGCAAACAAAAGTTCTGAACCCCTTGGGTCCTTGGAATTTCCAAAATTGAAGGCCACTCTAAAAGAAACTCTCATTTTAAAATAGCCTCTGATTTTATGTTATTTTCTAAAGGTAATTCTTGATGTTTATGCAATTGTAAGAATCAGTACTTTTATTTACTGCTTATAGAAGAATAATACATATACTGATAAAAATGTATTTATACCCTTTTATGCAGTCATTCTAATCCTGAGCATCTATTCCAAGGAAATTACCAGGAATATAGAGGCACTATGTGCAAAGATGCTAATTGCAATGAAATATAATAAGAAGGCATTACAACTTATCAATCTAACAGTAGAGGAATTATTTTTTAAAATCTCAGTGTACATCTATAATGGCATATTATCCATGGAAATAGTAAAATAGAGAAGAAAGAAAAAATATAAAACAAAGATAAAGACATATAATAGAGCTCCTAAGTAGGGTGAATACAAAAATACATATTAAAGAGCTTATTTTCTTTACAAGCTCTAATACATATCAGCCACTGTTCTAAGCTCATATGAAGCTATTTAAACTTCCTAACAATCCCATGAGGTTATTTCTATGGTAATCCCCGTTTTTGGTTGGAGAAAGAGTACAGACAAGTTAGGTAACCAGCCACAGATGCCACAAATCATGCAGCTGGTAAGTGGTAGAGCCCCAGTCCTCGCTCTGCAATCCAGCTTGGATGTCCCCGCTTGCATCTTCTATGCGGTACGACTCCAGAGTTAGCTCTAAGCTTTCTAGCAACCAACATGAAAGTGAAAGCCAGATAACTTCCTTGAGTCAATGTGAATAACAGGGGAATAAAATGATTTAGTATAAGTGATTCCTGACACTAAGAGAAAAAATCTCTTCTGAACACCACATAACTAGAATGCAGTGTTGCTTACAACTGGAGTAGAGACCACACCATGCTTTAGGTACCATTTTTGATACTCTTTCTTCATTGTGTGCCAAGCCAAAGGATCCTTCAGCAAGAATGACTCTATAGGGGATAGGTGGAAGTGGGGGAGCAATATTGTAATGCCCAGGTGCTTTCTTTAATGAGATGACTTAATTCAAGAATAAATTAAATAATTTCTGGGAAAAGAAAAAGAGTATATTCATGATGCAGTACACTGTACTCCAGAAACATTGCTTCTCTCAGTCTGGCTTTTGATAGAGTGTAAGTCACTGCTTTAGCATTGTAATCCTATTTACCTTCACAATTCTGTTTAGGGAGGAAACATAGCTATATTAGCTAATTAAAATGGAGAGGTAAAGGGGCTTGCCACAAGCTGCACCCAAGTGTTCTAACCCTTACCTTAGGATTGTCACCATAGATCAACTGTGAAAAAAGTCACCGTCCTGGGTCTATTACTCTCAGATAGCCCCTTGAGGCCTACGCGAATCCCTTTGTTCTCAGGGTGAGCTGCCAGAGCGGCCCATGTCCATGTGCCATGTGGAGCAAGCTCCTTCCCTCTCAGTCACTGGGGGAGAGAATGTAACTTGCAAATGGAGAAAAATAGAAGTCAAAACACCCAACACGATATTCATCCTATCCCCATCTATAGCTCTCCCCTATAGAACCCTGGCAAAAAAAAAGAGAAAAAGTCAAAAGAAAGGCAAATGTGATGGAACCTAATATCCACTGGTGCCAACATTAAACCAGTTCTTCCCTCTACTCCCAGTTCCCAAGCCGGTAAGGAAGGAGTCGAGTAGAGAAACCATGTGCTTGTGAATGACGCTCCAGCCACGGCCTGCCTCTCTCAACCAGTCAAACACAGAGTCAGAGCAAAAACAAACACGCAAGAGAGCGGGACTCTTTGTTTATGGTTTTAATCCTTTTAAATAAAAGGCAGAGGAATGTGTGCGCCGACTCCAAATATAACACAGAGCCCATGAAGCAGTGAATGAACAGTAGCTCCCGTCTCTGCAGCCACTGGCTTTGTTCTGGGTGCTACCAGCATAAATACTCTATTCCATTCATTGAGTGTCCAAAACTTGGAGTTCATGCTCTTTCTTTTGGTTTGGTTGCTGGTGGCTCCCATTCCATACCAGACATCATTATTATAGGGTCCCATCTATGATGTAGGCGCCACTCTCATTTGACTGTGATGTTTTCTATTTTCACCCATCATGGACATGTTTTCTTTTGGAATTCAATCTAACCAGAGAAGAATCTCTTTTCAGTATAGATTGCTATGCAAACTGCTTCCCTACAGACTTTTGTATTTAGTGTAGCAGGGAGTCGATTTCATTTCATTAGGGATAAGACCTGATCCTGCGATCTTGATCATTTTAGCCATTGCCATAGAAATCCAGTTCTTTCCATCCGTCTACACACACATCCACACATCCACACCTGCCAAGCACTGGGCCCTTCCTCCTGACTAGGGCCTTTTACATGACCCCTCTCACTCACCACCACTTTTCCTGAGAGGAGTCCAGGCCCCTCACCTCACCTACACCCCCAACTATCTTTTGTGGCCTAGACACTTTTGGAACTGTACTCCTAGCTCGTTTAACTGATAGACAATTTCAGTGTGTAGTTATTGGTGAATAGTAATGGTGTAAGATCATGCTTCTCAAATTGTATTGCATACAAAGGGCACTCAGGATGTTTTAAAAAGGTAAATTTCTAAGCCTTTGTCCATAGGAATTCTGATTCTTTAATTCTTACTCCTAATTTTGTTTGGTTTTGATTTAAATCAAAATAATACATGTGCATAGTTAAAAATCAGATAATACTGGATGACGGCGTTCTGCTTGCAATGACAGCAGTCTAGATTCAGAACCATGCTCCCCCGATAACAACTAGAAAAACTAGACAAAATGTAAAAGAAAAATAGTCTGAAGTCCTCAGCAAAGAACTATGGAGCTAGATGATGGAAGAAGAAGGAAGCTCAGCTAGGTGACCTGGCAGTTAGGGCCACATTTTCCCTGGAGGTATTTGCAGATTCAGAAGAGGCAGCCAAAATTTATCAAGCTTAGTAGAACTTTCGAGACAGTCATGTGGCCAGGGGATTAAGTTGAAGTTTAGATCCCACCAAAAAAGCTTTGCGATGAGACCTGGAATGGGTACCTGTGGGAGTAAGTCCATCAGAGAGCAGAACACTGACGGCCGGGTGCAAACAACTTCATTAAGTGGTGGGGGTAAAGCGAGGACGGCAGGATTTCCCCTAGCACAGCTGTGTACTAAAGGCAAACCAAAACACCTTTCTGGATGATAATAGCATCATTTTAGACTTTATCTTTACAGTTCTTCACAGATAATGTCCAGCATGCAATTACAACCAACCAGGTGCAGCATATCTGAATACAAACAATTAAGAGGAAAAACAACAATAGAGACAAATCCACAGGATATCCAGATAATAGAGTTATTAGATACAGACTTTAAGATAATTTAGCTGATATGTTAAAGGAAATTAAAGACAAGATTTAAAATGTTAGCAGACACGTGAAATAGTCTTACTTAGCTCTTGAATGGCCAGATAAATATTAAAGAAATAGAAACCATAATTTAAATTTTTCCACAAATAAAACTTCAGCTTCATCATGGCTTTACTGAAGACTTCTACCCACCCAGTTAAAGAGGATGTGAGACCAGTGTACCCAGACATTTCCAGAGAAGAGAAAAAGAGTGGACACCTCCCAAATCATTTTATGAGGCATTACTTTCATAGCAAAACTAGACAAAATTGGTACAGAAAGAGAAAATTATAGGCTAATCTCATCCTTGAAAATAGATAGAAAAATTAAAAATAGATGGTAACTAAATATTAGCATACTGGACCTGGTGATAAAAAAAAAAAAGGAATCATACATTCCAACCAAATTGGGTTTGTTCTAGGAATTCAAGATTAGTGAACACTCCAAAATCAATTCATAGAATAAAGGAGAAAAACCATACAATCATTTCAACAAACATAGAAAAAAAGTTACAAGTTCACCACCATTTTATGATAAACAACAACAACGCACAAAATCTTTTAGCAAGTGATATGGTTTGGCTGTGTCCCCATCCAAAACTCATCTTGAATCTTAGTTCCCATAATCCCCACATGTCATAGGAGGAACCCAGTGACAAGTAATTGAATCATGGGGGTGATGGTTTTATAAGGGGCTTTCCGTTTGGTCAGCTCTCATTCTGTCTCCTGCCACCCTGCGAAGAGGTGACTTCCGCCATGATTGTAAGTTTCCTGAGGTCTCCCCAGCCATGTGGAACTGTGAGTCAATTAAACTTCTGTTCTTTATAAATTACCCAGTCCCTGGTATTTCTTCATAGCAGTGTGAGAATGAATACAGCAAGCTAAGAACAAAAGGAAACTTCCTTAATCTGATAAATGATACCTACATAAAACTGCAGCAAAAATCATATCTACCAGTGAAATGTTGAATTTTTTTCCCTTTACCTTGAAAAGGAAATAAAAATGCTACTAATCTTACCTCTATTCAACATTGTTCAAGGTGTTCTAGTCAGTGTAACAAGCAACAAAATGAAATAAAAGGTTAAGTGGTTTACAACTGCCTTTATTTGCAGATGCTGTGTTAATGTGTATAGAAAATGCAAAACAATCTACGGATAAAATGTTTAAATTAAACAGTAGTTTAGTAAGGTGGCTGAATGTAATGTCAATATTTTAAAAGTCAATTGCATAGATTGTCAAAAAATAAAATTAAAAATGTCATTTGTAATAGAATAAAATAATACCAAATACCTAGAATTATGTCTAATGCAGAATATGTAGAGTTATTACCTAGAAAACTATAAAATATTGAAAGAAATTAAGGCCTAAATAAATGGGACTATATCATGTTCATGGATTATAAAATTAAATATTATTAAAATGTTAGTTAAAGTGTTAGACCACGCAACTGATCTATAGATCCAATGCAATACCAAACAAAATTTCAGAAGATTTTTTTTCCTTTGTGGAAACTTAAAATTTGGAAGCAAATTCTTTAAAATTTGGAAGTCAGATTAGAGGAGAAGAGAGAGAGTCCTGATTGGGTACAGGCATGAACAGGACTTCTGGGCTACGGGCGATGTGCATTACTTGACCTGGGAGATGGTTACACGGGTATAATCATTTTCACTCAATGCTCATGAATGTCTTAACTGCCCCATGCCTCCCACACCCACACCTCACTCCCTGGAAGCGATCACTGGTAATTACATCCAGTTAGAATGCTCAAGCAGGTTTCTTCTTCTTCTTTTCTCTTTTTTTTTTTTTTTTGAGAAGGAGTCTTGCTCTGTCGCCCAGGCTGGAGTGCAGTGGCGCCATTTCAGCTGGCGCTGAGATGAAACCTGGGTTTCACCGTGTAAGCCAGGATGGTCTTGATCTCCTGACCTTGTGATCCGCCTGCTTCGGCCACCCAAAGTGCTGGGATTACAGGCGTGAGCCACCGCACCCAGCCAAGCAGGTTTCTTTTACAAACAATATGCCTATGTCATTTCATTATATGTATAAAATATATTTATTATATATTTATATTAATATTAATATATTATAAATATAACATATAAATTATAAATTATATAAAAATTATATATTTATATATAAACAAAAATATAAAAATAATATATAAATATAAATATATTATATATAAATAAATAAAAATATAAATTATAAATATATAAATATATTAGCATATACTATATTATATATTTAAATATTAATCAATATATTAATTAATATATTAATATTAATTAACATATTGTATATTAATATTAATTAATATATTATATTAAATTAAATATACTAAATAAAAATATATAGTATATTATATATTTATATAATATATTATACATAAGATTTATATATAATATATAATATACTATATTATATGTAAATAACATTAAATGTAATATATAATTATATGTTATATAATTATATATTATATAATTATATGTTATAGTATATATCATTTATTATATTACATATTATATATAATATATAATATATTACATGATATATAATACATAATATATATTATATATTTTATAACAAAATATATATTATATATTGTATATTTATATACTATATTATATATAGTATATATTACATATATTATATATTATTATATATGTGTTATATAGTATATATAATAATTATATAACATTATATAAATATATAATAAATATATATACTATATATAATATATAATATATAAATATAATAAAATAATGTATAATAAATTATAAATATATAATACAATAAAAACATAATATAAATATATAATATATAATTATATATAATGTATTTTATATAAGATATAATATATTCTTTATATATTATATATCAAATTTATACATACATATCAAAATTATACATAACTATGTTATGTTTAAACCTCCACTTCTTTTCCTGTAAACTTCAGTTTTATTTTAATGTGTTTTATAAAGACTTTATAAATGAAAAGAATCATTTTTAGCAATAATATGTCTAGGTGCAAGTCGTTGTTATTGCATCTATTTTGTATTTTCAATTTGAAATTCACTTCTCCCTTTAGCTCTGGAAAATGTCTTTGGTTGTTTCTTTGAAAATTGTCTCCTCTGAATTCATTTGGCATCTTTCATTTTGCACTTCTGTTGGTTGGGTGTTGGACTTCCTGGTTTGATGCTCCTATTATCTCTTATTTTTATTGCTCATAGTTTGTATCCCTTCAACTTTTTCCTTTTATGCTCTGAGAGGTTTTCTAGATCTCTGCTCCCCAACTCTTCTATTAAGATATTTATTTCAGCAATCATATTTTTAATTTCCAAAACGAATGTCTTATATACCCTAGTCATTTCTTTGATTGTTTCCTATTCTTGATCTATGGATTAAATAGCTCTTTAAATCCCAGTGTGCCTACTAATTAGATTTTTTTCTTAAAAACAGATCACTGAACTTGAATGATGCTCCTATTCAGTTTCTCTTGGGCTTTCTCTTTCAAACTGCTATTTTTCCTAAACTGTCGGGATGCCTTTGAGTGTTTATTGGTATTTAAGAATGGGAAATGGGAAGCCTGATGAGGTATTCTCTGGATTTGGCCTGCTGAACTGGCAGGCATCTTTTTAAGGTGAGCAGATGAGGAGCTAATCACCATATTGATGGCCTCCCTAAAGCCAGAATGAGGACTGCATTACTTTTAGGTGCTAACATCTGTAGGAGCTGCCTTAATTCACCTTAGGTATTGTCTTAGAATATTTTTGCTGCTGTAACAGAATACCACAGAAGTTTATTTGGCTTGTGAATCTGGAGGCAGAGAAGTTCAAGATGGAGGGGCCACGTCTGATGAAGTCCTTCTCTTTGCATCTTAATGGGGCTGGAGGAATCTCATGGCAAGGAGGCATCCAGAGGAGACAGAAGAGGAAATACGGCTGAACTCACCCTTTTATTGGGAGTTCACTTCCTTGATAACTAACCACTCCCACAGTAACCGTTTAACTCCATTCATGAGGGTGAAGACCTCATAACCGAATCACCTCTTAATATTGATGCATTGGGGATTAAGCTTTCAACACATGAACTTTGAGGGCCACGTTCAAACCACAGCAGTATCCTGTGGTTATTCTCTTTTTCTTTTTTTCTTTTTTTAGAAAAATGCCCTTGTGTTTTGACTGGGAATAAATGCCTGTTGGCCTGAGCTTTGTGCAAGAGTGGAGGTGTTTACTATTTCGTTGATAGTCCTCTCACTCTCCCTGGTTTTTGGCCCTGCTCCTTGTTTCCATTCTTGAGTGCATTGACTCTGTGTCCAGGGGTTACATGGTTCTGCTGCTTTCAAATTCCTGGAGCTTTCTCAAGGCTGCTCTTTCTTCTGTTCTGCTGCAAGCCACTAATGCTTCTCCATTTACTTCCTGTCTTGTTGGTGAGTATCCTCGCATTCTCTTGGCTGCTACAGGCTTATGTCTTTATTGATTTTTAATCATCTTAGGACTCAAGAGATAAAGAGTCTAACGTGGGGACTTTGTCTGTAATCGTGAAGCTGAGTCCCCTAATATGCTTAAGAGAAATCCCTTAAATTTAATACATATATTATTTAAGCCCAGGTTTGTTTGTTTGGTTGTTTTTAAATACATTTTATTGTTTATATTTGAGGTTTACAATATGATGGTATGGAATACATTTAGATAGTAAAATATTCACTTATAGTGAAGCAAATTAATATATTTATCATCTCACATAGTTACTTGTATGTGTGTACATCTGTGACAAGAGCAGCTAAAATCTACTTATTTAACAAAAGTCCCAAATACAATAAAATTTTATTAACCATAATCTTCATGCTGTATATTAGATCTCTAGAATTGTTCATCCTACAAATCTGCTGCTTTGGATTCTTTAACATAAATCTCCCCATTTTAAGTCAAGCTTTGAGAAAGAAGTAGAATGTGTATAGAAACAGGATTGTAGAAGACAGACCAAATAGAGGACATGTTTGAGTCGTGGTGTGGAGATAGGTGTGACCATGCTAGGTTTGAAAGACTAATGAGGACACCAACCTAGCAGGAGCCCAAAGTTCCAGGAGGAGAGTCACAGGAAATAGGGCTGGCAAAGGAATCTGGATCTAGAGCTTCTCGTTCTAGATGGGAAAATTTGGCCAATAGATTTTGAGCAAAGCAAAAAAGCAATGAAATCAAGATTTTAGAAAGATTAATTTGGCAGGACATGAAAAATGCTTTGAGAGTAGGTAGACTGGAGGC
Source organism: Symphalangus syndactylus (assembly GCF_028878055.3). Classification (NCBI taxonomy): domain Eukaryota; kingdom Metazoa; phylum Chordata; class Mammalia; order Primates; family Hylobatidae; genus Symphalangus; species Symphalangus syndactylus. Next base: position 95,125,592 of record NC_072431.2, on the reverse strand, counting down.
AGAGAGCCAGCTAGGAAAAAATTGTGGTCATCCATTTGTGAAATGAGGGGTGGTGGCAGCAGAAATAGAAAAGTAGGAAGCGTTGTAGACAAATCAGAAATGACTATGTATGGTACTCAGTGACTGATTGGATATGGAGGACAAGATGATGCTAAGTTTTCAGGACTAGATAGCTATAAAAAATTACTGACATTGATGTACTTAGAAAATTCACAGGCACCCATCTGACTTCCACCTCCTCTCTCTTCAAGATTAGTTTACCCATAGTAGAAATCTTGTTTTCCAGCCTACATTTTCATAGGTAGTGGTAGCAGAGATGCCTGGTGGTAGTGATGATGGTGGAGATGGTAGTGATGATGGAGGTAGTGATAATGGAGGTGATGGTAGGTATGGCAATAGTGATGGCAAAGGTGGTGTTAATAGTAATGATGTTAGTGTTCAAGGTGGTGGTAGTGGTGGTAGTAATGGTGAGAGTGGTGATAATTATGAGGGATGTGAGGTGAAATAGTGGAGGTTATTGCGATGGTGATGGTACTAATGGAGGTAATTGAGATTGATGGTGCTGGTGGTGACAATGATGGTAATTATAAAGGGGGCTTGTGATGGTTATGAGGAAGGTGGTGACGGTGATGATAGCGGTGATGGAGATGATCTTGGTAGTAGTGATAATGGTGATGGTAGCATAGATAGTGGGATGGTGGTAGTGATGATGATGGAGGTGGTGGTGGTAATTGTGTTGGTAGGGGATGGTGTTGGTAGGGGTGGTGGTGGCGATGTTAGAGGTGTGGATGATTTCAGAAATGGAGGAAGTGGTATTAGTGGTGGTAATGGTGCTGGTGATGATAATAGTGACAGATGATTGTGGTGGGGAGGGTAGTAGTGAGAGTGATTGTGGTGATTGTAAGTGGTGATGTTGATAATGGTGGTGATGATGATGGAGGTGGTGGTGATGGTACTAGTGGTTGCTGTAATAGTGGTTGTGCTGTGGGTGTTGTAGTGATGGAGGGAATCACACTGGTGACTCCATGGGTGGTGGTGATGGTAATAGTCCTTGTGATTGTGGTTGGGTGCGGTGCTGCTATTGGACACATCTTAGCTATGCAACTGTAACGTTAAGTCTTGATCTTACTCTTTATACATATAAGGACTTTAGGAGAAAAAGGAATAGGATCTTACTCTTTATACATATAAGAACTTTAGGAGTAAAAGGAATAGGAATAGGATCTTACTCCTTATATATATAAGGACTTTAGGACAAAAAGGAATGTGGCTCTCCACAGAACTATGAGACCCTGCTCTATTCTCTAGCCCCAGATGATTAGATGAGGAGTAGAAAGCTGACTCAGGAGAGCCAATCTTTAATCTGAGTTAAGAAGATTTTCTTTTTTTTTTTCTTTTAGAGACAAGGCCTCCCAAAGTGCTGGGGTTACAGGCATGAGCCACTGCACCCAGCCTCAGTCAATTTTTTTTTGTTTTTTGAGATGGAGTTTTGCTCTTGTTGCCCAGGCTGGAGTGCAAAGGCGCGATCTTGGCTCACCGCAACCTCCACCTCCCGGGTTCAAGAGATTCTCTTTCCTCAGACTCCCGAGTAGCTGGGATTACAGGCATGTGCCACCACGCCCAGCTAATTTTGTATTTTTAGTAGAGAGGGGTTTCTCCATGTTGGTCAGGCTGGTCTCAAACTCCTGACCTCAGGTGATCCACCCGCCTCAGCCTCCCAAAGTGCTAGGACTACAGGTATGAGCCATGATGCCTGGCCAAGTTAAGAAGATTTTCAACCTCTAGGATTTAGCTAAAGGCTTGGAAATTATATTGTAAGATGTGAGCATTTAAACTTAAGAGACTTGTGGAGTCAGAGCTTCAGTCATCACCATGGCAATGGAATGGTGCATAGAGTTGGGGTTAAGAAATAGCTCACAAGCTATGAGTAACCAGAAAAGGCCAATGTGCCAAGAGAAACAGCAGAGGAAGCAGGTGGGTAGAGAGAAGCAGAATGAGTAAGAGGCAGCCTTCATCCCGCCTGACAATGTCCAGGCCCCTTGTGTTCCCAGAGACCTATCCATGTCTGTTCTGGTCTTGTATGTCCATGAGCTTGCCAGTTGTATCTACTCCGTAAACTTCCCTTTTATTTGAATTACTTAGTATGTATGGGTTTCTGTTTCTCACAGTGAAATACGAGGGACTAAGATGTTCATGAAGTAAATTGCTCATTTTCCACGCTTTTTGCAGACTTCTTCAAAGGTCACTAGACCCTAGATACCACTATTAGATGCATTTGTGCTTGGGTCCTTCAGCCCTCTCCCAAACAGACCACATGCCTAAGAATTTTATTTAAGACCATGTCCATTTCTCACAGGGTCCAAGCTTTACTTTACATAATCTAGTACTTAATAATTCCCCATTAGTATTTCCAAATTAGAGTTCCCTCCCCCAATGGGACATCACATCCTGCGCCTCTAGTTGTGGGAATGTCTCTAGATTGTGTCTCCCATACCCTCTTGCTATGATCTTGTTTCTCTGGTTTGCATCCTCATGACTTACACCTTGATCCTTCTCTGCCTGCCTCCTTCAGATGCCTAAATGGAACTCTCCATCTGACTTTGGTTTGGTTCACTCATAAGATCCTGACTCTGGTGTCTCTCTCCCACAGACAGTGAAGCACAGCTGATGGATGAGCTGGACTTAGGCCTGATGCCCTCGGCTTCTGCCGGATTGGGAGAGAGCGGTGGAAGCCTAGAGAGAACCCTTCTCTACTGCATACCATCCATGTGCCAGGTGTTCTATGACTTGAGAGATCAGCATTCTTGCCTTCATTTTATAGTTGATAAACTTGAAGCTCAGAGAGCTAAAAGTAACTTGCCTAAGTTTATATAGTGAATGAGTGCCAGATCTGGGGTATGAACCCAGGTGGATTTGACTTCAAAACTCATCTTTTGCTTTTAAACTGTGCTGACTTGCCAAGAGATTAAATAAATTAACATTTGTTGAGCACCATGGCAGTGACTTTAAGTGGTCCCCCAATGTTCATGCTCTCCTTTTTTCTTAATTGCAAAGCCCTGGTTTGTTTTGGTATGGAAATGTACCCCCCTAAAAGACTCTATACCCCAGGCTTCCTGAAGCAAAGTATGCCCATGCAAAAGCTGATATGATGAGATGGAAGGGTTAAGGTGTGGTGGTGGTGGGAGGGAGGTTCCAGAAAGGCTGCTAAGAGCTTATAGTTGCTCTAGTTGATAAGTTCTCTCCTGTGCCCTCTCTTCTTGCTGCTAGAGAGCTCTAATAACCACTTTGGATATGAGGATATCCTGAAGAGTGCATCTATAGTCTAGAATAATGGAGACAGGGTCCCTGAGGTCTTCAATGCTGCCATATTGGCTCTGGGCTCCCTGCTTCTGTACTGTTGTATGTGGAAGAGTTATAAATGCCTATTTTGTTTAAGCTACTTTTATATGCAATAGGACTCAAGCACCTTCTCTGTGTCAGACAGTATGCTAGCACTTTGATGTTTGGTTGCCCCTATTCCAGATGCGAATCCTGTTTCAGAAAGCTCAGGTAATTAATTTAATATCACACAGCCAGTTAAGTGGCATGATTTGACATATTGCTCTAGTATAATATAAATCTAAATTCCTGAACATGATATATAAAATACCTGTGGTCTTCCATTTTGTTTTAGGCTTTTGAAAATGCTGTTCCCTCTGCCTAGAATTCTCTGCCTCTACTTTTCATCTGGGAAACTCCCAGTCATCCTTCATGACCCAGTCGAAGTGCTACCTCCTCTTTGCAGTCTTTGCTAAACAGCTGTCTCAGGACACATCTTTCTTCTGTGCTCCTGTTGCCCCATGCTGAACCTTATTAAGACGTTGCGTTGCATAAGACACGTACATTATATTGCACAGTATGATAATTGTTTAGATGCCCGTCTCCCCTCTAAAATGTTAGCTTCTTCTTCTTCTTCTTCTTCTTCTTCTTCTTCTTCTTCTTCTTCTTCTTCTTTGAGATGGAGTCTTGCTCTGTTGCCCAGGCTAGAGTGCAGTGGCTTGATCTCAGCTTGCTGCAACCTCCGCCTCCCAGGTTCAAGCGATTCTCCTGCCTCAGCCACCCAAGTAGCTGGGATTAAAAGCACCTGCCACCACGCCCAACTAATTTTTGTATTTTTAGTAGAGATGGGGTTTCACCACTGACCAGGCTGGCCTCAAACTCCTGACCTCAGGTGATCCCCCAACCTCGGCCTCCCAAAGTGTTGGGATTACAGGTGTGAGCCACCACGCCTGGCCAGCTGCTTCTTTGTTAAAATTTTAGATTCAGGGGATACGTGTGCTTTTTCGCTACATGGATATTACATGCATAATGGTGGGGACTGGGTTTCATGTACCTATCTCCCAAACATTGGACATTGTGCCCAGTAGGTAATAAAACGTCAGCTTCCTTAGAGGCAAGATCTTTCCATCTCTATTCTCAGCATTAGTTCACTGCTTGACACCAAAAAAGTAAATATTCATTGAATGACTAACTGCCTGAATGAATAAAAGTAGGCAATTATGTTCAATGATACCTTTTATTAATAGTAAACTTCAGGGGCTTACTCTAGCATATTGAGGTTTATCTCCTCATGTCTCTAAAGCCACCTGGGAAGCAAAGAGAAGTATGTCCCTGGTGGGTTACTTTAAATGAAGATCTAAGATCTCAGGTCTCAACGGATGGAGACCTTTCAGCTCATTTTTAACTCTCATTCCATAGCCCCTGCATCTAAACATGATTGCAGCACATTTCCAATTCAAAATATCATTTTGTTGGTAGATGTGACTGAAAAGATTATAAAGGTAGATTTGATTCTTGCCTTAATCCTTTCAAAAAACGGAATCAGCTCTAACACAGTATCCTTTTTCATGATTTTGAAAAGTCTGAATCCATTTTAAACTAGATTGTGATTGACAAACCCACAGGAACATTAGCGAACAGTTAAATACTAATTAGCCAAACCCCTGCTACTCTCCCAGCTGTCAAAGGCAGAGATAGAGACAAAAGCTTCAATTAAACCTGAGTTGGTCCCCAAGGAGGGAGAGGTCAAAGGGGAGTGTTCAGTCAACTGTGAGATTATGTGAACACAGTCCCAAGTAATAATAATAAAAAATCCAAATGTCCCTTTACATATTTAAAAATACATTATACTGACATTAAAACTCTCTTTTTGTCATTTTACTCTCATCAATCTTCCCATCATTTCAATGTTTCCCATTATTTTTAGGATAAAGTCCAAAGCCTTTCCCCTGACTTTCTGCCCCCAATGAAAATTTCCAGTTGTATTTGTCACTTACTCCTTGCCCTGGAGCACCTGCCCACTGGTCAAATACGCCCCCAGGTACCATGGAGCTCAGGCTGAACTATACTCCAGCCTCCCCTTAGGCTGTCCAAATATGAGCTACCTATTCAGACTTAGCAATATGCTACCTCTTCTTAATCACCCGTTGAATTAAAATAGCAGTTAACAACACAATTTCACTTATATAATCTTTTCTGCACCTCCCTACAGCTTTAAGAGGTAGCTGTGGGGAAAGATAAGTGCACCAAGACCAAGAGAGAATTCAGTGTCATTGTCCAAAGCCACACAGACACCAGGTGAAGAGCCAGGGCTGGAGCCTAGAACGCAGACTGCAGCCCTTGCCTCTCTTGTTGCATCACTGACCAGCCTTCCCAGGTGGTGGCTCAAAGCCTGTGCCAGCTCCCAAGGAGGTTTTCCTGTCTGGGGAAAAGTGAGAAAATCATGATGAATTCTTCAAAAAGCTTAATCTAGTCGATTTACTAGACTCTCTTTTATTCTAACATTATACTTTTAGAATTAAAATGTTACTTATTTTTACTAAAGTAGTGGAAATAAATTATGGTTGCTTTTTTTTTCTTTTTAACCCTTATTTGGCATGATTAAAATTTGTCAAGCTGATGGTTATGCCTTGATTTTATTTGAAGTGTTAGTCCTTTATAAAATCCCCAAAGTTGGAAATCACAGTGCTTGTGTGTTTCACCAAGACCTTGTTTGAATGTACAATTTCAAAATAATCTTTACCTCTTTGCTCCTTAAAAGTAATAAATTATAGTATAATTTATTTGACAATTAAATGTAATCCTGTATTATGTCAGAAAACCAGCTCTATTATTCTGATGACAAATTCCCCGACGACTCCTTGTAGGCTGAGTTGTCCATTCTCTCCTTGGGCCACCCTGTCAGTAGAATAATCCCCCAGTAGAGCACCTGTCACTGCCTAGCTCCTATGTGTTTACTGGCCCTCTCCCCTTCAGGGCCACGAGTTCCATGGAGTATGAATTCTGCGCCCTAACACCAGAATACCTGTCTCCATCAAAATTGGGTAACCACCAAGAATATGATCTACATCTAAATGTAGGCTGCTGAACTGATGTTCAGTTGAATCAACAACATCCACAATAATAGCACCTAACGTTTATTGAATATGTCCTAACTGCTTAAAATTGCATTTTCTGCTCTATATGCATTATCTCATCGGAAGTCAACATCCATGAGCTGGATCATTGCAGTTTCAAATGGGATTCCATTTAGTCCAAGGAGAAAAATTTTGCAAACTGGATCATGCTTGGCCTTAAAAATAGGTAGAACAGGGAGAATGTAGACCCACCTGTACGCTGGAATTTAAAAAGCATTGACAAGGTGCCCTTGCCTGTGAGATATGCACCCATCTCTCTCTTTCAAGCTCTACCATTGGAACTTAATCCTTTTCAGTAGTTCATTAGCTTTTTCCAGAGATTTCTTTTAAAATGCAAACAATCCTGGGAAAGTAATTGCAAGGCATAAGATGGGATGGAGATATAAATGTGGTTATGAATGGTGGTGGCATGACGGAGGATGTTGAGGAGAAAAAGTAGGAGAAGCTGCCTCCAGAAAACCCAAACTTGTCTACACAAAAAGACTTGAACTCAACCACTGGGCATTAATTCTCTATTTTATTTTACTGCTCCTACCCCAGCTTCTCCCAACTGATTTTCAAAATTTGAGCAAATATAATTCAGTATTTTTATTTAGCCTAAGTCCTCTATTAGCGTGAAGCTATGCTAACACCTATCCTCTAAAGATTACGTTGCATTAAGAAGATTTGTTTCCCTGATAAATAGGTAAATTTGGGGGGATTCATAACTTTTATATAATTCTCACAGGTATTTAAAATTCTCAAAGTTTAAGAAACATCCATTTAGAGGAGATTACTATAAAGAATTAAAACAGAACTTCTTAAATTATGGAACACTGATGTTAGGATCAACTGGGGCTTGTTGCAGATTCTTGGGACCTCTAGCACACAACTCTTGAATTAGAAAATCTGGGGTGGGATCCCAGAATCTGCATTTGAAAATCTTCCAGAAGATGTAGTTTAAAATTTGATTTAAAATTAAAAATTTGAGAACCACTAGCTTTAAATGCATTAAGGTTCATGTTTAGTGGTATTACATTATTCTATAGTTATTCATATTTCTGAATTTTAATAGTTGAATAAATTCCTTGGGTTTTTCTGGAAGTCATGTCATCAGAAGTAATCATTTTTCCTCCTCTTTTCAGTTTCTGTGATTGTTATTTCTTCTTATTGCAATGGCTGTGTAGTAAGTAGATCAGGGATTGGTAAACTATGAGGCATAGTCCAAATCCGTCTGTCTGCTCTTTTTGTATGACCCATGAATCATTTTCACATTTCAAATTGGTTTTTATGAAGAACTTTCTTTATATCTTCCATGCTGTCTCTTGGCCAGCAAAACCTAAAATATTTGCTATATGGCTCCTTACTAAAAAAGTGGGATGGTTCCTGTTGTAGACTAAGAAAGGTACCACCCAGAACCCCCCAGCTGTGCAGCTGCAGAGAGTGCAGTCAGTAAAGTGTCTCCAGCTGGTGAAGACTCCTCCAGGGTGGGCCAGCTCACTCAGAGGAAACCCTCCTTGGCATCTCGTAATGGCTTTCCAAGTAAGATGGGGTAGAAAGGCCAGGCAAGGAACACTTGCTCCAGAGCTACCATCAGCTTGGCCAAGGCTTTGCGGGGCTGAGTCACAGTCGAACTTCTTTCTTTAAGAAGTCTTGCTTCCCACTCCTGCCCTTCACAGGTTTTGATCCATAATGAACATCTTCTACCCCAAGTCCTGCCTTGACATCTGCTTTCTGAAAACCCAACCTTTGGCAGGCTGTGCTGTTGAGTACAATATTAATGATCCTGATAACAACAAACCTATCTCCTTCCTTCCTTCCTTCCTTCCTGCCTTCCTTCCTTCCTTTCTTTCCTTCTTTCTTTCCTTTCTTTCTTTTCTTTTCTCTCCCTTTCTTTCTTTCTTCTTTCTTTCTTTTCTTTCTTTCTTTCTTTCTTTCTTTCTTTTCTCTTTCTTTCTTTCTTTCTTTCTTTTCTCTTTCTTTCTTTCTTTCTTTCTTTCTTTCTTTCTTTCTTTCTTTCTTCTCTCTTTCTTTCTTCTCTCTCTCTCTTTCTTTCTTTTTCTTTCTTCTTTTCTTTTCTGAGACAGGGTCTCACTCTCTCACTTAGGCTCTATCATCTTATTTCTAACTTGGAGAGACATGACTCTTGTTCATTGCTATATAAAATATTTGTTGTTGATTTTAAGTGGATATTCCTTGTCTCTTTAAATAAGTTTATTACTATTTTTAAGAGTGATTATATTTATTAAGAATTTTATGAAGAATGGGTTTTACATTTTGTCATATATATTTTAAGCATTTTTTATTTTTAAATTAATGTAAATGGATTACACTTAGAGATATTCGAACATTGAAACATGCCTGCATTCTAAACTTAGAAAACAATGTATAAATTTTATTTATTAATTCATTTGCATAGTACCTGCCAGTGTTTTAATTTTTAACATTGAATAAAGTTAATAGTACTGTAAAATTAACTTTTTTTAGATAAAATCTATGAATTTTAACACATGTATAAATCTGTGTAAATTGTGGGAGAATTGCTTTAACCCAGGAGGCAGAGGTTGCAGTGAGTTGAGATTGTGCCACTGCACTCCAGCCTGGGTGACAGAGCAAGACCCCATCTCAAAAAATAAAAATAAATAAATCGACCATGTTTATATGGGTCTATTTTTCTGTGTGAGTCTTCCAACTTTATTCTTTTTCAAAATTGCTTTGGTTTTTCTAGTTCATTTGCCTTTCTATATTAATTTTAGAGTCAGCCCATCTATATCTACAAAAATCCCCCAGAGATTTTGATTGCAATGGAGCTAAACTTACAGATCAATTTGGAGAGAATGGGCATCTTGACTGTGCTGAGTGTTCCAATTCATGAATATGGTACGTGTCTCCATTTATATAGGTCTTCCTCGATATTTCAGAAGGATTTGGCAGTTTTCAATATACAGTTCCTGCACATGTTTTGTTAGTTTTATACCTAAGTATTTCTCTTTCATTTGAACTATTTAAATGGCATTTTTTTTTCAGTTTCCAATTGTTGTTGCTAATATATGGAAATACAATTGATTTGTGTATGTTAACCCTTTATCCTGTGATCTTACTAAACTCATTTATTAGTCTTAGGATTTTTTTGTGTGTTTAATTTTATCAAATGCTTTTTCTGCAGCAGTTTATGTATGATCATGTAATTTTCATTCTTTAGTAGGTTTGTATGGTAGATTACATTGATTGATTTTTGAATGTTAACCTAGCTTTGTATTTCTAAAATAAAACTCACTTGTTTCATTGGAGGAACATACAAGAAAAAAATACCCTACTGGTAATGTATTAATCCCTTAATAATTTGCTGGAATTGATTTGAGAGTGCTTTGTTGAGGGCTTTTTCTGCCTATATTCATTAGGGATACATGTCCTTAGTTTTCTTTTTTTTGCGTGTTATCTTTGTCTGGTTTGATATCAGGTTACTGTTGGCTGCATGAAATGACTTGTGGAAAAAAAATGTGTATTTAAAGAAGTACTATTACTTCTTCAAATGTTAGAATTTACCAGTGAAATTATGTAAGCCTGGAGCTTTCATTTGAGGAAGGGTTTAAACTACCCAATTTCATTACTACGTATAGGACTAGTCATATTACCTATCTCTTTGTGGGTGAGTTTTGACAGCTTGTGGCTTTCAAGGAATTAGGCCATTTTATCTAAGTTGCTGAACTTTTACTCATAGGGTTATTGCAGTATTCCCATATTATTTCTTTAACGTATATAATGTTTGTATTGTTACTCCCTCTTTCATTTCTGATGGTGGTAATTAACATCATTTCTATTTTTTCCTTTGTCAGTCTGTCTATAGATTTTCCAAAATAATCATTATTTCAAAGAACTAACTTTTGGTTTTATTAATATTCTCTGTTGTTTTCTTCTTTTCAATTTCATTGATTTCAGCACTTGTCTTTATTGTTTTCTTTCCTCTGCTTGCGCATCTCTATTTTAATTATGCTATCATATCTAAATACTTAATCACCTAATTTTCTTTCAACTCTTAAATGGTTTTAGTATGTCTTCAACCAATTATTCTTTAAAAATATATGTCATATAATATTTTGAACGCTTGACTCTGAAAATTTACCTTTGGTGGTCATACATGAAAGCCAACTTAGCTAGATATAAAATTCTTAGGTTATAACACATCTTTTTTTTTCTAATTCAAAGACTTCTATTGACTTTCATGTTTAATGGTTATTATTCTGGTTTGTTTTGAGTAATTTTAATAACCTCAGTTTATTTACAAAATTCAGACTAATTATTTTGTTCCCATGCCAACAAAATACATTTGTTCCCAGACAGCTGGTGTGATGCATCATTCTAAGACTTGTTATGAGAGATAGAACCACATTTAATTTTGGCCACATCTTATTCTCATGACAGTTTGAATACTTGCCTCTGTTTTCTGAAAACAAACAAAACAAAACAAAACAAAAACCCTGAACCACAGTGTCAAAGACAACACATTTTTTTTTAATGTAGGTGTAGCTTCACTGACATCTAGCATATAGAGATGCAAATTCAACCTGTAGAGATGTCTGAGGCTACCCTGGTTCTTGTTCCATCATAGGAAACTGGTTTTCCCTCCTGCAAATGGGAATATTTTCTTTATTTTTGCAATTCAAGTGTTTTGCCAAGAGGTTTACAAGTGTGGGTCAATTTTCAATAACTTTTATCTGGAATGTAGTGAGTTCATCAAGTCTCCAGGTCTTTCTTCAGCTCAGAAAAGTTGTATTAGATGATAGATTTCATTATTTCTTTCTGTAGCATTTCTGGTTATGTACAATTCAGGCCTCTCCTTTGTAAATCATAATGATTTGCCATTTCCTATTCTGTATGTCTACTGACTTTCAATTTGCATTGTATGTTTTTCTCTGTAGTCAGTTCTCATTTAGTTACCTTTTAATCTCATTTTATTCTCTTATTTTCAGATTTTTGCACCTATTTATTGAGATTATTTCTATTTGCACTCTTCTAAATATACCGATTAGTTTTCTGAAATTGTTTTCTAAATCTTGCAGTAAATATTTCCTAATCCTATACTTTTCTTCTGAGTCTTTATTACATTGTTATTTTTCCTTTTTTTTTATTACCTAAAAGGCAATGGAGGTTAAATGGACATTTGTTCAATGAATAAGAGGGGTAAGAAAGGTGAAATCTTTCCAGATATTGGGTATGTGAATTACCTTTGGCCCCTCTTTGACTCTACTTATGTAGTGGTTGAATTCACTTTTCAGATCTGTAGCTGCAAGCTAACTGATTTGCACAGTTTCCAATCTAATACCCAGGCTTTTAATTAATGTGTCTTTCTATTAAGACAGCATCTATTCCTACATCTGATGTTCACCTGTCTGATAGTGATGGAATGCATGAACAAGCATAATTCCCATGGCTATCAACTTTCTTCCTATGTCTGCACATGCCTATAATAAGTTTCTCTTGGTGGTTACTAACCCCATGTACAATGCTCAAATGAAAGTTTTCTACCTGGCATTCACTCTTTGACTGTAAGAAGATGTCATTAGATCAGAGAGGTTTATAGGCAGATGGGAACAGTAGTTCAGCTGTGTCCGGTCATTGAAGGAAAGACTTATGCCCAGTGTTCTGGGTGGTAAAACTGGAATCTCTGAGTCAGTGGTGGTACAAAATACAGTAAATACAGTATCATTCTACATTTTATCTCTTTTTTTTGTATGCCCATTTATTGTGAAGTTAGAAGACACTAAATACAGAGCTATGAGCCAACATCATTTTGTGCCAGAAGTCCACTTCTAGTATATTTTTAAAGTATTAGGTTTTGTTGTAAAATCCAGCCAAAATCTAAGGCATTTATTTTGAATGAAGACACACTGCTGTTTGTCTTATCATATACACCTCCTCCTACACACTCTTATATGTAAATATGCCAAAATTAAATACTCACACTGTACACTCACTCCAGACACTTGATAAAGGACTTTTGAGGTAATTTATACATATCTATTAAAGTAAAATAATAGCAACTGTTGTCAAAAATAGCATCCACTTAAGTATATGCACAACTGATGGTCTTTAAAATCATTTTATGTTGACCCATTTTTTTCATTTTATTATAATGCTGACATAATATTCTTTTCCAAATCACTTCAGAGTTATCAACTCCTCTCTCTCACAAATTCCCAGTCCAATTAGCAAATCCTTATGAATCCCATTAAAGAATTTTTTATAGCGTCTTGCAGAGTTCCACATCCAACATTATCTATTTCTAGCCTGTGGTTCTTCCCATAGGAATTCTTTTGCAATTCTTAAATGTCAAATCATTTATTTTCAAAAGAAAAACTGATAAACAAATTGCAGAAAAATGTGTGTTTTTCTCCCAAGAAAGATTACTGCAAAATATAGGAAAAACTCATAGACCTCTGATTTATCATCTACAATAATCCTGCTTTCCACATTGGCCTCAACTAGTCCCACACTTCTTTCCTTCCTAATCGCAAAAGCATAGCTGGGGAATGGCATTAACTATGGAACCAAAGGCAGGAAAATGCTCAATTTAAAAAGCTAGGAAGACATGGGCTGTATATAGTTACGCATTTTTCATTTAAAACATTTTTAGCAGCCATCTTACTGATTGATTTTCTTTGCTCTCTATTGGCATGTGTTTTTTAAAAGGCAGTTAATGTGGTCCAAACCACTGTTTTTACTGTTTTTAGATCCCTGTTTTTCTTTGTTTGAACAATGGCTGTAATCATGTTTTCTCAGGTCTCTTAGAAGTTACACTAATAAGAAGTAGCAGACAGTTCTGTCCCATGCATTCTAAAAGCAGCTTTCTCATGTGGCAAGACAAGAAAGGAAAAAAAAAATCATCGAACCTAAAATGAGGCCCTATATCTGAGAGCCTGTGAGGTCATGTCTGCACAGCATTTTCGAATTCTGCTAACGTTTTTCTAATGGAGGTAGGGGTGAGTTGGTAATGACATAAAGGGCCCCTGAGAGGAAACTGTCAACTTTTGCTTAGGTGACAAGACCAGTTCAGAAAAACAAACAAACAAACAAACAATGATACAATCAGCTCTCTACTCCTCCCCTCCTCCACTTGTAAAAATGGAGTTGAAGCTTGTCTAAATCACCTCCACAGCTTTCCTCTGCCTCCTTTGAAAATAGGTGTTGATGTACAAATCAATACTCTTTAGTTCTTACTACCCTCACTGGAAAAAGTACAAAGTTGGCCAAATGTGTTTCTGTAAAGTTTATTTCCAAGCTAAACCCAAGGCACAGTTGTGCCCACAGGACCATCTGTTGGCTCATCAAATAAGCACCAGAAAATACATCTGGCTGTGCGTCTGGGAAGCAAAGGTTAATTTCAAAATTGGCAGAAGAATTTGTGGGGGGAAATCTCTAATTGTCTTATGCAATGACTTAAGAGACCACCTTAGTGAAGAAAAATCCCAAAGAGCATGGCCCAAGGGCCTAGTAAGGCAGAGAGTAATGAACTGCTCTGCCTCACAAGCTGAAGCTTAGGTTCCCAGGGCAATCCCCAGAAGGAAGAGAGCTAGCTGGTCCTGGAATAGGAAAGGGAGGACTAGGATGGTGGGGTGGAGGGAGACAGCCCAGAAGAGTGGCTGGAGGTCGAAAGCAGAAGAGAAAGCAGTCTCCCAGAAGTTCTCCATGGTGGGTATGATGGAGATACTTTTAATATCTGAATTGTTTGATATCTAGTCTTAAGTTTTTTGCATTATATTGTCAATTCTCTTTATTTGCCATATTTATATCCTATGCAGTTGCTGCAAACACTGAATCTTACAGTGGGGAAGGCCTTTTAAGGCATGATGTCACAGGCAGAAATCATAAAGGAAAGATCAATGAATTCAATGCATAAAAATTTAAAAATTTAAAACTGTGTAGCAAAGAGACAACAACCTACAAACAAAATGACAAACTGGAAAAAAGCGTTTATGGTATTTTTGAAGAAGGTTCATATTCTTAATGTATGTAATTCTTTACAAATAAACAAGAACATAGAAATATAATTAAAAGATACAAGCAAGTGCTATGGACTGAATATTTGTGCCCCCAAAATTCACATGTTGACATCCTAATCCCCAATGTAATGGCATTTGGAGATGAGGCCTTTAGGAGGAAATTAGGTCCTGAGGGTGGAGCCCTCACGTGGGATTAGTGCTCTTGTAAAAAGAGACATGAAAGAGCTTGCCCTTCTCTCTCTCCCCTCTATCAAGTGAAGACACAGCAAGAAGATAGCCACTTGCAGACAGGAAATGGCCCTCACTAGACTTCAGGTATGCTGGCACCTTGATCTTGGACTTCCCAGTCCTCAGAACTGTGAGAAATAAATGTCTGTTGTTCAAACCACCTTGTCTACGGTATATTTGTTATAGCAGCCTGAACTGAATAAGACAGCCAACAAATCTACCCCTCTTCGAAGTATAACTAAAGACCAGGAAAAAAAAAAGAAATAAAATAAATTTGAGATCACAGTAACCAAATAAGTGAAAATTAGAATGATATACTTTTTTTAACCCATGAAATGGGCAAAGATTAAGGGAAAAATAACATCTGTCGTCTGTCAGTCTGTTATGTTGGAGAAAAAAGTCTACATCTACTGATATGGGAAGCAACGTGATACATGCATTTAAAGGGCAACTCAGCAAGGGTAAAATATCAAAAGCCAGCACCAGATAGCAAAAGTCTTGAAAATGTGCACACTCTTTGCTATAGCAAATCTTCCCTTAGTATTTTTTCTAAGAAAATTATTATAAATGTTCATCTTTAACTATAAGAATTTTTAACACAGTGTTGTTTAAAATAAGTACCCAACCATATAATGCTTGGGTAATTAAAGCATGGTAAATGCAGACATGGAGTATCATGTAGCCATTAAAAGACCATTTTAATACATGGAAAGTGTCCACAATATACAATGTAATTAAGTGAAAAATCAGTTTATAAAACAATGTCTTCAGTTATTCATGTAGTCAATTACTTTAATAAATATTTGTTAAGTTTCAATATGTGCCGTGCACCAGGCAGTGGTCACATAAGTAGTACTATAACAGTCCCTGACCTATTTTTTAAACTATATGCACACAGAAATATATATTACAACACATACACACAGAAAAAATACTGGAAGGCTATCCACTAAGGTATTAATAATAGGTATCTCTGGATACATGTGATTTTCATTTCTTACACTTTAATTATGATTTCTAAATTTTGTACAGTAAACTTATTTCCTTCTGTAGGAATACAAATCTTAATTTTTTTAATCATTTGCCTGTTTTACTCTACTTTTCTTTTTACATTCTTTAACCATTTCCCCCTCTCTCCCAGTGTGATATCTTGATGTAGAACCAGAATAGGAAATCAATTTCACCTGAAATAGTAAAGTGGCCCAAGACAGACAGTGAGGCTGAGGAACTTTGCAGGCAAAGAAATGCATGCTGAGTACAGTAACCTCCTATTTATCAGAAAGGAAGAAGAATGGTACCTATTTGGATTATCAGAGATTTAACTCATAGCCCAAGCTTCTTTTGAGCATCTCCTTCTGTCTACTCGCACTGTCACTTTCCACCTGGTTCCCTGAGGCTGGTTTTCCCACCTCCAATCTGTCCTATGTCTCATGCTCTCCACACTACCTAATACAATCCAAGATCTTCAGCCTGGCATTCAGAGCCCATCTGCCTGGTCCCTGCCTACCACCCTTCATTATCTTCCATACACCTTTCAGTGCAGTCCAACCCAACCACTGCCTGCCCTGATGGCCTGCCCTGTGCTGTGGTTTTGCTCATGCTCTGCCTGGTCAAAGCCATCCCTTCACTCACATCTGCTCAAACCATACTTTCTCCACAAGACTTTTTCAGCAGTCTTCCCCAGGTTTCCCCATATGTTTGTACCTGTATTATGGCACATGTCTCTGCCTGACATTGCAGTTCTTTGTATGAGAGCTGTATCTTCTCTTCGTGTCCTTAGAGTGCACAGGAACTCAGTGCACATTTTCCCCACCGAATTCACCATGCTAAATTGGAATTAGCAATTTTCTTTGTATTTATTTATTTTTATTATTATACTTTAAGTTCTAGGGTACATGTGCACAACGTGCAGGTTTGTTACATATGTATATATGTGCCATGTTGGTGTGCTGCACCCATTAACTCGTCATTTACATTAAGTATATCTCCTAATGCTATCCCTCCCCCCACCACACAACAGGCCTCGGTGTGTGATGTTCCCCACCCTGTGTCCAAGTGTTCTCATTGTTCAATTCCCACCTATGAGTGAGAACATGCGGTATTTGGTTTTCTGTCCTTGCGATAGTTTGCTCAGAATGATGGTTTCCAGCTTCATCTATGTCCCTACAAAGGACATGAACTCATCCTTTTTTATGTCTGCACAGTATGGAATTAGCAATTCTCAAAGAATGAGAGTGTATAAGTGCACTGGCCACAAAATAGTCTAAATATTGTATTTTTTAACAGAAGAATACTTTATTTATATAGCATTCTACCATTTATTTATAAATCTCTTTCACATAATGAGAGCCAGACTGGGCAAATATTTTTATTTGCAGTTTCCTGGGAAACTGATTTATCTAATGCTACATGGATATTCAGAGGGCAGAGCTGAAATATGAAATCTGATTTCTTTCTTCCCAATGCTGTGTCTTTTGTTGAACTAACTGGTTTGATTTAGAAGGAACCTCAAGATCTTGCAGTATGAGGGGCATCATTTTAATATCCATTGTCATTGTAGAAATTCTGATGATAGGAGCTTTTTGGTTATTTTGTGTCTGAGTAGATTGGAGTTTATTTTGTGATTAATTCATCTGGCAAACCAGCATTGTCAGTGCCTGGATGGTCCAGCTGGCCATCAGACATTTGCGTCCTGGCCTGTAGCATGACCTCTAGGTATTCCTCTCTTCCCAGGTGGGGAGCAGGGCGGCCTTGCGTCACGGCTGACACTGCAGGCTTGCCCGGCCTCCTTCTCGGAGGTCGTTGGACCCTGTAGATTTTCCTACAAATGTCTCTGGCATTCGAGAGGAGAGTAAGCCCCACAGAGCCTGCTTGTTCACAGAGGGCCTTATCAGTTGTTGATGAGACCCTGTCTAGGCTCACAGACAGGCAGTTTCCTCCAGCCCCAGAGCCCGAGCCCGCTGTGGAGCCAGAAGAAGGTGATAAGCCTCCGAGAAGATTTTTTAGGAGCCTTGCCTATCTTTCACACCAAGTCGCCAGGGTACATTTTCCATGGTCACCATTTACAGATAGGGTGGCTGCTCTCGGATAAGGCTGGGGGCCGGGAAGGGCGGGGGAGTCATTAAAGGGGGCAAATGGTTTTTCCAATTAGCTACCCTTAGGAATCCTCCAGAATTCTAAAGGCTTTGTCACTGACAACTTTTTTTTTTTTTTTTTTAATTGTAAAAGTTCCTCCCTAGCTGGCCAAGTAAACCCTTCCTGGTTGGCCCTAAAGCAATCAGACAGGGCAGGACCAGAGCCTCAGAGAACGGAGTCCTATTGGGCTTTGACTATTGGGAATATTTTGTCTGCAGCTGCCAGGCAGGAAGGCTGTGGTGATAGGGGCGAAGGGGCTGCCACAGAAAATTCCAGTGTAAAGCCCAGTCACTCAGACCCGTCAGGCTATGGTTTATAGAATCTACCACAGACTGACCCTTTGACGGAGTCTTCCCGCCAACTATGTAGGGCAAAAGCAGAGAGTAACACAGAGAGATGGGTCAGGTGCTTGGCTGGAAAACGCAAGACAGGGTCCTATTTCTAGGACTCAGAAAACTTCTCTTTTTTGGACGCCTTTTTTTTTTTTGAAATAAGGTCTTGCTCTGTCTCCCAGGCTGGAGTGCAGTGGTGCAATTATAGCTCACTGCAGCCTCAAACTCCTGGGTTTATGCCATCCTCCCACCTCAGCTTCCCGAGTAGCTGGGACTACAGGCGTGCACCACCACGCCCAGGCACATTTTGTATTTTTTGTAGAGACAGGGTTTTGCTATTTGCCCACGCTGGTCTCAAACTCCTGGACTCAAGCAATCCACCCACCTTGGCCTCCCCAAAATGTTGGGATTACAGGTGTGAGCCACTGCCCCCAGCCCATGTTGCTTTCAGTTTTTTAACTGTTAGTTTTGTTTTGGTCATTACCCCTAAGGGCAGATATAGAACGTAGCCTGCTAGGGAAAATTTGAGAGTAAAGCATGAGGTTTGGCGAGAATACAATGGTGTGTGTGTTGGTGGGTGGGTGACAGAGGCTGGCAGCAGTGTCAGATTGGCTACTCTAGTGTGGAGTTATTTTATAATATGCCATCCAAAAGGCCACTCCCTTTGTGGATTGAAGTTTTCCAAGAGTTAACACTCAGACTGTTATCAATGCTGTTAAACACGCTGGCATGTTTTTTCCAATGTTGACTCACATGATAATCTTGCTAAGGTGGCTCAGATTCCACAGTGTGGAGCAGGCAGTCTGGGTCTAGCTCATGTACTTTGGCAAGATGATGCTTGTACTGCCTGTAGGAAGGTGACAGGAATAGGGCTGTAGGTGGTAGCCGTAAATGTCATTATTATCATTATTCTTTCTAGCAAGTAGCAATGATGTGAGAATGGACTGGGGCCACTACTATGAAAGGAACACATAAGCAAAGTAAAAATTACAAATACAAATGATGGGGCCTTATTTAAGCCTCTCTACCAGTCACAGAGAGAAAAACACTGGTAGCTGGTGAGCTCACTGTGTAAATACAATTGCAGGACAGCAGTTCCATTCCTCCATGGCTGAAGCTTGGACACTCTTCTTTCTGGTTTTTATTTTTCTTGAGAAACCTGAACCCTGGGGAGACAGACATAGGTAGAAATGCCTTTCCATTCCCCTTGGAAGAAAGAATCAGTGGTCTTCAGATTAGGTTCCCAAGATTAATATTTACCTTCCTGTCCTGCTTCCTTTATTTTGGAACTTGATAACTCAAGGCGACCGCCAGCGAGACCTCCAACTATTCATCCTCTATGTAAAATTCCATGCTGGAACATGAGTTTTCTGGTTTATTTTGAAGGCGGAAAATAGGTGCTAACAGCCTCAGCTCCTGGTGTCAGCGCTGTTAGCCACTGGATACTGCTGGGTCCCAGGCAGCCCACTTTGAAAGAGACAATTTGGGTCCAGCTGAAATGGTCATAATGTTGTTTGGAGGCCCCATGTGCCCTTTGAACTTTGCAGACAGACTCTGCAACTAAAGGGGCCTCAGGAACCATTTCATAACATCAATGATTTTTCTTTTCAGTACAGAGCTGCCAGAGTCATTAGGTACTTTGGTGTCTGTAGAAAGTGCCAAGCCCTTGGCAAATCTGGGTTCATTTACCAGGGTGGGTGGTAAGCTTATGTATGTCTATTTATAGGTGAGGAAATAGAAGAAGAAAGAAGGTTACATGGAGCTGTAGGAATCTAAATCCTAGAAGGTTCTGGATCCTGCAAACTACACTGCCTAAGTTTGTCTGGTTGTGCATTTAGCACGGCATGATCGATGGGGTGGGGAGGCTCTATTTCCCAGCTTTATGCTCCACTGTGGGTAGTTAGGCTCATGGGCATGCTAAGGCACTGGTTTTAGTATTCCCAGGGCCCATCAGTCTGAGACTCAATACCCTCCTGACCACTCATACTGGCCACTCGGAAGTCACGCCTCCCTTGCTTATGGTACATTATCCCACAGGTCTCTCTCTCACCAAGATGGAATCCAGCCAGTCACCCCCTGGGGAATCCCCATTACTTGAGTTACTATTTGTCCTAGCATTTATGAGTCTTCCTTTTCACATATTTTTTTAATAGTAAAATTAAGCAATGAAAGTATCCATTGGTAAATAAATACAATGTATAATTTTCTTTTTGCTTAAATGAAAGACATCTCTTGTTCTCTTTTCTTTTTTTTTTGACATGGGTCACTTACTTTAATAAAAACACATATACCATGTTATCACCATGGAATGTAAATTCAGATTAGACAAGAGAATTTCACAAGTGTAATAGCCTTCTGTATATTATATAAGTTGGGGTATACTGTTTAGCCAAACCAGCTTGCTCATAAGTCATTAATCAAATCCATTATAGGTAATTTGTTCAGTTCAATATTTACAATTCTTATGGAAAAAATAAGCAACGCACACATTTAAAAAGTGTTCATTTACCTTTGCATGAGTGCTTAAAATGCATATTTCTATTTCAAGATGACATTTAAAAATTATTCTAATATGTCAGCAGCAAAAATATAATTTGCAATTACAAAAAACTAAACTAGAATCCTTAAGTTATTCTCATGTTTACAGTTGTGATTCTTTAATAAATACTACTACTATGCAGCTCTATTGTTTAAGCTTTCTGGATTTGGTTTAAACACATGCATACATATTGTCAATTGTGGGAAGCTTTACAAGTTATATTCCATGAACTTTTTGGACAGAGTTCTAACAGAGCCAGCCAGTCCACAAAACAGGCAGACAAAAGTTGAATTAACTGGGGCAAATAGAACTCTTATACAACATCCAAAATATGTGAGATTCTGCAGCAAACTGGGAGTACCTTCAGGATTGGCCTGTTATCTTCTTTAGAACTAAGTTCATCTTAAAAATTTAAGGAGGTGGACATTTCAACACCATCAAGTGCATTTAGGTGACTTGTTTAGTGCATGTTTAAGTTAACCTGACTTCTCTGAATCACCTAGTTAGTAAACTAGTCACTAGTAATTCGGTCACCAGGCAAATCAAGCCTGCAAGAAAGGAAGCCAATATTCAAAATGCCGTGTTACCATCTAAACCCATACAAATTAGTTTATTTCCAACAATAATAGGTAACTTCAATAATGAGACATCTAACCAAAGCAAGGTCCTCCAACAAGACCAAGACAGCATCTCTTCTTCTAAGGCTTAGGTTTTGCCCAGAATTCCCGACACATGGAATAGCCCATACCAACAGTCATTGCTTCTACAACAAAGCCTTGGGCTGCCACACGCATGTGGATCAGATGAATGGACATTTTAGTATTTCCCCTGCTCTTCAGTTTGTATAATCCATATGCAACAATTGCTGCAAAACCTGCTATTTCAATGGGTACGAATGGTGCCTCTTTAGCTTCTCGAATAAGTTTTGATCCCTGATCTTCCTCATACGAAGGAAGGGAAACACCTGTGTCTGTTGACGTAGTGATTGCTTGAAGAATCTCCCTAGAGTGAGAAAATCTCTCACACGGCAACCGGCTTCCGATTCCTGCTCTGGTTCTCTTTTCACAATAGCGTCCCTTTCATCCATTATCTAATCAACAAGCATTTCAGTAACCCAATATTTTCAAAACGTATTGATTGTTTTAACAAAAGCAAGAAAAATAATAAAGTAAGACTTTATTTAGAAAATAATTTTAGAGCAACTTTCAAGATATACAATAGTAGGGGCAGTATACTTTCCACTTAATACTCAAATCAGTGTTTTTAAAATTATGTACCTGGAACAACCAGGCATCACAGGTCCCTTCAGGGAGGACCCAACTTCACTAAATCGGAAACTCTAGAAAACCGCTGCCCTACCCTACCCCTGTCATCTCTACAGAACTGTACCAAGACCTTGAGGCACACTTCAGACTTCTTAAAAATCCATCCAAATAATTCAGTCTCATTTGAATGGCAAATACAGTTTATTGCCTTTTAACTCTGAGAATCATTTAACTCTTTGGACAAATGGCATAACTCAGCGAACCAAACTACTGAGTTTCCTAGAGCTCTCAGATTTCCTTTCATTCTAGAAAAGCCAGGGGCTTTCTGCAAGAGTTAAAAAGGAGGTGATTTCTTTTTTCCTTTTCCAAATTTGCCAAGTTGTTTTCAGTGGATGTAAAAGATGTGCTTATTTTTGTTCAACGCTCAGTTTTAGGCCTTTTAGGCTTTTCCTTCCCCCTGCTGAAGGGACTTCAGAATTTAAAGTAAATATTTATTTAAAAAAATCCTCGCCTTAAGCAACCTAAGTGTCCATCAATGGATGAATGGGTAAACAAAATGTGGCCTATACATATAACTGAGTATTATTCAGCCTTAAAAAAGAGAGAAATTCTGACACATGCTAGAACATAAACCTCAAGGACATCATGCTAAGTAAAATAAGCCAGACACAAAAAAGACAAACACTACATGATTGCACTTACGTGAGGTACTTAGTCAAACTCATAGAGATAGAAGATTGAATGGTGGTTGCCAGGGACTGGGGGGAAAAGGGAATGGGAAGTTATGTTTAGTAGGTATGGCGTGTCCATTAGGGAAGGTGACAAAGTTCTGGCAATGGATGCTGGTGGTAGTTGCACAACAGAATGTAGGTATATACTTCATGCCACTGCTCACTTAAAAATGGTTAAGATGGGGCCGGGCACGGTGGCTCAAGCCTGTAATCCCAGCACTTTGGGAAGCAGAGGCGAGCAGATCACCTGAGGTCAGGAGTTTGAGACCAGACTGGCCAACATGGCGAAACCCCACCTCTACCAAAAATACAAAAAAAATTAGCTGGGTGTGGTGGCAGGCGCCTATAATCCCAGCTACTTGGGAGGCTGAGGCAGAAGAATCGCTTGTACCTGGGTGGTGGATGTTGCAGTGAGCCGAGATTGCACCATTGCACTCCAGCCTGGGCAAGAAGAGTGAAACTCCATCTCAAAAAAAAAAAAAAAAAGAAAAATGGTTAAGATGGAAAATTTTATTTTATGCATATGTTACCACGATTAAAAAACTATATACATATGTTATATGGGTTTTATCATCCTTTGACTGGTTCACGTGATTCTGAAGGGAGATGCTGTCCTTTCCCCAGCACTGGGACAACTCCATAGCTTTCAAGTCTTGCTAGCACCAAGGCAGCATGCTGTCAGGCAGATGCCAGAGTTCAGCCACCTGCAGTCAGGATCGCTGATGTCCAGGACATTTCACAGAGGCTTTTTCCTGGGTCTGTGTTCTTGGCAAAGTGATAATGCTCCTAATTAGCAGAGAGACCTTCATCCAGACAGCCTGACAGGCCGGGCCCTTAGACGTGGGGATGGGGAGGAAGCCAGAGGAGGCTCTTCTGCAGGATATGCTCCCAGGCTGAAGCTGACCCCAGCTAGGAGTGGCTGAGCACCCAGCTGTGGGGAGGCAAGGGCTGGAAGGAAGAGGGGGGCCCTAGATAGAGAGGGCAAGAGGAGAATGTTTTGCTGACAGAAAAGAGATATGTTTTAGACCAACTTCTAATGCTTGTGTGGTTTTAATCTTGTGGCCAGAGAACAGTGCTTTTCAGGATAAGCCGAATTAATTTACTGTCTTCTGTGCACTTCTTCCAATGAGGACCCAGGGAGCCCTCTGGGAAAGAATTTCTCTGTCCTTTTCTGTCTCCACTCTTTTTCTCCCATAATTAAAGCCCATGAAGACTTTGCTGAATGATTTATAACAAGTAGGGGAATCTTAAGAGCAGAACTTCATCTCCCACAATGTGACATCTAGCCCTTTCTCTTTCCCTGTGACAGTCCCTTGAATCTTAGAGACTGTGTACCTCACTGACCCCTATAATACTGTAGTGAATTCAATGGTGGCATCCCAAAACATATGTCCACCTGGAACCTGTGCATGTCCCCTAATTTGGGAAAAGGGTCTTTGCAGATGTGATTAAGGATCTCAAAATAAGATCATCCTGGATAATCCAGGCAGGCCTTAAATCCAATGACAAGAGTCCATATAAAAGAAAGGCAGAGGGAAATTTGAGACACGGAGAAGGCCAAGTGAGAATGGATACAGAGACTGGAAAAATGCAGCACAAACTGAGGAACTGCTGGAGCCACCAGAAGCTGGAAGAGGTAAGGAAGAATTGTTGCTTAGAGCAGTGGTCCCCAACCATTTTGGCACCAGGTACTGGTTTCAGGGAAGACAATTTTTCCACACACCAGGGAGTTGGAGGGGGATGGCTTTTCAATGATTTAGATGCATTACATTTATTGTGAACTTTATTTCTATTATTATTAAATTGTAATATATAATGAAATAATTATACAACTCACCATAATGTAGAATCAGTGGGAGTCCTGAGCTTGTTTTCCTGCAACTAGACAGTCTCATCTCTGTGGGGACTGGGAGACAGTGACAGATCATGAGGCATTAGATTCTCATAAGGAGCACGCAGCCTAGATCCCTCGCATGCGCAGTTCACAATAGGGTCTGCATTCCTGTAAGAATCTAATGCCCCTGCTGATCTGACAGGAAGCAGACCTCAGGCAGTAATGTTCCCTCACCTGCTGCTCATCTCCTGCTGTGTAGCCTGGTTCCTAACAGGCCACAGACCAGTCTGTGGCTTGGGGGTTGGGGACCCCTACCCTAGAGCCTTCAGAGTGAGTGTGACGAAGCTGACACCCTGATTTCAGACTAAAGGAATAAATTTCTGTTTTTTTAAGCCACTGAAGCTTGTGGTAATTTGTTAGAGCAGCTCTAAAAACTGAATACACAGGGATGCTGAAACTCTCCTGTGCACACATCACCTGGGGACCTTCCTGTGAGACAGTAGGTCAAGGCTGGGGTCCAAGATTCTACATTGCTGAGACATTTCCCATGACACAAATGTTGCTGACAGTTCCACACACTTTGAACACACAAAAACTAATTTGAGAAATCGACTTTCAAACAGAAGCACAATAAATAAACATTTTAATTATGTTTGGCTTGGAGCCACTGGTTAGCATTCAATCTTGACTTGGGCCTCTGCACTCTTTACCTATGTTTGGATTTTTATCACAGTAGTTGTCCTGATGTGTTCAGTGCTATATAGAATGCCATTATCTACGATCTCCACCCCAAAACTTAGAACCAATAATTACTTTTGCATAAAGGTCTCTGTGTCTCATCTTCCTTACCTGTTAAACAAGGGACTTGGACTAGGTTTGCTTAAGTTTCTTCCAGCTCAAACTTTGAGTATGGGATAATTTTCACGCCCAGAAAGAAGATTCTGTGGGTCTCAGTTATCTACCTGTGCCTTCAAACACCATCCTTTAACCTTAAAGCCTTTCTCCTCATTTTATCCTACACTAAGGAAATAAAGTATCCTAGACAGGATAGAATACTCCTTGCTCACTGCTGCTGTGATTTTTCTTACTGGTCAGCTGAGATAGCCATAGTGAGTGGTAAGCTTTCTGCTGAATATCTAATTCCCATGAACTAGTTGTCTTTCTGATCTGTCCTCTATTTTCAAGGAGAGGGTGTGTGTGTGTGTGTGTGTAATAAACTTCACTGACTTCATCCGTGTGGTTGGCTTGTGCACATAACTGAGTGAGAATGCTGACTACATCCAGACCATGTAGCTGTGATCTGTGTTCCTTTAGCACAATCCAGAAAACACCCATCTTCTGTGGGTGTTGCTCTGTGGGCATAAAGTGACCGCTGTCTTTATCAGAATGTCACTCCCTTAATACGTGGTTTTTACAAAAAGCACTTTACTCTCAGGATTGACACTGCAGAATTTTGCAAAGATGCTATACAGTGTCCAATAATCCCAGCCGGACAGCCATTTTCAAAAGCCACCATTCAGTTCCTCTGTTCTTATTGCCCAACCACACTCCACTCCCTGAAGTAAGCACTTAAAAGATTTGGTTTCAAAATATCCAAAAAATGGATAAGGCAGGAGCCACTCGTCAATGACACAGATTTTCCAGTTCATCGAAAATGCATTTACCTTCCTCACAGGTCTAGCGGGTGTCTCCTCACTGACCTTCACAGGCAAGTTGGAATGGAAGGGTGTTGCTGGAAATGGAGTGAGGTCATGTTAAACATGTCCCCAAATGTTTATGCTGAGGAGTGATCAGTAACCACCATCTTCACTTTACTTTGATTCATTTTGTTTTTCTTCACTGCCTCACCCCCTTCTCTTCCTGTTTCTGTCAAACTTGTTTGGTGATGAAAACAGAGATCCTCACAAGATACCTAATAGCTGTGAAGCCTGATAGTAGGAACACAACAGGGCAGGAGTCTGCTTGGGGGATCTGGGGACAGAGGCACACGTAGGACCAGCGTCTTCTCCTGGTACCTCTGGCTCTATCTGCTCTGTGCTCTGCTCTTTCTACCTTGCAGCTTCCTCTGTTTGGTCAGTGTCTCTGCTCGTCTGTTGGTTAGACTTACACATGGCACTTTCCAGCCACCTAACCTGTTTCTTGCTATATGTTGCCTTCCCTCCAACTGCATTTTGGCAAATTCTTTCCATGTGTTTTTGTTCAAATTCTCAAGGGAAAGAATTTGATCATATGAGTACCTTACCTTTTCATTGGGCCAATGGAAGATTGCTGTCCAGTCTCTTATTGGTTCTCCCAGATCATGTGATCTTTGGTCATGTGACTTTCATGGACCCAATCATCTGTGACTCAGGTACCACAAGGTACAAATCATGGCCCAGGCAGCAAAGGACTGAGGGCTGGGCCGCTTCCTTGTGAAGAGAGTTTAGACGGAGCTGGCAATTTCCAGGGTACAGGCTTTCCTCATCTTACCCTGAAAGGGATCTAGATATACAAACCAAATGAGGAGCTTCAGGGGATTGGAGGCCACAGGACACGGAGATACAGAGTAAGTACAGCCTGCCTCCTGGATTCAATATTGAAACGTGAGAATGAGTGAAGCCAGAGTCACAGAGAATTGAAGCTGACCTCCTTGAAAACAAGACCAAAGAAGTGTGTTCAGAAACCAGAAATGAGCTGGAGCCCTTGTAGAGGCTCAGCCCAACATATCAAAACATTGTTAGGGAGAGGAGGCTGAGGCCTTGCTGGAAGCGGCGGGTGTGAAAGGGCAGGAGAGGAAAGCTCTCAGCTGTGAATGTGCGCTGTGCTTGTGGAAGCGAATCGGGCCACAGCCTGCCACACTGCACATCAAGGGTCATGGCATTGTGTGAATTCCATTTGCAGGTCCCCTTTTTAAAAGGCAAAGCTGGCCTTCCTGGCTCTAATGGAGAAGAGCATCTTCAAGTTCACAGCCAGAGAGAAGGATGTTTCCCTGGCATCGGGAGACTTTTGACTGTCTGGGCTGGGTACCACATTGCTTTTGTGGTCCTCAAGCCCCTACCCATTGCCACGTCCTTCGCATTTTCTGTACTCCACTGCTTGGTCACTTTTACCAAAGATTTCTTATGTTTGAATAGCCATATGTGGCATTAAGAGTGACTTGACTTAAAAGCTAATTCAATAAAACTTCTGGAAGAAAAGAATACTTGCACAACCTGGGGATGAGCAGGGTTTCCACAAGCAGGACACTAAAACACTAACCATAAAAGAATAAAAATAATAATTTGGACTTCATCAAAATTAAAAGAGTTTGCTCATTAAAAGACACCTTTGAAAACATGAAATGAAAGCCAAAGACTGAGAGGAATATCCCAATGTGTATGCTTAATAAAGGACTTGCATCCAGAATACAGGCATACCGTTTTAGTGCACTTTGCTGTATTGCCTTTCATAGATAATGTGATTTTTACAAATTGAAAGTTTGTGGCAACCCTGAATCGAGCAAGTCTATTGGCACCATGCTTCCAACCACATGTGCTCATTTTGTGTCTCTGTCATATTTTGGTAATTCTTGCAGTATCTCACACTTCTTCATTGTTATTATTATTATATCTGTTTGGTGCTATGTGATCAATCATGTTTGATATTGTCATTCTAATTGCTTTGGGGTGCCACAAACTGTGCCCATATAAGATGGCAAACTTAATTGATAAATGTTGTGTGTGTTTTGACTTCTCCACCAACCAGATGTTTCCCCATCTCTCTCTCTCTCTCTATCTCTCTCCCTCCCTCCCTCTCTTCTGACCTCTCTGTTCCCTGAGACACAAAATATTGAAATTAGGTCAATTAGTAACTCTACAGTGGCCTCTAAGTGTTCAAGTGAAGAGTTGCACCTCTCTCACTTTCAATCAAAAGCTAGAAAAGGTTAAACTTAGGGAGGAAGGCATCTCAAAAGCCAACATAGGCTCACAGCTAGGCCTGTTGTGCCAAACAGTTAGCCAAGTTCTGAATACAAAGGAAAAGCTATTGAAGGAAATTAGAAGTGCTACTCTAGTGAACACATGAAAAGGAAATGAAACAGTCTTATTGCTGACATAGAGAACTTTTGAGTGATTTGGATAGCAGATCAAACCAGCCACAACATTCCCTTTAGCCAAAGCCTGATCCAGAGCGCAAGGCCCTAACTCTCATCACTTCTTTTTTTTTTTTTTTTTTTTTTTTTTTTTTTGAGACGGAGTCTCGCTCTGTCGCCTGGGCTGGAGTGCAGTGGCGCAATCTCGGCTCACTGCAAGCTCCGCCTTCTGGGTTCACGCCATTCTCCTGCCTCCGCCTCTCCGAGTAGCTGGGACTACAGGCGCCCGCCACCACGCCCGGCTAATTTTTTTTGTGTTTTTAGTAGAGACGGGGTTTCACCGTGGTCTCGATCTCCTGACCTCGTGATCCGCCCGCCTCGGCCTCCCAAAGTGCTGGGATTACAAGCGTGAGCCACCGCGCCTGGCCCTCTCATCACTTCTATGAAGGCTGAGAGAGGTGAGGAACCTGCAGAAGTTGGAAGCTAGCAGAGGTTGATTGGTTCATGAGGTTTAAGGAAAGAAGCCATCTCTGTTACATAAAAGTGCAAGATGAAGCAGCAAGTACTAATGTAGAATTTGTAACAAGTTATCCAGAAGACCTAGCTAAGATCATTGATGAAGATAAATACACCAAACAACAGGTTCTTGTTATAGACAAAACAGCTTTATATTAAAAGAAGATGCCAGCTAGGACTTTCATAGCTAGAGAGGAGAAGTCAATGCCTGGCTTCAAAGCTGCAAAGGACAGGCTGACTTTCCTGTTAGAAGCTAATGCAGCTGGTGATTTTAAGTTCAAGCCGATCCTCATTTATCATGCTGAAAATCCTAGAGCCCTTAAGAATGAAGCTAAGTCTGTTGTGTCTGGGCTCCAGAAATGGCATAGCAAAGTCTGGATGACAGCACATCTGTTCACAGCACATCTCTTCATAGTTTATTGAATATTTTAGGCCAAATGTTGAAACCTATGGTTCAGAAAAAAATATAATTTTCAAAATCTTACTGCTCATTGACAATGTACTTGGCCACCAAAGAGTTCTGATGGAGATGTACAAGGGCTTTAAGGTTGTTTTCACACCTGCTAACACAACATTCATCTGCAACCAATGAACCCATGGACCAAGGAGATATTTTGACTTTCAAGTTTTATTATTTAAGAAATACATTTTGTAAGACTATAGTTGCCATAGAGAGTGATTTCTTCTGATGGATCTGGGCAAAGTAAATTGGAAACCTTCTGGAAAAGATTGACCATTCTAGATGCCATTAAGAATATTTGTGATTCATGAATATTTGTGATTCATGGGGAAGAGGTCAAAATATCAACATCGTATTAGTCAGGGTTCTCCAGAGGGGTAGAACTGATAGGATATATGTATATATATAAAAGGGAGCTTATTAAGGAGAGTTGGGACACAGGATCACAAAGTGAAGGCCCATGATAGGTCATCTGCAAGCTGGGGAAGAGAGAAGCCAGTAGTGTCGCAGTCTGAGTCCAAAAGCCTCAAAAGCAGGGAAGCCAACAGTGCAGCCTTCAGTCTGTGGCTGAAGGTTTGACAGCCCCCAGCAAACCACTGGTGTAAGTCCAAGAGTCCAAAGGCCAAAGAACCTGGAGTCTGATGTCCAAGGACAAGAAGAATGGGAGGAGGCATCCAGCATGGGAGAAAGATGAAAGCCAGAACTCACCAAGCCAGCTCATCCCACCTTCTGCCTGTTTTGTTTTAGCTGCAATGGCAGCCGATTGGATGCGGCCCACCCACATTGAGGGTGGGTCTTCCTCTCACAGTCCACTGACTCAAATGTCAGTCTCCTCTTGTCAACACCCTCACAGACACACCCAGAAACAATACCTTACCAGCTATCTAGGCATCCTGCAATCCAATCAAGTTGACACCTAATATTAACCATCACAAACATTAACAGGAGTTTGGAAGAAGTTGATTCCAGGTTTCATGGATGATTTTGAGGGGATCAAGAATTAAGTGGAGGAAGGAACTGCAGATGTGGAACTAGCGAGAGAACTAGAACTAGAAATGGAGCCTGAAGATGTGACTGAATTGCTGCAGTCTCAGGATAAAACTTGAACAGATGAGGAGTTGCTTCTTACAGATGAGCAAATAAAGTAGTTTCTTGATGTGGAATCCACTCCTGATGAAGATTCTGTGAACATTGTTAAAATGACAACAAAGAATTTAAAATGCAAAACTAAGTTGGTAAGGCAGTGGCAAGCTTTGAAAGGATTAATTGCAGTTTAGATGGAAGTTCTACTGTGGGTAAAGTGCTACCAAACAGCATCTCATGTTACAGAGAAATTTTTCATGAATGGGATAGTATATCAATGCAGCAAACTTTATTGTCTTATTTTTAGAAGTTGCCACAGTCACTTGATCAGTCAGTAGCTATCAATATTGAGGCAAGACCCTCCACCAGCAGAAAAATTATGACTCAAATTTTTGATCTGATTGATCATAATACATTGTATATATGTACTAAAATATTACACTGTACCCTATAAGTATGTACAATTATTTCATGTCGATTTAAAATAATAAAAGCAAAAATAAAAAAGATTACAACTAACTGAAGCCTCAGATGATTGTTAGCATTTCTTAGCAATAAAGTATTTTTAAATTAAGGTATGTAAATTGTTTTGTTAGAGAATGCTGTTGTACACTTAGTAGACTACAATGTAAACATAACTTTTATATGCACTGGAAAACCAAGAAATTTGTGTGACTTGCTTTATTATGATATTTGCTTTATTGTGGTGATCTGGAACCAAACTCACTATCTCTGAGGTATGCTTGTATATTAAGAACACCTACAAATCATAATAAAAAGACAAACAGTACAATAAAAAAGCTAAAGACTTGAGTAGACATTTCCCAAACACGCAAATGGTCTAGAAACATATGTAAACTGCTCTTTATTCATCAGGAAAATACAATTGAGAAACTACAGTGTGTTATCACTTTACAATCACTAAGATGGCTGTAATTACAAAGACTGACAATACCAAAAGTATATCAACTGGATGTAGAAAAATTGAGCTCTCATATACTGCTGGTGGGAGAGCAAAAGGGGACAATTACTTTAGATAACTGTTGATCGGTTCTTTACCTGTTAAGAATACACATTCCCTGGGAGGCTGAGGTGGGTGGATCACCTGAGGTCAGGAGTTCGAGACCAGCCTGCCCAGCATGGTGAAACTCTGTCTCTACTAAAAATACAAAAATTAGCTGGGTGTGGTGGTGGGTGCCTATAATTCCAGCTACTTGGGAGGCTGAAGCAGGAGAATCCCTTGAACCTGGGAGATGGAGATTGCAGTGAGCCAAGATCACGCCATTGCACTCCAGCCTGGGCAAAACAGCAAAACTCTGTCAAAAAACAAACAAACAAAAAAAACCCACCACATTCCCAAGGAATGAACTGTTGGTACATACAACAACATCGATGAATCTGAGAACAATTATGTTGAGTGAAAAAGACAAACATCCTCCCAAAAGAGTACACATTATATGATTGCATTTATTTAAGACTCTAGAAAATACAAACTATAGTAAGGGAAAACAGATCAGTGGTTGCTTGGGGGATATGGATAGGGATATAGACAGGAGTGATTACAAAGAATACAGGGAACTTTGAGAGGATGATGAAAACGCTCATTTTAAATATGAGCCGTTTGTTGCATGTCAACTATACCTCAATAAAATAATTTATTGGTATATTATATAGAGGGTATATAATACATTTAATATTTTTAAAAAATAGTCACTTAGTTTAAAGTGACTCGAAATAAAACAACAAAAATGAGAACACATGTTCTCCGTGAGCCACAAATTCATTCCTAGATATTTATCTGAAAGAAATGAAGACATTTGTTCATACAAAGATTTGTTCAAGACGGTTTATGACAGTTTTATTCTTACTAGTAAGAAACTGAAAATAACTAACATGTCAACCAACAGGTAAATAGATAAACAATTTGTGGTGCATTCGTATAATGGAATATTACTAAAAATTTCAAAAACTGACATTCACAAAAGTCTGATTAAATCTAAAAAAGATATATCCCAAATACAAAAGATTACTTTATTTGTGATTTCATTTATATGACGTTGAACAACTTGCAAAACTCATCTATGGTGATAGAATCAGAACAGTGGTTTTGTCTTGGTGGAGGCTGAGTGGCTGGAGGTTGATGACAAATGGTCTGAGAAACTTTCTAGGGTGACAGAAATGTGTTATATCTTAAGTGAGATATTGGTTACATGACAAAGTGGATACTGTGGTGCTCTGCTCGGCTGCCCTCTTCAAGACTGACATGCCCATTCCCTAGCTGCTAGGATAACCCACACCTGCATTTCCGACTGAGCATTGCCCTTGGTCACAGGGAACTGCCTTGCCCAGACATTTCCCTTGCAAGGGCTGGGCCATAACAAATGACTGTCCAGTGCAGAGATTCTAAGACCTGCCCTGCTTGCCTCACTTTAAGACATTCTGAAGAGCCATTCCTTCTCAAAGCTCCCCATAGAATTAGCTAAAGCCTTAGCTGCAGCATCATTGTGGCTTAGCTTCTCCCTCTTTCCAATCCAGCCTTCTTCATTTATTTACAGGTTTATAGTTGAGAGTATATACCAGTAAACTTTTTGCACATAATTTTCCACTTCAGCATTTGTTTCTAGAAGATGGAACTACAATTAGTCCTAGAACGTGAAATTTAAAATGGGATTTTAAAGCTGGATAAACAGCCGGGGTTGTCAACGAGATCCCATTTTTAGTGGGATGTGGAGCATGAACGTTCCTTAGCAGATTACATGGTGTGATGTTTACAAATTTCACTGACGGTGGATGTGGTTAGGACATCAGTGGATGGAAATACATTAGTTGGTGAACTTGAGTGGAATGAGAAAAGTTGTAACCACAAAGACTGTGGCACCAAGTGGTTGTTGCTGCATGCATGTATTCTTTGAAGATTATAACCAGCTCAGGATGATTAATCACCAGTTCATAAGAAGTGGGTTTAAGAGAAGTTTGACTTCTCAGCCTAGCAGTTCTCCCTCCCAAAGGCCAGAACTCTGGTTCAGAAGGAAGGAGACCCTGATAATTGGGTGTGAAATATCTGCTATGAAAATCTTGAGTGCCTAAATAATCCTGAACCCACTTGGTGTAAGCGGCTCACTCTTACTTGTTAGATAATAGTAGCCCTCCCCTTGCTTGAAGATCATGCAAAAAGCACAAGTGAAATAATTACAAAACAATGTTTGTCCTCATTCAGGATCTCAATGCCTCTCACACCATCCCACTTACTGGCAATAAGACCAATAACAAATGTTAAAGCTAAGATCTAGCTAGTATGTACTGATGGGTCCTGGGAAGTGTGCACGGGCCCTGCATATGCAGGATCAAAAGAGGAGGAAATAAAGTTGGATAAAGAAGAGTGTATTGGTATGGGGAACTCTCCAATATCTAGGATTTAACTCCTTGGCAAGGATCCCGAAGTCAGGGCTAATGGGTTGCTAGAATGGCTATTGGAAGCTTGAGAAAAGTGATGTCCTCCACTAAGTGAAGGAGCACCTGCAGAACTGCCGTAGCAGATAGGGAGGAAAGAATCAAAAGCCTCGAAGAATTGGGTATGCTAGAACAGGTATATTTCATAAGGCCAGGAAACTTACCAAATGACCAAGTTTGGGAGGAGGGCACAGAGAATGTGCTAGAATTGTCATGCAGCTCAGTGGTGACTGTGTTCATAGACCAGGGCTTCTAACGGGAGATATGAATATGAAACTGAGCTCCTGAGAGCAATGGGGATGGCTGGATCCCAAAATCCTAGAGGGCAGGTGGCAGCGCTTAACTATCAGAAGCAATGTGGGCACAATTACTGCAATAAGCAGCAAAGGCAGAGTGGCGGCCTTGAGGACAGACCAACGGAGAGATGAAGGTGGTTGACAGAAGTTTGTGGTTGACAGAAGTTTGTGCTCCTAGGGCTGAGAGAGTTGGGCAACAAACAAAAGCATTGCTTAATATGTGCAATCAAAAGAAGACAAGGATGAATGGTCAGATGGCTGTGGACAGCAGCCCCAGTGAAAATTCAAAATTCCTGGCTGTTCTCAGACATGGAAACCATTGACTGAAGTATAGGCCAAGTCCCTTGAAGGAATAATTCTGCAGAGACACAGCATGCATACTCAGCAGCAATTTTCCCAGTCACTCGATAGTAATTCTCCCAGTCACTCAGTAGCAATTTTTCCAGTCCTTCCTTTTGGCTACTTATTCAGATAACCATGCAATGAGGAAACAAGAATATATATAGGTATTTCAGAAATTGTTGGATAACATAAGGTCTTGACCTAGGGAGTTGACATTGATGCCTAGGAGCCTCCAAAGCAACCATGGCCTATCTTTTAGAATTAGAGTGTGTGAGGAACAGATAATAATTGGTGCCCTGAACCTAGTCCAGCTTGCCGCAGGCTCACTGGCCTCCTGGAACCACCCAGTATCATTTTCCCAGTTCCTGAACATGTAATTGGAATTGTCATACTTGGTAGTTGGCATAACCATTCCCCCTGGATTTTGCCACCCAATCTTCACTTTCTACTTTGAACCGTTGTTGGTCCAGGAAGAACAGCTTGGACTCAAACCCCTTGGCTCTTCTCAGTCTTAGCTTTTGAACCCATCTAGACTTAGTCTTGAAACCACATCTGCTCTGACTGGCTCAGCCAGATAGACATACCCACTCTCAGGGGAGATTGCATACTCTTAAGCCAATGATCTAAACTTCCTACACAAAATAACCCAGACCTGGCTTGTACATCTTCCGTTTTTTGTTTAAAGAGATATTAGAATGTGAGAAATGATATTGCACCCTAAGATCAAGGCTGAAAACCTACCGGAAATAGATCCTGGACTCCACCAATGCAAGTGCAATGCAAGTAAATATATTCTATATGATACACCAATAAAAAACAGGGATATATAGTTACTTGGAGATGGAATGGGTAGCAGATGTGCTTTCTTTTTAAGTACTATCAATAAACAATAAAACTAGCTACCATTATTTGAGCAACTACTATGTACCATGAATATTCCTGTATGCCTTCTCATCTAATCCTAATGACCACCCTGTGAGGTGAATGGCATGTCCATTTTATAAAGAAGGAAACTGAGGGTCAGAGAGCTGAGAAAAATGACCCAAAGTCATAAAGCTTGTGAGAGGCAGCCAGAATCCCAGTATGGTTTGCTGATTGTGGAACCAGTGCTGTTTCTGCCACACTAAACTGCATCCTGATTACAGAGATTTGCAGTCCAAGCACCTCGGAGAAATTGCTTGGCTTCCAGCAACTGGGCTTAAGAAAATATGCCTTTTCTTTCATGTTTTTGAAGACAGAATCCATCATAAAGGGCATTCCTTTAAGACCTTCTGCTTTGAAGTGATAAAAGCTAGATTGAAGGAAGGCTCCCAGGCTCCTGATCTGGGTTCACCCCTGCCCTGAGAGCCAGGAAATGTGATTTCTTCTGCCATCTCTTTCACTTATGGTACTTGCTCTGCTTCTTGGGTCTCCAGTGATTTTTTTTCTTAAGAAAAGAAGATAGCTTGGGTTAATTTCCAGTTCTCCACAATTTATCTGTACTGAGCTGGAAGAGTGTTGAGTGGGAAAGGGCTTCCTTGTCCACGAGGGCCTCGCAGCTCTTCAACACCCACCACTTCTGCCTCATGTCAAAGGCAAGCAGATCGGTTTATTAAATAGCTGTCAAACCGAATCAGCGAGCACCGAGAACACACAGAGGGGAGATTGGATTAGAGGGAGAGGACATGCCACGCTAAACAAGGGCACAGATTTATGGCTTTGGCCATGCAGCCTCAGAAATGATGCCTAAGGTAGATATGTGTTGGGGGCGGCTGGGCCAAGGAAGTGAAGTGTGATATTCACAGGGAAGGACAGAGGCATAAAGTGTTTCCAGTACCATGCTTTTCCTTCCTGGCACTCAGAGCACTCGTAATTAGCATATAAGTAATGACATGTGTTTATTTGGTAAATGACTCTCTTCCTCATCAAAGTAGAAGCTTACCCAGGGTAGGGGCTGCTGGAGGCTATTCACTTCTATTTTCCAGTGAGGGCACATGGCTGGCATCATAATGAGATATGCTTGGAACATTAACTCCACTGAAGACAGCAACTCCTAGACTGTCACCAACTTAGAAAATATGGATGATGCTTTACTCCCCAAAGGGAATTCACAAACTTGGGTTCTAATTAACACTTTCATAGATTGCCCCGTCCACTTTTCATAGCTCCCACAGATGAGAGGCAATTTGAACTAAAGAGGAAAACAAAGTGACAGATACCTGCTAGCCAATGTCACTTTAAGCCCAGTGGAAACAGAAATGTGTGCATGAATGATTACTGAGGGCATTTTGGAAGAACTACTGGACTAGATTCTTGCCCTGGAGGGGCCTAGACTATAGCAGAGAAGAAGTAGTCATTGTATTTCCCATTCCAACATCTTTCTTTCATTTGTCATCATCTGGGATTTTATCTCAGTGTCCACTTCTTCCATACGGCTCACATGTGTGGTGAGGGAAATGTCCCCACTCTTGGCTCTAGGAGCAGGGACACCTCTGCCTCAGGCCTACACTAATCGACATAATATCCACTCACCACAGCAATGGATGCAGTTATGGTTACATGGTCTAATGTGGGCCAATGAGAAGGGAGAAGATATGGGCTAAGGGTTTCCTTACTTCTCTGAGAGAACTTCCAGAACCGTCATTCTTTTTCTTTCTGAATGCAGGAGAGGAAACATGCTCCTTGCCTCTCTCTCGCTATCCGACTCAGTTCCTTATCATCCTCAATATATGTACTGATTGGTGGACACTAAATGCACCCAGAACCCTAGGAGCTGGGAAATGCAGTCTTTGACTTTCCAGCCTCTTCAGGATTGGAAGGTGCTAGAAGGGGCTGAAACGAGCATTGAATGAGCCAGTTTGCAGCATCCGCTGTATCATCTTCTTTGTTACTTTAAGAGTAGTGACTATTGGTCATGTTTTTGAAATCTACAAGAACTTCGAATAGTGAGCAAAGGAGTTAAGAATGTAACTATGGGGAATTGGGACTGTCTTTGAGAAGGAAAAATACATTCATGTTTCATGTTTATTTCCTTTGTATTAATTTTAGAAAAACAATAATCTTATAAAGGTGACAAATCAGATGACTAGATGACTACTGCAATCATCTTAAGTGTGAAGGGTGGTATCCTGGATGGGGCCAGTTGAGAAGGAAACAAACTCTCAGATTGAGCCATATCGCTATGGTAGAGTTAGGGGACCTTGTAGTTAGAATTTTTGTAGTTGCTTAAATCAGAAATACCCACATGCTGATTTAAGCAGAACGGGGGCTTTATTACTAAGGCACAGTGGTGTTTGACGGAACCCTGGGCAGAGGAGCATTACTGCCAGGTCTCTCTGTCTCTCCTCTTTCCTTTCTTTTCTTCACCTTCTGCATTCTCCTTTGTATCTGCAGATTGGCTTCCTCTGCCTCCCCATGTGCCTAGGGGGTGGGGAAGGTGGGGTGTGGGGAGTGGAGAGGTGGGGGGTGGAAGCAAGGCCATGACAGCTCTTGAGTTTGTATAGCCTTCTCACTCCCATGGAAGGGACGCTACATGGTCCAACTGGGGTTCAGGCTGACCCCTGAGCCAATCAATCAGGTCCCAGGAGGAGGGACGGGAACAGTTCACAGGCACCAGGCTCACCTCTATGAATCTGAGAATGGTGATGTGAGGTACGTTAGCCTCGTTGGCACCTGTCATTTCCAAACATTATGCAATGGGATGTGGATTTGCCAGGCATGAGTTAGCAAGGGAGAGGAAAGCATCCATGATGATGCAGAGGCTTCTGGTCTGAGGAAGAGGATGCAGCACCACTTCTCTCTATGCGGGGGTAAGTTGCCTAGACTGAAGTGGGAGCCTTTGGAACTAGAGCAATATAGGCTGGGGCAGAAGCAGTTGAAGACGGAGGTCACTGAGCATGGCATTGATGGATTTACCCATGTTTGAAGTGGCCTGAAGATCCTTTCAACCCCAGCAAAATAGAGAATGGTGATAAGGCCAGTTTGGGAACAATCAGACATCTGTGAGATTAGCAAAAACCTAAGGCTCAGGGGACCTCTTAAAGCCTCCCTACAGGAGAGTCACCCCTTTCGGTCCTAGAACATAGGCCTGAGCCCGCCGACCAGACTTAAATGTGGGGAAGGCAGGGCAGCATGGGGTCAATAGCTACTTAAATGGCTACCTGTTGGCTTTGTGCCCTGAAGAAAGAGGAGATTTTAAGTGTGGGCTGAGGATGAGGAGGGAGGCTGCCATCATTTTATAAAAGTTGTGTGATTATAAGAAAAGTGGGGAGCTGGGCCAGGGGAGCGAGGGTGGGTGGCATATGCTGTTCCTCTCAACACCCATAGCAGACATGGCTAATTGGTCAAGGAGCTCTTTCCCATACATCCCTGAGAGCATCCTTCTCAGCACAGGGCTCTGGGCAGCCTCTGACAGTCTGTCCGTACATGGGACAACCTACATCTGCTCAACCTGATCTAGGCAATGGATGGCAGGGAAGTCAGGTGAGTCTGGGTCAACACGGCCGAGCCATGCATTTTGTGGAAAACTAAGAGGGTTCTGGCAACCGTAAGTGTGATTCCAACACAAAGTTTTAGCTTTAATGTGAAGGTGGCTTAACATTCTAACCAGTGTTGGCCTACTGCTGGAGATTGTGCTAAGTGCTGGTTCACAAAATTTCATTTCATCTTCACAGCAGCTCTATGGGGCTAGCTACTATTACTAGTGCAGCATCTCCTACTCATGTTTACAGATGAGGGAACCGAGATCTGAAGAAGAGAAATGACCTATCCAAGTTCACTCAGCTGGGGCCAGTTCTTCTGTTTCACCTAGAATTGGATGTTCCAACTCCTGGTGAGCATTCTTTCCACTGCCCCAAACATATTTTGATTTGAGACTAGATTCTTCTGCTGTTTCCCAGTAAAGAGAATTTCCCCAAACATCTGTGCCATGTGATGGCTCCTTAGGGTCTTGACTCTCCAAGTGTGGTCTTCAGATTAGTAGCATCAGCATCCCGTGAGCGTTTGGCACAAATACAGAGTGTCCGGCCTAATCCCAGAGCTCCCAAATCTGCATCTGCATTTAAACAAGATGCCCTAGGATCCATGTGCACAGCAAAGTTTGAGAAGCTTGACAAGGCACCAGCCCTTCCAAGTGTTCCAACCTGGCGGAAAGGGTTCTACAGGCAAACAAGTTTGGGAAACACTGAATCCTATCCTGTTATTTTACACATCAGCATAGTAAAGGCTTGGAAGGGTCCTAAAGTAAATTTTTTAAACTTTGCTCGACCGGATGTTTTCCAAATTTGCTTGTACATAGACTCTGGATTCTGTATGAATAGCATTTATTCGTATCCCACGGATTTACTGTTTAACAAAAAAGTTTGACATGTGGTCATAGACTAGCCAGATGAAACCCTGCTTGTGTGTGCACTAAAAATAATGGAAAGAAATGCACCAAAGATTCATCTAGTAGTCAATTATTTATCATTCCCTTAAGGTGATAGCAGCACTGCCATTTTAAGGGCACCAATATTATAAAATGAAAAAAAAAAGCACTCAAAAAAGGAAAACAAAAGCAATCTGTGAGGAAAAAAAAGGGTCATAATTTGGTTTGGGCAGGAGTGTTTGACCTAAAGGAAAGTGGATGGAAGAACAGCTGTTTCATTAACCTATTGCAATTTCTCATAGCCTTACACTCATGAACACAAAGCAGCATAAAATGGGATCAGAGGCTATTTTCTACTGACTAGTTTACATTAGTGATCTCATTTTATTTCTACAGCAAATCTTTAAGGTAGATATTAGTATCCTCATTTTACAGATGAAGAAACAGGGACTCAGGAAGATTTGGTCATTTGTTAAGAATTGTGCAGCTAATGAGCCAGAACTCAACCCCACACTTTGTGACTCAGGAGTCCAGGCCCTTTAGCCATTACATGATTTTGTGCAGAAAACAATGGAAGGCTGGGCCCCTGAAAGACTGTGCCTGATCTCAGCCTGTAGTCATAGGAGAGGATGAGGGAGGCCAGCCTGTGAGCTGTTCTTGTGGATTGCCAATTCCCTTGTGATTGACATGCTCCTCGGTACCAGCTCCAGTATCTGTCTCTGCTCCTGCGTGGGCTGCTCTAGGGTCTGGGACATCACATGTCTGACTCAGCAATTAGCTTGCTGTACTTCATCCTCCCGCTTGCCTCCAGCCCCCCAGATTAATAGAGAGGAGCTGCTGCAGCCAGGCAGTCAGCCACTCCCACCTGAATGTGAAATAGATTACTGAACAAAGAAATGAATTGAGAGAATTGGGGAGTGAGGAGAGGGCCAACAGCTACATTGCCTGTTTTTAAGCAACAACTGCTTTTGAAGTCACTGATTGCAGGAAAGGCCAGACCCAGTTTGGCCTAGTTTGGTGATCGCTAACTCAATTACTTAATTTTCAAGGAAAACATTTGCTCCAATAAATAAAAACAGAATAAACCACAAGACTTAACTGCCTCCTTTTAGTGAGCTTCAGTCCCAGGCCTGATTTGCAAAAGGAAAGCAGCTGGAGAGAAGTGCACTTGAGGTGGAGACTGATAGTGGAAACAGTGATAACAGAAATAATCAGCATCAAGTTATCAGCGCTATTCTAAGAGATGTGCATATTCGAACCCATTTAATCTTCACATAAACCCTCTGAGATAAGCACCATTATTATCCCCATTTCCCAGATGATAAAACTGAGGCCCATATACTTCACATCATTTGTGCTTAAGGTTACACTGCTGGCAAGTACTGGTTAAACATCCAGAAGACAGACTAGGGACCCAGACTGCTTGAGTTCAAATCCTGCTCTGCTGTGGTTTTCTCACTGGAAAAACGAGGTGTTACTAGATGCCTCTCTGCCAAACCTCAGTCATTTCTTAACACCTTCACATTCTTGGGCCAACTCTCATTCAACAAGTACTATGATTTTCTTAAAGCTTTTTGTGAGCTAACTGTTTTTGAAAGTTTAAATAACTGTATTTCAAAAGAAACACATCAAAAAGTAGATTGAAAACTAGTATCTCTTGTTTCAAATAGATGGTATTTGTGAAAATGAATATTACAAGAAAAAAATACGATTACCTGGATCTGAGATACAGATCTTTGTCTTCCTTGTTACAAACAGAGGTTTGTAACAAGTGTTAGAAAGACACGGGAGATCTAGTGGCCCCAGTCTACAATTTTTCTCCTGGAAATAATCAGAAGTATTGAAAGAGAACAGAACAGGAAATATCTTGCTCAGGATCACAGGTCGGGAGAAATTTCGCATGGCTTGTTTCTCAGCTCTTTCTCCTACACAAGACGAAAACAGCATGGCAGAGGGCTGGCCCCCAAAAGCTTAAAGAGCTCTGTATGGGCAGAGGTATCTGTAGCTGTGGTCAGGCCCCATCAGGTGGGCTGTGTGCCAAGCTTATAAAGAGAACTTGCGATGAGTGTACCATCTTTATCCCATTCAAAAGGGATCTTCCAGCAAGGTGGCCCAAGCTCATCCAAGTAGTACTATGGTAGCAGTTAAGAACAATATATGCAGCCTGCCCTTCCTTTCAGGCATATGAGAGGATTACACTCTGGCCTCCACCCTTTGATATAACACATGGCCGTTTGACTTGCTTTGGCCAATGAAATGAGAGGTTATGTGCTGCTTCCTGGTGGAGGCATTTAAGAGCAGGTGCACAATTCTACATGCTCTCTCCTCGGCTGAGACTGTGAGTCCTGGGCCTCATGTAGAGAGGGCAGCACAGGAAGATGGAAATTGCATCAGCCTGGGTCCCTGAGTGACCACTATATGGGGCAAAGCATTCTCCTGCTCCATCCCAGCTCCCTACTGACTCACAAGGACATTTGTATTGTTTTAAGCCACTTTGATTTAGGGGCCTTTTGAGACCAAACATAAACCATCTTATGCTGACTGCTTGGGGATGAAGCTCGTACATTGGCTGCCAAGGCTACTGATCCAGGCCCCTGTGGTCTGGCAGGCTGTTTCTCGGAGCTGGAGGTCCCCTCCTTTGTCATAGCACTGCCTTTTCACCACCAGTGAAGCTGCAAATCCACTGATGCCTCAAGTGCCATCTACAGCCACAATCCTGCCAACTCTGCACATCAGGCTCCTACTGACCCTGGGACCCTGAGCCCCCCAGTACCCCTATCCCTGGGTACTGGTTCCTGATCATTCACTTTGGTCACCAGCAGTTTTGTAAAATGAGACAGCTCCTCCCTATCTGTGTGCTACCCTCAGTTAGGTATGCCCCATAGGCAAAGGCGCTTGGTGTCCTCGGTTCCTTGGGAAAGCACCTGAAACATAAAGAAATCTGTCCTTCCCAATTCACAGGGTTGTTGTGAATGTCACATGAGAGGGAGAGTTGTGTGAGAGTCTTGCTCCATGCTAAGCAAATAGGCAAGGGGTTCTAGGGATGATCTGCCGTGTGACTGTCTGGGGTAGAGTGTCTGCAGAACATCTGCATTGGAAGCTCTCCTGGGTCCTTACTGAGTGAGAGGCACACAGCTTCAAAATTAATAATGTAACCGAAGCCTTTTAATTCCTTTAATTGAGTTACCCAGGAGGAGCAATGGAAGCACCTGGCTTTCTGCCCTCCAAGGGCTAGACAACAACAAAAAGATTAAGTGTACCATTAAATTGCTTCTGGGCTTTTCCTAACCAGGGGCCTCCTCCGCCTAGTAAAAACAGAATTTAAGAAAAAATGGGGGGAAGGGGAGATCGAACAGCAGATAAGATCGTGGAGGGAGATGTGAGGAGCAGAAAGGATAATTGGCCCTGAATGACAAAGGCCCATATCCCACTGCCGAATATACAGTTGCTGACTACAGTGGGACGCAGAAATGAGTTCATGCAGCTTCTTGCGTGCTCAAATGTTGGAATCTTGGGGCTGAGGATGGGGAAGAGGGAAGCTGAGGTGCAGAGAGGAGAAGCAAATTGCCCAGGAGTGCGTGGCCTGGAAGGGGCAGAAGCAAGACTTCACTGAAGACTATTTGGCTCCAAAGCCCAGAATCCTCCATGGTTGCCATGATTTCTCTGCCTCATGGCAGGGGTGAAGGTGGGTGGAGAAGTGGAGGGGAGTGGATGAAGACAGAAACTGGAGTAAGCAGGGGCCACCCTAGCTTGCCAGCCAGGGGCTCCTGGCCAGGAGGCACCCTGCCATGTCCCCAGTATAAATAAGGCTGACACAGAGGAAGAGGCAACAGACAGGCAGAGGGCAAGCTGCCTACCCAAGGGGGTGAGCTCTTTGGTTTTACACATGCAGCCCCCTGTGCATGTACTTTTATGGCTGCTATCTTTTTATAGCTTGAGAATGATATGTTCTGGGCAAAGTGCTCTCTTCAGGCCTGGCCTTGGTCTACTCTTTC
The DNA here is from genome assembly GCF_028878055.3 of Symphalangus syndactylus. Lineage (NCBI taxonomy): Eukaryota > Metazoa > Chordata > Mammalia > Primates > Hylobatidae > Symphalangus > Symphalangus syndactylus. The sequence goes on along the minus strand of NC_072431.2, from coordinate 95,081,560 downwards.
TGACATGCACCACACTGCTCCATTTACAACTTTGTTGAGAAAGTATTTGTTGAGCACTTTTTATGTGCGAGGCACTTGCCTGCCTCTGGGGATGAACGATGAATATGGTTTCCTTGCTCTGGATGAGTGCCCAAGTTAATAGGAGAGACAGATCATTTCCATTCAGACTAATAAGTGGTGTTATGGAGGGAAGCAAAAGAAAAACATCCAGGCTCACTGGGGTGGGGTTGGTTGGGGAAGGCTTCTTGGAGGAGGCATCAGCTTGGTTGAGTCCTGAAGGACACGAGGTGAGGAGCAGAGGAGATGTCATGGTGCTGTGGAAGACAGGTCTTGAGTTCACTGCTATGCTATGAACGTACACCACATTTCCCTATGTCTTTGTCTCTGTCAGTTAGAATGCCTTTAATTTTGAGTTGTGGAATACCCAACTCAAATAGGCTTAAACAATAAGTGGACAACTATGTAGATGTAAAAAATGAAAAAGAGGCCATAACTACAGAGAGTAGAGACTTAAAAAATCTTAAGAGAAAATGAAATGAAGTACTCAGTTTTCTAGAAAAATAGAAATGAAATTGATAAAGAAATAGCAAATCTGGATACATCATGAATAATTAATAGATAAAAGTCTCCTTGGCAAAAAGAACATCAGATTGTGGGACTGGTATACGAACTGATAATTGGAAGCAAAGGGAGAAATAGACAACTAATTTTAGTCTTCTTAACAACACTGAACAAAGAAAATACCAAGAAATAATTTTAGAATGATATAATATGAACATATATGAAAAAAATTCTACATAAAATATTGGTAAATTAAATTGAGTAATGAATTTAAAATATCTCAGGAATGTAAATATGGTTTAACAAAAAAGTCATGGAGTAATGGAAGAAAATCATATAATGTCTCCTATAAATACAGAAAAAGAATGTAATAAAATTTCACAGCTATTTATGATATGAAATTCTTAGCAAGCCATAAATTCAAGAGAACTTCCTTAACCTGTCACAAACCAAGGGCAAATATTATACTCAATGGTGAAACTGTAGACATATTCGTATTAAAGTCAGCAAAATCAAGGAGGCCTGTTATTACCTCTTCTGTTCCACGTTATACTGGATTTTCTCACCAAAGCAATAGAACAAGGAAAAATTTAAGATATAAAAAACAGTAAGAAGAGGTAAATTACTACTATTCATAGATTAAATAGAAAATCCAAGAGCATTATAAATTATTAGCACTTTTAAGATTTTAATAAGATCTATTGATGCAAGATCAATATACAATGATCAGCAGTATCCACGTTTACATGAAACAACAAATTAGAAAATAGAGTAGAAGTAGGCTTTATACCCACAAAACTATAAGTTGACTAGAAGTAAATCTAACAAAAGATGAGAATCATCTATGAAGAAAATATAAAATGGTACTGGATGACATGCAAGATAAATAGATAAAGAGGTACACCATTTTCATGGACAGAGAGAATATTAATAAATCTCATAAAGATGTAAATTCCCCTCAAGTTCATCTATGAATTCGATGAAATCGCAAGTAAAAAACCCACACATTTTTCCCATGACATGCCAGTTGATCCTAAAAGTAATATGGAAAAAAGAACGGCCTAGAATTGCCAGGCATTTTTGAAGAAGAAAGTGTGGAAATTTTCCCTAAAGAGTGATCAAGGCTTATTATAAAGCTTCATAATGAAGACAATGTGGCATTGGTAGGGGTGACACTAGAGAGCTATAAACAGACCCCCACGAATGCATGGAAGTATTGTCTGTGAAAGGTATGGCATCACCAGTCACTGGGGAAAGGATTTTCTGTTTATTGAATGTGCCAGGCCAGTTGCTTATCTGTACCAATAGAACTTGGATCTTTACCTTAAAGAATACACAAAAATGCCTGTAATCCCAGCACTTTGGGAGGCCAAGATGGGCGGATCATGGGGTCAGGAGATCGAGACCATCCTGGCTAACATGGTGAAACCCCGTCTCTACTAAAAATACAAAAAAATTAGCCGGGTGTGGTGGCAGGCGCCTGTAGTCCCAGCCATTCGGGAGGCTGAGGCAGGAGAATGGCGTGAACCAGGGAGGTGGAGCTTGCAGTGAGCCGAGATCACACCACTGCACTCCAGCCTGGGCAACAGAGTGAGACTCCATCCCAAAAAAAAAAACATAAAGAATACACAAAAATAAATTCCAAGTGAATTAGAGATCTAAACATGAAAAGTAAAACACTGAGGAAAAAATGAAGCAAAAAGTGTTAACACAGGTACAGAAAAGAATTTCTTAAATAAAATACAGTTAGCAGAAACTATAAAAAGTTTGATAAATATTGAAAATGTGTTAAATTAAAATATTGTTATAGAAAATGATAACATGAATATAATGAATGATATTTTATTTATATAGGGAAATAGAAATGTGATGATATTTATATGCACACACCCTTCAAAACATTAGTATGTAAATCATAAAGAACTCCTTATTAACAAATGCAAGACAAAAACTCTATAGAAAAGTAGGCAAAAAAATATTGTGGCAGAGATGGTGAACTTTCTTCTAGTATCCTTTTCCTCTTATTCCATGTGATAATAGAACACCTGGAGTTTTTGCTTACAAATGGCTGCCCTGCCAAAGACTACATTTTCCAGCTTCCTTGTAGCTAGGTGTGTCCACACGACTATATCTGGGCCAATCAGATGTTAGTGGAAGTAATGTGGGCATTTCCCAGTCAGGTATTTTGAAAAAGGCATTGTTTGCACAGCACTTGGACTCTCCCCACTCCCTTCTTGTAGGCTGGAATGCAGACTTTTTTTGACATTAAAGCAAGTTTATTGAATTTGTATAACATACATTTTGAATTGTATAATAATGTTAGAAGGTTAGAAGCATGCATAATTTCTTTTTGTTTATTTTATTATTTTATTTTATTTTTATTTCCTTAGGTTTTTGGGGGAACAGGTGGTGTTTGGTTACATGAGTAAGTTCTTTAATGGTTATCTGTGAGATTTTGGTGCCCCTATCACCTGAGCAGTAGACACTGTACCCAATTTGTAGTCTCTTATCCCTCACCCCCTTCCCACTGTTTCCCCCAAGTCCCCAAAGTCCATTGTGTCATTCAGACTTTATTGAAGGCTGGGAGTCATCTGGTGAACTGAGAACATACCCTAGGGATGGGATAGTAACAAGGTGGAAGGAATTTGGATCCTGGGTTACTTGCTGCAGCAGAGTTGCCTACCTACCCCAGTTGTCCCACTCAACTCTGCACTGTTATGCAAGTGAACAAGGAAATTCTGTGCTATTCGAGTCCTTGGAATTGAAGGTCTTTGTTATACCAATTTTACTTATAGCCCTACTAATATAGACAGAACAAAGAAATTCACAGAAGTGAAACTTGAATGGCAAATAAAATGCACAACTTCAAGAGTAATAAGGAAAATGCAAAGGGAAATGGAAATGAGATGCTATTTTGTTCTCACCAGCTTGGCAAAAAGTAAGTCCCACAATACTGAGTTTATATTAATATTATGGGCATGTTCATGGAAATGCAGTTTTTAATAGAAGCAATAACAAAATAAAACAAAAAAACACAAAAAATCAGAAACCACCTAAAGGTCTGTTTGTATATTATTATTTAAATAAAGAAGGCCAATGTTACAGGTACTGCAGGTGGGCTGTAGGTTGTTGTACCACTTTGGAGAGCAATTTGGCAATATCTTCATAGATAGATAGATAGATAGATAGATAGATAGATAGATAGATAGATGAATAATAGGGGTTGAATTGTGTTTCACCCCAAAATTCTTATGTTGAAGTTCTAAGCCCTAATACCTCAGAATGTGACCTTACTTGGAAAAAGGGTCATGGCAGATGTCATAAATTAAAATGAAGTGTTTAGATCGGGCTCCAATCCAATAAAATGAAAATCTGGACACAGACAGACTTGTGTAGAGGGAAGATGATGTGAGAAGACACAGGAAGAAGACAGCCCCCTACAATGCAAGGAAAAAGGCCTGGAACAGATGCTTCCCTCACCAACGTCAGAAGGAACCAACCCTGCTAACACTTTGATTTGACCTTCCAGCCTCAGAACAATGAGACAATGAATGCATGTTGTTTAAACCACCCAGTTTTTTGAACTTTTGTTATGGCAGCCCTAGAAAACAAATTCACCTTGACTCAGCAATGCCCCTTGTAGGTCTATACCTGGAGAAACTCTTGCAGCAGAGCACCAGAAGTTATGTATGTTCACTGAAATATTGTTATAATGAAATAGTGGACATTCATCCATATTTATCAATAAGAAGATGAATAAATAAAGTATATTAACACAATGGAAAATGATGAACATGGCAGAAAAATGATGAACTGCTAGCATCTCAAATCAGTAGGGATTTTAAAAAGTAAAATTAAAAAATCTTTCACATCATATATATATATATATATCTCAGCTTCCTGAATAGCTGGGACCACAGGCATGCACCACCATGCCCAGCTAATTTTTAAATTTTTTGTAGAGACAAGGTCCTATATTGTCCAGGTTGATTTTGAACTCCTAGGCTCAAGCAATCCTGGCACCTCAGCCTTCCTAAGTGTTGAGATTACAGGCGTGAGCCATTGCACCTGGCCTGTGATTTAATTGTATTAGGTGATTTTCTGCCCATGTATATTGAGATGAAGTCTCACTCTGTCACCCAGGCTGAAGTGCAGTGGCGTGATCCCAGCTCACTGTAACCTCTACCTCCCAGGGTCAGGCGATCCTCTCACCTGCGCCTCCTGGGTAGCTGGGACCACAGACTTGCACTACCACACATTTGTGGTAAAGACAGGGTTTCATTATGTTGCCCAGGGTGGCAAAAATATTTTTAAACAAAATTTAAAAACATTTTAAAACAAAATTAAGACACAAGTGGCTGAGAAAAAATATTTGCAAAATATGATAGGAAAGGGATTTTTATTAGTTTTTCTATTAATATAAAGAACCCTTATAAAACAATAAGAAAAAGATGGCCTGGCACCGTGGCTCATGCCTATAATCCCAGCAATTTGGGAGGCCGAGGCAGGCGGATCACCTGAGGTCGGGAGTTCAAGACCAACATGACCAACATGGAGAAACCCCATCTCTACTAAAAATACAAAATGAGCCTGTTGTGGTGGCACATGCCTGTAATCCCAGCTACTTGGGAGGAGGAGGCAGGGAGGTGGTGGTTGCAGTGAGCCGAGATCATGCCATTGCACTCCAGCCTGGGCAAGAAGAGCAAAACTCCATCTCAAAAAAAAAAAAAAAAGAAAAGAAAAGAAAGAAAAAAGAAAAAGATGACTACAAAAGGAACAAGACAAAATGCACTTTTTTGAAGAAGAAATGCAAATAACTGATAAACATGGGGAAAAATATTCGTTGTCACTAGGAAAGAAATGTGAACTGAGATTATGCAAAACCAAAAAGATTTTTTAAAATCTTGATTTTGCAAAGATTAGACATTAATCAGTGCTGGTGGAGGTGTAGAAGTATAAATTCACCCAGCTTATTTTAAGGACAATTTGTCTGTATTGAAAAACCTTTACAATGTGCAAACCTTTTGGTCCTGAAATATGAATATATCTTGAAAATAATTGGAAAATAAAGATGCACACCAAGCATGTTCATAATCACTGTGCATTTTTTTTTTTTTTTTTGAGATGGAGTCTTGCTCTGTCACCCAGGCTGGAATGCCGTGGCACAATCTCGACTCACTGCAACCTCTGCCTCCCAGGTTCAAGCAATTCTCTGCCTCAGCCTCCCGAATTGCTGGAATTACAGGTGCCCACCACCATGCCTGGCTAATTTTCGTATTTTTAGTAGAGACTGGGTTTCGCCATCTTGGCCAGGCTGGTCCTGAACTCCTGACCTCGTGATCCAACTGCCTCTGCCTCCCAAAGTGCTGGAATTATAGGCGTGAGCCACCGCGCCCAGCCCACTGTGCAATTTTTAATGGCAAACACACCAGAAACAAAGAAGTCAGAATATTTTTATCTAAATAGGTATTGGTGCATCCTAAAATGGGAAACTATTCAGTACTGATGTTTATTGACATCAGTGTTTATTTCTGTTTTTTAAAAGAAAGCATACAATGCAATAATCAATCTATTGCAAGTTTGTGTATTTATGGTGGGCCTTTGTTTGTGTGGGTATAGGATTGCAGGATGAGGAATTTTAGGGTGTCAACCATGAAAACTGAAGCTCCGGTCAACCACAACAACCTTTCCGCCACTAGGAAGAGGTTACCTATCTCTCCCAGTCAATGAAATGGGTGGGCTGCACCTCAATCAATTGTGCAGGGAGAATGATTCCCTTGGTTTGACACAGAGGAGCTCTCTTACCTAGCAGAAGTGCTTTGCATGGAGAAAGAGGTGGACTTAACCAATTTAGTTGGGGCTAAAATGCTGATTTTTAGTTTTTTCAATACATTTGAAATATTTTATAATTGATAAAGTTTTAAAGAAGTTATAACAGAAAAACTTACATTTGAAATAGCAACCAGAGACTTCAAAAAACATGAGATAACCTTTATAAGAAATGTGTAAGATCTCTATGAAAAAAACCAGAACACTTACTGAAGAGCTTAAAAGAGGATAGTTAAAATGAAATCTTATGCTAAAGCCCAATATATAGAATAGATGCTAATATTTGTTGAGCTAATGGATAACAGACTCCATTTATCAAGCACTTACTTATGCCAGACATCCAGCAAAGTACTTCATGCACGTTGTCTCACTTAATCTTCCAATAACCCAGCAAAGCAGGGATTACCATCATTCCTGCTTTGCATATGAGAACACCATGGAAGGTTGAGAACTCTGTTCAGAAGCAGAGAATTAGGAAGCCGTGGAGTCAGATTTTAACACAGGAATGCCTGGCCCCAGAACCAAGGATTTTTGCTGTGCTGCAAAACCTCTGTCATTTAAGTGAGGTGAGGTCCTGGAGATACGGCCGAATATAAACTTCACTAATTCAATGTTTCTTACATTCTGTTCTGTCTACTGTTCACTTTCATCTAATTTTAAAGATCCATTCTGTGTCTTTGGAGTTAAGCAACATAGCGGTGGCAGAAACAAGGTGAGATGACCCCAAGAGGGAAGATATGTCTGGGGCAAAAAAAGTGAGGGTGCTCCATGCTTGACCAGGAAAATAGGCTACTGGAGAAAATCCTTGAAGGCGCTGTGATTTGTTTGTTTGATTTGGGGGTTTTGTGGGATTTTTTGGTGGGGGAGGACAGGATCTTGCTCTGCTGCCCATTCTGGAGTGCAGTGGTGCCATCATGGCTCGCTGCAACCTTCGATTCCTGGGCTCAAGGGATCCTCCCGCTTCAGACTCCAAGTAGTTGGGACCACAGGTTCACACCACTATGCCCAGCTAATTTTCAAATTTTTTGTAGAGACAGGGTCTCATTATATTGTCCAGGTTGGTTTCGAACTCCTGGGCTCAAGTGATCCTCCCGCCTTGGCCTTTCTAAGTGCTAGGATTACAGGTATGAATCATTGCACCTGGCCTGTGATTTAGTTTTGATAGACAGGTGGTATTCTGCCCCAAACAAGGGGATAAGAAACTCTAGACTCCAACACGCTGAGGTTCAAATCTCAGCTCACCCACTTAGTAGGTGTATGAACTTAGCAAAGTTATTCAGCCTCCCTGGACCTCAGTTTCTTTATCCAAAAAAAGGTTGTCAAGGTTATATGAGGTAATGCATGAATAGTGCATAACAGAATTTAGCAGGTGGTAAGCCTGAGTTATAAGTTACCTATTATCATCATTGTCATGGTCATTGATTTTTTTTTTTTTATGAGATGGGGTCTCGCTCTATTGACCAGGCTGGAGTGCAGTGGCACAAACTTGGCTCACCACAACCTCTGCTTCCTGGGGTTCAAGCAATTCTCCTGCCTCAGCCTCCCAAGTAGCTGAGATTACAGGCATGTGCCACCATGCACAGCTAATTTTGTATTTTTAGCAGAGACGGGTTTTCACCACGTTGGCCAGGCTGGTTTTGAATCCCTTATGAGTCCACCCACCTCAGCCTCCCAAAGTGCTGGGTGTCATGGTCATTATCACCATCATACTTTAGTGCCTAGACACCACCCCCAGCACCTCAAGGCTTCGGTCTTCCTGCTGCTCTGGTCCAGCTGGCCAAGGTCCCCTCAGCAGGGGGCTAAGTGTATTTCTCATTCCCTATGGCTCCTGATGGACCAAGGCCCTGGGAAATGACCACTGCATCAGGCCCATGCACAGATCTCCCAACTGAGAGTTGTTTGTGGAAGGCGGAATGAGAGACTGATGACTCAAGATAAGATAGGCAATCAGCTCCGACTCGCCACTGCAGACTTCTAGTCTACTTGTAAAATGAGTCTTGTCATTTATTTGACAGTCCCCAGGATTTCACAGAGGGGGAGGGACAAATAAAGCCAAGCCCCCAGCAGAGTGTTCCCAGTAGCCACAAGTGTGGAGTTTGCTGTTCTTGGGGCCCCAGGACTTGGTTGAACCTCTCAGCATCCTGGCTGTCTCCAGGCTCTCTCCATTCATTTCAGCCAGTGTTTGTTGAATGCCTTCTGGAAGGGAGGGCATCAGAGCAGATTTCCTTTTAGTGGCCAGCAAAGTATTTCTGTTTCAAATAAATTCAATCTGGTTCCAGAAATTTACTCAGAGCAGAAATGTCCAATCAGTACCCCTCTGACCACCGGCTGCCGTTTTGTCTTCTGTTCACTAAGTGGTCGGGATCACAGGCTTTGCCAGGAAAGATCTAGGTTCAGACCACTAACACACTGTGTAACCACAGTCTTCCCCTCATTCTGCTACCAGTTTCACAGGATTCTGATTGTGATGGATCAATCAGATGGTGCATGTAAAACATCCAGGACTGTGTGTGCCTCATTAAACTCATCCTAAGGAAAAGATCTGGCAAGGCAGAAGACTCTGGAGTCATTTTATCTGCTTATCTGCTTTACATAACGTGTTCTCAAGCCTCAGGTAGCTGTAGAATCCTTTGATGCCATAGTCATGAGGAGAGGAAGGCCCAGTCCAGGTATGGTGCCTGGCAGCCATGCCGGTGTAGGGCCAGGGCCTCTGCTTGGCCTGGCAGCCAGCTTCTCAGTTGATGTCTTCCCCACCCACTTCATGCCTTGGGTTTGTCTTCTGTCAGTATCCTTAGCACGCAGAACAGAGCCGGGCACAAAGCTGCATCTCAATTAATATCTGCTGAAAGAGTGATTGATCAAAAGAATGAATGGCAGAAAACAGAGAAACAGTGAAGGGAAAAAAATTATAACCCCACAGTCAACTGTAACTGCTGCCTACTCTTAAGTATCTCAATCCACAACACCTTCTCTCCTTTTTGTAGCTTTCCTGGCTCCCCAGCCAGGCCTCCCTCCATGCACACACCTTGCCCCTCATATCCCTTTGTTCTCCCCCACTCCATCTCCCACCCTTCCATGATAGCATGGATTTTTCTTTATCTCTTTTCCTACAAAGAGAAGGGAAGGGGAATGGAGCCTGCTGGTCATGGGTAACTCCGCTGGGTAAATGTGGTGCCCTTACATCGCCGAGCCTGTGTCACGGCAATGAAAGGCCCTCCTTAATGCCAAAGGAACAGAGGAGCCGAGTGGCATCAGAGGGTGCACATCTGATGTGAGCCTGGAAGTGAAGGGTAGAGCCTACTCACAAGAGCATTTAAGAAAGTTAAAATTAAAAAAAAAAGCCATAGAGAGAAAGGGTATTATTGTAGAGTCCACTATGACTACCCAATGAGGTAAGGGGCGTGAATGGCATTTCTGTAACATAAACCAGGGCTTCTCAAACTGCAATGTGCGCAGGAATCACCTGGGGTTCTTGTTTCAATTTGCATTCTGTTTTGGTGGGTCTGGGGAAGGGCCTGAGATGTTGCCTTTTCTAATAAGTTCCTAGGGGATGCTGATGCTTCTAGTTGGGAAACCCACTTTCATTAGCAAGGGTTTAGTGGAGAAAGCACCAAAAAACTTCTGGTCATGTTCTATCTCATCTTTTAAAAGGTGTGAACGGGTCACCCTTACAATAATGGAAGGACTCTGAACATCCCAGGGTCCAAAGGGGTCCTCTGGTCCCACATTCCCTCCTCTCACCTTCCACCCTCTGCCTGGACTCTCCCAGGCACAGGGCAGCCTCTTCCAGGAAGCCCAAACTGAAGGGGGTTGGAAATCCAAAGAGCTCAATGTCAAACCTCTCACTTGCTCCCCAGAGCTGCATCAGCTCCCACAGCATAAATGGGGGCGGCTTCCCTCCAAAGAACGCTTAAGCCACATCAAATTAAATTTCACTGGCTATTGTGCCTTCTAAACAAGGGATGCAAGAGAGTGACTGCAGGTGTTTCTGCCTCTTTCTTCCCACCCCATCCCCCAGCACATAAACACTAGACACTGAGCACCTGAGGAAACTGGGTTTTTTCTTTATTTATCCCCAAGGCATTTGACATAGATGTTTGGTAAATGTTTGTTGAATTAGTTAACAAAAAGTTTGACTTTTTTTGGCTACTTTGACAAATCGAATTAGATTCTTTTAAGGCAGCCAAATTTCTTTTGCATGACAGCACAGGTTTTGAGAGCTTGAGTGGATTTACTTAAGGTAACTGGCAAGGAGGCAGGAAGAAGAAAAATACCAAAACTGGTTCGTGTAGTAAACTGTAATACTAATTGCTCATAGTATGAGGAGAAGAGAATTGGCTTATCCTATATGATACACACACACACACACACACACACAGAGTTTCATAATGGTAGGTATCTTAGATCTTGCCTAGACCTGAGATGACAAACACTTGGCATGAAGAAAGACCTATCTCTCTCCATTCCCATGCCCATGGCAGACATTACTAATCAATCACAGCACTTTCCCAGCTAAATATGGATATAATCTCAAAATCCTCAGTTTTGAATCCAACATTGGTTGTTTCTTCACCTGCCCACTGCTGAACTCCTACGTTTCTGAGCATAATTTGTCTGAGTATGTTCTTTCCAGGTTATCACCTGCTTGTAGTTCTCTTGTAAAACTGCATACCTGTGTTTTCTTTGCTGCCCATAAATCATAGCTCAGCTAAAATTGCCATATGTTAAGGGAAAAAGAGGCAGCACACACAAGTGTGAGATGAACAGTACACTCCATTTTACAGGGTATTATGAGAGCAGGGATTGCATCTTATTCCTTCATTCATTTATTGACCAGATTTTTATAAGAAACTGGCACTGTTTTGGCCTATGTTTAATTCTACATCATAAGTCCCCCTAATATGTGTGTTTGTGCTTGGATGAATAATGGAGATGGTTGGATGGGTGGGAAAATATTTGATTAGTCACCTCTTATGGGGTGATGCCTAATAGTCCTGAGCCAGGACAGCTCTCCCCTTTTGCCTCTTTCTCTGCCACAAGCATGTCATTTTCTGTCCCTCTTTTTCTCCATATTTATACTGAGCACACTCTACATGCAGCTTTACCTGCATGCAGTCGTCAAGAGGAAAACACATTCACTTTGTCTAGAGGTTCTTCTAGGAGTGTCTTAATCTGTTCCTTCTAGGCTCCCACCCAATCAATCACAATGATTATTTCTGTCAATGGAACTCATCTTTATGGGGAGTGTTATTGTGGCCAGTAAGTTTCTGTCATTTATTTAAGTAAAATTCTGTCTTAAACCTTTTACATAAACTCTCTTGTTTAATCCCAAGCACAGGCAGGCCAAGCAGTTTTTCTGAGTCCATTTTACAGTTGAAGAAATAAAGACTCAGAACACCACATGATTTCCTGAGATCACACAATTAGTAAGTTGCAGAGCCAAGATATAAATCCAGTCTCCTTGACTCCCAAGTCTGTGCTCTTGCAAAGAGGATTGCGGTTGGTTGGAGTCTCAGAAATGAGTTATTTGTAAGGTTGTACCAAGAAGTCAGACATTTCTGCAGTTTGTAATCATCTGCTTGCAGAAAAAGTCATTTTCTCCAAAGATAGTGAGAAAGATGGTCACATGGCTCTTCCTGATGATGCCAGGAATGCAAGGCTCCTTGGCCCTCACAATCCCCATTGTCCAGCTCTCCCTTGGATATGGCTAAGCCTTCAGGAGGGGAAGGGCTAGGCCAGAGTTGACAGGGTGCCCTGCCTCTTCCACAAAGGGGCAAGGGATTCCTTCCTTTCAGGCTTCACACAATTAAGGATTTCTGAAGAGAGGGCAGGAGCAGCATTCGGGTGACATCCTTCTCCTGGCCTGCCCGCCCCATCCCTGCCTCCAGCGCCAGAGGCAGCAGCTGCAGTGCTCCAGTTCAGCTGCCCCTGTGGACAAGTCTGGGAATGACCCAGGCACTGCATGTTAGTTCCTGGCCCTGGAATGGTCCCCATTGCCTTGTCCAGGCCATGGCCACCCGGGCTCCCCTGCTGAATTTGCTGTGACAGGGAAAGCCCCACTTTGTGTAATGGTTTAATTATCATGTCAATGTGGATTCATTAGCATGGCAGCTGTCATTGCAAATGGGGGAGCCAGGGGGCTCCTAGAGCCCCTGGGGTCAGGCTAATTGATGTAGTGAACAGAATACTGTATTTACTCAACAATGGTTTGGGTTTCTCTTCTGACCTGGGAAAGGGAGTGCTTGCTGGAATCAATAGCAGCTGAGTTTTCATTAGCAGCCCTGGGACAACATCCCTGGGCTTAACCCCTCCAGACCCACCCAGTCTTGGGCATCCCATTAGAACTTCTGGGCCTTTGGAATAAATTCAGGGGCAGTGAATGCACTGCCAGGGGCTGCTCCCCAGCCTCTATCAGGCCTTTATTTACAACCTTGAAACATCTCCAGAGTGGGACTCTACCCATGGGCTTTTCCAGCTTCTGATTAAGAGAAGGAACCAGCACTAAAGGGAACCTTTCTGCAAAGAAGAAATTGTCTTGACAGCTTTAGGCTGCCAAAAATCCCATGCGGATCAGGCCCCTGGGGAGTGAAGTTGTGGGGGCTGGTAGTTGTGTGGATGGGACTAGGACAAGAATTGGAACACAGTCTGGCTCACACAGCACAAAGTGCCTATGTGACCTCAGGCAAGCCACTTAACCTCCCTGAGGCCCAATTTCTTCACCCGCAAATTATAGAATTTGACTAAACATGGGAGGAAAAACAGGCTTCATCATTGGTGCCAACTTTAACTGATGCAAGTGGCTTCCCAGAGGCCTGTGCACAGGGTCTGCAGACTGTGCTGAAACTATGCAATGTGATAGGAAGCTCCCTGGAGATGGAGTTAGTGAGAGGCCCCTGGGTTCAAATCCCAACTCCTCTACTCAGTAATTTTGTGATCTTTGAAACTCCATTTATGACCTTTTCATCTGCAAAGTAAAAATCATAAGGCTTTTCTTCATAGAACTGATGGATGACTTAAATGAGATGACATAGACAAGCCTGTCAACCCAGAGTCAGGCACGCAGTAAGGATCAACAATGTTCATTAAATCTGAAACCTACAGTCCATTGGGATACACAATGCCAAGCAGAAAGGCTTTAGGTATGTAACTAATTTCTGCTGAAGGTAGCAGAGCCCATGTTTTAATAGTCTGTGCCATTTTAGAGAAACTTCAAGGTTGTAGTGAATGCTGTTGACATGATAGAATATGGAAAATATAAAATAAATGCACTTTTCTCATCTGAAAAAATGAGAATAATACGTGCCTACAAGAAGAGGCATAAAAGTGGACATTCAATGAGGTAAAATTTGTAAAACACCTAGCATATAGTGAGGACTTGGTTATCAAGGGCCTTTGTGGTGGGGAGCTGCAGCCATATCACCCTTCCCTCACCTTACATCAAAGAATATAAGCTAGAGAAAAAAAAATCCATGAATAGAATCAACATAGGAAAAACCATAAGTTCATCTTTTACTCTTCAGCAGAAATTGCATCTATGAGTAAGTTCTATGAATGTAAATGTGAGGCATTCTGACCATAAATCTGGCAATGTCAGGCAAGGAAAACCGGAGTCTGATGATGTTGTGGCCTCATATTTGGATGGTGACCTCTCAAATTTAGACCATCAAATATGCAAATGGGTGGGCATTCTTCATTGCACCACTGTAACACTGATTATAATCCAGTATTACATAGTGAATGCCTACAATGTGCCAGGCACTGTGCAATGCATGCACTCTGGATGTGCATTGATTTCTTTAATCCTCACAGAAAAATGATGGGGCAAGTCCTACTATGATCACCATTTTCCAGGAGGGCACAGAGATGTTTGGAAATGTCCAACATCACACAGCTAGTAGGCGGTGGAATTGAGCCCGTCTGGCCCCAGAGCCTGTGTTCCCAACTACACTACATCTGAGTGACAGACTTTGTCATTTTGGCTTTTTTAGGGAAACAACATGGCGTAGGAAACCTACCACTCTTATAAGCAAGGAAGGCCTAGGGAGTGATGGAACCAGGCAGTCCCAGGTTCCAATCCCAGCCCCAGCCCTTCCTATCCTTATGACGCTAGGCAAGAGACTGACTAACCTTCGTGAGAATCACTCTCCTCGTCAGTAAGGTGGGGATCCCTACTAGGATAATGCCTGTCTTGTTCCGTTGCCGTGAACACTGAGTTAGACGATGTCCATAATAGGCTTAGAACCGTGCCTTGCACATAGTAGGTGGTTAATTATTGCTCATTTCCTCCTCTTTAAAACAGGATTTCATGGAGTTTTCAGCCTCACTGAGACACTTACGATAGGTCTGGGAACTAAAGAAACCTCAGAACTCCAAATCAGTAGAGACATGTCTTCCACATGAACCTCTGTTAAATACTTTGTTATATGGATATACTTTTGTTATATGGATATAAATACTTTCTTATTTGCATATATGTTATATGCAGTTTTTTGGTACTTTTTCAGAAATAAAAATATAATTTTTTGATCACAAAAAGCCCCTCTCTGCTTGGGATTTAATGTTGACATGAAAAATAAAGCTATGATGATTCAAGAATTTAAAAATTAAGATTTATACAAACAGAACAATAATGCCCACAGATTAAAACTGAGTATTTCTTTTCCTTGTATTTTGTAGGTTCATCACCTACTATCCCGAAACTGCTTTTTCTTTTCATTAGACAACACTTCCTGCAAATTGTTTCTAACTTTGAATGATTTGCTGACTCTCACTGGATACACTGTCCCTTTCCCTCCACCTCTGACACCCATTTTGCATTGTAACCAATGCAGTCTCCCCCCCAAACCACCCCCCTACCTTCCACTGGGAATGATCTCTTTATCAATAATCAGACCCTGGGAGCCCAATGGGTGACTTTTTAGTGCCCCCGACACCAATGCAGATGGGGGTTTTGGATCCCCAGTGTAATCCCAGCCTGAAATGTTACCAGGAGCCCCACGGCTCTTCAATTACCTCTCTTGGCCTGTCAAGACCACAGCATCTCAAATTCAGTTAGCTGGTCTTTGGGTATCAGCCAAGGCCCAGCCTCTGCTCCTAATGACAGCCAGCTGAGGGGACACTGAGAGGGGCTAAATTCAATTTGCAGCCCTTCTAATGAGATTAGGGGAGCAGGGTTTTTTATTTTCTCCAAAGTTTGCCATGGGCAGGATGAATGATGGCCCAGGGATGAGCTGTCAACGTCAACAAAGGCTCTGAGCTGGGAGAGGGGGATGGGAAGCAAGGATGGGCAAAAGAAAGAGAGATTTTCCAGACAGAGCCAAGGAGCCCTGAGTGAGTCGCCTAGCAGGTGACAATGTCTGGTTGGCAGAGTATCACTCTGAGGACAGGATGCAAAGTCAAGAACGAATCTACAAGAAAGGCAAGTGCCAATCATAAGCAATATTGCCAGTAGAATCTCTGTCTTTTTTTTTAATGCTTCTGAATTATTTTCCATCTCTTTTAACTGGCTTTTGAAAAGTCATTAAGCAAACTATATGTCTTAAAATAGGCCAACTCGCAAGAATTTCTCTAATAAAAGAGCAAGATTTCCACTGCTCTTTAGCCTGGAACAGCTCAGTCCAGCACATCTCTTGGCCAAGCAAGCCTGTGGATCTCCCACCAGGGTAGCTCCCGTGAGCTGGAGTCTGGACCAGCCAGGACCTCCAATGCATGCACTGTGTTGCAGGTGGTGGTGAGGAGCTGGAAAGTATTTCACTTGATGTGGAGTAACTTTGGGGTGAGGTGTGATGTGCAGACATTTTTCATGGGTGTTCTAGTTAGCACCTGCCTGTGTTTGGCACCATAACTGGGAGTAAATACTGACTCCTCCCTGAGTAGCTCCAGGTCAGATGCAGAGATAGAGGAAATTGAGTAGGATATTCTTCTGGGTCAATGTGAGTGAGATAGACGGACATCTATCTCTTTAGGGAATCAAGAGGGGAAGAGGTCTCTGTGATTGGGAGACACCAAGAAAACTTCGTTTTTAGGAGGTGGCCTTGAGCTGTAACTTGGACTAGGGTGGTATCTAGGAAGGCCAAGAGAAGAGACCCAGACATTTCCTTTGTGGCTAAAGACCTCAGTGCTTCCACTTATAAGCCCAGCCGTACCTTGGTCCAGGGTCATTCCTGGTGGGGACTACAATGGTCCTGGACCCTAGGCCTGAATCTTGTGCTCTGAGTACTGATTTGTTCACTGCTCCTTCTTAGAGCTCCTCAGAGATGGTCCATATACACAGCAAAGCTCTTGCCCAGCTTCTGGTCCCACACTTGCATCCTCCATTGGTGTGAAAATCCTGCACTAGAGCCATGCTGTGGTCCTGGCATCTCGAGTTGCCTAGATATCCAAGTTCTTCTCTGAATGGCAGGAGTTGGGACACACATACTTTGTCTCTTGTACCCCCCAGACACTGCCTGAAGACTTGTTCCTAATGGACCGATAACCAGGGATCATGACATTGCTGCTCTTCCAGTATTTCCCTGTTACATGGGAATCCACCCAAACCAAAGTTTTACTCAGCCTCAGAGCAGGTCAGCTTAAGTTAAAACCCTTCTGGGCACCTAATATGCACTCATTAAATATTTATTGGCTGAATTGGGCCCATGGAGAAGGAAAAACTTGATTGGGGCTTGATCATGGGACTTTTAGACAAGTGGCTAGAAGTGCGAAGGCATTCTCCCTAAAGGCAAAAGCTCAGAGTCAGCGTCTTGTTGTTTATTGTTCAGAGGACAACAGTTTCTCTCCTTTCACTCTTGATGGCCAAGTTTAGACCCCCATTGCCCAACAGTCTCCAGGACAGCTCATCAGGGCCCTTCGTAGCCCAGGAGGCCCTTGGTCACTCAGGAGACCCTAGTGATAGACCCCCTAGTCTGCCTGCTCATGAGAAGATACTGCTGATGTCCATAGATCAAGAGGGTTATCCTGCTCACACCACAGTCTGACCTTGGCCATCAGCCAGATTAAGTATAGGGGCATATCATAGCTTGAACTCTCACAGTATATTCTCCATACAAAACACAAAACCACTTCATGGCCTGTGAAGGATCCTGTCTAATTGCTGGGCCTGGACTAAACTGAGTTATCAATCCTATTCCCACAGGTCCCTACAGGCCCAATGCTGTAGAAAGAGGCAGTGCCAGTCAGGGCCGATTTGCTGGTATAGCTACTTTTATGTTGTGAATAATTCCTGTATTCTTTTTTCTTATTCCACCGACTTTGATTAAAATTCCTTGTGAAAAGATATTCTGTTCCAGGGGATTTTTGTGCCATGAAGAGATGAAGACACCAGAAATTCAAGCCAAAGGCCTGGGGCTTCCTTGGCTCTTCTCCACTCCACCTCGAAGGGCATCTGTTTAGTTCCCAATAAGGAAGGCCTATCCCTGGAAGATACTGTCTAACAGCACTTTGTATGAATGCAAGAGGCAGCATCTATGGTGGGAAAACACACAGGACCATCTGGTCTCACCCAGTTGATTCTGCCTTAATAAACCCCAGCCCATGTCCCTTGTTCACACCTTAGGCAACTTCTGAAGTGGAGAAATGATCTGGAGGAAGTCGAAAAAGAATGGCAAGGATACAAAATGATCACTACATGATGCTTATTAATGGAAGACCAATTCCTCAGGAATCAGTTATAAAGCACATTTTTTGTCACAGGGGATTTTCATGTCTACTTTCTTATATGAGTTTACACAAGTCTGTGAAGAAGGTGACTGTCTTAGCTTTGCTGTAGCATAGAACTGTGCTATAACAAAATACCAGAAACTGGCAGCTTATAAACAGCAGACATTTATTTTTCATAGTTCTGGAGGCTGGGAAGTTCAAGATCAAGGCACTAGCAGATTTGGTGTCTGGTGAAGACCCACTTCTGGTTCAAATAAGGCATCTTCTTGCTGTGCCTTCACATGGCAGAAGAGACAAGGCAGCTCTCTGGGGCCTTTTTTTATAAAGCCACTAGTCCCAGTTATGAGGGCTCCACCCTCATGACCTAATCACCTCCCAAAGGCCCCACCTCCTAATATCATCACATTGATGATTAGGTATCACCGTATGAATTTCAGGGGCATACAACATTCAAATCACAACAGTATCCTTATTCTCATCTTAAAGATGAGGAAGCAGAGGTACTGCAAACTTAAACGAGTCACCCAAGTTCAGGCATGGGTGAGCCTAGGATGCAAGGCCAAATCTATCTGACACCAGATACATGGCTCTATGGGCTCCACCACATTTCATCTTAGTACATAACCTATGTGCATAGGATGGACTGAACCCCTCTTTCTTCTCTGTCTTCACTCCTATGCAGATCTCCAGACCTTTCTACCCATCCTAAAATGGTGGAACTTATGACCCATCAGGAAAGGATCCTCAGGGAGTGGCTCCTTGTGGGTCAGCTTCAAAGTGTCAGGGAAAGAACCTCACTCCTGTTTAGGAGCCCCCTAAATATGTGGAATGTGGTGCAAAGAGCCCCAGGCTGGTGATGCCATTCGGCTGTGTCTCCATCCACATCTCATCTTGAATTGTAGCTCCCATAATTCCCACATGTTGTGGGAGAGACCCAGTGGGAGATATTTCAATCATGGGGGCGATTTCCCCCATATTTGTTTCATGGTAGAGGATAAGTCTCATGATATCTGATGATTTTATAAGGGGAAACCCCTTTTACTTGGTTCTCATTCTCTCTTTGCCTGCTGCCATGTAAGAAGTGCCTTTTGCCTTCAGCCATGATTGTGAGTCCTCCCCAACCACGTGGAACTGTGAGTCCATTAAACCCCTCTCCTTTATAAATTACCCAGTCTCGGTATGTCTTTATCAGCAGCATGAAAACGGACTAATACAGCTGGCCTCCACAGCCCCCCTGTTGCCAGCTCCCCCTGTGATCTTGGGCAAGTGACTTTCTCCTTCTACTCCCAATTCCCTCTTGGCTCCTTGCCGGTTCCAATGCTCCCATATTCTAATTCTCCCACTGTCCAAATCTTGTGAATGGACACTCAAATACATTTCTTGTTACCTACAAATTACAGTTTGCTTTCATTCTTCTCTTCAATCCCAGTCTTCCCTATTTGCTGCAGAGTTCAGCAATGCACTGTTTCCAATGCAGAAGCTCACACTAGTGCACTGGGGCTGCTAAAAACACCCCGAGGGCCCACCCCTCCCAGGGCGATGCCAGACCAGAGGATGGAGCCCTGGGTCTCTTCACTTTGCGCCACATTATCACAGAAAGGTGGATTAGAAGTTATCTCCGCTCTGCTTTCTCTCAGAGCTCCTTGGCAACACAGCCACCTCGATATAAATATACACCAGCAACGTGCGCAACCTCATACTCCACGGCGAGGCCTCCAGAGGCCCCGGGGCAGATACCGCCGGGGAACAAGGACATCAGGAGATCCCCAGGACACAAAGGAGTGCCAGCCTCAACGCTTCAAGGTCAAATATGGCACCCATCAAATAAAACGCCTGTGATCCTGATAATTCTCTGGCACCCTATTCCAAAAGCTGGAGGTCTTTAATCTCTCTGAATAGCCACATATTTCACAGTTGATGCTTCTTTTGCATTCTTTATAATTAAACAAGGCGCCAAATTTTTAGTACCTTTCCTGTCTTTGTCTTTCTCTCCCTGGTGTTGCTAGTGTAACACATTCAGGTCAGATCTCTGTTGGTTTTGGTCACTGGCTGTTTCAAGACCTAAAAGGAAAGACTGAGATCTTTCAAGGAATGGAGATTAAAATCAAACACAACGAAGGAGCTACTTTTGAATGTAATAATGTGGAACACTTTAAAGTCGAATTAATTAAAGGAAACATAAGCCAATCCATTCCTGGCTCCATGTTAACTCCGGCTGTCTAAAAGACCTTGAGATATTCAAGAGACCAGTGTAAATAAGTTATTTTGGTTAGCACAAGCTCAGGGGCCTGCCACTTTCCTCTCGCTGGTGCTGTCTTTGGTAGAGCCATAGATAGAACCAGCCACAAACTTGATTCAGGCATAAGCAGGAGACACACACATCAGCATAAAGGAGGCTCCAAAAAAGGCCCTCTTGCTTGGAGACGCAGGAACCAGACTCCCCAAATGTCTCTCACTTATACAGCAATCTTCCTCAGACTTAGGAGGCTCTGTCAGACATTTTCAAAACTACAGGGAACCTGGAAAGAAAATACAATAAAGAGATCAGAGACCTAAAGTGCCAGACCAAAGAGAAGAACCAGAAAAAGCAAGACGTGTTCATTGTAAATATTTTGAAACTGTATTCTTATCTCAGTTCAGTGCTGTGTACTGTCTTTTCTCTGATAATTGTAAATATTTAATGTGTTATAGCTCCATCTCCTTACTGATACGGGAAACATGAATAAATCCACATGGACAGGACGTGTGTTTTCCACTTGCAGACTGCCTGAGAGAGTGAGCATCAGGAGGGGCTGCTGTGAACAGTTGCACAGGCTGTGGCCTGTACCAGAGGGCCTGGTGGAGGGGCCTGGAAAAGACGCCCCAGCCACCCGGCACAGAGAGGGACAGAAGAAGGAGTCACTGTTCATTCTGAGCAAAAAGCCCTTTTGTATATTCAGTTAGAGCTAGGGGCTATGTGTGTGTGCTTTTTAGAGATTTACATTTTACTAGTGTGTGGGGAACTGAGCAGAGCTCATGGAAAAAGAGTTCCTGTTCATTGAAATAAAAATTCCAGAATTTCTTTCAGTCTCAGTATGATTTTCTCTAAAACTAAAGTACAAAAATGTTTACGCAGTTTCCCCTTTTCAATTCCCTCAGCAGCCGAGGTCCTCTCTTCAGACCTGATTTTCCTTGCAAACTGACCAAAGGAAGCTTCCAGAAGCAACTATCCACTACAAGAGGAAGGAAGGTGTGGCCATGAGGGAAGACGGAGGCTCCAGAGGCCCTGGCTCTGCAGAGACTGGGTGCTGCCTCCCAGCCTGCCTGATACCTGACTTGGTTTGCACCAGCGGGTGCCCAGGCCTCCGCGGAGTCTTCGGTTCTCCAGCCTTCCCATGCCGCCATTCTTGATCAGTTTTCATCTCACCTCTGTGGTTTCCTACCTCCTGTGGATGCTTCAGCTCCGCCACTGCAGCCAACGCTGCCTGCTTCCTCCAGTGACAGCAGCAAAGCAGGCAGCAGTGGCCTTGGAGGCTCTGGCTGGACCCACTGTCATGCATTGTCTTCCATGGTTACTCAGGCACCTTTCCTTTACCTGGAAAATATCTCTGAGCTCAAACATTCAACTCACATCTTGGAGCCATAACAAATAAAGGAAGACGGCTTTGGTAACTCAGTAAAGTTTGGGGCTGCAGTCTTGATGAGGAAGGCAAGTTCCGAGTCCAGATGGCTTGAATTCCAACGCAGCTCTGCAGCTTACACACAGCGGCCCCCTGAGCATGGGATCTGCTGGCCTCAGTTTCCTCATTTTTAAAAAGAAGGTAGTAACAATAGTTCAAGCCTCATAGGGTTGACCTGAGAATTAAGGATTAACGCTTGTGAAGTTGCTTAGAGTAGTACTTAAAAGACTAAGTTGTCCATTAGCTTAGCTATTATTCTGTTAACTATTATTATGATTATTATTTCCAAATGGCTTGAGAGTCAATGGGTGGTAGAGCCCCAGAAACTTTTATTGCTTTCCAAACGGCCTTCCAAATCTGATGCTCAGTTGCCGTGTTAGGGAACTCCTAAGGCACAGTAGGCATGGTAGGCACACACAACACACACATAAAAGTACCAAGCACACACAGGTATACACACACGTGCACACACGAACTGATCCATGCCACCATATGCATACACATGTACATACATGCATAACTTCAGGAACAGTCTGGGGCAGAATCTCCAATCAAGGTTCCATGGGAGATGACAGACTTTACTTGGCTTAGCTATCATCCAACTGATGCCTGGCCTAGATACCAAGATGCCACGATACAAACTGTGAGATGTGCCAGTGCCAGGTCTCTACTGGGTCTGCAGAAGGCCAGTTCACAGAGGGACCCTATGGGTGAATGGTATTTTCTTCAGAGTCCTAGCTTACGATGCTGCAAAGACCGCTGAGTAATGACAGGCTTTCCCCTTTCTCCCTCCCCGAGAAGAGGTTTCAGGGGATTCTACAGGCTAACATTAAAGTTCTCAGGCTGGAGGGTCCCAGCTGCTGCTATTATATCAACACATGGGGGCAGGTAGTGATGGAGTCACTGATAGCTGCTCCTCCAGAGAGACTACGTAGCAATGCCAAAGTTCCCTGGCCTGGTACAGAATGACTGCCCAATAAAGAGTTGCTGAACAAATGACCAAAAAATAACAATAAATCCCAGCTCAGCGACTTATTGGCTAATACCCCTGGGTAAGTCCATACCCTTTCTTTACCTTAACTCCCTCCTGCATAAAAGAGAGATAATCATAACTACTCACAGGTGTGCGTGGGGACTAGTTGTTAAACCAAACCAGAGACTCGATGCACAATGATGTCTTTCCCCTCAGAAGTGGCGAGGACCCCAGGGAAGTGCAAGCAAGGGACTTTCTCTTTAGGATGAGCATCTGTGGACTTTGCAGTTTGCCATGGAGCCAGGAAGAATGGTGCCTGAGCAAAAGTCTGTGATGAGGACACTTCCAGTCAGGAAAAGCCATTCCATCCTTGGCCCACTGTCGGGGGGACACAGTGCAATCCTCCCTCTGCAGGAGGCTCAGACAGAGCGTGTGCTGCATTTCACAGCTCAGTCCCCAGCTGGTAAGGCAGGGGCGATCTGCCCAGAGCTCACCCTGAGCAGTGGGAATCTCCTTGAGCTTTTGCCATCTTTATCAGTTTTGTGGCCTCTTTTTGTTTTGCTTATTCAATTTGTCTTTGAGGAGAAAGGACTAGGTTTGGGAGCAGAGAAAGCAAGAAGCAAATGTGTTTGGACCCAGGTTCCAACAGCAACTGAGCATACCATAGACCCTCACAGCAGAGAGAGCAGCTTTGCTTATGGAATAAAAGACAGCAAAGCCAAACATAATCCCTTTGGACCTTAATCAAAAAGGCTAACCTGATTAAAATTCTAGGACAGTCTCCCAAAGTCTGATTTTCTAGATGCTCCAAGGTGTTTCCAAATATTTCAATAGCACAAAACATTGGGATATGCTGAGACAGAGTTCAATATATACAAAATTCACTTTGATTCATAATAAACAGAGTTCAATATATACAAAATTCACTTTGTTCATGGTAAACACTCACACATGCTAAGCTATAGGGTTTATTTGGATGCAGGGTCTGTCAGAAAATGATGAGAGTATGCTGCAACCCCAGACAGGTGGAAATCATCGCACCAGACAACTATTTTATGTCCCTCTTTGGACTTGAAGGTCATAAATATTATTCCCACAATTTCCAGCTGTATTTCTCAAATGGGATGTAGAGAATTACTCTATGCTCTTTAACCTGTCTTTTTCTGTGGTCTTGAAGATCACGTACTAGTTTTCTTGCATCTTATAACCATCTTATAACATCTTTATTATGTGAGATGGGGGATTCTTTCTCTCTTTACGGCTTTTTCTCTACTCTCAGCCTCAGCCCCTTCCCATACCTAAAGATGTGTGTCATTCATTCATTTATTTATTCAATGAATGTTCAGTAAGAGTGTATTAGAAGTCATGCTAGGAACTGGGGATGTATACTGAACAAGACAGACATGATTTTAGCTCTTAAGAAGCTCACAGTCTAGTGAGGAGACAGAAAATATGTCAACTTACATGACTGAGGATGTAATTAACAGGTGATGCTGTGATGTGCCACCTAGATCCCCATTTAGCACAGGAGAAATTGTTCTGTAGCTGCTGGGAGTTCCACCAGAACACAGCCTCCGCTGGACCCTCTTGGGACTGCCTCAGCTACGACAGCTGCCTCATCCAGGGTCATGGCCCCTTCCCAGGGCAGTCCACATCCCATGTCATTTCACCCTGTGCCCCACTCTGGATGACTCTGAAGGGCCATCCTAGCTTCTGAGTTCCCACATTTGCAAACCCTTGGCTACACCTTCCTTTTTCCATTTGACTGTTGACCTGGGAAGCAGCCAGAGTTGTGTTCTCAACCAATGTCCCTTCCTCCACCAACTCTTAGAAAGAAGATAGCAGAAAGCAAAAAAAGAGGACTGGTGATGGCTTATGACATTCTGGAAGGAGACAATCTCCAGAAATAGGGAGAGCTGGGATGACGGTGGCAAGAATCTTGAAGACAATGCATTGATGAGGTTGTGGCTTTTTCATATTCCACTGTTTCAGAGTATTATAGAACCAAATAGGAAAGAATGCACCCTCAACCAGGCAATAATACATTGGTGAAAACGTGGGAATTACTGGAAACTGGATTTAAAGCTCTGAATATTAATGTAACTTTCAGCCATAGAACTGAGAACGGGAATCAACTATCACTGGTAAATAAAGCCTATAGCCAGGGGCAATCCACATAAGCTATGTGTTGATAACACTAGGCTTAAACTGCATTCACCTTTTTGAAAATGAGTAATGCTTCTGAACAATTTAATGGTACTAGGTACTGGAATTTAAAAGGGAATACATACTAAGAATAATAAAAGAAAAAAATATATATTCTTTATTTAAAAATAAAAAATAAAGGAAAATCAAGGAAGTATGAAAATTAGAAACCACAAAAGAATAAAACAGATTTCAGATTAAAATATATAAATTATAACAACAAATATAAGTAGATTAAACTTATCTGGTAAGAGTTTCATATAGCATGGAAAAATCAATTTCAACGTCAGACACAGACACATAAATACATTAAAATAAAACTTTAATCAAAAGTATAGCATACAATTACCAACAAACAGAAAATGGCAATCCTGATTTTAATGTGAGGCGTCAAAATTTACCAGTGGATGAGGTACGCAGTCTTTCCCTTCCTCTTTCATCCACTTAGTTTCCTTTCCCTCCACTTTCTGAAGATGGAGATCAGCTTCAACGACAGAGTTGAGGACGGAAAAGCACTATATTCTACATAGTGGGAATGTGGGGTTATAGGGTTGGAACTTGGTAAGACATGACATGTCACCACATGATACGAGGCAAGAAGAGTAAAGGCTAAAGAAATTGTGGGATATACAGACAATATTATGCAACCTTAAAAAAAAGAAGAAAATTCTTGCAACAACATGGTTGAAACTCGAGGACATTATGCTGAGAAACAAGCCAGTCACAAAATGACAAACACCATATCATTCTATTCATATGAAGCATGGAAATCAGTGAGAATCATAGAAATAGAAAGTAGAGAGGTGGTTAACCAAGGGCTGGGGGATTTAGTATTTAGTAGGTCTGGAGTTTCAGTCTTGCAAGATAAAAAGGTTCTAGAGATCTATTGCACAACAATGTGAATGTACTTAACACTACTCAGCTGAACACTTAAAAATGTTTAAGAGGCCGGGCGTGGTGGCTCACGCCTATAATCCCCAAACTTTGGGAGACCAAGTCAGGCAGATCACCTGAGGTCGGGAGTTCCAGACCAACCTGATCAACATGGAGAAACCCCCGTCTCTACTAAAAATACAAAATTAGCTTGGTGTGGTGGTGCATGCCTGTAATCCCAGCTACTCGTGAGGCTGAGGCAGGAGAATTGCTTGAACCCGGGAGGTGGAGGTTTTGGTGAGCCGAGATAAGGCCACTCTGCACACCAGCCTGGGCAACAAGGGCGAAACTCCGTCTAAAAAAAAAAAAAATTTTAAGGAGGTAAATTTTATGTTATTTTTTACCACAATAAAAAAGAAAGAAGAAGGAGAAGAAAAGCAACAAGATAAAAGGAACAAGCCTAACTGACTTTCACAGAATGTTTCACCCAACTGCGGCAGAATACACATTCTTTTCATCGGCACACAGAACAAACATTCTCCAGAGCAGACCATAGCTTAGCATAGCTTAGGGCACAAAATAAGTCTCGATAAATTCAAAAAAGTAGGAATCAGATCAAGTATCTTTTCTGACCACAATGCAATAAAATTAGAAATCATACCTGTAATCCCAGCACTTTGGGAGGCTGAGGCAGGCGGATCACCTGAGGTCAGGAGTTTGAGACCAGCCTGGCCAAAATGGCAAAACCCTGTCTCTACCGAAAATACAAAAAATTGCCAGGTGTGATGGCAGGTGCCTGTAATCCCAGCTACTCGGGAGGCCAAGGCAGGAGAATTGCTTTCAACCTGGGAGGTGGAGGTTGCAGTGAGCTGAGATCATGCCACTGCACTCCAGCCTGGGGGACAGAACGAGACTCCGTCTCAAAAAAAAAAAAAAGAAAAAAGAAAAAAGGGAAAAAAAATAAATCAATGACAGGAAGATACTTCTGTTTGAAAAGTATACAAACACATGGAAATAAAATTGTCTGTTGGTGCACACATCACCACTTTAGGATGGCTCAGAGCCTCCCAGTTCACTCCATAGTGTAAGCTGCAGTAACCCTCTGGGGCATCACCAGAATCTTTGTTCTAGAACTTGGAATTGGAATCTCCCTAGAATCTAAAGATTTTGCAGTTGTTAATCATTAAATTTTAATTAAAATTTTTAATTAAAAAAGATAAAAGAAACAGGACAGTGTTGCTGAGATAGTTCTTTTAAAATAGGAGAATAATTATTTGGGAGTTCTAAAAAATAGATTCCAATGTCTCCTTTAAATATTTGAGAGAGAAACCAGTAAAAATTAGAATTGTAAGCTTTCTTTTGTAAATGAAACACCAATTAGGAACTAGAATTTCTCAAAGAACCTCACGATTTTCCAAAAATTAAAAAATAAAATCTATAGGCCATGCACTTGGCCACAATGTAGCAAACCAGAAATTAAAAACAACTATTTAAATTAAATCTCAAACTACTTACTACCCAAAAATTTAAATTAAATCTCAAACTACTTATTACCCAAGAAAAGGGTAAAACTTTTTTTTCTAAAATTCTTCAAAGAGCAAAAAAAATGATAATACAAATTATTCAAAGTGTAATGTCTGTAAAAATATGCCATATGAAATGTTTGGAATTTGGCCAAAGCTACATGAAAGGAATATTCTTAGCTGAAATTTTTAAATTATTAGCCAAACGATTAAAATAAAACAATAGTGAATTCAATAATTAAGCTATACAAATTTAAAAATAGAATAAAAGAAAGGAAAATTTAATAAAGATCAAAGCAGAAATTAATAATTTTAGAATAATAAAGTTGAGAAATAATTCTGAGCTGATCATTTGAAAAGACCAACAAATATTTAACAACCTAATTTTTAAAAAATTAAATAATATTAAAAATGGGAAACACAATATAATTATAGATTTTTCAAATTTTAAGTATAGACTTGATCATAATACCTCACAATTGGTTAATGATTTGGAAAGATTAATGCTACATCCTTAGTCATAACAAATTCTAAATTAATTTCAGATAAAGTATAAGAAGAAAGCATATGTAAATATTTATATTACCTTACAGTAGAAAATAGTCTATAAATCTGGTATCAAAAGCAGCAACCATGAAGAAAATAATTGATCGACTGCCTCACATTAAAACTTCTATACAGGGGGAAAAACCCTAAAAGGTAAATGACAAATTGAGAAAATATTTCTAATATATGTGATAAAATATTAAAGATTAATATATAAAATATATGACTAAAACAATAAATAGTAAAATTGATTAAATAGTCATCTCAAATGTCAAATGCAAAAATTTAAAATATTTGAGGCTTTTTAGTTGTAGCAGATATATTCATTCAATGTATACCTATTTAAATATATATCATATATATGATATATTTTTTCAACTATTGAATTGGAAAACATTAAAAGAATAACACCACTCTTTAATATAAACTCTCTGGAGTGTAGTGGGGTTATGTATCAAAAAGTCATAAAACATATACATAATTCTACTAGAATTACACTTCTAGGAATTATCCTAGGGAGATAATCTGAGAAACATGTAAATATTTAGTTACAAAGATGCTTGCCATGTTTTTGTAAAAATGATATCCCCAAATTGGGAACAGAACACTGATTTTTGGCAACAGGAGATTGGAAAACTTACTTATGAATTGTCTATTTGATGGACTGCTATATAATCAATAAAACTTATGTGGTACATCTATATTTGTTAACCTTGAAAGATGCCAACAATATGTTCAGTGAAAACAGCACACTACACTCTAAACAGCACTAACTCATTTTTGAAAAATATGCATATGTCTACTTTGTCTTTTCAGTTTTCCACCCTGAAATATGATGTGTTATTTTTTATAGGAGAGAAGAGAGAAAACATTAAATAAAACCTATTACAACATTTTGAAAAGTATAGGCATTGGCTACGGTAGAGCTACATACTTCTACCATTGTATTCTATTACACATGTTTTACATATATCAATTTACATGTTCCTTTTGTCTCTAGCTATAATTCCCTTGAGGACAAGCACTGTTACTATCTTTGTATGCCTAGCACCTCACCTAGTGTTTTATACATTGTGAACATCTTTAAATGTTCGTATGTTAACAAGAAAAAAAAATGAAGGCAGGGAAGGAGGAAAGGGGAGAGAAGAAATGAAGGGGTGAAAGAGTGGAAGGGAGGAAGAGGAAAGGAAGGAAAGGAGGGAGGAAGAAAAGGAGGAAGAGAGGAAGAGAGCGAGATGGAGGGATGGAGAAAGAGAAGGAGGGAAGAGAGAAGAAAGAGGAAAAGAGGAAGGAAGAGAGGGAGAGAAAAGAAGAGTAAACAAAGGGAAAAGGAAGAAAGGTGAGGGGGGAAGAAAATTTGGTTATAGGCACCATTTCTGCACAAATACATTTTTATTTCCTGGAATTGAAACCAAAATCCCAACCACAGCTGCCTCCTATGCCCAGTCCACATGTCTGCCATGTTGCTCTGTTTCAGATGCCTGGTAATGCTGTCGGATACAACAGTGTTTTAGGGCTCCAGCCAGTAAGATCCTGTCTAAGAAAACATTTTCCCACAAGGTATCCTGCCCTTCGCAGATATTTGCTAACACATCAACAGCTGGAGCACTGCATAACACAGTTTCTCAATCATTAGCAGACATTACCTAATTGATAAGGGCGTCCTTCTAAGCAGCCTGTTCCCAGTTCTGTGTGACACACAATCAAACTCTATTCCCTTTCCCTGTGACATCAACATTCTTGGCTGAGCCATTGGAGGGGAACTCCTTTTCCACCCAAGATAAACTGGAATCTGGGGCTAGAAGCATTCCCCTAGGGTCCCCACAGCCACATTCTCCCACAAACTCCCACCTCCTCAGTCCCCAGAGTGCTTGATTCCAGCCATGTGGCCGCTCCTCAGGCCTTGCTGAGGTTGACGGCAGTGCAGCTGTAGCTCTTCACCAGCTCCCTGTGACAGCGGGAAACAGATTGGAAGCACCAGGCATTTGGTGTCAATGGACGTGCACACATGAACCGCTGAGGCTGGGATCATCTCTCCCTCTCTCTTCTCTTGTGACTCCCCCTACAAAACTGTACATCAACATTGAAATTGTCCATCTGGTCTTTCCTGGCAATAGGCTCCTTGTGATAACATATTTCATTAACAGAGCTTGGAGATGGCCTGTGAACCCAGGAAGCAAAGGACCCTGGCCACCGATGGCCAGCTCAGGCCAAGGTGCAGACAGATGCACAGGAAGAGCCCAGATGGTAGGAAATGAGGCTCTAGGCAAGCCCATCTCCTGCCTGGTCCAGTGCCCACTGACCCACCCAATAGGTGTTGAGTTTCCTTGGCATGCCCTGCAAATATGATTGCAAAGGAAATTTTTGCTACCAAATTGGTCCCTAGCCCCTGAGATTAGAGGAAAGACACATAATCAGTAGGCGAGAGAACACAGAAGTTTGTTGTCTGTGGGCCTTTTTCTTAATAAATGAAAGGATGATTTATCTTATCTTCGTCTTACAGCATAATGGGGAATTTGGACAAATAGACCCAGCTTCAAACACTGGCTCTGCCCCTGCTGGCTTTATAACTTTGGGCAAATTTGTCTCTCTCAGCTTCTATTTTCTCATGTGGCCCTTGTGAGGATCCAATAAGAAAACCTACATAAATCCCCGGTCTGGAGTAGGTTCTTGGTAAGTGCAAGCTTTTTAAAAAAAATCAATGTGCATGAAGATGTATAGCTATATATGTCTAGATGGCCCGTTTTCCCCCTTTGTTGGCGTTATCTTCCCATTCTGTGTGGTTATTAGCAGAGCTGTCTGAAATCCAAAGCAATGCAAACAGCGCCCAGTGTCATCTCACCCAGCAATAGGCCTCTCACAGGTGAGGAGCTTGAGGCCTATAGAGGGACAGTGAGGGTACAATGGATGCTCAGGGTCTTGGGCCCAAGCCTCATCATTTGCTATGTGTCCTTGGCTGCACCCCATGTTGGTGGAGTTGGGTAACTGGGCATGGGCCTACTCTCAGCTCTCCTCCATGAGGGGGATGCCACAGTGTCAAATGGGCCCCCAACCTGCCTAGGCTGTAGAGCATTCATACTTGGCCTCTTGAGGATTCAAAAAAATTTCTCCCTATTTCCCTAGTTTCTGGTTCTCATCAAAGTTTGGCCTCCACTGGAGTGTTGAGCCTAAGATTTTTGCTAAAATAGCCCTCTGTGGAAAGATGCCACGGGTCTGAAAGAAGCCCCCATGCCCTTTGACTTGTAGCTGGGTGGCTACACACTGGCAGGCTTTGGGTCCTGGCTGGTGAATGGGTTCAAAAGCCATATTCCATACCTTCACCACTATGGGGCCCGGTCACTGGGTGGGGTCAGGGGCCACCTCCATCACCGTTGGTGGCCAAGGGAGACCATGCTGGTTTCTGACACCCCACCATCCCCACCCCCTGTAAAGTGCAGAGGGTCCCTGGGCTGGTCTGCCTTGTTTCAGCTTTTCCATCTGACCCTGCAGGGTCTCCTAATCCTGGGAGGCCTTTGGCATTCACCCTCCTCCCTCAGGAGTACTGTCTCTTTCCTTCTAGGTAGGAAGGAATGATTGTAAGGACCTCTTCCAGTTCTAACCTCATGGGAGTCTTGTGGTGCTGATCTCCTGGTCCCTCCTTGTTTTGCAAGATGCTGCCCTAGGCCTCTCTCCAGCCCCAGTTACAACCGGAGCAGAGAGCATGGGGCCCCTTCTCACTATCCACTCCCGCCCCACTTAAGAATCTGCATCTCCAGAGAGAAGGACGCTGTGCAGAGCTCCACCTCCAGTCACCTGAGCACATGGGCGCAAATGACCTGACTTTTCTCTGTCATGAGAATCCATCGGAGACCAAACTAAGTAAACTTTTATTTCCATATCTCATTCTCTTGAAGAGAACACAGTCATAACTCCACAGAGAATAAACATACGCAGTCTAATCTTTCTCCTGGCTGGGACAGTTTGTTGAAATTGGTGAAATGATGCAGCCCCGCTGAAATGGCTTGATAAGCGTTGTAAGTCCCGTTTTGTGATTATTAAATAGGGAGGGTAATCCTGCTGCTTCTGGTCATTTTTTAAAAAACCCTCTCTTACCTGAATCTAACTTCTTCTCATGTTGCACTGTGGCTTATACACATGTTGAGCTCATGTGTCTACCAAAGTGTGTGCATATGTGCAAATTGGACTTCTTTCCTTTGGGAGGGTGTCTGTGCCTCTAGAGAGAAAGAAAATTCCACCCTCATCTTATGATTCCCTCACTGGGTTGTTAGTGACATCATGAAAGAGAAATCAAAGTTTGAATGATTCATACTGCACAAGAATTAAGCTGAAGTAAAAATAGCTTATGCATTTTTCAATACACAAAGATTTGTTTCCTTAGAGCAGCAGTCAGCAAACTACAGACTACAGGCCAAATCTGGGCCATAGCCTGTTTTCCTATGACCTGTGTGAGCTACAAATTTACATTCCCATTTTTAAATGGTTGCAAAAATCAAAGGAAGAATATTTCCCAACAAAGGAGAATTACATGGGATTCAAATTTCAGTGTTCATAAATAAAGTTTTATTGGAACACAGCCTTCCTCATTCATTTATTCATCATCGGTTACTGTTTTTCGTGCTACAAAGGTGGGGTTGAGCCTGTAAGCAGAAAATGTCTACTACCTGGACCTTTACAGGAAATGTTTGTTGATTTTCATAAATCTTTCTTTTTTTTACAAATCTATTTTTTCGTACAGTTTCACAGATGGATGAACTGGAAACCCGAGAGGGAATGGGATTTAAAGAATGTTCTCAACATGACTGAATCCAAAGAGAAGCAGATATTTACCCCCATGAGGTGCAGATCCCTTCCAGTTCCTCTGCTGTGTGCTGCCCATCAGAAGATATCCCAGCCTCACGGAAGAGCTGTTGAAATGTCCATTAAGAAAAATTGATTCTGAAGTGTGACATCATGTCCTTGAAGATACATGATATCATGACAGGACATGATACAATGTCCTGTGCAAATAGGTTGCTTCAGGAGGAAAGATACAGCTGTAAAAATAAAATCATAATTTATGAAACTGATGCTTGTGGTAGGAATGTTCAGCGTTTAGGGCTCCTCTTTACCGTGAACCCCAAATTTTGTGTTAGATCCTCTGTGACCAGTTGCTTACCTCCTTTGCTCTTTTGTTGACAAAATCTCATAAGGACTGAGTTTTCCATGCTTATTTAATTTTTTTTTTTTATTTTTTGGCTTCTGCCTTCATGCAATAATATTGCTTAGGAAGGTTACTTTCAAATTCAACTTCTTACATACCGTTGAAGTAACATCAGGTGAGAATTCTTAGATCTTTTTATTTAAAAAAAACTATTTCTAATGAAAACACTGTGGGATTATTCATTTCAGTGTAGCAGGAAGTTTCAGAGAAAATAATGTGCATATATTTTCTATGTGCCAGAGTATAGGAGGCCTAAGAAAAGGCAGGGAGATAAGTAGTTTGCCCATTTCATTTCCTGGGGTGAAATGTAAAAATTCTGTTATGGCTCATAAATGACACTTGCCCCAGACCGGAGTTATGTGCTCTGTTTCCACAGACATGGTGGCCTAATATTGACACCAAGTGACTTTTTTTCAGCTCAGGATCAGCCTGAAGAAAATGGAGATATGAAACTTCATGACCTTTAGAGACACACAGGTGACTCCGCTTTGACCGACAGGGTGGCAACACAAGGACGACAGGGTCACCATAGAAAGGTAGAGCTGGGAGCCCTGGGTGCTCCCATCTCTGAGAGTCACAGGGAAGTGAGTGGGCGAGTGAGGGGTCCATCTAGCAAGCAGTGGGGGCAGTATGCCCTGAGTCCCCTTACCTTGTCTCAGCCACACACTCCAAGAACATCACCTCCTCCTCCTACCATCCAGCACACCTCATGTCTAAATAATACATATTGATATTGAGGAGTCAAAAGGATGGCTGGGCAAGGCAGCTCACACCTGTAATCCGAGCACTTTGGGAGGCATATCACTTGAGGTCAGGAGTTCGAGACCACCCTGGCCAACATGGTGAAACTCTGTCTCTACTAAAAATACAAAAATTAGCTGGTCATGGCGGCTGGCACCTTTAATCCTAGCTATTCGGGAGTCTGAGGCAGGAGAATAGCTTCAACCAGGGAGGTGGAGGTTGCAGGGAGGCAAGATCGTGCCACTGTACTCCAGCCTGGGTGACAAGAGTGAAACTCTGTCTCAAAAAAAAAAAAGAAGAAGAAGAAGAATCAAAAGGAGATTCTGCTGCTTATTGAGTGCCTTCTCTGTGTCAATCATGGCACTGCTGATTCCCTGGGACTTTATCTTATTTAATTCTCACAACATCCCAGAGGGATGGTCATCATTACTCATGTTTTTTAGATGAGGAAACTGGGCCCCATCAAAGTTAGTTATTTTGCCCCAGACTACACAGTTGGAAATCCTGGGAAAACAAGTCATCCAGGTTGACTGTTCTTTCTCCACACCCCTCATTGTTTCTCTAATAAAATGAATCGGACTGAGACAGCATTAGGGTGATTTAGGGTTCACTTAAGAAGGAATTCCCCAAGAGCCAATGATGTTGCACATTGGAAAATAAGGAGGGGCCTTGTGGGGTGACATCAGGAGGATCTCAGATGACCTATCCCCCTTGTCTGTGGTGGATGGCAATTGTGGAGTTGGATGATAATTTCTAGAAGTTAATATTTTAAAATCTATAAAGTTCTGAACCCATTGGCCAAGTTATGACTGAATTAAGAATTTCTAGGCTTCCCCATCTCATTGGCCATGACACCCAAGCAACTTAATGTGCCAAGAAGTTGAGTGGGCCATCACAGTGGACCCGGAGGCTCAGCAAGGGAACTCAGACAGAGGCTGAGCCGCTGAACCCTGCTTGACTATGACACTTCACACTTTTGCTTTCTCTCCTCTCTGATGTTAATGGCTCATCTCCCTCAAGGTTCTCTTTTCACCTTTTAACCATGTGTCTGTCACCTCGGCTTGTTAATGGCTTTCGGGCATCCTGAGGCACAGCACAGCGCTGCTGCTCCACAGAGACTCCGGCCAGCTTTTCTCCTTGGTTAGGGGTTGCTTACAACTTGTAAATCAGCACATTAGTCACAGTTAAATGTTTCCTGAAGAACTTTCCAAACAACCTGGGAGTGTGGGTTAGAACCTGGGACAGTGACAGGTGCTTTCAGGACACAAACCACCTTGTGAGCCAATCCATGGCAACGTCTGAGGATGACACCCTGCAAGGCCAGGCCGCTCAGCACCTAGAGCGCCTGAAGAGGATACATTCATCAGGAAGAAAATAGGATTAAAATAAAAGAGATTGCTACTGCCAGAACTTCCCTCAGGAGTCCTGGTTGAGTCCCCACTCTTTAACTTAAAGCCTCAAATATCAGTTTGAGGAAATATTAGCTTGTTTGGAAACTCATCTGTTCTAGCCTTGGATTTCTGAACAGGGCATCTTTTTTTTTTTTTTTGCTTTTGAGAACATGGATGGCTGTGTCTTCACAGAACAGAGACCGCCACACCCTCTTGCGCTGTGGGGACCGAAGGAGCTGGGGGGAGTCCTGACTCCTCATGCCATTCTGGAGAGCCACACAGACTTTGGTGTTTGCAAGCCGACTTTCTCAGGCCTTGGAGCCTAGGCCCTAGCATTATCTAGCCCAACAATTAGAGACGTTCAAAACGGGACTGGGCTGCCTTTTGAGGTACTGAGTTTCTTGTCACTGGAAGGGTGTGGCAGAGACGGCAGAGATTCTAAAGAGGGAGTTTCTGCACCGGGTGAGCAACCCAATTCCACACACATTTGCCAAGGAGCCACTGTAGGGAGTGGGAAGGTGATATGGTTGCTGCAGGCCACCTGTGCAGTCATTTGCTGGGTTTGTTCTAATGCCTCAGGTTAAAAGCAAAGACATAGTAAACCCCTCTACGTAGGATTGGACTAGATGTCATTCCCATATGCCGCAGTCCTTGGGTAAGGCTGCAGCAAGATCACTGCCTCACTCATACACTGCCCACCTTCTCATTTGTGAAAAATCAAAACAATCTGGTTCTGCAGGAAGGAAGCTGCAGTCAAAAAGGAAAGGGTCTGTGCAAAGCTGTGACAGGAGAACAATCAGCTACAGCGCTGGGCTGCCCCCTCATTGACTTTTTTGGAGATGACAGAACTTTCTCTCCAGTTTTTTTTTTAACAAAATAAATTCCTGATTCATAGTACCAATATTCTACTGACGTGTATTTCAATGTAGATATGCATGTAATAGATGCTCAATAAAAACCATAGAGTGAATGACATAGATTTCTCTCTAAGCTGTAGGAATTACTGACACAACAGATCTCAGACGTTTGGAGGAGGAGTAATCATAGGGCTTTTAACTTCTCAGAAAGGTGGGTCCTGAAATACACTGCTATGAAAAGAAAGTCTACTGCCCTGGATGGCGGGATCAGCAGTTCTGCTGATATTAGACTAACAGAAAGTTTGGGTCCACCTGCTATATTTTGATTTACTTATAACCATCATTCAAACTAAGACACCTTTGAGAGTGAAAGGGGATTCTATTAATAATGACACTGAGGTGACAGGTAAATAGGCATTGTCCCTGAGAGGTGGAATATTCAGCTATCTGTCTCAGAACCCATGTAGTCCGAGGCTGTCACACATTAATCATCGGAAAGTAAATGGCTCACGTGGAAACAACTCTAGAGTCATTTTCTTCAACTCTTCTTACTTTACTGAAGATGCTTAGGTCAGAGAGCTTAAAAGGATTTGCCCAAAACCACGCAGCTTGGTGGTACCAAAGTCAGGCTAGAAGCCAGGACAGCTCATTCCCACCCAGGGCTCACGGGCTCTTGTCATTTATTCCTCTGTGTGCGTAGTCCAGGATACTCACTTAAGGCAAATGTGGCAAAGAAAAGGACACAGTTACAAGCTCTTACCAAGCATAAAACAAGCATTTGTGCTTTGACTTCCCAGGTGATTTTAGATAAAATATCTCATTTCTTTGCATTCTGCTTCCTGACTTGGAAAATCAAGAGAAGTAACTGTCCTGCCACCTCTGGGTATAGTTAGGAGGAATGAGATAAAAATATAAATAAAGAAGCACACTGACTCCTCAGGCAGAGAGGAGTTGTACTTGTACATGTACATATATAGTGGTAGATGTTATTGCACTATAAAACTATCCACAATGTACTAGTGGACCAAGAACTAAATAGTACTCCTGAGTCCTGAAAGTGCTAAAGTGACCCACAATACCTAACTTACCTTGTGAAGCAATAGTAATTTATTGCAGGGAAGGGCGTGAGGAGAGACTGGAGGAGGGGCAGACGGGGAGCAGGGAGAAGACTTAGTCATTGTAGCTACAATGTCCCTAACTGAAGAGTAGAAAATGATGAAGACACAGACAGCATGCTTCATTTCTAAACACTTGCAGAAAATTTTAGCATGTTCTTACTATCCCTTCCCTCAAATTCCAGCGTGATTGTTTTATCCAAATGGGAAAATCTCAATAAACAAAAGTCCCTAAATTCCTGTTGGTATTAATGAAGCGTTGGATGACTGCCCCAGCTTAACTCATGCGCTTTCCACAGGCCATCCTGGCAATCAGCCACTGGGGGTCAAAAGTGATAGAGCGTTATGTAAATGTAGGTGGGACTTGCTTCTTAAGGTGAGACTTTGCTGCACACTGTACAAATTGGTTGCTTCTGGTGAGTACAAGTCTCCAATAAACTTCCTAGGTATTGCTGTATGTGATATTTGCACAGCTTTCAGAATGAGACTTTTATTTGAATAGTCTCCTGGCATCCCAGAGGCAGGAGTTTTAAGCCAGGTGACACGTCCGAAGAAAGCCAAGTGTTGGGTGCAGGAAGAGCACATCAGTGTGTGAGCTTCTGCTACCCAGTGTCAGCTTTATTCTATGGGCATCTCATGTGAACCTATGGCGGTGAGTATGTAGAGAATGTAACAGGGAGAGAAAGGAAGCTCACTGGCAGAGCAGAAACTGATGATGAATTATGAATTTGCTATTTTGCACCAAACCGGAGCTGCTTGGGTTATTGCTCATGTCTTCTTTTCTTCAAGGAAGAAGGCAATCTATTTCAGGCAAGTCCTCTTTATGGAAACTCAAAAGTCTAAAACACAGGAGCAACATCTCTTGGGCTACTTGTGACTTTTAGGAATAAAATTAAGTCATTTAGGAAATGATGCTATGGGTTTCCTTGAACCCAAACATCTATACCAACATATAGACATCTGACCCCAACATGTGAGAGGTGTGATCTGACCAGAAAGCATGCAGACTTTCCATTCCTAGTCCCTTAACAGGCAGTGAGGGTGACGACATTTTCAAGTCTATGGAAAGGGAGCATTTAAGGCTATGTTTCTTTTATTCCGAGACTTTCATGCAGGGCATAGCGGCTTGGTCAACAAGAAATATACAATTGAAAGGGTGTCTTGGTTACCAGGGTGAGAACTATCAGAGAAGAGGGAAAAGTGGTCAATTTAAGTAAATGGCTTTTAAGAAAGGAAATTTCAACAGGCTTAAACAGGTTCATTGAAAAGCCTCCAGAGAAAGAAGACCAAGGGTCAAATAGGGGCCCCAAGACAGCCAGGTGCTCTTGTAGAAAAACTTTTTCACAAAACTCTTACATTGTTACCATTCCCCCAAAAAGGATGCAGGCACTGAAAGGCCATCCAGTGAGCAAACCCCAGCTCCACAGGAACAGAGATGCACATCAGAGTGGCCATAAAATTGTAAGATTGACTCATTCCCAAGGAAGATGACAGAAAAATCAGAAAAAAAAAAAAAATGTTCAAAGGAATTCAGGAAATCTGAAGCAGGAGACAAGATATAGCTTTTCAAGGGGCACAAAAGGAGAGTAAAAGGAAATGCTGTCCCTTTAGTATTGGAGGACGTGATGTAAGGAGAAGAGAAGGAATCACAGATAAACTCTCTCTAGAGGGGTAAGGAAGGGTTATTTCGCCTGTGAATGTAAACAGAAAATGAAAAGTAAGAATGAGCTTTCCTTAAAAGTATGCAGTGTTTTACACTTTATGGAGCACTCTTGTGTCATCTTGAAAGTCAATGGAAAGATCTGGAAGGTGGGGAAAGCAAAAGGAGTAGAAAGGACCGGCAGATTGGATGCTTACACCTGTTTCAGTCATAGAGGCAGAGTATGATTTGCACAATCTGAGGGCGTGTGATCCGGGACTACCAAGGGAATTACCCAGGGACTAGCCAGGTGGGAAGCATAGCAAACCATGGTGAGTTTGTGGAGTAATTTGAGATAAACCTCTTTAAACTCAGTCCGTATGCCAGAAAATTCCTGCCAAGGAAAGATATACT
Source organism: Symphalangus syndactylus (assembly GCF_028878055.3). Lineage (NCBI taxonomy): Eukaryota > Metazoa > Chordata > Mammalia > Primates > Hylobatidae > Symphalangus > Symphalangus syndactylus. The sequence continues at coordinate 95,042,376 of NC_072431.2, read as the reverse complement.
AAACCACTTTGGCAGCATTTAGAAGTAACCAGGGAATGGAGTAACATTTATTCACTCATTTATTTATTCATTCAACAAACATTTGTTGAGAACCTGCTGTGTGCAAGATACTGTCCTAAATGCAATGACAACCAACATAGTGTCATAAAATTAAGCTTTCTATCAGATCAATCTAATTAACCTTCATATCACATCCTGGAAAGTTGGGTTCGAATTCATTGCTGCAATCTGTCTTGACTTTGAAAGTATTCTAGCGTGTCTCACATGTTATAGTCCTCAGTAAATGAAGACATACCACGTGTGCTTGTGCACAGAGAATATCTGTGCTTAATGAATGCATCAACACAAACGATGAAATGGGTCAAGACTTCCATCTCGTCTGCTTGTCTAACTCTGTTAAATAGACAGGGCAGGTGTTCTGCAGATGAGGAAACTGACATTCAGAGAGGTTAGGTACTGTGCCTACGAACCCACAGCGGGTGAGTGATGCAGCCAGACTTGGCACCAAGTCATGCCATGTCATGAAGTTTTTCAGGAATAGATTTTTCTTAGTGTTGCAGATGATGGAGCAGAAGACAAATATGCTAATGCACAGACCATAAAAGGCCAAATGTGAGGATAGAACAGCACCTGTTAGGGCCACCAAATAAAACACAGGGTCACAGGAAGTCCAGTTACATTTGAATTCCAGATATGTCCCAAATAACATTGCCCTTTTCTTTATCTCTTTAGCTTTTGTTTTATTTTCTGGTTTGGGTGATTGTTGTTGTTGTTAAATTTGGCAATTTGGCAATTTGGCAATGGTTTCTGGGAACCACTGGGAAGTTATAAATTGTGTGCCTAGGGCCCTTGTCATGCACTCTTTTGGAGCTGAAGTGTCAATTTCTCTCAAGAAGGTGGTTTTGGGAGCTGCCTCAATTCATGTAATCTGAAGTTTGCTGCCTTCTTTAAAGGAGTGTTCTGATTTGATAAAGCAGGCAGGCAACCCAAAAAGCAGACGAACGAATGTCAACGAGACTGTCAGCTGTGATGCACAAATGCTGACTTGAGCTTTACAGATACATCCATCCTCCTCAACCCTCATAACAGTGCCTGAGGGTCAGCTGTGACCTTCTCCATCATACAGCCCATGAAACTGAGGCCCGAACAGATCAAGTGTGAGAGCTGGGGATTAAATTCATGCAGACCACACTGTGCTCTTTGCGATTAAGCTCCAAAATAAGCAAATGTGCATTTTCCAGAAATTGGACCTTAGCTGCTTTTACAATATTTCTTAACAACTTCCAGCAATGAGGCTTGCACCAGAGACAAAGAGACCCTGAAGTTGGAGGACATGTGAAGAGGCCCAGGAGGGCTGTTAAGATGTGACAAGCAATGGAAAGGTGTCAAGATGACAAATGTGATCTTGCCCCAGGCACTAGAATTTCCCTTTGGGGACCAATCTAATTAAATGAAACTGCCACCTTCCTGGGCTGGGTTGAAGCTGTTAACATCTCCCCATGGAGTTTCATCCTCCCTCACTTCCCAGGAGCCATTCCTGTGGGGCACTCAACTCGTGGCCTCACTCTTCTACTCCACTGCTCTTCTCCCTCCAGAGCCCCCAGCAGTCACAAGGAAATGAGGACAAATGTGCCTAAACCATGGATGTTTGGTGAGAGAACTCTGTAAGGGAGCAAACTGAGATGATCTCAAGTGTGTGTCAGTGGGCACAGAAGTAAGAGGTGTGGAGTTTCCTGGTACTTTTCCGGTATCTGTTGAATTTGCCAACTAAAAGCAAAGGGCTGTGTCCTTTAGCATCTCTGACTTTAAGTCCTTGATTATCTATCCTGCTTCTTCAGAAAGAATCTACTTTCATTTCACCTCTAGCATTCACGGAATGAGATGAAGAGAAGGGAGAGAGAGTGGGAGAATGAGAGAGAGAGAGAGTGTTCAAAGTCAGACCTGTCTTGGGCCAAACCTCCCTTCCACCCCCACAAGTCTGCCCTCCACTCTCTCTAAAAAGCTTTTTGCATGAGCGATCCATACAAATTCAATTTGGGACTCTCAGTAGAATGGCCACATATAACCAAGGGATAGGCGGGGTTAAAAAAATAAATATATAGATCATGGTCAGGAGGGGAACTTTAGTTGACAACGTTACTCTCATAGTCAAGGGTTGAAGGCCAGGAAAAAAGGTGGGCCCAAATGTTTCAAAGATGTTCTGATCATACCTAAAAATAGTTGGTACATTCTGGAAGAACTAGGTAAACTCATCAGCAGTCCAGAGACATGAATAAAATTGTGACACTGGACCAGCTATATAGATAATGAGACATGCCATCTGAGGAGGAAGTCACAATGACAAAATGTAATCAGTCTCTTATTCCACATTAATGAACTCCATACGTAAATTCTTATTCAAAACTATATCACTGGCCTATGTTGGTATAGACTTCTAGTTGAGTAAATCTCTTCTTAGTGAGAACTTGCTATGTATCAAGCTGTGTATGCACAACCCTGTTTAATCCTCATGACACCCAGAGCTTGCTCTTCCCCCTGCCTAACACTTTCCCCAGAAAATCACACGGCAGACTCCTTCACTTCCTGACAGTTTGGGCTCAAATGGAAACTCTTCAGAAAGGCCTCTGGGACCATCCTACATGGACTAGCACTGCCCCCACCATCCTCTGTCCCCTCACCCTGTTTTATTAGTTTTCATAGCTCTTATTTTACATATGGTTTTCTCCCCAGCATTCCCTATGGGCAAGGTCAGGCTTCAATAAGCATCAGGAATGACTTTGAAAGGAACAAAACGCAACTCAAAAGGGAAACACTCATCTTGGGGTATGCATATGTGTCTGTGTGTGTGCACGTGTGTGTGGGTTAGGAGAAAGCCCTGTCCTTCCCCATTGACTTGGTGTTAGTGCTGCTTCATGGGAGAATACTCAGGAAGATGTTTTTGTTTGTTTTCTTTAACACATCCACAGTAGTTCACAATGTACAAAGAAATTCTGTGTTCTCGTTGGAGATTTGCAATGGCTTCCTCTTGTAGATAGGCTGGCTTTGTCTATTTTACAGATGAAGAAACTGAGTTTGGATAAATGACAGGACATGCAAAATGTTTTGAGGTTAGTAAATAGGAGAAAAGGGGCCCAGAAACTTTAGTGAATCAGACACTGGAGGAAACCCTACTATAAGGAAGTTGTATTTCTAAGTCAGTAGCCAATCGGGGAAGATCAAAAGGAAATTGACCCAAAGCAGTTTCTTCTCAGTGCACTCTAAGGGAGAAAACGTGTGGACACTGGAGACAGGCCAGGGTAGTCTGACTCCCACTTCCACATCTTAATTGCTATATGCTCCTGGGCTTGTCACTTTGTCCCTAAGAGCCTCAGTCTATTGACCTGTAAATGGAAATGGTAATGTCTCTTTCAGAGCTTGTTGTGAGGATCAGAAATAACACACACAGAGTGCCTAGCACAATACCTGGCTTGGTGAGCAGTAAAAAGTCACGCTTCCAGAATCTATTGCTAACTAACTTACCAAAGGCAAGGTAAAGTCTGGTTGGCTGACTTTCCAGGTAAGAAGTATTTTAAATGTGTTAGTTACAGTTTTCTTAGATTCTGAAACTTAGAGAAAAATCTATTTGTGAGCTTCCTCTGCAGGGTCCCTGCCTTGTTTGTCTTCAAGTCCAAGCTTACTACTGAGGCAGCTGGTTATTCTTGTCACACCTAGTCCATCATCACAGTCCAGTCGCCTCCCACCTCTGCAGGTGGCCCCTTCCACCCAGGGCTCAGCTTTTATTCTTAAAGCACTGTCCCTCCCACCTGGACCCTATGTCCCCTTGTTCAGAACCCTTTCCCTCACATACCCCCACCATCTCCTGGACTTTAAGCACTGCTTCTTTTTGGACTTCCTACCTCGGGCTCAAGAAAAATCCCTTTCCTCAAAGCCTCCACTCCACCTTCCTTTTCTGTCAAACCATTGCCCAAGCTCGTGCATTTTTTCCAGACATCACTGGTATCTAGCATGACAGCTCTGGCATGGGTAACCCTGGTGTACTTTGCAGCCCTTCTTCCCACCGTTTACCTTGGCAGCCCCAGACAACTGCCTCTTTCTGTCCTCTGTGCCTTTGCATATTTGAGTCCTTCTTGCTGGAATTTGGTGAACTGCTACTTACACTTTGCAGCACAGTTTAATATCGTCCCCTTCTTGACTCACCCAGGAGGAGTTAGTCCCATTCTCTTCTGCCCTTCCACAGGACTGGGGGCATGCCTCTTATAGATTTTACATGGACATCTGTCTCACTGTCTAAGGGAGAATTGACTTGCAAATGGAAACTATGGATACCATAACTCTGCTTCTTCCTCTGGAGCACCCTCTCGGATGTTCTCTGGTGTAGGCTGATCTGGCTTTCTCATCATATGAGATGTCCTGGCCCCCTCCCTGCTGCCACACCAGCCTTCTGTGACATTCTGCACCATGGACCACAGTAAGGAAGGAAAAAAGGGAGGGAAGAAAGAAACGTTTTCATTCTTCCTCTCACCAGGATGTTCCCTTGGAGAAAAAGGAAGACAACACATTCTGAATACATCCATTCTTCTCTACTAACTTCTTTTCCCTGGGCCAAGTTTGTGTGTACCTCCAATAGCTTCTTTCTCATGAGGATCTCGATTTCTCAAACAGTTCCATCAGGTCTCTCCACCAGCCTTTGACAACTGCCTGGATGTGTCCAAGCTGCAGGCTGAGCACATCCAGGCCTCTATGTGGGATCCCCACCACAATGAGCAACGTGCGGGTTTTCTTTATTGCAAACTCCAGCATCTGCTTTCAGACTAGCAGCCCAATCTTCCCCAAAAGGAAAGAGTGGACCCACATTGGAGGCAGAGCTGGGATGGAATTGTACATGGTTTTATAGTTGCAGTGGGATCTCATTTATGAATGTGTATCTAATGCTGTTTGTGAACATTTAAACTGTCATCATGGGATTTAACATTTTGATGTAGTCAATTCTGCTGCAACATGACATAAGTGTTTTTAAAATTCACCAGGCTATGCAGAATCACACAAGAAGAACAGGGCTCATGGGAAAAACAAAGTTAGGGCACAGCAATCCAAAACTTCACTAGTGACACATTTAGAAAAAACAAAAAACAAAAAATGACAGGAACCTGGTAAAAATATGATAAATGATTACACATGATGAAGGGTTAAAAATATATACAAATATCATAATAAATAGCATGCTTTACCTTGAAAGGAACTTCAAAATCTGCTCGAGGGAATGGGAAGGGTTACAGTTTGTGAGGTTACTGTGAAGTGGTGCAAATAGTACCGGCATGCAGCCACTCTCCTTTTAGGGAAAGATTGGGCTGCTAGTCTGAAAGTAGATGCTGGAGTGTGCAATAAGGAAAACTCACACTGTGCTCATTGTGGTGGGGTCCCACATAGAGGCCTGGATGTGCTCACCCTGCAGCTTGGAAATGTCCAGGCAGTTGTCAAGGGCTGATGGAGAAACCCAGTGGGACCCTTTGCATGAGAATGAAGCTACAGAGATACACACAAACTTGACCCAGGGACAAGAAGTCCCTGTCAAAGGAGAGAAAGATGTTAGTGGAGAAGAATGAGCATGATCAGGATGTTTTGTCTTCTTTTTCTCCAAGGGAAAACCCTGGGGAAATGAGGGATGAAAATATTTTTCTTTCTTCCCTTCCTTCTTTTCTTTCTTACTGTGGTGCATGGTACAGAATGTCACAGAAGGCTGCTGTGGCAGCAGGGAGGGGGCCAGGACACATCATATGATGAGAAAGCCAGATCAGCCTACACCAGAGAACATCCAAGAGGGTGCTTCAGAGGAGGAAATGGAGTCATGGCATCCGTAGTTCCCATTCACCATTCTGGAAATGGGCAGAGTTTTAATACGAGATGTTGATGTGTGTAGCTCATAATTTACATGGCAACCAAAGTAGTTGATAGATATTTGAGATGTATGTGTGGTTGCATAGTCCCACACAGCTCACTTCAGCTAGGTGCACTTTTCTGCATTTGCCTAGTGTTTCTCCCAGACAACATCATGCATATTCTGCTCAAATTATTCTCTAATATATCAATTGCATTGGAACAAATTTGCATTTTTAAAACATGTGCTATTGCAGAACTGACTGTACCATCCAGCAGGCTGTGGCCAAAGTACTTGCCCTCACTCATCTTTTTAAATAAGGACATTCCCCACCTTCCACCCCTCACCTCTGATCACATCTGTACAGTCATGGGATACAATTTTGAAGGATCATTTGAAAATAAGAACCATCTATTTTTGAAAATGCTTTTCATATTTTACCAGAACTAATATTGCCATCAAATTTCTTCCAAATACCACCAGGAAGGACAGTTGGCTCACAGTCTAACTCTTTGAGACACACTACTTTCCCGGCTTATACGCCCTGCTCAGTTTTCTGAAGACTGGCCCTGCTTTTGCTCAGGTATGTGGTCTGTTTTTGCCATCTGGCCTCACTTTCTGCCTAAAAGAACTAGTTATAAACTTGAAAAATATAAGAAAATCTCCACATAATCTGGGAGTTGGCGATTTCTCTTTAATAGGTTATCCTCTGTGCCCTAATTAGAAAAAGGTGCCTCATTTGGATGGAAACCTTGTGGCAGGGTGACACAGCCTGGCCAATTGTGCATGGTTGTGCTGACTCCAGCTTGAGCTGAGCTGGTCGCTTGTACTTTGGTTCTGTAGCATTGAATGTTGGACCTGGAGACTCCCCCACAATGAGAGAGGAGCACACGAGGGCAGGGAATGAAAACCTGTCCTGAGGCCCTGAACAGATAATGAGCAGGAGAGGCCCCTGCAGACACTGTTTGAGGGTTACCCAGGTGGGGGCCTGTGTCATAAGCTGAGTCACACTCCAGGCAAGGGAGGTGGGGACAAATGCCAGCCCTGGCGGCCAGGCAGAGAGGTCAGGGCCGGGCAACCACGTCACCATGCAGCATGTCCTCAAGTAGCTGCAGTGTCCTCTGGCCTTTGTTCCTTGGGCCTGAGTGGGTGTCCCTTCTCAGCCTTTCTGTGTAGGGGCCTGAGGCTGTGGTAGGCTTTTGGGCAGGGCGAGAACTTCTTAGAATCTGGGAGGGGATGCCACCCACCCTACACCAACCAGGGAAGCGTTTTATGAACAGGGAAGCTTGGGAGGTCCTGACCAAGGACAGTGATTTTCAGAATTCTTTTTAGCCGTGGAACTTTTCCAAGAAGGAAACATTTGCGGAACCCGGGGCTGCACCAGGTAAAGCAGGGAAGGGGCTGCAGCCCCACCCCCACCTCCAGCTCTTTCTCTTCTCCCTCCTCAAGATAGAGATTCCTATGGTCACAGAAAAGAATTTGAAAACCACTGATTCAGTCCAGTGTCCCTATTGTCCAGAGGAGAAAGCTGAGGCCCAGAGAGGTTAAAGTGCCCTGCCAGTGATCACACAGTAGGAAGTGACAGGGCCACTTTGTGAGCCAGAGGCACTCAGGTTTGCCTTTCAGTCTAAAGCCAGGAAGACGTTTACAAAGCTGGAGAACCAAGTAGCAGAGAAAGGAAAGGCTGGCTCTGAGCTGTGCCTAGGATTTGAGCTAAGTGTTTTCTCCTCTCTGCACCTCACTAGATTCGTAGCATAGCTGCCACATGAACATGGAGAGCAGTGTAGATGTCAGAACAAAATCTCCAAGAGACTTCAAACAACACCAGGGCCATGGGATGAATGTTAGTGCCCCTACCCCCTATTCACACATTGAAACCCTAACCCCGAATGTGATGGTATTAGGAGGTGGGGCCTTTAGGAGGGTGGAGCCCTCTTGAATGGGATTAGTGCCCTTATAAAAGGGATCCCAGAATCTAATTAAACTAAAGAGCTTCTGCACAGCAAAAGAAACTATCATCAGAGTGAATAGGTAACCTACAGAATGGGAGAAAATTTTTACAATCTATCTATCTGACAAAGGGCTAACATCCAGAATCTACAAAGAACTCAAAGAAATTTACAAGAAAAAAACAAAACAACCCCATCAAAAATTGGGTGAAGGATATGAACAGACACTTCTCAAAAAAAGACATTTATGCGGCCAACAGACATATGAAAAAAAGCTCATCATTACTGGTCATTAGAGAAATGCAAATCAAAACCACAATGAGATACCATCTCACGTCAGTTAGAATGGCGATCATTAAAAAGTCAGGAAACAACAGATGCTAGAGAGGATGTGGAGAAATAGGAATGCTTTTACACTGTTGATGGGAGTGTAAATTAGTTCAACCATTGTGGAAGACAATGTGGCGATTCCTCAAGGATCTAGAACTAGAAATACCATTTGGCCCAGCAATCTCATTACTGGGTATATACCCAAAGGATTATAAATCATTCTACTATAAAGACACATGCATACGTATGTTTATTGCAGCACTATTCACAATAGCAAAGACTTGGAACCAACCCAAATGTTCATCAATGGTAGACTGGATAAAGAAAATGTGGCACATATACACCATGGAATACTAAGCAGCCATAAAGAAAGGATGAGTTCATGTCCCTTGCAGGGACATGGATGAAGCTGGAAACCATCATTCTCAGCAAACTGACACAAGAACAGAAAACCAAACATCACATGTTCTCACTCATAAGTGGGAGTTGAACAATGAGAACACATGGACAGAGGGAGGGGAACATCACACACCAGGGCCTGTTGGGCGGTAAGGGGCTAGGGGAGGGATAGCAATAGGAGAAATACCTAATGTAGGTGACGGGTTGATGGGTTCAGCAAACCACCATGGCACATGTATACCTATGTAACAAAACGGCACATTCTGCACATATACCCCAGAACTTAAAGTATAAATAAAAGGGATCCCAGAGAGCTCTCTTGCTATTTTTTTTCCCCCAAATTAGGTTACACAGAGAAGTAGGCAGTCTGCAACCCAAAGAGGGCCCTCGCCAGAACCCAACCCAGCTGGCACCCTAATGTCTAACTTCCAGCCCCCAGAACTGTAAGAAACAGGTTTTTGCTGTTTCTAAGCCACTCAGTCTATGGTGCTTAGTTAGAGCAGCCCAAATGCACTGAGACACCCAGGGACCTTCCCTGAGTGAGAAAAGCATCAATTCTGTGCTGAAGCAGCAATGAAGCACAGGGTGGCGGTGAATGACTTTGAACTGAAACCATCCCGTTTTACTTGCCTGTTGAGACTTGGAATAAGTGTTTTGAAAGAAGCAGAAGGTGACAAGATTTGCTTCCATTTTCCAAGCCACTTCATTTTCAGGGAGAAGTCACTTGGAGCCAGAGCTTGGTTTACTTGTGCAGACTTGTAGCCCAGTGGAGGCTCTATCTGTTTGTCAAATCTTCCAGGCCTCTTTGCAAGTGGCGGCCAGTGACAAAGGTGGGTCACGGTGAAGCACCTGAGGATTACTCTGCAGCTGTGGATCCAGGAACTGGGAGTAGGGAGCAGAAGACACAGCAAGAAGGGCCACATTCTTTTCCCTTCCACTACAGTTATTTATTTTTTCTTTTAGAGGGGAGAAATCAGATAACAAAATCCAGTCTCCTGGACAGGAGAGAATGAAAGAGACAGAGAAAGAGGTAGAGGAGAAGGAAGAGAGAGAAGAAGAGGGGAAGAGAGAGAAAGATGAGGGATCAGGGGAGGGAGAAAGAAGCAAGAAAGAGAAAAAGAATTTTCTTTTCCCATGCCACAAAGGAAGACATGAACATGAACATGAACTGGACAATGTGTATTTTATGTGTATTTTAGTATTTAACAAAAGGGATTGTATTCCTTTAGTTTCAGGGATAACAAATCTATATTTGTAATGGGAAACCCCATTGATCCCCATAGGCCACCAACCCTATCCTTTACCATGCTACCTCCCTCCCATCCATGACTGTGCCTCACATGAACAGGTCAAGGGCAGCTGGAGACCTTGGATGATGAGGCACAAACCAGATCTCCTGAGAACAGCGGCAGCCCACAGGTCTGGTTCACTCCTTGGGGCAAAGCTTCCCAAGGGAGGAGAGGACATGGTTTCTACCAGGAACTGACTTCATGCTCTGGCTTGAGTTCTGAGCCGCGTGATCATCCTCCATGTGGATCCTGTGGCACTGGGGCCTTTCAAACCACCCCTACTCTGGAAATCACTCAGTGAAGGCATTCAAGAGGAATAAAGGAGGCTACACAGAACCCAGGGTGTGTTCATGTCTCTACCCATGATTTTTTCAGTGACAGGTCAATGAAAACTCATTTTAAATGGACTTAAACAAAGCAAACCAAAAGTGACACGGGCATTCTCTGAAGCCATTAGGTTGAGGGTAACTTGTTACACAGAAAATATAACAGAACCATGACCACTTCAGAGCGTGGCTGGGAGGATCTCTTGAGACACATGAATGACGTGTTCAGTGATGGGCTGAATACGGTAACATCCCAACTAATATCAGCAATAATTATTCACGTTCCTCTAACATAGCTATTTTATGTACTCTCTAACCTGAGAAGGTATGATTTTCTGCATTTTGAGAGGTATGCCATTTAGAATGTAGGTCACAAGTCAATCAAATTAAAACACACGCGCGTCCTCCCATCTCCCTTCCTTTGGAAGCCTGACAACAAACCGCTTAATGTATGTTATTTGGAACCAGATGCTCACAATGCAATCTACAAGTGTGATGCCAGCAGAATCTGCGTTTTTGATGAAGAGTCATCATCACTTGGCTATTCCTGTCTTCAAAATAAATAAAGTTTATAAAATAAATAAAGAAAGAAAAAGATGTGGGGCCAAAACTTAACAGAAAGGACTATCAACGCCATCACATTTAAAAAATGTATTCGAGGTTAAAATATTGTACTTTTTCTCCATCAGCTCTTTCCACACCACCCAACCCCTCAGCCCAGCATAGACACACCTTATTTTATTGCACTCCGCAGATACTGAGTTTTTTTACAAACTGAAGGTCTGTGGCAACCCTGTGCTGAGCAAGTCTATCGGCACCCCTTTTCTAACAGAATTGCTCATTTCCTGTCTCTGTCACATTTTGGTAATTCTCACAATATTGAAATGTTAATCATTATTATATCTGCTATGATTGTGACCAGTGATCCTTGATATTACCGTTATAATTATTTTGGGGCACCACAAACCACACCCATTTCAGAAGGCAAACTTAATAAATGCTGTGTGTGTTCTGACTGCTTCTCCCTTCTCTCTTTCTCTCCTGGGGCCTCCCTATTTCCTGAGACAAAACAATATTGAAATTAGGCCAATTCATAACTCTACAAAGGTCTCTAAGCACTCACATGAAAGGAAGAATCACATATCTCTCACTTTGTGAATGAAAAGCTAGCAATAAGGAAGGCATATTGAAAACCAAGATAGGCCCAAAGCTAGGCCTCTTGTGCCAGAAAGCCAAGTTGTGAATGCAAAGAAAAAGTTCTTAAAGAGAATTAAAAGTGCTACTCCAGTGAACGCATGAATGATAAGAAAGCAAAACAGCCTTATTGGTGATATGGAGAAAGTTTCAGTGGTCTGGACAGAAGATCAAACCAGCCATGACATTCCCTTAAAGCAAAGTCTAATCCAGAGCAAGGGTCTAACTTTCTTCAATTCTGTGAAGGCTGGGAGAAGTGAAGAAGCTGCAGAAGAAAAGTTGGAAGCTAACAGATGTTGGTTCATAGGTTTAAGGAAAGACACCATCTCCATAACAAGAGTGCAAGGTGAAGTAGCAAATGCTGACAGAGAAGCTGCAATAAGTTATCCAGAAAATCTAGCTAACACTATTGATGAAGGTGAATACACTAAACAACAGATTTTCAATGTAGATAAAATATCTTCATATTGGAAGAAGATGCTATCTAGGACTTTCCTAGCTAGAGAGAAGTCAATGCCTGGCTTCAAAGCTTCAAAGGACAGGCTGACTCTTATTAGGGGCTAATGTGGCTGGTGACTATAAGTTAAAGCCAGCACTCATTTATCATTCCGAAAATCCTACAGCCCTTAAGAGTATGCTAAATCTACTCTGCCTGTCCTCTGTAAGTAGAATAATATAGCCTGGATAACAGTACATCTGTTCACTGCATGGTTTATTGAATATTTTAAGCCACTGTTGAGACTTACTGCTCAGAAAAAAAGATTCCTTTGAAAACATTACAGCTCATTGACAATGCACCCAGCCACCCAAGAACTCTAATGGAGATGTACAGGAGATGAAAGTTGTTTTCATGTCTGCTAATATCGCACCCATTCTGTAGCCCATGGATCAAAGGTTAATTTTGATTTTCAACTCGTAGTTTTTAAGACATACATGTTTTAAGGCTATAGCTGCCTTAGATTGTGATTCCTCTGATGGGCCTGGGCAAAGTAAATTGAAAACCTTCTGGAAAGGAGTCACCATTCTAGATGCCATTAAGAACATTCGTGATTTATGGGAGAAGGTCAAAATATAAACATTAACAGGAGTTTGGGGGAAGCTGCTTCCAACCCTCATGGATGATTTTGAGGAGTTTAAGACATCAATGGAGGAAGGAACTGCAGATGTGATGGAAATAATAAGAGAACTAGAGACAAAAGGGAGCTTGAAGATGTGACTGAATTGCTGCAGTCTCAGGATAAAACTTGAATAGACAAGGAGTTGCTTCATATGGAAGAGCAAACAAAGGAATTTCTTGAGTTGGAATCTATTCCTGGTGAAGATACTGTGAACACTGTTGAAATTACAACAAAGATTTGGAATATTCCCAAAACTGAGTTGATAAAACAGCAGCAATGTTTGAGAAGATTGACTACAATTTTGAAAGAAGTTCTACTGTGGGTAAAATGCTATCAAATGGTATCCCATACTATGAAAAATCTTTTATAAAAGGAAGAGTCAATCCCTGGGGCCAGCTTCATTGTTGTCTCATTTTAAGTAATGTCTCCCACTGACTGCAGCCTTTAGCAACCACCACTGTGATCAGTCAGTAGCTAGCCATACTTAGGCAAGACCTTCCGTCAACAAAAAGATTATAATTTGCTAAAGGCTCAGATGATCATTAGCATTTTTTAGCAATAAAATAAGTATTTTTAAATTAAGGTATGTACATTGGTTTTTTTTTTTCAAAGAAATAATGCTATTGCACACTTAGACTACAGAATAGTATAAACATAACTTATATGAACTGGAAAACCAAAAAGCTTGGGTGACTCACTTTATTGTGATAATCACTTTATTGCAGTGGTCTGGAATCAAACCCACAGTATCTCCAACATATGCCTGTAATAGTCTAGTCTGTGTAAGTTATAAAATAATAGGCTTTTCCAGGATAATACAGCAGAGAAAATTTGATAAAAGTCACAATCTGCTAATCAACCAAAGACAAGCTGTGACGCTCTGAGTTTCATTAAGCAAATTGCTTCTCCTCTCCCATAGTATTAATTAGAAATTAAATGTGGCTTTTTCAGACATTTACACAAAGTTTAAAAGTTTTAAATTATTGTCTCTATTTTCAGTCCTATGCACATAAATTTATGCATATAATGAATACTGCTTAAATTGGAATGGACTCAAAAACTACGCTTCCGTTTCAAGATCTCCTATTATTTAATAATACAGTTTAATTTAATACATTTATTGAATATCCAAGATGTGCTAGTTGCCAAAATATTAGCCATGAAATTATCCCAGTTTTCCAATAAATTAAACTGAAAATCTATTTAAAATCCAAGGCAATAATTCATGCTAGGTTGCAATGCTCATGCAATTTAGGAGAAGGTATTTTCTAAGATTTTTAAATTGTTAAACATGTTAAATATTTCAATAAATGTGTGTTAAAGGAATGAATAACTGTTGCAGTTAATGTTCATTAGTTGACTGAAGCTGATTAAAGCATAGACTGTGGACACCTCTATTAACAATGCTACTGAAGTTTAGCTTATGATTATCATCTGATTTGTGGATAGTTAGTCCTTCAAAATTATGTTCATTGGCCGGGTGTGGTGGGTCATGCCTGTAATCCCAGCACTTTGGGAGGCCAAGGCAGGCGGATCACCTGAGGTCAGGAGTTCCAGACCAGCCTAACCAACATGGTTAAACCCCATCTCTACTAAAAATACAAAAAAATTAGCTGGGCATGGTGGCAGGCGCCTGTAATCCCAGCTACTACAGAGGCTGAGGCAGGAGAATCGCTTGAACCCCGGAGGCAGAGGCTGCAGTGAGCAGTGGTCATGCCATTGCACTCCAGCCTGGGCAACAAGAGCAAAACTCTGTCTCAAAAAAAAAAAAAAAAAAGTTTGCTGATAATTTTTTCCTGAGACAGATTGATGGATTCTTTTTAACACCCTGTCGTTTTTCTAAGAGCCCTGAAGAAAACATGAAGTAACTCAATCATTAGTTTGAAAACAGAAATATCAGCACTTCTATAAGATATTCACTTCTTTGTCACAATGGACACACAGTGTCATCAGATATTCAATAATCAGACTCCAGTGAAAAATATACATGATTCAAAGCTGCCATGTAAAATAGAAAACATTAGCTAGTTGCTAAAATTGCTATAACAGGCTTTTTAAAATAAAAGATTGAGAGTTGCCAGAAAATTCTGGACTTTGAGGCTTTCTGTTCTGTGCCGACAACTGAGGGGTAGCTTGAGGGTCCCTTAACCCAGAGGCTGCTGTGTGGATCCACTGGCAGGTAAAGCAGGGGACTCTTCCACACACATTTTCCCATGTCATCACACTGGCCATGCTGCTGGACCAAGCAGCACATGCCATGAGGAATGAAGCCAGCCTGTCCCCATCTGCCCCTCCCCAGTTTCTCCCCTTCATTATGTGAAAGTGAAACATAATGCAAATCTATGGTGGAAGAATGCCCTCTCTCCTTTGTTTCAGAGCAATTATTTTCCATGCAACACCTTGAGCACCTATTTTCCATTTAAATAAATGGAATAGAAGTATTAACAATGATGTCTCTCTGACAGGTGTTGGTACTGCCTGTGGCTTCCTGAATCTGAGTCCATGTGTCCCTGTACCCCTCTATCACCTGTCACAATTCAACCAGATTTCCTCAGGCTTCTCAGCTCCATGGTGGTCTGTTTTGATATCTGCTTATCCTTATCTTGAATCATTTTAGCTGATAGGCATTTCCTTGGAAAAGTTGTGTAACAGATTTTTTTTTTTAAACTCCTCTAACAACTATCAAGTACTCAGGGAGTTATCTTGGTGGCCTGTGAGAGTGACAGTCCAAGACTTGCCGAAAGAAGACAGCGATGTCTGCATGTTCCCACGCTTGATCATCTCCTGCACTGAACACCGTGGGGTCTTTAAACTTTTAAGTTTCAGCTACAATGAATCCATTACAAAGGAAAACACATTCTGCTATCTGAGATATCTGTATTTAAACCTATTTCTGCCCCCTAATACAGTGTGACTTTTTAGAAGAAATAACTCTCTCACAGGTGAAACGGGGACCACCACCAACCTCACAGGGTTGCTTTAAAAAGAGAGATAAGGTTTATGAGTATGGCCTACCCCTCACCTGGCACGTGATTGGTCCTCCATGAGCACTGAGTCTCTTCGCACTTCTCCTTTCTCCTGGGAAGGAGGGAGAAATGGTCAGGCGTGCTCAATCAGGGGCCTGTCAGTGCTGTTCAATGGCTCTATCTTGAGGGGCTCTTTCCTGATAGTTTCCTTTCATCTTCCTCCATCCATCCTCCTGCGACACAGCACTCTGTCACTGTGTCTTCACTCCCACACCTCAGCTCAGGCGCACACACACATCCACAACTCTGACCTCTTCCCAGGGATGTCTCTACAAGGGGTCTCTGCAGAAGAAGAATCCCAAATCATCCCCTCAAGCCCTTCTTAACACTGTCCAGAGAAGAACAAAGTAAAAACAAACACCAAGCCTCCCACGCACATGGAAGCATTCAGTCTATGTTTGCAGATATTAATTTAAACCAAGAAACAATCTAACAGAAGAAAGACAGAGAGGATCTCTCAATTCAGATAAACCTTTAGAATTCTGGGAAAGGGAATTTGAAAAAAAGAAAGAAAGAAATACCAGAAGCAGGAGATACTACTCATACTGTTAGATAAGAAAAATGAAGTGGATTAGATAAAGGTTCCCTTAGAAAAGGTGGTGTTAGAGAAGCTGATCATTTTTTTCATCTTGATGCCTTTTCTAGAAATTTACATCTTGAAAATGAGGAGGACTAGTTCCAGAAAATATGGTTCTTCATTTGATGTCCTTTCAGACAAGTGGAAATTAAGTTCTGGGGTAATGAGAATTGCCTGGCTAATGGCTGGTAAATGTTTATAACGTTAGAATGTGAAAGACTCTCCCCTAAGTGTTGTATGTGTGTGTGCTTCATCTTCTTTCATTCCCACAATAACTCCATGAGGATAGTCCTATATTAGCCCTGTTTTACAGATGAGGAAACTGAGGCACAGAGAGGCCCAATAACTTGCTCTAGTTCACATGAGCTGTAAATAGTGGTGCTAGAATTTGAAGTGAGGATCCAGGCTACCACATACAGTGACTTGAGGTGTGCCCTCTGCCACTGCCCTGGGTGCCCATTCTTCCACTGAGCCACGCAGCCCCCTGCAAAGATAGTGCATCTGGCTCTTGCTGCCACATTGCTGAGAAGCAAGAGTCAGTGGCATCATAGGAAAGCAAACGAAGTAAATACTTTCTTCTTTCTGCTGGGCCCCAGCTGTTTGGAGAAGGAAAAAAAATATCAGGATGTGGACATCGTTGAATTCTTACTCGAGGCTGACTGCTTGTTTGAAAAGTGTGATGCTGTTGTGGAATGCTCTCTGTGGTCACAGAATTGAGATAACACTTGGAAAAAGAAACAGTAAAAGCTCCTTATTGAAAAACATACAACTCCTTTCTTCATTGCTGTTGAGCTCTACCAAAGAGAGCTGGAAACAATTGAAAACTAACTGAGGAAAGATTGGGGGCAAGGTATTAAAAATTGCATCAAATAGATAACTGAACCCTAAACTGCTGAAGTGAAGTATGAGTGTAAAACCAAGTTTAAAATAATCCTGGTATCACACAGGATTTGATAAATTTCCCAAAGCTGGCCAAATAATTTCAAAAATGCTAATTGAGTTCAGCAACCTTTATTGATTACTATGCATTGGAGTGTTGTACTTGGTGCTGGGAAGATGAAGACAAGTGAGTTACAAGCACGTTCTTTTCTCAAGCAAGTAGGACAGAGAACGATCAATAAGCCAAAAAATACCAGGGGTGGTGCATTTAGTTATGAATATGCAAAACAAAAACAACAACAAAAAAAAGCAGAAATCAGTTCAAAGAAGGAGTTAAGGAAGTGAATTATTTTGTCTATAGTCAAGAAAATCTTCCCAAGACCTCAGTCAGATTCCAAAGTATGAGTAGGTGTTTTCTAGACAGTCAAATGGTAGAGATTGCACTGGAGAAGAGAACTGTAGAGAAATAAAACAGGATGTGCAAATCCACAGAGGTCTGAAATAGCATGGTGCCAAAGGAAGACAATGAATGGTTTGGGTTTGCTGGAGGAGAGAGTGGGAAAGGGAATGGTGCCGGGAGAGATGAGACATGGGAATGGATTTGAGGAGGTAAAACTTGGAAGCAGAGAAGTTGGTTGGGGACTACTGTAGATTAAGCAAAAGATAAGGAAACGTTAGACTAAGCTGTTCTCTGTGCTGATGAGAAGCAAGAACAGATTTGAAGGACGATTAGGAGTAAAATTAATGGGAGTTGGAAAATGCTTGCATGAGTCAGGAAGAAAGGAAGACTCGAGGGTGATGTCAGAAGTCTTGTGTGCCTGCCTGGTGACTACGTAGATGGTGCCAAAAAGGTATCTGCAACTACCGTCCACAGAAGCTGAGACATGAGCGATGAGACCAGGGTTCAGGTCTGGGAGAAAAGGGCTGAGGACAGATGAGGACTCCAAGTCGAAGGGGCTAGCTTTGCAGCAGACGCTCTGAGGTGGGAGCTTCTGACTGTTCTTTGCCACTAGAATACCTGTTGGAAAATTTGAAATATGTGGGTCACAGTGGTGGACAGGATGTAAGGTGGCCCCAGGACCTCCACCCCTGGTGTTCATACCTGTGTAACCTCCTCCCCTTGAGGAGCACCTGTCGGTAGGCCTGGCCTGTGGCTTGCTTCCAACCAATAGAATATAGCAAAGATAAAAGGATGTCAGTCCCATAATTATGTTACACTTTAAAGACTCCATCTTGCCTGTGAACCTATGCTAGAGACTCTCCTTGCTGGATTGATGAGGTAAGCACTGTGATGAGGATGCCCCAGTGTGGGGGCATTGCAGACAGCCTCCAGAGCTGAAGGTGGCCTCCAGCTGACAGCCAGCAAAAGCCACCCTCAGTCCTGCAGCTGCAAGGAAATGAACTCTGCCAACAATCTGAATGAGCTTGGAAGTGGATTCTTCTCCCACTGAGCCTCCAGATGAGAATGCAACCTAGTGGACTCCTTGACTGCACCTTTGTGAGACTCCAGGCAGAAGGCCCAAGACAGCCATCCTCAGACCTATCGAAACTATGAGATAATAAATCTGTTTTGTTTTAAGCCACTAAGTTTGTGGCAACTTGTTAAAGCAGCAATAGGAAACTAATACAATCATCTGATGAGATGCATCCAGAGGAAAACTACAACTATCCTCAGGGGTTTCGAGGAGTAGGAGGAAAGGAAGAAGAAAAGCAGCAAAGCTTCCACAATGCATGAAGTCTGGCTCCACATGCAGCCAAGCTCCCAGCCCAAAGGAAGCCATATACACTCACTTTCCATGCACTTTCTCTTGGGGGTGCCTTGGGGCTTGTCACAGAATGAAAGACCATATCATAAGCTCCCTAAAAATTGTGCAGATGGAAAGGGGGCCACCTGTGCTGGTATCTGCCCTGTAGGGTGGAGTGTCCGCCCCTTAAAGGGAAATGCTTTTTCACTGCAGAGAGGAAAACTAGTGCCCTGAAGCAGCAGACATTGTTCTGCCCATGGCAGCCCATGCTTACATCTTTGCCTCATCTCGTCTGGTCCCAGGACCTCCTCCCATTCTCTTTCATGTGTCTACTAGTAAAGAAAGCCTTTCTATTCTTTCCCTCCTTTTTTCCTTCTTTGTATTCAGGAATGATGCTACTTTCAACAATTCACATACAATTCAGTACTATTTTAGGTAAAATTTTAGGGAGAGCCTAGCCATATCTATGTCCTGCAAATACATATCCACCTACACACACACACGCACACACACACACACAAACATACCTACACAGAGACACACAGACAGGGACAAAGAACACTAATATTCATTACAGAGTAATTGAGGTCCTATCTGAAAGTTATTAGGGAAAAGGTAACCATTACTTTGCTTGAAACCCTGCCTGATTGCTTGTTATTGTGTGACAGCATGGTGAGGACCTCAAATTTGTGAAGAAATGTAAAATAAAGTCCAAATCTTAGTTACTGACAGCCACTAACAGCCCTTGTGAAAGTGAGAGAGCTCTGTTCTAACCCACTCTCATATTTAATAAGAATATGCACTCCCATCTGCTGAAGGCTTATAACACTGCAGGCCTTATGCTAAGGACTCAGTGCACTTCATCTCATGCAGTCCTCACAACAATGACACAGAAGAATGAATGTTATCACTTGGCGTTTAGGGAAAGAGAAACTAAGGCTCAGAAATCAGGGCAAGTGCCCAGCTGGACAGCTCCAAACCAATGCCTCTCGCCACCATAGTGAGAGACAGAAGGGTCAGTAAGACTTCAGCTATGTTCCCTACTCTTTTAGTCTCTTTCCCAAATTAGATATAAAAATCCTGAAGGTAGAATAGAAAGCTCCATGGCCACAAGAAATATTTCCTCATTTGTTAAAAGATCAGAAGCTCTGAGCAGCAAGCAGTGCACACCCAGGCAGAGTCCGTCCTGCCTGCAGAAAACCAGCTGTACCTGCAGCTCAACAACTCCAGAGAATCTCCAGCAACAAAGTTCCCCATAAACACCTGCCCCCTCCAGCCGTGGGCTTGTGAAGGTGAAGGTTGTCTCATTCACCATGGCAACCTCAGTGCTGGGCACAGAAGAGGCAATAAGTATTAGACAGCTGAATGAGAAAGTGATGGATGGACAGATGCATGGCTAAACAGACAGATGGACAGAAAGATGGAAGAATCAATTAATGGGTGCATGGATGTGACAAAGCCCAACTCAAGAGAAGGACAGAAACAAGTTCAGCTCATTTGAGTCCCAGCTCCTCATTTCTAGTCATAGACTTCTGTGTATCCTAGAACTAAGAGATGCAAAATATCGGTAAAGAATACTTAGTTTTCCCCTTCATTGTCTCTAGCCATGTGTTTCCAAGAAGTACTTTAAAAGTGACAGTAGACAAGTATTTTCTTTAGCATCCACGCAAAGAGCTTTCTAAAAAGCAACAAATTGAAAGACAGACATTATTCCTGCCATGTAGACCTCTTCATCTGGGACCTTGCATACTCAGCCCCTGAATGGACGTGCAGGGAGCTTGAGAAAAGGCACATTTCAAGAGGGAAGCACAGAGTCTTGTCATGTCCTGGTGGGAATACAAATAAATTAATAAGTTAAGCCAAGCCAGGCCTACGAAATGCCTAGCTAGACATTCAAATACCATGGCTCCAAGCTGCTCAGCCTTATCTGCATTCTTGAAGTTTCAACAGAGCCACTGGCAAGCTGGCTGCCAGAGCTGATCTTTTGCTGTCGGCAAATGGGGTAATAACCTCCATGGATAAGGGTGTGCAGCTCCATGCATGAAGGAAGGCACGATCTTCCTGTCCTTTTGCATGGAGCCATGACCTCATCCTGCCTCATCTCATGTCTCCAGAAATGCATCCCTTAGAGACCAATGAAGCAGGCAAGCTGGAGGTAGGAGACGTCATCGGTGAGAAAGGCTGCTTTGTTGTGAAGTGCCTTTGGGTGGGGACATCTGCCAAACTGGCCACGTGAAGCTGAGGACAGGGCCAGGGCAATCCAGAGGGAGGCAAACAAGGATACACAAACTTTTCCCACTTGCCTTGATCCTTAGAGAAGCTGTTTCCAGATGAGGCCTTTCATCGACTTCCTACCGAGAGACCTCGAGGCACCTAAACCACATGTTCCGTGCCATACGGATCATCCAACACAAACAGTGACTAATGCTGCTCGCTCTCAGTTATCCAGGAGCTGTTAACTTAGGGTGTGGGTCAGCCAGAACCTTGGCTTCCTCTTCCCCTCCATGGCTTGGCTGTGCTTGTACCAGCCTCCACCTCTTCCTGGAGGAGACCCCTGCAAAGCTCAGCTTGGCTTCTTTTCTGTTGGCATTTGTAGGACTCTCAAAAGGCAATGTCAGGACACATCTTATCCATCATCTATTTCTATCTTTTCATTTTACAGATAACGAAAATGAGGCACAGAATGGGGGAAGTTAGTGGCAGAAATGGAGCTTTAATGTAAGCCCTAGGACCTCCAGTCCAGTGATCTTCCATCGTGTCCAGCTCCCACTTAAAATGTAATTGTGTTAGGAAAGGTTGAAATCAACAGTAAGTGGGAAGTTTAGGGACCCATGTCTTCTTCATTCATCTATTCTTCACTCGATGTCTCTCCATTTCCTAAATATGTTGGCCTGGGATGGGATTAGAGAACAGATTTCATCTTGAAGGCCAAATCTGCTCAACTGGCTGGCGGTGGCTACCTGAAGAGCTACAGAGGACATGGAGTGTCATGATCCATTGTGGATGTCTTTGTGGACAAAGGAATGGTGACGTGCAACAGCCATTCCAGGCTTGGATGTGAACACTACCATAACCCAGCCTCATCTGACGCACCTCGCTTCATTTTCTGTCTCCCAAATAGGGGTCCTGTATTGGAGTCTGAACCTGACTCAGCCTTCCCAGTGAGCCACAAGGGTGTCTTTCTTCTGCTTCTGCATTTTCTTCTTCTGTGTGTCTTCCTGCCTGGGCTGCTGTGCATGACTCTCTCCATCTCTCAAGTCAAGCCTCAAGGCCTGTGTCTCCACCCAACCTTCAGCCCACATGGATGTCCACTGAGCTGTGACTGTACTGAACAATATGCCATCTAATGGCACAATCTTGCTCAGGGACTGGGTGAGTTCATTCCTGTTAGTCTTTTCTCCCCAGTGAAGAATTTTTTTTGATATTTTCAAGAATAGTAGGGACACAATAAGTTTTCAAGAGTTGACATTAGAGTCAACATGAACGGTGAATTTAAAATTAATTTTTTTAAATATACATGTATATCTTGTTGCAGTTAGAAGAGAAGGAGGGCTTAGAGATTTCCTCCCTCTTACTGTCTACCTTCTCATTCGTTGAACCATGACTGCCTTTCAAAATCAATCACAGTGAGATTGACATGAAGGCAGCATTTTCTAAAAATCAAACTCAAGTACAAGCCTAGGCAAATCAATTTAATATAAATTATTGGCACCTTAATAAGTTAAGAGAGATTGTTGAGCCTTCCAAGTGTCATCTTAAGCTAAGCAGATGTTAACTGTCATTTATTCTAGGATTTGGTCCTCAGAACTTAGGAAGGAAGTCAAATACAGATAACATCCTTAAAGATTTCATTCAGTTCTTTAAATAGAAAAAAACAATCACACAAAAATTTTTACAATTTCTTCCCTCAGCAAAAACCTGCAAGTCTTTTCTTACAAAGAAAGAAAATATAATCATTATCACTGATATTATTATGAGTAAAAATAATGCCAAAGTCATGAATTATTTACCCAGAGGCTGTCTCTAAGAAAGTTGAGAATTTGTATTAGGGGGTGAGGGAAGGAAGAATAAAAATTCAGGATCTTTTACTATCATTAAGGCCTCCTCACATATTTTTCCAATTGCTTTTTATACATAGATAGGATTATTAGTATGTGTTTGCCAACAGGACCAGCCTGGTGGATAACTGAAACCCTGTCCTCTCCATCATCCACCCCCTGTCCCAACAAAGTTCCTTCATTTCCCACTTTGAGTGCCAATATTACCAGAATTTTTGAGTTTTTTCCATGGTTAGCACCTATGCGTTCATAGACAAGTAGGGAGGCCTCTCAAACAAGTCATCTCCACTGCCCTGAGTTTGGGAAGATTTTCCTCATGCCCACTTGGTTTTTCAGGGTCCAGTCTCTCAACACCATGAAAAGCTAGAGAGGCAAGGGGGTGGTCTCCTACCCAGCCAGGGCTGGGCAGGCTGATGGGGAACTGGTCTCTAGCACACCCATCACCCACAGTTCAGGAAAACATGGAGGACCACCTCTGGCAGTCATTTTCAGGCTATGTTTGAAGGCCCCAGGCTCTCCTGAGGTGACCAGGGCAGGGCTCTGAGCTCCCCTCAATGCCTTCCCAAAGTCAGAGCCTCTCTGCTTTAGATCACACTGTGTACACAGTGAGGTTTTAGTGAAATGACTGCATGACAAAGCCCCTTTGCTTTTAAAAAATGGAAAAACGACTTACTTAATAAATGCCTCCTTGCCTCAGAATTCCATGGTGCCGAAAACAGCTTTTTCAAAAAGCATTTGCTCAAAATACCCTGGGAATGAAAAGCTGTGGAGGATACAGGAACTAAAAGCAAAGCTTATTTGGTCTGATTTTTTTTCCCGAAGAAGAAGAAAAACACGAGTATCAAATTTAAAAACATTTGCTAAGAAGTCTAACAAGACGATTTCATAGATTTTTGTTTTTTAAAGTCAGACAAAGTTTTAGAAACAAATGTTTTTGGAATCAACAGAAGCTTTTTATTGTACCAAGAAAGAACATTACAAAAACAAAACAAACAAACAAAAAAAACACCAAAACAATCAGAAGAAAAATCCCATTATCCATCTTTTAAAAGGGAATATTTACCACCAAAAACACGAGAAGGACATAATATGAGAAAAGAGGACAGATCTTGTAATAAAAGGCATCGAGCTTTGTGAAAATGTAGCCCATGGCTGTATTTTTCTTGTCTTGCTATGGACAGGTGGAAATTCCATCAGACTCTGGTCTTTTGGTCTTTAGATGATGGGGAATTGCCAGAGGAGTGAGAAGATGGGGGTTGGAGTGGCCCACTTGTGTCTCCCAGGCCTCTTGTTTCTCTCTGGTGGCAGTGGTGGTGGTGGCAGTGGTGGTGGTGGTGGTGGCGGTGGCGGGCTAGAAGACCTCTGCGTGTCTGAATGTCTGGAGCCCTGCTCACTCATCCTGTCAAGTCTGGCCGCAGTCTGGGAGCCAGCAGGGCAGTGTTTGTGGAGCCAAAGTGGAGATTAAGTCATGTTTTAGAGGTGACCTCTGTCCACCCCTTTCTGCAGGCGTCCCTTCCCCTCCGGCCTCACCACCCCCAGCAACTCCCCACCTACTTGCTGTTGCTCTGTACAAGCCCCTCCCAGCCATCACAGGCCCCGCAGGGCTCCCTCCACACCCACCATCACCTCCCGACCCCCACGGTTGCCTTCTCCTCAAATGGACCTGGTCTTTGTTGTTCTAATTAGATTATCTCTGCCTTAGGGACCTAAAGGACCATCTCTAGCAGCCCTGGCTGGAAAGGCAGGTCACATAATCCCTGTTATCAAGAGGCTTGTCATTTAGCATGTAGATCAACTAATTCTTTCGATACCAGGGGAATAATTGTGCATCTTAATATTGATTTTTTTGGAGATACAATCGCCTGCATTCCTGAGTCAGACTCACTTACTGAAGCTAAAAGGTTCCACTCACTATATTATGAAACCACCCCCACCCCTGTCAGATGCTCCATCCCAATTTAATCCTGCAAAGCTGGACACATCTGAAGGGCTTTGTGTTTTTCCACTTGGTTCAGTTTCAGAATGAGCCTCCTGTTGAAGAGAAACAGAAAAAAAGAATTCTGGCTATTTTTAAGACAGTGTGTGTGTTTTTGTTTGGGGCAGGGAGAAGGGGATATTCTGCCAATGTCCTCCACTCCCTAAGCTTTGTGGTGCAGCAATGTTGGGCTCCCAGTTTAATGAAGCCAGCCTATTAGGTTTCTATGTTTTATGATGAATTAGTAGGTTGGGCTTTCCAATGAGGCTGGGGACATTTTCCTATCAAATACCCTTCCAGGGAAGTGGGAGGCAGAGAAAGAAAAATTTGAGCTGTAGCAGTAAGAAAAAAACGCCACCTTCCCAAGGGGTCGAAAATGCACTGAGATTCGGGACAAGCAGAGGTGTTGCTTCCACATTGGGAAGGGGTGTGAGGCAAAGGACATAGCAGCTAAGGGCCAGATGTACAACTGTTCTACCCAGAAAATCAGTGCCCCTGCATCTTAGGTGCTTGCTGCAATAAAGCTCTTCTTCAGTCATTGTGTAACAACCATGATAACTATTGACACTCTTTGAAAAGATCTGCCCCAGGTTTGGCACAGTGCAGCAGCATTGCCTTCCAAACCTTATACACTTCAGCCCTCTTCATCTTCACAGGCAAGCCTGTGAGACATGCTCTACTCATTGTTCCCATGCTGCAGATTAAACCACTGAGATCCAGAGAGGTTATATTATTTGCCTGAGGTCCCCAAATTAATAAACCCAAGGCTGCTCCTAAACTTGTAGTCCTAACTAGAACACTGTTCTTCATTCTTCTGCTTGTTGATAAGGGGTTCATTCATTTATTCCATTATCTTCTCATTCATACTAAAAAGATTGCTCACCTTACAGGTTCTATGTGCCAAGGATAGAAAAAGAATGCATGGTGTACAGTGGGAGACAGGCAAAAATAAAATAAATACTATACTCATCAAATAAGATAATGCCTGCTCCCATAGAGAGATGAACAAAATGCAGTAGGAATACTGGAAAGGGATCTTTCTTAAAGATTTCACAGAGGTTTTAAGGTATGAGTTGTTTTGTTTTGAAAAAGTCCTTGAAAATGATTAGGTGCCTGAGAGAGAAGGGGGAAAGGACTGAGCTAAGAGCAATTCTCATTAAAAGTCTGTTCTGTATACAAGCTAATGAAATCATGCTACTTTCTTTTGTATTTGTGTGGAATCTTCTATCCAGGGCTCTAGATATGCATTGATATTTTACTGCTTGCAAAGTGAAACTAACAAAGTCTTCAAACGGAAGAGCAGAGGCAGTGGACTTCCAAACACTCTTAATGGAGCTCTAGTATGCACTGGGACTGAGATACTGATACATGACTTTTTGTAGTTACATTCCGTATCAAATTAAGAAAGAATTATAATTCACTTTTTGTTGTTAAATTATAACACAGTGTGTGGTTAATCAGACTTGTAGATTTACTTCCTAGAGCTACTTTTGTTGCATTGTTTTGCTTAGCTGTCTGCCTGATGCTATTGGACTACAAAATCTTTGTGGAACATGCTATAAGGGCTTAGTTCAGTGTCTGGCACACAGTAGGTGCTCAGTATATATTTGTTAAAATAAAAAATGAATGCATGAATGAATCAACAAATGCCTGTAAAACATCTCTTGAAAGCAAATCTTATACCCATTATACCATGGGTCTGCACCATGACTCTATCATACTTTTCTGGAATAATCCCAACTTTAAACATTCTGTTCCCTTGTCCCCATCAACCATCAAGATGACCATTTTAACATTTGAGCTTCCAGCTAGCAGCTTCTTGTGCCCAAAACCAATTACTAAGATTCTTTATCAGAATCATGCGTCCCAACTGTCCTATTGGGAAACAAGACCACCATTGCAAAAGAGAAGCTATATTCTTGGGTAAGAAAGTAGACACCATTAGGGGGCATGAGAATAAGGAGCTTGAACTGCAGCCCAACCTTTTGGGGGTCTAATAGTTTTTGGTGTTCTCATTAACGGAAGGAATACTTTACATAATATTTATTCACTCCTCAACAAACACTTTCTGAATTTTCCGAGAATACTGAACATGTATCAACTGCAGGAAATTCTGTATAAAATTTTGATGAGGATTTGATTGACAATATTTGACTTGTCAGCCTGGATCCTCACTCAATTTGCCCAACATGAATTTTGTTATTTTCAAGGCTTAAACATCAAAAAAAGCAAAGCATCGTAGTAGTAACGAAGAACCCTAAACCTGAAGTGGGCAGTTGTTATAGTCTTGCCTGCCCATCAACTTTTATTTATTTTTATTGGTATATATTGATGGGGTACATGTGTAATTTTGTTACACTTGTAATTGAGTACTGGTGAAGTCTGGGCTTTTAGGATAATCATCACCTGAATAAGGTACATTGTACTCATTAAGTAATTTCTTATCATAACCCGCCCCAGTACCTACCCTTTCCAGTCTCCATTCTCTATCATTCCACATTCTATGTCCATGTGTAAACATTAGTTAGATCCCACTTATAAGTGAGAGCATGCAGTATTTGGTTTTCTGTGTCTGTTATTTTACTTAGGATAATGGCCTGCAGTCCCATCCATGTTGCTGCAAAATACATGATTTCATTCTTTTCAATGGCTTAATAGTTAAATGTGGTATATATACCACATTTTCTTTTTCCATTCATCTGTCGAGGGACACTTAGGTTGACTCTGTATCTTTGCTATTGTGAGAAGTGCTGCAATGAAGTGCAGGTATCTTTTAGTAATAATTTTTTCCTTTTGGTAGATACCCAGTAGTTGGATTGCAGGATCAAATGGTAGTTCTAGTGTCCATCATCTTTAAAATAACCTCTCTTTATTAGCTGAAATATCCATGTCTCCCAATATAGAAGTTGGAAATGAAGTTACTTGCCTCCTTCAAACCCAGGACACAACATTTGACCTGTGTGTTCATCAGTCAGTTGTACCTGGGAAAGACTTTCACATGGAAGATCCCACTGCAGAAATGTCCTCAAAAGGGATGGAAAAGCTGGTGCAGTAAAGCTGAATCTCTGGTGCTAGGTATTTGGCAGTGTCAGAGCCAATGATTTTCTTGCCAGGCCATTTTCTCTTCAGAGTTTGGGCGTTGCTCCTAGGAGCTGAGCTTCAGGTCCCTCTCTCTAGCCCTTCCCCCAATTCTGTGAGTTCCTCCATATTCATTAATAAATTCTTTTCCTGCTTAAACTAGTCAGAGTGGATTTTGGTTGCTTTGCAACTAGAAACATGGACTGCCACAAAAGGTGACATTCAATAGTAAAAATAGTCTTGACACTCAGACAGAGTACATTATCTGGCAGTCCAGGGTGAACACTGAATATGTCTCCACGTGCAGTAACAATGGGTTGAAAAGTCAAACAGTTTCAATCACACAGAAATCCTAGCAACTAGTTTGTTGTAATATGGCTAGGGATTTTCTGGTTGGACATATTACTATGTTTAATCAAACAGCTTGGAAGACAATCCAGACTGCTCTGTTATTTAAGCAAATACTCATTTGGAATATCCAAGTGATTGTTCCTAGGGCTGAGCCTATTGTTTCCCAGCTTTAACGCAGGAGTAAGTTTTCGTGTTTTATGAATTCATAATGCCTATTGTATTGGTTTGCCAGGGCCGCCATAACAAAGTACCACTGACTGGGTGGCTTCAATAACAGAAATATATTTTCTCATGGTTCTGGAGGCTGGAAGTCCAAAACTGAGGTGCTGGCAGGGTTGATAGCTTCTGCGGCTTCTCTTTCCAGCTTGCCATCCTAACATCATTGCCCCTCAGTCTGTGTCCTAATCTCCTGTTCTTATGAGGACACTTGTCATATTGGATTAGAGCCCACCCATAAAATCTCATTCTACCTTAATCACCTCTTTAAAGACTGTATCTCCAAATACAGCCATATTCTGAGGTACTGGGGGTTAGGACTTCAACACAGGAATTTGGGGCAAGTGACACACATCAGCCCATAACATCTGTGTTCCTCTAAATTATTTAAATCTAAGACTGATTTGGAGAAGCTAATTTCAAAAGTTACCACTACATATGTTTATTTTGACATAAATCTTTATAGTGAAAGGATCTATTGATTATGACATGAAAATTCCATTTCAGAAAGTGAGGTTAGACCTCTCCCTCCCCACACCCTCTATCTACCCTTCAAAGTTTGCTTTTTAAGGAACTAAAATGAGAACTAAACAGCTTTTAAAGACTGGTCTTCATATCCAGTCTTCCTTGCTCATCAAGTCTCCACTAAAATCCTACTTTCACCACGAGGCCTCTCCTACCCTCCCCCAGCCAGATGGGCTTTCTCCTCTTCTAAACTCTGAGAATGCATTAATCATGGCTCCCTGGCAACACAAACTTCTACCTTGGAATAGAGTTTTCTGTCCACATGTTTCATTTTCCCTGTAGATTAGATATTCCTTAAGGACTTGTCTGATTCATTTGTGGTACATACGTGCCCAGCAAGGAGGTAGCAGGGTATATCTACTGCCCTGTTCTCGTGGCTTGATATGAAGGGCCCCTTTCCAATGTTATTTTCCAAATATCCTTTCTCCAGTGCTTTATGGCCAGGCCTCTGAAATTGTACTTCCCTTCTTGTCACTCCCAAATACCTCCAGCATAATCCTCATCAGATTTTCTTGGTCTTAGTCTTTCTCCTTCTTTTACAACTCCAGTGACCTTCATCAGCAATAATGAATATTGCTGAAGTCCTCTCCCTTTCTGTCTCATCCTTGGGTGGAGGGTAGAGGGAGGGTCCTTGCCCTGACAAGCAATGCAGCATACTTTTATGGATATAGGGTATATGGGAGCTCCTAGTCCCACTACAAAGCCCCAGGCTCTAAAGCGGAAAATGCAGAGATCAAATGGGCCACTCCAGATAAAAGCCTCAGAGGAGATGGAATTAAGATGTGAGCCTTTGTGTTCATTGTAGTACTGTTCACAATAGCCAAGATGTGGAAACCACCTAAATGTTCATTGACAGATAAATGGACAAAGACAATGTGGTATATCCATACAATGAAATATTATTCAGCTTTTAAAAAGAAGGAAATCCTGCTATAGGCAACAACATGGAAGAACCAGTAGGACATTATGCCAAGTGAAATAAGCCTGCCACAGAAGGGTAAAAACTGCATGACTCCATTCACATTAGGTGTCTAAAGTAGTCAGATTAATAGACACAGACAGTAAGTAGAGTGGTGGTTGTCAGGGGGTGGGAGAAGGGGGAAACAGGGAGTTGCTGTTCAACTGATATAAAGTTTCAGTTATATGAGATGAATTTGTTCTAGAGATCTGCTGAACAATTTTGTGCCCATAGTTAGCAATACTGTATTGTGCACTTAAAAATCTGTCAAGAGGGTAGATCTCTTGTGAAGCATTCTTACCACAATTAAAAAAAAAAAAAAAGTTAAGATGTGAGCCGGCCCACCCAGCAGAGGGCAGTGCAGTGCACACAACCAACCACTGCAGCTAGTGGCCACAGGAGGCCTGGACTGATCCTGTGTCTGAGCAACGGCACGGGTGTTTTTCCTTGAGCGGGGAGCTGGGGGGCGGTCGGGGGGCAATTGTTGTTTCTTTTGTTTGATTCTACTTTGTTTTCATCTTAAAATCCTGGTTTTGTTAAAGTGAAATTTTTTTCTTAAAAATTAACACCAGCAATAAAAATGATGTGTTTCTTCCTCCAAACTTGAAGAGTGGAAGAAAATTAAAGTTCATTTGGATATGGTGCAGATTCTAATAACATATATCAGTTTACAGTTGGGCATGCTCATAGCTGTAATTTCAGCCTTTGGGAGGCCAAGGCAGCCAAGACCAGTCTGGGACACATAGTAAGACCCTGTCTCAACAAAAAACATCAAAAAAATCAGCCAGGCATGGTGGTGCACACCTGCAGTCTCAGCTACTTAGGTGGTGGAGGCACAAGAATCAATTGAGTCTGGGAGACGGAGGTTGCAGTGAGCTGAGATCTTACCACTGCACTCCAGTCTGGATGACAGAGCAAGATCCTGTCTCAAAACAAACAAAAAACATATGTCAGCACACTAAACTATTGTTCTTTATTGACTGTCTTTAAAAAGTCTTCAATGTTTATGCTTTGAGTAGTAAAACAGAGAAGGCAGCAGTCAGGTGTATCTGCAACTTCTCCTTTGAGAAAAAAAATCCACAGTTGCCACACAAATAGGACATTTACTATTTCCTTTAAAATAACAAGATAGAGCAAAATAATTTGTACTCATAGGGAATCCAAGAAATTCTAATTTATTTCACAGGAATTACTACATTTAATCTGCCCCAGCTGCCTCTGTTACTCAAGGAGCAGATATGAGATGCCTACAAAAGGCCTCAGAAATACTGAATTAGTCTATAAATGTGCTTAGCATTGAGGTGGTGAATTGTTTATAAGTGTTCAATGGAAATAAATCAAAGAGCATCAGAGAAAAAATAAGT
Source organism: Symphalangus syndactylus (assembly GCF_028878055.3). Taxonomy (NCBI): domain Eukaryota; kingdom Metazoa; phylum Chordata; class Mammalia; order Primates; family Hylobatidae; genus Symphalangus; species Symphalangus syndactylus. The sequence continues at coordinate 95,011,144 of NC_072431.2, read as the reverse complement.
AAGTTTTCTTGCCAATAAAAGAAGGCACGCCTCTCAGCTATGTCTGAGAAATCCTTTGTCAGGACAAGGGACATACAGTAGATTACTCAGGAACTGCTGAGGTTTGTAAAAGCTAACTTCATTCCAATAGGACAAGGTGGGGCTGGTTTTCTAAGGCTGAAATGTGGGATACAGAAGAAGTACCTTCCTAGAGATTAGGTTTGTTCAGTTGAAGGGTGAAGCGGGGCATTAGGTCCTTGGGTGACAGAGTGAGGAGGAGATGACACACAGCAGGGGAGAGACTGGAGGAGGAAAGAAAAGTATTCCGCTGCCTCCCCCTACCCCCTGAGGCTTTGACTGATCCCAGGGAAGTATGTACCTGCTAGGAAGAGTGAACACTGGAGAGGGCCTGACAAATTATGTGAGGTTCCCATCTCTTTCCAAAGAGAGGACTCACCCTCTTTGCTCATCTCAGTGTCTTCAATATTTTCTCAATAGCCATCCACATTGATCCTAGGCAAGTAGCCTTCATGAAATTCAAATAATTAAGAAAACACGTACTTAGCCTTCCTCCATGTTCAGGTAGTATCCATGTAATATTTCTTATTTTACTATGGACTAAGGCTGGAGTACTTAGGTTGGATGATTGAGTGATTTTCTTTTCTATCTTGGCCTTGTTTTGTCTGTTGGAAAAGTATAATTTGTGATTATCTGCATAAAATGTCAACCTTGGGTGATGTCTGAAAAAAATGGTGAAGTTAGGACCTCTGAAAATTCTTTCCTCCATCAAAGGAATCTGACAAAAATGATCAGAATCAACTTTTTCAGAGCTCTAAAAATTAAATAAAGGTTTACAACAAGCAGTGGGGTATATATTCAAGAACAAAATGTCTGAATCTTGGTAAGAACAGCAAGCTTTGTGGCATTTTGTCTTGTCCTAGTCTCATCTCTCCCTGCCCTGCAGTAGACTTGAAAAATAACTACCCATAATCATTGTGAAAATCAGCAGGCTAGCAGTCACCAAACTGAGGCTGGAGCTCTTTCAAAGCATCTTTTCTCAATAATTACCATAATTTGACCTGTCTGGTAGTTCCCTGGAAGACTTCCCTGACAAAATTGTCTTTATTTAACCTGTTTTGGAGCTCAACCAGTGCAAAAACCCTCCAGACCCCTATCCCCCACAAACAAAAATCCTTTTCTCCAAGGGGCACTGGTTACAGGCAGTTGTTTAACTTCATGGCTGCCTGAGGCAGAGAATAGCAGCTGGAAAAAACAATAGACAAACCAAAAACTTTAAAGGAAAAACTGGGAAATTAGATGGTCATAGGGGATTTGAAAAATTCCAACATGTTCAAGGGAATCTGGAAGACTACACGCACATATTAGGCTGTACACAAGTTCAGGAAACACCAGAAAGGGCCCTAAGTTCTCACCTCTGGCTGACCTGCAGGCTCTACACAAGCAGGAAATGAAGGCTAAGGCAGAGTTTCCAACCACTTTGTTGAGAATTGAATGTGTGCCCTAACATGCAAACATTGGGAGTCAATCATTGGCAAAAATTGGGAGGCTTATTGGTTCTGGGGAGTTAAGAAAATAATTGTCCAATAATCAGATGACCACTAAGCTGAGTAGAGACTTCAGTAGCCACCTATGACAAAAATACAGACTTTACAGAATTAGTCCAGAGAAGTCACTAAATAAACAAACAATAATAACAACAAAAAGACAACATATTAATAACAGAAGGAAATTTACAGATATGTGGCACTTAATATATTTCTAAAAAACCAATGAGTCAAAGAAATCACAGGGAAAATTAGAAAATATTTTGAGATTAATCAAAATGAACATGCTACACACCAAAACTTACGGGATGCAATAAACGCAGTGTTTAGAGGGAAATCTATGGCATAAATGCCTATAATAAAAAAGAAGAAACATCTAAAATCAATAAAATGTCATCTTATACACATTTTGGTTATTTTCTAAAGTGGTAAAAAAAAAAATGGGGGGCGGGGGTAATGGTTAATTAATACTGTATCTATTTAACCTATTTGCTTTTCCTCCTTGGAAAATTTTTGAGGGATTTTGTTGCAATCTGAGTAGGACCATTGAAATGTGTCACACATCTTTCACAATGTTATCAGCGAAAGAGGCTCAGAAGGACAAAAAAATGAGAATCACTGGCCTAGGCCAGTCTTTATGAAATGCAAGGTTATCTGATAGGGTGTGATTAGGGAAGCGGAATCCCTATGAGTGCTATGAAATAAGGAATTTATTAAAGGAATTACACCAGTACTATTCCATAGAGCTTTCTGCAATTATGGAAGTGTTATACTTCTGCACTGTACAATAACACAGGGCAGTAGACACATATGTGAAATGTGGCTAGTACAATTGAGAAAATGTTGCATTTTATTCCATTCTAATTCATTTTAATTTTAATAGTCACACATGGCTAGTGGCTGCCGTACTGGACAGCACAAGATTAGGTCTTATCCAATTACAAGGCTGGTGAAGAAGTCTACAGTCTGCACATGGCCAACAGTAGGAAAGAGAAGCTGACTCTGAAGTGGAGGAGAGGGAGGAAAAACTGGAAACCACAAGAAGAGATGACGACCCATGTCTGCCTCTCAGCACCTTCAACCTTGATGATGTATGTGACCTGCATAAGAAGACAGTGCCCTTTGCGTCAGCACTGCACATGCACCTAGCTCAAGGCTCAGAGAAGCTGAAGGGGAGATCCAGCAAGAGCTGCAGTCTTGGCGGCTGCCCTACTTTAACAAAGGTAAGCCAACAGATCACTGACAAGGTTCATGGGCTGTCTTTGGAGTATAATGGGTGCTGTGTCACTGCCATAATGTTTCCTGGGTCCACCCTAACTCGGAAACACACAGGGAAGGAAATTCTGGGAAATTCTGTACAATACCAACCATCCCAGAAGGCCCAGAAAGGGACAATGCCAACTCTTACTTCCGCTCTCCTTGGGCCCCTCCTCAATTCCAATGGATACAGCTTGGCTGGACCCTTTGTCCTTCTCTCATCCTTTACTCTTGAAGTTCATAGAAAACAGACCATCTTGGATTTGGCCAGGGCCTGTCTGGTGACTGACAATACTGGGCTGGGCTCAGCACCAGTGTTTGGGGAGTGTGACTGAAGATGACCAACTAGATGCAGCCAGGAAACTCCTCTACAACCAAGAAAAACCAAAATAGCAAGTAAACCATCATACTTTGAACAGATCTTTTGAGAGAAAATAGACACCATGTTTGAAGAGGGAGGAAGCTGGGAAGCCTGCATGAAGTCACTGAGCACCAGGGCTCTCTCCAAGTCTTGAAGAGGTCCTAAGGAAGGGGTGAGAGAAGGAACTTCAAGGGACCACACTCCCACTGCAGACTTCTGAGATCCTAGCTGCAAGAGATCCCATGACCTCCATAGACATTTGAATTGGCAGAGGAAACTGCCCAGAGAGCAGACAGAAGCAGAACTCAAACCTGAGTGGAGCCCAGAAGGTTTCAGAGCCTGCAGTGCAGCTGCAGCAAAATGCAACCATAAGTCCTCATCCCCCAAGACACTCTATCTTTCTCTGAGTGCCTGTAGCTCCTGCTTACTGCCAGGCCGCAAAAGACAAGGGCTACCTTTCCTGCATGACCAGAGTGCATCTGATCTGCATGCACCTTTCATCCACTGACCCCTCCCAAGACCACCTGCCTGGCCACTCCCACAGGAGGTTACCTACAACACAGCCTCCACTGCCCCACCAGAGTGTTTTGCCAGCAGCCTGGGAGTAGTTCAGTCCCCTAAGCATGGCTGGCCCTTAACCCTGAGGGGTCAGTGGAAAAAAAAAAAAAATGCAGGCCTGGTCCCACCCGCCCGAGGATCTGAGCACATCACCCAGGGGTACTGAGCTGAGATCTGTGGCCTGAGCTTAAGTGGATGAGGAGGCCCCCTCTCTCAGAACACTAAGAAGATTGTGACGTGGGTTCATGTGCCACTGTAGAAGCTGGGCATCCCTCCATTTGCAAGCCCAGTCTAGGAAAGATGGAGCCTGTTAGCCAGCCACAGCTTCTGTCCCAAAAAGCCTCACAGCCTAGAACACCTGGAACAGTCCAGTGATCTGGGCACAGAAGGCTGGAACAAGTCTAGTTGGTCGGGTCTGCACTTGAGGCAGATGCCGGAGAGAGACCTGATCAGGGGAGTGTGAGTTGGGTGGATCCCACAACAGTCTGCTGGGCTGAAAACCTCAGGCCATGGGTGGCATACCAGTTACACACACACAGTACCACCATCTTGCCTGGGGATCCTCCACTCCTGACCCATTGCATCACCAGTCCAACCACAGACATACCCCACAACCAGCTCTGACTCTGACAAGTCCAGAGGACCAGCAGGTCCCCAGGGAGTTGCGGGTCTCCTGGTGACCTAACTTTTGACTGGGACTGCTCCTATGGGAGGAGGGAACACAGCCTGCCAAAGCCCCCTTGAGGTTAAGGAAATACAAGCTCAGCTCCAGTAATTGAAGGGGGTTCCACCAAGGCCCAGGAACAGACTTGGTGATGGAGTCATCTCTTGCCACCTCCTCCTCCCCTCCCCAGAGCACTGCTGCATATGTACGGAAATACAAGAGGCCTGCAGCTCAGTGAGGGCGTATCTTCTGGCCCTTACTCTTAAGCGCCATCTACTGCACCTTAGCCTGCATTACACCACCAAACAAAAACATCTTCAGCACGCAACAGCTGTGAAACCCATTCAAAACTCAGGTTCTCTGACACAAAGGTCCTCTACAAAGCCCTGGTCCTCTGAAACCACCGAGAAATGAAGCCAATTTCTATACACAACATACACCATAGTCAAACCCTCAAGGGAAAAAAAATATAAAAACAAAAAGCTTTATCCAAATGACAGCAATTTCAAAAAGAAAAATAAATACTAGCCCTCAGATGAGAAAGAGTCAGCACCAGGACTCCAGCAATTCAAAAAGTCAGTGTTTTCTTACCGCTAAAGGACTGCACTAGTCCCCCACAATGAATCCTAATCAGATTGAAATGTCTGAAGGGACAGACATAGAATTAAGAATCTGAATGGCAAGGTAGTTCAACAACATTCAAGAGAAAGTTAAAATCCAATTCAAGGAAGCCAGGAAAATGATCCAAGGCTTTAAAGATTACATAGCCATTTTAAGAAAGAATCAAATTGAACATCTAGAATTGAAAAATCCACTACAGGAATTTCAAAATACAGTTGGATGCCTTAGCAACAGACTAGATCAAGCTGAAGAAAGAATTTCAAAGCTCAGAGACTGGTTCTTTGAGTCAACCCAGTCAGACAAAAATAAAGAAAAAAGAATTTTTTAAAAAAGAGCAAAGCCTCCGACAAATATGGGATTATGTAAAGAGACCAAACATACAATTTAATAACCTTCTTAAGAGAGAAGGAGAGAGAGTAAGCAACTTGGAAAACATATTAGGGGAAATAACTCATGAAAATTTCCCCAACCACAATAGAGAGGTCACCATGCAATATCAAGAAATTCAGAGAATCCCTACAAGAAACTATATAAGGTGACCATCCCCAAGACACATAGTCATCAAATTTTCCAAGGTCGATGTAAAAGAAAAAAATCTTAAAGGCAGCTAGAGAAAAGGATCATATCACTAAGGGAACCCTAACAGGCTAACAGTGGACTTCTCAACAGAAACCATACAAGCCAGAAAAGATTTGGGGCCTATGTTGAGCATCCTTAAAGAAAAGAAATTCCAATGAAGGATTTCATTTTCTGCCAACCTAAGCTTCATAAGCAAAGGAAAAATAAAATCCTTTCCAAACAAGCAATTGCTAAGGTAATTAGTTACCACTAGATGAGCTTTACAAGATATCTTTCAGAGAGTTCTTTTTTTTTTTTTTTTTTTTGAGACAGAGTCTTGCTCTGTCACCCAGGCTGGAGTGCAGTGGCACAATCTCTGCTCACAGCAAGCTCCGCCTCCCAGGTTCACGCCATTCTCCTGCCTCAGCTTCCTGAGTAGCTGGGACTACATGTAGGCGCCCGCCACCACGACCAGCTAATTTTTTGTATTTTTAGTAGAGACGGGGTTTCATCATGTTAGCCAGGATGGTCTCAATCTCCTGACCTCGTGATCCGCCCTCCTCGGCCTCCCAAAGTGCTGGGATTACAGGCGTGAGCCACTGTGCCCAGCCAAGAGAGTTCTAAACCTGGAAAGGAAAGAACGATACCTGCCACCCTAAAAACACACGTAAGTTCATAACCCACAGACCCCATAAAGCAACTACACAATTGAGACTACAAAGGAACCAGCAAATAACACCAAAACAGGATCTAAATCTCACATATCACTATTAATCTTTAATGTAAATGGTCTAAACACTCCATTCAAAAGGCATAGAGTGGCAAGTTGGATATAAAACCAAAACCCAACCTTCTGTTGTCTGCAAGAGACCCACCTTACATGTAATGACATCCATAGGCTCAAAGTAAAGGAGTGGAGAAAGATTTATCACACAAACAGAAAACAATAAAGAGCAGAGGTTGCTATTCTTGTATCAGGTAAAACAGACTTTAAACTAACAATAGTAAAAAAGAACAAAAAAGCCATTACATAATGATAAAGGGCTCATTTCAACAAGAAGACTCAACTATCCTAAATATATGCACACCCAACACTGGAGCACCCAGATTCATAGAACAAGTACTTGTAGACCTACAAAACGTCTTAGCCACACAATAGTGGGGAAATTCAACGCTCCACTAACAGCATTAAAACAGATCAAGGCAGAAAATGAACAAAGAAATTCTGATCTTAAACTTAAAACATGACCAACTGGACCTAAAACACATCTACAGAATTCTCCATCCAACGACCACAGAATATACATTCTCATCTGCACATGGAACATACTCGACCATGCTCAGCTGACCATGTTCCACTAGACCATGGAACAAGATCAGCCACATGCTCAGTCATAAAACAAATCTCAATATATTTTAAAAAATCAAAATCATAGTAAACATATTCTCAGACCACAATGAAATAAAAATACGAATACCAAGACGATCTCTCAAACCACACAATTACATGGGGACTACACAACTTGCTCCTGAATGACTTTTGGGTAAACAATGAAATTAAGGCAGAAATTTTAAAAATTATTTGAAATAAATGAAAACAGACACAACACACCAAAATCTCTGGGAAGCAGCAAAAGCAGTGTTAAGAAGAAAGTTTATAGTTTCAAGATACAAAATCAGTGTACAAAAATCAGTAGCATTTCTAGACACCAATGACATTCAATTGCTTTTGAGGGCTTAGTTATAAATTATTCACCATGAATGATGTCCAGAATGGTGTTTCCTAGGTATTCTTCTAGAGCTTTTATAGTTTTTGGTCTTACTTTTAAGTCTTTTATCTATCTTGAGTTTACTTTTGTATATGGTGATAGCTAGGGGTCCAGTTTCATACTTCTGCATATGGGTATAAATCAGTTATTCCAGGATCTCAAGCCAAGTCAATAACAAAATCCTATTTACCATAGCCACAAGAAAATAAAATAAAATAACCTAGGAATATATCTAACCAAGGTGGTGAAAGATCTCTACAGGGAGAACTACAAAACATTGTCAAATAAATAATAGATGACACAAACAAATGGAAGGACATTCCATGCTCATTGATTGGAAGAATCAATATTTTTAAAATATCCATACCACCAAAGCAATCTACAGATTTAATGCTATTCCTATCAAACTTTAACAATGCCATTTTCCACAGAATTTTTAAAAAGTATTATGAAATTTATATGGAACCAAAAATGAGCCCAAATAGCTAAAGCAATTCTAAGCAAAAAGAGCAAAGTTGGAACCATCATGCTACTTGACTTCTAACTATACTACAAGGCTAGAGTAACCAAAACAGCATGGTACTGGTACAAAACCAGACACATAAACCAATGGAACAGAATAGAGAACCCAGAAATAAAGTCATATATCTACAACCAACTGATCTTCAACAAACTTAACAAAAATAAGAAATGGGGAAAGGACTTCCTATTTAATAAATGGTCCTGGGATAACTGACTTATATCCACATGCAGAAGTATGAAACTGGACCCCTAGCTATCACCATATACAAAAATAAACTCAAGATAGATAAAAGACTTAAATATAAGACTGAAAACTATAAAAGTTCTAGAAGAATATCTAGGAAATGCCATTCTGGACATCATTCATGGCAAATAATTTATGGCCAAGTCCTCAAAAGCAATTGCAATAAAACCAAATTTGACAAGTGAGACCTGGTTAAATTAAAGAGCTTCTGCACAGCAAAAGAAACTATCAACAGAGTAAACAGACAACCTATAGGATGGGAGAAAATATTCACAAACTATGCATCTGACAAAGGTTTACTATCCAGAATCTATAGGGAACTTAAATAAACCAACAAGCAAAAAACAACCCCATTAAAAACTAGCTAAAGGACATGAACGGACATTTCTCAAAAGAAGACATACAAGGAGCCAACAAACATACGGAAAAATGTTCCTCATCAGTAATCATCAGAGAAATGCAAATCAAAACCACGATGAGATACCATCTCACACCAGTTGGAATGGCTATTACTAAAAAGTCAAAAAACAACAGATGCTGGCAAGGCTGCAGAGAAAAGGGAATGTTTATACACTGTTGGTGGGAAAATAAATTAGCTCAGCCACTATGGAGAGCAGTTTGGAGATTTCCTAAAGAACTAAAAATAGAACTACCATTTGATCCAGCAATCTCATAACTAGGTATATTCCCAAAGAAAAATAAAGCATGCTATCTAAAAGACACATGCACTCATGTGTTCATTACAACACTATTTACAATAGCATACGTGGTATCAACCTAGGTGCCTATCAATTATGGATTGGATAAAGGAAATATGGCATATATATATATATATATGAATACTATATATAAAAAAGCCATAAAAAAGAATGAAATAACGTCCTTAGCAGCAACATGGATGCAGCTGGAAGCCATTATCCTAAGCAAATGAGTGCAGAACAGAAAACCAAATACCACGTGTTTTCACTTATAAGTAGGAGCTAAACATTGGGTACACATGGACATAAAGATCACAACAGTCGACACTGGGGACTACAAGAAGTGGAAGGGAGGGAGAAAAGGGTTGAAAAGCTACTTATTGGGTACTATGCTCACTACCTTAGTGATGGGTTCAATCCTACCCCAAAACTCAGCATCACACAATATACCTTGTAACAAACCTGCACACCTACCCCTCAATCTAAAATAAAAGTTGAAAAATTTTGAAAAATACACAGAGGCCGGGCGTGGTGGCTCATGCCTGTAATCCCAGCACTTTGGGAGGCCAAGGCAGGTGGATCACGAGATCAGGAGATCGAGACCATCCTGGATAACACGGTGAAACCCCGTCTCTACTAAAAATACAAAAAAATAGCAGGGCGTGGTGGCAGGTGCCTGTAGTCCCAGCTACTCGGGAGGCTGAGGCAGGAGAGTGGCATGAACCTGGGAGGCAGAGTTTGCAGTGAGCCGAGATCGCGCCACTGCACTCCAGCCTGGGCGACAGAGCGAGACTCCGTCTCAAAAAAAAAAAAAAAAATACACAGAAAGCAGTTTAGAGTTTACTATTCAGTAGTACATTTAAGGTTGTTCTTCTAAAACTAAGGCATTGCACTGAGAAAACTGTCCATTTTATTTATCAAAAGAAAAATTCAGTGAACTTTTACTCACTGTCTGACCATAGTGAGAATCAGAATGAATGAATGCGAATGTCTGTCCTAACAAATCCCTCTGATTCTACTTCAGTTCCTGCTGTCTCCATATCTTTCACCAGTGTGTGGAAGAGGAATGTGGTGAAACTGAAGTTGCAGCTTGTTCTTGGAGAACAACAAAAATGCACTTAAAATTTACTCCCTAGGAGCTGTCTAAAGAGTTTGGCAATAAATACAATGTAATGTTAAAAATAAAAAGAGCAATGATCTATAATCCCATTTTCACATCTATTATAAAGGCCAACCGTGTGTTTCATCCAAGACAAACTGATTTTATTAACACAATGACCAGACATGTATAAATGATAATATGAGTTTATTTTATAAGCTTGTATCTCACATTTCCATTCTATTGTAGAGATTCACACTTACCCAATTCTAACAAGAGTTGGATAAACTAGGGTCTTCCTAAAATAACAATGATTATTCTTCACAAAAGAGTCACAAGCAAAGTCTACATTTGAAAATGTCCAGATTGTCTTTCATGCTGTGTGCATTAAGCAATGTTTCATTTTTAGATCTGGTATATGGACACTATGGATGAATATGTTGATTAATTAGAACAAGTTTATCAAGTTCTTTGAGAGTCTTGGAAGACAAAGTAAAGTAATTCAAGGATTCAGTCCAGACTAAATAGTGTGGCCTAATAGATCAAAACCCTGCAAGAAACCAAGCTGTGGAAAAGTAATAATGTAAATAAAAATGTGATTTCAATCTCTGCTTGGCGACTGTCCTCCCTCAGGCCACTAAGGCTCGGTGCCATCAGATGCATTAATGCTGAGACATTGGTCACGGGGGTGGTGGGGATGGTGAAAAGCTTTTTTGCCTGTAGATCCGGGGGAACTGCTTATAAGCCTGAAATGCATTCAGCTGATGCACCAGACATCAGTTACTGAAGAAGCAGAGGTGCGGAACTTCCCCTAGCGTTGACCTAAGAGGACAAACGCATGGCAACGTGCTGAGTTACTTCAACAATGCAGAGACACCCAAAGTCAAAATGCCACAGGGCTACCCAGTGTTGCAAGGCTGGAACTGGGTTTTCCATGAGACTTTTAAAGCGGTGGGATTTCCGATTGAACATCTGCAAAGATGTAGACTTCCCCAATACTCCACTCTCACCGCTCATTGTAGGAAGAGCAGAGTAACATTTGTCCTGGGTAACAATGATGAATGATCCTCAAGTCCTGATGCAAACCAGCAGTGCTGGGACCACACAGTGGCCTGAGCAAAATACATATGGGTAGTAACTAAGACATTTCCAAGGTATTCCTAGTCTTTCAACAGCGCTCTGAAAACGGCATGTGATCCAACCCCTGAAGCTACCGAAGGGTTTAGGAATTTGGCTGGAGAAAAATACAGGGATGAGTATCCAAACTCTAGGCCTGCAAACCCTTTACTCAGATTTGGAAATCTTCCTGGGGCACAGAAGTTTAACAGCACAGGATTAAGAGGTAGGACACTGGAGTCAGACATCCTGGTTTCAGATTCTGATCTATCACTTAATAGCTGTGTAATCTTGTGAAGCGTACTTAACTTCTCTGAGTCCCAGTTTTCTCATCTACAAAATGGACATAATTGTAATATTTACACGAATGAATTAGGACTAGGTTGGTTTGCAAATGGCAGGTAATTTAAGACAACAGTAGTTTTAGCAAAATAGAAGTTTATTTCTCTCTCATGTAAACATAGCAGTCCAGATTGGGAATGGCAACTCCATATCAGGAAGGACTCTGTCTTCTTTCACCTATTTGCTTCACCATCTTCAGTCTGTGGCTCTCATCTTCTGGTTGCAGATGGAACTCCAGCTCCAGTCTTCACACTCACGTTCCACACAGAGGAATTAGGAGAAGGGGAAAGAAGGGAATGGCCTTTCCCTTTATAGACATGTCTGCAAACTGCACAACACTCTTATTTATCTTCTTTCACTGGAGCTTAATCGCATGGCCACATGTGGCTGCAAGAGAGCCGGGGGCATGAAGTCTTTATTTTGGATGTCCACATACCCAGATGCAATTGGGAAAGACTACTATGGAGAGGAAACAATGATACAAGGAGATGCACATTATTCTCTGCTACCCAACCTCTCCAGCTATCATGAGGACTGAAGAAGATAATGCTGGTAAAGTGCTTTGCACAGAGCCCAGGCCAAAGGAAATGTTTCATGGATGGCTGGGATTGCCGCCATCCCTCCTCTACCCAGAGCGTCCAGGCTTGGTTCTGTGTTGTCAGGAAGGCACTGCAGCTGCTTGACAGGAGGCAGATGTAGGACATGAAGAGATGCTGTTTGGGGAGCATGGAGGGTGCAGAGGGCTGCTGGTGAGCAGGGCTGAGGCTAGGGTGAGGTACACACCTCAGGTGCAAAGTGCAAAGGATGCCAAAAAACTCAGTACTCAAGAAAAAATATTAATGCAATACTTTAAAAATCAAAATGAGGCCGGGCACGGTGGCTCACACCTATAATCCCAGCACTTTGAGAGGCCGAGGCGGGCGGATCATAAGGTCAGGAGATTAAGACCATCCTGGCTAACACCGTGAAACCCCAACTCTACTAAAAATACAAAAAATTAGCTGGGCATGGTGGGGGGCGCCTGTAGTCCCAGTTACTTGGGAGGCTGAGGCAGGAGAATGGCGTGAACCCAGGAAGTGCAGCTTGCAGTGAGCCAAGATTGCGCCACTGCACTCCAGCCTGGGGGACAAAGCAAGACTCCATCTCGAAATAAATAAACAAATAAATAAAAATAAAAATGAATGAAAAAAACTATAATGAACAAAATATCATAATTGTAAGTAAAGGCGGTATCTGACTCTTGTCTTGCACAACTCACCTCATTCCCTTCACCTAATCCTGGCCCTGCCGATCCCTTCTTTCTGGCAGCATTTTCTCTAGCCTGAGAGAATTAATGCAGTTTTGAAGGAGCTGCATCTGCAATAATTAAATCAGACCCAATAAAATATAAAATACCTAAGGCACGTGATATCTTTAATCTGTACATTAACTTTAAAGAAACAGCACTATTTTAAATTACAAAACCTGTACCATATAAAACAAAAAAGAAAATTAAAAGCATCCAAAATTGCACACTAAGACAGAATCTACATTAACATTTTATTGTCTATCTTTCTAGTTTTAAGCAGTATATTTTCTATTTAAAATGGAATCAATCCAATATATACTATAACCTATATTTTCATTTAACAATATTTCTGTATCATTATTCTTCCATGATACAATTTTTATGTGTTACTCATTGTGTGTGTACATCAAATTTAGACTGTTTCCAAATTTTTTGGTCTTATAAACAATAAATATTGTTGTAGTTAAATTGTTGTTACAATTATCTGTTTATTTACCTGATATAAATTCTTAGAAGGGGAATTGCTAGTCAACCTTCTTAAGATTGCCAAACAGCCTTCCAGAAAGTTCTTCCAATTTATATTTCTCCCAGAAGCATATGAAAACATTTTTCCCATATCCTTGGTGACGTGGAGTATAATCAACTTTTTAAAATCTCTACAAATTAAAATAGTGAAAAACTAAAACATTTTCATTCACATTCCTTTGATTGCTAATGAGGGTCTTTTTCTTTTTTTTCGTTTTTATTTAAATTTGTTTAAATAAGTTGCCTGATGAGGTAAGCCCCATGATGGAAAGACATATGTCTGTTTGTTCATTTAGTTCTCTGGGGCACCTGTAACTGTGCCTGGCAAAAATAAGTGCTCAGTAGTTACTGGATGGATGACGTCCAACACTTATAAGACTTCTTTATCCAAGGAATTAACATTAAGATGAGTTTTACCTTTTTTAGTTTATTATGTGCCCTTCAGTTTTACTTGTGTTCTCTGCTGCACAGAAGATTTAAAAAATCAAATTAATGTTTTCCTTCATGTTTTCTCTCTCCTTGAGTCAGGATTAGTGATATTATATATACCAAGACTGTGTGTGTGTGTGTGTGTGTGTGTGTATACATTTTTTTTCTATTTTACTTTTTGTTTTTAAATCATGTGGGCCTTATTTTGCTCTTTTTAGAGTGCAAAATAGAGTGTTTCATTTTTCCATATAGTGAGAAATTTGTCTCAAAAGTATTTGTTGAATTACGTGCCCTTCTCAGTCAAATCGAACTGCCATTGTCACTGATGTGAAATGCCTTGTCCTTATCTAAATTTGAATCTCTTTCTGAATTTTCTATTTTTTCATCAGGCTTGTCTCTCTGCACCAGCATCATGCTGCTTTAAAAATTGTTTTGACATCAGGATAGGCAATTCTTTCCTCATTACACATTTTTCTAAAAATTATCATTTATTCTCCCATGTTTATTATTTCAGGAACACATGTGAATCATATGTTCACATTTTCTTATAAATCTCCATTGAGGGCCAGGTATTGGTGGCTCATGCCTATAATCTCAGCACTTTGGGAGTCCAGGGCAGGAGGTTCACTTGAGCCCAAGAGTTCAAGACCAGCCTGGGTAACAGAGTGAGACCGCCAATCTCGAAAAAAAATCTCCATTGAGGTTTTATTGATATTGCATAACATTTATAGATTAACTTGGTGAAAAAATAGATCATTACAAAAATTCCCTATACAGGGATATCATGTGCCTAGAATTTAATAAAGCATGTTATAGATTCCTTACATATGTCCTGAACATTTTCTATTGAATTTATTCCTAGATATTTTAATTACCATTTTAATGGAATTTTTTCTTTCATTTGTATTTATTTTCTCACTGGTTATTGCTCTAGTATTAAAAAGCTATTATTCTGTACATATTTTTAATAAGCTACTTTACTCAATATTCTTTATATATGAGTTTATTAGTCTTTCCAGATAGACTGTCTTCTGTAAAGTCTTTTTTATTTTTTCCTCTGTATCAATACTTATACCTCTCATTTTGTTTTCTTACCTTATTGCCATTCTTTAAACTTTGAAAGCAATACTTAATAATAATTGTTACAGTAAGTATCTTCCTTTGCCTTGTTTTCAACTTGAAGAGAAATGTTTTTACTTTTATACTATTAATTTCAGGTTATACTAAATTTTTTTTTTTAGGAGTCTCACTCTGTCACCCGGGGCTGGAGTGCAATGGCATGGTCTTGGCTCACTGCAACCTCCACCTCCTGGGTTCAAGTGATTCTCCTGCCTCAGCCTCCTGAGTAGCTGGGACTACAGGCGTGCACCACCATGCCCAGATAATTTTTGTATTTTCAGTAGAGACGGGGTTTCATCATGTTGCCCAGGCTGGTCTCGAATTCCTGACCCCAGGTGATCTGCCCACCTTGGCCTCCCAAAATGCTGGGATTACAGGTGTGAGCCACTGCACCCGGCCAGTATTCTTAATTAGGTTAAAAAAAACTTCATTTCTCTCTAAGAATTTTTTTTTAAATCAGGAAAGGATGCTGAATTTCATCAAATATTTTTGATACTAAAGTACTAGTAACTTTCTTTGTTCTAGTAATATGATTGATTACATTAATAAATTTCCTGAAATTATATCATTCTTATATTTCTAGAATAAACTTACTTTGTCATAGTATTTTTTAGGATGCAAAGTATTGATCATATGTATATTATATATATGAGAGTTTATTAAGTATTAACTTACGTGATCACAAGTTCAAACAATAGGCTGTCTGCAAGCTTAAGAAGCAAGGAGAGCCAGTTCAATTCTCAAAACTGAAGAACTTGGAATCCGATGTTTGAGGGCAGGAAGCATCCAGCATGGGAGAAAGATGTAGGCTGGGAGGCTAAGCCAGTCTCATCTTTTCATGTTTTTCTGCCTGCTTTACATTTGCTGGCATCTGATTAGATTGTGCCCACCAGATTAAGGGTGGGTCTGCCTTTCTCGGCCCACTGACTCAAATGTTAATCTCCTTTGGCAACACCCTCACAGACAAATCCAGGATCAATACCTTGCATCCTTCAATCCAATCAAGTTAACACTCAGTATTAACCATCACAGACTATTACTTATAATTTTATATTTCATCTATAGTTGGCTCTCTTTGGGGTTCTAATATGTCAAGTTTTGGTATCAGGGTTATTAAGTTTTCTAAAAGAAATGGTAAAGATTTCCATTTCCCTTCCTTTTGGCTTTTAATAAGGCAGGAATTATGTGTTCTTTGATGATTTAAAATAACTTGTCTCCAAGTTTCTCTGGATCCAGTACCTTTAACAATAGATCTTTTACAAAATTTTCTACCTTTTCTAGGCTTTTTGTTTTATTTTCTCTATTCAGATTCTCAACTTCTTTTATAAGACTTGATCATTTTCATTTTTATTCTTTAAATCTTTGATTTAATCATGATTTTTGAGTTTATCCACATAAAAATATACATGGTATTTTCACAAAATTTTTCATAATCTCTTTTGTATTTTTGCCTAAGTCTACTTCTAATTATTGATATTTTACATTGGAATTTTTTGTATTTTTTTCTTTCTTTTTTGTTTTGATTAGATTTGTGAGGAGTTTGCCAACATAATTGGCTCTTTTCAAAGAATGGATTTTGGATTTACTATCATTTCTTCACTCTCGTAATTAATTTCAATTTCGTGCTATCTTCTTCCTGATTCCCTTATATTTCTCTTTCTGAATGGAGTTAAAAGCTCAGATTATTTTGTTGTTTCCTTTCTTTAATAATAAACATACTTGAGACTATAGTTTTCTTTACTGCATACAGCTGTATTAGTTAATTTTTGCTAGGTAATGCTGAAGGAACAAATAACATCAAAACCTCACTGGCTTACAACAGCCCAGGTTTACTTATCTTTTACATTACATGTCCTTTGCATGTTCACTGCAGTTCTGATTAACGTCTTCATTCTGAGATCCAGGCTGAACAAACAGCCTCCTCTCTGGGACATGATGTTCCTGCGGTTGAAACATGCAGAGGCTCTTGGAGCTTCTGCTTGGACAAGGCAAACATTGCCCCCATTCACATTCTAGTGGTCAAACCAATGTCACACATTCAAAGAGAAGGGCATACTGCTGTCACAGAGAGGATGGCAAATAACCGGAAAGATGAACACAGTCTACCCAAAAACTTTGGTAATATATTTTGTTTGAGAGGTCATATTCTTACTGTCATTTTTTAACTGTGATTTTTATTTTTTTCATTCACCTATTTTTAGAAACTCATTTTAAAATTTTTAAGTTCTGAGACATTTTTTGTTCTAAATTTTTAATATTGTTTTTATTTCTAGTTTTATTGCATCATAGATGGAAAACGTAGCCCATATGATTTCTACTTTTTGGAAAGCATTGAGTTTTCTTTAGTGTGTCAATAAATGATTAATTTCTGTTAAATCCCATTGACACTGAACAGAATATTTTCTCTATTTGTAACCTGTAATTTTACACATGGATCTTTTAAGCAAATATCATTAATCATGTTATCCTGGTCCTCTATATCCTTATTTATTTTGTCTATTTGCTGTGTCTGTGATTGAGCTGAGTGTGTGAAAGTCTTGTTATAATCAAAACCTTCGTTTTCCCTTGTACCTCTAATAGTTTCTTCTCAGATGATTTGATGTTTTCTCAATATTTAGAATGTCAAAAAAATGACTTTAAAAATATGTTGACTGGCTAAAGCACAATTGGCAATTACACTGTGATGATAGCATTTGCCCCATCAGATGTGTAAGAGGCACTCTTTCATTGCAAATCATTTTCTTAAAAATGTTATATGAAACACACTTGCTCCCCTGAAGTTTTCTCCTTGAATTTTCCTTTGTCCAATATTAATACTGCCAACATTATTCTCTTTTTACCTGTATTAGTATGTATATTCATGTCTATCTCCTTTTAAAAATTATTTTCAAACTTTCTGTATCACTTTAAGTATGTCTCTTGTAAACAAAACATACATTATTTTTAATAATTTCTAAATTTTTTTTTTTTTTTTTTTGAGAAGGAGTCTTGCTCTGTCACCCAGGCTGGAGTGCAGTGGTGCGATCTCAGCTCACTGCAACCTCCGCCTCCCGGGTTCAAGCGATCTCTAAATATTTTTATGTTTTATAAGAGTTTTTAAATCATGACTAGGTATTGTGAATTTAATGTCCTTGTCATTGTGTTAGTTCTTCTGTTATGTATGTGTAGTATGCATGCATAGGCTTTTCCATTTCTTTTAACTAATAATATAGTCTGTTATAAATTTTACAATTTGCAGATAGGCACGGCTATCCACAAATGTAGAAATTATCCATCCTTACTAAACTTTGAAGAAATATTTTGGCCAACTAATTCCAACTGAAGTGTCGATACTTCACAAGAGGGCTGGAGCCATTACTAAAGTTCGCCTAAATCTTATATGAAAAACAGAAAAAGACAATCATAAACTTATTTTTCAAAACACATAAAAGATAATCTCTCTGAGACTCAGTTTTGATTGCAAAAAAAAGAAGAGAAACAGGTACTGTAGAGCTAGTTCCTATGTAAGAATGAGAATGTGCTTATTTAAATACTTGTAATTGTTTTGAACTAGTTTAACGAGTTCTCTCTGTTTGTCTAGGACAATACCCTTGGCTATTCAACCACATTTCCACTATTAATATTTTTCTTTATTTTTCTTTTTCTTTTTGAGACGGTCTCACTGTCGCCCAGGCTGGAGTGCAGTGGCTCAATAATAGCTCACTGCAGCCTTGACCTCCTGGGCTCAATCAATCCTCCCGCCTCAGCCTCCAGAGTAGCCAGGACTACAAACCTGCACCACCACGCCTGTCTAATTTTTTAACTTTTCTGTACAGAAGGGTTTTTGCCATGTTGTTCAGACTGGTCTCAAACTCCTGGGCTCAAGCAATCCTCCCACCTCAGCCTCCTGAAGTGCTGGGATTACAGGTGTGAGCCACTGCACCCAACCTTTCGCTATTAATCTTGACATAAAAAGTTATCACCATTGGTTTCTGTGTTCCTTGGACCAGCTGTGAGCAATGAAATTTTGATTGGGTGGTTTGACTGAAGAAGAAAATGATCTGCCCAAAAAAGCAGTAGGTGGGCTCCCACCTGGTACCCAATCCAAGATTGCCCACCTGTTCCTTGAACCTTGGCTATTCAACCACACTTCCACATTAATCATTTCTTTTTCTTTTTGATATGGTCTTGCTCTGTTACCCACGCTGGAGTGGAGTGGCACGATCATGGCTCACTACAGCCTTGACCTCCTAGATCTAAGAAGAGCACTGAAGGAAGGTCCGGTCCAAATCCCTACTCTGCTACTTGTGTAATCTTGGACAACTTTCCAATCCCTGGCACTTAACCATGGTCTAAACCGGTCGCAGAGCCTGCCCTGCCCACTGCTTCCTCAGTAACTGTTCTGACTGTTACCCTTCATTGGAGTTTTACCATTTTTCAGGTGCGTGTGCCTATGCTAAGTACTGTGAGAAAAGTAAGTAAAGAGAGTACATAGAACAAAGACATCTAGCTCAGTCTAAAGGTTAGAGGAAGACTCTTGGTAGAGAAAGTAACACTGTTAGACTGATAGAAAAGCAACAGGAGAGTTTCAAGATTGTAGGAAGGTGGGGACTCCGTTAATTGTCTGATAAGATGCTAGATGACCATGTTTGGTTTAGAAATTGTGGTCTCCATAGCAATGAACCTGAATTGTATACATGCACACTCTTAAAATATAATGTTCAGAAGTTAAAAATATGACTCCTCTGCCAATATAAAAGATTTTGTTTGACTCTCTAATTAATGGGAGAACCCATAAGATGTTAACATTGGTTAAATGAGAACTTGAAGAACAGAGGTATGTAAAGGCAGTCAGGAATGCTGAATTAAAGTTAATAATAGATGCAAAACTGGTTAACATCTGAAAGGGCAATAAGATGTAATGTTTAGAACTATCTTTTCTAAGTCTGCTGCTTTTCTAAATCACTTGCTTTGCTGTGGACAAGAATCATTGGCATTATTATCAAATTTTCTACAAGCTAACTTCTACCCCTATGGCTGTAAAATAAGCCTAATCAATGGAGAGCCAATCAAAAGTGCACTCCTTATAGGTTTTGCTAGACAATGCCCAGCAAGCCACTGAAAGGACACCTAGTGGTCTCATTTGCCTGTTTTCAAGTTGTAGATGAATTTTCCTTATAACACCTTAAGTTATGAACAACTGATTTTAATATTGGTTTCCAACAAAGTTGGAAAAATTTGAGTTGGTCAAATATGTGTGAGCCTACTCCAATGTCTTCAAATATTTATTTCCACCTCCCTGCCTGGGTTCAGGTCTAGCCTATATTCTAATGATCTCTACTGTGTGTCCCAGGAAGGTCACTCGGGTTTACTCTTGCTATCAAGAGTAACACATTCAGCAAATTCTTAAGCTCTTGTCCTCTTTCCAGCAGCCTTTTGTGGTCCATTTACAGTCTGCTGGGCTGAGCAGGAAGAGACAGGTTGCTCTGGGCAGTGTTCAACAGCACAGCTCTTTGTCTCTTGCTGTCAGCCAGCCCTGTCACTACATTGTTCTTCAGGCGGCGTGCCTTTGATGGACTATCTACCCCTCCTGTCTCAACACTCCAGGCAGCATTTGGAGAAATAGCAGCCCTATGGAGTTCCTTCTGGTACAGAATAATCCCATTATATTATGATGTGCTATCAACTCGGTTCCACATATTTGTTGAGGACACTTGAGAAAGTCCCGAAAATGTAAAGGCATGCTCCTTGTTCTCAAAGAGCTTTCGCTCTGTTGGGAGACAAGCCATACATGAGCAGCAAATGGCAGAGGCTGGCAAGAAGAGCAATGAAGAGCCAAGAAGAGCACTGAAGGAAGGTTCTGTCCAAATCCCTACTCTGCTACCTGTGAGATCTTGGACAAGTTATTTTCAAAATATCATTACAAGTTATTTCTTCTTTAACAAAATAGCATAATTTATATACCATAAAATCTACCCATTGGAAGTATACAGTTTAGTAAAGTTGTCTGTATTAAATTTATAGAATTGTGCAAACATTACCTCGATCTGGTTTTAGAACATTTCCATTACCCCATGAAAGTTCCCTCATGACCACTTGTAGGCAATCCTCATTCTCACCCTAGCTCTGGACAACCACTGAATGCTTTTTGTTTCCATAGATTTATCTTTTCTAGAAATTCATATAAATGGAGGCATACAACATGTAGTCATTTGTGTCTGGCTTCTTTCACTTAGCATAACATTTTTGAATGCCATCCCTGTTGTAGCATGTATTAGCATACATTCATTCCTTTTGATTGCTGAATTGTATTCTATTTTATGAATATGCCACATTTTGTTTATCCATTCACCAGCTGATGTGTATTTAGATTGTTTCAGTTTTGGCCTATTATGAATAATGCTTCTATGAACATTCACATGTAAATTATTGTGTGGATATATGTTATTTATCTTGGGTAAATCCCTAGGAGTAGACTTGTTGAGTTGTAAGCTAAATATCTAACTTTTTAAAAAACTGCCAAACTCTTTTCCAAAATGATTCTACCATTTTACATTCACATCAGCAACGCATGAAGGTTCTAGTTTCCACATCTTTATAATCTGTTATCATCTCTCTTTTTCTTTTTTTTTTTTTTTTTTTTTTGAGACAGAGTTTCACTCTTGTTGCCCAGGCTGGAGTGCAATGGCACAATCTCAGCTCACTGCAACATCCACCTCCCAGGTTCAAGCTATTCTTCTGCCTCAGCCTCCTGCGTAGCTGGGATTACAGGTGCCCGCCACCAAGCCCAGCTCATTTTTGTATTTTTAGTAGAGACTCCCAGGGCTTCACCATGTTGGCCAGGCTGTTCTCGAACTCCTGACCTCAAGTGATCCACCTGCCTGGTCTCCCAAAGTGCTGAGATTACAGGCATGAGCCACTATGCCCAGCGTCTCTTTTCAATTATAGCTATTCTAATGGGTGTAATAGTATCTTATTGTGGTTTTGATTTGCATCTTCCTAATGGCTAATGATATTGAACATATTTTCATGCTCTGACTAGCCATGCACACATCTTCTTGGGAGAAATGCCTATTCAAATCTGGCCAATTTGAAGTTGAACTATCTGTCTTCTTACTGCTGAGTTCTAAGGGTTGTTTATATTTTCAGGATACAAGTTCCACATTAGAAATAAGATTTGCAAATATTTTCTCCCAGTTGGTGGTTTATCTTTTCTCTTTTTTTAAATTCTTTTTAGAGATGGGGGTCTCTGTCACCCAGACTAGAATGCGGTGGCATGATCACAGCTAACTGCAGCCAACTCCTAGGCTCAAGTGATCCTTTCACCTCAGCCTCCCAAGTAGCTGAAACTACATTCACACACCACCATGCTTAGCTAATTGTCTTTTATTTTTATTTTTGTAGAGACAGGGACTCGCTATGTTGTCCAGGCTGGTCTTAAACACCTGGTCTCAAGCGATGCTCCTGCCTTGGCCTCCCAAAGCACTGGGATTATAAGCCTGAGCCACCACACCTGGACTTCATTTTCTTAATGGATAAGTTATTTAAGCTATTGAATCTAACCGCAATTGTCACATATACATTGTGGGTAAATTAGTAATATCTACTCTCAGGATTATTGTAAGGATTAAAAGAGGCAATATATGTGAAAAATACTTAGCACAAGGCTTGGAAAATATTAGGTTTGCTGAATAATCTGAACATAAGCAAGCGCATGAAAAGTGTCAGATTATGGGTTGCAATGAATACTCCACTTATACAGGGAGGAAAGAAGTCAAGTGTGGGTGGAAGGTGCCAAGCTCCACAGCTAGAATAAAACTTTGAGATGCGCACTGAAGAAAGAAAGCAGCTGACATAGGAAGGCAGCCCAGGCTAGGAAAGCAGCCAACAAAGGCACAGAGGCAAGAGTGAGCACAGCTTGTGAGGACACAGAAGCGAGAGCAATATTCTACAGAGGAACATGGTCATCCCATGTTCCCACATTGTATTTTTCACACAGTGCCAAACAGCATTAGAGCCTGAGACAGAGTATGTGAAATAGGCATTTCATCCAGTTCTCAGACAAGTTATAAAAAGTGATCTTTCTATTTCAAAAGAGGAAATCAAAGAAATGGCAAGAAGATTCCAGCCAACGTAAAAATATGTCGCCAATCCTGTAGAAAACTGCAAATATATTATTTGAGGTGGAGATAACTGTGGTGCCTGACAAAGATGGGCAGGGGATGAGCCACAGGCAAGCAGGATCTGGATGCGGGAGTACCAAAAGGTCGGTTGCCCCAAGTTGTGGACTAGCTGGGGAATGCGAGATCCTGCAAAGTCCTGTACTGTTAACCTGGGCAAGTTTAACACCAAGACCATGTTATTAGAGGATCATCAATCAAACACAGATTCAAGAGGCAGGGCCAGTAAACCAGGAACCCCTGGCTGTCATGAAAAGAGGGTAAGCCCAGAAAGTCAGAAAACACTAACAGTTGATACCTGTTTGAGCTTACTCTATGCTTGAGACTGGGTCAAGTTTTCAAACGAATTATCTCATTTAATCTTTGCTGTTCCCAGTTAAGTAGGTCATATTATTTTCCCCATTCTACAGATGACAGAACCACCAAGACTCAAAGAGGTTGATGCATGGCAGAGCTAGGATTGAACCTGGACAATCTGACCCAGCCCTTGCTCACAAGCACAGCACTACGCTGGGACTCAGTCCTAGCCTGGGCTCACATCAATAGCAGAAATCTGCCTGTTGCCGTCAGTACTGTTCTCAGCCAGAACAGGGCCTGACATATATGTCAACACCAAACAGAGATGTGTGTAAGAAAGGATGTCAGGAACAAAAGTAATGTCTAACAAGACAGATGGAAGCTAAGCACCCTATGCATGAGACAAGATGAAGAGATCCACAGGTATACCAGGATCAGTGGTGAGATGAAATGCAGGTAGTGTCTGGTTCATAGGAATCAAAGTTTGAAAATCATCTGCTTTCTAAATATAAATTAGAGCAGATCCAGGCTTTTCCCTCTGGGATAACTTCATTCCTAAACCACTTTATTGCACCAGACTTTGATGAGTGAGTTTCATAACTGGTCCTCCAGGGCTTGTGCAGGGTCCAGTGTCCAGCCATCACACTCACAGCTGCTCTCCCTGGGACAGGTTAGAAACGGCTCCTTCAACTTGCATAATTTGGAGTTCAGCATTAGCCTACCTAAGCCTCTTCCTAGTTGCATGGTGGGCAGGGGAGTTCCCCTCTCTGGCCTCAATTTCATCCCTTGTAAAATGTAAATAATAGTAATTTATACCCCAAGTAGGACTGCAGAAAGTTTAAATAAAATGCTGCATTTAAAGTCATGAGTGCAGGGCCTTTTAGTTTAAATAAAATATTGCATTTGAAGTCATGAGTGCAGGGCCTTTTAGAACAAGTTCTAAAAAAAATCTTGGTATTATAATTTTACTTGCCCAGGTGCTAGTGCACCCACCACTCGTATCAGATGGGAATGTCTCATCCTTACATGTGTCACATCCTTCTTGCACTGTGCCATCCCAGGCTGGACATGTAGGATGCCAATGAGGCTAAATCTTGCCATTCTTATCCTATGCAGAGGAAGGCTAGTCTAACTCTCTGAAGATAAGACATCCCTAATTCCCTTCCTTCCTCTACAATTCTCCACCCTCTTTTTTCCCCTCTTTTGGGCCTAGCGGACAAAGAATGAGTGTCCTGGTGTCTCGCCAGATGTAGCAGGAAGTTATGAATAAGGATTGCACAGGACTACTGACTCTCTAAAAAGATAGGCCCCAAATTAATCCTGAAGGCTGGGCAGTAACCACAGGAAACTTGGAGCCATGAGGCCGCCACTTAACACTTACATATCTCTGTCTATCCTGGAGTGTTAGGCAAACAATAGCTTAATCCACTGAAGGCCTGTGAGCAGTATTATTAGTCATGGAATATCTGAGATCAACCTTTGGGTACATACACTCAAGGCCAGAATCTGGCATCCAGGTCCTCACATGGGACTAGGATCCCCACATGAGTCTTTAAGGAATGTCACAGCAAATTTTCAACAACTGGTTAATGTCTACCAGTGCTTAGCAAATTAGGCCTGTGTTGAAGTGTCAATGCCCAAGGGACTGATTTATTGAAATGCCCTAATTAGGATCTTGTAACACATCAAAGGGCCGTTAAAGAAAAAAGTACTGGCTTCAGAGACTAAGGGGTATACATAGGCATGGTTTGTCCCTCTGCCAGGCTCAACAAATGCCATTCTGACAGTGCAATGGGCTCCACTGGGACAGCAGCCATCAATAAATTAGAACATGACCCATCTGCTGGAGGAAACCTGGTGCAATCTCTTCCCACATGCCCACTTTCTCCTTTTCTAGACTTTCCCCCACTTTAGAGGCCTGCAACAAGCTCAGAGTCAAGGCCAGGAAGGTTCCAGGACCAAAGAACTAGCTAGGCCAACCTTCCATGGAGGATTTAGAAAAATGCTGCAACAATTTATCGGCTTCTGGAATTATGGTCCTTCTCTCTCCACTGCTACCATGTCTTAAATACACATCTCCCATTTGAAATCTCCTTAACCACAAAGAAAAACAGCTTTCCCTATAGGCACATCTTCCAGGCCAAGCCTGTTTTGCTGCTGAGAGTATTTTGCCCTAATTATTTCTACTCAGCTTAAACCCCAGCACTACCAATTCTCTCCCTCTGTAATCTTGAGTAAGCTATTTAATCTCTTAGTTTCTTCATCTGTCAAGAGGGAGGACTAATGATAACCCTTACCTCATGGGGTTGTTGGGAGGATTAAAAAATGCATGTAAAGTACCTGGAACATAGTTACAATTTGATGAGTGTTATTATTATTATACTTGTAATATTATGATAAAAGAAGACCCAGCTGACTGTAAGTTCATAAGAAATAATAAGCAGTCTTTTTTTTTTTTTTTTTGAGACAGAGTCTCACTCTGTTGCCCAGGCTGGAGTGTAGTGGTGCGATCTCAGCTCACTGCAAGCTCTGCCTCCTGGGTTCACACCATTCTCCTGCCTCAGCCTCGTGAGTAGCTGGGACTACAGGCACCCGCTACCACGCCAAGCTAATTTTTTTTGTATTTTTAGTAGAGACAGGGTTTCACCATGTTAGCCAGGATGGTCTTGATCTCCTGACCTTGTGATCTACCCACCTCGGCCTCCCAAAGTGCTGGGATTATAGGCATGAGCCACCGCTCCTGGCTAATAAGCAACAGTCTTTACAGAAGCCCCTGAACATGGCCAAGACAGGGAATGCCTCTCAGAGTTTCAAGATGCCATAGGCTGCCTCAGATATAAAACATCCACAACACTAGTATAATTCTATGCTTAGCTAATCGTCCAAGCTTGCATTTTTATCAACATTAAAGAACATGATGCAAAGAGCAGCAGTCACCCACTACAAGTAACCTTGGAAAAAAGACTGCTTCAAGGTCTGGGACAGGAAATATACAGGATAAACCTAGAGCTTCTTGACATACCAGATAGTAAGGAAGTTAGCAGAGTCTACCAGGGTCATGTCAAAAGGACTCAGGAGCTGTCTTGAAGAGGTTCCCATTGGCCAAAGATGGGGCAATCTGAACATCAATTGGAATGATAACTGCTGTAATGGACTGAAACATACCAAATGTATTCTAGGAAACTAATTCATTATTTTTAACACTGGTAAGTAAAAAAGAAAGAATAAAACATTTATCTCACCTTTTCAGTATGACCCTATACTTTAGGGTAACCAAATAGTTGATGAGGGGGGTTTCTCTTTATCGAGTTTCCAGCTAAAGAATGAAGAAGTGATGATATAGTATCACTATTTTATAATCTGCATAAATTAATATATCTAAGCATCAATGATCAATGGCTACTAATAGCATAAAAATAGAGACAATCATTTAGTGCCTCCTGATGGAAGTGCACACCACCATCTATGAAATGGTCTTGCCCAAAATATCACATTTTAATCTGATCAAGCTCTAGATCTACAGGCTGATTTTCAGGCAATCCAAAGACAGAAAAACATGCTAAATGACACCATGGGGATAAAATAAGTAAACCCTAGACTCTGGGAAATGCTACAGGACAAATGATTGGTTTCTTCAACAAATAAACTGAAGGGTAAAAAGAGCAAGATGAAGAAGAAACCTATAAATTACAAAGCAACCCATACTGACAACACGAAATGCTGGTGAGGACACAGAACAACAGGGACTCTCATTCACTGCAGGTGAAAATGTAAAATGGCACAGGTATTTTGGAAGACAGTTTGGTGGGTTGTTATAAAACTAAACACACTCTTACCATACAATCCAGCAATCATATTTCTTGGTGTTTACCCAAATGAATTGTAAAAATAATGACCACACAAAAACGTGCACATGGATGTTTATAGAAGCTTTATTTATAATTACCAAAACTTGGAAGCAACCAAGATGTCCTTTAATAGGTGAATGATTAAACTCTGTTACACTCATACAATGGGATATTAGTCATTGCTAAAAAGTAATGAGCTATCAAGCCATGTAAAGACATGGAGGAGCCTTTCACATTACTAAGTGAAACACCAATCTGAAAAGGTTACACACTATATTCCAACTCTATGACATTTGGGAAAGGTAAAACTATGGAGAGAGTAAAATGATCAGTGGCTGTCAGGTATTATATGTGGGGAGAGAAGGATGACTAGGCACAGCACAGCGTATTTTTAGGACAGTGAAACTACTCTGTACAATACTAGAATGGTAGATACATGTTAAGCAAATGTTTGCCCAAACTCATAGAATGAACAGCACCAAGAGTGAATTCTAATGTAAACTATGGACTTTGGATGGTAATGATGTCCCAATATAGGATGATCAACTGCAATGAATGTTCCCCTCTAGTGTGAGATGTTGATAGTTGGGGAGGCTGTGCATATGTGGGGGCAGGAGAGAATACGGAAACTCTTTGTACTTCCTGCTACACTTTGCTGTGACCCTGAAACTCTTCTAAAAAATAGTTTTTTTAAATACAAAAAAAGCAGCCCATGTGAAAAACCAAGCAATTATAATACAATGTATAAACCATACTTGGCTTCCAACTTGAACAAACTATATATGAAAGGTAGAAAGTGAGGGAAAGGGAAAAGGAGAAGAATTCACTAGACATTAAGGAATTATTGTAATAATTTTAGAGGTGAAAATGTATCGTGGTTATGTTTGAAAAACAGTCCTATTTTACAGCTAAATATGGAAATATTTATGTAATAATATGAAGCCTGAGATTTGCTTTAAAATATTTGGGTGTTGGGGGCAAGTGGGTAAGAATATGGATAAAACCAAACTGTCCCCGCGATGGCTATGTGGGGTTCATCACACTATTACTCAACTATTGTCAATGCTTAAAATTTCTCCTATTAAGAAGTTGTTTTGTTTTGTTTTAAAGGCAGTGCCAATCAGGGTACTAAGTGCAGCCTCATGATAATACATCTGTTGTGGTATTACATGGTCCCATGGACAAAGCTCTAGGGCTTTTATCATAAGGGAGGAGGCCCAACACTTGACACCTTAAGCCAGTTAAGTCACTGAAATCTGAAAACCTCTATAAAGTTAAAATAAACCAATCAATTATTTCAAACTGCTGGCTTCTGTACTCATCAGGCCTCCTATGCTCAATATGTTTAATGGGAATGAAGAAAGTTATTACTGTTTCCTCAACGATGGCTCCTCAAAAACTAAGTATGGAGACCATCTCTTGATGTTGGCCTAACAAAGGGAAGAAAAGGAACACTCACGAAATTTCTTCTATAGGGTAGAAGAAATCCTTCTTCTATAGGCTTGCTTCCTCTCACTAACACTCAGGAGACCTTAAGGTAGGAATTAGTATGTACCGTTTTTAGATGAAAAACTGAAGCTCAGAGAGGAGAAACAGCCTGCTCAGGGCCACAGAGTCAGTAAGTGGCTGAGCCCGGAAATGAGCCTTGGCCATCTGAGTGTATGGCACAGATTTTTAATCTCCACTCTACATTCTCTTCGTGTAGAGTCAACCAAGATTGAGTTTTAGCTATCACTTAAGAATATGACAAAATCCTACTTGCTTTTAGGTATCAAATCCAATCTCTTTTTTAATTTTGAAATTCTGTCCACAGTCCTATGGCAGAAACTTCCCAAGCCCTCCATAGAAGACTGGGAGTATGAGGGTGAGGAGATGTGTGGAATTGGACTGGGAAGCATATTGAGGAGTATACAGCATCTTATCCAACTAAGAGGCCTCCTGGAAGGGCTGGGCAGGACCAGGTGTGGGGGCCACAGAATAAAACCGGGGCCATCAGCTGGAAGAAGAGACCCACAAGAAAGAGAGTTGAGGGAGGAGTCTGAGCTGATTCCCTGAGCCAGTTGGCAATGGAACCACAAGTGTCTCTGGGGTCTTGGCCTGGCAGCTTTGGAGGCCTGCTCAGTGGCCCACTACACCACAACTCTCCTGGAATACACAGCTCTTTCAAGGTCATTTAGTTCCATTCTCACAGAACCGGATATATATTAGTATTGGGAGAGGCCTCAGACACTCTCCAGGCCATAGGTTTTCAAACAATGTTTCAAAGTGCCTGGGCAACCACCCCAAATCACCACATGGGCCACAGGCCCGAAGAGTGGTCCTCTCTTCATTTGGCCCATTAATATAAGCATTACCTAGAAGGCCTTTGTCTTGTGAGTTTTAGATTCCACTCAAGTCAACAGTTATTAAATGTCTACCAATGTTTCTCTAAGGCCAGGTGTGATTAGGATTTCAGACTGACAGCCAGAGGGCATGACTAGAAATGTGTTTTCCTTCTCTCCTCAAGGGATGGATACTTTACAGAGTCTGAATATAGGGTATCTGCAGAAGAACACTTTTTCAGTTTTCAGGTTGGGTGAATCAGACCTTTCCATCCTAGTAAGGTGAATTTGGGCAAAATACTAAAACTCTGGAGTTGCTATATGAGATGTATTGTGATTTATTGTATACATTTGCTATTTTCTAGGGCTTGTTACTCAGTAAGAACCCAATTAGAGCAAGTACTTTAAGGTTTTATTGTTTTAGAAAGGATGAAAATCACATGCAGATTTGGATTTTTATCTTCCTAAAGAAACGTATGTAGCAAAGTATCTTCTCCCAGGGTCATGATTATTTTTATGCCTGAGAATCTCTGAGACACCAGCATGCTGGGAGGCCCACCTAAGCCAGCCACTAAGAGGGAAATGGTTTGGTATCCACCCTCTAGTAACTTGGTCTATGCTTGCAGCTGACAAGGAACTACAGGAAGGATCGGGGTCCCCAGGACCAGGTCAGAGGCAGAACCTCTGAGGCATGTTAGGTCTTTATCAGACTCAAGACTGAAATTTATTTCTCCTTTGTGCTTACAGCCAAACCTTCATGCATGCAAAGCATGGATTGTTTGATGCAAAAGATTCAGATGATTAACTGTGCTGGGAGAAAAGAGACTAAGAAAGGTGAGATGACTCTTCGTAACGGCAAGACTAGAAACAAGGTCAAGATGCCAGTAAAAGTTTAGACTCCAGTCTCTTCTCCCTGTTTTTTGTTTGTTTGTTTGTTTTGTTTTGTTTTATGTTCACCTTTACCCTCTTTTTTTGGCCTTTTCCCCCTTCCATGTGCCTTGTATGTTTAAGATGTCCTGAAGTCCCTGAGGCTGAATTCCCTGGTGTGGCCTCTCAGACAAGGCCAGGTCCTCCATCCCTACACTGATGCCCTGGAAGTGGTCACAACCCGGCCCCTGTCAGGGTGCAGTATATCTTGGGCTTGCATGTCACTTTGGGTTCCCTGATCCATACCCAGGCCCCAGGTCAAAAAGAATCTGTCACTCTAGTTGAGCAATGTTGACAAGATGAATATGAGTTCAAATGAACATCTTGGAAAGACATACAGAGAGGCCACGGAGTTCAGGGAGAGAGAGAATCCTGTTTTATCCACAGTCCCTATACCAAATACTACACTCACAAATCCACGTAAGAGGTGTGGTGGCTCATGCCTGTAATCCCAGCTACTCAGGAGGCTGAGGTGGGAAAATTGCTTGAGCCCAAGAGTTTGAGGCCAACCTGGGCAAAATAGCAAGACTCCATTTCGAAAAAAAATAAATAAAAGGAATACTTTGCTAACATTTTTGATAGATCAGTAGGGTGACTATAGTTAACATTAATTGTCCATTTCAAAATAACTAGTAGAGAATAATTCAATGTTCCTAGTGTAAAGATAAGTATTTAAGATGATGGATACCTCAATTATCCTGATTTGATTACATATGAATATATCAAATCATCACACATACCCTGAAAATATGTACACCAAATATGAATCAATTAAAAAATTAATTTAAAAAATGCAGGTAAGAGCACTGGGCCTCACCAGGTGGGAACTCAGCTCTTAGGCCACTAAAGATGATGAGACTTGCTAGAAATCCAGACTCCTCCCCAATCAATCAGACAGATACTCCTTCCTTCTTTCTTCTCTAGTCTCTATTTGTATATCTACTAGGGTTAGAAGGAAGAAAAAACATAACTGCCATTAAAACCTCAAAGACAGAGGCATAAAATGACAGTAACTTGTGTGATATGTTAAGTCCTATATTTGTCACTGAATAGCCCTTTAAGACAGGCATCGCACACACCAGCACGTAGGAAACTGCTGCCCAAGGGTGAGATAAAATTCACCCAGGGTCACTGTCTTTGTCTGTTTAGTATTGCCACAAAGGAGTACCTGAGGCTGGGTGATTTACAAGGAAAAGAGATTTATTTGGCTCATGTCTCTGCAGGCTGTATGAGAAGCATGACACCAGCATCTGCTTCTGGTGAGGGCCTCTGGCTGCTTCCACTCATGACAGAAGGTGAAAGGGAGCCAGTGTGTGCAGAGATCACATGGTGAAAGAGGAAGCAAGAAACAGAGTGGGAAGGTACCAGGCTCCTTTTAACAACCAGCTCTCAAGGGAACTAATGGACTGAGAATTCACTCACGATCCCTCACCCCTAAAAGAGAGCACTAATCTATTTATAAGAGGTCTACCTCCGTAACCCAAACATCTCCCATCAGGCCCCACCTCCAACACTGGGGATCAAATTTCAACATGAGATTTGAATGGTCGAATATCCAAGCTATAGCAGTCACAGAGGCAGGTAGTGGCAGGGCAGGGCAGGGCAGGAAAAGGCAGGGATTTAAACCTAACTTTGTGTCCAGAACCCAAGCTCTTAACCTCTAAGATGGAGAAGGTACCAGAACTCACTTGCTTCCTTCCTATTGTCTTTTGCTTCCCTGCCCCACTCCATGCAGACCACAGGTTCATGAGGAACTTTACTTCAGTGGCTGCTCTCTAGCAAGTGGGACACCCAGAACATTTAGAAGATTTAGCAGAAGCAGCTGTTGGCTATCAATGCCTTACCTAAACAGTCTTCGCAGCCAAGGCAAATATCACAATGTAAATCAGCCTTTCTGGAGTCATCAGGGCCTTTGTGGAAGATGGGGAGCCCTTCTCAGGCACTTCAAGTCACAGCCCTCAGCCCACATTCAGGGCTTGCTTAGGCAACAGGAGCAAACTGAGTCAGGACAGATTTTAGCAACAATATTCAAATACTATTTCACAGCTTCAGAGTGTCACCATCATGAACACAGAGCAGGTGAAGAATGTGTTAACGTTTCATGACCCTAAACTAATATTTCAGGGACTTCCTACCTCTGCCCAAATCTTGTAGCCCAGAATCACCTCCTCCCTGCCCTCAGAGGCGGAAGCTGGGCTGCACAGACATCAGAAGCACAGAGGACACACCTGCCCAGCAACTAACACACACACACTCCTCTAGCCCTCCTAATAACCCTGGGGAGCAGGCAGAAAGATACCACTCTTCCCTTTTTACAGACAAGGAAACTGAGGCACAGGAAGGTAAGATTGTTTGTCCAAGGTCCTACAGCTAGTAAATAAGAGATCTGAGACCATCTCCTTGATCTTCTGACACCCAGACCTTCCTTCTTTCCATTGCCCATTAAAGCAACACAGATGCAGTCCTTCTTATTGTAACATGTTATTATTCTTTAGTCTTCTTAAAGTCATCCCTATAACACATTGCCTAGTAGTGGAGGCAACAGACTCATTCTCCATAATAAGGTCATTTGCTAGTAATTTTCCCTCTTTCTCCCCAAGTTTCTCCCCCTTCTGGCCCCTGCCTCCACTTCCTATCCATCATCAAGATCTGCGCAAGCTACCTTTCCCTGGGAGACATCCGCCTCCAGCACCCCTACCAGGGTCCCCAGGAGGGAAGCATCCTTGGAGATTCTCACCTCCCAAACATCTGTCAAAGTAAGAAAAAAAATTGGAAAATAACAAGAAAAGGGAAAATGTGGGAACAACAGCTACCTTACCTCTCCCATCCCTGGGATGAGAGAGAGAGAGATTTCCTGCGTCTACAAACAACCAAGCTCTGAAAGGAGGCTTCTTTTACATACACTTTGCAGGGATGACTTAAGTAAGTCTTGAAGACTCTCTTTCCCTGGAGACTAGACTAAAAGTATTGTTTAGAAATCTAATACATGGTTTATTTACTCAATTTGTGCTGAGCTCCACAGTTCCTTCAGGCCAGCCTCACTCGCCCATTACTCTATTAATGCTCCATTACTGAAATTAGTGCTGTAATTGGAGGGGGAAGGGCCGAGGAAGGGGGCACTCCTTAAAGGCACAGGTCTCGGCTAATCACATCACTGGCGGAGGCACCGAGGAACTGGTGTGGCGGCCCCACGAACGCTCGGGCCAAAGCTACTCCTCGGCCACGCGGCGGCGGGCAACTGACGCGCGCGATGTTGCGCCGGCCAATCAGCGCACGGCTCAGTCCCGCGGACCCGGCTTCCAGGTGGAGCTGCTCCTGCGCTCGGGGTAGCCAGGGTCCCAGGCCTGGCCGCGGCCCCGCGGGCTCTTACGCTTAAACCCCAGTCTCGCTCCCCACGCCAGCGGTTCAAACACCGCCGGTAGGATCAACCCCCGAGTGCACCTCTGACCCCAACTCTGAGCAGGCGAGGTCAAGGCCATTTGTGTGCAGCTTCTTCGCTCACTCTCGCTTTTCCTGGCTGAATCCCAGCTGCCTTCCCCGCACCTCCCAGGAGCGCCCTGGCATCTCTGCGCAAGACCACTTTCCCCAGGACCCGCCGTCGCACTGCGCTTCCGTGTCCCTCTCCGCGACTTCTCCTCAGGGACTGACTTGTCCTCCGTAAGGCAAAATCTAGTCCCTACCCCTTGACCAGATGCTCAAGGGGTAGGGACTTCCTCTCATAAGCAGATTTACTTGGAGGGCGGCCCACACTCCGGGCCCAGTCTTCACCTCAGTTTGGGATGTGAATTGCACCCTCTCCCAAGGAGGTGGCTTTCTTAAAGGTCTCCAGTTGGCCAATCCAAGGCCATTTCTCGATTCTTATAGGCCACAGGACATCGAAGGAACATCCGAAATTGCAAACATTCTCTTTCTGGAGTGATTGCTCCCTGTGGCACCTATGAATAATAGTTTCCCCCAAGTTCTCTTCTCCCTGAAGGAACATTCTTTTCCTACAGCTGTGATTCTTCTAAGTCCAAGGTCCTTTTGAGAATCTGATGAAAACACACTCACACACAGACACATACAAACACAAGCACACAATGGGCATTCATGGACCCTACAAGAGCCTGTAAATCCCAAGTTAAACACTTCTGCTCCTTACTTTTTTTCTTGGTGATCTTACCAATTGCTGTTTTTAAAATCATATGGGCCGGGTGCGGTGGCTCACGCCTGTAATCCCAGCACTTTGTGAGGCCGAGGCGGGCAGATCGCTTGGGGTCAGGAGTTCGAGACTAGCCTGGCCAACATGGTGAAACCCCGTCTCTACTAAAAATACAAAAATTAGCCGGGCGTGGTGGCAGGCACCTGTAATCCCAGCTACTTGGGAGGCTGAGACAGGAGAATTGCTTAAACCTGGGAGGCGGAAGTCACAGTGAGCCAAGATCACACCATTGCACTCCAGCCTCGGCAACAGAGCAAGACTCCATCACAAAAAAAAAAAAAAAAAAAAAAATTCGTATGTATTTGGACAATTCCCAAGTCTAAATCCCCCAGCCTGGACCTCTTCACCTGTTCCCTACTCACATTTTCAGCTGTCTGATTGCCTGATCAACATGCCATAGGCCTCATCTATCTCTGCTAGAGGCTTGGTGACATCTTGCAGGTACACAGGCTGGAACACTTGGGATCATCATTAACTCTTCTGATTTCCTAAACCTGCCCTCGACAACCTATCAGACACTAAGAACTGTGGCTCTTCCTCTCCATTATTGCTCACAACCATTCCTTCCTTTTTGTCTTCACTGGCACCTCCTCACAGTTTGGCTCAGCCTCTTAACTGATCTCCTTGTCTCCAGGCTCAGGCTGCCCAATCGACCCAAGTCACGCCACAATTGAGAGGCAGAGATGTAGCAAGTGCCAAATCCAAGGTCCTTAGGCATGGCAGGGGTCCTCTAGTCCAGTCCACTGCTTCATTACCAGTCCCCTTTACAAGGCATCTGCACGGCTGCTGTCCAGCTTCTGCTTGAATATCTCTGATGAAGAGAAGCTGACTTCATCATTAAACATGTTGGCTTTTGGCCAATTCTAAGTGTGGAAGCCTTTATCCATACATTGAGCTAAAAGCTGCCCTCAGCTCTTCAGAGCTTCTTCCTGCCTGAAGAAAGCTTGCTAGGTGCCCACACAGCTAGTGGTTACATTTCCTAGACTTCCCTGCACTAGCTGTGGCTAGTGACTAAATTCTTGCACATTGAAAATCAGCAAACACGAAGTGTGCTGGTACCACTTTCATGGGGGGCCTTTATATATCAGACACATATTTATCTAGTTTCTTATCCTCTTCCCTGAAAAGGATGGGAACTGGAGATTCCCCAGATCATGCAGATTAGGACCATACCCCAGGAGATGAGGGAGTAATATGGGCAAGAAACCTGAGTCCCTGGACCACCACATAGAGCAGTCCTACCCTGACAGCGTGGGTTACCCACATTAGAACTGTTCCATGAGAGAGAGGTAAGCTTTTACATACTTTAAGCCACTGTCTTTTGTTAAAGCACTGTAACTTTAACTCTGAATAAATCCTCTCTCATCACTCCCACCTTGGTCTGTATTCCAACCACACTGAACTTCCCATCATGTCCAAATATAACACGCCCCCTGTATTAGTCCATTTTCATGCTGCTGATAAAGACATACCTGAGACTGGGCAATTTACAAAAGAAAGAGGTTTAATTGGACTTAAATTCCATGTGTCTGGGGAAGCCTCACAATCATGGCAGAAGGCAAGGAGGAGCAACTCACATCTTACATGGATGGCAGCAGACAAAGAGAGAGTGAGTGCCAAGTGAAAGGGGTTTCTCCTTAAAAAACCATCAGATCTGGTGAGACTTATTCACTACCATGAGAACAGTATGGGGGAAACCACCACCATGATTCAATTATCTCCCACCAGGTTCCTCCCACAACAATGGGAATTATGGGAGCTACAATTCAAGATGAGGTTTGGGTGGGCACACAGCCAAACTATATCATTCTGCCCCTGACCTCTCCCAAATCTCATGTCCTCACATTTCAAAACCAATCATGCCTTCCTAACTCCTCCAAATTCTTAACTCAGTTCAGCATTAACTCAAAAGTCCATAATCCAAAGTTTCATCTGAGACAAGGCAACTCCCTTCCACCTATGAGCCTGTAAAATCAAAAGCAAGTTAGTTACTTCCTAGATACAATGGGGGTACAAGCATAGGGTAAATATAGCTGTTCCAAATGGGATAAATTGGCCAAAACAAAGGGGCTACAGGCCCCATGCAAGTCTGAAATCCAGTAGGGTAGTCAAATCTTAAAGCTCCAAAATGATCCCCTTTGACTCTATGTCTCACTTCCAGGTCATGCTGATGCAAAAGGTGGGTTCCCATGGCTTGGGCAGCTCTCATCCTGTGGGTTTGCAGAATACAGCCTACCTCCCAGCTGCTTTCATTGGCTGGCATCGAATGTTTGTGGCTTTTCCAGGCACACGGTGCAAGCTGTCAATGGATCTATCATTTCTGGTGTCTGGAGGGTGGCCCTTTTCTCACAGCTCCACTAGGCAGTGCCCCAGTAGGAACTCTGCGTGGGGCCTGTGACCCCACATTTCCCTTCCACACTGCCCTAGCAGAGGTTCTCCATGAGAGCCCTGCCCCTACAGCATACTTCTGCCTAGACATCCAGGCATTTCCATACATCCTCTGAAATCTAGGTGGAGGTTCCCAAACCCCAGTTCTTGACTTCTGTGCACTCACAGGCTCAACACTATGTGGAAGCTGCCAAGGCTTGAGGCTTGCACCCTCTGAAGTACCAGCCCAAGCTCTACATTGGTCCCTTTCAGCCACGCTGGAGCAGTTGGGACACAGGGCACCAAGTCCCTAGGCTGCACACCTCAGAAAATGGGATTTTCTTTTCTATTGAAGCGTCAAGCTGCAAATTTTCCAAACTTTTATGCTCTGCTTGCCTTATAAAACTGAATGCCTTTAACAGCACCCAGGTCACATCTTGAATGCTTTGCTGCTTAGAAGTTTCTTCCACTGGATGCTTTAAATCATCTCTCTCAAGTTCAAAGTCCCAAAAATCTCTATGGCAGGGGAAAAATGCCACCAGTCTCTTTGCTAAAACATAGCAAGAGTCACCTTTGCTCCAGTTCCCAACAAGTGCCTCATCTCCATCTGAAACCACCTCAGACCAGATTTCATTGTCTATATCATTATCAGCATTTTTCAAAGCCATTCAACAAGTCTCTAGGAAGTTCCAAACTTTCCCACATTTTTCTCTCTTCCTCTGAGCCCTCCAAACTGTTCCATCCACTTCCTGTTACCCAGTTCCAAATCTGCTTTCACATTTTTGGGTTTCTACACAGCACCTCACTCTACTGGTACCAATTTACTGTATTAGTCCATTTTCATGCTGCTGATAAAGACATACCCAAGACTGGCCAATTTACAAAAGAAAGAGGTTTAACTGGACTTACAGTTCCACGTGGCTGGGGAAGCCTCACATTATGGCAGAAGGCAAGGAGGAGCAAGTCACATCTTACATAGATGGCAGCAGGCAAAGAGAGTGAGTGCCAAGTGAAAGGGGTTTCTCCTTATAAAACCATCAGATCTGGTGAGACTTACTACCACAAGAACAGTATGGGGGAAACCACCGCCATAATTCAGTTATCTCCCACTAGATCCCTCCCACAACAATGGGAATTATGGAAGCTACAATTCAAGATAAGATTTGAGTGGGAACAGCCAAACAATATTACCACCTCCCCCACCCCCATATCTCTATTCCATTGTTCAAGCTCCTGCCTCTGCCTGGAATGCTTTTCCCTGTTGTCTCCACCTGGTAACCTCCACTCATCCTTCAAGACCTTTCAGCCTTCTATGACTCTCCCAGGAATTTACTAGCATATACATTGTTTAAGCTCTCTCCTAATTTTTAACATTTAGGAATGTTTTTGGCTGCAATTAAAAAAATTCTGACTAACCATGGCTCAAACTGATGGATGCTTATTTTCTTAACAAGAAGTTAGATGACAGGTGGTCTTAGGTTTGCCTTTGTGGCTCAATGATGCCATCAGGGGCCCAGGCACCCATTTATCTACTTTCTCATCCACGATTGCTGTCTATGACCCTCCTCTGAGTCACAAAATGGCTTCTCCAATTTTAAGCATCAAATTCTTACACAACAGCATCTTAAGCAGGAAGAATGGATGAAGAAGCAAAAGGTTGCCTCCTTATGGTAACTTTTAACAGGGATTTCTCCCTTTCAGTTGTCTAGAAGACTTGCCCTGAAGTCTCACTGGCCAGAACTGGGTGTTATACCCACTTCTAGGCTGGTAACTGGAAAAGGGCATCAGATTTGTGTCTGATTTAGACCGATCACAATTGATCCACCAAGGCAGAGAAGGCTAAACAAGAAGAAAATTGAAGTTCTGTTCACAAGAAAGGAGGGAGAATGGCTCATCACGTAAGCATGTAGGCAACTAACTGTTTCTGCCATGCCACAGTATTATAATTTATCACTTTACTGGTCCAATCTAGGAATCCCTTAAAGGAACAGAGACTGCATCTATTTCGCTTCACCTCGGAGCCATTTGTGTCTAACACAACGAAGTTTTTAAAAAGATGTTTTCAAAGGATAAATAGAGAAGCCCATCACCTAATTCTTTTCCTGATTTCCAAAGTGCTTAGCACTCTTGTCGGAGCCAAAAGTTGACTCCATAGCCTCTGTGCAGAAAGGGAGAAAGCTCAGGAGACCCATCTCCACTTCACCTCCATGTGAAACTTAAACAGAACTAACATTGACCATTCCCAGGAAGCCTAGATTATTTTAAGGGTGCATGGGTGAAATACTATTAGTGTCTCACATCTCTTTACCCTTTGGTGCTGCTGCTGAAGCCAGAGTAGAAGTGCTAAAATCTAGCTGAAAAGGCTGGTCTCAGGATATTTCTGGCCAAGTCAAAGTTGGAAGGATAAGAAATCCCACAAGGTTGTTCTTGTGAAGCTTAAGGCTATGTCTTGGGTAAACTCAAGATTTCTGGAGAAGTGGCTGTCCTTCAGGGTGCCCTCTGGGTCAGGAGGGAGCTGCAGAGTCACACCTTCTTTGGTCACAGTGACATATTCCTCTGTGAAGAAGAAGGCCCTGCTGATGATTTTCCAAACACAACACTTCTAAGTGGTCTGTGCTAGCCTGGGTGGGCACTCCTAGGAAGGAGGAGGACTGAGGTGAAGACCGGATGAGATCAAGTGCGTAGAAAGTGCTATATAAAATAAATGTGCAAATTGAGTTCCCAGCACAGTGTTGGCCCAACAGTAGATGTTGATCACTGTCAATTGACTATTGATTGCTATATGATAAAACAGTCTTTCATATTCTAACTCTGGCAATCAAGATAGTGAACAGACAATCCACTATAAATAAAGTACAAATGTTTGATCTTAATTCACATATTCATCAAGATGTAAGGTGCAAGTTTCAGAACTTCTTATATCCCTCTATGACGAGAATGACTGAGTATTGATATAACTGGAACATATAAGAAGATGAGCTTGGATTTTGTTGTTCTCTGCAATCAAGAGATCAATTAACCAGGAAAGTATTAAAATAGAAAGTAGTCTATTCCATCTCTTGATCATTGGTTGGCTTAAAGAATTGAATAGAATATACCTACTTAAAATAATGTAGAATTTTAGACCTAAGATGTTATCTAATCCAGTATTTTCATTTAATACATGAGGAAACCAGGGCCCCACAAAATTAAGAGACTGACTAAATAATACTAGTCTTTCAGAGTGAAGCCCCTGGTTTCCTGACTCCCAGATCTATAATCTTTCTTGTCCCCAGACTATTCCACAATTTTCTCTGTTGTGGATCTAGGACCTCAGCTGTACAGGGGAAAGCTGTGGTCATTTGCTATTAATTAGCTCAGAATCCATGGCTCTTTTAATGGGAGCCATTGGTGTTCTGCCATCAGATGTAGGTAGTCCTTTAAAGCTGCTTCTTGCATCAGGATCTTCCAATGTGTTCTGATGGAAGAAACAAATTTGAAGACCTCACCAGGAGTGCCAATAGCCTGAGCTTCCACAAGCTCATGATATATGTGCTTCTGGAGGGTTCAAACATGCTCACCGGAGTCCCACCCTTGATTTGGCCTGTT
Source organism: Symphalangus syndactylus (assembly GCF_028878055.3). Classification (NCBI taxonomy): domain Eukaryota; kingdom Metazoa; phylum Chordata; class Mammalia; order Primates; family Hylobatidae; genus Symphalangus; species Symphalangus syndactylus. The sequence goes on along the minus strand of NC_072431.2, from coordinate 94,970,722 downwards.
CAGAGAGAAACCAAGCCCTAGTTAGCCACTAAGAACCAAGGATGTCCAAAACAGTATTCCCTTACTAGGTTTGAACCCCTATCTTCTCCTCAAGTTGAACCTCCCCAGCGTGGAGTTTTGGAGACCTGCATTCTGTATTTCTTTATTATTCATCACAGTGATATTTACTAAGACCTAATATGTAATAAGCATAATGTAAGGCCAGGGATACAGAAATGGGTAAGCCATGACCTCTGCCCTGGAGAAACATGTTCTGTAGTTTGGAGACAGGCCTGGGAACAGCTCGTTCTATTGCAAGGGGTATGCACAGAAGAAGGTGCCTTTCCCTCTGCCTGTGAGATATTGGGCTGGTGTTTTTTTGGTGGACCAAGGTAGGGTGGGGATTCTGGGCAGCAGAAACAGCATGTACAAAGGCACAGAAGCATGCAAGTATGATACGTTGGTTGGATCGAGCCAATTTCATTTCTCAGCTATTCAATCCATGTCTCATAAATCTAAGGATTCACTGGAAAATGTGAGGGGCTGACACCTGACTCTGCAGAGCAGTCTAGAAGTTCTATGTTTATGTGGCCAGGACTACAACCTTTTGCTGTGCCCATCCCCGGTGTCCATCCCACCACCATCAACCCACGAGAACAGAAGATAGTGACAGAATTAACTCTGATCAGAATATGAGTAATGATTAATATTGCTTCTTTGATCTGCCTCTTCTGCTCCCTTCCCCAGCCCCAAGTCCTCGGGAACTCCCCTTCTTCTCCTACCATGCCCTCCTTCAAGGCTAGCTGTTGACAATTCAATGTGGATTTAAGCCCTTATGTTCCCCCACTCAGAGCTATTGCTCTGTGAAATGGAAGTCTGCATCTCCTTCCACAGGAGCTTCAGAGATCAAGGCATAAATGTGAGGGATGTTCTAGATAAGTGCCACCTTATATCCCCAACCTGCACCCTGGTAAATCATGAATCTGGAGGGCAATGTCTATGGCAACTTTGGAGTGCAGAAGGTCTAGGAAGGACCCTGGAGAGGGGCAGTGGAGCACTTGAGAAATGCAGGGGACACTGTTGGGACTCAGGGACAAGGAGTAGTTTTCACATTTACTCAGGTGGTTGACTTAAAATCTTATTACTATTTATGAAACACCAGCCATGATGAAAATATAAAATTTCACCATAGGAACTAGCATAAAAAAATTTTAGCAGAAAATATGGGTATATGCAACGGAAAAATCTGGCTGGACTTGGGGTCTAAGGGTATTGAATTTAATCAAATATTTTAAGACATATATTTAAATGATAATATTGTTTTTATTTTTGGTCTATTAATTACTAAATTACTATACTGCCCCACTGACTGTGAGTTTTATAATAAATTTTTACATATCTGAAATTAAATTTGTTTTTGTTATGATAGATAAGTAACTTTGAGTATTCTGTCAAATCCAACTTGCTAGTATCTTTAAAGGGATATTTGTACCTCTCCTTTTGAAGTGGAAACTCCAATAGGGTGAGCACTATTACACATTTGGCTTTGGTTCCTCTGAGATGTGTATAACTTCAGGTCTGCTCTACATTCTCAAGCCTTTATACCTGTTTATTATTATTTTTAAGGAGGGTTTTCTCAAGTTTCTTTTCCATATGACTGCTGTAATGTTTTGCAAGCTCTACTATTTTTCTTGCCATCTTCAATTGGATTTAATTCTGCTACTGCATTTGGAATTTTCTTGCATTTTTTTCTTGTTTCAGCCAACACTTTTGCACACCACCTTCATCTCAGCCCATTCTAATTTTATAGCTTCTTGTTCCTGTTTCATAAAAGCCACACCACACATTATTGCAGACAGCAAGAAGGTTTGTTTTAGTCTACAATTCTCTATTTTATCTAATAGAATAACACTTTAGAGCCGTGAATCATCAGGTAAAGTCTCACTTTCCCGTAATTTGTGGTACCTTTCTGTAGGCTCTTTACTGATTCTATTTCTTCATCCTTGAAAGAAAAGATTGTTATTTAAGCCTGGAATTTCCAGCAGCCCCCATCGTTGCGTATTTAGCTCCTGGAAGCTTCCCTTCTAAAGTACGGAGTTAAAAATCAACCACTAACTCAATGTACAATACATGCAGGCCTTTGTTGTGAGTAATGCTGCAAGGTTGAAGTTAGATTTTCCTTGGTCCAACTATCAGTTTCTTTGGATAAGATACGGGTTTTATTCCTTTTGTGTACAGTTTAGAACATGAAAGATTACACCCCTTATCCAGAACTGTGCTTAGGGCTCTTCCTGACTCCACCCTGCTTCTGATGCTTCTCTTTAGGTATCTAAGTGAACCAAGATGCAATGTGCTTCCTCCATTCCCCTCTGTTGTGTGGGAACTATGGCTTCTGGATAGATGAAGATAAAGCTGGTCTGAAGGCGTGGTGTGATGGGGAGGGGATGGCAGGGGATATCTGGGGAAAGACAGGACTCTGGCAGCTCTACCTAGCTTGGAAGATACTGGAAGAGAGACAGCCTGTTTTTCTAGTACTTGTCCCTGTGTCTTGAAGACAGGGGCATCAGCAGGAAGGTATTTAGATTACTTCATATCTTCTCTTTTTGGATTTGGCAGTTTTAACTAAAGAAAGTATGCTCCAAAATTATTTCTCAATCCTTTCCTATTGGTGTGGTAATTAATAACAGTTCTCCCTAGAATTTAACATATGGTCTTTGCTTATATTTTTAAAAATATCGGTACTTGCTTTTTGTTTGTTAGTTTATTTGTATTTATATGAGTTTTACACCAGCATTTCTGGGGAAAAGAGGGACATATCAGGCATCATAACACCAATTTAAAGCAGAAATCCTTCCTCTAAATTTTAAATTCCATTGAATTTTAATTTTAACTTTTCTGGCTCAATGGCCATTATAAATATACAACATTGTACAGGGCTCTAACAAAGTGATTGTTTTTAGGCCATTAAAGTACAAAAGACAATGTCCCTACACTAAATTCTCCCAACCTATTGCTCTTTACAAAACTGTTTATCTTTTCTCTCTCCTCCCTAATATGTGTGTGGGCATATTGTGTCTTACGGGTTTCCTCTAGAACCACTATGGCCCTGTTAATGTGAAGACCCTACAGGACTCTTGCTATTTCTGAAAGAGGGATCATAAAATCTCATGTGGGAAGAAATTTTCAGAAAAGGTCTAATACAGACACCAGCACTGTTCTTTCTCACCCAGTGGTCAGTTGTCCTCCGCTGTAACACCTTCAGCGTGGGGAATTCTCTGCCTCCTAGGGCCGTCAATTCCATCTCTGTGGGGCTCCGATTGTTACAAAGTCCTTCCCTGTATTGAGCTGAAATGTGTCTTTCCTTTGTTTTCCTCTTATTGCTCCTGGTTTCTCCACATATGAACTCAGTGTGTTACCTCTTCCACGTGAGCACCTACCAGACACCGGGAGGTTTTATGCTCCTCCCCTGCCCCAAATTCTCCCTTCTCTGGGACAAACAAGTTCAGGTCCTTCAATTACTCCTACAAATCTCTGTAATGACTTAGTTGTGTCATGAGACTCATGGGAGTTCTTTGTTAATTTAATGGGAAGTAAGAAGAAGTTATCCTCAGCACCAAAAGGTGGAAGCACCAGAAAAGATACCCATCAACTTGCTCTGGGTGTCGTCAAAGGGCAAGACAGGACTTCCTAAATGAGATGGACAGGAAGCATTCCTGAGTGTCACTGCTGTCCTCAATGAGATGAGATGGCCACTCACATTGGGTAAAGAGAGGAGAGTCCAATAAAAAGCCAATTCCAAAGGTGTGGCCAGGGTCAAAGGAAACCCCAAGGGAAGGTTTGGGATACCACCCCTAGGTCTGAAGGGGCAAGGGAGGCAGTGGTTACCGTAGAACGCGGTACAAAGTTTATTGTTGGTCAAATGTTTCTATTACCTTCATTAAAATATATGAGCATGGATAAACATTCTGTAGCTTATATTTTACACCCTTGCTTTTAGATATTAATTGGCATTTGTTAAAACCACTAAGAACACTTTGGTTTTAATTAAGCATCAAGTGAGACATAAACAAAGTAATTAAGATGGCTGAAGTGGGAGCAGGAGTGGGGCTGCTTTCTGGGACATATTTTAAAGGGGCCTGTGATTAAGGGCCAAGCACCCTTCCCCTGCTCGTGGAGGTGGCGATTTTATGTCCCTGTTTGGCTCAGTTCTGAAGCACAGCCTGGCTGAGAGGCAGCTGGCACGGGCCCAGGCACGATTGCATGCCTGCCCCTGTGGGCCCCACTTCCAGCAGGTCACCCGGTCTGTGTTGTCACCTTGAAACATTCTAGAGAGCTGTGAGCTTCAGAAGGTGAGGATCTGGGGGCTGGCCTGGGGGCAGGGAAGGCAGCCACACAGGGTGGCTGGAGAGCTTTTGACAGCCCCTAGCAGAACCCAGGATCCCATTCCCGACGACGTGAGCCCCCCAGGCAGGCGCCGAGTGGATAAGAGTGTAGACAGCGAGGCCGGCCTGTGACGCTTGCCAGCACCTGCAGATAGCAGGCAAATAATTGGCACATGTTTAAAAAAAATTAAAAACCTCTTGGATGTGAGTATTTTCTAACAGCATCTGGCGGGAGTGCCCGGGAGGAATTTAATCAGCAAGAGTTGTTTAAACGGGGCTCCGCACAGGCCCCGGCCAGGCCCGCCATGAACTCGGCATCATGTGCCACCCCTGTCTGCTGAGAACATTCAATTTGTTAATTCTGCAGCTGGTGAGAGAGGTCAGATAGGAAAGTGACGATTGTTTTCTGACGTTCCAACCCCTGCTCACATCTTTCTAATTAATCCTTTTAGGAGCCACAGGAAGATTAAGAGGGAGAAAAGGTGAGGGAAGCAAGCGCCAGAGAAATTGAAGGAAAGACAACGCTGCTGCCCTTCTCTTCTCAAATGGGATGGATGTGAGGAGCTGGGGGTGGGGAGAGAGAAAAAAAAAGTGAGGACTGCTGCCTGCCGGTCTTCTCGCTCAAAGGAAAATCATGCTCGGAAGACATGGGACCCAGAAGGGCCCCTGGATCTTCTCCTATGGTGCCTGTCTCTTTTAAAAAGGGGGCAGCAGCCCCTCCCCTGGTCTCCATCACTCAGTCTTGGTCCATCAGGAGCCACTGAGGCCTCCCAAGCAGAGTTACAACTATGCTGGGTGGGAACGTGACCTGCAGTTAAAGGCCCACAGTCACTAGAATTCTGTAAGAATATACCCTGGTAGCCAGAGGGCCTGGTTTGATGTCCCGACCCCAACATGTCACATTGCTCTGCCTAGCTATGTGAGATGGGGCTGGTGTGCAGCTGTCTTCTGCTGGTCCTTCTAGATTCATTTTTCCTCCTGCTCCACATTTTTTCTGCCATAGAGGCAGACCTCTGAGGGCCTCATCCATGGGCTCCTGCCCTCCAAGTCTGGCTGGTGGGGAGCGCAGTAGATAGGAGGGAGAAACAGCAAGAGGCTGATGGAGGCTGGCTGGAACTGGGGCAGAGACGTTCGTGCGCTTCCCCAAAGTCTCTCTTTTTTGGGTCCTTTGCTGCTGCTAGCCCCAGGTCCTTGCAGTACCCCTTCTGCTTCCCCCCTACCCACCCACGGCTTGTATTTAGTGCCTTTGTGCATAAACACTTCTCAAATTATCCTGATTGAGGGTACTTCTTTCCATTGAGACATTAACACTGGTGCCTGATGGATAAGGCAAGTCTGAGTTTGCACCTGGCCCCTATTCACGGTAAGGATGAGGGAAAGTTACTTAACCTCTCTGAGTATGGCTTGACTCATCCCTAAAATGGGGATGATGATACTAAATCATAGCATTGTGAAATAACCCAAACCAGGCACCTAGTTAATACCCATTTCTTTGTTTATGAAAGTCTCAAGTTTAGGGGAAACAAAAAAAAGATCAGTAAAAGGTATAAAACAAAAGAATGCAATGAACACCAGAATCATCATCAAACCAAGACATTAAAATACTTTCCTGCCAGTGGGACCCCAGCCAAGTAGTGCTACTTGATACAGCATCCCTCTGTCCTGGTCAGAGAAGGGCCCCGCTCATAGCTGCCTATCCATGGCAAGCATTGAGTGTGGAGCACCCACTCCACAGCCCCCAGTCCTTTCGCTGATGCTCCAACATAGTCATCCTGTAAACATTTGCTGAATCACCTTCTGTGTGCCTTGCCCTGTGCTAGGTCCTGGGGAACCATGGATCACTCAGACACAGCACCAGACTTCAAGGTGCTCACAGCCGCTTGGGGAGATGAGCCTTAAATTCCTAACTTTAATCAAATAATAAATTGCCACCAGGCATAAAGGTGGAAATGATTAATTCTGCTATTGGCATATGTGTGTGCATGTGTGTGTGCTGGGAAGGGAGGTCTGGGAAGGCTCCCCCAAGGACTTGAAAGATGAGACTTCTAAAAACAGAAGAGCTCAGTGAGCAGAGGGAACCGGATGTGCAAAGGCGCGGAGACAGGAGAGCACACAGGGAAATCTGCCAACAAGCCCCAGTGGCTGGAATATGGAGTCCAAAGTACTGATGGCAGCGGGGATTCCACTAGAAGTAAAGATCAGCTTGGGAGAGGGAAAGGACCTGAAAAGCACTCTGAGAAATTTGGCTTTGATTCAGCAAGCAAAAGAGAAGTAGCAAGAATTCTTCATCCTGAGCATTTTAGGGAGAAACTCTGGCACAATAAAGTGTGCAATTTTTGTAATCATCTGCCTTCTGACAGTAAGGCTCTATTCTCCTAGATTGGCAGGAAATTTGTTCACAGCTATGATTGAGACGTCCCTCTTCCCAGCTCCCATCCAGGACCTTGTATGTTTTTTGAGTCTTGCACAGAGACAAGCCTCCAGGGGCCCCACAGAGCCATATCCTCACAGTCTGGCCACCTCCCCAGGGGCTGCCATAGGGTAGGATTGGATCTCACACTATTTGTGCCATTCACTGACCAGAGACCTCTCCCCAGGATGGGGGTAAGCTTTCTCTTGTCCTTCTTTGACCCTTAGAATCCCTCTTTTCTCCACCTCCTCTACCCAATCTGCCATAAGCATTTACTGAACGCAGGAGGAATCATAGACTTCCAGCAGTTTTTATTTACACGCTGCCTGCAAAAATTCCCCAAGGCAAGGAAATACGAGGGCCTAAGGACTCATTTGGAATGTGGGAGAGGGGAAGCCCAGGGAGAGCTTCACAAATGAATATGTCCATGAAGCACACTGCCAGGCACACTTTCAAGGCTTTGATATTATTACTACTAGAACAGTCCACATTCTGAGGCTGTCTGTCAGGTCATTATCTGGACAATGTGATCCCTCAAGGGCTTTTGGCAAAAGCTTCCAAATAACTGAAGTGACAGTAAGAATTTTTAATGTGAAATTTAGAATGAATTAATAGTCATCACACCTAAAATATGTCTCTACCAGATCGTGAACTTCTTCAGGGCAGAATGCTCATTGTAATGGTTTTAGGCTTTAGGGTTTAAATTTTCATCTCTAAGTTACATGACCTTAGCACATTTTTTGAATTCCCCAAGCCTCAGTTTTCTCATCAATGAAATGGGGCTATCCTTCTGGCATTGTGAGGATAACAGTACATAAAAGGGTCTGGCAGACAGAAGGCATTAAATAAATGCTGCCTGGCAGGGTGGATGGATGGAAGGACAGGTAGACAGGTGGACAAAAAAGCCCTTTGTTTTACTATGGTCAGGCAGTACCAGCGTCACATGCCTCAGTGTGTTATTTAAATATATGTTTTCGGTCATGACACCATTGTGGGAACTTTGCACCTTGGAATAACATCTAAGCATTTTGTGAGCTCTCAGTCAAGTGTAAGAAAAAGAAACATAAAAAGAAACACTGAGGGTGGAGAGAGAAGAGGTGGGGGGTCAATTACCTCATTATCAGGTGTAAGGACAGCACATTCTTCCATTCATTAGCACCTACTTGTGCCTGCCAGGAGAAGGCCAATCAGCTGCCATTTGCTGGGGCTCCAACAGAAGAGGTGACCCCAGAGATAGAAGATTGGGTGCAGGTTGCAGAGGACCAAGGAAGAAATTGTGGACTTGGACTTCCCTAAAGATACAAAGATCTGGTCCCCAGGGGCCTTTGCAGGGTAGCCTGAAGAAGCTGGCAGATCATTTGGGCCATTGTTAATCATAATAAAGGTGTTCTTGAGGGCAATGAGAGGTCACAGAAATGGCAGAAAAGTAAATCTACCCAATATGGTGGCGGAAAAGTGGAGTAACTGTTCTGAGCAAGGAGTAGCAATCTCCAGGGCCCACGACTGAGTGAGCAGAGCAGAAAAGGATTAAGATAGAGAGGGCTCCACCGTGACAAGCTGTGCAGCCTAAACACTGCACGGTACAGGTTATCAGGCTTTCCTCTTTTATGAAAAAAAAAAAAGCATAAAATCTGGATATATATGTGAAATTTCCCAGGTTTAAGTGTTGGCTATGATTTCAAACATTTTCAAAACACCATATAGGTCAAACAAAGCACAAAGGCCGTCAGTGACTCTCAGGCTGCCAGTGTCTCAATCAAACACCAAATCCAGGACATGAGGCAAGGGTGATGTCAGGGTCAAAGCCAGGGTCATTGTCGAAAATCACAGTGGAAGATGCCCTGTACCCACTGGAAAGAACTCCAGGATCAGGAGCCAAGTTCAGAATTTAAAATGCACATGTCATAATAGGTGATGGGGTCGTGAGAGGAGATTTAGTGAGGAGCAACTTATTTCTGGTAGAGCCTATCTTGGCATGAAGGTGTGTTCCAAGTGTACCTTTCTAGTCACCTTGCAACCTGGGTCAAATTTCTTGCCCTAATAGGGCAATGGATTACCATTTTGTAGATGATAATAATGAAGCTGTGGAGTGATGACCATTTTTATATATCTAGATTTTACCTTTTTTTTATTTCCTAAGGATACATATTCAGAAGTAAAATTACTAGTGCGTTTGATTTATGCTGCAAATTGATTTCCAGAAGGGCTGTACTTTGTGTCAGAAATAGTGTTCACTAAATACTTAATATACTCCCTTACATTTCTAACCTCCTTGTAATTAGTTTAGGGTCATGTGATTCTTTCTGGCCAATGGGCTATGAGTGGAAATGACACACATCTAACACACACTTAAGAGAGGTGTTTCCATGCCTCCCTTCTACCTAGCAAAGCAGAACTAATAGCCATACATTAAGGTAGTAGCATGGACCCCTGACTCACCAGATGGAAGAGAGCCACAGCAAGCATCCATTGGGCTTTGCATGAGTGAAAAATAAGCTTCTTTGTTATGCCACTGGTATTTTTATGTTACTTGTTATAGCAGCATAGCCTAACTCATCATGATTGATATATATTGCTTTATAATACCATCAGTAATAAGTATAAATATCATTTACACTGTACCTTAGCATTTGGTACCACTATTAAAAACATTTATTTTTTAAAAAAAGAAAAAATAAAATACAAAATGTATGCCTTTACACACACACACACACACACACACACATATATATACACACACATACATATATACACAGGTATATACAGCTATGGAAAAAGCTATTCATATTGCTAGGATAACTTTTCTACCACTGTGTAATGTCGTTATCCAGCACTCCAAAGACCCATTCTCTTCCTTATAGAGAAGGAAAATCAGGTGTGCTATTATTAAACTTAAAGAGATTCAGACTTAAGGAAAAAAATGCACTGAGTTCTAGTATTGTGACTACTTTTATATACCTAATTCTGGATTGTTTATAAAATTCTGAAGGGGGAAAATTTTTTAAATTTTATTTTATTTTATTTTAAGTGCAGGATGTGCAGGTTTGTTAAATAGGTAGGCATGTGCCATGGTGGTTTGCTGCACCTATCAACCCATTACCTAGGTAGTAAGCCCAGCATACAGTAGCTATTTATCCTGATGTTCTCCCTCCCCCTACCCCACCCCACTGATAGGCCCCAGTGTGCATTGTTCCCCTCCCTGTGTCCATATGTTCTCATTGTTCATCTCCCACTTACAAGTGAGAACATGTGGTTTTTTTGTTTCCTATTCCTGTGTTAGTTTGCTGAGGATATTGGCTTCCAACTCCATCCATGTCCCTGTAAATGACATGATCTCATTCCTTTTTATGGCTGCATAGTATGATGGAGGATATTTTTAACGTGGGTTAAATAAGACATTAATGATTCCTAAAATAAACAAAACCATTTATTTTAGCTTACTTAAGGGATGAAGTAGTGTTCCTAAGTTTTATTTAATCTTTCATTTCTGAGATCATTTGTAAGGTTGAATATTTTTATGTTTATTAATTAGTTGTGATTCCTACTTTATAAATTATAAATTACTATTTGGTAATTGATTGAGTTTTTGATGTTTTCCATCATTAGATGAACACTTTGTATAATAAAGATACTAAACTTTTGTCAATAAAATTTACTGACAATCTTTTCCAGTGTTTTTTGTCTTTATTTTGCCTATCATTTTAATGGCAGTTGAGATTGTTTGCATAAAATCAATTGCAATTTTTACCTGTGAACTTCTTTCATTACTGTTAAATTTATAAATTCTTCCTCCACAAAAGCTCTGATATATATTTAATTCAAATTTCCAATCTCTCCTAAGATTTGATTTGAATTTATTTTGGTTTATAATAAAAATAATGGTCTAAGTAGCACTTTATTACAAAATGTTAATCTGTTATTTAACACATTGATAGGTAATTTTGGTTCTTTTTCTAAATTATAATGTCTATTTTATGAACTACTCAATTTAAATATAAAAGCTTATTTCTGTACAATCTATTCTATTCTATTGACATCGCTACCATTGAATCAGTGCCACAATTTTAAATTATTGTAGCTTTACCAGTGTGACTTAATATCAGGAAGGCATTGCCGCTTGCTCCATACTCTCCTTTTTCAGAGTCATCTTTCATTTTCCTGATTTAGCTCTTTTGTCATGTGAGATTTTGAATTGTTTTGTCATGTTGCCTGCAAAACATCCTGTATGTTTTATTGGAACTGCATCTTGCCAATCTATGAATGGGAAAGGATAAAATATTCATGATACATTATCTGTTATTTAAAAATATGGTATGTCTTGCCATTTATTCAAGTCATCTTTTATATCTGCTTACAACCTTTTGTAATCCTATTTATGTAGACTAAAGACTAAACAAATATACATTTAAATAATGATGTAAATTAACTACATGTATTTAAGGGACAGAGAATTTAAGCAGTGTGGGGGACTCTGTCCATGGTCCACTTACAGAGCACATCCTGGAGTGAAATGAGAGATTAGCCTCAGCATCTCTCATGGTGTAGGCATCTCAGGGTGCTGGATGTGATACTGTGTTTATGTTGACTGTACAAGATTTCAGGTGAGAGCTCAGTTTGTGATTTAACTCCCATGTAACGTATAGTTTTATTTGGGTTCATAAGCATCTATTGTAAGGTCTATTCCTATGCAGTTTATATTTCTTTGGCTGCTATTCTAAGAGAGATCCCTTCTCATAATAGTCTCTTTCTCAGCAATTTTTACCTTTTCTCATTATAAGAGAAATTGCTGTTCTTTATATAAAATTTTAAATACAGATATCAACAAGAAGACAAATTAAAAGTATTAGTTTAAAAAATGACAAGACTAAGAAGGTTCAGGTCTCGTTTCCCAACAGAAACATTAAAAAAACAAAAAGCACCCAACTAAAATTTTGTGGGAGCTTTGGAAAATAGCCAAAAGTCAATGGCAACTAAACAAATGCCTGATCCAGAAAAAAAAAAAAAAAAAACACATTAAAAACAGTTGGAAATTGTGTGATGTTTTTACTCACCCTAGTTCCCTCCTCTCCCCAGCATGGTGCAGTCTTGGTCTGGAGAAGATAGCAACCCAGTTCACAATTCCCTCTCTGGAACCAGGGGGAATGGAGCAGAAGTTACTTGAATGTTTTAACCTGTCTGGGGGCTGCTGCCAGCAGGGCTGCACCCTATGTTGCCTAACTTGGAGCTCAGGTGGAAAAGTGGCATAGCTTGGATCTGAGGATAGGAAAAGTGGCCAAGAGTAGCAGGCATAGCTCATAAAACCTGCAGGGGGACTACAGACTTGCAGGTACCTGGGGCAAGAAAGTACAAATGGAGGCATACAATAGATCACATAAGGCCTCTAAGAGAAACTAGGTGATACTCTTCGGAAAATTAAGACAGTGAAAATCAACTATGTTGATATGGTTTGGCTGTGTCTCCACCCAAATCTCATCTTGAATTGTAGCTCCCATAATTCCCACGTGTTGCTGGAGGGAGCTGGTGGGAGATAATTGAATCATGGGGGCGGTTCCCCCATACTGTTCTCATGGTAGCAAATAAGTGTCACAAGATCTGATAGTTTTATAAGGGGAAACCCGTTTCACTTTGTTCTCACTTCTGTCTCTTGTCTGCTGCCATGTAAGACATGCCTTTCACCTTCTGCCATGATTGTGAGGCCTTCCCAACCATGTGGAACTGTGAGTCCATTAAACCTCTTTTTCTTTATAAATTACCCAGTCTTGGGTATGTCATTATCAGCAGCATGAGAACAGACTAATATGCATATACACAGGGAGATTGAAAAAGCCACACATTATGCTCAGAAAAACCTGAGAGGACCTAAGCCTTCACTGTGGGCTGATTCCAAGGGTCAAATCATGCCCAGGTAATGAGTAGAGGAATGCCCTGGCACAGAGCCAGTCTGCAAAGACTGTTAAAGGTGGCTGTTTTTCAACTGCCCAATTTTCAACAACAACAACAAAAATCACAAAGTATACAAGGAAATAGAAAAATATGACCCATTCAAAGGAACAAAATACACTTCTAGAAGCCATCCCTGAGGAAACACAGACATCAGACTTTGTAGACAAAGGCTTAAACAATTTGTTCATAAATATGTTCAAAGAGCTCAAGGAAAACACAAGGAACTAAAAGAAATCAGAAAAATAAGATATGAACAAAATAAGAATTTTAACAAAGAGATAGAAATTATAAAAAGAACCAAAAAGAAATCCTGCATCTAAAATATATAATAACTGAATTAAAGAAGTCACTAGAGTAATTCAACAAAAAAATTTGAGCGGGCAATAAAAAATAAAAATCAGCAAACCTGAAGATAGGACATTTGAAATTATCAAGTGTAAGCAGTTAAGAGCATTAAAAAGATGACAAGTGATCAAAGCCTGAGAGGACACCATTAATGGGCCAACATTTACATTCTGAGATTCCAAAAAAAAGAAGAAGATAGAAAAAGATAAAAATTATCTGAAGAAATAATGGCTGAAAACCACCCAAATGTGAGGAAAGACAAGAATTTACAAATCCAAGAAGCCAAATAAACACCAAGTATCATAAACCCAAAGATATACAGAGACACATTATAATAAAACTCTTGAAAGCCAAAGACAGAGAATGAGAATCTTGAAAGCAGCAAGAGAAAAGTGACATGTCACACATAAGGAATCATCAATAAGATTATTAGCCAATTTCTCAGCAGAAACCTTGGAGCCCTGAAGGCAGTGGGATGATATAGATAATTCTTTTGTTTGTTTGTTTGTTTGTTTGTGACAGAGTCTCGCTGTCACCCAGGCTGGAGTGCAGTGGCACTATCTCAGCTCACTGCAAGCTCCACCTCCCAGGTTCACGCCATTCTCCTGCCTCAGCCTCCCGCGTAGCTGGAGGCGTACAGGTTGCCCCCACCTTGCCCGGCTAATTTTTTGTATTTTTAGTAGAGACGGAGTTTCACCGTGTTAGCCAGGATGGTCTCGATCTCCTGACCTCGTGATCCGCCCACCTCGGCCTCCCAAAGTGCTGGAATTACAGGCGTGAGCCACCACGCCCGGCTCTGTATCTGGAAAAACTGTCCAAAGAGGAGGGATAAATTAAGACATATTCAAATAAACAAAAGTAGATGGAGTTTATTACTACTAGGTCTGTCCTATAATAAATGCTAAAGGGAGCCTTTCAGGTTGAAACAAAAGGATGTTAGTAACTCGTCTTCATATAAAGATATCCAGTAAAGGTAAATATATCAGCAAATATAATAGTATTATTATAATTTTGGTTTGTAACTCTACTTTTTGTTCTTATAGGTTTAAAAAAATCAAAAGCACAAAAGTTATTATAATTCTATGTTAACAAGTACACAATGCATGAAGATGTAATTTGTGACATAAACTGCAGACAGGGGACAGAACTGTATAGGAATAGAGATTTTTGAATGCAATTGAAGTTAAGTAAGTATAAAATCAAAATAGGTTGTTATAACTTTAGGATATTTTATGTAATATCCATGGTAACAATGAAGAAAATATCTGTAGAATATACATACAAAAAATGAGAAGGCTATCAAAATGTGTCACTATAAAAAAAAAAACAACATAGAGGAAGACAGGGAGAAAATAAGGAACAAAAAAGCTATAAAATACACAGAAAACAAATAGCAAAATGACAAATACAAGTCCTTCCCCAACAGTAATTATTTTAAATGCAAATGGATTCAAGTTCCCAATCAAAATTGCAGTTTGGCAGAATAGAAAAAAAAATCCAAATGAATGCTGCTTACAAGAGGCTAACTTTAGATCCCATGATATACTTAGGGTGGCTAAACTAATATCAGATATATTTTAAGCTGAAAACTGCTACCAGAGTCAATTCACCAAGAAGACATAACGATTATAAAAATATATACACCAAACTTTAGAGCTCCAAAATATATGGAGCAACCAATGATAGCACTGAAAGGAGAAATAGACAGCTCAACATTAATAGTTGCAAGTTTCAATACTCCACTTTCAGTAGTGGATAAAACAATGAGACAGAAGATTATAAGGAAACAGAGGACCTGAATGACACTATAGAGCAGTTGGACCTAACAGACATATATGCAGAACTCTCCACTAAACTGCTGCAGAATACACATTTTTCTCAAATGCACATGAAACATTCTCCAGGATAGGCCATATGTCGGACCACAAGACTCATCTTAATACTTTTTAAAAGATTGAAATTATACAAAGCAATTACACAGAATTGCTTTTCTGATCACAGTGGAATAAAATTAGAAATCAAAAACACAAAGAAAACTGGAAAATTCACAAATATGTGGAGTTTAAAAACACAAGTTTTGACAACCAAACCTTGTGATTTCCAAGAAGAAATCACAAAGGAAATTAGAAAATATTTGAAACCAAAGAAAATGAAAATACAACACATAAAACTTACAGACAGTAGCAAAAGCAGTGCTAGTAGGGAAATTTATATCTACAAACACTTATGCTGAAAAAGAAGAAAGATCTCAAATCAACAGCCTAACATTACAATGTAAGGAACTAGAGAAAAAAAGACTGAAAAGAAAACACCCTAGAAAACAAGAAAGAAGCTAACCCAAAAGATGGCAGAAAGAAAAAATAATAAAGATTAAGGTAGCAATAAATAAAATAGAGAAAATAGTGACTCCTGGTCTCAAAACGATAGCATAAAATCAAGTTGGCTCTACTCCCCTCTGCTTGCCACCCAGAAAACAAAAAACAAATATACAATCCTGAGATTATCACCAGCAATAACACAAAACTAATATATGAGAATGAGACACATTCTCCAGGACCACAGGGAAGTGAAAATACTCCAAGTAAATAGTAAAAGAATCATACTTCTACATCTGTGACAACCCTTCCCCCATTCTGTGGAACCAAGCACAAGAAAAATTTCCCCCCAACTCATAGTTTCTATGCTGCGAAAAGTGAGATCAAGATGGACAACTAATTTTTCCCAACGTCTTAGGATGTTCCTAGCAAGGCAACTGTCCCTGCCTTAACCCATCACAAGTGCCAGAGGAGCAAGTGCCAGAGAAAGCAAAATGAGTCAAGGCAGCATAAGTCCCTCCTTAACCCATCACAAGTACCAGAGGAAGCATTGTAAGTGCCAGAGGAGAGAAATACCCCTGAAGACAGGCAGAGATAAAGGGGGGAGGTGGAACTACCAACCTCAGCTCCGACAACTCTCCTCTATAACTTGGCCAAAGGAGATGCCAAAACAGAGTAGCTATTCAACAACAACAAAGGTATGCAAAGTGTGTTCCAAAAGCCCCAGGGGCATGAACCCAGCCTTCCCACACTGCTGGGTTATTCCATTTCAGATCTCCCCCTTTTGGGTTGGGTAGCACTCTTGTAGTTCACTAGAGCCAAGACGAAGCTGGGGTTAAGGTGCCACCTAGAGCCAAAAGAAGCCAGTGATCTAGTGGTAAAGAATCTCTAAGAAAATATATCTAATAAAAACCAAAACAAGCCAGAGAGAGAAGCCTGGAATAAATAAATAATCCTTCAATGCAAAGACAAAGACATAAAAAGATGCAACAGCAAACAGGGACCTATGACCTCCCCAAATGAACAAAGCAAGGAACCAGTGACTAACCCTAATGAGAGAGTGATAATGTGAGCTCTTTGACAAAGAAATCAAAGTAGTAGTTTTAAGGAAACTGAGTGATCTCAAAGATGACACAGAAAAGCAATTCGGAAATTTATCAGGGAAATTTGACAAGGGGATTGAAATAATTTTTAAAATCAAACAGAAATCTTGGAACTGATAAATATATTTGTTGAACTGAAAAATTCATTAGAGGCTCTCAACAGCAGAATGGATCAAGCAAAGGAAAGAATCAGTGCGCCTGAAGACAGGCTATTAGAAAATACACAATCACAGGAGAAAACATGATGAAAAATATAAAGACCACTTACAAGATATAGAAAATCACCTCAAAAGACCAAATCTAAGAATTATTAGTGTTCAAGAGAGAGTTAAGCAAGAGCAAGGGGTAGAAAATTTATTTAAAGAAATAATCACAGAAAACTTTCCTAAACTTCAGGAAGGTATAAATATCCAAGTCTAGGAAAGTCAGAGAACACCAAACAGATTTGACCCAAACAAGACTACTCCAAGGCATATAATAGTCAAATTCTCAAAGGTCAAGGACAAAGAGAAGATCCAAAAGCAGCAAAAAAAGAAAAAGCAAATAACATGTAATGGGGCTCTAATTAATTTGGCAACAAATTTGTTAATGGAAATCATATAGGCCAGGAAGGAGGAAAGGACATTTTCAAACTTCTGGAAAACAAAACAAAACAAAACACACAGCTGTCATCTAAGAATGCTGATTGCAGCAAAGCTTTCCTTCAAATATGAAGGAGATATAAAGCTTTTCCCAGAAAAACAAAAGCTGAGAGAGTTCACTACCACCAGGCCCATCTTATAAGAAATGCTAAAGAGAATTCTTCAATTTGGAAGAAAAAAACACCAATGTGCAAAAAGAAAACATTTGAATGTATAAAACCCACTGGTAAAATTAAGTACACATGCAAACCCAGAATATTATAATACTATAAATGTAGTGCACAATTCATTCATAACTCTAGTATAAAGCCCAAAAGACAAATATATAAAAAACAATAACAGCTACAGCAACCTGGTAAGAGACAGGTAATATAAAAATATGTAAGTTGAGACAATTAAAAGTCAAAATGCAAGAGAGGGATGGAGTTAAAGTGCATTTTTTTGGTTTTGTTTTTTTCTTTGTTTCTATTCTTTTCATTGTGATGTAAGATAAGTTTTCATTGCTTTAAAATAACTCGTTACACCTACAAGATGTTTTATGTAAGCATCATTGTAACCACAGTGCAAAACCTATAATAGATTCACTAAAAATGAGAAGCAATGAATCAAAACATACTACCAGAGAAAATCATTTAACCACAAAGATAGGAAGAAATAAAGAAAGGATGAGAGGAGTTGCAAGACAACCAGAAAACAAGCAACAAAATGACAATAATAACACTGTATATAAATGAACTCAGTTCTCCAATTGAAAGCCATAAGGTGGCTGAATGGAAAAAGAAGCAAGACTAACTATATTCTACCTGCAAGAAACCCACTTCACCTACAAGAAACACACTGCCTGAAAGTGAAGGAGTGAAAAAACATATTCCATGCAACAGGAAACCAAAATGAGCAGGAGTGGCTATACTTGTATCGGATAAAATAGACTACAAATGAAAGACTGTGGGTAAGAGACAAAGAAGGTCACTATATAATGATCAAGGGGTCGATTCAGCAAGAGGATGTAACAATTATAAATATCTATGCACCCAACACCAGAGCTCCACTATATAAAGCAAACAGTAATAGATCTAAACGGGGAGATAGACTACATCACAATAATAGTTGGGAACTTCAACACTCCACTCTCAGTAATCCACAGAGAAAATCAACAAAGAAACAGCAGATCATCCACAGATCATCCACAGAAAAAATCAACAAAGAAACAGCAGAATTAAACTACACACTAGACCTAATAGGCCTAACTGACATTTACAGAAAATTCACCCACCTGCTGCAGAATACACATTCCTTTCATCAGCATATGGAACATTCTCCAGAATAGATCATATCTTAGGCCACAAAATTCTGATGAAAAAATTCAGAAAAGTAGTAATCACATCAAGCATCTTTTCTGATTACAATATAATAAAACAGACATCAATAACAAGAGGAACCTCAGAAACTACACAAACACATTGAAATTAAACAGCATGGTCCTGAATGACCAATAGGTCAATGAAGAAATTAAGAATGACATTTTTTAAGTCTTCAAACAAATAAACAGGGAAATAAAACATATCAAAATCTATGAGACACAGCAAAAGTAAATACTAACAGGGAAGTTTGTAGCAATACATGCCTATCTCAAAAAGTAGAAGGCCGGGCACAGTGACTCACACCCTGTAAGTCCTGAGCTTTGGGAAGCCAAGGCAGGAGGATTGCTTGAGGCCAGGAGTTCGAGACCAGCCTGGACAACATAGCAAGACCCCATCCTTATAAATTTTTTTTTAATTAGCTGAGCATGGTAGCATGTACCTGTGGTCCCAGCTAATCAGGAGGCAGAGGCAGGAAGATTACTTGAGCCCTGGAGTTTGAGGCTGCAGTGACTATGATCATGCCACTGCCCTCCAGCCTGGATGACAGAGTAAAACCTGATCTCAAAAAAAAAAAAAGGTAGAAAGACAGTATCTCAGTGGCATGCACCAAGGCCACGGAGCCCTGCCGCCTACCTGGGAAGCTGTAAGGGACAGCATGTGGTTCACATTTCGGAGCCCAAAGTAGGACACACAGCTCAGCCTCTTTGCCAGGATGATAAAGGACAATGGGAAGAAACCAAAATTGCAGGGCCGAAACAATTTCAGAGGCTTTAATAAAAACACAGACTTTGAAGTTAGGAATGAGGCAAGCTCCATAAGAGCCAAATCAAGACCCACAAATTGAATACATGGAAAGCGTGATAAATGGAGCCCCAATTAAAGAGCAACTTGGCTGTCTGCTGGAGCCTTCGTGGGTGGCAGTCTTCCTTCCCTCTCCCTCTCGAGACTCTATTCATTCACCCCTTCCCTCCCCCAGCATTCATGGACATGCTCTCACCATGATGGATGGCTCACATAGGCTCTGCCCTCAACAGAGCTCAGGCAATTCACAGAGCAAAAGCTTCTTTCCCTTGCAAAAGAGGAGTAGTAACACATTAATAATAATAAAATAATTCATTTTATCATGCAAAAAGCAATCACCAGCACCTACCCGTGCCAAACACCTTCTGAGCCCTTTCTGGCTCCCTCCTTTGTGACCTCCCCTTTGCCTCCTCTCTCATTGCTTCTCCTACCCAACCTGAGCTCAGGCCATCCCAAATTCCTCCAAGCACATGCTTTTCCTTATGCCTGCAATGCCCTCCCCTACTTTGTCTGTCTGAAAAACTCCCACCCACACTTCAAAACCTCACCTTGCAATCACCAGCCCCTGCCCCAGCCCCTTCAGCATCTTTCTATTTCTACACTTATGTTGTATTATACAGCATCTACCTGTCCCCACCAGACCAGGAGCTCCTTGACTCTGAGGACCGTGTCTTGTTCATCTCTGAATTCTCAGTGCCGAGCACAGTGCCTGGCACATGGTGGATACTCATTAAATGTACACTAATAAATGAATAGGAAACACAACGGTAAGATGTAGTTCCAGTTTGTGAGAAGAGGTATGATCCATATGCAAGTAACCACACCATAAGGAAAATGTAATGAAACCACAGATGAACTACCTAGACAACTATCAGATTTCAGAGGATAAGAGGATGTGGAGAAATAGGAACACTTTTACACTGTTGGTGGGACTGTAAACTAATTCAACCATTGTGGAAGTCAGTGTGGTGATTCCTCAGGGATCTAGAACTAGAAATACCATTTGACCCAGCCATCCCATTACTGGGTATATACCCAAAGGACTATAAATCATGCTGCTATAAAGGCACATGCACACGTATGTTTATTGCAGCACTATTCACAAAAGCAAAGACTTGGAACCAACCCAAATGTCCAACAATGATAGACTGGATTAAGAAAATGTGTCACATACACGCCATGGAATACTATGCAGCCATAAAAAATGATGAGTTCATGTCCTTTGTAGGGACATGGATGAAACTGGAAACCATCATTCTCAGTAAACTATCGCAAGGACAAAAAACCAAACACCGCATGTTCTCACTCATAGGTGGCAATTGAACAATGAGAACACATGGACACAAGAAGGGGAACATCACACTCCGGGGACTGTTGTGGGGTGGGGGGAGGGATAGCATTAGGAGATATACCTAACGCTAAATGACGAGTTAATGGGTGCAGCACACCAACATGGCATATGGATACATATGTAACAAACCTGCACATTGTGCACATGTACCCTAAAACTTAAAGTATAATAATAATAAAATAAAAATAAAAAAGAGAAACTATCTGAGCCTGGTGAGTAAGTGAAGGACACACATGAATAAAGCCATAAGAGTTGATGTAGAAGTTCCACAAGCAATTTTCTAGAACTCTCTGGGATGTTAGGGTCCCTGTTTGCCCTCTTGTATTCCTAGAGCAGGGAATGAACTTGACAGCGGGGGTGTGCACGTGCTTTCAGGCAGTCTGGTCATGCTGGAATTTAGGGAGAAGAAAGCCAGGTGTTGTGGGGAGAACGAAGGGACTAACTAGATATTGCAGAGCTTCTTTCCCCTCTGCTTGGTAAAGGGACTACCTAGCATTGCAGAGCTTCTTTCTCCCGCCCTGATGTTTTTTGCCTCCCTCATTCTTTCTGTTCAGGTGAAGCAGAGCAATTGGGCAGTTACAAGCTGACCCTTTGGAAACTGAATTCTGTCACAGATGGCCTGTGTCTGTATGTTATTTGAGGCTCAGATTCCTCCTCTGGAAGCAGGACATAAATGCCTACCTCAAAGATATTGTAGGAATGAAATGGAACAGGCATGTCCTATCTGTCAGGGTTCAGAGCAGGAAGCAGAAACCACGCTAGCCAGAAAGCGATTGAAGACGGAATTACACGCTCATGAAAGCATGTGGAGGAGTGGGCTGGAGGCTGGGCCCTGGGGAGTTACTCCTAGAATGCACAACACTGGTTTCCCATGCCACAGTCAGGAGCGTGGGGAATCAGAGGTCCCACCGCGAGAATGGTTAAGTTCCCAGCTATGAGGCTGCAGGCCAAATAATGGTCTCCCCTGACATGAACTCATGAGGGTGGGGAGGCCCAGGTGGAGGTGGGGCAGCTTCCCATAGAAAGGCCTGGATTGGGCGAAAGTGAGGACACACAGGCCTGCATCTGAGCCCCATGGATACCAGCCATTTAGGCAAGGACCAGATGAGACGAGGCGGACCTCTTGTGTAAATCAAGCTAAAAGCAATACTGAACAATTCAAACAAATCAGTAAGTCTAACAAGGTTCATTTCCCATGGATGACCTATCAAATGCTTTTATTATAATACCAAATTCTTTCTCTGCAACCATTGGTTGCCCTAAAAACATGCTTGATCATCTACTGAGCACTGCCCAGAGACTCCAAGAACAAGCTACATGAGACTTTGAGTGTTTCTGGAGGGCCTGTGTGTGGCAAGTGAGTGAAGCAACCAGGGAGATTTGGGCCCATTACAATTATTGAATATGATAAAAACCCACAGGGAAATGGTCTGGGGAGATCTTGGACTTTACGGCATTTTAGACATAATTTGTGATGGTCTAGAGTTTCCTGAGGCAATATTTTTCTACCTCATGAACCAAAGGAGTAGACATTTAAGACCCTGAACTGGAATTACCCCTCCACTGTGAAGCTGCCCCATGGCCCCTGCGAGCCCCTTATCCGTAGTGAGACTAGTCCTTGCTGGGGAAGGCGTTTGGCACAGAAGAAGCTGAAAACTGCCTCTGCCTTGCTCCCAACACTCACGACAACACTGTGCACATTCTGTTCAGGCCTGGATTCCAGGAAAACCGTTCAGGAAGGAACCACACGGATAAAGACCCTGTTCTTTTCATTCACATGGTACAGGGCAGCTCCTGAAAAACATGCAGAAAATTAATCTTCCTTTCTCCTTCCTTCTTTCCCGCCTTCATTTTGTCTTCTTTCCTCCCTTTCCTTCCTTCCATCACTCTCTCCCTTCTCCTTTCCTTCTTTTCTTCCTTACTTTCTCCATTTATTTTTTCAGCAAATATTTATTATGCACCTGCTATAACCCAGAAATGTTCCAGGTCCTGGGCGTAGAATAAGGCAAAAATCTATGTCCTTATTGAGCTTGCATTCTACTGTGGGTGACATGTCATAAACAAATATGGGACATCACACTGGGTAGTGATGAGTGATACAAAGAAACATGGAGCACAGTAACATGGATGGAGTGGGGCACAGAGACAGTCTTTTAGATGAGGGCATCAGGAAAGGCTTCCCTAAGGAGAAGGCAAGGCAGGGGGCAGCAGGTGCAAAGGCCCCAAGGCAGGGAAGTTTTGGCTAGGTTTGAGGAGCAGAAAGGTGGTCATTGTGGCTGCAACCAAGTGAGTGAGGGGAAGGGAATACGTAGCTGGGTTGGAGGGAAGCAAGGCAGGATCTTGCAGGACTTTATACTCCCTGACAAGGACTGCGCTTTTATTCAAGGGTAAGGAGCACTCTGGAGGTTATGAGCAAGGGAAGGAGATAATCTGACACTCATTTTAAAAAATCCATTCTGTATACATGCTAAAGTATTTAGGGGGAAGAGTACTCATGTCTGCAATTTACTTTGAAATGCATCAAAAAGTAAAATGGATTGAGGAACAGAGAGAGGAACAAAGAGATGGAGAGATCTATGATAAAACAAATGCCGTAAAATGTTCATAGTTGAATCTAGAGGTGGTATATAAATACTCCTTATAAAATTTGTTCTTTTCTGTGTGAAAATTTTCATAATAAAGTGTTAAAAAGACACTCACTCTGGCTGCTGCACGGGGACACACTGGAAGAGGACAGAGTGGGTACCGGGAGGTGCCTGTGGCCACAGGCTATGAGCTGTGGACAAAGTGAGTGGCCAGGGATGAGGGGACTCATGAAATTAAAGAGCCTCCTATTTAATGGGAAATTACAATGGGGAAAGACAACAGAAAGTCTGTTTGAAAGGGCATTTGGGCATCAAGGAGTGAGTGGAATCAGTTGTGAGCTGGGATATAGCTAACGTAGGTGTGTAGGTGCCTCTTCAACCTGCTGTGTGGCCTTGAGCAAATGACCTGATCTCTCTGAGCCTCCATTTCCTAGATAGTAAAATGAAGGTCCAGAATATACCATAAAGTGTTCTTTTCAATAGTATCCCTCACATAATTGTCCTAGGAGAAGGCTGGAAACATAGTAGATACTTAATAAATGTGGGTTCTCCTAAAAGGGGGCATGGAGAGCAGTTGAAAATAATTGGTGATATTAATAGCCACTTGAAACACAATCTCTGCTAGGTTAAAACAACAAAGATGACATTAATTCCACCAACATTAATTCCATATAATATCAATATTGTACTAAAACAAGGAAGGTGATCTGAAACTGCCATGATAAATTTTTTGTAATACAAAAATCCTTAAATAACACAGGAGACCTTAGTCAGGGAAGAAATAAAAGAAAATACATGAGGTTCCCCTTTAACCTCTGAGAGGACTCCTGGACATTTTCAAGCATAATGCATCAATCTGTATCCTCTAAGCCCGGCTTTCAGTCTATATAAACACACTTCGCTTCCAGTAGTCTTTCTATTACTGACGTTAATAAAAAGAAGGAACAAATTTCAATCCAAAGCTTACTGTCATAGCCTCAACACTTTGTGATCTCACTATTGACTTTCCTATGTCTTCAAACTTTTAAAT
Organism: Symphalangus syndactylus; assembly: GCF_028878055.3. Classification (NCBI taxonomy): domain Eukaryota; kingdom Metazoa; phylum Chordata; class Mammalia; order Primates; family Hylobatidae; genus Symphalangus; species Symphalangus syndactylus. The sequence continues at coordinate 94,946,476 of NC_072431.2, read as the reverse complement.
TTTGGCTAAACCCAAGAGTGAAAACTGCCAAAATGGTATAGACAAGACATCCTTTTATAAAGGTACTGGAAAGTCCCTATGATATGTCCAGTAAATTGAAATTTCTGTGCCAAACCAGCTTGAATCAATTGATTACTCCCAGCGAAAACATTCCCTCCAATTCTCTTTCTTTCTCTTTTCTCATTCCTTTAACTCTCCCTTCCCCCAAGTCCCCCTGGAATTGCCTCACTCTCCTGAAACCTCTGACTCAGCTGTATAAATAACAGGAAAAATAATTAGAAGTCAGGAGGTCAAATGCTCCAAATGCCCGTTTGACAATTTGCTCTTTTCCCACCAGTGCTTGGCGTCTTGGTTTCCTTGTGGGAGCAGTTTCTGTGAGTCTGAGTCACTCAGGTAGTGGAAAAATGGTCCAAGAGTGGCATTTTGAGCCTGGTAAGAATCCTGGTTCAAACTCCACACCGGGAGGAATGCTGTGAGTCAGGGCAGCTCATCTGCTTTGCTACACAGGTCAGGGAACAACAGAAGAATCCAGGAGGCTTCTGTTGCGTACTAACTGAGATGCTTGCCCCACCCAACCTTGGTGATTTAATGTTCAGGGAGTTTTGATGTGTTTGATGACTTTAAAACTCAATAATAATTGCAAGATTAATTATTGTTTAAGATACCAGGCCCAGCGTTTTATAAGATTAACTCATTTGATCATCACAATAACCCCATAAAGTAGACACTAGTATTGTCTGTCTTTTGTAGATGAAGAAACCAAGGCACAAAAGGCAAAGTGACTGGCCCAAGATCACAAAACCAGTGAGTGGGAGAGCTGGGAGTTGAACATGGGCAGGCCAGATGCTTCACCACTACATTATATCTTTTCAAACTCAATCCAGTCTCCTCTTCCAGTACTGGTCACCCCACATTAGTTCCATTAACATCCCCAAGGCCAAGCCTCATGGCTGGTGATAAAACTGCTTACCTGTCCAGACACGGTAGCTCACACCTGTAATCCTAGCACTTGGGGAGGCCTAGGAGAGTGGATCACTTGAGGCCAGGAGTTCAAGACCAGCCTGGCCAACATGGTGAAAACCCAGGGGTCTCTATTAAAAATACAAAAATTAGCCAGGCATGGTGGTGCATGCCTGTTATCCCAGCTATTTGGGAGGCTGAGGCATGAGAATCGCTTGAACTTGGGAGGCGGAGGTTGCAGTGAGCCAAGATCACACCACTGTTCTCCAGCCTGGGTGACAGAGCGAGGCTCTGTCTCAAAAACAAACAAACAAAAAAACAAGAACAAAAATTGCCTACCCTGTGATCAGTTACATCCTCTGACTTAAACAGGTGCTGAGCATTTCCTAGCAATATATAAAAATAAAATAATAAAAACAACAAATTTGAATCCTGCCAGAATTCTGACTTAAATGTCTATAGACACTGACAGACCTAGTCGGCCCCAATGAAGTCAGGAGGTCAAATGCTCCAAATGCCCCTTTGAAAATTTGCTCTTTTTTCACCAGTGCTTGGCGTCCTGGTTTCCTTGTGGGAGCAGTTTTTGTGAGTTTTGTGAGTCCAAGTCACTCAGATAGTGGAAAAAAACGAATGATCTAAGAGTGGCATTTTGGGCCTAGTAGGAATCCTGGTCTGAATTGAAGTCAGACCGTGGGAAAGACAGCAGAATCCCCTGAGCAAAACTTTATCAAAAGGGGCAAGGAATCTGATGCTGCAGCCCAGCCTAGCTTTGGGACCCCACAAGAGGAGTAAGTGAGATTCTGGGCACAAAATGACCCCAAATCCCTGACATATATATGCTGCTACTTAAGTGTCAGGTATATATCCTGGGATAAAAGAGTTGTGTCACTCGAGGGGGCTTGAAGAGTCTTGCTCTGCCCTCAGCTGATTTTAACGTCAAGGGAGGTGGGGGTAGGTGTGGGAGTGGGTGGTGCTCGCACTTCCAGGAGAGCAACTTGGATTCCATGTTCAGAACCTGAGGAGAGTTGCAGCTTTCTAGCACTGAAACTTGGGATGGCCTACCAGCTGCAACTGCTGGTCAGGTTTCCTTGACCCTGAACCTCAGAAAGCTCCAGTGGCCCAGCTCTTCCACCCTTGGGCAATGGTGTGGGCAGCAGGGTAGGGTTTGGCTCAGAGGGGCATCTCTGAGATACCCACAGGCCCATCTGTTTACCAGCCGTGGTAGCCAGCAATGACCAGAACTGATTCTCAGACGCATGCATGCACCCCTTGAGACTTTCCAGATAATACAGCTTAGGGAGGGAAATTCTTCCCAAGACTGAAATGCTTACAGATCAGTTGGTTGGAACTCATAGCCTTCAAGGGCCCGCTTAATGCAGCCGCCTCCATACTCACTGGCTCGTGAAGCCTGAGTAGTCAGGACATGGACATTTCAAAGCTGGGGCATTCTGACTTTGATATTAAGTGGGTGCTGAAAACATAAGGCAAAGTGTCCATGTCTCTGGATTATATCTCTGGTCAGTTTCAACCCCCACGATTGTCTGCATGATACAACATAAGACTGGCATTAAAAAGAGCTATGGGAAAGAATAAAAGTGCTACAAGCACCTGCTCTTCTCCTAGAGACCGCTCCAGGCATCTGTTCATGCCAGTATGCCTCAGCTCCATGACATTCTGGGCACCATTTAATTCTGTCTTTGGCTCTTGCTCCTTTTCCCCCTCCCTGGATGAATTATCTGTTTTTGGCTGTCTATTTCAGTTCAATACTATGCACCACCTGTTCCAGTGTTGCAACTATGGGGGAGACCTTCCTGGTTCTGCAGCCCAGTGGGCCCTCCCCATGCCTAGGCTCCCTCCTTGGAGAGAAGGAGAATAGAATACAAAGAGCCTGGGTCTTCAGCATTTTAGAACCATCTTCATGCATTGACCTGCGAATGCCAAAGCCTGCCCAGCCACCCCCTGCAACTGGCTGTGAAGCCACTAACTCTGGATGAAGCCTGGTGTGGGTCTAGCTTAATCACAGGGACCATCTCAAGGCATCTGACTGGTCTTCATGTGTTGCTTTCCACCTGCCCAAGCACCAGCTCACACAAGGCTCTTTCAAGGACATGATTTAATACCTCTGCTTTACAACAAAGCAAAATGAGATTCACAGAGTCCATACAGCAAGTCAGGAGCAGAGCCACTGGAGTTAGAATTCAGCTCTTAGCTGCTACAAACAACCATGCTTATTCCTCTGCTTGTTTCCCCTGGGATTCAGTGAATGAACTTGAACCAGGTCTAAGAAGATCACCGCCAAAAGGCTGTTTTCTACAGCATAACACACCTGGGAAGGGAAACCTAGAGAGCGGCATAGAATCTGCAAACCTGGCAGCCTGCAGATCTTCTCTCAAGTAGGAACCCTGAGGCAGAGGTGAAATCATTTTTATTTGATCCTTTAATGCTTTAGTTTAGCTTTGGCATCAATCATTCACCAATTTCCTTAAGCATTTTTGTCTCATATTTAATGAAATCATTTTCAATAACAATATCCCAGGATGTAGGATCTTGTGATGAGTCGCAAATATAACCCTGTGTTTTAAATCTTTATTAGCAGCATCACAAATTATTGGTTAATTTACCAGGTGAAGTAAATTAACATCAGCTTTTATCATATTACGATAAATTATAAATAACTTACAGCTAAATAAACTCTGTCCCTTGCCAAGCTCCAATAACTCTGTAGTAAAATGACTGTCAGACCTCAATAGCTACCAGCATTGAACTATCCGATGTTGCTGACACGCTTCCATGAGGGAAACCCAAAACTATGTCCATTTGACAAGGGGACCTCTCCTATTAAATAGCAAGATGACGAGATCAGGTGAGATCCACGTAGATCATCTTCTTTGCTCTGCAGACGGGTCTGTGCATTTGTCTCCCCCTTGGAGACAAGAAAACATCCACAAAGTGAATGTAAGGATTTGGAAATTGTATCAATAGTCATTTGTGCTGTATAAATCTTTTTTCTGCCATTCCCCTAAAGTCCTGGTAGGCATTTTCTTACCTTGATCTCAAACTTCTCCCTAAAGGGTAGCCAGCAGCTTTTAGGGTCCAACTTTTGGATCAAACATGAGCACCTACACAGGCACCTCTAGACTCCCTTCCTGACACACGGCATCACCACTTCATTTTAGGGAGTTGAGACTCCTAACGCCTGCAGGGCTAGTGTGAAAACCATGCTTCCACGCCCCTCAGCATCCTGGTACCAATTCCAGATTACTTGCATGGCAAAGCCTTTGAGGGTAAGTTTGGTGCTATTCCTGACAGTGAGGGATGCAGGATTTCAAAGTAGGCCTACCACCAGGGAAAGTGTTTATGAGTCCCCTTAGCTGAGTCTTCCTGTGGGTGTGGCTGTCCCTAGACTTTCATTCATAGGCCAGGTTATAGGGCCTAACGTGGAATCTTCTGGCGTTTGAATTACCATGTGCAGCCCATCCCTTGGTGCTGACGGCACTGTACCTTTGGGCTTTGGCCATGTGGCTGAGAGAAAACATACTGAGTTTCTACTATAAATTACGTACATGTTCCTCAGGACTCTGGCTCTAAATTCTAACCATCACGATCATCTTTAAAAAGTGTTTTTTATGTGTGTGAATTGGAAAGGCCAGGAATTTCCACAACAGTTCTGACTTTGAACTCTAATATATTTTTTAAATTAAACAAATTTAATTTTCTTTAAAGGATGAAAAGTCTCTGTTAAATCTAGATTTTAAAAAATTCTTATTTCACCATCTGTGATAGCTGTGTTACTTAGACCTTAGTTAATTTCCTACTTTTTTCTGTGTTTCTAGACAGTTGGTGAAAACATCTTCTCACTTTCTTACAAAATTATCTAATCACTGAAAAATCAATTTGTATCTTTTTTGGCAAATATCTTTTGGGCATGAGACATTTCAGTTGTAATTTTGCTATAGGTCAAAAAGCTTGGTATTCCTTCCTATTGCCTCATCCTTTTCTTAAAGTGAAACACGTTTCTTTTACTCTAAGAGAGGGATCATACAGACTTCAAATGGAGCTTGAAAGAACTCCATGAGATGTGTACACACTCCACCTACCAAAGACGTGGGCACATAATAGGTACTCCTGCCTTCAATATTTTCTGTAGCAAGAACATATTACCTAGTTGCTCTCAATTTCTGCTGAATCACCTGGGGATCTAGAAGGTGAAAACTGAGAGTCCTCGCAAAAAACTAAGACTGACAGTGGCCAATCCCCCATGAATAAAGTTACTGGGATTGGGACTGATAAGTGTGCAAACCAAGTACCCACTGGGTGTAGATGTGATACCACCCAAAGGGACAGAAATTCAATTCGAGGAAAACACATTCCACATGTTTGATGAAAAACACTGAATCTCGCTAGATTTCCCCATGATGAAGGGTGAGTGCATTTTAGAACAGACCATTATGGAAAAACATGAAACAAATATTTGAGACCAAGAAAAGAGAAACATTGCATTAACACTACGAGGAAGAGTGAACCTCTGAAAGGAATCTTCTGTCTGAACAAGAGGGCATTTTTCAGGGAGTGCTTGGCCTTCTTAATTGGATGTAAGAAAAGAGTATCCATGTGTATGAAACAGAAAGATAAATAAGGAAAAGACAGGCTGAGATAAAAAGACAACATGAAGATAACTATAAAGGGAGATGAAAAAGGCAATAGAAGAAAGAACAAAACCCAAAAAGACAATGAAAGAATTAAAATCCTCTTTGTGGGCAGCAGGGAGTAGATTAGAGCCTGCAAGAAACAGAACCAATATATGAAGGGTAAACTAGAGAAACTACCCCAGAATGCAGAGGCCCAGGAAAAACAGATGAAAGTGAAAAAAGATATGAGAAGTAAGGAGGACAGGAAATTGATAATCACCTATAAACATTATAAGTGTCTTTGAGGTACAAAAAATTAAAACATTTTAATTAATGATATAATTTTTAAAGACATTCCCTGGGGGAAAGAGGATGTTCCACTGTTCGGGATGAAAGAGTCTTCACTAGTCCAAAATCAATGAAAATAAGCCTATGTCTACGTATTTGTGGAAAAATATTTTAATTTCAATAACAAATTTTTTTGAAGTCCCACATACAGCTAAATTGCATGCAAAGGAGTAACACTTAAGCTGTCCTCAAGCAACTGTGCAATTCTGAGGACCAGAATACAAAATTACACTACAAATTTCCAAGCAGGAAAAGGGTGATGGAAAATGCAGACAAGGTGTCTTTCATGTGGGAAAGACATTCCAGTTATATAGCATCCATGTGTCCTTACAGAGCAAAATGATTGAAGGCATACACTAACAAAGAGAGCAATCAAATTAGCAACCTTAAAGCATTTTCCTTCACTCAACTGGGTGCAAGACTCAGGCAGTTATTTGGATTATGTGTTGCAGGTAGATTCTGCAAACTATTTGGTTGATGGAAAAGTAATTGTGGTTTTCATCATTACTTCAATGGCAAAAACTGCAATTACTTCTGCACCAATCTAATAGCATTAACTTGGCCCTGTTAAAGTTCCTGCTTCTTTCCAATAATAGAAAATGTATTTCTAACTCCACATTCTTCTCTTCGTGTAGAGGAAAACTCCTTGCATTTCATGACCATGGGTTCCATTCCATCACTTTCTAACAATGACAAAATGTTTTACACAGTTGGAATACTTTGTCAAGAGAACCATTCAAATAAATGCTTAAATGCAGCTTTGTGTAGCAGCATAGATGATCAATGCTTATTGTCCAAGAGCTGGAGTGATTTTGCATCTTTCAGAGTTATTTGTTTAATGAACTGAATCACTGGGCTTTCTAGTTAATAAAGATCAGGAACAGATATCCTCATCATATAATCTTCCTGCCAGAAATTGTGAATTTCCTTCATTAAGTGTGCTTGAAAATCAAATACACAATATAATCTTGACTGTGTTTAAAAATGGATAGAAAAAAAGCTGTCAAGACATATGCCAATAAATTAGCAGTGATTATCCATCAGTGATAAAAGATGGGAAATCTTTTGCTTCTTTTTTTACTTTCAGTACATTTTCTAAATGACATGCACAACGTACCTTTAGCTTTATAATCAAAAAGAAATAAGCTTTTAATAATTATTATTTGTAATGTATTTATTATCTAATTATAACAATGTGAAAAAATATGTAACTCAAAAGGATTAGCAATAAGTACACAGATGTGCTAACAGCAATGATATCTAGGTGGCAACATACAGGTTGAATTCATTTTCTTCCTGCTACATTTCCATATTTCAAAATTCTCAATACTAGCAATAAATAACAGAAATTCAACATATGGATTTTTTTTTCTTTCTCTATCCTGGTCAAGAATATCAAGAATGAAGACGATGTGGGTGAGCTGCACTTTTTGGGGTCTTCAAATGGGTCTTGCACTAGCAGCAGGAAAGCCACAGGCCTACCTTCCTCCACAAAGTCTGGATGGCTACTTATCCAATCAAGTGGCTCCCTCTCCCCGAGCCTTCCTTTGTGGTCAGGACAGTGTCCTGGGGTCTCCTGGCAACAATTTCACTGAGCATCCTTGAAGAATCCACAAGCCATGAGTACCTGACTCATAAGCCATAGACTCCCCAAGAGGGCCCGCTCCGCTCAGCCCCGGTGTGTGCCTCTCTCCTCCACCCAGGTCAGTGGGAGCTTGAGGAGGTGAGGGAGCCGGCCCTTGAGACCATCGCTGCAGCGTGTTTTCCTAAGCCAGGAAAAGCAGCCCCACTGACAGAAAAGTGAAATGTGAACTAAAAATAGAGTGGCGCTAGCCCAGGCCGTGGGGGTTGAGGCAGAAAATAGCAGACACAACAGAAGAGGTGGCTGAACTGAGGACAGACGTCTCCTCCTGCCCCCACATCTGTCTCCACCAGACCCTGTCTTCTGTGGCTTCTACCACTGCTTAGGGCGGACCTCAGAGCCCAGCAACGCTCTCTGTTTGTTCCAGAGCGCTGCTGGCAGCCCAAGACGATTCCAAAGGGCTGGTTCAAGAAAGAGAAGCCACTCCTTTCTGTGGCTCTTGCTGGCCCTAGGAGAAAGTCATTCTTACCTGGAGAATTGAAGAAGCCCTTGCCAAAACAGAACATTACCAGGGCAGGAAATGTCCAGTGGAGTTCCAGAAAAAATGCATTCCACAACTAAAATCCCAAATCTGCTCTTGCTGGCCCAGCGAGGCTTTCCAGGAAAGAAGTCCCATTGGGCTTTACTTGTACTATAAGCAGCAGACAGAATGGGAGCCAGTCTGGGATGAGACAGGCCACGCTTGAAAGCTTCATTTTCTACATCTGTACACATGGGTGCGTTGCTACCACCGCATTGTAGCGCTGTGCCCGCTGCAGACGCCCGTGACTTGCTTCCTGTGAACAGCAAACACGTCACTGAAATTTCAAGATATATCAGAAGGACCCAAATTATCCTTCGGGTGTTTGCTTTCTCTTTTAAAAAGTGTTCTGCAGACTGATACCGATAAGCTAAAGATGCATGTTGAAGCTCCTAAAAGAACTGCTTTTGGGGGTCTCAGCCAGAACCACTGCAGCAAAAACAATTCCGTTTTGGGAGTTTCAATTGAACAGGTGTAGGCAGAGCGAAGGGACCCCAAGCAGCTTATGAGGCAGCTCAGGACCAGCAATGGCAGAAGCCATGGTCAGCCCCAGCTCTGAAGGAACAGGAAGAAAATGCTGTTACCCATAATTTGTTACTGGTAAGGAGTAAGAAGCGAGTAGGGTTTCAAACTATTCAAATGCCTGCAGAGCACAGGCTCATCACCATCACACCATAGCACAGGAAGGCTAATGTGAGCAGGTGGCACAGGCTGCCCTGGCAGGCCACTCAGCCCAGATCCCTGTCTGCCCATCAGTGGTCCAGACTCCAGCCCTCTAGCTCTGTATAAACGTATCTAAAAGAAGCAAATCTATACACCTTGTTAAATCCTATATTGTCCCCATATAAATTCAACTTTCTCTAACTCAGGCCGCACTGATTTTCAACCTTGACTCAACAGTTTGGACCCACTCTATAGCTTAGTGATCTCAGAACCATTGTGAATTCTCTAACACTTCTGGCCTCAGGCATTTTGGATAAGGGCTGCTGCTTAGATTTTCATCATAAAACCTAGGAATGACTGGCTCCCGCCCCACTGCTCACTCCTCTTCCCCTCCAAGTTCCCAAGCGATGGAAACAAAATACCTGCTCTGTGATTATGGGGCAAGGTTTTGATATCCCTAATCCAGAGCTCTTTGGTAAAAGCTGAATTAGACCTTGACCCTGAGGCTTAGGCCCTTCATTCAGTTCCTGTTCTCTTGTCTTCTGATCGAAGATGAGTAGGCTGCAGGGTGACCCCATGTTGCCTTGGCCCCCAAGTCATATGGTCAGCAGAGGAGGAAACACAGAAAGACAATGTGGGTGGGCCACCCAGGGAATGCGGTGGGCTTACTATTACTATACGGGACAGGACCTAGAAAGTGTGGGAGCATGGTGCAGGGCGCTGACCCTTATAGCCACCAACCCCACCTCAAAGTCAATATGAGCCCACTAGGAACTCAGGTCTGAGACAAACCAGGTTAACATTTTTCCAGGAGATGGAGTTAGTATGGGGTGAAGTTTCACTGGGGTGAAATCTTGGTAAGACAGAATTAAAGTTCCCTTTAGAACAGTTCCCTCCAGAGGCACCTTGCTTGAGCTGTTTAAAGATACACATTTAATTTCTCCAGCAGAAAATAAATTCATCAGGAGAAAAGAAAAGCCATGTTCAATTCTGGACTAATCCTTTTTCCAAGTCACCAAAGGAGATGGCCCACTTCTCCATATGAAAATATACAATGTCTCACCTCCAAATGGCCCTTTACAATTTTTTAAAATCTTATCTTACTGTAGTAAGAACATTTAACATGAGATCTACCCCCTTAGCAAATCTGTGTTTTATAGGGTGTCATTGACCATAGGCACAATGTCATGCAGCAGGTCTTGAGAATGGATTTATCTTGCTTAACTAGAACTTTATGTCCATCAACTAGCAAACACTCCATTTCCCCCTGCCCGCAGCCCCTGGCCACCACCATCCTACTTTCTGCATCTATGAGTTTGGCCACTTTAGATACCTCATAGAAGTGGAATCATGCAGCACTTGCCCCTCTGTGTCTGGCTTCTTTCACTTAGCATAATGTCCTCCAGGTTCATTTAAGTTGTTGCGTATTGCAGAATTTCCTTCTTTTTTATTAAAAGCACTTCCAGGGAGGCAATTTTCCACTGCACCTCTGACCACCTGCTGTGAAGTAGGCATGGCCACCAGTGGGGAGTAACGGAGAGGGGAGTCAAGGTCTGCTTTCCAGGCCCTCTAAGCAGATGGCTGACCTCTGATCACCAGTTATAGTCTCTGAGCATCCGTTTCTTCTGTAAAATTAAGCAATTGTATTAAATGCCACTAAGGTCTCTTCTGCCTTTGAGTGCTTACAATCCTGTATGGATTAGATGATGCAGTGAAATGTGTCTAGGGGTGTGTGTCTATAGACATCCACATACGGATGTTTAAATTAATACATTTCCTCCCCAAGGTCTTTGACATTTAGGAAAAGAAGTTTGTTTAATGGTAGTTCCAACACTGAATTCCGTAAGTAAAAAGCATTATTTTCAGCATCTTCCTCTAGTATGCTTTTTTGTTTTCCTTAGAAAATGCCATAATATAAATGTTAAGATCATTATAGAAAAGGAATCCTTCCTGATGAGCTTGGGATCCTATAGTAATTATATTAACCCGGGCCTTTTATTGCTGGTTAATGAAATTCTTTTAAAATTGAACCAGCTTCAAGTAAACTGATTTGCATTGATTTGGTGATGTATAGAGCTCAAGCCACTCTATGTATAAGCAAATTAAAAGCCTGAAGCCTGTATAGTCAGGCTGCATAGTCTCTGGCTGGAAAATTGATCCCATGATTCCCTCTGGGGACACTTTGCTTTGGGGTTGGTGCTGTTTAAAGGGACACAGTCAATTTCTTTGGCAGGAAATAAATTAATTAGGAGAAAAGAAAAATCTTGTTCGATGCTGGACTAAACCTTTTCCCAAGTCACCAAAGACAATTTTTCTAATGGAAAAATCATCTTGGATTCCTTCTAAGTCCATCTCACAACCCCCAGAAGTGACACAACAAAGGTGAAGCTTCTGTTCTAACTGAGCATCTTCCCAAGCTGTTCTCACTGCACATCCCACATGGCTCCTGGGTGGTTGGAGGTCTTGGGTAGGCTGGCCCTCCCCATCCATCCACCTGACACACTGCAGCCTGGTGCTTTCTGTTCTCTCCTGCTTTCAGTGTCTCTTCTGCTCACGAGAATGGAGGGAGGACGAAGCAGAGAGCCTCACAAAAGCCAGGACCAGGAACTGAGGAAGTAAGAGTATCACAGGAAATGCTCATATCCTCACTCCCTACCCAGGAGCATGCTACATGCAGGAACAGGAAGGAGAATTAGATTCAGTCCCTGCCCATGAAAATCTTGTGGTCTGCTATGGACTGAATGTTTGTGTCACCCCAAAATGTATATGCTGAAATCCTGGCCCCAAAAATGATGGTATTAGGAGGTGAGCCTTTTGGGAGGTGGTCAGGTCATGAGGGTAGACCCCTCATGATGGAATGAGTGCCCTTAGGGAAGAGGCTCATGGGAGCCTGTTTGCCCCTTCTGCCCTGTGAGGTTGCAGTGAAAAGACGTCTGTCTATGAAGAAAGCAAGCCCTCGCCAGACACAGAATCACCAGCACCTTAATCTTGGATGTCCCAATCTCCAGAACTGTGAGAAATAAATTTCTGTTGTTTATAAGCCACCCAGTCTAAGGTATTTTGTTACAGCAGACCAAGCAGACTAAGACATAGTCCAACTTGGGAGACAGAAACATAACCAAAAATTACAATGTAGTGTAATGAAGGCCATAAGAGATACATGTTTTATTAGTCTGTTTCCATGCTGCTAATAAAAACATACCTAAGACTGGGTAATTAATAAAGGGAAGAGGTTTAATTGACTCACAGCTTCACTTGGCTAGGGAGGCCTCACAATCATGGCTGAAGGTGAACGAGGAGCAAAGTCACGTCTTACATGGTGGCAGGCAAGAGAGCTTGTGTAAGGGAACTCCCCTTTATAAAACTATCAGTTCTCATGAGACTTATTCACTATCACAAGAGCAGCATAGGAAAGACCCACCCATGTGATTCAATTACCTCCCACTGGGTCCCTCCCATGACACATGGGAATTACGGGGCTACAATTCAAGATGAGATTTGGGTGGGGACACAGCCAAACCATATTAAATGTCCAGTGTTCTATAAGAGCAGAGGAGAGAGCCAGAAAAGTCAGGGAACAGGGAAGTTTCAGAGAGGAGGCTACCTGGGGCAGGAAGTTTGGAAGGAAGACCAGGAATCTTCTGGTAGAGAAGAGGCAGGAGGAGTGTGAGCCAAGGGACCAGCAGGAAGGTGAGACCAGGGACACGAGGAAAGGGCCTGCTTCTCTGAGCTGTGGCCTGTTTGTGGTGCAGAGGAGAAATATATGAGGGACAGAGGCAGCCAGACATGAAAGTATATGCACTCCCTGCTAGGAGTTCATTGAGCATTCTGACCAGTATTGCCTCCTTTAAAGAGAACTCCATGGGTAGAAAGATTGGACAAAGGAAGGCCAGCAATAATTTTATTTATATAAATATTTGCTGGGTGCAGTGGCTCACACCTGTAATGCCACCACTTTGGGAGGCTGAGGCAGGAGATTTCTTGAGCCCAGAAGTTCAAGGCCAAACTGGGCAACATAATGAGACCTTCCTTCTCTAAAACGATTTTTTAAAAATTAGCCAGGCATGGTCATCCGTGCCTGTAGCCCTGGTTACTCGGGAGGCTGAGGTGGGAGGATCAGTTGAGCCCAGGGGGTCGAGGCTACAGTGAACTATGTATGATCATACCACTGCACTCCAGCCTGGGTGACAGAGCAAGACCAGGTCTCAAAAACAAACAAACAAATTAAATAAATACTAGCCTTTGTTTGTTGTGCATTTATTTACATACCCATCTCATTCTAAAAAGGCTGTGGAGTTTCCACCCATACCCCAGACAGGAAAGAATAGCGGCCTGAAATAAACCACAGCAGTGAAAATGAGGAGGAAGGACTGGATTCAACAGACGTCTCCAAGGTGGGTTTAATGGAACTTGGCACCCCGAAGTACAGGGCAAAGGAGAGGAAGGAGTCACGTCTGGCCCAATGGCTGGGGACAGCATGAACACCAAGAGAGGAAATATAGCAGTGGCACAGGACTTAGCGGAGGAGAAATAATAAAATATACACACATACAAAGAACAATGAGCTACACCTGGCATATACCAAGTCTGAGATTTCCATAGGTCAAGGTAGTCAGTGGGAAGGTGTGGCTGAGGAGACTCCTGGGTGTGGGGGAGTTTCTGCTCAGCGGGGCAATAGAAACCACGAATTAACGGGCCCAGGAAGATCTAGAGAAAGAAAAGAGGAAGGCTTGGGCTGTGACTCTGTGGACTGTCAGGAGTTTTAGGGCAGATGAGAAGCTGAAGAAGACCCACCCATGGAACCCAAGGTTGGAGGCGTCGGAGAACCCCTGAAAGAGAGGATTGATTGCCACAGAAGCCGCATAGGGAGTTTCCAGCAGGACTGGATGATCACAGAGACCAAATAGGATCCAGATCCAACCTGGACCATTTGTGGTCACCACTGCCCATGGACAGAGCTGTTTCAGTGAAACCGTGGATCAGAAGCCACACAGGAGAGAATGGAAAGGGGTGGGAGGTGAGGTGTTGCAGGCCACAAAGCAGGGCTGAGAGTCAAGGGGAGCTGCAGGGGAGGTGGGGCCTGCTAAGGACATTTGTAAAAGGCCATAGGTACATAGGTTAGCACAGAAAAATGATAAATGTTTGAGATTATGAATATGCTAATTACCCTGATTTCATCACTATACATTATATGCACTGTAACATCACAATGTACTCCACAAATGTGAACGATGATCATTTGTCCATTTCAAAAATGTTTAGAAAGAAAAAATTTTAAATGTGTTTTCAGATTTCTAAATTCCAATCCCTGGGCTGCCAGGGACTAGGTGAGTTTCCTTGGGAAAATCACCTGTGTTTTCTCAGCAAGATTCCACATTAATAGAGTGAGGGCAGTGCAGTACCTGCTTCCTTCGTTGTTTCAAGGGGTACATGAGACAACACACGGGAGTGCCTGTCTCTCAGGACGTGATGGACAAACGCCAGCCCTTGCTGCTATTACTAGCGAGAGGGCATTTAAGTATGTGTGCTGGTAAGGAGAATGAATTCCAGATTTCACCCACAGACAGGGAGAAAATGATAGAAGAAGATCTCAAAGGAGGTTGGCCAGACTGGGGTCTGTAGTTTGGGTTTGGGAGTCTTAAAAAAGAGGGGGTGGCAGTTTTCAATCGGTGAAGGGAGTGAATCTGCAGGAAAAAGAACATATTAGGGGAGTTCACGCCTGAGGGCTTTGTTCTCCCTGGTCAAGTCAATGCAGGCACATTTTGGACTTCAGAGCAAAGTCACCACTGGAGAACCTATGTGGCTGAAAAGCTGCCCCATGATGAGTCATGGGCCCCTCAGTCTACTATGGGGCTACTCCTGGCTCAGCTGCAGAAGAACCAGCTTGAGGCTTGCTCTAGAGTCCACAGCAGAAGTTAGAGCCTAAGTGCCCAGTCCACAGCTTTACAACCTTTTGATCTTCTCCTTTGTAAAGCTGCATTCATTCATTCCCTAATTCACTCACTCATTCAGTAGACACTTACTGAGTGCCTGCTCTGTGCCCCATACTCAAGGAACAAAAGTGCTTTTAAGAAGCTCACAGACTAGTAAGGAAGACTGACCAATGAACAAGTAATTAGTCATGAAAACCTGTTTCTAAATTAACATATGTAAGATCGGAAAGTGGAAGAGAAAAGCAAAGAAAGGCAAAGAAAAGGAAGGAAGAAAGAGAAGAGTTTTTTGTTTGTTTTTTTTTTTCAGGCAGAGTCTTGCTCTGTTGCCCAGGCTGGAGTGCAGTCTTGTCTCACTGCAACCTCCACCTCCCGGGTTTAACCAATTCTCATGCCTCAGCCCCCTGAGTAGCTGTGGTTACAGGCACCCACCACCACGCCCAGCTAATTTTTGTATTTTTAGTAGAGACGAGGTTTCATCATGTTGGCCAAGCTGGTCTCAAACTCCTGATCTCAGGTGATCCGCACACCTCAGCCTCCCAAAGTGCTGGGATTACAGGTGTGAGCCACCGTTTCTAGCCTGAAAAGAGTCTTACGTAGACTCTGGGGAAGGTCAGGCAGAAATCACAAGTTGAGCTTGTCTCTTGGTTCTAGCTGTTTGCAGCTAGTGAGCCAACAGTTTGATCTGTGGCCAGAAAGAGTAACAATAAGCATCAGTCCATGCATCAGCTAGCTTAGGTTCTATTATGCTGTGGTAATAACCACCCCGAAATCTCAGTGATGTAACACACTAGATTATTTCTAAGTCAAAGTTGCTATTTCCTCAAAGATCACACTTTTATGGACACTTTGTCCTTATTGACATGCCTAGATGAAAAGGATCAAGATGTGAAGGAGGAAAAGACATATTAGAAGTCAGCTGATCCAAGTGATGAAAGACAGCATGAAATACAATTAAAGCATCCTCAACATTTTCCTGTTAAAGCCAAATTGGGAGAGAATTGGCCTTATTTAATTAATTAGGACAAAGGTACATAATTTATTGAAAAAGAATCATAGATTGAGCTTTCACTGTCACTTTTCATGATTCCTGAGTTTAATACCTACTTTGTTCTCCATAGGATTAGAGAATGTTTTAAAATTTTATATAATTTTCTTAGGGAATTGTAATTGTTATCTTGCTTATATAGTGGATTTCCATGGGATTACTCCCTGAAATTATTTGCATATGATTATGTAGGGAAATTTAACCAACTAACCATATTTTAATGATTATTGTTTTGTAATACATAATTACATATTAAAATTTGGTGTAAAACATACGGTAAGTCTTGAAATAAAAACTTGAATCAGTTAGTCTGATCTAAATTCAATGAATTAATATTTTTTCTTTTACTGCCATTATATATCAACAATTTGGACTGCTAATGCAACTTTGGGAGGCTGAGGCAGGCAGATCACGAGGTCAGGAGTTTGAGACCAGCCTGACCAACATGGTGAAACCCCATCTCTACTAAAAATACAAAAATTAGCCAGGCGTAGTGGCGGGCACCTGTAATCCCAGCTACTTAGGAGGCTGAGGCAAGAGAATTGCTTGAACCCAGGAGGCAGAGGTTGCAGTGAGCCAAGAGCACACCACTGCACTCCAGCTTGAGCAACAGAGTGAGACTCCGTCTCAAAAAAAAAAAAAAATCGAATACATTCACAAATAAAACTTTAAAAATGTGCATGCATATATTGAAAGTTAATTTGACTTGGATTTAAAAGTTTATATATTTATCATTTAAAATGTAAAAAACAAAGTTAGTCCGGCCCATGCATCTGGCAGTTCCCTGTAAGCAGTGTCTCAAAGATGTTGGTGGTTTACATCTTGCGTCTCCATCATCTCAAAACATACTTCTACCGTCCCGAAGGCAGGGGAAGAAGACAGCCAGGGGATCTCTCAGGAGTTTCTTCTGACCTCAGCTTGGAAGGGACACCTGTCACTTCCACTCACAGTTGAATGATTGCAGCTAGACACATGGCCTTGCCCAACCTCAGAGGAGGCTGGGAAGTGTGGAGGGTATTTGTCAAGCATAAACGTCTCTGTCACAGCCCTCCTCTCCTTCCAACCCTGCCAGGCAAAGCTTTATACGGACCTTCCCTGTTTAAGAAAACTCTCATCTTCTCCATATAAATTCCCAGAGAAGTGCCCTGCTTAGGTTTATGCCTCACCAACTTTCTTTTGGCTTTAAACACATTGTCAAATTAATACATATAATTTGTATTAAAATCAGTGTTTGATTAAATATTGTATTGTCATATAATATAGTATTAATGATACAGCATTATGGCATGTATGTATTAGGATTGTGCAAAAGTGATTGCTGCCAATATTATTATATATGGTACAGTATTAATAATTAATACTGAATGAATATAATTCAATTATTAATATAAAATTTATATATAATTAAATAATTCATATATAATTAATATAAAAATTTAGACATACTATACTTCTGGAAAATGTCTGTCCTATTCATAAATTATTGCATTATACATGGGGAAAGCTCAGAGCAGAATCACAGAATTGGACCTAGAATTAAACTAGTTAAACCCTATAACTAATAAATTAATTCATTCAGTCCCCTCTTTAACCCTTGCTAACAAGCAATTCACTAACACCTGGTAAGATGCGATGCTAGAACTGGTGGAACTCAGAGAAAATTTTGAAGACAAATAAATTCATTTTTTGGATGAGGAGTAAAAAATGAGAGAATTTAAATGGCTTCCTGAGACCTTACAGAGTCACTGAGGCAGGCTGGAGCCACTGTTTCCAGCTCCTAGGCCACGGGGCTCCTCTCCAGCACCTGGAAAACCCTGTGTCAGAGCACGCTTGGTTGAAAAGGACAGCGTCATTCTCCATGCAAAGAGTGTTTTGAGTCTTGTATTTATATTCTACTCCAGGATATGTCTATTTTCTTTTAATAGAAAATGTATTAAATCAATTAAATTGGTCAGGCATGCTGGCTCACACCTGTAATCCCAGTGCTTTGGGAGGCCAAGGTGAGAGAATCACTTGAGGCCGGGAGTTCAAGACCAGCCTGGGTGACATAGCAAGACTCCCAACATTACAAAAAAAAAAAAAAAAAAAAAATCTAAACATTAGCCAGGCAGCGTGGTGCATGCCTGTAGTCCAAGAGGCTCTGTGGCAGAGGCAGGAGGATCGCTAGAGCCCAGGCGTTGGAGATTATGGTGAGCTATGTTCGTGCTGCTGCACTCTAGCCTGGGTGACACAGTGAGAAGTCTGTGTCTCTGAGTGACCCCATCTGGAAAAAAAAAAAATTAATGATCTAAGAAGAGCTGCATGCTATTAACTTCATGGCTGCTGGTGGCCCTAGCCCACCTATGTACTATGCACCAATAGTACTCCTGACCTCCTTGGAGAAGAAAATGTTAATCTCTGAATTAAAACATTCCTCAGATTAATCCAACAAATGTTACTTTATGTACTCAACAAATACTTCTTGAGTGCCTACTGTGTGCCAGCTGCTGCCCTGAGCACTTACTATCTATTATATTATCTTATTCACTCTGTACAGCAACCCTGTGAGGTATTATTTTCCCCATTTACAGATAAGGAAACATGTTCAAAGAAGTCAAACAAGTTGCCCCCAGTAAATGGGTGAGAACTGGAATTTGAATCCAGGTCTGGATTTCCAACCCCTATCTGAGTCAAAACTAACTTGTTTGCAAGTAATGTAGATCCAAAAAAAACTCAGCTCCTGTAACTGGGGGAGTTAAAGCTAGCCCCAGTGATACATCACCATGTTTTGACTCAGCTTCCCTCTGACCTCTCCGGCTGCAGATGGCTCCCTTTGTGTGGTGGGGACAATGGAGAAGGGGTTATGGGGGCCAAGGGAAACCCTCTCCCTTTACATTCTGAACATTCCCTGAAAATCACTAACGAGGCAAATTAACAGGAGAAAGGGCATACAGATTTACTTGGTCTTAGTTTTACATAACATGGGAGCCTTCAGAATGAAGACTCAAAGATACAGGGGAAATGGTTCATTTTTATGCTTAGGTTCAACAAAGTATGGACAGATGTGTGGAAATATGATTGGACAGAAAGGGTAGATCCAGTGCGAATAGACAGAGCCGGGAAACCCACAAGGCCTGCCTGTCTAGATTCTTCCTGGCCTCTCTGAGCACACATTCCCTCCTTCTGGATGTGGGGCAGGACCCTCTCTGGAATGGGGCCTTATGACCTACACTCAAACAAGGTAGATCAGATAATTTCTTTATGGCCAGTGCTGCACAGAAAAGCAGGGCAATGTTAGAGTAATACTTTTAGGTTTTGTGCCTGGCTTTGGGGCAAAGGAGTTCTGGTTTCTATTACCTGCCCTGGGGAAGGATTCTAGTTTCTGTGACTGTCCTTGAGAAGTAGTGAAACTAACAGACAAGAGAGCATGAGATGGTCAGAGAAAAACTCTTGCTTCGGAGGCTGCTGCTGAAGCCTTTATTTTGAGGTATTGTTTTCTGAGTCCCAACAGGGGCATAGCTCAATCTTACATCAAACCACCTCAACAGCCCAGTGGAAACTGAGAGGCCCGAAAGTCCACTGAATGATTCTGATTGGCCTGGGTCAGGCCAGGGCCCATCTCAGAACCAATCACCCCTGGGTCCAGGGGGTGGGATAACTGCACTTGTCCTACCCTGGTCACGTGCCCACCCCAATGGCTGGAGTAAGGGTGAGTGGAAATGCTTCTGGTCATCAGCATTGCAGGACCATGCAATCCAATTGAAGTGATTGTTGGCAGATGATAAAGCAACAACAATAGATGTCCTATCCAGCTGTCCTGAGACAACTGAAAAATAACACTCATGACAAAAAAAAATTATATTGATCTTCAACGGTCTTTCACTGCCCTTTGGTAGAAGCAGGAGAGATTATTCAGCATACACCCATGCCTCTGATTTTACAATCACAGTTTTTTTAGGTTTCCCCATGTAGCACAAGCAAAAGGGCAGGGAGTAAGGTGGGCGTCTCTCAGCACCGTCAACTGAGACCAGCCACTTACAGAGCTGAGCCCAGCTGCTGAAACTCCTGAGCTAATTTCCTTTGCAGGAAAACTGAAAGAAAGATTGCTTGATCCCCATAATCTCTCCAAAGAGTGTTGTCACTCAGGTGCCTACCCCTCCTCTTGATGCCCCTTGCTCTGGGTGTCCTTTTGTGGGGTGCTCAACCCAAATCCTGAATGTGCAGACAGAAGGAAGGTAGCAGTTTGGCACCACTGAAGTATGGGTTTCCAGGCCAAACTCCACACTTGCCAATAACTATTTACATTACAGAAGCAAAAGCACAAAGCCCGGGGCCTCTCAGGGCTGCGTGGCTGAAAAAGGGCCTTAATGAGCCCTGAGAATCCTGCTTTCCGAGCTGAACAAGTGGCTCAAGGTCAATATCGTCAGAATTTAGGGAGAAGACCTTGTTTTGACTGAAAGATCAAAGCAAGGGGCATTTTTGATCGGAATTGGCCAGACAAATATTTTAGCCTCCAATTTACTCTGATTATGCAGAACAGGTCTGAGAGGGTCACAGCCATTAGAAAGACGGTCACTCAGCCTGGCCAGGCTAGAGGGACAACAAGCCTTGTAGGAGAGTCCTGAGAGTGGAGAATGTTCCACTGGGTGGCCTGTGGGAAGTAACAGAGGCAGGCAAACACCCAGCCCACTAGCTGAGCTTGTGACATGGATGAGGAGGGGGTGCTGGGACTGGAAGGGGCCTCAGGACCTCTGTCGTCCCTTAGCCGTGCTGCAGCTACCTGCCACACAGCCAGTTAACAGCCAGATTGGAAGGACAATCAGGCCACGGGCTCCTACCGGGCCACTTGCACTTCTGCTGCTCCCTGCTGAAAATGCTCATAGTGGAACATAAAACCCACTGCACACTGCAAGCTCTAGGGAGACACTGACAAGAGCCTCAGGGCTGCCCCTGAGAAGCTGGTGTGAAGAGCCAGGAAAGACCTGGAGAGGCCGATAAGGAAGAATGGTCCTCCAAGGGGCAAATGCACCAGGAGCAAGGCTCCCCTGGACGAGGTGGATGGAGCATGTCCCTGGAAGATCCCCATGGGCACTGGATCCTGAGGCCGTCCTAGGAGAGCTTTCCTGACATGGCAAACATTGGCTGGACACTTACTCTGCAGCAGGCCCCAGGCTTTTACATGAAGTTATTTACAGAATTCTCATAACCACCCTGCAATGCTGTCTCAATTTTATAATAAGGCACCTGAGGATCAAAGCTATACAATAACCTGCTCAAGGCAAGCCAGCAACTACATAGCAGAAGCAGGATCAGAGCCCAGAACTGTCTGTCTTCAGCATCTTTGCAGAATCAAGCAGCTACTCTAACTTTCCTGTATAAACTATACCCAAAGAGTTGGTGCGTTTTAGAAGATTCCAGCTAATACATAAAAAAGAAATGACAGATTTAGAATAACAGGATTTCACCACTCTGCAACCCCTAATGAAGAAATAGTTGTAGGCAATTATCATCAATGACTGAAGAAACTATTAGGCATAAAAACTGATGGGGAACCGTACATTGGATGGATCAACCCTAATATCACAAAAGAAGAAACAACCAGATGCTTTCCACTGTAATACAGTGGGGAGGTGTGCACAACTACCAATCATCAGAAAATCAGACCTGGATCTAAACAAGCTGCTCAATCTACTGCCAGCTTATAAGGAAACACAGGGGACAAAAGAACATCTTAGACTACACCACAGTTGATAAATGGAAAAATCCAAAATATGAGCAATTCTTCATTTCAAAACGACCTGGCTCCTTTCCTCAAATAACTTGCTAGGAGGGAGAAAAGACAGAAGGAGCCACGTATAGATGAAAAGAAGCTTCAGAAACATCAACCAAATGAAATGTTGTTTAGATGCCAATTCAAACAAACCAACTAGATAAAAGCAATTTTTAGACAATGGGGGGATTTGCATACTGGCTGGATATTTGACGACACCAAATGTATTAGTTTTCCATCGACATCATAACAAATGGCCATAATTTTAGCAGCTTAAAACAGCACCCACTTGTTTTTGTTTTTTTTAGACGGAGTGTCACTCTGTTGCCCAGGCTGGAATGCAGTGGCACGGTCCCAGCTCACTGCAACCTCCGTCTCCAGGGTTCAAACGATTCTCCTGCATCAGTCTGTTGAGTAGCTGGGATTACAAGCACACCACCACCATGCCTGGCTAATTTTTGTATTTTGAGTACAGACAGGGTTTCACCATGTTGGTCAGGTTGGTCTCAAACTCCTGACCTCAAATGATCCGCCCTCCTCGGCCTCCCAAAGTGCTGGGATTACAGGCGTGAGCCACCAGTCCTGGCCACTGGCTTGTTATCTCACAGTGCTATAGGTCAGAAGTGCAGGCACAGCATGGCTCAGCAGCGCCTCTGCCTATAGCTTCACAAGGCCACAGTCAAGGCGTCAGCAGGGTTGTGTTTGCTTCTGAAAGCTCCAGGGGAGAATCATTTCGAGCCATTCAAGTTGTTGGCTGAATCCAGTTTCTGGTCGGTCTGAGTTGCCTGCTTCCTGGAACGCTTAGCTCTTCGAGGTCTCCTCTGGCTCTGAGCTCGGCCCCTCCGTCTCAGAGCGAGCAGCGACTCAGTAAACTTTCCCTGCACTCAGCATCCATCCAACTTCCCTCGTGCTGCACTTCTCTCCTGCCTTCCTCCTCTTCTTCCAGTTGGAGATAGGTGTCTGCTTTTAGGGGCTCGTAGATTGGGCCCGCCCAAATAACCCAGAATAATCTCCCTGTCTTTAGGTTCCCAATCTTCATTACAACTCCAGAGTCCCTCTTAGAAGGTATTTACAGTTTTCAGAGTATAAGCTGTGGACATCTTTGGGGGGTGGGTATTAGGAATATTTAGAGATGAAATGATAAATTAACTGAGATTTGCTTAAAATAACCCAAGATGAGGGCCAGAGAGAGTGGGTGAAGCATGTTAGCCCTATTTTGATCATTGTTAGCCTGAGTGGCAGCTTCATGAAGATACATTATTTATCTCCTCTGCTCTGAAATATGCATAAAATGATTTATAATTTATCAATAAGGTGGGAGCGCCTTCCATCACACCAGTGATCCTCAAACTTCAGGGGACACAGAATTACTAGAAAGCATATTAAACATGCAGATTCCTGGCCGGGCACGGTGGCTCAAGCTTGTAATCCCAGCACTTTGGGAGGCCGAGGCGGGCGGATCACGAGGTCAGGAGATCGAGACCATGGTGAAACCCCGTCTCTACTAAAAATACAAAAAGATTAGCCGGGCGTGGTGGCGGGCGCCTGTAGTCCCAGCTGCTGGGAGAGGCTGAGGCAGGAGAATGGCGTGAACCCGGAAGGCGGAGCTTGCAGTGAGCCGAGATTGCGCCACTGCACTCCAGCCTGGGCCACAGAGTGAGACTCCGTCTCAAAAAAAAAAAAAAAAAAAAAACAAAACATGCAGATTCCTGAGTCCTGTCCTGAGGATCTATCTGGGTTCAGCAGGTTTAGAATGGGATCCTGGGGATTCTGAGTGGCACTGACCAGGCCTTAAGAATCACTATATGATTATGGGAAGATTAATAAGAAAGCAATAAATATTAGGCACAGAAAAGTTAGAGAAGTTCAAAGAATAGACAGATTGGATCGACTGGAGAACACAAGGAAGGCTTCCTGAGAGGGATGATGTCTGACATAAGGACATCGAAGAATGGACTGAATTTAATAGCATGAGACTTGAAATTTTCTTTTAAACCCTAGAGGCAAGAAAAGGCAGGGCAGAGCTGAGACATACCAACTTGTCCAGCTTAGTTGAAGAATAAGATCAGGGAAAGGGAGGTGTACACAGTAGTGAAACTGAAGGTGGGGTCTTGCTTTGCAGAGTCCTCAATGCTGGGGTTTGTATGTAAGTCAGCAAGCAAAGGAACTATTGATGGAGTCTGCCAAGTGGAATGACATGTTTGCTGTTATGCATTTTAACTCAAATCCCCATTTCAGAATAAACCCCATTTGTTAATACCAACTTCTCTAACTTTGCTCAGAAAGTACTAGAAAGCTTGGACATGGCATGGCTAATAACATGTTTGCCAAAACCAAGACTAGCACTCAGAAAGCCGTGCACTTCTCTGTGCGGGCCTGCTGTGGGGTGGGGGTGGCTGAGCTTCAGTTCATTCCTTTCTCCTTCCTGCTTTTACAAACATACAGTGCGGAGTGATGTGCTCGCCTCCAAAGGGCAACAATCAAAGTGGCAAATGTATAACAGATCGTCACGGCTGCTTTAAATCCTAACCAAATAAACTTCTTATTTTTCTAAGTATTGACTAAGCATGGTGTGGTTCAGGCCACTGTTTGGAAAGGTGGACTCGGCTTCACATTTTTCCTTGTATATTTTGACATTTCTGAGAGTGGACAATGGTATTGAGAAGGTTGGATCTGTGTTATTCCTCTGGGTAATGGAGAATGTAAATTATTACTCTTTCTTCTCTTCTAAAAGTGCCTCTTATGTGTCCAAGGAGAATCTTAAAGTCCCAGCATGCAGGGCAACATTTTTGCCCTTGTGAACTCAGAGTTCAGTGTTAAACAGTTATGTTTGTTACAAGTAAATAAATGCAAGAGGGCAGTGGACACACACATGCATGCAGAGAAATACAAGCACACACACAGTTTTATCCAAATAGACAGGACCATATGTTTTTAATTGAATTGCATTGCATCTAAGACACTCCCGATTATAAGACATAGCATTAAACTATGATGTGGTATTGATTATAAAATGCACCATAATCTTAAGGATATTAAAATGTCAGTTGATGAAATATAGTATTTTTTTTTTTTTTGAGACGGAGTCTCACTCTGCTGCTCAGGCTGGAGTGCAGTGGCATGATCTCAGCTCACTGCAACCCCACCTCCCTGGTTCACGCCATTCTCCTGCCTCAGCCTCCCGAGTAGCTGGGGCTACAGGTGCCCACCACCATGCCCGGCTAATTTTTTGTATTTTTAGTAAAGACGGGGTTTCACCGTGTTAGCCAGGATGGTCTCGATCTCCTGACCTCGTGATCCACCTGCCTCGGCTTCCCAAAGTGCTGGGCTTACAGGTGTGAGCCACCACGCTCAGCCGAAATACAGTATTTTGTTAAAATTCTCCTCCAGAGCAGAGCTCAAATGACACTTTCCGTAAGTGCTGTTATTAGTCATCCGCATTCACAGGAACGAAGTTATCACCATTACCACAGCAAGGCACCTACCTCAAGTCACCCAGCAAGAACTGAAATAAAGAGCACTGAATGTGGAATTAGGAAGCCTTGGTCCAGATACCAGCCCTGCCACTTCCTACTGTGCAAACTTAAGCCAGGCTTGCAAACTCCCTGGGTTTCAATTTCCTTATCTGTTACATGGGGATAATGATATTTACCAAACAAGACTGTTGTAAGACTAAAATCACAAACCTACACAAATTTTCCTAGCCCCAAATCTGTCATATACCAAGTGATTACTAAATGTAGAATCCAAGTCCAAGTGCTCATGCCACACATAATTAATGTCATGTACTGTGGAGGATGCATAATGGAATAAACAATCAGCAAGGTAAGTCTTTACTGAGATCTTACCATGAGAACTTGCCCTTAGTTTCCCATTATGTAACATGATGGTTCTCAAACTTGAACATGGATCACGATCACCCAGAGGGTGATTGTTACATCACAGATCACCAGGCCCACTTCCAGAACTTCTGCCTCAATACATCTGAAGTGGGACCGGAGAATTTGCATTTCTAACCTCCCAGGTGATTCTGATGCTGCTGCTTCAGGTACCACACTTACGAGAACCACTGATGTCAAGTGTAGTCTCTGCCCCAAGGAGCTCTTAGTCTAATTGAGGAAATAAGGAAAAACTCACCAGATGTTCTAACAAACAGCAAAGCCCCCTCTCTCATTATGGGTTGATGGGTGGGACCCAGATGATGGCTGCAGGAGGGGTCCAGGGGACAGAGAGAGAATAGTGAAGGCTGGAGTTGCCAATTATGATAAGATTGGACAGGATCTTGAAGACTGGGCAGATTTTGTCCAGGAGGCAGCAGGGTGAATCCTGACACTGTTAGGATGCTGACTGGCTGGTGTCCATTGTGATTGGTCAGAGCCATGCCCATTAGGTAGTTTAGTTTGCTCCTTGATGGGCAGATATGGCAAGGGAGTCCAGGTAAAGGAACAAACACAGAGGAGGGAATGAGGGTTCTGGTTGGCAGGAAAACCGGCCTGATAGGGCAGAAGGCAGCACCAGGGAGAGGTGAAAGCAGCTGGGAGGGATATTAGGAGGTGATGTGGTTGGGACTAGGGTCCATAAAAACAGTCTGGAGAGAGTGGTGCAAGTAAGTGGCGTGCACATTCCAGGCACAATTAGTGTGTGTGTGGTGATGGAGATGAGGGAAGGTATTCATGGATGGCTTCCTGGAGGAGGTGATGTCTACACTGAGAATTGAAAGATGAGCAGAAGTGAGTTGATGAAGAACAGTGAGAGGGCTTGTATTTTATTCAGAGATAAGTGATTCTCAAAGGAAATAGAAACAATTTGATTGGCTTTTAAATGGTAGCATTTATTTTTGTTATTGCCTTTCGTAGTTTTTTTTTCTAAAATAGAAAAGCTTAAAAAATAAAACCAGGAGAATGTGGTATCAGCGACCAAGAGTGGAGCTTTATAAATCGGCAGGTCCATGTGCTGCTGAGCCTAAATGCTCCCCTATACATCTTCTCCATGCATCTGAGAAAGTAGGTGCATTGGGCAATGAAGGAGGAGTCAATGGTAACTTATGGCAAAAATCATCATTAAGGATAAAAGTGGCCATTACATAATGATGAAAGGAACAGTCCTGACAGCAAGATACAACAGTCCTGAACTGTATGATCATAATGATGTAGTTTTGGTTCACACAAGGCAAAAACTGAGAGAATTACAGAAAGAAAAATACCAAAATCCACAATCAGAGCAAAAGATGTTTAACACAGTTATTGAAGAAATATATAGAACACATGAACAAAAAATCAGCAAGTACACAGAAAATTTGAACATCCCAGTGAACAAGCTAGATATGTATAAACCATGTTAACAATCAGAGAATATATTTTCAGATATGCATAAAACATACATATCATGTGTCACATCATGTACCAGACTGCAAGGCAAGTCTCTCAAGGAATTTACAGTCTAGTAGAGAGATAAGTGACCCGTGGTCCACTTGACTTTGTGATCTGTTTCCTGATGAAATTTCAGGAACAAGAAACTAAAATCAATGAAATTGATTCACTCGCTGGTGTGGTGTCCTAGAGTGGCCTCCCTGGCCAAGCACTGGCCAGCCCTGCCTCCTCTTCCGGGCCACCTCCTGCTAGGGCTCGGTAGCTATCCCAGGGCTGGGTTCTGAACAGAGGCTGCCTCTGGGGAGGGGCTTGTAGGACTTCAAATGCTGGGCCCACAGAATAAAATACACTGAAGGAACAAAACAGTCACTGACCTGATGGAAAAGAATAAAAGCCTCCTCTCCTCGTCTCGGGCAGAAGGACGGTGAAAGAACATGCAAGCACAGTTGTGGATGTTGTGATTGCTGATTTAATTTTTTTTCTTTTTTTAATGGGGCCTGAATTGTTTCTCTTCCCTGACCTGACCTGTACAATAAGAGTTTGCTGACCACAGGTCTAAAGAGAAAAAGTTCTCAAACTTTTAAAATTACTTTCATGTGGTACTTTCACGTCTTGCAGGTGGAACACAGAAGGGAGGTATCTGGGCTAGGGCCTTCCCCAGCAGCAGAACTGTTTATTTTCCTTCCCCCGATGAAGTTGACCCTGGCTTCATCACTTCCTATTCTCCACAGTTGTTTAACTACTGCTCTTGTTACCATCAACATTTTCTCCTCTTAGACAAGATGCTCAAAATAAATGAGTTTTGGTACAATGACAAGAATCTGATATCTGTGGACATTTCTTCTCCTTGGGAACTTGCTGGTGACATGTGTCTGGCCGCGTCACTCACCAGCA
Source organism: Symphalangus syndactylus (assembly GCF_028878055.3). Lineage (NCBI taxonomy): Eukaryota > Metazoa > Chordata > Mammalia > Primates > Hylobatidae > Symphalangus > Symphalangus syndactylus. The sequence goes on along the minus strand of NC_072431.2, from coordinate 94,918,725 downwards.
TTGTTGTGATCCGTCAGCGTGGCCCTTGCTGCCATGGCAGCAGAGCAGAATAAGGCCCTGTCAGCCTGGGGGCCCCCAAATCCCATCCAGTAGCCTGTTGCATAATTCTGATGAAAATACATTTCACCAGATTCTGCATCAACACAGGTGATGTTGGCTGGCATTTGGCTTTTCTTTGCAAACCAGACCTGAGAATGGGCCATAGAGTTCCCCTTGATGCATCCATACCAACCAATAAGATGTGCTAATTCTCCATGACAGAGATACTGACTGGTGGGGATTGAGGAGCTAGTGGTTGGGTGCATGGCAAGGAGTGACACACAGTAACCTAGCCCCCATCATGTGCAATCCAAGAGTGCCTTGTGTCTAAGAGGTTGTACCTCTAGGGCCTTTAGGAAAGTCTCAGGATGTCAGCACCCTCATGAATGACTCATGATGTGCTCTGGTCAGCTGAAACATTAGAGATGATTTAGAGCTAGTGGGATGCATTTGTGGTTAGAGGGACCTCTTTAAGAGTCCAATTGCCAGCTTTCCTGGGGCTTTAAAACCTAGGGAGCTTGGACCAAGTCCAGGCCCTTTAAAAACTGTGGATGTGATTTTTTTTCTCCCCTTCCCCACCCCTTCCACTGTTCCCCTTGTGCTTCCCGGTCCCCCTGCCCTTGGGCCTTCACGGGTCGTCCCCATATGTTGTCCTCATAGCTACCCCAAGGGTAACTTAACACTATGGTAGACACCATTCATGGAGTACCATTAGCTGAACGTGGTGCCAGGAGTCTCACATACACACGAAATTTCTACATTTTTAATGTAGAAATTCTGCATTTTTAAAGATGAGGAAATTAGGTTACTTATCCCTAAACCACGGCAGTCCAGGTTGGGCCGATCACACCCTCACCCTCCATGTTGCACTGTGCATACGTCATCCTCCTTCTTGGCTTTTTCCTCCTCACCTATAAATGGAACTTCCTTCTTAGCTATGAATGTATCCACCTAAAGCAGTGGTTCTCAAAGTGTGGGCCCAGATCAACATCAACATCATCTAATAATAATAATACACATTATAAGACCCCATCCAAGAGTTCTACTGAATCAGAAATTGGGGGTGCAGCCCAGCAATTTGCGTTTTAACAAAATCCTGCAGAAGAGCTTGACATGTACCAAAGTTTGAGGACCACTGGGCTAAATTGTTCATACTGCTATGTAGCTGAGATTACCAAACTATGAAGCAGTTCTCTCTGGCTTATATGAGAAAATACCTAAGACCCTAGAAGATTATAATTGTCTGGATCTTCTGGCCATGTTTACAATGATTTTCCTTGGAATTTTGACTTTCAGATCGTACTCAGCCTCTCCTCATCAAGTTCAGCAGCACGAACTCAGGCAAGGACATGGGCCTCTTTTGGTCGACTGAGATGATCTGCCATTCTCAGCCACTGCCTAAAGTATTTTGTCACATCCATCTAGTGATTGAGGTTATTTCATTTGTATTGACTTTCTCACTGGTAAATTATTAAAAATACAGGAAAAAAACATCTCCAAGAAAAAGCTTGGATGGAGACAAAGTGAAATGGGGAGTGGGTGGGAGAGGGAGAAACGAAGAACTGGCTTTTTTAGGCAAATTTTAGGATGGGTTTTTATTTTATTTTGGTAAAATATACGTAACATATATAACATTTTAACTACTTTAAGGTACAGTTCAGTGGCATTAAATACATTTATGATATTGTGTAACTATTACCACCATCCATCTCTAGAACTTTTTTAGCTTGCAGAATTGAAACCGTACCCATTAAACAATAATTTCCCATTCCCCTTTTTCCAGCCCCTGGTAACTGCATTCTACCTTGTTTCTCTGAGTTTGACTACTTTAGATACCTAATATGGGTGGAATCAGGCAGTATTTGTCTTTCGTGACTGGCTCATTTCACTTAGCATAATGCCCTCAAGGTTCATCCATGTTGTAGTATATGTCAGAATTTCCTTCCTTTTTATGAATGTGTAATATTCTACTATATATGTCATATTTCATTTAGCCATTCATCCGTCAATGGACATTTGGGTTGTTCCCACCTTTTGGCTACTGTGAGTAGTGCTGCTATAATGTGGATGTACAAATATTTGCTCAAGTCCCTGCTTTTAATTTTTTGTAGATTTAAATATACCCAGAAGTGGAATTGCTAGATCATATGGTAATTCTCTAATTTTCTGAGGAACCATAGCTGCTGCTACACCATTTTACATTCACACCCAGCAATGCATCTGTATTAGTTAGGGCTCTGATTAATATATATATGTAGAGAGGGAGAGAGAGAGAGTGTGTGTGTGTGTTTGTGTGTCTGCATGTGTATAGAGACAATATACATATAAAGAGTATATATATATATACACATTATCTTTCTGTATGCATATATATGTAGATAGATAGATACATACATACATAAAGACAGAGAAAGAGATTTATTATAGGGAATTGGCTTACATGGTTATGGATGCTGAAAAGTCGCAAGATTTATAGTCAGCAAGCTGGAAACCCAGGAAAGGCAATGTGCCATATTTTGTAAGTTCCAGTCCAAAAGCCAGCAGGACATATAATAAAAGCCATTATAATAATAAATATAATAATAGAAGTCATTATTCAGACACACCCAGAATAATGTTTGCCCAAATATCTGGGGACCTCATGGCCAAGGCACGTTGACGCAGAAAATTAACCATCACACTCGTAATTTTCTATTGCTTTTTTTTTTTAAAATAATAGCCATCTAATGGGTGTGATGTTGAATAGTTTTTAAAGATGCTCCTCTCCACTTTTCAGGACCTAAAAGAAAAACATATTTGCTGGTGCCCCATTTTGTTTTTAAGTTCCAGTCCAAAAGCCAGGAGGATTAAGATCCAAGAAGAGCTGATGTTTCAATTCAAGTCCAAAGGCAAGAAAAGATCAATGCCCCAGCTCCAGGCCGTTCAGCAGGAGAAGTTCTCTCTTATCAGCTTTCGGTTCTCTTCAGATCTTCAGTTGATGGGATGAGATCCAGCCATATTATGAAGGACAATCTGCTTTATTCACTCTACTGATCCAAATGTTAATCACATCCAGAAACACTTCAGACACACCCAGAATCAAGTTTGCGTCTGGGGACCTCATGGCCCTGTCAAGTTGACACGGAAAATTAACCATAGGGCTTGTAATTTTCTGTTGCTTTTTTTTAAATAATAGCCATCTAATGAGTGTAATGTTGAATAGGTTTTTAAAGATGCTTCTCTCCACTTTTCATGACCTAAAATAAAAAAAATTTGCTAGTGCCTCATTTTGTTTCTTAGCATTTTAGACCTGAGAGTGCTTAAGAGATTGTCTAGCCTAGTAGTATTCAAAGCGTTTTAACAGCAGAACTCCTTTTTCCCCCCAAATTCAGTCTAAGTTGGAACTCTAAACTATAAAGAGATAAAAGTAGAGGTGCTCTAGTTAATCCAAAGGTGGGGACACAGCCCCATCCCTAGCCTCCTTCTCCACCCCCAAACCCTGCAGAGCTCAAGACCCTTCCCCACTGCCTGGGGCTCTGCAGAACTCAGCTTCAAAACCACTGATCCAGGTGCAGGTGACAAAACTGAGGTCCATGTCTATCCCTCACCAGACTACATGCTCTGTGAGAATGGGACAGCGTTTGTCTCATTTACTTCTACAACGTCAGCAGCAAGCACAGTGTTTGTTACACATAAGTGCTTCACATATCTGTGTATTAAATGTCTGGCTGAATAGATAAGACCATGGATTGTCTAAAATCTAATGCCAAAACTAATGCAAAATCCCATGTTTGCTGCCTCTCATTTAGGGATCTATCTATTCAAGAGGTTCTCAAACTTGGGTGTGAATCAGAATCATATGGAGGGCTTGTTAAAACACAAATTGCTAGGCCCCATCCCTAGAGTTTCTGTTTCAGTTAAGTCTGGGGTAGGGCCCCCAAATCTGCATTTCTAACAAGCTGCCAGGTGATGCTAATGATGCTGGTCCAGGAAGGATATTTTGAGAACCACTGGCCTAGAAGAAACATCTAGTGACCAGAACTACAATGACATCTACAGCCTGTTTTATTTTTATCTCAAAATTCAATGTGGCCCCCTCAAACTATAATTAGATGCTGCAAAAATTATCATCTTTGCAATAAAGTCTCAATGCACTTTGAGAACCACTACTCTATATCAAGCTGCCTCAAATTCTATATTTTAATTTACCCACATAAACCCAGGCAGACTTGCAGAGTTGGTCTTAAATTTGGCAATCTTCCCCCACTCTCATTTGCAATTAGATGGATTAAGAGCAAACCAGTTGAATTCATCCATCTTTCAGTGAACACCAGAATGCATCCCTGTGCAGATGTGAGGATATAAAGACCACAGGAACCAGTTCCTTCCCTTAGGAAACCTTATTCCTACCTTATCCAGATGCTTCTGGAATAAAGCCCCATCAGGAAAGGTGCACCCTGGTTGATATGAGCAAAGACTACAGAAGGGGAAGGGCCCAATTACCCTCTTGCATCCAGCTGGGTAGATGAGTACATGAGATGAGCTCTTTCCCAAGGTGAGTGGCCATGAAGGGGTGGTGGTCAGTACCAGCTGGAGTCCAAAGGCTAAAATCTCAGCAGCAATGTGATAGTCACTCGGAAACCATAGATTCCATTCACCGGGGAATCACTAACCACGGACATGTGGAAATAAGGGATAAATGCCAAGGATCTATTTCAATGTAGGTTTTCATTTCAGGATCATGGAGAAGGACATATCTGGGCTCATTCATGTGGATGCATTTGGAGTCAGGGGTGGCAATCTGTACAGGAGAACACAGATGAGAGAAGCCAGGAAGTGTGAGTGCAGGAATGTGGGGGCAGGCATGGTGAGACAGAAAGAACCCGGGGACACTGAGAAGAGGCAGCAGCTACCTGTGTGTGGCCCTGCATAGTTCCATCCTCCTATTTCTTCAAGAGAAAGCAGGAATCTAAATTTTTGTGTGAAATCTCCGAATTTCCTACTGAAGCTCAATTTTTTTTAACCTCTGCAGGCCAAATGGAATATTCAAAGGGCTGAACAACACCCCAAGGTCACCAATTTATAAGCTTCATTCTCAGCGAAAGGCACAGTCAAAGCGCATATTTAATAATTTCCACAAAAGAACACCCATGCAAATGAAGACAATGAATATGAGAAGGATCCCAGAGGTGAGGTTCATGACGGTTTGGGGAAGAAAAATATTCAGGAGAAAGAGGGGCTATTTGGCTGAGAACTGAAAAAATTATCTGCATAGCCTGTCCACATTAATCAAATTTGCCAGATAATTGCTAGCCCTACTCCACAGAGCCTGTTAAGCATTCACTTTCACAGCTGTATCCTAAATTTAGCTCTGACTTCTGATAACTGAGACACTACTTTGGGTTTATTTTCTGAGCTGCTTCTGGCGAGCACCCAAGGTTCTGACACCCTTTGGGGTTGTGAAAAGAGACCACCTGAGTTCTGTCACCCCAGGACTGGCTTCCACGCCTAATGCTTCAGAGCCCCACAGAGAATGTGAGTGGCAACACTTGCCTGTGGCTGGTGGAGATGCCAAGAACTGGCTCATCCAACTACACAGATGGTTTGGAGCACTGATGGTGTATTTACTCCATACTGTTAGTTCTAATTAATCCTCCGTAAGAAATTCTTATTTTATGGAAGAGGGGATCAGAACTCAAAAATGTTCAACAACTTGGCCAAGGCTACACAGTCAGGAAGTGGCACTGCTGGGATTTTTCCCTGGGTCTCCCGCAATTCTTCCCTACATCTCTACAGGCTGCTGCAGTGAAATAAATCTGAATTACCTCCTTACTGAAATGCTCTCAATAATTCTCTAGTAGGATGTATTGAAAACACAGCAAGATACAAAGTAAGGGCCTTATGGGCTGATAGGTTTAAATCTTGCAAACTTAAGCAAGTTACCTTATCACTTTGTTCCTCAGTCTTCTCACTTGTGGCGATTGTATCTATGCAGAAGATGACATAAAGAATATATTAGTAACATATAAAAGAATCTAGCCCTGTGCCTGGCACAGATAAGGCACCCAATAAATGGGATTTTCTTTTTCCAAATTTTGGGTGGATTGGGCAATTTCCACAAAATTGTGTTGAGCAAGCCACACACACACACACACACACACACACGCACCCCTTGTGATCCCTGGCCACTCGGAAGAGTTGCCAAAGGTGGGCAGCCTCTGCCCCACCCTTCTTTCACCCCAGAAAAGGACAGAAGCCCCAGCTTCTTGTCCCCACCCTCAGAAATCTTGTAGACATCACCTCCAGGAGTTTTATTCCACAGAATACCGTTTGATTTGGTATGAGCAGGTCCTGAGTTCATAAAATTCCGAGTTAAGCCAAGTTAACCAGATTTCTTCCTACAGAACTTCTCAGAGCTTTTTAACGTTTTATGATGATCCAAAGAGAGCATAGAGTCTACAGCTTTACCCAGAGTTACTTCACCTCTGCATCTCTGTTGAGGCTAGACCATGCCACCCATCAGGACATCCCACCAAGTGGACCTTTCCGGCCTCCCCTTATTTAAATGTCCCATGGCTTACCCTTCTGCATGAACAGTATCCACTAACATTTAGGCCAGTGAGGTTTGGAGCTATATTTCGCAGCCCCTGGCTCAAACTCCAGTAGAACTACCACGGGAGCTGAAAGACTTGGCAGCCGCTTCCGGAGAGAAGGCGATAATAGGGAAGTAGAGCCATCTACAGGCGATGTTTGGTACTGCACAACAAGAGCTACGAGGAGCGGGTGAGCAAAGGAACTGAAAGATGCATCACAGCACCTAGTAGAAATCGCTCTGCGCTCCCTTTATTTAACATAGAGATTTAGCAACGAGAGCAGGGTTTTCATGAGCAGACCTTCTATTTTTGTTTGGTGGGGGCGGGTGGAGAGACATGATCTTGACCATAATTTATAACATGTGTGAGGGAGAGAGGGGATTTAAAGTAGGTGTTTCCTCTGCAGGCTTGAATGGGCATTAAACAATACACAAAAGTGAGCCCATTTTCAGTGTCTCTTTATCAGCAACAGTTTTTTTAGCTGTAGGGGTTTTTTTTTTAAGAGGAAAACTAGGGGTGCTCAATGGTTTACAGGACATTCTACACAAAAAGTTTGGAAGCTCTTTATTAGAGCAACTAAAACTTCACAATGGTTTCCCAGATATGTATTTTGTGTAGTATTGGAACAATAGGTCTTTCTCCAAAAAAAGTTAGGGCAATAGCATTTATGTCATAAGAACTCTGTCTGTTGGACCACATTTTGTGATAAAAAGCAAAATGAGAAGCACGTTAATGTGCTTAGTAACAGATGTGCACAGATGTGTTCATGTTGATGAGAAGTCTCTCACAGAGCTCTCAGCGGTGAGGGAGATGAGCAATGTGCTGGGGCAGATCCCTCCCGGCTCCTCTTGTTGCAAGGAATGAGGAGCCTGCCTTCACCCAACATCCAACACTATTCACCAGAGGCCTGGTACATACCAGACACTATGATACATGCGTGGTGAGGATGACAAACCTATCCCCTGTTCCCAGCAACCCACAAGAGTGGGAGCAGCATTTCCAAGTATGAAAAATCTCAGAGATCATCTTATGAGGAATTCTGATTAAGAGGTTGTCTTAGTCCATTTTCTGTTGCTTATAACTGAATGCCTGAAACTGGAGAATTTATAAGGAAAAGAAATGTATTTCTTACAGTTGTGGAAGCTGAGGATTCTCAGATTGAGGGGCCTCATCTGGCAAGTCTTCTTGCTGATGGGGACTCTCTGAAGAATCCCCGGATGGTGCCAGCTATTACATGCTGGGGGGCAGAGCATGCTAATGTGCTAAATCAGGCCTCTCTTCCTCTCGTTGTAAAGCCACTAGTTCTCCTCCCGTGATAACCCATTAATCCATTAACCCATTAATTCATTAACCCATGAATGGATTAATCCACTCATGACCCAATTGCCTCTTAAATGTCCCACCTCTCAATACTGCCCCACTGGGAACTGAGTTTCAACATGAGTTTTGGAAGGCAGAAACATTCCATCCGTAACAGAGGTCTTTCCAGATTTAAAGTTGAATTTTCCAACATGAAGCAAAGGGGCCTGTTGCCTTCTGTTATGAGGGATAGTTGTGCCCAAAGTAGTTATCATTTGTCTTTTCCAACAACTCAGCAGAAGGTGGGATCAATGCCTTCTGAACACTTCCCATCTGAGAATATTTGTAGAGAAATTTAGTCTATTTCTATAAGAACATTTTCTCTAAGCCATTTGTGCATTTAAGACAAACTTCAATTATCTTGATGATTGATAGTTTGTAATTAAATAAGTTAATAAAGGTTGTAGTATTATCTGGAAATCCAAATATGAAGAACCTCAAAATGGTGCTTATCATTTGGAAGGCTCTTAACCCGTTCTATGCCTTGTTTTGTTTTCTTTCTTCTTTTACATTTTTTGTGTTCCCACTAGGACATATTTTATTTTTCTGTATAAGTTATCTTAAATCCTTTATAGAATAAGTAAATAAAATATATGTTTTAATATTAAAACCTATTGTCAAAAGAGGGGCTTACTTGTATTATCTTAACTTGGATCATCTAGCTGAAGAATCTACAGAAAAATCTTGAATTCCAGCATTCTCATGTGACCAGATCAATGGTAACACAGATACAGCCAAATAAAAGCTGGAAAGAACATTCGAATCCCAAAACCTCAAAGCACCACTTATTCCTGTAGTTGTGGAAAAGCAACATGGCTCCTAATGTCAAAAGCCATAAAACTCACAAGATGACTTTGGCTGTAAAACAAGACAATTACAGAGGACAAGACACTTTCTGGAGAAAAACTTTCAAGTCTAAATATCTTTTACCATTCATAAATGGAAGTCAGAAGAGTGGTCACCTTGGAGCTGGGGTGATAGATCGGAAAGGGGCATGAGAAAAACTTCTGGAATGCTCAGCTGTCCTATGTCTCAATCTGAGTGGTGGTTGCACAAGTGATGACTTAGTTTACAATCCATTACTTAAGACTAGCACAACTGACATACTTTTACTATATCTTGATTAAATTTATAATAATTAGATTTACTGTGTTATACCTTAATTCAATTAAACGTGCTTTACTATGTTATACCTTAATATGTATTAAGTTAATACATATTTCTGTAGGATTTTAATTTCAGGAATCTTATTGAATCATAAGATAACCCAAAGAGAATTTTTAAAGGGATTAAATTTCATTCATTATATTCTACCTATACTCTATTTGCCAAAATAGGAAAATGAATACCTGTTTTTTAAAAGTGTCCACTGAGACTAAGGATTAAAACCAAAGCGTGTCCTGCTTGGAAAGAATCAGCACATCTTACCCCAAGTGAGGATCCCTCGCAGACAGCCTAAGACTCTGCTCCCAGATGAGCCCCCCGGGCTGGACACGGAGCCGCAGAGAGTTGGGCTATTGGGGGGTCTCCTCAGGAAGGAGTGGGAGCAGCTGGAGCCACAGGAGCAGCAGGTGCCCTGACAGCCCTACATCAGAGCTTTGCGTTTAGAAACTCCAGGAAGTCCTTGCTGCACTCGGGAATCTTCCCCTCGCCCCCAACGCCCACAAAGGGCCAGACAGCTTAGAGGGAGAGAAGTGCCCCTCCAAAGGCTCACCAAAATGTGCAGCTGTCTGTTCTTTACTGCTGTCCTGTGAGCCCTTAAGGCATTTCAACAATGAACATCTTGATTTTCTGTGAATTTATGGAAGAAAATGTGTCTGAAACTGTACACAGTAGTATGCCCTTATCTGCAGGGAATAGTTCCAAGACCCCTGGTGAATGCCAGAAACTGCAGGCAGTACCCAACCCTATATATACTATGTATTTTTACTATACATGCTACCTGAGATAAACTTTAATTTATAAATTGGGCACAATATGAGATTAACAACCATAACTACTAATAAAATAGAACAATTATGACAACATGCTGTAATAAAAGTCATGTGAATGTGGTCTCCCTTCCTCTCTCTCTCTCAATGTCTTTCTGTACTGCATTCATCCTTCTTGTGGTGACGTGAGATGATACAGTGCCTATGGGATGACATGAAGTGAGGCGAATGACATAGGCATTGTGACATACCATTAGGTTACTACTGCCCTTCTGATGATACATCAGAAGAAGGATCACCTGCTTTGGGTGATCCCAGAGCACTGAGCCATGACGATGTAGATTGCTGGGCATCAGGAGCAGACAATGCTGATGTTTGGGGATCCTTGAGAGTTGACGGGTTTTGTTGTTTTTTGTTTTTTTGCCATAACCTGCTGGAAGAACATTACAATCAGTTGTTCTCTTTATTTTCAATTCATCGAAGTGTTGCTGCAGAGGTTGCAATCCTTCATTAAGAATATGAGCAATTTTAACACTGCATTCCATCCTAGGATCATATTCCATAATTTTGTCCTTTAATGTCTGTGTAATTTAAAACACTTCAGCAAATTTCAATTATGACCACATTGCTGGTTCTGCCTCAGTTTTTTCTTCATCTTTCTCTGCAGATGACTCAAAATTCATCCAATTCCTCATCTGTTAACACTTCTTGATGGCCTTCAATATCTTCTTCCACTTCAGCAAGCATGTCAGCAACCCTTCTCCACTAACTTGTTCTGCTGCACAAATGATTTTCCTAACTTCTCCATTGATCCCAGAGAAGCCTTTAAAATCATTCGTAACTTCACTCCATAAGTTCTTCCAGCAGGCATTTGCAATTTCTGGCTTTAATTCATCTGTTGCAGCTTTGATGAATGTTGTCCCATTAGCAATAGTGAATGGTTGCACTGCAGTATGTTTAGATTAACTTCTGCATCAATTGCTGATCAAATACAGTCATGCACCGATTAATGCTGTAGATAACATTCTGAGAAATGTGTCATAAGATGATTTCATCATTGAATGAACATCATAGAGTGCATTTACAGAGACCTGGATGGTAGAGCCTACTACACACCTAGGCTGTATGGTATAACCTATTGCTCCTAGGCTACAAACCTGTACCACGTTAATGTACTGAATACTATAGCCAATTGTAACACAATGATAAGTATGTGTGCACCTAAACATAGAAAAGTATAGTAAAAATAGGGCATAAAAGATAAAAAAAAATTGCACACCTGAAGAGGGCACTGATGATGAATGGAGGTTGCAGAACTGGAATTTGCTCCAGGTGAGTCAGTGAATGAGTGGTGGGTGAATGTACTACTGCAGACTTTATCAACACTGTGCCCTTATGCCACACTAAATTTATTTTAAAATTACTTTTATTTCTTCAATAGTATATTAACCTTAGCTTACTATAACTTTTTGACTTTATAAACTTTTAATTTTTCTAAATTTTTTCACTCTCATATTAACACTTAACTTAAAACACACATTGTACAGTTGTACAAAAATATTTTCTTATTTTATAAGATTTTTTCTTTTTTTTTTTTACTTTTTAATCTTTTTTGCTAAAAACTAACATACAAACACCTCCATGAGCCTAGGTAGGCCTACACAAGGTCAAGACTGTCAACATTGCTGTCTTCCACCTCCACATCTTGTCCAACTAGGTGGTCTTCAGGGGCAATAACACGCATGGAGTTGTCATCTCCTAGATGACAATGCATTCTTCTGGAATGGACCTATCTGAGGCTGTTTGCACTTAACTTTTTCTGAATAAGTAGAAGAGGCACACTCTAAAATAATGATAAAAGGTATAATAAAGACATAAATCAGTAACATGGTCACTTATTATCATTATCAAGTATTATGTACTGTGCATAGTTGCCTGTGCCTGACTTTTATGACTGGCAGCACAGTAGGTTTGCTTGCGCCAACAGCACTACAGCTTTGACGAATGTGAGTAACGCATTGCACCATGATGTTACCAAGGCTACAACCTCACCAAGCAATAGGAACTTTTCAGCTCCAGTATAATTTTATGGGACCACCATCAGGTATTTGCTTTACTGTTGATCGAAATGTCATCACATAGTACATGACTGTACCAGGCAGGTGTACTTGACCTTGACAAAATGAATGATGCCTTGGTCCGGGGGCTGAAGCAATGAGCTCGTATTTGGAGGTAAAATGCAACGTCGACATTTTCTTTTTCGTAGCAATCAGATTCAGGATGGCCAGGTGCATTGTCTATTCTTTTTTTTTTTTCTTTTTTTTGAGACAGAGTCTCACTCAGTTGCCCAGGCTGGAGTGCAGTGGCGTGATCTTGGCTCACTGAGAGCTCCGCCTCCCAGGTTCATGCCACTCTCCTGCCTTAGCCTCCCAAGTAGCTGGGACTACAGGCACCTGCCACCACGTCCAGCTAATTTTTTGTATTTTTAGTAGAGACAGGGTTTCATTGTGTTAGCCAGGATGGTCTCGATCTCCTGATCTCATGATCTGCCCCCCTCAGCCTCCCAAAGTGCTGGGATTACAGGCATGAGCCACCATGCCCGGCCACATTGTCTATTCTTAATAAGACTTTGAATTTCAACCCTGCCTCTTCCAAGTATTTTTTCACTTCTGGGATGAAGCATTGGTGAAACCATTTCCTAAACAAGATGGTCATCACCCACACTTTCTGATCATGTTGTCAGAACACGGGCAAATTATTTTTGGTTTTGTGTGTGTGTGTGTGCGTGTGTGTGTGTGTGTGTGTGTGTTTTGAGATGGAGTCTCACTCCATTGCCCAGGCTGGAGTGCAGTGGCACAATCCCAGCTCACTGCAACCTCCTCTTCCCAGGTTCAAGCGATTCTCCTGCCTCAGCCTCCCGAGTAGCTGGGACTACAGGCACGTGCCACCAAACCCATCTACTTTTTGTATTTTTAGTAGAGACAGGGTTTCACCATGTTGGCCAGGCTGGTCTTGAACTTCTGACCTCAGGTAATCCACCCACCTCGGCCTCCCAAAGTGCTGGAATTACAGGCGCGAGCCACCATGCCTAGCCTGGTTTTGTTTTTTGACAGCGTGTGTATTCTTCGTTCTGTACACTACACTTGGCTTTATCATATGCCCTCAGCGTTGCCACCTAATACCAGGGTCAATCTATCCTTCCATGTTTTATGGTCTTCGTGCCTCCGTTGCACTTTTACGAATGTAGGTTCTATGGGATATCTTCTCCCAGAAGAGCCCAGTTTCATTGCAGTTGAAAACTTGCTGTAGATGATATCTTTTCTCCTTAATTAACTTCCAACTCTGCCAGAAATGTAGCAGCATCTTCTTCATCTGCAAATGCAGCAACTCCAGCAATTTTTATATTTTTCAGTCCAAACCTATTCCTGAATCTGTGTAATCATCTCTTACTTGCAGTAAATGGCTTGGCGTCACCTGTTTCAGCAAATCCCTTACTCAAGTCTTGGTATCAGCTCAATGCTTTCTGGTGCAACCTGTTGCCATCGATTGCAACATATTTCTCCTCAAGTCTTCCACCCACAAATGTAATGCCTTTTTCATCTTAACTAAGCACTTATCATGCACTGTGCCCATAACTTTGGCAGTTTGAGGTGCAACAGAAAAATTCGCACGAATTTCTTTTTCCCTCCTCACAATTTCATGGATAGATTTGTTCTTACCATAGATCTTAGTAATCTCAGCACAGGATTTCTTCCTTTCCTTATTAAGTTGAGAACTTTCACCTTTTTACTCAAAGAAAGCACTTTGCAACTTCTTTTTGGCATATCCGAATTGCCAGCATCAGGGAAGCCCTCCTTGCACTTGGAACTCCCCCGCCACACACAAAGGACCAGAGGGCTTAGAGGGAGAGAAGAGAGCTATTCTGGCACTTTGAGGCATTATTAAATGAAATAAGGATTATCTGAACACAGCACTGCAACACCTTGATGTTGACCTGACAGAAACTACTACTAAATGACTGCCAGGTGGGTGGCATCTACATTGTGGATGGACACCCTGGACAAAGGAGGATTTGTGTCCCAGTTAGGATAAAGCAAGACAGTATGGGACTTCACCACACTATCCAGAATGACACGAAATTTGAAACTTATGAATTGTTTATTTGGGGAATTTTCCATTTTGTATTGTCAGACTGAGATTCATGGGTAACTGAAACCATGGAAAACAAAACCTGACAGCAGTAAGAGAGGTTTCAATTCAAGTCAAATTAACGAGCATGCACTTAATGCCTTGGGCTGTGCAAAGTCCTGGACAAACTGAGACCCAAAAAAACACAGTTCCTGGGTACGGCCCAGTGCGGACTGCAGGCAGGGCAAATGAAGGATTACCTGTTGTGCTGGCCAGGTTACATTCTCAACTATTGCTTGATAAGACCTGAATGTTGTAGGACATCCTACCATATTCTAGCATAAAATATGATGAAGGCACTTAAAAAAAAAAAAAAACTCCTCAAAGTCCTGCCACCAGGGACAACCACTCTTAGCCTCTTTCTTGCTTACCCCTTCCAGACCTCCCTGTTCGGCCTGCATTCATTCATCATTGACCCTGTGCCTGGCACTCTGCTAAGGCTTTTTAATCTCACTGTATCCTCACCACAAACCTGGGTAGCAAGTACTATTAGAAAGAGTGGTATTGATATGGGCATTGACAGGAGTGTCAACCCGGTTTTCCAGGCAAGGAGACAGGGAGGTTTAAGAAAGGTCATTAACTTGCCCAGTAGCCCAGCTGGGAAGTGGCAGACACACTACCGGGACTTTCTGACTGCAAAGCCCAGCTCTTAGCCTCCTCAGAGGGTGAGTCCTATTCCCAGTTTCAGCTGGGCCTCCAGGTGACCTGGAGGAGCTTGGGTAGAGAGAAGCAGATGGTTAGGGCAGGAACTGAGTCTGGGTGGAGAAAACATTGACACTTTGTTAAGAAGTTTATGCTTCAGCTGGAAGGCAATGAAGTACCTTCTAAGATTCTTAAGCATCCAGAAAGATCCTGCTGGCAGCCATGGGGGTGGTTACGGGGCAGTGCCCTGCAACAGGGTGGGTGCTTCTGAGATAGTCCAGGTAGAGAAGCTTAGGGAGGGAGACCCAAGAAACCTGTCCTAAGTGGCATCACTGGGCTCCACAGCAGAATGGATGGATGTGAGAGATAAGGGAGAAAAAGAAATCAGTAAGAGCCCTAGACCAGGGTCCTACGTTCAGTGACCCAGGGGTTTCTGTTAATGATGACCTTTACCTGTACTAAGTGCTGTGCTAGGCCTGAGGGTGCAAAGACGAATTAAGCCTGAGTTCTTAACTGATTCACCTGACGTACTCTTGGATGTGCTCGTGACCAGCCCACCTCACACCGGGTTCCACTTGATGGAGAAGTGCAGGATGGTGAGGTCCCATGTGTACCTTCCAGGCTGACACAAACATGCCGTTTGAGGTGAAGGTCTGAAGTCGAAGACTTAGACAACAGTTGGTTTCTGATCATTCACAAAAATAGCTAGATGCTATAAAAAATTGTGGGGGAGGAAGAAAGAAACCATTTATTTCAATTTCTTTAATGCCATCAATATCAACTTTGAGTTTCCCTGTCCCAGATCTTGGTGTCATGCAGGGCCACATTCAATCATATTTTTTAAAGGGTTATTATTTTAAACTCATCCAGACTTGGGCTCTTTGTGTTATTAGAAAAAACAATCTCAGACATACCTTTGGCAGAATTGAATAGTAGTATTAATGCAATTAAATCTAACTGAATAAGATTTCATAGACCCTGATATTTTATACATAGTGACTTAGCCCCTCTGGAGTGGAGACTTCTGTAATGGGAGCAGCTTTCAGCTTCTGGAAATCTTTCAGTAGCATCAATCTACGTAGAGGGAATCTTGAGTCACACACTAGGTGAACGAGAATACTGCTTTCTCTGTTTCCCATCACTCCCCTTGACTTCTGACTCACAGTCCCATTCCTCCAGGGGTGGTGGACACTTAAACTCAGTCTTTCTGGGTGTTCAGCCTGCACCCCCCCAAGTGTGAGCCACAGGAGTCTCACTGGTACAGGTCACCGTGTGGTCCTTGACCACTGTCTGCAGTGCCTTGTCCATGCGGCATTTGGGTGTGGAATTTCCTCTGAGACTGCCTTTGGCCATGTCTGCCTGGACTCAGGGTCACAAACTAAAAACCCACACCTCCGATGCGGCCTGCAGGGGCATTTGTTCTTTTTTGGCCCACATGATGATTTTTTTTTTATTAAGATAGTTCACATTTTTTAAAAACCCAGATGTCCAGCTTCTTCTAAGACCTGTAGGATGTGCCAACCCTGGACCCACATATTCTTAGGGCACCGGTCAGTGGGGGCCGAGCATCAGGTGTCCCCATGAGAAAAGGCTGTGTTCCCCAGGCCGTCCTGTTCCTAGGATGCCCATGGACATCAACAGCCATGGTGACCCCTGCATCATTGCCCTGCACTTTTGTTTTTCTCATAGGAGAGAAATAGTTTCTGTACCTGTCATAGATTGGGTTCCCCTGAAGCCGACCTTGAGCGAGATTACATGCAGGAAGTTAAGTAGGAAGCGCTCACTGGGTCAACTCTTGAGAAAGGAGAAAGGAAGGTGCAGAACTGAGCAGAGAGAGAAGCTGTGCTACTATGCACAACTTCAACAACTTAACCACAGCCTCAGCCCACCCACGGAGAGCTGCGAAGCTACAGGGCCCTTTAGTTGTGGTGAAAGGATCCTGGGATTCATACTCTTGTACCCACCTGTCATTTGATGCAGCTGTCCCTGGAAAGGAGTGTGACCTTGAACCAGAAAGGTTTCTTCAGCTGACGGCAGTATCCGGCAGCACCCCCAGCAGCTGAGGAGTCCATCCTTCAGTGGGAAGGGAGATCTGGATGGTGAATAACAGCATCACCTGCAGCACCCTTGTGGGAAGAACCAGCAGGCGAGCAGGGGTGCTGCGGGCCCCTCTGCCCACTGATGCGAGGGTCCTGTAGGCATTTGGGTCAAGAAGCGTGGAAGGCAGACATTCTTCTTGGGGCTTCCACAAGAGCCCAGGGGAGCCGCCCTGGAGGTCTGCCCCCAGACTGCCACCGCCAATGCTGCAAGAAGCTTCCCACAAGACTCCTCGCCATCATCTTTCAGCCCCTCTGCTGTTCCCTAAGGACAGGGACTTTTAGAATACAAAAGTCTAAAAGAATTGCTGATCACTTCCCTCCCTGCCACAAATCTCCCTGAAACAATGGACACAGAGAGAGCTACTTGTTGGACTAGGAGGAAGGGAAATGAGAACAAGCAGGGAGATAAGGAAAACATAACTGAATGTTGTTGGCTCTCTGCTTCCCCAAACCCTGGCCAGGATTCACAAACCAAGCAGCAGGCAGGGCCTCACCCAACCCTACCAGCAGGACCATTCCCAGCCCCACTCCCCACTCCCTAGCTGAGTCCTGCAGCAGGGACTTTTTTCACTTTATTCTGAGAGCCCTGACTCCATAGGGGCCTGAAAAGCAGCAGCACTCTGGCCAAGACTCAGAGACATGAGGGGACGCCTTGCTCACATCAACGAAGAGGTTTGGCTCCCTCTTTCCTCCACCTGCTTCCTCCTCCTTACTCCTCCCCAGCCTCTGCCCTCTCCACATCATGCCTTATCCCACTCTGCTCTTTTCTTTACTAGGTCCTACTAGCATTGCATTATAATTAGGGGGTAAACCAGAGGCTTCACCTGCCAGGAGATGGGGGATCAAGAAGGCCAAGTCAAGGCCATTATGTGAAGTGAAATAAGCCAGGCACAGAAAGACAAATGTTCTCCACATATTCTCACTTACTTGTGGAAGCAAAAAATTAACACAATTGAACTCATGGATATAGACAGCAGAAGGATGGTGACCAGAGGCTGGGAAGGGTAGTGGGGAGTGGGGAGAAGGAAGTGGGGATGGTTAATGTGCCCAAAAATGTAGTTAGAGAGAATAATACCTGGTATTTGCTAACACAGTGGAATGATGATACTCAAAAATAATCTAACTGTACATTTTAAATAACTAAAAGAGTAAAATTGGATTGTTTGTAACAGAAAAGATAAATGCCTGAGGGAATGGACACCCCGTTTTCCCTTATGTGATTATTATGCATTACCTACCTGTATCAAAATATCTCATGTACCCCATAAATATATACACCAACTATGTACCCACACAAATTTTAAATTTAAAAGAAGGAAAATCAAGTCATCCTTCTTAGGGTTTGTGGCCAGTGTCCCCCTTCACTGCATTGTACCGCAGCTCCTTCTACCACTGTACCCTTGTAGCCGCAGTAGCCCGCGGGCTGATCTCAGCTGCCCCCTCTTAGTGCGCTTCCTGCCTGCACAGATCTAGTTGGCAGATTTGTAATTGTCTTTATCCACCCTTAGTGTATTAATGTGGGATATGGAGGGAAATACACGCCTGTGATTTATAGAAACTATGTATATAATAAAACAAAACAGAACAGCCTGATACCTATGTTGGGAAATATATCCCCAATTATCCAGCCACACCTAGACTATTATGTAGAGAAGACGGTGAGTGGTCGACCTGGGTGCTCTGCGTGGTGAAAGGGGGGTGCCCTTCCGTAAACCGGATCTCAGAAGCTTTTGTCCCTGTCAGAATCTCTTTCCAATGGCCACAATTATTATGAATTTTTGTAAACGAGTTTGTGTGAAATGAGCAAAAGCTCCATCCAGGAAATGCCAAGCATGGATGGTGGGTTTAAGGAAGAACAAGATGGGCACTTAGATGCTGCCGGGGGTTGCAGGAGGCAATCCAGCAAGTTCCAAGGTGCCTGAGATTCAGGTAAGTGAGGAGGGAGCACATCAGACACTTACGGAAGGTGGGAAGGTGGTAGGACCACATGTGCCCTTTTCCAAACCTGGAGAGAAAAAAGATGTCCCCCCTGCCTTCAGCAGCTCTGACTCTGGAACAAGAAGCACAGACACCTAGCACTGATTGCACACAGACTGGGAAGACGTGAGAGGAAAGTAGAGGGCATCATTGCAGCCCCAGGGAGGGGGAACAAATAGGATCTGGCAGGCGGGAGTGGGGATTTGCAGGATGATTTCTGGAGAAGACGACAAGTGCTATGGGCTCTAGAGGATGAAAAAGACTTCAAGCAGAGGACATCTCTTCATGGCTGGGGGCAGAGGGACAGCCATTCTGCCAAGGGCAATTCTCGGAATAACCACAGCCCATTCATCTCCCCTGTGCGGGGTGGAAGGAGGAATGGAAAGAAGGTGGATTGTGGAGAAGAGTCCTTCACAGGATTCTTCATTCTCCATCCTTCCCTAATATTGCCCCAGTAAAATATAACATGAGACCAGTTCTGGTAAAGGGAGCTGTTTTCTTCATCTGCAAACCCAAAGTCCAAGCACAATGCCTCCACTTGTCTTTGATATTCTGATAAAGATTGAATCTGCCAGGAAGGGCGATACCTGCCAGCTTCCCTTAGAAAATGAAGGCACAGACAGCTCATTAGGAAGACGAAATTATCTTGACTTAGTCAACTTCCGTTTCTCTCCAGTTCACCAAATTCGTATTAACTGTTATTGGGGAAACTAATTAACTTCTCTGCTCCTGGAATCAACTACTCATGCCACGTTGTTCATGCTGGGGGATAGAGAGTCAATTCAAGAAATATATTTTGATTACCTACTACGTGCCAGGCATTGTTAAAGACCTGGAGATTCAAAGACGGAAAGCACACTCATCAGACTACCGGAGTTGCAAAGAAGAGATCTGCATAGGCGACCTTCTGCAATGCAAGTGAGTTGCATAGATCATAAAAGCATGCATTTAGCGGGAGTTGCCCTAATACACACATAGTTACCCAGATCCCAGAATTCCTGAACCAGGACCTGCGATAGGCATTGCAGAGAAGCACTGCCTGCAGCTGCCTTCAGTGAGCCTCCTGCAGAACTCTGCCCACTACAAAGACTGGGCTGGGGCTAAAGGGATTTCTTGGGGGTATTCACTGTAAAATCCTTTCAGCTCCACCGTACGTTTGAAATTTTTCACTAAAAAAAAATGTGATAGAGAAAGAAGAAAGATCTGTTTTTTAAACCAGTGCTTCTTAGACTTTAATATGCCTATGAATCATCTGATGATGTTTTAAAACACTGATTCTGAATGGGGGAAAGGGCGCAGAATAGCCAGCTCCCAGGTTACTCCCAGTCCAGCAGCAGCACACTGCGAGGAGCAAGGCCAAACACAGCATGGTGACTGCGGTTAATAACAATGCATTGTATACTTAAAAATTGCTGAGAGAGTAGATTGCAAGTATTCTCACCACTAAAAAAGGAGTATGTGAGGCAATGCCTATGTTAATTAGCTTTATTAAGCCATTTCACAATGTATACATATTTTATTTTTTAGGTTACATTCTAGCTTCAGGAGGTACACATGCAGGTTTGTTACAAAGGTATATTGTGTGATGCTGAGGTTTGGAGTACGATTGATCCCATCACCCAGGTAGTGAGCATAGTATCCAATGGGTTGTTTTTCAACCCTTGCCTGCCCCCCATCTCCCCTGTTCTGTACTCCAGTGTCTGTTGTTCTCATCTTTATGTCCTTGTGATACGATTTGGCTCTGTGTCCCCACCCAAATCTCATCTCAAATTGTAATCCCCACGTGTCAGGAGAGGGGCCTGGTGGCAAGTGACTGAATCATGGTGGCAGACTTCCCCTTGCTGATCTCATGATAGTGAATGAGATTTCACAAGATCTGGTTGTTTGAAAGTGTGCGGCACTTCCCCCTTTGCGCTCTCTTTCTCCTGCCGCCACGTGAAGATGTGCTTGCTTTACTTTCATCCTCTGTCATGACTGTAAGTTTCCTGAGGCCTCCCAGTCATGCTCCCTGTTAAGTCTGTGGAACTGTGAGTCAATTAAACCTCTTTACTGGCCAGGTGCGGTGGCTCACTCCTGTAATCCCAGCACTTTGGGAGGATGAGGCAGGCAGATCACCTGAGGTCAGGAATTCAAGACTGGCCTGGCCAACATGGTGAAACCCCGTCTCTACTAAAAATACAAAAAAAATTAGCTAAGCTTGGTGATGGGCACCTGTAATCTCAGCTACTCAGGAAGCTGAGGCAGGAAAATCTCTTGAACCCAGGTGGCGGAGGCTGCAGTGAGCTGAGATCTTGCCATTGCACTCCAGCCTAGGCAAGAAGAGCGAAACTCTGTCTCAAAAACAAACAAACAAAAAAAACTTTTCTTCATAAATCACCCAGTCTCAGGTAATTCTTTGTAGCAGTGTGAGAACAGACTAATACACCATGTGTGCCCAATGTTTAGCTTATGAGCGAGAACATGCAGTATTTGGTTTTCTGTTTCTGCATTAGTTCACTTAGGATAATAGCCTCTAGCTGCATCCATGTTGCTACAAAGGACATGATTTTGTTCTTGTTTATGGCTGTATAGTATCCTATAGTGGACAATGTATACATATTTTAAAATATCAAGTGGTATACCATAAATATACACAATTTTTATTTTTATTGAAAAATAACTATTTTCTAAAAGGCCTAAAGTGCCACACTACAAAAAGGTGTGAGTGTGCTCCAACAGATCAGATCCATTGAGTATAATGGATACACTAGGTGAGGCTACCCTGAGTGGTGAGAAAGGGTGAAGAGCCCTTCCCAGGGGATGTGGAAAGCAAGGGGACCTGTGGCATTAAATACACGGTATTTGCAAGCAGAGATGGGGCTCCAAGGTGGGTCTCGCCACTGGCTATTCATTAAAACCCTCCAGGGTAGGTTAAAAATTATGGGCCCACTCCAGTGATTATGATTTAACAGGTCTCAGGTGCCTGGGCATAGAAAGTTTTGTTTTGCTTGTTTTTTGTTTGTTTGTTTTGAGATGGAGTTTCACTCTTGTCACCCAGGCTGGGATGCAGTGGCACTGTCTCGGCTCACTGCAAGCTCTGCCTCCCGGGTTCAAGCAATTCTCTTGCCTCAGCTTCCTAAGTAGCTGGGATCACAGGCGCATGCCACCATGACCGGCTAATTTTTTGTGTGTTTAGTAGAGATGGGTTTTCACAATGTTGGGTAGGCTGGTCTCGAACTCCTGACCTCAGGTGATCCACCTGCCTCGGCCTCCCAAAGTGCTGGGAATACAGGTGTCAGCACCACGCCCAGCCAGAAATTTTTAGAAAACCTTTCTGGATAATTCTAATGCACACCCAGGGTTGACAACAGGTGTCCTGCACTGATTCTCACCTGTGTGTTCCGAGCTGACAAGCTGAGACGCAGGTGGCCTTCGTGATGGGCTCTCTCCTTACTCTGCCTGTAAGGACTGAAGCTCAGCAGGGGTGAGAGTGATTTTCTTTACCCCACAGGGAGATTGGGCTGTGCAGCACCACCCCTAGTCATGCCATCACGCAGCGTGGAGCAGCCTTTCCTTTCATCACGCATTCTTACAGCTGGCAAGGAATTTGGGACCCACAAGGCAGTGGGCAGCCCAAACCAGGCTCACAGGGACCCTGTGACCTCTCTGCAGTCACTTTGCCAGGAAACAAACACACCAGGAGTGGGGTGAAGGCCCAGTACCTCCCAGACCAAGGCTCCCTCTAGGAAACCTGCGAGAACATACTTTTGACCATCTGGTGCAGATGTCCCCAGGCCCTCTCTAGGGGAACAAAGGATTCTGCGGCCTCCATCCACCTCACTAGAGCAGCGCTGAAGGGAGAAGGGGAAGGGAGCCGGGAGCTGCTTGATAAGCTCCTATATACCACATGCCTGGCCGGGAGCCGTCCCAAGTACCATCTCTTCTAATCCTCACAGCATATGGGGCACCATGTTCTTGAGTGGTGGGTCTGGTTGTGCCCATCTCCCCTGCTGTGCCCCCAAGGGGGCTCTCCAATGTAAGGGTAAACAGCCCAGGCAGGAAGCTGGGTTTCCATTTCTGTTTGGAGACACCACTGGGTGGGCCAAGCTCTGAGGCCCACCAAGGACTGACAGCACCAGCCAGGGGCTCCCCTCCAACCTCCACCCCAAGACACACAGGAGCTTGATTCTATTTCACCAACCAAGGGCTCCTCCTACCCAAATCCACGTTCTAGTTACAGATAGCAGGGTCCACTAGAGAGTCATGAATCACTCCTGTTATTTGCAGTTCTGAAACCAATCAGTCTAAAAGGTCAGCTATCCCCTGCATTGAGCACACTCTCATAGTTAGGCCAGAGCAACCTGGGAACTCTGGCCCTGGCCCTTTGACTTGCCGCAGTGACTGACTGTGTGCCAGTGGGAGATGGGACACAGAACAACCTTCTAGACAACAGGGTGCTGCTCCCAGTGGCTGCACGGCTCAAACTCATGACTGAAATCAGAAGAGAAGCCAAGTTGAGGACAAGAAAGCCTCCCTACTGCCAAGCCAAACACGACGCTGTGGCAGCTAAGGCCTCGGCAGCACCTTCCCAAACTGTGGAGAAGGAAGCAGAGCCGCTCTCTGCGGTGAGGTGTCAGACCCTCCCAGACCACCAAAGGAAAGTCTAGTGGATGGCACCTCCCCTGCACACCCCGGAGTAAGGGTGGGAACCGCTCATATCCTGGCATGAGTGAATGAGTGAGTGAATGAATGATACTCATTGATCTCTGCTCTAAACCAGGCACTGGGAAGGGGCATTTTACAGGCTGCCTCAGTAAATCCTCACTGCAAAGTAGATGTAGTCTGGCCCCAAATAAGGCCCAACGAGGCTGGCTAACCTGCCCAGGTCACGCCGATAAGGGGCACATGACGGCCCGGGACCTGCAGGATATGTGAAGGGCGCTGGGTCAAGTGAACCTCCAGAAGGCCAAGGTCATTTCCCCCAAGCCACCGCCTTCTGAACTGGAGGGTGAGACACACCTGGAAAACAAAGCCCACAGACACACCCAAACCTCGAAGGAGAAAGTGCGGACTGGGAAGCTGCTTTCAGGACCGCCCAGGCTAACTCTGGGCCCGCGGCAGGGCAGGACGGGGCGGGGTGGGGCGGGGGGGCGGAGCGGGGGGATAGGACTCGAGCACCCCCCGGGCAGAGCATTGCCAAGTGAGCCGCATCCCTGCCTGGAACGTATGAGAGGTGCGGGGTGTAGGGGAAGTGGGAGCACGCGGGGGATCTGGGGAGGGGGCAGACCGAAGGCTGAGACCACCTCGACAGACACCTATTGACCTTCACACCAAGGGCTGCTCCTTTTACTGATCGGGACTCAGCCTATAGCGCTGGACTGTCCCACGCGCCGCCAGTGCGGATCATCTAGGCACTGGCGCCACCTAGTGCTGGCAGCGCGGCAATGGCCCTTTTACCGACCGTGCGTCTATAGTGCAGCCTCACACAACCTCGGCGGAGTCCATGAGCCCTGGAGAGCAGAAGTGGTTTGTCTAAGGATAGGGCAGAAATGGGCCAGGAGCTCAGCCTCTTAATCACCAGTCCTGGGGCCCCTACGGAGCACCTTGGTTCTCAACTGTGTGTGGGCTGCAACGCAAAGGACAGGACCTTCCCAGACAAGAGCCACAGTTGCAGGCAGATGGTCCGCTCCCTCCCTCGGCCACCAGCTGTGCTCTCCTTTCACCTTATGAAAAATGTGTCCCTAGGTTACAATTGAAAAGAAAATAAAACTTCCTGCAGTATCAGAAATCACAAGCCCTAACTACACTTGACACAACTAAATAAGGTTTCAGCAGTAAGATGGTTCCCTGAGGCCTCCGCAAGTCTAACAATCTGCAAATCATGCACATCCCTGAAGTTCTCATTTCACCCTCTTTTACCCCTTATTCTGGAACAATGAAAGGGAAACACATGTGCATGTGTGCAATTATCATACAGGAATCTTTGCATATGTGCTAATTTGTAAGACAAGTGAATTGTCCACAAACGTTGGTCCTTTAGCAATCACTAATGACCAGTTGCCAACGGGGCCAACACATCGCTGAGCCGGTGTTCTGGAAGGTGGAAGCTCCCTGCTGATGCCATGCGGCCCTCTCCTACAAAGAGGACCATCAGGCAACCATCCACCCAAGCCTAGGCTCTCAGAACGTGCCTTAGAAGTCACTGCCTGACAGCCATCCTTTCCATAGGAAGGTGAACTGCGATTCCAATCAGTCAGCACATACTCGCTCCGTGGGAGCAGACAGCTTGAATCCAGGCAGAGGAACAAACTTTTGCTGCGCTGTGGTTCTCTGTTGAGGCTAGAGAGACTGGAATGCTCTTTCCCTAGATTTGCCCTCAATCTTCAAGGCCAGCTCCTCTAAGACATCTTCCCTGGCTCACCCCTGCCCAGCATGGTGGCCACCCCCAACCTCTCCTTCCTCCCACAGCACCTTGTAGTGAAATTCAAACAAATAAAGCTTTCTGCTCAAACCTTCGCATGGCTTTCATTGCTCTGAGGACAGAAACCAAAGCCACCCCCTCGGCCCTTCCTGGTCTGGTCTTGCCTCCCAGCCCCTCCCTCACTCCACGGCTGCTTTGCTTCTGCTCTCCAGCCCACCCACCTCCGCTCGGACCCTCGGTTTCACCTCCAAAGAGTCTAATACACTCTGAGCCCTCAGCCTGAAGTGCTCTTCCCTCCTCTGTCCGCCTGGTCACGTCTCCTTGGGGAAGCCCTCGCGACCTCCTTAAAGGGCCAGATCACCCTGTTAGAGGTTATTTGGGCACCTTCATGGCACATGTTCATGTTCCTACTTGGCCAACATCAGCCCTGCCAGGGTTGAACATTCCAGGCTGGGTTTTGTTCATCTTCTATCCCACAGTTGCCGTGGCATTCCACAGGAATAATGATGACAATAGCCATGTTTATTGGGTACCTGCTCTGAGCTGAACCTTGTGGAAGTGCTTTAACCATGTCCTCTCCCTCATCTCAGAGCAACTGTAGAAGGGAGATCACCCACATTTCACAAAGGAAGACAAGGAGGATGAGTCGGTTGCTCACAGCTGTGAAGAAGTGGGGCTGAGATTTGAACCCAGGGATTTCTGATGGCAAAGCCTGTACTCCTAGCTACTACTCTATATACCCCGCCTGTCCATTATAGCGCCTCCCTCACCCGTACACTGTACTTACATCACCTCCCTCCAGGGAGCTCCCACCAGACAGAGCCCCTCACACCCTCTGCCCCATCCCCCACACTCTGCACATAACTCAGTGGCTGACATGGTGGAGATACAGTAAATGTCTGTTTGTTGAAACCAGGCCTGATAATATGAAAGCAAGATTCTTTCTACACAGATGAATAGACTGAATGGCCAAAAACATCATTTGCCAAAGGTATTCTGGGAACAGCACTGTCTTGGGATGTTAACAAATGTGCATCAAACGTGGGCTTCTATCAGCAGATAAAGGTGAGGAGGTATCACAGTTAACAGACATCCACAGGGGCCCTGATGGTGGGGATTCTTGTCTTTCAAAGCTAATGTGTATTCAGAGCCCCGTGAGGGAGTTGGGGTAGGCACCTTTTCCTCAAACAACCCTGATGCCAGAACTTTCTTTCCAGGGGACCCAGTACCAGACTAGAGTCCCACAGAAACTCTAACCCATGGCACCACTCTTTCCCTCACTTTGTGAAGCATGGGCGGCTCTGACATCTCCAGGATGACACTGGTCCTGTGCGTGGCAATGGTAAATCTAATAAATTGAATATTCAATATTCAATAACACTCAACTACAGGGGCTCTATCAAGTTCCAGCTTTTAAGTCTGGTTTATTCAGCCAGAAACAGCATGGCAGCTGCTTCTGCTGCCACCCTTCGTGGCATGGCTCTCCACTTTCTTGGTCTGTGGATCCATATTAGTGATGCAGAAATCCCCATGGGCCTCTTTTCCCAATGACTATGGCCGTAAATGCCTCACTGGAAAGTAAGATCAGGGAGGCTGCTTAAATGAGCCACAAGAGAGGAGATACCAAGATGATATCTAGCTTTTTGGTTTTTTTGTTTTTTGTTTTTTTGTTATTTATCCAAGACGGAGTCTTGCTCAGTCACCTAGGCTTCCCTCTGAGGGAAGAATCCAAGACAGGACAACATCCATTCTTTCACTCAACATACATTTAGTGAACGAATGACAATTTTTATATTGTTAGTGTTTGCATCCTAGCTTTCTCTCTTTCAGCAGGCATTTTTAAGTATTCTGTGTGCAAGATCTGGTGTGTTCATTGTTTTTCATGTCCTTGGTTTTAAGAGTTTAAGAGAATTCAATACAATTTGGGGAATATAAAGAACATCAGCTGGCACAGTGACTCATGCCTGTAATCCCAGCACTTTTGGAGGCTGCAGCAGGAGAATCACTTGAGCCCAGGAGTTCAAGAGCAGCCTGGGCAACATAGTGAAACCCCAGGTCTACAAAAAAAATTACAAAAATTAGCCAGGCACGGTGGTGCATGCTTGTAGTCCCCTCTACTACTTCGGGGGCTGAGGTGGGAGAATCGCTTGAGCCCAGAAGGTGGAGGCTGCAGTGAGCCAAGGTTGCACCACTGCACTCCAGCCTGGGCTACAGAGCAAGACCCCATCAAAAAAATAAATAATAATAAAAAAAAAAAGAATGTCAATGATATATTGAGGAATGAAAAGCCAACAAATCAATTGTATTCTCAAAGAGGGTTTGTGAATAAATTGTTTGGAACTCAGGAATTATTTCCTGGAGGAAATCTCAGACTGATCATGATTATAGTAAAATATAATGATAATAACAGATAGTAGAAATAATAATTCAGTGTTTACTATTTGCCTTGAAATTCATTTTCTCATTCAATCCCTGAAATACTGTTATGAGTTAGCTACGATGGTCATCTCCATTTTCCAGAGGAAGAAACTGAGGCTTGGAGAGATCAGGTAACTAATTACAGGTCACACAACTGGTAAGTGGTAGGACACGACTCCAAGCCTGGCCTGTCTATCCAGAACCACATCAGCAAAAGCCTATGCAGTGCCAGAGCTGTGCTGACATGTGGCAGGAAGTCACACAGTTATATTATAATTACAGCATCTATTACAGGGAGGTAATAGCATTTAATAAGCAAGCATTTTTTGTATCTCGAACATTAAGATTTTAGGGGGAGGAGTTTTATTTTGAGAATTTGATTTTCTACTAAAGAAATATTTCTTAACACAGAGTTTACACTTTCTGATTCCTGATTCCTACCATCCTATGCAGTGTTCATTTCAATAGATCATGGGGTATCTCAGGAACCTTGAAAATAAGCCAAATACAAGTGAATTGGCCAAAGGAGCACAGGTTAGCTCTGCTCGCCACCCTCCCAGCCAGGGTCCTGCAAGCAAAATGGGAGGAAAGAACATAACATCTGTCTGCAGGGCCTGAATTAACCAGGGAGCAAAATTAATCACATAATAAATTCAAATTAATTGATAATCTGATTGATCAATTCAAATTAATCAGAGAAAGAAGAACATCCCAACAGAAAAACAGGAAAGTAAGATGAAAAAGCAATCCACAAAAGAATAAACATAAATGGGCCGCGCGCAGTGGCTCATGCCTGTAATACCAGCACTTTGGGAGGCCAAGACAGGCAGATCATGAGGTCAGGAGATCGAGACCATCCTGGCTAACATGGTGAAACCCCGTCTCTACTAAAAATACAAAAAAAATTAGCCGGGTGTGGTGGCCGGTGCCTGTGGTCCCAGCTACTTGGGAGGCGGAGGCAGGAGAATGGCATGAACCTGGGAGGCAGAGCTTGCAGTGAGTTGAGATCGTGCCACTGCCCTCCAGCCTGGGCGACAGAGCGAGACTCCGTCTCAAAAAAATAAAAAAAGAATAAACATAAATGACCCTAAACATATGCAGACTGCTAAAGTTGCCTGAGAATCACCAAGACACCAATTAAAATGAGATTCACTGGACCATTACACTGACAATGTTTAAGTTTGTTTATGTTCTTGTTAGATGGCAGTATTTGTGCAGATTCCTGGGTAAAGAACCTCCCTTTTTCCGCTGGTGGTACAACTTTCCCATAGAACAACTTGGAAATATGCATTAAACACCTTTGCAAAGTGCATATCCACTCATTAAGGAAGTTTACTTCAAAGAACTTACTCTAAGGAAATAAACAAGGATATTTCCTAAAATTAGCTATAAGCAATATGTCATATATGATTTCATTTTTATAAAAAAAATACACACATCCTTAAGACAAAGTCTAGAAGAATATAAACCAAAAAATTAATGCTGGTTATCACTAGATTATAGGATTAGAATTGATTTTATATTTTATATTTTTTTCAATGAATATGTACTAATATTGTAATCTTTAAAAGATATATACTATAAAGGTATATATGATTCAAGCCAATCATATATATATATATATATATATACATGCTTCAAGCCAAAGAGCCCACTTTTTTGTGGGCAAAAACTGCATTCTGAGCTCTGAAGAGATGATATTGTTGAGTGAAAAAAGCAAAGTACAGAACAGAAGTAGTTATCAACAACCAGTTGTAAAAAGGGAGGAAAATACTCTCTGTATTGGCTTGGAGAGGCATTTCAAAAACAACCTTGGAAGAGTATACTAGAAACAAACAATAGTAGTAACTTGTTTAAGAGAGCAAGAACTACGCAGACTTTCAGAGAAAGAAAGAAGAAATTTCAGTGTTGTACTTAGAATTTTTGAACTTTGAACAATGTGAATACATTATTTTCTCAAAAAAAGTAAAACATATATATATTTTAAGTAACTTTTTTTCCTTGGGCCTTTTTCAGAACATGTAAGAGCTATAATCTACAATAAGCATGCTACTCTTAGAGTCTGCACCCTTGGCTCAGGAGACCCGGTTTAAAAGCAAGACAGCCAGTAAGATTCCTCATTTCTAACACTTACTTACCACACCCCACCCCAGAGCTATTTTTCAGAACATCTCTGAATGTGGCAATTGAAAGAAAGAGAGGAAGAGATAGAGAAAAGGAGGGGGAAGAGTTAGAACCGATGCTTCCTGCCTCCAACCCAGGAGACATCAATCTGCTCCCCACAAACTCTATCCCTGCCCCACCTCACTCTCACCGCTATCCGAGACAACCTTGCCTCCAAGTATTTGGCAAAGGTTTTTACCACCTCTCCTTCTAGGCAGCACACAGGTCACCAGACTAGAAAGGCCAACCTTGCTCATCATATCCCATTTCAGCCCTCCTGGAAATATCTGCTTGATCAAATACACAAATCTCACGCACCCATCTTGACAGAATTTTTAATACAGTGTCCTAGGAAGTGATTTACATGACAGAAAATACCCTGAATCTAAACGTCTTACAAAATCCCCACATGACTTCCAGCATGTTAAGAGTTTAAAAGTCATCACTACTTTCCACACAACAGGAAAAAAGCTGAACAAACTGAACATCAACAACTCTTCTTAGATCCCACCAGAGAACTGAGGTCACAGGGCAAACTGCTGCCCCCAGATTTGCAGAAACAGACAGAGGGATACAGATGATCACAGGGAGAAACCTCTACACTAACCAGTGCCAGGGCAGGGAAACCTGAACTGTAGTTGATGAATTGCTGGGGGCTCAGGGTGGACAAGCCTGAGAGATTAAAAACCCCAAGGGGCCCAGCCTCGGGGAGGCTCCCACACTTAGTTTTACCTCTGGGAGCCCTACCACGTTCCGATAGTGAAGCTAGGGGAAAAAATCCCCTCATGCTCCCGACAGGGAGAGGGAAAGAGGAGATATTTTGAAATCTACCAGATCATTCTGTTCTTCTTAACAAGGTCTGGTAAGAGAAACTATCTTACCACAGAATAATTGACTAGGGTTTTACCAAGGCCCAGTCGACCTGGGGGAAGAGAGATACCCAAGTCCAGCCCCCTCTAGCCCATCTGCATCATCTACGGGGGCGGTGGAGGTGTGCGGGGAGAAGCACTTGTGAGGTCACAGCCCAGGGCACAGGCTCACTGAAAGACTGAGACCTAATTGTCTATAGCACACTCCCCTCCCCGCACTTCACCACCACATCCCCTGAGCTCCTGCACCACAGCAAGGAACTACAACAGAAAGAGCTGCATGTCTCAGATCTTATCCAAGGAGAATTCTCTAGGGAAACCCAAAGACAACAAAGAATATACAAACAAGGACACCAGAGGAAATTTTAGAGCTACACCACAGCTCTTACCAATAGATGGGGCACCAACATGTGACCCAAGCTCAGCCGGTTCAGTGCACCTACCCTGGACTTTGACTCTTAAGCAAGTGAAAACCAGATTCAGGGATGGTTTCAACTTCATCCTGTCTGCCATGGTGGTGACACCAAATGTCCCAGGCCCAGCGTGGTGATGCTTCCTAGCTAGGTAGTGGCCTTGCTGTTGTTCCTACCACTCTGTCCCCCTTGGTTCCTATTTTCTGAGCAGGCTCCGATCTCTAGCCTGCCTGCTGATTCTGCAAGGCACCTAACAAACTTAAAATAAAAAAGTTTTCTCCTCTCTTTCTCTCTCTTTGAACTTCTCTTAACATCTCAGGGGACTCTAGTGTTTCTGGGACTACAGTGTGGATATTGCTACATTCAAAGGGTAAACCATCAAGCCAGAGAGTCCTCTCTGCTGAGCAAACCACCAGCTGAGGGGAAATTACACAGGAGCTAGAGAGAAATTATTTAGGCAGTTAGTGAGGGTAAGAGAGTCCTCAGCAAGGTTTCCCTTTTAATAAAAAGCAGTCCCCAAATCATTTCTTTTCTAACAAAGAGCTGCCTGAAAAATCAAGCTGCAGACAGAGAAAAGGAAGCTAGAAACTCACAAGGGTGAATGTCGGCAGCTGTGCCAACAGAAAAAGGCTACCTGGGGGCCAAGTATGTTCAACGTGGAGGTTCCATCTTCCCTTTTCCTTGCCAACCATGTGAACAGTAAAGGAACAGGCAACATGGCACTGACCAGATCGAGAACCCGTCGGCGTAATAGGCATAATAAAAGATGGGGGGGGGCGTCCAGCTTCTTCGTGTACTATGTAAATGGCACACCTGGTCCAATTAATCTTTGGGCCCTACTTAAATCAGAGGCTGCCTCCTCAAGCTCATCTATAAAACCCCGTGCATTTCACCACGAAACCAGAAGACCCACTCAGGTGCCCCTCTCTCTCTGCAGGAGAGAGGGCTTTTTCTCTTTCTCTTGCCTATTAAACCTCCACTGTTAAACTCACTCCTTGTGTGTCTGCATCCTTAATTTCCTTGGCGTGAGGCTATGAACTTCAGATATCACCCAAGGCGAATGATGCTGCTTCAGAAAGAAACATCAGGAGAAAGAACCTGCAGAAAAACCTGCAGCATTAGAGGCAAAGGGACCTGCAGGACAACTCCAGGGAGTGTCCTGACCAGGGCCTCCCACAGGGGTCCTCAGCCCTGGATACACATCAGAATCTCCTGAAGAGCTTAGAAAAACCAACCTCCACCCTCAGAGACTCTGAGTAGGGGGAGGGTCCAGGCATCCCACGGAGTCCATCTCCCCAGGTGAGGAGAGTACGCAGCCGGTGAGAACCACAGAGGCGGGGCTAATTACATCACACCGAGTGTCCCTCAGACACAGCGACTCATATGGTCAGAGAGAACTCCGAAGAAGACCCCATCTGCAGAAGACAGACCTTCTATGGGCTTCAGATTTCTGGTGGGGAAGCTCGCCTTCAACAGCTCTGACCACAAGAAGCGGTGGTTCTTTCAAGGGCAGGATGAGGAAGAGGCAGAAAATGGTGTCTTTTCCGTCTTCACTGGAGCTGGGCCATTAAGTCAAAGTAGCTTCCTGTCTCCCAGAGTCCTCACTCACCCCATCGAAAGCCAGAAACAGGATGAAGGATTGCAGTCTCTCACAATCAATCCATTTCACAGGATCTCCCTTTCATTTATTTCCTAAATAAATGGATTGGTTTGGGGATGGTTTCACTTCCAATCAGTCCTGTCAGCTCTCCATATCGTAAATTTGTATTTTCTTTTATAAAGCATTTTGCCATGTTCTTGTCTCTCGGATGTGGCTTTAGAGATGGGCACCCTGAAGACTTAAGTGTTCTGTTTTATTTTGTTATTCTCTTTTAGGCTTTCTAGGTGCCCACTTTCCTGGCATCTCAGCCTTTACCTTAAGGGTTCTCAAAGTTTGGTCCCAGGACCAGCAGCGGCAACATTGGGGAATTGTTAAAAATGCAGGTTCTTGGGCCCACCTCAGCCCTGTTGAATCAGAAACTCTGAGAGGTGGGGGCAGCAATCTATGTTTTAATGACTACAATATGACAGCTTGAAATTATTTTGCTTAATAGCCTATAAGCCCACATTCTGGAGAAAATATCCTGTGTCTTTAAGCCCTACCCTAGGCTATGATTAAATTATATTTGCAGAGGAGGGCAACCCACATCTGTGGAGTGGCTCACTTTGAAGCCTTACAACATCCCTAGAAGACTTGTCTTCATTTTAAAATGAAAAGTCAAGGTGTGAGGAGGCAAGTCACTTTGTCAAAGTCTCAGCTAGCCAGCAACAGAGCTGGGTGTCAAACCACGTCTACTCACTGTTAAAGCTCCTGCCCCTCTGCACTCTCCCTGCCCTGAGCTCCAGGACATCACAGCTGCTAAGGGGGACCCTGAGAGCTGGAAGGTAGGGAAGATCCTGGCCGATCCCTTGATTCTCTCAAACAACTGGCCTGGGCTGAATGGAGAGTGGGTAGGGTGGACTGCAGCACAATCCAATCAGTTCAAGGTGAGGAAAGGCTTTACAACAAGCATCTTCTGTTTCCCTGCCAGACTGCAAGCGACCCTCCCCGCAAAAGATACTTTCATTCATTCAACACACATTTGCTGAGCACCAGATGCTCTGCGGATTCTTCGAATCAGAGTGAAGAGTGAGACTAAGGGCCCTGCCCTGTTCAATGGTAATAATAAGTCTACTTTTGGTGAGCACTTTCTACGCCCCAGGCACTGTGCAAAACAGTCTCATTTAATATTCACACTAGGCCTATGAGTTAGATAACATCTTCGTCCCCTATTGAAGGATGAGCAAACTGAGACTCAGAAAAGCTATGCAGTGTCCCAGGGTTAAGCAGCTGGAAGTGGCAGCACCAGGATTAATTTTGGATTCCTGTGACTCAGAGTCTGAGCTCTTAACAAGATGCTGTGCCACCTAACAACATCTGTGTCCTCTACTGCTTGTGCGTGTATGTGTGTTTTTAGAATAGTAATATATTGTTGTAAAACTGTGATCTTAGCCATTGCACAGGTCAGACCCTGACTTTCCTGGTCAGGGATTGTCCGTGGAAAGGATGCCAGAGCAGGAATCAGGATGCCTAACTCTCTGGGCCATAGGGGTCAAATTAAACAGGAGCAAAATCCAGAATCAGTGATCAGAGCAGAGTTTGGGGTAAGGAGAGGACAAGAGGGACAAAAGGCTCCTTGGGCACCTGTGGAGAGGGAAGCCAGCAGGCTGCTCACTCCTCCGTCATGGGTCTCCTGGGTGACTCTCCTGCTTCAGGCATTGTCCCAGCTGAAGGGACTCTGAAATATTTCTAATATCTCCTCAGGTAGGTCTTTCCTTTCGTTCTCCTCCCTTCCTTTCCCAAACTCACAATGAGTGTGAGCAGCAACTGTGTGTGCATGCTCCTGCACAGAAGCTTCAAGAGCAGACATGATTAGCCACGTGTCCTTATCCTGCTGCCACGGTCATGGAGCATAACTGAGATGGAACCTCAGCCACGACAAACACAGCCCCCTGGCAAACTGCACTGGACAGGCGGCACAAGGCAGAACTAAACTCCTCTTGCATGAGGCCACTGAGATTTGGGGTGTTTGTCACCTAGCCTGTCCTGACTGATGGATTATCTCTCTGGCAATTTGTCCTTTTTCTGCCTCCAAGAAGGTAGCACATTTGACATTCTCCAATGGCCAGAGGGTAGTGACCCTGGTTCTTCATAGCTTTCTGGTGTCCTCAGAACAACCCTTTCTCTGAGAGACCTTGAATGGCCTCTGTTCTTTGCAGCCAAACAACAACAACAACCAACCTTACATTCCCTCTGTCACCCGTCATCAAGTTCGGGTGGTTCAGGCCCCTGTGGTCTCTCACCTGGGCCATTGCAGGCCTCCCAATGACTGCTCTGTGCCTCGAATCCCCCTCCTATCTGCCTCCCTGTAGCTGCCAGAGTGGTCTGCCTAAACTGCAGGTGTTACTATGACCTCCACCCATTATCTCCCTCATCACCCCCTGGATTAGGGATCCAAGTTCATGGCCCAACATCCAAGACAAACAATCTTGTGTCTGGTCCTATTTAGAAATAAATATATCTAGAACTAGGACTGGCGGAGGAAATATTTCACAGGGTGCATGTTTTCTGAAGCCCAGGCCATTCTCTCACCAAGACTCTGTTTTCACTGCATGTTTATAGGGGAATAAAACACAGCCGTGCACACACTCTGATCCACAGCATATATCCAACACACCCACCATGTCTTAGAAGTGAGTAATCCAGCAACGGTGCTTAGCTCTAAAAATAAGCAGGCCACCACTGCCATGAGGAACAGGCTGTGAGCAAGCCATTCCTCCTCTGAAAACACGTCTCACCTTCTCCACGTGCCACCTTGTCAGCCATACTCTGTTTCTCTCTGGGGTTACTGTCAAATGCTATTGCAGTGAGTGCAAATCTGACGATGAGCTCAGTTGCCTGTGTGCTGAGCCTAGCACAGTCACAGTTTCTTTGACTGAGAACTTGAAGCTTCTTGAGCAAGAGATGAGGGCCCAAGGGCACTCACCCTGCAGGGACAGCTCCATAACAGGGCCACCAACTGGACAGCTTTGACAGGCAGCCCAGAATTTTCTGATTTTTTACACAGAGCCCAAAATTCCTCCTCTTAGAACTACTGTCCCTATTAAGGCAGTGTGGTTCTAGAAAACATCTTGCTTAGAGTAGGCAAGCCAGAGAGGGAGCTGACATTAATTGAGTGCCTACTGTATGTATGCTAGGTCCATGCTAAGCACTTTGTGCACATTGTCTCATTCATTCCACATAACAAGCCTGTGGGTGGAGCACTGTCACCATCCTCACGCTATTGTATGGATGAGGAAACTGAGGCCCAGAGAGTCTGTGAAAGTTGCCTTAGGCTGTAAAGCTAGTAAAAGGCAGGGGATGGATTCAAACCTAGCGATGAGCACCTCACCTGGACCAGTTCCTATATTCATCCTGCGCATGCATGTTTTCCCACGAAACTTTGAAAAAAGATTCCCTGGAAATAAAGACAAAATGTCTGTAAACTAGTAGAGGTAGGAGAGGGACAAAAAAGGTCTGATTTTTAGTCAGGTCATGTCTCTGTGGTGCATGAGGGATGGAGACTCTGAGAGATGGGATCTGGCGTGAAGGCCCCTTCATGTCCTGCAAAACAAAAAGGGGGTCGAAAGCAGCAGGCGACGAAGCCTCAGCCTCACTCTACCCCTAGTGGTAGAAGTGCAAACACAGAGCTTGAGGCCTTAGGAGTAAGATGTTCAGGCAGGTCCCGCTTTTGGAGAGAATGACTTTTTCTATTCAACTCCCCTCCTGGCACCAGAAACTTGGGAAATAAACACTGCTAATGGAGAGGTCCCTTGCCAGGTAACATAAGGCACCTGCTCCTTTCTCTGGGCAGATTGTCCTCTCCCAGGAGGCAGGTCCAGGGCCTGGGCTGAGTCCCACCTCCCCCTGCCTCCCTCAGCCAACTGTGACCCCACAGGAGCAATCCCCAAAGGGCCCAATACAAGATGGCGTCAACATTTCCCAAGCCAGGGGCACAGGCTTCTCTGGAAGGCCCACATATGACCCACCTCTGGCAGATTTTATACCACTCCTGGGGTGGCAATTATGGAATACACTTTGACTAATTTTTTCACTGATGCAAACTCAGGCTTCCCTGCATTGACTCAGGAGATACGTAATACAATTTTAGGGATGTAGAAACGTTTGCATTATGATCAGAATTGCCCACCAACCCAGAGCTTGAATGCAGGCCACAACACCAGCACCCCAGGAGGGCAGTGGGTGCCATGAATGTGAACAATTTGGGGAAGCTCTCAGTCTGCAGTCTTGGGCTTTTGCTACTGGGTAGACTTTGGATGCATCCACTTGTGCCATTGGTGTTGCCTGTCCCCTCCCTCATCCACCCCACAGTGCACTCTAATCAGGACCAGAAAGTGATGGCTAGGAGTCTGTTCAAAGATGTTTCTGAAAGGAAAAGTTGAACGGATCTCGTGGTGAGTCCAGGGTGGTTTACAGATTCAAGTCTCCTGTGAGATTCATATGATTTGGGAGTTGAGGCTGCCAGGCACCTACTTCTGCAGCAGAAGGGATCCATGGGGCTTTGGGGAAGGACCCCCGGGTACCGGCACATTTTCCATCTCAACCTGGGTGAGGTTACCCAGGCGCTCTTTTACGTAACCAGAATTTATTAAGCTATACATTTATGTTTTATCCCTAATGTGGGACATTTCTTGTATTTCATAATTTTCTTTGAAACATGGCTTTAAGAAAAAGACAAAATCTCCTGAAAGAGATGGAGTGTGTATGTCAGGAAATGTCTGTGGAAGGCAAATGGCAAGCTCTCTGAAGGAAAGAGGAATTTGATTTTGCTCTGTGGGAGGCAAAGTCCAGGGGAGATCTACCCCTTCCAGGGTGTATGGGCCATGTCTCCACATCCAGAGGGCTGCAGAGCCAGGCTACAGATGGCTTGGGGAGGGACCCAGGGATCTGAGTGGCCAATGTTGGCACTGGCGGGGGAGGCAGAGTGGCCGTGTGGCAGCTGCTGAAAGAAGAGCTGCCGGGGGCCCGCCCAGGAGCCTGCCTCCCTGATCTTTGGACCATCACCACAGATTATGCGAGGTAAAATGTGTTCTTTATAAAGCCGCCCCTAACTTTTCATTAGCTTGCCTTGCTGTTTTTTTTTTGTTTGTTTTTTTTAAACAAGAAAACTAATAATGAGAAACCACAGAGATCCCCAGGCCAGATTTGAGCCCTCTCAGGCGTGGCCAAATGTGGCTGAACTGGGACCAGATAAAGATGTTTACTGACAGCCTAATAAACAAATGGGCCCCGTTGGATGTAACCTTGATGAATGGAGCATCCAGGTGTTTTCACTAATGGCAATAAGCACTACAACCCACAGTATTTCTGATTCAAGTCTAATGCATTATTAGGCCATTAGAGGCTGAGCACAGAGAACCATTTGGACACAACCCTATCAATAATGCTGCTTCCCAGCCTGCATTTAGGCCCGGGGAATTAGTCATCCTGATATTCTATTTAATAAAAAACCTCAAGAAGAAGCATCAAAAATCACATTACATTTTAACAGGGTTACAGCAGCCCAGGAGAACCACAAGTTTAATTTTCATAAGAGCATTCATTCCTCAATTATGTCAAACATGAAAATGTAAATGGCAAATTTAATGCTAACAATATCCCTCAAAGCACATTGGCAGGTAAGGCACATTATGTTGAGTGGATGCTGGCTGCATATCAAGCAGCTCCCGAAGGGAGATTTGGGGGCTCAGAGAGGAGGGTGTTTCAGGCTACTTGGCTGGGCTGCCCCTGGGAGAGCTCCGTCTCCCATGCAAGGGGGGACACGTGAGTCTTAAGGACATGGTCTCCCTGGTGCCCCCTCATGGCATTGCCTGTGGGTGCCGAAAGTTACTTTGTTCCATGTGGCAGCAGCTGAAAGATGCTAATGGAGGCATTTCAGGGCCTAAAAATGAACAGAACTTCCAAGAGATTGTCAGAAATTTCATGGGGTGTGAGATGAGAATTTGTATTTGAAACAAAATTCCAAGTTAGGGTCTCTCCCTCCCTCAAGAACTAGATCTATTTTCTGGCCAAAGGCATGGCAGAAAGAAGGGAATATTAGTTCTATTTTTAACTGAAGCCACTGACAGCAGCCACCAAAGCGTTTCACTGTCTTTTTCCATAAAAAACAAAAATCGTCTTTGAAAGATGTCCACAATGTATTGATGTTCTTTTAAAACAATCTATGGAAAACAAAAAAATCAAGTATTAATTGTGAATTGGTGAGTGCAGAGGAAAATATCTGAATGATTATACATCAAACTACGAAGGGTACCTCAGGGCATGTATTACATTTGTAAGCAAAAGATAATAATAATAAAGTTTAAAAAAAACAGCAGAGAATGTCCATTTATGAATAGAGCCATCTCTCTGATGATAAGCAGTCGTACCATTCCTTCTGAGTTGATCTGTGACTGGAATTAAGGCAGGATCATAAAATATGGGAGCAGAAAGAAGGCTCAGATGCAATCTGGTCTTATCCCTCTTTTTATTCTGGGGGAAGCTAAGACCCAGAGTGGTTCATTCATTCAACAAGAGTTTACTAAGAGTCTGAAATGTGCCAGGCAGGACTTGAGGCTCTGGGCTTCTCTTCAGGGCTTGATCCAAGCCTCAGACTAAAGATGCCCCCGTGTAACATTCATCACTGATAACTGGATCCCATGTAAACCAACATATGACAGCAAATCTACCATATAACTGTATTACTCTGTATGTAGAAGTCCCTATAGGGAAAACACAGTAAGGCATGCACAGTAAGTTGATGCCAATAAACTTTTATTAGACAAATAACCCTGACAAAACATCGTGATAGTTGCCAGAGATATCAAGATGAAAAACACAAGCATTTCACAGTCTTGGGAGAAAGGCAGACGTGTAAACCAAGAAGACAGTACAATGCCATATGTGTGCCTGGGTAAAAGTGCATGTCTGCTATGGCATGCTGCTGAGTGGGCAATAGTTGACTTTGCAGGGAGATTGCAGGGAAGGCTTTGCTGAGATGACATCCAAGCTGGGTTTTGAACAATAAATAGCAATAGACAGCAAATATACCAAGTTATCTAGGCTCTGCACACTTTCTCATTTGAGTAAACAGAGGCCAGAAATCAAAGGTAATTTAACTCAATTCTAAGCTTTGCTGGTGTTTTGTGAAGGAAGCCTGAGCAAATACAATTTTACAACCCACTGCCACACCCAAAATTCCCTTTCCCCGTTGCTCTACACTTATTCTCTCTCACATCCAACATCTGCACTGAAGCTTCTCTCTTCATGCCTCTCTCCCACCTGCTTACTGAAAACTGCCCACCAGAATCTGGCCTTCATGGTCTTCATCTTGCTGTCCACACTCCCCTTCCTTCCAAGTGTATCTCTTCTTCTGTCTGGCAGGTAAATCTTGTCCGTGTTTGATACAAATCACCAGGGTCCCTTCTCAGTTTTGCCTCTTATGGCTCTAACAAAGCCAATGAATAGGGAAGGCAAAGACAGTGTTTGCCTTAGATAGTGGGGTGCAGGAAAGTTGGTGAATGCTCACTTGGGGTGAATGACCCTGTCAACACTGACAGTGAGTCTGGGCAATGAGCTGGGCTGCTCTGTGAACGTGCACAAATCCCAGTGTCTAGGCTTCAGCTTGCGATAGACCAATCTGTCTTTTAGGGAAGTAGCAACTGCCAGTGGACAATTCTGGGAGTGTCAAGCACCACTTATTGAGAAATCAAGCCCTCTGGGTGAAATTTTCCACTAAAAGCATTTTACAATTTCTCTTTCTACTTGTAATTATATTGGGGATGAGGTGGGTGGAGTGAACTACAGATATCTTTTGAGCTAGAGACATTTTATAGACTCATGAATTAGGAAAGGGCTTTATCCTACAGCCAAATTGTTAAAAATAAGACTGTCTCGGGCAGAAAGAGTGTGAATCTACCAAGACTGAACTTCTCAAAGCTTTGCAAGGCAGTGTTTTGTTGACAATTTACTACAATCCTAATTTAGGAGCATACAGATAACTGTGAGTGTATTCCAATAGGCTGTGTGGAGTCATTATCTACCCCAAGGAGATTCAGTTCTAAAAGCGGGCAATTAAATAGTTATTTCAGGCAAGAAGGCTGCTGTAAATGAGCTAATTCCATTACCTTCAAGGCAGTGCTTACCTGGCCCTAAAGGATAGGCTTGGATAGCAAAGGAAGCTCTTTACTGCTGGGACCAGAGAAGGCTCATGCACATCAAGGCTCAGCCTCAGAAGTGTCTGTACATAGAGGACACTGCCATTAGTTGGCCTAAATGCCACCACTTTGGTTTTAAACAAGGATTTTCTCATGTCATTTTCAGGAAGATACTGAGCTCTGCAAGGACAAGGATGGTATCCTTCATCTCTGAGCATATTCCAAGGTGCCCTGTTTTTAATCTAAGCCCTCACTTCCTAATCTTTAAATCTGGGGTAATGATACAAACCAGGAGCTGCAGAGAACACTATCAATCATGCACGTAGAGCTCCTAAAACAAATCCTGGCATACAGCAGCCTCTCACTATACACATACCTAAATTGATAATGAAGACGAGACCATTGCAAGAGGAATCATGGACATAAATTAACCAGAAACACGTATCTTTATTGTTGTGCGTGCTATCTATAAGACACCATTTTCCATAGACAGAGAACATCAAAATACACAGCAGAGAAAAAGAGTATTTTTGCAATATGTTCTACTGGTGTGAAATCTAATGTAGTGAAAATAACTGATATATATAGAGAGAGTTAACTGTTTTATATAATTATATAATCAATTAAGAGTTAACGATATACATATAAAAGTTATATAATTATATAATTATAATCAACTAAGAGTCAACCATAATATAAAAAGTTATATAATTGATTATATAATTATACAAATGATTACATAATTATATAATTGATTACATAATCAATTAACAGGTGACTATATATAACTGATATATAACTATAAAACTGATCAGTTACATAATTGATTACATAACTATAATCAATAATAGTTAACTATATATAACTATATAACTGATATATAACTATATAACTGACATATATCAGTTACATAATTATTAATTATAATCAATTAACAGTTAACTATATATAAATAACTATGATTATAATTATGGCCATTTTATAGATGGGAAAACTTCATAACATTTCAGAGGTTCAGCGATTTGTGGCAACTGTTCACAAGTACATAATAAGGCTTTTTATAATAATAATAATATCTTTCAAGTACACACTATTTGCCAGGAACTTAATATATCTCATTTAACAGTTTCAACAACCTCAATTATTAAGCTGGGGACTATTAACTCCATTTAACAGAGGAGAAAACGGAGGCTCGTAGGAGGTAAGTGACAATGATCAGTAAGTGGCAGAGCCAGGTGGTCTGGTTCATCCCAAGGTGGTCCTGGCTGCAGAGCCTGTGTGATTTGTCTTGCCATTGGACTGTTGAAGTTGTGTGCACGTGTCGTCTTAGGATTAGAGGAAGTCCCCTGTGTGGGTGTCAGCCTCAGGGAGCAGGATCCACATTCAGCTTTATGTTCCTCTCAAAGCTGAACAGTGCCCAGCACCAGGCAAGCACTCAACACATTCAGCACTTCTGTGCTCATGCCTGGGAAATGCTCCATAAGCCTCAAGACTCTTTGTTGTACATACAGTAGATGACATTGGTTGGAAAGTGTATTAGTCAGGGTTCTCCAGAGAAGCAGAGCAAATAGGAAATAGATACATATACATAGTACATATGTCTATGTAAATATACATATATGTGTACAGATAAATATGGACAGTCATATGCCAGATAACATTTCAGTAAATGACGGATTACATATATGACAGTGGTTCCATAAGATTATAAAACTATTTTCACTTACCTTTTCTAAGTTCAGATATGTTATGCAGTTGCCTGCAGTATTTAGTACTATAACATACTGTACAGGTTTGCAGCCTAGGAGCAATAATAGGCTGTAACTTGTAGCCTAGGTGAGTAGTAGGCTATATCATCTAGGTTTGTGCAAATACACTATAGGATGTTTCAACAATGATGAAATCACCTAATGACTCATTTCTCAGAACCTCGCCTAGTATTCCCTACATGACTGTGTGTGTGTGTGTGTTGTACACATATATGTGTGTGTGTTTATGTCCTGATTTCTGACCCACAGAAACTCTAAGATACTAAGTATATTATTTCAAGGTGGCTGTTTCTGAGTAATTTGTCACACAGCAATAGATAGCTCATGTCCAAATGATCTAGGTTCTGCCTACTATTTGGTTTGAGCAAACATAGTCCAAAAACCAAAAATAATTAAAATCTGTTCCATCCTTCACTGGTAATTTGTGAAGAAAGTCAAATCATGAGAAAAGACTGCCAGGGTGTTGAGAAAAGATGCCTGACAGTGCAAAGGGATGTTGCAAAGACGAGGTGGATAAAAGTTCCCTTATTTGTCAGGGTAGGCTAACCTAGTAATAACCCCAAAATACCAGAAGATGAGCACAATCCAAGTCTAGTGTTTCTCCTGCTAAGTCCAATGTGGATTTTTAAAAGTATGTATAAACAAATAAGCTCCACCTCAACAGCCTCAGGGAACCTACGCCTCCTGAAACAAATTACCATAGTCCTGAGCCACTGCCACTCCTCTCGGAGGCTGAAGCCCACAGTGGGAGCCAAGTGCAAGAAGGTCCAGCTGCCCATTTCTCCCTGCTTCATGCCTTACTTTTCCCTTGAATGTAGTGCTCCAGGAAGTGCCCCAGCTTGTTTGCTGGTTACATTTTGACAGCTTTAGAGTTTGCTTCGGACACTTACATCCACCTCCTCTCAGCCCAGCCATGGCCTTCTTTGCCAGAACTCACCTGAAAGCCACTGGAGGGGCTCTGACTACGCTCAAGCTCCTTTTCAGCTCAATGGATTTCACATGCTGAATGTCTCCACGCAGGAGCCATTGCAAATAAGATGGGAAAAATCCAACATCCCAAAACCAGGAAAATTTCTTTTAATTTAAAACACTTGGTTGCATTTTGAAACCTAGGTTTCCCAGCCATCTGCAAACAACACAGAGTCAGAAGTTAATCATTTGCAGCAAAGCCCCTTGGACAAGAGTCCACATCCAGGAAATCAGACAGTTACTCTTCCTGGCCTTTGGCAGCAAATGACAAGAGGCATCCTCCTGTCACCTGCCTGCAGGCAGCACTGGGGTAATCATGGAAAAGCATCAATTATGCAAACAGGAAGTTGAGCTGTAGGAAGCATGGATTGTACAAACAGGAAGTGGGGCTGTAGGTTTGGAAGAAATAGAACAGAGCCAAGCCACCCCATAATCTTCACAAACTAGACTTGTGTTCTCTATGGTCCCCTGTATTCCATACTCTGACCAATGGGGCTACCATCTGCTCAGGGCCCTCACTAGATGCCTCAGAGTCACTCGCACCTCCTTCCCCTGCCCATCTTCTCTCATGCCCCTCAACAAACAAAGGCCTCTAAATTCTCATTTATCTTCTCTCTCATGGGAGGGCTTGGGAACCAGAGTGCCCCACACCTCCTCAGAAACCCATCCTGGAGGCAGCAGCTGAATTCCTGCACTCACTCTACCACCCTAAGCTAAGTCTACATGAGCAAACTCACCCCATTCTTTGCACCTGCAGACTTGATTACACTAACATGATACTGACCAGGAAGCTTGGAAGTGCATCTGATTACTAACCAGTATCAGGTTAGTGTAACCAGATACTAACCTCAGACCCTGGACCGTGGCACCTCCCTTGCATTAGTGGATGTTCATGTGGAGTTCCTAGGGGGCATTGGAACCCCACCCTACAGACACCCGTGACTTGTGATTTTTTTTTATTTGAATTTTTTTCATAGGAGACATCTGGCTGCTTCTCCTTGGGCTTCCCTCCCGCACCTGATACTGACCAGTTTGTTCATGTAGCTGGAATTGTGTGGTTCATGTATTATGGACCAGGCAATGGCATGGGGTGTGTGTGTGTGTGTGTGTGTGTACATGTGTGTGGTTGTTGCGTAAATAATTTTGTGAGGGAGAGTTGAGAGGCCTTTGTGAAGTTGAGAGATGTGAGAGAAGGTAGGGAGGGGAAGGAAGTGCAGGTGACTTTGAGGCATCTAGTGGGGATGCCTCGGAGTCACAAAGGCCTCTCACCTCTTCCTCACACCTGCATTGATATGGTTAGGCTTTGTGTCCCCACCCAAA
This sequence comes from Symphalangus syndactylus, assembly GCF_028878055.3. NCBI lineage: Eukaryota > Metazoa > Chordata > Mammalia > Primates > Hylobatidae > Symphalangus > Symphalangus syndactylus. Next base: position 94,873,823 of record NC_072431.2, on the reverse strand, counting down.
TCTCATCTAGAATTGTAATCCCCATAATCCCCATGTGTCAAGGGAGACACCAGGTGGAGGTGACTGGATCACCGGGGCGGTTTCCCCCATGCTGTTCTCATGATAATGAGTGAGTTCTCATGAGATCTGATGATTTCATGAGTGTTTGACAGTTCTTCCTGTGTTCATTCTCCTTCCTGCCACCTTGTAAAGAAGGTGCCTTGCTTCCCCTTCACTTTCCACCATGATTCTAAGTTTCCTGAGGCCTCCCCAGCAATGCTGAACTGTGAGTCAATTAAACCCTTTTCCTTTATAAATTACCCAGTCTCTGACAGTTCTTATTGGCAGCATGAGAACAGACCAATACATGCATCTAGAGCAAGGCCCCTCCTCCTCACCACCAGAGGCCTGGCTAAATTCAGGCCTTCCGAGTGAGTCTCTCACCTGGACTTCTGCAGCTTTCTCCCATCCGACTCTCCCACATCCATCTGTCACATAGCTGTCACAGTTATGGTCCAAAAAAGTCTGATCTGATCATGCCCCCTGCATAAAGCAGCCCCCGCGTCCTCACCAGGACCTAAAGGGCCCTCCACGTTTGCACCCCTCCCTCACCCCACTTTTCCTTTCCTCTCCAGCCTCCCCTTCCACCACACCATGGCACACAGGCCACCCCAGCCCAGAAGGACATCTTCCCTTCCTCAAGCATTGCCTTGGTGGTGCCTTGAGCACCCTGGCATTGTCCCATTTCTACCCCCCTGTCGAACTCCTACACAACTCTCAAAGCCCAGTTCTAAACAGGACTCCCTCTGTGCGACTCCTCTGGCATCCCCAGCAAGGCTCATTGCTTCACCTCTTTGCTCTCCCAGGGCCTTTACCCCACTGACTCAGACAAGGGGTTAGGCCTCCCCACAGCCTAACACAGTGCATTGCCCAGAGCAAGAACTTGGCATCTGTTGAGTGAGTGAGGGAAAAATGAAGGGAAGGAGGAATAAATGAAAGTCATTTTTGTTCCCCTCGAATTAAAAAAAAAAAAATATCCTCATTCCTTATTTGTCAAAGAAATGCCAAACAAAGCCAACAGGCTAGTGTGAAAGTCAAGTTCTTTTATGCTTTTTTTGTCTACTACCTTCATATTTGCAATGTTGACTGTATTGGTATAAACTTCTGAGGGAAAAACTACACGTTCATCAATGAAATGTCTCCTAAACATTTCAAAAATCTTAGTCAAGTTAGATGGCCCCAAGGTTCTCAATGCCAAATCTAAAAGATACACAGCTTAACATAACACAAGAATAAATAATCCAAAGAATCTTTACTTATTAAAATAAAAGATAATTTTCTAGCAATCCCCAAAGCAAATTATTTAAACTTCTCTCCAAAACTTCTATAAAAACATATAGCAAAAAAAAGAAAGAAGAAAGAAGAAAGAAAAGAAAAGAAAAGGAAAGAAAGGAAAAGAAAAGAAAAGAAAAAAGAAAAGAAAAGAAAAGTGAAGGCAAAGAGACAATCTATAATTTAATCCTAGAATCCAGAAAGAATTTCCACTAACTATAAGAAATGGTACAGCTGGGTTGAGAGACATGTACACTTTACCTAATGGCATACTCAGACTTTAATGAGAGAGAAATCACCTGAAAACAGGAAGTTTCTTAATAAACTTTGTACACCCACCACTGTCTGTCCCTGGACTTCTTTTTTTTTTTTTCATATATATGTATATGAAAACTATATATATATATATATATATATATATATATATGTAGTTTTGCTCTTGTCACGCAGGCTGGAGTGCAATGGCATTATCTCGGCTCACTGCCACCTCCACCTCCTGGATTCAAGCAATTCTCCCACCTCAGCTTCCTGAGTAGCTGGGATTACAGGCACCCGCCACCATGTCCGGCTAATTTTTGTATTTTTAGTAGAGATGGTGTTTCACCATGTTGGTCAGGCTGGTCTTGAACTCCTGACCTCAGATGATCTGCCCGCATCGGCCTCCCAAAGTCTTGGGATTACTGGCTTGAGCCACTGCACCCAACCCCTGGACTTCTAAATCCAGGCTGTGCAGCCATCAGTGTTCTGTTCAGCTACTGGGGTGTGGGGCGCCAGAATCCAGTTCCAGCCCCATATGCACTACCACCAGATACACTTTATAAATAGCTGTATTAAGTGTAATATAGGAAATTTTTGTAGCTTCTGATTAATTTTTCTGTGAACCTAAAACTCTAAAAAATAAAGTCTGTTGAGAAAAATCTATTAATTTGTATTGAAGACCATGTCATAGGTAGTTATTACTGCTACAATTTGTTTGTTTGTTTTTACTTGCATTCATAGTTACAGGAAATGCTAAATTTCAGTTAGCTGTTGGTAAAATAAGGATGGAATATTTTTATTCTCTCCTACCCTACCTTCCCCGTACCCAACAATCTTTAACCATCTTTTCGAAGCTACAGAGTGGATATAAATCCAACAGAAGAAGACAGAGAAGAAAAGATGTGTGTGATTTGCATTCTGGGAACTGTGGTACCAACAAATAAGGTATTGAAATTGGGTTACATAGACATGAAAAAGAGTTTTGCTTTGAGGAATCACTGAAAAGTGAGGAAAAGGACCAGCTTCCAGAAGGTTCCAGGGGTGAGCACAAGCCTGAATGTAACTCCTGTGATACCCAAGAGACAATGTCATAGACTCTTTGGTATCCTTCATAACAGTGTAACTTTTCTGGGACAGGAGCAGTAAGGATAGCACCACCTTAGGTGGAAGGTAATAAGATTAGATCAGGAATTCTTAACCTGAAGTCCACAGAGAGAATTCAGGGCATTCATGAATTCAATGGGGAAAATATTACATCTTCATTTTACCAACAACCAACTAAAATTTAGTCATTCCTTTCAGTATGAATGTAGGCAAAAAAAAAGTAGTAATAATTATACCTGTGACATCGTCTTTAATAGAAATCACGAATATTTACTATAGTAAATGGTCATTTGTATTTCTTCTTTTGAGAAGTGTTTAATCAGATTCTGAAGCTGTGAAACTCCTAGAAAAAAAACATAGGGAAAAAGATTTTTGACACTGGTCTTAGCAAAGATTTTCAGATATAACCCCAAAGCACAGGCAGCAAAAGGAAAAAGCAAAAATGGGATTGTATCAAACTAACAAGCTAACAAGCTTCTGTACAGCGAAGAAAACTATGAAGAATGAAGAGACAACCTATGGATTGGGAGAAAATATTTGCAAATGGAGGATATTGCTAAGAATCATTTATACAGCTCATTACTTGCAGATATAGTAGTTATTAGAATTGCTGCAAGATATTTTTATTTAGTATATGTAGAAAAAAGAACCTTTATTTCCATATCACAATAGTTTTAAAATATTTTGCTAAATAGATTTCCATTTTATTTGTTTCCTTGGAAAGTCTATTAGTTTATGTTATGCATTTAGAAGCATTATTCTAATAAGTGGTTCACAGGCTTCCGTGGACTGCAAATGAAACATGGATGAGACAAAAAGAGAACCAGGTAAGATAAGAAAAATGGAAAGGGGAAAAAATGTAATACCCAAGTTTAAATCCACATGAGAGGCAGCAAATAGAAGAATGGATTTGTAGCAAATTGAATCAGTGACAGAGGAAAAAAATTAGTTGGATATCAAAAAGAAAAAGATACAAATGCATGAGAAAAATCGAGAGAATATAAGTGACATGAAGTGTAGAAAACAAAAAGCTAGTATATAAATAAATATTTCTTAAAAAGAGAAGTACAAATAAAACTAAAATGATGACACATATTCTAATAAAAATATGTCTAAACTGAAGACACTACTATGCATCTTGTAAGAATTTTTATTTTAATTTTCCAGCAAAATTAGTGAAAAATAGACCATCCTTATACACACCCTGAAAACCCTTTAAATACAAAGAATAAATATATCTAGTACTTAGATGTTCAAAAATAATTAAACAGTGTATACAACATTTGAGGCAAACTTTCTGAGATCCAAACAGTTTATATCTGGCCAATTTCTTTTCATGTGCAAAAGCAACAGAAATGCCTGCTCCGATAGGCAATGGCTCAAAAGTAATCTTAGGCAAAACATTTCAAGACAGGAAAAATAGGGAAAATATCCCCGATACATTTTAATGATGTTAACATATCCCTAATGAAAAAGAAAACAATAGTGCATAAAGAAAACCAACATCCATTTTCACTTATAATTCAGAAATCCTAAAGAAAATGTGCATTGTGGTAGGTGCTCTTTTTTTCCTCCCCAACATCCGTTCCTGTTCTTTTTCCTACTCACAGAGTTCACTTCCCACACTAGAAGCTGAAAATACCAGATTCCCTCTTTCCATGCCTCACTTGCAGCTCAGGGCAGCAGTAGCACCAGTTTTGACAAGTGAGACATGAGAAGAAAGTGTGCTTGGAATCTGAAAGAAAGATAGTGCTCTCTAAAAGAGATGTGGGGACAGCTCTTCTTATGTCTATCTCATTTATTGCTGTTTTGGACATAGTTTCACAGGAAATGATTCTTACAGCTAGCTGCTGCAGTCATCTTCCAACTGTGAAGGAAAGGCCAAGATGGTTGCAGAGACTGAGTCAATTCTCTGATGCGCCGAAGCAAACCTAAAAATCAAATCTTCATACCCTTAGTATGGAAGATGATGGAATGGTCACCATCCTTTACACCTCAGTTAGTATTTCTTTCAGTATTCATACCCTAAGCACCATACCAAACAAATCATATGCAATAAAAAAGTAGGATTTATTCTAGAAATGTGAGAATAGTCCAGCAACAGGAAATTATTGATATAACTTATGAGAGCAATACATCAAAGGAAAAATGAAACATAATCATTTTGGTACAAATAGCACACATTTAGATCACACTTACAGTGTACCAGGAATTATTTGCTTTGCATATACCAAGTCATTTAATTCTAAAACAGTCCTGTGAAACAACTTATTATCTCGTTTTATAGATGAGAATACAGAGACATTTTTCACAGAAATAAAAAGCATCCTAAAATTCATGCAGAACCACAAAAGACCCTGAATTGTCAAAGCAATTCTGAACAAAAAGAGTAAAGCTGAAGGCATCATACTTTCTCATTTCAAAACCTGCTTCAAAGTTATAATAATCAAAACAGCATGGTACTGGCACAAAAACAGGCATATAGACCAAAAGAGCAGAATAGAGAGCTCAGAAATAAATTCCCTACAATTACTCCATACTCAAGATCATGGAGTTACTAAATAGAAAAGCCAGGATTAAATTCAGTGTGCATGTTGTAACCTCTGAGACTCAGTATATGCTTGCATAGCAGTTCATAAGATTCAATATCCTTTCTTGATTTTAATAAGAGACTTGGTAAGCCAGGATTAGAAGAATACCAGCAATTAACATTATCTTTATATTTATAGTGATTAACTAAAAATCTAAAATTTCCAGTGGGAAGGTTTATGGGCATTTGTCACATATTCTTTTATATTTATTTTTATTCTAACAAAGAAAAACTATATTCTCATTAAAGCCAATTTTAAAAGGCAAGGAGACAAATTAACATCTCTTATATGTCATATTGCAATAAGAAAAAGAAATATATAAATTTTGACCAGAAAAATAAAATAAAATAGTTGTACATTTCATTTCACAGGAGCTTTGGTTGGCTACTTGTCAAACCAAAGGTAAGCAGTTGAAATTCTACTAGTATTAATATGCACATTTTAAAGTGTCTTATTACAAATTAAACATATTTAAATTTAAAAACATCTTGTGTACCAGTATTAGCAAGGTAGAAAATATAATATTTAAAAAGCAACTAAATGATACATAATGATTAGAATGCATATAAAGAAAAGTATAAGAAGACACAAATAAGTGGAAATATATCCCATGTTCATGGATTGAAAGAATTAATATTGTTAAAATATTTACACTACTACCAAAAGTGATTTATAAATTCAATTCCTATCAAAATTAATGACATTTTTCACAAAAATAAAAACACCCTAAAATTCATGTAGAACCACAAAAGACCCTGAATTTTCAAAGCAATTCTGAGCAAAAAGAGTAAAGCTGAAGGCCTCACACTTTTTAATTTCAAAACCTGCTTCAAAGTTATAATAATCAAAACAGCATGGTGCTGGCACAAAAACAGACATATAGACCAAAAGAGCAGAATAGAGAGCTCAGAAATAAATTCCCTGCAATTACTGTCAACTGATCTTTGACAAAGTTGCCAAGAACACACGATGGAGAAAGGGTAGTCTCTTCAATAAACGGTGTTGGGGAAATGGGACATTCACATTCAGATGAATGAAATAGGATTCTTATCTCACCTCACATACAAAAATCAACTCAAAATGGATAAAAACTTAAACATAAGACTTGAAACTATAAAACTCCTAGAAAAAAAACATAGAGAAAAAGCTTCTTGACATTGGTCTTGGCAAATATTTTTGTATATGACCCCAAAAGCACAGACAACTAAAACAGAAATAAAAAATTGGATTGTATTAAACTAACAAACTTGTGTGCATCAAAGAAAACAATCAACAGAATAAAGAGACAACCTATATATTGGAAGGAAATATTTGCAAACCATACATCTGATAAGGAATTAATATCCAAAATATATAAGGAATTCAAACTCAATACCAAGAAACTAAGTAACCCAATTTTTAAAATAGGCAAAGAATCTGAATCAACACTTCTCAAAATAAGACATAAATATGGCCCACAGGCATATGAAGAAAATGTTCAACATTGTCAATCATCAGCATAATGCCAATTAAAACCACAATAAGATGTCACCTCACATATGTTAAAATGGCTTTTATCAAAACGACAAGAGATAAAAAGTGTTGGCAAAGATGCAAAGAAGTGGGAACCCTTGTACACTGTTGGTGGGAATCTTATTTAGTACAGCCATTTGGAAAACTATATGGAGATTTCTCAAAAAATTAAAAGTAGAACTACCACATAATCTAGCAATCCCACTTTGGGGTATATTTCCAAAGGAAATGAAATCAGTACCTCAAAGAGATATCTGCACTCCCATTTTCACTGCAGCATTATTCACAATAGCTGAGATATGGAACCAAACTAAGTATTCAACAATGGATGGATTGATAAAGATCATGTGGAATTATCTTTATGGAATACTACTCAGCCTTAAAAAAAAGAAGGAAATTCTGATGTTTGCAACATGTATGACCTGGAAGACATTATGCTAAGTGAAATAAGCCAAACATAGAAAAGTGCTGCATGATGTCACTTACATGTGAAATCTTAAAAAGTCAAACTCAGAAACAGAAAATAAAATAATGGTTACCATAGGCTGGGGTGGTGGGAGAGAACAGGGAGATCTCAGCCGAAGGGTGCAAAGCTTCAGTAGATAAGAGGAATAAGTTGTGGAGATCTACTGTACAACATGGTGACCATAATTAATAATAATGTACTATATATTTGAAAGTGGCCAACTGAGTAGATTTTAAATGTTCTTGCCACAAAAAAAAATAAGTATATGAAGCAATGGACATGTTCATTAGCTTGATTTAATCACTTCACAATGTATGCATGTATCAAAACATCACATCATATCCCATAAATATACATGATATTATAAAAAAAGAAAATTATAAAATGTTACTGAGGAACAAGAAGAAAAGGTTACCTATCAAAACACTTGATAGTTTTTGAAACACTAATTTATGACAACTGCCTCCATGTTAAGACAGCACAAATCATAAGGTTTTCCTCCAGGGTCTCAGGGCCCATTTGCTTCTGTCTGGTTCATGGAAACTGCTGCACTTTTAACCTTTCGACCAGCCTGCAGAGGTCTGCAGCCATCACTGTGGGAGCCCACCAACCAGCAGGCAGGCACAGATCCATCAGTGCCACTGGAACAAGGTCTTTGCACCCAAACAACAATGGAAGGTAGTAGCTCCCTTTGATGTTTTCAAAGCCGGCATCCATGAAGGATGAGAGGTCTTGTGGATGGGCAGAAAGCATCTGGGTAGCAGGGCTGGTAGGGCTGCTCCAGGGACACAGGGACAGGATCTGGTGCTCGTATGTTCTGTGACTTGCTGCAGGTGACCTTGCATGGGCCCCATTTCCTCATCTGTAAAATGGCAGCTGCATCCCTGGCTATCTCACAGGGTTGTTGCGAGAGTCAGATGAGAAACCTGGTATAAAAGTGGTTGGCAAAGTCTTACGGGCTCTACAAATGGAAATGCAAGTGGATTCCAGTATACTATACCATGATCATCTTGTATAGCTACAGAAATAAAATTGTTCTGATTTTTGTCTCTTCAAAATGCAAAAAAATTGTACAGTGAATTGAATGATAGCCCCAGAAGATATGTCCCTAAAGAACCTGCTATTGTGACATTCTTTGGATAAAGGATCTTCATAGATACAATTAGGAGTCTTGAGATAAGGTCATCCTTGCTTATCCAGGAGAACTCTAAATCCAGTGACAAGCAAGACACAAACACAAACAGAGAAGGAGATGTGAAAACGGAGGCAGAGATTGGAGTTATGCACTACAAGTCCAAGAATGCCTTGAGTCATTAGAAGCCAGGAGAGAGGCAAGGAACAGATTCTCCCTCCGAAACTCCAGAAGACGTCAGCCCTGCTGACACCTTGATTTCAGATCTCTTGTCTCCAGGACTGTGAGAGAACAAAGATCTGTTGTTTTAAGCCACAGGTTGTGGTAACTTGTTACGGTAACCACAGGAAACCAATACAAATGGCTAGCTGGATGGTGGCCAAATCTGAAGCAGATGTTTGGAATGGGATATAGGGTATTCACAACATTCAATTTGAGGTCCCTGGTGGCACACCAAAGAAAGAAAGAAAGAATCAACCTGAACTAATCTCTAACAAGGGGTCTGTGTGACAGACAAACAGAAAAAAAGCATGCCCTAAAAAGAAAGACGTCCTGGGCAAAGAGAACAGGGTCCAACTGTGAACCTTACATCAAGAACCTCAAGGGCAGGTGTTCTGGGAATGCAGAATTTGTGGTCAAACTTCCGTTCACTTAGGCCACCCTGACCCTGCAGAGTGAGCAGTAGCATGGGGTCATTCTGTTATCAGAGACAGCAGACTCTCCACCAGCACGAGAAGCCAGCTACAGGAAGGAGAAACTCTCCCAGGTAGTAGATACAACAAAGAGGGGAGGATCAATAGAAAAGGGATCAGCAGACAAAATCTCTTTTCAAGTCAGAAAAATATTTTTTAATTATTTACAGCTCTTGCCTACCCCTCAAAAAATTAAATATGTGTGTGTGTTGGTGTGTGTAATGATTCCTAGGAACAGATTGATATCTGTTAGAGGTAAGAGGAAGAAGAGAATTTGTTATGGCAACCAGAGGAAACCAGTACAAATGGCTAGCTGGTCACCATCCAAATGGTGGCCACAACCATTTGGATTCCCACAACCTGCAGCTTAAAACAACAGATACTTATTCTCTCACAGTCCTGGAGACCAGAGGCCTGAAATCAAGGTGTCAGCAGGGTTGATGTCTTCTGGAGTTTTTGAGAGATAGTCTGTTCCCTGCCTCTCTTTCTCTTGAATGAGAAACCTCAAGGGTTGTCTTTCTCAGATGACAGAGACTTGTGATTAAAAAACATTATGCCCACAGTCATAATTAAGGCACATTTTTTAATATAGTGAAATGTCAGGATTGGATTTTACATAGTTTACCATAAGAACCTCTTCTCTGGGCTAGAGGAGAATTTTCCTCCAAGCTGGTAGACATTGCTGAATACAATTCAGCCTAGTCCCTCCTGATGGCAGTGTTTTGTCCCCATCAAGGACAACAGGGGCATTGCCAGAGCCAGAATAGAGGCCAGTCAAGAACCTAGAATCCAGAGGAAAACACCCATCAGTAAGGTGCTTCAGGGGCGACTATTATAGCTTCCAAATGGTATAAATTTTGTCTGTGTGACCGAAAGCGTGCCAGTTCTGTTAGCTCAGGACAAAGGTCTGGAGGGCATATCAGCATATCTGAAGGCAGTGCTGTTAGCGGGAGATGTCAAACAGCAGAATGAGGGGAGAAGACTAGACAAGCGACTATTGAGCTCCTCTCATACCCTCAGTCCTACCTGCGGGTTTCTGGCTCGTGCCCAGCTAGCCCGTGTGCTCATATTAATTTCTGGTTTCTCCAAATTATTATGTCTTTAGCCTCCCCAAGAATAACACAATGGAAATTAAATAGCCACAGGGAAATGAGGTCCTGCCATCATGGGATAAACACCCCAAAAGGCACTGGTTTGGTTTCTGGAAAATGTTCAGTTCAAGCCTGAATGTGGAATAGGGAGATGGAAGGATCAGACTCTTCCTCCAGCAGAAGCTAGTGTGGGTGGCTGGCCAGCAGTTAGCTCCATTTCAGGGCATCAAGGCGATAAGGAAAGGACGGCCAAACAAACCAATAAATCTCTTCTTCCAAGCGACCTTTTATCTGAAAATGTCAAAAAAAAAGAATCTAGACAGGAAATATGTAACCCTAAAGCAGTAGCCCAATACACTTATTAGCTGTAACTGAGTTTCCCAAAGATGCAAGATGAGTTAATTGAGTGCTCATGCTTAAAAGGGAGACCTTAACTGCAGGCCTCTTCTACCCATTTAAAACTTGGAAAATCACAGTGTTCCTGATGAGAATCAAGATAGGCGGACCACTTAAAGAAATATGCCTGGGAACCACTGGACACAAATACACCCAAACAGCTGGTCCCTCTTTTGTACCATTTTGTAAATAAGTAAATATGGCTACTCCATGAGAAGGCACTAAATATGTAAGTTCTTGTTGTATTTAATGCCCAAACAGGGCCCAGGATGCTGAGGCCTGACTCGTAATTTGTCTACTTGTTCAGTTATCACCTCTAAAGCGGTTCTTTCAACTTGATTGAGAAACCGCAAATATACACTATGCAATGGCCTATATATATACACTATGCAATGGCCTATATATATATAATATATATTATATATATATAACATATTTAAGGTTAATTTAAGATAGATGCATACATTCACAAATTACAAATACAAGTCAACAACACTGTGCTTCTAGAATCTTCTCACTAGAGAATTTTGCCTGGTGTGATTAGACCAAGTAGGTTATCAACCAGTGACCCACGGGGGACATGTGGCAATGTTTGGAGACATTTTTTATTGTCACAACTTGGAGATGGGGTGCTATTGGCATCTAATGGGTAGATGCCAGGGATGCTACTCAACACCCTAAAATGCACAGGGCAGCCCCTCCCAGCAAAGAATTATTCTATCCAAAATGTCGGTACTCCCCAAATTGAGCATCGTGACATTGATCCTTTTTCCTTCATCATCTGGCTCCACATTTCACCAGTCTGGCCTCTCTCTGCCTTCCAGCTCTGCCACCAGTGAAAACAAGCAAGCAATTTTGAAATGACAACAGCTTCCCTGACTCTCCACTTGTCAGTTCTTAGTTGCAAAGCACTGAATTCACTCCACCTAATTTAAACAGAAAATAAATCCATGAAAGGATGTCAAGTAGCTGACAGAATTTCCAGGGAGGCAGAGAGTTTACATTGAGGTGAAGCAGCTGGAGCGATAGCCAAACCACAATCCAGCCGACACTACGTAGGCACTGATGGTGCCCTTGCCACCTCCACTACCAAAAAATTAAGTCCACCCAGCCCCTGTTCCTCTCATTGCCTACTTCTGAATTGGAGTCTCACACAGTTGGGTCTGATGGGTAGACATGACTGGGTGATATGTCTGTGGCCCAGATGCAAGAGGACGGATCAGTGAGCTGTAGCTTCTGTCTGGAAGAGGCAAGACGGATAGTGTAGAAAATTCTCCAAATACAGGAAAGATGTTCCAAAGATACTAGTGTCCACAAATATAACTAATGTCTACAGCAACCCCCACCTCCAGGGCCAGTGCTCTGCCATCAAGCCCTGCTTTTACTCAGTTTCATGGCCTAGTTCTGAGTTCTTGATTCTGTATTATGCATCTGGGCCTCCAATGAACTAAACAGAACTATGTCCTGTTTTCCCTTCTTACTCCACTGTGCCCCCTGCAGCCCATTATATCCCAGCTTCTTCTTTTCCAAGGGAAAGAACGGGTGCTCGGGTCTGGAAAGAATTGTTGGCAATTGGGCAGGCAGGTGGAGTCACTGCACCAAGTTCAACATCGCTGCACATGTGGATTTGTCCCTTTTGAGTTCTCCTTCTCTTGAGGCCTTTCCTGCCACATGTCTGCAGAAGTTAGGTGGCCCGGGGCCTACTTCCTCAGAGCACCTTCAGCCCTCTCTTGCTCTTTCTTTTTTTCTCTGTTTTTATTAGAAGTCAGAATTATGAATGTTTGTGGGCTACCTGAGCAGCCCATCTTTTTTTCCCTTTTGGATATTCTCATCTCTCGCAAGTTGAAGTCAGACTACTGCTCTGGCCTGAGAAGGTCTGCGGCAGGAGCAGAAGCAGAAGTCAGTTCTCCTTTTGGCACTGGGAGCACTCCTGTCTCTGTGCTTTTTTCTGCGGCACACTGGCATGTGTGTGCATATGCATGTGTGTTTTGTGCACCTTCATGCCCATGGACTTTCCTTAGATCAGAGCAGTAAAATCAAGACTCCGGCTTGGGATTAGAGGAAATAGGGACTGCCTGTCTTTTAGTCTGCTCTGATTAAGGGCTACTGGAGGTAGCAGTCCCGAATTCAAGTCCTGATCCTCCCTCTTAAAAACCATGCAAACTTGGGTGATTTACCTAACCTTGCTGAGTTACAGAGTTCTCAGCTGTAAACAAGATCATGAAGGCTTCCTCAGAGCCATCAGGACTGAATGAGAAGGCACACGCAAAGTGCCTAGCACATCATGCACTGTGTCTCAGCATTCTGCTGGTCTCCTGGGAGGTCAGAAGATGTGAATATTATTTTATCTCATTTGGAATGCCACCTCTGAGGGCAACAGATGTTTTTCCATCTCAAAATCATTACAGCATAGGGCTAGGAAGAAAGTGGTGAGGGGGAAAGATTTCAAAGCCCTGAACAGAGAAGTCTGCTAGAGCAGTGCCCAATAAGATATTGAGATCTCAAGTCCAGTGGAGTGGTTTGCAAGAGTCCCTGCAAGTGTCCCTCAGGAGTCCCGGGACAGGCGCCGGAGATCATGGTTTGAGTGAACCTCCCTAGAAGTAACATCCTGGTCCAGAAAGAAATCCCCCGATCCCCAAAACTTTTCCCACCCATTCACTGGAAATTCCTCCTACAGGGAACACACATTTTCCTGTACAGTGAGAGAGCTTAAAATGCAAGTTCTGTATATCCTCATTGTGAAATTGACTACTCACTGAAATTTATTTGTAAGTCCTAAAACTTGGGCACTTTCAAAGCCATTCACAGACATGCATAGAGTGGCAACAAAATTTGAGTTGCAGACGCTCGTGCTCCCGGCTAAGGTGGAAAAAGGCAACTCTCTGCCTTCTTGTTTCAGCTCTTATGCTATAAATGAGCAGCCTTTTCATGATCTATTTAGTGCCACTTTTTCACATTTTTATGCTTCTGTTGGTGGCCTCGCTGTTTGAGATGGCCCTCCTGCATGGTGCTAAAGTGCTGTCTGGTGTTCCTCAATGCAGGAAGGCGAAAATACTTGTGTTGGATGAGGTTCATTAGGGCATGAGTTATAGTACTGTTAGCTGTGAATTCAATATTAATGAGACAACAATGCAGTGTATCCAGAAACGGAAAAGGAAACACACCAAACTGTGTGTGAGTCTTCTCTGGAAAGTGCTGAAGTAACATCTACGTTGCATGCTGAAGCTACAGAAAACATGGAAAAGCACAACATCTGTGGATTCACGAAAGGACAACCAACCACAGAAAAGTGTAGTGGACAGATAGTGTTGTTGTGAGGCTGAAAGCCAAAGAAATTTATGATCACATTATCGTAATTAAAATATTATTTTATTATTTAACATATTGCATTTAATTACCTGTTGGCAAGAAATACATATTTTTTAAAGTGTCTTCAGATAGAAACATAACATAAAACAAGGTTATGTATTGATCAGCTGGTAAAAATGTTGTGACCAGAAACTCAAGACCCTCATGCTGTATTTCCCTGGGAGTAAGTATTCCCTAATTCAGTGTTTGTGGCAACTTTGTAGGACGTAACTACTGTAAATAATAAGAATCAACAGTAGCACCTTAGGAACGGACTCTCAGAATCAACGTCACACTGAAGTATGAATTCCTGATGGTGTCTGCTTTCCTGAGAGCACATTTGAAAGACTCACTGAATGCCTGGTAGGAGGTTCTCTGTAAGGAAATAGAGGAAGTCCCAGAGGAAAGGACAAGTGGGAGTAAAAGACCAACTTCTGCTTCCCCACAAGATCGTAGCTGCAGCGAAATTGAAATGATTTGCCCAAGACCAAAGAGCTTAGTGACCGTGGAACTTGGGCTTACAGTTCAGGTCTGTCCTCTCTTCCCTTGCCCCCAGAGTTTTAGAAAATTTTCTTCATGCCAACATTCAAGCATGCACTATGCATGCCAGTGGGCACACCAGCTGTGCCAGGACTGCCCATCCCCAGCTAGCCACCAGCTGTGAGTCTTGGAACAGAGGAATATCACACAACATGATTCAGCCTAAGGATAGTTCAGAAAACAGCCAGGCTGGAGAATGATCAAATTCTTACCAATGAACCTGCTATTCTAGGGCTTAGGATCATTACTGATCCACTCAACAAAGAATGACATTTGGCCAGGTGCAGTGGCTCATGCCTGTAATCCCAACACTTTGGGAGGCCGACCGGGGTGGATCACGAAGTCAAGAGATCGAGACCATCCTGGCCAATATGGTGAGACCATATCTCTACTAAAAATACAAAAATTAGTTGGGCGTGGTGGCACACACCTGTAGTCCCAGCTACTCAGGAGGCTGAGGCAGGAGAATCATTTGAACCCAGGAGGCAGAGGTTGCAGTGAGCTGAGCTTGCTCCACTGCACTCCAGCCTGGCGACAGAGTGAGACTCTGTCTCAAAAAAAAAAAAAAAGACATTTCTCAGTCCCAAAGAGCACGCACAAAAGTATATGCCTGGTAACATTAACAACAACAAAAATGATAACAGCAATATTTATTGAGTGCTTCTCCCATGCCACCCATTGGATTCAGTGTTTAATATGTTAGATAACTTGTAGAGCTTAGGGTACATCAGAGTTAAGCCAATTAGTGTAGCATTTTAAGGATGCTGGTTTGTACAGACAGGGAGGTTCCTTATAGGCAGTGTTATTTCTGTAAATCTCACATTGAAATGTGTGTCCTAACAATAGAGATCACTGAGAACTTAGCAATGAGCGTATTACATTATATTAATTATGGGATAAATACTTACTAAACACACATCATGAGAAAGAGGGTAGGCTGGGTCCTAAAGACACCAAGCAGAACAGAGTCTCTGTCTGCAAGAAATTTACAGCTGGCAGGGGAGAGGAATCATAAACTAACTGAGAGATAAGCAATGCCACTGTAAGAAAGGAACCACAGACATGCTGCCTTAGAGGTCTGGAGCAATTTCTTCTGCACAAGCGACACTGGGAGACTCTCAGAGGAAGGGACATTTAAACCTGATATAAAGATAGGATTTGGGGACGAGGGGTTAAGGGATGGAGTTCCAAAGGCAGGCAGAGTAAAAAGCAAGGGACAGTCTATCACTAGGTGGGAAGCCACACAGCAAGCGTGAAGAAGACAGTGTCCAGCGTTTGTAATATTCCAAGCCTGGGTTACAATGAGGAAGCAAAGATGATGAAGACGAGGCTCCTGGCCTTGAGGGGCTCAAGCTTTAGAGCAGTGCTTCTCCATGTGCCCATCCACGATAAGGAGCACACACCAAAACGAAAAGCAACCTGCTGATCCTTTTCTTAGGATAGTCTGGCTAAGAAACAAGTGAACTGGCCTAGCAACAGAACTGATTTACATTTCAGCCCATGCTCACCCCATCACAGACCAGCAGCTGGTGTGCAAGCCATGCTTGGAGCCACACTTCTGCAGAGCAATGGCCTCCAGAATGAGTGCATGCAAGAAGACTTATTCAGGCACAGAAAGAAAATATTAAAATTTCTTCTTACACAGGGCCTGAAATCTTTGAAGACAGATGTTCTTTGGCTTACCAACTTTTTTCCCTGATGCTAGAAAGGCAAAATAGTGCATATGCCATGTATTTATTACACACCATACCGGCTGGGCACGGTGGCTCACACCTGTAATCCCAGCACTTTGGGAGGCCAAGGCAGGCGGATCATGAGGTCAAGAGATCAAGACCATCCTGGCCAACATGGTGAAACCCATCTCTACTAAAAATACAAAAATTAGCTAAGCGTGGTGGCATGCACCTGTAGTCCCAGCTATTTGGGAGGCTGAGGCAGGAGAATTGCTTGAACCCGGGAGGTGCAGGTTGCACGGAGCTGAGATCGTGCCATTACACTCCAGCCTGGGTGACAGTGCGAGACTCTGTGTCAAAAAGAAAGAAAGAAGGAAAGAAGGAAAGAAGGAAGGAAGGAAAGAAGGAAAGAAGGAAGGAAGGAAGGAAGGAAGGAAGGAAGGAAGGAAGGAAGGAAGAAAGAAAGAAAGAAAGAAAGAAAGAAAGAAAGAAAGAAAGAAAGAAAGAAAGGAGGGACGGAGGGAGGGAGGGAGGAAGGAAGGAAAGAGAGAGAGAAAGAAAGAAAGAAAAGAGAGAAAGAAAGAAAGAAAAGAAAGAAAGAAAGAAGAAAGAAAGAAAGAAAGAAAGAAAGAAAGAAAGAAAGAAAGAAAGAAGAAAGAAAGAAAGAGAAAATAAATTACTTCCTATAAAGTGTGCAATATTGCTTTATTTCTGGTAAAGCTGATACTGGAGGCTGGACAAGGTGGCTCACGCCTATAATCCCAGCACTTTAGGTGGCCGAGGTGGGTGGATCACTTAAAGTCAGGAGTCTGAGACCAGCCTGGCCAACTTGGTGAAATCCCATCTCTACTAAAAATACAAAAATTAGCGGAGCATGGTGGCACATGCTCATATATAATCCCAGCTACTTGGGAGGCTGAGGCGGGAGGATCAGTTGAAACTCGGAGGTGGAGGTTGCAGTGAACTGAAATTGCGCCATTGCACTCCAGCCTGGGAGACAGAGTGAGACTCCATCTCAAAACAACAACAACAACAACAACAACACACTCACACACACACAAAAACCCTGATACTGGAGGACACAGCCTCCCCCCATGGGTAGGTGGGTTCTGAATACTGAGTCCTGCAATTAAACAGATGCACTCAGGAGCAGGACCGGCCTGGACATAGGTTCCCCTGCAGAGGCAACACTTTCCGGTTAGAAGAATTGAAAGAAATGTGTCCTCCTGTTCACTCTCCAGAGAAAGGGGAGAGGGGGTCTCGGCTGGGCTGTGTCTCACCAATCACATCATCGTCCTCCTTTCCAGGTGAGATGGAGAGAAAGGCAGAGTCTGGAAGGAAACACAGAGTCAGCAGAAGCACTCTATCCCTGCCCAAAGCCTCCAGCCAGGCCGAGGCTGGTGGGATCTCAGATGCCACCTGCCTGCCCTCAGCCTCCAGGCCACACTCCCCTGAGACACACTCCCTGCCATTTGTTTTTCAATCGATCCATTGGTCCTGGAGGCCTGAGGCCAAGTCCAGGCCTCCCATCCTCCCTCCACCTGCAGATCTAGCAGGACCCAACAAGGCACAGGCGGGCCCTGTGACCCACTCTCCAGGGCTCTTGCCCCCTCGCATATCTGCCCTGCTATAGCTAAGCTGTCAGCAGCGTCGCGGTTCTTGGAGTCCCCCCTCTTTCTGGCTTCCGCACATCTGTGGGAAGCTTGCAGTGGGTGCTGGGGGAGGAGTGGGAATTGTGTAAACGTGGCCGTCCTGCAGGCCTGCACACGCCTGCTCTTGAATTGCCAAGGAGAGCCCCTTTGCACATCACAGGCCTCCAGGAAGCCAGGAGCCAGGCCCTCGGTAAAGCTAACCACCCGGCCCAGGGCACACACCAAGGAGCAGCAGGGCTGGGTGGGAATGCAGGTCTACCAGGCTCTGTCCAGGGCCCAGCTCCTTGCTCGCCCACCATGCTCAGATGCAAATGTGCCAGGAGCACTGGCAATCATCTGCAGTGAAACCTCACTTAAGGCAAACCTCCTACTGCTGGGACTCTGTTTGCTTATTTTTAAAATGGGACTAACACCTTCCTACCAGCGGAAATTGTGAGGATTTGGCAAGATGATCATAAGACCATGCAGACTAACATATTCCGGAAATTAAAATGTCATGTCAAATATAACGGATTATTGTTACTGCTCCCATCATGATAGTCCTGAAACCCACAAAATGAGAATGAGGGAAGTGATTTCTGACTATGCCACTGCCTCCCACTGCAGCTAGAAAGGCCCAGTGACCCCGGGGGCCCACCCTAAGGGGTTCAGGCATTGGCCAGCGACACCCCAGGTGCACAGCAGAGCCTCAAGGGGAAGGGAGGTCTGGCCCCCACCCACCTGCAAAAACAGAACTTGTCCTGCTTTCCGTGTCCTTCATTCCAGAAATAGCCAGGCGCCCTCCACGGGTTGTGGGGAGCACTGTGGGCTGCTGTGTTTTGATTTTCCCCAGAAGTGTTCACAGCAGAGCAGTTCCAGAGCCAGCTGAGCAGGAATGGGGGTCGTGTTGAATTCCCCCCACTTAGCTAAACATTCTCCCTTGGTTAGCCTGGCTGAGTCTGGAAAAAGTAAATATTTTTAGAAAGTCAAGCCAGTGATTTTGTTTTCTAAATCTATGCTGGCATGGTGTCTGGAAAGAAGAAATATGGGTTCCGACGGGGTTTAAGGAACAGAAACTGGCACTTGAACACCAACTGTGTATCAGACACAAAGCTGGGCATGTTCACGTTCCTCTCCTTCCTTCTCACAGCAGCCCTGGAAGGAAAGATGTCACGGTCATTTTATTGCAGATGAGGAAGAGAAGCTTGGAGAAACTGGGCAGCCTGCTACAGACACACAGGTGGCAAGCCACAGAACTGGGTCCAGACTCAGCCTGGCTGTTTACCATTCCCATGCCGTTTCCAGGACACCCTGTTCTGCTGATCAATTTAAGATATCCCTTTTTTGCTGGATGGCCAAAGAACAGACAGACTGTAGAATGCCAGTGCCTCTTATTTTCTGTCTTTGTCTGTTCAAAAATATCATTATTTTTCTCCTTGCAGATTAGAAAAGTAGCCCCTTTGAATTAGCCAGGCATGGTGGTATGTGCATGTAGTCCCAGCTACTCGGGAGGCTGAGGCAGGGGAATTGCTTGAACCAGGGAGGTGGAGGTTGCAGTGAGCCGAGATCGCACCACTGCACTCCAGCCTAGGTAACAGAGTGAGACCCCATCTCAAAAAAAAGAAAAGAAAAGAAACACCTTTGGACAATAAAACGATGGTGTTGACTTTTCCATCTCACCCTGTAATCACAATGAGCATGTATTAGTCCGTTCTCACGCTGCTAATAAAGACATACCCGAGACTGGGCAATTTATAAAGGAATAAAGGAAAGAGGTTTAATTGACTCACAGTTCCACGTGGCTGGGGAGGCCTCACAATCACGGCTGAAGGTGAACAAGGAGCAAAGTCACATCTTACATGGCAGCAGGCAAAAGAGCTTGTGCCTGGGAGCTCCCATTTATAAAACCATCAGATCTCTTGAGACATATTAACTACCACGAGAACACTACGGGGGAAACCGCTCCTATCATTCAACTATCTCCACCTGACCCTGCCCTTGACACATGGGGATTATTACAGTTCAAGGTGAGATTTGGGTGGGGACACAGCCTGTTTCAGAGCAATACCTTTAGATGTTGGCATAGAGGTCCCTAGGTTACCTTGATTTCATTTTGTCCTCACTTCCTAGATTCAGGCTAGCATGTGATGCTGCTGAAAGGTGGAAGACAGCGATATCAGAGTGAATCAGCCAATTCCCAGAGGTGGTGCATCTGAGCCAGGGCCCAGCCATGGTGATCACTAGGCCACCAGCCATGATAATCACCTCCTTCCCTGGAGGAAGCCAGGCCTCTTTGACAACAGCAACAGGCTCAATGGTCTCTGCTCCTGTAGCTCAGGGAATGACAGGGGGTCCCTCTTGCTCAGGGTCATGTGTCCCTTTCCTTGACCCCCTTTCCTTGCTAGGACTTGTGACCCAATGTGAGAGGTGCTGGGTCCAGTTTAGACTTGAAATGAAAGGGTGGATTTGAAAAGGTCTGAAGAAAGTGTTAAGCATTGTTAAAGAGATTGAAAATGAGAAAGACAGAGAGAGAAAAAAGAGAGAGAGAGAGAGAATAGTCACTTTGACCAGAGAAAGGGGACGCAGTTGAAACGCAGTCAACTCCTTATTTTTGTATGCATTGAAAATCTAAGGACTTTACAATAGAATCTTCTTTATGTCATTGGGCATTTACCACATGGTAGACACTGGTTGCCCACCATACCCACATTATCTGGAGTAGGGTACTCCTTCCAATCCATACTGCGTATGCATTGATGCCTTTGGAGAGAAAACAGAGGAATGACAACGGAGAAGAAGAGGAGGAAAGGGAGGGGTAAGGAGTCCCTGCTGCTGTAAAGGAGTCCAGCATTGACACACTCTAATCTGTTGGGATCATATTTTCCACTCTAAATTATTAATTTGCTATGCTGGTTTCTACCCCATGCTTAGGGCTATCCCTGGCATGTGGTAGTCTCTCAGTAAATATTTGTTGAAGTATATGAATACACAAAACTTTTTTTTTTACTTAAAGTTCTGGGATATATGTGCAGCACGTGCAGGTTTGTTACATAGTTATACATGTGCCATGGTGGTTTGCTGCACCTATCAACCTATCATCTAGGTTTTCAGCCCCGCATGCATTGGTATTTGTCCTAATGCTCTCCCTCCCCTTGCCCCCTACCCCTCGACAGGCCCTCGTGTGTGATGTTCCCCTCTGTGTGTCCATGTGTCCTCATTGTTCAACTCCCACTTGTGAGTGAGAACATGTGTACACAAATCTTTTTTAGTGCGTCCAGAGATTGAAGTTTCTAGATTTACAAACCTTGACCCCACCTTAGTGGGAGGAGGCTTACCTGAGTGGCCAGCGGCAGCCCAAGATGACACCTATGCCTCTTTGTTAAGCACCAGCACCACCAGTTTCAACAACACAGCTTTCCCCTAACCAAGAAGCCATTTCTGCACCTACACAAGAAATATGGGCCCACTCCTCAGAGAAGAAGCTGGAAATCTGGACAAAAGGCCCTGTGACCTCCAAATGTCCACTTAACCCCACAGGGAAAAGTCTAGGAGAAAAGTAATTTCACAAAAGCCAAAGCATGTGGTCAAGCTGTTAGCTCACTGAACTCATGCCTGGTGCCTTGTTGCAGGTATGAGTTCAACGTCTAGAAAGCATTCATGGAATGTAACTAATGGATGCATTTCTTCCCTCTAACTGCTGTGAAATAGTTCCCAAGCCTTCATGCACTGGTCTAATTTCAAAGCAGATTCCCTTAGAAGTTTCAAGTGGGCAGAATGAAGAAAAGAGTCAAGCACGAGTAAATCCAAAGCATGGTCAGGAACCAACTACTCAGAAACTACAAATATTAGAAATAATGGCCAGGCATGGGTAGTTCACGCCTGTAATCCCAGCACTTTGGGAGGCCGAGGTGGGTGGATCACCTGAGGTCAGGAGTTCAAGACAAGCCTTCCCAACATGGTGAAACCCCGTCCCTACTAAAAATACAAAAAATTAGCCAGATGTGGTGGCAGGTGCCTGTAATCCCAGCTGCTTGGGAGGCTGAGGCAGGAGAATTGCTTGAACCCAGGAGGCAGAGGTTGCAGTGAGCCGAGATCATGCCGCTGCACTCCAGCTTGGGTGACAAGAGCAAAACTTCATCCCCCAAAAAAAAGAAATAATATTTTTTGGCTGAGTGCAGTGGCTCATGCCTATAATCCCAACAGTTTGGGAAGCCAAGGTGGGAGGACTGCTTGAGCCCAAGAGTTTGAGACCAGCCTGGGCAACAAAGGAAGACCCCATCTCTATAAAAATAAAAAACGTTAGTCAGGCATGATGGCACATGCCTGGGGTCCCAGATACTTTGGAGGCTGAGATGGGTGGATGCCTGGGCCCAGGAAGTCGAGGCTGCAGTGAGCCATGATTGTGCCACTGCACTCCAGCCTGGGCAAGACAGTGAAACCTTGACTCAAAATATTTATGTGGATATATTTTTTTTAACTACTATTTGCCTATATATTTAGATCTCACCTTCTTCCAGTAAAGAGATTTAGGTCACATACACATATAGGCATAATCTTTCCATGGAAGGAATAGTGACAAGGAAAGATATTTGATTTGGGAGCAAGACAGGCTGGGTTCACATTCTGTTCTTCCCATAAATCAGCTGTATAGCCTTGGGCTAATGCCTCTGGCCTCAGTTTCCTCATTTGTAAAATAAAGATAATAATAGCACCTACCTCATAGGAATGTTGTGTGGAATGAACTCAACTTGAAGCTCAAAAAGAAGCATTACTCACCTCTGTTGACCATTTATTAAATACCAACACTGTACTGGATACTCTTTCATACTTAGATTCAATACAACTCACAACAGCCTTATAAAGTAGGTATTACTAGTCACATTTCATACACGAAATACTAGATGCTCAGAGAGATTGGTAATTTGACCAAAACAACACAGACAAAGGGAAAGGCTAGTATTTGAATCCTGGTCTTCCCAAATAAAAAAAATAAAAAATAAAAAATAAACCAAGGCTGTAGACAACACTGCTTCCCAGATCCTGAGTCATCCCATGATGGTTCCTTGTTGTCATAATGAAGGGGATCAACCTGCCCTAAATGCCACCCCTCTGAATTCTCACAATGAAGGATTTTCTATACATGTAGAACATAACATTCAAATTTAATGCCTATTAAGAAAGACCACATTGGTGGAAACAGACTTTATACAATGCAAGAAGACCACAATCATCACTGAAAACACCACCCTTTCCCAATGCTTAGGGATTGCTTGTGTAGGTTGGCCTGTGTTCCAAAGGCTTTTGTCTGTAACACCCTCGTTAATTCACAAGCTAGCACAGTACAAGATCGTGTAATAGTATTTACACGGACTCAGTCAATGATAGGTTTTACTATTAACTCATTTTATCTTCAAAACTACATTATAAAATACTTATCTCCATTTTACAGAAGGGGAACCCAAAACTTAGAGAACAAAGCTACCAAACAGCTGAATTCATTAGGTATTGCTGTATTACTAATTACTCCAAAACTTTGTAGCTTAAATCAATAATAAACATTTATTGCATCACACAGTCTCTGTGGATCAGAAGTTTGAAAATGCCTTGGATGGGTGATTCTAGCTTAGGATTTCTCATGAGGTTGCAGTCAGGATGTCAACTGGGACCACAGTCATTGGAAGGCCTGACTGGGGATGGAGGATCTGCTTCCAAAGTGGCTCACTCACATGGCTGGTGTGCTGACACTGGCTGTTGGTGGGAGGCCTCAGTCACACTCCATATGGGCCACTCCACAGGCTGCTTGAGTATCCTCATGTTATGGCAGCTGGCTTCCCTCAGAGTGAACGATCCAAAATTCAGAGAGCTAAATAGAAGTTTATCCTTTTTAGATAAACTAATAGATATCCTTTTTTGATATCCTTTTTCATATCCCTCTATAATTCAGCCTTGGAAGCCACATAGTGTCACCTCAATCACATTCTATTGTTTAGGAGAAAATCATTAAGTCCAGCCCACTTTCAATGGAAGAAGTAGACTCCATTTTTTTAGGGGAAGTACATCAGAGAATTTATGACATATTTTTAAATCACCACAGAGGCAGAACTGGAATTCTCATTTATTCCTTTCTAACTTAGAACTCCAGCTCTTTTCTTGATATCTAAGGCAGGAAAAATGTGGCATCACTTTTTCCACAGTTCACCTCCACCTCCATAGCAGATGTCACGAGCAACCCCAGAACTCATTCTGCCGCAGCTGGACCTGGCCTCAGAATCTCTCTCACGCCATCCCCATAGAAGTCACCACCCATCAGATGGAGCTGGCACACAAGTAGAAATTTAGTGCATTCCTGTCCATACCAAAGCTATAGAGAGAAACTTACAGGTACACTAGGTTTCACTATCTTAGAGCCCCTAATCTTATGGATTGCCTCTGAGACACTCTATAAAACAAGATTTGTAATAATAAACCTCTCTCCCAAAAATACTCTAAAAAGGAAAATGCTTTAGGAAACCTCGTGTTCTAACTTTTAGAAGTTCTTCTCAATTCCAGAACTCCACTGAAATTATGCACTCTCACCCCACCCTAGTAATGTCATGTACGCCTCTAATGACAGGAAGAGAGGCCTGCGGGTAGCATCTGCCGTTTTCTTTACTTGGTACAGTGTTTGTCACCCACAGGTGCACACTGGCATCACCAGTGCTGAGGCCTGGTCCCCATCCCCGACACTCTGATGTAACTGATATGAGGCCCGGGGACTTTTCAAGGCTCCCCAGGTGATTCTAATGTTCAGCCAGTCTGAGAACAACTGACTTAGCACTTCATTTTCGTTGCCAAATAAGTGATTCTCTGTGCATTCATTAAACTCTGCCACCTTGTAATTGGTTAAATGAGCATATTAATAGAACTTAGAGAGTGGTGAATCCCCAGGCTATATTCAACACTTACTGCTCTTTTTCAAAATGTCAATCTCAATTCGACTTTGGATTGCCCTTCCTCAGTAGTTTTTCCCATTTCCATTAAATGAACCAACCCATCTGACTCAATAAAAACCCAATTATTTTGCACATTTATGAGACTTTGACACACTCTTTTCAGAATCACCTCCAGAACTACCTCTGTTTCACACAATGTTCATATCCCTCTATAATCATCCCAGGTCCACAAAAACATAAGATCGCCCTGAAGCAAACATAAAATTCTTCTGATCTGGGAGTTTATAATAGTTTTTCAGTAAACGGTCTTCTCATACCTACATAGTAAACACTTACTTTCCTTGGTTAATAGCTAGGAATTTTTAGATTAGCTCGATAACCTAAATATAAAAATGCCACTCCTCTTTCAAATATCACATCTATCCTAAAAGGGAGATTTTCTAACGTGAAAAAAAGGTTTCATTATTGCTTTGTTACTGCTATTATTGTTGTTCATATCTTTTAACTTTTCTTGAAATCGCACATAAAAACATCTTAAGTTTTTTTAACTTGTATTTTTAAGTCGGGGTACATATGCAGGCTTTTTTATATAGGTAAACATGTGTCATGGGAGTTTGTTGTACAGATTATCTCCTCACTCAGGTATTAAGCCTAGTACCCATTAGTTATTTTTCTGATCCTCTCCCTCCTCCCACACTCCACCCTCTGAAAGACCCCAGTGTGTGTTGTTTCCCTCTATGGGTCCACGTGCTGGCATCATTAAGCTCCCACTTATAAGTGAGAGCCTGTGGTATTTGGTTTTCTGTTCCTGTGTTAGTTTGCTAAGGTTAATGGCCCCCAGCTCCATCCATGTCTGTACAAAGGACATAAACCCATTCTTTTTATGGCTGCATATTCCATGGTCTATATATGCCACATTTTCTTTATCCAGTCTGTCATTGATGGACATTTAGGTTGATTCCATGTCTTTGCTATTGTGAATAATGCTACAATGAACATACATGTGCATGTGTCTTTATAACAGAATGATTTACATCCCTTTGGATATATACCCAGTAATGAGATTGCTGAGTTGAATAGAATTTCTGTCTTTAGGTCTTTGAGGAATCACCACACTGTCTTCCACAATGGTTGAACTAATTTACAATTCCACCAACAGTGTATAAGTGTCCGTTTTTTAAAAAGGGTGGTATTTTTAACGGAGACATTTTCATCTGTACACCTTAGCCAAGGCAAGGACAGACCATCACCATAAGATATTGAAGACTTCTAGGGGTAGAGGGTGGCAGCAGTTCCCTTAACACAGTTCCCACATTTTATCACACATAGAGATTACCTGGGCAGCTAATAAATCTTCCCTTACCAGGTTACACCTCATATAGTTTAATCAGAATCACCAGAGGCACAAAACAGGCATTTGTGAATTTTATAGAATTTGTTAAAGTTTCCCAGGTGACGCCTACCTACCACAAAGTTTAGAAACTACTGTCTTAACTCTTTATTGCTAAATCTTTACAGATCTGTAAGAAGAAACAATTTTCTACATCCCTAAGCTGTTTTAAAAAGATATCTACTCAGATTTGAGATATTCTCAAATAAAAGTTTATTTACTGGAATAGATTGTGTTACACAGTAAGGCACTTGAGAAATCTAAATGTCTCCTTATTTGCTAAGTTTTTAAAATTAAAACAGAACACATCAGAACATATTCTTCAATAAATTTTTCAGTGAATTATTACCCTTTGGACTTGGAGCCCAAACAAAATTATACTTTATAAGTGAGCTCCTCTTTCTGCCTTTACTGTAGTTAGCTGACTTCTCTAGTTATGACATAAATGTTTCACAACTAAAGATCAAAATTAATTGATAACAAATATTTAATCATGAAAAATAAATTGCTTAGATTTCAATTGTAAAGGATAAGCATTTATTAGCTTAACTCACAAAATTACCATCTACATCACTTTTTCATTTTTTTAATCTTAGGCTATTGCCTTGAGATCTCATGCATGTAGCTTCTTGATATAATTTATTCTTGTATAGTATCTTTATTTTTAATGTACGTGTGTCGTATCTCCCAAAGACCTGTAAGAGAAAGGATCATGTATATCAACAAATATTTATTGAGCATCTGCTATGTGCCTGGATCTATATTAGCTCAGAAAGTTTCCCCACAGCTGTACTATTCAGTTTGCAATTTACAAGTTGTTACTCAGTAGTAAAATCTACTTAGTGGCCTAACCACCTTTTTTGTTAATGACATAGTATAAAATGGAAGCAAATAGGAAGGAATAACAAGTAGCAGCATGCTTCTCGCATAGCGAGGATAAGTTTTGGCTGGGTGCTGTGGCTCATGCCTGTAATCCCAGCCCTTTGGGAGCCTAAGGCAGGAGAAATGCTTGAGCCCAGGAGTTCAAGACCAGCCTGGGCCATATAGTGGGACCCTGTCTCCACAAAAAAATTTAAAAATTAGCTGGACATGGTGGCAAGTGCCTGTGATCTCAGCTACTCAGGAGGGAAGTTGAAGCAAGAGGAATGCTTGCACCCAGGAGGTCGAGGCTGCAGTGAGCTCTGCTCATGCTATTGCACTCCAGCCTGGGCAACAAAGTAAGGCCATCTTAAGAAAGAAAGAAAAGAAAGAAAGAGAGAAAGAAAGAGAGAAAGAAAGAAAGAAAGAAAGAAAGAAAGAAAGAGGGAAGGAAGGAAGGAAGGAAGGAAGGAAGGAAGGAAGGAAGGAAGGAAGAGAAAGAAAGAAAGAGAGAAAGAAAAGAGAAGGAAAGAAAGAAAGAAGGAAAGAAAGAAGGAAGGAAAGAAAGAAGGAAAGAAAGAAAGGAAGGAAGGAAGAAAAAGAAAGAAAGAAAGAAAAGAAAGAGAAAGAAAAGAAAGAAAGGAAAGAAAGAAAGAAAAGAAAGAAAGAAAGAAAGAAAGAAAGAAAGAAAGAAAGAAAGAAAGAAAGAAAGAAGGAAAGAAAAGGAAGGAAGGAAAGGAAAGGAAAAGAAAACAGAATAAGTTTCATTTAGCAATACTTTTTTTCGCTAAATGAAACAAAGGGGAGTGTGTGTGTGTGTGTGTGTGTGTGTATAGTTAGGTAGGTAGGTAAAATGGGTCTCGATATAAAATATTTTTCATCATTAAAAAGGTTTGGAATGCATGCTATAGAACAGTATTTTGTGTGTGATAGCAGTCTATAAATATTTATGGATTAAATGGTTGAAGTCAAAATTCTTAGAATTGAATTTTTGTTTATTTGTTTTAGTTGGTTTAAAAAAAAAAAAGCTGGCAGCAGCCTCTCAGGCTAGAAGAACAGAAAGTCACCTTGGAACAGATATTCATTTAGCAACTTTGAGCACTTGAGGAGTCTCTTATCCGTATGTAAACATAAAGAGCTGAGGCCTCCTGTTGGGAGAAAAGAGTTCAAGACCTCTGGCCTGGAGGGCTGATTCTCTCTGGTGTGCAGAGCTGGTTTGCAGGGAAAGTGTGTCTCTTTGTCTAAGTGCCAAGAAGCCACCTGAGACAGTAAGAGATGGAGCTCTGACTTTCCATTTAGAGGTTCAAAAGACCTGATACAGTCCTAACCAAGGTCCATGTATAGCAGAGGGGAGTCTGGGCTGGCTTAGAGGCTGTTAGATAGAGATGGCCTCTGCACAGCAACATGGAAGAGGCTTTGACCCAGAGAAACTGTGCTTTCTGCTTAGCAGGACTGGCGGGACACCTTAGAAAATCACACAGAAAAAATAATAAAGATATGACAGTGATTAATAATCTAAACTTTTTTTAAATGCATAGCAATTATTTGCAGGACTGAAACTCACACATAATCTGTGATATTCAGGTATATTATAACTTACTAATAGCTACTAATTGTCCATCAGACCCTGCATTTCCATGATGTACCATGGGAACTTGTCAAAAAGAGTCATGGCACCATCACAAAAAGACAGACCACCAGATCTTCTGTGCCCCTGATGGAAGAACAGAGTGGCACTTGCACAATGGTCTTGTCAAGCAAAAATCAAACCTGAAACTGATCAAAGCATCAGATCTGACTACTAGATTATAGTAAATATGGAGGAGAAGGGAACAATGCCACAGGTGCACTCTGCAAAATACAGACTGTGGGACAGGGCAGACAGCCCATCTTCTCCAACAAATACATTGCAGGAGAAAAATAGAAGAGAAGAATCTAGATTAAATGACTCTTAATAGGCACAGCAACGGATTGCAATACTACTCATATCCTGATTTTAACAAACCACAAAATATAATTTGAGAAATCAGGAAAATTGGAACACAGATTGGATAATCATTTAATTATAGTAAGGGACTGTTGATTTTGACAGGTTTTATATTGGTACTACGATTATGTTCATGAAGAGTCTTTTAGAATTACATTCTGAAAAGCTGTGAATGTAAATATAGACTTGCATCAAAACATGACGTGGGGAGAAATATCAATGCAAAAACATTGGCCATTAGTGGATATTAGTCACAGCTGGAGACGGGTACTGGGATTTTATTATTCTGTTTCTGCATGTATATGTTTGGAATTTTTCACTTTCCAAAAGCCATAGGCGCCCCAGTCTTTTTTGCAGGCAGTGTGGACCATGTCACTTTGCAGCTTCTGTTCTATCACATCCTCAACTCTATCCCCTTCCAACCTGATGAAGAGACTCAAAACAAGCTTCATTTCATTCCGTGCACTGAAGACTGTACCAGAAACCAGAGACTTAAACAAAGCATAAGAACGGACAATAGGTGTAAAATTCCCAGGATTGTGATCAATGCAGTGATTCATGCTTGCTGTTGTGCGTATAATACATATACTATATACAATTTATTTACACTTTAAATTTATTCAGTGGCTTCGCCTCAATGAAATGAGAGGAATACAGCCACACTCAAAGTCTAGCTAGAGTTCCACACAGTGTTTCAGTAAGACGAATCATTTTGTTTCACTGCAAGGCACACCATTTGAATGCTGAAAAGACATGTATAAATTGATTCAATCCATCAATCTCTGGGTGCTTACAATATGCTAAGCACAAGTAAATAAAATACAATTATTTTACCATGGAATTATAATAAAGTTCTACCTGCATCAGTAGTATGTCACAGGAACCATGAATTGCCACATTGATTCAAGAGTAGAGATTCAAAATGTTGGAATTCAGAGTGGACATTACAGTAACTTAAACGAATTTTAAAATATTACTTGAAAGTGCAAAATGCTACTGGGACAAAGTGCAAAGACATTAAAGAGACATTTAAGAATAAGCCACCAACACACTTGACTCATGAAGGTGACAGGCTTCAGACAATCTGGTTAACCATTTGCATGAATGTGTGATGATGGATAGAATGTACAGAAATGTATACAGGAATTGTGTATCTGCTTCTATTATGTTTCTCTCTCAAAATGCTTAGAAGTGGAAGGTTATATTTGGCACGCTTGCTTCCTTATTGAGTCATTGCAACATTTTCATATAATTTTCTTTCCAAATCAATATTTACACGCATTTTAATAAAATAACCTGCATTCTCCGTCGTTTAAATTGTAGCGTGAATGTTCAGTAGACTTCCCTTATTATTATAAGAGGCAATAATTTGGAAACAGGTTTTGTTACTGCAAAGGGAAGAAGTGTCCTTGTGGACATTTTTCCCATCTATTTTATTCGTTTCTGCAAACTATCATTTGACAAACAGACATTCTGTGACAAGTAGGAGTGCTTCCTCAGGAACAGGCTCCACAGGTCTGAAGAGTAGCTTTCTTGTGGAGGAATATTAACTTGTTTTTAAAGATCTGAAGAAGGGTTAAGAGTAAGAATTGACAATCACTTTCTAGGCTAGTTGAATTCCACTTGGAAGAACAAACTTTGTTTTCAATCTTTGTGCCTCAAAAGATGGGAAGCTTTATTCTTGCCTGGTATTTTTTTATCTCCCTTCTAGGAATAAGTAAGTTAACAGATACCTGCAGTGCATTGAGCTATTTTACCAATATTTGCTCAGGTGCCTTCTCAGGTTCTCCCAGAGTTTTTTATTTCTTACAGCTATTGTTTTTCTATGCAGATTATAATAATTATAGAAACTTTTAATATTTTGTAACTAACGATTTGATTTGAGATCAACGTAAACCATATTCCAAGTTCAGCACAGCAGTTTAGTGTACAGGAGTGATATGGTTTGGCTCTGTGTTCCCACTCAAATCTCATGTTGAATTGTAATCCCCAGTGTTGGGGGAGGGACCTGGTGGGAGGTGATTGGATCACGGGGGCAGTTTCCCCATGCTGTTCCCCCGATAGTGAGTGCGTTCTCATGAGATCTGATGGTTTAAGGTGTGTGGCACTTCCCCCCTCACTCTTTCTCTCTCTCCTGCTGCCACGTGAAGAAGGTGCTTGCTGCTTCTTCACCTTCCACCATGACTGTAAGTTTCCTAAGATTTCCCAGTCATGTTTCTTGTTAAGCCTGTGGAACTATGAGACAATTAAACCTCTTTTCTTCACAAAATTACCCAGTCCCAGGTAGTTCTTTCTAGCAGTGTGAGAACGGACTAATACAACAAGAAAAAAACCAGGACTGGAAACCAGATGACCTGAATTCAAGTTCCAGCCATATCACTAGCTATCTGTGTGATCCTGAGCAATTGAGTTATTTCATCTACAAAATGAAGAACTCAGAAGATGTTTTTACGTCTTTTAGATATTTAGACCTGTGATGGTTAATATTAGGTGTCAACGTGATTGGATTAAAGGATGCATAGATGGCTGGTAAAGTATTGTTTCTGGGTGTGCCTGTGAGGGCATTGCCAGAGGAGATTAACATTTGATTCAATGGACTGGGAGAGGAAGCCCCACCCTCAATGTGGGTGGGCACCATCCACTTGTTTGCCAGTGAGGCTAAAACAAAGCAGGTGGAAGAAGGTGAGATGAGCTGGCTTGCTGAGTTCTGGCTTTCATCTTTCTCCCATGCTGGATGCTTCCTCCCATTCCTCCTGCCCTTGGACATCAGGCTCCAGGTTCTTTGGCCTTTGGACTCTTGGACTTACACCAGTGGTTTGCTGGGAGATCTTGGGCCTTTGGCCACAGACTGAAGGCTGCACTGTTGGCTTCCCTACTCTTGAGGCTTTTGGACTCAGACTGATCCACTACCAACTTTTTTCTTCCTCAGCTTGCAGATGGCCTATCGTGGGACTTTGCCTTGTGACCATGTGAGTCGATTCTCCTTAATAAACTTCCTTTCATATATACATATATCCTATTAGTTCTGTCCCTCAGGAGAAACTTGACTAATATAAGACCTAAACATTTAGTGCTAAAATTATGTGATTTTGGCTTAGAACTGTCTCACAAGACCTTCTGCTATACTTTGTGAACCAGCTATTCACACACAAGCCACAGCCCCCTGACAACTTCTCTCTCTTTCTCTCTCTCTCTTCTCTTTCTCTCTCTCTCTCTCTCTCTCTTTCTCTCTCCTTCCTCAATGATGGTCTGGAAAGCTAACATTCTTGGTTTTCAGACTCCCTTGTGCTTAAGTTGGATGGCCAAGTTCTTTCTAGCCAATGACATTAGTTGAAATCTCTTGGAGAAACTTTCAGGAAAGCTTTTTTTTAAAAAAAAAAAAAAAAAAAAAAAAAAGACCTGGTGTGACATCCCTTCTCCCTTTCATTTCTTCTTCCATCTTCCTGATTGTGATATGACCGTGAGCTCGAAGCCTCAGCAGCAATCTTTGACCATGAAACACAAATGTGAGGGCTAAGGCTGGACTCTACTGCGTGTGGAGGGCAAATATGAAAAGAGCCTACTTTACAAATGCACCACTAAACCGTCATCCCAGACCCAGCTGGCCTACAGTCACATTCTTGTTGTGTGAAACGAATAAATATTTACCTTTTGAAAGCACTGTTAATTGGGCTTCCTGCAAGCTGCAAATGAGTGCAGCCCTAACAAACCTTAAGCACAATTATTTTTCCAGGATAGTACCAATTTTAGAAAGACTTCATTACACTTTAAAATGAATCCTACCACTTGGAATCAGTTTCCATTTGCCTTCACCTTTGTTTCAAGCTTCTATAACTCCCACTCAGTGTTCAAGACCCCACTATGCCCCTCTGTCCTGACTTCTCCAAGTAGAGCCCATCACAGCCTCTTTGGTGCCACTTTCACAGCTGGCACTCACCTTTATTTTTGTCCCCATCTCACTGGGGACAGAAGTAGTCAGAGCTTGGACTTTAGATGTCATGGTCCCTCCCTGCTCACCTTCCCAAGGACCACCTCCAAGGAGAGCTGCACAGAGGGTCACGGCCCAGGATGGCCCTGAAGCCCATCCCCGAAAGGTCCCCTGGAGGAGACTGCTTTGCTATTTAGAATGTGTCTGAGAAAGCCACCAGGACTTAGGGATGGGTAAGCACCCCCACCTCTTCTTTGCTCATGGGAAAGATGCACATTTCATGGCATATTTGACACACAAACAGTCCCTGGCACTGGGAATGCAAAACAGAAGAAATATGTCGGGGTGGGTGGGAAAAGGGGGTCAGGGAGAAGACTCACCACAGTTCCTCCTTCGACTTAGGCCACACCAATGACTGGTTCTCCTCTTCCTCCAGACAGCCAAGGCAAGGGGGGACAGGACTAGGAATCAGAAATGCCCCCTAAAGTTCAGACCCGGCCAGAGGAAGGGTGGTTTATACCCACAGCAGCCCTTTCACAGAGTTTGCAACATTATTGCTAAAGCTTCAGTAATTCACCTATCAAAGGGACAATTTTTGCTATAATTTTTGCCATTTACTACCAATATTATAACACTTTTAAGTAAATGTGTACTAAAGGTTTCTTTATATCCACTGCCATGCATTTTTAAAATATAAAACATGGGCATATGCAAAAATATAGCCATAAGTGATAGATAAGTATAAAATTAAATATAAATTTTAAAATACATTATTAAGTTTGAGAGAGACCTTGTGCCTGCAATCATTCTACACCTGAGAAACGCCCTCTCTTTGCTGAAAAGGGAGATAAGAGAATGCCAGGGAGATGTGAGAAAGGATAGGCACTGACCTGAGGCCTTCTCCTCCACGCAGTCAGAAAGAGCACTGTAAAATCTTCTCGCAACCTTCAGAGCTAGTGAGAGCTGGATATAAATTTCAGGTCTGCAATTTCCTGTGTAACTTCTTTCTCTGTGCTTCAGTTCCTTTCCTCATCTGGAAAATGAGCTTAACAAAGGACCACAGTGACATATGGAAATGCAGTACAATGTGCATACGATTTTCAAACGCATGCTGAAATGTCAAGTCATCTATTGCTTTGAAATGTTTCAGGAAAAAAAAGAGACAGAGATAGAAGTAAATATAGGAAAATATCAACTGTTCTATCTAGCAGCTACATATAGGAATGTCCATTGTACTAGTCTTTCAGCGTTTCCTTATGTCCCCATGTATGCAATTATGAGAGAGAGGAAGGAGGGAGCTGGATGTGCTGGCCAGTCCCAGGGCAAAGGTATTCTTTGCCGAATCTGTCCGGCCATCTCCCAAGGTCCCAGGGCTCTGTGCTGCTTCTCAGGCGCTGATGTGGGCTCCAGGCTGAACCCTTGGGGTGGCTTTGTGGTGTGTGCGGAGTGTGGCCTTGTGGAGCCATGGATACAGGATGGTGTTCAGGGTGCCCTCTGTGCAGTGCCCCTTGGAGAATGTCCTTAGGAAAGTGAGTAGGGAGGTTGCCATGACCCCACCCAACCTGAGTCTGACCTCAACTTCCTCCCTCTCTTGTGAGAGTCTGGGACATGTGCAGCCATATGTAGACTTTTCATACCTTTTTTTTTTAAGGTATATTAATCAGCTGAAATCCAACCTTATGTTAAAAGAGAGGCATGGCTGGAAGAAAAACATGTCCCACTGATTCAGGAGAAATGCAAAATCACTGATAATCTCAGCTCTGACAAAAGGGAGGCTGTGGAGCTAGAATCTTCCTTAAAGAGCATTGGCCTTCAGAATGTCAGCAGGAACTTGGAGCCTGCCAGAAAACCCTGAGAGCTGAAGAGGGTCAACTTAGTTCCTTAGGAGGACCTTTAGGAAGAGAAGTCCAGGCCCAGAACAAGAGGTGACAGCTGAAGTCAGGGGAAAGGTCCAGTTTCTAGAAGAGGAACTATGAGTAATCCTACAGGAAATAGCTCTTCCAAACAGAGCACTGGTGCACAGCTGGTCCCTCACAGCAAGGGGGCCTCCCTAATCTGAAGACAGAGCACCCTCTTGGAAGTTACGTCTGAGTATAAACACGAGAATACTGGAAATACTATAAAAACAATCCAATTTCTTCCTCTCTCTCACCTAAGCTGCCAAGTTATGCTCACCCCGCTCCTCCTTCCATCCAAGGAACTGCATATGATATTTCAAGGCCTCGTTTTCCTCCTCCCTCCTTGCCTCTTTCTCTTCCTTTCTCCCCTTCTTCCAGATGCCATGCATGGATCCCACCACTGCCACCACCGTCAAGATCTCACCCAAACTTCACAGCCTGAAAACAGAAATGTGTGCCTGCAAAATTAATTCTGTCTTCAAACAAATCGACTATTGCACTTCCAAAACTATACCAGGAAACTTGGAGCTTTCCTTTGTCTTGCTCAGAAAAAAAATTAATTTTCCCTCTTTCCTTATTAGTTTATGCAGCTGCTGCTGCTTAAGAGATTATATTTTTGCCAGATGAAGATATAATATTCAGAGATTTATAAATGATAAGTATATCATTTACAAAATGATTATATATATAATTACTTTTTATTTTGCCCTTTAGAGAGTATAAAAACTGTATTTTAATTTTAATTATGTGTACATTATAACCTCAACAATAATGTGAGTAGTATGAGTATCAGCAATAGAAAAAAAATATTTTTCACTTTAAATGTTGTCTTTGTTCGCCCAAATGCTATATTATAGTTAAAAGGCAAATGTAAAAACTGTTTGTTACCTATAGAAATATTGATTGGCTTTAAAAAACACTCACATGAATTATTTTCTTCAAAACATACCTTTCTAATATCCCTCAAAGCAGCTCACTTACACTCTTAGCATATGTAACAAAACTTATCCATAAAAGAAAATTACAAAAGGGAATCTTTGTACAGATCCAGACCAAATAGCCACGATGTATAAAACACAGTATCAAAATGAAATTTATTAAGTTGTGAAGCTTTCAGAATGATTTCTAACAGTACTAAATAGTTTATAAATACTTAGTAGATAGTTTATGTATCTGTGAAAAGGAGCTAGTAATGGGAACCTCTCATCAAGAGAGTCATTGTATGGTAATTAAATAGAATTGTAAAAATAGATGCTATTTTAAAGCATTTAATCTTATAAAACTTCTTTTAATATTACAAACAAAACAGAAAGAACTAATACATTAATTAAAATCATAACCTTTAGCAACTTTAAGACCTAAGACCAATATTAAATTGAATCAATAAATAATTTTTGATACCTAGACAATTCCTAAGAACAAGATTCAAAAGACTTAATATAATTTTAATTTACCCTTATTTCTTGAGATGGCTACAAATTAACAGGGTATGCAAATGACTTTTGTGATTACATACATTTGTTTTGCTATCTTAAATTTGTTGAAATTGGCTAAAATTTTAAAACAATTCAACAGTTTCCTAGTTTTCTTTTGTGTTTGGGAAAAAAAGCAGGTTACTTTGGCTACATATAATAATATAAATGGTTGAGTAGACTAGTGCAATAATTACAGAAAAAAGAAATAGGTATATAAGATAATTGATGTGATTTGATTGTTAAATCATTACAATGTATTAAGATGATATAGTATAATATATATATTATTTTAACATATATCAACAGATCAATTATATTTTAAAGTTCTAGTTAAAATATTTACATTTATCATTCATTTTTATGTTTATTTACATGCATATACCTAAATACAGCCATGAAGATTTATTTATCTTTCCATGCAAATTGTTACATAAATAATATATAAAATTAGTAAAATTAGAAGTAGAGGGTTGGGTTTTTCTTTTCTTTTTTTTTTTTTTTGTAAAAGTGACTGTCATTCAATAAGGTCTGTGCCCCATACAGTATTACTCTTAAGTACAAACTACCTCTACTGTGAAGGCCCAAAATAAACTAGTTAAATTGACTAGTTAATGGGGAATTCATGCTACAGTCAACACTCTGTGTGTCATCAACATATGTACAATTGGAGAGATGGAATAGTCTGTGATTAGACTGAAAGAAAGGGGCATGACCTAGATCCCTAGAGCAGACCCACTTGGACTTTGACTCATGTTTTCACAGCCTGGGGTTAGTCACCTGGTCCCCTGGCGTTGGAAAACTAATGAATAGTCATTTTGTCTTTCATAATTGCCTAGAAACTACTTGACTGATACATCTGGTACTGAGTCCAAAATGCATAACCTTTGTCATGTCAGATCACTCAACAACTCATCTGATAACAAAAGGAATAAGAGGTACTAATTTGTCCAAATACAAAGAATGTTCTCTAGACAGCCTCCCAGCAGGCAGAATCTCAGTAATGGTGAAAAACCTCAATATCATGGATTAATTACCTGTGGTCTAACTTCATCTGCTGTTGGCCAAAAGTGAGAATTAACAAGAAAAACATATCTAAAAGCCATCAGCTTGCACTAACAGCAAGACCATGATGTTCTACTGAAAATAAACAATTTCACAGAACACCGACATCAGATGAATTCAATGTGGGACCATGATAGAGTAGGAAAAAAGTCAAATCCCTTGGAAGTTACATCTTAGTAGAAACATGAGAATACTGGAAATACTATAAAAACAATCCAATTTCTTCCTCTCTCAGCTCACACGAGTGGCCATTGCCTTTTTGCCAATTACATCTTCAGTTCTATTCCGTTTCTCCCACTTCCAAGGTAAAATATTAAGTTGTCCATGCATAGATTTAATTTTACTTCCTGACAGTATCCAACCCAGGAGAGTCCCCTGCTTCTTCAAACACCCCCCAAAACCACCTAACAGGTTTAAATCCTGAAATGCTTCCTGATTTCCTCATGGTGTATGGTCTCCTTTGCTGAAGCAAGTAACACAGGCAAATTTGTTCCACTGCAGATGTATTCCTTGGGAGTTTTGATTGACAGGCAATGATACCACCAACAGCTACACTGAGACATTTGGTCCAAAAATGATTAAAAGCCAGTGAATACAGGAAAAAAGTGAGAAACAGCAATAATAATTTCCACACACCAGACATGTGCCAGAAGGTATTTTCACATTTGCCTTTATCTCTCACATCAATTCTATGAAAGCGTTCTCATTAGAGCAATCTTATAGCTCAACATTAAGCTCAGACAGTATAAAAGGCTTGCTCAAGGTAATTTTCATATCACATCTACATTTGCATATATTTTATAGCATTTTTAGCTATGAAATGCTAAGGCTAAAATTCAATTTTAGGTTTCTACAGCTCTCAAACCTTTCCCTCTATAACACGATACCTCCAAATACTATTACACTGTTTTAATCAGATTCAAGAACAAATTCTTCTGACTATCTTCATGACAGCTTCAACAAAAATCCAAGAGACTTGTTAAATTTACTGATGGAATTCTGGAGGGTAAGAGTGACAGCTGTTGGTAAGAGGAAATTTGGTGCTAAAGAGAAGGGTTTGGGGGTCAGAGGAAATTGAGGAACTATATTGAGAGATGGATAAAGGAAGGAGGAGCAGCCTGGAGCCATGAAAGGAGAAATAAACTTCCTCCTGCGTTAGATGAGATGATGTATTAAGGATTAAAACTAATGGGTCATGGAAATGGCTATATTTCTTTCTTTTTTTTTTTTCTTGAGACTCAGTCTTGCTCTATGGCCCAGGCTGGAGGGCAGTGGCGTGATGTTGGCTCACTGCAACCTCCGCCTCCCGAGTTGAAGTGATTCTTGTGCCTCAGCCTCTCAAGTAGCTGGGATTACAGATGCCTACCACCACACCTGGCTAATTTTTCTATTTTTAGTAGAGACGAGGTTTCACTATGTTGGCCAGGCTGGTCTTTAACTCCTGACATGAGGTGATCCGCTTGCCTCGGCCCCCCAAAGTGCTGGGATTACAGGTATGAGCCACCGCATCTGGCCCCTTTCCCATATTTCAATCCAATAATCCTGATCCTGGAAATTTACCCTAAGTAATAACTTAGCAAATAAAATATACATATATATGTAGAAATGTTCATTGTAACATATATTTGCAAAGATTTGGAAATAGCATACATATCCAACAATAAGGAAATAAAATAGCACATTTTATGCTTTGTACCATGCAATATTATACAACATAAAAATATAATTGTGAGTCATATATGAATAGAAAAATGCTTAATGCCTAAGGTTCAATTACACACAAATCAGAAAACAAGCAGGGAAAAATAAAATATATACGAGAGTCACACACAAAGCTGCTGGAGAAACTTCCCATCTGCTCTAAGGAGTCATTCCCTACCCTAAAGGGAGACATCAGCCACCTGGACTGGATGCTTAGCTGCCACAAGAGGACACTTGGAACCAGCCCCAAGAACTTTGCCTGAGGGCATCTGAAAGAAAGATCAGCCACCTTGGTCCTTCCGCAAGGTTACCAGGGCTCTGGGAGTTGCCTCTCCAGCTGCTACTGAGAAGAGCCCACACCTTACATGCTCAACAGCTAAATAATCTACAGCTTTCCTTTGATGGTCCTCCTTCCTCAAAGGAAGGACCAATTTCATTATACCACACATCCCATTTGCTTCAGTCCTTAGCATAATCAGAGACGTGCTTACCCCACACTGATCTGTAGTGCCCCAGTTGGACCTAATCACCTACTGTCTTCATCCTCCCAAATTAACCACCTCTCACCAGCAAAATCACTTTTAATCTCCACCCATACCCTAAAAGTTATTTTTTTTTTTTTTTGAGAGGTCTCCTTCTGGTCACCCAGGCTGGAGTGCAGTGGTGTGATCTTGGCTCACTGCAACTTCTGCCTCCCAGGTCCAAGCAATTCTCCTGCCTAACCTCCCAAGTAGCTGGTCGTACAGGTGTGCACCACCATTCCTGGCAAATTGTTGTGTTTTTAGTAGAGATGGGGTTTCACCATATTGGCCAGGCTGGTCTCAAACTCCTGACCTCAGGTGATATGCCAGCCTTGGCCTCCCAAAGTGCTGGGATTACAGGCATATGCCACCATGCCCAGCTAGTTTTTGCATCTTTAGTAGAGACAGGGTTCCACCATGTTGGCCAGGCTGGTCTCAAACTCCTGACCTCAGGTGATCTGCCCATCTCAAGATCCCAAAGTGCTGGGATTACAGGCATGAGCCACTACTGCCAGCCTGTTTTCCCTTTTTTCTTCTTACTGAAACTTGGCTGGCATTGGAGGACATGCTTTACCTGAGCCCCCTTAAAAGATGCACTCCCTGATTTCCATTATGACCCTGCAAGCAAGTGGCAGTGATGCAGGATTTTTTCAGTGCTGCTTGGCCAGCTGGAGATATCCATAGCCAGCAAAACCCACACCTGAGCCTCACTCAGCCCTGGGCTCACAACAGGAGGCACCCTGGCCACTCGACAAGCCAGGCCACACCTGGCTTGTACTCTGGCTGGATCCCATATTCACCACAGGATCCACACTCAGCCCACAGCTGGGCCAGGCTGGGGGTGCCTTGACCTGCCTCTGCTCTGTGCACCGGCATCCCAACAAGGGGAATGTGGTGGTGCTTGAACAGGGATGCCAACGACTGCAAAGCCCCAAAGGGGATGTTATAGCCTTTTTCATACCCACATTCGGTGGGTCTCAAGTTCTTGTCCCATGTCCAAGAAGAATGAGGTTATGCTACAGCCAAAGGGTGAGCAGGGCAGAGAGTTTTACTGAATGACAGCTCTCAGCAGAGAGGAGACCCAGAGAAGGCAGCCCCCTATCTGAAATTGGGTAGCTCCCCCCACCTGAAGGCAGGCAGTCCCCACCAAGTGTGGCTGAGTCCAGGACTTTTATGGGCTCAGAATTGGGGAGTGCATGCTGATTGCTTTATGAGTATGCAAGAAAGGCTAAAACAAAAGCACCACTCAAAGGTGGGTAAGAAACACAGTGCAAGAAACCACTTAGGGAAGGGTAGGTATATGTAAAATAGGTGAAAGGTGGGGATCAATTAGAGGAAAGAATGCCAAACGAGAAGAGAGGTTCTCAATCTGGTCCATGGATTTATCCAAGACTTGTAGCTTGGCTTTCAGGCTTTGAACTGTCTTTGGTTTGAAGGGGAGTTTCACTGGGGACACACCCCATCTGCCTAGGCATTTGACTGCCTCCTGCCACTATCAGCAGAGTGAGGTGGACCTCACCTCGAGGGCACTGGAGTTGAGGAAATCAAGTATCTGGAGCAACAGGTTGTTGGACTCATAACTTGTGGGCACAGTGAGTTGCCCAAAGTTCTACATGAGCAACCATGTAGAGAAAGCCAGTGATCCAAGTGCTAAATGCACCCATTCAAGAAGGGGGGTGTGGGGCATTTGAAGGTGTTCAGTAGATGGCTGCAGTGGATGAGAGAAAAGGCTTGATTCTTCAGTCTCAGGTTTCTGAAGGTGAAATAGCTTGGAAGTGGCATTGAGAAGCAAGTTTATCTCCATGTCTTGAGGTACCTAGGTTGTTGCAGACAAAGAAGTCAACATACGTGAGTGCAAGGTGGATGCTCACATCTCACTCCCACTAAACCCATGAACTGGTCTGCATTTGTACCCCATATTCCATTTTCACTGTCTAACAAATATCCCTGAATAAACCACAGATAATTCTTCCCCTTGTAGCCTGCACCCCATTCTCTCTTGACTTCTTATTGATAAGTAAAAGGTTCTGCCATTATTCCCTCTCCTTCTGGCACCATCCATTTCTCCCACAGAGAACATTCCCATGAGCCTACAAACATATTGTTCTTGAATCTTTCCTAGATTCCAAGAACAGATACATATTTTATTCCATTTACCTGTTCCCTTCAACACAAAATTCCTCAAGAGATTTGTCACCATCTCCTCTTCCTCTTTAACCACTGTAATCATGATTCTGTCCCCACTGCACCAAGAAAGCAGCTCTTATCAAACATATGGTCAGAGTTAATAACAATTTCTTGTCCCCATCTCACTGATCACAGTTGACACTTTTTTTTTTTTTTTTTGAGACGTTTGAGACAGAGTCTCACTCTGTCGCCCAGGCTGGAGTGCAGTGGCGCAATCTCGGCTCACTGCAACCTCTGCTTCCCAGGTTCAAGCGATTCTCTCACCTCAGCCTCCCAAGTAGCTGGGATTACAAGCACACACCACCACGCCTGGTTAATTTCTGTATTTTTAGTAGAGATAGGGTTTCACCACATTGGCCAGTCTGGTCTCAAAGTCCTGACCTCAAGTGATATGACTACCTAGCATCTTCCAAAGTGCTGGGATTACAGGTGTAAGCCACCCCGCCCAGCTGACACTTTTGGAATATTTCTTCCTTAGGTTTCTTTGATAGCAAACTCACTAGATATTTTGTCTCACCAGTTGTTCATTTTCTCTCCTTCACTAGACTCTGCTCCTCTCCCAGAACTTTAAATTATTACATGCCACAGTTCCCAGTCCTCATTTATCTATCTCCTCTCTCTCTAAGAAATCTCACCCATTCCCACTGCTTTAGAAACTTATCTATATTCTGGCTCCCAAATCTATATCTCCAACCTAATCCCTCCCGATTTCCAGGCTTATAAATCCAGCTGTTGACTCAGCATCTCCACTTGTCTAATAGACATCTCGCACTTAAAAGAAACCTTGATCAACCCTTCCCTACTCTAACCTATTCCATCCTGTCTTCCCCACCTAAGGAAATGAGGCCACCACCCACTCAGTTGCTTAGCCTGAAAACCTCCAAATCATCCTTGTTTCCCCTCTTCCCCTCATAGCCCGTGTCCATCAACAAACACTATTAGCTCTCCCCCCACAATACATGTCCCAAGTGTGACCCCTTCTCACCACTTCCACTTCTCGCACTCAGCCCAGCCACCCTTGGATGCCACCTGCAGCACTGCAATGGCCTCTGGACGTGTCTCCCTATCTCCATTCTGGCCCCCCAGGCCCCTCCCACTGTGCATTTATCATCTTGTCACAGCTAGAGTGAGCTTTACAAATAGAAAATATATATGTATAATATTGCATTTCTGAAAAGATGTTCAATCTCAGCAAGCAACTAAATATTTTGAAATTAAAATAACATATTGCTAAATGTAGTGCTTGGCACAAAGTGACTTCTCAATGAATCTTTATTGTATACATGAAAAACATTTACGAATTGGCAAAACTTTTTAAGTATAAATGTACAGTATTAGCAAGGGCTCAGAGAAATGGCACTCTTCACACTTCTGGAGACACTGTGTTTTTTCTCAGGAAATTTGCCCAAAAGTCTCAGAAATGCCCATATATTTTGAGCAATTACTTTCATATCTTAATTTTCAATTTAAGAATTTGACTAAGGATGTGCACAAAGTTGTAGTTACTGCATCTTTGATGTAACCAGATGAAACCTTCAGAAACCAGTTGGTGTCTTGGTGTGTCCATTTGCTTGTTTTGTCTGTCGCTCTAGATGGGTTGGGGGTTAAGAAAAAGGATTTTTGTCATGTGACACAGAAATGTTTTCCAGGCCTTTGTCTTAAGAGAGGCCAATGTTTCACAACCCTGACTTGAGTTCACTAGTCTGGGGTGGGGCCTAGGAAGGATATTTTTAAAGCTCCTTACAGAGTTCTCAAAGTAGTCTGCTGAGAAGGATTGACCTGGGTTTTCCTCACCCACAACAAGAAGGGTTGTTCCCCACACTGCAGTTTTCTGAGAGGAGGCCCCTAAGTGACCTTGCCTGCGACGAGCATGGCTGTGTGGAAACTGAAGGGACTACATCCTAGGTCCCCTGACTTGACAGGAGCAACCAAGAATC
Source organism: Symphalangus syndactylus (assembly GCF_028878055.3). Classification (NCBI taxonomy): domain Eukaryota; kingdom Metazoa; phylum Chordata; class Mammalia; order Primates; family Hylobatidae; genus Symphalangus; species Symphalangus syndactylus. The sequence goes on along the minus strand of NC_072431.2, from coordinate 94,830,202 downwards.
CTGGGCCAGATCATCAGTCATTAGGGGAAAGCCTCATGCACTCTTCACTTATAGAAGAAGCCTCTTTTCCATAAAGCAATATTGTAAAGGGGAACTTATTTCAGACTTCATCCAAATTGCCACCACATCCAAAATCTAGTACCTAAATTAGTTAGATTTTCTGTGAATATTTTAGAATATTGCCTGTCACATGGTGTTACAAACTGAATCTGTAGCCCCAACATTCACATGTTGAAATCCTAACCCCTAATGTGTTGGTAGAGATGACTCTCTTTGAAAGGTAATTAGATCATGAACCTGGAGCCCTCACAAATGGGATTCATGCCCTTACAGCTCTCTTGATCTGTTTTCCCCATGTGAGGACACAGTGAGAACATGGCCATATGGAAACCAGGAAGAAGGCACCGAATCAGCCATAACCCTGATCTTGGACTTCCCAGCCTCCAGAACTGTGATAAATATATATTTTTCTTTAGGACCTCCAGTTTATGGTATATTTGTTATAGCAGCCTGAATGGACCAAGATACATTGTAAAAGTTCACTTTCCTCTACTATAAAATGGGTGGAGAATAAAATGGAATAACAAATTGCAAAGTACCGTATCCATATTAGCTGGCAACATTTTTCAGACTGGAGTTCATAAAAGGTTAAGAGTATGAAATCAAGCTACACAGTTACTCCTCCCCTTGCCTTCTTTTCTCCATTGCCACACCTGCCTTGCATTCATTTTGCAGCCTGAGCTTGCCTGCAGAGATGCAAGGCAGGGCTTTGCACAACCTGCAGTGGTTGCTGGATGAATGGCAGGATGGGGATCTCGAGTCAGCTCCTCCTTTGGCTCTTTCCCTGGCCTCTCCGACCATTACCACTTCTGCCCCAAGGACACGCAGGGGTCAATTACAAGAGCAGGGTAACTCGTTGGCAGAAAGAACATGGACACTTTGAATTAGAGCAAACATCTCTGCGTGGTCATTAGTTCTCCCTCAGGCTGCTGAGAGGGATGTGGAGATAGCTTCAGGTGGGCTATTCTGGGCTCTACAGAGACCTGGGGTGGCAGACAGGCCAGGCTGCCCAGGCGCTGGGGTACACTATCTCCTGGACCAATTGCTGCCTCTGGGTTCACTTTTCCTTGCCATCATATGACCAGAGACAAGATCAAGGCAGAACAGATGTTGGACCTTCCTAGAGGCTCTCTCTAAAATCAAAGGGGACTTCCTCTTACTGACCCCATCTATCTCAGTAAGAGAAGGAGCAGCTGATCCTCTCTGGTTCCCAAACATCAGTATTTTGGCTAGAAAAACATCAATTTATATTCAGTAATCCAGGCATTTTAAGTGACAATTTAACCTTCCATGTTCGAGGATGGATTTTTTTTGTTTCATTTATAAAAATTCATTATTGAATAGAGAGAGGCTCTTTGTTGTTTGAAGGGTATATTAATTTCCTGTTACTGCTATAACATTAGCACCCACTTAGAGGCTTTGAAGGACACAAATGCATTGTCTTACAATTCTAGAGGCCAGAAGTCAGACATTGATCATCCTGGGCTAAAATCAAGGTGTCAGCAGGACTGTGTCCTCCTGGAGGCTCTAGGAAAGAATCTTTCTCTGCTTTTTCCAGCTCCTTGTGGTCCCTTTCCCCATTTTCAAAGCCAGCAGTGGAGCATCTTCTACTTCCCTCTCCCACCTTAAAGGACCCTAATAATTACATTAGACTTGCTTCAGTAATCCAAAATAATTTCCCGATCATAAGGCCAGTTTATTAGCAACTTAATTCTTTCTGCGACCGTCATTCCCCCTTGCCATGTCACATGATATACTCACAGGTTCAGGGATTAGGATGCGGATATTGTTGGGGGGTCATCATTCTACCTACCACAGGGAGTATACAACATTTTGGTTTGGCTCCTAAGCAAATGATGACCCTGCCTACCTACCTACAGATGAGCCTTCAAACTTCAAAAGAGGGTCTTGGGCCCCAGACAAGGAGCAAGACTTCCTAACACTATCAGGGCACTTTCTGGTAACAATAGTCAGAGTGGTTAGGAATCAGCTTTGATGATATTTAGGTGACTAAGGTAGCATGATCAGAACCCAGATAAGTATTTTGTCCTTGGACAAAAAGTAGGTTTGTGTCTACTCAAAGCAGTCAGGAAGGAGGAGGCCAGAGCTTGAGTTCTGAGGCTGTCTGAGCGTCAAAGTTAGAAAAGCAAAGTTCGAACACAAAATCCATGTGGCAAAAGTAGGGCTGACACTGTGAGACCAAATCTCTGGCAGAAGCCAAGGGCAACGAGAGTGAAACTGGAATTTAACATCCAAAACTGAGCCCACTGAGCTAACGCACTGCTGTGTGCCCTATTTGCCAACTGCCCTTATGGTGTTGGGCAAGTCAGCCTGGCTTAAGGATACAGGGTTTGGCTGACATCATTTTTCTCAGAGATGACATTGGAACTACATTATTCTTTTGATTCATTTTTGTTGTCTCCCCAAAATTAAAGAAGCTCAGTGGTTAGAAGATGACCATGCCCATTAGTAATCCTGATGTGGAAGTGGCATTTGGACCTCCTGGCTGGACTCTCTTCCCCACCAGCTCCAGCATCTTTGCAGGTTACCGAAGTGTTTACAAGCTGAAGAGAAATAAAATAAAAACCTGGCATCTTAATGCATGCCACTCACACCTTTTCAAACAACTTCATATTTCATGGAGTCCCCCTTCATCCAGGTATCATAGCGCATTTTCTTCGCTGCAATAACGGAATTACATCGGTGAAGGAAACAGAATACTATCACAGTGATATAGGAAAACCTCCATTTTTTTCCACTGTGGCTCAGAAAAAAGAGGGTTAGCGTTCAGCCTCTGACTAATGTGGTTCCTAGATTTGAGGAGCAACACAAACCTCAGCTGATTTCGTGGTAAAGTGTTATTTAAGTCCATGTCTTTTTTATTGAGGACATAAAGAGCTCTAATATTTAGCCATAATTTCTAAGATGATGCAAGCAAGGGAAAATTGAATGGAAGGAAAGCAAACCCAAATAAGTAAAGGGTATTGCACACCAGATATGAGCCTGTGTGTTTCACATGCTTTTTCGTGCACCCTTCACACTAATCCTAAGAGATGGTGATTATTCTACCCATTTTAAGTGAGCACCTGAAGCTCACACAGAGTATAAATGACTTGCCCAAGGTGATTTTTAAGTCACATGCCTACAGGCTTAAAATTTCTTTACATTTTAGCTAGTAAGGGATAAGACTAAAATACACACTTAAATCTCTCTGATCCCCCATAACTTTTCCTCTATTACATAATTCTTCTACATATTATTATTACTTTGTTAGTTTTCTAACCAGATTCCACAGCAAAATTCTGAATATCCTCAATGGTGGCTTTAGCGCAAATACAAGAGACGTGTTAAAATTATTGGTGGACTTCCAAAAGGGTAGGGCTTGGCTGGTAGTGAGAGGAAACGTGGCTCTGAGAAGCAGCATTGGGGAAATGGGGGAGATTAGGGGTCCTGGTGGGAGAGGGAGAAAGGGGAGCCGTCTGGAGCAGTAGAAGGAGGATTGAACTTGGCTCCGGATTCGATGAGGCATCAGGGACTAAAACAAAGGGATCAATGCAATGGCTTTATAACTTTTATATTCTGATGCAGCAGCTGAAATCCTAGAAATGCATCTATCCTAAGGGATAATTTAGAAAATATATAAGCACACACATATACACAAAAATGTTCATTGCAACATATATTTATAAAGATTTAGAAACATCATACAAGTCCAAGAGTATAGACATAAATTAGCAAATCCTTATACTTTTCCGTCATGCCATGTTCTATTTTAAATGTATAATTTGTACGTATTTAAATAAAGAAAAATGCTTATAAGATTCACTTTTAAAAATCAGAAAATAGAGAAGCAGGGAAAAAATCTTCACAAAACATATACGAAAGATAGTGTCTTGGGCTGTGGAAAGAACAGGCTTCTGCTGCTGTGAGTCCCTCCTTACCTGCAGAGAGAGACTGATCCCCTGAACCAGCTTCCACAACACAGCACATGTCTCCCAGCCCCTAAGACGGGCAGGCCTGGAAACTTGGCCCAGCATTCCTGAGCTTCCAGCGGAGCAAGACCAGCCACCAGCCCCTCTTCCCAGCCGATATACCTCAGACTCCTGCCTTCTCCAGCTCAGAAAGTGAGGCCACTACCCACTCAATTGCTCAGCCTGAAAGCCTCCAAGTCATCCTTGATTCCCTTCATAGCTCACATGCAATCCATCAGCAAATGCTATTAGCCCTACCTCTGCAATACATCCCAAACCTAACTCCTTCTCATGGTCCCCACTTCTCACACTTGCACCACTGCAATGGCCTCTGGACATATCTCTGTCTGCTGTTCTGGCCCCCTCCCCCTCCAACCATCCACTCTCACCACAGCTAGAGTGAGCTTTACACAAAGGAAAAGAATTGGGAGGCCGAGATGGGTGGATCACTTGAGGTCAGGAGATGGAGGCCATCCTGGATAACATGGTGAAACCCTGTCTCTACTAAGAATATAAAAAATTAGCAGGTATGGTGGCACGCACCTGTAGTCCCAGCTACTCGGGAGGCTGAGGCAGGAGAATCACTTGAACCTGGGAGGTGGAGGTTGCAGTGAGCTGAGATCCCACCACTGGACTCCAGCCTGGGCAACAGAGTGAGACTCTGTCTCAAAAAAAAAAAAGGAATTATAATTAGCTACCAGGTATATGAAAATATGCTGAATCTCAATGAAGACCGACACACTTTCAAATTAAAGTAACACTGTCCAATGGAGTAATGGCATATAGGAAACACTCAAGAAATATGCATTGCAGACATGAAAAACTACATGTTCATCTACCAAATGGACAAAGATTTTTAAACTGAAAATTTCCAGAATTGAAAGGGCCCAAATAATCACACCTTTTTCACTTCTAGTGAAATTGTGATTTTTTTTAAGTCTCAAAATATCCTGTAACTTCAAATCTAAAATTTTAACCTAAGGATTTAATTAAGGAAATAAGCAAAATGGTATCTTCTGCATCTTTTCAACAACAGGCTTAGACATTGAGAAATGAAAAAATTATTTTTTTCATTATGTCTTGTTTGCTCATTCCTTTATCCTTTCTGGCTGCCTTTGGGAGGAGAAGAAGGACATGTATTTTCTCCCAGGAGGCCTTTGTCCTAGGACACTTGATGTGAATCCTGGCTGCATTTAAAATAATCTAGAAAGTTGAAATATATACCTATTACCAGGCTGTATCCCCAGAGATTCCAATTTCATTTGGCCTAGGGTGGGGCCCAGACAGGGTATTTTTTTAAGTCTCTGGGGGATTCTCACAGCAGCCAGGCTGAGAGGGACAGGCCTGGGGGCCCCTCCTCCTCCAGGGAAACAGGGCTCCTCCCTTCTCCACATTGCAGGTTTCTGACAGGAGCCTCCTGGAGGTGACCAGACCCTAGATGGACACAGCTGCATGGGAACCTAAAAAAGGCTGGAACCTAAGCCCTCTACCTTGGGAACAGCCATGAGGAGTCCTGTGGCCAGGCCAGCAGTTGACAGGGAATGTCCCTACAATTAGCTTGCTGTGAGCTTACTTAGACAACAGTGCCAAAAAAATAAGCCGAGTACCTGGGCTCCACCCGCAGTAGTGGAGGTGGTGCCTAGAGAAAGCTCATGATCCCAGGCCTCTCCCAGCCATGTTCTTGAGCTCATAAGATTCCAGGTCACAGATTAATTCAAAGATAATTGATGAAGTCACAAAAAGTCACTCATTCACTCAGCAAATATTTATTCAGCATTTACTAGGTACCAGGCACTGATCTAAACACTGGAGATACATCAGCAAGTAAAAGACCACAGCTACATCACTGGGCAGAGGTTACAGGCAAAGTCATCAATCAACACAATGAAGCTGTGTTGGCTTGGCCTAAAAAGGCAGGACATCTTGAAACGGGGTTGGGAGTACCAAAGGTCATAGGTGAATTCAAAGATTTCCTGACTTGTGATTAGGCTTTGTTTAAAAACTTGGGGCCAGTCAAAAGGAATCTTGAGCTCTGGCCTGTGGGCATGACTTCCTCTGGGCACGACTTCCTCTGGGCACCTCAGGAAGAAATTTAGAATAACTGGCAGGCAGAGTTCAGTCCTCATTCCCCCTTATCTGAGGTCTACAGGCTGGCAGATGGCATTTTCCATTTGCTGGGGGTCCAGGTTTATAAAAAACAACTCAAAGACATATGTAAAGATGTTATCTTTAGTTTCTATAGGGAACCAAAGAGTGTGTGGCTCTAGCTTCCTTGGCTGTTGTTTAAAATTACTATTGGCCAGGCACAGTGGCTCATGCCTGTAATCCCAGCACTTTGGGAGGCCGGGGTGGGCAGGTCACCTGAGGTTGGGAGTTCGAGACCAGCCTGACCAACATGGAGAAACCTCGTCTCTACTAAAAATACAAAATTAGCCAGGCATGGTGGCGCATCCCTGTAATCCAAGCTACTTGGGAGGCTGAGGCAGGAGAATTGCTTGAACCTGGGAGGCAGAGGTTGTGGTGAGCTGAGATCGTGCCATTGTACTCCAGCCTGGGCAACAAGAGTGAAACTCTGTCTTAAAAAAAAAAAGCTACTATTTACCTTCTTTCTTATCAGGTTGCTCATTTACTTCTCAAGGTGAGGTAGGTGCCTAGAATTAGGAACTAGGATTTATTTCTATGCTTGAGGGCCTTGACAGACCCTCAGAGGGAGCCCTGCTCCATCTCAAGACTGAGCACTAATGGTTTAGTGGAGGTGGGAAAAATCAGGCAGGACATTACTGAAGTAACCTGAGGGAAAAGAGAACAGGGACTGAGCCCCAAGTGGTGGCAGAGGAATTGTTAAGAAGTGAGCAGGTTTGGATGCATTCCGAGGTTAGAGCCAGCATGCTGTTTTGACAAGTGTCAAGATGGGTGAGAGATAAACCCTGACTTCAAGGTTTTTGGAGTTTCATGTTTGACATTGGAATTTTCACTGTTTGTAATTCTTTAATACAAACTGGAACATTTCACCAACCCACGAATCGGCCTGGCCTTCGTGTGCACCATGCCAGGCTCCTCAGGCGTTGCTGCTATGAAGAAAGTGGTTCAGCAGCTCCCGCTGGAGGCCGGCCTCAACCACGCTCAAATGCGTAAAAGTTTCCCAGGCAGCTGCAGACTTAAAACAATTCGGTCTGCAGAATGCTCAACATGACCCTCTGCTGACTGGAGTATCTTCAAGTACAAATCCCTTCAGACCCCAGAAAGTCTGTTCCTTCTCGCAGTAAAACGAACCTTTCAAAGGTTTCCCAAACTGCTTCTTATGATCCAGTGAATATTCAAGAGAGCTAAATTTGAAACCTGTACAAAAGCTTATCCCGGTAACATATGTGCCATAATATACAAAATTCTACTTTTGTCAGTCCTTAACATCTACCTCTCTGAATTTTCATGAATTTCTATTTCACAGGGGTCATTGTTTTATAAGCACTGGCAGCAGCATACAATAAAACTTAGTATGAAAAAAAAAGAACTGGAACATTTCTTGCATCCTGAATATTCCAGTGCAATTCTTATCTACTAGATTCGGGGCACTTCATTAAGGAATCGCTAAGACTCTCCTCGCAGCCCTGAGAACTAATTACAGTCACCAGCTGTGTGACCAGCAGGAAGGAGACCCTGCTGGAGAGAGGGTGAGGGAGGTGGGAAGGGCTGGATGGGATAAATAGAGATCAAGGAGGAAAGGCACATCGTAACATTTCCAATGAAGGAACAAGGAAATCACAAGCCCAAGTCTTTTTTTTTTTTCTTTTGAGAGAGTCTCGCTCTGTTGCCCAGGCTGGTGGGCAGTGGTGCAATCTCAGCTCACTGCGACCTCTGCCTCCTGGGTTCAAGCGATTCTCCTGCCTCTGCCTCCCAAGTAGCTGAGATTACAGGCGCCCGCCACCATGCCCAGTTAATTTTTGTATTTTTAGTGGAGACGAGGTTTCCCTGTCTTGGCCAGGCTAGTCTCAAAATCCTGACCTCGGGTGATCCACCTGCCTCGGCCTCCCAAAGTGCCAAGTCTTCATTGTAAACCATCACTGGCTGCCTGAATTCTAAAATTCTTAGGACTTAAGAAGCAACAAGCCATGATTGACTAATCAGTTGAAAAAAAAAAAAAAACAGGTCAAGATGGACCCATCCTGAGGCTCAATCCCAAATGCCAGTCTCCTTTCTGTACCCTCAAGTGCACCTGTTTGGCTTGAAAACAAATTCCCTCTATTTGGCCTCAAGCTAAGCTAACTGAGCAAACAATTCCTTCTACCCAGGCCTCTGCTTTGTTCCAGGGCTTGTGTTTTACTGGGGCCATGGCCCTGGATACAGCCTCAGGGGTGAGATTTTTCCTTCTCATGAAGGAAGCAGTGTTGAAAGCAAAGTATTTGATTCCTGTTCTTGAGGCCTAAACATTTAACTGTAAAGTATGTAAACTGTGTTCTGGAATTCTGGCTGTGGTATGTATCAAGCTACGAAAACAACATGGCATCTCATCTCTCCACGTAACACAGAGGTACAGAGAGGCTGAGATAAAGAAACACATAAATAGGTGGTTAGCTGCGATATTAAAATAAGGGAACCACTGGGAGAATTTCTGTGCTGCTGGAAATTAGAGCTGCCATTATATAAAAGCTGCATACATTTTGACTTGATATCACCATCGGTTAAGCAGTGGTTATAATATTTTGTCCCTGGAAATGTATAAAGTTAAGATACTGCTTGTTTTTCCAGGAGACAGCTTTCTGAAAAATGTTAAAGCAGATTTTCATAAATAAATTATTAGGCACACCTCTATTTTTTTCTATAGCAATTATCACTTTTTACCATAATAGATGTACTTATTTACTTAATTTTTGCACTTACTATTTATTGACTCTTTTATATAAATTTACATAATTTACTTATTTGGTGCATGTATTGATTATTGACTCTTTCCCTCTACTACAATGTGTAGTTCTTTGAGGCAGATGGAGATCGGTGCATGTGGTGGGTGTTGCTGGTGCTGTGGTTGTTGGCCCAGGACACAGCTAAAAACTCAACCCAGGTCTTCCTGGCTCCACATCTGGAGCTCTATTTTCTCTCCAGCCCTATGGCCGTGCAGGCGTAGGGCGCCAACCCTAATTCTTTATTACCCTAAAGGTGTTACAGGACTATTTAATTCACAAACAGGGAAGAGATTCTCCCTTTACCAAGCCTCTTCTATTGCAGTTCTCGGTTGCTGTGATGTTCTCCATGCAGACATGCCCTGATCTACTATTTCAACCTTAACATTTCTCAACCACTAAGACATTTTAGTTTAGTTTTGAATCCCAAGCACCCAGGACACTGGGATAGTGATCAAGGAGGAAAGGCAAGTGCTAATCTTTCTAATGAAGGAACAAGAAAACAAAAGCCCAAACCTTTACTGTAAATCATTACAGGGTGCCCAAATCGAACACAAAATGTAATTTTACATTTTATGTAAAATTGAGTGCTATTTTTGAATATCACTGGGTGCTTAGAATTCAAATGTAAACCAAACCCCTGCATTAATTGCCCATAGAAATTGATCCTGTAATCAATATCCCTCTGAAAATTTACACTAGATCTCTAGCTTTATGTTTTGAATCAATCTCACATTGAACTCACAACCTGACACCAATTTCTGGTGTTTGTCTTTAAGATAAGCAGGCATAGGGCCTATACTACTCCAGGTCTCCAGAGTTTTTATGAAAAGTGTCTTATCTTACATGTACTGTAAGTGAACAGGTGCTCGCATCCCTTAGGGCACCGGGAAAAGGATCCTTGAGTGCAAAATGTCACAGGTTGCACAAATCCCATTGTCATTTCAAGGAGACTCCTCACTACATTCCTAACCAGAAAGCCAAACTGAATTATTATAGAATTCTGGAATAAACCTCCTAATCCTTTCACAAATCTCTGTCAATCTGCTTCCATCTGACCACACTGGTAAATGATCCACCCATGTGAAGACTCTTACTCAGACAAATCATTGGAGATTTTTAGTCATAGTATAATTTATGTGCCAAGTCAAAATATCTATCTGGAAAATATAAGAAAAAGTCAATATAACGAAAAGCTTTCCCTTGTCTCTTTCTTGAAATTCTTCTCTAGCTTAACCCAATTTCCTAAGTCACTTAGAGGCCTTTAAACAAAATGAAATCTTAATGATGTCTCTGCCATGAATAATTAATTGTTGGTATACAATCTTCTCAACAAAATCCATTCTCATTAGATTAGAGGTTTCCGCAAGATACATGAGTTCATTATGGACATTTTTACATCCTTCTTGTATCTTTCTTTCTTTGTCCATTTTATCTGTGCTGTGATCTGAGATTCCATCACCCTAACAGCCTTCCAAAGAGAAGCAGTGGTCAGGCAATTAAAGACCTTTGAGAAGTGGTAAGGTCTTCCTGCTTCAAAACATGGCAGCATAACTGGAGAGGAAACAATGAACAGTGAAGGCTTGAACTGACCATGGTGGTTTGGTCTTTCAGCGGGAAAGAGGAGGATCTAGGGAAGACAGGCTTACCTGTCCTCTTAGAAACTTCTACATCTATCGGTCTTCTGTCTCATGAAAAAGCCTTGAAGACCAGAAAGTCGTGGGAAGAAAGGAACATTGCACCAACCGAACCTCTTGTGTTTTCTTTTCAGATGCTGAAATGCAAGGTCATAGACACAATGGAGAGACTTTAGAGGCCATTTCCTGCTCATTGGACAAATAGCTGGCCACTGCCATGAGTTACAGGTCTAGCCACTGTGCTTTTAAGAACTTTGTCCCCATCCCCTTCCCAATCCCTCCTTTTCATTATTCCCTCCTCCATCCTCACATACAAATGTGTTCAATTGTTCCGACTGTATTGCTGAACCAAGTCAGATTTATTAAATCTGTGTTTGAATTTAAAAGCCTAATCTGGAAGAAGAAAAGAATCTCATATACAACTTCAAACACGTTTGAATTTTTCCTCCTAGACATAAAGTATATACATTGGATAATGCCTAAATTACTGCATTTTAAAGTAATGATTCAAAGAACAGTTAAGCACAGGACAGGCTTTGCAGATGTCAGGCACAGAGTTCTTTGTTTCATACATTTTTTACATTGCTATAATCACCCAAGAGACACAATCCTGTATCCTGTTCTTGTTCATCTGTCATGTGCATTTTTGAGGTTATAACATTGTTTCTACAAACATCATTTAGAAATACGGCATGGCACTCCATTGAGTTGATACACTCTATTTCGATAAACCATGGCCTTTTCTTTCCATTTTCTAACTACTGTTAATGATGGTGCAATAAGCATCCTTCTGCAAAAAGCTTTTCCAATATTTAGGATTATTTCCTTAGATTCAGCTCTTCAAAGTGGAACTGCTGGATAAAGGAGAATACTTACGTTTTTGAGATATGCTGTGAAATAGCTTTTCCAAACCACTCTTTCACTTTACGTCCCCACATATACTGTCAGCTGGACCAAAGTGAAAAAGATCAATGAACTTGCAATTTCAGGTGGTCACAATGTATATACGAGACTGACTTTAAATATTTACTATGAAATGTACAGTACATACAGAAAAGTATATAAAAATTATGTGGTTTAAAGAATAATAATGGCCAGGCACAGTGGTTCACGCCTGTAATCCCAGCACTTTGGGAAGCCCAGGGTGGGCGGATCACCTGAGGTCAGGCATTCAAGACCAGCCTGGCCAACTTGGAGAAACCCCGTCTCTACTAAAAATGCAAAAATAAGCCATGCATGGTGACACATGCCTGTAATCTCAGCTACTCTGGAGGCTGAGACAGGAGAACCGCTTGAACCCAGAAGGCAGAGGTTCCAGTGAGCCAAGATCGTGCCACTGCACTCCAGCCTGGGTGACAGAGCAAGACTTTGTCTCAAATAATAATAATAATTATTATAAAATTAACACCCATGTACCCACTATCCAGTTTAAGAAATAGAATATTATGACCACATTAGCAGCCCCATTTGTGCCTGCATTAGTGTATCACAGCAGCTACAGACAGATCTCAAAATGTCATTGATGTAAAATACACGCACGCATACGTTGATGTCCTTCTCACATCACAGTCCATGCAGGTTCAGGAGATGTTCTTGCCACCTCCAACAGTAATTTAAGACCCTGGCTCTGGCCCCATTAAAACACAAGCTCTGGAACAAATTTAAGACTGTTAAGAGTCTTAACAGTAATTTAAGACTCATCATTTCACCACCTTGGAATTTTTGCTTTTAGTTAAGTAGAATAAATAAGAGAGGACACAGAGAAAGGACACAGAGAACTTACATCTGCTTTTAACTGCCTTTCTCAAGGAGTGACTTCTTCGGTAAGAGCTGCCACACGGCCTCGACTTCACTCTAAAGGGGGTTGGAAATGTGGCCTTCTTTTATGTCTGAACAACACTGTCCATCACACATTGCCTCTGCCACAGTGTCCTCATCCCTGACAGATAACCTCTTCCTGACTTCTGTGTTAGTCAATCCTTTGCTTTTCTTTGAATAGTGTTGTAAAAATTGCCTAGGAAGCACAAGTCTGTGTAAGAGAAGAAAAATATCACGCTATTCTACAAGGGTTCCCAACAGAAGAGAAGATGGCAAAATGGGCATCACAGGCTGGCTTCCGCTTCCCTGAGAATCTATGAGAGCCCTTTCTAGGGATGTCTGCAGGCAAGGTTATGGCTGAGTCATGGAAACCATAAATTAACACAGCTGGGCCATCAGACAGAACTATAATTTGAACCACCTACTAGACACCTGTCAGAAAGAGCTTCGGAGGGAGGAGGCTGCTCTATATTTTCTTCTAAATTCGCAGCGCTCCTCTGTCAGCCCTCAGGAGGAGTTCAGAGCTAACCCAAGCATCAAGGGGAGAGCAGCAGCTTTAATAGCACTCAGCCAAGAGAAGAATCAGGACCAGCCTCCCCCAGGCATGTTTCCTTGGGTCTCACAGATGGCACTAAGACAGCAGGGATCTTGCGATGATGGCCCTCAACTCACAGGGGCTGCCTTCCAGCTCCGCTGTTGGCCACCAGCCTGGGAGCTCCCTTCATCATCAGCCTGTGGGTTTCCCTCACCTCTCCCCTGCTTTGAATCTCCAGATTCCAGTGCCCCCAGCTCTTTCTTCCTTGGTTTACTCTTTATCATTTGTTATTCTTTGAACATAGGGAGCTTTCGTTATTTTAAAGTTGTAACTCATAACTCCAATGTCTGGAGTCCTGAAGGCCTTTTCTATTGTCTGTTCTTCCTGCCGGAAACATACCGTCCAGCAGCTTCTTAAGAAATGGTGTGTGACAGGTACGTTTTTTGAGAAAATACATATGCATTTTTGAGTTTGCAACATATTTTTTACAACCATCATAGAATGGCAGCATGATATTCCATCGAGTGTACTATGGTTTCACTGTGCCCCCACCCAAATCTCATCTTGGGTTGTAATCCCCATAATCCCCATGTGTCGTGGGAGGGACCCAGTGGGAAGTAATTGAATCACGGGGCGGTTTCCCCATGCTGTTCTCATGATAGTGAGTTCTCACGAGATCTGACGGTTTTATAAGTGTCTGGCATTTCTCCTGCTGGCTCTCATTGTCTCTCCTGCTGCTCTGTGAAGAGGTGCCTTCCACCATGATTGTAAGTTTCCTGAGGCCTCCCCAGGCATGCAAAACTGTGAGTCAATTAAATCTCTTTTCTTTATAAATTACCCAGTCTCAGGTATTTCCTTGTAGCAATCTGAAAATGGACTAACACAGAGTGGATACATCCTATTTCACCATACCATGCCCTTTTAAAAGATATTTTGTATTTTTTTCCATTTTTCACTACTATTAGTAAAGCTGCAATGAGCATCCTTCCACATATGGATGCCCTCCATGAACAAGGTAACCTGGTGGGCACTATGGAAAAAAGTAAGGACACAGTTTAGTGGGCACAAAACAAGAAAATGACAGCAAAGGGAAGCAAGTATATGTCTACACACACACACACACACACACACACACGCATGCATGCCTAACAGAGAAACATGTGATTATGTTTTCCTAAGAGTCTGGGGTACAAACTGCCCTCCCACAAAAACTAAAGTTCTCTGAGGTCTTTGTGTGTGACTTAATTACGCATGCTAATTTTCCATTTTAATCCATAATTATCTATGATGGTTTTGACATTGAATAACAACCTTTTAAATTACTTACCAGTTACCTCATCTGTGGCACCAATTTTAGTTGCTACTTCTCTGAAACCTCCACATCCATGCCCTGTACAATCCATCTCTCAGGTTCCAGTCTGGCATCCAAACCTGGACCCCTCCTCCTGGAAGTCTGTCTTCTGCTGTTCCTCCCTTTTGCCTCCAACTCATCATATTTAGAACTGAACACAGCATCCCCGATCCACACAGATCTGCCTCTAACCCTTATTCCAGCCTAGGATATGAAGATTCTATTTCCATTATAAATCTACCAGATATAGCCAATTTAATGAGGTGGAAGACTTTTATTCCCTGGAGGTTTCTCACAAAAAAATCAGTGAAGATGGCTAAAATATTACCAAGGGACTGCTGCCCTCTGCCCTTTGACAGGAGTAAGTGAGGACTCTTCGTCATTCTAGAGGGGCTCAGAGTACCCAGAGGGCCCAGAAGCCCCAGGAGTGACTGGTATGGGAAAGAAGAATGGAGGGAAGTACAGGATGACGGGAAAAAAGAGAGAGTCAAACGCTTCTCTATGAACACAACTTTGTAAAAGGACTGGGCTAAAAGGAACCCAGTCTTTTATTCAAACTACTTTGCATTACTTAACTGAACCTCAGTTTCCTCAGTTGTAAAACAGTAATAACAGCTGTCCACCTTGAAGACATGTTATTGTTTAATTCTTACATTTAATAAATATTTCTAGAATATTATCTGTAGAGTTGGTGCTAAGGATATCACAACAACAGGACATAGTTCCTGCCTTCAGGGTCCCTGTGGTCTGCTTGTAAGAGAGACCCAAAGAAAGAGGCAATCACAGAATAGTAGAATAAGTGTTTCCCAGGTATGTACAAAATGAGATCATGACTTTATAGTGCTTAGCAAATGTTAGAGTGTTGTAAAAATTTTGGCTTTATTAGTACTGGGCACTCCTGATCCTATTCAGGAGTCTCTAACTACTCTTGCTCTGTTCCTCCCCACCAAACCATGAAGCAGAAGGCCAGCCTTGGTACCCACAGCCTCTTCTAAAGACAACTGATGCTAAAGCCTCTGCTGAAGGGGCAGGACCAAATGAGCCCGGCAACTGATCCCACCTCACTCTCAGGCAGCAAGTGATAGAACTGCCTTGACACTAAGCCGAGGCAACCCGTTGATACACTGACTTTTGACACATAATATTGTCTAGCAAGAAACTTTATGTTGAGCCAGTCAGGTTCCTTCTTTTGAGAATTTTAACCAGGAAACACAGTAGGAATCCAGCTGTCAACAACAGGGCTGAAACTGGAAAAATGCATAGAACCAAGACATGAGGCAGAAATGGGAGGATGAAGGATCATAGCAGGCAGCGTTTACTAAGAAGCTATGAGTAGAGAAAAGTATACCAAGCAGAGGGAAAGACTGAAAACATCTGCAGTGAGAGGATTGTGGAAAAGATGCACAAAGAAAACTGATGCTGGCCAGGTGTGGTGGCTCACGCCTGTAATCCCAGCACTTTGGGAGGCTAAGGTGGGTGGATTACCTGAGGTCAGGGGTTCGAGACCAGCCTGGCCAACATGGTGAAACCCCGTCTCTACTAAAAATACAAACATTCCCTGGGCATCGTGGTGTATGCCTGTAATCCCAGCTACTCAGGAGCTCATGGCAAGAGACTCACTTGAACCCAGGAGGTGGAGGTTGCAGTGAGCCGGGATCATGCCACTGCACTCCAGCCTGGGCAACAAAGAAAGACACCATCTCAAAACAACAAAAAAAAAAAAAAAAGGAAAAAAAAGAAAACTGACTCTATTATAGACACCTTAGGCCATGAGGGCAGCAACAGGGGGTATGGCTGGCCCTGCAGGTGACTTTCCACTTCCCCTGCTCCTTCCTCTTTTATTTATATTTTCCTACAAAAAAAAAAAAAAAATGAAACCTTACAAAGCCAAACTGAAAAGATGCCTTTGAGCACACAAAAATCATATTCACTCTAAAGTCTATTGACTGATTGAATTCTCAGATACATTTCTTCTTTCACTGTTTTTAAAATTACCATCTTCTATATGCAAAATCTAGAAGGAAAAATGCAATTAATTTTCATGACATAATGTAGTATTTTACTATTTGTTTGCAGGCCATCAACAAACTTCCCTTATGAGAAAATCCTAACTGTAATCAAGAAAGCAAATATCTCCCAAAAGCTCATTGGAGAAATGGCTGATTCTAGCACCGGAGCAGAAAATATACAAGATGAGCCTGGAACATCTTATTATGCCAGGAAACAAGCAAGTGCTCAAAAGAAAAGTCTCAATGATGGGGATATATCAAAGGAACACAACATCACTAATTAGCATGGAAATGCAGATCAAAACCACAGTGAAATATCATCTCACTCCAGTTAAAATGGCTATGATCAAAAAGACAGAAAATAACATGCTTGAGGCCATGGAGAAAGGGCAAGCTTGTACACATAGGTGAAAATATAAATTAGTATAGCCACTATGGAAAACAGTGTGGAGGTTCCTCAAAAAGCTAAAAATAGAGCCACCATATGATCCAGGAATCCTGCTGCTGGGTATCTATCCAAAAGAAAGGAAACCAGTATACCAGAGATATCTGCACTCCCATATTTATTGCAGCACTATTCACAATAGCAAAAATGTAGAATCAACCTAAGTATCCATCAACAGATGAATGGATTAAAAAATGTGGCCTGTAGACACAATAAAGTACTATTCGGCCATGAAAAGGAATGAAATCTTGTCATTTGCAGCAACACGAATGAAACAGGAAAACATTATGTTAAATGAAATAAGTCAGGCACAGAAACACAAATGTCACATGTTCTCACTCTCATGGGAGAGCTAAAAAGTGGATCTCAAGAAGATAGTAGATTGGTGGTTACCAGAGGCCAGGAAAGGGTGAGGGGGAGGCAGGAAGAGAAGTTGGTTAATGGGTACAAAAATACAGTTAGATAAAAGAAATAAGTTCTCATGTTTGATAGCATAGTAGAATGACTATAGTTAACAAGAACTTACTGTGTATTTAAAAATAGCAAGAAAGGAAGATTTGGAATGTTCCCAACACAAAGAAATGATAAATTTGAGGAGATGGATATCCCAATTACCCTGATTTGAGTACACATTATATGCTCGGATCAAAATGACACATGTACCACATTAATATGTACAATTATTATATAGCAATTAAATAGGAACATAGGAGCCACCTGAAAGAGCTCCCAATGGCCAAAGCTAAAACAATTTTAGCAATAAAATTAAGTCATATTGATTAAAACCCAGTGTATAAAATAAATATCCATGAGTCTATACTAACACAAATAAATGGATTGAATAAATAAATAATTGGGAGACAAGAGATAAATCCCTCCATTGAGAAGAATTCCAAATAATTTACGTAGATACTCTGTCCTCGAAGCAGTGAGGCATAACTTCCTGCTCCTTCTTGGCTGCACACAGTGACTTCCTTCCAAAGAGCTCAGTGTGGAAGGCAGGTGGGAATTACTTTACAGTGGAGAAACCTGACAAATACTACCAGGTGGCCAGGTGGTGAAGGTCAATATCATGTATTTATTTTTTGAGATGGAGTCTCGCTGTGTCACCCAGGCTGGAGTGCGGTGGCACAATCTTGGCCTACTGCAGTCTCCCCCTCCTGGGTTCAAGCAATTCTCCTGCCTCAGCCTCCTGAGCAGCCTGTCACCATGCCCAGCTAATTTTTATGGACCGCCACCATGCCCAGAGATACTATGTATTCTTGACATGATGTGATGAAAATAGCATATTACCCCTGTTGTCTTCCTCCTAAAAACACATAACCCCAGTTTAATCATGAGAAAAATATCAGACAAATCCCCAATCAAGAGACATCCTATAAAAATACTCCACCCATACTCCTCAAAAAAAAAAAAATATCAAGGACATCAAAAACAAAGAAGTCTGAGAAATTGTCACACTCTAGAGTAGCATAAATAGACATGACATCTAAATTTAATGTGATATCTTGGAATCTTGGAGGGGATTCTGGAACAGAAAAGAGACAATAGATAGACTAAGGAAATCTAAATAAAGTATAGACTTTAGTTAATCATGATGTATCAATATTGGTTCATTAATAGCAACAAATGTACCCTACTAAGGTAAGCTGATAATATAGGGGGAACTGGGTGCAGAGAATATGGTAACTCTGTATCATCTTTGCAATTTTTCTGAAACTCTAAAACTGTTCTAAAATTAAAAGTTCATTTTTGAAACTTAAAGAAGTTAAAGAAAAATATCAAAAGCAGCATTAAGCAATTGGGGCCATATTTATCTATATGTTTTTGTTTTAGACAGTAATGATTAGATCCCTGTAATAAAAGACAAGGTCTGGAAAAAAAAATGTCTCCCAAGAAAATTGCTAAGTAGGGCGTTGGAATAAGGTGCTATCTCACTAAGCAAATACTATGGCCATAGAGGTGGATTGTCTGCTGATTTATTCTAAAGTAGAGGCTGTCAAAAATTTAAATAGCTCTTGCCCAAAATATAATGGTCTAATTCAACTACCAGAAGCCGCCTCTGGACACAGAGAGCGAGACAACAGAGCTCAATGCTTAACTCCTACAAGAACTTCATTCCTCTGTCTGGTGCCAACAGTACCCTTGAGTCACCTGTAAAAGTGGCCAGGCTTATTCTCTATATTTTTCTATATGTTTGAAATATTCCATAATAATGTTAAGAACATTTTTATAATTTTTATTAGCTTTCAATTTTAAATAATTTCAAACTTGATGAGAAAAGTTGCAAAAATAGCATAAAGAATTCCCACATACCCTTTACCCAGCGTCCCCAAATGTTAATACTCTGCATAGTTACAGTACAGTGATCAAAACCAAGAAATTAACATCGAAGCAATACTATTAGCTCACCGACAGATTGCATCTAAAAGTTACCAATCGTCCCACTGAGCTCCTTTTTCTGGTTCAGGACCCACGGTGCATTCACAGCTGCCATGTCTCCCGCCTCCTCCAGTCTGGGGCAGTTCCTCGGCCTTTCTTTGTCTTTCATGACCTTGACACTTTTGAAGAGTCAGTGTAAAATCATTTAAACCCATTGAGTTTATGACAATCTCCCTAAAATTGTTTTGAACTGAAGGAAGCTCTTCAGCGAGCTGCCAGGCCGTCAGGGAGCAACCTTGTTACAGTTTCTCAAGCTGGACAACTCTGCAGCCTCTGCAACCCCCAGGGTGGCAGGAGGCGCATGAGAAAGTGGCACAACAAGGGCGGGACTGCACCTCACTGGGATTCTGGACAACCAGTATCCTGAGCACCTAACACGGCGCCAAGCTCCTACGTGCCTGGATACCTCCTCTACTCGTAGGAGCATCTGAGGAGGTGGGTAGGTGTGAGCTCCAATCCACTCGCTAGGGCTCGGTGGGACCAGGAGTTCACGGTTGTGTGAGCAAAACCCAGATGCCAGTACTGCACATCCTGGAGCCACCTGGAGGCTACAGTCTCCAGCTTTCTCAGGGCCCGAGAGTGTCCTGTCTTCCATGTTTTTTTCATGCTCTGGTAAGGTAGCATCCTTCCCTCCAGAGTCTCCAAGCCCTGAAGTAACCTTCCTCCAAGGGCCACCGCGGAAGAGATGTGCCGTGTTACAGCACCATCTAGTGCTAAAAATAGTACAGTGCAGCCATAGCATCCCTGCCGCTCCAGTCACAGCTCCTGGGGTGTAATTAATAATTTAGCAACCTGTCAAGATTTAACCAGTTGGCTCTAATTTCACGGTGTGACAAGCCAGTGTGGTTTACCAAGGAAGAGGCATTGGAGTCAGATGAATCCCTTGTCTGCCCTTACCAATGTGCCTTGCTCTGTCTCTGACGGTCCAAACCTTATTTTCCTCAAGTTAAAATGGGACTAATACTGTATTCAGCATTGTTATAATATACCTAGATAAGTCCTGGGGTGATAGAAAGTCCCAATAAGCATGTATTGCTGCTTCTCATCCTCCTCCTTACCCTCTTGTATACAGAGGATTTCCATGACAACCTGGAGCCATTAAAACGGAAGGGACTCTCCTCCATGAGGTGTGATGTTCATCCAAAGAGCCGGACAATCTATAAAACCCTGAGGCCACTCTATGGTTAGGAGCCGGAACTCGGAATCTGAATTGGCTTATTTTGAATACCAGCTCTGACGATTGCTGGTTTTTCCATCTGTAAAATGGCGACGGTAGTGATGATGCCTGTCTCCTAAGGCTGTTGTGAGGATTAAATAAATTAATACCTACAAAGCACTTAGAAGGCAAGAATTTCATAAGCGTGAGCTATCATTAATAACATTTCTTAGCAATCTGGACCCAAAAAAGGCGGGAGGTGGGGGAAGGCTCAGAGCCACCATTTATTTGATTTATAAAAGAAAATGTTCCACTTCTTGTCCTTTTGAATAGTACTCTCTCATGTTTTCCCCTAAACACACACACACACACACACACACACACACACACACACACACACACGCAATCTTCAAATATTTATTTTGAGTCTGGCTCCTCTTCGACCAACTCCAAGTCTCATTTAGCTTCCTGGGCCATCATCAAGGTGAGGCAGGGTCACAGGCAGCCCATCTGAGCTTCACAGACAGCCCAAATACCTCAGCCATCGGTATAGTCCTGGTAAAGCAAGCCCTTTATCGTTATGAAATATCCTTCATACTCTGGTAATAAATGAAAGTTTACTTCGTGTACTAAATACACCAGCTTCCTTTTGGTTAATACTTGCATGATAGCCCTTTTTCCATCCTTTTACTTTCAATCTTTCTGTATCCTTGTTTAAGGTATGTTGTTTTTAAGTCTCAGAGAATTATATTTGTTCTTTATCCAGGGTGATAATATTGCCTTTGAATTGGAATATTTAGTCCACATACGCTTAATGTAGAGATTGATGCATGTGGGTGTTTGTTTTCTATTTGTTCCCATCTGTTCTATGCGCCTTTTTCTTTTTTTTTTTTTTTGCCTTCCTTTGGATTATTTTCATATTCTCCTTCTGTTATCTTGTTAGTTTTACATTCTCTTATTCTTTTACAAAATACTATAGAAACTGAAACATGTACCCCTGATTTATTAATTTCTAATATAAATCAGTGCCTCCACCATTTTCACTGTCAAGACAATTCAAGGACTTCAGAATACTTTAATTCCATTTACCCAGGAGTCCCCAGCCCCCAGGCCGTGAACCAGTACTGGTCAGTGGCCTGTTAGGAACTGGGCTGCACAGCAGGAGGTGGGCAGCAAGCCGGCAAGCATTACCGCCTGAGCTCCACCTCCTGTCAGATCAACAGCAGCATTAGATTCTCATAGGAGCGCTAACCCTATTGTGAACTGTGCATGTGAGGGATCTAGGTTGTGTGCTCCTTATGAGAATCTAATACCTGATGATCTAAGGTGGGACAGTGTCATCCCAACACCATGCTCCCAATCCCTCCACCCCTCCACCCACCGTCTGGGAAAAAATTATCTTCCACAAAACTGGTCTCTGGTGCCAGAAAGGTTGGGGACCCCTACATTTACCTCCCTCCACACTTAATGTGCTTTTTTTGGTGATGTATTTTAGTTCTTTATATATTTAAGACCTCAGAAAGTAAAAAGCTGTTTCATACATTCAATATTTATTTAGTTTTATACACATACTTACCCTTTCCATTGCCTTTCAATGCCTTTCTGCACCTCCAGCTGTGGTCAGTGATCATTTTCCTTCTGCTCCAACAACACCCTTTAGTACTTTCCTTTCATGCTTTTGGTACTTTTCATTGGTGGCAAATTCTATTTTCCTTTGTCTGGATGTGTCTTTGGAAGGATGTTTTTGCCTCATAGTCTTGTAGGTTGGCTATTATTTTCTTGAAGCTCTTTGAAAACACCATTCCATTTTCCACTATCATTACTTCTGCTGAAAATCTCCTATCAAGGCTTGCTCTTGCTCCTTTGAAAGTAATATATATTTTTCCTCTGGCTACTTTTAAAATTAGTCTTTGTTTTCCAGTAGTTTTACTATGAAGTAATTAAGTATAAGTTTCATTGTAACTTATCCTGCTTAGAGGTCAACAGCATTTCTTATTTATGTGGCTTAATGTCTTTCATCAATTTGGGAACATCCTTAACCATTAACTCTTTGAATAGTTGTCTACCCTATTTACCCCCAGCACCAGTCTGGATATTTTCTTATCTTTCATTTCATTACCTGTCTCTTAAGTTGTGTCTATCAGAGCCATCTACTGATTTCTTAAATTGTTATTTTTCAATTCTAGAATTTTAAATATAGTGTCCAGTTCTCTCCTGAAGTTGTTCCATTTGGTCATTTAATTCATGAACATTTTAATCATAGTTATTGTAAGATACCTGTCAGATAATGTTAACTATGTGAATTTCCTGGAGGTCTGTTTCTATTGTTCACTTTCTCATTGTTGGTTGAATCTTGTGTTTTTGCATTCCTATTTCTTAAACAGACTTTGAAAATTAATAGAGAAAATTTGAGAAATTAGACCATGTCCTCCTCCTTCAGAGGGGCTTTGTTTTTGCTTCTGGCTATCCACTAGATCTGAGGCTGGGCTTCAGTCCTTGTGAGGACAGGCCCATATCCAATTCACCTTTAATCAAAGAGTAGCTCTTTGGGGTCCCACCAGAAAGTCTGGGGTGTTTTCCAGGGCCACTTCTACTTGGACCCCAACTCTTAATTTTTGGTCTGCATTAGTCTTCTACAAATTCTGTTCAGTTTCTCAGCCCTTGCCCTTGAATTAGCAAGTCCCTTGAGGGGGAAACGAATAGTATCATATGTAGGTCTCTCGAATATTAGCCCTTGCTTTCTCAACAGCCCTCTGATCCCTGAATAGGTATGTATATTCTGGTTTTTGTCCTTTCCTCAGCAGAAGGGTTGGTGCAAAACAAGCTAATCTCTCTTTGCTCAAGGCTGAACTCTCCACATTCCTTATTTGCATAATTAATTAATCTTGGAGTCCATGGTCTAGAGTAGAATAGACTTGGGTTCAAGTCTCCATTGTGTTACTTACTAGCTGTGTGTTTGTAGGTGAGCTATTTAACTTCTTAAAGTCTTAGTGTCCCATCTGGAGAATGGAAGCAACAGTTACCTTGAGTTATTTTGAGGATTTGTTAAGATGCAGGCACAGCATTTAGCACAGAGCCAGGAATACAGCAAATATTTAAACGTAAATAACACCAAGCTTTAAAGCATTCCAAGTAACAGTTGTTATCATTATGTAATGGAAAGGACGGCGCAACAGCAGCCTGTCTCCCATGCACCCCCTGTGAAAGAGTAACTAACTGGGGGAAGATCCTATACAGGTCTAAGTTTTTCCCACTTGCTCATCCTATGGCTTTGGAACACTTGGATGAAACAGCTTACTGCACCACATCAAATGGTTTGTGCAGGTGTTGGTATGCTCTTTTTGGAAAGCAGATCAATTGGGGAAGGGTCAGAATTTAGCAGTAGGATCAAGAAAGTAAGCTTTGGCAACAAGACCCATGAAACTGGTCCCCTACACTCCGGCCTCCAGGGTTTATCCCCAAAGTGCAATGGGAGGACAGGTGCAACCACTGGGGTTTGCTCTGGAAAGAGGTCCTTTGCTGTCCTGCCCGTATCAGGGCTGAGACTTCATTGTGCTTGGGAAAGGTTTTCCACTTACTAAGAATTCTGGACAGTAAAGGGGCCCTAGAGGCTTTGACACAGGAACCCTGAGTAATTATTCTTTGCTCTCTTGTAAGAAAAACAATTTCTTTCGAATATTCCATAATTTTTAATAAAAGGCTTGCATTGTTCACAACACATTCAAGAGGCATTATCACTGATTTTGCTTTTTGAAATGTTTAAATATTGAAACATCCAAAATATTAGTGTGGATAAAATACAACAAACTTGCTTTGTACCCACCATGCGTTTGGTTTCTATCACTTTCCCAAGTTGCAGTTCCAATGTGCAATGCTAGCAACACCACCGGCAGAGGTGAGCCAGCTGGCCAAATTGGGCCTCTCAGGAATGATCTGGTAGATGAGAACACCACATGCCAGAGCCTGGCAGTTTTGCACATCCAGCAACACCATTCCAGATACTGCAGGCCTCAGGGTCTGACGTACACTGGACTTCGAAAGAGCTGATGTATCACGTCACATTGTAGTCTTTTAAGAGAGGCAAGGCTGAACGCAGTGCTCACGCCTGTAATCCCAGCACTTTGGGAGGCCGAGGCAGGTGGATCATGAGGTCAGGAGTTCAGGACCAGCCTGGCCAAAATGGTGAAACCCTATCTCTACTAAAAATACAAAAATTAGCTGGGCATGTTGGCAGGCGCCTGTAATCCCAGCTACTTGGGAGACTGAGGCAGAGAATTGCTTGAACCCGAGAGGCAGAGTTTGCAGTGAGCCGAAATAGTGCCACTGCATTCCAGCCTGGGCGATAGAGTGAGACTCTGTCTCAAAACAAACAAGCAAACAACAACAACAAAAAAACAGAGGCAAAAACTGCCACTGGGACTGTATATTTGAAGCTCCAAATATGGCCTTTCCTCCCACTAATTTGAAAAGCCTAATTTCAATAGCGATGGTAAAAAGAGGCAAAGAAACTAGTTACAATACTGGTGAGCTGTGGCATCTAATTATGTCACCAAAGTATGATGCGAATGCCTCCAATTCTCCAGCCTTCCAGATCACCCTTTTCTTTTACCCATCTAACATAAATCTGACCCTCTCACTGTAGAAGGTCTAGTCTTTATGGTAATGTATAATAATGTAAGAAGTCCTAGAAGTGTTTATATTCCAGAAACATATATCCTGGTTGTTACTAGTCACAATCTGGCCTTGAGACCAGTGTTTGGATTACCCTAGCCACCTAGGTACCATCTGGCCCCAGTATGGACACAGTCCCTCCCTGAATCATCCAAAACACAGCTGACATTGGGCTGTAGTTCTTGACAAAGACTTAATGAATGTGAGGCTAACACAAGGGAATTAACAATGTAGGAAAAATAACAGTGGCTCACACATTCCAGTGTTCTTAGAACCTGCGACATCCCTTCACAGGAGTTTATAACGAGGATCTTTCTCCTTAGGCTCTGGCCTGCTGCTAGGAGGCAGGGACTTGCTCATTTCCTCCAGAGGGGTGTCCCCATAATGCTGCCCACCCCCAATGAGATCTACAGCTCCAATTATCTTCTCTCCAACTTCCAACAGAAATGAAACTGATCAGTCTCACAATTAACTCTGCATCCTCTCCCGACCCTGTACCTGGCTTTAGGTTCTGACCCATGGAGCATTTCTGCCAGCTTTGATAGTTTATCTATTTAGCTCCCAGGTTAAAATCCAGACCTTTCTTCTGGATGCAATAATTACATCAGTCTTGAAATAAGCCATCCCTAATCATGGACCCAAACAGTGTTCAAATGTTCAAATGTGGCCATAGCTCACTCTGCTGAACATCTGCTAATTCTGATTTTTTCCTAGTAACCAACAATGCAATGAGTATCTGGAAAGCAAAATCTCATACATGCATGACATTCTTTCAAACTTCTGCTGGCACTCATCCAGGACCCATCTAAATACCAGGTTCTCCCCAACTTCATCCTTTCTATATGGTGAGATAAACAAGGAAATAAATGTAAACTGCAACAGTGTTAAAGGCAAAGTAATAAACTGTGCTTCCAGGGAAAAGCCTCCCAAAGAATTGGCAATTATGCTGAGATCTGATGAGTCATTAGTGCTAGTGAGGCAAAGAAGGAAGAAACTGTGTGTGTGTGCAGCAAAATTTAAAACAGCAATTTAAAAAGTCCAGGGCTGGAAGGTGCTAGAATTGGAAGAGCAGCCTAGCTAAAACAGGAATTAAGGAGGAGCTCAAACTGACAGGAGGAGAGAGTACAACCTTTCAGGATTTTGTAAGCCATGTTCATTCGTCTGATTTGTATTCCAGGAATAACAGGATGACACTGAATGATTCTGTGCACATTTTGAAAATCTGATACTTGCTGGAAAGGCTATATTCTATTTTACATTCCTCTACAGTTTCACCAACACTAAATATCATCTTAAGAATTTGGTAGTTTTAACTACTAGATACTACTGTTTTCATCTTTATTACCCATTTCCTATTGGAGTGCTTTTTTTTTTTTTTTTACTGGATACAAATTATTTTTTACTGGACTGAATTTAAGACTTCGTTTATTACCTTTTCTATCTATTGTGCTCTAATTATTTGCTTTTAAATTACTTATGTCAAAACATTATATACTTAGCAATCTTTAAAGATTCTGCCATAAAAGTGTTCTCTCACTCCAATGTTATATATTCACCTATATTTTCTTAGTATTTCCACGATTTGATTGTTCATATTCAATCATGATGTCTTGACATTTATAAACAGAAATCTAACTTTACTTTTCAAATGGTTAACCAGTCATCCCTGATAATGTCACTTTTATCATTGTAAGTAAACAAATCAGAAAATAATTTATTGATGTTTGCTTAATCTTCTACTCTGTTATCTAATCATATACATATATATATATATTTCCCCTGGGCCAGTATCACACTCATAATTTTATAATGCATTTCATGTGAGATAAAGTTCTCCCACCCATATTTGTTTTATTTAGCTATCCTGTAAGAAACTTACCGCCTTCTCATGATACATTAAATTGGTTTTCACAGGGATTTTTTTTTTTTTTTATACTTTAGGTTTTAGGGTACATATGCACAATGCGCAGGTTTGTTACATATGTATCCATGTGCCATGTTGTTTTGCTGCACCCATTAACTCCTCATTTAGCATTAGGTATATCTCCTAATGCTGTCCCTCCCCCCATCCCCCCACTCCACAACAGTCCCTGGAGTGTGATGTTCCCATTCCTGTGTCCATGAGTTCTCATTGTTCAGTTCCCACCTATGAGTGAGAACATGCGGTGTTTGGTTTTTTGTCCTTGCGATAGTTTACTAAGAATGATGTTTTCCAGTTTCAACCATGTCCCTACAAGGGGACATGAACTCATTATTTTTTTGGCTGCATAGTATTCCATGGTGTATATGTGCCACATTTTCTTAATCCAGTCTATCGTTGTTGGACATTTGGGTTGGTTCCAAGTCTTTGCTATTGTGAATAGTGCTGCAATAAACATACGTGTGCATGTGTCTTTATAGCAGCATGATTTATAGTCTTTTGGGTATATACTCAGTAATGGGATGGCTGGGCCAAATGGTATTTCTAGTTCTAGATCCCTGAGGAATCGCCACACTGACTTCCACAATGGTTGAACTAGTTTACAGTCCCACCAGCAGTGTAAAAGTGTTTCTATTTCTCCACATCCTCTCCAGCACCTCTTGTTTCCTGACTTTTTAATGATGGCCATTCTAACTGGTGTGAGACGGTATCTCACTGTGGATTTGATTTGCATTTCTCTGATGGCCAGTGATGATGAGCATTTTTTCATGTGTTTTTTGGCTGCATAAATGTCTTCTTTTGAGAAGTGTCTGTTCATGTCCTTTGCCCACTTTTTGATGGGGTTGTTTTTTTCTTGTAAATTTGTTTGAGTTCATTGTAGATTCTGGATATTAGCCCTTTGTCAGATGAGTAGGTTGCAAAAATTTTCTCCCATTCTGTAGGTTGCCTGTTCACTCTGATGGTAGTTTCTTTTGCTGTGCAGAAGCTCTTTAGTTTAATTAGATCCCATTTGTCAATTTTGGCTTTTGTTGCCATTGCTTTTGGTGTTTTAGACACGAAGTCCTTGCCCACGCCTATGTCCTGAATGGTATTGCCTAGGTTTTCTTCTAGGGTTTTTATGGTTTTAGGTCTAACATGTAAATCTTTAATCAATCTTGAATTAATTTTTGTATAAGGTGTAAGGAAGGGATCCAGTTTCAGCTTCCTACATATGGCTAGCCAGTTTTCCCAGCACCATTTATTAAATAGGGAATCCTTTCCCCATTTCTTGTTTTTGTCAGGTTTGTCAAAGATCAGATAGTTGTAGATATATAGCATTATTTCTGAGGGCTCTGTTCTGTTCCATTGATCTATGTCTCTGTTATAGTACCAGTACCATGCTGTTTTGGTTACTGTAGCCTTGTAGTATAGTTTGAAGTCAGGTAGTGTGATGCCTCCAGCTTTGTTCTTTTGGCTTAGGATTGACTTGGCGATGCGGGCTCTTTTTTGGTTCCATGTGAACTTTAGTTTTTTCCAATTCTGTGAAGAAAGTCATTGGTAGCTTGATGGGGATGGCATTGAATCTATAAATTACCTTGGGCAGTATGGCCATTTTCACGATATTGATTCTTCCAAACCATGAGCATGGAATGTTCTTCCATTTGTTTGTATCCTCTTTTATTTCCTTGAGCAGTGGTTTGTAGTTCTCCTTGAAGAGGTCCTTCACATCCCTTGTAAGTTGGATTCCTAGGTATTTTATTCTCTTTGAAGCAATTGTGAATGGGAGTTCACTCATGATTTGGCTCTCTGTTTGTCTGTTATTGGTGTACAAGAATGCTTGTGATTTTTGTACATTAATTTTGTATCCTGAGACTTTGCTGAAGTTGCTAATCAGCTTAAGGAGATTTTGGGCTGAGACAATGGGGTTTTCTAGATATACAATCATGTCATCTGCAAACAGGGACAATTTGACTTCCTCTTTTCCTAATTGAATACCCTTTATTTTCTTCTCCTGCCTAATTGCCCTTGCCAGAACTTCCAGCACTATGTTGAATAGGAGTGGTGAGAGAGGGCATCGCTGTCTTGTGACAGTTTTCAAAGGGAATGCTTCCAGTTTTTGCCCATTCAGTATGATATTGGCTGTGGGTTTGTCATAGATAGCTCTTATTATTTTGAGATATGTCCCATCAATACCTAATTTATTGAGAGTTTTTAGCATGAAGGGTTATTGAATTTTGTCAAAGGCCTTTTCTGCATTTATTGAGATAATCATGTGGTTTTTGTCTTTGGTTCTGTTTATATGATGGATTACATTTATTGATTTGCGATGTTGAACCAGCCTTGCATCCCAGAGATGAAGCCCACTTGATCATGGTGTATAAACTTTTTGATGTGCTGGTGGATTCGGTTTGTCAGTATTTTATTGAAGACTTTTGCATCAATGTTCATCAAGGATATTGGTCTGAAATTCTCTTTTTTGGTTATGTCTCTGCCAGGCTTTGGTATCAGGATGATGCTGGCCTCATAAAATGTGTTAGGGAGGATTCCCTCTTTTTCTATCGATTGGAATAGTTTCAGAAGGAATGGTACCAGTTCCTCCTTGTACCTCTGGTAGACTTCGGCTGTGAATCCATCAGGTCCTGGACTCTTTTTGGTTGGTAAACTATTGATTATTGCCACAATTTCAGAGCCTGTTATTGGTCTATTCAGAGATTCAACTTCTTCCTGGTTTAGTCTTGGGAGGGTGTATTTGTCGAGGAATTTATCCATTTCTTCTAGATTTTCTAGTTTATTTGCATAGAGGTGTTTGTGGTATTCTCTGATGGTAGATTGTATTCCTGTGGGATCGGTGGTGATATCCCCTTTTTCATTTTTTATTCCATCTATTTGATTCTTCTCTCTTTTCTTCATTAGTATTGCTAGCCGTCTATCAATTTTGTTGATCTTTTCAAAAAACCAGCTCCTGGATTCATTAATTTTTTGAAGGTTTTTTTGTGTCTCTATTTCCTTCAGTTCTGCTCTGATTTTAGTTATTTCTAGCCTTCTGCTAGCTTTTGAATGTGTTTGCTCTTGCTTTTCTAGTTCTTTTAATTGTGATTTTAGGGTGTCAATTTTGGATCTTTCCTGCTTTCTCTTGTGGGCATTTAGTGCTATAAATTTCCCTCTACACACTGCTTTGAATGTGTCCCAGAGATTCTGGTATTTTGTGTCTTTATTCTCATTGGTTTCAAAGAACATCTTTATTTCTGCCTTCATTTCATTATGTACCCAATAGTCATTCAGGAGCAGGCTGTTCAGTTTCCACGTAGTTGAGCGGTTTTGAGTGAGTTTCTTAATCCTGAGTTCTAGTTTGATTGCACTGTGGTCTGAGAGACAGTTTGTTATAATTTCTGTTCTTTTACATTTGCTGAGGAGAGCTTTACTTCCAACTATGTGGTCAATTTTGGAATAGGTGTGATGTGGTGCTGAAAAAAATGTATATTCTGTTGATTTGGGGTGGAGAGTTCTGTAGATGTCTATTAGGTCCACTTTGTGCAGAGCTGAGTTCAATTCCTGGATATCCTTGTTAACTTTCTGCCTCGTTGATCTGTCTAATGTTGACAGTGGGGTGTTAAAATCTCCCATTATTATTGTGTGGGAGTTTAAGTCCCTTTGTAGGTCACTCAGGACTTACTTTATGAATCTGGGTGCTCCTGTGTTGGATCCATATATATTTAGGATAGTTAGCTCTTCTTTTTGAATTGATCCCTTTACCATTATGTAATGGCCTTGTCTCTTTTGATCTTTGTTGGTTTAAAGTCTATTTTATCAGAGACTAGGACCGCAACCCCTGCCTTTTTTTGTTTTCCATTTGCTTGATAGATCTTCCTCCATCCCTTTATTTTGAGTCTATGTGTGTCTCTGCATGTGAGATGGGTTTCCTGAATACAGCACACTGACGGGTCTTGACTGCTTATCCAGTTTGCCAGTCTGTGTCTTTTAATTGGAGCATTTAGCCCATTTACATTTAAAGTTAATATTGTTATGTGTGAATTTGATCCTGTCATTATGATGTTAGCTGGTTATTTTGCTCGTTAGTTGATGCAGTTTCTTCCTAGCCTCGATGGTCTTTACAATTTGGCATGTTTTTGCAGTGGCTGGTACCGGTTGTTCCTTTCCATGTTTAGTGCTCCCTTCAGGAGCTCTTTTAGGGCAGGCCTGGTGGTGACAAAATCACTCAGCATTTGTCTGTCTGTAAAGTATTTTATTTCTCCTTCACTTATGAAGCTTAGTTTGGCTGGATATGAAATTCTGGGTTGAAAATTCTTTTCTTTAAGAATGTTGAATATCGGCCCCCACTCTCCTCTGGCTTGTAGAGTTTCTGCCGAGAGATCAGCTGTTAGTCTGATGGGCTTCCCTTTGTGGGTAACCCGACCTTTCTCTCTGGCTGCCCTTAATATTTTTTCCTTCATTTCAACTTTGGTGAATCTGACAATTATGTGTCTTGGAGTTGCTCTTCTCGAGGAGTATCTTTGTGGCGTTCTCTGTATTTCCTGAATCTGAATGTTGGCCTGCCTTGCTAGATTGGGGAAGTTCTCCTGGATAATATCTTGCAGAGTGTTTTCCAACTTGGTTCCATTCTCCCCATCATTTTCAGGTACACCAATCAGATGTAGGTTTGGTCTTTTCACATAGTCCCAAATTTCTTGGAGGCTTTGTTCATTTCTTTTTATTCTTTTTTCTCTAAACTTCCCTTCTCGCTTCATTTCATCCATTTCATCTTCCATCAGTGATACCCTTTCTTCCAGTTGATTGCATCGGTTACCAAGGCTTCTGCAATCTTCACATAGTTCTCGATACTTGGCTTTCAGCTCCATCAGCTCCTTTAAGCCCTTCTCTCCATTGGTTATTCTAGTTATCCATTCGTCTAATTTTTTTTCAAAGTTTTTAACTTCTTTGCTATTGTTTTGAATTTCCTCCTGTAGCTCGGAGTAGTTTGATCGTCTGAAGCCTTCTTCTCTCAACTCGTCAAAGTCATTCTCCGTCCAGCTTTGTTCCGTTGCTGGTGAGGAACTGCGTTCCTTTGGAGGAGGAGAGGTGCTCTGCTTTTTAGAGTTTCCAGTTTTTCTGCTCTGTTTTTTCCCCATCTTTGTGGTTTTATCTACTTTTGGTCTTTGATGATGGTGATGTACAGATGGGTTTTTGGTGTGGATGTCCTTTCTGTTTGTTAGTTTTCCTTCTACCAGACAGGACCCTCAGCTGCAGGTCTGTTGGAGTTTGCTAGAGGTCCACTCCAGACCCTGTGTGGCTGGGTGTCAGCAGCGGTGGCTGCAGAACAGCAGATTTTCGTGAGACCACAAATTCAGCTGTCTGATAGTTCCTCTGGAAGTTTTGTCTCAGAGGAGTACCTGGCTGAGTGAGGTGTCAGTCTGTCCCTACTGGGGGGTGCCTCCCAGTTAGGCTGCTTGTGGGTCAGGGACCCACTTTAGGAGGCAGTCTGTCTGTTCTCAGATCTCCAGCTGCGTGCTGGGAGAACCACTACTCTCTTCAAAGCTGTCAGACAGGGACATTTAAGTCTGCAGAGGTTCCTGCTGAGTTTTTGTTTGTCTGTGCCCTGCCCCCAGACGTGGAGCCTACAGAGGCAGGCAGGCCTCCTTGAGCTGTGGTGGGCTCCACCCAGTTCGAGCTTCCTGGCTGCTTTGTTTACCTAAGCAAGTCTGGGCAATGGCGGGCACCCCTCCCCCAGCCTGGCTGCCGCCTTGCAGTTTGATCTCAGACTGCTGTGCTAGCAATCAGCGAGACTCCGTGGGCATAGGACCCTCCGAGCCAGGTGCGGGACACAATCTCCTGGTGTGCTGTTTTCCAAGCCTGTTGGAAAAGTGCAGTATTAGGGTGGGACTGACCCGATTTTCCAGGTGCTGTCTGTTACCCCTTTCTTTGACTAGGAAAGGGAACTCCCTGACCCCTTGCGCTTCCCAAGTGAGGCAATGCCTCGCCCTGCTTTGGCTGGCACACAGTGTGCTGCACCAACTGTCCTGCACCCACTGTTCGGCACTCCCTAGTGAGATGAACCCGGTACCTCAAACGGAAATGCAGAAATCAGCCATCTTCTGTGTCCCTCAGGCTGGGAGCTGTAGACCGGAGCTGTTCCTATTCGGCCATCTTGGCTCCACCCCCCGAGAAAAGCTTTCACAGGGATTTTTAAATAAACTAATGAGGTTTCAGACAATCTAACTAGGAGATATCCATCTGGAATGGAAAGAGGTGTAAATGACCTTTAAGACTTCAGCAACCCTTCCAAACAACTACTAAAATTTACATAAATTTTTGCATGTAATGGGTGAAGAGTTTGAACGAATATCCCATAAAACTGTTTACCATAATTGACTTTTTATTTAAAAAATTACACGGAGCAATTTCCAGCATATCTTTTTTTTATAAAAGTACTGCCTATATCAAACATTTTATGTCATGTTAATTCCATTGAAGAGCTGCCTTTTTCTGTTAAGGTACTGATTCCAATTGATGGGATACATGCCCTTAAAATAGAAAGTTTCCATTATTTATTCAAATGTCAAAATTAAGATTACTGAGAAGTTTATTGCTTTATGGCTGGGCAAGATGCTACTAGCACATTTTAGGTAAATAATAATTCTTTTCAAAAACTATGAGGTCATTCTGTTTAAAACTGTCGAGATAATTCACAGAAAATAGATATATTTATTCAAATTAAACATTAAAGGGCTGGGCTACTAGCTATAGACATTTTTATGTGAAGCAGCTCTTTTTTTTTTTTTTTTTTTTTTTGAGGCCAAGTCTCACTCTGTTGCCCAGGGTGGAGTGCAGTGGCCCAATCTCGGCTCACTGCAACTTTTGCCTCCTGGGTTCAGGCATTTTCCTGCCTCAGCCTCCCCAGTAGCTGGGATTACAGGCGTGTGCCACCACACCCAGCTAATTTTTTTGTATTTTTAGTAGAGACGGGGTTTCGCCATGTTTGCCAGGCTGGTCTCGAACTCCTGCCTCGGCCTCCCAAAGTGCTGGGATTACAGACGTAAGCCATGGCGCCCGGCCAATGAAGCAGCTCTTTAAAGAAATAAGACATGAAAATAGGTCTGTCCTGGTATACTACACGTAATTGAAATGAGTAACACCTGGAAGACCAATATTGTTACGCTATGTTCTGTTAGGATCTTAAAAAAAAAAAAAAAAATCAGACATTTAGTAGTCCATTTGTGCTTAAAATATTCATATGCATGAGAAGCCTAAAGAAAAAAAACACCTCTGTACATGATGATCAAAAGAAAGTTATAAATTTGTTTGAAATTGCACTGTTATTTAAATCACTTTCCTAAAGTCAGACTCTCCTTGTAGCTGGCACAGTTTTTCAGGTCAATTGGCAACCTGGGGAGGTCCCTCTGGTATTAGTGAAGTAAAGAAGGTGGTGATGAAAGACCAAGCTGAAGCCATTAATCCAGGCCTTTGAATTGCACTGGCATCTTCACCTGCATCTTCTCCACTCTCATCTTCAAGACCATCATCCATAAGACGCTCCTTTCAAGCAAAACAAGAAACATACTCCTGAGTGATGTGAACGAGCATTAGCTCATAATAGAAGACAGTTAAATTCTTTGTAGAACAAAGGAATATGAAGTGGTATGTATGTGGTCATTAGAAATCTTTAAAGCCAAAATTGATAAATTCCTCACTGTTCCAGTTTAAAGGGGACAACTGCCAATGCAATACAATAAATTCTTACCATGTGTATAATTTTATTTCTAGGCTATTTTCAAGAAAAAAAAAGTTACTTCTTCCCATTTAGTTATAATATATGACTGATTCGGTATAATATTCTAAGTTCTCCCAAATGAAACCACCACAATTTATATGTTAGCTTTCTTTCATGTGCCATTTCACAAATACTTATGGAACATCCAACATTCTTTCATCATGTTGGTACCATACCATGCTGGGAAAAATCTCAGTATCTTAAGTATACAAAAGCTTCAATCACATACCATTTCTTCAAGTTCCAAGTTGTTTGCATTTTGCCCATCATTGTTAACTTCGGCATTATTGTTGGGAGCCTGCTGATGACCTCCTTCTTGCCTAAAAGGAAACCATCCAGCTTGGTGTCTGGTCAGTAAAATAAAGAGAAAATAAAATAAGTCACAGTTGTTTTTATTTGTAACACTATAAAATGTTATTAGTGTCCTATAAGAGAAAAATGATTAGAACTATAATAAATAAAAAGACCAAATCTCCCACTTCGGGACAGGGAACTACCCTTTTCAAAGCAATGACAGCAAAACAAAACCAACCCAAATCTCTATCATGGACTTCACTGGCTCTATGTTAGTTATTAAAACATATCAGGTATCATAAGTCTTTTCTGGTATTTTTCAAAATGAAATACAACTTAGATATTTGTTTGCGCCTTGGAGACAAGGGAGCAGTGGAAAAACAGTCTACTTATGAAAAAAATCTGGCTTATACCTATAAGACTTAATACTGGTAATTCTAATGAAAGAGGACGACCTTATGCAGGAGTGCATCATACACTTCTTAAGTTCGAAATAATGGATAGAGTATGTCTCACTGAATGAACAACTTTTATAAAATACAGTAAACAAAAAATCTGCTTCTAAATAATTCTGATAAACATTTTCACTTAACAAAACCTGCCCTTGCTTTTGGCATCAAAAACATGCCAGATATCTAAAGCCCAGCATTCATATTCCTTCACTCAACATTCACAACAGACTACCCTACACCAGATTCTGTGCTGAACAGTTTCAGAAATTAAACCACAAAAAGTTAATGAACATCACTCACAAATAAACCAGTAGCATGGCTCCCATTACCATGATAAACCGACTAAAAGAAGAATAGAAGTATACAATGCTAAGGAGAATCGCAGCTCGTGAGAACGTGTACATCCAGTCTAGCCAGTCTCGATTGAAGTCTTCTTCATTTAGTACTGGACCTCCCTGTGCATTCATTTGAACATTCTCATTCATGGGTCGATTTTCTTGGGCCACTAGGTTTGGAGCTGGTGGGGGTTCTTCTCCAGGAACATGTGCCAAATTTAGAGGCTGTGAAGTAGTAGGCTGGGTTGGGTTGACATTTGATGTGGCCTGAGCTGAAACTGCAGCTTGACTGAAATAGTCACCAAAATAAATATTAAAAAGAAAAAAAATTTTACCATACCATATTTTTTTAAACTTCTTGGGGAGCTATATGTATTTTTCATAAACCTAATATGGAATATCCCAACTCCTGTACCACATTTCTTAGGTAAGCACAAATTCCAATGGAAAAGTGGAGCCAAGGTTGATGGTAGATGTCGCACAGGAAAGGATGTTCTCTCAGCCTGGTAGTGTAAGATGACAGGGGAAGGCAAAAGACGTGAGAGCAGCCATGTTAACCACTCCTCTCTCTTTCAATCAATTACCTTATAAGCTAATGAGATGTCCAAACCTTTTCATGAATGCCCCCTTTTGTTATTCTATGTGGGATGAATACTCCCAAGCTCACCACCTACCTCTTCCTCAGACCCATGTTTTGAAAGACTTGTCTAAAAATATATACTATTATTATACTGTGTGTTTACTGTCAGTGATAAATGATTTGTATCAGTATCCTAAAATCCTAAATACATCTCAGATAACAACCCTTTCACCCCAATACTGATTTGGAAGAACTCCAACTGGGGACCACTGATCCTTGTCAAGTTAGAAAGAATTGTGATTCTGAGGTTTGCTTATAATTTGATTGCTTAAAATTTCCCAGTAAAGAATAAATTTCCCAGTAAAGTGATAATATATCTTGGATTTGCTTTAAATTATCCAACAGAAGGAAGAAAGTTGTAAAATAAGACTGACATGAATTGATAAATATCAAAGCTGGGTGATAGGTACACATGGATTCCTTTTACTACTCTACCTTGTTATGTTTTTAAATTTTTCTACAATAAGAAGTTAACAATCAAGAGAGCACAGGAAAGTTAAATAAATGGTTCCCAGGCTACAAAATCCTATTTAAGGCAGTATGCTAATACCTTGTATCTGCATAGGGCTTTTTAGTTTAGAAAACACTTCCTACTTCATGAATATTCTGATACACAGGTGAGTTACTTTAAAGGGGAGAAACTGAGGCTCTGAAGTTAAATGATGCACATAGGAGTATATGATTTAGCAGCAAGCATAATAAGCCCCCTTTATCTTACACAGTTCTTGTGAGGTTCACAAACGAGACAAGGTGGGGTACAGCATCCAGCAGAGTACTGAGCACAAAGCAGTCACTCAAATGATAACCATTACCATGGCAACATGTAAGGTATGAACATCCTGCCTGGAGCCAAGGGCTTATGAAAGAGAGCCTTAGGATATGAGGTTCATAAAGCAGCTTAGCTTTATGGGGAAAGGTCTGGAGGAAGGACAAGGATGTAGACTTCACAGTGGGCAAGAGAATCAGAGGATATCTGGGTGGCTGCAGGAATGACTGACTTAATTATGTATTAAGAAATGTAACCTGGCAAACCGGGCATGGTGGCTCATGCCTGTAATCCCGGCACTTTGGGTGGTCAAGGCAGGCAGATGGATCACTTGAGGTCAGGAGTTCAAGATCAGCCTGGCCAATGTGGCAAAACCCCCGTCTGTACTAAAAATACAAAAATTACCCAGGTGTGGTGGCACACATCTGTAATCTCAGCTACTGTGAGGCTGAGGCACGAGAATCACTTGAACCCGGGAGGCGGAGGTTGCAGTGAGCCAAGATTATGCCACTGCACTCTAGCCTGGGCAACAGAGTGAGACTCTGTCTCAAAAAAAAAAAAAAGAGAGAGAGAGAGAAAGAAAGAAAGAAAAAGAAAGAAAGAAATGTAACCCAGCAGTAGTATAAGGAAATACAGTAAAAAGACTAAAAGGAGAAAGAGCTATTGAAGTCAAGTGGACTTAGAATGAGAAAAGATGTGGGTGAAACATTGGAGGTAGCATATGGGGTAGGACAAAAGCTCTATTAACTCATCTTCATAAAATACTGCTTTCAGGAATAACAGAAGCCAGAATCAAAGCTGTTTATGGTTAATGGGTAATAAGAAGAGAGCTAGTATCACTGACGAAGAAGTGAGAAAGGAGAAGACACTTAAAGAACAGAGGAATCGAATGTTAGATGTACTGAATTTGAGGTAAAGGCTCATTCCCCTATGGAAATCTTCCAACAATAAAGCAGAGACACAGGATGAAGCACAGGAGATGAAGAACCAGGATTCATCCACAGAGAGCTAACAACTAAGACCATGCAAAAAAGAAATCCAAGAGAACTACCCCCACAACTAAATCCCGTCCTCTCTACCGACTATGAGTGCTGAGAAGCACGTAGTAACAAATATGTGATGAACTGAGAAAGAAATGTTAATAAAATGAGCTATTAAAGGACCCAGAAAGAGTGATCAGAAAGATAAAAAAGATATGGAAGACAAAAGAATCACAGAAATAAGGAGAGGAGAATGGTAAGAGAAGCTAATCAATGTTAAATGAATGCAGAATGAGTTGAGGAGAATGAAGGCTGAGAAACTGTCCTCAATGCTAGGATTGTTCCATGCTGACTAGAATCAAAACGGACTAAATTCTGAGAGTCAAGTAAGCATATTAGCTGCACTTGAGCCCTACATAAGCTATGGCCTCCCTGACATGATTCTATTCCTTTTTTCATTTGACTAACTTTTCATGTACTGCCTTCCAGTGAAACGTTCCTAAGTTTTCTCCTCTTTAATTTATAAAATGTTATATTAAAAATCTGAATACTGCTAAATGTAATTAGGGAAGACAGGGAGGACCCAAGGGCAGGGTTAGTTCATGTGAACTGGAGGTGAACCCTTTTTCCTTTAGTCAAAACAACATTAAATACACAAACAAATGAAATGCCAAATCAACTTACTTAGGATAAAAAGAAAATAAAGCAAATAACACAGTGAGTAACTTAAAAAATGAACTCAGAATAACTTACTACTGCATATAATACTGATGAGCATACATCTGTTGCCACCACAGCATCTGCAGTGGGCTAAATGCGGGATACACTGGGAATCCAGGTGGAGCAGCTTGCCCAGGAAACTGGTTGTCTACATTTCTGCAAGAAATAAATAATGAGCTCTTTTAATGCTCTAGCAGCTAAAAGTATTATTATAAATTTTCATTTCTGAACCCCAAGTCAACCATTAACAGAATATATTTAAATCTCACTGAAAAGAAAAATACTTATTTTCAACAATTCTTCAAATAAGACAATATGTCTTACATAAGTTGACCCGGGGCCCAACTATATAGAATAACTAACATTTCAGTCCAGTTTTAAAGGGAAAACAAAAAGAAACACCACAAAATGTACATCCAATCTAAACATTTATTATCTTCTCATTTCATTACATGAAGCCAAAAATACCTTCATTTTAAGTACATTTTCCTTAAGAAACAAAGCCCTAAAATAAATTTCATGGCAAAATATTTTGGGGAATGGTGAAACAGACAAATGATATTTTATATCAGTAATAGTGTTATTAAAATATAGCAGCTATGAGCTGTAAAATAAAAAAGAACATTACAAAAACCTGTAAAATATTCTGTAAAGAGACAAGATTAGTAGAACATGTTCACACATACATTCTTAAAGTAGGTTAAAATTTTCTTTCTTTTTTTTTTTTTTTGAGACAGAATCTCACTCTTTCGCCCAGGCTGGAGTGTAGTGGCGTGATCTCGGCTCACTGAAACCTCTGCCTCCTGGATTCAAGCAATTCTCCTGCCTCAGTCTCCCAAGTAGCTGGGACTATAGGCACGCGCCACCCCACCTGGCTAATTTTTTTTTTTTGTATTTTTAGTAGAGACAGGGTTTCACTGTGTTGGCCAGGCTGGTCTCGAACTCCTGACCTCAGGTGATCCGCCCGCCTTGGACTCCCAGAGTGGTAGGATTACAGACATGAGCCACTGCGCCTGGCCAAATTCTATTAATTTAGTAAAACTTGTGGAAGGTCACATTTAACTTCTCTATACTTCAGTTTCCTCACTTCTAAAATGGATCTAATAATAGAATCTTCCTCACAAGATTCTTACCCTGTATTCATGAAATGTTAGCTAGTTTTATTTTTACTCTCCCCCATTCCAACACCAAACACGATGCCAAAGTGTATAATGTGAGATTTGTAGAAAATCACATATATCAAGACAACTACAGAGATAAACAGGTAAGTAAATGCAGAATTCTCTGTGAATCTGCTAACTCTTCTTCACATTACTTGATTTTTATCTTTAGCTGATACTAGTTTGGTCTATCCAGAGTGAGACAAGAATAAATTATTCACTGTAATTTTATATTCTAAAGACTGTTTACACATACGATTGGTAATAATTGATTATAGAAACCTAACTTAGAAGAGCTTGGGGAGCTAAGCCTTATGAACAGGCTATACTTAAGGAAACCTGGTGCTAGGTAAGGCATCACCTTCCCCACATATTACCTGAACTTCCCTTATTCTTGATGGAGCAGTGGCAGCCACATAGGGTCCCATCCTCAAAAGACCCTTCAATCTCCTAATATTTTATATATATTTCCTTCATATAGGGTCCTATATAAGGGGGAAAAAACTTCAGCTCTCTTGGACACAGGGGACAACAGACGACACAGCACTTCCCCACCTCAAAAAAAGCAAACCTCAACCCAGCTATTCCTTTAAAAAGATGTCAGTTAGTGATCAACTCGGGAGAGAAAGCCATACCACTAAGGCAGAGAAGTATTATAAACACATTTGTTTTGTACAACTCAGCATTTACACCAGGGAGCTGATGCATCTCTGAGCAAATCTATAAAACTACCTAAATCAAGTATTACAGCAATATGCTGTATCTAGGTGTATATTTTAAATTTTATTAGTATTTCCCATTATGAAAAAACCCATCCCCTTGAAAGCAAATCTCCACCAATCTCTATCATTAATAAGAATGTCAAACAAGTCTGTTACTTCAACTGTAAAATGGGAAGGCCGGACTTTGTCACTGTTTTTAAAGCTCAAGGGAGAAGAAGAAGCCACTAACAATTACTTTTTTAAAAAGTTATAGCTTCCCATGTCACCCTACTGCATGCTGCCCAAAACATACGGAGAACATAAGGTGATTATTGAAAATATGTTGCCAAAATAAATAAATAACCTCCCCAAAGTATTCTTCCCTTTTTCCCTAATAAGTTAGAAAACTACTGGACGATATAATTGCCAAATACATCCCAGGCCCAAGATGACATACTATAATTTTCAGTTGTGTTCATTACCCTCAGACAAGATGGTATGCATTTGGTATTCTCCAGAAACAAGGAATAAAGGATCTGATGCTAAATTATAAAGTTATTAATAAAATACATAGGAATAGATACAATGAAACACATTACTTAAGAATTTAATATATTTTAGAGGATGCATCATTAAACAACAAGTTAAAGAGAATTGTTATTTAATGCTAGGAAAAAAGATTACCAAATCTGTGGGGGAAAGGAGTTTAAAAGCTTCATCTCATTCTATATATTCAAATAAGAGAGCTGAAATAAAGTATTAAGAGTTAAACCTCAGATAGCCTACAAGAAACTAGAATTATTTACCAACTCTTTGGAGGAAGGACTTTCCTAACTTAAGTAACAGAAGAAAGCAGAAAAAAAAATCAACATATTTGACAACAAAATTTAAAGAGAAATGGCTAAGAAATGTTGCAATAAATTGTAGTTAATATCTTTTCTGTATAAACAACTAATAGAAACAGTAATCATTAGGATATCAAATACTAATTAAAGCAAAGATAGCTTTTTTTTTTTTTTTTTGAGACGGAGACTCGCTCTGTCACCCAGGCTGGAGTGCAGTGGCGCGATCTTGGCTCACTGCAAGCTCCGCCTCCCGGGTTCACGCCATTCTCCTGCCTCAGCCTCTGGAGTAGCTGGGACTACAGGCGCCCGCCACTGCACCCGGCTAATTTTTTGTATTTTTAGTGAGACGGGGTTTCACCGTGGTCTCGATCTCCTGACCTCGTGATCCATCCGCCTCAGCCTCCCAAAGTGCTGGGATTACAGGCGTGAGCCACTGCGCCCGGCCCAAAGATAGCTTTTTTAAGTTTGTTTGCCAAGGTAGAAAAGATTAAATAAAAGTATCTATTATTGGCAAGAGGTACAGGTAAAACCTAACTCTTTGATTGCTGGTGGCAGTATAAATTGGAATAAGCCGTTAAAACACAATTACAAAATTAAAGACCTTTAAAAATGTTTCGCTTTATGGAAAAAAAATTCTACCTTATGGATAAGAAGAATCAATATCATTAAAATGGCCACACTATCCAAAGCAATTTGTAGATTCAATGCAATCCCTATGAAACTACCAATGCCATTTTTCACAGAACTAGAAAAAACTATTTTAAAATCCATATGGAACCAAAAAAGAGCCCGAATAGCCAAGGCAATCCCAGGCAAAAGGAACAAAGATGGAGGCATCATGTTACCTGACTTCAAACTACTGCAGGTCTACAGTAACTAAACCAGCATGGTACTGGTACAAAAACAGACACACAGACCAATGGAACAAAACAGAGAGCCCAGAAATAAGGCTGCACACCTACAACTGTCTGATCTTTGATAAAGCTGACAAAAACAAGCAATGGGAAAACTATTCAATAAATGCTGCTAGGATAATTGGCTAGTCATATGCAGAAGACTGAAACTGGACCCACCTTCCTTACATCATAGACAAAAATCAACTCAAGATGGTTTAAAGACTTACAGGTAAAACTCAAAACTATAAAAATCCTGTAAGACAACCTAGGTAATACCATTCTGGACACAAGAGTGGGCAAAGATTTCATGACAAAGATGCCAAAAGCAATTGCAACAAAAGCAAAAATTAACAAGTGGGATCTACTTAAACTTAAGAGCTTCTGCACAGCAAAAGAAACTATCACCAGTGTAAACAAACACTCTACAGAATGGAAGAAAATATTTGCGAACTATACATCAGACAAAAGTCTAATATCTAGCATCTATAAAGAACTTAAACAATTTTAAAAGAAAAGAAAAACATTTAAAAAGTGGGCAAAGAACATGAACACACACTTTTCAAAAGAAGATATACATGCGGCCAACAAGCAAATGAGAAAAAGCTCAACATCACTGATCATTACAGAAATGCAAATCAAAACCATAATGAGATACCATATCACACCAGTCAGAATAGCTACTATTAAAACGTTAAAAAATAACAGATGCTGGTAAGGTTGCAGAGAAAAGGGAACACTTCTACACTGTTGGTGGGAGTGTAAATTAGTTCAACCATTGTGGAAAGCAGAGTGGTGATTCCTCAAAGAGCTAAAAACAGAACTACCATTTGACCCAGTAATTCCATTACTGGGTATACACCCAAAGAAATATAAATCATTCTACAATAAAGACATATGCATGTGAATGTTCATGCAGCACTATTCACAATAGCAAAGGCATAGAATCAACCTAAATGCTCATCAATGACAGATTGGATAAAGAAAAAGTACATATACACCATGGAACACTATACAGTCATAAAAGAAAATGAGATCATGTCTTTTGCGGGAACATGGATGGAGCTGGAGGTCATTATCCTTAGGAAACTAATGCACGAGCAGAAAACCAAATACCGCATGTTCTCACTTATTAGTGGGAGCTAAATGATGAGAACACATGGACACAAAGAGGAGAACAACAGACACTTGGGCCTAGTTGAGAGTGGAGGGTAGGAGGAGGGAGAGGATCAGAAAAAATAACTACTGGGTACTAGGCTTAGTACCTGAGTGACCAAATAATCTGTAAAACAAACCTCCATGACACGAGTTTACCTATGTAACAAACCTGAACATGCACCCATGAACCTAAAAGTTTTTTAAAAAGCTTTGCTCTTATGCCCAACTGCCCAAGTAATTCTGCTTTTGAAAATTAGCTTATAGAAATATGAAATATGGAAAAAACTTCACATCTCTGCCCTTTAATAAAACCTTTATACATACTCCCACTTCCAGCCCGCTGTCCTCTAATAATAGAGAGGAACTGGAGACAGGGACAATAGTTCATTAATTTTTTTTAAAATAGAGAATGTTATCATAGCACTTAATCGCCACGTTGAAACTGCCTTTTTAACTGCACACCTATGTAGGCATTTACTCTCTGATCTATCTACTTTGGCCCATTCCTACTTTAAGACACAAATCTATCCTAAATACAGCAAAGCC
Source organism: Symphalangus syndactylus (assembly GCF_028878055.3). Taxonomy (NCBI): domain Eukaryota; kingdom Metazoa; phylum Chordata; class Mammalia; order Primates; family Hylobatidae; genus Symphalangus; species Symphalangus syndactylus. The sequence continues at coordinate 94,786,054 of NC_072431.2, read as the reverse complement.
AAAATATAACAAAAATATGAAGGGATGTTTCCACAAAACTATTCATCAAAACACTATTTATAATAGCAAAGACTGTAAATAACTCAAATATTTGTCAATATGAGGTTGGATGTCACAGTTTACACACTGAATGAATTAGTATGCAGCTATAAAAAGGAATGAAGATCTCTCTCTACTCCTATGGAGTGACTTCTTAGATATTTATGTGAAATTTTGTTGAAAAACAATGTTAAGAAGAATATGTATAATAACATTTGTATAAGAATGAGGATATATTTATATGTGTGTATACATATATATGTGTGTGTACACACGCAAACACACACACACACTTTCATGAATTTTCCACAAAGAAACCAATGGAAAAAATAATAATAAAAATAAAATAATAAATTATTATGGAAAGGAAGAGAACAAGACAAGTGAAGAAAATGAAAATAAGCCTCTCTGAATGTATCTTGTTTTGACACTGGAACATTAATAATGTTTTATATAAATAAAAAAACTAAACTAAAAAGAAAAAAATAGAAAGCTGTAAAAAAAAAAAACTAAAAAGTTTCAAGTTTAATAGTATAACCATACAGAGAATTATTCTACTGACTTCAAAACAATATTTTAACTATCCCTAGTAGGGTAAATACTAAATACAAAAAGAAAAATAAAAGTTTTAAACCACATTCAGTGATCTTACAAAAGTGGAAACAGTACTGCTATTTTAAAACTATTTGAAAAACATAAGCATATGTACATACAGATAAAGCAAATAAGTAATTATGCTAATTCATTAGGGACTAGGATGTTTTAGCATAGAAGATATATAAATACACATACCAAAGATGATTTGTGAAAACTCTAACTTTTAACCTAAATTTGAAATATCGGTATGAACTCATGATTTTTTTTTTCCTTTTTTCCAAAACATACATAGCACCACCCACCCATGGGATAATTGCTTTAAAAAAAAAAAAAAAAGATAAACCTTAATTGAATATAGTCAGGCCCTAGATCTACCTGCCAGTTTACAGGCAATATAGGATACAGAAAAATGCTAAATGACACCATGAGAACTTAGCTATATTTAGACCACTGTGGGAAATAACACAGAACAACTACAGAAAGAGTATGAAGTAAGAAAAGAAAGGAAAAGGGAATTAGATTAGAAAAGCTTTAAGAAACATCAACCTGCCAGGCGCGGTGGCTCATGCCTGTAATCCCAGAACTATGGGGGCCTGAGGCAGGTGGATCACTTGAGCTCAGGAGTTCGAGACCAGCCTGGCCAACATGGTGAAACTCCATCTCTACTAAAAAGACAAAAATTAGCCAGTGTGGAGATGTGCACCTGTAGTCCCAGCTACTCAGGAGGCTGAGACAGGAGAATCGCTTGAACCCAGGAGGCAGAGGTTCCAGTGAGCCAAGATTGCACCACTGCACTCTAGCCTGGGGGAAACAGTGAGGCTCTGTCTCAACAACAACAAAAAAAGGAAACATCAACCAAATGCACTATGTTAGTCTCTTCAAATACTGATTCAATCACAATAATTATAAAAAGACATCTGAGACACTCAGGAAAAACTGAACACAAAGTGAATACTAGATGATATTGAAGATTTTTAAGTTTTGTTGAGATTTCTAATAGTATTGTGATTAAGATTTTTTAAAGCCCATAGCTACCATATCTGTTACAAATACATACTGTTTACAGATAAAATTATAAGGTCTAGGTTTTGTTTTAAACTCCAGCGCAAGGATAAAAAAGGAAACAGAAGGGGAACTAGATGAACAATGGTAATTTGTTAATTGTTGAAGTTAGGTATTAGGTACACTGGGGTTCATTACAATATCTTCTGTACTTTGTGAATGTTTAAAAAGTATAATAAAGTCTTAAAAATAAAAAAGCAGTATATAAAAATACTGACTGTTTAACCTAAATATCCATCAGCAGGGACTGGTTCATTAAATTATAGTAATCTGTATAATAGAATGCCGTGCAATTAATAAAGAATGAGACAGTTGGGCTTCCCTGTAGTCACAGCTACTCGGGAGGCTGAGGCAGGAGGACTGCTTGAGCCCAGGAGTTCAGGAAAGTCTGGGCGATATAGTGAGATCCCATCTCTAACAAAATAAAAATAAAAACTAAAAAATAGCTCTTTTCCGTGGTGCCTCGGAGGCGTTCAGCTGCTTCAAGATGAAGCTGAACATCTCCTTCCCAGCCACTGGCTGCCAGAAACTCATTGAAGTGGACGATGAACGCAAACTTCGTACTTTTTATGAGAAGCGTATGGCCACAGAAGTTGCTGCTGACGCTCTGGGTGAAGAATGGAAGGGTTATGTCGTCCGAATCAGTGGTGGGAACGACAAACAAGGTTTCCCCACGAAGCAGGGTGTCTTGACCCATGGCCGTATCCGCCTCCTACTGAGTAAGGGGCATTCCTGTTACAGACCAAGGAGAACCAGAGAAAGAAACAGAAAATCAGTTTGTGGTTGCATTGTGGATGTAAATCTGAGCGTTCTCAACTTGGTTACTGTAAAAAAAGGAGAGAAGGATATCCCTGGACTGACTGATACTACAGTGCCTCGCCGCCTGGGCCCCAAAAGAGCTAGCAGAATCCGCAAACTTTTCAATCTCTTTAAAGAAGATGATGTCCGCCAGTATGTTGTAAGAAAGCCCTTAAATAAAGAAGGTAAGAAACCTAGGACCAAAGCACCCAAGATTTAGTGTCTTGTTAATCCACGTGTCCTGCAGCACAAACGGCGACGTATTGCTCTGAAGAAGCAGCGTACTACGAAAAATAAGGAAGAGGTTGCAGAATATGCCAAACTTTTGGCCAAGAGAATGAAGGAGGCTAAGGAGCAGTGCCAGGAACAAATTGCGAAGAGACGCAGACTTTCCTCTCTGCGAGCTTCTACTTCTAAGTCTGAATCCAGTCAGAAATAAGATTTTTTGAGTAACAAAGAAAAAAGATCAGACTTGGGAAAAAAAAAAAAACTAAAAAATATAAACAAAGAATGGGACAGCTCTTGTGTATTAATGTGGTGCAGTTATTAATATATTTAGTGAAAAAACAGGATATAGGCTAGTGTCTACAGTAAGTCCTCACTTCCATTGTCAATAGGTTCTTGGAAACTGTGACTTTAAACAAAACGATGTATAACAGGTCCTGGAAAAATGTCATTTTTTTATAACATTAATGAAAAAAAAAGTTGGTTTTGTTAACACTGTTTCACTTAAAGTTGCAGTTTCCAAGACCCTATCATGATTTTAAGTGAGGACTTACTGTATAGAAAGTATGCCATTATGTGTTAAAATAAACATGCATGTACACATGCATGCACATACACACATACTTGTGTAAGCACATTTTTATCTCTAGAATACAAGGGAACAGCTAATAATGGTTGCCTCTAAGGAGGGCAAGTGGTATAAGACATAGAAATGAAACTCTTATATACTTTTGTTTTGTTTTGTTTTGTTTTGAACACGGTACCACTCACATGTATTACCTCTTAGAAAATAATTTTAAAAATAAATTGCCTGTTTAATCTACTGTCTCTCTGACTAGTCTCTGTGTTCCTAAGGACAGGAAATAGGCTTTATCCATTATTACTGTATCTCTAGCATCTAGCACAATAAATATGTACTGAACAACTTCATATGAGCATTAAGAAAATATTGAAAATAAGGCCGGGCGCAGTGGCTCACGCTTGTAATCCCAGCACTTTGGGAGGCCGAGGTGGGCGGATCACGAGGTCAGGAGATCGAGATCACGGGGAAACCCCGTCTCTACTAAAAATACAAAAAATTAGCCGGGCATGGTGGCGGGCGCCTGTAGTCCCAGCTACTCGGGGGGGCGCTGAGGCAGGAGAATGGCGTGAACCCGGGAGGCGGAGCTTGCAGTGAGCCGAGATTGCGCCACTGCACTCCAGCCTGGGCAACAGAGGGAGACTCCGTCTCCAAAAAAAAAAAAAAAGAAAATATTGAAAATGAAAATAAAATACTGATTATAAGCAACTATTTAATCTAGTAATTTGTAAATTCCACTTAAGATTATTCAACATTAAATGAAAACATGTAAGGTTACCAACACAGTAAAAATTTCAACTATATTAAATAAAAACATTTACAAAATAAAGGATACTGAGCTGGGCACAGTGGTTCAAGCCTATAATCCTAGCTACTTGGGAGGCTGAGATGGGAGGATTGCTTGAAGCCAGGAGTTTGAGACCAGCCTAAGCAACATAACGAGACCCTATCTCTAAAAAAAAATCTCAACTAGCTGGGCATGGTGGCACATGTCTGTAGTCCCAGCTACTCAGGAAGCTGAGGTGGGAGATCACTTTAGCCCAGAAGTTCAAGGCTGCAGTGAGCTATGATGGCACCACCACACTCCAGCCTGGGCAAGAGAGTGAGATCCCATCTATTTAAAAAAAGAAAAAGAAAGAAAGAAAGGATACTGGAAGAAAATACAAAATGTTAAATTAATTGTCTTCTTTTTTTGGCAAAAAGCAAAATAAAATAGCAGAAACATGAGGTACATGTAACTATTTGGAATGTGTAATATGCCTGTCCCCATAGAAAATGTCATATTCTTTATGCAAGGAAAACTGAGTAAGATAATAACCTGGTTTCTCCCTCTGCCCCTAGGAAAGTCACAATGAGGAAACAGCTGAAATAAACAAGCTGGAGAAAATCACAGCTGGTGGCAGAAGTTCTGACAGCTTTTTTTTTTCTTTTCAGATAGACTATACTAGTTAGCACTGTAGGATAATAACTAAACACAGAAAAAAAGGAGCAAGGCAAATTCACTGAAACACATAAAATTACTGGAGTACTATAGAAATTATGAAAAAAAAAACAAGAAGTAGAAAGACTGTCATTCATAATTATATACTTGAAAGCTATACCAAAAGACAATCATCATAGGTTTTAAAAAGTTAAAATTACAGAGGAGAAGAGATTAAAGGAACCGGAAACTTCAGGAACAAACTTTCACAGGAAACATGCTAAATTAGCCTTGCTTCCCCGACCACTCCAGCAACCTCATGGAATCCCCACTGTGTTCCCAGAAGCCTCCTTTTCAAGACTCTGCACTTGCTTTGTTCTCCCTATTAACCCCCTTAAAGACAGATCAGATGTTTTTTTTTTGTTTGTTTTTTTTTTTTTTTTTTTTTTTTTAATTTATAAAGAAAAGAGGTTTAATTGGCTCACAGTTCTGTGGGCTGTACAGGAAGCATGAGGCTGGCCTCTGTTCAACTTCTGGGGAGGCCTCAGGAAACTTTCAGTCATGGTGGAAGGTGAAGGGAGAGCGACGCACTTCACAGGACGAGTGCAGAAGGAAGAGAGAGGGGAGGTGCCACACAGTTTTAAACAACCAGATCTCATAACTCACCCAGTCACTGTCATGAGAACAGCACTGAGGGGATGGTGCTAACCCATTCATGAGAACTCCACCCCCATGACCCAATCACCTCCCACCAGTCCCCACCTCCAACACTTGGGATTACAGTTGAACATGAGATTTGGGTAGGGACACTGATCCAAACCATATCACTGATACTTCCTTTTGCTTCAAGCTCCAACATAGCCCAGCATAGAACTAATCAAGGTATAGAGAAACCATAAGGGATAGTACAGTACCCTGGGGATGGGAAAAGCAGAGCTGTTATCACATCTAGGGCCAAAGGGATAAAACACAGGACTGGTTACTAGAGCTTGGAAGGAGAAAGTCATGCCCAGAAGGCCATCTGCAGACAACCTGTGACTACTGGCCAAGGGACTTGACTAGCCCAAGGCATTATCCAAGGTAGGAGCCAAGGTAGGAGATGAACTGTTGGCCTCACTCCCCTTTCTTCCTCTGATCTCCTGACAAAACACATCACTGCCCAAACACAACCAGAAGTCAAAGGGCACAGGAGCCTATTGCTACAGTTCATAACGCCCATCAATACAGTCCATGGAAGCATCGAGCAGGAGAGAAAGAAAGAGAGTGGAGCTGGAGGGACAAATGGAAGAGACCCGACAAACGCCCAAAACTCCTACCCTGGTCCTCAGCCTCCTGGGGGCCTGGGACTTTAGTGATTCCTGGGATTCAGTGAGATTTCCCAGTATCCTCCCAATATAGTCCTTTTTCTGCTTAAGCTAACTGGAGTTGATTTCTGATATTTGCCACTCAAAAACTCTTACCTAACACACACAGCCTGAGTGGCTAATCTGTGGACCAGTCAAATCCCAGGTGAATTCCCCTAGTACTCGCCAGACCTGACCAGTTGTTGCTCACAAACACAGGTAATGAATCATGCAGGCCACCAACATTTAGTGACTGGAGTGACATAGCATTTTTTAACTGAATTAATTAAGAAATCCATTGAAAAAGTGATTACTTATGGTTGTTATCAATAATAACATAATAAAGCTGGATGTTATCACCTCTGAAGCCCTTCCCACTCCTCCAAGCAGAGATAGTCCCGCCCTCCTCCAGGCTCCCTCAGCACTTTTTTCCAGGACATGACAGCCCATCAGCAGATGGTAATTCATGTGCTTATCTGACCTACTTCCAGTGAGAAAGAACAGAATTCATTTTCCTCTCCTGAGTGCCTAGTACACAGCAGATTCTAAAGTAAACATTTACTGAATGAAGTCACAGGGTCTTCATGCAAATAGATTTGCTCACACAGTCACCAATACTTAAAATCTGACTGGTAGATCTCACCAGAAAAAAAGTTTTGAATTGTGGTTGGAGGTGTGACACCGCCATTACGAATAAAGTCAAAATACGAATGATAACCCCGGAAAAAACGGTGAAACAAATGATAGACAAAATAGTCACTTCAGCAATGCTGTTAAGAATATAGGCCTCCAAGTTAAAAATGGATTTGAATTCTAGTTCTGCTACTGTGAACTTAGGCAAACTGCATAATCTTTAAGTCTCATTCTCCTCATCCATAAGTGGCAGATAACAGTGCTGAGACCAGAGTTTGTATAAAATGTAGTGAAGTAAGGCACATATAGGTACTTAATACAATGCCTAGCTTCTGCTAATGCTCAATAAGTATTAGTTATTAATATCCTTTTGGATAAAGTGTGGTAAATGAATTTTTAAAGATACCACCACACCAACAAATAAGCAACTCACGAAACATAAAGAATGCCTCTTTACCATGTCTCAAATTAAAACAAGGACATCCCAACTAATCACTTTAGCAAGTACATATCTGTACAAGAGACTCAGGATTTTCAACGTTACTGAGAAAGTAAACTGGTACAACTTTACTGCAGTTTTGCAAGTCTTTAAGGGCCTCAAAAAGTATTAAGAACACTTTGACTCAGGAATTCCCCTTCTCACAATTTATCCTAAAATAATGACTGCTAATATGTAAGCACACACATTTAAGAATGCTGATTATGGTAATATTTCGTGGGAAAAAAAACTGACCCAAATATTTATGGTAAAAGATCGCCCCAATTCTTCAGTCTTCTATAACAGGATTATACATGCATACTATCTGCCCCGCAGTAGCAAAGCTGGTTTACGCTGGCTCACCTGGCTCATAACAGTAGACTGCTGAGCCATGATGGGAGTATTTACACCAGAGATATCAGCAAATGCTACAAATCTAGGGCTTTATTTCCCTCACCCACAAAGCCAGCTGTTAAGCATTTACCAGCACAGCACCGGATGTAATTTTGCAACACTTCTCCCTCTCAATGCTGCTGAGCTGTTGAGAGTGGCCATGTGATTGCTTTGGCCAATGTAGTATTAGTAAATGTGACAGGCAGAAGACTTCAAATGTGCTCAGTCATTAGCTTGCCCTCTTGTTTTCCTGTCATTTGCCATGAGAAGAATGTGTGCCACGAAATTACTGATCTACAGAGAATGAGAAACTTGAAACAGACCTGAACAACCCAAGGAAGAGCTGTAGCAGTGACTAAAAGATCTGTGAACAAGAAAAAATGTAAGCCACTGAGATTTTGAGGTTAGCATGCAGCAAAACTAACTAATACGTTCTCCATCAATATATGTGTGAACAAATTAGTAAATCTACATAAAGAAAAATCATACAGACTTTAAATGTTGTGGATTTATGGCCGGGCGCAGTGGCTCACGCCTGTAATCCCAGTGCTTTGGGAGGATGAGGCGGGCGGATCACAAGGTCAAGAGATCAAGACCATCCTAGCTAACATGATGAAACCCCATCTCTACTAAAAATACAAAAAATTAGCCAGGCATGGTGGCAGGTGCCTGTAGTCCCAGCTACTCGGGAGGCTGAGGCAGGAGAATGGCATGAACCCGGGAGGCGGAGCTTGCAGTGAGCTGAGATCGCGCCACTGCACTCCAGCCTGGGCGACAGAGCAAGACTCCATCTCTGAAAAAAAAAAAAAAAAAAAAAGTTGTGGATTTATATTTGACCTGGAAATATGTCCAAACTATATTATGTTTTTTTTTTAAGTTTACAAAACAAAATGAACAGTATGATGTTTCTATTTTAAAAGCATACATAGAAAAGTGTTTAGAAGGATAGTTACTAAAATGTTAGTAATGGTTGTCAATAAAAAGTGTCAAACGGTGTAAAATATTTGAAGAGATTTATTCTGAGCCAAATACGAGTGACCGATGGTCTGTGACACAGCCCTCAGGAGATCCTGAGAACATGTGCCCAAGGTGGTCAGGGGATACCCTAGTTTTATACATTTTAGGGAGACATGTGACATCAAATACATGTGAAATATATATTGGTTTGGTCCAGAAAGGCAGGATAACTCAAAGCAGGGGCTTCCAGGTTATAGGTAGATTTTTTAAAAATATTACTGGCACTTGAGTGAAAGAATTATTATCAACAGAAAGGAATGTCTGAGGTATGATAAGGGGTTGTAGAGACCAAAGTTTTATCATATAGATAAAGCTCCAGGTAGCAGCCTTCAGAGAGAATAGATGGTAAATATTTCTTATCAGACTTAAGGTCTGTGTTGATGTTAAATGCTGGTCGGCTTTTCCTGAATTCCAAAACGGAGGAGGGTATAATGAGGGATGTCCCACTCTCCCTTCCCATCATGGCCTGAACCAGTTTTTCAGGTTCACTCTGGAGTGCCCGGGCTAAGAGGAGAGGTCCACTCAGATGGTTGGGGGACTTGAGAATTTTATTTTTGGTTTATATGGTTATTTCTGAGTGCTGGGCTACAAGAAATTTTTACTTTAAAAAAATCAGACAATAGGGATTCTAAGAGAGGCTTAATGATGGCTAACTACAGGCATCTGATAACTCACCTCCTCCACAAAAAAGAACAAAAATACTGAGTAGATGATCACACTTCCAGTAGATCACCTAAGGGAGAAAGCTGGAATTCAATAGAGAAGTGACAGGCAACACCTAAGGCAAGGAAGGAGAGGGAAGCAAGGCCTGGAAAGGCTCCCCAGTGCAGGGAAAGGTTAAGTGGAGACCCCCAGCAGTCTACATTCCCACTGCAGACTCCTGTAATCCTAGTCATAAGACAGACCCTTAATGCACATGGGCCCCGAGATTAACAGGAGACCACGCGAAGGCACTGCTCAAGAGGAGTTCACAACGGGTCCCACACACCTCCTAAGCCCTAAGTAGCTACAGCAAGGCACCATTTTCAGAGTCCAACCCCCAGTGGGCTACATCCTGCCCTGGGGCCCAAGAACCCCTGTATCTCACACCCCTGGAGCCTCACTGAGATCCCCTGTGCATTCCCAGGTGGCGCTGCTAACTGATGTATCTTGGGCCAAAGTGCAAGACATCGTCAGCAACCCCACACCTGAGAATGGTGCTACTGAGCATTTACAAGCACCCTGAGGACAGGCTGCCAGCTTGCAGCTGCCATCTGAGACCAAAGCGTACCCCCCCACACCAATTTACGACTGTTGTCACTGAAAGCAACCCAGCCCTCCCAGTAACAGGCTGCAGTGCATCTCCCAAGCACTGTACTGGAAGTCTGGGGATCACACCATCCTCGCCTACCAGAACCAGCAGCTGCACAAACCACCAGGGGGCCTGAGATCAAGTCAGCCTGGCCCAGTTCCACCCACCTCCAGTGGCTGAGCATGCCATCCAGGGGTCTGTGGATTGCACCATCCACAACTGCTGGCACCTGAGTACTCCTCCCAGAGCCTGAGGACCCAATCTGCCACTACTACCACAGCAGACACCGATGTGCATGCACTACCTGTGGGCTTGGGAACTGGCCCACCCAACCCACTGCAGTCATCACCAACACCACCACAGACTGCTTGGGAGCCAGAGGTTTGTCCCACCACTACTACTGCCATAATCCATGGCATATCCACTGCCTAGGGGCCTGATGACAGGCCAAACTGCCCAGCCCACCACTGTCACTGATGGCATCCAAACAAGCTGGCTGGAGGCCCCCCAAGAATTGGCCCACCTGGATCATCTCACACTGGTGCCAGCGTATGCCACACTGGGGCCTAAGGACAGGCATACTCAGCCTACCACTGCCATCACTGGGACCTAAAGATTGGCCCACCTGACACCCCTGTCCCCAGCAAAACTTCACCACAGCCTCCACTAAAAACCACACCCTAAGACACTGAGAAAATCGGACACTACTGACACTGTTCCTGACAAAATTCATACAGAGACTACACTATGGTATACATACAGAATCAAAGCCAAAGTGGCCTACCCAAACAACACTATAGACACATCTTTAGGAAAAAGTGCCCCCCTACAAAAGCAAATTCAAAAAACTGAAGGACTGTTATACCACATGCACAGATATCAACATAAGGATAGAAGGAACATGAAAAAGCAAGGAAATATGACACTTCCAAAAGAATGTAATTCTCCAGCAATGGATTCCAGTGAAAAAAAAAATTGTGAAATCCAGAAAACGAATTCAAAATAATGATATTAAAGAAGTACGATACAAGAGAATTCAGATAAACAATATAAAAAAATCTGAAAAACAATTCAGGATACAAATGTGAAATTTACCAAAGACACAGGTATCATTAAAAAGTACCTGAGGAGAGTGAAAATCATCTGGAGACCACTGAACAGGCCTAGAGATAAAAAACTTCTTATCTGAGCAATTTAGAAGGGAGCAAAGACTACCTGGTGACAATCAAACAGGTCAAACAGAGGCAAAACTCCTTATCTGGGGAATTTCGAGGTAATCAAACCTCCCTAGTATCTAAAGTCAGCATGTGATTCCAGGCCTCTTTCAATTTTTATAAGTAACTAAAATTTCTATACATTTCTAGAATGCCATGCTGAAACTAATTTTACAACCCTAAGCTACTGTCTTAAAGCCTATAAATGCTCCTAAGGAAAATCCACCATGGTGCGCTCAGTCCTTTCACTGAGGCACCCGCTGTACCATTTTGCAGTGTTCTTCCTTTCTAATAAAGTTTCCTTTTTCAAACCTGTACTATTGTCAGTAAATTCTTTTTACCAACCCGTAAGTTGACCACTTCCTGGTGCCAGGGCTCTGACACCTCACCCAACAATCCTCAAATAGATACAATTCAAAATGGTCTTCTCCACAACACATTATAGTCAAACTGTCAAAGGCAAAGAGAGAATTCTAAAAATAGCAAGAGAAAAGCATCCAGTCACTTAATGCTTAGAATCCCCAGCAGACTATAAGCAGATTTCTCAGCAGAAACCTTACATGCCAGGAGAGAATAGGCGGATATATATGAAGTGAAGAAAGAAAGAGAGAAAAAGAAAGGAAAAAAGGAAAGAAAGGCAGGAAGGAAAGAAAGGAAGGAAAGGAAGAAAAGGAAGTAGAGGGAGGGAGAAAGGGAGGAAGGGAGGGAAGAGAGGGAGGGAGGGGAAGGGAAGGGAGAGAAGGGAGAGAAGGAAGGAAAGGAAGGAACCTCTCTGCCAAGGATACTATACCCAGCAAAGTTATCCTTCATAAATGAAGGAGAAATAAAGTCTTTCCCAGACAAGCAAAAGCTGAAGGAACCCATCACCACTATGCCGGCCCTCCAAGAAATAATTAAGGGAGCCCTATATCTGGAAGGAAACACATCAAAATATAAAACCCACTGGTAGAGCAAATACACAAATAAAAAAGAGAAAGAATTTACATGTCACCACTACAGAAAACCACCAACCAAAATGAAAAACAATATGAGAGAAAGAAAGGAACAAATGCTATACAAAAACCAGAAATCAATTACTAAAATGACAGGAATAAGCCCTGTCATATCAATAATAATCTTGAATATAAATGAATTAAACTTACCACTTAAAAGATACAGAGGGGCTGAAAGAATTTTTTAAAATGATCCAACCATATGCTGCCTACAAGAAATTCATCTCAACTGTAAAGGCACAGACTGAAAGTAAGGGATGGAAAAAGATATTCCAAGCAAACAAAAATCAAAAGCAAACAAGAACATCTATCCTTATAACAGGTAACACAGACTTTAATTTAAAAACAGTAACAACAAAGAAGGTCATTATATAATGATAAAGGGATCAATTCAACAAAAAGATATAACAATTCTAAACATACATGAACCAAACAACAGACCACTCAGCTCTATCAAGAAAACATGATCAGACCTAAAGGGAGGGACAGAATCCAATATAATAAGTGCTAGGGACATCAACACCCAACTCTCAGCATTACACAGATCATCTAGACAGAAAATTAACAAAGAAACACTGGATTCAAACTGCACTTCAGACCAAATGGGCATAACAGACATTTACAGAACATTTCATCCAACAGGTACAGAATACACACTCTTCTTATCAGCCCATGGACCATTCTCCAGAACAGACTGTATGTTAGGCCACAAAACAAGTCTCAAAAAATTTTTAAAAATCAAAATCATATCAAGTATCTTTTATGACCACAACAGAATAACACTGGAAATCAGTAATAAGAGAAACTTTGGAAACTGTACAAAATACATAGAAATTAAACAACATGCTCCTAAATGACCATTGGGCCAAGGAAGAAATTAAGGAGAAGATAAAAAATGTTTGTGGTGTGTAGTGGCATGTGCCTATAATCCCAGCTACTCAGGAGGCTGAGGCAGAAGGACTGTTTCAGCCTAGGAGTTCTGCAGTGAGCTAGGATCACACACCGCACTCCAGCCTGGTCAACAGAGTGAGACTGTCTCTAAAACGACAACAAAAAGTTCTCGAAACAAATGAAAGTCAAAAAACAATATACCAAAACCTATGGAATATGACAAAAGTGGTGCTAAGAGAGATGTTTATAGCAATAAATGCTCACATCAAAAAAGTAGAAAGATTTCAAATAAACAATCCAACAATACACCTCCAAGAACTAGAAAAGCAAGAATCACCTAACCCAAAATTAGTAGAGGGAAAGAAATAATAAAGATCAGGATAGACTGAAAAAAAAAAAACAATACAAAAGATCAACAAAATAAAAACTTGGCTTTTTGAAAAGATAAAATCGCTAACCACTATCTAAGTAACAAAGAAAAAAAAAGACCCATATAAATAAAGTCAGATATGAAAAAGGAAACCTTACAACCAATACCACAGAAATATAAAAGAGAAATCATCAAGCTATTATGAACAACTACACACTAATACATCAGAAAACCAAGCTATTATGAACAACTACACACTAATACATCAGAAAACCAAGCTATTATGAACGACTACACACTAATACATTAGAAAACCTAGAGAAAATGGGTAAATTCTTAGACACACACAGCCTGCCAAGATTGAATCAGGAAGAAACAGAAAACCTGAACAGACCAATAATAAGTAATGAGATTGAATCCGTAATTAAAAAAAAAAAAATCTCCCAACAAAGAAAAGTCCAGGATTGGATGGCTTCACTGCCAAATTCAACCAAAACTTTTTTTTTTTTTTTAAGACAGAGTCATGCTCTGTTGCCCAGGCTAGAGTGCAGTGGCACAATCTTGGCTGACTGCAACCTCCACCTCCTGGGTCCAAGTGATTCTCATGCTTCAGCTACCTGAACAGCTGGGATTACAGGCATATACCACTACACCCAACTAATTTTTGTGGGTTTTATTTATTTATTTGAGATAGAGTCTCACTCTGTTGCCCAGGCTGAAGTGCAGTGGCACAATCTCAGCTCACTGCAACCTCCACCTCCTGGGTTCAAGCGATTCTCCTGCCTCAGACTCCCGAGTAGCTGGGATTATAGGCATGCACCATGACGCCCAGCTAATTTTTGCATTAGTAGAGATGGGGTTTCACAATGTTGGCCAGGGGCTGGTCTCAAAACTTCTGGCCTCAAGCAATCCACCCACCTCAGCCTCCCAATGTGCTGAGATTACAGGCATGAGCCACTGTGCCCAGCCTTGACCAATCTTATAAAGAAGAATTAATACCAATTCTCTTCAAACTACTCCAAAACATTGAAGAGGAGGGAATTCTACTAGGCATTAACCCAATACTAAAACCAGAGAAGGACACAACAAAAACAACAAAAAACTACAGGTCAACGATGAACACAGACACAAAAGTCCTCAACAAAATACAGCAAACCAAATCCAACAGCACATCAAAAAGAGAATACATCATCATCAAATGGGATTTATCCCAGGGATGCAAGAATGATTCAATAGATGCAAATCAATAAACATGATACATCACATCAACAGAATGAAGGACAAAAACCATATGATCATCTCAACATCCCTCATAATAAAAGCTCTCAACAAACTAGGCATAGATGGAACGTATCTCAACATAAAAAAGACCATATATAACAAACCCACAGCTAACATCATACTGAATAAGTAAATCTGAAAGCCTTTCCTCTAAGAGCTGGAAAAAGACAAGGATCCCCACTTTTACCAGTCTTTTATAACACAGTACTGGGAGTCCTAGCCAGAGCCATCAGGCAAGAGAAAGTAAGAAAAGGCAGCCAAATTGGAAAAGAGGAAGACAAACCATCCCTCTTTGTAGATAGACTACACCAATAAACTCTTAGATTTGGAAAGTTACAGGATACAAAATCAAAATACAAAAATCGGTAACATTTCTACACACCAAAAACAAACTAGCTAAGAAAGAAATCTAGCCGAGTGTGGTGGCTCACGCCTGTAATCCCAGCACTTTCGGAGGCCGAGGTGGGCGGATCATCTGAGGTCAGGAGTTTGAGACCAGCCTGGCCATAATGGTGAAACTCCGCCTCTACTAAAAATACAAAAAATTAGCCAGGCATGATGGCAGAAACCTGTAATCTCACTTACTTGGGAGGCTGAGGCAGGAGAATCGCTTGAACCAGAAAGACAGAGGTTGCAGTGAGCTGAGATTGTACCACTGCACTCCAGACTGGGCAACAAGAGCAAAACTTCATTTCAAAAAAATAAAAGTAAAAAAAGAAATAAATAAATAAATCAAGAAGACAATCCACTTACAATAGCTACCAAAAAAATACAATAAGATACTTAGGAATAAATTTAACCAAGTAGGTTAAAGACCTCTATAAGGAAAACTATAAAACACTAACGAAAGAAATTGAAGAGGATATAAACAAATGGAAAGACACCCTGTGCTCATGAATCAGAAGAGCTCGTATCATTAGAATTAACATATTACCCAAAGCGATCTATAAATTCAATGAAAATACCAATGTCATTTTTTTATAGAATTAGAAAAAAAATCCTAAAATTCATATAGAACAAAAAAAGAGCCTGAACAGTGAAAGTAATCCTGAACAAAAGAACAAAGCTGAAGGCATCACACTATTTGACTTGAAAATATATTACAAGGCTATGGTAACCAAAATAGCATGGTATTGATATAAAAATACACACAGAAGACCAATGGAACATAACAGAGAAGCCAGAAATAAATCCATGTAGTTATAGTTACAACTAACTGATTTTCCTTTTTTCTTTTTTCTAAATGTTTCTCAAAAAGCCAACTGATTTTCAACAAAGGTGTCAAGAACATACACTGGAGAAAGAACACCCTCCCTTCGATAAATGATGCTGGAAAAATTGGCTAGCCATATGCAGAAGAATAAAACTGAACCCCTTTCTCTCACCATATAAAAAAATCAACTCAAGACAGATTAAAGACTTAAACTTAAGACCTGAAATATAAAACTACTAAAAGAAAACAGGTGAAACACTTCAGGATATAGGTCTCATCAAAAATTTTATGGCTAAGACATCTAGAACACAGACAACAAAAACAAAAATAGACAAATGAGACTACATTAAACTAAAAAGCATAGCAAATGAAGCAATCAACAGAGTGAAGAGGCAACTGCTGAATGGGAGAAAATACCTGCAAACTATTCAGCTGACAAGGAACTAGTATGTAGAATATACAAAGAACTCATACAACTCTTCTTACAGTTAATAAAACAAATAATCCCATTAAAAAGTAGGCAAAGGACATGAATAGCTATTTCTCAAGGAAGACATACAATGGCAAACAGGTATATGAAAAAAATGCTCAACATGACTCAGTAGGGAAATGCAAATCAAAACCACAATGAAATTTAATTTTACCCCTGTTACAATGGCTATTATTAAAAAGACAAAAAAAATAGATACTGGCTAGGATGGGGAGAAAAGGGACCTTTTATACACTGTTGGTGGGAATGTAAATTAGTATAGCCACTATGGAAAACAATATGGGGATTTCTCAAAAACCTAAACACAGTTTGGGTGTGGTAGCTCATACATGTAATTCCAGTACTTTGGGAGGCCAAGGGGGAGAATCGCTTGAGCCCAGGAATACAATCATGATGCTGCACTCCAGCCTGGGCAACAGAGCAAGACCTTCTCCCAAAAATAAAAAAAAAAAAAAACACGGCCGGGCACGGTGGCTCACGCCTGTAATCCCAGCACTTTGGGAGGCCGAGGTGCGCAGATCACGAGGTCAGGAGATCGAGACCATCCTGGCTAACACTGTGAAACCCCATCTCTACTAAAAAATACAAAAAAAATTAGCCAGGTGCCGTGGCAGGCGCCTGTAGTCCCAGCTACTCGGGAGGCTGAGGCAGGAACCTGGGAGGTAGAGCTTGCAGTGAGCCGAGATCGCACCACTGCACTCTAGCCTGGGAGACACAGTGGGACTCCGTCTCAAAAACAAAAACAAAAAAAACCACTACACATAAAACTACCCTATGATCCAGCAATCCCACTACTAGCTGGCTATTTATCCAAAGGAAAAGTATGTCAAAGATACCTGCACTCCCATGTTTACTGCAGCACTGTTCCCAACAGCAAAGATGGAATCAATCTAAGTGTTCATTAATGGGCAAATAAGAAAATGTGCTATAGATATACAATAGAATACTATTTTGCCATAAAAGAGAACGAAATCCTGTCATTTGCAGCAACACAAACGGTACTGGAGGTCATTATGTTACGTAAAATAAGCCAGGCCAGAAAAACAAATATTTCATATTCTCACTCATATATGGAAGCTAAGTAAGTTCATCTCATGGAGGTAGAGAGTAGATTGATAGACACAAGGGGCTAGGAAGGGTGCTGGGGGTGGTGGGGGTGAGGTGATGAAGGGAAGATGAGAAGTTGGTTAATGGGTATAAATACAGCAGGGTAGGCTGACTATAGTTAGCAACAATGCTGTAAATTTCAAAACAGCTAGAAGGGCAGACTTGAAATCTTACCAACACATAGAAATGATAAATACTCTAGGTGATGGATACTGTAAATACCCTGACTTGATCATTACACATTCTATGCATGTGTAATGATCATCACATGAACTCCATAAATATGTGCAAATAACAATTTTAAAAATAAATTCTAACAAAACAGACAATATAGATGGGTACAATAAGTAGCTTTTCAGATTTGTTATTAAACAAGACTGTTAATATTTCAGCAGGAAAAACTGAATGTACAAAACTGGGTTTTTTATAAACCAGCCAGTAACTGTTACAGAGTAAATAAACAGCACAACAGACTGAGTCCAAAAACAGTCAAGACTTATAAATGGAACTTTGTAAATGAACAGCCAGTGTTGTAGGTGATGTACTGCTTTGTCCTTCTCATGTTTTCTCAGGAGCTAGATAGGCAAATAATCAACTACATTAGGATTTCCCAAAGTGAGGTTCCCAGGGTATTGTTAGATTGGCAGACTTCTGAACACCATCTCAAAACTAGTGATTCAAAACCTCAGGGAGTAGGGACCAGAAATAAGCAATTTTCAGTTTTAATACACTCACTAAATATTGAGAATACTAACCTACATGGTGGTAAACAACACATGCAGACTAGCTAAATATAAGCTATACATAAATTTGAAAACAAAGAGCAGAGCTGTTTTATTTTGATAGCAAATTCTTCAAGGTCACTAAATTACGGCTCTTGCACATTTTAAGGCTAAGACTATGTTAAATAAAATTTATCTAAAGTATAAAGTCTTCATTAGAAAAAATGACAACTATGAGAATAAGTCAAATCATGTTCATTGTTGAACTGAATAACCTAATACTGAATTGTCACATCAATTGCTTTATAAATCAGAAAATACTCTCTCCAAATATAAAGACTTATTTTCTAGCACCTAACACAAGCATTCATTTGACTGTTTTAGTGTACCATACACAGAGATGCTTATAAATGTTTGCTGAATGTACAACATTCACTTATAAGGATGAAAGAATTTATAAGTAATCGCTAATACATCACTATGTACCAGTTACTGTTTTAATCACTTTATGTACACTAACTCTTTTAAACCACATAGAAATCCTGTAAGAGTTCTATAATCCCCCAAATAATGAGAAAACTGAAGCAAAGTAGAGAAGAGACTTGCCCAAACTAGTCACTAAATACAAACCCAGATTCACAAGATTCAAACCCAGGCAGGCTGGCTCCAGAATCTGTACAATCATTAAGCTATACTGCCTTCATTATTAAAAATAAAATATTATTCATCTAGTAATAGATTCCCTAGGTGAAGCTCAAATAACTTTGTTGCTCAGTACTTTAACACTCACTTTTGGCAAAATAAACACTATTTCAGATTTTTCTTTTTTTTCTTTTTTCCTGTTCTATTTCATATTTTTTTATTCCTTTTTTTTATTTTACTTTAAGTTCTAGGGTACATGTTCACAACATGCAGGCTTGTTACATATGTATCCATGTGCCATGTTGGTGTGCTGCACCTGTTAACTCGTCATTTACATTAGGTATATCTCCTAATGCTATCCCTCCCTCCTCCCCCCACCCCACAACAGGACCCAGTGTGTGATGTTCCCCACCCTGTGTCCATGTGTTCTCATTGTTCATCCCACCTATGAGTGAGAACATACAGTGTTTTGTTTTCTGTCCTTGGCGATAGTTTGCTCAGAGTGATGGTTTCCAGCCTCATCCATGTCCCTATAAAGGACATGAACTTATCCTTTTTTATGGCTGCATAGTATTCCATGGTGTATATGTGCCACATTTTCTTAATCCATTCTATCATTGACGGACATTTGGGTTGGTTCCAAGCCTTTGCTATTGTGAATAGTGCCACAATAAACCTACGTGTGCATATGTCTTTACAGCAGCATGATTTATAATCATTTGGGTATATGCCCAGTAATGGGATGGCTGGGTCAAATGATATTTCTAGTTCTAGATCCTTGAGGAATCGCTACACTGTCTTCCACAATGGTTGAACTAGTTTACAGTCCAACAGTGTAAAAGCATTCCTATTTCTCCACATCCTCTCCAGCACCTGTTGTTTCCTGAATTTTTAATGATTGCCATTTTAACTGGTGTGAGATGGCATCTTGTTGTGGTTTTGATTTGCATTTCTCTAATGGTCAGTGATGATAAGCATTTTTTCATGTGTCTATTGGCTGCATAAATGTCTTCTTTTGAGAGGTGTCTGTTCATATACTTCACCCACTTGTTGATGGAGTTGTTTTTTTTCTTGTAAATTTAAGTTCTTTGTAGATTCTGGATATTAGCCCTTTGTCAGATGGGTAGATTGTAAAAATTTTCTCCCATTCTGTAGGTTGCCTGTTCACTCTGATGGTAGTTTCTTTTGCTCTGCAGAAGTTCTTTAATTAGATTCCATTGGTCAATTTTGGCTTTTGATGCCATTGCTTTTGGTGTTTTAGTCATGAAGTCCTTGCCCATGCCTATGTCCTGAATGGTATTGCCTAAGTTTTCTTCTAGGGTTTTTATGGTTTTAGGTCTAACATTTAAGTCTTTAATCCGTTTTGAATTAATTTTTGGATAAGGTGTAAGGAAGGGATCTAGTTTCAGCTTTCTCCATATGGCTAGCCAGTTTTCCCAGCACCATTTATTAAATAGGGAATCCTTTCCCCATCTCTTGTTTTTGTCAGGTTTGTCAAAGATCAGATAGTTGTAGATGTGTGGTATTATTTCCAAGGGCTCTACTCTGTTCCATTGGTCTATATCTCTGTTTTGGTACCAGTACCATGCTGTTTTGGTTACTGTAGCCTTGTAGTATAGTTTGAAGTCAGGTAGCGTGATGCCTCCAGCTTTGTTCTTTTTGCTTAGGATTGTCTTGGCAATGCGGGCTCTTTTTTGGTTCCATGTGAACTTTAAAGTAGTTTTTTCCAATTCTGTGAAGAAAGTCATTGGTAGCTTGATGGGGATGGCATTGAATCTATAAATTACCTTGGGCAGTATGGCCATTTTCACGACATTGATTCTTCCTATCCATGAGCATGGAATGTTCTTCCATTTGTTTGTGTCCTCTTTTATTTCGCTGAGCTGTGGTTTATAGTTCTTGAAGAGGTCCTTCACATCCCTTGTAATTTGGATTCCTAGGTATTTTATTCTTTTGAAGCAATTGTGAATGGGAGTTCGCTCACGATTTGGCTCTCTGTCTGTTATTGGTGTATAGGAATGCCTGTGAATTTTGCACATTGATTTTGTATCCTGAGACTTTGCTGAAGTTGCTTATCAGCTTAAGGAGATTTGGGGCTGAGACAATGGGGTTTTCTAAATATACAATCATGTCATCTGCAAACAGGGACGATTTGACTTCCTCTTTTCCTAATTGAACACCCTTTATTTCTTTCTGTTGCCTGATTGCCCTGGCCAGAACTTCCAACACTATGTTGAAAAGGAGTGGTGAGAGAGGGCATCCCTGTCTTGTGCCGGTTTTCAAAAGGAATGTTTCCAGTTTTTGCCCATTCAGTATGATATTGGCTGTGGGTTTGTCATAAGTAGCTTTTATTATTTTGAGATACATCCCATCAATACCTAGTTTATTGAGAGTTTTTAGCATGAATTGCTGTTGAATTTTGTCCAAGGCCTTTTCTGCATCTATTGAGATAATCGTGTGGTTTTTGTCTTTAGTTCTGTTTATGTGATGGATTATGTTTACTGATTTCCATATGTTAAACCAGCCTTGCATCCCAGGGATGAAGCCGACTTGATCATGGTGGATAGGCTTTCTGATGTGCTGCTGGATTCAGTTTGCCAGTATTTTATTGAGGATTTTTGCATCGATGTTCATCAGGGATACTCGTCTAAAATTCTCTTTTTTTGTTGTGTCTCTGCCAGGCTTTGTTATCAGGATGATGCTGGCCTCATAAAATGAATTAGGGAGGATTCCCTCTTTTTCTATTGATTGGAATAGTTCGAGAAGGAATGTAACCAGCCCCTCTTTGTACCTCTGGTAGAATTCAGCTATGAATCCGTCTGGTCTTGGACTTTTTTTGGTTGGTAGGCTATTAATTATTGCCTCAATTTCAGAACCTGTTATTGGTCTATTCAGGTATTCAACTTCTTCCTGGTTTAGTCTTAGAAGGGTGTATGTGTCAAGGAATTTATCCATTTCTTCTAGATTTTCTAGTTTATTTGCATAGAGGTGTTTATAGTACTCTCCAATGGCCGTATTTCTGTGGGATCGGTGGTGATATCCCCTTTATCATTTTTTATTGTGTCTATTTGATTCTTCTCTCTTTTGTTCTTTCTTGGTCTTGCTAGTGGTCTATCAATTTTGTTGATCTTTTCAAATAACCAGCTCCTGGCTTCATTGATTTTTTTGAAGGGTTTTTTGTGTCTATCTCCTTCAGTTCTGCTCTGATCTTAGTTATTTCCTGCCTTCTGCTAGCTTTTGAATGTGTTTGGTCTTCCTTCTCTAGTTCTTTTAATTGTGATGTTAGGGTGTCAATTTTAGATCTCTCCTGCTTTCTCTTGTGGGCATTTAGTGCTATAAGTTTCCCTCTACACACTGCTTTAAATGTGTCCCAGAGATTCTGGTATGTTGTGCCTTTGTTCTCATTGGTTTCAAAGAACATCTTTATTTCTGCCTTCACTTTGTTATGTATCCAGTAGTCATTCAGGAGTAGGTTGTTCAGTTTCCATGTAGTTGAGCGGTTTTGACTGAGTTTCTTAATCCTGAGTTCTAGTTTGATTGCACTGTTGTCTGAGAGACAGTTTGTTATAATTTCTTTTCTTTTACATTTGCTGAGGAGTGCTTTACTTCCAACTATGTGGTCAATTTTGGAGTAAGTGTGATGTGGTGCTGAGAAGAATGTATATTCTGTTGTTTTGGGGTGGAGAGTTCTGTAGATGTCTATTAGGTCCGCTTGGTGCAGAGCTGAGTTCAATTGCTGGATATCCTTGTTAACTTTCTGTCTCGTTGGTCTGTCTAATGTTGACAGTGGGGTGTTAAACTCTCCCACTATTATTGTCTGGGAGTCTAAGTCTCTTTGTAGGTATGTAAGGACTTGCTTTATGAATCTGGGTGCTCCTGTATTGGGTGCATATATATTTAAGATAGTTAGCTCTTCTTGTTGAATTGATCCCTTTACCATTAAGTAATGGTCTTCTTTGTCTCTTTTGATCTTTGTTGATTTAAAGTATGTTTTGTCAGAGACTAGGATTGCAACCCTTGCCTTTTTTTGCTTTCCATTTGCTTGGTGGATCTTCCTCCATCCCTTTATTTTGAGCCTATGTGTGTCTCTGCACACGAGATGGGTTTCCTGAATACAGCACACTGATGGGTCTTGACTCTTTATCTGATTTGCCAGTCTGTGTCTTTTAATTGGAGCATTTAGCCCATTTACATTTAAGGTTAATATTATTATGTGTGAATTTGATCCTGTCATTATGATGTTAGCTGGTTATTTTGCTCATTAGTTGATGCAGTTTCTTCCTAGTATCGATGGTCTTTACAATTTGGCATGTTTTTGCAGGGCTGGTACCGGTTGTTCCTTTCCATGTTTAGTGCTTCCTTCAGGAGCTCTTGTAAGGCAGGCCTGGTTGTGACAAAATCTCTCAGCATTTGTTTGTCTGTAAAGGATTTTATTTCTCCATCACTTATGAAGCTTAGTTTGGCTGGATATGAAATTCTGGGTTGAAAATTCTTTTAACAATGTTGAATATCGGCCCCCACTCTCTTCTGGCTTGTAGAGTTTCTGCCGAGAGATCTGCTGTTAGTCTGATGGGCTTCCCTTTGTGGGTAACCCGACCTTTCTCTCTGGCTGCCCTTAACATTTTTTTCTTCATTTCAACTTTGATGAATCTGACAATTATGTGTCTTGGAGTTGCTCTTCTCGAGGAGTATCTTTGTGGCATTCTCTGTATTTCCTGAATTTGAATGTTGGCCTGCCTCGCTAGTTTGGGGAAGTTCTCCTGGATGATATCCTGAAGAGTGCTTTCCAACTTGGTTCTGTTCTCCCTGTCACTTTCAGGTACAGCAATCAGACGTAGATTTGGTGTCCTCACATAGTCCCATATTTCTTGGAGACTTTGTTCGTTTCTTTTACTCTTTTTTCTCTAAACTTCTCTTCTTGCTTCATTTCATTCATTTGATCTTCACTCACTGATACCCTTTCTTCCATTTAATCAAATCAGCTACTGAAGCTTGTGCACACGTCACGTAGTTCTCATGCCATGGTTTTCAGCTCCGTCAGGTCATTTAAGGACTTATCTACACGGTTTATTCTAGTTAGCCATTTGTCTACTCTTTTTTCAAGGTTTTTAGCTTCTTTGCGATGGGTTTGAACATCCTCCTTTAGCTCTGAGAAGTTTGTTATTACCAATTGTCTGAAGCCTTCTTCTCTCAATTCATCAAAGTCATTCTCCGTCCAGCTTTGTTCCGTTGCTGGCGAGTAGCTCATGTTGCTGCCTAATCCTTCCCCTGGAAGCTTCATCTCAGAGGGGCACCCGGCCTTATGAAGTGTCAGTCGCCCCCCTATTGGGAGGTGCCCCCCAGTTAGGCTACTCGGGGGTCAGGGACCCACTTGAGGAGGCAGTCTGTCTGTTCTCAGATCTCAAACTCAGTGCTGGGAGAACCACTACTCTCTTCAAAGCTGTCAGACAGGGACATTTAAGTCTGCAGAAGTTCCTGCTGCCTTTCGTTCAGCTATGCCCTGCCCCTAGACGTGGAATCTACAGAGGCAGGCAGGCCTCCTTGAGCTGAGGTGGGCTCCACCCAGTTCGAGCTCCCAGGCCACTTTATGTACTCAAACCTCAGCAACTGTGGACGCCCCTCCCCCAGCCTCACTGCTGCCTTGCAGTTAGATCTCAGACTGCTGTGCTAGCAATGAGCAGGGCTCCTCGGGCGTGGGACCCTCTGAGCCAGGTGTGGGATATAATCTCCTAGTGTGCCGTTTGCTAAGGCCATTGGAAAAGTGCAGTATTAGGGTGGGAGTGTCCCGATTTTCCAGGTGCCGTCTGTCACAGCTTCCCTTTGCTAGGAAAGGGAATTGCTGGACCCCTTGCGCTTCCTGGGTGAGGCGATGCCTCACCCTGCTCCGTGAGCTGCACCCACTTGTCTGGCAAGCCCCAGCGAGATGAACCTGGTACCTCAGTTGGAAATGTAGAAATCACCCATCTTCTGCATCGTTCACACTGGGAGCTGCAGACTGGAGCTGTTCCTATTCAGCCATCTTGGCACCACCTATTTCAGATTTTTCTAATCAGCTTAACATACTTCGAAGAGCTGAATGCTTTTGTCTTTTATGTTTATTAATTTTCTCAATAACCTAGTTTAGAGAAATTATTAATCTTTTACCAATGTATCTATGGTCTTATTCTGAAAACCTGTAGTCTTATAAGCTTGATTTGTTTATTACAAAATATATTCACTGTAAGTATGAGAAAGAGTTATAAATTTTATCCAGAGATAACCACTATTAATGTGGTACTATATATTCTTCCAGGCTTATTTATAATACTTCCACCTTCCACCACTACCACCAAATAAAATAAGTAAAATCACTCTGTATAAATTGAGAGGAACTTACTCTGTAAAAAAGAAAGGAAGTGAATTACTGTCATAAGACAGAAAGTATTTTAAGCTACTGTTCCATAATATAAACCCTGAGAACACTGCTTTTTACAAATAAATCTTGGTTTATACTAATAGTAATCACTTTCTGAAAACAAAAATAGTTTCACAGGTACTTTATGAAAGTCTACAACCAGCCTCATCTAAACACTTATTTTGAAAGAAAAGGCTTCACATTCAAGAAATCTGACACAAATTAGTTCTCTTCTATTTGCTATATATTCAGCTTTGTCTTTCTATATTAATAACTAAGTTTAAAGTTCTAAGTAAAAAGCACCTGAGTGTTTATGCTGTCCTGTTTAGCACAGCAGTCAATAGCTACTCCTTGGTTACATCACCTACATTACAATTCTGAGGTCCTAGCCATATTCTCATTTCTAGCTCCATCATCATGGATCCAGACCAGTGCCACACACTGCAGCCCCATGGCTTGATATGCAACACAGAAATTATCACTACCTGTTACTCAAGCTTCCTTTACCTCAAAAATAACAAACAATAATACCCCAGTAAAACAGTCTGCTTTCAGACTCAACCCTGGTCCAAACCACGTTTTCCAAGATCCTACTCTCTAACCTGCTTTACCTGTGGCTGCATTTCCTCTGGAAGTGCCTAACCCAAAGGGCCTGCTGTAATTGCTAAATATAGGGTGACTATGGCAAGCTTCTTAAGAAAACTGCTTTATAGAACTCTCAATACAACAAAGATTCTGGGCAACATGCAGCAAGATTAGCATATCCCTGTAATACATCATGGTTTTACTCTAGCACAGTTGTTATGAAGTTGATTAGAAACACTTGTGGAACGTTTAAAAACTTTTAAAAACAGATTGCTGGGCTCTGTACTCTTCCAAGTATACCTTCACTCAACCACATTCCCCTGAAGACTAAATTGAGTAGATCTATAGTGAGACTGAGTAAAAAAAAAATAGTTACGTAGATCCTTGCTATTCAAAGTGTGGTCCAAACATCAAAAGCATCAGCATCATCTGGGAGCTTGTCAGAAATGCAGATTCTCAGGCCCCATCATACCTATTGAATACAAACCTGCAGCTCAACAAGGTCTCCCGGTGATTAGGACAAATATTCAAGATTGAAAGCACTGCTCTACATGATTCTGATGTGCAGCCAGGTTTCAAAAGCAGTGCTCTTCTTAACCCTCTAGTTCTCAAAATACAAAATCAAACATATGAATAAATTTAAAATGTACTTTAATTACTGCAAAGAGGCTATAGTGAAAATCAAAAGCAATTCATTTTTAGGGGGCCCCAATCACATTCCATAGCTACCACAATTTCACTTACCCTTGCATTACATATGGAAACTGGTGACTCTGTGCTTGGTCAGTTTGTGCTTGTGGAAGGGTACGCTGCCTCAATCCTTCTGAGGAAGAACCCGCAGCTAAAGACAAGGTTTCTTGACTGGATGATGGAGTTGTTGATCCTGAATGATCTGAACTCTACAAATAAAAATGTAATTTTTAAAAGAAGATTTAGTTCTTTACAATCATAAAATTACAGGAACATTACTAAAAATGTATTCATGAAATCCCTCTGCAAAATAACTACATTTCAGAAATTTACTGTTTTAAATCTTGTGTCCAGTATATGTAGATATTTTAATTTTGGTAAGTCAAAACTTATCAAAACTACTTAATTAAACTAAAATATTCAATTTTTTCAACTAGAAATGGCTGAGGAGCAGAATAATAATATACAAAAACAGCATATTAAATTCTGAGGATTAAGTTAATGCATAAAAAGTTCTTTTCACATGATTAAATTAATGCATGCAAAGCTCCTTTCATGATGCCTAACACATAGAAAGTGTTCAATAAATCGTACTAATTACTGAGTCATTTAAACAATTACTATGTGCCGAGTACTGTACAACATGCTACTGGTAACACATTGGTTTAAAGTAATGAGAAACAGGCTAGAAATCAAAAGATCTAAAATCTAGTGTTATCTCTGACATTAACAAGAATTACAACCTTAAAGGTTCACTTAACCTCTCAGAGTCTCCACTTTCCTACAGAAAATGAGATTGGACTAAATTTTCAAGATTCCTTTCAGTTCTAAAATTCTGTTAGTTTATAGAAATCACCAACAAATATTGCTTTTTTACAAAATGAACTACGAGAATCAAGATGTTAATCAGGATTTTTTTATTCTCATGCTCAAATTTTTTAATTCTCATGCTCATGGATTCAGTAACTGTAAACAATATAACTCCCTGAAGACCATTCCAATTTGTTTGAAAATAGTTTGTCAAGTGTTTCATGAACATTTAAAACACAATTACATTTTACATAAATTATAGTTCTTCCACTTTAAAAAGCTAGGTATGGTATTATTTTAACATCCTTCCTTTAACAATTTTGTTAAATTGTATTTTACCCGTACTGCCTTCCTATTGACAGGATGTCTTTTTGCATGACTCCCATGCTAAGTCCTGCCATGTGAAAGGTCCAAAACAGTCTTTTGCAAAACAGTCCACACCAGTCTTTTGCAAGACTAACAAAAACTTACTTTAAAATGTTACTTCACACACAACAGATATCAAATATCTTACTAAGGAGTCTGGATTCTTAGCAACATAAACTGGGAAAGGTTTCTTTTTCAGCGAGATTTCTCATTAAATTGGCCATCATAATATGGTGTTCATTAACATAATTATTAGAAGAAAAGCCTAGTTATTTGGCAGCACAACCTAATTTCTCTAGAACTAACGATTTCTGACCTTATTAGGTAATTATTTTATGATTAGATCTTTAAAACACTTTCAAATCCCTTGAAATTTCTGAACCATGAAAAATTAAGGTGAATTCAACTTAACATTCCTTTGATACGTTTCAGGCTTTCATAACACTCTGAAAAAAACAAATATACACACTAATGACACAAAATCATGGCTGAGCAACCCACTGGACAAGTCAAAGTCAGACAGTTCTTTCCCAACAAAAATTGGAGCAATGCAACTGTGTCCGACGACTACAAAAAAAAAAACTCTGTGCCAATGCCAATCTCTGTGCCTTTCCATGCCAAGGCAGGAAACATATAAAGACCCTTGGGTGTTTTGACAAGGCATATTTTATTTAGTTTAATGTAAGCTAAATTCCCACGGCTGGTACTAGGAAATACTTACCATTAAGAGAATACGAATTAAATACAGCAACTGGAGAAGCTAGTTTCTTAAAGAAGCAGTTAACTAGTATCTATTGAGAGAGTTTTCAACTAGCTCCCACCCCTGTCACTTGTGCTCTCTTTCAAGCTTTGGCTGGATTCTTGACAAGGAAAGCATACTTAGCAGTATAAAAGTTCCCTGACTGCTCAAGAAGTTGAAAGCAAGCTTCCACTCATTCAATCCTCTCACCTGCAAAGGTGTCATAGAAAGCTTTTATGGGAAATCAAAAATAACATAAAAGGATTGGGGACAATGTTTTTGAAATTTGTAGAAAATATCTAAATTGAGAAGGTCAACTGTTACAAAATATTTCCAAAACAATTTTAGGCAGATGGAAAAATAAGGATAGAGGAATGAATACCCAAGTCTGAAAGAGATTAGTACATTAAGTATTTCCTCCCCAAGCAGCCGGAATGTACACCGAAATCCAATCATTTTTAAAAAACAAAATCCTTGACCAAGTCATCTACTTCAAGAAGATTTAGGGTACTTAAATTTTAAACAATTTAATCCACCTTGAATCAAATATACTATTTTCAATACCTGGCATATTTCTGAAACATCATGGGCCTAAGAGTTTATATTATATAACCATAACATAATTCCATTTTCTGAGTATTCCAGTAATTAAACCTTTGAAGATTAAATCTATTACTGACCTGCCATACAGCAAATTATAACTCATGGTGAATAGACTTCAAGGGATAACACTGCATATTAGATCTTTCAAAATGGTAAACTTTACAAAATGCCTAACTTTAGTTCAAAACACAATCTCAAAATCCACAAGCTCCAATTGTTCTGCTTTTCATTTAGTTTTTAGAGGCAAAAAATAAGAAGATGACAACAAAGAAAAAGAAAAGTTCAATGTTTACTCCTCCCAAAACAACTCACAGAATTGCTGCTGGATGCCAATGCTTCACGACTTTCTCTATTGGTGCTGGATTTTGGAGAACTGGGAGGAGTCCGAGAAGTACATACTAGATGAACCATATGATACTCATCTTGCTAAAATTAAAGAAGATTACATTTAAAGGGTAGTACTACAAAACGTACAGTTCAAAAAGTCAGTAGCTAAACTGAAATACTTAAAACTTAGGTCCCTTTCGAGCCTAGCCATTCTATTACTGATAAATTGTTATCATTTGAAAGTAAATTTGTCATTTTATTTGTGATCCTTTTGAATTCAATATTTTCTCCATACTTGGAAAATGATCTAAATACTCTGCAATTGCTGTATTAAAAATTATTTTGCATACAAAGCAGTCTTAAAGCAAACAATGTTGTGAAAGTTGTATCAGCACAATATATAATTTCAGCATGAAAACATCTAGCACCTTAAATTTTTTACAGTTTACGTATTTCCATCACTTGAGGCTTAGCAACTATAAAGTAAACTCAAATGACTTCATCATAATCACATTTGCCTTAATTTTAGCAAGGTGACTTTTTTTACTCTTTTTTCAGTCAAAAACTATTTTTATCTATAACACCTATACGCAGATATAAAGCATACATTTAATTTAATTTTTATTCTGTAAATATCCCATGTTTTTCCATAAACCTAGAAATACGACTGAAGAAAAATATTCCAAATAACAATTAGGGTTGGCATTTTAGCTTAGTGAGATCATAAGCATATTTATTTATACTTAGACATAAAGCTAGCAAATAAGATGGGGAAAGGAAAGAAGGAATAAAGGAGGACAGAGAACAATGAAGGATGAGTCAGCAAGTTTTTAAAAAAGAAAAGAACAGAATGACAAAGAAAAAGGAGCAGAAAGAAACATACCCAAATGGTGAGAAAAGGAAACAAAGCTACTAGAAACTATGAATGTATCACTTGCCTACCATGAACCTGTAATTGTGCTTAATTTGGAGGCAAATCCAAGAAAGGGTACAACAGGCCCTTCCTTAAAGAGGCTCATGATATTGTTAAGAGAGTAGACTAGTGCACTACAGCACAATTAGAGAAACACAGAGAACAGTCTTTTTTTCATGAAACTGAGAAGCCCAACCTTAATTGCTTTAGGAGTTTAGAGGAAGAAGTTACTAAGGGTTAGAATGCTAAAGAAAGGCTTCAGAGACAGCATGACAGAAGGTATGCCTGGTGAAGGAGGTTGAAGACACTCCTAATTTTCAATGTCCCCCTTAGCTTCTTAATACAGAATATTAACACGCATACAAGTATAAGATGTTGATCCTTAGAAACCTAGTTCCAAAAGGTCATTATTAATCACAATTAATTCACAGAATTTATTTATCTTGGGAATGTTTCTAAAAAATATTTTGTCACTAAATAGGTAAAGCTAATAGCAGTATTTAACTGAAAAAAGTAAAGGGGTACATTGACTTTAACAAAAACAGTTGAAAGAACTATTCAAAACATAAATGTATTACTCAAAATGTTTTATATAGGGGCACAAGAGTTCTTTGACTGAAGCAGTTTTTATTTTAAGTTGTCTGGCCTGAAACCATTCCTGGCAGCAAAAATCTTTTAAAAAGTCTTCATGTACAGATTTAAGCTATCCTTGGGGTAAAATAATTAATATATCTGTATTTCAAAGAGCAGATGGCAGAAAGGACTATATTGAAATATATTTTATTTCTGAGCACCAGCATAAAAACAAGGAAAAAAAAAGAACAGCCAGAACACAGAGGTTTTTAGGGCTATTCTAAATGATACTATACTGGTGGAGACATGTCACTATATATTTGCCAAAACTCATAGAATGTGCAACACCAAGAGTCAACCCTAACATAAACTACAGACTATGGGTGATAATGTATGTCAATGTAGGATCACTGACTGTAACAAATGTATCACTTTGGCGTGGGATGCTGATAGTGGGGCAGGCTGTGCCTATGTGGGGTCAGAGAATGTAAGAGAAATTACTGTACTTTCTGTTCAATTTTGCTATAAACCTAAAACAGCTCTAAAAAATTGTTTAAAAAAAAAGAGGAAAGAAAGAAAAAAAAAACCTGCTACAAATTCCACTATTTTTGAGGGAGTGGGTATTACACCATGTTAGCAATTTGAAACTACATAATGCCAATAACAGCAAGAAGTCACATTGGCAAAGCTCAAATGTCAACTGTCTAAGCAGAAGGAATATACTAATATATTTTCTAAAGTTTCCCACAGGTGATCATAAACATACAGAAGATACAGATCTAAATTAGATAAGGAATATCCACAACAACAGAGTTAAGTCAAAGATCTAAGGCAAAACATAGAAGAAATTCAATTCTGCTATACTCACCAACAAAAAGCAACATTTCAAATGCTGAAAAACTCTATAAGTATAAATTCCACAAATGAACATAAGCTAAAAGCTACCACTAAAATAACTAGCCTTCAAGCTGATTTTATTGAAAATATTGAAATATATAAATGTATTGAAATATAACTTAGCTCTGAGCATCCACAAAGTTTGCTAACTGATGGACCAGTTAATTTCCTCCTGAAATTAAACTCCCAACTCAAGCAATTTGTATAAAAATACCATGCAGCTGGCAAAAAGGAGATTCAGAGGAAAGATTGTTATCAATGAAAATCCGTCACCACTACTGAACATTCTACTTCTGCACTACTGACGTCAATAGCATTTTCTTACAAAAAATGACAAACACCTGAATATGAATACATAATCCTACTTCAGATTTAACTATCAGATGGATATACAGAACTGTTACCTAAACTAATAAGAAACTATCATGTTACTTTCTAATTTATCTTTACTTGTTATGCTACCCAAAGGGATTGATTTTAAGTATCTAAAAACTGAACTGGTTGAATAAAATTTCAGAACATATCTCCTCTCACATTCTGAATGTATCTGGTATCAAATAGTGGTAGAAAAGCTTACTTTTCTGAGAATGTCTTTCAGCTGCAGATGATCGGGAAGCAGTCTGCCCGAATACACCAATCTCTGATCCTTCGTCAACTAAGAAATGGGACAAAGAAAAGAATTCAACTTTTCTAATTATGCAAATTGAAGGTTGGGAATAACATGCCTAATTATGGGTAAAATAAAACTCCCTTTAGGCACAAGTAAGCAGAAAACTGACACAATTTAAGAATTTTTGTTTTTCCAAATTCTACTTAAAAAAACATTTAGGAATTCGGCAAATGGTAGTGTATCTATTGTAGCTATAATAAAGTACAGATAATTAATATATTAAAAAACCTGAGGAGGGGGAACAGGTAGGTAAATTGGAAGTCTGTCTTTTCAACTGTAATGCAATGCATATATGACTATCATTAAAAAATCTTCAAGACTATATAAATGAGAAAGTGGTTGGCCTTATATTAATCGTCAACAGTAGGATAAAATTTCGATGTCACCAGAATCATTTTGCCTTATTTTGTCAATTTTTCATCTAAGATAATATATGACTTATTTTCTTCCTTACTAATATTGTGCAGAACAATTTATTGGTTTTAATTCAAGAGCCATTTAGATTTAGTTATAAATTTACTTACTATTTTAATTATTATTCCTGCCACTATCACAAATACCTTTGTTAAGTTTTTGAAAAATGCAAGACTAAAGAAAAATCAACACAAGTGCATGGAGAGTCAGTTGCCATCTCTATACGCAACCAGAATATGAAATTATGTAAAATTAAAGCATCTGTATATACTCCACATAAGGCCTACTTCATAACTGCAAAACAGGTGAATGTTCTTTGAATTTTATCAAAACAAATACTAGCTATATCAGTAACTGTTAAATACGCCAAATCCAAGCCACAACTATAACAATTTTTAAGACTATGTATTCAACATGGCTACTACAATAGGGTCTTCTTATATTAAAACTAGCCATAATAAAAATTATAATACTAAGATCTGTGGTTCAGGCATCCTTACACACCAAAGGTATAGCTATCCTTCCAAGATACTTAACCATTACACATATTCCAGTTTCTCCTGGAAGCATTTTGGAGTGTGCCATTCCTCAAATGCACATACATGTACACACTCCTATATACAAACAATCAAATACAACGCACAGGTTTTAAAATCATAAGTCTTACAACATATATATATATATATATATATATATATATATATATATATAGACAGAGAGAGAGGAGCACTGTGGTATTGTAAAATATATTTGGTTTTCATGCTGTTTCCTGCCGAATAGCTCCTAAAATGCTTGGAATCTTCAGAAAGATGAGTATCTTTAGTGTGCTAATAAGACAACTGGTGGCTGGGGGACCCTACATTGCCTCAGGATGGGGGCTGGTTGCCAGGGGAACCAACCAAGTGATTAGAAGGTTGCAACTTTTAGTCCCACCCCCACCCCCAACCTCCCAGAGAGGGAGAGTGGCTTAAGGTTGAGTTGATAAACCAGTGGCCAATGATTTAATCAATCATGCCTACCTAATGAAGCTTCCATAAAAACCCAAAAGGACTGAGTTCTGAGAGCTCCAGCATAGTAGAATGAGTTGAAGTTCCTCGAGAGTGGATGGGCCCAGAAAGGGAATGGAAGCTCTGAGCCCTTTCTCTAAGACCTCATCCTATGTCTCTCTTCCATTTGTATCCCCTGTAATAATATCCTTTGTAAGTGAGCAAAAGTAAGTAACATGTTTCCTTGAGTTTCGTGAACTGCACTAACAAATTAATTGAACTCCAGGAGGGGGTCACGGGAACCCCAATTTATAACCAGTTGGTCAAAAACACAGGCCACAACCTGCACTTGGGACCACATATGAAGGGGGGGCAGTCTTGTGGGATTGAGCCCTCAACCTGTGGAATCTATCTCCAGGTAGATAGTGTCAGAAGTACACTGAATTAAAGGACATTCAGCTGGTGTCCTCTGGAGAATTATCTGCAGAACTCCTTGTTGTTGGAAAGAAATCCCCACACATTTTGGTGACCAGACATTACAGAAGCATTCTGTATTAAGTGTTGTGAGAGCAAAACAGGAGAAACTCAGTTTGATTTTTTCCTATATCCTTATAGGCACTGAATGGCAAACTATATGACCATAAGTTGAATGCTAAATATATAATCAATGATTTAATTCCTGCCCAAAATGAATTATCCAATGCTTTATAAATCTCTATAATGTACTTATTACAACTGGAACCTAAAGAAATTTCTTCAGTATTATAGTCATCATAAACTATCACTTTTTTACCAGACCAAACATTAATAAATAGATACTTTTATGTCATATCATCACTCTGCATGAAGGACATCAGTCTCTTTTTGTGAATCTTTTTCCTTTATAAAAATTCTCAAACATACGTACAGTGGAAGGAATAAAATGAACCCCCAGGTACCATCTTCAAGAACTCTCAAGTACCCAGCTTCAACAATTACCAAATTCTGCTATTCTTGTCTCATCCATCCCTCATTTCTTTTCTTCAAAGAGAATACTGTATTTTAATCTTTTTTAAAAAAAATGTAGAGACGGGGTCTCACTGTTTTCCAGGCTGAAGTGCAGTGGCTATTCACAGATGCGATCATGGTACACACTGCAGCCCCGACCTCCTGGGCTCAAGTAATCCTCCCGCCTCAGCCTCTGGAGTAGCTGGGACTCCAGATATATGCCACTGTACCCAGCTAAGTACTGTATTTTAAAGTAATATTACACATCATTTCTTTTCACCTGTACAAATTTGGTAAGTTTTATAATAACCATAATGTTACCACATTCAACAAATAATTTCTTAATATGTAATATCCAGTGCAGCTCAACTCTTCCCACTTGCCCAAAAATGTTTTTTAAAGATTATTTGAATCAGAATCCAAATAAGGTTCACACACAAAATTTGGCAGTTATGCCTCTTTTAATCTTTCAACAGTTTCTATTTTTAAGAAATTTTTCCCAGGCTATTTATGTGTTGAAGAAATTGTTTGTCTCGTAGAACTTTCCAGTCTGATTAGGCAAACTGTATCCTCCTGGTATTGCTCAGCATGTTCCTGTAGTTCCTATACAATGTAGTTAGATCTAGAGGGCTGATGAGATTCCAATTCCTTTTTGTATGACAAGAGGACTTTTGACAAGGGGGACCTCAAATTGCACATTTTTGACCAGTAGGAGTCCCTACAAAGTGGCTCCTGCATCATTTTAACATGACC
This sequence comes from Symphalangus syndactylus, assembly GCF_028878055.3. Classification (NCBI taxonomy): domain Eukaryota; kingdom Metazoa; phylum Chordata; class Mammalia; order Primates; family Hylobatidae; genus Symphalangus; species Symphalangus syndactylus. The sequence goes on along the minus strand of NC_072431.2, from coordinate 94,750,549 downwards.
TCTGTCATCTCTAATAGAAGCTTCCTTGCTCTCAGGCACAAAATGCCCCAGAAGTTCATCTTACACATTTCATGCCCCAGACCTGGAATCAGCCATTGCTCCAGGATCCATGATTCATTTTAATGGGAAATGGTATCTAAAGACCAAAATCTGGGTGCTAGGAGTACTGATTTTTACTTGTCATTACTTCTTCAGTAAGCAGAGCTAGAAAATATGTATTTTTATAAAGAGAAACTTAAATTCTGAGTTCACTGCGACATTTCCAATTAAATAGTATTCACACTTTATTTGTATCTTCTCTCACCCTAAAAATCTTTCTTGCTAATGACACTAATAAATACCTGCCATTAGCAAATGTACTAATCTGTTTTATCCTACTATATGTAATCTCAAAATAACAATAACAAGATTGTTACTAACAATATTGAACAAAGTTTAAGATTTCTTATTGATCTTCTCTGTCCTTAGGATATAGGTCAGTAGTCAAAATACAGTGTTTCAAAGTTACTTGAAATAATAATTCTTGTAACTGTGTCATCATCCTGACATTTTTTAATTCTTGTGTTTTCATTTAGAGATTTCTCTATTTTTTTATAATTATATCTAACAAAAAATGGCAATAAGGTAAAAACTCTAAACAAGGTGCATTCAAAGAGGCTTTGGTTTTGTCCTTGTCCCCTCTATGATTTTGGATTGCCCTTATAACGCTTAACAACATAACAAAGCTGAATACACACAAACTCCTATTTTCCTCCTTTTCTTACATAAAAAGTAGTACAGTATACTTACTCTATTGCATCTTGTTTTCTCACTTAATAAACCAGGGAGATTACTGCTTAGCAGCATAAAAATATTTTCCCCATTCTTTTTAACAAATGCACAATGCTCCATTATAAGTACTATAGTTTGTTAATGGATATTTGAGCGTGTCTAGGCTTTCGTTATTACATATAGTGTCCTCCCTTCATATTATTCTACTTATCTCTATATTTCCCCACAGCATCCTCCAATAAGGAGATCATTAATGACACTGATAAAGGTAATCTTGGTGGTGTAGCAGGGTAAAAACCTAATTGGAATTGATTCAAGAGAAAAAGAAAGACATGTAGAGATAGCAAATATATACAACTTATAAACAGTTTTGCACTTAAAGGAAGAAATATGACAACAGCTAGAAGGGAAATGGGATCAAGAGAGGGTCTTGCTTTTGGTTTGTTTTATTCTTTTGTGCTTTTGTTTCTTCAAGAGAGAAATAATGTGTTTGTATGCCAACAGAAGTAATTCAGTAGAAAGGAAAAAACTGATGATGCAAGACAGAAAAACAATTTCAAGAGCAATGTCCTTCAGTAGCTAATAAGGGATGGGGGTCTTGTGTAGAGGAGTTGGACTTACAGAACAATATGACAGATGTAGCTAAAGAGATGCTAAGAAACTTATACAAGATCCCATCACCAGCACTCTGTGCCTCAGTTTCCTTATCTGTAAGTTAAGAGTGATACTAGATTGTATCTCACATGGCTTAATTTTCATAACAATGGAAATGCACATAAACTAGAACAGAACACAATGCCTACTGAGTATTCAATTAACATTAGGTGCTAATTTCTAGGACCTGCTCCTCCCACATCATGCAGTTTCATGAGGCTCTAATGAGATTATGGAAAAGTACGGAAAAGTTGAATGACTAACAACAGGCTGTGTATGTTCATTATGCATAAGAACATGGTTTGGATGCTGCTAAAACAGGTTGGGTTAAAGTTGCAATGACTGTCACTTCATACGATTAAAAAAAAAAAAGTCCCAATTCACATTAGAACTTCCAAGTCTCAGTTTTTTTGTTGTTTTTTTTGTTTTTTGTTTTGAGACAGAGTCTCGCTCTGTCACCCAGGCTGGAGTGCAGTGGCACGATCTTGGCTTACTGCAACCTCTGCCTCTCAGGTTCAAACAATTCTCCTGCCTCAGCCTTCGGAATAGCTGGGATTACAGGCGTGCACCACCACACCCTGCTAATTTTTGTATTTTTAGTAGAGACGGGGTTTCACCATGTTGGCCAGGCTAGTCTCAAACTGCTGGCCTCAAGTGATCCGCCTGCCTCAGCCTCCTAAAGCGCTGGGATTACAGGCGGGAGCCACCATGCCCAGCCTAAAGTCTCAGTTTAAAATGACATTTATAAATAACAAAAGGAAATCTTTTAATTAATTTTACCTTCTCTACGAGAAAAAATACTTTGATGTTAGTCAAAAGAAGTCCATGTGCAAAACAGAAGTTATCTAACTTACGTTTTTTTATTTTTGGTGAAAGAATGTAGTATTTACCAACTACTTCCAGATGTTAATACATTATCTGCTTTCTACATGGGTAATCTCCATTTTCCTATTAAACTGTAATAGTAATGGAATTTGTCAGATATTTTATCACAAGCATCACTTCTAAGCAAGATAGGGAAAAAATATGCTGGAAAACTCAGTATTTGGGACTACTGATCAAAATATATATAAACGGAGTAAGTACACTGGCAATCCTACTTAAAATGTTTACTTCCATAATTTGTTAGTAGACAGGTTTAAAACAAATTTTTCACAGAAACAATAGGTCATTTTCAGTCAGAGACTTCAAAAGCCAAACCTTGGAAAACTCTGCAATGCAATACAAGTTAAATAAATTTAGGAAGATCATTTAGTTAAAAACAGAGGTACTGAAATCTCATGATGGCTATAAAGTGATTATCCAGATTACTGATAATATTAATTTTTTATCCAGATAGAAACTCAGAAGATTTTGAGAATTCCTAGTCCCAGAACTATGAGTCCCACACAAATAATTATTAAATTTAAAAGCTAGCACATATTGTATTTAACCCAAAATATAGCTAACTAAAGTAGTATGACTAGTATCCCAGAAAGAGACTGGTAATCCCTTATCTCCAAGTCCTTCTTTTTTAAAACCATCTACACCTACTAAACAGAACCGTTAGGCAATAGCTAAGCAAGTCCGTCAGCAGTAGGAGGAAAAGATGCAATAGCACCCAGCAAAAGTTTCTGACTTTTGAAAGGAGAAAGACAGACACCGCAGCCTTTATCATTTGCTTCTCTGGAAGAGGAATCAAGGTTTAGAAAAACCATTAGTAGGCATGTGTACATTTCATTCACATCACTGGTTTTTGCCCTGCCAGAGTCTTTGCTAAATTTCCCATCCAATTCTAAACGTTAAGGTTCTTCAGACAAGTTGCAAATTTGTCTCTCTGTCCAAGGCCTCACCCTCTGAGACCCAGAATCATATACCCAACTGCTATGAGATTTGACATCTTCATATATTTTAATAGGCAACTCAAATTCTACAATACATTTCAATTCCCAATTCCCCAAATCCTTCCTCTTACTTTTTCCCTATCCCATAACAACCTGTGACCAGTTGTTTAAGCCAAAAACCTGGGCATCATCCTCAACTTTTCTTTCTCTTGCCTTGCCTCCCATATCCAACCATCATCAAATCCTATAGACTCTATCTCCAAAAGTCCCTCTCAGATCAGTCTACTTCTTTCCACCTACACTGCCATTACCCTAATCTAAACCATCATCTCTTGCCTGGGCATCTACAATAATCTTTTAATTGGTTTTCTTGCTTCCATTCTATAGTCAGCAGCTCGAGTGATCTTTTAAAAACTTAAATCAGCCAGGCATGGTGGTTCACACCTGTAATCCCAGCACTTTGGGAAGCTGAGGCAGAAGGACTGCTTGAGCCCAGGAGTTCAAGACCAGCCTGGGCAACATAACAAGACCCCATCTCCTCAAAACTTTTTTAAAATGTAGCCAGGTGTGGTAGGGCATGCTTGTAGTTCCAGCTGCTTGGGAGGCTGAGGTGAGAGGATCGCTTGAGCCCAGGAGTTCAAGGCTGCAGTGAGCCATGATCACTCCCACTGCACTCCAGCCTGGGTGACAGAGGAAGACTCTGTCTCAAAAAACCAAAAAACAAAAACAACAAAATAAACAAAACAAACTCAGATCAATCCTGTCACTCTCTGATGGATTCCCACTACAATGGATTTAATTCAAATTCCTTTCCATCGCCAGATCTGGCTTCTGTCTCTCTCCAAACTCCCCGATAGTATTCTTTCCTCCTTACTCACTAGCCAAACTGACATTCACTTAGATCCCAAGCTCCTTCTCAATTCAGATACCCTGCCTGCTGTATTCTCCCCCAGCTCTTGCATACCTGACTCTTAATCACCTTTTAGATTTTAGTTTTAAAATCATCCCCTCAGCGAGGTCTTCCTTGACTTACAAATCTACCGTATAGTATTCCCTCTCACACATCCTGTTTATATCCTTTGTAACACAAACCACAACCTGTAATTACGTCAACATGTGTTTTTTTCCCTTAAATAAAAGTGCCAAGAACAAAGGGTCCATAGCCATCTTGCTTGTCACTGTGTTCCCATAACCCACTACTGTGCCTCACAGAGTATATGCTAAGTGTAGATTTGCTAAATGAGGTGTTACCAGTCCAAAACTGCTTACACAGACTTGGAGAAACCACCTAATTTGAAGTTTGTTAAATTATTTTACATGCAATCATGAAAAACAGAAATGAAATATTCAGTCTATGAATCACAACACTAATTTAAAACACTTGCTGGTGCTAAATTCGTCTGATTCACTTCTACAAATGATACTGATATTAGCAAATTATGATAAAGAAGCATCATATATTAGTATTTTAGTATTTTTTCTTTAAATAAGTAGTCAACTTTGAATAAATGGTTTTATCTTTCCACGGTAAGGTCACATCAATTTTCCGAAATGTAGAACATAAAAATGTAACAAAATTACATAGTACCCCCCCCAAAACACATAAAGCAAAAACAAGTACGGGCAAGGATGTAGAGAAACTAGACCCCTCCTACATTGCTGGTAGGAATGTAAAAGGGTGCAGCTGCTGTGGAAAAAAGTTTGGCAGTGTCTCAGAAAGTTAAACATACAGTTATGCTATGACACAATATATACCCAGTTCCATTGCTAGGTACATACCAAAAATGATGGAAAACATATGCGCACATAAAAACTTGTACAAGAATGTTCATAGCATCATTATTCATAATAGTCAAAATAGTAGAAACAACCCAAATGTCTATCAGCTGACAAATGGATAAACAAAATATGGTGTATATAAACATATGCACACACAGAATATTATTCAGCCACAAAAAGGAATGAAATACTGACACACGCTATAACATAGATGAGCCTTGTAAACATTATGCTAAGTTAATGATAGGAGGCACAAAAATCCATATGATTCTTTTTATATGAAATGTCTAGACTATGCAAATCCATAGAAACAGAAACTAGAAAAAAAAAGAAACAGAAAGTACATTAGCAGACTGGAAGAAAAAAGAATGGGGAGTGACTGCCAATAGGTATGGAGTTTCTGGGGTGATGAAAATATTCTAGAATTAGGCAGGGATTATGACAGCACAACTTTGTGAAGTACTAAAAACCACTGGGTCATACTTTAAAAGGGCAAATTTTACAGTATGTGAATTATACCTGCATTAAGAAAAACTGTTACTTTCAATTGAATATCCAAAGGCCTTCGAATAATCTGAAGTTTTTGGTTTTTTGTCGCCCAGGCTGGAGTACAGTGGCATGGTATCAGCTCACTGCAACCTCTGCCTCCTGAGGCTCAAGTGATCCTCCCACTCCAGCCTCCTGAATAGGTGGGACTACAGGCATGTGCTATCATGCCTGGCTAATTTTTGTGTGTGTATGTGTGCGTGCATATATATATATATATATGCTTTAATTGGCATACAAGGGACATACCTCAATATAATAAAAGCCATCCATGACAAACCCACGGCCAATATATTACTGAATGGGGAAAAGTTGAAAGCACTCCCTCTGAGAACTGGAACAAGACAAGGATGTCCACCCTCACCACTCCTTTTCAACATAGTACTCGAAATCCTAGCCAGACCAATCAGACAAGAGAAAGAAATAAAGGGCATCCAAATCAGTAAAGAGGAAGTCAAACTGTCGCTGTTTGACAATTATATGATCATTTACCTAGAAAATCCAAAGACTCCTCCAGAAAGAAAGTTCTTAGAACTAATAAAAGAATTCAGCAAAATTTCCGGATACAAAATTAATGTACACAAATCAGTAGCACTTTTATATACCAACAGCAACCAAGCGGAGAATCAAAACAAGAACTCAACCCCTTTTACAATAGCTGCAAAAAAAAAAAAAAATACTTACGAATATACCTAACCAAGGAGGCAAAAGACCTCTACAAGAAAAACTACAGAACACTGCTGAAAGAAATCACAGACAACACAAACAAATAGAAACATCCCATGCTCATGGATGAGTAGAATCAATATTGTAAAAATGACCCTACTGCCAAAAGCAATCTACAAATTCAACACAATTCCCATCAAAATACCACCATCACTCTTCACAGATTTAGGAAAAAAAATTCTAAAATTCATATGGAACCAAGTAAGAGCCCACATAGCCAAAGCAAGACTAAGCAAAAAGAACAAATCTGGAGGTATCACATTACCTGGTTTCAAACTATACTACAAGGCCATAGTCACCAAAACAGCATGGTACTGATACAAAAACAGGCACATAGACCAATGGAAGGAATAGAGAACCCAAAAATAAACCCAAATACTTACAGCCAACTGATCTTTGACAAAGCAAACAAAAACAAGAACTGGGGAAAGGACACCCTTTTCCACAAATGGTGCTGGGATAATTGGCTAGTCACATGCAGAAGAATGAAACTGGATCCTCATCTTTCACCTTATACAAAAATCAACTCAAGATGGATTAAGGACTTAAATCTAAGACCCGAAGCTATAAAAATTATAGATGATAATATTGGAAAAACCCCTCTAGACACTGCCTTAGGCAAGGATTTCACGACCAAGAACCCAAAAGGAAATGCAATAAAAGCAAAGACAAATTGGGGGACTTAATTAAACTAAAGAACTCATGCACGGCAAAAGGAACAGTCAGCAGGGTAAACAGAAAACCCACAGAGTGGGAAAAAATCTTCATAATCTAATCATCTAACAAAGGACTAATATCCAGTATCTACAATGAACTCAAACAAATCAACAAGAAAAAAAAAAACAAGAAATCCCATCAAAAAGTGGGCTAAGGACATGACAGTTCTCAAAAGAAGATATACAAATGGCCAACAAACATGAAAAGATGCTCAACATTACTAATGATCAGGGAAACGCAAACCAAAACTGCAATGCAATACCACCTTACTCCTGCAGGAATGGCCATAATCAAAAAAATCAAAAAATAATAGATGTTGGCATGGCTGCGGTGAACAGGGAACACTTGTACACTGCTAGTGGGAATATAAACTAATACAACCATTATGGAAAATAGTGTGGAGATTGCTTAAAGAACTAAAAGTAGAGCTACCATTTGATCCAGCAATCCCATTATTGGGTATCCCAGAGGAAAAGAAGTCATTATACAAAAATGATACTTGAGACCAGATGCAGTGGCACATGCCTGTAATCCCAGGACTTTGGGAAGCTGAGGAGGGTGGATCATGAAGTCAGGAGATCAAGACCACCCTGGCTAACACAGTGAAACCCCATCTCTACTAAAAATACAAAAACAAAATTAGCCAGGCGTGGTGGCGGGCACCTGTAGTCCGAGCTACTCGGGAGGCTGAGGTGGGAGAATGGCGTGAACCCAGGAGGTGGAGCTGGCAGTGGGCCAAGATCGCACCACTGCACTCCAGCCTGGGTGACAGAGCGCGACTCCATCTCAAAAAAGAAAAAAAAAAAGATACTTGCACAAACGTTTATAGCAGCACAATTTGCAACTGCAAAAACGTGGAACCAACCCAAATGCCCATCAATCAACAAATGGATAAAGAAACTGTGAGAGAGAGATATGTATATGATGGAATACTACTCAGCCATAAAAAAGAATGAATTAATGGCATTTGCAGCAACCTGGATGAGACTGGAGACTATTATTCTAAGTGAAGTACTCAGAAATGGAAAACCAAACATTGTATGTTCTCACTCATAAGTGGGAGCTAAAGCTATGAGGATACAAAGGCATAAGAATGACACGATGGACTTTGGGGCTCAGGGGGAAAGGGTGGGAAGAGGGTGAGGGGTAAAAGACTACAAACAGGGTGCAGTGTATACTGCCCGGGTGATGGGTGCACCAAAATCTCACAAATCACCACTGAAGAACTTACTCATGTAACCAAACACCACCTGTTACCCAATAACCTATGCAAATAAAAAATAAAATAAAAGGAAAGGTATTCTTTACTTTTACAGTAATTGAAAACAGAAAAACTGGCCAGGCATGGTTTCTCACACCTGTAATCCCAGCACTTTGGGAGGCCAAGGCAGATGAATCGCTAGAGCCCAGGAGTTCAAGATCGGCCTGGGCAACATAGTGAGACCCTGTCTCTACAAAATATACTAAAGTTAGCTGGGCATGGTGGTGTATGCCTGTAGTCCTAGCTACTTAGTAGGCTGGGGTAGGAGGATCACTTTAGCCCAAGAGGCAGAGAGGTGAGCCAAGGTCATGCTACTGTCCTCCAACCTGGCAAGAGAGAGAGAGACTGTCTCAAAAAAAAAAAAAAAAAAACAGAAAACAGAAACATTAACTTATTAATTTTTTCATGCGCCACTGCACTCCAGCCTGGGCGACAGAGCGAGACTCCGTCTCAAAAAAAAAAAAAAGTAACACTTGGAATTTTTTTTTTTTTTTTGGAGATAAAGTCTTGCTCTGTCACCCAGGCTGGAGTACAGTGGCATGATCTCGGCTCACAGCAACCTCTGCCTCCCAGGCTTAAGCAATTCTTGTGCCTCAGCCTCCCGAGTAGCTGGGATTACAGGCGCGTCACTATGCCCAGCTAATTTTTTTGTATTTTTAGTAGAGACAGGGTTTCGCCATGTTGACCAGGCTGGTCTCAAACTCTGACTTCAGGTGATCTGTCCGCCTCAGCCTCCCAAAGTGCTGAGATTACAGGCATGAGCCACTGTGCCTGGCCGGAAATTTTTTATGCTATTAAAAAAACTGCCTCTTCAGTTTAAATATCAATGAATTTAATTTAAATATCAGGGCTGGGTGCAGTGGTTCACGCCTGTAATCCCAGCACTTTGGGAGGCCCAGGTGGGCAGATCACTTGAGATCAGGAGTTTGAGACCAGTCTGGCCAACATCATGGAAACCTTATCTCTACTAAAAGTATGTGGCAGCAACAGGTGTGGTGGCAGGTGTGGAAGGCTGAGGCTGGAGAATCACTTGAACCTGGGAGGCGGAGGTCGCAGTGAGCCAGGATTGTGCCACCGCACTCCAGCCTGGACAACAGAGCGAGACTGTCTCAAAATAAATACATAAATAAATAATTTAAATATCAGGAAAATCATGTGTTAGACCTAATAACAAATGACAATAATCAACTGAATTTTCAGCTAGTTATTTTGGTATTGTAAGCTACAGCATTAGGAAAAGCACAGATTTTGAGATCTCAATTCAATTTGACTTGTAAAAAGGAATATAATGTTATTTATACAGCCCTGCTAATAACATAATCTTTTTTTTTTTTTTTTGAGACAGTCTCGCTCTGTCGCCCAGGCTGGAGTGCAGTGGCGCGATCTCGGCTCACTACAAGCGCTGCCTCCCAGATTCACGCCATTCTCCTGCCTCGGCCTCCCAAGTAGCTGGGACTCCAGGAGCCTGCCACCATGCCCAGCTAATTTTTTATATTTTTAGTAGAGACGGGGTTTCATTGTGTTAGCCAGGATGGTCTCGATCTCCTGATCTCATGATCTGCCCGCCTCAGCCTCCCAAGTTGCTGGGATTACAGGCGTGAGCCACCGCGCCTGGCCTAACATTATCTTTTAGCTTGATTAAAAACCCATTTCCGGGCCGGGGCAGTGTTTCACACCTGTAATTCCAGCACTTTGAGAGGCCGGGTGGGGGGGTGAGTCACGAGGTCAAGAGTTCAAGACCAGCCTGGCTAACACAGTGAAACCCCGTCTCAACTGAAAATACAAAAAAATTAAGTGGGCAGGCGCCTGTAATCCCAGCTACTCAGGAGGCTGAGGCAGGACAATCACTTGAACCCACCAGGCAGAGGTTGCAGTGAGCTGAGATCGCGCCACTGCACTCCAGCCCAGACGACAGTGCAAGACTCTGTCTCAAAAAAAAACAAACCAAAACAAACCCATTTCTATATGAGTTAGGGTAATGACAGTTCCTATAACAAATCCCAAGATCTCAGTAGCTTAACACAATAAAAGTTCATTCGTTTCTCAATTTAAAAAACATTGCATGGTATCCTTCTAATATAAGAATTCAGAAGGCTCAGGGTTGACAAATCTAAAAGTACTAGTTAAATTGTCAATTTAAAGATTCTACTGATAAGATACTGGCTCCACAGAGTAACATATAAATATAATTGGCCTCTCCACTAACACCACCACTATTCTTCCTGGTACTCACCCCTACATCCAACAGTCAGCAAATTCTATCAGGTTCACTACTTTCACCACCAATATTTCATCCTAGATGAAGCCTGGTCACATACAGCAGTGCAGAATCAGCCAAATAATAAGACAAAGAACAAGCTGGAAACATCCTGAGGTACTCTGAGTGGGCCAGAAACAGAAATATCCCACTCCAAATAAACAACTGCTTAACTAGCTGTCCGAAAAAACCTCTGCTACCCACTTAATAGACGTTGCTAAAAACCAAGGTGAGGAAAGCTCACTTGCTGGTATAACAGGTGAAAATAAGTCCTAACCTGGACTTTTTTGTTGTTTCTAAAAGGTTTATGTATATGCCATTATCCAAAGTGTCTGACCCTTTAATGTTTAACCAAATATCAGAAACAGATCAAATATCACACATCCCTAACACATTTAAAATATCTCCTGGAGTCTGATAAATGAGTTTAAAGCCAACAATACTTTTATATTTCAAGAAAGTCACCTAGTTAGTATCAAATGATTAAATTTTTTATGTCAAGAATTAAATGGGTCTTTCAATTATTTATGGCTTAAAAATCATGTTCTTACTATATCCAACTTCAGCATAATCAAATTTCATATGCTAATTTAAAAATATTAATTAAAAAATTTTTAAATATCTATAATCTTAATAGTTCAGTAAAAGCAATCTTCAACTTACAGGTTAGTTCAATGAACTATAATCTAGTCCTTTAAAAGTAGTAACTATTAAGTACTTACATATAGTTCAGTCACAAATATCAAATAACTTTAAAGAGCTGGGTCCCAGGAAGTGCATAAAATATCATTTCTGTGGGAAATGAATTCTGTAAATTTGTACTAGAACATATCTCTTTCCCATTTCCCACTAAAAGCATCCAACCTAAAACCCCTGAAAATTCAGAAACACTATAAATAGAGGCACAGTCACCCAAACTGCCTCTACCCCTTATCTCCTTGCAGTAACAGTAAGCAAAACTGTACATACAGAATATTACAGAGTAATGTTCTCTGGAACTCCAAAGAGACATTCCCAGCTTAACTGCTTCCACTCATGGGTGGAGATATATGATATTCACACAGCAAGTGATGTATACCTCTGATGTACAATAGAGCATGTAAAAGTATATGACTATGGTTCACACGAACTGGTAGATGGTGAAGATAGGACAAAGATATGTGCACTGCAGTCTTAAGATATTATGCATCCAATCTTTCCTATAATTTATCAGAATAAAGAGAAATAACCACACATTAAGCTAAGTGTTAGCACCATAGTAAGGCTGTTATCTATTTATCTGCAGCCTTTAGACAACAAACCAGCCAAACATATACATCTCTTTTTATAGCTCAACTGGTTCTTTTTAGTTTACAAGTATATAACTGAGATGGCCGAGTCCCTAATGTCTTTCTTCATCTTATTATATATAACCATCATATATGATGTGTATAGTAAGTCCAACCTGGGTTCAAATTCTAATTCTACTCCTTAGAGTCTGACCTAAGCAAAAAAAAATCACCAAGCCTCAGTTTCTTCATCTATAAAGTAGAGCTAATTATAAACCTTACATCATAAGAAGTCTAGAAGGAATATATGTGATAAAGCATATCAAATGCTTATTATAATGCCTGGTACACATGGCAAATACATAGTAAATGATAAAGTCAGCGCAGTTAAAAGCACTCTAGACAATCAAAGCAGAATTTATTATGTTAAAAAAGAAACTTAAGCTAAAAGTTCTACAAAAATCCTATCTGGAAAGTATTGATAAATGATTAAACATTGCCTTCATGGTAATGTTATTATATTTTCCAAAAAGACATAAGGCTACAAATAACATTAAGCAATAAAATTTTAGTGAGCAGTCATTCAAAACTTTTACTCTGTTTTTCATCAACTTTCACATTCAATTTGATAGTACCCTTTGTTCAAAAGAGGTTTTAAAATCTTGAACTATATTCCCAGGCGACATGAAACCCTCTTAAATGTATTAAAATCTTATAATAGTTTTATAAAACAAAAATTATTTTGTTTATGGATTATAGCCCCTTTAAATCAACAATTCCAAAGTGGTTAAACAAGTAGACTTTTTAAAATGACCTAATTCAGGTAATAGGAAATTACAAAACTAAGAGAGATAAACTTTCAAATGATATAAGCTATTTCTACCTATAATGAAAGTAAGACTTCTGATTACAGGCAATTTGGTTATGGAGTGTTATAATCTCACAATATAACCTATATATACGATTGGTTCTATTCTTGCTTGTTTAATTCTAATAGAATCTGAGAGTAAAGGAACAGTTTGAAAAAAACAGCACAAACCTGCCTAGCTGATCAGGAGAGGTAGATAAGAAAATGACTGCTTTAGTTTAACAGTATGAACAGCAAAGACAGAGGAAACCTACCCAGAACTGAGGGACACAATCAGAGGTATTTTGACCCCAAGACTGAAAAATGGAGAGCCAAGCCATGCAAGCCCCAAAAAGGTTTGCCTTCAAAACTGAATTCAGAGTGAGTCAGGTCCATCTTAGTGACTGCTTGTTCACGAGAACAGATACAGTAAGAGAATGAGAAAGGTACCTAAGTGGACTTAGAGATTCATATTTTTAAAATTTTTCTCCAGGATGATCCTTCTATTATCAACCATTTTGATATTTATATCTCTAATAACTAAGTCTAAACTCAGATTAAAGTCTGAAACTCAAGTAAAAGTGGTTTTCTTGCCAAGTATCTTCACCACCAAACAGCAATTACCTAAATTTTAGAATTATTTCACAGTGCAGGCCAATTTCAGGATCTGAAAAACTAGTCATGAAGTGATGTCAAATGTCATATTACAACTCACAATTATCTATATATTCTATAATATAAACTAGTGCACTTCCCATTTCCTAAAGCAAGTTCTAAACCAATTATCAATATCATTCAAAGTTAACTCCAAAACAGCTCAACTCCACATCCGAGGTTTTTAATTATGACTTTGTGAACATTTTCACAAACATGGCAACTGCCTAAATTCCTAACTAGAAAACACCTTTCCCTTCATAGATCATTAAGGATCTATAATCTTTTTACCTAATACTGTATTACTAAGTAATATACCAATATAAAACAAAGTCATCAGTGCAAACATTAACTCCAAAAGAATAGTTAGGGCCGGGAGTGGTGGCTCATGCCTGTAATCCCAACACTTTGGGAGGCCGAGGTGGGTGGATCACCTGAGGTCAGGAGTTTGATACCAGCCTGACCAACATGGTGAAACTCCATCTCTACTAAAAATACAAAATTAGCCGGACGTGGTGTCACATGCCTGTAATCCCAGCGACTTGGGAGGCTGAGGCAGGAGGACTGCTTGAACGCAGAGGGCAGAGGTTGCAGTGAGCTGAGATAGCGCCATTGCACTCCAGCCTGGGAAACAAAAGTGAAACTCCATCTCAAAAAAAAACAAAAGAATAGTTTAAAAAAGGAAGCTATCAGAGTCTGATTCTTGTCTGCTTAAAACTGTAATCAACTCTTTAATAAAACTTAAATGTCCCCGTGAATCTTTTCTTGAAACAGCTACACATTCCCCTAACCTCTACTCCAGAGATGACCATTCCCTTCCTGTGCTCCTATGCAGCACACAGAACATCCCTCCTGTATAACACTAGTCACATACTGTTATGGTTATTTACTTAGACGTCACTGGATCTGAGCTTCATAAAAGCAAAGGACTCTTACCATCATCTTCACACTCAGCATAAATATTCAAATGCTAGGCCAATAAAATCCTAGTTAAATAAATAAATGAAGACCCAAAAAATGTGCTTTGAGGGGGAGGGGTACATTTGTTCTAAGTTTGCTAGGGGAGGGAGAAGTGAATTTAACATACCCATATGGAGACTGTGATTAGTCAAATCAATATCTGACCATGAAGCTAGGATCCTAAGATTTTACAACTTCACAGAGTTCAGCCAGAATTCCATTAACAGCATACAGACATATGACCTATCCTTGTAGAATCCTAAAAGGACAATCTCAAATTTCCATTCTTTCCCCTCTAGCAGCACCAATTTATTTTCCTAGAAGCCACCGCCCACAGGGACAAAGGCCCTCCACCTACTCCTGACCCATCAGATCCAATTAGAGCAATGTTGATAAAAGCCATCAACTTTTTACTTACTAGGGTACTCCTGTTCCTACAAAGCACTGGAGCCCTACTCTGCTAAGCCCACACACTGATAATGAAAGTAGGCCTATGTGCAAGGAAGATGCACAAGAAATTATCTCTTTTAAACATAACAGCACTTGAAAACTAAAACACACAATCAATGTTTAGTCATTGCAGGCAGTCAGAAAAACCTAAACTTCCTTTATAATATTACTTAATAGCAAACTGTGCTGAATTCTAAATAATGACCTTACAAAGTAAACTTTAGGACTCCAACTCCTACATTGAGGACTACCTATGGCTTTGCGATACCATTAAACTGCTTCTCAACAACTGTGATGCTTCAAATCAATTCGCATGTGATAAGAATGTAAACTTACTAAATCTAGCAACTATACAAAGTTTTCAGTGAAATTCTATGACGATAAACACATATACCCCCGCTGCTCCAGAGCTCCACCCACTCTCAACCTAGAAATGAAAGTTAGACATTACAATTCACTTAGAGAAAACTTGTCAAAGGAGAAAAAAAAAGGTTTGCATGTTAATCATTAATAGGCTGCATAGTATTTGGTTTAGCCTCCAAAAGTGTCTCCAGTGTGGCTAAAAGAGGCAGGCAGTTTGGGAAAGAGAAGAGAAGTTCTGTAACAGATCTCATCCTCAGACAGCTAACTAACGCACAGCGGCACTGACATCCTCCACTAGTGATCAGTGCTGCACAGGCAGACCTCCTGCCAAAAGCAGGCCTCTTCATGGGTAGATAAGGCAGACAGGCTTCCCACTCCTGTCTCAGGTACTTTTTTAAAAAAACAAAGCTTTAGAAAAGTGACAAATTGGTCTACAAACTGCAGACTAAGTCCCTTTCGGTTTAATAGTACAATGTAAAGATCTCGCCTAAGTACATACCAGAGCATATATTTGTTATGAACAGTATTATGGAAGTCTATGACTTTCAATTGACTATCCTAAAAACCTATTTTCACTGCAAAAATGTGTAAAACTAATCATATGCAACAGGAAATCTTTTGTAATCAAGGTATTTTCAAACAAATTGTTACTCCCTGTGTAAATCTTAACTTTCAAACAAAAGATGTGAATAAACAGCGGCTCTAACTAGTTTGTTTCAAGTACTTAAATTCCTCAGGGTTTTTTTCCCTCCTACTAAAAATATTTGTATCACAAAGTACTCATAAACACAGCTAATGCCGACTAAGAGTTGTTTTTCTAAAACCTCCTGTTTTTGCAATAACCGCCCTATTTCTGTGGTTCTTCTGCAAGTCTAAAAGCCTAACTAAACTTAATACTACAACACTGAAACGGTCATAATTCATTAATATCGTAATATAGATCAAGTGTCTTCCTTAACTTAGGTGCATAAAACAAGTGTTAAGCGTAAAAAGCATAGTTGCCGTCCAACGGATCCATGCTTAAATGTGCCTGATGCCAAAAGTTATTTCCCACCCTAAAATCCAATCCTCTTCAATAAACAAAAGTTTTAGTAATTAAACACTACTTATTCAAGAATAAAAAATGTATACAATGGAGAATGTGAAAGCCTCACTTTCATATACAGTACTCTACATGACAGTACACTTCTTAACTATTCCAAGACTCCTTGATTACCAACTACGTCCTTTCAAATCTGACTTTGGGGACAGATGGAGCTGTACTGTCTATATTTTATTTATTATCTCTGCAATATCCAGATATGATTCAGAATGGAACACAGAATGGAAAAGCCATATGAGAAGGATGCACCAAATGGTGGCGGAGTGGAGGGCAGTTCTCTTTTAAATTAATGTCCATGCATCCTCCACAGGAGAAAAATGTTCAAAGGGGTGGTGGTGAAAATGAATCTACAACTTATAATTCTTTGATCCTTGAAACATATATAGTAATCTTGAAAGTATAATTTTTACAGGGGCCACATACTTATTTCTAAGAAAAAAAATCTTCAATTTCTGTTTAAATTTCTGGGCCAAGTGTTGAAAGTAAAATGGAATTTTAGTCTAATAAGCAATAAAAGCTCTGATACGGGTTGTAGTGCTTTATCTTTTTTTTTTTTAAGAAAGGATATATCTCTCACTCGCATATTAGGTTGATGACTTTAAGTCAAAAGAAAGTGGTCCCTGTTCCGTGCCTGCCAATTCTTTTTTTTTTTTTTTTTTTTTTTTTTTGAGACAGAGTCTCACTGTGTCACTCACGATGGAGTGCAGTAGCACGATCTCGGCTCACTGCAACCTCCACCTCCCGGGTTCAAGCGATTCTCCTGCCTCAGCCTCCTGAGTAGCTGGGATTACAGGCGTGTGCCACCACGCCCAGCTAATTTTTGTATTTTTAGTAGAGATAGGGTTTCACCATGTTAGTAAGGCTGGTCTCGAATTCCTGACCTCGTGATCCGCCCGCCTCGGCCTCCCAAAGTGCTGGGATTACAAGCGTGAGCCACTGCGCCCCGTCTTGCCTGCCAATTCTTAAGTCCCCTGATATTTCTGCTTCCTCTTACTAATTAACTGAACCTCATCAGGAAAATATTGATGGTTCGAACACTCAGGAGACACAACCTCAGAACTCAAAATACCTCGCGGTCTACCAAAAGAGACCTATTCGATTCAAGACTGGAGGAGAGGAGCAGGAAAAAGGAGGGTACATGGCAGGAAAAGCTGCTGGTCAGAGCAGCTGCCCCCAGCTTTTACACACTTACTGGTTTGCTAGGGTAAACGTTAGATAGATGCGTTTTTAGTTTCCCCACGGTCCAGTTCAAGAAGCAGCTAATTGTCTGGTCACTGTATTTCTGATTCGGTGCTTTAATGATGAGGGTCACAGGAATCTCCATCCCACTTTGGTCCATGGTGCCCCCAAAGTCAGAGTCAAGAGGAGCAGCAGTTAAGCCCAAAAGAGCCGAGGTGGTCACCGCCGGCGCGACTGGGATGCGGACAGAAGTGAGTTCTTAGTATTCCATGTCCAAGTCAGTTACAAGTGCACTGGGCGATACGAAGGCCATTGCCGGTACCAAGGAGGGACTGAGGTGGTGGCAACGGCGACGGTGGGGTCTGGGTGCCAGGCCGTGGAGGCAGCTCTCCCCGCCAGGTTCGGGCTTCGGACTGTGGAGGCAGTCGCGAGGAGAGAGGAAGCTATAAGAAGGAAGAGTGGGAGGGATGAGGGCACAACGGCCGGCCCGGGGTCACTGCCCCGCCCCACCGCGACCCCCAAGCTGAAACGCAACAAGGCCCCTACGCCACGGCACCGCGCCGAGGAAGCGGCTGGGCCGCTCAGGGCGGTCAGCGGGCACTGGGGTACCTGAGAGAAGGCCGCGGGCCCCGCCACCGCCGCCCTCCGCGCCCAGGCAGGGCCGCCAGCCACACCGTCCGGCGGGGCGTTCTCCGTGGCAGCCGCTCCCTTCCTGCTGCGCGGCGGCGGGCACGGCCCAGCCCCGGGTCTCGCGAGGAGGCGCGGGTGGCAGGGAGAGAAGCTGACCGAAGGGCGCGGCCCGGCTCTCCGCCTGACCCCTCAGTCTGGACAGTGCAGGGTGGCGAAAGGAAGGGCTGGGCCGGGGGCAGCCCAGGCGACTGTCCGTGGCAGGAGGGCGGGGACGAGAGCCGTTGCGCCGGCCGCGGGCGCGCCGGTTTTGTTATTGTGAGGATTGTCTGCGGCCCCTTTAAGCCGGAACAGGCAGGGCGGAAGTGCGTCACCGGCGGCACGCCCCTGCACATGGCCCTCCTCCGTCCCCGCCAGCTCTGCCAACCCTGCCGCCGCCGCCTGCCTGCTGTTCTCGGGCTGCTCGGGACTCTAGCCGCCAGGCTTCGCGTCGTCCAGCGGCAGATCCGGCTCCTGGGAGCCTCTCCCTCCTGGCCGTTTGCTCGGCCTTGGCCCCAGCTGCCCTGAGGCCTAGCCACCAGCTCCGCTGGCGCTAGCCTACCCTGTCTTGACCGCACCCTTTAGATTTAGGAAGTCTTTCTCCATCCCAAGAGTCATCTCTGCAAAAGTTGGTGTCCTTCCTGGTGCTGAACCACACTTCTGCTCAAAATGTGTTGAGCGTCGTCTGTCTGCAAAGCACGGTGCCAGGGGCTTTGGTAGAGAAGCCATGGGGTACATGTGCAAAGAGTACAGGCTTTTGGTTAAACCAGAAGTCCTCCTCTACTTTCTGGGGGACCCTGGCCAATCCTTCCTGGGCCTCCATTGACTTCTCTAATGGGGACGGTAATGCCTACCTGACGACAAGCTGATGAGTAAATGAGCTATGAGTGCAAAGTGTGGTGCAGTCCTGGCGTGTGCCAGCCTCTCAAGTGTCAGTTTCTGTCTCATTCCTCTTAATCTTCACTAAAATGGACAAGTATTCATTGAGCACCTAATGCGTGTTCAGTATGGTGGGAGATGAGGGATGACAGTATTATTTTTCTATTTTATAGGTTAGACATAGGAACGAAAGGTTGAGTCTATTGCCCATAGCCGACGTTTTCTTCATTTTCTGCTGTGGTTTAGAAGTCAGTATAGTAAGTTAAGGGTTGTTAGATGTGCATTTTCACAGCTCCCAATTTCCACTTAGGAGTAGATAATATAGGAGACTTTGCAAGCTGGTCTCTTTCCCTCTTAGCTTCAGAAGGGCTTAGAGGTAGCCACCACTGAATTAGTTGAGAGACAAGGTACCCCTCCCGAGGAAATCTCAACTGCACAACCCCTACTATGCCCCAGTTCAGCAGGAAGCAGTTAGAGTGGTGGTCAGACCTCCCCAATAGCACTTGGGTTTTCCTGTTGAGAGGGGGGACTGAGAGACAGGACTAGTTGGATTTCCTAGCCCAACTAAGAATCCCTAAGCCTAGCTGGGAAGGTGAGCGCATCCACCTTTAAACACGGGGCTTGCAATTTAGCTCACACCCGACCAATCAGGTAGTAAAGAGCGCTCACTAGAATGCTAATTAGGCAAAAACAGAAGGTAAAGAAGTAGCCAATCATCTATCGCCTGAGAGCACAACAGGAGGGACAATTATCAGGATATAAACCTAGGCATTCGAGCCAGCAATGGCTACCCTCTTTGGGTTCCCTCCCTTTGTATGGGAGCTCTGTTTTCACTCTTATTAAATCTTGCAACTGCACACTCTTCTGGTCCGTGTGTGTCACAGCTCAAGCTGAGCTTTCGCTCACTGTCCACCACTGCTGTTTGCCACTGTCACAGACCCGCAGCTGACTTCCATCCCTCTGGATCCAGCCAATCATCTATCGCCTGAGAGCACAACAGGAGGGACAATTATCAGGATATAAACCTAGGCATTCAAGCCAGCAATGGCTACCCTCTTTGGGTTCCCTCCCTTTGTATGGGAGCTCTGTTTTCACTCTTATTAAATCTTGCAACTGCACACTCTTCTGGTCCGTGTGTGTCACAGCTCAAGCTGAGCTTTCGCTCACTGTCCACCACTGCTGTTTGCCACTGTCACAGACCCGCAGCTGACTTCCATCCCTCTGGATCCAGCGAGGTGCCCATTGCTGCTCCTGATCGGGCTAAAGGCTTGCCATTGTTCCTGCAGGGCTAAGTGCCCAGGTTCGTCCTAGTCACTGGGTTCCACGATTCTCTTCCGTGACCCACAGCTTCTAATAAAGCTATAACACTCACCACATGGCCCAAGATTCCATTCCTTGGAATCTGTGAGGCCAAGAATTCCAGGTCAGAGAACACGAGACTTGCCACCATCTTGGAAGTGGCCCGTCGCCATCTTGGAAGTAGCCTGCCACCATCTTGGGAACTCGGGGAGCAAGGACACCCGGTAACATAGTGACCAGGGGGAAATTCTTCCTCTCAACAGCTAATGCAGCATGATCTCTTACACTGTACCCTCCCTCACCTTGTTCTTCATGGTAGAACACATACCATACCTTAGCTGTACTCTATAAACTGCACATCTAAAGTAAAGAGTGAAGTCTCCTTTGTTTCCAGTCATGGAGCAACAACTTGCTATGATACTGGCCTTCTGTAGCTGACTCTTCTTTGTCTACCCAGGCACTCTAATGGAACTTTAATTCTAGCTAAAGTTATTTTCTCAGACTCCTTTGAAGCAAGGGGCAGCCATTTGACACACTTCTAGCCAATGAGTTTAAGGTTGAACTTACTGCTGAGGCTTCTAGGAAAGCATTTAGATGGAAGGGCTCTGTCAATCAGAGCTCATCTTTGCCCTACACCTGTCTTCCAGGAGGAACGTAAAGAGCTACAGCACTCATAGTTCACTCATGAAACAACAAACAGGAGAACAATGGCCTGCATTCCAAGGATGGCAGAGCAGAAAACTGTAAAGAGGCTGGGCATTTGATGGCATTGTTGTGCCACCAGACAAGGCCTAGGCTATCTTCCCGAAGACTTCTTGTTTTGGGTCAAATTCCTGTTTAAGCCAGAAAGTTTTCACAACCTTCACCACCCAGTTCTGCAGCTGTTTTCTCATGCTCGTGACTCAGACTTCCAGGAATCCTTTAGAAGTGATGTGGTGATCTCGTTTGGCACTATGCAATGTACATTATTAATGAAGGTACCCTAATAATTATAAATATTAAGACAATCTGCATTTCACAGTGATTTAAACACTCTTTAACACTCTTTAAAACAGTCCATCAAAGGTTCGCTAACACAGAGAAAAACATTTAAAATTGTAATAAAGGCTGGGTGCAGTCAGTGGCTTGCCTCTAATCCCAGCACTTCAGGAGGCCGAGGCAGGCAGATTGCTTGAGCTCAGGACTTCAAGACCAGCCTGGGCAACATGGAGAAACCCTGTCTCTACAAAGAATTCAAAAATAAGCCGGGCGTGGTGGTGAATGCCCGTGTTCCCAGCTACTCTGAAGGCTGAGATGGGAGGATTGCTTGAACCCAGAAGGCAGAGGTTGCAGTGAGCTGAGACCGCACCATGCACTCCAGCCTGGGTAATAGAGTGAGACTGTCTCAAAAAAGAATAAAAAGTAAAAATAAAATTGTAATGAACATTCAAGAAATTGAAATATATGGGTACAAAGATGATATAGTATCAGAAAAAACTTTTTTTTTAACTTTACTGCCACTTGAATTAAGTACCTAAAAATGCTTTTGATGCTGTTGAGCTTGGCTATGATAACAACAGTATGTAAATATCCCACTTTTGTTAAAATATGTTTAAACAGGTATGTGTACAGAGCAGTGTATGAAAGGGTGGTACCCATAATATTGATAGTGTTTGACGTGGAATTTGGCCTAGGAAAAATAATTACCAATGAGGAGATACAAGATAGCGGCAGTTAGGGAGAGGCTGTCCATGGAGCTGCCTATTTAAATCACTGTCCATGTTAACAGATAAGAACTGGAAATTTCAAAGAACAATTGCCCAGCTCAGTTACCGTCTGTTAATACAGATAGCCCTGGCTGGGTGCGATGGCTCACACCTGTAATCCCAACACTTTTGGAGGCTGAGGCAAGTGGATCACCTGAGGATTCGAGGAATCCTCAGACCAGCCTGGCCAACATGGTGAAACCCCGTCTCTACTAAAAATACAAAAAATTAGCTAGGTGTGGTGGTGCATGCCTGTAATCTCAGGCGCTAGGGAGGCTAAGGCAGGAGAATTGCTTGAACCTGGGCAGCAGAGGTTGCAGTGAGCTGAGACTGTACCACTGCACTCCAGCCTGGTCGACAGAGCGAGACTCAGTCTCAAAAAAAAAAAAAAGCCCATGATGAGAACTCTCAAGAGTACCATGGTAATATAATATGGTAATAGATAATAGAAGAGTCATGATCATTAATAATAAATATAATACTTCTACTTCAACCGAGGAATGGAAAACTAAACATCATATGTTCTCATATGTCTCAAAGCTATGAGGATGCAAAGGCATAAGAATGACACAATGGACTTTGGGGACTTGCAGGGAAAGGGTGAGAAGGGTGTAAGGGATAAAACACTACAAATTGGGTTCAGTGTATACTGCTCGGGTGATAGGTGCACCAAAATCTTACAAATCACCAAAGAACTTATGTAACTAAATACCACCTGTTTCCCAAAAAATTATGGAAATTAAAAATTAAAAAATAAGTGTAATACTTCTCTGCTTCAGCAATATTAACTATTCAGTACACATAAGTGAGTTTAGCAATTCAGTGATTTCTGACTGTTGGGTAGCTCTCTTTGTTAACAAATAAAATATAAATTTCAAGAAACTGATTTGTAAATAATAATAATGGATTTCTGTGAATTAATGGGATGTTTGTTTACTTCCACTTCTTTGAGGTGTAAAAGAGAACAGCTAGAAAACACATATTGTGGCTGGGGCGGTGGCTTACACCTGTAATCCCAGCATTTTGGGAGGCCGAGGCGAGCAGATCACTTGAGGTCTGGAGTTCGAGACCAGCCTGGCCAACATGATGAAACCCCATCTCTACTAATAATACACAAATTAGCTGGGCATGGTGGCACGCACCTGTAGTCTCAGCTATTCAGGAGGCTGAGGCAGGAGAATTGCTTGAACCCAGGAGGCAGAGGTTGCAGTGAGCCAAGATCACACCACTGTACTCCAGCTTGAGTGACAGAGTGAGACCTCCATCTTGGGGAAAAAAAAATTGATTCATTCAGTGAGATTACAGTTTCCTTTAAAAATTCAAAGTAAGTGTTTGTCACTGAGCTTTTTCTACTGAAATTTGGAGTACCTTCCAGGAAGCTAAAATACTTTTATGATGTTGAATAGTATAGTTTTAAGTTTGTTAGCTCTCTTGGAAGGAAAGACTTCAAGTGATGATCTTGCGGTTTGAAGTTCCAGAGATGATGTTGGCCATCTGGCTTCTGATTCCATTCATTTCCACTTTCACCATCCTCGTCATTTTTTAAAGAGATTGTGTCACAAAGCATCTAATCAAATCTTAATCAAGTTTATTGTTTTTAAAAAATGAAAACCTACATTGGAAGCCTAAGAAAATTAGCTCATTTCAACATTCCACTTTAAAAATCAAAAATGGTCCCAGATGTTTGATCACCAGTCATCTTGTAGGAAATGAAACAAAACCATTCATTAAATGCCAAATGGGTGTTTTGAATTATATGTCATCTAATGAATTCTTAGAAGAGTCTTGAGAGATAGTGAGGACACTGAAGCTCAGAAAGGTTAAGTATCCTGCCCAAAATCACACAGTAAGTTCCAGATAGACTTCTGTCTCCACTGTAATGCACACACTTTCCACTACACTGAACTTTATTCCTTAAAGATAATCATGGGTAACAAGGCACGTTCAGGAGGAAAAGGCTTTCAGGAACATCTTAGAGGTCATCTAGATCAGTCTTCTAGGTACTGCCAGAATGAATCAGTATTACCACATCTCTGAAGGGTGATTAGCCAATTGACATAGCTCTTTCCAGAGACAGGGAGCACCATAGTTTTTAATGCAGCATGACAGGTTGTTGAACAGCCATGGTGGTTATAAATGAATTGAAATTTGCATTCCTATAATTTGTCATTGGGCCTACAATGATCAATCCAAAATATGTTTCCTCTTATTCCACATGCCAGCCTTTCAAATAGACAGCTATAAAATGCTCTTTATATCTTTTACAGACTAAATAGCCTTAGATCCTTCAACAATTCTTTAGTTTCCAGATCTCCCAGAATAGTGACTCACCTTTGAACACACTGGTTTGTAAATTCCCCCATAAATTATGAACACAATAGGCACAGTAGTTCATACAGATTATTTCCCTGTAATAGGCTTCATAAAGACACATCTGTATTTCTATTAGTTTGTTAATAGAAATCTACCTAATCTGGTTTAGCAGTTGAGTTTCCTGCTTTTCAGGAAATCTATATCTAGTCAGTATTTACAGTGACCATTTGGCTAAGCGAGAAACCTCTTGTTTCTCTGATGATTCAATCTAGTGACTTATTTAGGATAACAATTGGAGAATATCATAGCTAAATACCATCTCACTGAGGCTCTTTTTAGTGACCAGAGAAGTAGTAAGGGAAAGAGGGCAAATCACTTACATTGTTCACCCTTTGAGAATTTTTACCTAAGTGTATGTGTTAGTTGTCTATTGCTGTAAAACAAATTGCCTCCAAAACTGTGGGTCAGAAATTTAGGAGCAGCTTAACTGGGAGTTCTGGTTTGAGGCTCTCATGGCATTGCAGTCAAGATTTCAGGTGGCATTCAGTCATCTGAAGACTTGATTGGGACTGGAAGATCTACTTTCCAGATGTCTCACTCATAAGGCTGGCATGCTGGTGCTGGTTATTAGTGTGAAGTCTCAGTTCCTCCCCATGTGGGCCTCTCTATAGAACTGCCTGAGTATCCTCAAAACATGGCAGCTGGATTCCCCTAGAATGAGAGATCCAAAAGACCAGTGCAAAAGCTGCAATGCCTTTTATGACTTAATCTTGGAAATTACGTAAATACTGTCACCTGCATTGTGTTCTTTAGTCACATAGACCAGCCCTGAGTCAGTTTGGGAAGAGAGTAAATATGGGCATGAATACCTGGAGATAAGGACTATTAGTCTCATATTGGAGGCCAGCTTACCAAATGTATTTTACCAAAGCATGGCAAGTCTAATAGATACCTTTTTCCTTCTATATACTACTATCCAATTCCAAATCCCAATACCAGTGTTGCGATTGTTTCACAGCTGCCTGCCCTTCCACTGGCATTCAGCCTCTGTCTTTCTAAAGGCCTTTCACCTCCAAATTTAGAACTATCTTAACACTATTCCATATTTCTCAAATGTTTGTCATTATTGCTAAAAAGCAAATATAGTTTAACAGTTTGGAAAAACATTTCCTACTACATTCAAATAAAGTTAAGAAAATATCACTAAATTGAAACAAACCTGGAGAAGAGTCATTGGCCTACCCCAGGGGTTCTTAATCTGGGTTCAGAGATAGATGGCCAACATGTGCATACTCCTGAATTGTCTATGGTACTGTGTGCATGTGTACACATGGCATTTATCTAAAGGAGAGCCCATAGCTTTTATCAGCTTCTCAAAGAGGCCATTTGTAATGCCTTTCAGAACCCCAGTGAAACTCAGTCCTCACTGTGAGGTTTTTCCAGTTAAAGGAAATGGGTTACTAAGCCAATTACCAGATTATGCCCTCAAGGCTCCAAATATACCCATCATTGTCTGCTTTGTGATAATATAGATAAATCCTATAAAAAATTCCTTTCCAGCAGGCATGACATTAAGCTTTGTCAGTATAGAGCATTGGGGGAACACTAGAAAAAGAAATTTCTCTATCTGTACAGTGTAGTGTGCTCCTTTAGGCAGGTTGTTACAGTGCATGTGGCCTCTGTAGCACCCAGTTCCAGCAGTGCCCAGTGGCCAACAGTGTGTAGCACCTTCCACGACCAACTTCTCCAGGAACCCTCTCAGGTAACTTTGCAGGCAACTGCTATGAAGAGCTTTCCCCTGGCACCGGTCAAGTGGCTCTGCACTGGAGTACCACTAGTGCCACTGGTATAACACCCTCTATGAATGGCTTCCCCTCATGCCCCTTGGCCAGCTTTGCACCCTCAGCAAATTCTCTGACATTTAATGAGCCTGAGTCACTGAACTTCGTCAATGAGAGTCTCTCATCCCTAAGGGCAGTGGCTGCTCCCTATATCTGCTATTCCTATGTTCTTTAGAATTTGCTTTCCTTCTCACTAGCCATCTCCTCCTTATTACTCTATTCTCTGTTATAAGTGATAATTCTTTTTTTTTTTTTTTTTTTTTTTTGAGACGGAGTCTGTCTCTCTGTCACCCAGGCTGGAATGCAGTAGCACCATCTTGGCTCACTGCAGCCTCTGCCTTCCGAACTCCAGCAATTCTCCTGCCTCAGCCTCCGGGTAGCTAGGATTACAGGCACATGCCACCATGCCTGGCTAACTTTTGTATTTTTAATAGAGACATGGTTTCACCATGTTGGCCAGGCTGTCTCAAAACTCCTGACCTCAACTGATCCACCTGCCTCGGCATGCCAAAGTGCTGGGATTACAGGCATAAGCCACTACATCCAGCCTATAAGTGGTAATTCTTTATACTTAACCTTCCGTGTTCAAAACGTGGTGTGGTTTCTCTCTCTTGGTTGGACCCTGGTTGATACAGCATTGGTATCAGAGGTGGTCCCAGGAGATGGACAACGAAGATAAAATTTGAGAATTGGTTTGGTCATTCCCTTTGGCTGAGCTCTTCCTCAGAGGGAAATTAGATGCTAGAAATCCATGGCATGCAGGGGCATTACAATTGATCAGACTACTACCATCTGTGGTTGATTGTGATGACATGCCAACTGAAGCAAGTGACTGCCTCAGCAGTTGATGCATTTGACAATTAGGGCAATGAAGATGACAATAAGGACAGTGGTATGGGATAGATCTTTCTGAGTGCCCTTAAGCACTTGTAGGTAGAAAATGACAACTTTATGTCTTTCAACTCTCAGCTCAAGTCACAGACTATGACCAGAACTAAAAAGAACCTTTTAGTTCTTGCAGGCATAGGGGCGATACTATTGAAAATCAAGCACTAAATTTCATTTTAAGGGTTGCTCAATTACAGTAACAGTTAAATTCATGGTCACATCACTATGTATGTGTATATGTATATATAATATACATATACACGCACGTGTATGTGTATATATATTATAGGTCATTGACTGGAAAAGAATGGAGACCTGAAAATTGGAATGGGGCCATCTCCTTGGACCCAGATGATGCTGACAGTCTTGAAACTCCAAGTAACTCTAAGCTTTGCCTATTCGTGAAAGTAGCTTGCCCTCTGGAGACTAACCTTTCTTTGCCTGAAAACTCTGTGATAACCTCACTTGGGGCAGAATCCTTAAAAAGGATGTTCCTTCTCAAGACCTATCATAACCACTCGCTATCACCACTAGACCTATAACTACAGTTACATCTCAGCATGCCCCACAGGGACAGGTACACACTATGACCCAGGAAGAACTAGCTGACACTCCAAAAGAATTGTAAGACTTTGCTAACACATATTGGCAGAAATCCGGGGAATATATCCTAAGGGTGTTAGACCAAGGAGGATAAAATATAGAGCCAGCTTCCTATGCTTGTACTTGCTAGAGATTCCAGATTTCATGTGTTAGCTCATGCAGCTGAAGGTGGCTCTTACAATTTATTGGTGTATTGACTGAAACTTGGACTCAAAGACAGCCTACATTTAATACAGCTGAGATGCCAGAGCTTTCCTGGCATCATGTGGAGAAAGCAATCCAAGGACTTAGGGAGATAAGAATGTTAAACTGTATCATGTACCCTTCCCCTTCCACGGTTCCATGAGAAGGCCCATAAGACACTCTCTTCACTAAG
This sequence comes from Symphalangus syndactylus, assembly GCF_028878055.3. NCBI lineage: Eukaryota > Metazoa > Chordata > Mammalia > Primates > Hylobatidae > Symphalangus > Symphalangus syndactylus. Next base: position 94,722,582 of record NC_072431.2, on the reverse strand, counting down.
GCATTGAGAGGTACATTAGTAAAGGGGAGCACCTGCATTTTTGTAAAGCTCTGTGGTTGCTCTTTGTAGACCAGGTGGGAGTATAGGGATGCCGCCATTTAGATGAACCTCCTAGTTGTGCCACTTGAGAGACAGCACTATGGAAAGCTGGAGATATGTTTTACAGGATGAAGTATATTCTTTGAATTCAAGACCATTGTATGCAGAGAGGCATGCAGATTCAAGCTCAACTGCAAAAATATTTAATGTCCATTATTTACATTAATATTTGTCTCAGTCACTATTATAGAGGACACGAAGGATAGTGAGATATACTTGCCTTCAAAGAGTTTGCAATCTAGTAGGAGAAAATAAGACACATATGCAAGTGACTATAAAACAAAATAGAGTAAAGGAGGTATCCCAGGCCCTTGTGTACACCAACCACCTTATGTCTCAGCCAAAAGTGGAAGAGGGAAGTGAGGAAAGGGTGTGATCTGCTATATCAAAGTTAGCTGGGGCCATTTGCAAAATGGAAACAGTGCTTTGACAGGGTTCTTCTTTTCCTTAGTCTTTTCCAACTTTTCCTCATATTTTCCCAGAGTATACCTTCCTTAAAACCTCATCTACTTTTTTTTTTTTTTGAGATGGAGTCTTGCACTGTTGCCCAGGCTGGAGTGCCGTGGCGCTATCTCGGCTCACTGCAACCTCCGCCTCCCAGGTTCAAGTGATTCTCTTTGCCTCAGCCTCCCAAGTAGCTTGGATTACAGGTGCCTGCCACCACACCCGGCTAATTTTTTTTGGATTTTTAGTAGAGCCAGGGTTTCACTATGTTGGTCAGGCTGGTCTCGAACTCCTGACCTCATGATCCGCCTGCCTCGGCCTCCCAAAGTGCTGGGATTACAGGCGTGAGCCACTGCACCTGGCCAAAACCTCATTTACTGCCCTTCCTCAGGCCCAGCTGAGACTCCTTCAGTTTGGCAACTGGGAAAAGAGACCCAGCTGTGCCCCAGGAAATAAGATGAACCCCAAATGACCAGGCATACATATCTACCTTCCCCATATCAATGTCTGTGTCCCCACTGCCATTATTAACAACAACCTCATTCTTTTTCATCACACTCCCACTGTCTCCTCCCATGTCACTTCCAGTATCTACCAAAACTTCTTTATGTTGATAGTGCCTTCCTAATTAATTTTGTTAAAGTTCTGAGGCCAGATCTAGGATCAGCAGAATAACTGGTTAGTTTGATTGACAAGGGTAAGGAATGGGGAATGACAGCTAAGTCAAGTACTTCAAACACTACATGCTAGAAACCCATTTTCTTTATTCATTGTAAGGATTTAGCACTCCAGAGTTACAAACTTTTGTACTTCCTGTCTTATCTTGAAAATTTTCCAAAAACATGCATAACACATTTTAAACAGTTATGTAATTGGTCAAGAGAAAAGGTCAAAGTTCTTGAGAAAAATCTTGACTGAGTTCGCATTTTTTCTCCATCTTAGTTTTTTTGTGTATTTCCCTTCATGACTCCCTAGGGTTTGTAAAGTAGGTTGAATCTTTGAAAAAGCAAGCCATCTTTGATTAAGAAAACTTGTTAAATTTCAGGCTCTAGAGAGTAATGGGACAGCTTCCTGAGTATAATGTTTGTAACATTCATTTTTAAAGAATGCAGGAGTTTATCTCCCTGAAGAGATTTATGTTTTACAACTTTGATATTGTCCAGTACTAAAATGCTCAGTTCTGTTGCAAGAATGTGTAATTAGGATAAAACAACTTAACATTAGTGGAGTTCCTATTACAGATGTGGAGTGTGCTAGGTGTTTTATGATGATCTCTTTGAATCCCTTTAAGATAAGCCCTGAGCGTCTCCACTTTCAAACTTGTCCTATCCTGTCCTTAGACACTGTGAAATCTAATAATGCATTTACTAAATGGTAATGACTTTTTTTTTTTTTTTGAGACGGAGTCTTGCTCTCTTTCCCAGGTTGGAGTGCAGTGGCATGATCTCAGCTCACTGCAACCTCCACCTCCCGGGTTCAAGCGATTCTCCTGCCTCAGCCTCCCAAGTAGCTGGGACTACAGGCATGTGCTACCACACCCAGCTCATTTTTGTATTTTTTTAGAGATGGGGTTTTGCTATTTTGGCCAGGCTGGTCTCAAACCCCTGATCTCAGGTGATCTGCCTGCCTTGGCCTCCCAAAGTGCTGGGATTACAAGAGTGAGCCACCACCCCTGGCTAGTAATGACTTAAGTCTGTCTCCCTCACTAGACTATGTGCTCCCTGAGGCTAGATATTGTGCCTTAGCCATTTCAATATCATTGTTGTCTAGCACAATACTTTTTGCAGAGTAACAAAAAATATTACGGACTAAATTATAATACTTAGTTTACAGAGGGAAATGAGCTGTAGGGAAGTTACCTGCCTAAGTTCGACAGTTAGTAATTGATAGAGCTGTTGATACTAAAGCCCTTGACTCCTTTCTTTCTTTTCTTTTCTGTCTGTCTGTCTGTCTCTCTCTCTCTCTCTCTTTCTGACAAGGTCTCCCTCTGTCACCCAGGCTGGAGTGCAGTGGCGCGATCTCAGCTCATTGCAACTCCACCTCCCGGGTTCAAGCAATTCTTGTGTCTCAGCCTCCCAGGTAGCTAGGATCACAGCCATGCGCCACCACGCCTGGCTAATTTTTTTTGTATTTTTAGTAGAGATGGAGTTTCACCATTTGGCCAGGCTGGTCTCAAACTCCTGGCCTCAAGCAGTCCACCCGCCTTGGCCTCCCAAAGTGCTGGGATTACAGGCGTAAGCCACCGCGCCCGGCTGCCCTTGACTTTTATTCACAGTATTTCTATTTAACACCATCCTAGCTGCAGTTCTATAGGGTTTTGTATGACCATTTTACGTCCTCTATCTTGTGAGCAATAATAGTAGTATGTCTGGGAGAGTCTGAGCCACATTGAGGAGGAGATTTGGCAAAAAGAGTTAAGGAAAAAGCCGCAGAAGCATCACGGGTACAAAGTTTAGAAGCGATGGGGGGGACATCGGTCTTTACACATCTGTTAGGAATCTCATGCAGCTAAAAGCAGCATCCCTGATAAACCTGTTTGTTATCTACTCAGCAAAACGGAGAAAACCCATAGGAATTTCAGCATTGTACCTGTCTTATCTCTTGTACACATTCCTCTCTCATTTAATGATCGGCCATACCAGAGGCCATTTTCCGGCTAACTCCTTCTCCGCCAAACTCAGTATTTTAATGTATTAGTTGTTATTGCACATATGACTAGAATCTCCTATAATTATTATATGTTTGTAGCTTTTCTCTTGTGTCTATGAAAGTCATTCTTTGGTTAACATAACCATCTTTTATTCACTTTCACCCAAAATTACAGTTCATAGCATACTTCAGGAAGGGAAAATGTTGAGGCATCCTCTTTATAAACCACCTAAATTTCTAAGGATGCCAGGGAATCAATGGTGGCAAATAAGCTTAAAGAAAAGAAGTCTCAGCTTAACTTGAGACTCAATTTTGCTCAGGTTCATTTGAGAGATGACACTTTTTGATTCCCACCATTTATATATATGTTTCTTTTTTCCTTTCACTCTTTCTTTATTTTCGTTTTGTTTTGTTTTGTTTTGTTTCTTTTTTGAGATGGAGTCTCACTCTGTCACCCAGGCTGGAGTGCAGTGTCATGATCACAGCTCACTGCAGCCTCATCCTTCTGGGCTCAAGTGATCCTCCCACCTCAGCCTCCTGAGTAGCTGGGACTACAGGCACATGACCCCATGCCCGGCTATTTATTTATTTATTTATTTATTTATTGTAGAGATAGGATTTTGTCCTGTTTCCAAGGCTGGTCTTGAACTCCTGGGCTCAAGCCATCCACCCACCTCGGACCACAAAATGCTGGGATTACAGGCATGAGCCACCACAGCCAGCCTAGTTTCCAGTCTTTTCATATTTCCCTTAGAATCTCCATTTTGTATACATAATCTCATTTTTACTTATCATGAACAAAAACTATTTTTAGATTGCTGTTTCGTAGGCTTTTAAAAATTAGCTATGGGCCGGGTGCGGTGGCTTACGCCTGTAATCCCAGCACTTTGGGAGGCCGAGGCTGGCGGATCACCTGAGGTTGGGAGTTTGAGTCCAGCCTGACCAACATGGAGAAACCCCATCTCTACTAAAAATATAAAATTAGCCAGTTGTGGTGGCACACGCCTGTAATCCCAGCTACTCGAGAGGCTGAGGAAGGAGAATCACTTGAACCCAGGAGGCAGAGGTTGCAGTGAGCTGAGATAGGACCATTGCACTCCAGCCTGGGCAACAAGAGCAAAACTCCGTTTCAAAAAATAAATAAATAGCCGGGCGCGATGGCTCACGCCTGTAATCCCAGCACTTTGGGAGGCCGAGGTGGGCGGATCACGAGGTCAGGAGATCGAGACCATCCTGGCTAACACGGTGAAACCCCGTCTCTACTAAAAATACAAAAAATTAGCCGGGCGAGGTGGCAGGCGCCTGTAGTCCCAGCTACGCGGGAGGCTGAGGCAGGAGAATGGCGGAACCCCGGGGGGCGGAGCCTGCAGTGAGCCAAGATCGCGCCACTGCACTCCAGCCTGGGTGAAAGAGCGAGACTCCGTCTCAAAAAAAAAAAATAATAATAAATAAATAATAAATAAATAAAATAAAGTCAGCTATGTAGTGCTTGCAGGAATGTAAATGAATACATGTCTGGGGAATAATTTGATAGACATATCAAACTCCTAAAAGAGGACTGTAATCAAGAAGGGATGGAATGCATTCTGGGGGACCAATAATGTTCTGTTTCTTGACCTGGGTGGTAGATACATGGTTTTTCACTTTATAACTGTTAAAAAGTATATATGTAAGTTCTATGTACTTTTCTGTACGTTATGTTGTATTTCACAATTCAAGAATTATTTTAAAATGCACATATGGTTATTCACTTTATTCTTCCTACATTTAAAAAGAATGTAAATGATTATTTCAAAGCATTGATTATAATAGCAAATACAACAGCAAGGGTTTGGTTAAATAAAGCATAGCATATCCAGATGATGGAATACTATGCATCTTTTTTAAATGACATACAGATAAATAGATACTGAGATACAGGCTGTTCATAACACAAAGGGGAAAACAAATTGCACAAACTATGTTCAGTAAGATCTTTTACTTAAAAAATTATATAATCGGCCGGGCACAGTGGCTTACGCCTATAATCCCACCACTTTGGGAGGCTGAGGTGGGTAGATCACCTGAGGTCGGGAGTTCGAGACCAGCCTGACCAACATGGAGAAACCCCGTCTCTACTAAAAATACAAAATTAGCCGGGCGTGGTGGCGCATGCCTGTAATCCCAGCTACTCGGGAGGCTCAAGCAGGAGAATTACTTGAAGCCAGGAGGCAGAGTTTGCGGTGAGCCATGGTGACACCATTGCACTCCAGCCTGGGCAACAACAGCAAAACTCCATCTCAAAAAAAATTATATATATATATATATATTCCATGGATTAAGAAGAATTTCTAGAACTATATAAACCAAAGTATGGAGTGAAATTTTAGTGGGCATTTTATTTCTTTTTGTTTATATTTTCTACTTTTTCTAAGTGAACTCGTTTTACTATTTTGATTTAAAAAAAGCTATTTAAAAGAAATTTTAAGTTCATTTATTCGTTCATTCAGTAGCAAGTCTTGGCATTATTTCTCAGCTTGAACCTTTTAAAAAATAATAATAAAATATACATTTTACAAGAACAACCAGATTCTCTTCATAGCCCTTACATTTTGAAATAATGTATTTTATTTGTTGACAGTTTGGGTGAAGTCAGAGAGACATTTTCAAGTTTAAATTTCAAATTCCAAGTGTTAATTTCTATATAAAATCCTTTCCTAAATCAAAATTTGTACTTCAATAAAAGGGATCTACCTTTATGTTTTGAAAAACTATGATTTTTAAAAATGAATTAGGCAAGATTGAATATTTTTCTTTTATTGTATTTTTAAATGTTGCTTATTCACAAATCCTTCCATCCTTTGGATTAAGGCCTAATTTGTGAGTAATATTCAAGTCATTAATTTCACAATTACTATTACATTATTAAATTTCTATTTAGAGGTACTTAGTGTCATATTTTCAAAAGGAAATAGACACATCTAAAACAAGAAACGGAGGAAACGTAGCATGAAATGTACCATTGCGGCGGTTAACCACAGTAGCCACTGGGTGTCTCCACTGCTTCACACCAGTCACTATCTCTGATGGAAGTTTCCAATGAAAACAGGAGATGAAGAGCAAAGCTTTATTTACAGAATTCTTAATTAGGAACTGATGCAGCATTTACATGCCAGACATTTTATTTAGAAACAGTTCTGCTCATGTAGGCAATATTTTCTTGCATTCTTTGATAACTGGGCATTTGATTTGCCAAGGAGAGGAAGGGAAACATTTATTATTTTTCTTAACATCCTATCATTTCCTATTCCAATTTTTAAATCGGAAACAAAAATTCTTCATTTGTGACATCTTGGCTATTTTCATAGCTACCATTTTCAGAGTTCTATAATGAAATAACTCTACTAAAAGCAAGAAAATTTACCACTAGACAGGAATATGGTATGTTTTCCTTTTGGAAAAGTAGAAAACTACATTGCTGGTAGCTTTCTACCTCTGAGAAATGTCACTGTGCCCCAAAAGGGCTAGTGAATAGAAGAAAAAGACAGGAATCAGCCACAGAGTAGTAGAACTGGCCTCTGGGTAGGTGATCTTTAAAGTTAACTCTCCATCAGGCATGGTGGCTCACGCCTGTAATCTCAACATTTTGGGAGGCCGAGGTATGCAGATCACTTGAGCTCAGGAGTTCCAGACCAGCCTGGGCAACGTGTGAAACCCCATCTCTACTAAAAATACAAAAATTAGCTGGGTGCGGTGGTGCACACCTGTAGTCCCAGCTATTCAAGGGGCTGAGGTGGGAGAACTGCTTGAGCTCAGGAGGTTGAGGTTGCAGTGATTATGCCACTGCACACCAGCCTGAGCGACAAAGCTTGTCTCAAAAAAAAAAAAAAGAAAAACCATTCCTGGGATTGCAGATCTAAACCTTGGGACTGACTATAATTTAGAAACTTAACCTCAGTTTATGTTTGCAATTTGTTCATTTAGGGTACATTTTTTTCTTCATCTTGCCTTCTTTTAGTTTATTTTTCCACTCCAAACCTGCCGCTTTCTTCTGTGTTCTCAGTTCCTTCTGCCATCTACCATTCCCATTTTTATCTTTTCTTTGCTGCCCCTTTTCATTTGCTTGGTTGAGTAGATAAATTTTGAATGAAAGTCATTGTTTTTAAAAATTCCTACCTTAGCCCCAAATCATTCCATCAGAAGAAAGGAATTCTAGAAATTTAACATAAATGGTTCAAAGTTTAAGATGCTCCCTAAACACAAATACAATTGTATACTTCAGCTAGTATTCACTGTGATATAATAAATTGGCTATATAACTGATTTACTTATCTGCTTAAGGAAACTAATGAATGGTGGAATCAGAAGAACAAACTTCGAATTCAAACAGCAGCGAAATTATAGACAACATATTTTTGATTCTACAAACTACAAATAGAGTAACCAAATACAGAACTTGGTGTAGGTGACAGAACTTGAAGTCGGAAAGTAGAATTTAAATATCAAGTTCACATTATCAGGAAAAGACATAGTTATGAGTTAAAGAATACATTGTTTTAAATATTCAAATAAATGAGGGGGAAGAAGTAATATAAGATTATGGATCCCAGATTTGACATTAATTTCATATCATGCACTTAATTCACAGAGTTCTCTGCAGAAGGGGAAAGGATTAAGGAATCTCAGGTGATCAGGGAGAGAGTGGATCTCAGCTATCTTCTACCAAGTGAAGACAGTTCCACACAAAACCCTACATAGCCTTCTGCAATTTGCTATTTTTACCTAACATTTTATTTTTAAGATTAAATGCTACATTTATTTTTTTTAATATAGTAATGCTACATTTACCATAAGTCTTCGTTCACTTTAATTTACACCTGAAGCTCAGTTTTCCCTGCTTTTGCTTATTCACTGCACAGTCTGGCCACATAAAAATTTACATCTACTGGAGAAAATGAAGGATTGCAGACAATTTCTTGAAATGCAGCTATAATTTTAATCTCATCTGTTTAACATGAAGAAACAGATTAAGAAAAAAGGCATATTTTCAGAATTTATTATATAGTTTTGAAAGATAAAGACATATGTATGTTTATGTTCATTGCAGCACTATTCACAATAGCAAAGACATGGAATCAATCTAAATGTCCATCAATGGTAGACTGGATAAATAAAATATGGTACATATATACTATGGAATCCCATGCAGCCATAAAAAAGAATGAGATCATATCTTTTGCAGGGACATGGATGGAGCTGGAGGCCATTATCTTAAGTAAACTAACACAGAACAAAATGCCAAATACACAATGTTCCCACTTATAAGTGGGAGCTGAACAACAAGAACACATGGATACTAGAAGGGGAACAACAGACACTGGGGCCTGCTTGAGGGGGAAGTGGGGAGGAGGGAGGGAATCACAAAAGAATACCAATCAGGTACTATGTTTATTACCCAAGTGACAAAATTATTTGTACAAAAAACTCCTGTGACACACAGTCTACCTATATAACAAACTTGCACATGTATCCCTGAACCTAAAATACAAAAAACAAAAAGCAAAATAAAAATAATCTAAGCTATTCAAGTAATGACCCAAAAGTTCTTCTATATGTTATGAAGACCAGTAAATGCATTATTAACCAGCTAGGCTGAGATAAGTGTGAGAGAAAGAGAGGTTTGATGCTAGGATTTAATGGTCCTGTAGTCTAGTCCTGACTCTGCTGTCACAGTTTATTTAACTTCTTTGGGCTCTCAATTTTCTCATCTATAACATTAATCAGTTGGCCAGGCTCAGTGGCTGAAGTCTGTAATACCAGCACTTTGGGAGGCCGAGGGGGGTGCGGATCACCTGAGGTTAGGAGATCAAGACCAGCCTGGCCAACATGGTAAAACTCCATCTCAACCAAAAATACAAAAATTAGCCGGGCATGGTGGCACGCACCTGTAATCCCAGCTACTCAGGAGGCTGAGGCAGGAGAATCGCTTGAACGTGGGAAGCGGAAGTTGCAGTGAGCCAGGATCATGCCACTGCACTCCAGCCTGGGCAACAGAGTGAGACTCTGTCTCAATAAATAAATAAAATAAAAAAATAAAATAAAATAAAACGAATCAGTTGGACCAGATGTCCTTGGTGCTAATTTTCAATGATCTGTGACATCATAAAATAAAAACTATAAAGACTCAAAATTTATTCTAGTTCACATGCTTTCATTTTCTGTATGAAATAAATTTCATTATGATATGTTGGTGAAGAAAGTACATGGTGTATGAGTACCCATTTCTCAGGACATAGAGTATATTTAACTATTTAGCTTATTATATAGCCATGTAATTTTGCCTACATTGCACATTTTGTTCACATTTATACTTTATTTACTTCTGAGTCCTTGCTGATAGGCCCCTCTCCTGATTATGATATTGCTTTTGTGGTGAAATAGGATCCACTTCCATGATCTGTGCCATGGAGATTCAGGGGCACATTGTAGAGACTTCTCTATGTAGGTGAACGATAAGGACTACTGATGTAGGCATACTGTGTTAGAATCACCTGCAGATTATTTGGCAGTTTTTAAAATTATTCCTGGGTCCTTCTGTTATAAGGATAGGGCCCTTTACTAAAGCTGCAAGCTGCAGAATCCTCCTCAATCTTTTTATTTTTTAGCTTTTTTTTTTTAAGCTACTCCTGCTGGAATGGGAACCTCCTCAATCTTTTATCAGGAAAACAACAATAACAATCAAATTTTAGAGGTTTTTTGGATTCCTGATCACAGATACAAATAATTAGTGGTCTGGAAAGTAGTTAAATGTAATCAAAAATATAATGTTCCTTATAACATTGAGAGCTTTATAGTAACACAAAGGACGCCACACCCAACCCACCTCCCTCATCCTCCCACTGTTAGGAACGCTGGTCCGTAATTTCAAAAGAAACGGCCTAAAATTCTTTTTAAACCATCATTTATGTTGAAGCCAATTTAAAAGTGTGATCAGGGATATAGACAACACATGTGCTAGAGCTATAAAATAAATTTTAGTGATTGCCCAGGCATTTAATATCTTTTTTTAACCAATATTCCCTTTCTAAAAATATAAATTTATATGAATAATGGATTATTTGTAATGATTTGCCTTTGAATAACCCTTTTCCTCTTCTTTGTCATGGAGGGAGTAATCCTAATTTATTGCTGGAGGAGTTGTCCCATATTGTCTTATTCCAAAAGGAAGCAATCTACTTTTGTGAAAAACCATCCTAGCATGTAACATTTTAGCACACTGTTTCTCAAGATGTTTGCACTCACAGACACCAATTGTATCATGTTTTTGGGATATGATAAAATTATGTTTAAAATTCATGTTAAAGCTATAGGGTTGTTTTTTTTTCTGATCTACGTATCAGCCTTACCTCCATGGACTTCACTGATTATATTTAAGGAATTAGAAAACTTCCTTCCTTAATTTTATTCTCATTAATTTTTCTAGGACATTTATCTATTAAATAAAATGGGTTGTTAAAGTATGTTAAGTGTGTAGGGCATGTAACCAGTCAAATGTCAAGGTTCTGAGTAGGTTGGATTTCATGGTCAAGGATAATCTCTTAATATTCACAATTTCATTCTTACATATTCCCATCCCCCCTAAGTCTTTCATTTCACTTCTATTCATTCCTACTTACTCCTACTAATATTTCCATTTAGATTCTCTCATCTGACCTTTCCCATACCTCTTGCCTCACAGTAAGTTTTATTTTCCCCTCTTACACTAATCACATCTACTCTGATCTGTAGACATTTTTCACCTAAAGCCCAGCAAAGGAAACACTGTCAACCTGTCAAAAAAAAAGTGCTGCAATTGTGGAGGACAGATAAGTGGTAACAAAAGCATTCTAGTGAATCTGAGCCAGGCTGGGAACCTGCTGGGATGGCCTGACTCAGAGGTGGTAAGAGAAGGCAACAGGAGGCAGGAGTCAGCCCCATCACTGTCCGTTCCCAGAGCAGGAACGAGGGGGGTGCTCCCCACCCCAAGGCAGAAGGGGGAAAATTCTCTAAGGAAGAGTCCCAGCAAGATCAAGTATCAGTGCCATGTCCAAGGGGTTAGAGAAATAACCAAAGTCAGTGTGGTAGGGCCATGAGTTTACCTTGTGGTTTGGCTTTATGTGGGTATATGGAAGTGCCAGCAGGTGAGCTGAGAGCTGCCAAGAGAGGCAGAAAGCAGGTGTGTCAGAGATTTGGGGCCTTAATAGAAGTAAAATGTGATGGCAGAAGACACCACAGGAGTTGTTGAGGCATCGGTTAGGAAGTGAACAGCAGAACTGGCAGAGGCTGCTGGGCCTGTTGGGGTACCAGGAGTGACAGAGAAGACTGGCAGCTGCAGAGCAGTACAGACCAGATTGGCCAGTACAACAGCAGAGGGCCATGTTGGGCTTTGACTCAGGAATCCTGGTGGAGGCAATGATGAGAGAGAAGAGATGAAACACAGTAGGTAAGCCAAGGTAGTTGTCAGGATAGAAGGAGACAGGCAGGCCAGATGGCTGTTAACCGTGTGGTGTGTCCCAACTTTCCAGCATCAATTTAATGGCCAAATTAAAATGTAAGTCAACTTAAGCCAAGGTCAATTTTAATCCTATGCTTTGCTGGTGATACAGAATCATTAACTGTATCAATAATGCCCACACTCAACTCATTCTGCAATAGGGGCAATTGTAATTTTGGTCTGGATATGTTTAACAACATGGAAAGGAAGAAGGCAAAACCATGGAGCTATTTTTTTTTTTTCTTTAGACGGAGTCTTGCTCTGTCACCCAGGCTGGAGTACAGTGGTGCGATCTCGGCTCACTGCAGCCTCCACCTCCTGGGTTCAAGCAATTCTTCTGCCTCAGCCTCCCGAGTAGCTGGGATTACAGGTGTGTGCCACCACGCCCTGCTAATTTTTGTATTTTTAGTAGAGACGGGTTTTACCATGTTGGCCAGACGGTCTTGATCTCCTGACCTCAGGTGATCCACCCGCCTCGGCCTCCCAAAGTGTTGGAATTACAGGCATGAGCCACTATGCCCAGCTGGAACTATTTTTTTAAACTGATGCACATTAATAAGATTTAGAAAATCTTGAGATTTAATGGACAGTGTTGAGATTCATATAACTTTATGAGAATTCTCTTTCCAGGAATTATTTATTTCAATTAGTCACATTTTTATCTTCTACTGAAGTGTAAACTTAATTTAGTGTAAATAACTACCATTTGAATACTAACATAATCTTTTTCTTTGTATAAAAAATACAAAAAGATTGTTTATGTGTGTGTACACATACGTGTCAAGACTAAAAATTAAGCACGGGGTAAAGTCTTTGGCAAAGGACAAATAGTCGGCAAGTTCACAGATTAGAATTTAGAATTCCATCATGAAGTTGACTAAATTGTTAGTTTAAAGAAGATTGTGAGTGTCAGCACATAAAAAGGTAATCCTGTCTCAATTGTAGCTACAGATTGCAAGTCCTGTGTCAATTCAAATTTTTGCCAGCAGATACTAATGACTTCACTGAAAGCAGATGTTTAGAAATGAAAGTGTAAACACAACCCCAGTCGATTAATATGCTTATTGTATTTCCTTGTTGTGAGTCTAGTGAATATTTGATTATCTTTAAGTTGATCCATAGTATATTCAACAGTCTCATGAGAACATAATTTTTGTTGATGATTTGTCCAAAGTTTCTATCAATCCATCCTAGCAGCAGAGCCAAGTGTTAGAGTTATTGCTGCCTGAGTTATAACAGCTGCCCTGGGAATCTTGTCTGAACAACAAGTTAACTGCTGTTCCCAGTTATATCTGGTCTTTCCCACCCCCAAACATACACAAAAGATTTTTGTCATTCTTGGCATTGGACAACAGAAGTGATAAGACATGCCAGCAGAACTCTAAAGGCAGAATGTCCTTCCACCTGTTTTATGCTGTAAGACAAACTTCCAAGTGCGAGGCAGTGTGGAGGGCTGTTTCCTTGAAGGGCAGCTGAATGCACCAGCGGGATCCTTGGCAGCAATGCCCAGGCACTGAAGCCGGGCATTCAGGAGAGCTAAATGGAGAAAAGAAACTTGAGCAAACTGCTTCCTGGAACACTGAGAACCTGAATGGGAAATTAAGAAGAACCAGATTCTTTCTATTCTTCCACCAGCCAAGGTCAGATTTCCAAACTCCTATTGATTCTAATCTTTCCCAAACAGTGCTGTGGCAATGTATGAAAGTAATAAAAATAATCCTTTTTCTGTTAAAAAAAAAATTGCTGTTACTTGCTGTTTTGTTATGCTTTTGCTCGAGAATTTTTCCCCATCTTAAAGCAGCAACTTCAGGATGGGGGAATCAAGCAAAACCATGGTGAACAGATTCATTTAAAGAGGACAAGTGACTTATTCTACATCTCAGGAGACAGTTCTTAAGGTGAGAGGTGTTGCCTATGCCAACTTGCTTATTGCCTCTTTTGATGTTATCTTAGCAAAAAGCTGGGGCTAACCGTCCCCAGTTTGGGAGACTTTGAGGCAGGGATAACTGCCACAGTAAAAGACCCATTAACAGTAAGGAGGATAAATGGATAGCAAAAAACCTAGGAGAATCCACAGGCTTTTGTTAATTTTATTCTGTCTCCCTGGTGTTTCTGGAACTCTAGTTTCAAACTCAGAATACCCAGAATCCCAACAGCTGAGGAAAGTAATAACCAGTGTCTGGGGGCGAGGGTGGGGAGGGAAGCGAGGGTAGAAAAAGGATGAGAAGGCCGGGCGCGGTGGCTCACGCTTGTAATCCCAGCACTTTGGGAGGCCGAGGCGGGCGGATCACGAGGTCAGGAGATCGAGACCACGGTGAAACCCCGTCTCTACTAAAAAAAATACAAAAAATTAGCCGGGCGCGGTGGCGGGCGCCTGTAGTCCCAGCTACTCGGAGGCTGAGGCAGGAGAATGGCGTGAACCCGGGAGGCGGAGCTTGCAGTGAGCCGAGATTGCGCCGCTGCACTCCAGCCCGGGCGACAGAGCGAGACTCTGTCTCAAAAAAAAAAAAAAAAAAAAGAAAAGAAAAAGGATGAGAATTCTTCTAGTTATTTTCAGTTTTTACTGAAACTGAAGCTTTCCTGAAACTTTAAGTTTTTAGGAAACTTAAAGATAATTGTTTGTTTACTTAAAATACAGCCTCAAGGATACTTTTAGTTTAAAAAAATTTCTTGACTCCTTGATTTCCTCTTGGGAAGATTATTATTTAACAAAAATATGTATTTATAAACAAAATCTTTCAGAACAGGATTCTGTGGAGGAGGAAATAGTCTTAAAAGGACTTTTCAGCAGTGATGAGATAAGAAACATTCCCTAAAGAAAATTGTTGGCTGGGCGCTGTGGCTCATGCCTGTAATCCCAGCACTCTGAGGCCGAGGTGGGCGGATCACCTGAGGTCAGGAGTTTGAGACCAGCTTGGCCAACATGGTGAAACCCTGTCTCTACTAAATACAAAAAAAAAAAAAATTAGCCGGGCATTATGGCGCATGCCTGTAATCCCAACTACTTGGGAGGCTGAGGCAGGGGAATCGCTTGAACCCGGGAGGTAGAGGTTGCAGTGAGCCAATATCACACCATTGCACTCCAGCCTGGGCAACAGGAGCAAAACTCCATCTCAAAAATAAATAAATTAATTAATTAATTTAATTTAATTGTTTAAGGGGTGTCATTTTCCAAATTGTTTTTATCAAAAATTTACAAACAGTGGCTAGTGTCCCATTGTACTGTGTATCTAATTCAGTAAAAGTACTGAAGATTCAAAAAGATTGTTAGAGTGGTTGTGGAAAATTCCAGAGTTGCTGTCACCAGCAGAGCCTTCCTTTACTGAGTGTCTCAGTGCTAGTATAACAAATCCCAGACACTGGCTTTATTGGCCAGTGGTGCAAGGAAATAGTAAAAATTCAATAAAAATATTGCTTGAACCAGGAAGCCTCCTCATAGAGTTGTGGACTCTTCAGAAAGGTTTTACAAAAGTAGGGGCAGAATGTGTATACCGTCTTTCAGGGATTTAAGAAATGTAGGCAACAATGTCTATTATTAGCCCTCCTCTCCTTCCATGAGCAAAACCAAAATTACTTGTTTTTAATTGGCACAAAAGCACATTCAATCATTACATTATCAGACATTGCTCATATACCTATCATATGCCAGGCTGTGTGCTAAGAGCTGGGGATCTGAAGATGAATAAAATGTACACTGCCACAATCAGGATTGGCAACAACTGACCTAGGTGGCTCACCTGCATTGCCTGGGTAACAAGCCAATTGGCACCTGAGGCCCCCAACCTTATCCCCACAGGAGGAGTTCGTCCAAACTGCTCATGAGACCAGTTTCTCCCTTCCATGGACCCCAGTGCCTTCAGGTGCTGAAAGCTGACTTTCCCAGGCAACTCAGAGAGCTGGTGTCTAACCCCACACTGATGTTACTCAAGAAGTCTGATTATCCTCCCACCCACTAGGTTGTTCTCACTCTTGCCCTATAAGAAGGAGAGCAGCAAGGGGACAAGGAATGCCCACCGATGGTGTGTCCAACAGATAACTTTGGCCCATCTCTTATCTTTATTTGTTAATTCTTGCTTTGTAATTTTCCCCCAGTGGAGCCCATGAGATTTCATGGAAATCATCACAAAATAAAAAACCTTTTTGCGTGACAGGTGATGAGCACAAAAGGATCCATCTTATACAGTGCTTGCCAGCTTCCATAATACTACTCACCATGATGTTGAAATCACCTGTTCCAGAACCAATCCTGTCCTTTGACAAGAAGGATTTAATTATAGTAGTGGTGGGGACTGGCTGGAGAGAGGAAAAACACTTCAAAGACTCTGCCACCATTCCTAGATGGAGAGTGCAAAGTTTGTACCATGGAAATGTTAGAGAGTTACTCTGTGGCAGTGCCTATTTCAAGCCTCCCTTAACTTCTGATTGTATAGATGTTTGTTTCATTTGTTCATCTGTTTGTTCACTTAGTCAGAGATGTTTTAAGCCTTAAGAGAGATAGTAGACTAGAAAATGCCTTGGAAAAGTACAAAGCTCAATCCAAGTAAACTGTTTTTTTTTTTGAGACGGAGTCTCGCTCTGACGCCCAGGCTGGAGTGCAGTGGCGCAATCTTGGCTCACTGCAAGCTCCGCCTCCCAGGTTCACGCCATTCTCCTGCCTCAGCCTCTCCGAGTAGCTGGGACTACAGGCACCTGCCACCACGCCCGGCTAATTTTTTGTATGTTTAGTAGAGACGGGGTTTCACCGTGATCTCGATCTCCTAACCTCGTGATCCGCCCACCTTGGCCTCCCAAAGTGCTGGGATTACAAGCGTGAGCCACCGCGCCCGGCCGTAAACTGTTTTTAAACTAGGAACTTATGAAGCCCAAAATATAAAATGTATATACATGGATATGCTCTGAAGTAAGGTGGAGGGGTAGAAATCGACATTGTGATATTGTACTATAGCTTTGCAAGATGTTACCATTGGGGGAAAATGCTTGAAGGATACACGGGATATCTCTGCCTTATTTCTTACAACTGCATGTGAATATACAGTTATCTCAAAATAAAAATTTAATTAACAATTAATTACTAGCATTAATTTCTTATCCTGTCATTTTCCTTCTCCTGAAATTGCAGAATAGCCAAGCAGAAACCTACCCATGACCACCATCTGAGATTCTTTGGTGCCCGTATTAGTGGACATAGGCAGGTGTATCAGGAGGCCTCCAGTCATGCATACTGGAAGATACGGACTCAACTGATTTAAGCAAAGGAAAATACAGTGTATTATATAATGAGACATCTTGAGTAGGGTACTTCTAGGGTCAGTTGATTCAGCAGCTTGATTCATAATCAAGGGCCCAAATTCTTTCCCACTTTCTACCCTGCCATTCTCAGCCTATCAGTTTCATCCTCCAGCTGGCTTAAAGGTAGTTGCAAGGTCGCTGCTATCATGCCATGCAAAATGCAAATGCAAAAAGTATGCAGATACAAAAAGTATCTCTTTTCATAAGTCTCATTTTAAGGGCAAGGAAACACCTGCAGGCCTTTCTGCCATTCTCTTGACCCACTTACTTAGTTGTGGAACAAGTCACAAACACCTGTTTAAGTGGATCACTTGGCCAGGAGGGAGAGATTGCCATTATCCTTAGATGGAGGAGAATGGGGGTGGGGGTTGTTATGCCTGAACATCATCAGTGCTCTGCCGGTGAGTAAGAGCAGAGATGGGGTGATTAATAGGCAACCCCTCACCAAGGAGCCATGGTAAAGCTTCAGGCCAGCTCAGAAGGTGATGAAGATGGAAAAGCTCCACAGCAACCAGTACAACCAGAAGGAACACACTTTTACAGCTTGCTTCTGATTCCACACCGCAAGGACAATGGGTCCAGCATGCCACACTGATCCAGGAACTTAGAACTAAGTAACAAGCAAGGGAGAGAGGTTGCTATAGCTGAAACCCAGAGAATGAACTTTCTCCCAGGAGGTTGCAAGGGCTGCCCTTGTAAAAGATCCTGTCGTGGGTTTAAAGGTTAGCAAATTTTCTGTTTTGTTTTGCTTTGACTGCATGAGGGTTGAGTTAAAGTGAAATAATGTTTAAGGGTTATTTTTTAAATAAGATATTTTATGTTTTTATTTTTGGTTTTTTTTTTTTTTTTTTTTTTTGGTCGGTAGAGACAGGGTCTCATTGTGTTGCCCAGGCTGGTTTTGAACACCTGGGCTCCCAATCCTCCTGCCTCAGCCTCCCAAAGTGCTAGCATCACAGGCATGTGCCACCACACCCAACCCCTTAAAAGTCTTTTTACAAATGAGAACATGAAC
The DNA here is from genome assembly GCF_028878055.3 of Symphalangus syndactylus. Classification (NCBI taxonomy): domain Eukaryota; kingdom Metazoa; phylum Chordata; class Mammalia; order Primates; family Hylobatidae; genus Symphalangus; species Symphalangus syndactylus. Next base: position 94,704,577 of record NC_072431.2, on the reverse strand, counting down.
AATTGCCTTTCAGATTATTTATTTCCTGGTCATCAAAGATTTCTTTCTTTATTTACACAAAGGGGACAGGGGTCAGTCTGTGTATTGGAAGATGTGCCCATATTTGGTCACATATTGGAGGAGTACAAAATTGTCCAAATAAGGGATATTTATTGCCTTCCTGGCTGCAGACTCAAGGAGGCAGGAACTTTGACATTTTCTCCAATGCCTATCTGTATCCACATTGCCTGTAACATAGTATATGCTCAATAAATATTGATTGAACTAATTAAAAAATTTCATTCTCTACCGTCAATCTATAAAAACCTGGAAGGGTATATTCTTGCTGGATGGGAGCCTGAAAAAGACAGGAAGGTAGCTAAAGATATCTCTCTCAGTCATTCTCTGTGTCCATCATATGCCCACATGTATAGTCCTAAATGCCACTGTCTCTCAGTCGGCTTCTATCAGGACCTAAGCCCTGTGGAGACAGCAGCTTGCAGAGTCTCATTCCCAGGGAAGCAAGAGGTGGGCCAGATGGAATCCCCCAGCTCAGGGAAGGTCTTCCCCATCCATGCATTTGAGGAAGGAGGAAGTGGGACGGTCATTCACCAGTCTAAATCTTACTGCTAAAATTAGACCGAGTGCTACATCTCCAAATCTGGAGGGCCAAGATATCTGTCACACAGGCAGGCCAAAAATTGTTCTTCCCAGGGTGTGGACAGTGGAAGCCATATAAACGCTTGCCAATTAGTTCATCTACATTTTAAAAAGGTGCAGAAAATTCTTGTTCCTTTCCCCTGGAGGAACTTTACAAATGACCTTGACAAAAACCCCTCAAAACCTATAGAACCAAATCTTATTATAACGCTCTTTTTATTCCCTTGCTTCTATTTCCTCCTTTCTCTTATTTTTCTATTTCTTTTCTCCCTTTCTTTTCCTTTCTCTTTCTTTACATTTCTCCCTCTTTCTTCCTGCTTGTCCAGCTTTTCTTCCTCTTCCCCCTTTAAGGTGATACTTTGGAACTGAAAGAATATTTTAATATTTATCTAAAGCAGTTGTTTCTTTGTCCATGGTTCCCTGACCCTTCACAGAAAATAATTCTTCCATCCTAAATTGACTTTTATGATAGTTATCCAAAGATTTAAGGATCCAAATATGTACAAGTCAAATACAATAAAAGGAAAAAAAACATTTAAAAACTAACATTTAAGCATTTTAGCCTCTACTATTTTAAAATTAGAGTTCAACTTGATGCCATTTATATTTGAACTCCTAAAATTACAACCATCATCTGCATTTTACAGGCTTCCTCTATCTATGCAGACATTTCCTGTTCTGTCTTCTCTTTCCCCAGAGACCCATTACAGCTTGCTTATCGTTGGGTAGAGGTTATATCCAGGGAAGAGGGGACCGAAGAGAAGTGGAGGAAAGGAGGAAGGCATGAGATGTTGGCCCTAACCTAGATTGGTATGTTTACTCTCATCCAACTGGGTTGACTTTAGAATGAAAATGTCTTCCCACTTAATTAATTTAAAATTAGTTATTCAAATATGTTTTTCAAAACTCAGTACAATTATGTATATCACACTCATGCAAAACATCACCAATTGTCAAACCCCAGATCCACAGATCTGAGGTCAGCAATTCCAGCTAACCCTTATATACTGCTTCCCATGTGCCAGGCACTGTGCAAAGCTCTTCATGTGTATTGACTCATTTCATCCTTCAACAGCCCTACACGGCAGGTATCTTAGTCAGCTTGGACTGCCATAACGAAACACCATGGACTAGGTGGCTTAAACAACAAACATTTATTTTCTTACATTTCCAGAGACTGCAAGTTCAAGACCAAGGTATAGCAGAGCTGGTGTCTGGTGAGGGCTCTCCTCGTAGGTGGCAGACAGCTGCCTTCTCATTGTGTGCTCACCTGGCCTTTCCTCTGTGTTCCTCAGAGTGAGTGAGCTCTCTGGTGTCTCTTCTTATGAAGATACTAATTTATGGGATCAGGGCTCCATCTTTAACACCTCATTCAACCTTAATTACTTTCTTAGAGCCACCATATCCATATCCAAATACAGCTACACTGGGGGTTAGGGGTTCAACATATGCATTTTGGGGGACACAAACATTCAGTCCACAATGGTAGGTAATATTGTTCTCTCCATTTTTCAGGTTAGGAAACTGAGGCCACACTGGTTGAGTAATTTGTCCAATGTCACAGAAATAATAAGTGGCAACACTGGGACTTGAACTCTACCATCCATACTCTTAACCACTATGCTGTGCTCTCTCTCATCATGAGTCATGACAATGATCATGTTAGATCATGTCAGATGATGTTAGATCATGACTCATGATCTAACATCTAGCAACCCATCAACATCATCAACATGTAACAAATTCAACCCTTTGAACCTATTATAGAATCATCAGAGCTTTGCCACACTTTTTAGAAAAAATTTCCCTACAAGAATACAATCTCTCACTATTATTATTATATTAGAGATAGATTTCTATATTATCAAATTTAGAGCAAATAACATATTTACTACCAACTAGCTCTTAAAATGATTATACATCTTGATTACTCTAGTAAACAAACTTCCTCTATTTCTCTCTACATTTAAACTATTAAAACTTAACAAGAAGAAAACAACTCATTTGAACAGTCGGCAAAAGATCTTAACAAGACACATCATCAGAGAAGATATGCAGATAGCAAATAAGCATATGAAAAGATGCTTCACATCATATGTCATCAGGAAAATGTCAATTAAAAGAACAATGAGATACCACTACACACACCTATAGGAATGGCCAAAATCCAGAATATGACAACCCCAGATGCTGCCAAGGGTGAGGAGCAATAGGAATTCTCATTCATTGCTGGTGGGAACGCAAAATGGTACAGCCACTTTGGAAGACAGGTTGGCAGTTACTTATAAAACTAAGTTTCTATATCATAACACAAGTAGATATAAATATAACCAGAGGTAGGGGTTTTTTAGAGGCTGTATTATTTTTTAAGAATTTAAAGCTTTAAACCCAAATTTCTACTCAGAAAGATGGAGCATTGTAATTTGATGAGATTACCCTTAGAATTCCTGCCAGTCAATGACTGCTTTTACACCAACTTATAGAGTGTGCTGTGTTCAAATACATACTGAGGGGAATCTGATGAACTGACTGGCAACAGTCTTCGAATTCTTAAAGAAGGTGAGGGGAGCAGTGCATCGGGTAAGAGCAAAGGTCCCGGTATCTGGATATCCAGATCTGAATCTTGATTCTGCTGTGTCCATGAGCGAGCTGCTCAACCTGTCCACACCTCAGTTTCTTCATTTGTAAAGTGAAGCTATGGTAGCTTCTACCTTATATGACGATTGACTGAGAGGCTCCATGTTGAGTGTAAATTAAATAGTGCCTGGATAAGTACTCACTAAAGAATCGTGTTTTTTTTTATTGTAAATTTCCAAAGAGAATTTATACTTTTTAAAAAGTATTTTTATTCCCCAAAGCCCCTGACAGGAAATGACACCATCATTGTTAAATGAGAAAATGATAAATGTTTTGAGAAGTCAATGTCCCACCCCAACTCATTCTCAGTATTACTATTTTCACCAGGAAACAGTAGAAATGACACAGGAGGTGGCCAGGGAAGTGCTGGGTAGAGAAGGGCGGGGTTCCTGGCGAGGCCTCCACCCTCAGGCTTGTGCCCACGGACCTAAGTGAGAACTGGCACCCGTGTTTTCATGCCCAAATGTTGCATTTTCCAAGACCACTCTGGTCTGCCACACCCCCATCCTGTGCCCATAAAAACCCTGAGACCCTAGCGGACATGGACACAAGCAGTTGGATGCTGAGAGGAGCAGAGGAGCAGAAGAGCACACCGACAGGCACCAGCAGACAACGGCAGGCCACTGAGGCAAGATGACACAGAAAATTTGGTCGGGGCAGTCAGAGGAGAGTCCAGCCACTGGACAGCCTGACTCCAGGGGAAGACCGCCTTCCCACTCCATCCCTCTTCTGGCTCCCCATCCACCTTGCTGAGAGCAACCTCCACCACTCAATAAAATCTTGCACCCATCTTCTAAGCCTACGTGTTATCCAATTCTTTCCGGTACACTAAGGCAAGAACTGAGGATACAGAGGCCCTCTGTCTTTGCCATACGGCAGAGGGTCTAATTGAACTGATTAACACAAGTTGCCTGCAGATGGCAAAACTGAAAGAGCACACTGTAACACATGCCCACTGGGGCTTCGGGAGCTGTAAATACTCAACCCTAGGCACTGCTGTGAGGTCGGAGCTCCTGGGTACATTTTAACCACAAGTTTCAGCATTTCTTTTCAAGGAGAACTTATGCCTGGAAATATGGATGGAAGATGAACTGAGGACTCGTCTTTAACACTGCATGCTACTCTACTAAAGACTGAGAAAAATGTCAGTCTTTCGGAGCTCCCCACAACCTGCCTGTCTGCATGCGCCCCCTAGGTGTTTGAGCAGTGGGACACTGAACAGGCGAGCCGCACATCTGTCGCATGTCCTGCGAGGGGGATAAGGAAACTTTCTGTTTCAGAAGTTCTACTTTGAGGCAAAACCAGGCCTCACATGGGCAAGAACATTGCTAGACCTCAGGCCTTGCTCTTAAACCGCAGCTGCGTACCCCAGCCCTGCACGGGAAGTGGGGAGGAGCTCTTGCTTCTTCCCACAACAAACAGGTGCTCACCCGTGAAGCTCCTGTGAATGACATGACATCAATGTGTATGTAGGTTTTTTTTTTTTTTTTTTGAGACGGAGTCTCGCTCTTTTGCCCAGGCCAGACTGCAGTGGCGCTATCTCCGCTCACTGCAAGCTCCGCCTCCCGGGTTCATCCCATTCTCCTGCCGCAGCCTCCTGAGTAGCTGGGACTACAGGCGCCCGCCACGGCGCCCGGCCAATGTCTATGTAGGTTCTATCTTTTAGGGAAAGACATTGTAATGTGGAGCATTTCTCTTCAGAATCTACTTAAAACCAGATATTTCAGTTATTAGAGTGAATTAAAACTATTAAGTGGAACATAAAATATATTTTGACCAGTCAAACCTAATTGTAGACTGTTAGTGTAGACACCCATCAGCACACCTACACTCTCACAGACACAACAGTATCTGTTTGTCTCTGTTGATATGGTTGGGAAGTTTTGCTTTGTAACCTGGGAGTAGAACCAAGTGTTGCTGAGACAGCTAAGAACCAAGAGGAGGAGGTTGGAAGAATGGTATGGATTCTCTTCCTTCCTGGCTCTTTGGATTTGGTTTTAGACCCCAGTGGTTAGATACATAACAGCCAGAAAGTAGGGAAACTGTCCACAAAAAACTCTTTATCGTTCTCAGTTCCAAGCATCATTGCTTCAGCTCCCAGGTGACAAAGTGTAGCTCAGTGCTGAGATGAGAGGCCATTTTCCCTGCTTGTGCATAAAACCCCCTCTGCTCTGACAACCTGAGGACTGGCTGGGCTGGCAGGCCACTACAAGATGCATGGCACTAGCTTCCTCTTCTTAGGTGAAAGTCACCTGGGGTATGGACAGTGGGTCCAGCACCGGGGGAAGCATGGCAACCGCCCTAACAGACTCCTCCCAGAATCTCACACACTTCCAACGGACCTGCTTTCCCTCACCCCCACCAGGCAACACAGGGCAGGACTGTGTTTTGAGCTTAATCAGCACTGCTTTCATGATGGGCTGTGACAGCACTGAGGATTTCCATGTGGCCCTGCAGAAAGCAGACCTGGAGGAACCAGAGCAGGAGAGAAAGGACCAGGTGGATCCATGCGGTTATGGCAGCTGGTTTATAAGCATGAATGACACACCTCATTGGAGACGCCCAGACATAGCTGGAGGACACTGAGGTCAAGCTAAGAGTATGTTGTTACCTTTGTAATTTGGACATCAAAAGGAAATGTAACCTGATTTTAAATGGTCTGGAGAGACCTGGACATGCTATAATTAAACTATAATTGCAATTAATGGGCTACTTTATAAGTAACCTAATCTCATGAAAAAAATTGGTGGCTTACAATAAAATAAGGAGATTGGTGACTTATAATAAAATAAGGGGATGACAGCCATAGCCGAAACATCTATAAATTTGGAAAACCAAGACTCAAGCAAAAAACATTTGAATTGAACTATGCAAAAAAGAGGAAAAATACAAGCTGTGGAAGAACGAAGCCTGTGCCATGGGTACCTTTTAACCACAAGTTTCAGCATTTCTTTTCAAGGAGAACTTATGGCTGGAAATATGGATGGAAAATGAACAAAGGACTTGTCTTGAACATTGCATACTACTATACTAAAGACTGAGAAAAATGTCAATTGTTCCTATCAAAGGATGAGGGGGTTGATGGACATCAGCACCTTTGGCATAATTGTCGATTCCAGAGTGTCCTTAGCTTTTGAGCCACCTCCAAACAGCCTTGCCAACCACTGCAAGATGCATGCCACTGGCTTCCTGTTCTCAGGTGAGAGCCACCTGGGGTACAGACAGTGGGTCCAGCACTGTGGGAGGCATGGCGACAGCCCTAACGGACTCCTCCCAGAATTTACACACACTTCCAATGGACTGGCGACCCCCACACCCCCACCAGGTTCCAATGAGAAACACTTTCTAAAGAACTCTCTCTTGTTAGAACAGCTTCCCTGAGCACAGGAACCAGGGAAGCAATCAGCATCAGCTCAGCTTGACTGTCCCCTACTGCCTGTGCATGTCGCTCCAGTAACTAAGCTGTTTTTACTCAACCTTTGGGTGTTAGCTGGTGAGTCATGGCCTCAAGGAAGCCTACACTGACTAGACTAGGCCTGATGTTGCCCTCTTTACCTCTTCATAATGAGTAAAGTTTGACACAAATTGTGTATTTAATTATTGCAGATAACACAGAGAGGGATCATGCCCATATTGATAGCCCTTCAAGGCCTAGCATAGTGCCTGGAACACGGTAAATAGTAACATTTATGAATGTCAGCATCTCTGCAGAGCTTTCCCTACATGGCTTACAGCTTAGGCTAAAGCACTTGATATATTGCCCACTCCTGCTGTTAATATTTTTAACTAGTTATTTTTCATATTATATAAGCAACATGTGAATACAGGTTCATTGTAAAAAAAACCAAACTCATATAAAAGCTACAGTCTTTTATATGTAAATGATGCCACAATAAAGCTACTTTTTAAAAAGCTGCGATCCTCCTTCACAACTCCACAACAGCCCAGTCCCATTCCTTTCCCAGACACACACTCCACTCTTAACAGTTTCATGTGTAAACTTCTAGATCTTCTTCTGTGTGTTTTCATACATGTATATATCTTCATACATTATGTGCTTTCATACATGTATATTAGATGAATACTCATATATTTGTGTTTTTGCACATATATACATTGTGCACATACATTCAGAGTGTTTTAGTCAGAGTGCAATCAGAAGGCAGAGCTGTGGTAGATATGACATTGCAAATAGAGGGAATTTAACAGAGATAGTGGGGGAGTTCAGTGGCCAGAGAACGGCAGGAAGCCACTATCAACCCTGGGGCTGGAGGGACAGAGGGAGGAAGCAGTTACCAGAGCCCAGGAGCTTGGGTCAACTGGAAGAATCTGGGACCATGGCAGCACTTCCAGCTAAATCTGGAGCAGTGGAGGAAGAGGCTATCTGACAGTAGGTGGAGGCATGGACGAGACCTATCAGACACCATGTGAAGCAGGGAGAAAGGCAGACATAACCTGTCTTCTTCCCTCCTCTCATTCTCCAGTGTCTGTCACTGGCCCTCTTTAGCCGGTCTGGAAATGAGCCTGGAAAATGTAGTTCCCAAGGATACAAAGCCCAGATACAGGATGGTCTGGAATGGATCTGAGAGCAAGCAGACAAAAGGCCGGCATATGAAGTTTAAAATAAAACACATAAATAGCATCATGGTATATGTAATGTTCTAAATTTATCACTTACCATTTTTACAGAGATAAAATCTGGTTAAAATGGCCATTGAGAGCAGGCTTGATCCACAGAACGAAAGGTACAGCAGGAGAGCACAGGAAAGACATGCTACAGAAGGGCAGCCCAGGGGCTGGGGTGGGTGCAGGTCTTGTTCCTTGGGAGCCAGGCCTGATCTGCTCTGCAGAGTGGGAGGAGGGCAGGAGTATGAGATGACCATTGCCCAGCAGTAGAATCAAAGACTCAGAGAGTTTAGAGCCTGAAGGAAACTTAGGTCTCCCATTTCAACTCATGACTTCTACAGAATAAGGAATTGAAAAGCAGAAAGTGATGGGCCTGGCAACCCAAAGTATCTCAGCTAGTTTTTTTTGTCATTTTTGGTTTTTTGGGGCATAATGGAGGAGGTGTTAGGGGACAGTTTAGCACCAATGCCTCCTCTTCCTGCTGTGAGTCACCGAGCAGCCTAGCAGAAAAGCTGTGAGGAGAAATGAGGAGCTCTAGAGGCAATCAAGCTCATCTGTCCTGCTGGGGGGCCAGTGTTAGACACCTGACATGTCTTAAAAGTGGAGTCACCAAAGGACATCTTTTTCTTAGAAACTCCCCTAGCCTCCAGAGTCTGGTTTTAAACTGTCTATGGCATAATCTCAGAGCCTCCAGCAGGTCTCAGGGACTGTGCTAGATACGAAGATGAATGAGATAAGATAATGAACAAGAGACATGTTTCCAGGAGCTCTGAGCCTCACAGGGAATCAGAAGTGAATACAAGGGAGCATGATGCAGTGTGATAAATATAATAATACCTGTGGCACAGAAGAGGGGTTGATAATTGCTGGGGGAAGCGAGAGCAGGGAGCTGGGAAAAGAAAGCTTCACAAAGGTAACAGCAGGGAAGGTGTTGAAGGAGGAATAGGAGCTTTTCAGAACACCAACCCCAATGTTAATAACTGAATTAGACCAACCTTTCCCAAAGACCACTATTATTCCTCAAGGATTTACGCAGAAACTGTTTTTATCTCATTTACCTCTCATTACATAATGGGACCCCCACCCACCCACCCACGCACACACACACATATTTGAAAGTATATGATAGATGAAATGAGTTCACTGCCCCATCAACCATGATTGGCAGGGCCAGATTAAGACCTTCAGAGACTCTGGGCACTGCAAAGTTGATGGTGCTTCCATATGTAATTTAATGTAGGAAACAATGCCATCATGCACATGCCTGTAAGGAAGTCCAGCAAAGTTCTGGTTTTTCCTACAATGACACATTTTAGATGTTTTTGAAAATATCAAATAGCCAACATTACCCATGTAATGTTACTCGGATTCTTTTGGTGCCCCTGCTCTGCCAGTGCCCATGCCTGCTTATGGGTGACCCTGCACTGATGAGGCAGCCCCTTCCCACGCCAGAAACCCCAGGTGAGGTTGGCCTCAAAAGTTCATATTCCTATTCTTAACCAAATGGACTTAAAGTTGTTCTTTCACTTCCCCATATATCACATGCATTATGACTTTTTTCTTTATCCCTTTCTGTCAACAAACACTCAACCTGCAACCCAGGAAGGCCATCTGAAGGTCTAGTGGTCTGGTTAACCATAAAGAAAGACTGGTGTGAGAAATGCTATTTCCTTATACTAAGCTCAGCTGCTTGTAGCAAGAGGAAGACCATGTGACAGTGAGGTGTTTATGAGCACAGGCTTTAAAAACAGCCATGGTTTAGCCAGGCGCAGTGGCTCGCGCGTGCAATCCCAGCACTTTGGGAGGCCGAAGTGGGCGGATCATGAGGTCAGGAGTTCGAGTCCAGCCTGACCAACATGGTGAAATCCCATCTCTACTAAAAAAAATACAAAAATTAGCCAGACATGGTGGCATGCACCTGTAATCCCAGCTACTCAGGAGGCTGAGGCAGGAGAATCGCTTCAAACCTGAGAGGCAGAGGTTGTAGTGAGCCGAGATCACGCTACTGCACTCCAGCCTGGGCGACAGAGCAAGACTCCATAAAAAAAACAGCCATGGCTGGGTTCAACATTTGCTCTTTCACTTAACCATACGGTCTTGGGCAAGTTACTTTACACCTGTAAGTCCAAATTTTATCATCTATAAATTGTGCTTAATAATAGCACCAGCCAGGCGCGGTGGCTCACACCTGTAATCTCAGCACTTTGGGAGGCCAAGGCAGGTGGATCATCTGAGGTCAGGAGTTTGAGACCAGCCTGGCCAACGTGGTGAAACCTCATCTCTACTAAAAATACAAAAATTAGCCAGGGGTGGTGGCGGACACCTGTAATCCCAGCTACTCGGGAGGCTGAAGCAGGAGAATAGCTGAACCTGGGAGGCAGAGGTTGCAGTGAGCCAAGATTGTGCCACTGCACTCCAGTCTGGGGGATGAGAGCGAAACTCTGTCTCAAAAAAAAAAGCACCTACTTCCCTACCTCATGAAGTAATTTGTTGAACAAATATTTAGTATACTCTTACTATGTGCCAGGCACTATCCTTGAACAGGGGATATAGCAGTGAGCAAATAAAATCTTTGCCCTACAGCTCACATTCCAGTGGAAGAAGATAGACAACAAAAATAAATAGATATGTATATATTTAATTATATATAATTATATATCATGTTAGAAGGAAAGAGCTAAGCAGCACTGGGGAGAGCTTTCATTTTAGATGGAGTGACCAAGAGCCTGAGTGATAAGGTGACTCTATGGACATGAAAGTGACAGGTAGGCACCAGGGGGACAGCCTTCCAGGCAGAGGGAACAGTCTGCACAGAGGCCCTGAGGCAGAAGCAAGCCTGAATGTTTGAGGAACAGTGAGTGTGGCTGGAGTCAACCGAAGGTGGAGCACAGTGGAGGGAAATGAGGTCAGAGAGTAGGAGACTGAAGGGTTTTGAGCACAAGAGTGGCATGGCATGACACATGTTTTAATAGAATCTCTCTGGCTGCTGGTTTGAGAATACACTTAGGAGGGTAAGGGGGGAGACAAGGAAACCAATTAAGAAACGACTTCCATGATCCAGGTGAGAGATGATGCATGTGATGTCCTTACCTTAGCACTTGACATGAAACCAACTCTAGATAAGGATTCTCATTAGTGTCCTATTGTGACCTGAATCCACACATGCATAGCTGGCAAAGGAAGATCTCAGATTTGTTTTCTTTTCTGCACCTTTCTCAACCATCCATCTACTATCATCATCATCATTTTCCCTAATCTTCTTAAACCCCATCCTTAATATTCTTCCCCCTTTCTTCTCTCTCTGCCTCCTTCTCACTCTGTTGTCTTCCTTTTATTACTATAATGTTTTTTCAGGGCACAGTTTTGAAGGTTTGTTTTGAATCTTGAAGAGAGAGCAGCAAGCCTTTTGGCCTATGGATTCCAAGAGTCACATTCCAACAGGTGATATCAAAAGGACAAGGAAGCAGGGAGGGGTGACTTGCACGGAAGGTGCCCAGCGAGATGTCTCTGCCATGGAGATTGTGCTGATGCCACAAGTAAAGCATTGTACCCCTCTCATCCACAAGAAAAGTCCCTCCAGGTATTTCAGATGATACCTGAAAGGATGATAAGGCAGGGATTCAGAGGCTGACACCGCTATTGGATGGTCTGGGGGAGTGAAGATCAAAAGGTCATTTTCAGGAAAAAAAAAATTAAGAAGTACAGGGACAAGACAGAAGCCACCACCAATAACTCCACACCTACAGCTCCAAAGCATGTGATTCAGAAGGATCCTTGTTGATACTGGCCATCACCTTGTGTCACAATACCAGGTGAGTTGTCACAGTGGAAAGCAGGGGTATTCCCAGAAGCCATTCTGACAATGGGACTACTAGAAATGACTTAACTATACACAGAAGTGTCTATGAATCACATAAATATATCCCACAAAAGTCAAACTACATATGTCCCCAACTCAACTTCCCCTTGGCCAGAGCCCCAGGATACCCTTGGCCACTCTAATCCCCTTGACAAGATGACAAAAGGAAAGTCAGAGGCCTCAAGTAATTGTGATTTAAAATCCCTTTTGCCAATTTTACAAAAACCGTCTGACCCAGTGTACACATGGCAAACACCCCTCTCAGGGCCTGGGAAGGGGTCCTGCAAGGGAGAACTCCAGAAACTTAACCTTCTCCTGGAAAATCAGCTTTTGCCTAGAACAGAAGTAATTTATCTTCAAGACCAGAGAACTGATTCTATTATGGGAAGGGGATTTGTTAGCCATTGTTTGTAGCAATAATGTTTTATTTGACTTAGAACTTGCTAATAATATTACTAGATTATTAATTAATACAGTTTGAATTACTAGATAATGAGCCACTTTTTGTAACATTTACACTGTGACTTCTGATTCACTCCCTTTTAAATCAGTCAGTCCCAAGCTCATTCATTCAACAAAAATTTATTGAGGGCATACTTTCTGCAGGCACTGTGCTAAACTCAAACGGTGGAGAAAGTAAACACAGACCGTGCCTCCATGGGACCCTCAGGGGAGAAGACACATAAACAAATAATCAGACAAGTATATAGCCACTGGGCTGGACAGGAAAAGTTCAGAGTCCTGTGAGAGTAGGACAGGGGGTCCTAACCTAGTGGGGGTGACAGGAAAGACTGAGATCTGAAGGATTCATTCCTTCAACAATTATTTTTGAATGCCTACCTCTTGTCCAAACAGTGCTAAGGCCTGGAATAAGGTAAGCAAAAGCTGCAGAGTTCCTGTCTTCTGTCTTCCTAGAAATGGAGGAGACATTGTCAGAGAATCCGATTGCATCTATCTGTAAATTACAACCTAATAATGGCCTCCATGAAGGGGGATGCAGGGGCACATGTGAGGATATGTAAGGAGGGTTGGCGCAGCAGGGACAGGCTTCCTAAAGGGGGCCACAGGATTCTGAGAGCCAGAGACAGAATTAAATGGATGGGTAAGAAGCTGGGAAGGCATCTGGGAGTATTCCAAGCAAAAGGAACAGTGAGCAAGGGCCCTGGAGTGGGAGAGAGCACGTAGGAGGGAGAAAAAGACAAAAAGAGCCCTGTGTGGCTGGGGTGGCTCCAGGTGAAAGTACAACTACATGGGGCTGGATAAATAAGAATGGGCTGGTGTGCCTCAAACTCATGGGAGCACCGGAAAAGTTCGGAGCAGTGGAGAGACATGGCCCAACTGGCATTTAAAGGGAGCACTCTGGCTGCAGCAAGAATATTGGATTACAAGGGTTGCTTTGGCAGTAACTGCATCCTAATTACTTCCCTCTTTCTCACTTTCTTTTCTGGTGGCCACAGAGATTTAAATAAATGCATCCCAGATACAGAGTTAAAAGCATGCCAACAATGAGGGCCGTGTGGTTTGGAGAAGAGCAGAAGAGCACACTGCTTTCAGTCAGGCAGAGGCAGATTAGATTGCCTGCCACCTCCAGTGGGATGGTGGCTCCGGACAGGTCACTCACCTTCTCTAAAACCCACCTCCACCTAGTCTATAAAATGCAGAGAATGATGCCTACTCCACGGAATTGTATGAGCATTAGAAAGGGTGTGTGCAAATTACCTGACATTTGGCAGAATTCATTACATGCCAGCTGTTATTGAAAGTAATTGCAATGTTGTCAAGCTAGTCAGAGGAAGATTTGTAACTACAAGCTATACTAGCAAAAGCACTGAGAATAGTGTAATATCTCCTATTAAAAAACATATACATATATATAATACATGTATGTAAATACTCAATATTTTTATAGATAGTTGTCTAATGAGATCTTCCTAATACTAGTATTACAAAACAACTTTATATTACTTATATGATTAAAATATATACATATACGCAGTAAAGTTGAAAAGTTTTCTCAGTAAATAAAATATATACATATACACAGTAAAGTTGAAAAGTTTTCTCAATAAATTAAATTGTACAAGAATTGCCTTAGATCTAGGTCTTTCCTGTATGCAATCATGCCCTGGAGGAACTGAACTCATTTCTTAGCCTGTCTATCTATCCCCAACATTAGCTTCTCGAAAGTGGTTTTATTTATCTCTTTCTCCAGAGCCTACTATGGAGCCTGGCACTCAGTAGTAGGTGCTCAGTAAATACTTGCAGAATGGAAAAATAGCTAAAGAACAAATGAATAAATTTATTAATCTGTCAACTGTATTTTATAAACCCAAATCAAGATACATCGTCTGTTATACTGAATATGAGTGTCTTAGAACTTGGCATGAAATATTTGAAATTCAGACTGTCCTGGAAAATTCAGGACATATGATCAGCATATATCCTCAAATAGCTGAACATCTTTTAAAGGAGTTGCAACAAATAACTATAACAGGTTCCACTGTGGGCTTGTGTTACACTTATTTTTGAACATAAAAATTGTTCCAAGTCCTATGTTTGTGGTAGAAGCAACAACCTAGAAGATTTTAAAGGAGGTCTGTTTAACCACGACACAAGGACTCAGGATCAGCTTTTCTCTTATCTTGCTCGCTATAATTAGTTGCCTTGATCAGACCTCTACTGGCACAAAAAGGGCAAGTGAAACAGCCATACATTTTGTTTGTTAAGCACAGCTGAGGCTAGCTCAACAGAGTGTCAATTGAAGGGAATAAAATATGCAGCAAAGTTGGGAGAATGGGAACAAAGAATCCAGTATGACAATTTACAGGAGAGCTAAACAAGCTTTCAAAACAGCATCACGAAGGTAAAAAGCCTCAATAATGTAGAAAAGAGACAAATTGGAAAAGAAAGCTTGAGAGGAGCTGGAAGGACTAATTTAAAATCAGTGAAGAAATTTAAGACTTTGTTTTAAAGGAACTTTTTTTAAAGTCAAGTTTATTGAAATACAATTTATATACAACAAAGTGTACCCTTTTAGTGTATAGTGCTACGAATTTTGACCATTGCATACAGTCGTACAGTTGCCATCACAGTCAAGACACAGGAGAGTATATGTTTTCTAAAACTATATATGTGTGTATTATCAAAATGTTTGATAATGAGATTATATTACTTTATAACTAGAACAAATACTTATATATTATAAATATGTACTAAATACATACATACAAAGTCTGATTCCAAAGCCCATTCTCTTTGCTGAGCAAAGAGGAGGAAAGGTAGGGGACACAGTTTAGAAGGAAATAAAAGAAAGCCTCCTCTTACAACTGGGATCCATTCAGAAATGAGAAACCATGAATCAAATTTACCAAAAGACCTGGAGCACAGCTCTGCTGTCTCTAGTGCTGATTACAGTCTAACATCTCCACCTTCAAAATGTTGCTGAGCACAGATATTCTTCCAAAGTGCTGAAGATGAGCCCTGGAGGCCTATCAAGCCCACTAAGACCACTCCAGACCCACAGACCATCCACGTAAGCATCTTTCTGTCTCTTCCCACATCTCCAGAAAATCAGGTAGGAACAAGCTAATCATTATTATGGGCAAGTGAGTGCATGGCAACCTTTCACTGTACTGAGGAGGCAGGAACATGAATAATGAGGCCAAAGCCAAAGGGAACACAGATCCAAATACAGGTCACATTTGAATACAGAAGCAATCCATAGACAGAGATAAAATATTTGCAAATCATATGACAAAGAATTCATATCTAGAATGTGTAAAAAGCTCCTATATCTCAAAAATTTTTAAAAAACAAACTGGATTGACTTTAACGAACAGTTCATTAAGGAAGATACATAAATGTCCCATAACCACTTTAAAAGATGCTCAACATTATTAATCATTAGGGAAATGCAAATTAAAGCCACAACATGATAACTACTGCTCACATGAATGGCTAAAATAAAGGAAAGACTGCACTAAATGTTGAGACAACACAGGACAATCTGAACTCTCATACACTGTTGGTGGTGCAACCACTTTGTGAAGAGGTCTGACAATTTGTTATGTGACTAAACACATACATGCCCTATGACCCAGCAATTCCTCTCCTAGGTAGATAGCCAAGAGTTACACAAGCATTTCCACAAAGAAACTTACACAAAAACCATCATAGCAGGTTTAATTGCTAAACAAACTAAGGCATACTCATATAATAGAACACTACTCAACAATACAAAGAAACAAATTCCAGTACGTGTAATAGTGTGGATGAATCTTTAAAACATGCTGAGTGGAAGAAGGCATATAAAAGCATATACTATGTGTAGGCCATGAGTGGTGGCTCAGGCCTGTAATCCCAGCACTTTGGGAGGCCAAGGTGGGTATATCACTTGAGGCTAGGAGTTCAAGACCAGCCTGGCCAACATGGCGAAACCCCATCTCAACTAAAAATACAAAAATTAGCCCAGCCTGGTGGCACATGCCAATAACCCCGCTACACAGGAGGCTGAGGCAGGAGAATCTCGTGAACTCGGGAGGCAGAGGTTGCAGTGAGCGGAGATCATGCCACTGCACTCTAGCCTGGGTGACAGAGCAAGACTCTGTCTCAAAAAAACAAAACAAAACAAACAAACAAAAAATACATGTACAGTGTGATTTCATTTATATTAAGTGCTAAAACAGGCAAAACTAATTTATGGTGGGGAAAAAAATCAGAAAAGTAGTTGCCTCTGAGATTATAGGGATGAGAGAAGGGACATGAGGAAACTTTCTGGAATGATAGTAATATTCTGTGTCCTGATAAAGATTTGTTACACAAATGTTTCCATTAATCAAAAAAAATCATTGAATGGTACACTTAAGGTATGCATACTTTGCCGTATGTCAGTTTTACCTCACTAAACAAAAAAGAACTGTACATAACCAAATATTGAACTCCAGTTAATAATATGCACACTAAAATGTTTAGGGGTGAAGTATATAGATGTTTGCTGCTCCCTTTGAAATATATTTAAAAACTAAGATGGGGCTGGGCATGGTGGCTTATGCCTGTAACCTCAGCCCTTTGGGAGGCCAAGACGGGCAGATCACTTGACGTCAGGAGATCAAGACCAGCCTGGCCAACGTGGTGAAACCCCGTCTCTACCAAAAACACAAAAATTACCTGGGTGTGGTGGCAGATGCCTGTAATCCCAGCTACTCGGGAGGCTGAGGTAGGAGAATTGCTTGAACCCGGGAGGCGGAGGTTGCAGTGAGCCTAGATCATGCTACTGCACTCCAGCCTGGGCAACACAGCAAGACTGCAGCTCAAAAAATAAATAAATAAATAAAATAAAATAAGATGGGTTGATAATTGAATAGAGGGATGGCTTCATGGATAGTTATGTGAGAAAGCAAGTACAGAGAAAGGTTAATTGTAGAAGGCAGATGGTGGGTATATGGGTTTTCACTATGAAATCATTTTATCTTTTCTGGATAATTTAAAAATTTATAACAAGCCGGGCATGGTGGCTCACGCCTGTAATCCCAGCACTTTGGGAGGCTGAGGTCACAAGGGTGGATCACGAGGTTAGGGGATCGAGACCATCCTGGCTAACACGGTGAAACCCCGTCTCTACTAAAAATACAAAAAAATTAGCTGGGCGTGGTGGCGTGTGCCTGTAGTCCCAGCTACTTGGGAGGCTGAGGCAGGAGAATGGCATGAGCCCAGGAGGCAGAGCTTGCAGTGAGATCATGTAACTTCACTCCAGCCTAGGCGACAGAGCGAGACTCCGTCTCAAAAAAATAAATAAATAAATAAATAATTTATAACAAAATGTTGGGAAAGATAGGTTAAGAGTTAGAAGAATAGGAAAATGAAGATCAGATAAAAAAGGATGAAGCTGATATTAGAACATAATGTAGAACTACAGGTCTGCCTTTGAGTTTCCTAACAGCCAAAACAAAAAGCGGACAAAGGAGGACAGAAAAGGAAGATGAAGAGGGAGGAGAGAGAGAGGAGAGAGAGAGAGAGCTCAGTTACATAATTAGCAATACTCATATGGTTTTTAAAGTTGTTCTAGTAAAGCACCACTTTTCCTGATACTAAGTTTTCATGAAGAGGAGACTGGACATTGCAGTTCTATTAAGAGATTTTACATATTAAACAAGCAAGAAATTAATTTCTCTCTCACATAATGGACCACATTATGAGAAATGCAAATTAAATCCACAATATGATACTACTGCCCACATGAATGGCTAAAATAAAGGAAAGACTGACCACACTAACTGTTGAGAGAACACAGAACAATCTGAACTCTCAAACACTATTTGTGGTGCAGCCACTTTGTAAAAATGACTGACAATTTTTTTAATATATATATTTTTATTATACTTTAAGTTCTAGGATACATGTGCACAACACGCAGGTTTGTTATCTATATATACATGTACCATGTTGGTGTGCTGCACTCATTAACTCATCATTTACATTAGGTATATCTCCTAATGCTATCCCTCCCCCCTCCCCCCACCCCACAATAGGCCCCTGTGTGTGATGTTCCCCTTCCTGTGTCCAAGTGTTCTCATTGTTCAATTCCCACCTATGAGTGAGAACATGCGGTGTTTGGTTTTTTGTCCTTGCGATAGTTTGCTGAGAATGATGGTTTCCAGCTTCATCCACGTCCCTACAAAGGACATGAACTCATCATTTTTTATGGCTGCATAGTATTTCATGGTGTATACATGCCACATTTTCTTAATCCAGTCTATCATTGTTGGACATTTGGGTTGGTTCCAAATCTTTGCTATTGTGAATAGTGCCACAATAAACATACGTGTGCATGTGTCTTTATAGCAGCATGATTTATAATCCTTTGGGTATATACCCAGTAATGGGATGGCTGGGTCAAATGGTATTTCTAGTTTTAGATCCCTGAGGAATCGCTACACTGTCTTCCACAATGGTTGAACTAATTTACAGCCCCACCAACAGTGTAAAAGTGTTCCAATTTCTCCACATCCTCTCTAGCACCTGTTGTTTCCTGACTTTTTAAAGATCATCATTCTAACTGGTGTGAGATGGTATCTCATTGTGGTTTTGATTTGCATTTCTCTGATGGTCAGTGATGATGAGCATTTTTTCATGTGTCTGTTAGCTGCATAAATGTCTTCTTTTGAGAAGTGTGTGTTCAAATCCTTCGCCCACTTGTTGATGGGGTTGTTAGTTTTTTTCTTGTAAATTTGTTACAGTTCTTTGTAGATTCTGGATATTAGCCCTTTGTCAGATGCGTAGATTGCAAAAATTTTCTCCCATTCTGTAGGTCGCCTGTTCACTCTGATGGTAGTTTCTTTTGCTCTGCAGAAGCTCTTTAGTTTAATTAGATCCCATTTGTCAATTTTGGCTTTTGTTGCCATTGCTTTTGGTGTTTTAGACATGAAGTCCTTGCCCATGCCTATGTCCTGAATGGTATTGCCTAGGTTTTCTTCTAGGGTTTTTATGGTTTTAGGTCTAACATTTAAGGCTTTAATCCATCTTGAATTAATTTTTGTATAAGGTGTAAGGAAGGGATCCAGTTTCAGCTTTCTACATATGGCTAGCCAGTTTTCCCAGCATGATTTGTTAAATAGGGACTCATTTCCCTATTTCTTGTTTTTGTCAGGTTTGTCAAAGATCAGACAGTTGTAGATATGTAGTATTATTTCTGAGGGCTCTGTTCTGTTCCATTGGTCTGTATCTCTGTTTTGGTACCAGTACCATGCTGTTTTGGTTACTGTAGCCTTGTAGTATAGTTTGAAGTCAGGTAGCATGATGCCTCCAGCTTTGTTCTTTTGGCTTAGGATTGACTTGGCAATGCAGCCTCTTTTTTGGTTCCATATGAACTTTAAAGCAGTTTTTTCCAATTCTGTGAAGAAAGTCATTGGTAGCTTGATGGGGATGGCATTGAATCTATAAATTACCTTGGGCAGTATGGCCATTTTCACGATACTGATTCTTCCTATCCATGAGCATGGAATGTTCTTCCATTTGTTTGTGTCCTCTTTTATTTTGTTGAGCAGTGGTTTGTAGTTCTCCTTGAAGAGGCCCTTCATGTCCGTTGTAAGTTGGATTCCTAGGTATTTTATTCTCTTTGAAGCAATTGTGAATGGGAGTTCACTCATGATTTGGCTCTCTGTATGTTCTTGGTGTGTAAGAACGCTTGTGATTTTTGAACATTGATTTTGTATCCTGAGACTTTGCTGAAGTTGCTTATCAGCTTAAGGAGATTTGGGGCTGAGACAATGGGGTTTTCTAAATATACAATCATGTCATCTGCAAACAGGGACAATTTGACTTCCTCTTTTCCTAATTGAATACCCTTTATTTCTTTCTCCTGCCTGAGTGCCCTGACCAGAACTTCCAACACTATGTTGAATAGGAGTGGTGAGAGAGGGCATCCCTGTCTTGTGCCGGTTTTCAAAGGGAATGCTTCCAGTTTTTGCCCATTCAGTATGATACTGGCTGTGGGTTTGTCATAAATAGCTCTTATTATTTTAAGATACGTCCCATCAATACCTAATTTATTGAGAGTTTTTAGCATGAAGGGCTGTTGAATTTTGTCAAAGGCCTTTTCTGCATCTATTGAGATAATCATGTGGTTTTTGTCTTTGGTTCTGTTTATATGATGGATTACATTTATTGATTTGCGATGTTGAACCAGCCTTGCATCCCAGAGATGAAGCCCATTTGATCGTGGTGGATAAGCTTTTTGATGTGCTGCTGGATTCAGTTTGCCAGTATTTTATTGAGGATTTTTGCATCAATGTTGACCAGGGATATTGGTCTAAAATACTCTTTTTTTTTGTTGTGTCTCTGCCAGGCTTTGGTATCAGGATGATGCTGGCCTCATAAAATGAGTTAGGGAGGATTCCGTCTTTTTCTATTGATTGGAATAGTTTCAGAAGGAATGGTACCAGCTCCTCTTTGTACCTCTGATAGAATTTGGCTGTGAATCCATCTGGTCCTGGACTTTTTTTGATTGGTAGGCTATTAATTATTGCCTCAATTTCAGAGCCTGTTATTGGTCTATTCAGAGATTCAACTTCTTCCTGGTTTAGTCTTGGGAGGGTGTATGTGTTGAGGGATTTATCCATTTCTTCCAGATTTTCTAGTTTATTTGCACAGAGTGTTTATAGTATTCTCTGATGGTAGTTTGTATTTCTGTGGGATTGGTGGTGATATCCCCTTTGGCATTTTTTATTGCGTCTATTTGATTCTTCTCCCTTTTCTTCTCTATTAGTCTTGCTAGCGGTCTATCAATTTTGTTCATCTTTCCAAAAAACCAGCTCCTGGATTCATTGATTTTTTGAAGGGTTTTTTGTGTCTCTATCTCCTTCAGTTCTGCTCTGATCTTAGTTATTTCTTGCCTTCTGCTAGCTTTTGAATGTGTTTGCTCTTGCTTCTCTAGTTCTTTTAATTGTGATGTTAGGGTGTCAATTTTAGATCTTTCCTGCTTTCTCTTGTGGGCATTTAGTGCTATAAATTTCCCTCTACACACTGCTTTAAATGTGTCCCAGAGATTCTGGTATGTTGTGTCTTTGTTCTCGTTGGTTTCAAAGAACATCTTTATTTCTGCCTTCATTTTGTTATGTACCCAGTAGTCATTCAGGAGCAGGTTGTTCAGTTTCCATGTAGTTGAGCGGTTTTGAGTTTCTTAATCCTGAGCTCTAGTTTGATTGCACTGTTGTCTGAGAGACAGTTTGTTATAATTTCTGTTCTTTTACATTTGCTGAGAAGCGCTCTACTTCCAACTATGTGGTCAATTTTGGAATAAGTGTGATGTGGTGCTAAGAAAAATGTATATTCTGTTGATTTGGGGTGGAGAGTTCTGTAGGTGTCTATTAGGTCTGCGTGGTGCAGAGCTGTGTTCAATTCCTGGATATCCTTGTTAACTTTCTGTCTCGTGGATCTGTCTAATGTTGACAGTGGGGTGTTAAAGTCTCCTGTTATTATTGTGTGGGAGCCTAAGTGTCTTTGTAGGTCTCTAAGGACTTGCTTTATGAATCTGGGTGCTCCTGTGTTGGGTGCATATATATTTAGGATAGTTAGCTCTTCTTGTTGAATGGATCCCTTTACCATTATGTAATAGCCTTCTTTGTCTCTTTTGATCTTTGTTGGTTTAAAGTCTGTTTTATCAGAGACTAGGATTGCAACCCCTGCCTTTTTTTTGCTTTCCATTTGCTTGGTAGATCTTCCTCCATCCCTTTATTTTGAGCCTATGTGTGTCTCTGCATGTGAGATGGGTTTCCTGAATACAGCACACTGATGGGTCTTGACTCTTTATCCAGATTGTCAGTCTGTGTCTTTTAATTGGAGCATTTAGCCCATTTACATTTAAGGTTAATATTGTTATATGTGAATTTGATCCTGTCATTATGATGTTAGCTGGTTATTTTGCTCATTAGTTGATGCAGTTTCTTCCTAGCCTGGACGGTCTTTACAATTTGGCATGTTTCTGCAGTGGCTGATACCCGTTGTTCCTTTCCATGTTTAGTGCTTCCTTCAGGAGCTCTTTTAGGGCAGGCCTGGTGGTGACAAAATCTCTCAGCATTTGTTTGTCTGTAAAGGATTTTATTTCTCCATCACTTATGAAGCTTAGTTTGGCTGGATATGAAATTCTGGGTTGAAAATTCTTTTCTTTAAGAATGTTGAATATTGGCCCCCACTCTCTTCTGGCTTGTAGAGTTTCTGCCGAGAGATCAGCTGTTAGTCTGATGGGCTTCTCTTTGTGGGTAACCCGACTTTTCTCTCTGGCTGCCCTTGACATTTTTTCCTTCATTTCAACTTTAGTGAATCTGACAATTGTGTGTCTTGGAGTTGCTCTTCTCGAGGAGTATCTTTGTGGCATTCTCTGTATTTCCTGAATTTGAATGTTGGCCTGCCTTGCTAGGTTGGGGAAGCTCTCCTGGATAATATCCTGCAGCGTGTTTTCCGACTTGGTTCCATTCTCCCTGTCACTTTCAGGTACACCAATCAGACGTAGATTTGGTCTTTTCACATAGTCCCATATTTCCTGGAGGCTTTGTTCATTTCTTTTTATTCTTTTTTCCCCAAACTTCTCTTCTCACCTCATTTCATTCATTTGATCTTCAATCACTGATACCCTTTCTTCCAGCTGATCGAATTGGCTACTGAAGCTTGTGCATTTGTCACATAGTTCTCGTGCCATGGTTTTCAGCTCCATCAGGTCATTTAAGGCCTTCTCAACATTTGGTTATTCTAGTTAGCCATTCATCTAATCTTTTTTCAAGATTTTTAGCTTCTTTGCAATGGGTTCGAACTTCCTCCTTTAGCTCGGAGAAGTTTGATCGTCTGAAGCCTTCTTCTCTCAACTCGTCAAAGTCATTCTCCGTCCAGCTTTGTTCCATTGCTGGTGAGGAGCTGCGTTCCTTTGGAGGAGGAGAGGCGCTCTGATTTTTAGAATTTTCAGTTTTTCTGCTCTGTTTTTTCCCCATCTTTGTGGTTTTATCTACCTTTGGTCTTTGATGATGGCAACGTACAGATGGGGTTTTGGTGTGGATGTCCTTTCTGTTTGTTAGTTTTCCTTCTAACAGTCAGGACCCTCAGCTGCAGGTCTGTTGGAGTTTGTTGGAGGTCTCCTCCAGACCGTGTTTGCCTGGGTATCAGCAGTGGAGGCTGCAGAACAGAGAATATTGCTGAACAGCAAATGTTGCTGTCTGATTGTTCCTCTGGAAGTTTTGTCTCAGAGGGGTACCCAGCTGTGTGAGGTGTCAGTCTGCCCCTACTGGGGGGTGCCTCCCAGTTAGGCTACTCGGGGTGTCTGACAATTTTTTATGTGACTTGAGGTAGTGCTCAGGATGGTATTGTGTCTCTGTTTAAGGGACCACAAGGGAAACTAGGTGATTGGAGCTCTAAAATTCCACAACATAAAAAATACCTGCAATGATTTTATCCAGAAGAAAAAATTATATAAAAAGATAGAAAGAGCCTTAAAAATCTCTAAGAAACATATTCTATCCCCTATCTCATTCATCTATGCCAATGTATCCTGCTAAATTCATTCCTCTGTGAACATATACCATATGCTAGATACCATAGGGAATGATAATAATAGATTTTTATACCATATTTCAACAATTCTAAGATGTATGATTTTTTGCACATTTTGATATTTCTGAAATTGGGATAGGTCTTAAATCAATGGCATGTTATAATTGGTAAAATTTTTTCCTTCTTAATGGTTCATAAAATAATTGCACTTCTTAAAATCAATGATATCTTAGATTTATTAAAACACAATCTCTAGTGCTTCATAGTTCAAAGTATTTTCATCTTATTTGATCCTCACAACAACATATTTTGGTGAGATGGGTAGTTACTCCTATTCTAAACCTAAAAATCAAAATTCGGAGAGACCAAGTGACCTCTCTGAGGTCCTTGTTAGAGACTTTATGATGAAGCTGTAACTCTAATCTACATCTACTTCTCTCCCAATATCCCACTGAAAACTCCATGGAAAAAAATACCTGTTTCATTCACTCCTGTGACACCAGAATATAGAACATTGCTTGGCATATAGTAGGTATTTGATAAATATTTACTGAATCAATGTATTACATTATAGAAGTTAATGAAAGTCAGAAGGGAGAGTGCTCCGTGGGTCGTAGTGAGCTGAGAAGTTTATACAGAGGGTGAGTATCCTTCCATCTTTTCTCTGCTTTGGTGAACATCTCATTTATTACTCAAATATCTTCTGTTCCATGATGCCTTCCTCAGGTTAAGCCAAACATATTTGTTTCCTAATGACTTGAAAGGCAGCCTAGTATAGCAGAAAGCATACTGGTTTTTGCCTCAGAAAAAGTGGGTTTAGATTCCTTCTGATTTTAACCACCTACTAGCATAAAACTTTGGAAAAGATTGGATGACTTTCCTGAGACTCAATTTTCTTATCTGCAAAACTGAGAATAAAACCTAGCAGATTGTATCATTGTGAGCCTTAAATGAGACCAGATATATGAATGCACCTGGCACACAGTAGGAGCTCAATAATATTGGTCCCTTTCTCTCCCCTCTGCCACACTCCACTTGGACTTGGTAAACACTTCAACACATTTTTTCCCAAAGAGACTGCAAGTTTCTGTAAGAACTCTATACAGATGAGGGTACTTAGTGAAAATAAATAAATAATAAAATAAAAGAACTCTGTTTGGTTCATATCCACCATTCCAGAGCTTAGGAGAGTGCCCAACATATTCTAAGTGCCCTTAAATAATTTCAGAGTTCATTTATTCACTTATTTCATCTTTAACTATGTATCATGTGCCTACTACGTGCCAGGACCTTTTCCTGTTGCTGAGGATATTGCAATAAATAAAGCTAACAAAAAGCCTTGCCCTCATGGAGACAGATGAACAAGACATGAATAAATAAACAATGTATAATGATAAGTGCCATGGAGGAAAATAAAACAGGGAATGGGGATAGGAGGTATAGAGGCATGCAGGGGTGACTTGTTGCAATATTCATTTGGATGTTAAAGAAAAACCTCACTGGGCCGGGCGCGGTGGCTCAGGCTTGTAATCCCAGCACTTTGGGAGGCCAAAGCGGGCGGATCACGAGGTCAGGAGATCGAGACCACGGTGAAACCCCATCCCTACTAAAAACACAAAAAATTAGCCGGGCGTGGTGGCGGGCACCTGTAGTCCCAGCTACTCAGAGAGGCTGAGGCAGGAGAATGGCGTGAACCCAGGAGGCGGAGCTTGCAGTGAGCCAAGATCGCGCCACTGCACTCCAGCCTGGGTGACAGAGCGAGATTCCGTCTCAAAAAAAAAAAAAAGAAAAAGAAAAACCTCACTCATGGTGATATTTGAGCAGAGATTTCAAGGAAATTAGGGGAAAGCCATACAGATACAGATATATGAGTTAAATTTTAAGAGCAATTTAAATATTTGTAGGAAAAAATGAGAAAAAGGTAAATGGAACATTCCAGAACATGGGAACATTTGGCCAAAAACCTGATGGAATTATGTAGAAGGCTGGCTTGGGCAATATTAAATGAACCAGCTTAGCTGGAGTGTCAGGGCTTAGAATATCAGGAAGAGAATGTACGTTCCATGTTATAGACAATGGTGAATCATTGAAGACTTTTGAGCAAGATGACGTGATGGGAAGCTTCATCTGGTAGAACAATCCATGCAAAAAGTATTCAAGGAAAAAGATGGCAGTTCTGTTTAAGAGATCTTGAATTTGACATCATAGTACATACACCATGGAATACTACTCAGCCATAAAATGGAATGAAATAATGACTTTCACAGCAACTTGGATGGAACTGGAGGCCATTATTCTAAGTGAAGTAACTCAGGAATGAAAAATAAAATATCGTATGTTCTCACTTATAAGCGGGAGCTAAACTATAAGGATGTAAAGGCATAAGAGAGATATAATGGACTCTGGGGACTCAGGGGGAAGAGTTGGGGGGTAAGGGATAAAAGACCATATATTGGGTACAGTGTACACTGCTCAGGTGATGGGTACACCAAAATATCAGAAATCATCACTAAAGAACTTATACATGTAACCAAAAATCACCTGCACCCCCAAAACTATTGAAATTTTTTAAAGTACGCATATTTATTTATTTACTTATTTTTGAGACAGAGTTTCGCTCTTGTTGCCCAGGCTGGATTGCAATGGTGAGATCCTGGATCACTGCAACTTCCGCCTCCTGGGTTCAAGCGATTCTCGTGCCTCAGCCTCCCGAGTAGCTGGGATTACAGGCATGTGCCACCATGCCAAGCTAATTTTGTATTTTTAGTAGAGACAGGGTTTTACCATGTTGGTCAGGCCGGTCTTGAACTTGAACCTTAGGTGATCACCTGCCTCTGCCTCCCAAAGTGTTGGGATTACAGGTGTGAGCCACCATGCCCGGCCAAGTATGAATATTTAAAAAATAAAAAAAGAACTCGGCAGACTTGCCTACCTGGTCATACAGAGTACTGAACACTTGCTGGCTTCCCCATGGAGGCTGCCCCAGGAAAAAACAAAAATAAATTTAAAAAATAACATAACCTCTTTGTCAGACAGAAATACAGGCCTAGAATGAAGAGAGAGACGAGGGCTTGAGATTTGAGAAGCATAGCCCACCTAAATCCTGACAGACAATTACAGCCATCTTCTAAGAATTGCAGACTCTGTCGGTGAGCAACAGACCTTGCTAGAATTTCATTTCTGGCCTAAGAACTCGTACAGCATTCCCCTTAGGAATTTTCCAAGCTCAGGCCAAGACTAGAAAACCAAAGTCAGCAGTAATGAGAATGATATGCGGGACCTGACAGGGAGATACGCCAGCAAATTAAGTCCTGTATAGGAAAAATACCTTGAAAGGTGGGACACAATGTGTCTTGGGAAGCTCAGGCTCAGGAGAAATCTGGAAGAACATATATCATGACAGATGCTTCAGCCTCGTGGGAGGGCTTTTGTTTAAAAGTGTGCTATGTAAAATGATATAGACAGCCTACAAAAAGCAACATGCCAATGATTCATCTTGTCTACAAAAACATTACAGACCCTCACATTTGATTTTCAATCCAACACTAATTGAAGTTATCAAAAAAGAAACAAAAGTTATCTCTTTGTCATTTGGAAAGATTTTTCATTTACCCACCAATAAGCAGGAAGGGGGTCTGTGAGTGCTCCAAAACCGAGTAGTGGGGTTTTTAAGCTGCAGGGAGAAAGGTTGCAGAAGCCAGATGCATCTTTATATAAGATTTTGGAGTCCTACTGATGTGTTTGTGGCTTTATGACAGTGGAACTCTACCACTGAGAAAAGAGAAAAGAAAATGCCATTGAAATAAACTTGGTTCTCACCAACAAAGCCTGGAATTCCAGCCAGGTGTATTGTGTGCCTATAATTAGCTGTTGGCTCTTGGGAAGGAAAGGAACTAAAGGGATGCAAAAAGAGAGGGCCTCCTTTACTTGAAATATCTTAGTCCAAGGATCTTCAAATATTTTGCCTACATAACCCCCAAAAGAATGTTGTAAAGCTATGTAACTCCTCACATATTTTGAGTTGACATCTAGCATTTTTCATCATAAGATAAAAATAAGATGATGATAGACTGTAATTGGGATAAATATTTCACGACAGTATTTGATAAAAGACATTTTAACTTCACAATAAATAAAATATCCCAAATCTGAAAGAAATCATCTAAAAATTTTATGAGCCAGTTTTATCCAATGTTTCTCAAAAAACTTGCTTGTGTTGTAAGACATTCCAGTTGACTTTAAGAGAATCAGCATCACTAATTCATATTGTTCAGCTGTTCCAAATTCACAGCTTTCCCCACAAAGACCAATTATTCCATTTCTAATGACAAGCTTCACCCTTAACAGAAATATGTATAGGTCAGGAAAATAAAGGAAGCCCCATGGATGTAAGGCAACTTGATTAATAATAACTGAAGATGTCTCCATCAAACCAATATTTTGTTCTTGCTTTCTTTTTACTTCTATATGTATCCACAAAAAATAAAAACCTTTTCCTAAACAGGCCAAATAACACTGCCACAGAACAAAAATATCTAATCCATATTAAAATGTCTCACATGCCCTTTATGGCTGGTTTTTCTAATCCAGGATTAAATCCTGGGCCATATACTGCATCTGGTTGTTATATCCCATAAGTCTCTTTTAATCTAGAACACGCATTCTTAACCCGGGGGGTGGGAGGGTGATATTATCCCCCAGGGAGTGAAAATTGGTTCTTGAGGAATGAAAAAAAATGCACTATTTTTTATGTACAAAGCACAGATATATGTATAGTACATAACCTGTATGTTTACAGTATATACACATGTATCTGTGGTATTTTCATGAATAATTAAGGGAAAAATGTCTAAAAAGTTTCCTTTTAAATGTATGGGGTGCAGTAATGAAGACAGGTTGAGAAATACTGGTATGGAAGAATCCCTCTTTCATGACACTTATGGATTGATGAGGCCCCCAAATCAATATTTCAATATATCCACTTGTTTGGTTCATAGGGGAAGTTTTCATAGCCTAGGGAAATATTCCTTTGTAAGATTTGGGATGAGAGGTGGCAGATGTGGAAATGTGCTGCTCAGATCCCCCTGCAAGAAAGGCTGTCTCCTCAGCTGGGAGGAGTGTGGCTAGCGGACACCCTCCAGCTGTTACATTCCTCAGGATCTGCCTCAGCTTTCCAGCCAAGGTCATGCTCTTCTTGGGGCAGCCCCAGGCAATAACTGAAAAAAAGCTGATGTACATGGGCTTGGCCATTTCCACCCAACAGGAGAACTTCTAAGAGGCAATCTTGGCTCTGGAGCTCCCCACTGAGCTGACCAACTTTGTGGGGTCTGCATTACAGTCAGACGACTCCAGCTGCCTAACCCTGCTCTCTCCCTCATTTCCCAGATGTTACTCCCCAATAAAACACTTGTATTCCTAACTCTCTCTTTCTCAGCATCTTCTTCCTGGAGAACCAAACTGGTACAGTGAGGGCAAACGTGGGCTTATAGATCAGTATTAGGAAACAGTAGACAGGAGATGGAAGATCTAGGAAATGATCTCCTTAAAATTACCCGTAGTCTTAAAGTCTTCACTTACCAAAGGTGTAGGAGATCAGTCAAGGTAGAAGGAGAATACTAGGAGATAGATAGGTAGGTAGGTAGGTACGTAGGTAAATTGATAGGTAGATAGATAGATAGATAGATAGATAGATAGATAGATAGATAGATAGACAGACAGACAGACAGGCAGATAGATTGATATAGTAAGGCATTTATTATATGGATTTGATCTTATCCATTTGGGGGAGCTTGTTACTTAGTCTGTGTGAGGCCATTGCATCTGTGTTTGGTGCTGAAGCCTGAAATCCTCAGAGAAGGCATTTGGGAAAGAGAGATGTCTGTGAAGTTGGGGAAACAGGCAAACTGGAACCCCCAAGGATGGACTGGAATCTGCATTCGTATCCTACTGCCTTCAAGCTGCCAACTTCAATGGTCAGGTACTCTCTAGGAGAAGCTGGTGTCCTTCATCATGGAGGACATGTTGGGTCTGGAAGTCAGAGAGGCTGGAGAAGTTGCAGGCGTGGCTACTGTTCCACACCACAATGCAAGTCAACAGTTAAGGGACAACATGAATGAGATGCAACAGCACCTGTGACCTGCACCAACCTTTCAGGTGTAAAAAATGTATGTCTGCCACTTCACTGATTTACTTTTGCTTTCTAAATCTCACACAAAGCTGGGTATGGTGGCTCACGCCTATAATCTCAGCACTTTGGGAGGCTAAGGCAGAGAGGGGAATTTTGGGTGCCATAGTTTTAGTTTAGCTGAGTTGATATACAAATCCACCCAATAGGGGTTTCTATATCCTGTTTAAGAATCACTGACTTAAATAATAAAGGGCTAGAGAGCCCTTCTAAAAGTTGTGCTTGGGAGTTTAGGATTAAATATATAGCCTTGTTGCATATCCTGAGAGTAAAGCCTTCAGTCTTACAGGCCTGGGTTTGAGGGGCTGATGGCTGCTAATCTCTCTGAATTTCAAGGTCTTCATTCATAAGAGGGCTAATAATACCTACTTTGCAGGATTCTGTGAGGATTACATTGTGGCAGCACACACAAATTCCAGATACACAGTGCTTAATTAATGGCAACTATTATTTCAAGGGTGTCTTACAGCTTTCAGGTTGATACAATCA
Organism: Symphalangus syndactylus; assembly: GCF_028878055.3. NCBI lineage: Eukaryota > Metazoa > Chordata > Mammalia > Primates > Hylobatidae > Symphalangus > Symphalangus syndactylus. The sequence continues at coordinate 94,674,110 of NC_072431.2, read as the reverse complement.
CGCTGAGATTTTAGATCTGCTGAACCTTTAGAGGCTTATACAAGCCAAAGACTGGCTAAGCCAGAGGTTAGAACTCACGGAACCATCAGCTTACACCCCCTAAAACCAGAGTTCTCCATGTCCTTGAGTTGTGTGAGTAGGAGGGAAAAAAGTCTGATAGTCCCAACTGGTTAGCCTTTGATTGATGAATACCACCAATAGCTGCAGGCCAAAGGCAGCAGTCAATAGGAAACAATGCTTCACGTTGCTATTGCAGTTCAGCATTTCCTAAAGGCAGATGCCTCCTTCCTGGTCCTTCATGCCTCAAAGAGTTGGAATCGACCTGATAATCATGGAGGCAAATAAAGTTGTGACGGATGGAAAAAGGCCATTTCTGTCCTGTCATAATTTGATTCTCTCCACCCCCGCTCTCTTACTCCAATATATAACTTAAGGGCCACAGATATACTTCATGATTAAGAGTGCACTTGGTCCTGAATTAGTCAAGACTATGGTTGCAAGAAACAGAAACCCAAGTTGAACCAGTTATAAACAAAGAAACAAATAAGAAAGAAAGAAATAGAAGGAAGGAAGGAGTAAGGTTATGATTTTTTAAATATTTAAGTATTTATTTTTTAATTTTGTGTTTTATTGATACATAACATGTACATATTTGGGGGGTACTATGACAATTTAAAACATTCATATACCTTGTAAAGATAAAATCAGTGTAATTGAGATTCCCATCACCTTAAATATTTGTATTTTCTTTATGCTAGAAACATTCTAATTCTTCTCTTCTAGCTATATTGAAATATACAATAGATTATTGTAAACTATAGTCATACTACTGATCAGTCAAATACTAGGTCTTATTTCTTCTATCATACTGTATATACATACCCATTAATCAATCTCTCTTCACCCCTCTCCCTCCTACGGTTACGATTTATTGCATATTTGGCACAAGTAATGGGTAGTTGTAGTCTAGGGGAAGTAGACCTTGTAGACCTTGGCGGGGATTGCAGGGACTTAGCAGTACCGTCAGATCTCTCTCTCTCTCTCTCTCTCTCATTCTCTCCCCTGATTTTCTCTGTGCAGGGGATGCACTCCTACATTCTTTCCTACTACAGATGAGCTTGCTCATCTTGCTGTGGAGAGGAAGTGGAGCATGGTCCAGACAAGCACTTGTTTTGTCATCGCTGTCTAGTAACATCAGAGAAGAAATCTTCCTTTTCCTAAAGTCTACATATAAATTCCCAGGGAAAGGCTCTTTCTGGCTCAATTTGATGTAGCCAAGTTGGTGGTGACTATGGTTGGTCAAGCCTGGATCTCATACTCACCCTGTAGACTGAAGACTGGTTTGGCAGTCCACTAAAACCTTAAGGAGAAGAGGTAGAACGTTTCTCTCCAATGAAATAAGGTGTTGTACTGGAAGACAGGTGGGAGAGGAGCTGCTGAACAGACACAATCGACAGGTGTCCATTACAGATCCTTCATGTCTCAAGATTTTGTTTTGTTTTCCAACAAAAGTCTCTGAAAACTAAGGACTTTTACAATTGCAAAAGAAAAACTCTTTGTTGACAGAAAGAGGAGAATGTGTACAGATGACAGGAGCTGCATAAATAGGCTGTCATCAAAGCTCTCTTGGAGAGTGCATCATCTCCTCATGACTTCAGGTATTTAATCTCCATATGACTCTCATATACACTTCTCCCAGCCTCTAATCCTCGGGGGATAAGAGTAGCACCGACCTCATGGGGCTTCTGTGAGAACTATTTGAGTGAATGCAAGTAACACACACAGTACAGAGCCTGATGCATAGAAAGCTTTTTTATAAATAAAAATAATTTTGTATATTCATGTACTACACCAATCCTCAGGACACACTGAGGGCTATTTGCTGCAAATACCTGCAACACTCTGCTTAGGGTTATTTTTCTGGCACAGGGAGACCCTTTTGGAGAGTTAATGCCCCTCAAATAAATTCTCAATTGACAAGAATGAGTGGATAAATACTTCGACTTCCTGACCCCTAGGCAGGATTACATTGAGACATCTTCTATACTCTCTTCCAGTGTCTCCAGCATGACTGCTCTCCAATTGATTCCTTTGAGAACATGTCCTTTATTTTTTTGCTTCCTTTCTTTCCCTGTCTTACTGCCCCACTCTCCTACTGGTGTTTCCTGAAATCACCTCCTCAATAAGTGGTGTGCATTTAAATCTTCATCTCAGGGTCTGCCTATAGGGAACCTTAAACTAGGACAATAAAATATATGAAAGAATGTACACCACATTGTCTGCCATCATTATCCTATGACTGGTAGGATTGTAAGTTATTATCCTTTTTGTTATCTATATTTAAAGCATTTCCACAATGAACACAGATACCAGCTAATTGATTATTGAAACAATCTAAAATCTTAAACCGGATTTTTAATCTCTGCAGGAGCCGACCAACTTTTTCTTCTACCTACTTCTAACTCTGTATTCACAACAAACAAGTCTTCTTACTTTTGGACCCACTAAGTCTATTCCTCTCTCCAGGCCTCTACACATACTTGACCTAGCATTTTCTATTACTCTTGTCTCTTCCACAAGGCCTCCCCTGACTCACTCAGCCCATGATGCCAGTTTACATTCATTTCGTCTACATATCATTTAATCAGCATTATCAGTTCTTCCCATACCCTGCACTACTTTAAAGAGATATGTGTGTAAAGTACTTCTTTGCCATATGGGTCTCTCAAGTTTCTAGAATATTTGGATCAGCCATAGAACCACTTTCCACATGAAAATGGCGTTACACCAATTCAAGATAAAATGCTCCCCCCAAAATTATTCAAGATAATATCTGAGCTGCATCTGCTGTTTCAGTCTGTAACAAAGGGTCTTTTCAAAGGACAGCAGCAGTGGGGAGGAGAAATGGAGAGAAACAGAAGCTGCCTCTGATGTACTGATCCTACCACCCATAAATGATCTTTTCATGAGCCAATAAGGAGAGAAAGAAAGACAAAAAGCATTCTTGACTTAGGAATGGAATAGTCGCTCCTCCTCGGTGCCTGATTCAGTTATTTAGAATGGCTTTCTTATGGCTGGGCCTCTTGTGAATTATGAGTCTCTCTCTCTGTCTCCCCCACCAGGCTTCATATTAAAGACAAGACACAGCTGCCAAGGCCTCCAGAGATTTCCCAGCAGTCTACTATGGTGAAATAAAACACCATGTTATGCTGGAAAACTAGCCTGTCGTTTCTGCACCATGGGCTGTGCTATTCTCACGACCAAGATAAAAGATCCCAGGCCCTGGACACTTACTGCTTCTCTTGAGATTTGTGGCTTGATCTTCTAGATACTACTCGATTTTGTGTGTGTGTTCCAGCTTCCCTGCATGATATTGATAATTATCTTCTAAAGGGATTGGATATGTTTGTATAATATATGTATATTCCTCCTTCTTGAAATACTGTCTTGAAGGAAGGCATTTGGTTACCATTAAAGCAACTATTTTGCTTCCATGTGGTAAGAAGTTCTGTGGCCCTGGTGCCACAGATGACTTGGGACTTTGACAGGGTTGTGATCGTCCCTTTAGGCATGTTTTGTGTCATTACTACCAGAAGGATTGCATTATACAAGTGGGCTGAGGTTTGTACATAATGATTGGTTGAACGGCTTCAGATGTTGCAATCTCAGCTTTATCTGCCTCAGAGTAAATGGAGCCAGCTGAAATAGGTCTGTAACCCTGCATGGAGATTTGGAGTATACTAGTGAAATGTTGGGAAGGTGTCAAATTGGAGACTATTTTTAGTTAAATGGTTTACACCCTAGTAGAGAATAAGACAGAAGGCACACGTGATGCTCCATCCTCATATTTTGATTTCAGTCTTCAAATAATAGGATAAATTTCAAATCCCAGCAGTCTTACATGAGCCTATAGTAAAGGAGAAGAAGAATCTCAGAAATTAAAAAGTTCTTCATACTGATGACAGGAGCTCTCCAAGTGTTGACAGACAGCCCTCCCCACACATTCCTTTCTTCCTCTCCAGTTTTATCCTAATTATAAGCTAGCAAATAGGATAAAGGAAGATACCTCTCCCTATTGGATATACCTGTGTTCAGAAATCTTTACTAAACTAAAATCATCAGAATCCAATTTCTTTCTAACCTAACTATCTGCATGGTGTAAATTGGAGGGTAGGTAAGGATCTAATTAGTGATACAAATGTCATTTGTATATTCAATCAGACAGATCCCTTTGGGAATACACAAATAAAATCCCAAACAGTAGAATTTACCAACTGAAGGACAAATAGAGTCTTGTTTATTTTTCTATTTTTTATGCAATAGGTAGGTGCTCAGTAAATATAGTTGGGTTGGATTATTAAATTGAAAACATCCATGCCCACTTTGAAGAAAATAATCTGAAAGGAAATTATCAAATGCCATGAATATGTAAATTATACCTTGAACCACTTCTCTGCTTCTCAATTGTGAGGCCAAAATGCTTCCCACATATAACTCACTAATTTTTACAAGTTATAATAGTCCCTGAAGGAAGAGAAATAGCAATTGCCATTGTCCCATTTGACAGATATGAGAACTAAAGTACAAGCTGTTAAGCCAGGGATGGTGACTCGGTGAGTAAGATTCAGAGTAGAATGATATGAGACTGGGACAGAGGGAGCAGAAATGCTGCCTAGAATTTACTCTGGGGCTCCTATTCTAACTCCTTGCCTCCTTTGACCAGATAACAACTTAGGAACCCCTGGCATTGCACTGTCGTACACCAGGAGAAGTTTCCCCTGCCATCACAAGGGCAGAGGAAACAGCCAAATTGCAGGACTCACACAGAGCAGGGGCTCTGTTTTGCTTATCATGGTGGGCCCATCTTCACCCTCATTCCCCAGTGCTACCTAATTCAGCACTTGCATTGGCCCTAGCAAACAAGGATCAGATGACAGGATGAATCAATGAAGGCCTTGTGACTCCCATTAAATCAATATTTCTTAAAATAAGCTGGTCACGGTGGCTCATGCCTATAATCCCAGGGACTCAGGAGGCTGAAGCAAGAGGATAGCTTGAGGACAGGAGTTCAACACCAGCCTCAGCAACATAAAGAGACCCTGTCTCTACAAAAAGTAAAAAGAAAAACATTAGTCAATCTGGTAGTCCCAGCTCCTCTGGAGGTTGAGTCAGGAGGATTGCTTGGGTCCAGGCATTTGAGGCTGCTTTGAGTTATGATCGCTGCTGCCCCACCCTCCAGCCTGGGTGACAGAGGGAGAGAAAGAAGGAAGAAAGGAAGGAAGGAAGGAAGGAAGGAAGGAAGGAAGGAAGGAAGGAAGGAAGGAAGGAAGGAAGGAAGGGGAAAGAAGGAGAAAGAAAAAGAAAGAAAGAAGGAAAGAAAGAAAGAAAGAGAGAAAAGAAAAGAAAGAAAAAAAATTTCCTAAGACATTACAGTCTATCCCCTCAGAAGAGAAAATGCCCTATAGCATCACCTGCCAGCAATCATTCTGCAGAAACAGCAAAAACACTTTCTACATCTCAAGGAATCACATGCATCTGGTTCTAGTGATGCTCCTTTCCAATAAAATAAATACTCCCTAAGCAGATAAATAAATAATAAAACACAAATAAATACCATATATGAGGAAAGGTCTTCCATATGTTTTGAAATAAGGAAGTTATAAAACAGCACATTCTCTGGGCTAAGGGCTGTTAAATGTACTATCTCATTTGATCCTCATAAAAACCTTGTGAGGTAGATATTCTTTTTATTACTTCTGTTTTTGAGGCGGGGTCTCGCTCTGTTGCCCAGGCTGGAGTGCAGTGGTGTGATCTTGGCTCACTGTAGCCTCGAACTCCTGTGCTCAAGCAATCCTCCCACCTCAGCCTCCTGAGTAGCTGGGACCAGCGGTGCACACCCAGCTAATTTTTGCATTTTTTCTGCAGAGACAGTGTTTTGCCATGTTGCCCAGGGTGGTCTCGAACTCCTGAGCTCAAACAGTCTACCCACCTCAGCCTCCCAAAGTGCTTGGATTATAGCCATAAGCCACTGCACCTGGCCTCTTTTTATTCTTATTTTACAGATAAGGAAACTGAGACTTAGGTTAAGTAATGCCCAGAATCACACAGCTTGAAAAATATTTAAAACCAAATCTGTTTGAATTCAGAACATGGCATTTTACTCCTCTCTCTGGTTCTTGCTCCCACTCTGGCTTCTTGTCTCCTTTCCCCCCTCTTTTTCCTTTTCCTCAATTTCTGTATCTCTCTCTCTCTGCCTCTCTTTCTCTTTCTCTCTCTCTCCTTTACCATATAAGTTTATCTATGCATAGCTTTCTTCACATTCTCCAGGGTTTCCATAACCCACAAAACTTTCATTGCCAGGAAGCTTTGCCAGTCCCAGACTCAAAGGCCAAGCAGGGTGTCTGATATTCCAGCTATGAGGCTATTGACTAAGGTCACTGCCCCACTACTGGGCATATCCCACACTCACACATTCTTGCCAAGTTGGGACTGTAAATGCATTTCGTCACATGGATGTGAAAATGGCAATTATAATAGCAGTATTTAGAAATGGCTTCCACTTAGATTTTGGTCAACTAGTTTGTACAAACATGTACTATCTGTTAGGTAACATGGACACAGTAAGATGGCGCCGGTTCTGGGTTCTTCACCCCTAGTTCCTGGTTCTCCACCCCGCGAGCCCGCCAAGAGAAGGCCAATCAGGGAAGAACACCTCCTGCCTTTTACTCAAACCCCACCCCTAAGCCAATCACTCATGCCCACGTAGCCCCACTCAGTATAAAAACCCAGCACCTAAGCAGCTCGCCCCTTCTTCCTTCCTTCTCCTCCTCCGTGTGGTGTTGCCTTGGTGCCTCCAATAAAATCTCTTGACCGCTACCAGCGTGTCTTTTGTTTGAGCCCGATCGGGTCCGACTCTTTGAGTCAGTCGGACTCTTTCACTATCAATATAAATAATTTGCATCAGAGAGGTATGTGGCTTCTTCTATAGAAACATTCTTCATGCTCCAGAAATTGTGTCATCAAAACATTATCCAGGTAGCAGTTGAACTTCCTTTGATTCAACATATAGATACATACTTCATAGCTAATATTTTGAGGAATGACTGTACAAATATATGCCCAGTGGTTCACATCCATAATCTCATTTAACCAAGGCTTACAGGGTTAAATAACAGCCCAATTGTCACTTACTGAGTTGCAGAGCCAGTTCTCCAATAAAGGTGGGCCTCCTGTCAGGATCTAAGTTCTCAGCCCTTCTGCTCTCAGTGACAAATACAGGGCCATCCCTGTGGAAGATAAAAATGAAATGGCTCAGTCAAACAACATAGAATCTGTTAGCAAACATTTTTTAAAAGGTTTACAAACATAATAATAAAGGACAGAATGCAACCTAATAGCACCTTCTTGTCCAACAGATAAGAAGTAGTAATGATATCTTAGAGAGAGCAGACCTTTAATTTGTGAGGGATGCTTTTTAAGAGAACTTAGAGAAAAGAGGAAACCACAGAGCATATTCAGAGGCAGGCAACTCTCCAAACAATTACTTCTGCAGAGTCGAGTCAAGACTGAGTTGAGACTGATGGGGTAAAAGTCCAGAAAGTCAGTGGTGGGGGTGGGTTTAAAACTTGTATGCATATGGAGATAAAGAGGTCAGAAGGGCTGAGGAAAGATTAGAGTTAATGACCCACACGGACTAGAAATCCTCTGGCAGTAAGTAACCCCTGACACCAGGGGGTGGCTGATACAATCAGAACAGCACAGACACTGAGAAGTCAAAAACTAACCATTAGTAAATACGATAGGGCTTTTGAAGGCCAAGACTCCTCCTTGCTTTATTTATTTATTTATTGCTATAGATCATTTACTTAATACACAATAGTTCTTAGGATAGTACACAGTTAACTTATAATCATTATTAGGTTGAGAGAGAAAAACACAAATTAAACATCACACACAAAGGTCTGTTCTCTTTAACAAATCATTACTACTCTTTATCTGTTGGGCTGAGAATGTAATATTAGGTTGTATTCTGTCCCTTATTGTTATATTTGTAAAGTTTGTATACCAAAAAAGAAGATTCTCCCAATCCCTGTTTTCTTTAGATACCTGACTGGAGGAGTTGGGAAGGAGTCAATGCTAGCAATTGATTGCCAATTTTTTTTTTTTAGAAAGAGTCTCATTCTGTTGCCGAGGCTGGAGTGTAATGGCATGGTCTCAGCTCACTGCAACCTCCGCTTCCTAGGTTCAAGCAATTATCCTGCCTCAGTTTCCCAAGTAGCTGGGATTACAGGCATGTACCACCTCGCCTGGCTAATTTTTTTATTTTTAGTAGACACGGGATTTCACTATGTTGGCCAGGCTGGTCTCGAACTCCTGACCTCAGGTGATCTGCCCACCTTGGCCTCCCAAAGTGCTGGGATTACAGGTATGAGCCACCACGCCCAGCCTTGATTGCCATTTTTGAAGGGATGAAATCACTCTATCATGATCTAATATCCAACAGTTTTTAAATGACCATAAACTCCAGTCACACTGGCGATGGAGTGGTCTCTCCACCAAAATCCTACTTTTAATAATGTCTATCCGTCTTTACTTTCAAACATTTTAAAAATTTGGGGGCCGAGCGTGGTGGCTCACACCTTTAATCCCTGCATTTTGGGAGGCTGAGGTGGGTGGATCACGAGGTCAGGAGTTCAAGACCAGCCTGGCCAAGATGGTGAAACACCGTCTCTACTACAAATACAAAAATTAGCCAGGTGTGGTGGTGGGCACCTGTAATCCAGCTACTCAGGAGGCTGAGGCAGAAAACTGCTTGAATCCAGGAGGCGGAGGTTGCAGTGAGCTGAGATAACGCCACTGCACTCCAGTCTGGGCAACAGAGCAAGACTCTGTCTCAAAAAAAAAAAAAAAAATTGGAAGAATGCAGAACCAGGGAGTTCCATAGCTTGGTGGAACAGTTGCAAGGCTTGACTCCCTTCGGTAAGTGTTCATCAAAGACTGATTTTTCCAAATGAGGAGATTTATTCTGCTCATTTGCTGCCTGAGGTCACATCTGCTAGTTGGGGTGCTGCATGGGATGGTAAAAGCTATAATGCAAATATTTCTCAGAAAAAGAAGTTAATTTGTACTCCATTTGCCCTTTAAGGGTTATCTGATTTCAATCATCTTTTTCCAAAAAATCTTGTTAGAACTTGCAAAGTTCTAATAGAAATTGGTATGGAGCAGTCAGGCAATGGCAAGTACAAGAGGGAAAAAATGAAGAGTCTTGACTTTGAAAAGTATTTACATACATTCCAGAGCATTCTAAACACAGGAAGAATAAACTTAGCAGGGAAAGGCATTCCATGCCTAAAATTGTGTCTTTGAAACCAGTATCTGAGTGGAAGAAATAAGTTATGTTATTAATATATGGTGAGGAACAGAACAGAAATTGAAGGCTCAAATGAAGAGTTCGTGGAAGATTCGTGAGACAGAAGGGCAAATATACACCAAGTAGATACTTCTCCTAGGGACAGGCTTTGCAATTTGAGCATTTTTGAGCTTGCAATGGAATTTTAAAGCCATCCAGAAACAACAGATGTTTGAACCCAAATGATCCAATGTCTCGATGCCAAAATTAGGGCTCTGAAGAGGAACGTTAGAGTTGGAGCACATGAAGAGCAACTTCAGTAACTCTTCTCTAGTGCAACAGTTGAAAGATTTATTCTATGGCTTGCTGACCTACCCTTTTATCTGTGCCCATTTGTATTTCAAGTGATAAAAATCTCTGTCGAATGGGATTATTAATAACTAAAATTCAAGTCTCTTTTGTAGGTCTGACTTCAATCTCTTCTCTCTCCTCTTTGAGCATATAATCAATCTCTAAATCAAATTATGAAATCAGAAGGAGGGCCCTTCTGAACATTATTTGTTCTCAAACTTTTGCATATGAAAACCAATAATAGATTATGGCTGTACCTACACAGCACAGGATTATCTAGCTAATTTAATAGTTGTAAGCAGCCAAGCCAGGTATTGTGAGCAAGCAAACAAAACCAATCAACACCAACTCCCACCAGCAATGAATAACCAAACTGCATTTTGCAAGCTACTTTTTTCCAGATTAAATCGGTAACTGATAAATGCTAAATCTCTGCTTTACTTGATTTTTTTATTTTTATTTTTGAGACAGGATCATGCTCTGTTACCCAGGCTGAAGTGCAGTGGCATGATCATGGCTGACTGCAGCCTCTACCTCCTAGGCTCAAGCAATCCTCCCACCTCAGCCTTCCAAATAGCTGGGACCACAGGCGTGTGCCACCAGGCTTGGCCAATTTTTTAATTTTTTTGTAGAGACAGGGTCTCCCTGTGTTGCCCAGGCTGGTCTTGAACTCCTGGGCTCAAGCAATCTTCCTACCTTGGCCTCCCAAAGTGCTGAGATTACCGGTGTGAGCCACCATGCCTGGATTGCTTCACTTGATTTAAAATGACATGTCATTTAATCCTAAAACAAGAATGTTGTTTTTTCATCAGTTTGTTGGATTTTTTTTCCTCCTGCCTCTCTGTTAAATAAGGAAATGCCATTTAGACATCAAATCACTTTATTCAGTTTCCAAAGAAACTTCTTATATATCTCATTTACCAAATAAACTTCCCTTCCTAGGGCCAGGCACAATGCGTCACACCTGTAATCCCAGCACTTTGAGAGGCCGAGGTGGGAGGATTGCTTGAGTCCAGGAGTTGAGGACCAGCCTGGGCAATATAGTGAGATCTCATCTTTAAAAATAAATAAATAAACACTAATGAAATTTCCCAACCAGGTAGCAAGGTTTATTTGTTTCCAGAAAAAATGCAAGCATAAAGATATTTCTTAACTCAGTCACTCAAATGCTGTAAAATAGCACCTTTGGGGAGAAAGTGGCAGTATGATCATGGTTCTAAAAGGCAGCCAGGAACTCAAATTGTAACAGCATTTTAAAAATAGCATCGCAGCTATGATTACAATTTAGCTCCATAGCACGTAAGCATGGTATGAACAGGAAATGGGAGTACATCTTCAGAGCCTGATAAGATTCACTAATGTAAGACATATGCTCTGTTTCTCAGCTTGCAAGCTAGGCCCAGCCAGAAAGAAGGAAAGCATATATGTTTATCTTTAACCTACAGATCAAATTTATAAACCTTGGAAGATTTTTTGAATTGCTATTGAATTAAGTGATGAACTCGAGAAATGTGCAGCATAGATTCAATTGTGAATTTGAAAAATAAAGGTTTGAAGTAACTTCCAAAGGAAAATTAATTGTTAGCTATGCATCACAAGCCTGGGTTATCTCAGGGCAGCCTCAACAAGGCAGAACTTGTCCTTAGAGAAATCATTGCTAATCAAGGGGACATTCCTAACAAATATATCTCCATTATCTATAAAAGACCAAAGTTGAGTTCACTAAGGATGGTATGTTTTAAGAACATTCTACAGTATCAATAATTATTCAGAGTTCTACTTAGAACAAGTAGAAATATGTCAGGATGCCTTTAATATGACTCATATTTTAGGAGGGAACTGATGGTTTACTTGTTTCCAGATTTGTTTTAGAAAAAGTAGAAGATAGTGCAACATGGTTCAACAGTAGACACACAGCAGTACATTTAAGTAGACACAAACTAATCAAATCACCCAATTTTACAGTCCACATTAAAGACAATGAAAAGGAGCTAAATATCAGTGTCTATCATCAAATACAAATTGGATTTATAATCCTTTGATACAGATCATGGTAAAGAAAAGCTGACGCATTTGGAAAACAACGCCCCCTCCCGCCCCCCACCAAAAGTATTATGATTTAGATTTCTAGCTTCTGTTTCTTCGCCAAAAAAGTCTAGGTTTTTCTGGTTATTCAGAATAAGAATAAATTCACTCGTTCCACAAATGTTTATTGAGGGTTTCCCATGCATGAAGCACTGTTGTAATTGCCAGAGATATAGCAGTGGGAAAGACAGATAAGGAGCTTACATGCTAGTAGGAGAAGTCAGCTAATAAATAAACAAGAGTTCTTCAAAGGTAATTAGTGCTGTGAAGGGGATGAAGGAGTGATGTGTAGAGAAAGAAAGAAAAGGTGGGGACTATTTTAAATAGGATGGTCAAGGAAAGGCTTGTCTGAGCTGAGACCCAAAGAGCAAGAAGCCAAATAAGTGAATATACTGGAGAATGATCTGGAGAAGAGGCAAGAACTAGTGCAAACTTCCTGAGGCAGTAACAGGCTTGACTTCTTCAAGGAACAGAAAAAAAGACAGCAAGGTGATAATTAATGAGGAGAGGGAAAAAGATGAGCTTGGAAAGGCAGGCAGGGACCAGATCACATGGGACCTGTTGTACCTTGATAACAGGTTGGGACTTTTTACGAACAATGAAAAGCCACTGAAGAATTTATATGAGTGAGTAACGTTTATCTGATTTATATAATTAAAATAAAAGTATCTGATCTGATTTTATTTTAATTATAAAATTTTTCAGGCATCTAAGAACTTACAGACAACAAGAAAAGGGATACCTTAAGAAATTAGATTCAGTTAAAATCCCCATGGTACTCTTTTCAGCCCTATTCCCCTCCCTCTTTAAAGGTAACTGCCATTCTAAACTTTATGCTTGTAATTTTCTTGCATGTTTTTATGCTTTTACCACACGTACTCATACATATCTATAAACAATATGTAGCACTGCCTTGCATGTTTTTAAACTTTATATGAATGGTACCATACTGTACATATTCTTCTGTACTTGCTTTTTCACCTTCAGTATTATGTTGCTGAGATTTATCCATGCTCATTAATCCTTAGCAACTATTTAGCATTTTCTTGGATTAACATGTCATGATTTCTCCATTCCTTGGTTGAAGGGCACTTATGTTGTTTTCAATGTTTTTGTTCATATCTCCCTGGGCAGGCAATGGAAAATAGACAAGAGTAGAAATACATAAGCCAGTTGGAAGACTCTTCAGTAGCCTAGCAGAAAGCTAGTGGAGGCTAGGATTAAGAGAACAACAATATAGATGAAAAGAAATAGAGAAACTTGGTATATGTTTTGGAGATGCAGCTGATTGGACTTGCTGATGAATTTGGTAGGCAAGAGGGGTTGCTGAGAGAAGGCGAAAAATCAAGGATGAATACTAATTTTTGGCCTTGAGCAATTTTAAAGGCATCTAAAGGCTGAAATCTAGAACTCTAAAAGGTGTTTTATGATGTCATATTTTAATTACTTAAGGTTAGTGAAAATCTTATCTTACTTATACTTGTGTCTCCTCTAGTGCTTTGCAATGTATAATATTAGGTACCCCAAAAAAATTTGTTGAATGAGTAATAGACTTTACAATTGGTTCTCTATGGTGCATAGGAATTATATTTAGATTTAGTCATATGACAATCTTGAATATTGTCAGAAAAAAAGTGAAATGATGCTAGATTTTATTAAAATAATGCAGGAATAAATCTATTTATCTTTGGGAGTTATTAATAAAGCAAGATTGGCTACATGTAAACATTTTTGAAGCTGAGTAGTATATGAGAGTTGAATTTTTGTGAATGTTGGAAAATTCCATGATAAAAAGTTTAAAAAGGCCGGGCACGGTAGCTCATGCCTGTAATTCCAGCACTTTAGGAGGCCGAGGTGGGTGGATTGCTTGAGCTCAGGAGTTCAAGACCACCCTGGGCAACATGGTGAAACCCCGTCTCTACTAAAATACAAAAAATTAGCTGGGCGCAGTAGTGGGTGCCTTTAGTCCCAGCTACTCAGGAAGCTGAGGCAGGAGAATCGCTTGAACTTAGGAGGTGGAGGTTGCAGTGAGCCAAGATTGCGCCATTGCACTCCAGCCTGGGCAACAGAGTGAGGCTCCGTCTCAAAAAAAAAAAAAAAGTTTAAAAAGAGATTTTTAAAAATTTAACCATTTCCCCATCAAGAAGAGAATTGTCCCCTATTTGTCACTTCAAATATTAGGTTGGTACAAAGGTAATTACAGTTTCTACCATTCAAATTAATGTAAACATCCAAATAATAATCGCTCTAAGGAAGCAGCTTGTCAGAGAATTAGGAATTCCAGCAAAGTTCTTAACATCTTGGGGCTTATAAACCCCTTAGAAAACATGATGAAACATATGAACAGTTTTCCAGGAAAAAAAGCACATATTTACAAATTTGCATAAATATAGCCAGGTGTTTTTGACATTCTTTGAAGCTAATGTCATAGACCAGATTAAGAAAGGAAGGTCAGTTAAAGACCTGCATTGAAGTTCTGATACTATTGTATGAGTTCTTAGGTAATTTGTTAACCTGAAATTTTGTCACATTAGTTTTTTAATTGCTTAATATTCTACTCCACAGTTGGTACTTACATTCCTACCCAGAATTTGCAGCCAGACGATTGGGGTTTGAGCCTTCCCTTTCCCACTTTTAAGCTATAAGATCTCAGAAAGTCACTTAACCTTTCTGAGCCTCAGCTTCTTTATCTATAAGTCTGAAATAGTAATAAATACACTAAGTGCTATTGTGTGATAAAAATGAGCTAATATAATTAAAAGTCCTTCATAAGATTTAAAGAGCACTGTAAATTGGTGGTCATATTTTATACCATTATGTGCCAGAAACTCTTCTAAATTTTTTTTTTGAGATAAAGTTTTGCTATTTTTTTAACGAAAAAGTATTTTATTATTTTGCTGCAAAGCTGTTGCTTCACAGTGTAAAAATAGCACCAGCAAATGCAATATATTGCAAAATTCAGATAGTGTTGTTCTTCATCTGACACTGTACAAGCAACAAAAACTTCTTCACTCCCAGTTATTTCCAACGGAAAGATCATTAAGTATTTCAACTCAAATCCAGGTATAGATATACGCAAGTTACAACATTATAGAAGGCTTAAGAATAACGTTATCGTTGAATTATGTAATTTTTTATATACTCTAAGTTCTGGGATACATGTGCAGAACTTGCAGGTTTGTTACATAGGTATACACGTACCATGGTCGTTTGCTGCACCCATCAACCCGTCATCTACATTAGGTATTTCTCCTAATGCTATCCTTCCCCTAGCCCCCCACCCCACGACAGACCCTGTTGTGTAATGTTCCCCTCCCTGTGTCCATGTATTCTCGTTTTTAAACTACCACTTATGAATGAGAACATGTGGCGTTTGGTTTTCTGTTCTGTGTTAGTTTGCTGAGAATGTGGTTTCCAGCTTCATCCACATTCCTGCAAAGGACATGAACTCATCCTTTTTTATGGCTGCATAGCATTCCATGGTGTATATGTCCCACATTTTCTTTATCCAGTCTATCATTGATGGGCATTTGGGTTGGTTCCAAGTCTTTGCTATTGTGAACAGTGCTGCAATAAACATACGTGTGCATGTGTCTTTATAGTAGAATGATTTATAAGCCTTTGGGTATATACCCAGTAATGGTATTGCTGGGTCAAATGGTATTTCTGGTTCTACATCCTTGAGGAATCCATTGTCTTCCACAATGGTTTAACTAATCTACACTCTCACCAACAGTGTAAAAGCATTCCTATTTCTCCACATCCTCTCCAGCACCTGTTGTTTCCTGACTTTTTAATGATTGCCATTCTTACTGGCGTGAGATGGTATCTCATTTTGGTTTTGATTTGCATTTCTCTAATAACCAGTGATGATGAGCTTTTTTTCATGTTTGTTGGCCGCATGTCTTCTTTTGAGAAGTGTCTGTTCATATCTTGTGTCCGCTTTTTGACGGGGTTGTTTTTTCTTGTAAATTTGTTTAAGTTCCTTGTAGATTCTGAATATTAGCCCTTTGTCAGATGGATAGATTGCAAATATTTTTTCCCATTCTGTAGGTTGCCTGTTCACTCTGATGATAGTTTCTTTTGCTGTGCAGAAGGTCTTTAGTTTAATTAGATCCCATTTGTCAATTTTGGCTCTTTTGCCATTGCTTTTGGTGTTTTAGGCATAAAGTCTTTGCCCATGCCTGTGTCCTGAATGGTATTGCCTAGGTTTTTTCTAGGGTTTTTATGGTTTTAGGTCTTACATTTAAGTCTTTAATCCATCTTGAGTTAAATTTTGTATAAGGTGTAAGGAAGGGTCCAGTTTCAGTTTTCTGCATGTGGCTAGCCAGTTTTCCCAGCACCATTTATTAAATAGGGAATCCCTTCCCCATTTCTTGTTTTTGTCAGGCTTGTCAAAGATCAGATGGTGGTAGATGTGTGGTGTTATTTCTGAGGCCTCTGTTCTGTTCCATTGGTCTATGTATCTGGTTTGGTACCAGTACCACACTGTTTTGGTTACTGTAGCATTGTAGTATAGTTTGAAGTCAGGTAGCATGATGCCTCCAGCTTTGTTCTTTTTGCTTAGGATTGTCTTGGCTATATGGGCTCTTTTTTGATTCCATATGAACTTTAAAGTAGTTTTTTTCTAATTCTGTGAAGAAAGTCAATGGTAGCTTGATGGGGATAGCATTGAACCTATAAATTACTTTGGGCAGTAGGACCATTTTCACGACATTGATTCTTCCTATCCATGAGCATGGAGTATTTTTCCATTTGTTTGTGTCCTCTCTGTGATTTCCTTGAGTAGTGGTTTGTAGTTCTCCTTGAAGAGGTTCTTCCCTTTGTAAGTTGTATTCCTAGGTATTTTAATCTCTTTGGAGCAATTGTGAATGGGAGTTCACTCATGATTTGGCTGTTTGTCTATTATTGGTGTATAGGAATGCTTGTGATTTTTGCACATTGATTTTGTATCCTGAGACTTTGCTGAAGTTGCTTATCAGCTTAAGGACATTTTGGACTGAGATGATGGGGTTTTCTAAATATACAATCATGTCATCTGCAAACATTATGTAATTTTTATAACTAGTTTTTACCATGGATAATTTAATGAATTCTGAATACTAGAGCCTAGTCTAAAAATCATAGAGTATTATAAAATAGAAGAATATTGTGTTTATCTATAATCATTTAAAAGATAAAGGGCATTCTTTCATTAGTGTTAACAGTAGTTTTTTTTTCCCCCATCAGTAATGCTAAAAGTTGCTATTCTACGTCTTCTAACCACTGCTAATTTAAGACAATTCTGCTGGGTTGCATAATTTCATACTAGTTTATTTAGGGGTTCCATTATCACTCCTCAATAGATTTTATGTATTTCTCATACACTTCTTCACTCATAAGTTCATCCAGTTCTGGAGAGTTACTCAGTGTCATCTTGATCAGCCAACCATCTTCATAACAAGATTTGTTGACAAGTCCTGGATTTTCTGCAAGAGATTCATTAATTTCAGTTACTTCTCCTGATTAAAGAGAACAGATTTCACTAGCAGCTTTCACACTTTCCAAAGCACCAAACTCATCTTGTTTGTTCAGTTTTGTCCCAACTTCAGGCAGACTACAGTAAACATCTCCCAAAGCTTCGTGTGCAAAATTATTGATTCCCACTGTTCCAATACCATTTTCTGTTGTTATCCATTCATGCTTCTCTGTGAATTTACGCACCCAGAGCAGAACGGGTCCTGTGAGCAGCGTCCAGATGGTGCCTGCCCCCAGCTGCCAGGGCCTTGGCAGGCAAGGCGTGGTGGGTTCTTGGAGCTCTCGCAGGCTGCAGAGCACGGCCCGCATGCTCCGCGCTGCTTGCAGTGCCATGTTCGCAGGAGTTTCGCTCTTGGTGCCTAGGCTGGCGCAATAGCGTGATCTCGGCTCACTGTGACCTCCGGCTCCTGGTTCAAGCGATTCTCCTGCCTCAGTCTCCTGAGTAGCTGGGATTACAGGGGCCCACCACAAAACCCAGCTAGTTTTTGTATTTTTAGTAGAGATGGAGTTTCACCATGTTGGTCAGGCTGGTCTCGAACTCCTGACCTCAGGTGATCCACCCGCCTCGGCCTCCCAAAGTGCTGAGATTACAGGCGTGAGCCACCGTGCCCGTCCTTAACTTTTTAAGTACTGTCATTAACCTCATTTTTACCCATTAGAAAATTGAGGTTGAGAGAAGTCAAGTAACTTGCTTGGTGTCACACAGCTAGTAAGTAGTGGAATTAGGATTTGAGCCCAGCCATTCTGACTCTAGATTGACTGCTCTTAATTCTTATGCTGTGAATTACATTATTATTCACCCAAAATATAACATCCTTCCACTGCCCCATGATATAATGTTTTGATCATCTGATTAATTCTATTAACCTAGCACTGTGAAGAAAATTATAATTCAAGTGGTAGTCAAATTCTAAGAAAAAAATATATGCCACTTTCATCTATGTTAAACCTTGTGTTAATCCAGTCTATCGTTGTTGGACATTTGGGTTGGTTCCAACTCTTTGCTATTGTGAATAGTGCTGCAATAAACATACGTGTGCATGTGTCTTTATAGCAGCATGATTTATAGTCCTTTGGGTATATACCCAGTAATGGGATGGCTGGGTCAAATGGTATTTCTAGTTCTAGATCCCAAATGTGGCACATATACACCATGGAATACTATGCAGCCATAAAAAAGGATGAGTTCATGTCCTTTGTAGGGACATGGATGAAACTGGAAAACATCATTCTCAGTAAACTATCGCAAGGACAAAAAACCAAACACCACATGTTCTCACTCATAGGTGGGAATTGAACAATGAGAACTCATGGACACAGGAAGGGGAACATCACACTCTGGGGACTGTTGTGCGGTTGGGGGAGGGGGGAGGGACAGCATTAGGAGATATACCTAATGCCAAACGACGAGTTAATGGGTGCAGGAAATCAACATGGCACATGGATACATATGTAACAAACCTGCACATTGTGCACATGTACCCTAAAACCTAAAGTATAATAAAAAATAAAATAAAATAAAATAAAATAAAATAAACAGAAAAAAAAACAAAGAAAAAACATAAAACAAAACAAAACAAAAAAAACCTTGTGTTGGTTTAAAACAATTTTTAATTAAAGTGTTTTACATTTAAATTTCATATTCTTAATTTTTTTTGTTTATTTTTTTCTTTTTTTTTTTTTTTCTTTGAGATAGAGTCTTGCTGTGTCACCCAGGCTGGAGTGCAGTGGTATAATCTTGGCTTACTGCAACCTCCACCTCCCAGGTTCAAGCAATTCTCCTGCCTCAGCCTCCTGAGTACCTGGGATTACAGCTAATTAGACCACCAGCCAATTTTTGTATTTTTATTTGTATTTATTATTATTGTTTTTTGAGATGGAGTCTCGCTCTGTTGCCCAGGCTGGAGTGCAGTGGCACAGTCTCTGTTCACTCCAACCTGTGCCTCTCAAGTTTAAGAGATTCTCCTGCCTTAGCCTCCTGAGTAGCTGGGATTACATCACACCACGATGCCCTGCTAAGTTTTGTATTTTTAATAAAGACAAGGTTTTACCATGTTGACCAGGCTGGTCTTGAACTCCTGACTTCAGGTGATCCACCCACCTCAGGCTCCCAAAGTGCTGGGATTACAGGCGTGAGCCACTGTGCCCAGCCTAATTTTTGTATTTTTAGTAGAGATGGGGTTTTGCCATAATGGCTAGGCTGATCTTGAACTCCTGGCTTCAAGTGATCCTCTGGCCTCGGCCTCCCAAAGTGCTGGAATTACAGGTGTGAGCCACCATGCCCAGCCCTGTTTAATTTTTGTATTGTAAAATTTTACTTTATTTAAGACCTTCTTTGGAGAAGTGCTTGTGGAGGCTGGGGCAGGGAAAACACAAGGTGAGTCTGAGGCATCACGTGGTGTCAAAAAAGTAAGGAGTGCTCAAAAAATAATGGGGGCATATCAGGAAGACATAGGGGCCGACTAGAAAGAACTCCCAGTGGCCAAAGCTGAAGCAATTTGAGCAAAAAGTAAATAACAATAGCATTGGATTATAATCCACATAATAAATATTTATGAATTCATATTGATATTAACAAATAATTGAATTTTTAAAAACTAATGGAACAAAAGAGACAGCCTACATAAAATTCCAATTAATAAATATGGAAAAAATGAGGGAAATAGAAAATTAAAAACAGAACACCACACTAATATTTGTTGCAGGCAAGATCCATTAATGAATGCTTAAAATCAGTGGAATAGAAACAGGATATTTTCAATTTCAACATATCTTCCCCAAGTTATTTATTAATAATAAAGGTAAAAATAGTAACTTTGTAGTGGAGAAACCTGGCAAATAGCACCTTAATCAAGTGATGGAGACTAGCATTACTGTACTAAGACATATCAGTATCATGAACCCCCGATCATGATATTGTGAGAAGGGCCCATCATTTCCGTGTATGCTTGTCAAAAAATGCATAAACTTGATTTAATCATGAGAAAACATCAGACACAGAAAAGCTGAAGAACATTCTACAAAAACCTGACCAGTACTCTTCAAAAATGTGAAGGTCATGAATGCCAAGGAGACACCGAGTCTACATAGTCTACATAGTTGGCAACTAAAAGGACATAACAACTAAATGCAATGTGGGGCCGGGCGCAGTGGCTCATGCCTGTAATCCCAGCACTTTGGGAGGCCAAGGGAGGAGGATCACTTGAGGTCAGGGGTTTGAGACCAGCCTGGCTAACATGGCGAAACCCCATCTCTACTAAAAATACAAAAATTGGCCAGGCGTGGTGGCGTGGGCCTGTAATCCAAGCGACTTGGGAGGTGGAGGCAGGAGAATCGCTTGAACCCAGGAGGTGGAGGTTGCAGTGAGCCAAGATCACACAAGTGCACTCCAGCCTGTGCGACAGAGTGAGACTCCATCTCAAAAAATTAATTAATTAATTAATTAATTTTTAAAAAAAGAAAAACCAAAAATAAGCAAATAAATGCAATGTGGGATCCCAAATTGGATCCTAGAAAAGAGAAATGATGTTGGGAAAACCAGGGCGATACAAATAAAGTCTGTAGTTTAACTAATAATAGTATTATACCAATGTTAATTTATTAGCTTTGACAATTGTAATATGGTTACATAAAATGTAAACATTAGGGGAATCTGGGTGAAGCGTACATGGGAATTCTTAGTACTATTTTTGTAACTTTTCTGTAAGTCTAAAATTATATCAAAATAAAATGCTAAGAAGGGAAGTAAGCCCAGACCCTGCATTGTTTTAAAAAATTGTTTAAACAATCTAGTCCAATATTTCCCCAAATTCAGTCATTTGAATATAAATTTCAGGATTTTGACAATCTATGTAATAATAGTAATATCAACAACAACAATCAACATGTAGTGAATTATCACAATATTTGACAAGGGAGGAAAATGAGGAACAAAAAAATAAGCAACTCATTCAAGGTCACAGAACTAATAGCTGGTAGAACTAGGATTCAACCTTAGGCAATTTGATGTAGCATTCATCTTCATTTCTCCTGTATACTATTTCTGACCTGTATCCTGTACTGCTATGATATGTATCATTATTTACTTACTAACTTAAAATTGAACCCATTTTTAAACTTAAAAAACAATAATCAAGCAAAATAATAAGCTATGTTATAGCATCCTCAGGACAGGAGTTTTTGTTTTATCCACTAATATTTTATTCACAAGTTCATTGAACAGTGCCTGGCACACAGAAGGTACTCAACAAATATTTGTTGAAATAACTTTGTATCACAACTATAAGTAGCAAACCAGCATCATTTGCCAGAAATAGATTATCTTCTAAGTAAATATGATGAAAATAATGTAATATTATTAAATGCTATTGCTTCCTGAAGGCTCTGGACCTGAGCCCAGTATCTCTATATTTAAAAAGTAATGTAAGTGTTAGAAGATATCAAAAGCGGATACCAGTTCCAAACAGACTTTCTATTTGATTTAATCAGATGGATTTAAAGAGAATAATTTTCTGAGCAAACCAATTTTATTTGAAGTCATATCAGTATGCCACCTAAAATCATCATACAAATGGCCAGAGTAAGGTCGCATTCTTTAGGAAAGATGGCCTTCTTCTAAATGGACCAGTTGAGTCAGGGTTCATATAATATTAGACAACTCAGTCTCTCTCAGTCTTCTTCACTCCTCCTTAAATATCATCTTGTCTGTAATATCCTACTTCCTCTTATTTACCTCTCTATTCCTACCACCAATCCCCTAGATAATTATTTGTCTCTGTAACACTCTTTGTGCATTTCTCCTTAATAGCACTTAAAACATAAATTCATAAATTCATAATTATCTTTTCCCAAGTCTGTCTCCTTCACTTAAATTATAGTTATATGGGGCATCAGAGAGAGTGTCATAGCATGTTTATATCTCCAGAGCTCATACTAGTATCTAACAAGATGAAAGGCCCATAATAAATTGTTGATTTATTAAATTAAACAAATTAGAGGAAAAGAGAGAACTGTGCAATTTTCTTCTATCCGTGAAGCCATGATTTTGTCATTGCCTGCATTTGAGATGCTTACTCTTGAGATCATTCATAAGATCTTCCCAAATATACATAAGGGTTCTACATGAAGATGAAAAGTACGTACTGAGCCTTTCCTTCAAAAGACTTCAGAATTAATTTGCTTCCTAGGGCAATTATAATATAATATCATTCTCCCTTTGGCAGAATAAATGCTTTGCCCAGGATGGGCACCTCCTTCGTAGATGTGACTGCAGCGTTTTTGCAGCTTGCTGATAAAGTGGGGTAGTGCTAAGGTCACTTTTCTATACCTGGGTGATGATCTCTGCTCTCCATAGAAAAAAATAATGGAACAATACAGAGGTCCTAGCTGACATGAGTAAGAAAGGTACAAGATAGTAAAGGAAACACATCACAGAACAACATTTTTACTAGAAACCAGAGCTGCAATCTTCCTCAGACATCTCTTAAGATGGCTAATAACAGTTTCTTGGAAACCAGCCTGTTTATAACTATTGCATTTGAGAACAGGATTCAATATATAAATACAAGCCCTAATATAGAGGTACATAGCAAGCATCACTAAGACATTGAGCTGAAATCTTCTCCATATTGTGAAATTGTTATTCAGAAAGCAATAGCTTTCATATATATATATATATATATATGCCTAGAAAAATAGAATGGAAAAGAGTCTATAATAAGTGTTAATAAATATAAAATACTTCATCTTCATTCATAATCAGAGAAATGTTATCAAAATTGTAAAACCACACAGATAACTAGTTTTCTTCTACCAGACAGGTGAAAATCTAAAAGTTTTACAACATGCCTTATTGGCAAAGCTGTCAGGAAATAGGCACTCTTATGCATATAGCATAAACTGGCACAATTCTTATGGAAGGTAATTTGGCAATAATATCAAAATTACAAATGCATTTACACTTTAACCTGCCAACGTCACTTCTGGGAATTTATCCTTTACACCTGCAACATGTGAAATTACAGATATACACTGTTATTTATTGCCTCACTGTTTGTAATAGCAAAGGATTGGGGAAAAAAACCAAACATCCATCAAAAGGGCTTTTTTTGTACAAAATATATTTGTACAAAAATAAATTAGGCAGGGCTCAGTGGCTCATGCCTGTACGCCCAGCCCTTTAGGAGGCTGAGGCAGGTGGATCACCTGAGGTCAGGAGTTCGAGACCAGCCTGGCCAACATGGCAAAACCCAGTCTCTACAAAAAAATGCAAAAATTATCTGGGCATGGTGGTGCATGCCTGTAGTCCCAGCTACTTGGGAGGCTGAGGCACAAGAATTGCTTGAACCTGGGAGGAAGGGGTTGCAGTCAGATGAGATTGTGCCACTGCACTCCACCCTGGGCAATAGAACAAGAATCTGTCTCAAACAAAAACAAACATAAATAAATAAAATACATTGTATAAATCTCAATTGAGAGACACTTTACAAAATACCTGACCAGTACTCCTCAAAACTGTCAAGGTCATCAAAAACAAGAAACTTCCACAGCCAAGAAGAATCTGAGACATGATGACTAAATGTAGTATAATATCATGAAACAGGAAAAGATAAAACTAAGGATATCAGAATAAAGTATAGACTTTAGGTAGTAATAATAAATCAGTATTGGCTCAATACTTGTAACAAGTGTACCATACTAAAGTAAGATGTTAATAATAGGAGAATCTGCATGCCTGGTGTATGGGAATTATCTGTACTATCTTCACAATATTTTTGCAAATATAAAACTGTTCTTAAAAATGAAGGTTATTAGGCCGGGCGCGGTGGCTCACGCCTGTAATCCCAACACTTTGGGAGGCCGAGGACGGTGGATCACCTGAGGTCGTGTGTTTGAGACCAGCCTGACCAATATGGTGAAACCCCATCTCTACTAAAAATACAAAAATTAGCTGGTCGTAGTGGCAGGCGCCTGTAGTCCCAGCTACTCAGGAGGCTGAGACAGGAGAATCACTTGAACCTGAGAGGCAGAGGTTGCAGTGAGCCAAGGTCACACCACTGCACTCCAGCCTGGGGGAAAGAGCAAGACTCTGTCAAAAAAAAAAGAAGGTTATTAATACAAATATGTAAATTACAGGATAGCCATATAATAGAACAGTTCTATACAACACTCAAGAAAGAACAAAGAGGCTCTCTCTGAAGTGACAAAAAAAAAATCTTCAATGTTGTTAACTGAAAGAGTTATGTAAGGACTTTTATTTGTCTAAAGAAACCCTGAGGTCAGGCGCGGTGGCTCACACCTGTAATCCCAACACTTTGGGAGGCCGAGGCGGGCGGATCATCTGAAGTTAGGAATTCTAGACCAGCCTGGCAAACATGGTGGAACTCCGTCTCTACTAAAAATACAAAAATTAGCCGGGCGTAGTGGCAGGCACCTGTAATCCCAGCTACCCGGGAGGCTGAGACAGGAGAACCCGGGAGGTGGAGGTTGCAGTGAGTGGAGATGGTGCCACTACACTCCACCCTGGGTGACAGAGCGAGACTCCATCTCAAAAAAAAATTAAAAAAAAAAAAAAGAAAGAAAAAGAAGAAAGAAAAAAGAAACTCTGCATGCACACATAAGCATTTAATATCAGTGGCCATCTGTTGAGGTGGAGTGATGAAACAAAGTGGATGGAACACAGGGTGAGAAGATACACACGCGCGTGCACACACACACACACACACACACATTAACCATGTAAATGCAATACCTATTTAACTAATTTTGTTACCTCTTGCCTATATGACTGTATAAATAAGCAGTGAGATGGACCCTGGGTAAAATGAGATCATAGTTGAGAAGCAATCCTTTTCCTCAAATGCTGCATCTTCCACTCTTGTATCTCTATGTATTCTTTTTTTTTTTTAAGTGTAAAATGATTTGAGCCTGGCAAACCTGTATGAACTAATCTCCTACAACCAAAACTCCCAAATGCCTAAAAGATCATGCCACCCTTCCACAGTATACTGTTTCTTTTTATGTAAAGTGAGGGTGGGCATAAATAAAATTTTCTGTTCTGAAAAACTCTTATTATCAATGAAAGATAATTTATGGAGAGAAAAAACAGGGGAGTAAGTACAGAACGGCAGATCCATAAGAAATTGTTCCAAATGAAAAGCAAGCTGTGAAAATTTGTATTTTCAGAAAAGATTAACGAAGTCAATCTCTGTCCTACCTCTACTGCGATATTCCTTCCCTGAATATTTTAACAGTAGATATATAACAAGACAGAGTAATTTGAAATCAGAAGTTACTCATTTAAAAAAAACTAGTAATTTAAAGAGTAAAATTCATTTTGCCTTGATTCCAAAGAGCTGTTAGAAACACAACTCTCATGGAAGGACATTTAATTATATGAGCTTCACAATAACATTATCTTCAAATCAGGCCTACCCCCTAACATTTGGGGGATCTGAGTCAAAAGCACATGTTGAAGTCAACATCTCATGTTGACTTTAAAACTCTAAATATTTTAAAGTTACAAACAAAGCAAAATAAACTGTTAAAGAAATACTTAAATCTTCCTGCCTGGACACCTTTACCCTGAAAGATCAGGTTTTAATTTAGATTTCTCAAACTCCTCAAAGTTCCATACCTGCTTAGTCCCCAGCCCATGGCTACCTACCCTTGGGAGGGTGGAGGTGAGGAAGAAGCCATGGAAGTTGCTTGGACCATGTGAGCTGGGAATTCCTCCATCCTGGTTACCCCAAATGTGGTCTGATGAGGGCATACAGACTCTGAGTGAGTACATCCCTTTAGCAATACAGACATCTTACCCCATGAAGAGGGGCAGGGCCCAAGAAAGGACAGAGTGGAAACCTCAAATGTTTGGGGTTCAGGCTCAGGGGACATTCTCACTCTGGCCTAAGGATTATACTGCTTCAGATACTTCTTGGTGATCAATCATTAGATGAGGGAATAGAGAGTAAAGCTTTCATTCTTCTGGATCCTTCGGAATATTACTTTTAAATGTAGATTTTTTTATGACATTAGTTGACAAATCAAAAGTTGTAATGATTTGTCTTTTGGATCATTTCTCAGCCTTCTGGCTAAGATCAAGTGTGATTTGTCTTTTGGCATCATGCAGCATTAGAATTTTCTGAAATTCAAGGTCATATACAAAGTGAAGTGGAGTTGGTTGATTCTTATTATTATTTTGTGTGGTTTTTACATAATGTGCAATCCAAAAGATAATCTCTAGGGAGGAGAAATAGGAGTAGAGAGAATGGAAAAGGAGACTTTTACCCTTCAGTTGATACCATTCTGAACTGTGGGACTTTTTTATCATTTGGATATATCACATTTATATTAACATGACAAAAAATTAAAGATCTTTTAATAGTCCCTTATGCAAATACAGAAGTTTGAATGCTGAATTTAATGATTAGGCATAGGTCTTTTGGTCTCCAGATGAAACACTGCCAACTCAACATATTAGGTAATGTGATAAATACAGAAATGCTATTTTTTCTTAATGGCAACATTCACATTTGAAGCAAGCTGTCAGTAGCAAACAGCTTTGCTTGAGTTGCCTGGTTTAGCAGATGTCTTTGTTAGGAATGTGACAATTATCACCATTGTTTATTTCAGTGAATATCAAGTAGTACAGAGGGAAGCCAAGTCCTCATCAATAGTGCACATGGTTAATTGCATCATGATAACTTCTCACATGCCTTACTCTTTGTTACTTGCTCTTGAAATTATGAAAATACATATCCGAATATGACTAAAAAGGTGAATGCAGTTCAAAGTCAGTATCAGCTGTAACACAAAACTGTAGACTACATGGGAATAGGCAAATTATTCTTTCCAGCTACTTTACTTGCTGTATAATAATAATAAGTAGCATTTACTGAGCACTGACTTTGTACTAGATAATTAGGAAGCACTTTACATACATGATCTCTTTCAATTATAATCAGAAGCTTCCCTGATATTTGCATATATTCTTTCACTTGCACTGTGTCTTCCTTTTAACATGTTATTATTTGCTATATTGCCAAAGGCTTGTTTTGATATGATGAATATCATTAGTTTTGTCCACTAAATAATTCCCATTATGGAAGTTCCATTATAAGGAGAAAATGTATACTATAATAAAGACTAAATGATTAAGGAAAACAAAATAAAAATCTTGCTCCCCAAAATAAGTTAAATTGATCCTTAATTCTATACATTAAATCAAGTCAAAGCTTGATATAGAATTCAACAATTCTATAAACAATAAGATACCTACTATGGGAGTGCTTCATATTCATTGGGTTGGATGCAAAAATGAATTAGGCTGTATCCCTCTCTTCCAAGATGTATGCTTTAATGGAGAAGAGAAACACATGTGCCAAAACAGATTGTACTCAGTTCTGTGTTCCAGATATTAAGCAAGTATTTGATAATGCAGGGTGACTCTTGTTCTGACTTTGGTGATGGAGACAGAGCATTTTGAAAGAGAATGATTTGAATGAGGTCCCTGACCATGGGCCCTGAACTTTTGAGGGTCCCATTCTGGCCTTCCGGGGGCTCTACAAAAGCTGATCTAGGAGGAAGGCCATCAGACAGAGGCAATAGTCTAAGAAAAGGCAACTGAGACCCCGGTCTGTTTGAGAGACTTGCCACAGACCAGGCTGCAAGAATGGAGTGGAGATAAGATGAGAGAGATGGATTCAGACCAAATCATGGAGATCTTTGACTACAGAGGAAAGGGGTAGGATATAAAAGTCTTTGAACTGGAAGTGTGACTTGGTCATATCTGAACCTTAGGAAGATGACACTAGCAGCAGTGTTTCAAAAATGTGACATTTGAGGTGACAGAGAAAGACAGGTAAGTAAGCTAAAGAATGAGAAAGAGCTTGCTTGCTTTTTTTTTTTTTTTTTTTTAGACGGAGTCTTGCTCTGTCACCCAGGCTGGAGTGCAGTGGTGTGATCTCAGCTCACTGCAACCCACCTCCTGGGTTCAAACGATTCTCCTGTCTCAGCCTCCCGAGTAGCTGGGACTACAGGTGCATGTCACCACACTCGGCTAATTCTTGAATTTTTAGTAGAGATGGGGGTTTCACCATATTGGTGAGGCTGGTCTCAAACTCCTGATCTTAGGTGATCCACCCAGCTCAGCCTCCCAAAGTGCTGGGATTACAGGTGTGATACACCACGCCCGGCCGAGAAAGAGCTTTCTATAATGTGAAGAAATCACTGTGAATGGTACAGTTATTTTGCTATTTTTTTGCTAATTCGAGGAAGACAAACTGAAACCAGAGAGACTTTTTAACATGCTTTTGCAATAGTCCACAGAAGAGTTAATGAGTTTCTGAAGAAGGGAGTGAACAGAGAAAATTGAATTGAAAGATAATGGTGGAAGGAGATGCCACTGAATTGATTAGCCAAGATCAAAAACACACCAGTAAAAAGTGATGAGTTGAATTTAGATCAGAGTTTAAAGTGTCTGCAATGCATCAGTGTGGAATGCTCAGCATCCAGTTAGAAATAAGGGTCTGATTAGGGGAAGACAGATGAGGGCTAAAGGGACAGAGGTAGGAGTCATTCTCACAAAGGTGAGAGGTAGAGCAATTAAATAATTGAGTCATAAGATAGGATGAGATTACCAAGGGACTATTGAGAATTAAAAGAGAGGACTGAACACTGAATCTTCAGAAAGCTTATATTTTACCGGCCTATTCTAAAGGGGGAGAAGAGGAATCCTGAAAGGAAACTACACAGAAGCAGTTCACAAGGGAGGAGGAGAGGAGAATGCAATATGAATTCCAGTGGAGATGAGGGTTCTAGTGAGAAAAGGGTGGTCCCTGTTGTCAAATTCTGCTGAAAACAGAATTTCGGCAGCAGATCTAAGAAGAGGATTTTGGCTTTTGAACTTTTCAGAGATGCTTAGGATTAAGTGGGGGAAGAAACCAAGAAGGATGAAGTTTGTGGATGAAGAAGAAAGAGAGAGACAGAAATACAAAGAATGGAAATTAGAGTCCAGGGAGAGTCTCCTTAGGGCAGGAGAGAAATGGTTTGCAGTTATTAAGGGGAGGACTCGAAGAGAGCAAGGCCTAGAAAATGTAAGGGGAAGAGATGATTGATAGAGCAAAGTCAAAGAGGACATGCAAAGGGAGAGAGAAAAAGGATAGATGAAAACACTGGCTTTAGAAGAAAATCACAAAAATTCTTCTTCAGACACTGGGGGAAGATAAGTGAATAGGTAATAATTTGGACAAAATGATATTTATAAGTTATTCTTATCAGATGACCTCCAGCTTCTGGTAAATTAGGTGGCAAAAGAGGTTAGATGTAGATGTAGAAATGTGATGAGACTGCAGAGGAGTGAAACAACAGATAGAACTATTTTAAGAGTGAATGAATGAGAGGTGAGAAAAGGAATGTCCAGCGTTGTTGAGTTCCAAGACAAACTGGATAGTACAACTTTTAGAGCAGTCAGTCAGCCTGGTTATGGTATGTTCTCCAGAAATGTTCAGCTGCCAAGAAAAGGGTAAAGAAGATACAGATGGTTTCCTTAACTAGGGCTGGAAATCGGCAGAACAGTTATGACAGAACAGTGAGATGAGTCATTAGAATGCTGGCGAGGGCAAAGTGAGAAAAGTTGTCCCAAGGACTCACGAGGTGCCTTATGATGTCCTGTGAAACCAGGAAGACTAGTGGATGGGGGAAGAGCAAAGGGACTAGATCTAAGGATGTGAAGAATGGGTCAGAAGGTATGAGGTTATAGGAGAGATAGAAAGATAGGTAGTGGTCAGAGGAAATTTTTCACGTTTGACAGTCTCAGATGTGGAGAAGTTGAGGGTCATGGTGAAAACTAAGGTATGTCTGACTACACCAAAGAGGATCTGAGGCAGAATGAGATGAAAGTCACAAAGATCAAGTTAAGAAGCCAATAGTTCAGAAAGTTAGAAAGATTATCAACATGGATTTTGAATCTCCCAAAATACTGTAGTTGGTAGCTGAGATTTCTTTAATATGATGAAAGCCACAGATTAATATGATATTAAAACATGAGTCACTAGAAAAGTATCTGGAAGGGGGCCACTCAACCTTGCTCCTTCAACAAACATATATCAGGTAATACGATGGGCTTAACATTAAACTATATTCAACAAGCATGATATGATGGATATGTTTTTAAACAATAGTTTAATTAATGTTGACTTTAGTTCCCACTGTCAGAGTACAACTTAGCAACTTGTGGATGACCTTGCACTAAAAGTAGAAAATACAAATCAGCTACCATGAAGAAGGAAAGAAAAGTAGAGAAGTTAACTCCAGTAATTAAGAAACATCACCATATATTTAAATGAGTGGTTGGACCAAGTAAATAATAATAATGCTCAAGAAATTACTTGTATTCATCGTGAAACTGCTAATCATTCCCTAATGTTTTGCCCTAAGAGTATACATTTTCACACTCAAAGATTCTTTGTACAAACAGTCGATGGACCCAGAAACGCAGGCTTTCTCACCAATTTGCCTTCTAGGTTGTCATAAGACTAGCTCGGTGGTGGCACATCTGGAGTCATTGAATGCAGGAACCACAACAAATGGGACTCACTAGTTCTTTGTGCCCCATATGGGAACACAGCCAAAATTTTCTAAAGTTCTGAAAATAAATAAATTGTTTTTTTAGAGACAAGTACAGTGACTCTATTATATACACTCATCGGGAGATTGTGCAGAGTTTGAGATGTTGTAATCATCTAACTCAAAGAGGAATTGTTAGCCAGATGTCGAAAAATACATGTAAATAGGCTCTGGGAGTACATGTTATCTCTAAATCTTCCCAAAGAATGTTGACCTAGTCCTAGAACATTTATTTACACATGCTTTTCAAACAATCTTTAGAGTAAACTGAGAAGCTCTCTTTTGCATTACTTTGGTTAGTCCAATATAGATAAAACATTGATAATTGTTGAAGCTGTGTGGTGGATATGAGGGTTTATCATGCTCTTCTCTCTTCTTTTGTATATGTTTGAAATGTTTCATAATAAAAAGTAAAAAAATATAAAAGGAGAGAGGAGACAGTCTCCTTATGGGGCTTGTATAGCTGGTGGTAAATGAGACCCCTTTCTTTTCTTCTTCCTGTCGACACACTGTAACCTGTGAGAAGCTGCTTACTCAAGTTCCCTTTTCAACAGAACAAATTAGAATGCACTGAGCCTAAGTTATGGATGGTATAGCATCATTATTGTTCCTCATATTCCTTCATGCTTCATAAAATTCTTCCACGTGCTGTCATTTCATTTGCTCCCACAGAACTTCTGTACTCACAGGCTTCTCCCAAATAGTTTTCCTCCCAACATCCATCCTGAATGCAACAGGTTTTAATCATTCATGAACCAATCTTTATTGAATGCCTACTAAGTGCCATTATTTTAACATTATTTTATAAATTCCATGGCTAATTATTTTTGTATGACAAAAATATCATCTAACAGAAAGCATTTATTTCCTCAATAAACATCTATTAAGCACTTAATATCTGCAAAGTAGATATCAAGGCCTTGGTTATAAAGCTTGCTGGAAACTTCTGCAAGGAAGCAAAAATGGTTGGAGATTAGTGAGGTGAGGGCCTGGGGCAGTGACTCACGCCTGTAATCCCAGCACTTTGGGAGGCAGAGCGGGGTGGATCACGAGGTCAGGAGATTGAGACCATCCTGGCTAACATGGTGAAACCCCATCTCTACTAAAAATACAAAAAATTAGCCAGGCATGCTGGCACACACCTGTAGTTCCAGCTACTTGGGAGGCTGAGGGAGAAGAATCACTTGAACCCAGGAGGCAGAGGTTGCAGAGCATGCCACTGCACTCCAGCCTGGGTGACAGTGAGACTCTGTCTCAAAAAAAAAAAAAAAATTAGTGAGGTAGCACTTCTAGTGAGTAAATGAGAATATTTAAAAATGCAGATTCTCTTGCTGTTTTGGTTACTGTAGCCTTGTAGTATAGTTTGAAGTCAGGTAGCATGATGCCTCCAGCTTTGTTCTTTTTGCTTAGGATTGTCTTGGCAATGTGGGCTCTTTTTTGGTTCCATATGAACTTTAAAGTAGTTTTTTCCAATTCTGTGAAGAAAGTCATTGGCAGCCTGATGGGGATGGCACTGAATCTATAAATTACCTTGGGCAGTATGGCCATTTTCACAATATTGATTCTTTCTATCCATGAGCATGGAATGTTCTTCCATTTGTTTGTGTCCTCTTTTTTTTCGTTGAGCAGTGGTTTGTAGTTCTCCTTGAAGAGGTCCTTCACATCCCTTGTAAGTTGTATTCCTAGGTATTTTATTCTCTTTGAAGCAATTGTGAATGGGAGTTCACTAATGATTTGGCTCTCTGTTTGTCTGTTCTTGATGTGTAGGAATGCTTGTGATTTTTGCACATTGATTTTATATCCTGAGACTTTGCTGAAGTTGCTTATCAGCTTAAGGAGATTTGGGGCTGAGATGATGGGGTTTTCTAAATATACAATCATGTCATCTGCAAACAGGGACAATTTGACTTCCTCATTTCCTAATTGAATACCCTTTAGTTCTTTCTCCTGCCTGATTGCCCTGCCAGAACTTCTAACACTATGTTGAATAGGAGTGGTGAGAGAGGGCATCCCTGTCTTGTGCCGGTTTTCAAAGGGAATGCTTCCAGTTTTTGCCCATTCAGTATGATATTGGCTGTGGGTTTGTCATAAATAGCTTTTATTATTTTGAGATTAGAATGGAGATCATTAAAAAGTCAGGAAACAACAGGTGCTGGAGAGGATGTGGAGAAATAGGAACACTTTTACACTGTTGGTGAGAGTGTAAACTAGTTCAACAATTGTGGAAGACAGTGTGGCGATTCCTCAAGGATCTATAACTAGAAGTACCATTTGACCCAGCAATCCCATTACTGGGTATATACCCAAATGATTATAAATCATGCTACTATAAAGACACATGCACACATATGTTTATTGCGGCACTATTCACAATAGCAAAGACTTGGAACCAACTCAAATGTCCATCAATGATAGACTGGATTAAGAAAATGTGACACATATACACCATGGAATACTATGCAGCCATAAAAAAGGATGAGTTCATGTCCTTTATAGGGACATAGATGAAGCTGGAAACCATCATTCTTAGCAAACTATCACAAGGACAGAAAAACAAACACCACATGTTCTCACTCAAAGGTGGGAACTGAACAATGAGAACACTTGGACACAGGGTGGGGAACATCACACACCGGAGCCTGTCGTGGGATGGGTGGAGGTGGGGAGGGATAGCATTAGGAGAAATACCTCATATAAATGACGAGTTAATGGGTGCAGCACACCAACGTGGCACATATATACATATGTAACAAACCTGCACGTTGTGCCCATGTACCCTAGAACTTAAAGTATAATTTTAAAAAAACTTCATTTTGTGAGGAATACTACAAATTGGGTTCCGTGTATACTGCTTGGGTGATGGGTGCACCAAAATCTCACAAATCATCACTAAAGAACTTACCATGTAACCAAATACCATCTGTTCCCCCAAAAAGCTATGGAAATAAAAACAAAAATTTTTTAAATGCAGATTCCCAGGGCCTGCCAATAGAGGGATTTAAATTTGAGGTAGTCCCAGAAAAGGCTGAGAACCACTGGTCTAAGTCACTAAGTCTAAGGTGCCCAAGAGACTCTAGTCTGACTTAAGCTGGCCTTCAACTTGGAGTGTAGTTGGCAGGTGTAAGCAGGCAGGATATTTGTCTGAAGCTGCATCCTGGTGCTGGAAGGAATCTGAAAACAGGGTCCAAACCTAGAGAAAGAATTCAGCAGGATTTAGGCAAGGGGTCAGCACTCAGAGCTGCCAGGGTTTAGGTTCAAGGCTGGGCTTTGGTTCCAGTGGAGTACCAAGCAAGGATCCTGAAAAGGTCTACTGTATATTTTGTCCCAGTTGTGTAGCAGGCACTGTGTGAAGCTCTTACTCACGTCGTCTCATTGAATCTTTATAATTAGCCCTGTGAGACAGGTTGATTTGCCCAAAGTCAGACAGCCAGTAAGTGGCTGAGTTGTGATTTGAGCTTTATTCTAACTGCAAAGCCCCTCTCTTTCTGCCCCTCCATGGTGCCTACAAGGACGGGGGCAAAGGGTCATCAGGCTCACCCAGGGCAATAGCTAGGGAGACCATTCGAGTATAAGGGGTTCTGCTCATGTAAGGCTTCAGGCATCTGGCTATTTCCACACTCCCCTCACTAGTAGGTGAAATAAACTCCCAGTGACTGGTAGGGTTCTCTTGATTTCCAGCATTATGTCTCAGGCAACATAGGGAAATTGGCAGGTTTCTCTTTGTGCCCACAGCCTTCCTATTATACCTGTTTCTTTTCCAGTCCCTTAGGAGGGGACTACTAGCCTCATGCTCTTCATCTCCATTCCCATTCAGGAATACATGTCTGACGACAGATGAAAACATTGTGCTTTTGGGACCTATTGCGTTTGAACAAAGATGAGGTACTTACAAGAATAAAAGTGATATCAAGAGCTGGAGATAGGAAAGATTTGGAAGATAAACTGAATTCCCAGAAATCATACTTGTAGATAGGCTGTAGCACATTCAAACTGCTCCTATTGCTATCTGAAGAGAAATGATAAGATTTTGGGAGATGAGCTGATCAAGAGTTCTGCTGCTTCAGAGATTCTCTAGAAGTACTTTTCATACCACTGTACAGGCCTATGTATACAAAGTCCTCATTTTTCACAGGGAACAATAAGTATGTGTACGCTTCTCACAAAGACAGTCATCAGTGGTCACAACCCATCAAAGCCTCTTTCTTTTGATAACTGAATTGATAGACCCAGTCACTGCTTTATTAGTATTCCAAATACCAGCACCACCCTACCCTACAATAAACAGAGTCAACAAGAGTGGCTCTCCTGGTACTCTTCACCTCACCAACAATGAGAACTCAAGACCACGGAATTTTCTTCTACTTATCAGTGTATCACTTGTGAGCTCAAAATTGTCCTAGCAAATACTTCTGACTAATGGCTACCAGACACATTAATATATATTTTAAAATTTACAGGTGGTAGTTTATTTGCTGAGGAAATACAGTAATGAACTTTGAATGACATTATAAGATAATGTCAAACTGGATGACAATTTTTCTTTCTTTTTTGAAATGGAGTCTCTCTCTGTCACCCAGGCTGGAGTGCAGTGGCGTAATCTCGGCTCACTGCAACCTCTGCCTCCCAGGTTCAAGTGATTCTCCTGCCTCCCAAGTAACTGGGATTACAGGCGCCCACCACTGCGCCTGGCTAACTTTTGTATTTTTAGTAGAGACGGGGTTTCACCATCTTGGCCAGGCTGGTGTCGAACTTCTGACCTCGAGATCCGCCTGCCTTGGTCTCCCAAAGTGCTGGAATTACAGGCGTGAGCCATGGCACCTGGCCACGATATAATTTTTAAACACGAGTTCAGACTACATACAGTTTTCTACAACTTGAGGTTTTTGACTTACCATGGACATCTTTTCAGGCCTAGTGTTCTATTTATATGGTTCAACTGCAATTTATGATACAACTATCCTATTAATGGACAATTAGGTTATTTACTATTTTTGCTGTTTCAATCAGTGCTATAGTGAACATCCTTATATAAATATCTTTTGACTCCAGGCGTGGTGGCTCATGCCTGTGATCCCAGCACTTTGGGAGGCAGAGGTGGCGGAGTGGTCAGGAGTTTGAGATCAGCCTGGACAACATGGTGACAACCCCATCTCTACTTAAAAAAAAAACAAAAAAATACAAGGATTAGCTGGGCGCAGTGGCAGGTGCCTGTAATCCCAGCTACTTGGGAGGCTGAGGCAGAAGAATTGCTTGAATCCAGGAGGAGAGGTTGCATGAGCTAAGATCATGCCATTGTACTGCAGCCTGGGCAACAGAGCAAGGCTCCATCTCAAAAAAACAAAACAAAACAAAACAAAAAATCTTTTGATATATGTACTAGTTATTTTTGTAGGACAAACATCTAAAACAGGAATTGCCGAGTTAAAAGGTATACATATTAACTAGACTTTGGTAGCTTGCAGGGAGAATGGTATGGGATGAACTACATCCCTCAAAAATTTATATGTTGAAGTCCTAAACCCTAGTCCTCAAAATGGAACTGTATTTGTAGAGGTAAGGCCTTTGAAAGGTAAGTTAAAATGAAGCTGTTAGGGTGCGCCCTAGTCCAATCTGACTGGTATCTTAATAAGAAGGAATTTGGACACACAAAGAGAAACCACAGAGGTACACACACAGTGGGAAGACCACATGAGGACACAGAGAGAAGGTGACCATCTACAAGCCAAGGGCCTCAGGAGAAATTTAATTTGCTAACACTTGATCTTGGACTTTTAGCCTCCAGAACTGTGAGAAAATTAATTTCTGGCATTTAAGTCACCCAGTTTGTGGCATTTTGTTATGGCCGTCTGAAAAGACTAATAGAGGAATCACTCTAAAAGCCTGGTTGGATCCCCAGGTGATCCACCCGCCTCAGCCCCCCAAAGTGCTGGGATTACAGGCGCGAGCCACTGCACCTGGCCTGGATGAAAATTTTTCTATATCCTGTATACACAACAGGATAAAGTAATTTATTTCTATATCGTATACACAACAGGAGAAAGGCAGCATGATAAGGCAGACCAAACACCAGGCTTTGTTGCTTATTAGCTGTGCAACTTTTGCAAATTACTTAACTTCTCTAAGCTGTTTTCTACCATGAGAAAACAAAAACAGTAATACTTGCCCTGAGAAGTTTTTGTGAGGATAGGGCATAATACATGTGAATGTCTAACAATACCTGGAATTTAGAGAGTTGATGTGGGGTCCCTGTGGTGTGAGCGAGCTGTTCTAGTCACTTGCTCTCTCCACTCGTGTCCTTTGTCCCTTCCTTCATCACCCTTACCCTCCTTGCTTGTTGCAGTTTCTTTAACATGGTGTTTATTATAAACCTTGAGGAATTTCAAGGATCTTTGGAGGTTTGTGAACAATTTGTTTTTTGATGTATCTCATTCTGGCATGGCATGGCATTAAGGTTACAGGAAGAAGCTATTAAGGTATTTTCCCATTCACTTATCCCTAGTTGTCATCATATAAACTACAAAACAGTGAGAAGAAAATCAAGAATATCTTCCCCACATTTCTTTCTTTGATTGATGGGAGTAAATAGTTCACCTTCAGTAGATCATTTTAAGTACATTAGTCTTTAGATTAAGACAATTAAATCACCCTAGATCGACCTAGTGGCTAGGGTAAGTTAACACAATCTTTGCAACTGAGCCTTAACATATTCCCTCTTCCTGACCATGCCTCCTCCCTCAACTTTCACCATATCTGATGCATGTGCTTCTTTGAGAAAGAGGTAGGAAGGAAACTTGAAATGACTTGA
Source organism: Symphalangus syndactylus (assembly GCF_028878055.3). Taxonomy (NCBI): domain Eukaryota; kingdom Metazoa; phylum Chordata; class Mammalia; order Primates; family Hylobatidae; genus Symphalangus; species Symphalangus syndactylus. The sequence continues at coordinate 94,636,380 of NC_072431.2, read as the reverse complement.
GGATCTACATACATTCCATTCCGCAGCCATCCTCAATTACCTTCACATACTTGACATACTTTCGATTTCCCAAAGAAATTATATACCCAAAATGGCACAGCTACAGTAGCTGGAATGATTGGCGTCAAGGTATAATACTTTTTTCTTCCTTCAGCAAATCTTTTTTTTATTATACTTTAAGTTCTAGGGTACATGCGCACAACGTGCAGGTTTGATACATAGGTATACATGTGCCATGTTGGTTTGCTGCACCCATCAACTCATCATTTATGTGAGGTATTTCTCCTAATGCTATCCCTCCCTCAGCCCACCACCCCCCAACAGGCCCCAGTGTGTGATGTTCCCCACCCTGTGTCCAAGTGATCTCATTGTTCAATTCCCACCTATGAGTGAGATCATGCGGTGCTTTTTTTCCTTGCAATAGTTTGCTCAGAATGATGGTTTCCAGCTTCATCCATGTCCCTACAAAGGCCATGAACTCATCCTTTTTTATGGCTGCATAGTATTCCATGGTGTATATGTGTCACATTTTCTTAATCCAGTCTACCATTGATGGACATTTGGGTTGGTTCCAAGTCTTTGCTATTGTGAGTAGTGCCACAATAAGCATACATGTGCATGTGTCTTTATAGTAGCATGATTTATAATCCTTTGGGTATATAACCAGCAATGGGATTGCTGGGTCAAATGGTAATTCTAGTTCTAGGTCCTTGAGGAATCGCCACACTGTCTTCCACAATGGTTGTACCAATTTACACTCTCACCAACAGTGTAAAAGCGTTCCTATTTCTCCACATCCTCTCCAGCATCTGTTGTTTCCTGACCTTTTAACGATTGCCATTCTAACTAGTGTGAGATGGTATCTCATTGTGGTTTTGATTTGCATTTCTCTGATGACCAGTGATGATGAGCATTTTTTCATGTGTCTGTTGGCTGCATAGATGTTTTCTTTTGAGAAGTGTCTGTTCATATCCTTTGCCCGCTTTTTGGTGGGGTTGTTTTTTTCTTGTCAATTTGTTTAAGTTCCTTGCAGAGTCTGGATATTAGCCCTTTGTCAGATGGGTAGATTGCAAAAATTTCCTCCCATTCTGTAGGTTGCCTGTTCACTCTGATGGTATTCTTTTGCCATGCAAAAGCTCTTTAGTTTAATTAGATCCCATTCATCTATTTTGGCTTTTGTTGCCATTGCTTTTTGTGTTGTAGTCATGAAATCCTTGCCCATGCCTATGTCCTGAATGGTATTGCCTAGGTTTTTTCTAGGGTTTTTATGGTTTCAGGTCTTATGTTTAAGTCTTCAATCCATCTTGAATTTTTTGTATAAGGTGTAAGAAAGGGATCCAGTTTCAGCTTTCTACATATGGCTAGCCAGTTTTCCAGCACCATTTATTAAATAGGGAATCCTTTCCCCATTTCTTGTTTTTGTCAGGTTTATCAAAGATCAGATGGTTGTAGATTTGTGGTGTTATTTCTGAGGGCTCTGTTCTGTTCCATTGGTCTATATCTCTGTTTTGGTACCAGTACCATGCTGTTTTGGTTATTGTAGGTTTGTAGTATAGTTTGAAGTCAGGTAGCGTGATGCCTCCAACTTTGTTCTTTTTGCTTAGGATTGTCTTGGCAATGTGGGCTCTTTTTTTGGTTCCATATGAACTTTAAAGTAGTTTTTTCCAATTCTGTGAAGAAAGTCATTGGTAGCTTGATGGGGATGGCATTGAATCTATAAATTACTTTGGGCAGTATGGCCATTTTCATGATATTGATTCTTTCTATCCACGAGCACGGAATATTCTTCCATTTGTTTGTGTCCTCTTTTATTTTCGTTGAGCAGTGGTTTGTAGTTCTTCTTGAAGAAGTCCTTCACATCCCTCGTAAGTTGGATTCCTAGGTATTTTATTCTCTTTGAAGCAATTGTGAATGGGAGTTCACTCATGATTTGGCTCTCTGTTTGTCTGTTAATGGTATATAGGAATGCTTGTGATTTTTGCACATCGATTTTGTATCCTGAGACTTTGCTGAACTTATCACCTTAAGGAGATTTTGGGCTGAGATGATGGGGTTTTCTAAACATACAATCATGTCATCTGCAAACAGGGATAATTTGACTTCCTCATTTCCTAATTGAATACCCGTTATTTCTTTCTCCTGCCTGATTGCCCTGACCAGAACTTCCAACACTATGTCGAATGGGGTGGTAAGAAAGGGCATCCCTGTCTTGTGCCAGTTTTCAAAGGGAATGCTTCCAGTTTTTGCCCATTCAGTATGATATTGGCTGTGGGTTTGTCATAAATAGCTCTTATTATTTTGAGATACATTCCATCAATACCTAGTTTTTTGAGAGTTTTTAGCGTGAAGGGCTGCTGAATTTTGTCAAAGGCCTTTTCTGCATCTATTGAGATAATCATGTGGTTTTTGTCGTTAGTTCTGTTTATGTGATGGATTATGTTTATTGATTCCTTCAACAAATCATTTTACATGTAAAGTGAAAGATTGCTTTGCTGGAGATTGTTGTGTATTGGTGACAAAAGGAGAGGAAGAGGGAGAGTATCTGCCAGTGATTGAAGAAAGGGCTTTACTTTTATCATCTTTTCCTTCTCTTTTTTTCTCTTCAGAGTTCACCTTGGTAGATTAAGCACCATAGGGGGCCAGGGGCGGTGGCTCACTCCTGTAATCCCAGCACTTTGGGGGCCAAGGTGGGCGGACTGCCTGAGACCAGGAGTTCAAGACCACCTTGGGCAACATGGTGAAACCCCGTCTCTACTAAAAATACAAAAATTAGCCAGGTGTGGTGGTAGGCGCCTGTAATCCCAGCTACTCGGGAGGCTGAGGATGGAGAATCACTTGAACCCGGGAGGCGGAAGTTGCAGTGAGCCAGGATCGCGTCACTGCACTTCCGCCTGGGTGACAGAGCAATACTCTGTCTCAAAACAATAAATTTGAAACAAACAAACAAACAAAAACACCATATGTCTAGGAAGGCTTGTGCATACTTTTCCCTAATAGGTTAGTACCTATCTTGGGAAGCTAAGAGTCAGGCCTGCCTTTTATCTAGAACTGATCAGAAGGGAGAGGGCCTAGAAGCAGCTAGGCTGAAGCAAGAAAAGTAAAGATGGATTTGTTCTCTTGACCCAACCTGGCCAATGGCAGAGTTAGCCAAGGCTTTCATTTGTCTGTCATGGAGATGCTAAAAACAGAGAAGTCTCTGCCAGATTTGAAATCTGGGGGGAAATTGTGTAGGAACTATTGTTTTTCCTTTTTTCTCAATGTGTTTGTGTGTGCATGCAATGGAAGCTGGAGATAAATTAAGGAGCAACTATGAAGATAATATAACAATTTCCTCCTATTTGCAATACTTAAGTTCTACCTTTTTTTTGCCCCTTTTTGGTGCTGCTTTTTCTACTGTATTTTCTAAACCACATATAACCCTCCAAAATATATGCAATTATTTCCAATAAATATTAGGTGCCTACTATGTGCAAGGTATTATGCTAGGTTCTGCATTAGAGAGCTAAGATTTAGTCTACCTCATGGTCTGCAGTCTCACAGCAAAAGTAACCCATGGTCATGCTTGCTCATAGATTTGCAAAAACAGCTAGATTTTACAAGAGAAAACATTTTAGTTATCTAGCATTCATTGATAGCATCTACATGTCATGGACATTTAGCTCAAAGCAAAAGTGTATTTTGAAATAATGAACACTTTTATCAGAAACAAAAATTTCAGAAGAGTTTGCTCACTTGTGTGTCATAAATCATGAAAGGGAAGGGGAATTATGTCCATGCCATATGTGAAACATAGAGTTAGGCAGTAATATCATATCATCTGCAGTACAGCTGCTTCACTTAAATTCAAACCCTAACATTTATAGTTTCAATAGTTGTTATTGTGGGCTGTATACATGACATTAAAAATCATATTTGAGGAAGTTCTTGAATTTGGTAGCTGATTTAGAATCATAAGGTCTCTTCTAACTCTCAGATATTAGAGTCTATTAGGACACAAATGTAGTCTTGGGAATAAGAACTTGAGGGTGAAATATCCAGAGTTCAACACCAGTGTTTAATGCTGCATTGCTACCATTTTGGATAATAAAAATGACAATTATTTTGGTTTCATAAAATCTGTTTATCTGTTTATAGTGTTTGGCTGGAACGATGTTATCACTTACTGCCAAATTTCTAAAAGCAAATAAAAGAAAAAGGAGTATCAACCAAAAACCATAAATAAATCATAATCATGATTCTGCGCATGAAAAGGATCACATCATGGATAACAATCACAAACACCATCATTTGCTCTTTTTTTTTTAATAGATGCTTAAGTACCTCCCTAAAAATAGGATCCAATCAATATCAAATGATTAGGGATACAGTACAGGAAAGAATCTCTGAGTTGTTGGGAGCCTCATGAAGGAAGGGAGTAATGACATACTATATTATTTTAATTATTACTAAGCATTTGTCTTCTACCAGTCAGTCTTCATGGTAATTCAATGCAACTGCTTCGCTTAAAGCAAGTGGATCAGTCTGGCACAGGCTGCTAATTTGCTTCCTCTCCAAATTTCCTGTTTGCCTGGATATGAGGACTCTAAGTGCATCTTCAGGAAACAGTCACTCATCAGAAGTCCGCTAGAAAGGATAACTTGGAGACAGCAGGTTATTGCTTGCTGAAATCATAGCCTTGTTCTAACCTCATGTTTCATCTACATAAAATCACTGAAGTTCAATTCAGTTCACTTTTAGGAGTCTCTTCTAGTGCAGGAGGCATTCACTTACTGCCAAAGTCAATATACTAAGTATGGTTGTTGAAGGCAGCTGGTTTCCCATAGAACCATGTGTCCTTGTTTCCTATTTCAGTTAGTTTCTGAGTCAATGGTAGGAAAATGCCAAAGGGAGTTGGCAACAATGGCCTTTTCCACTTATAATAGATTTTCTTTGATATACTTTGGATTTTTCTCCAGTATTGTGTTCAGCAGTATTTCTACTGTGTAATCAGATTGGATAGCTCCACAACAAGGCACTGGTTGGCAAGAGAACACCGAGGTAAATGGTTTCCTCTCTTCCTTTGGTCCCTGAGGCAACTGTGCTGCCAGTCTATTACCAGTGATATGGAGTCTTCAGAGGGAAGTGAGGCTCTTATCTGCATTAGAACTAAGGTTCCAGAAAAGCCCTAGAATATGAAAATTCCTTGAGCCTCCAGTGGTAAGTTCAGATAAATCCGGCCTCCTGGGGCAGTCTGGATTCAAACATCCTATTTCTGCACTGCTTCCTCCCCCTTCCCTCCTTGGCTGGTGGGAAAAAGAAAAACTCTTCCTGAGGTGACTAATTTAAGAATGGGAGTTATTTGCTCTGCTTTTTTGCTGTTTGTTTAAATCTCTGGGGCTTCAAGCTGCATGGTTCTCTCATTTTATTTTCTTTTGTTTTGTTATTATTACTATGTCTTTTGGCTTTTCTTCCTTTGTGGGGTGAAGTTTGATTTTTAAAAAGAAAAAGAAAGCTATGAGGCTTTTTTTAAAAAAAAAAAAACTTTGTTCATTAGTTTTATAGCCTTGCAAGTGTCACTTGACTTCCTGTATCTTATAGATTCTTAATCTATAAAAGGGCATGTCAATATTCCCTTGAATTTGCAGAACATTAACATTGTCAATTATTTTAGATTCTTTGATCTCAAGAGAACTTTCCTCTAATAACTATGCTATTTAATCATGAACTTAACATTAGAATGTATAATTTTCAAATATTCAAGTTAAATATAAAATATTTAAACCATACTTACCTTGATTCCCTGGTGTTTGTATTTCACGACACTTAAACAAGATTTTGTGAATGGTAGAATATTTCTCTTGTGTAATAGCTGTCTCTCAGTATCAGATGGGGATTGGTTCCAGGACCTCCCAGGGATGACAAAATCCTCAGATGCCCAACTCCCTGATATGATATGGTGTAGTACTTGCATATAACCTGTACATATCCTCTCTTATACTTTAAATCATCTCTAGATTACTTATAATAGATATTATAAGTACCTATAATACCTATAAGTAGCACAATGTAAGTGCTACGTAAATGGCTGTTATACTATATTGTTTAAGGAATAACGACAAGAAAAAGTCTGTACGTGTTCAGTACCGACACAATTTAAAAAAAAATTTTCTGTGGTTGGTTGAATCCACGGGTGTGGAACCCAGATACAGAGGGCTGGCTATATCTTGAATGAAGAGTTTTCATATTTTAAATCTGACCTGAAAAAAAAAATTAATTCATACCAAACTAAACTAGTTTCAACTTTTTTTTTTTTTTTTTTTGAGACGGAGTCTTGCTCTGTCACCTAGGCTGGAGTGCAGTGGCACAATCCGCTCACTGCAACCTCCGCCTCCTAGGTTCAAGCCACTCTCCTGCCTCAGCCTCTCCAGTAGCGGGATTACAGGCGTGCACCACCACGCCCAGCTAATTTTTGCATTTCAGTAGAGATGGGGTTTCACCAGGTTGGCCGAGCTGATCTTGAACTCCTAACCTCGTGATCCACCCACCTTGGCCTCCCAAATGCTGGGATCACAGGCGTGAGCCACCGCACCTAGCCCTAGTTTCAGCTTTAATGAACAAGTTACATATCTTTAATTTTCACAAGAAAAAAGTTTTAGTTAATGCCTCTTTCTTTTCCACATAATTTCTCAATCCTCTTCCAATATCCTTCAAAGGAGGAATATAAAGCACTCAAGGGCCTTTTGGATACTTGGATGTTACTGTTAACAGCAAAATATCGTGGACTGACTAACCTGGTTCATAAAATACACACCTGAAGTCTCAAGCTTCACCTCCACCACTCAACCTGACCATGTCTGCTAATTTTTGGTAACGTAGAAAACAGGACAGATCTGTTCTCTGAGAGGTACCATCTCATTTTTACTGTTATGTTCTGAGTTGGCCCTCAAACAGAACCTTCATATAGACCTAATACCATTCACTGGTCCTTCTTCTTGCATCAAAGGTAAAAAAGTACCTGAAAATTGTAACAATCATCTTACACTCTCACCAGACTAATGTCCAGCAAATAAAGGATAGGATTCAGGACAACAGGGAAACAAATCTCTTCACCTGAGATCTCATGTATTGGAAAAGTATGAGTTCTCTGAATCTTGTCTCAGAGCCTTATAAAATGTTGAGCTAAAGGGAAATCATTTCATTTCTTTGAACTTTGGTTTACTCAATTAAAAAGTGGGTGTAATACCTATTTCATAAAATTGTTATATGGATTAAATGAAATTAATGTGAAATGGCTAGCTATAAAAATTCTCATCTTCAGGTTATTATAGGTAGTCCTGGTTCTACTACCAGCTAGAATGTTGGTCCATATTTATCACAGACAATTACTAAAACAAGAATATTTGCATAACACTCCATAGTTTACAAAGCACATTGACCTAAAGAATACTTTCACTTATGCATATTTAAATATTAAATCTGGGTAATATTTTTACCTGTTCAGATATGAAGTCTGGGCATTTGGGAGGAACCTTTATTAAGAAACATTAAGCAGCTGTGTGCCGGAGTTTTGGCAAACTGACATTCACTAATTATTTAACACATCTACAATGAGCTCACATATGTGCTAGTGCAGCAGTTCTCAAACTTTTGGTCTCAGTACTCCTTTACATTCTTAAATATTATTGAGAACCCCAAAGAGTGTTTCTTTATGTGAAATGTATCTATTGATATTTATTGTATTAAAAATTAAAACTGAGAATGTTTTAAAATATTATTTCATTAAAAAAATTCATTAAAATTCATCAAATAGCACTAAACCGTTACATAACGTAAAAAATATATTTTGATGAAAAATAACTGTATCTTCCAAAACAACAATAAAGAAATAGTTTGGAGTGCCACTGCTTTACATTTTTGCAAACCCCTTTAATGTCTAGCTTAATAGAAGACAGCTGGATTATTTTGTTTTTGCATTCAAGCTGTTGCAATATCACACTTCACACAGTCTCTGGAAAATGACACTGTGTGCTCATGAAAGAATGGGAATAAAAAAGGTAAAAAATATGTCTTATTATTGTAATTAAGACACTGACCTCTTGGCACATCTCAAGAGATTCCCTCTTGAGGTTTCACGATTCCACACGTTAACCACTGTGCTAATGCCTAGTATCCAATTATCACTCAAGAAGTGATTGTTGAATAAAGTAATGAATACCATATCCTGGGCCAGGTACTGAGGCTACAGAGGTGGACAAGAGATCTTGACTTTAAGGAGTTTAGACTTAAACTTCTCTCTCTTAAATAGAAGAGAGACAAGTATTTACAAAACTCTGCTACTAGAACTACCATAGAGAAAACACAAGATACTATGGGAAGTGAGAGGGTACCTAGCCTAGTTTTTGGTGATCAAGGAAGACTTTTAGAGAAAATAGTGGTTAAGCTGAGACTTAAAGGAAAAACCAGGTAAGGAATGCAAATGTAAAAAGGAGAGCGAAGTGGGAGCGGCAGGGCTTACTAGGATTTAGAGTGAGCAAGGTATAGCAGATTAGCCAGAAATGAGAAATGTGTCATGCAAGTTTCCTCAAGGAAAATTTTAAGACTTTAAACAGGGGACTGACATAGTTAAAAGTTTAGAAAGGTCACTCTGGGTACAATGTGAAGGATGAGTTGCAGTATAACAGGCCAGAAAAGCTACTGCAAGGAGTTGAGGCAGGAGATAATATTGGCTTAAGTAGAATAGAAATGAAGCGGAGAGAAATGGAAAATTAAGAGTTGAGAAGGAAAAACTGATACAGCTTTCTAATGGCTGACAGAGAGAGACGGGCTGAGTATAATACCCATATTTCTGGTTTACAAAAGTGGGTTGATGATACCATTTAGAGATTAGAAACATAAAAGCTGGTAAAATAAAGAGTTTAGTTTGGGATTTCTGAGATATCTTGGAACATCCAGGACAGATATTTTGAAGGCAGTAAGACATGTAGATTTGTAGTCAGAAGACAGAACTGGACTAGAAATTTTCAGTAGGAGTTACTAGTGTATATATGGTGGCTGAAGCCATGAAGGTGAATGAGGCCACACAAAGGAGAATGTAAAAAGTGAGATAGAAACAAACTGCACACAACTTTGGGGTTCATGGATATTTGACAGCCAGGAGGAGGTCCTGAAAGGTGAAATAAAGACACAGAGATCTAGGAGAAAAACTGGGAAAGTGTGGTTTCACAAATCAAGGGATATGAATGCAGAAGGCCAAGGGTTCTAGTGTCAAACGCTGCAGAGAGGTCGAGGAAAATAAAACAAAGGGTCTACTGGATTGAACACAGAGGTTCTTGGTGACCTCGTTGAGAATTTCAGTGGAGTGGTAGTTGCAGAATCCAGAAGCTTGTTGAATAAAGAACCCATTGACTGCAGTTCCTGGAAAGGCAGGAGGAGTGAGAATCTAGAGAATGAGCACAAAGGGATGGAATACAGGGAACTGGCAGAGATATGTGCCTCAGACAGGGGGGCACCTAATCTATTGCGACATTTGAAAGAATGAGTATGGAGACATAAAATTGCTGGAGTTCCTCTTTTTTTTTTTTTCTGAGACGGAGCCTCGCTCTGTCACCCGGGCTGGCAGTGGCACTATCTTCGTTCACTGCAACCTCTGCCTCCTGGGTTCAAGCAATTCTCTTGCCTCAGCCTCCCTAGTAGCTGGGATTACAGGCACCTGCCACCACTTCTGGCTAATTTTTGTATTTTTAGTAGAAACAGGGTTTCACCATGTTGGCCAGACTGGTCTCGAACTCCTGACCTCAGGTGATGTGCCTGCCTCAGCCTTCCAAAGTTCCGGGTTTACAGGCATGAGCCATCACGCTCAGCCTGAGTTCCTCTTCGATGGTTTCTATTTTTTTCTATTCTCTTATCTGAGAATAAGTGAGGGGAGTGGTTTGAAAAATAAGGAGAAAATCAGAAGTGGCTGTTGTGGAAAATAAGACAGAGGCAACTAGGGAAACAAGCATTGCTTGGTAAAGTTGAAGGCCCACCTGAGTTTGGACGCTGTAAATATGTGGTGGAAACCATCTATATGGTCTGTCCAGAATTTCAGATCAGTTTTTTTTAAACCTGTTTCTGAGTCAGTAGGTTAAAGTCTAGGCTATATTTTCTTAACAAAGATAGTGAACAGTGCAATAGAGATCATAAAATCAATACAATTCTCTTTCCTCATGTACCACGTATAATTTGCATAACACACGTATATACGTTATAGAACATTGGCTATGAAAACTTCCTACAAAGAAAGTTCCTCAGAATATCATTATTTCATTGCCTGTAACACTCTGTATAGTTTTTTTTTTTCTTTTCGAGACGGAGTTTTGCTCCTGTTGCCCAGGCTGGAGTGCAGTGGCGCTATCTGGGCTCACTGTAACCTCCGCCTCCTGGGTTCAAGTGAGTCTCCTGCCTCAGTCTCCCGAGTAGCTGGAATTACAGGTACCGCCACCACACCCGGCTAATTTTTTGTATTTTTAGTAGATGTGGGGTTTCACCATGTTAGCCAGGCTGGTCTTGAACTCCTGACCTCAGGTGATCTGCCCGCCTCGGCCTCCCAAAGTGCTGGGATTACAGGCATGAGCCACCGCACCGGGCCACTCTGTGTAACTTTCAATAAAAAGTAGTGAAGCTATCACAGTGTGGGGTGAACATGAACAAACTTCAGACAAGGAATTTAATATTGTTTATATTAAGAATTTATCTATTTTCATAGCACAAAATAATACAATTCACCCCTTTCATACCCATTAAGAGATCTTCCTCAAAGAAATATTATCAATAGAGATGGGAGGCAAAGATTTACTTCCTTTAGACTATTAGGTTATATTAATAAAAGTGTTTGCTTTAATTTTATATTTTAAAATAATCTATATTTAGGTAATATTTACTAAGCATTGACTAAGCACCGTGTTCATGTATTAGTCTATTTAACTCTTATCAAAATCCTGTTAGATAAGTATTATCTCCATTTATAGATGAGGAAACTGGATCACAGAAAAGTTTAAGTAACTTGTTCTTGGTTGCAAGCCTAATAAATGGAGAGCTGGGATTTGAACTCAGGCAGTCTGACTCCGGAGCCTATATACATTTACCCTCCTTGCTACACTGCTTTTTTTCAAAAATAGAAATTTAACAAAATTTCCCAAAGTAAAAGTTCATTTGAAGTTTCAGAAACTTAAAACAATGATTGAACAGATAAGTTGCAACAGACTTCATAAGCAGTTCAGTAAAAATGTAGACTTAACGAAATGGCATATATCAAGATACAAAATAAGTTGCTTCTGTTAAGTTTCTTTTCTTAAAAAAAATTACTTGGAAATATTTCAAGTATATAGAACAGTAAAGGAAATAATTACAAGTGAACACCCATGTGCCCTCTACTTAGCTTAATGTTTTGCCACATTTTCAAGATATTTCTGGTAGAAAATAAACGTTATAGATACAAATGAACGCTTCTTGTTACATTCCCTTCTGTTCGTATCTGGAAGTAACTAGTATTCTGAATTTGGTATCTATCATTTCCTTACACAATTTTTAGTTTGATCTTACTTTTTTGTAATTATTTAACTTTTACTTATGGTATGTCACATGTATCTTTCTGCAACTTGTCTTTTCATTTCTTTCTCAATATTAGGTTAATGACTCTATCCATATGAAAAACGGTAGCTTTAGTTCACTGATTTTTTGGTTAGTGTTGTATGTCAATTTGTTCAACAATGACACTTATTCATCCATTCTCCTATTAGTAGACATTTATTGTTTCACTAATACAAGCTATTCTGCTCTGAACTTTCTTGCACGTGCCCATAACTTAGAAATACACATATTTTAACATGCAGTTAAATAGGAACATACACATTTCTTTAACATGTAAACAGGAAAAGTAACACATGTGCATGAGGAATACAACCAAGAGAGCCATTACGTTCAAGAAATGTACAAAAGACCACAGGTTATTCCGAGTGAAGTAAGGCTTTCACTAGAAGGCACTTGGGGAAGGTTCCAATGACAGCGACATTCATCGCTACAGTAGAAACTCACACAATCGTAGCCCTTTATTACTCTTTTGTTACCCAGTAGTTTCCTGTGTCCATTCATTTCCTCAACTGGAGTGTGAGCTCCAAGAGGACCGAACCCGGCACCGACAAGGTGAGCCAATACGAATGTGACGACAGAGTCTGCAATGGGGGCTACAGCGGCCGACCTCTGGGGCTGTGCCAGGCCACCAGAGTGTGAGGGCGCGAAGGAAGGGTCGGGGAAACAGGGCCTAACCTCACTTTTCACCCCGAAACTCAAGATAGCCAGGGAACAGGGATGAATGGGGGCACAGACACCTGCCTCGAAGTGTCTCTTCACTTTCACTTACAAAGCCGTCGGGTCAGTAGCTAGAAGCCGAGGGCGGATGCGGCCCCCGCCCTGTGGCACTTTCTCAGTCTGGTTCTTCCAGCCGCGCCTCTTTGCCTTACGCCAATTCCGTAAGAAGGTGCTGAGGCCAACCGGGCGGCTCCCGCAGCTCCAAAACTTGACGTGAAATTGCGCGGGGCAGAACTGACTGCGGCCATCTTTAATTCGGGCAAGACCCCACCCTCGCACCCCACTGACTAGTCCTTTTCAGCGTTCCCAGGATTTTCTCCAACAAATGTAACGCTGTTAACCTTAGAAGCAGTGTTGAAGAAACACGCAAAGAGGCCTGAGTATCCATGACCTCAGTGGTGCGAAACCCGGCCAATTTAAACATGGCGGCTAAACCCGAACAGCAAAACGTTGCTAACGCCAATGAAGTCATGCTCGAACTGGAGCGAGGCGGCGGAGCTGGGGAGGCGGTAATCTCGCGAGATGGAAGCCAGCCTCCGCTAGGCCCGGAAGCCTCGTCTGAGGGGGCGGGGGACGGAGGAGGGAGCGGGAGTCGGGCGAGAGCCAGTGGAGGAGTCCGCCTGCTGTAGTGTGCGTAAGCAGGGCAGCTACGCCGGGCGGCTACGCCGCGGAATCGGCGTAGGCGCCTTTGGAGAATCGGCGGGCTGCGCTCCGCTGGGGCTGGTCGCGGAGGGGGGGAGGGGATGTCGGTCAGTGCGAGATCCGCTGCTGCTGAGGAGGGGAGCGTCAACAGCAGCACCATGGGTGAGTCTCAGCTTTGGGCTGCCGCGACTCAGGGTCAGCGGCTCCGAATGCCGGGAAGCTCTGCGGCCGCTGGACCTAGCTGGGGAACGCCCTGAGGCGAGGCGGAGGCAGCGGCGAGGGGAGCCGGGGTGGGGGCGACTGCGGGCCCCGGGCGCGGCGGCGGCGGGCTCGGGGGGAGGGGAGGCGGCGGCGGTGACAGTTTGAATTGAACGTGAGGAGAGCCGAGGCGGCGGCATTTCCTGTGCCGCGGCGGGCCGGCCCCCGGCGGAGAGCCGCGGCCTCCGCGGCCGGAGCAGCCTGAGCGTGGTGGTCTCAGCCTTGCCCTTGCTTCTCTCCGTCCCTTCGCCTTCCCTCAGTCTCCTCCCGGGCCCGCCGGCGTCCGCTGCCCCGCTTCCTCCTGTCCCCGGCCGCATCCCCCTCGGCAGAAGTCCCCTCGTGGGGCAGTGGGCCTGGCGAGGAGGGTGGGGACGAGTGTGAACGCTCGGGCGAGGGTGCTGTGTGGGCCAGCCCGGGAGGGCGGCGGCGGGGAGGGAGGAAGAAGGATGCACCAGGCTGAGGCTGCGGTGGAGGCGGCGGCGGCGGCGGCGGCGGCTGCAGCCGCAGCTCCAGTCACCGCGTCGCCTCCCCGCTCCTCCTCCCGCCTCTCGGGGTTGCCTCTCTCCAGGCGCAGCCCGGAAGGCCGGTGGATGGCGGGCGAGTCTTGAGAACGGAGGGAGAATCGGTAGTTTGCTTTGGTATTTGGGCTTAATTTTTAGGAGTAAGGGAAAGAGAACGCCTGGGAAGAGCGCCCCCCGGAGGAGATAGAAAGGGTGGGAAGGGTCCCTGGAAAAGGGAGGGAGCGGAGATGTGGAGTGGCGAAGTTTAGGGAAATTAATTTTTGAAAATATTTCAGTATTCTCAGTTATTCTCTTAACGAGCCCTTTCATTTCCTTTCCTCCCCCACATATTGGAAAAAGAACAGGCCATTTCATTCACATTTTCCACTCCTGAGTTCCATTTCAGCTGTGTGTATAGTAAGAAATAAGCAACCGAGATTTTTCTAGGACATTTCCATTTGCCGAGTTACTTTTGAAGAGTACACTGTTTCAAATTTGGGTTTTTACAGTCCTAGGAAAGAATTTGTGACGTCCAGGTGTTTTCTTAGTTACTGAAATAATAACTTACTACATTTTTTGAGAGTTTATTGCTAAATAGTTCAGCTTTAAGAATTCATTCTTCTGGCTTTTTTATTTTGATGAAAGGAAAGAATATCTTTCTTAGTGCCCCTGAGAATGTAAATGAACAGATAATCTAAATCCCTAAGCATTTAACCTGTTTTACATATTTATGCACATGCAGGTGATGAGTGTAGTTTTTCCCCCTAAAGTTTATGTGCAAACTTGGGGAGGAGAGTATTTTAGACTTAAAAAGTGTGCAGGTAGGGATGAAATTTATGGAATCTTGATAGACTGAAGGGGGGATATAAACAATGACCAAGTCAGTTATTGCTGCTTGGATTCTTTATTTCTTCAGACTGCAAGGGAATGAGTAAGGGGTGGTTGGGTGGTGATTGAGGTGGAGTGGGGTACTGTGGTGGCGGGAGAGCAGTAAACAATCTTTCATTTCATTCAGCTGTTCAGTGGGTGGGACTAAAGGAGATAGAGTTGAGTGAAGCTATGAAATAAATGTGGAAGCTACATAGGTGATTTGCATGGTAGCACTGTCTTATTTTGTGATGGGACAACATGATGGAACCAGGTCTTCATAATACAGCTATTAAAAATACATATTTTACCACATCCTAGGCTTACAGAATTCAAATTCACAACAAATAACAGAAATTTTGTTAAGTTGGTTTTAAATAGTTCTTATCCTTTAAAAAGAAAGGATATTGCCTTTTTCTAATGTAGCTTAACAATTTTTGTTGCAGGCTTTGGTTTGGAGATATTTGATGCATACATAATACATGAAAGGTAGTGTTAAAAGATTGTATTTCAGAAGTTTGTGATAAAATTGGTTCTTCAGATTTGCACATTTTCCCATAGAAGTAATTTTAAGTAAATCCATGCCAGAACTTCTGAACAAGTCTGAGGCAAATTAGGAATCCTTACAGAACCTAGGAGAATTTAGAGGAATATGCTAGGACAACAACAACAAAGCTTGGGGGAGAAGGGGGAGGAAGAAGCGTTACATCTATGGCTTCTAAGGTCTCAGTAATGGAGAGTGATCAGATGAGGGGACCAGTCAGAATAAGGATAGTGGTAGAGCAGATTAGTTTCAGACTTATTATAATTTGATGATATACATACTCATTGTAGACTGTATTCTGGGAATTGCTGATAGAGAATTCCTACCTGACTAAATTGCCTGCTGAGAAATGTGTTTCACATTTTGACTTAAGCTATCTTCAGTTTTTGATTAGAAGTTGAACATTTTAAATTAATGATTTATGTCTTTTACTAAGTTTTGAGACAAAATTTTTTGTATACTTTTTCCGTACTAAGTTTGGACTGTAAAGACAAACTTTATTATATAATAGAAACTGAAGAAAAATTATGTTTTTAAGAGTTTTAAGGTAGTTTGATTATGGGTTTAGTTCGCTATATGAGAGCATGCTGTTAAATGTAGACCATTGAACTCTACAGCATTGTTTTGAAGACTGCAGGTTGTGACCCATTAGTGGACATTGCACTTAATATATTGAGGGATATTAAGTTTTCTTTCAGGTATTGTGTACTGGGTGGGGAAGTAATTTTTTTTAAAGGATTGTGGTCAAAATGTACAGTATGGATGAGTCAAATCTAAGGTCTTCGAACCTTATGTTAGGGGTTGGAGGTCTTGGTGCGAGGAAGGAAGACTTTAAAATTAAAGACTGTTAAGTCCGTGTGGCTTTTTCTTATTTTGGATTCATTTATCCTGTACTCCACGTAGCTAGCATGGTTAGAGAGATCTGAGGCCTGCTCCTATTTGAGAGGATGTTATCCCCCATAGCCAGAAACCAGGGTGGCTTCCAAAAGAAAAGAGTAGCATTCAGTGACTCTGCTTTAGGCCTTGAGGATGAATCTTTTCTTTGTTTTTGTCTTCCTGTGTCGTTTTGCATCATCAGAGATCTGGAGACTAAGCTTTGAGCATGGGCTTGGGGAAGAGGGGCCAAAGAGGCAGCTTGGCTGGTATTAAGTGTTGAAGGCTGTAGGCCAGACACACACTAAATCCTTGTGACTTACACTTGGTACAGTCCAGCTATCCAGATGTAGGGATTACACACTGGGGTTTGAGTTCAAAATCTTAATAATTATTTAGAACATGGGCTTTGATGTTAGATATGGATGCACATCTTGGCTTTGCTACTCACTAGATACATCAGTCAGAGTAGGTTAGATTGTAATTTTAAAAACTACAGTTAGGCGTTGTTAACAATAGGGTACATTGAGAAATCATAGAGTATACCTACACAAACCTAGATGGTAGAGCCTACTATACACCTGGGCTATATCATATTGCTTCTAGGTTATGAGCTTGTACAGCTTGTTATTTTACTGACTACTGTAAACAATTATGACACATGGTAAGTGTGTTTCTTTTTTTTTCTGTTTTTTTTTTTGTTTGTTTTTTGTTTTTTTTTTGAGACGGAATTTCGCTCTTGCTGCCCTTGCTGGAGTGCAATGGCGCGATCTTGGCTCACCGCAACCTCTGCCTCCTGGGTTCAAGCAGTTCTCCTGTCTCAGCCTCCCGAGTAGCTGGGATTACAGGTGCTTGCCTGCCTCAGCCTCCCAAGTAGCTGGGGTTACAGGCACTCGCCACCACGCCCAGCTAATTTTTGTATTTTTAGTGGAGACGGGGTTTCACCATGTTGGCCAGGCTGATCTGGAACTCCTGACCTCAAGTGATGCTCCCGCCTCGGCCTCCCAAAGTGCTGGGATTATAGACGTGAGCCATCACGCCCGGCCAAGTGTTTGTGCTTGTAAGCATAGAAAAGATGATGTGCTGTACTATGAACTTATGACTGCTATGACATCACAGGTGATATGAATTTTTTTAGCTCCATTGTAATCTTATGGGACCACTGTCATAAATGTTGTCCATTTTTGACCAAAACATTGGACATACTGCATGACTATACTGCAAATAAAAAAAGTGGAAATGGAATAAGAAAGATAAACTATAAGCCCCAATTTTTTATTATTAGTTTCAATAGACATAAAATTATTCTGCTATTAAAATTTCCATTTTTGTGCTCTCAATTTCTGTTTTTCTGTGACATAAACTGATAATTCACAGACTGGCTCACTGGTTCACAGACCACACTTTGCATAGCACTAGGTTAAACTATGCTGCAGCAACAGACTGTCATGCTAAAGTTTATGTACAGTATTATATTTTAGGCCAGTGTTAACTTTAGAAATACCATACTTTGAAAGCTGAGAATTCATAAGTATCCCCTGTGATTGGGGGGATAGCCTGAAGCTGCTCCTGCTTACATTATTTTGAAGTTTTCTAAGACTTAGGTATTCATGTGTCATTTACATTTTATTCGATGTTTGTTTGCTTTATGTAAAATATAAAGATGATATTCTTCCTCCTTCCCCACTGATCTGGAAGTAAAAATGGACTTTCCTGAAGTTGTAACATCTTAATTCTGTTGTTTTGTTTAACTCTGGGACACAACTGACTACTTCTGATAGCTTTATTGGAGGTGAGGCTCCAGGTCAGAGTTTCTCATTTGAGGTTTTGTAATTATTTGAGGGAGAGGAGGGCTGTCTTGTGCATTGTACAGTATTTACCAGCATACCTGCTGTCATCATGCTAAGATGCCAGCAGCACATGCTCTCTCTGGTTGTGAATGAAAAAAATGTCTACAGACATTGCCAAATGTCACATGGGGGAGCAGAACTTGGTTGAGAACCACTGCACTAGGTGATGGAGAGCTACTGAAGGATTGTAGGAGACAGGGAAGAAGGAACAAGCTTTCTTAACTGTCTTACTTTTTACTTCTTCCTGGAACTCCTACCACTTAATATTTTTAGTATTTCCTAAACTTGGGAATCAAAATTACCTAGACTTTTTTTGTATTAAAAGTTTATCATTAATTTATATATTTTTGCAAAGCATGATCAGTAATTACTGGACATAGAACATTATGCTAGGTCAGTATTTTCCAAAGTATGGTTGAAGAGTCAACCATGGCCTGGAGTTAAAAATGCAGATTAACTGGTTCCCAGTACAAGACCCACTGATTAGCAATCTCTGGGAGAGGGACCCAGGAGTCTGCATTTCCAAATGCTTTCCAACTTATCAAGTAACTTCATTATTGTATGCTTTCATAGAATAAAATACATGGATTTTAAGTATTTAGTTCAATGAATTGCTGATGTGCATGCACACATCTTGTAGCCTTTATTCTAATCAAGATAGAGAATATTTCCACCATCCCAGAGTTTCTTGTGCCCTGTTGGAGTTCTCCTTCTACTGCCCCAGGTAACCACTGATAAGATTTCTAATAGCCATGAATTAGTTTTTTTGCCTTTGTTTTTGTTTTTTTTTTAACAGCTTTACTGATATATGTATACAGTTGACTCATTTAAAGTGTTTTTTTTCTGGGTAACTTTCTAAAGTCTCCCCATCCCCATAACTTTATTATATAAGATTTCAAATAAAATGAACGTCATGGTGTTTTTCAAAGAATACAGATTCTCATAGTGTTTCACACTTTGATAAACGATAGGCCTGGGATGGGGCCCTGAAAATCTTTGGCTCTGATTGACTGTTTTCAGGAAAATCAAAACCATTTTCCACCAGTTTTGCTATGGTTTATAAGATATATTTGAAATATTCCTGCAGTGGTAATTTGAAACTTTTGTAAACTTTGTTCATTGATTTAACAGGTATTTGACTCCTAGAAGTATCAGACACCTTGGCACCATATCAATCAAGAAAGCTATGGTCATGGATGTTATGATGTTTCTGTTTTCGTTTCTGAAACTGCTTTTTTAAAACTTTTTTTTTTTTTTTTTTGAAACAGAGTTTTGCTCTTGTTGCCCAGGCTGGAGTGCAATGGCACAACCTCAGCCACTGCAGCCTCCACCTCCCCAGTTCAAGTGATTCTCCTGCTTCAGCCTCCCGAGTAGCTGGGATTACAGGCATGCGCCACCACGCCCAGCTGATATATATATATATATATATTTTTTTTTTTTTTTTTTTTTTTTTTTGAGACGGAGTCTCGCTTTTGCACCCAGGCTGGAGTGCAGTGGCTCAATCTCGGCTCACTGCAAGCTCTGCCTCCCAGGTTCACGCCGTTCTCCTGCCTCAGCCTCTCCAAGTAGCTGGGACTACAGGCGCCCGCCACCACGCCTGGCTAATTTTTTTGTATTTTTTTAGTAGAGACGGGGTTTCACCATGTTAGCCAGGATGGTCTCGATCTCCTGACCTCGTGATCCTCCCGCCTCGGCCTCCGAAAGTGCTGGGATTACAAGCGTGAGCCACCGTGCCTGGCCAATATATATATATTTTTTTAGATGGAGTCTCTCTCGCCCAGGCTAGAGTGCAGTGGTGCCATCTTGGCTCGCTGCAAGCTCCGCCTCCCGGGTTCACACCATTCTCCTGCCTCAGCCTCCTGAATAGCTGGGACTACAGGTGCCCGCCACCACGCCCAGCTAATTTTTTGTATTTTTAGTAGAGACGGGGTTTCACGGTGTTAGCCAGGATGGTCTCGATCTCCTGACCTCATGATCCGCCCGCCTTGGCCTCCCAAAGTGCTGGGATTACAGGCGTGAGCCACTGTGCCTGGCCAATTTTTGTATTTTAGTGGAGACGGGGTTTCTCCACATTGGTCAGGCTGGTCTCGAACTCTCGACCTCAGGTGATCCACCTGCCTTGGCCTCTCAAAGTGATGGGATTACAGGTGTGAGCCACCGTGCCTGATTGCTTTTTAAAAAATTTATTGGAAAGTTTTTTGTTGTTGTTTTGTTTTTTTTGAGGTGGAGTCTTGCTCTGTCACCCAGGCTAGTGGCATGATCCTGGCTCACTGCAACCTCTGCCTCCTGGGTTCAAGCGATTCTCCTTCCTCAGCCTCCTGAGTAGCTGGGATTACAGGCGTGTCCCAGCACGCCTGGCTAATTTTTTGTATTTTTAGTAGAGATGGGGTTTCACCATGTTGGTCAGGCTGGTCTCTCCTGACCTCGTGATCTTCCTGCCTTGGCTTCCTAAAGTGCTGGAATCACAGGTGTGAGCCACCGCACCCGGCCTGGTTTTTTTTTTTTTTTTTTTTTAAATAGGTAATATAATCACTTGGTTCAAAATTCAAAAGTTTAAACAGAGAGATACAGTGAAATCTCCTTCTTACTTCTACCCCCAAGTCACCCAGTTTCCTACTCCTCAGGCACCCTGTGTTAACAGTTTCTTGTATGTTCTTCCAAAGGTGTTTTTTGCATGTGGAAGTTAAAAACATATATCCTTCCTGCCCCCACCCTTGGTAGCATAAGACACATTGTTTCCCACGTTTCTTTCCAATGAGTGTAATTTGGGTTATTCTGTATCAGTACATAAAGAGCATTTTTATTCTTTTATGCAGCTGCATAACCGTTACATGATATCTCAGTCTGTTTGTGCTGCTCCAACAAAATACCTGAGACTGGGTAATTTATAAGGAACAGAAATCTATTTCTTACCATTCTGGAAGCTAGGAAGTCCAAGATCACAGTGCCAGCAGGTTTGGCGTCTCTGCTTCCAAGATGGCACTTAAATGCTACTTCCTTTGGAGGGAACAAATGCTGTGCCCTAACATAGTAGAAGGAGCAAAAGGGTCAAGCAGCTCCCTTGCATCTCTTTTATAAGGTCATTAATCCTATTAATACCGTTACTAGTGATAAGGATCAACCTACAAATTTTAGGAGAACACATTAAGACCATAGCATATGGATAGATCATGATATGGGATATATTATGATTTGTTTAACATGTCTGCCTCTGATAGACATTAATTTCCAGTGTTTTGCTATTACCAACTATGACATGATGAGTCACTTGGGATATTGATCTTTTCACATTTGTTAATGTATCTAACAAATACACTGTTAGTTTTTGAACTCTTTGAAGCAGGAGACTACCACTTAAAAGTTGTAGTATTGACATTGTCATTACATCGTAATGTATTGATGTTATATTATCGTAACATTGATGTTAAGTATTGGTAATATTGCTGTTAAGTCATTAGTTTAGAACTTCAACAATCAAGTTCATTCATTTAACAAATACACGT
This sequence comes from Symphalangus syndactylus, assembly GCF_028878055.3. Taxonomy (NCBI): domain Eukaryota; kingdom Metazoa; phylum Chordata; class Mammalia; order Primates; family Hylobatidae; genus Symphalangus; species Symphalangus syndactylus. The sequence goes on along the minus strand of NC_072431.2, from coordinate 94,615,019 downwards.
TTTGTACTTGCTGTGTGCTGGCCACTGGGGAAACTGAATTAAATGCTGTGGCAGTAGAAATAGAGGCATGGTGATTAAGAGTTTCAGGTCTAGAGTCAGACTTGGATTTCATATCTCAGTTCTAAAGCTTAACTGAACCTTTGGCAAATAACAGAACTTCTATTTTTCCTTCTATTTTGGGAATCATAAGGTTATTGGAGAAGTAAATGAGATAGTACATGACAAATCCTTAGCATGATGCCTGGCATGTAATAAACACTGAGCACCTCAGCTTAAAAATAGTTATCAGACTATATTGCAGTTGACTTTATTTTTCTGCCTCCACTGTGCTTAAAGTCTAGGACTGTGTTTTGTTCACCTTTGTGTCTCCATAACTGGCTTACATTTAATAAAAAATTTGTGATACAATATAAAAGTATGTAGAGCATACAGTGAAAGTTCAAAGCAGGATACTTTTCCATGCTGGAGAAGGTGAATCTTTAAAAGTCGGTGGGAGTGATTAGGTAAAGGAGGTGAAGGAGTAAAGATAATTATTCTAGACTGAGAAATTATGTTAGTATCAGGTTATGAGGTTAGAAGAAGTAAGTAGGCAACTCGTATTGCTGTGCTGAGAATTTAAAAGTCTTTATTGAAGGCTTTAAAAGAAAAGTGGTAATCGTAAGAATCGTGATGATAATTCTCTCTGTCGAGAGTTGACAGGGCACCAGGTTGAAGCCATTAAATTGAAGGAATTTAATGTAGCAGTTTAGGACTAAAAATTGGTCAGAAGCAGGGCAATGGGAAAGGACATGAGGGGGATGGTTGTAAGGTATTAGGGAAGATGTGGGTGGTGAGTAATGAGTCCAGAATATTTGAGCTTTCCGACTTGAGTGAATGGGTAGATGAGCAGATGCTATTTCTTGAAATAGGTAATTTGAAACATGAAATTGAGAGGCCTGGGGGACATCCAAGTGGACATGTCTTGTAGGGTCTCAATACTAGGAAGACATCTAGGATAGAAAATAAACATTTTTGATAATTATAAATGTATTCATTTGTGCTTTGAATTTTTATGTTTAGTAAGTGAGTTTGTGAACAGAGTTGAAGGAAATTAGAATAAAGTGATTTGTGTGAAACTTCCTTGTCCTTCATATATAGACTGAGGTCTCCAGTTTCTTGGGTAGTACTAAAATGTTTCCTTTTTTTTTTTTTTTTTTTTTTTGAGATGGAGTCTTGCTCTGTCGCCCAGGCTAGAGTTCAGTGGCGCGATCTCAGCTCATTGCCAGCTCCACCTCCTGGGTTAACGCCATTCTCCTGCCTCAGCCTCCCGAGTAGCTGGGACTACAGGCGCCTGCCACCATGCCCGGCTAATTTTTTGTATTTTTAGTAGAGACTGGGTTTCCGTGTTAGCCAGGATGGTCTCAATCTCCTGACCTCATGATCCGCCCGCCTTGGCCTCCCAAAGTGCTGGGATTACAGGCGTGAGCCACCACACACAGCCAGATGTTTACTTATTTAAAATTTCTGCTGGTACGTTTCACAGCAGCATTTGTTTCAGACTCAGGGTTATGCTAGTGTTTCTTTGCAGGAGTGACATTTTGTATCCTTATATATTCTTATTGTCCCTTCAAATTGTAATGAGTTAATGAGTTCTTTTTTTTTTTTTTGAGACAGAGGCTCGCTCTTTCGCCCAGGCTGGAGTGCAGTGGTGAGACAGAGGCTCACTGCAACCTCCACCTCCCTGGTTCAAGCAATTCCTCTGCCTCAGCCTCCCGAGTAGCTGGGATTACAGGCGCACCCCACCACGCCTGGCTAATTTTTTTGTATTTTTAGTAGAGACGGGGTTTCACCATGTTGGCCAGACTGGTCTCGAACTCCTGACCTGAGGCAATCTGCCCACGTTGGCCTCCTAAAGTGCTGGGATTGCAGGCGTGAGCCACTGTGCCCAGCCGAGTTCTTTCTTTTGAGGAAGATTTTGGTATGTATTGTCCTTCAGTTTTAGAGGATACAGTAAATATTTTGAGTGAGATCATTATTTGTGTAAGAGGAGGCAAAATTCTCTTAGTAATTTTATCTCAGTTCTTTCCGTTTATATATATATATTTTTTTTTTTTATTTATTTTTTTAAATGAGAGTACCACCTTATTTATTACATGTAGCATTTTGGGGTATGAGGTGAGCTATACAAGGACAAATTTTCCAGAAACTAATGTACTCTCAAATATTAACATTTTAAAGTATTTTTAATAATAAAAGTTTAGTATATAAACTTGGTTTCTTTTATGATTAATTTAAACAAATTAACCACAAGGGGAAAAATAAATTATTTCAGTCATTGTAAGTTAATTTATATTCTTTCTAAATATATATATATATTTTAAGGTTGTAATTAGGGATGTATTAGTGGTCCTAAATCCTGGACCAGCATTGGAAACATTTCTAATGTTTAACATGCTTGGAGACTATAACTCACCAGGTGGGAGGTGGGGCTTAGAAGCTTGCTTATTAAGAGGCGGGCATGGTGGCAGTGGTTCACATCTGTAATCCCAGCACTTTGGGAGGTCGAGGCAGGCTGATCACTTGAGGTCAGGAGTTCGAGACCAGTCTGGCCAACATGGTGAAACCCTGTTCTACTAAAAATACAAAAATTAAGGCTGGGCGCGGTGGCTCATGCCTGTAATCCCAGCACTTCCGGAGGCCGAGGCGGGTGGATCATGAGGTCAGGAGTTCAAGACCAGCCTGGCCGAGAAGGTGAAACCCTGTCTCTACTAAAAATACAAAAATTAGTCTGGCGCGGTGGCAGGTGCCTATAATCCCAGTTACTCGGGAGGCTGAGGCAGGAGAATTGCTTGAACGTCTCAAAAATAAAAACAAACAAAAAAATTAGCCAGGCGTGGTGGTTGGTGCCTGTAATCCCAGTTACTCAGGAGGCTGAGGCAGGAGAATTGCTTGAACCTAGGAGGCAGAGGTTGCCGTGAGCCAAGATCAAGCCACTGCACTCCAGCCTGGTCACAGAATGAGACTCTGTCTCAAAAAAAAAAAAAAAAAAAAAAAAAAAAACAGTTTTTAGGGAGATGGCTAACTCAACTTCAGCTGTGGCCGAAAAAGATAACTAGAATGACTTAGCTGGCAAGTAGACCCATCAGAAATACTTGTTTGTGTTAGTGCATGGTGCTGTGCTGTTAGAGAAGTAATTACATAGACACAGGCCCCACGTCTCTTTCCCCATTTTTTTTTTTTTAATTTTGGCATAGTTTTGGATTTGCTGAAAAGTTGAAGCCCCTTTTTGAAAGCCAAACATGTGGTCAACACAGAGGAAATGCAGAAATAATACTACAGACATGCAAATATAGCACGATATATGATATAAATGCACCATCAACATTAGTACTGGCCAGGGTTAAGGGAAATGTCAAGGGAATGGGGGTTTTATGCTTAATGGAAACATCTTTTATTTGAATCTGTGTTGAAAGTTTTGGGAGGCTCCATTGCTTTTTAATTGAAGGATGTGTATTCTAGTTCTGGTTGGTTGGTAGTGGATTACATTTAACAATTAGAATCTAGCTAAGGTAAACAAAGGACCTTTTTCCCCCCGGTAGGTTAGTTTCCTCGTTGTTCTTATGACTTCCGGTCTCTTCCCACTTCATTTAATAAATAAATCTTTTCAGATTACTATACCCAAAACACTACTTTTACAAAATAACTTACCTATTATAGTAAAATAAGTATCTGTCTATTATTTATAGTATTGGCTTCTAGAGCTCTTGTTAAAAATACTATTTCTTGGGCTCTTATCAGCAAGATTCTAATTCCCTACTTCTAGACTGGGGCGTAGATTTCTATTTTTAATCAAAAGCTCCCCATATTCTTCTGATTATAGCCAGGTTTGGGAATGACTTTGCAAGATATAAATCCAGAGGCCTTAATAATAACTATCATCTGTAGCACAACCACTGTAACAACTGCCATTTATTGTATTGTACTTACTGTATGTGAAGTGCCAAACCCTTTGTGTTAATTGTTTTGTATATACACCTTACAAATAACCTCATAAAGACGTTATCCCAATCTAAGGCTCAGAAAGATTATGTAACTTACCCGCCAGAACACAGTTCTCAGAAAGGTTGTATAATTTACCCACCAGAACACAAGTTACAGCAGATACTAGAATTCAGATTTCTAGCTAGCTGTACGTATACTGCCTTATGAATCTTTTATATATTAAAAACTTTTAGGCCATCATTTTATCACCTCCTTGGTTTGACCTTTTCCTACTTATAATGAGTAGTATTCAGTATTCCCTTTTTTTTTTTTTTTGGAAAGAGTCTCGCTCTGTCACCCAGACTGGAGTGCAGTGGCGTGATCTCCGCTCACTGTTGCAACCTCTACCTCCTGGGTTCAAGCGATTCTCATTCTCTCCTGGGTTCAGCTACTGGCCTCCCCAATAGCTGGGATTACAGGTGTGTGCCACCATGCCTGGCTAGTTTTTTTGTGTTTTTGTAGGCATGGGGTTTTGCCATGTTGACCAAGCTGGTCTCAAACTCCTGAGCTCAGGTGATCTGCCTGCCTCAGCCTCCTAAAGTGCCAAGATTACAGGAGTGAGCCACTGCACTCAGCCAATATTAGTATTCTTGCTTCTGCTTATGGTGTTTGTACCTGTCTTGAAGTCCTATCATCTGTTAAGGAAGGCTCATATCAAAACTACCCATTCTGAGAAGCTTTTACCAACCATGACATGATGAGTAACTTGGAATATTGGTCATTTCACGTTCAGTAGTGTATCGGTGCTTTTGAACTCTTTGAAATAAGAGACTATCAGTTGTAGTATTGACATTAAGTTCATTACATCAATAATGTATTGATATTATATTACTGTAACATTGATGTTAACTATTGGTAGTATTGCTGCTAAGTCATTAGTTTAGAACTTCAGCAAGTTCATTCATTTAACAAATACATGTTTTGTACCTGCTATGTGCTGGTCACTGGGGAAACTTAAAAGTTGGAGAGTATTTTCTTTCATGCTTTTTCTGTAAACTTAAAAAAGCTGTAATGGTAGTGGCACAACCTTTTATTTCTCTTTGGTAAATTCTTGGGGTAAGTAATATGGTAGGTGTATGTTTAATTTTTAAATTGCAAAATTTTTTTGCAATATATTAGTAATATTTTAAATTTTCACCCCCAGTGAATAAGAATTCACGTTGTTCAATGTGCTCACCAACACCTGGAATGGTCACTGCTTTTAATTTTACTCATTCTTATAGATTTGTAGAGATAACTTACTGTAATTTTAATTTGTATTTTCCTAATGACTAATGATGTTGAGGATCTCCTGTGCTTATTTGCCATCTGTTTGTCACCTTTGGTGGTCCATTGAAATCTTTGGTCCATTTTTAAATTGGGTTATTTGTCTTAATGAATTGTAAGGGTTTTTTTTATATTTTAGGTACTAGTTTTTTGTTGGACTGTGCAAATAAACTATTTCTCATTACACTTTTACCCACTAACTTTAGTATCTCATCAATGATTCTTGCCTATGGCAGTTATTACTGTGCTGTTTGTGTTACTGGCGATTTTCTCTTTACATGATGCTACGTTTTAAAGCTGGGATTCTGACTGGGAGTGGTGGCTCGTGCCTGTAATCCCAGCACTTTGGGAGGCCGAGGCGGGTGGATCATGAGGTCAGGAGATCGAGACAATCCTGGCTAACACGGTGAAACCCCATCTCTACTAAAAATACAAAAAATTAGCCGGGCATGGTAGTGGGCGCCTGTAGTCCCAGCTACTCTGGAGGCTGAGGCAGGAGAATGGTGTAAACCTGGGAGGCGGAGCTTGCAGTGAGCTGAGATCATGCCAGTGCACTCCAGCCTGGGCGACAGAGCGAGACTCTGTCTCAAAAAAAAAAAAAAAAAAAAAAAAAGCTGGGATTCTATTGTAAGGAAGAGCTCTTTTGTTTATTCATCAGTTCGGTTATATATTGATTTTTTCATTGTTTTATCGTTCAGTTGTCCATTGAGAGCCTTTCAGGTGGCTCTTGTTCATCCTTTCAGTATGTACCCATCATTTTTAGGGGTACATCTTTACTTTCTAGTTCATCTTGTATTTTCCCTGCCTAAGTCTTGGAATCAACCATTGTCCAAGGAGTCCAGCAACCTTTTTTTTTGAGAGTAGTAATTAGGAACCAAGATCTGGGCACCAGAAGTGCTCATTGTTATTGGGGTGTCACTGCTTCTAGTAGATGTTTTGAGCAGACAGAGGTAGGCAACATATGAATTTATATATACACATCTGTATTTTTGTATATGTGTAAAAACGTGTGCATATGTATACTAAAAACCGTGAATTTATACTGGTACATCGATTCCAATCTGTTAATGCAGAGTTAAATCTAGCCTTTCTCTTTTCCTTGTAACTCCTTTCTTCAACATTGAGAAACCTGGCTTTCATCTACAATTTATTTACATACTTGGAAAAATCTATTGTACACATAGATGTAACTTCAGAACTATGTAATATGCTTACTTGCTAGAGTATAACATTTGTGTATGCTTTTTTTGTCTTTTGCCTTATGCAGTGCCAATACTGTTAGTTAATATACTGTACTAATAACTTATGCTAATCAAAATGCTTTTTTCCAAAGTTAGTTATATTCTTTTCTGTCCCACCCCCTTCAGTGTCTTCATGTTATTCTTCGGAAATACAATTAGTTTTACTTGTTACTATTTCTTTTCACATCCTGGCTGATTTTGTTTTTTTAATGGGAATATATGGAAAATTACCATGGTGTTATAGACTTAGTATTCCTCCCACCTTTCTTTTACCCTGTTCTCACTCTCCTTTTTTCTACCACTTTCCCACACATCGATAGAGGTAATGGATCTCGTCAGTTTCTGATTGATTTTTTGTGAGTGTTTTTTTGCACATATGAGAAGATACGTGTGAGAAAGGAGATATAACAATTTATGTATGAAAGGTAGTGTACAGTACATGCTTGTTTTTATCACAGATTTATTGAGATAATTTACATGCCATAAAATACACCCCTTGAAAGTGTGATTTTGTAGTTTTTTGTGTATTCAGGGTTGTGCAACCATTGTCACTGTCTACTTTTAGGACATTTTCATCAGCCCCAAATGAAACTTTGCAGCCATTAATGACCAGTCCCCATCCCTCCTCTTCCCTTGTCCTGGCAACCACTAATTTACTTTCCGTTTCTATGGATTTGTCTATCTTGGACATTTTATATAAATGGAATCATATAATGTGACCTTTTGTGACTGGCATCTTTCACTTAGCAGTATTTTCAAGTTTTGTCTGTGTTGTAGCATGTCTCAGTAGTACTTCATTCCATTTTATTGCTGGATATTATTCTGTTGTATATATACTACCATATTTCATGTATCCATTCATTAGTTGATATTTGGGTTATTTTGTACTTTTTGACTATTATGGATAATGCTGCTGTGAATGTTTCGAGTACAAGCTTTTGTGTGGACCTATAGTTTTCAATTTCCTTGGATATATATCTAAGGATAGAATTGCTGCATCATAGTGTAACTTTAGTTTAACTCTATGAAGAACTGCCTAACTGCCGAAGCAGCTGCCTTATTTTACATTTCTACCAGCAGTGTATGAGAGTTCCAATTTTTCCACATTCTTATGCACACTTGTTATTGCCTGTCTTTTAAAACTATGCTACTGGGTGTGAGCTGGTATCATTGTGGTTTTAATTTGCATTTCCCTAATGATGTTGAACATCTTTTCATGTGCTTATTGGCAATTTGTACACCTTCTCTGCAGGAATGTCTATTAAAATGCTTTGCTGAGTTTTTAATGAAGTTGTCTTATTACTGTTCAGTTGTAAGAATTCTTTATAGATTCTGGATACAAGTCCTTTATCGTATAGAAGACTTGCAAGTAGTTCCTACAATTCCACAGATTTTTTTTTTTACATTCTTGATAGTATTCTGTGAAGTACAAGCATTTTTAATTTTGATGAAGTCCAGTTTATCTACTTATTGCACGTGCTTTTGATGTCATAGTCAAGAAAGCATTTCTAATCCAAGGTCATGAAAATATACCCCTATGTTTTCTAAGAGTTTTATAGTTTTAGACCTTTATGTTTAGGTTTTTGATCCATTTTGAGTTAATTTTTGTGTGTGGTGTGAGATAGGATTTATTCTTTTGTATGTGGCTATCCAGTATCATCACTCATTGTTGAAAAGACTAGTCTTTTTCCATTGTGTCGTCTTGACAACTTCTGTGAAAATAATTGGCCATAAATGTAAGGGTTTTTTTCTGGATTCTCATTTGTCTCTTATTGATCTATATGTCCTTAATGGCAGTACCACACTGTTTTGATGACTAACTTTGCAGTAAGTTTTGAAATTAGGGAGTGTGAGTCTTCCAACTTTGTTCTGTTTCAAAATTGTTTTGGTTATTCTGGTTGCCTTGAATTTCCATCTGAACTATAGGCTCAGTTTGCTAATTTCTGCAAGTAGGCCAACAAGGATGTTGATAGCCATGGTGTTGAACTTGTATATCAATTTGAAGAGTATTGTCGTCTTAACAATATTAAGTCTTCCACTCTATTAATGCAAAATATCTTCTGTTTATTTAGGTCTTCAGTTTTTATGAACAACATTTTTATAGTTCTCATGTATAAGACTTACATTTCTTTTTGTTAAATTTATTTCTAGGTATTTTATTTTTGATGCTATCGTAGATGGAATTTTTTCTTAACTTTTTAATAGAAATGCAATTGATTTTTGTATATTGATCTTATATCATGCAACTTTGTTAGTTCCTGTAGTGTTTTTTTTTTAGTGGATTCTTTTGGATTTTTTATTTATAAGATCATATCACCTGCAAATACTACTTACATTACTTTACAATCTAGATGCATTTTATTTCTTTATTTTACCAAATGCCTCTTCTGGAACCTCCAGAACTGTGTTGATTAGGAGTGGCAATGATAGACATCTTTGTCTTGTTCTTGATTTTAGAGTGAAAGCATTCACTCTTTCATCATTGTGGGTTTTCTGAGATGTGCTTTGTGAGGTTGAGGTTCCCTGGTATGTCTAGTTTGTTAAGTGTGTTTATTGTTAAAGAGTGTTGAATTTTTGTCAAATGTGTTTTCTGTGTCTACTGAGATTATTATGTGTTTGTTGTGTGTGGGTTTTAATTTAGTGTATTACACTGATTAATTTTCATGTGTAAAACCAACATATTCATTCTGGGATATATCCCATTGGTTGTGGTGTATAATCCCTTTTTATTGCTAGATTTGGTTTGCTAGTACTTTCTTGATTTTTTTTTGCATCTATATAAGATGTTGGTTGGTTGTTTTTACTCGATGTGTTTGGTTTTGGTATCAGAGTAAAACTGGCCTCATAAAACGAGTTGGGAAGTATTTAATCTTCTTCTATTTCTTGGACTAGTTTTTGAAGGATTGTACAACCTTTAAACATTTGGTAGAATTTACCAGTGAAGACATCTGGGCATGGGCTTTGTGTAAAGTTGTGTTTTTGCTTTTTTGGGGTGTGTGTGTGTGTTAGTTATTTTTTGTTATTAATCTGTTATAGGACTATTCAGATTTTCTGTTTCTTCTTGTGTCAGTTTTGGTAGTTTACGTCTTTCTAGGGATTTTTGCATTTCCTCTAGGTTCTAATCTGATCTGTTGTCAGCATGGAATTAATTGTTCATAGGTTCCTTTTTATTTCTGAAAGGTTGGTAGTGATTTCCCTTCTTTCATTCCTGATTTTAGTAATTTGAGTGTTCTGGTTTTTTTTTTCTTGGCCAGTTTAGCTAAGGTTTTGTCAATTTTGTTGATCTTTTCAGTGAACCAACTTACGGTTTTGTTAATGTTTCTATTTTATGTATTTCATTTATTTCTGCTCAAATAATCATTTCCTTATTTTGTTTTCCCTGTTTTGGGTTTAGTTTGTTCTTTTTCTAGTTTCTTGAGATGGAAGGTTATGATATGAGATCTTTCTTTTTAATATAGGCATTTACAGCTGTAAGTTTCCTTCAAAGCACTGATTTAGCTGCATTCAATACATTTTGGCATGTTGTGTTTTTAGTTTCATTCATCTCAAAGTATTTTCCAGTATCCCTTGTGATTTAGTTTTTGACCCATTGATTATTAAAGAGTGTAGTGTTTAATTTTTACAAATATGTGAATTTTCCAAATTTTTCTCTGCAGTTGATTTCTAACTTCATTCTCTAGTGGATGAAAAATACACTTTGGATGATTTTCAACCCATTTAAATTTTGTGATCTAACATATGGTCTCTTCTGGACAATATTCCATGTTCACTTGAGAAGAATGTGTTTTGCTGTTTTTGGGTGGAATGTTGTATAGCTATGTGTTAGGTCTAGTTGGTTTATAGTGTTGTTGAGTCTTCTGTATAGCTATGTGTTCGGTCTAGTTGGTTTATAGTGTTGTTGAGTCTTCTGCTTCTTTATCATCTGTCTAGTTGTTTTACCCATTATTGAAAGTAGGATGTTGAAAGTCAGCTATTACTGTTCAATTGTTTTATTTTTACCTTTCATTTTCTTAGCTTTGTGCAATTTGGGGACTCTTTTGTTAGAGACATACTTTCTTAAAATTGTTCTATCTTCTCAGTGGATTGGTCCTTCAATCAGTATAAAATATCCTTCTTTGTGGTAACAATATGTCTTTTAAGTCTGTGTTTTCCGATATTAGTGTAGCTACTTCAGCTCTCTCTTGTTTTCTGTCCTTTTTTTTCAATCTGTTTGTGTTTGTGATTCTAAAACATGTCTCATGCGGGCAGCACATAGTTGGATCTTACTTTTAAAAATCCACGTAGCCATTCTTTACCTTTTGATTGGAGTCCTATTATACCTGAAACAGTAAAATACATTAATCTAGTTACATTTAATCTAAGTAGTGATATGATTTACACCTTTAATTTTGCTGTTTTCTACATCTTGTGTTTTTTTTTTTTTTTGAGATAGGGTCTCACTCTGTCACTCAGGCTGGAGTGCAGTGGCACCATCATAGCTCACTTGTTTGACAGTCTTTCTTTCAACATTTGGAATATGTTATCCTTTTGCTTTCTGATAGGATGTCAGCTATTGTTCGTATTTACAGTCTGTTATACATATAGTTGCTTCTCATAAGCTACTTTCAAGATTCTCTGTTTTTGGTTTTTGACAGTTTGGTTATGTGTGGGTCTCTTTGATTTTATCTTAATTCAGTTTGTTGAGCTTTTGATGTTGACACTAATGTTTTTCTTCAAATTTGGGAAGTTTTCAGTTCTGTTTCTTCAAATATGCATTCTGCCCCTTCCTTCCTAAACCCACCCCTTTTCTCCTTCCCTTCTCTACTTCATGTTTGATTTTGTTCTGTAGGTCTCTGGCTCTGTTCATTTTTCTTTCTTTACTTAAACTGGTTAATGTTATTTAACCCATTTTCAGGTTTGGTGATTCTTTTTTCTGCAAGCTGCAATCTTTCGTTGAGCTTCTCTAGTGAATACTTTCATTTATTGTATTTTTTAACTCCGAGATTTTTAAAAAATTATCTTTTTTTATATTATCTATTTGATGAACATTGTTTTCATACTTGACAATTTATTAGACTTTTCTTTAGTTCTTTGAACATATCTAAAATAGCAGGTTTAAATTATTTGTTTAATGTCTGGGCTTTCTCAGGGACTGTTGCTTTTTTCCCCTGTATATGGGCCATGCAGTTTTGAGGTTTTTTTGCAAGGCTCATAATTTTCTCTTGAATACTAGACATTTTAAATATTTCAAATAATACAGTGTGGCAGCTCTGGAAATCAGATTCTCCCTTCCCTGCAGGGTTTATTGTTGTTGCTTTTTGTTATTTGCTTAGTTGCTTTTCGTACTAATTCTGTGAAGTTAATTTTTGCCATATGTTGTCACTGAAGTCGCTGCTTGGTTATCTTAGTGGTCACTTGTGAGTGGTCCTTTAGGAACTACCAGACACATCAAATAATGACAGCACTTTGAGAGTGAGGCTTTGAAGGCATTCTATGATTGTTCTGTTTTTTTGTAGTTGCCACTAGGCTGCTGGTTTTTACTGTGATTATGTGCCCATGGTTTTCAAGGCTACTGTAGAGGTAGAGAGATGAGAATGGGCAAGTTAAAATGCAAGAGCTGCTGTTTTTACCAAGGCCCAGCCCCTTTTCTTGAATAAGCATTACCTGGATTCCTGCAAGCTTTTAGTTAATTTCCAGAATTTTAAGTTAAGTTGATTTGAACAGTTTGTGTCAGTTTTCTCCTTGCTTTTAATGAAGCAAAATTTTCTGAAGTATTTACTCCACCAATTTCTTTGATGTTCTCCTGTGACAAGTGTTTAAGAATGTTTTTCTAATCAATATATCATTATCTGTCCATACGTATTTTTGTAAAACCTTACTTTTAATGGCTGCCTGGTATTTTAATACATGGAGGTACTGTAATACAATTTTAGTTTCACTTGTCTTTAGAACTCATCAAAAATTGTTACAATTTTTTACTATTATGAGCAGTACTTTGTTGAATATTATGTTATCTTAATCATGTATGGTTCTCAAGACTATCCATTTCTGGAAGTGGAATTTGTTGAATTTAAGACAATAAAAACTTCAGTTTTTGGTCCACATGGCTAAATTGCACTTTAGGTAAGTGGTTTAAGTTTATATTCCAAAAGTCATGTAGGAGAGTGTCTCTTTTTCCACATCGTCACCTAGTACTGGGCACTAGTACTCACTTTATTATTTTTATTTTTATTTTGAAATGGAGTCTCACTCTGTCATCCAGGTTGGAGTGCAGTGGCACGATCGTAGCTCAACCTCGTAGCTGAACAACCTCCGGGGTTCGGATGATTCTCCTGCCTCAGCCTCCTGAGTAGCTGGGATTACAGGTGCATGCCTGGCTAATTTTTGTATTTTTAGTAGAGACGGGGTTTCACTATGTTGGCCAGGCTGGTCTTGAACTCCTGACTGACCTCAGATGATCCACCCGCCTCGGCCTCCCAAAGTGCTGGGATTACAGGCGTGAGCCACCGCACCTGGCCCCATTTTATTTTTTTAATTTTTGGAGACAGAGTCTCGCTCTGTCGCCCAGGCTGGAGTGCTATAAGCACCATCCTGGCTCACTGCAACCTCTGCCTCCCAGGTTCAAGCAATTCTCGTGCCTCAGCTTCCTGAGGAGCTGGGACTACTCGGCTAATTTTTTGTATTTTAGTAGAGACAGGATTTCACCATGTTGCCCAGGGTGGTCTTGAATTCCTGAGCTCAGGCCATCCACCCGCCTCAGACTCCCAAAATGCTAGGATTACAGGAGTGAGCCACCACACTCAGCCTAATATTAATTTTAATTTTTTTTTTAAGAGATGAGGTTCTATCTAGAGGTGATGGGAGACAGTGACAGATCATCAGGCATTAGATTCTCATAAGGATTGTGCAACCTAGATCCCTTGAATGAACAGTTCATAATAGGGTTCACTCTCCAGTGAGAATCTAATGCTGCCGCTGATCTGACAGGTGCCAGAGCTCAGGGGGTAATACGAGAGGCTGGAGATACAGATAAAGCTTCACTTGCTTGCCCGCCACTTACCTCCTCTTGTGCGGCCCAGTTCCTAACAGGCCATAGACCGCTACCAGTCCGTGGCCTGGAAGTTGGGGACCCCTGTACTAGGATATTTATAATTTCATATGTGGTTACCTGATATTTCCATGATACAACACTGGTCTAGATTCTAGGCCGTTCTTCAAAAAGAACCCTGCTTCCTTACAATTTTACTGTTTAGCAGCAGTGTTTTCTACCCCTTCTTAAAATTTTCAGCTACCATACCCCTGTTTTGTTCTAATATTAAAGATGACGTCTAACACTCAATTTTTCTTTCTGCTCCAAGCTCCATCATCATTCTGGGACATTTTTAGGCCCATATGTAAGAAACTTTCAGTAAGTTAGCTTCAGTTTCTTGACTGTGCTTTAGCCATCCTTTTTTTTCTCTCTCTGTCTCATCTGAGAGCCATCCTTTTAATAGCCCTATGGGGGAATGGGTGGGAAGAAAAAATATATAAAAATTAAAAATTAAAAAATAATAACCCTGTGGGGCTATCATCTGCAACTTACGTTCCACTTCTAAAATCTTAATTGTATAGTCCATTTTAACCACAACTTACATATATTTATTTATTTTTTCGAGACGGAGTTTCGCTCTTATTGCCCAGGCTGGAGTACAATGGCGTGATCTTGGCTCACCGCAATCTCCGCCTCGCAGGTTCAAGGGATTCTCCTGCTTCAGCTTCCCGAGTAGCTGGGATTTCAGGCATGCACCACCACGCCTGGCTAATTTTGTATTTTTAGTAGAGATGGAGTTTCTCCATGTTGGTCAGGCTGATCTCGAACTCCTGACCTCAGGTGATCTGCCCACCTTGGCCTCCCAAAGTGCTGTGATTACAGGCATGAGCCACCGTGCCCAGCAACTTATTTTTTTACTGTCTTCTTTACTTCCTGCCTGACTTCCATCCTTGATCCTCTCCATTTTCATTCACGGAATTGCTTCATCTGTGTTTATCAGCTCTCTTGATCTTGTACTTTTGTGTACCCTTCATGCAGAGCAAGTTTCAAATGATCCTACAGCCAATTTTATTGTACTCAAGTTACGGATTGCTACTGGAGGAAAAGATCACATGGCTTCAGGGATACAGTCAAAGATTTATGGTCTTCAGCCTTAACCAGGTGGACAAAATTGCTTGGATGGCTGTTATGTATTGCTAGTCTCTCTCTCTATTCTTATGGTTGCTGTTTCACATTTTTACTTCTTAAAATCCCCTACTTCTCTTTTTTTGGGATTTTCAAGTTGTTTTATCTCTGGTACTTAGGGAAAATCCTGTCCTTCATTCCATAAATGTTATCTGTGTCCTTACTTAACTTTATCTGCTACTTGGTGTTTCCTATTAGCATTCACACAAGTAGAACTATCTGCCTTTTTTTTTTTTTTTTCTAAGTGCTTAAAACTCTTGACCTTGTATTTTCTGGCTGCTATCCTGTTGTTCTTCTCTTCCAAGATAAGCATTAAAAAAAATTGCTTATACTCACCTCCTGTAGGTTTTTTTCTGCTTATTTATTTCCAGTCTGCCTTCTTCCCCTATCTTTCCATTGATACAGCTTTGACAGTGGTTTCCAGTGACAATAAGTAGATTTTTCTGTATCCTTAGATTGACCACTCCAGAGCATTTGGTATAGCTAACCACTTCTTGAGGGGGCTGCTACAGTTGACCTCCTTTGAAATGCTTCTGTGAACTCTTTGACTGTTCTTTTCTCTCAGCTTTTCCTAGGTTTGTTTAGGTGATTATGATGGGATGTTGGTGTTACTTCTTGGCCTGCTTCCTACTCTGTGTGCTGTATTTGGATTCATATCTATGGCCTTGATACCATTTAAATGTTGATTACTTAAGATATTAATTATCTGTCTAACCTAGATGTTTCTAGCATTCCTAACCTTTATATATATATAACTGCCTGCCAGACATTGTCTTCCCAAAGTCCACCTTAACTCAGATGATTTCTACTTTTAACAATTGGTACTCACCATTCATCTTAATTGCTCAAGCCTAAATTAAGAAATTTGAATTTTATCACCCTTCTACAAGTTAGTTACAGAGATCTGTCATTTCATGTCTTTAATATCTAACCTAGCATTGTCCAATAGCAGTTTGATGCAAGCCACATATGTAATTAAGCTTTCATAATAACCACATTTGAAAAGTAAAAATAAACAGGTGAAACTAACTTTAGTTTTATGTTTTATGTAATTGGGATATCTAACATTTTATTTCAACATGCAATCAGTATAAAATTATTAAGATATTTTTGATTCTTATTCTCATACTAAGTCTTTAAAATATGATATTTTACACTTACAGCACATCTTAATTCAGACTAGCTACATTTTGAGTACTCAGTAGCCACATGCAGCTAGCGGCTACCTTAATGGCTAGTAGAGTTCTAACCTATATTTCTCTTTGTCCTTACTGCCTTTATCTTGGTTCAAGCCTTTATTTTTCCCCTGGGCAGCTGGAGCAGCTCTTGGGATTACTACCATTTTCTCCTCCAGTTCATCGTCAATATTCTTGTCAGTAGTAATTTTCTAAAGTATGAATGTGACTCTGCATGTGAATTGATGTGGTTGTGCATTCCTCTTTGTATCTTTAATGCTCTTCCTAAGCTTTCAAGATGAAGTCTAAGTTCCTAAGTATGGCCAACAAAGTCCTTCCTCATCTGACTTTTGCTTAACTTTCCTAAGCTATAGTTCCTTGATCCTAAAAATGAGTTGTATTGAACTGTTTGTAGTTCCTATAAGGAACCATACTGTCTTCTTGCTTTTGGGCCTTTGCAGTTAATAACTCAACTGACTGAGACCCATATTCTTCAGCTCCCACCCTCATCTCTCATCAAATTAAGGTCTACTAGTCAGTCCTTCATCATCTAAAGGATCTGATCCCAGGATAGGGTGAAACACCCTTCCTTGTTTGCTCTCATATATCCTTCTGTGCTTTCCTATATCAGAGCATTTATCACTGAATTATTTTAATTGTCCTCTAGCTTATCTCACCTCCCTGTTAGATTCTTAGCTTCTTGAGCAGGGATCTTGTTTTTATTAGCTTTTATATTCCTACTTACTAGAACACACATACATGCTTGGCATATTGTAAGTATGTTGAATGAATGAGTGAAGGAATGAGGTCAGTAAGTCTAGGAAGTTAATATCTGAATTCTAAGTTCAGAGCAAAGAAAAATTGATTTAAATTTTAAGTTATCTCATTCTTGTATGTATTTATAGAGTTAAATATTAGAATCTTTTTAACAGATTAGGATTAAGAAAATAAAAGTTGGTTCTGTCAGTACCCAGTTGTTCATATCAGTAAGAAGAGGAGAGCTGGGGGCATGCTAAATAGGTTATGAACTTTAAAATAGTTGAGGGATGAGGAACATAAAAACTGATATTTAGGACATGCCTATGTAATCCTGTAATATTTTAGTTTTCATATTATATTAAATCTAGAATCTAGGCATTTTTAGACCAGTTATACTTAAAATATTTAAAACATTTAAATGGCAAATGAATTTCTTTAACTTTTCCCTTAGGCTGTATGAGAGATGGTAGGAATTTGACTAAGCAAGTACCAGACACTTATATCTGTGTATGATATAAGGCTTTTGTTAGGAATACTAAGAAGTTGAGAAGTAAACTTCTGCATTAATATCTTTTCCTTTTGTAGTCTGTGGTGGTTTTTCATATTTAGAGTTACTTACACTTTAGGAGAAACATACTTTGTCAGTGTGTAAAACAATATGCTATATATGTATATATTTTAAAATCCAAAGGGAGGCGGATTGAACTTGAAGTTATTTAGAAAAGATAAATGGTTATTTTTGAAATGTGAAGTTACTAATGTAAACCTTGGATTTTTGTAGCCTGATGTTTAAACTGCACATACTAAAGGGAGAAATAGAATTTGGGGTGTATTAAGGTAATTTGAGGTGCACATTATAATCCCTAATCATTTTAGTTTTTTATTAAACATCTTATTTGTAATGATAGTGGGAAGTTGAAGGTTTGTAGTTCCTTCTAGGGTTGTGTTTTTCTCAAATTCTGATTTTTATTAGGCTTCCATTCTGTTACAACTCCCCTTGATCAATTTTTTGTTGTTACTAAAAAGCATATTTAATAGTTTTCAAAATAAGTTGCTGCTTTTTTCTATTGGAAAATTTTTATCTACTGGGAAATTTGTTGAAAATTAGTATTCAGAGATTTAAAAATGGTAATGAGATTTTAGATGGCAAGATTTGGGTAACTGTGGAATAGGAACAAGTGGCAAGAGAACGTAAAGAATTCTTAAAGAATTTCAGTAATCTATCTATTAGAACTTGTTTGAAGCATGCTGTTATTTGAATATATTTGTGCTGAACTTACGTAACCTTAGAAGGAAGGTTAGAACTAAGTTACCGGATATTGTATTTAAGTTGATTTTTCCATGAAACAGTGGAGTTAATGTAGTTTGATTTTTCCTTAACTATGCTTTTAACATACAGATTTAACATCTAAAAGATTTTGTAAAGCATATCTAGCAGATACGCTTTTAGAAAAGATTATTTGATAAATGTTTCTTCTTACATGACTAATGTTTGAAATCAAGGAATACTTTAAAGACCTAGGGGTATTTTTGTAGAAGCTTGGGTGAATATACTTTTATTTATACATACTTATAAATGCCACAATTGTATTACTCACATCTATAAATAATGTTTCCTTATCCTGAGATGTTTCACACTGGTACTGTGAACATTTGTGCAGGAAAAGAATCAGTGGGTGGTTAAGTCTTTTGAATTACAGACTATGGTTGATTTTAGAATTTAGGATATGGAAAAATTCTTAATGAGATATGAGAAGTCTATATGTTTTAATCGACCAGTATTAAATTTTTTATTTTTTTATTATTTTTTGAGACAGTCTTGCTCTGTCGTCCAGGTTGGAGTGCAGCTATCTTGGCTCACTGCAACCTTTGCCTCCCAGGTTCAAGTGATTCTCCTGCCTCAGCCTCCAGAGTAGCTGGGATTACAGGTGTGCACCACCATGCCTGGCTAATTTTTGTATTTTTAGTAGAGACAGAGTTTCACCATGTTGGCCAGGCAGGTCTCGAACCCATGACTTCAAGAGAACTGCCCATCTCATTTTTGTATTTTTAGTAGAGACAGGGTTTCACCATGTTGGCCAGGCAGGTCTCGAACTCCTGACTTCAAGAGGCTTGCCCGCCTCAGTCTCCCAAAATGCTGGAATTATAGGCCGGAGCCACTATGCCCTGCCAAATTATTAGTATATTTTCTAAATAGTATTTGTGCTAGTTAGCTTCAGAGCCATATTTTTGTATCTGATAGGACACTTTTATACAAATTTTGGGATGATACATTTTTAGCAGAACCAAACCAATGTTTTATCTTTGTACAGAGTTTCTTCGTCAGAAGACGTTTTCCTGAAAGAGTAGTCATTCAGATTTTTAAAATATCTACTGTGTGTCAGCACTTTGCTAAGAACATAGAGATGAATATGACATGGTTCTCTCCCTCTGGGAAATCAGTCATGGGGGAACTGACAAAATGTTTAAAATAATTTTATTAAAAAAAATTAAAGTTATTTATTATAATAATTACGTGCAAATAATTGTCTACTGTAAATCATCCTAGTTACTCTTTGTCACCATGTTACTGAGACTGCTCTTATTTTTTAAGTTACCAGTGACCTTATTTCCAAATTTTATCAGTATGTTTGTTTCTGTTATGGTATCTTTCTCTGTAGCATTCAGCATAGTTGAATGAATCCTCCATCCCTGAGATGATCTTGGTTTTCTTCCTGTCTCCACTGACTGATCTTTCTCTGCTCCAGGACTTTGCCTCGACCCCCTTCTTCTTTTTTTTTGAGACTGGAGTTTCTCTCTTGTTGCCCAGGCTGGAGTGCAGTGGCACGATCTTGGCTCACTGCAACCTCCGCCTCCCAGGTTCAAGCGATTCTTGTGCCTCAGCCTCCCGAGTAGCTGGGACTGCTACAGGCGCCTGCCACCAAGTCCAGCCCATTTTTGTATTTTTAGTAGAGATGGGGTTTCACCATGTTGGCCAAGATGTTCTCGATCTCCTGACCTTGTGATCCACCAGCCTCGGTCTCCCAAAGTGCTAGGATTACAGGCATGAGCCACCGTGCCCTGCTGACCTCCTGTTTATCTGTAGTCTGTCTTTGGGAATCCATTCCTTTTTCAATAGTATCTGTATGGCGATGATTCCTAAATCTATATTTTCAGTACCAACCAACCATGAAATTTCTCACTCCGTTGCCCAGGCTGGAGTGTAGTGGCATGATCACAGCTCACTGAGGCCTCAACCTCCTGGGCTAAAGCAATCCTCTCGCCTTGGCCTCCCAAAGTTTGGAATTACAAGCGTGAACCACTCTGGATGGCTGAGAGCTATCTTTAAAACAGTAATCAGGTCACTTGCCTATGAAAAACTCTCTAGTGGCTTCCTATCATGCCTAAAATAACATCCATATACTTCCTACTTTGGCTGAGTCCCAAATGATCAGGCCCCTGCTTGCCTCCCTGACCTCATTTCCTATCACTCATCCCCTTGTCCACTACTTCACTTCATTATAGTTCATGGACCTTCTTTTTTTTTTTTTGGAGACAGAGTCTCGCTCTGTCGCCCAGGCAGGAGTGCAATGGCACGATCTCGGCTCACTGCAGCTTCCACCCCCCGGGCAGGTTCAGGCCATTTTCCTGCCTCAGCCTCCTGAATAGCTGGGACTACAGGCACACACTGCCATGCCCGGCTAATTTTTTGTATTTTTTAGTAGAGATAGGGTTTCACCGTGTTGCCCAGGCTGGTCTCAAACTCCTGAGCTCAGACAATCCACCTGCCTCGGCTTTCTTTTTACTCTTGGAAATACCCAGTTCATCCCCACTTTAGGGCCCACCCCTTTGCCTGGAATGGTTTTCCACTTTTCACAATTTTAAAATAGTACTGTGTGCCAAAGACTGTTCTTGTTGCTGAGGATAAAGCAGTGAATAAGAGACAAGGGCAGGCCCTGAGGCATTTTTGTTACACCTCTTATCTGATGAGTTCCTTCAAGGTGCAGTCTAAAATACTGTATTCTTTGAAACTACTGCAACTTGCTCTCAGTAGCTTCCTTTTTTGACGTACAATTTATGTAATTCATTCGATCTCTGTCTTGATGGAGCTTACATTGCGGGCAGGGTGGAGGTCACAGTAAACAAGTTGGGTAAAATTTATGTTGGATGGTGGCAAGAGCTAAGGAGAAGTATACAGCAGGCAGCAAAGTGCTAAGGTGAGGAGTGGGGTCGTAATTTTAAATAAGGTGATTAGGGCAGGCCTTTTTGAAGGTGACATTTGAGTAATAATAATCTGTGGCTAGGCTCAGTGGCTCAGGCCTGTAATCCCAGCACTTTGGGAGGCCAAGGCGGGTGGATCATGAGGTCAGGAGTTCAAGACCACCCTGGCCAAGATGGTGAAACACCATCTCTACTAAAAATACAAAAATTAGCCGGGTGTGGTGGCACATGTCTGTAATCCCAGCTACTTGGGAGGCTGAGGCAGGGAATTACTTGAACCTCGGAGACAGAGGTTGCAGTGAGCTCAGATCACGCCACTGCCCCCCAGCCTGGGCAACACAGTGAAATTCTGTCTCAAAAAAAAAAAAAAAAAAAGCAACAAGTGCAAAAGCCATGAAGTGAAAGTATGCACTGTATGTTTGGGGAGTAGTTAGGGATTCAGTGTTGGGGAAAGTGAAGTGAGCAAGAGGAGGAAGTAGCAGGAGATGAGGCCAGAAGTAAGAGTAGAGCCAGATCTTGCCAGGCTTTGTTGGCTAGTGGCTTTCATTGGTACACATTGGAATTATGTGAAGAGCTTTAAAAAATACTGATGGATGGGTCTCGTTTGCAGAGATTAATTGATATGGAGGTGCAGCTGAGACATTAGGATTTTATAAAAGCTCCCCCAAGTGATTCTAAGATGCTGCTAAGGTAGAGAAACACTGTAGGCCATCATTGGGACTTCGGCTTTTACTTTTGAGGAAGTTCGGAAGTCATTGGATGATTTTGTCATGGAATAATTTTGTAATTAACTTTAAAACTGGGGTTTTGTTTATTACATTTAATTACCTTAACTATAAAATGGACTTCAGTTTGAAGTGGGTTGTGATATAACTCATAGATGTGTATCAGTATAAAAATGTACACTTTTCACAGTTTGGCCAAGGATTATCTATTTTATTTTCTATGCTTCATTAGTTGCCTTTCAGTTTTCACAGTTCACATTTGTCTCCTCTTTCCATCTGTTTCTGCTTATCATCTTTAGCTTCCTTCCTTTTCCTGTATCTAAATGTCTACATTTCTTTAAATTCTGGACTTCAGTTTAATTAATAGAACTTGAAATACAGCATTGTATGAAAAGGTTTTAACCAAAACATTTGCATTTGTCTGATCTGAGCTGTCTTAATCCAGTGACTGACAAAGCAAAATTGCATGAAATTTACATTTTTTTCTTCTTGTAATTTAAAACTTGGTTCCTGTATACCTTCCTGGAACTTTACACTTTTGTATCTTTTCTACCGTTTCTGTAAAACCTCAACTGCAGGGTGCAATAATGGGCCTTATTTTCTATATTTCAGCAGGACAGTTGCTGAAAATGGGTTTAAACTCACTGGCATTATATCCCACACAAAAAATATTACTTTGACATGTTTAGAAACAAGTCTGACTTTAATTTCTTTTTAATTTACCTCTAATTTGTTGAGTTACATGTAAGTAACTTTTTTTTTCCCCTCTGTCTTTTGCTGTGTTTCAATGGATTTGCCTCTCCTGTTTGGCCTGAATATGTCATTACAATTCTTGGAATTCTTTGTTTACTGTTCCTCTGTGGATTTCTTCTGTTGGATTCTGGAACGCTGGAATGATGGAAATGTGTTCTTTACAAAGTAGCTGTGAGTATACTACATAATTTATACAGAGATTTTTTTCAGTCTCAGTTAAAGTTAATTTACAGTTGGATGAAATATGAGCCAAGGAAACCTTAGGTTTAATGCATCTTTCTAACTCCACTCATAGCAGACTTTCATATATTTGACTTAAAAATATTAGATTCTGATTAGTCTCCTAATTATTATGTTATAGTTAGCTTTTCATTTTAATGGGCTTAGTTTTTAAAATTCGGCTTAAGAATTAGTTTTATGAAATGAACAAAAGAGCCAAAGATTATGGATGGAATATTTAGCTACATGGCTAGTAAACATTGTAGACTTCTGTTCTTTGTTAAATCCAAATGTATTGAATTGATGTTTTGATCTCTTGAGTGCTTTTTAAATGAGAATTTCAATGTGGCAGAAACTTTTAAGAGAATGTGTGCCTCTTTTTGCTATTTTTTAATGTTGAGATAAGACTACCTCCAAAGTGAAATTAACCAATGAGACTCTGCTTATTCAGATAGTCTTAACTATGGACAGCATTTCTCACCCATGGGTAAGTTAGAAGTCAGACTTATTTACTACACCAATTTGGAAGTAGATTTCTTTCAATTACTCATGAAACTATCGTTGAGGTCATCTAGGAATAAAAAGCCAATAGAAAATGAAGTTATAATTTACTTTAAAACCTGGATAAACCTGAAGATAAAGGCAGTAGGATCATGTGAAACCTTGAAGTGACAAAATTGGACCTGGCTTAACAGCTTGAATGATACTGTAGCTGGTTGACACTGATCACAAGAGCCTTCAAGAGTTTATTTTTAAAAATTGCTTTAAATTCAACATTTTGATTTCATTTCATGAATAAGAAGACAAATTTCAAGAATCTCATACCTGTGGTAATTAGTCAGTGCGATCAAAGGAGATAATTAAAAAGGATTCTTAATATGATATGAAGGGGATTTGAATTTTTTTATTGTGAAAAATCCTTTGTTATTTTGCTTTTTTAGTTGGTTGGTCAATCATCTTGTTACTAACTACTGTCAATTGAAATCTTTGCTCTGAGGCAGGTTTTCTAAATTTTTATTTCATTCCCTTGGATTTTTATAATTAACCATTATATTGTCAGTCAACTCATGCTCAAATAATTTTGTCCATTTAAGAATTGATAGTTTTATTGATAATGCCATGGAAGTAGTTTGATTTGCTGTGAATAATAGTATAATTTTCTAAAATAGGTTAATGAAGGGAATTTGAAATGTGATTGAATAGTACTGTTGATACATGAATAACTTGGCCCTTTTTGCTTTTGTCAGCAACAGAAGAACCTTGAAGGCTATGTGGGATTTGCCAATCTCCCAAATCAAGTATACAGAAAATCAGTGAAGAGAGGTTTTGAATTCACGCTTATGGTAGTGGGTAAGATATGATTTCTTACTAAAATGGAACTTTGGTTTAAGTTTTAAACGTTAGTCATCTCTGAATAGATTTAAGAAAATACTAGCACAGATATCTACAGTGATCATATCTTTGTTATATTTTCTCTTATGTGCATACATTTTAAAATTTAACTCAGTGTCATAATGGGATTTATGTCTTCTTGCCTCTTTTTTTAAGGTAGAAACTAAAAGTTGAGAAATGGTGGGTGATAGTGTTGGAGTGGAACTCTAGAGAAATTATCTTCGATTCATAGTGCTACAAAAGAAAATAGCATCTGGTGGTTACTTATTACTCCAGGATAGTTTTGTTTTCTGGCTTATATGCTATAGTGGAGTATCATATAAGCATTTAACTTTATGTGCTCTGAATTTTGAAAAGAAAGGTAAGATAGAGGATCATAATAATGTAGTTGATTACCTTTGGAATCAACTACACTGGAATGAGTAAAATATGACTCTCCTCGTTCTCTAATTCAGTCTCAGTTTTCTTTTGTGTTTTATTCCATGAACACATTACCCTGCCTATAGTCCATTTGAAAATACTGTTAAGGATAATTTTGACTGTAGGTTGGTAACATCATTATTATATATAAAGAAACACAGTGTCTTTCCCATCTGTAAGATTAGTTATCTTCAATGACAATCTTACTCTTAAATGACTATACAATATCTTCACCTCATATAGGCTGACTTTAGAACCTAAGTTACGAATATTGTATAGTGTAACTTTGTTGTATTTCTCTTATTTAAGAAGGTGAATTGCAGGGTAGTGGATTAGCTATCCTTAACAAAGAAAGTTGAGTTGATGCTGGACTTTTTAGGTAGTATACATTTTTGTTAATTATATTTCAACATCTAGTATTTTTATTTTGGTGCTGAATTAGGTTAATTGAACTAGCTGTGAAATACTCCTTTATTGGGAGGTATTTTATCTACTGACTGCAGTATTTTACCTGTTGGTCAGTTTTTGGCTCTTTGGAACTTGTATACATCGTCAGAGTTCACAGTTAAAACATGGCATAAAATTTGCAAATTTGATACTTTATAGCATTGGTTACCTTGTCTATGTATCTCTTGTTGAGTAGAAGTGTAGTATATCTAGCTTGCAAATTGCTGCTGTGGAGTAGAGGTGGGTCTAGATAGAGGGATAAAATAATGCGGAGCATACCTTTTCTTCGGCAGGTTGGTAACATCATCATCATATGAAGAAACACTGTATCTTACCTTTACATATGTAATATTAATAATCTCAAGTGACAAACTGTAGACAAATATAGTTTTTTCACTTACGAGAAAGCCTCCTGGTCCGTTAGGAGAACTGTAACAATTAAAAAAATTTCCTTTGACTTTAGAATTTTTGTTTAAATAATAACCTTTTTAACTATACTTAGTAGGATAATGTCTGTTGATCAAGGCCAGAGAGTTGATTTAAAATCTCTGTGGCATTTTCCCAAATGAAAAAAATCAAATAGTCATCTGATTTTGATTTTTAGAGGAAATATTCAGTCTCTAGATGTATATTACTTATTGGCTTTTCTAATTAATCCCTTCGTGAAATGCAGCTTTTCTTTTTTCTCTTCCTAATGATAAGACTTCAACTGAGGCCAAAGAAAAATAGGTGCTAATATCCTTACTTTTAAGTGTTAATATCCTTACTCTGTTTTCCCACTGAGCCTTGAACATTGTTTAATTAACTATATTTGAATAGATATGTTGAGTGCAGGTATTAAATATTTTCATCTATATAGGTGTAGTGCCTAATACATAGTCACTAAGTATCTAATCACTTAGTATCTAATATGTTGATTTATTTTTCAGATTTTAGGCTGACTCTAACAGCATCATTTGCAAATCATAGAAAGCTGAAACCAACCTTGCTTTAATATTCTTGCCTTAAAAACTTTCAGCTATTCCTTATGAGCTAAATCCTCATTTTTGGGATCTAAACTCAGAATAAATTTGGCTCTCACATTACAACAGTTCATTTACAACTTACATTGATATCAACTGAGAATCTGTAACAGATTTTTTTTTTATTAAACTCTTTGTACTTTGTTGGAAAACCTTTAATAATCTTGCTTCATAAGCAATGTTTATTGAGTACTTGCCTGAGTGACTTATTTGTATCAAAGAAGCATGCTGTGTATTCCCATATTTTTCTCTTAAAGGAGCTTCTGATTTATATGACAAGATAAACCACATAGAAATATGAGTCAGTACAATCACACAAAAGTTAAGAGCCATAGACGTTTAAGGGTATAGGAGAGTTTGCCTCAGTTGGAGATTATTATTGCCTTCTTTTGAAAAGGGAGGCATTGGGACAAATTTTTGAAGGATACAATTGGGGCCAAGATTGAAGGAGCAGTCCTGTTGGGGGAAGTAATAGCCATCATTTACATAACTTTTTTATGTGCCAGGCAATGTTTTCAGTACTTTATAGGCATTATCTACTAACTCACAATTCTTACAACAGCCCTATGAAGTAGGTATTGTTATTCCATTTTGGAGATGAAGAAACTGAGGCATAGAGAGATTAGGTTACTTGCCCATGGTTACATTGCTAGGAGATGGCAGAACCAAACCCAGTCTACTGCTCAGTTAATCTGGGATGTTCTTAACCACCATGCAGAGGCTAATCTAGGGATACTGGGTATAGTGCAGTGTTTATAAGAGTATATCCAATATGCCTTGAACTTAGATGAATTCAGTGAAAGAGAGAATGAATGAGAATGAGAACTAGAAAACTTAAATAGTACAAGTAATTTTTCCTGTTATTCCACTGGAATGAGCATCTGGCCTAGAGTGGGTGTGAAGTGGGAGAGGTGCATTTGCTATTCTCTTAGTTGTTATCAGCTTCCACATAGTTTGATAGTGTGAACTCCTCACTTTGCTGAATGTTATAGTCTAGGGACAACAGGGCACCTAAATACAAATTGGTCACTTTTTATGTGTTCAAAGAAACAGTTACCTATTTTAGTGGAGGAGGAAGATAGGTTGTTAGCTTGTATGTAATTGTGCTTTATGGATGATATAAGGAATTTTTCAAGATTTTTTTCACAGCACACTGACTTTAGGATCTGACCCTTAAGATGTAACTTTACAATTAGAAATAAAGCTGGAAAGGTAGACTAGCCAGGATTTTGGAGACCCTGATTGGCAATTTGATGGGGAGATTAGAATTCTTGATATTGAATCTTTAAAAATTTAGACATATCAAGTAATGAAGACATGTAGATCTCTATTCAGTGAAGTTGTCTAACCTGTTTGGCTTGGAACTTGACTATCATTAGTGTGCTCCCTAATTAGACTTAACTGATAGAGAATAAATTTTTAATTGTAATATGCTGTTTTTACTAGAATTCTCAAGGAGGCAGAACTCAGAAGACTGTAGTTTGCTTTAACTTGAAATAGTTTTTAAAACAGGTGGTATTAAACCTATTATTCTGAATCCTAGGAAGATAGAATCCAAAATTCAGTCATTTCTGTAATCTTGAACTTTGCAAAATTTTTGTGATAACAGAATTTTAAAATGTTAATGATATGTCAGTAATGTATTTGACCTATGCCACATGTCTTTAGTGGCAGATTGGCATTTCTATTTTTTTTTTTTTTTTCCAGTGGGAGAGAGCTTAGAACATGTTGGTTTGGCCATTTTTTGGGATTCAGAGTTTATCCTAATTTTTTTTTGGTATGTGCCTTATCAGTGAAAGTTTAGGAGTTAGTTAGTGATAGGATATACGATGACTATCCTAGTTGTCATTTTCCTCTACTACCTGTTGATGTTTGAATTGATAGAATAACATCTATGTCAGTTTATCAGGT
Organism: Symphalangus syndactylus; assembly: GCF_028878055.3. Taxonomy (NCBI): domain Eukaryota; kingdom Metazoa; phylum Chordata; class Mammalia; order Primates; family Hylobatidae; genus Symphalangus; species Symphalangus syndactylus. Next base: position 94,587,275 of record NC_072431.2, on the reverse strand, counting down.
TATTTGAAAAAATTGAAAGATAATATTGGCTCAAAATTTTGTATCTAGGCTGTTGAGCATTTTGTGGTATTTTTAAGATACGTTAGCTCCTTGAAATGCTTTGAGTTATGATTTTAAGATTTTTCCTTGAGCTCTGTATTTTTATTTTGCTTTTATTAATAGAAGTAACTTAACCGATAATGACTTCACAACATTGGGGATATACTAAAAACCATTGAATTATACACTTTAAAATGGTGAATTTTATCTTAGAAAAAGTAATTCAAAGAGAAAGTTTAGAAGAAAAAAATCACATAATTCCACTATTTTAATTTTGTACATTGCTTCTAGCTGTTAAATCTGAATATTTTTTAAAGCACTTAAAAAATGAAGTTAATATATTTCATTGCAGAAATTGGGAAATGCAGAAAAGCAAAACGAAAATAAATATTGTCATCTGTCACCTATTGGTAATAACTCTTAAGTATAGGAACATTTAGTATTCTTATGTATATCTGTAATGTTCTATGATTGCCTTTTAAATGTGTAGTTAAATTGTGATTATCTTGTCATATCTTACGTTCTTTCATAACCTATCTATTGGTCAAATTGTAGACTTTAATGGCCTGTATAGATTGGATATATCATTCTTGGTCATATTGTCAGGATAGTTAAAATTATTAGCTAGTATTAATACTATAATAACATGGTTATAGTTATACCTTTGCTTCAATTTTTATTTATTTTCTTAGAATAATTAGGCTTTGGAAGTTTGAATTGCTGTGTTAAGATTGATGCATTGTTTTAGGGTTTTGATACATAACACCAAATTGCTCTAAAACAAGTTGTGTAGCATTTTGCACGCTCATCAAGTGTTGACAGCACCGTTTTTCCTGAATACTGCCAACATTGGATATTAACCTGATTCCTAAAACGTGGTATCTTATTTTCATCTGTATTTTATTGTTGCTAGTTATTTTATTTATTTATTTTTTGAGACGGAGTCTTGCTCTATTGTCCAGGCTGGAGTGCAGTGGTGCAATCTCGGTTCACTGCAACCTCCGCCTCCCAGGTTCAGGCAATTCTCCTGCTTCAGCCTCGCTAGGACTACAGGTGTGCACTGCCACCCCCAGCTAATTTTGTATTTTTAGTAGAGATGGGGTTTCACCATGCTGGCCAGGCTGGTCTTGAACACATGACCTCAGGTGATCCACTTGCCTCGGCCTCCCAAAGTACCGGGATTACAGGTGTGAGCCACCGCACCTGGCCGTTGCTAGTTATGTTTTGTTTATTTATCTTTGATATTCTTTTATAAATGGTGTGTTGCAGTTTATTTTTAAAAACTTTTTTTTTTCTTAAGTTTAGGTAGGTAGGTACTCTGAGGGCATTATTATTATTTTGTTGTTGGTAGGCATTGACATTTTTTTCCAGAATTTTTTGTGTGTTGTGTTGTATTAGCTTGATTTTTATATTATCCAAACTAACTTCCTTCCTTCCTTCCTTCCTTCCTCCCTTCCTCCCTTCCTCCCTCCCTTCCTTCCTTCCTCCCTCCCTTCCTCCCTCCCTCCCTCCCCTCCCTCCCTACAGGGTCTCGCTTTGTCACCCAGGCTGGAGTGCAGTGTCACAATCTTGGCTCACTGCAGTCTCTGCCTCCTGGGTTCAAGTCATCCTCTCCCCTCAGCCTCCCAAGTAACTGGGACTACAGTTGTGTGCCACTGTGCCCAGCTAATTTTTTGTTTTTGTATTTTTTTTGTAGAGATGATGTTTCGCCATGTTGCCCGTGGCTGATCTCGAACTCCTGGGCTCAAGCGATCCATCCGCCTTGGCCTCCCAAAGTGCTAGGATTACAGGCGTGAGCCATTATGCCTGACCTCAATCTTTCTCTTTATGGTTTACTTAATGTCTTCTTGCTTGATTCAAGGTTATTAGAAGTTCTACTACATATTAAATATAAAGACTAAATGACTTATTAAAGACTAATTTTTTATTTTGAAATCTTAAATCCATATGGTTTTTTTGATCTAAGTTGTGAGGCAGGAATCTGATGTTTATTTTTTAAATGGTTAAGTAGCCCTACCAAAACCGTTTGTTACAAGCTTAATTTTTGAAAGTGTATATGCTTGGTTTGTTCTCTTTCTTACCCTTTGGTTTAGTTCATTGGTCTTTCTATATAAATACTACATTCTTGGAGTTATAAATTTACAGCAATTATGTTGTGTTTATTTATGTAGGAAGATTACCAGAGTTTATGTTAATTTAGGGAGATAGGCAAACAGTAAGTCAAATGATTACAAACTGTGCTATTTTCTGGAAAGAAATAAACATGGTGAGACTTATTTGGAGTCATCAAGGAGGACCTGCCTTTTTGAAAAGGACATTTTTTCATGCTAATTCCTGAATTACATGACAGTTAGGAAATACTAAAAAGAGAAAAAGAGGAAAATAAAGACTTAGCAGCAAGAGATAATAATCATTAATATATGTATGCTACGTTTATCTTCCATATTTTACTTTGACAACTGCATAATGTTTCCAGCTGTGGCTCTCTGATATTTTACCATTGCTTTATCATTTGACATTTGAATGATTTGTTTTGTTTAATCTCATAATAATGCTGCAATAAAAATTTTACAGAATGGAAATTTTGGTCAACATTTTAACGATAATGCTTAATGGCTATATGTGTATTCTAATCTGAGATCGAATATGCTATAATTTTTGTAATTTATTTTAGTTTAACTTAGTTTTTAGTTTAGTTTAGTGTAGTGTAGTGTAGTGTAGTTTTGAGACAGAGTCTCACTCTGTTGACCAGGCTGGAGTATAGTGCACTATCTCGGCTCACTGCAACCTCCCACCTCCCAGGTTCAAGCAGTTCTCTGCCTCAGCCTCCCCAGTAGCTGGGATTATAGGCGCCTGCCACCACACTCAGCTAATTTTTGTAGTTGTAGTAGAGATGGGGTTTCACCATCTTGGCCAGGCTGGTCTTGAACTCCTGACCTTGTGATCCACTCGCCTCGGCCTCCCAAAATGCTGGGATTACAGGTGTGAGCCACTGCGCCTGACCTGTAATTTATTTTTTTACTGATGGACACTAGATTTGTTTTTACCCCTACCCTTGTTACAAATAGCATGGCAATGAAGATCTTTAAACACACAGAGTTTTGTTAGATGTATGTTGGCAGACAGAGGGCAGTATCATTATTATTTATTTATTAATAATTCCTGAAGTAGGATTATTAGATCAAAGTATTTGAACATTTTGTGGCTCTTGGCACATACTGACAAATTGTTCCTTTCTTTTCTTTCCCTTTTCCTTTTTCTTTTTTCACCTTCCCCTTTCCCCCTTCCCCCCTCCTCCCTCACCCTCCTCCTCCCCCCTTCCCCCTCCCCCCATTTCCCCTCCCCTTTCCCTTCCCCTTCCCTTTTCCTCTTTTCTTTTTGAAACAAGGTCTTGTTCTGGTGCCCAAGCTGGAGCCCAGTGGTGTAATCAGAGCTCCCTGCAGCCTTGAGCCCCTGGGCTCAAATGATCGTCCCACCTCAGCCTCCCAAGTACTTGGGACTACAGGCATACACCACTATGCCCAGCTAATTAAAAAAATAAAAATGAAACAAAATTTGTTTTGTAGAGATGGGGTCTCACTGTGTTGCCCAGGCTAACCTTGAACTCCTGGCCTAAAGCAGTCCTCTCTCCTTGGCTTCCTAGAGTGCTGGGATTACAGGTGTGAGTCATCATGCCTGGCCAGCAAAATTGTTTTTTAAAAGTTTATGCTACTAAAGATTATATATTAAGAAAAAAGGAAATTTTTTTTTCTGAATTTGAAGAGATTTATGGTATATTTGAAGGTTAGGCTATTCATTCCATGGATGTTATGACTGTTTTAGATGCTTGAGAGGAATTTTAAAGGTACATGAATACACTATAATAGTAGAGGAGGAAAATAGTATACACATAACTATACCATGAATCATAATGTGTTAAGTGGCATAAGAAATGTGTAAACCAAATGTTATGGAAGTTTAGAGAAAGGAGACTTTACAGCTAAAAAGCATGCCATTGTCTTAATCATTTACTAATTCATGAGAAAAAATGGTACTTTTTTTTCAGTAATTCGTATATTCATGTTTTGTTTGCTTAATTCTTAATCTGAATTAATGTCTTAAATCCAGTGTCTTAATCATGAAACAGTGTAATTAGGAAAAATACTTGTAAAATCAGTCTTACAGATTGCAGTCTATTAGCCAGGTGTAGTGGTGTGCACCTATAATCCTAGCTACTCAGGAGGCTGAGGCAGGAGAATCACTTCAACCCAGGAGGCAGGGGTTGCAGTGAGCCGAGATCGTGCCACTACACTTCAGCCTGGGCGACAGTGAGTGAGATTCTGTCTCAAAAGTAAAAAAAAAAATGTGGTTCTGTAACAAGAGCACTGTCTGGATTGACATATGTAAGAAATGTAATCTTGATAATATCCCAGTTTCATTTGGCAGTCTTTTAAAAAGTCATCAATGTGATTTTAAAAATATATATTAGCAAGTCATTGAATTATAATTCTTAATCTGTTTTTGCTTCTCATACATATACTATCCTAATATGGTCTTTGAAAATCATACAAGAAACTCCAGTGTCGAAAAACACAGCTATCCTTTCTTTTGACAGACCGAGAGGCCTAAGGTAAACTTCATAGTATATAGGCTGAATTAGTTAAAGATGGTCATGTTTGTCAGACCTAGAGAAACTGTTCTCTTGGTGTTGAATACACTCAATATTGATTGGATAGGTGGACTGAAGTAAAAATGATATCACATTTGTTAATTTTAATTAGCTAGATGTTGGGACAGAAATGTGAAGGCTGCATAGTCTGTCAGTATTTTAAAAGAATTCAGTACTGAACGGAAGGCAAGGACATGAAGGGAGCACATGTTAGTGCAACTTCTTTACAGATGGAAATGTAATTCTCACATAGGATACTCATTTAGTATGTAGTTTTCATCTTGGCAAGGAAGACTGCACTTTCTTTCTCTATGATGGGTAATTTCTAAATCTTTCCTAGTCTAGGTCATGGAGGCCAAATACTATTGTGGGTCAAGTGGGTCCATCCTTTTCTTAGGTGACTGTATCACGTATATCTGAAATATAATTTTAAATATGAGATAGTAATATCACCTCCTGCCTAGCTATGACTGCAGTCTAGCACCAAAGGAGGTCAGAATTTCCCCCTTTATATTTAGTCCATCTTTCTGTTGAAAGCATTTGTAGATTGAGTGGTTTTTGTATTATGAATCAGGTTTATTCTCTCCCAAGGCAGGAAGTTTTCAGGTATTACATTTTTTAATACACAGCAGGTGGATTTTGTCTGAAAGATAGTTTTATGCCAGGATATTGTGCTTGTTTCACTATTGAACTACAGAACCTTAGAATTATTTTAAAGATTAGGAAGGTATAACCTGTCTCCTATGAAAGACCTTTGTAGTGGTAAATTTGCCACCCTTGTTAATTTTACTCAAACTTTGTTTTTGGAAAAAAAAAAAACCCTCATTTTAAGTAATAATTTTCATGTATTTATATCTAGGTCTTGGGGTTTTTTTGGTCTATTTTACTATATAGGAGTATATAGCCATTTAAAGCAGTGGCTAAGGTACTGAAGTCTGTGGATCGAATTTTTAGCAGGGAACGGGGATGCTGAATGGGTTCACTGACTTGCCAAACTTTCTGAAATATAATTGAGATTTTTATCATGTCTTTATATTCTGGAGACAGATTGCGTGTTTAGAATCTCAAAAAGGTCATCTACCTAAAATATTGAAAATTATAGGTACAAATTATTTTATATAATTAGAAGTGTATGTCATTATTTACTGCACATGATTACTGTGCTGAAAATAATTTGTTAATTTTGAATTTTGAAACAATTCTAAACAAAAGTTACAAGTACAGTACATAACTTTTTTCCTAGGATATTTGAGATGGATGCTTCTCTTTTGTCCCCCTAAATACTTCAGTATATTTCTCTTCCTCAAGGGTATTCCATATAGCCATAATATACCATCAAAATCAGAAAGTGACAAGTGTATGTTATACACACACACACACACACATATATGTGTGTGTGTGTGTGTATTGAAAAATATAAGTGCACACAAATCTCCAATTTCATTCCATCACTGTAGGGGTCCTAATTTTCATCTCTCCCATATTTGTATTGTCCTCTGATGGTGAAATACCATTATCCTCCATATGTGTACTTATTTGATCAATCCCCCTGTAATTAATCCATCACCTCCTTCAGGTTCTTCCCTTTCTTCTCTGAAAAATACTAGGGAAGAACCGGAGGGAGGTAATGGATTAGTTAATTGCAGGGGGATTAGCGTAATTAAGGGGGAGGCAGTGGCCCTGCTTACCTCCCTTGTGCTGTGATGTCTTATGCAAGGCCATTCTTCTCATGTGGATGCCCCCTCATCCTATTTAACTCAGACATCTCATGCTAGTCCATTCGTATGCTCTATTAGAAACTTTTCCTCATTCTGTAGGCTCTAATACCCTAATACCCTGTTCTGGGCCACTGTGGATTTCTCTCCAGCATGGTCATCTACCTCTCTCAGTCTCACGTAATGACTTTTGGACTGAATTTTTAGGAAGAAATATGGAAAGATAGAGGTGAAATAATTTTGAAGTGTTAAAAAGCCAGTATTTAACTGTATTATAGAATTAATTGGTATGTGAATAGAATAGTTTTTTCAATGCCTAAAAATGTAGAAGAATTAGTAAAATTGTAATTTTGGACTGCCATAGAAAAAAGTAGTGGAGATAAAAAGCTCTGGAAAATTTTAGCTTGGAAATTAAAATTATCTGCATATGTGTACGAGTGTTGCAGTTATAATATTTACATATATTTTGATAAACGAAGTAGGATGTCCCCCAAATTTACTAACAGTTGAAACAAATAGGTTGATATTTAGAAGGAAGAAAGTTTCAGACTTTGGGGCTTCTGTTTCTTGTACTGACCAGAACTCTAAGTAAGCAGATGATAAATACAAGGTGATTATGCATATCAAAGAATCAAATGTGAAGATTTATAGTTCATTCTTAACTCAAGTTTTTAATGGTAGAAGGCTATAAATTGTTTATTATGTTACAGATGGAAATAATTACAACAATAACATAAAGGATGAGCTCTTCCATAGCATGCTTGTCCTGGTTGAGAGGGTAAATTTTAATTGAATAATTAGTAATTAAGTTTATGTACATCAGCAGGGTAAGTGCTAAGAATTACTGATCAAGTGGATGACATGAAAATGAAAATGATTACTTCTACCCTCTAAGGAATTTCCAGGGAAATGCACACTACTAATTACATTTAATTGAATAAATGGTATAGTAATGTACATTTAAAATACCATGTAAATAGGAGTTTTTATTTGGATTTATGTGGTTACTTTATTAGTCTGATAGGATCGATTAGAATCTTGAAACTAGTAACTCACTATTGTGTTTAAATTTGGAATTTACAATTTATTTTGGCAATTTTGTTAAATTTTATTCATGTTTTTGACTTATGTTGTCACACCATGAAAATAAGCCTTCTGTATTTTAACTAACTTTATATCTACCGTGTAATAGTGCAGCAGCTGTTACACTGAAAAGAATATCATGCTTAGTCCAGTTTAAAACTTAATTTCTGTCAGAGACAAGCTGTATGACCCTGGACAGATCACTCTGAACCTCACTTTCCTTTTCACAACAAATACTTACCTAGTCTTTTTTTTTTTTTTGAGACGGAGTCTCACTCTGTTGCCCAGGCTAGAGTGCAAGGGCATGGTCTCGGCTCACTGCAACCTCCATTCCCCTGGGTTCAAGCAATCTTCTCCTACCTCAGCCTCCCGAATAGCTGGGACTACAGGCGTGCACCACCACACCAGGTTAATTTTTGTATTTTTAGTAAAGACAGGATTTCACCATGTTGGCCAGGCTGATTTCCAACTCCTGACTACAAGTGATCCACCCACCTTAGCTGGGATTACAGGTGTGAGCCATTGCTCCAAACCTTACCTTGTCTTTTCTAATCCAAGCATTGTGTTGTGATTACAAAAAGTAAACGAAGGCCAGGCTCATTCATGTGTGTAATCCCAGCACTATGGAAGGCCCAGGGAGGAGGATTGCTTGAGCCTAGGAGTTCGAGACGGGCCTGGGCAATGGAGTGAGACCCCATTTCTAAAAAAATATAAAAAATAAAAAGAAAAGAGCTGTAGTAGGGTTCCTTAAGAACCTGTGGGTGTAGGATGGTTGTAGAGTGGAGATACTTACACAGGAATGCTGTGTACTGTGAGTGACTACCCCTGCCTCACAGAGGGCTTGAGATAATTGTGTATATGAATGTACTACATATATAATATATGTAAAATACCTAGTACATCTGTAAATTGTATAAATGTTAATTTTAAACGTATTTTTATTCATGCATATACATGACTTAGTTTTAAGATTCAAAATGAGGAATGAAGAAAAGGGAAAGCAGGGATGGTAGACAATGATATGCAATTAATAAGCTAAATATTTGATTAATCCTTACTTTGGACTTCTGTTTTGGTTGAATTCTTTTGATTATAAACATTCGGGGCAAATGTGTGCTCTTTGTAATTCAGTATAGATTGCTGGGCAAAGCTCTTTTCTGGTGAGAGTCAGATTTAAGTTGGTTGAGAATTTATTCTTTTCCTTTTTAAAATATGGTTTAGCTGAGTAGCTTAGATTCTTAAAAACACAATATGACTTTTTACCTGTCTATTCTGTGCAGGTAAATATCGTGCTCAAGTTTTTTATGTGACATGACTATTTAGTCTGAAGGGTGCACTTGCTTTATAGTTGCTGAATATTAATGCTGCCCCTTGCAAACCTTTCGAGTATCTTGTTTTCCCTTGACTGTGTCAGGTATTTAATGTTAGTGATAGGAAGAATCTTAGGAATTGATTTTTTTTTTAGAGTTAATAAACTTTAAAAAAAGTTTTACTTTGAGATTTTGAACCTGATTTTATATATGTGGATGTTTGCCTTTGTTGTTGAATCAACATGAATTATATATTTGTTTGAAATGTCGTTGGATATTTAGATAACTCCTGGTTTTTTTTTTTTTTTGATGTAACAGATATTCAGATTTATGGCTTGAAATTTTCTTCCTATAAAAACTAGGTCTTGTTACAAAATGTTTTTTGATTAGAAAAGTAATATGAAGGAAGTATATGGCATTTTAAGAGAGAGGACATCACCATTGTTAAATTTTGTTATATTTTCTGCATCTTAGGCATAGCTGTAGTACCATATTTATTTTGTATACTTTCTTCATCTAATGCTATGGCAAGCATTTCTCTGTGTCAGATTTTTAAAAGCTAATTTTCAATGGCTGAATAATATTTTTATAGGTGTATCATAATACGCTTAGCCTGCCTCCCATTGTTGGACCTGGAAGGTCTCCCTCTGCCACCACACACACACTTTTTTTATTGTTAAAATATTATTGCAGTGTTTTCCTCTGTGTGTTTCATTCCTAGAAGTAGATGGCATGGTAAAGGATGTTAACTGAAAATGTCATACCAACGAATACAGTTTCTATAGGTGTGTGAATGCTCATATGTGTCTCATCCTTGCCAATATTGAGTGGAAATCTCTTTTATTTTCCTGGAGAAGTTGGTTCTTTAGCAGGAGGGAAGCATTTGAGAGTATCTTCAGGATGGCTGAACTTTGCAGTCTCTTCAATAAATAACTTCCCACTCTGTAATTTGCCCACCTGTATTACCCCACCGCCAAGCCTCAGACTTGAGGAAATGGCATCAGGCCTGTATCTGGAGAGTTCAGAGTTCTGTGAGGTAGAGCATTCCTTCCAATGGGACCTAGAATTTCTAGAGTTGCAGAATTATACTGATTAGACCCAGGAGGTCTCAGGAGTCCAGAGTTGCTTGGAGCTTGGCTCAGATTTCGAAGGGGGCCCGTAACTCCATGAGGCCCAGAGTTCCTGGCTCGGGAACATTGGGAGGCCTGGGATACTGTGGCTTAGACTCAAGCAGAAAGGTGAACACAGATCTTTATTAGCAAATACCAAATTTGACATTTAAAGGAGATTTCTGAGCAGCTGCAGACCTCGCCAAGACCATGCAGATTCCACTGACTATTCCCATGTCTGTACTCCAGCTGCTCAGGCTTGAAGGTATGTGAAATAATGTCACTCCATTAGAGCAGCATCTCTACACACCTGTGGGAGTCTGCAGCTGTGACACATAGAAGTTGGCCGTGTCCAGATTGGTGGCTCCGAAGTGGGCAGCCTTGTGCACACAGTTGTGCAGTGTGAAGCTCACCTGTTGACGCACCGTAGCCAGCATGCTGCAGAGGTAACATTCCTGAAGGGCAGCTTGAGCCCACTGCTCCTGGGATTCCTGTGATTCTTGAACTATGGGACCACTCTTGGATTTCAGGAACCTCTGGCTTCAAGGGCCCTAGCATCCATCAGGGGCAGTGCCACGGCTGAAGCTATCAGGGCCCCAGGGTAACTGGAGCACAGGCACAGGAATAGTCAGTGGAGTCTGCATTGTCTTGATGAGGTCCACAGCTGCTCGGAAATCTCTTTTAAATGTCAAATTTGGTATTTGCTAATTTGGTATTAGAGGTTTTACATTTTATTTTACATGCCTTTCATTATTTATTTGAAATTTTTAAAAAAGTACTGTTCTTTATTTGGAAATTTTGTACTTGCAACTTTTTTAATGTCAAAAGTCTTCTTTTTGAAACTTTTTTTGCTTAGCTTTTTATTAAGTATAGTCACACCACTAATGACAATTTCATTGTTATATTTCTTGTGAATGTTGTAACTTAAAAATAAATGAGTACAGTACTCTTATTTTTAAAGAAATATCAGTGAGATATAATTCACATAATCATGGTATGATTCAAATACTTCATCCCTGGTCCTTAGGGGATATGTTTTGGTATATGAGATTTATAAAAAGTAAGAACTTAAAAGAATCTATAGGTTATCTAATTCAAGCAGTTAAAAACTACCCACTTCTGCTTTGAAAGCTACTTCTTAGAACCTCTATATAGAACATGCTACCTGATCAAGAATAAATCAACACCTTGCTTCCCGTCTTCTATCCATTAGATATCCAGGTAAAATAATATGTTTTCCTGATATTTCTCCTTTACTTACACTCTAACATGCCCCATGGCCAGCTGTAAGTTGCCCTCTACTTTTGCAGAGCCCTTTGCTATGTTTCTGCAAAATCTACTTTTTCTGATTCATGTAACTCAAAACTAGCTCTATTTTCTTCCAAAGTGAAACTCTTACTTTCTTAATTAGTGCTGGCCCAAAACAGAAATTAGAGGGAAAGTCTTATTCCAGGATCTAAAAGACTAATAGTATTCACAAGAATACTTGATTTTTTTTTTTTTTTTTTTTTTTTTTTTTTTTTTTTTTTTGAGATGGAGTCTCTCTCTGTCACGCAGGCTGGAGTGCAGTGGCGTGATCTCGGCTCACTGCAAGCTCCGCCTCCCGGGTTCACCCCGTTCTCCTGCCTCAGCCTCCCGAGTAGCTGGGACCACAGGCGCCCACCACCACGCCCAGCTAATTTTTTGCTTTTTTAGTAGAGACGGGGCTTCAACTTGTTAGCCGAGATGGTCTTGATTTCCTGACCTTATGATCCACCCATTTTTAAGGAGGAATGTGTATTGAATGATCAATTAGAATTTCAGGTAATGGGAAGAATTTAGAGGAACAGTGAGGGACAGCTCATAGACAGTATTTAAACCGTCAATTTCAACTCTTCAGTTTAGCAAAATAACTTACAGAAACCTGGTATATATCTTATGAAACTTTGCAGACCCTAACCTAGGTCAGGCAGTATCTTTTACTACAAAATTGGGATAATCATTTTCTAAATAATCATGAAGAAAATGTTCTGAGTAGGCAGTAAGGATTTCTCTGGTAACATCATGATTTAAAAATGTAATTGTCCACTTGAACTGGGTTGTATAAAGAACGCTTCTATTTCTGAGTATAGCAAGAAAGATCATAACATACCTCTTAGCGCCTCCCAGCCTCAGACATGTAGCAAGTGAAAGCTCTTTGAATTGGCAGATGAGGTAATTATTGAGTAGCTGGTTGGAATGTTTACTACTAGCTACCCAGCAGAATTGTTAGTTCTTAGTACTGGTGCAATTACAGTAATTAGAATAAGTAAACTTCTTTTAAGATAATTGCAGGGCCAGGTTATATAGAGCTTGTTTAGCTTGCCTTTTAGTATTAGCATGTGCATCAGAGTGTATGTTAAAGGATATCCTAATAGATTTTGTGGAGATGAAATTGTCTTACAGCAAATTTCAGATCAACATATGTATAGAATGTATCTAATGTAGTCTAGACCAGTGGCTCCCAGTTTTTTTGGCACCAGGGACTGGTTTCGTGGAAGACAATTTTTCTGCCAGGGAGTGTGTGGGTGTGTGTGTGGGGGGTGGGGGGGCAGGATGGTTTTGGGATGAAACTGATCATCAGGCATTATATTCTTATAAGGAGGACGCAACCTAGATCCCTCACATGCGCAGTGTGCAGTAGGGCTTGCATTCCTTTGAGAATCTGATTCTGCCACTAGTCTGACAGGAGGCGGAGCTCTGGCAGTAGTGCTTACCACCACTCACCTCCCACTGTGTGGCCTGGTTCCTAACAGGCCACGGACTGGGGGTTGGGGATGCCTGGTCTAGATTGTTCTTCACAGATTAAATCTTCACCAGATTAAGTTTATTAAAAAGTAAAACAAAGAATAGTGCCCTCCCTTGGCAAAACATCTTGGTGTGGTATCTTTTCTTCATTTTACAGCCAGATGTAGAGAAAAAATAAACCTCTACTTTTAAATTTCCCATCCAGTACTTAATTTCTCACCATTTGGGTTCTCTCCTTAACACAAAACTACTTTTATTAAAGGTCAGTAAAAGGCCTTCTGGTTGTCTTTTTCTTTAACTTATTTGGCATTATTGACCATTTTTTCCTTGAAACTCTTCCTCACTTTTTGTGATATTGCCTCCTGGTTTACCTGGTTGTGTTGAAGCGTGCTTTATTAGGATCCTTTCCTGTGGGCGATCTTTAAATGATAATGTAATCTGGCATATTGCCCTATGTCATCCTTTATTTACTAGAATTTCTTAATTTTCTTTTTATGGACAGGACAACATGAACATAAGAATTTCTTAATTTCATCTACCTTTCAAATCATTTTGGAAGCTTCTTCAAAGTATTCCTGGAAACACTTGCCTAGATATTCTGGGCTTTGGGTCTAGGATGGAATATGATCATCTGTTTTGAAATAGCTCCTGAGACAACACTAATATGTATTTTGGTTAAGAACTACAGTTTGTTGCTGTCTCACCTCTTAATAGGTTTCATTTAAGGTGCTTTTTAAAATGTCAAGCCCTGTGCATTTAATTAATTAAGTATCTTGATCAAGGTCATATACTTGTAGGTGATTGAACTAGGATTTGAATTTGAACAAAATTGATTCCAAAACCCAGGAGAAAAATGAAGGAAGGAGTTAGAGGAACAAGGTAGAAAAAGCTCCACAGTGTGATCACCAGCTCCTCTCAGGCTTTCCTCTTGCCTCAGCTCTTAACATGGTAAAACATTCTGAAAGGACTTAAAGATTCTGTTTCTAAAAATCCTTTGCTTTCTTTTCTATACAATTGCTACAAAATGGTAAAAGTGGCTCCTTGAATTTACAGATATCCCAGAAAGTTGAAATGCTTATTGAAATGATACTCCCATGTTTCAAAGCCTCATTGAAATGTGACCTGCTTTCCAGGCTGGTGTGATTTCTCAGTGTCCTGGAATTCTGTCGCTTTGGGGTATCTCATTCATGGTTTTGATAAAATTCTGCCTTGTTTGTTCGTTGTTTGTTTGCGTATCTTACCTCTTCTACCATACTAAGATTTTTAAGATCAAGGACTACATCTTATCTTTGCATTCCTCATTCATTTATTTGATAAAAATTTAATGATCACTTATAAAGTGTCAGGTACTACTTTAGTCTCAGAAAATCTAGAGATTAATAAGAAATGGATACAAAGTTGAGATGCTGAGTAAAACAAAGATAAGCAAGCATCTTTAAAGCAGGACTTCTCAAATTCTTTTATTATAAATACTGTAGGATCCCAATCCCAAAGACCTGAAGAAAACTGATGTTAGCTATTATAAACAAATATTATTGTGACTTTCTTCAAAACCCTATAAACAAATATTTGATGAGTGTTTTATTTTTAGGCTTGAAATTTAACATTCTTGAATAATGATAGAATATGTGGCTTTCATGGGCAAGTCCTCAAAGATAAGATGGATATGGGTTATTTTAACCTGCTTATTAGGTTGAAGTACATGTGTTGTATTACTGACTCTAGTTACTCTTGTTTCATAATTTTCACAGAGTAACACCTTAAATTGTAAATATTATATTTTGTTTTAACAAAGACAAAAAAATTTAAAATCCAGTTATTTCCCCTTAAACTGCAGTAAAATGAGGGAATGATAATGACATTGTTGCAAAACATGTATAATGCATTTCAAAGTCAAAATAAATGTAAAATAGGCATTAATTTGGAACATTCAAAAAAGTTTATTTGGATTTATTAAAATACTAGTTTGAAGAAATATGAAATGTTACAGATACTCTTTATCTTGAGTAATTTTTTTCTTAAGCTAGTGTATATATTATTCTGAATTCTATTCTTAAATGTTTTCTAAATAATGCAGAAGTACACTTGATTTGGGTTGTTTCCACAGATTTTGTGTTTAAGTAGAGTTTGATTTGATAGGACTGATTATAGTTCTCTCTTGTTTTGCATTAATGATACTACTTCCCTCTAGTAAAGCCAATGAACAAGGATCAATTGTAGTTATAAGTCACTTTGAGATTATTAGACAAGGCTGCTATATTTTGTCTTGTAATTATAGGCCATTTAACATTTTGGTATGGAAGTAAATATTACTCTACTAAATGTGAGTAGAAATTAATATTAATGTTGAAACTCAGGCATAGCCTCACTGCTTTCAACATTCCTTTTTATTTATTTTGAGGCCAGTACCCTTTAGTGTCAATAAATTGCCAACCTTACTCTTCTACTTTACCCCCCTGCATCCCTGTTTCAAATGTTTATTCCCTTCTTAAGGCTGTGTGCTTCACCTTTGACCCTTATTCTTAGTAGTTGCACTAGGGTCCTTTCTTTTTCTGTGAGAAAACATGAATAGTAATAAAATACATTTCATTGCAACTACCTACTGATATTCAAGTGTCCACTGTGCCAAGGTATGATTCTAATGAGATCACTTATTCCTCACACCAACTCTGTGTTGTTGTAGGTACTGCTTTTATCTGCATTTCATAGATGAGGGCACTGACACACAGAAGTATGGTTTGCCCAAGGTCACAAGACAAATTTATTGATGGAACTGAGATAAGAGACTTCAAGGAAAGTTTAAGCTCTAATGGACTACTATAACCTTTGCCCCTAGACTTTTCCAAAGTTACACAACTACTTTCTTACAATTATTGGTACTTTTGAAAAAAAAAATGAGATAACTTGGATTAAGGGTATGTGATACTTAAGGAAGCACAGAAAAATTTGGAATACACTTAATTTACGTCTTCAGGGTACTTCTTAGGAAAAATTTCCAGGGAAGAATAATAGTATTACCAAACTATTTTCGTATTTGTCATGTGCTATATTTTACTCTGCTACCAAGTAAAAGGACTGCTCATTCATTACAAAATAGCTTGTTTTTAGAGCTCCTAATCACAGTGATTTGAGCAAGGTGACTTTGCTTATGGGAGATAAACTGTGTTTTATCAGGCTTATTTGAATGACATTTTGGTAACCTCTGTGTCACGATAATAGAATCATTAAGTCAATACAATAACCTACAAATACCTCATTTGTATGAGGTACTTGACTGAGTACCTTAGAAGAATATTCACTGAATCAGTGTTATTCTTGAAAGGACATAGATCTATTATTGTATCTTGTAAAATGTTCTTTTTTTCCGTCTTTCTCAGCCTGCTAAAGAGGTTATGATTTAGTTTCAGGACAGATGTGGGATTTGATACTAGGGGTAGGTAGAAGTACTCAGTCTGACAAGATTTCAGCAAAGTCTCAGGATACAAAATCAATGTACAAAAATCACAAGCATTCTTGTACACCACTCACAGACAAACAGAGCCAAATCATGAGTGAACTCCCATTCACAATTGCTTCAAAGAGAATAAAATACTTAGGAATCCAACTTACAAAGGATGTGAAGGACCTCTTCAAGGAGAACTACAAACCACTGCTCAATGAAATAAAAGAGGATACAAACAAATGGAAGAACATTCCATGCTCATGGGTTGGAAGAATCAATACTGTGAAAATGCCACACTGCCCAAGGTAATTTATAGATTCAATGCCATCCCCATCAAGCTACCAATGACTTTCTTCACAGAATTGGAAAAAACTACTTTAAAGTTCATATGGAACCAAAAAAGAGCCTGCATCGCCAAGTCAATCCTAAGCCAAAAGAACGAAGCTGGAGGCATCATGCTACCTGACTTCAAACTATACTACAAGGCTACAGTAACCAAAACAGCATGGTACTGGTACCACAACAGAGACATAGATCAATGGAACAGAACAGAGCCCTCAGAAATAATGCTGCATATCTACAACTATCTGATCTTTGACAGACCTGACAAAAACAAGAAATGTAGAAAGCATTCCCTATTTAATAAATGGTGCTGGGAAAACTGGCTAGCCATATGTAGAAAGCTGAAACTGGATCCCTTCCTTACACCTTATACAAAAATTAATTCAAGATGGATTGAAGACTTACATGTTAGACCTAAAACCATAAAAACCCTAGAAGAAAACCTAGGCAAAACCATTCAGGACATAGGCATGGGCAAGGACTTCATGTCTAAAACACCAAAAGCAATGGCGACAAAAGCCAAAATTGACAAATGGGATCTAATTAAACTAAAGAGCTTCTGCACAACAAAAGAAACTACCATCAGAGTGAACAGGCAACCTACAAAATGGGAGAAAATTTTTGCAACCTACTCATCTTACAAAGGGCTAATATCCAGAATCTACAATGAACTCAAACAAATTTACAAGAAAAAAACAACCCCATCAAAATGTGGGCAAAGGACATGAACAGACACTTCTCAAAAGAAGACATTTATGCAGCCAAAAAACACATGAAAAAATACTCATCATCACTGGCCATCAGAGAAATGCAAATCAAAACCACAGTGAGATACCATCTCACACCAGTTAGAATGGCCATCATTAAAAAGTCAGGAAACAACAGGTGCTGGAGAGGATGTGGAGAAATAGAAACACTTTTACACTGTTGGTGGGACTGTAAACTAGTTCAACCATTGTGGAAGTCAGTGTGGCGATTCCTCAGGGATCTAGAACTAGAAATACCATTTGAGCCAGCCATCCCATTACTGGGTATATACCCAAAGGACTATAAATCATGCTGCTATAAAGACACGTGCACACATATGTTTATTGCAGCACTATTCACAATAGCAAAGACTTGGAACCAACCCAAATGTCCAACAACAATAGACTGGATTAAGAAAATGTGGCACATATACACCATGGAATACTATGCAGCCATAAAAAAGGATGAGTTCATGTCCTTTGTAGGGACATGGATGAAACTGGAAACCATCATTCTCAGTAAACTATCGTAAGGACAAAAAACCAAACACCGCATGTTCTCACTCATAGGTGGGAATTGAACAATGAGAACTCATGGACACAGGAAGGGGAACATCACACTCCAGGGACTGTTGTGGGGTTGGGGGAGGGGGGAGGGACAGCATTAGGAGATATACCTAATGCTAAATGACGAGTTAATGGGTGCAGCAAACCAACATGGCACAGGGATTCATATGTAACAAACCTGCACATTGTGCACATGTACCCTAAAACCTCAAGTATAATAATAAAAAAAAAATAATAATAAAAAATAAATAAAGGCTATGGAACTTAGTTTCTCTCTTCTTCTTCTTCTAAATTTTTAATTGCTTTATCCTTTACTTTTCCATTTGAAACTCATTGTGGTTAGTGCAGTAAAATCAGTGGCCCTGGTGCTCAAGCATGTAATCCCAGCCCTTTGGGAGGCCGAGGTGGGAGGATTTCTTGAATCCAGGTGTTTAAGACCAGCCTGGGCAACATAGTGAGACCTCATCTCTTAAAAAAATATTAGCTTGACGTGGTGGCATGCACCTGTAGTCTCAGCTACTCGGGAGGCTAAGGTGGGAGGATGACTTGAGCCCAGCAGGCAGAAGTTGCAGTAAGCCATGATTGTGCCTCTCACTTCAACCTGCGCGACAGAGTGAGACTCTGGAGAGAGAGAGAAAGTGGTCCAGGACATAGAGGTCAAGAAGCATGTTCCTTTCGCCTGCTCAGAGTCTGGGAAGTATAGTATGATTAAGGACATGAGATTTGCCATTCAGATTGAGCTGTAGCTCTGCTACTTGGTAGAGATATTTGTCATTGGCAAGTTACTTGCAGAGGTTTTGCTTACTTAGCTGTAAAATTGTGTAAAGAATTTTATGTGGAGTTTTGTGATTATTGAAGTCATTGAATGCATGTAAAGTGCCTAGCTCAGTGTCTTTCTTACAGTTATTGAATAAAAATATTGTGTTATTTTTAATGAAGATACTGGTAAAATATCCCGTGTCAGATATGGTCCAACCTGGTTAACCAGATTAGGAAGGTAGTTGGGAATTTTGGGACAGAGTCTTTAATGGATAAATGAGAGTGGGTATTTAGAAAGGCAGTAGAACATACTGCCTGGTGTCAAATACTGACATTACCGCTTATTAACTGTTTGGCACTAGTAAGTTGTTTCACTTTTGTTTCTGTTTTTTCACCTTAAAATGGTATTGATAATTATGCAGATTGAGTATCCCTAATCCAAAAATCTGAAATCTCAAATACTCCAAAGTTTGAAACTTTGAGTGCTGACATGATGCTCAAAGGAAATGCTCATTGAACCAGTTTTTGGATTTTGGATTTTCAGATTAGGGATGCTGAACTGATGAGCAATGCAAATATTCTAAAATTTGAAAAAGCCCCAAATCCAACACGCTTCTGCTCCCAAACATTTTGGATAAGTGATACACAACCTGCAGCATCTATCTCATGGTATTATAAAGGTTAAAGTCAATGCTTGTAAAATACTGGCGCACAGAAGTATTTATAACTTACTGGCTGTCACTGTCATTATTTTTGATGCATAGTGGTATCAGTGCTAGAGGATTTGGGGATTCAAAATTTGAAAAATGCCCCCCAGGGGACATCTGTCAACGTCTGGAAGCATTTTTGGTTGCCACAGCTGGGGAGGAGGGATGCTAACTGGCTTCTAATGCGTAAAGGCCAGGGATGCTGCAATGAACAAGACACTCCTCACAATAAAGAATTACCCAACCCAAAATGTCAGTAGTGCCAAGATTGAGAATTCCTGTAGTACAGCTGTCTGGAGCTGTAGTTGCCAGCATCTGCAGTAACCTGTGCCTGATGCCTGCCTCTCATTTACTCTGTAGTCTCTTACTGGACTCAATACTCATTTTTCTCTTTACTTTTATCCCAGTACTCCCAATCATTATATTTGCAGGCAGCCTGTTCTCAGGCATTCTTGACTTCTTTGTAGTATAACATATTATCAGCCCCTTTAAATATTAAAAGTTAAAATTAAATATTATATAATTGATGGTTCTTATAGAAAAACTGATAAAGAAGAAAAATTTAAATGTTTCATAACCTTTCCCATCTAGAAATAAACACTATTAGAAAGTTGGTACATTCCCTTTTATTATTACCCTCCCCCTAGCTTCCCAAAGAAAGAAAAGCTTATAAAATATACATTTTACTTTTTAAAAACTAAATTCTAAAGATATTTAGTAAAAAGCAAGTTTCTTTTTTTCTCTCACCTTCATTTCCAGTCCTGTCTCTAGAGATAAGCATTAAATTGGTGCAAGTCTTTTGGCATTTTTTATACTTTTATATACACCAGGCATTCCTAATGTCAATTTTTCTGTGTGTGTAAACAGTACCATGCTATAACTACTGTTCTGTGAATGTTTTTTCCCTATCACTGAATATACTGTATATGCTATATATATATATATACACACACACACACTGAATATTCCTGTCAGTATATTCTTAGCAATTATGTGGTATTCTATAATATCTTTATCATGATTTATACAGTCAGCTATTAATGAAGATGGATGTTCGTAGTTACAAACAGTGCTTAGGTTCCTTGGATTTCTAGGCACACATATAAATGCTTCTGTAATGTACATTTCTGAAAGTGAAATCCTGGGTCAAAAGGCATGTAGATTTAAATTTTGATAGATTACCAAATTATTCTTCAGAAAAGCTGTACCAGTTTACAGTTTCACCAAGAACCATCCTGATGGTTGACTTACTTTCTTTAGGCTTATTTTAAGCATGAGTTTTTCTCCAAATACTTTAGTCAGGTCTCTTAGATTTTTATGTGTAATACTCATTTTGTTTGTATTTGAGTAATTTTCACATAGGAAGAGTTAAGGAGAGATATTTAGGTAGATGGATTGTGTTATTTTTTATTAATTTTTAATTTCACTACAGAGAATTCAGAGAATATGATCTGTAGGTTCCAGCATTGATTTATTTTTCTGTGTAGCCTTACATAGGATCAGCTTATTTAAGTATTCCATAGGTTTCAAAAATATGTTTATTCTTTGGGTAGAAATTTGTGTATATATATTTGACAATTAAGCATATTATTTAAATCATTTTTATTTTTTAAGCGCTTGATTTATCCATATCCAAAAGACCTATTAGTCTTTTAATGTGGAATTTGCCAACTTCCTATTGTTTCCAAGGTTTTGCCTTAAGTGTTTTTAACATTTTGTTATTTATATTCTTACCTCTGTCATATCAAACTTTCATGTGTTTCTAATTTCCTTAAATGAATCACGGAAATAATATAACTACTTATTGAGCACTTAATGTGTACCAGGCACTGTGCTTAGATTTCACGTATATTACCTAATTTAGTCCTCATAGTTCATACTCTTATACTAATTTGATAATGTAAGAAAACAGAAAATGCAAGTATCTTGCTCACTGTAATTATGGAATTATAATAATGGAATTATACAGTCTGTATTCTTTTTAGATTGGCTTCTTTCGCTCACCAGTCCATGTCTTTTCATGGCTTGGTAGCTAATTTCTTTTTGGTGCTGAGTGATAATTCCGTTTTCTGGATGTACCACAGTGTATTTATCCATTCAACTACCGAAGGACATTGTGGTTGCTTCCACGTCTTGGCAATTATAAATAAAACTGCTGCAAATACCTGTGTGCAAGACTTTGTGTAGATATAAGTTTTTAACTTAGCTGGGTAAACATCAAGAAGGGCAATTGCTGGATCATTGCCTTGTGTCCTCACTGCTCTTAAAGATGAGGAGATCTCTTCAGCTTTTTACTTCTTAGAATGGAGTGGCAACTTCCAAGCTCCTTATGTACAGAACCAGAAAAAGCAGACTGAGTTCTCAACTACTTTTTGATACCCATTTTTTCTGCCTCCTTACCCTGAATGAAACTTGGCTCTTTAAGGATCATTTCCCCTATGGCATATAACTCAAGGGGGAGCTTTTGTTTCACCTCATGAGCCTCCAGGTGTGGGGAGATGGTCTTGGTTACTTTCCTTATTTCTCATAGAGGTTTGTGTTAAAGCTTTCTGTTTCTTTGGGATCTTCCAATTTATAAGGAAATAGAAATCACTTTAGTTCAGAATAAATTCTTCGAAAAATTAAATACAAGGTGCTCAAATATAGGAAAAAACAATTAAGGTCTCTTTGATTTGGCTTTTCTAATTGAATTCGATTCCAGGGGAAGAAGTGTTTTGATGTTCCTGCTTCCTTGATTCTAAGATAAGATCTACTCTGAAACATATAATCAGCTTTGATTTGAGGGAGGTAAATAGTACAGTCAATTACATTTTGATTATGAGACATTTGTTTTTAGAAATATTGGGGGGCAAAATTGTGCCTTAGAATTGAGGAAATCGAACACTTATCAATCTGTTATGAAAGGTTTGCTTTGCCCAGAGCCAACTTAAAAAGAAAACTACAACTAACATAGAAATAACTCAAGAATAAATGTGGAAATGAGAACTAGAGAAACACATTACACAGGAGCAATGTTGAATTGGAATCAGAAAATATCTTTTTCTTGGCCAAATGATACCCTTTATTGTTTGCAGTGTTTACTTTGATAGAGATCACCCAGTTAGTGTAGCTATGGTTCACACTGTAATTGATCTTAAAAAAATAGGAAACCTAATCATTTATCTTTAAATTGCAGTTTTCCCACACATTTGATACGTTTTTAAACTTTCATAACCGTGGGTAAAGTTTCTTGAAATACAAAACAGCTTGGTTAAAATGCCACTTGGGAATTGAATTAGAAAGCTTTGATCCGTAATTTCAGTGTAAGTAGTCTAGGAATTGATGGAAGTTAATTTATTATTTATATATCCCCTGATATGTTAAATATCTCATAGCTGAGTTCAGGGTATACAGCGTATTATTTTACATAGTCAATGTTAAGGATTTAAAAGATAAAGAAAAAAATCCAATGGGAAAAGGTATTATTGTAACTGAAAGCATAATTAGATATTTGCTAATTTTTAAAGAGTATTAAAAAAGCAGAAACAATTTAGAAATTTGATAGTAGATAGTAGTATGAGGTGTACATACTGTTTAGAATAAAGGGAGAAACCTTCATCACTTTCCAAAAAGGGAAGTTACTCAAAAAAAGGGGGAGTGGGGCGGTGGCAAATAGTCCAGTCCTTAACTAAGAAAACCATGAACCACTTTTACTTCTTTTTTTTTTTTTTTGAGACAGTCTTGCTCTGTCACCCAGGCTGGAGTGCAGTGGTATGATCTCGGCTCACTGCAGCCTCTTCCTCCTGGTTCAAGCAGTTCTCTTGCTTCAGCCTCCTGAGTAGCTGGGATTACAGGCATGTGCCACCAGGACAGGGTAATGTTTTTGTATTTTTAATAGAGACAGGGTTTTGCCATGTTGCCCAGGCCTGTCTTGAACTCATGAGCTGAAGTGATCCCTCCGCCTCGGCCTCCCAAAATGCTGAGATTACAGGCATTAGCCACCACGCCCAGCCCCCACTTTTATTTCTGATTTTAGTAATTTGAGTCTCTCTCTTTTATTCTCAATCTAGTTTATGGTTTGTCAATTTTGTTTATTCTTTTGAAGAACTAACAATTGGTTTTGCTGATTTCTGTTCTTTTTTTGAGACAGAGTCTAGCTCTGTCGCCAGGCTGGAGTGCAGTGGTGCAATCTTGGCTCACTGCAACCTCCGCCTCCCGGGTTCAAGCAATTCTCCTGCCTAAGCCTCCCGAGTAGCTGGGATTACAGGCATGCCCTGCCACGCCCAACTAATTTTTGTATTTTTAGTAGAGACGTGGTTTCATCATGTTGGCCAGGATGGTCGCAATCTCCTGACCTCGTGATCCGCCCACCTCAGCCTCCCAAAGTGCTGGGATTACAGGCATGAGCCACTGCACCTGGCAGATTTCTATTTTTTTTTTTTTTTTTTTGAGACAGAGTTTCACTCCTGTTGCCCAGGCTGGAGTGCCATGGCATAATCTCGGCTCACTGCAGCCTCCGCCTCCTGGGTTCAAGTGATTCTTCTGCCTCAGCCTCCCAAGTAGCTGAGATTACAGGCATGCGCCACCACACCCAGCTAATTTTGTATTTTTAGTAGAGACGGGGTTTCACCATGTTGGTCAGGCTGGTCTTGAACTCCTGACCTCAGGTGATCCACCCTCCTCAGCCTCCCAAAATGCTGGGATTACAGGCGTGAGCCACCATGCCCGGCCCAATTTCTATTCTTAAAATCTCTTTTATTTATCTCTGCTCTCATCTTTATTTTTTCTTGTTTTTGCTAGCTTTGAGTTTAGTTTGCTCTTCTTTTTCTAGTTCCTTATGGTGTAAACATAGGTTGTTGATTTAAAATCTTCATTTTTATGTAAGTGTTTACAACTATAAATTTCCTTCTTAGCCCTGCTTTTTCTGCATTCCATAAGTTTTGGCATGTTGGGTTTTTATTTTTATTTTGTCTCAGGGTATATTCTAATTTCCCTTGTGATTTCTTTGATTCATTGGTTGATAAGAATGTGTTGTTTGATTTCCAAATATTTGTCAGTTTTCCTAGTTTCCTTTTATTACTGATTTTTAGTTTTGTTTTATTATGATGGGAAAAAATACGTTGCTTGATTTCAATTCTTTAAAATTTATTAAGACTTGTTTCTTTTAGTCATTCCTGAAAAATGTTTTACATGCCCTTGAGAAAAATGTGTAGACTGCTGTTGTTAGATGCAGTGTTTTGTCTATGTCTGTTAGCTTCAGTTGATTTACAATTTTCTTCATATCCTCTGTTTCCTTGTTTATTTTCCGTCTAGTTGTTCTGTCCATTATTGAAACTGGAGTATTGAAGTGTCCAACTATTATTATAGAACTGTTTGTTTCTCCCATTAATTCTACCAATGTTTGCTTTACATAATTTAAAGTTCCGATGTTTGGTGTATATATATGTTTTTAATTGTTACATTATCTTGGCAAAGTGACCCATTTATCAACATTTGAAGTCCTTTGTCTTTGATAATAGTTTTTGACTTGAGACTATTTTGTCTGATATTAGTGTGGCTTCTCTACCTTTCTGGTTACTATTTGCATGAAATATCTTTTTCCAGCCTTTTACTTTGAATCTGTGTGTTTTCTTAGATCTACAGTGTGTCTTTTACAGATATGCAGTTGGGTCATGTCATTTTATCTATTATGACGTTCTGTGACTTTAATTGGGGGAGTTTAATCAATTTACATATAAATACTAGTAAGGAAGAACTAACTTGCCATTTTGTTTTCTGTATGTCTTTCAGCTGTTTTGTCCTTCATTTCTTCCATTACTGCCTTTGTTTGTGTTTACTTGATTTTTTTTAGTGACACAATTTGATTCCCTTCTCTTTTTTTTTGCTATATTTTATAGAAATTTTCTTTGGCTATTATAGGGATAATATGTAATATCCTAAAGTTATTACAGTCTAATTTTTTATACCAGTTTAACTTAAATCACATTGAACAACTACACGTCCACTGCTCTGTCCCTCTTTTATGTTATTGATGTCGTAAATTACATTATTATACATTATGTACCTATTAACACAGATTCATGATTTTTTAATGCATTTGCCTTTAAAAACTCATAGAAAATATGAGGTGAACTTGCAAGCCAAAATTATAATAATACTGGTTTTTATATTTGCCCTTGCATTTACCTTTACGGGATCTTTATATCTTTATATTGCTTTGAGTTACTGTCTATAGAATCCTTCTATTTCAACCTGAAGGACTACCTTCAGTATTTCTAATACATGTGTAGTGATAATGAACCTCCCTCAGGTTTTGTTTATTGGCGAATGTCTTTATTTCTACCTCATTTTTAATGGTCAGTTTTGCCAGATACAGAATTTGCATTTGACAGTTATTTTCTTGTAGCACTTTAAATGTATCATTGCACTGCCTTCAGGCTTCCAAGGTTTCTGCCAAAAAGTTGGCTTATAGTCTTATTTGAGGATTCTGTCTATGCAGTGAGTCGCTTCTCTTTTGCCACTTTCAAGATTCTGTCTTGGCTTTTGACAGTTTGATTGTAATCGTGTTGGTATTGGTTGTGGGTTTTTCTTATTTGGAGTTTGTTGAGATCCTTGAATTTGTAGATTCATCAGTTTCATCACCTTTGGGAAGTTTTTTCCTTCATGTAATCTCTGTGTTCATTTCTCTTCCTCTGAAACATCCATTAGGTATATATTGGTCCAGTTGATTTGTTTCATAATCTCTTGGGCTCTGTTTAATTTTCTTCTTTCTTTTTTCTTTCTGCTCAGATTTGATAATTTCAATTGTCTTCAGATTTGCTGGGTTATTTTCTTTTGCCTACTCAGTTCTGCTATTAAATCTATATAGTGAAGTTTTCAATTATTGTATTTTTCAGCTCTACAGTTTCTGTTTTTATAATTTCTCTTTATTGATATTCTCATTTTGCTTATTATTTTCCTGTTTTCCATTCATTTTGGTTCATTTTTTTCTTTAGCTCTTTGGGCATAGTTCAGACAGCTGCTTTAAAGTCTGTCTAATAAATCTAATATCTGTATTTCTTCAGGAATGGTTTCTGGAAATTTTTATTCCTTGGAATGTGCTGTGTTTTCCTATACCTTGTTGCATGCCTTGTGATGTTTTTTGAAAACTGAGTATTTGAAAGAGTCACCTCTCTCCGTTGCACACTGGCTGTGTACTACTGGGGCATTTCTCTGCTGATTAGTTGAGCATGCCCTTAACCTAGTTAGTGATCACCCCAAGGTGAAAGCTTAAGGTCTTCTTTTCTGAGCATTTGTGTTGCCTAGGCCTGTGGGTCGCTTTCTCAATTCCTCCTGTATGCATGGCTGCTTTTGAATGTCTTAATTTCCCAAAGAGTCACACCTGGATACTCAGATGGTCTATTGTATCTACCCACTGTAATCTTATGCCCCAAACATCTATTGTGTCCCCTTGCAGCTTTCATAAATGGTGCCCATTGCTTCTCTCACCCAATGAGGTCCCAGTTAGGCAAAACAGGAATCAGTTCTTCTGGCAGACCAGAGAGGTTAAAATGTTACAAGTTAGGTCTGCACTCTTCCTGCTCATTTGAAGGGAATGAATTGGGAATGGGTTTGCTGCCTCCTTGAGACCCAGATAAACCGCAGAAGGGGTGGGACAAGATCACAGAAAAATGTCACAAAAGTTTTGCATGTTTTTTTCTTAATTGGGCATTTGCTTTGTTTTGTAGACCTTTGACTGTTTTTCACAGATCCTGTAAGGTTAATTCAACTAGTTTCTGGTTGTTTTTGGTGTTTCTGTGAGGGAATGAGGCTTTGAGCTTTTTAATTTGCCGTTTTGCTAATGCCACTCAATAATACTTTTTAAATTATGAAAATAATAGAATCATATTGAAGGAAGTTTACAGCACCCAGAAGTATAACAAACTAAGAAAAATCATCCGTATTGTACTATCCCCAGAGCAGCCACTATTTACATTTTGGTGTGTTACCTTTCAAACTTTTGTTTTTCTTCCTCTCTCTTTTCCCTTTGTCCTCTGTCGTCTTGTTCCCCCACTCCTCACCACAAATAAAAAGGGGAAAAAAACTAAAAAAAACCTCTAAACATAATTTATTGAGTACAGTGTTAATTTTTTAATTAGCATACTTTTGTTTTTAATTTCCTAAAACATTATTGTATATACTAAAATTTTCATTTATATTTCCAAAAGGAAATATTGTAGATATTTCTGATAACATCCAAATGCTTGGATTTTATTCCAGTCTTTCTGCTTTCAAGGTATAACAGTTAAGAAAGAATCGAGTGTGGCCAACCCATGTTACTTTCCTGTGACTTAGACATTTTTGGCATTTTTACATCTAGTAAAAATTGGCATGCTCTCAGTCAAAGGGGTAAGCCTAGACCATGTGGAAAGGATCTTATCTCTTTTGAGAGCTAATATAAAAAGAATTCCTCCTAGACATAAAAATATTGTGACATCAGTTACTTAGGCTAAACATGCCTATTATTCTGAGTGAATTATTAACAATAAATACTTTAACTTTGTGCCATGTTAATTATCATAATATGGTTTATAATTTATTTTAACCTTAGGTTATGTATACCTTGAAGGCATTTATATTTTCGTATACTTGTAATAGTTACTATACACTAGACTATGTATATTAGACTAGACATGGAGAGTCAAAAAAGAGTACGTGATCAGAGTAAAAATCATGCCCTAGCTTCCTTCATGTCTACCTCCTACCTCGAGTAGAAGCAATATAAAAAGTAATTACCTAAGATTTTTTGGATTCTGGTTTGGGAGAAGCACCCTTATATTTAGGCTGATGGGTGGCTGAATTAGAAAGTATTTTTTGTGATTTAGAATTTTATACAGAGATGTTCATTGTGATTAATTATTCTTTGTATTAGCAGATTTTTGCTTTTTATAGTTGCATGATTTCTTGTTTTAGTCATTCATTATTGTCTATTAGTAAAGAAAAACTTTATTTCACTCAAGCAGCGACATATAATCCAACTTGGATTTTTTAATAATGACATTTTTCTTTGGGAATACATTACTGTTAAAAATGTAGAATATTAGATACATTATTTTTAATGAATATAAGTGGTATAATTAGAAGACTGAAAAGAATCCCTGGAAACACGAGTCTAATTTGATAGCTAAGCAACTGAGGACAAGATACTTACTCTCTGTAGCATATTTTCTAATGTCATTTCATTGTCTCACCAAGAAGTACTTGCATAAAGCAAGTTCGATTATAGCATCTGTTGAATATTTAAGATTGGGTAAAGTGGGTGAGTTTAACAGATATTTTCCCTTATTTCTTTTAGGTGAATCTGGATTGGGAAAGTCGACATTAATCAACTCATTATTCCTCACAGATTTGTATTCTCCAGAGTATCCAGGTCCTTCTCATAGAATTAAAAAGACTGTACAGGTATGGATATTAGTATTGCTAATTGATAAGCTGGAATAATATTAATACACACAAAGCACATGTTGTAACTTTTATTATGCTTCCTTAGAGGTAAGATGCAAATTTGCCCTTAGCCAGTGTAAGATGGTAAATATGACTACATAAAATTAAAAAAAAAAAAAAAAAAGTACAGTTCATCAGAAGAATTATCTTGACTAGAACTTCCCAAATTTGTCTAGAGGACTCTCCTAGAGATGACACTGTGACATAGTAACCAATTCCCCTGGAATTGTGCTATCTAGTATGGTAGTCATTTGCCACATGTTTAAATAAATTAAAATTAGTTAAATTAAAAATGCAATTTCTCATTTGCTCCAGATACATTTCAAGTGCTCAACAGCCCATGTGGCAAGTGGCTGCCATTTTTTGCAGCACATATATGAAGATTTTCATCATTGCAGAAAATTGCATTGGATAGTGTAGAGAAAACATGATTTATAGAAAAGCTATTGTTATTTAAATGTATTCTATATTAGTCAGTGGGATAATACCATATAGTCGAATGGCAATAGCAATTCTGTAAGACTCCCAAGTTATATGTGTATATGTGATCTAATTTACTAGTTCTCAGTCTTTGCTATGCATTCCAATCCTCGGTATCCTATTAAATTTAGTTCTTCTAGTAGGTCTGAGATGGGCTGCAATTTCTACATTTCTAACAAGATCACAGGTGATGCTGATGCTGCTGGATGGTTGATCATACTTCATAGAGCAAGGGGCTAGATTCTAGAAATGCACTTTTTATTAAATAGTACAGCAGCCTGTAGCCACATGTGGCTATTAATCTTTGAAATGTAGGTGGTCTGAATTGTGATGTTCTGCAAATATAAAATATACCACAGATGTCTAAGACTGAGCATGGAAAAAAAAATCTCAGTAATTTTTTATATTGACTGTATACTGCAGTGATAATATTTTGGATGTATCAGGTTAAATAAAATTGATTGATTTCACCTTTTTCCTATTTTAAAAGTGGCTACTAAGAAAATTATAAATTATATGATTGACATGGTATTTTTGTTTGGCAGCACTGCTCTAAACTGTTGATTAAAAATATTGTTGGTGGCCGGGCGCGGTGGCTCACGCTTGTAATCCCAGCACTTTGGGAGGCCGAGGCGGGTGGATCCCGAGGTCTGGAGATCGAGACCATGGTGAAACCCCATCTCTACTAAAAATACAAAAACTTAGCCGGCCGTGGTGGCGGGCGCCTGTAGTCCCAGCTACTCGGAGAGGCTGAGGCAGGAGAATGGCGTGAACCCGGGAGGCGGAGCTTGCAGTGAGCCGAGACTGTGCCACTGCACTCCAGCCTGGGCGACAGAGCGAGACTCTGTCTCAAAAAAAAAAAAAAAAAAAATATTGTTGGTGAGCTCTGCTATGTGATATATAGGACATGAGCAGAGAGGAGGCAAGTGA
This sequence comes from Symphalangus syndactylus, assembly GCF_028878055.3. NCBI lineage: Eukaryota > Metazoa > Chordata > Mammalia > Primates > Hylobatidae > Symphalangus > Symphalangus syndactylus. The sequence continues at coordinate 94,557,170 of NC_072431.2, read as the reverse complement.
ACAGTTCTGGCTGCAGTAGGCTTCATTGAGGCAGTGATGCTTTTAACTGGATTTGAAGAAGTGGTAGTGATCATCCCAGTGCACAGGATGGAGGGACAGTCTGTATATTCTGGGCAGTAACTCATATATATCAAACTACAAGATGCAGTTTAGTAACTAGATCCCAAAGGAGTGATTTTGTGAAGTGAATTTCTTATTTCTCCTTTTCTATGTTTCTATTTCAGGATTTTTTTTTTTTTGGTAACCTTTATAGGGCTTGAGATTTAAAATTACCTGCAAAATTATGCTCTAAAAACTTGATCCTACATGCTTATTTATTTTGTGATAAATACTGGAAATTTTAATCCTAAGTGAGAAAACGAACTTTGAACTTTCTTAATTTGGGTATCTATTATGAATACCTTAATTTAGATATTTATGAATTTAGATATGCAAGGTAAAACTAACCACTACCCAAATTAATATACAGTTCATTTCCAGAACCCTAGTTTCTTCTGTGTGCTCACTCATTCAGTATTACACCCCCCAAAGATACACACCTTAACTGACTGCTTTCTCCATAGATAAATTTGCCTGTTCTTGAATGTTATATACATATACTTTTTTGTATCTGTTTTCTTTCAGTGAAGATTACGTCTGTATTATTTACTCATGTTGGGTGTAGTTCTTTTTCATCATCGTATGTTACTCCATTGTGTGAATGTATCAGTATATCGTTTATTATTTATTTTAGATAAGCCTTTGGGTTTTCAGTTTTTTACTAATAGGAACATTCTTGTGTATGTCTTGGTGGACTTAGGCACTCATTGCTGTTGTGTGTGCATAAAGATATAAAGGTATTTGAGTCTATTTTCTTTGATTTCTAGTGAGGTTGAACATGTCTTTTGCACTCATTAACTGTTATTAAAGTGTTTTGATAATATTTTCTGTCATTTTCTTACTGATTTATAGGAGTTTTAAAAATCTAACTAATAACCCCCTACATTTTAGATATTGCAGACATTTTCTCCCCAGGCAAGCATCTGTTAAAGATGTGACATGCCCTCAATTTATTAGAATTCTTACATTGGCCTAGCTTCAAAATAAATTGTCTAAACTTATTTTACCTTCCTTTAAAATAACACTTCAGGCTGGGCGCGGTGGCTCACGCTTGTAATCCCAGCACTTTGGGAGGCCGAGGCGGGCGGATCAAGAGGTCAGGAGATCGAGACCACCCTGGCTAACACAGTGAAACCCCGTCTCTACTAAAAATACAAAAAATTAGCTGGGCGAGGTGGCGGGCACCTGTAGTCCCAGCTACTGGGGAGGCTGAGGCAGGAGAATGGCGTGAACCCCAGGGGGCGGAGCCTGCAGTGAGCCGAGATCGCGCCACTGCACTCCAGCCTGGGCGACAGCGAGACTCTGTCTCAAAAAAAAAAAAAAAAAAAAAACTCTCTTTACCTTGAAAACAAAGGGGTAATGGAGGTAAGAATATCTCTAGGAGGATTTTTAAGACAGAGGCCTGTGTACCACTGTTAAATATCTTTTCTTTACCAAAAAGAAGACCTGTAACATTTGAGAACCAGATTGATCCTTACTAGAATCCTGTAGAAGTCCTCTTTCCTGATTGAACCATGGAGGTGTTTCTTTTATATACTGGAAACCACTTGAAGATCATCTAAACTCTTTTGCCTATACTTACTCAGGAAAGAACATGCCATATTACAGACAGGGTCAGAGTCATTCAAGAAACCTGAATGTAGTTAGAAAATGAGAATGTAATCTTTTTAATAGTTGGCCAGTAGTCTAGCAGATGATCTGCCCTTGGAAGCTAATAAACTCTCACAGTAGAGGGGAGTTGGTCACCAGTATTGTATCTCAGTCCAGACATATTAGACTGGTAAACATACAGTCCTGAGTTTCAAAAGACAAACGTTTATGAAAATGGGGAGAAAAACCATCTCCTATTATGTAGCTGAATAAGGAGCAAGATTTTAATAAAGACCACGATCTCATATTCTCATCCCTGGGCATTATCTATTTGTAAAGAGACTTGTATCTTAGAGGAGATATTCATTCACATTCACAGTCTTAGAAGGAATGGGAAGCTGTGTACACTGAACAGAGCTGATTTTTAGCCTACTGTGTGTAAAATAGCGGTTCTGATTCAAGTGAAGTTTTCAGTATTGATAGAAGCTCATTAAGATTAATTCTTAACCTCTTATCTTGGACCTCAGGACCCTGAGTTATATCTGTGCATTTCCAGATGCGAGCTGACACCAGTCCTGGAATTCTTTATACCAGTGCTTCTCAAACTTGAGCACACATCACAATCACCTGGAAGGCTTGTCGAAACACAGATTGCTGAGTCCCTTTCTTCATGGGTTGCTATATAGCAGGTTTGAGGCAGGGCCCAAATAATTTATATTTCTGTTTAGTTCTCAGAATGTATTACTGCCAGTCTGGGTACTACATTTTGAGAACAACTGCTCTGCTGCAAACTGGTTTTATCGTGTGTCTGTCAGGGTGAAAGTAGGAGAGGGAAGTGTTTTACCTTAGTTCTTTCAGAATGTTTCAAGTGGAATGAAATGGTACCATGTTCCCTCCATTTTTTACTTATACATATATTTTTCCAAAAGATTGATGAAAATGAAGTGAAATAAAAAATTGAACATTTGAGCTCTAGTTCGTGTTTCAGTATCAAATACAGATACCCAGATTAACAAAATTTTTTGGAAAAATATTGCTTACAATGTTGTATGTATGTTAACAATTAAGCTTTATTTTATAATTTTGTTCCATTTGAAAATTTTTATTTATTTATTTTTGAGATGGAGTCCTGCTCTTTCACCTAGCTGGAGTGCAGTGGCGCGATCTCGGTTCACTACAACCTCCACTTCCAAGGTTCAAGTGTTTCTCCTACCTCAGCCTCCCGAGTACCTAGGATTATAGGCGTGTGCCACCATGCCTGGCTAATTTTTGTATTTTTAGTAGAGATGGGATTTTGCCATGTTGGCCAGGCTGGTCTCGAATTCCTGACCTCACGTGATTCGCCTGCCTCAGCCTCCCAAAGTGCCAGGATTACAGGCGTGAGTCACCACGCCTGGCCTGCATTTGAAAATTTTTAAATCATACTTCATGTCACTGAAAGGGTATTATCTGTCCTTTCTTGGGAAGAAATTATCCTTTTTTCTGAGATTAAAGTCCATTTTAATTTTCTCTTAATGTATTAAGATAATTCTTTTGTGTAATGACGCTGTTAGATTTTTTAAAGTTCTTAGTTGGAAACTTTTCACTGTTCCCCTTTGAAACTTTTTATTGGTCCATGAAGTTTTCTTTTTTTTCCTTTCCGAGATGGTGTCTTGCTCTGTTGCCCAGGCTGGAGTGCAGTAGTATGATCTCAGCTTACTGCAGCTTCTGCTTCCTGGGCTCAAGCAATTCTCCTGCCTTAGCCTCCCGGGTAGCTGGGATTACAGGCGCGTACTACACCCGGCTAATTTTTGTATTTTTAGTAGAGATGGGGTTTCACCGTGTTGGCCAGGCTGGTCTCGAACCCCCGACCTCAACTGATCCTTCCACCTCAGCTTCCCACAGCGCTGGGATTACAGTTGTGAGCCACCGCACCCAGCTGGTCCCTGAAGTTTTGTAAATCACTATTGTAGATGAAGTGGGTGCAAAAGTTTTGAAAGTGAGAAAAGGTGAAAGCAGTATGTACTGGGTGGAGCCAAGATGGCCGAATAGGAACAGCTCCAGTCTCCAGCTCCCAGCCCCAGCGACACAGAAGACGGGTGATTTCTGCATTTCTGCTTGAGGTACCGGTTTCATCTCACTAGGGAGTGCCTAACAGTGGGTTCAGGACAGTCGGTGAAGCGAACTGTGCGCGAGCCGAAGCAGGGCGAGGCATTGCCTCACTCGGGAAGCGCAAGGGGTCAGGGAGTTCCCTTTCCTAGTCAAAGAAAGGGGAAACAGACGGCACCTGGAATATCAGGTCAGTCCCGTCCTAATACTGCACTTTTCCAACGGGCCTGGAAAACGGCACACTAGGAGATTGTGTCCCGCACCTGGCTCGGAGGGTCCTATGCCCACAGAGTCTTGCTGATTGCTAGCACAGCAGTCTGAGATCACGCTGCAAGGCGGCAACGAGGCTGGGGGAGGGGCGCCCGCCGTTGCCCAGGCTTGCTTAGGTAAACAAAGCAGCCAGGAAGCTCGAACTGGGTGGAGCCCACCACAGCTCAAGGAGGCCTGCCTGCCTCTGTAGGCTCCACGTCTGGGGGCAGGGCACAGACAACCAAAAACTCAGCGAGGACCTCCACAGCCTTAAATGTCCCTGTCTGACTGACAGCTTTGAAGAGAGTAGTGGTTCTCCCAGCACGCAGCTGGAGATCTGAGAACGGACAGACTGCCTCCTAAAGTGGGTCCCTCACCCCTGAGCAGCCTAACTGGGAGGCACCCCCCCAGTAGGGACAGACTGACACCTCATTCAACCGGGTACTTCTCTGAGACAAAACTTTCAGAGGAACTATCAGACAGCTGAATTTGTGGTCTCACGAAAATCCGCTGTTCTGCAGCCACCGCTGCTGACACCCAGCCAAACAGGGTCTGGAGTGGACCTCTAGTAAACTCCAACAGACCTGCAGCTGAGGGTCTTGTCTGGTAGAAGGAAAATTAAAAAACAGAAAGGACATCCACACCAAAAACCCATCTGTACATCACCATCATCGAAGACAAAAAGTAGACAAAACCACAAAGATGGGGAAAAAACAGACCAAAAAAACTGGAAACTCTAAAAAACAGAACACCTCTCCTCCTCCAAAGGAACGCAGTTCCTCACCAGCAACGGAACAAAGCTGGATGGAGGATGACTTTGATGAGTTGAGAGAAGAAGGCTTCAGACGATCAAACTACTCTGAGCTACGAGAGGAAACTCAAAACAATAGCAAAGAAGTTAAAAACTTTGAAAAAAAATTAGAAGAATGGATAACTAGAATAACCAATGGAGAGAAGGGCTTAAAGGAGATGATGGAGCTGAAAGCCAAGTTTTGAGAACTACATGAAGAATGCAGAAGCCTCAGTAGCAGATGCGATCAACTGGAAGAAAGGGTATCGCTGATAGAAGATGAAATGAATGAAATGAAGAGAGAAGGGAAGTTTAGAGAAAAAAGAATAAAAAGAAATGAACAAAGCCTCCAAGAAATTTGGGACTATGTGAAAAGACCAAACCTACGTCTGATTGGTGTACCTGAAAATGATGGGGAGAATGGAACCAAGTTGGAAAACACTCTGCAAGATATTATCCAGGAGAACTTCCCCAATCTAGCAAGGCAGGCCAGCATTCAGATTCAGGAAATACAGAGAACGCCACAAAGATACTCCTCGAGAAGGGCAACTCCAAGACACATAATTGTCAGATTCACCAAAGTTGAAATGAAGGAAAAAATGTTAAGGGCAGCCAGAGAGAAAGGTCGGGTTACCCACAAAGGGAAGCCCATCAGACTAACAGCTGATCTCTCAGCAGAAACTCTACAAGCCAGAAGAGAGTGGGGGCCGATATTCAACATTCTTAAAGAAAAGAATTTTCAACCCAGAATTTCCTATCCCGCCAAACTAATAAGCTTCATAAGTGAAGGAGAAATAAAATACTTTACAGACAAGCAAACGCTGAGTGATTTTGTCACCACCAGGCCTGCCCTAAAAGAGCTCCTGAAGGAAGCACTAAACGTGGAAAGGAACAACCAGTACCAGCCCCTGCAAAAACATGCCAAATTGTAAAGACCATCGAGGCTAGGAAGAAACTATAGCAACTAACGAGCAAAATAACCAACTAACATCATAATGACAGGATCAGATTCACACATAACAATATTCACGTTAAATGTAAATGGGCTAAATGCTCCAATCAAAAGACACAGACTGGCAAACTGGATAAGGAGTCAGGACCCATCAGTGTGCTGTATTCAGGAAACCCATCTCACGTGCAGAGACACACATAGACTCAAAATAAAGGGATGGAGGAAGATCTATCAAGCAACTGGAAAACAAAAAAAGGCAGGGGTTGCAATCCTAGTCTCTGATAAAATAGACTTTAAACCAACAAAGATCAAAAGAGACAAAGAAGGCCATTACATAATGGTAAAGGGATCAATTCAACAAGAAGAGCTAACTATCCTAAATATATATGCACCCAACACAGGAGCACCCAGATTCATAAAGCAAGTCCTCAGTGACCTACAAAGGGACTTAAACTCCCACACAATAATAATGGGAGATTTTAACACCCCACTGTCAGCATTAGACAGATCAACGAGACAGAAAGTTAACAAGGATATCCAGGAATTGAACTCAGCTCTACATAAAGTGGACCTAATAGACATCTACAGAACTCTCCACCCCAAATCAACAGAATATACATTTTTTTCAGCACCACACCACACCTATTCCAAAGTTGACCACATAGTTGGAAGTAAAGCTCTTCTCAGCAAATGTAAAAGAACAGAGATTATAACAAACTGTCTCTCAGACCACAGTGCAATCAAACTAGAACTCAGGATTAAGAAACTCAGTCAAAACCGCTCAACTACATGGAAACTGAACAACCTGCTCCTGAATGACTATTGGGTACATAATGAAATGAAGGCAGAAATAAAGATGTTCTTTGAAACCAACGAGAACAAAGACACAACATACCAGAATCTCTGGGACACGTTCAAAGCAGTGTGTAGAGGGAAATTTATAGCACTAAATGCCCACAAGAGAAAGCAGGAAAGATCCAAAATTGACACCCTAACATCACAATTAAAAGAACTAGAAAAGCAAAAGCAAACACATTCAAAAGCTAGCAGAAGGCTAGAAATAACTAAAATCAGAGCAGAACTGAAGGAAATAGAGACACAAAAAACCCTTCAAAAAATTAATGAATCCAGGAGCTGGTTTTTTGAAAAGATCAACAAAATTGATGGACCGCTAGCAAGACTAATAAAGAAGAAAAGAGAGAAGAATCAAATAGATGCAATAAAAAACGAAAAAGGGGATATCACCACCGATCCCACAGAAATACAATCTACCATCAGAGAATACTACAAACACCTCTATGCAAATAAACTAGAAAATCTAGAAGAAATGGATAAATTCCTCGACAAATACACCCTCCCAAGACTAAACCAGGAAGAAGTTGAATCTCTGAATAGACCAATAACAGGTTCTGAAATTGTGGCAATAATCAATAGCTTACCAACCAAAAAGAGTCCAGGACCTGATGGATTCACAGCTGAATTCTACCAGAGGTACAAGGAGGAACTGGTACCATTCCTTCTGAAACTATTCCAATCGATAGAAAAAGAGGGTATCCTCCCTAACACATTTTACGAAGCCAGCATCGTCCTGATACCAAAACCTGGCAGAGACATAACCAAAAAAGAGAATTTCAGACCAATATCCTTGATGAACATTGATGCAAAAATCCTCAATAAAATACTGGCAAACCGAATCCAGCAGCACATCAAAAAGCTTATCCACCATGATCAAGTGGGCTTCATCCCTGGGATGCAAGGCTGGTTCAACATACGCAAATCAATAAATGTAATCCAGCATATAAACAGAACCAAAGACAAAAACCACATGATTATCTCAATAGATGCAGAAAAGGCCTTTGACAAAATTCAACAACCCTTCCTGCTAAAAACTCTCAATAAATTAGGTATTGATGGGACGTATCTCAAAATAATAAGAGCTATCTACAACAAACCCACAGCCAATATCATACCGAATGGGCAAAAACTGGAAGCATTCCCTCTGAAAACTGGCACAAGACAGGGATGCCCTCTCTCACCGCTCCTATTCAACATAGTGCTGGAAGTTCTGGCCAGAGCAATCAGGCAGGAGAAGGAAATAAAGGGTATTCAATTAGGAAAAGAGGAAGTCAAATTGTCCCTGTTTGCAGATGACATGATTGTATATCTAGAAAACCCCATTGTCTCAGCCCAAAATCTCCTTAAGCTGATTAGCAACTTCAGCAAAGTCTCAGGATACAAAATTAATGTACAAAAATCACAAGCATTCTTGTACACCAATAACAGACAAACAGAGAGCCAAATCATGAGTGAACTCCCATTCACAATTGCTTCAAAGAGAATAAAATACCTAGGAATCCAACTTACAAGGGATGTGAAGGACCTCTTCAAGGAGAACTACAAACCACTGCTCAATGAAATAAAAGAGGATACAAACAAATGGAAGAACATTCCATGCTCATGGGTTGGAAGAATCAATATCGTGAAAATGGCCATACTGCCCAAGGTAATTTATAGATTCAATGCCATCCCCATCAAGCTACCAATGACTTTCTTCACAGAATTGGAAAAAACTACTTTAAAGTTCATATGGAACCAAAAAAGAGCCCGCATTGCCAAGTCAATCCTAAGCCAAAAGAACAAAGCTGGAGGCATCACGCTACCTGACTTTAAACTATACTACAAGGCTACAGTAACCAAAACAGCATGGTACTGGTACCACAACAGAGACATAGATGAATGGAACAGAACAGAGCCCTCAGAAATGATGCCGCATAGCTACAACTATCTGATCTTTGACAAACCTGACAAAAACAAGAAATGGGGAAAGGCTTCCCTATTTAATAAATGGTGCTGGGAAAACTGGCTAGCCATATGTAGAAAGCTGCAACTGGATCCCTTCCTTACACCTTATACAAAAATTAATTCAAGATGGATTAAAGACTTATATGTTAGACCTAAAACCATTAAAATCCTACAAGAAAACCTAGGCAATACCATTCAGGACATAGGCGTGGGCAAGGACTTCATGTCTAAAACACCAAAAGCAATGGCAACAAAAGCCAAAATCGACAAATGGGATCTCATTAAACTAAAGAGCTTCTGCACAGCAAAAGAAACTATCATCAGAGTGAACAGGCAACCTACACAATGGGAGAAAATTTTTGCAACCTACTCATCTGACAAAGGGCTAATATCCAGAATCTACAATGAGCTCAAACAAATTTACAAGAAAAAAACAAACAACCCCATCAAAAAGTGGGCAGAGGACATGAACAGACACTTCTCAAAAGAAGACATTTATGCAGCCGAAAAACACATGAAGAAATGCTCCTCATCACTGGCCATCAGAGAAATGCAAATCAAAACCACAGTGAGATACCATCTCACACCAGTTAGAATGGCCATCATTAAAAAATCAGGAAACAACAGGTGCTGGAGAGGATGTGGAGAAATAGGAACACTTTTACACTGTTGGTGGGACTGTAAACTAGTTCAACCATTGTGGAAGTCAGTGTGGCGATTCCTCAGGGATCTAGAACTAGAAATACCATTTGACCCAGCCATCCCATTACTGGGTATATACCCAAAGGACTATAAATCATGCTGCTATAAAGACACATGCACACGTATGTTTATTGCGGCACTATTCACAATAGCAAAGAGTTGGAACCAACCCAAATGTCCAACAACGATAGACTGGATTAAGAAAATGTGGCACATATACACCATGGAATACTATACAGCCATAAAAAATGATGAGTTCGTGTCCTTTGTAGGGACATGGATGAAACTGGAAACCATCATTCTCAGTAAACTATCGCAAGGACAAAAAACCAAACATCGCATGTTCTCACTCATAGGTGGGAATTGAACAATGAGAACTCATGGACACAGGAAGGGGAACATCACGCTCCGGGGACTGTTGTGGGGTGGGGGGAGGGGGGAGGGACAGCATTAGGAGATACACCTAATGCTAAATGACGAATTAATGGGTGCAGGAAATCAACATGGCACATGGATACATATGTAACAAACCTGCACATTGTGCACATGTACCCTAAAACCCTAAAGTATAAAAAAAAAAAAAAAAGAAATTAAAAAAAAAAAAAAAAAACATAAAAAAAAAAAAAAAAAAAAAAGAAAGCAGTATGTACATCTCTGGGGTAACATACCTGATAGACTCCTTGAAAAATTTTCACAGAGCCCAATCAGGAAACTCTCCGGTTGACGGTTGGTCCAGTTTTGAGTTTTTGAGCCATTCACATAACATATTTGAATGCTTGTCTTAAGCTAAGTTTTGGGGCTACAATGATGATAGACAAAAAGTTCTCAAAGATCTCACAATTGTGGGAAAAATATGAACAAACAATTATGACTTAGTGAGAAAGATGCTTTTGTAAGGTGCTGTAGAGGTGACCTTGGCAAGGTAAATTTTAATGAAGTGGTAGCAAGATGGCAGTGGGTTGAGAAGTGAGTGGTGAGTCAGTGAAGATGGGTGATGGCTATTAAGGAAGGGATGAAAAGGGATACCTAGGAGTGAGTATAGAGGACTCAGAGAGTGGTTTGATGATTTCTAAAAGAGACCTGAGAATGGTTATATCCTGTGGCAAGTCATTCTCTAACAAATGAGAGATTGAAGATAGAGGGGAAATAGTGTAAACAGTTGTCAAGATGAATCTAAAATGGAAATTAATCAGTTCCCTAGAATAGATTGAGAAATTAGCTTTAGGAAAAAGATATATTTCACACAAACTGTACCATGGAAGGTACAGTGCTGATTCAGACAGACTGGGAATGGTCTCATTTTTAAGTGAGGATATGAGGTACTTCACTGAGCATTGTGACAGACATGGGCTTGGGAAGAGCCTACTGGGAAATGGGAGAGGCATGAGACTAAGGAGCACATAAGAGGATTATTAGCAGGGAAATTCTTGTTGAGGTTGAAGGTCATGAATTTTATGGTATAGGAATAGAAAGTTGTGTTAATCCAGAGTGGGATTTGAGTTGGAAAGGGAAAGAAATAAAGGTTTTGGGAAGGAGGTTGCTAATAGAAAATGAGAGGGGCAGGGGATTTGAGGTCTCAGCGTAAGGAGACAGGGATATGAGAGGTAGAGAGGTTCAGAATAGAAGGCCAAGTTAGAGTTTTGGGATCACCTTTCTTCTCAATAAAGTAGTTCTGGGTCTTGATGAGAAGGAAATATTCTTTAAGCATAACTGTTTTACTATTGGTCACTTCCTCTTTCATTTTCTTGTGGAACACGATGAAACGTAAGATGATATTTGTCTTTTGAGCCAATAAATAAGCAAAATAGATAGTTCTTGTGTTTGAGCTAAGTAGAGTATCAGGCCATTCAAATGTCTTCAGAGTTTTGGCTGTAATGCTACCTCTTGAGCAAGTGAAGGTAGAGGTAAGCTCTTGACAGAAAATTTTAACCCTCTCTTCAAAATGTTATGTTCTTAATTAAATAACATTTTTTATTTACCTTAATAAGTGGCATGTAAACATTAAGTTAGGTTAGTTTATATGAAGCTGTATAATAAACATTGTTTGACTTTTTTTCCTCAGATTCTAAAACCGAAAACTCAGTATACTGGAACTCTTGTATACTGTATACACTCAGTATTAGAAAATGAGTACCTTGGATTTCTGGAATCTCAGATGCCAAAAGAGGTCTCAATAGATTAATTATACATAGATGATGCATAGACGGTAGCTTTAGTTTTATTTTTCAGGAAAAAAAAGTTGAAAATGCCCTTGATTCATTCTTTTGGTATTAAATTATGCAGCTAATCTTAGAGAACCCTGAGTGATGCCATAAAATATGTTGATGTGACCTGCTGAAGGAAAGTGCATGGGAAAGTGGCCATTTGGAATAGATTTGTTAAGAAAAGTTTGAAATTCTTGGACTTGAACTAATTTGTTTTCCATGGATCCCATGAGGATACTTGTAAAACCAGATGATAGGATACAGTTGGATCCTGTGAATGGCACTAGTTTACAGTTATGTTTTCTGGATCTCTTCCATATGTCACTGACTTCTTTGTATTTGACCATGTATGGATACACAGAATTTCGTAGGCCAGAGAAGAAAAGAAGCTTTATAAACATTCCTTAAAGTGTGTAAAATACCAATCTTCATTTGTCTTAGCAAGTCAATAAGTAATTAAGTTGTTGAACTGATTTTTTTTTAAAACAGGGAAATAGCTTAAAATTTAAGCTGTTAAGTTAAAATGTGTAATTGATATACTGCATATTACTGAAGGTAGAATGGGCTTTGTTTGGTAATAAAGGAACCAGAAATAGTTTGAAGTAAAATTGGGAGATGATTCATGTAGATTAACTATATTGTTGTGTCACTTTCTAGTATATAGTACTATGTTATTTAAAAGAGTAAGTAAGTAAAGGAGTGGTATGATTACTTTGGATATTTCTGCTTCAGCCACAGTTACCATGAATAAATGATCTGTCTTTATAAAGGAGATGGAGGTGAATTCAAGATACTGAGATGTTAGATTTGACTGGGTTGTCCTTTGGTTAGAAGATCACCAGATAAAATGTAAACCTCCTAAACTAGATGAGATGATACCATTAAACATTTTTTTTTTGGCCCAGCACTTTGGGAGGCCGAAATGGGAAGATCACTTGAACCCAGGAGTGAGGCTGCAGTAAGCTATAATCTACCATGCACTCCAGCCTGAGCAACAGAGTGAGACCGTGACTAAAAAAAAAAAAAAAAAAAAAAAGTTTTTCCTTTGATTCTTATGATCTCACACTGATGAATCTGATTGTTTTCTCTGAGTTATTTTGCCTCCCTCATGTTATTAGGGTAACTTGATAATAGACATGTTATCTTAGTTGTGTGGTATGTGACAGTGATCTCCTAAATATTACAATTCTTATTGATGTTTACATTTTTAATCTACAGATTAATGATAATACATATTAATACTTAACATTCAGATTGCCAATAGTATATATTTGGTGGGTAAATATCTTTTGGATCTGCAGAATTTTCACTGATAGTTTATATCAGGATCAAAGCAGTTTAAAGAACATTAAAAGATAAGAATTTGGCATCTTATTTCTCTAAAAGATAAGTCATGCATGTCCACATCTCAGGCAATTTTTTTCAGTTTTAATAAGTTTTATTCCTGATAATAAAATTTTTTTAACAGAAAACTCTTGATTGCTGTAGACCTCTGCTGTGTATTCGGTAGTCACTAGCCATATGTGGCTATTTAAGTTAATTCAAATTAAATAAAATTAAATATCAACTCCTCATTTGCACTAGTCAGATTTCAAGGACTAAGTAGCCACATGGACAAGTGGAAGGTGGTGTTCAGTTGCTGCTCATAATAGTTGATACCCCAGGATTTGGAGATGCAGTGTGGATACACAACAATTCCATCATCTCAGAAAGTGTTATTGGATAGTGTGGCTACAGACTTTTCTTGCTCAGCAGTCTTAGTCTCTGCATGTTAGTCTCTTCATGCATCAGGTAGCATCTATAAAACATGCCGAAAGGAAGTAGGCTATCTCTAAAAGTGTCCCCAACTTTTTGTCTTGTAAATTAGCTTATCAACATACTTGGAGCCTCTAGCCTTAATAAGGACTTGATATAAATGTGTTATCAGGGAAAGTCTGTCTTTTTCTGGAGGAATTATTCCCTTTTCATTTGAATCCGTGTTTGCTTTATCTTGGGTTCCTGAAAACTGATACTTTGCATTTAACAGCAGCATATGCCCAGGATGAATGATAATACATCTTCTGATACAGAGCTTGAGGTTACAGAATATCTTAAATTGTTCCAGGAACTGTTGTTACCATGTAAGTCCAATAATCAGTTGGTAAGGTTTCACCCTACCAGAATACACTTTTTTTAAAAAAAAAAACCGTCTGGACTTTTGCTGATTACATTGTCCAGAATGTGGAGTATCACATTTGAGAAAAGGATTGGATCCTAGCCATAACATAAATACAAGGGTAATACATCCATGCTGAGAAAGATTAAGGAATGATAGTAAGTTTATTTGAGTGAGTGGTTGGGGCCCAACTTGATAGAGAATAGTCCAGGAAGACATTTACTGTAAATGGTAGATTAGATGTTCTTCTCTAATTACATTTGAACTCTGTGAATTATTAAATCACTCAAACTGCTTATTTGTATTATTAGATGCACATTTAAGTTATATAAGTACTACATGTCTTTAGTGGTGATCACTATTTTATCAGTTCCTCTGTCTTTATACCAAGTATGAGTCATAAACCCAGTATGAATTTGCCAAGAGATTGGCAGACTATTTGTATATATGCTTTTCTTTCAAATAATCTGGATTTCCAATGCCTGCCATCATCGATTCTAAAGATAATGTGGTAGTAGGTAGATTTAATTTGCTAACAGTTTCCCAGTTGGTTTTGATAAACTCGAACATCCCTACCATCACCCCTTGTAGGAAATCACTGGTGTAATGTATGATATTAACATCTGCACCAATTACTCTTACAGGTGGAACAATCCAAAGTTTTAATCAAAGAAGGTGGTGTTCAGTTGCTGCTCACAATAGTTGATACCCCAGGATTTGGAGATGCAGTGGATAATAGTAATTGGTAAGAAGGGTTTGTCCTCACAACTTCGCAGTGCATTTGGGGTACTGGGGTGGTTAAACTTTTTCTTCTTAACATTTTAAAACTTCTCATCTTAGCAAAGGTCACCAAACTTCAAGTAACATGACTTGCGTTTGTATACCAGCTTTGCCACTTATCTGACAAAGTTGTTTAACTTCTTTGAACCCGTTTACTTTTCTATAAAATGGAGATAATACCTATCATAAAATTGTTTTTAAGACATATTCTAAAATAACATAGCTAAATAGAAGAATTCTCATTATTGTAAGAAATTTAAAACTGTTCGCTTTAATTTTATCCATTTGTATAAATTCTATCTCAATCCTAATTTAAACCTGATATTTAGACTTTCAGTTTTTCTGTAAGTCCAAAGTGAAGAAAACAACTATGAAATTTTAGTCTGAAGTAATTATCTTAGTATAAATAATACTTTTATTTTTGTTTGAATTCACATTGTTTTTGAGGTAATTTTCTGTCGACTCTTAAAACTCCCAAGTTCATCATGAAGTTTTTTTATTGTTTAAAGTAATCTCTCATTTGAAATTTAAAACTGAATATAATTGTTTTCATATTATGGAGTGTGTTATTATACTTATTAGTGCAAATAATATGCTAATATTTAGCTGTGTTTTGACAATAAATAGTTTATTTTCTTTGGAAAGCTTTGAAATAATAAAGATTTATTCAACATAATTTATATTTTTGAATCTTTATATAGAATAACTTGACTTATCTTCTACTGGTAAATTCATTTTGCCCATTTGAAAATACTGATTATTGTCCTTTAAGAGTCATCAGTTAATTCATATGTAGAATTGCAACTTGTGTTTATTTGCGTTCTATAGCTGGCAGCCTGTTATCGACTACATTGATAGTAAATTTGAGGACTACCTAAATGCAGAATCACGAGTGAACAGACGTCAGATGCCTGATAACAGGGTGCAGTGTTGTTTATACTTCATTGCTCCTTCAGGACATGGGTCAGTACCTTGATACTTCTGATTCCTTTTTTTGTTGTTGTTGTTTACTGTTACCTTTATGTGCATACTTTAGTAATTTTTAAGTTTGTGAAGTACATACAACTATACCTATTATGAAGTACTAAATTTCATGTAGAAATGTCTTAGTTGAAAAGCCTTTTTAAGTCGTATATAAGCTAACAGTGATTTTACTCCTTAGTTCTTCATTCATAAGAATTTTCCCTGCTTCATGGAAATAAACAGTGTTGCCACCGTGGTTTGAGGTCTCAATGTGGCAAATTTAGCTTTCATGTTGACCACTCTGCTACTAATAGAAATACCAAATAAAGAGAAGCAGCCATACCAGTTAGACATATTCAAAATAAATCCAAAGATGCTATTTATTATAAATTTCATAAGAGATGATTATCAAAAACACTTGCATGCCAATGTTTTCTTGTGCCATTTCTTTCTACAATAAATCTATTTGGCTTCTGTTTCACCTTCGCTGTCATAGACGTGTTGTTTAGGTATCATATTGTCATTACTAACCTTTTGTTTATTAGGACTTAAGACCTAAGAATCTAGACATTAATCTGATCTGATTGTTCTGTTTGTTATAGTTAGCCGGTACTCTCTTTTTTTGTTCTTTGTACTTCCCCTGTCATTTTGAGTACATATATGTGTCATTGACAACTGCAGAATTTTCCAATTATTCTTCGTCAGTCTTTTCCTTTGGGTAAGTAACTCAGCATATATAATTCAGCCACCTGATGATTGTAACTCCACCATCTCTCCACCAAAAGAACTGTAGTAGCATCAGGCTAAATAGCATTAAGTTATCTAACACTCACATTACAGTAGTGTAAACCAATTCCTTCAAGTATACCTTTCTCTTCTATTTTTGGCTTCTTGCTCTCTTTTATTTTTTTATAGACAGGTCAGTGCCCATTATTACTCTAGATGGATAAGGGAGCCTTAATTATATACTTATATTTTTGCACTGCCAGATTGGAGTGTGGTAAAGATGTTTCTTCTTTTATGTCTAATATTCTTTTACAGTGCTCTCAGTTTACATATTTAAATCACTAAACTGACTGACTTAAAAGGCTCAAAAAAAGTATTCTCAAAAATACAACACACTATATAACCTTTTATGAGTATTTATGTAGCTACTTGAATTTATATTTTTAAGTCATTCTCGTTTAACTTGTCAGAGCCTTTTCCTGTAAGCCAGCAGAGTGAAATCTTAACCTGCAGTTAAGTCAATAAAATTTGTCAGCTTATAACCAATTTTATTATTTTAGATCTTCTGGACTCTCTCCAAGTTTAGTGATTCTCATGAAATCACATTCCTCCCATCCCCTTGGGGAAAATTTTATTTCTTAAAATTGCATGGGAGATGAGAGCTTTTTTAAAAGGACAAATTTTTATATTCAAATGATATGTAGTGGCTTTATGCCATTTCTTATTTGTCACAAGGGGTAAAATGTTTAAAATTGCTATTTCTTATATAAAAAAATGTGCCTTTGAACAATTTCTCAGTTTATTTTTAGAAATGGAGCAAAGTTTTGCCCTTTGATACATGATATTGTGGATTAAGTGAAGGAATATGACACAGAATTTTATGTATAGAGTTCCAGATATCCTGCTCACTACAGACTGAAATTCCATGCAGTCTAATAGATGAATCAGAGCCTTTCCGTCTTGTCTGGGTAGTCCCTGGGTTCCCTTTTTGGAGGGATTTGTTTTTAGAGTAATTATAAATTGGTCCAACAGTGTACTTTCAGTGCCTCCTACCTCCCTCTACCAAGTATGAACTGCATGCATGGCTAATTTATGATTTCAGCTATTATTGCTTCATTTGCATTGTTCACTATTTTATAATTGTTATTAAAATAAACTGACTTGGAACATGAATTTTAAAATGGTGTTTTATCCTTCTAATGTTGATTACCACTTTTAGAAAAATTGATGTCATCCAGTGAGTTTTATACAGAAGGATTTTTTCTCATACATACGTACGTACGTACATACATACATACATACATACATACATAGATACATACATAAAAAAAAAATTTGTCATTTTCCCTGTGGTTGTTCATTATGTTGTAGACTTTGAGGTTAAATAGTCTTTTCTCTCTAGTATGGGTTTATCTTCTAGAAACGATGAAGGATTTTCTATTGCCTAAAAACAAGATTTAAAAACTAAATTTATTGATGAAAAGACCAGCCAATATAAAACTAAATGGACAGAGGAAAAAATTCAACCAGAATGTAATATACGTTTGAACTAAATGTTTTCTGTTGCTGACATTTTGTAGGCTTCTGAAATTTAATGGGACTTTTACAAGGTTAACCTTTTTTCCTAAAGTTTAATTTTAAACTGACTTAAATATTCTTCGACCCTTTGGTTGTATTTAAGAAGTTGACTTCCCTAATTTCCTTGTCATGTTTATTTTTAAATATCTTTCTTTCTAGAAGTTGGGATATTATAATAAATATTCAGCAAGTATTGTTTTGCATTGAAGTATAAAATCGTGTTATTTGGATTTTAATAGTTTATATTAAATGCCCTTAAGATTTATTAAAATTTTAGATTAACTGAACTCTGCTTTTTTGTCACTGGATTAATAAGCAGGCTTATATCTGACATAACAGCTTAATGAGGTAGCGGCAGTTTAAATTTGTCATGAGTATAAATTGAAAAACCATAACAATTTAGAAATCTGAGATTGAATATTTCATGGCATTTATATTTAGTGTTTTATGTAATGATTAATGAAAAGAAGCAAAACTTAAATTTTTTTTCAAAAATGGGTAGATTCAGGCCAGATGCAGTGGCTTACACCTGTAATCCCAGCACTTTGGGGACCAAGGCAGGAGGATTGCTCGAGGCCACAGACTAGGCAACATAGTGAGATCCCATCTCTACAAAAAATTAAAAAGTTGAGGCTGGGCGCAGTGGCTCACACCTGTAATTCTAGCACTTTGAGAGGCTGAGGCAGGTGGATCACCTGAGGTCAGGAGTTCAAGACCAGCCTGGCCAACATGGTGAAACCTTGTCTCTACTAAAAATACAAAAATTAGCCAGGCTTGGTGGTGGATGCCTGTAATCCCAGCTACTCAGGAGGCTGAGGCAGGAGAATTGCTTGAACCCGGGAGGCGGAGGTTGCAGTGAGCTAAGATTGTGCCACTACACTCCAGACTGGGCAATAAGAGTGAAACTAAAAAAAAAAAAAAAAAAAAATTAGTTGGGCATGGGGGCACACTCTGTAGTCCTAGCTACTCAGGAGACAAAGTGGAAGAATTGGAGACTATGGTGGGCTATGACTACACCACTGCACTCCAGCCTGGGTGACAGAGCAAGACCCTGTCAAAAAAATAATAAAAATGAATAGGTTCTTTTAGTTAACACTAGTGAGGCAAGAACACAGTTTACAGATAATATAAACAATGTTATTCCATCTACACACACTTTTTTCATTGTGCTCCTTATTCTCTGAATGCCAATGTCAATGTTCAGGGGATTTAAGACAAGGAGAATTAGAATAGGAGGCAGCTATCTTAATTCTCCATGTTTGCTTTCTCCCCCTCACTGTCTCTGTCTTTCTGCCTGTCAGCCTTACTACCACAGTAAAGTATATACAGTAATCTTTGTTAGTAGAAAGAACTGGACTATCTTATTAGTCTTAGGGCCCTAATCCCCCCCAGTTTTAATATATATGTTTCTCTTTCTTCATTTTAAAATGTCAGGCAATTCAATTATTAGTATTAGTCAATAAAATTATTAACAGAATGAGACCTTTATTTCATTTTTCTCATGTTTTTATAAAAGTTAAGGAATACCACTTTAGAATGGTAGTCCTTTGCAAAATATTTCTAGTGTCTTCATTTATTCTTGTGAAACATTCAACTTTATTTAGTCCACAGTATATTCCAGATTTGAGGACTTTGGTTCTCATTTAGAATTACTAAAGGACGTAAGGAAAATCACAGTAGCTTACTTTTTTTGTCAACAAATATTTGGGCACCTTCTAGAGTGTTAGATACCACGCTGGGTGCTGAGGATACAGATGAATTGAGATAAGGCCCTGACTGTAGAGGGTATTTCAGTGAGAAGATGGGAGAAACAAATACAGATGCTCCTCAACTTGGGACAGGGTTACATAAACCCATCATAAGTTGAAGATATGTTTAATAGCGTAGCCTACATTTATTTCATCTAACATAAAACCTATTTTATAATAATGTGTTGAATATCTCATGTAATTTATTTAATACTGTACTGAAAGTAAAAAAACAGAATGGTTGTATGGTTTCTATTCTATGTGTATTGCTTGCACACTATCAAAAAGTTGAAAAATTGTTAAGTGGAACTATAGTTAATGAGGACCCATCTGTATGCAGGCAGGCATTTATGGTACGGCACATTAAGTGTTGTTACCACATAGAAATACGCCTAGTCTTAGGTTAGAGAAGGATTCCCAGTGGAAATTGGATCGTAAGCCAGTATCCTAAAGGATGAATAGGAATTAGCCAGGCCAAGGAGACGGAGGATGAGAATGGAGGGTGTTCCAGCCAAGGTAGTAGCCTGTGGCCAGATGTCAAAGTATGATGTTTTCAAGGAATTGTAAGAAATTCAAAAAGGCTGGCACATTGGAAGTAGGAGGCGAAAGAAAGGCCAGGAATGCTAAGATATGAGGTTAGCTTGAGAATCTGTCTTCACAAGCTTCGTAGGCCATTCTAGTTAAGGCATCTGGCCTTTAATAAGATTTTTGGTCAGGTCATAACTATAAGATTTGGATTTAGAAAGACCACTCTGACTTCAGTACGGATGATTCGTATTGTAGTTATTCATTCCAAAGGTCTTGGTGGCCGAGACTAAAGTAATGGAAATGGAGATATACATACATCATACACACACACATCTATGCACATACTATATATATGGGAATAGGATTAGAGGAGGGGAAGAATCCTAGGTTTCACACTTGAGTAATTGGGAAGATCGTAGTGCCATTCACTGAGATAGGAAGCATAGAAGAGGGAAAATGGAGGTTCAGATGAGCTTTTGATTTTAAGGAGCCCATGGAACACCCAGGTAGCATATCCACTGGGTAAACACAAATCTGGAACTTAACAGTGAGATATGAGCTGTATATGAAGATTTGGAAGTCAATTGACCAATTGAAGATAATTGAAATCTATTGTAGTCATAATAATTGTACTGAATGTAGAGTAAGAAGAGAAAGCCTGGTAGGGAATTCTAAAGAATGTACTTCTTAAGGGACTAGCTTACTAAGAGGATCCTGAAAAGTATCCTAAGAAAGAAGAGCTTGTGAGAGAATAAGTAATGGTAAGTACCATGATAGAAGTATTTAGTCACCTTCTTGAAAGTACAGAGGCAAACTAGAGGCAGCAGCCAGATTGTAATGAATAAAAGGGATGTTGAAGATTATCTTGTGAGCATCTTGTCAGAGAAAGATAGTTGGTCGCAAGAACTGAATGTGGAGTTGAAAGAGGACTACCATTTTTCATTTTTAAAAAATCCTCCAGCCTGGGCAACCTGGCGAGACACTGTGTCTACAAAAAATACAAAAATTAGGCAGGCATGGTGGTGCGCACCTGTAGTCCCAGCTACTCAGGAGGCTGAGGTGGGAGGATCTGAGCCTGGGAGGTGGGTTGCAGTGAGCTGAGGTTACACCACTGCACTCCACCCAGGGCAACAGAGTGAGACCCTGTCTTAAAAAATTAAATAAAAAAATAAAATTTTAAAACCTTGTAAATTTTGAGTAATAAATATAGAGATAATTCTAGGAAATTCTATTAGGAGCCTTTCTGGTTTTTCCAATTCCTCTTTAGGGCCAAAACCCTGTGACCAGGGTTCAAGGGCAGGAGTCAAAGCCTTAGCCACTCCAATGCTTCTTGAAGTCCTGTTCTACCTAACTTTTGCTGGCCTAATACATCTTCAGAGTGTTTCTGATAAGTAAGTAAAGTAGTTACATTGTATTTAACTAGCATTGGGGATGTGAAGAATCTTGTTCTCCCAAACTGATCAATTCAGTCATATTAATTAAATACTGTGTGTTTCAGACTTAAACCATTGGATATTGAGTTTATGAAGCGTTTGCATGAAAAAGTGAATATCATCCCACTTATTGCCAAAGCAGACACACTCACACCAGAGGAATGCCAACAGTTTAAAAAACAGGTGAGCAGGATGTGTTAACCCAGGTTTCTTATACCATTCTCATAATTTGCAGTTTTTACTATTTTTAGTATAATGTGTTGCAGTCCGTTCCTCTTACTGCTTTACTACATTGTCATTTATACTGTATTAAAAATAACTCTTCCATCTTCTGCCTTTGTCAGTTTTTAAATATGGCTGTTTTAACTGTTCTGTAATAACACCCCCACACAGACAATTTCTTCCCATACTCTTTAGAATTTTTTTCTTTTCTTTTCTTTTTTTTTTTTTTTTTTTTTGAATTATTTTCTTAGAATGAATTCCCAGGAAGCGGAGGCTGTGATTGTTTTTATGGGTCTTTATCTCCCCACTCCCCATTTTGTCGTGGTGCTTTCCCAATAATACAAATTTGTTTTATAAAGCGTACATCTGTTTCACTGTGACTTTGCCAGTATTATTATTTTTATTTTGAAAACTTTTTTGGAATGAAGTGGTACCTAATCGTTTCTTTGTCTTTTCCTTTTATTTTCCAGAAAGGCTGAACATTTTAAAAACGAAGTTGTTTTTTTCCCCCTTTTTGTAAACATCTGTTCAAATCCTTTGTCTTTTTGACCAGTAGTACTTGGTATTACCCGTATTTATTGATATGGGTTCTTTTTATTCTGGGTATTTAGTTCTCTCATTTTCACAATATTTTTTCTATTTTCTTTTTTGCTGCATATATCCTAATTTTGTTTTCAGTGCACTTTATGGGATATTTATAGTTTAAGTTATTGTTCAAACCTACGACCCTAAGATTGAGTCTCATGCTGTATGACTGAGCTAGCTAGAAGACCACTAAACGGTTTTTCTAGACTCATGTCTAGTTGTCTCAATAATATTGAGTTACACAGTCACACACATTTCTGATTTAATTGTGTTTGGTTCGTTATATATTACATTTTATGAAATGTAGGGTCAATTCTGGAACCTTTCTCTATTCCAGTAGTCCAAAGGCCAGTAGTATATTGTTTAAACCACAGCAACTTTTTGTAATATTTAAAAATAGATTGTAATTATCTCTATTGTCCATATAGTCCTATTGTAACAAAATATTTTTTCACCTTTTTCAATATGAATTTCAGAATACCTTGAAACCTGTTACAAAAAGCCTGTTAAAATTTGCTTTGAAGTTGTGCTAAATTCATATTAATTTTCAGAAAGTTTTAGTACATAGTTTTTACTGTATCTAGTATTTTTCTGTTTTACGCTTACCCATTCCCATTTTATTTTTATGTGCTATTTCTAAGTTTCAAGTACTATCATATAATACATTTCTTTTTGTTTATTATGTATTTCGATTTGGATTTTTACTGATAACGGTAAAAAAGATGAATATGAAGTGACTTCTTCTTTGAAATTGGTCACATCCTGGTGGTTGTACTCAGGTCATTTTAATATACAACCTCTGACTAAAACCACTGCTTTTAGAGCTAGCTACTATTATTCGTTTTTCTCTTCATCATGTGTTTGTCAATTCCTCGTTTATTCTTTTTTTTTTTTAAATATAGGTACGTACCCTAATTGTAAAAGATGTGTGGTCCTATTTTTTTCAGTGACAATTTTACTTCTCTTTACTTCTGTCTAGTATAGTAACCATGTAACACAATTTGTTCAGGGTTCTTTTATAGCTGCTGGGAACCCTTGCCAAGAAAGTCGCACCAAAATATAAGTATAGGCAGGGAAGCTAGGTTTAGGTATATTAGCCATTGGTTTGTTATGAGTTCAAATAAGGATAGGTAGTTGAAAATTATTTGGATGTCTGTATTCTGTTTAGAATTTGGAGTGATTTTGGACATTATAATTTAATTTGAACTAGGTCATTTCTGATGTTATTAATAAGTTGTCTTCTTTAGTTTTCTGCATTCTCCTTATTAATTATTGAGCTTCTTAATTTCTAGGGTGTGTTTTCTCCCTGTGTGCTTCCCTAATCTTATACCTGTTGCTCCTCAATTTGTGTGTATGCACATGTACATGCAAGGATTTTTCTGATGAATATGCAGGGAGCAGTGCTGTACTTAGTTTTACCTTACTTTTGCCAGATTCTACTAAAAATTTTAGGTGAGTTTAGCCCTGTTTATTCAACTAAATAAGATACTTGGGAATTTATATCTAAAGGAAGAATCTCAGGCATTGTAAATAAATGACCTAAAGTCATTACTGTGGAAATCAGAGAAATCCCTTTCCGGAGTTTTACATCCTTTTTGAAACTCTTTTGGTATGATAGCTATATGACTTTAACACTTGGAAGTAATTGGATTTGGTGTTTATATATCAACTTTACAGTTAAAAAAAAAAAGACTAGCATAGTACTTTAATTTTAGATTACAATTTTGCATCGTTAAACAGTAAAGGATCTGGAACCAAGGACCCATATAGGAATCGAAGAAGCATGTAATGAACATAAGACTAATGTACTAATTATGTATGGTGCTCTTTTGCTGACTACTTCTTCCATTTTAGATAATGAAAGAAATCCAAGAACATAAAATTAAAATATATGAATTTCCAGAAACAGATGATGAAGAAGAAAATAAACTTGTTAAAAAGATAAAGGTAGGTTCATCCCTGTACATACACTAAAGTAATCTGAGGCCTTAAAAACATACTACAACGTCCACAGGAAAGATCAAAAGTATCAGTGTTTTAAGTAGTTGGCTTACAAAATGCCTAGGGATATTTAATGTTGAATTCAACTTTATAATTAACTTTGAAGATTAGCTAGTATATATAATAAGGAATTGTATAAACTACTGAGGTGAATAACACAATTCTTATTTCAAATTGTTTTTAATTAAGTGGCTTTCATATTATGTAATTTTTTTCTCTCTTAAAAAACAAGTGATGAGAAAGGAGAGAATTCATTCTGTTATGTTTTAATTGCCAGACAAAAATGTATTTATTTTGTCTCTATAAAAGTCAACCAAAATTACAGCTAGATAGGAGGAATAAGTTCTCACGTTCTGTAGCATTGTAGGGTGGCTGTAGTTAACAGTAATTTAGTCTATATTTTCAGATAGCTAGAAGAGGATTATGAATGTTCCCAATACAGAAAAATAAGTTTGAGTTGATAAATATGCTAATTACCCTAATTCAGTCATTACATATTTGTATAAAGGTGTCAGAATACCATACTGTACCCCACAGATGTGTACAATTATGTTTCAATTAAAAACAATAAAAAGCAACCAAAAATTCACATCAACATATTTTCTGTATTTTATCATGGTTTTCTACGTACTTTGGCCCTAAAAATGGTATACTGAATAATGGCATTATGTAGGCAAATATCTTGGAATAATGAAATTCTTATACATTGCCTGTGAAGAATTTCTGCAGTTGTATAAAATAGCTGCTTAGATATTTCTGGGAGCCACAGAATTGTGAAGGGCTATACATGGATGAACACAAATCCAGTCACCAGGATTTGAAGTTCCAAAGTTAGAGCTTAACAAATATACTATTACCTGCTTTAGGTACTGTTATAGTTGGTTTGTGATCAAGTAGGCAGGCTAGTCATTAGCCCCCCCTTTTTTTCCCCAAATGCCAATATATTTTTTATCTTTTATCCCTGCCAGGTGTGGGACAACTTTCTGTAGTGATTTTTAGTAAATAATTTGACCAGGAATATTCTTAACATTAAAGAGAAAATTTAATTTTGTTTATTGTTTACCTTGGTGGCAATACCATGTGATGGCAGTTTACTAAATATTTGTTAAATGGCCTATAAAAACTAATGCAGAAACTATTGAAAGTAAATTTTTTTTTTTTTTTTTTTGGCCAACCTGTTGAGTAATGTAGCTTTTTTTATTCTTGAATTTGTGAGGACTGCAGAGATGTATTTGAACAAGAATACTTTGTTTTATAGGACCGTTTACCTCTTGCTGTGGTAGGTAGTAATACTATCATTGAAGTTAATGGCAAAAGGGTCAGAGGAAGGCAGTATCCTTGGGGTGTTGCTGAAGGTAAGATTTTCTTCAGTGAATGACTTTCTATAAGATCTCAAAACTGATTAAAATTGTATTTATAGTAAGTAGTACAATATGCATACTGTATTGCTATAGTCTAGATTTTCAAGGATAATACTCATTTCAGGTTCTTGTAGTCTCATTTTCCTCTTTAAGTACATTGATATTTTTCAAACCTGTATCCTACCAAGTCAGGCAATATGTGTTAAGTCCTAAAGTTGTAGTATAGGTTGAACATTCTTAAAGAGAAAATTCAAAATGTGAATTGCTCCAAAATCTAAAATGTTTTGAGCACTGACATGCTGCTCAAAGGAAGCGCTCACTGGAGCATTCTGAATTTTGGATTTTTGGATTAAGGATGCTCGACCAGTAAGTATAACACAGATATTCCAGAATTCCAAAAAAATTCAAAACACTTCTGGTCTCAAGCATTTCAAATAAGAGATACTCAACTTGCCCCACCCTGGCTGGCATCCTGCCTCCATCATTAAGTCTATTTCTGTTTTCATATTTGAAAACATACCTAAAATTCAGGGGTGCTTTACCTGGGGCCCAAACATACCTAAAATTCAGGGGTGCTTTACCTTGCTCCCAGGGAATCTAATAAACCTCCTAGAATTAAACATTTTGGAGAGAAGGCCAGTCACTTTTATCGGAATGTCAGATGGTCATGGATCCTCAAGAATGATTGAAGAAATTTGTAAGCCCAGTTAAAACATTCACAGTCTTCTTTCCTCAGTGCAAAAGTTGCACCTTTTGGTATCGCATATTTAGAGTAAAAAAATTTCATTAATAAGAGATCCTCTTTACTAGTTTTGTAAGGAGTTTTTTTATTTTTTAACCTGCTATCTTAAATTATTAAGGGTTAAGTAAGGAGTTTTAAATACCAATAAAATCTTAGTTATAACACCAAGCCTCAGAAGTCCTTCCTCTTGGCAATAGGTTTATTGTATTGGTTTAATCTGATATTTAATCTTCTGTATTATAGTAAGCTGAAACCAAACTTGAGACTTGATTGTTTTATCTGTTTGTTGCTATTATTTTTGAACTTTGTTTTTTTTTTTTAAGAGACAAGGTCTTGCTATGTTGCCCAACTGGTCTCAAACTCCTGAGCTCAAAGTGATCCTCCCACATCATGCTCCTCCCACATCACGTCACTATAAGCACACACTACTGCCCCTGGTTTATTTCGAACAATAATTTTTAGGATATTGTTTCAATTAACTGTCCTTATTGGCAATTTTCCCATCAGTGACCCGTGTACCTTGTGTACCTTGTTCCCAGCTCTCTCTATCATGCCCAGGCAACTTTCAGTTGCTGAGCTGAGGCTTTAGAAATTACCCCTTAAAAATACGCCCCGGAGAAATTGATTTGCATCTCTCTTTTGTAGTTTACCCCTCTACTCCCAAGTAATATTCCTATTTGTGATACATTCTTTAAAAATAATGTAATAAATTTCTTTAAAAATAATAATAAGTAAAGAACCTTAAAGTTTTTGGCTCCCTTTTTCATTTTGGTTACCTTAAGATTTTTTCTAAAGTGATTCTCCCTTTACTCACACCACTGAATTTTTTAAATGTATTATAGAATAAATATATTTTTTACCTGTAATAAGAAAATACATGATTTCCCCTTTCAGAATTTCAAAGTTGTTTCTGGAGAGCTCATTTGTTAGGTTTACATATCTATTTCTGAGGATTAAACTACAATAAGGCAATAATAGAGTACACTTCTCTGTCATGCCCTTACATTGAGTACTATGTTAGTGTTAAATCTCAAAAAAATTGATCTGTTTTGCATTTCCTCTCCTTGTTTTTTACGCCCCAAGTTCCTGTGAAATAGTTTTTGAAAAGACTAGGTTTAGTGGAAATATAATATATGCGGTCTGTTTTTTTCTTACAGTTGAAAATGGTGAACATTGTGATTTTACAATCCTAAGAAATATGTTGATAAGGTAAGTGCAAGCAATGATGGAAATAGCATAAGATTTTCTTTCCCTAAGTAAGAGTTGGACAGATTTACTTTTTGCCTTCTATAAATGTAGCTAATTTAAATTTATATCTTCAGTCTAGCAATGAAGTAAACACTACATGTAGATGATTCTTTCTCCAAGGTTTTGAAGTCATGAGCAAAAGTTGCAAAATAATTTGTCTAGGGATACATAGGAAAATTAGTCTCTTTATCATTATACTTTGTGTTGAGATTTAATACTGAAATCACTATGGAAAGTGAAGTAGATGAGGCTCTTTTTTCTTAATGTGAAAACCTTGTGAAAACTATATAAGAGAAGGCTAGTTTTTGAGTCCAAAGCTAGAATTTGAATGTTAAAAGGTGCACAGCCTGGTAGCTGGTGAATAGGGCACATTTTATATACTGGAACATAGTGAACAAAACCAGTCTTCCTACCAGGTGAGAAATCCCTAAATTGTGTCTTGCACACCTGCTGAAAGAGAAGGAAAGCCTATGGGAACAGGACATCGAGGCCATCCTGATTAGAGGACCAGGACTAGTAAAGAGGATCTCTTACTAATGAATTAGAAAAGCAGCAGCAGAGAGGAAATCATGAAGAAAAAGTGTAATAGGACTAGAGATGTTAGTAGACAAGGAACAGAAAGGGCATCAAAATGATCCACACTGTTTTCATGTTGAGACACATTCATTCCTCTCCCTACCTCCCTCCACATTTCCCACTTTTCTCTCTTGCTTCTCTACGCCTTTACCACATACTCTTTTTAACCTTCAGTTTTAGATGTCTGTGTTAAGTTGATATCTATTAATTTTCATACCTCTACCCACTTTCCCAAAACATAAGAATCTCTTTTGCTGTGTAAAGAAAGGTAGTTACATAAATATGGATAATAGTTGGAAATCATGGAATAACAAGAAGGTCATTCTCAAGGTGAGAAGTGAGGGGGAAAATTTAAGAGAGTCAAACTGCTACCTCAAGAAATACAATAGAGGTGAGAGTGAATTTTGAAATTAAATAAATGGCATGTGATTGATCTTTATTTTCAAAGGAGTAGGTGTTCTTGGTAGGAACTACATGATAGGGTTGATTCAGCAGTTGGGGTTGTCAGGCCTCACTTAGTGGAGAAGAGCAAATGCACGAGAAATTCATCCTCTGGGTTTTGAGAATACAACACTTCAGGCTCTATTATGAACTATTCCCTTCCTCTTCCATTCTTAAGGTGTGACTTCAAAAGAATACATATTAATAATATAATCTGCTATGACAGTATATAAGTAGAGAATGTTTAATAAATACTAATTACCATTGCATTCCTCTTGTTTTTAAATCTTCTATGGTACTTGCCCAGTGCTTGACACGGTGGCATTCTATAACTTTTTCTTGTGTATTTTAAAAGCATACAATCAATAATTGCCTACATACCTAAAGCACTGTAGAGGGGAAAGCTATACTGAGCCAGAGGCTACTTTGTTGAGATGGAGTCTCACTCTCTTGCCCAGGCTGGAGTGCAGTGGCACGATTTTGGCTCACTGCAACCTCCACCCAGGTTCAAGTAATTCTCCTGCCTCAACTTCCTGAGTAGCTGGGATTATAGGCATGCGCCACTACACCTGGCTAATTTTTGTATTTTTAGTAGAGACAGGGTTTCACCATGTTGGCCAGGCTGGTCTCAAACTCCTGACCTCAAATGAGCCGCCTGCCTCGGCCTCCCACAGTGCTGGAATTACAGGTTTGAGCCACCACACCCACTGGGCCCAGAGGCTACTTTGAATATTCGAAGGTTCACAGCCTGGCAGCTAGTGAGGGACCTCCCTAGTATAAGCATTACAGAGCAAATTGACCATGCCTGCAGGAAGATTTAATACAGCAGAGCAGCAAGACTTTTATGCCTAAAAATTCTAAAGTTATTATTAAAAAGATGTATATTTAATTTAGCTCATGTCTTTAAGACAAAGTCATCTAGTGGATATTTAATAAATACTTGAAGGAAGGAAATACAATACCAATATTACAGATGTCTGTAAATCCCAAATAATTGAAATCTTGCAGGTCAAAGGAATAGTGATTGCTTCTAAGAGACAAGTTCAAAGAAGTTCTCTTGCTAATTAAGAGAACTGACTTACTCCAGGCAAACCAAGGAAGACGATGGAAAGGAGGAAAACTATACAAATATTTTCAGGGTGTGGAGATGGGTGTTTCAGAAATCAAATGGGGAAAGAAGACAAAAGGAGAACAGAAAGTTATGGTATCAGCAATGGGAAATGGAAGAGACAAATTCCTGAAACTGGGGAAACTGTATTGCTAATTAACAAATTATTTTGAGAATGGAGGAGTGGGTTGAATCATAAAACGATAAAGCATATTTAATTAAATGGAAATAAAGACTTTCATAACCTGAAAAAATCAGAATTATGTAGTCATATAGAAGACTTTAGTGATTTTAGTGAAAAGAAAAATTATTCATTATCTAAAATGTTAGATGACACTAACAAAAATAACTTAACAATTACTAAATTCACCTTTTATTTTACACACTCATGCTAACATTTCATGTAAGTTTTCTTCCTTAGGACCTTTAATGATTTTTCAGTGATGCAGTGATGATATGTAATATATAATAAATAAAATTAGGCCAGGTACAGTAGTTCACACCTGTAATCCCAGCATTTTGGGAGGCCAAGGTGGGAGAATTGCTTGAGCTCAGGAGTTCAAGACTGGCCTGTGCAACACAGTGAAACCTCGTCTCTACTAAAAATACAAAAAATAGTTGGGCGTGGTGGTGCATGCCTGTAGTCCCAGCTACTCAGGAGGCTGAGGTGGGAGGATGGTTTGAGCCTGAAAGGCAGAGGTTGTAGTGAGCTGAGATCATGCCACTGCATTCCATCCAGCCTGGGTGACAGAGTGAGACCCTGTATCAAAAAAAAAAAAAAAAAAAAGGAAAAGAAAAATTACATAAACATTGTTTTATATTGGCATAGGTGTTTGTTATTATTCTCCACTTAGAGAAACTGGTTCCAAAAAGTGTTTATCATATCTCAGCTTCAATCTTGAGTTATGAATACTGTTAAAATTCCTATCATCTGCTATCTGCATTGGGACACAAAAGGTAATGGCATGTTCCTTATAAAGGGGAGCTTACAGTTGAAGAGATATGATGTCACCTGTGACATATACTTGTACCAAAAATGAATGACAACCAAGGAGAAAGTGGTCATGGTTGGAATGCTTTGATGTCAAGGCTGGGAAAAAGGTTTCCAAAGCAGTTGAAGTCTTTGACGAGAGATTGACAAATTAGCATGAACTGTTCACTGTCAACCACCAGATATGCCAGGAGTAGGGAGCTGCCTGACTTGCCTAAAGTGGAGTGGTAGAGCTTTAGAAGTAACTATTGTGGCTATAAGAGAACGTGAATTTATTGAGGGACAGAGTCTGGGAGATGAGATTTTTGGAAAAACCAGACTTAGCACTAAGGGGAGTGAACTATCAGAGAATTGCATGAAGTGTCAGTACGAAATGAATCAGAGTAATTGAATATCACATTTTATTCACAAAGGGGGAGATTCAAGAAACTGGATTGTGAAGTAACAGTAAAGGTTTTCTGGATGTAAGGAATGATAAAAACAGTACAACAATACACTTTTTAAGACAGTGTCTTGCTCATGTACTCAGGATGGAGTGCAGTGTGCGATCTTGGCTCACTGCAACCTCCACTTCCTGGGTTCAAGCAATTCTCCTTCTTCAGCCTCCCAAGTAGCTGGGATTACAGGTGCCTGCCACCACTCCCAGCTGATTTTTGTATTTTCAGTAGAGATGGGGTTCCACCATGTTGGCCAGGCTGGTCTCGAGCCCCTGAACTCAAGCAATCTGCCCGCCCCGGCCTCTCAAAGTGTTGGGATTACAGGCGTGAGCCAACGTGCCCAGCCAACAATACACCTTTGTGTTTGTCTCGCAGAAGGGAGTTTTAGTAAAGTGGTGAAGATGAATAATGGGAGATATAGGAAGTTTGAGATAGAATGGATGATGAGAAGAGAGAGGACTGACAATATGGTATTGCCACACCATGTATATATCCAAGAACACTACATTGGTAAAGGATATCCGTAGAGCAGCTAAGGGTATCTTCAGTGTCTTGAATTATTAAATAATGATGACATCATCTCATATGTATTGTAGACTTATCTCATATATATTGATTTTATATATGGTAGAAATGCTGTAAGCAAAAATTTGTTTAACCGAAATACCACATTCACTAGACGGTTTGAAGAAACAGAAAATTACTCTAAAATTTCCTTATTTGAAAATGACTTGATATGTGATCTGAAATTTATTATTATGTATTAATAAAAACTCATATATTACCTTAGTAATATTGCTAAAAGGCAGTTTCTTTTAGATTTTATGAGCTTCAGTAGTAGCTAATCTGCACTCTCTTGTCTGGTATTTAAATAGATAATATAAAGATGAATACTCTTTCATAGAAAGGTCATCCTTCAGTAACTGTTTTGGGGGATTTATAGGTCTTAAAATCTCATTGGAATCTAAATTTGGTGTCAAGTTAGCTTGTTTTTTGTTGGTCTACTTTGAGTGTAAATGAAAACAGATGAATGCCACCTTCTTTAACAATAGTCTTTTGTTCATTTTAAATCTGAAATTTTTGTTTTGGTAAAATTTTGAATTTATATTAAAACTTTTTAAGCTTTTTTCCCCCTAGCTATTAATAGAAGCAAACTCTTGCTGTTTGTTTATGACAGAACACACATGCAGGACTTGAAAGATGTTACTAATAATGTCCACTATGAGAACTACAGAAGCAGAAAACTTGCAGCTGTGACTTATAATGGAGTTGATAACAATAAGAATA
Source organism: Symphalangus syndactylus (assembly GCF_028878055.3). Classification (NCBI taxonomy): domain Eukaryota; kingdom Metazoa; phylum Chordata; class Mammalia; order Primates; family Hylobatidae; genus Symphalangus; species Symphalangus syndactylus. Next base: position 94,524,784 of record NC_072431.2, on the reverse strand, counting down.
AAGGGCAGCTGACTAAGTAAGTATATATTTTTTTCTCCAAAAAGGTATTATTTCTGTAGTCAATAACCATATTGTTTCATTTTCATTAAATTTCTCCTGGCTACTCAGTAGAAAATTTGGATAATGTTCTTTATGCACAGCAGCATAAATTTATATTGTTATACTTTGTTAATAGTAGAAGTGTTTTTGAATGAACCATTTTGATAGTTTTCACTTACAGATTATGTGGAAACAAAGGACAGGCTTTAACAAAAGGAATATTTAGATGAATTTATTCTTGGTTACCTTCTCTATTCCTATTCCAGGGAGTAAATTAGCTGGAGTTTCGTTTTCTTCTTTTGGTTGTTAGAGTGGTGTAAGTGACTACAAAGTGTGTAGCTTTGCCCTGTTGAGCTTATATCTCAAGCTGTGGTGGTTTCACGTTGGGGTCGAAAAAAGAGATGTGTGAGGAAGCTGGTAACCATGTCTGTGCCCTACTTTTTAAAAATCTGTTATTATTGAAGATCATAATTACATCATATGTCACTTAACAGTAGGGATACCTTTCTGAGAAATGTGTCATTGGGCTATTTTGTCATTCTGTAAACATCATAGAGTATCTACACAAACCTAGATGGTAGAGCATTGTACATACCTAGGTTATGTGGTCTAGCTATTGCTTGCAGGCTATAAACCTATACAGCATGTTACTGTACTGAATGTTATACACAGTTATAATGTTAAGTATTTGTGTATCTAAACATAGAAAAGGTGCAGTAAAAATACAACATAATCTAAAACACCAAAAGCAATGGCAACAAAAGCCAAAATCGACAAATGGGATCTCATTAAACTAAAGAGCTTCTGCACAGCAAAAGAAACTATCATCAGAGTGAACAGGCAACCTACACAATGGGAGAAAATTTTTGCAACCTACTCATCTGACAAAGGGCTAATATCCAGAATCTACAATGAACTCAAACAAATTTACAAGAAAAAAACAAACAACCCCATCAAAAAGTGGGCAGAGGACATGAACAGACACTTCTCAAAAGAAGACATTTATGCAGCCAAAAAACACATGAAGAAATGCTCCTCATCACTGGCCATCAGAGAAATGCAAATCAAAACCACAGTGAGATACCATCTCACACCAGTTAGAATGGCCATCATTAAAAAATCAGGAAACAACAGGTGCTGGAGAGGATGTGGAGAAATAGGAACACTTTTACACTGTTGGTGGGACTGTAAACTAGTTCAACCATTGTGGAAGTCAGTGTGGCGATTCCTCAGGGATCTAGAACTAGAAATACCATTTGACCCAGCCATCCCATTACTGGGTATATACCCAAAGGACTATAAATCATGCTGCTATAAAGACACATGCACACGTATGTTTATTGCGGCACTATTCACAATAGCAAAGAGTTGGAACCAACCCAAATGTCCAACAACGATAGACTGGATTAAGAAAATGTGGCACATATACACCATGGAATACTATACAGCCATAAAAAATGATGAGTTCGTGTCCTTTGTAGGGACATGGATGAAACTGGAAAACATCATTCTCAGTAAACTATCGCAAGGACAAAAAACCAAACACCGCATGTTCTCACTCATAGGTGGGAATTGAACAATGAGAACTCATGGACACAGGAAGGGGAACATCACGCTCCGGGGACTGTTGTGGGGTGGGGGGAGGGGGGAGGGACAGCATTAGGAGATACACCTAATGCTAAATGACGAATTAATGGGTGCAGGAAATCAACATGGCACATGGATACATATGTAACAAACCTGCACATTGTGCACATGTACCCTAAAACCCTAAAGTATAATAAAAAAAAAAAAAAAAAAGATTAAAAATGGTATATCTGTATAGGGCACTTGGTTTGAATGGAGTTTGCAGGACTGGAGATTGCTCTGGATGAGTCAGTGAGTGTTCAGTGAGTGAACGTGAAGACCTAGGACATTACTGTACACTACAGTGGACTTTATGAACACTGTACACTTAGGCTATACTAAATTTATTTTTTAAATTTCTCTTCAATAATCTTATTTTGCTGTAACTTTATTTTATAATAACTTAAATTTTAAAAAACTTTTTGATTCTTTTGTAGTAACACTTAGCTTAAAACACAAACACATTGAACAGATGTAGAAAGATATTATCTTTATAATCTTTATTCCATAAGCTTTTTTCTATTTTAAAAGTTCTTTCTTTTTTCACTTATACCTTCTTTTTTTTGTTGTTAAAAACGAAGACATAAACTTACAAATTAGCCTAGGCCTACTCAGGGTCAAGATCATCAAGATGCCACTAGGCAGTAGGAATCTATGGGCCACCATCATATATGCCATCCCTTGTTTACTGAAATGTCATTATGCACTGCATAGCTGTATTGCAAAACCAATTTAAGTAATGTGCATTTGTCGCTAGGTGTTATCTACCATTAGACGATAATCCTGAAGGATCAACTATATAAATACGAAAGACAAGTTCTCAAAATAGCTATAGTGGTTAACATGCCTTATAATGGAATAGAAAAATGTCCCTTCTTAAATGTTTAAAATACAAGATTCTGTTTGAGGTAAGCCTCAATATGTGAACAAAAGGAAGGCTTTTTATCTCTTTTTAGCAAAATGTTTATTGAGTAACTTTGGCACAAAAATGTAAGGATCCATCATAGTGAATATTGTTCATAAAATCCTAATTCACTTTAAACTCATCATTAACAATGAACTTTTTAACTCATTAAAAGAAACACATACACAAAGCTACTGATAATTTTGTATGTTAAAATACTACTAGTACATATTTTTTGTTAAATATATGTACTTACTCAATTTTTTTTAAAACATTTGTTATGTTATAGATATAAAGAATTATTTATTTGTTCCCATGTCTCAAATATAAGGCTTTTTAAAGTAGTGCTGTTGGATGCAGGTAAGATAATTCATAGAAAAGTAGAAAACTTTACAGTATCATTAAGTTTTTTTCTGCATATACAAATTCTACTATGTGGATACGTGAGTTAAACTATATCCCAGGTGAAAACATAATTAGTAGATGTCTACTGGAAATATATCTCTTAAAGAGAGGAATCATGACCATACTTTGCCTATGCAAATAAAAAAAGAAATGTTTGCGTTGCTAAAAAGCAAATTGCCTCAGGAGCTAGCATAATATTTTATTTTATGTTAATAATAAATAGGAATTAGATTGTTACTACTTCATTGAATAACACATACTGAACTTGAAAGAAATCACTTAGCTATTGGTTGTATCTTACATTGTCTTGAAAATGTTAGCAATTTCAAAAATTTTTGTTAAATTTTTCTTTAAAAATCATTAACAATTTATGGTGCTTTAGCTGATGTAAGGTGCTTTTCCTCATAGCTCAGTACATATCCATGAATAACTGAAAAGAAAGACTAATGTTTAAATAAGTGAAGTAGGTGTGAGTTTAGGCTTATTTTAATGTTCTTTTTGTATTGCTCTCATGCGACTCTCCATAGCAATGTATTCTTTGACAGTGGTAGTGGCGAGGGGTTGAGAGTTGCAAGAATTTTGGAATGGAAGGTGAACCTATTGAAAATTTGTAGTTAAATTGATCTTTGGAAATGTATGTTTCAAAAAGTGCTAATCGCACACTTTGGTTTTAGAATATAAGCTAAACTTTTTAAAGATGTTAGACATTGAATAGTAAAATACATTCATGTGTCACATAATGATGTTTCAGTCAATGACTGACTGCATATACGACAAGATCCCATAATATTGTGTGTCTATACCATAGAGCCTAAGCGTGTAGTAGGTTATACTATCTAAGGTTGTGTAAGTACACTGTGTTGTTGACACGATGATAAGTGAATTTCTCAGAATGTATCCCCAATGTTAAGCAGTGCATGACTGTAGATCAATTTATATTATATTTAATTTTCTGAGGTAGTTTTGGGCACACTGTAGAGTCTATTGAAAATGAAATAAACATTAAAAATGTATGTGTAGATGTCTGAAAATGTGCCTTTCTGTTATGTCAATAGTCCTAGAACAATTCTATTTCAGAGGGACTTAAAACAAGAAATAGATTGTGTGGTTTAAATCTGAAGAATAGCTGAACTTGTCCAGTCAGCTATAATTTGTCTCAAGGTTAGATCTGGAGAAGTGGATGCTGTTCTTTGCAGCTATCCGGTAATTACCTGTTTCTGACAAAGAAAGTATGGAGCCATCCAAGTACTTCTTGCATCCCTGTATGGAGGGTAATGGGTGGTTGAAAGCCACAGAAAGGGTAACCTCTCAAATCAAAGAAAATTCAACAAGGGTTTGTAAAGGAAAGGGGAGAAGAGTTGGTCATATCCAGATTGCTGATCTCTTAAAGGAAGTGATCCCCAATAAGAGGAGGGCCGTCTTTTTGTTTTTGTTTTTGTTTTTTTTTTTTTTGCTAAACTTCCTTCTTGAAGTTTTATCTGCCTCCTTTTTGCTTGATCTTCCTTGTACCCTTTACTTAAAATCACATTTTATTGGTGACTCTTTTTCAGAACTGATGTCTATCATTGGTACCAATTGTGACAATAGAACCTTGCTCCAAGTTGGGGCACACCCTAGTCTCTCTTTCCCTTATGTTAATTTATTTTTCTGTTCTCTATAGCCTTCTCCATCAGTCATCTTGGGAAAACTTTATAAGTGAATGACCAAAAATACAAGTTTCAAAGGCAGATTCTCAGAATTCTTGATACATGACAGAGTTTTCATCTAAACAGAAATAAAGACAATTTGCTGAAAATTTCAAGTTGTTTCAAAAAATTAAACTTAGTTATATCTTTTACTCTTTATTCAAGTGTCCTTTCATGAAATTATAATGATAGTAGTTGGAAGTTTTGTTTATGTTTGGTTTTAATACTCTCACATGGCAAAACAATGTTGGCAACCATTATTACTCAAAATTGTTAGAAATTTTTATTGATCTTTGAAATTAAGTGAAATTCCTTTGGAAAATTTTGCACATAGTGACCTACTAACCACTGGAGCAAAAGTATGTAAATCTACTTGCTTAATTTGTTCTTTAGGAAAGACCACACACATAATTTAAATGAAACATGATTGTCTTTTATTACACCCCAAATGTGGGTCATATGTAATGCAGCAAAGTAGAACTTGACTAGGTCATCCTTATGTGGTGTGGTGGCTGTAATTCTCTTACTGGTCACATGAAGGGGTGTGGCTTGCAGGAATTTTAACCTTATAAAGACAACCCTAGAAAGAGCTAAATCTTTGGGGATTTAGTTTCATATTCGGGTTATGTTGTAACCATTTTCTTTTTCTTGTTTTACTAGGCTTTTTTCATTTGTCTGCGTTTTTAATTTCACTGATAGGTTTATAAGCTTTACTACTATATGTGGGTAGGTAAGAGTTTCCTATTAAAAAGCAGGCAGGCAGTGATACAACTTAAATGGTTTTTCCAGCCATTTAATAAAAGATTTTACTTGGAAAAAAATAGTAAATATGAAGAAAAAGTGATCTCCCTACATTTTCTACATTGTAAGCACAATTTTTTGTTTCAATTTTCTAAAAATTAATAAATATGACTAGAAGTGAGGTGTTAATTTAAAAATTAAAAATTTGAAAGATCATTTTTACTGGTGAGAGACTTCAAAAATTCATTTTAAATATGCATGAACATTTTTTCACAGTATTTGAGTATATTTGGTCAGAATATTTTTACAAGGCTAAAAAACTTATAGTGTCTTAACTGTTAATTGCACATTTCTTTTAGAAACACACATTTGCAGGTTTAAAACTTTCAACAGACTTTCAGAAGATAATTGCACAGCATGTTATTTTTATAGTGATTTAGTGTAATGATTATGAACATAATTTGGGAAATAAATTAGCTTTAGCGAATTTATACTGTAAATTTTTTATTTAGGGCACATACCTTAATAATTTAATTGTGAAAGCTATGCATTTACTTTTAATTGCAGCTTTTAGTATGCTTTACTTTAAATGTGCCAAATCACTAATTTTTTTTCCTTTAGATATGATACAGTTGAAGGCATGTAAAGTGGGGGATCTTAAATACTTAAATTTTGAATTTAAAAGAAGATTTTTTTTTTTTTCTTCGAGATGGACTCCTGCTCTGTCACCCAGGCTGGAGTACAGTGGCACGATCTTGGCTCACTGCAACCTCTGCCTCCTGGGTTCAAGCAATTCTCCTGCCTCAGCCTCCCAAGTAGCTGGAATTACAGGCATGCGCCACCACACCTGGCTAATTTTTGTATTTTTAGTAGAGATGGGGTTTCACCATGTTGGCCACGCTGGTCTCAAACTCCTTTGTGATCTGCCCGCCTTGGCCTCCCAAACTGCTAGAATTACAGGTGTGAACTGCTGTGCCGGCCTAAAAGAAGATTTGAAACATCATTGCATGTTTTATCTGCAGTCTCTTATATTCCCCCCTAGAGTTATTTAAATAATAATTTAGGTGGCAAAATTACCTGCTCCTTCCCAAGGATAAAGTAAGATAAACATTTTATAGATGAGTTGTGTAAGTAGGAATAGATATTTCTCTCTGATTTCTAATTTAATATATTTACAATCATAATTATATTGTTGGAAGTTGCTTAAATACACATATTCAGTTACTTAAGGTTAGCAATTAAAGAATTGTTTTTAGATTATTTCTTTTTTAGAGACTAAAAAAGATTTTTGGGGTGTTAGGGGACAGTGGGAATTACAAACTCTTTGAAAATCTAACAAAAGCTTTGGACCCTTTCACCGGAAGAATGCTGGCAAACACAAACACACATTTGGTGTGCTGTTTCAGGGCAGTCACTGACATTGTGTGTGCTCAAGAGATCAGAGGCAACTGTATTAAAAACACCTGCCATTAATATGAGGAATATATTATTAAGAAGCATCTCAACTTTTAACAAAAAAAAATGGTATTTACACTTGAAAATGTTTTTCAGCTGACTCCACTTTTAAAATGCAGGTTCTTGTTCTAAGTTAATATGTCTAGTTAGTTTCATTTTCAGAACTTTTGATTCATTGTTTAATTGGAAAAATATATCTCAGGTTAGCATGTAGAAGTAAGTTTTCTTTTAGTGAAGAAATATCTTTAAGTTAAATAACATTTTATTCTAATTTATGCAATTGTGAAAACAGATCATCTTAATCATAGCATTATATCACATCTTTGTTCTTGCCTTTTTGTTAAGAAAAACTGGTAGCCAATATTCTGTCCTTTTTGTTTTGTTTCTAACATTTTCTATCTAGCTCTCTTGCCTGCTTCCTTGTTAGAAAAGAAAATTGCTGTGATGGTCAGAGACATTTAGCCTAATAAGGAGAAAAGTCACCATAATAAGAGTATGTCAAATCAGGGTTAAAATGACTAGCCTTAAAGTTATGGGTGAAATCCAAGGTCTGGTTTTCGTTTTTAAGCCATGAGTTAATTTTTTTAAAAAAATTTGTGTATTACAATAAAATTTACCCATTTAAAATATAAACCTCAGTCAATGGTCAAAGCCTGTTTTTATGGAGGCAAAACAAGCATGCTTTATTAACAAAGTCAAAGAAGGACCTATCTCTTTAATTTGTCCCAGGGTATTAAATAATTTTCAGAGATTCTCAAAGCAAAGAGCCCACTTTCTGCTCCTGGGCTGAAAGCACTAGGTACTTTGGCATTCTCTTGTGTCTCTGTGTAAGTGTATTAGCCTTAACATAAAGCCCACCCGTAAATATATCTCAGTGTGGAAATTTTGAACACAACTCTACAAAGAGATTTGAGTCCATGGACTTTAACGTCAACAGAGTGAACATTTTTTTTTTTTATTTAACTGTGCTTATGTCTTATTTTTTTTGCATTTAAAAATAATTAGTAACAAAATATTTGCTCCTGATTATCTCTAAAGTATGTGTGTGTGTTTTAAATCACTGAACATCTTTAAAACTTAAGACAGTGAAATATTTGAGTTAAGTAGAATGAATTTTCAAGAGCATTGAAGTGATCATAAGGGGCCCAGAAATATTCTGTATGCCTAAATAGTGCTCTAGGTATTGACTAGTAGTTGTTTCCAACATATCAGTTCAGTTACCAAAATAAATAATAATTTTGGTGGTGTTAGTAGCTGTCTTAGAAGAGATTGTAACACTTGAAATTCTGGTAAAACTAAAAATATTCTACATATGTTAACTTCATTACTCGTTTTCTATTTTTCATGTTAAAGTGTTGTTTAAAGAACAAAATTAAATGATTTTCTTCTAATGTTTTATTCCGTGAATGTATTTTGGGAATTTTTTTCCCATTTTCCTTCTACAGTTTATTTGGTATGTCATCCTTAGATTTGATATGCAGTAGGTTTAGAGAACATCTTTGTTTTTTAGATTTTTTTCATAGTAAGTTTTATATATGAAATATGGAAAGAAGTTCTAGGTTATAAATATATTAATAATGACATACATATATAGCATCTCATTTGTTTTCATCAGCTGTTTCATAGTTCTGTATTATAATTTTTATTCACAGACATTTAATGATTACCCTTAATATTCATGACAGGAGCCCTCTGGCACAAATGGAAGAAGAAAGAAGGGAGCATGTAGCTAAAATGAAGAAGATGGAGATGGAGATGGAGCAGGTGTTTGAGATGAAGGTCAAAGAAAAAGTTCAAAAACTGAAGGACTCTGAAGCTGAGGTAATCAGTCTAATATTCCGTCTCTTAGCAGACATTGTGTTCCTTTTTAAGTAGTATCTTCAGTAAAATTTATAGATAATATAACCTTTTTATACATATTTTTTCAAAATTAATACCCTAGTGTAACAAAATGGAGAAATTTCTAGAAGCAAGCACTGTGTTTATAATAATATATACTTCAATACATAAGTGCATGGACATAGTATATTCGGTAGGACAGTGTAATAGAATACTTATAATGAATTATTAAAGTTATAATGAACAAATTTGAGTTGTGAAAAATAAAATGACAAACCATTCCATACAAGTGGCATAAGAACACTAAAGATGAGAGTTTGGGGGTGGATTTATGCACAAAAACTAGTGTTAGGATAATAATAATTGACCATACTTATTTGTGTATGAGTGAAAAAGAGGGAGATAACCTTTATTGAACTAAAGATATGCCTGGATAAATTCCACACAATTAAGGGAGAGAAAATTAGGGAATGTGATATTTTTGTTAACAGGTTGGGCCTTCTTTATTTATAATATAGTGTCAAGGTAGTTCCTAGTGTTACAACATTGGGCAGGGTAATGACAAAACATCCCAGAAGACATATCTACTATCTTGAAACCCTTCTAGATGTTGAGTTATACATTTAGTTTCTATTAATCACAAAGACCTTGGAGACATTTCCTTCAATAGGTGGCAAGAAAGAAAAGATGGAGAAAAAGATAAACTGAACATAAAAATCCATAGAGCAGTTAGTTCGATAGATGTCTGAGAATAGTAGAAAAAAAACTATGGGTAACCCCAAAATAACAGTGATTTAAGTATGAAGTTTTCTCCACATCAATTTGTTATAATTAAAAATTATAAAATAGGCTGGACATGGTGGCTCATGCCTGTAACGCCAGCACTTTGGGAGTCTGAGGCACGCAGATCACTTGAGTTCAGAAGTTTGAGACTAGCCTGGCCAACATGGTGAAACCTCATCTCTATTAAAAATACAAAAATTATCTGGATGTGGTGGTGAGTGCCTGTAATCCCAGCTACTTGGGAGGCTGAGGCTGGAGAATCTCTTGAATCTGGGAGGCGGAGGTTGCACTGAGCCGAGATCATGTCACTGCACTCCAGCCTGGGCGACAGATCAAGAATTTGCCTCAAAAAACAAACAACCCTATAAAATAATAAATTATTTTAAAATATATGAGAGGAAGTCCAGGTGTGGTGGCTCACATCTGTAATCCCAGCAGTTTGGGAGGCCAAAGAAGGAGGATTGCTTGAGTCCAGGAGTTTGAGACCAGCCTGGGCAACGTGGCAAGACCCAGTCTCTACAAAAAATTTTTAAAAATAGTTGGGCATGATGGCCTGCGCCTATGGTCCCAGCTACTCAGGAGGCTGAGGCAGGAAGATTTCTTGAGCCTGGGAGATCGAGGCTGTAGTGAGCCATGATTGTGCCACTGCACCCCAGCCTGGGTGACAGAGCTAGACCTTGTCTCAAAATTATATACATATACATATATATATATATATATATATGGATGACAGTAATATAAAATACTTTTAAAACAATCTTTAATGATAAAATTTAGTAAGATCCCTGTTTTATGTGGCTTCACTAATACAATATTTGTATCTAAGTGTATTAAGAAGAGATTCAGATCTCTTTTGTTATATTCTTACAGTTGATCTCATTGCTTTTATAATTACTGCATAAAATACGGAAACCTTTTTTGACTAAAGGCATAACAAAAGTACTGTAATCCATTGAGTAAATAGAGTGCACGGAATGAGAAAGTATTAAATAATTTCGAGGAAATGTTTTTATTCCACATCATTTCTCTTACATTATTGGGCTTTTCTTGTAATTTCTTATTAAAATCTTTCACTGTTGTTATGTTTGTTGTGAGTTTAATTTAGCAGGGGTATGGAATAATTCCTCCTGGTTTGAGACTGCTGAGCACTACAGGACTAGCATCCCTGGCACTGCCACTAAATGCTAATAGCAGTGCCCTCCTATCATTGGGCAAACCAAAATGTGCATGCATACACACCCCCAATCAAGAATCACTGTCTTAGCTATTGCTATTGTATTATAAATTAATGAAGTTCTTAACATGACATTTTGGGGATTAATTTATCAGCCTGTTGTTAAATATATGCATTGAATCTCTACTTATTCAGTAATTCACATATAATCTGGAAAATCTATATCCAAAAGGGGAAAAAAAAACAGAAATAATCAAGAGTCCTACTATATTATCTCCACACTTAGATTCCATTGAGAATCTAAAAGTAGTTTAAGTTATATTTGAGGCAGATGTATTTTAGGACATGTTGCTAAGAGTAAATATTACAAACAAGTAATTGTGAACCTGTAGCCAAGGAACCCTTTGGGAATTTTAATGATTACTGTGAATGGTGAAGATAGTTTTGAAGAACTATTCTTTGAAGGATGGAATGTTAACACTTCAAGGACCTGTGAAGAGCTCTGAGCCAAGGTTCCCACCGGATACTCTAAGCCATTAGAGAATTAGGCATGCTCATTCTAGATTCTTTGTCTTTTATGAAACCACATCTAGAGTGTATTTACCAACATCCGTGTGGTAATGAGTTTGCAAATCATCATGTATATGATACATGATACATATTATGTAAATATACATGTGAATACATAAATAGGTAAAGAAACCCTTTTAGCCTTGTTTAATACAGTCTCTCCTTAAATCCATTATGCTGGAAATACTTGTTTGGGGGCACAGCTAGCAGCACAGTACATCAGCCACAGCACCAAGCATCTTTCATTTATTGTGTTGTCTAGCGCACACCACAGCCCTACAAGGTAGGTATTATTGCCCATCTCTCCTTTATAGATAAGAAGAAGGATAAATTAACTTAGTATGCCAGCATTTGAACCCAGTTAATTTTTAAGTTAAGCTAGATAGGTCCACAGTCCTGTTTTTCACAATTTCAGAATGGAAAAAACTCTGAAAACTGCAAAACCTAACATGAACTAAGTTTTAATCCTACATATTGTGAATATTTATATATTTTACTGCAACAAATAAAAAGTAATGTGTTTGATGATACTTGTTGCCCCAGATAGCCCAGGAGGTATTTTATAAATATAGTATATAATCCTTTCTAAGCGGTGTTGTCGTTTTAATAACTGAAAAATATTGAACTTTGGAAGGCATCTGACCCCATGGGTTTCTTAAGAGTCAGATTGTGACCTATACCTTTATCTACATGCAGTTAACACAAAAGATAATTGCTTATATGTAACATAAATTAAGTTAAAGAATGATGAACACTGTAAGCCTACCACCTGACTTAAAAAAAGAGAATGTTATCAACTCATTTGAAGACCCTGTGTGCCTGTCCCCTATTGTATCCCTCTCTCTCATTCCCAGAGGTAACTACTATTCTGAATTGTGTATATGTGATTCTCTTCATTTAAAAAAAATAACTAGAGACATTTTCTTATGTTCCTACTTTCTGACATTTCTTAGTAACTTGTTTGCTGTCATCAGGAAGATTTCACCTCAGATTTGACTCATGTTTGCTTAAGTGTGTCTTAGGTGATTTTGTTTTGTAGGAATTGCATGAAATAATTGAAATAGGAATAAATCTGAAGTCACTTCGGGCTTGCAAAAAGGAAAAATTGTATGCAAAATTATAATATATAACAATATATAATATGTATATAATATATATAATAGTTATATATTAACATTATGTTAATGTTAACTCACCAGTATAGTAAAATCTATGACAGAACATAATTCCTGGATAACTGAAGGTTTTGAATAGTCCTTGGGTATTTGGCATAGAAGGATTTAATCTGATTTTTTAAATTTGTTGGCTCTTTTTTTTTTCAGAAATGGATTGACTTGCACCTAAATGAAATTATTTATCTAATGATCTCTTGGACTTAAAGCACTTTGTTTCTGCAGTTACTTTGCATGAATGTTTACTACCTCTCAGTCAGCATTCTTTACAGTATTAATACACATAGGAGGAAGGATCACCTGCATTAGAATCACTGTAACTTGTTGAAAATCCACATTTCCAGACTTAACACCCAGATATTCTAATTCAGTACGTCTGAGTGAGGTCCAGGATTCTGTATTTTTAACAAACATCCCAGATGATTTGCATGAAGACCAATGTCTGAGAACCACTGCTTACAGGAATCAGAGTACTTTACTGGCATCTTTGAGCTCTTAGGGTCCTAAACTACCTGCTTTCTTTTCACTTGTCTTAGCTTTCTAAACTTGGAAATAGGAGGCTTATTCAAGTCCTGGTTCTTCCACTTTCTGGCTAGCAATCTTGGGCAAGTCAGTTAAATTCTGCAACTGTTTCCTCATCTGTACAATGAGAACAGTGATGTCTTCACTGCCTAGCCTCCAACATATTTGTGATTAAAGAAGAACGAGATAAGATAGTAATTTTCCATTATAAAGTACTCCACACTGTTAAGTTTGTTGCTTTTTTTTTTTTTTTCCTGTTTCCGAAGATTATTGTCTTGGGTCACTGGCCTTTTGGGTGGCAGGTCCTAAAGGAGGAGGAGTCCTTGACAGTGCTTTCCAGGTAGTACTCTGAATTTACAACAGGGCTATTCAAATAGTGCTTATACTCCTTATCATTAGGGTATCTGGATGAAACATACTTCTGCTTCTGATTTCTTAGTTTTGTTTTATATATTGTGCTGTGATTTAGCTCCAGCGGCGCCATGAGCAAATGAAAAAGAATTTGGAAGCACAGCACAAAGAATTGGAGGAAAAACGTCGTCAGTTTGAGGATGAGAAAGCAAACTGGGAAGCTCAGCAACGTATTTTAGAACAACAGAACTCTTCGAGGTAACTAATAGCAGATTACTAAGAAATGTGTGTATTAATGTTTTAAAGAATTGTTTTCCTACTTATTTAAAAAACATTAGAATAACACTTAAAAAGTCATCACCCATTATGCATTCCAAACACAGTGGTTTTCATGGATAAATATTTTTATATGGATGGATACAGTCTGTGTCCATTAGCAGTATTTTTTCAGTACATCTTTCATGACTTAATCTTCATAATTATGATTTAGCAACTTCATGACATTATCCCCAGTTAACTCACCTTAATTGGATTTCTTACCTCCTCCCCCCAATTGTTGGACATAAGGGTTGTTTTCAATTTTTGGCACACAAAGGGAACATTCTTCAAAATCTATTAGATATTTAGGGGTACGTTTTAACTGTGTTGAATTATGTTTTTACGATAAAATTCTTAAGACAAAATGTTAGATATTTAATTTCCAATACAGCTAATCAATTACTTTCTCTTAATTTATACAAAATTCAATAATATTTGCACCTTAGTTTTCTTTTCCTTAATAGTTTCATTTAAAACTGAAAAGTGGCATTCCTGTAAGGATTATATAGTTTATCTTCGTTACTAAACATTTTGAGATTTGACATTTGTTCTGCTACACTACCCTACTGTTAACATTTTCCCCAAAGAAGAGGAAAATAGATTTGTAAAAGCAATTGCACTTCAAAATGCAAATGACAGTGGGGGAAAAGAGCACCCTGTTTGATGCCAGTTGATACTTTTTAGTTTGTGCTGTTTCGTTTGGGAAGAATTGTTCTTGTATATTAAAATGGGGTTTTGCCATATTTTTTTACTGCTTATCCTGGAGTTTTGTCAAATATTTGATTGTCTAAGAAAATACTATTATAGATTAACATTGTCTTAGCTGTTTACTTCTAAATCTCTTAATTTTTTTCAATGAAAAAGTAGTATCTGAAAATCCCAACATTGTAATTGGGTTAGCTGTTGTTATCATGTTGTCTATCATGTTGATAAAATGGTTACTCATCTTGATTATTTTCCTTTTATCCTTTAGAACCTTGGAAAAGAACAAGAAGAAAGGGAAGATCTTTTAAACTCTCTATTGACCACCAGTTACGTATTAGTTGCCAATATGCCAGCTTGGACATCAGTGTTTGTTGGATCCGTTTGACCAATTTGCACCAGTTTTATCCATAATGATGGATTTAACAGCATGACAAAAATTACTTTTTTTTGTTGTTCTTGATGGAGATTAAGATGCCTTGAATTGTCTAGGGTGTTCTGTACTTAGAAAGTAAGAGCTCTAAGTACCTTTCCTACATTTTCTTTTTTTATTAAACAGATATCTTCAGTTTAATGCAAGAGAACATTTTACTGTTGTACAATCATGTTCTGGTGGTTTGATTGTTTACAGGATATTCCAAAATAAAAGGACTCTGGAAGATTTTCATTGAGGATAAATTGCCATAATATGATGCAAACTGTGCTTCTCTATGATAATTATAATACAACGGTTCCATTCAATGCAGCATATACAATAATGTAATTTAGTCTAACACAGTTGACCCTATTTTTTGACACTTCCATTGTTTAAAAATACACATGGAAAAAAAAAAACCCTATATGCTTACAGTGCACCTAGAGCTTTTTTATAACAACCTCTTTTTGTTTGTTTGTTTTGGATTCTTTAAATATATATTATTCTCATTTAGTGCCCTCTTTAGCCAGAATCTCATTACTGCTTCATTTTTGTAATAACATTTAATTTAGATATTTTCCATATATTGGCCCTGCTAAAATAGAATATAGCATCTTTCATATGGTAGGAACCAACAAGGAAACTTTCCTTTAACTCCCTTTTTACACTTTATGGTAAGTAGCAGGGGGGAAAATGCATTTATAGATCATTTCTAGGCAAAATTGTGAAGCTAATGACCAACCTGTTTCTACGTATATGCAGTCTGTTTATTTTACTAGAAATGGGAATCATGGCCTCTTAAAGAGAAAAAAGTCACCATTCTGCATTTAGCTGTATTCATATATTGCATTTCTGTATTTTTTGTTTGTATTGTAAAAAATTCACATAATAAACGATGTTGTGATGTAATAGCGTGTGGGGTCTTAAATATCCTACAGTCGATGTACAAGAGTAGAGTATGTTTGGGAAGAAACTTTTCAACTTGAGTTTGCCTCCTCTACGATGACATCTCTTATATGCTTGTCTCATTTAGAATGCATATGTGCTGATTTTCTAATTTAAGAGATACCATATCTCTCTATTCATTTTTCTCTCATTTGTGTGCTTATTTTTCTGAGAACAATTTTTTTTTTTTCCAAACAGGGTCTTGCTTCATTGCCCAGGTTGGAGTGCAGTGGCACAAACACGACTCGACTGCAGCCTTAACCCTCTGGGCTCAAGCAGTCCTCCTGCCTCAGCCCCCTGAGTATCTGGGATTGCAGGTGTGCACAACCACGCCTGGCTAATTTTTGTATTTTTTGCAGCCTCCCAAAGTTCTGGGATTACAAGCATGAGCCATCATGCCCGGCCTCTGAGAAGAGTTTCTGACTCATTCAGATTAAATATACTCTCAAGTCCCTGGAAACTGAAATTTTTTTAACTGGAGAGAGGGTGGTGTCATTTCTTTTCTCAAGGTCAAGTGACAGATTTTAACGTAATGCATAATTTAAGAAATTAAGTAAGTAATGTAGCCTAGTTTATTATCTTGAAATGTTTTACCCTATTTACTTTTTAAAATTAATGACCTAAGCAGAGGGAATAATTATAAGTCAGTAGCAGAGAGATTGTTGTTTGGGTGTTTATTTTTTTCAGTTTTTGTGTTGAGAGATTGGGTTAACACCTCTAGCCAAAAATGTTTGGTTTTAGGGAGGCTAACAACAACCTACTGAATTTGGAGAATGCAAAGGTAAAAAATGTATATAGACTGCCTGCCTGACTGGTTAAGTACTACTGCTTCTGGGGAATATTATTTCAAAATTCTATGTATTATAATAATAAATTTGTAAGACACATTCATTATTCTACCATCCTAATGAAAACTTTCAGAAGTCTTTATCCATGGCATGCCCGGGGTTTCACCTGAATCTGATACAGGATCTATATAACTTTACTAGGACTTTGGATTGTTGACTCCAGGCTTAAGTAAAGGCTCTTTTTGCCATTTGGCCTGCGGATTTCTGAGAGGATCATTCACAATACATGTACAATTCAGGTAGGCCTAAGGAAAGGCCAGCCTGTAGAAAGCAAAATGGCAGTGTCTGTTCTCCACTGTTGGAGGCATTATGTAATTGAAGTATCCTGTTAGCCACTGTCTTTCTGCTAATTAAGTGGGGCTGAACAAGTAAGCACTAATAATACCAGTGAACCACTTGGGCACCTTGTGGGTAGAGTTTTGCTGCCACCTAGTGGAATGGGATATCATTGCTTCCATATCAGGTTCACAAGCAAGTGGACACAGTTTATTTCTGTGTAGCTCAGGCTGTAATCTTGAAAGCTGAGGAGATACCCATGCCTCTCAGACTCATTAGCTGGTTGTCACATTACCACCTGCACATTCTGACCCACCGCATCTTAATATGTTTGTCCTCTTGGAGAAACTAGAAGTCAGAATGTGGTAGGTAAGGGGAAAAAAGGAAAGATGGCTTGATAGCTGTGAATGCATCAGGAGCGAAATGTTGACTCAAAGTTATCTAGATCACGGTCTCCAAACCTGATGCTGTTTCCTTACAAAAATATTTGTTGAGCTCGTGTCCATAATTATATGTATTGATCAATGAAAATATGTATCAACAAATGTACTGCTACACTAATGTGAACATTATGGGACAAAATTTGAAAGAGTGAAATAAAAAGGTTTGCACTTTTTCCCCAAGCCCCAATGAATTATTACTTTGCACCTTGGAGGCCATCGATCTAGGCAGTATGTGGATAGTTAATAGTTATTGTTGAATCACCAAGGAAGGTCCTAGTGAAGACTGCTGTGATGTCCTACTTGATTTGAAAGGAAAATTTGCCACACCAGCAAATCGAAGTCCTTTCTAATAATAAGCTTGCAAATGTAAGCCCTTGTACTTCATCCAGAATTTTACCTGCCCCTTTTGTAATAACAACTTCCCAAAACTGTCCTGTTCCAGATGGTAACCTAAGTAGTTAACATGTGTTATTTAATCCTTAATGATAACAATTGGGTAAGTTATCTATTAAGGTAACTTCTTAATACATTATCTAATAAATGAATAAGTTAACTAAACATCTTACACCCTGTTTCCTCATCTGCAAAAGGATGAGGAAACAGGGTGTAAGATGTTTAGTAGCTTATTCAATAGATGGTAACTGGCAGAACGAGAGTTTGAACTGGTCTTGGTTACACCAGGGCCTGTGCTTAAATCTTATGTCTTACAAGCACCTGGTCTGCTACACTGCCACCTTTCTGAAGCATGCTCTTCTACAGAGTTGTTAGCACAGAGCAGATGCTCCCTGATTAAGAGGGGCGGCTGGCCACCAGGCAGCCTGGAGAAGCAGAAAGCACCAGACACGCTAATTGTCTCAGTTTAGACCCCAACTCTGTGAATTGGGCATGTAACTTCTATGAATGTTTCTTCAGCTATAAAACAGGCCCCATGCCTTCCTTGCTGGTTTGGAGTGAGGATTACATTTTGGCTGCACACGTTAAGGTGTCCAGACCTCGAGAATGTGCCAATCTGCTGGGGTCATAACAGACCAGAAAGTATTATTTCTTCTCAGTTTTAGTGACGGTTTATTTTTAGGAAATGTGCATGGTGCCATGGTAAGTCTCTGGATCTGCTTCTTTGTGCACAGAGATAGTCTTTTGTAGTTACTTCCATGGAAATAAGGTAATTTTGGTCAGAAGACGAAAGGTGTTAGTAATTGGAGTTATACATCATTCTTTGTAAGTAATGCCAAGATGGTTTATCAGAGTCATCTTTAATGAAAACTTTAGCTGCTTTTCAAGCAAACTTGGTTCCCATAATTTGGGATTCATCCATAGAATGTTCAAAGTTTAGTGTCAGCCATTTTCAGCAGAAAATAGAGGCTGACAATTTCCTGTGTTCTTTAGAAGACTTTGAAAGCTTCATGGGAAGAATGAAGACTATTCTTGGCCTGAACATTTGCCCCATGGGGTGCTGGACCCAGCCAAGCAGCCTTGTATTGGCAAAGGAGGGTCAAGTGAAAGGAGACCTTGTTCTGTGCCAGGCTCTCAAAGGGTAGCCTGAAACCCTATTGGCCACACAGAACCTCTGTTTTAGATGCTGTTTGTGGACCTGCCGAAATCTAATGCCACTCAGGCTTTCTGAAACCCTAGGGGGTGGGAAAAGGCAGTAGCTGACACCTCTGAGAGCAGAGGTTTGTGAAGATGTGGCATAGATGAGGAGGCTAGCAGAGGGGGGATAGTCAGACACTACCAACAAACTTCCTTTTTGTTCTCTCTTCGAGGTGGGCCACCCTGCTTAGCTCCGTTTTGTCCAAGTGTGTTGCAAGGGAGCAGCATTTCACTGGGAGATTTGCGCGTAAGTAGAGCACAGATTCCCCTGGGTGAGGAGCTGGCTCTCACCCAAGTATGGGGATACCAAACTAACTTGTTCTGGCAAAGGCATACAACTTTTTTACCCCTCATTTAATTCTGTTGTCTTTGAATTTTTAATGATCTCTTTCATATTTAAATATATGCCGTACTCTAGTGTAGCACAGAAAAGTTCCCTGTGTCTTGGATAAGCCGGTAGTTTTAAGCAACTTGGCAAATGGTGAGTGAAGCAATGAGCACTCTGGCATGGCCCCTGATGTTAATGTGAGCTGTTTTCCCTGCGTTTCAGAAGTCAGGGAATATATCGGGACCTAGTGGGAGCGGTCCAGTTTTTTTTTTTTCCCATAGGGATAAATCTCAATGTGATTATACAAATCTCTGGCTTACCCTGATAAAGTTAAAAAACAAAACAAAATGTTGTATTCAATATTTTGGGAACACAGTTCTCTCACCAAGACACAAATGAAATCTTCCTTAGACCTTCGTATTGCTGGGCAGAGGTGCCAGGAACTCAAATTGGCATTTTCTCAAATCTCCACCTCATTAGTGTCTAATTAGACCCCATCCCTAAGAGTCAGATGCTTTGGAAGATGGAATGGAGACCACTGATAAAAATCCACTTTCTGTAGTCTCCATTCAGGTATGATTGGCCTGATTATAGCTCATGTCCTGAAAAGGAGATAAGTTTTCTTCTCCAACTTGTAAGAACTGATGAACTCATCCCACCAAATGTGAATGTTTTAGACAGTATTCAAACTGGGAAAAATACCTGCCCATCAAGGGAGAGATAACTCACTTTGAATTCTAAGGGAAGGAAACAAAATTGGAAAAGTGCAGCAACAAGTGTTTGTGGAATACTTGCTGTGTGCCAAATACAGAGCATTCACATAGATTCTGAACTAGAGCTCCTGAGAAGGCTATGACATGGGCATTTCCACCTCTTTATAAAAACAAGCAAGCTAAAATACCACTGTGTGATTCCGTAACATTTGTATTTGTTATCTATTGTTCCACAATAAATGCCCCCAATCCTGGCAACAAAATTTAAACCACAACAATCTGTAATAGTAACATTCGTAATCTTAGTTCTGCAGGTTAGGAATTCAGCGGTTTAGCTGGGTGGTCTGGCAGGGTGCCTTGCAGTAAAGGTGTTGGCTGAGGCTACAGTCAACTGTGGGCTTCAATGGGGCTGGGGGATCTGCTTCCACGATGGCTCACTGACATCACTGGCAAGTTGACGTTAAGAGGCCTCAGCTCCTTGCCACATGGACCTCTCCACAGGGCTGCTTGAGTGGCCTTGTGACATGGTGGCTGGCTTTCTCCCAGAGCAAGTAATCCAACAGAGAGCAAGGCATAAGCCACATGGCTTTTATGACCCAGCTCTGAGAGTCACACACATAATTTCCCAATATGCTATTGCTAA
Source organism: Symphalangus syndactylus (assembly GCF_028878055.3). NCBI lineage: Eukaryota > Metazoa > Chordata > Mammalia > Primates > Hylobatidae > Symphalangus > Symphalangus syndactylus. The sequence continues at coordinate 94,504,297 of NC_072431.2, read as the reverse complement.
TGCAGCCTAGTCCTGTTCACGCGCTGTACAAGAGCGGGTGTACTAAAGGTGGCTGCCACAGTATTTTATTCATTTTCTGGGTAATAGACATCTGTTCATTTTTACAAATAATGCTACAGTGAATATTTCTATATACATCTTGCCTAAATATGCAAGTGTTTCTATAGCCTTCTGTACCAACATGAACAAAGCCAGCAAATACATCATTTTTAGGTTCATAAGCCTCTGTATAGGTTTCCAAGATGCATCATGCAGAATGTTTTATTCCCCTGCCTCTTCCCCACTGAGACCAGATCTCTCTAAAGGCCACCTTACAACCCTTATAGTCTCTTGACCAGGGAAGGGGATGGGATCTCTCCCTCTGCCTTAGAGTTTGGAAAGTCTCAGGGAAGAACTTTGACAGTCCCAGTAAGGAAGGTGGTATAGATGTGGTCACTGAGAACCACTGTGAGCCACACAGCACCTCTGATAGCCTGCAAATCTGCCTTCCCCCTAGGGACTGGATAAATGAGGTGCCAGTTCTGCAGCGCACCTGGGCCTTTGAATCAGACTCACCCATACCTCATGTACCAGCTCCAGGCATAAGAGGTGGGCCATCCTGGGGCTTTGGATATGTTGCTGTCATCCCATACTCCTCTTCCCCACACGCAGGCAGGCCATCATGAGACTCCAGGTCTTTCCATCCCTCCTTGCTGCCCATCCTGGATGTAGGTTTACAATGGCCCCTACTCCATGGGCCATGCATACAAACCCTATATCCCAGCACATGTTCCCCCTCATCCCAGTGCTGGCTTCCTGCTGGTACCCCCAACAAATTGCCAAATGCCCCTTCCCCGAACTTTTGACTTCATATTTTGGCATAATTTCAGACAATTTATGAAAATGTTGCTAAAACACTTATTGGTCTGAACTATTTTTGAGTCATTTGCAGCCTTGATGCCCCTTATACTAAATATTTCTGTGTATTTCCTAGACACTTTCCTGTAATAACAGTAAACAATGACCAAAATGTGATGAAATTTAGTGAACTTTTCATAAGACTTGAAAACATGTATAGAGCTCTTAACTACCTTATCTTTAAGTATGTATTCACATTTATATACTTTGCATTTTGTATTAAGTTCAAAGCCCGCAGTTCAGGCTGTTGTGCTTGCATGTTCCTTCAAATGAATTCAAAGGGGGATCACCTCAGTGTTCCTGGGCCTGGCCCCCTTTGGTGCCAATAGATCCTTGGGTTGATTGGATGGAATCAGCAGCAGGATTGACACGTGTTTAGGGTTCAGGCTCCTAGTTCACTTCTCCCTCCATTCTGTGGGGCAGCCTTATTCTTTTCCCCATCCCTCCCTCCTTCCCTGAGCTCCAGGACGTTGAGGGCATGGGTGCAGGTGCCCACTCTGCACCAGACACGCGCGTGCACGATGCTGCTGCCCTCCAGGAACGCGCGGCCTCAGAGAAACAGGCACGAAGCATTCTGAGAGGGACCCTTCTTAGCGCAGGGTCACAGTCTGCAGAAAATCAGGTGTGATCAAAATCAGTGTTCCCTTCTGAGGACCTATTAAAGACCCAAACCTTCAGGCTTCCGTCCCCACGTCCAAAGCGGCGCTGGACCCCGGCCTGGGCTCTAAGTGTCACCCGCCCCAGCTGAGACTTGCGCTGGCCACCTCCCGGTGGACTCTAGGATTCCGGAGACTGAGGAGCCGCGCCGAGGCCTGGCTGCGGTAGGAGCGGGCTCCTCCGCGCCCCCTGGCGGCCGCGGCTCCGCAGGGCCCGGGGCTCCCCGTGTGCGTAGCCGCGCCCTAGCCCCGCTCCTGTGGGTCCGTTCTCCGTGGGGCCTCCGGTGTCTTAGGGTCGCCGGAGGCTGGAACCCACGGGGCCACCCTCCGAGGGTCAGCAGCTGCCGAGGCCGTTGCCACAGAAGGTGGCAGCACCTCCTCGCGGGTCGCGGGGAGTGGGCTCCCCCAGGGGCTTCTGGGACGCGACCCTGCGACCCACGCCATTCAGCAGTCGGATTTTATTTTGTTTCAGAAACACTTCAGGACCATCTAGTCTTTTTCTCTATTTAGGGAAGAGTTTTAAGAATGTTACAAAAGAAACAGACTCCTGAAACAACGTTACACCCTAGCATGAAGAAAGCGTCCACAGAGTGTGCTTCCCCCAGGGGTTAAGCACAGAATCTCCCTTTGGCCCGCAGTTCTGGAAAAATAAGGCAGGGACCCCGAGGAGAGTGGGGGCAGTGCCGCACTGTTTCCCGGGGCCTCAAGCAAACTCCCGTTAACAGGCTGAACGGTAAGCAAAACGTGGGTATTCCCTGCTATGGAATGCTCTTTAGCCTTAAAAAATGTGAGTCTGATGCGTGCTGCCAGGTGGGTGAACCGGCAAAAACTTACGCTAAAAGTGAAAGAAGCCAGACACGAAAGGACAAATACTGCATGAGTTCACAACGAAATATCTAGAATAGGCACATTCACAGGGACAGAAAGTAGGTTACGGCTTACCCGGGGCTGGAGGGAGAGGAAAATAGAAAGTTACTGCTTAATAGGTACAGAGTTTCTGTTTGGGGAGATGTCATGCCTGCTACTGAATTGTAAGTTAAACATTGGTTACATGGCAAATTTTATATGATATATAGTTTCCCATAATTTAAAAAATAGTGAAAACTCATTGCGTTTACTCCTCTACCTCCCATTCACCTCTCTTACGCCAGGGGCAATTGAATGACTTAACTGGAGTCGTACAAATGGAAGGCATAGGATTTGAGCCCATCGCAAACCCAGCAGGACCAGTGTGGCACAGCGTCCCTCTGAGCAGCCAGCAGGTGCCTTGGCCTGGAGGGGCTGCACCCTCACACCCCCTCACATCCCTGGGAACACCACAGGTTACTCATCAACTTCCTCATTCTTCTCCCTGTGCTTTCTTTGGCCTGGGCCTGGTCTGGGCCTTAGGGTGCTGGTCCCAAGCTTCCCCAAGTCAGGGAGTGACAGAGACTGTTCTAGAATCCCATCCTGTCTGTTCCCCGCCCAGGTCAGCACAACAAGAGGGAGACTCTGGTAGCTTCCCAGAGACCCCTCTCTCCTCCTTAGCAGGTGGGGGGCAGGAGTCAGGCCAACGCGGTCCCCTCATCTCCAGGGACTTCCCCTGCTTGACTGCAGCCCCTCCCTGTGCCCTGTCCCTCTGAAAGCACAAGCTCACTCTCCTCTCCCACCACTGGTCCTCACTAACTCCTGGTCCTCACCTCAGGGCACCAGGCCCCAGGTCCCCACGCTTGGCCTCACCTCCCCCCTCCCCAGCTGTGTGCATTGCCCTGCCCAACAGGCACATCAGATGCCGCTTAGGTTGCTAAAGCTTTGGGAGGCAAAAGGCTTGAAGTTTGATACTGTTTTAGAAAAAGACATCAAATCACTTATGGGAAACCAGGATTTGTTGACCTTCATTGCACCTGGTTTTTCTTTTGAATTGGATAGGTGGGTGGTGGTGGCGCTAATCTTGCAGGGCTGACAGCCCCTGTGCATGTTGTTCTGGCCCTGGCCAGCCTGCATGGGGGTCAGTCCCTTCTCCAGCTTCTCACTTACTCTCACCAGGACCTGAACATCACAGGGAGGCCAGGGCCTGAGAAGAGCCGGAGATAGGAGAAGATGGGAGAGCCCTTCAGTCTGGAGTTTGCTAACTGTGAGATGGGGTGTGGGGCAGAGTGCAGGGCACGTATGGGAATGCTGGGGAGGGGTGGGACTGGGCCGGGGAGAAGCTAGGGTTGGCGTCAGCACAGGGGATGACAGATCACCCTAGGGGTTCCCATTTTGGGTAGTGGTCAAGGACAACAGACGGCATCAACTCCCTGATGGCTGCAAAGGGGGAAGATACAGGCCTGTCCTCAGAACATCGGCCTGGCCATTGGAAGCGGAGCACTGGATTAAGAGTCCCCAATGACCTCATCATGTCCTTGGTGGATGTGGGACCTCTCTGGAGAAAGGCAGTGTCAGCTTGCGTTTGACAGACACTCATGGAAGGACCTCCATGGGTTGTGACTGCACACACTGGGCTCACCATGCTTATTTTGACCACATGGACAGCCTGTTGGTCCCAGCTACTCAGGAGGCTGGGACAGGCGGATGGCTTGAGCCCAGCAATTCAAGTCCAGCCTGGGCAAGACCCTATCTCTCCAAAAATATAAATAAATTAATAAAAATATGTCAACACTGTCTGGTAGGTGGTCTGGTTATGGGAATGGGGGTGTGAGTGGAGGCCTGTGAGGCCCTTCCCTGTGCCCTGTCGCCTTCTGTCCATTTAGAGGAGTGTGTATGTGAGGAAGTTGAGGCAGAAGAAGCAAGTATGGGCCCCGACTCCCCTATCAGGAGTGCAGCACTGGGGACATAACTCCCAGTGAGCACCAGGGGGCAGTGCAGCCCCGGCATCTGGCCCTTCCCACAGGGGAACCCTGGCTTCAGCAGCTGCAGAGGCAGTAAACTCCTGGGGCTAGATCAACGTTTTTGGATTTTAAGAAGTAAAAGACGTTTTGAGGGTTATGAACTTGGTGCAGGTCTTTGCAGTACCAGGTAGACAAACCTCATCTGGGGAAAAAATCATGAGACCAGGTTCTGCTCTCCAGCTCTGATGAGAAAAGTAAGTTTTCTCTCCTCTCTTTGCCACAGTTTCTCTACTCGTCATACTGAAATGGTGTCTTCCCCACTTACTGCTCAAAGATGTCTCGTGCCATTGATGTGAAACACTTTTCCCATGTTCAAGGTGGCTGGCCTAGTCATTGGCATCCCTGTGGCAAAGAAATATACCAATGTTATGCCTTTACAAATGGATTCATAAAGGGTCCTTTTTTTTTTTTCAGGCTGGGCACGGTGGCTCAGGCCTGTAATCCCAGCATTTTGGGAGGCCAAGGCGAGAGGATCACTTGAGGTCAGGAGTTTGAGACCAGCCTTGCCAACATGGTGAAACCCTGTCTCTACTAAAAATACAAAAATTAGCCTGGCGTGGTGGCACACACCTGTAATCCCAGCTACCCAGGAGGTTGAGGCCCGAGAATCGCTTGAACCCAGGAGGTGGAGGTTGCAGTGAGCCAGGATTGTGCCACTGCATTCCAGCCTGGGCGATAGAGTTAGACTCGGTCTTAAAAAAAAAAAAAAGTCTGCTTTTTGGAATTAATTTTCCATAGATGGAAACATGCAGCAGATGCGTGATGCTCTGGCTTCCATGGCCACAGATGGCCCGGAACAGTCATTAGCTAGTTTGGCCTCAAAAGAAGTGAGACCCGCAGAGAGTCAAAGTCATCAAACCTGTCCTGCAGGGGACCTCAGCAGCACCTGGGAGCCTCTCAAGTGCAGGGTTAGGGGACAGTCTGTGGCTATCCACTGCTGGATGTCCACTGCTAGGGCCTTCCCTTTACTAGAAGGTTCTATGGCTAAAAAGCAACAATCCCCTCAAAGTGAGAGGAGGGAGAAGAAGGATATGAATTTCTGCGTGGCCAACCTGACAACAGTTTCTGAAAGAGCTTGGGTCTGCCCAGTCTGAGGAAGGCAGTGAGGCCAGCACAGGACAAGACAACCACAGGATGAATTCCCAGAGCCAGGTTTTGAGCACATCCCCTGGGAGGGGCAGGCAGTGCATGCTGGAATAATCCAGTGAGGCCACACTTGCTTACTGAGAGGAAGACTTTGCAGGTGGACACGACTTTCTAATAGGGCATCAGGTTCTAAAAGTCTATTCCACTCAGATAATTTATATGAATCTCAACCACGTGCATCAGGTAGGTGCCAGTTCTCACTCGATCCTGAGAAAGTTCCCTAACTTGTTTTTTTAAGAGTCAAATTTCTTATTTGGAGAACACAGATGATTGTCTCTACCTCATGGCATTGTGGTGAAGATAAAATGAGATTATATCTACCAAGCACCTAGCAGAGCATGTAGGATGCAGTATAAGCTCAATAAATGTTAGTGTGGCAGGTTGCTGGGTGAGCGACTGTGAAATTTTGGTTGTTAAGTTCAGGGGTTTTTATTTAAGTGCTTCTGGTAATCCTTGTTGGGTGGGGGCAGAAGAGTGGGTTTGTGGTTTATTAGGGAAAAATGAAAGGTATTTTCCTTCTTCCAGGAAAAGAGCCAGACTTTCCTGTTCAAGGTCTTGACCCCTGTTCCAGCCCCACTTATAGCAAAAAGTAGGAATGAAGATGGCCTTGTGGTTTTAAGGCTGATGCCCTGTCATGGCAAAAAGAGGCAGAATGGATGCCTTGTGTTGTGGAGACTAGAAAAGGGGTGGTGGCCTGAGGCTGTCATCTGTCTTCTGAGGACTGGAGAGAACCAGCCTTCCCCTCGGCATGGCCTCTGAGGAGAGGTCGGCTGTTGCATACTGTGGGGCCTGCGCAGGCCCAGTGGGGAGGGTGGGGGTGGCCTGGAGCCCTTCTCCTTGGCACTGCCCTACCAGATGCAGAGGGGAGGCCCAGGAGTGAGTGCTGTGGGTGAGGCTGCAGTGCTGCCGAGGTGGTGTGCAACTTTCCTGCCAGATGTGGGGAGCTGCCCTGACCTGGGACCCCAGATCTGGACCGCTGGAGGACCTTTTCAGGGTCGTGTAACCCCAGCCGCCACCCAAGGTTCTTGTGGAATCCATAGGAGGAGTCCTCATGTGCCTGATTTTAAATACGTGCCAGTCTTAGTGGGTAGGAGAAGGAATCCATTCAAAATAAACCAGAGGACAACACATTTGACATTACTGGCCCCTTGGGGAGAACATGGATAACACTGGCCTAGGTCTTGGGATCTCAGCAAGTCAGTGCCAGACGAAACTGCTCAAATGATTTTCATATTGTGGTTTTGATATTCTTGATATCAAATGGGCAGAGGCCTGAGGAGTCACAAACTGTACACACACACACACACACACACACACACAGCAGCGGCAGCAGCAGCAGCAGCAGCAAGTAAGAAGTAGAACGAGCCAGGACTAAAGCCGAGTAAAATGCAAATATACACACAGTGATACCAGGCAGCCATGAGGAGGCACACATCCAGGGATACATCTCAAACATACTGATGAGGAGATGGGTATGGGAGCACAAGGAATCATAAGCAAAAAAAAAAAGCCAGAAGAGGGGTCACGTGCCCTGTCAGTGATGATAGTGTTCCAAGGCTGGGAGGATGACAAGCACAGTTCTCTGCAGAGGTGGCCCACAGAGGTGAGAGCCAGGCAAAAATGGTGGGCAGAAGCCCCAGAGGGTCTGTCCAGATGCCATGAAACCTACAAGCAATGCCATGAAGCTGTGGGGAATTCGTTAGGCACATGGAGCGATTTCCAGGCCTGTGTCTGCCCTTCTGTCCATGTTGAGTTACCAGTGTTGACTCACACCCTGGCACCTGGATGGATTTGTGTGGGTCGCCTGGCAATCACGTAGGTTCCTGTAAATACAAGCAGCCTAGGCCTGACAGGAATTTCCTTACTGCTTTCCTTCAGAATTGATATTAGAAGTAAATTGTTCTCTTTAAAGTGTTCAACTCTACCATGTCCCACTGGAAAACTCTCTCTTTTTCTGTGGCCAAACACTATCAGGCTTTGTGAATTTTACAGAAGAACCAGAATTGAGGGCCAGACCTCACTCTGGGCAGCCCCGGCCATGTCTTTAAGTGATGGGGCTTGTCTGTGAATTGTCCTTGTTGGAAAGATGGGGGATAGCTTTAGTGCTGTCCACCATTGCTGGTGACACACAGCCTTATCCAAGGAAGTACATTAAGAACTCAGTGCTTGTGGCCATCAAAGAGATTCCAGTCTCTTTTTGGAGGAACTCTATTACGATCTAATCAGACAATGTAATATTTTGCCCCTACAAAAAATCCTGCTTTTGAAGCCTTCTTATTGACATTGGAAAATGTAAATGTTACATCTGCTGAAATAATATTTAGCGAGTGCCTTTGCCCAGAACATGAACTGATTAGGGCCAAGCAGAAGCACAAACAAGTCACATAAGAACCTGCTGGGAAGAACTCTGGCAGTAAAAACTGTGTTCCATACCATAGCTGACTGGTTTGATTTTCAGACCTTGCGAGCCAGAGGAGATGTTCCCAGAATCACACAGTGCAGGAGGCTTGGTCCTGGAAAACTGTCAGGTGGTCAGCAGTGAGTGATGAACGATGTGATCACAGCGGCGTTTCCCAGCCAGGCCTGGTGCAGGGGCCACGCCTTCCTACCTCTTCACACACCCTGGTCCCAAAGTCATCTTGGAAGCACAGGCTCTGAACCCTTATCTAAGGATTAAAGAATAGCAGAAAAAAACAGACATTTAGAGGTATTTAGACATTTAAAAGAGCCCAAGAAATCCAGGCGGCCTGTGAGACCTTCATTTTCTCCCATGAGAGAGACGCAGGGACTTGGGTGCTGTGCTGTCCCCAAGGCTATGGGACAAACCCCCACCCCGCAGGAGTAGGGGTGCTCTGTGTGTATCTGCACTCAGCCTCTCCACCGCCTCCTATTCCAGGACACTGTTATTCAACAGGGCTAAGATTTTGTTTTTAATGTTCATAAGCCCTCTTAATCCTGAGAACGGCTTGACTGTGCATTGATTTCCTGAGAACAGGACTAAAATATCTATACAATATGAGTCCAATTATGGCTAAGCATCCAAATATACCTAGAAAAAAAAACTTAGAAGGAAATGGGCCAACATATTAACAGCTTCCCTCCCACCTTCCCCCACACGCAAATGTGGTGGTTTTAAGGGAAGTTAAAATGTTTCCTTAAAAACAGCTTTATTGAGATATAATTGATACTGAACTTTGCTTTAAGCAAACAAAAAATGAACATTAAGATTTATTTTTTAAGATTTAGGGTATAAGAAAATGAAATAAAAGGTATCCAGATTGTAAAAGATGAAGAAAAACTGTATTTGCAGATGATATGATCTTATATGTAGAAAATCCTAAGGAATCCATGAAAAAACTATTAGAACTAATAACCAAGTTCAGCGAAATTGCAGTATACAATGACAATTTATATACAAATCAATTGTATTTCTTTTTCTTTTTCTTTTTGAGACGAATCCTCGCTCTGTCGCCCAGGCTGGAGTGCAGTGGCATGATCTCGGCTCACTGCAACCTCCGCCTCCCAGGTTTAAGCAGTTCTCCTGTCTCAGCCTCCCATGTAGCTGGGACTACAGGCACCCGCCACCACACCCGGCTAATTTTTGTATTTTTAGTAGAGACAGGATTTCACCATGTTGGTCAGGCTGGTCTTGAACTCCTGACCTCAGGTGATCCACCTGCCTCAGCCCCCCAAAGTGTTGGGATTACAGGCATGAGCCACTGCGCCCAGCCAAATCAATTGTATTTCTATACACTGGCAATGAACAATCCAAAAATGAAATTAAGAAAACAAATCCATTTATTAATATAATAAAAAAGAATAAAATACTTAGGAAGTTAATAAAAGAAGTACAAAACTTATACTCTATAAACTACAAAACACTGTTGAAAAATGTTAGACAATGTAAAAAAATGGACAGACATCTCATGTTCATGGATCAGAAGACCAAATATTGTTAAGATGGCAATACTCCCCAAACTGATCTACAGATTTAACAGAATCCCTATCAGCACACAAAACTACCCCCTGTCCCCCAGCTGGCTTCTTAGCAAAAATGGGCAAATTAACTCTAATATTCACATAGAAACTCAAAAGACCCAGAATAGCCAAAATGATACAGAAAAAGAAGAACAAAATTGGAGGACTCAAACTTCTGATTTCAAAACCTATAAATCTACAGTAATCAAGACAGTGTGGTACTGGCATTAAGGCAGACATATAGATCAGTAGAATAGAACCGAGCATCCAGAAATTCTTACATTTACAGGCAACTGATGTCCGACGAAAGTGCCAAAATAATTCAATCAGAGAAAGAAGAGTCTTTTCAACAAATGGTGCTGGGACTAGATATCTCCACATGCAAAAGGATGAACTTGGACTCTCCTAATTTACTAAAAATGGATCAAAGACCTAAATTTGAGGGATAAAAAACTCTTAGAAGAAAACACAGGGGTGAATCTTCATTACCTTGAATTTGGCAATGGTTTGTGAGATATGACATCAAAAGTATGAACAACAAAAGAAAAAAATAAATAAAAATTCATCAACATTAAAAATTCTGTGCTATTAGGACACTATCCAGCAAGTGAAAGACAACACACACAATGGAAGAAAATATTTGCAAATCATATATTTGTTAAGGGACTTGTATTCTAGAATATATAGAACTCTTAAAACTCAACAGTAAGACAAACCCAAATGTCCAACAACGATAGACTGGATTAAGAAAATGTGGCACATATACACCATGGAATACTATGCAGCCATAAAAAATGATGAGTTCGTGTCCTTTGTAGGGACATGGATGAAACTGGAAAACATCATTCTCAGTAAACTATCGCAAGGACAAAAAACCAAACACCGCATGTTCTCACTCATAGGTGGGAATTGAACAATGAGAACTCATGGACACAGGAAGGGGAACATCACGCTCCGGGGACTGTTGTGGGGTGGGGGGAGGGGGGAGGGACAGCATTAGGAGATACATCTAATGCTAAATGACGAGTTAATGGGTGCAGGAAATCAACATGGCACATGGATACATATGTAACAAACCTGCACATTGTGCACATGTACCCTAAAACCCTAAAGTATAATAAAAAAAAAATAAAATAAAATAAAATAAAAAGTGGGCAAAGAATCTCAATAGACATTTGTCCAAATATACAACCACATAAAAAGAGGTTCAGCACAACCGTCAAAGAAATGCAAATAAAAACCACAATGAGATACTATTTTACATCCACTGTATTAGTCCATTTTCATGCTGCTGATAAAGACATACCCGAGACTGGACAATTTACAAAAGAAAGAGGTTTAATGGCTTACAGTCCACATGACTGGGGAGACCTCACAATCATGGCAGAAGGCAAGGAGGAGCAAGTAACATCTTAGGTGGATGGCGGCAGGCAAAGAGAGAGATTGGGTAGGGAAACTCCCCCTTATAATGCCATGAGATCTTGTGAGACTTATTTGCTTTCAAAAGAACAGCATGGGAAAGACCTGCCCCCATGACTCAATTACCTCCCACCAGGTCCCCCCCACAACACATGAGAATTCAAGATGAGATGTGGGTGGGGCCACAGCCAAACCATATCATCCACTATGATGGCGTTCCTCAAAAAAGCAGATAACAAGTGTTAGTGAGAATATGGAGGAAGCAGAAGTTCCACACGCTGCTGGTGGGAATGTAGAATGGTGGATCTACTTTGGAAAACAGTCTGGCAGTTCCTTCAAAAGCTAAACACAGGATTATCATTTGACCCAGCAATTCCACTTGTTAAAAACAAACTGAGGGCCGGGGCACGGTGCTCATGCCTGTAATCCCAGTACTTTGCGAGGCTAAGGCAGGAGGATTGCTTGAGCTCAAGAGTCCGAGACCAGTCTGGGTGACATGGCAAAACCCTGTCTCTACAAAAATACAAAATTTTAACCGGACATGGTGGCACACACCTGTGGTACCAGGTACTCCTCCCACCCAGGAGGCTGAGGTGGGAGGATTGCTTGAGCCTGGGAGGCAGAGGCTGCAGTGAGCTGAGATCATGCCACTGTATCCATCTTGGGTGACTGAGTGAAACCCTGTCTAAATAAATAAATACTGAGACACATGAAAATTTTAGTGTGTTTATTTGAGCATTCAGTGATTCATGAATTCAGCAGTTCCAGACCACAAGCAGTTCAGTGAAGGCGTGCAAGAGGAAACTTTTATAAGGTGTTTGTGGAAGCAAGACAGTGAAAATATTTGATTGGTTAAGGTGGAAAGTCCTTAGTTAGAGGTTAGTTGGTGGCTTCTGATTGGTTAAGCTTTAGTTTCATTTACTGTTTACATTGAATTGGGTTTTGGTTTGCTTACATATGAACCCAATGTGCTGGAGCTGTCTCAGCCTAATAGCCTCCCAATGAACTATTTTAACACATTCCTAGGTGTATACCCGAGAGAACTGAAAGCATGTGTTTACACATAACTTGCCTGTGAATGTTTATGTCTGCATTATTCATAATAGTGTAAAGGTGGAAAGAACCTAGTGTCCATCAACTGATGGCTAAACAAAATGTAATATGTCAGTACAATGGCATCTTATTTGTCACAAAAAGGAATGAAGCACTAATACATGCCACAACATGGATGAAACTGAAAAACATTATGCAAAATGAAAGAAGCCAGTCACAAAAGATCACATAGTCTATGATTCCATATATAGGAAATGTCCAGAACGGACAAATCTATGAAGATGGAAAGAAGATTATTGGTTGTCTAGGACTGGGAGGTGGGGTGAGGAGACTGGGGAGTGATAGCTAAAGAATACAAAGTTTCTTTGGGGGATTATAAAAATTTACTAAAATTGATTGTGGTGACGGTGACACAATTCTGTAAATGTACTAAAAACCATTGAATTGCACACTTAAAATTGATGAATTGTAAAGTATGTGATATCTCAATAAAACTTATAAAAAAATTTAGGTGCTAATTACTTTGGAAGAGTCATTACTTTAAAATAATTCACAACACTATTTTCTTAACTATCAAGCTTAAAAAGTGCATTTAAAACTATGGTTCAATTCCAAGGAGGTATAAGATCTGTATGAGGAAAACAAAAACACTGCTGAAAGAAATCATAGATGACACAAACAAAGGTAAACACATTCCATGCTCATGATGGGAAGAATTAACATTGTGAAAATGACCATACTGCCCAAAGCAATCTACAGATTAAATGCAATTCCATCAAAATATCATCATCATTATTCACAGAACTAGAAAAAAAATCCTAAAATGCATATGGCACCAAAAAAGAGCCCACATAGCCAAAGCAATACTAAGCAGAAAGAACAAACCTGGAGGCATCATACTACCTGACTTCATATTGTACTACAATTGGTGGCTCATGCCTGTAATCCTACCACTTTGGGAGGCCAAGGTGGGTGGATCACTTGAGGTCAGGAGTTCAAGACCAACCTGGCCAATATGATGAAACCCCATCTCTACTAAAAATACAAAAATTAGCTGGGCATGGTGGCATGCTCCTGTAATCCCAGCTACTTGGGAGCCTGAGGCAGGAGAATCGCTTGAACCCAGAAGGCGGAGGTTCTAGTGAGCCGAGATTGCGCCACTGCACTCTAGCCTGGGCAACAGAGTGAGACTCCGTCTCAAAAGCAAACAAACAAACAAACAAACAAACTAACTCATTCCACTTCTGGTCTGCTTTATGCTTCTCCTGGGACATTGACAGGAACTTGCCAAGTCTAAGTAAACAATGAACCAAATATATTTGTACAGACATGTAGGGAAGAGGTGAACCACAGGGCTGGGCCTGCCTTGGGAGTCCAACACAACGAATTCATGGCTCATGAGTGCTCTGTAAGAAAGAAATAGATCAGCCATGGTCCAGAACTGCAGCATAGGAAGACAATCCATTCAGATTTATGAATAATCACTGTTCACTGGCTTATCATCACGTCCACTCTAGAACACAGGACTCCTCAGGGATGTAGTTTAAGTTCTCTACAACTGGGGTCAAAGGTCACACCTTTACAATGGGGAGACTTCTCTTCCCCATTCATCGAACCTGACTGGGTTTTACTTGTTTGCATTTTTAGGAAAAGAAGCAAAACTGTATATTCCTCCTTAAATTTAATCTTAAATTTCTTTATGCCCAGCTTCTTGGCAGATGCTTCTTCATGAGAGGTTTTAGATATGTTTTAGATATTCGCATATATCACACACACCCATACACATATCTGACATTCCATTCACAGTGTGACATTTTCCATCAGTGCCTTTCCTGGGCACTGATGAATTCACAATTGCACTTAAGGGAGTAGATAAAATTCTGAATCCTGGATTGGCCTGAATTCACATTAAGACAGCCATGATACGTCTGTGAGCATAATGAATGTCTTCTGCATCTTAGAATTCCGGAGACCTGGATTTTTATAATACACTCCCTCCCGCACTACCGTTTACCAGCAACCAGACTCAGAGTCCTCAGCTAGAATGAGGGCTGATCACACCTGCGCAGCCATCCTCGCAGATCTGGGGAGGTCATGAATATGAAAGTGCTTTGTGAGCTGCACAGACAGACTTGGGTTTGAAGTTTGTTTCCATCTTTTTTTTTTGAGGCAGAGTTTTACTCTTGTCACCCAGGCTGGAGTGCAGTGGCGCGATCTTGGCTCACTGCAACCTCTGCCTCCAGGGTTGAAGCAATTCTCCTGCCTCAGCCTCCCGAGTAGCGGGATTACAAGTGCCTGCCACCACGCCCAGCTAATTTTTGTATTTTTATTAGAGACAGGGTTTCGCCATGTTGGCCAGGCTGGTCTCGAACTCCTGACCTCAGGTGATCCACCTGCTTTGGCCTCCCAAAGTGCTGGGATTACAGGCATGAGCCACTGTGCCCAGCTGCTTCCACCATTTATTGATGAGGGGACCTTGGAAATTTTACTTCGCCTCTCTGATCCTTAGATCTTTTATTTGTAAAGATGGACACTAGTATCTACCCACAGATGAGCTATATAGATTAAATGGGATCAATGTATTTAAACAGCATGAGGTAAGTGCACAATAAACGGTAGCTATTGTTATTGCTATTACCCTGGCGTTTATAGCAGTTCCATCAATACTGTCACCAGTTTTGTCAGCCTCATCCATATGCTTGGAACAACAAAAAAGATATTTTTGGAGTAGAGGATGAGAAAGTTTGGAAAATGCAGAGAAGGATGCATCATGGGTATGGGGAAAATTAGGAGGAAATGGCCTTTCTGAAGTGAAGGGCTGTGGAGAGTGGAAAACGGGCCAAGAAGTCAGGAGGAGCCAGACAGTGAATGCCTCGGAAAGCTGGATTAAGACCTTTGATCTTAGTCCTGAAAGCGTCAGCCTCTGTGACTGGTTTTAGCGCTGGCCAGAATGACTGGAGCCCTCTCTGGTGACCCAGACCCTGGAGCCAGGTCCTCACAGCAGCAGAGCTTCTGAGCAAATAAGGCAGTGGGCAGAGCCCATGGTAGAGAGAGGTCCCAATTGGGTATCCTCACTTTGCCAAGGGCTCTCATGGTCAGCCCCAGGGGTCACTGGCTCCCTGTGGCCATAGCACTAGCTGGACTCACTTGGGCATCAGGCCCTCAGGCATGGCCTAATACCCTGACTATGTTTTTATTTTTAAATCTTTAAAGTAATAAATGATTATTAGTGTGGAAAATCCAGAAAATTCTTCAAATGGCAAAAAAGAAAATAAAAACAGCAATTTCATGTTTTAGTTCTAACTACTGACTTTTTGCATCTACACAGTTTTAAAAAATAGTTTTGTAATACACTTTTTTCATTATGATAGAGCGTAAACATTTTTCCAAGCCTTAAATATTCCTATTCAATTGCACTACAATCGATCACATAGGCTAAATGAGTTAATATATGTATAGCTCTTAAATCAATGAGTGGCATATGGTAAGCACTCAGTATATCTTAGCAATTATTATACTAGGGATATGTATTTAAACCACATGTATAATTAAATCGGCCCTTTATTATTAGACTTGAGGATGGTTTTCACTTTTTCATTTATATAGTAATGCTCCAGTGTGAATCTGTGTGAGCAAATGTGAACTCACGTCTCTGATGACTTCCTCAGGATGTATTCCTAGTACAATGGCCAGGTCACAGAATATGCAATTTTTTTGATTATCAATACAGGTTCCTAAGTACCATTACCATTTATATGTGCTCTCAGATATTTAAAAAAAATTTTTTCCTCTCCTGATGAGGCTGGGTTTGGAATTGGTTTCCCTCCTAAGAGAGAGTGGTTCTGCAGCTGGAAAAAAAAAAAATGACTGCTCCATTTTATGACAGCAGCTGCAAGGTGTGACCCCAGAGGCTTAAAGAAAAGCTGAGAATAGCTCTGCCATGTAACCAGTTATGAGGTTTTGGGTAAGGTAACTGACTTTTCTGCATCTCAATTTCTTGACCTGTAGAATGGTTTTAACAACACCTGCAGCCCTTAAAGTTGATGAGAGGATTAAATGAGAATTCTATATCTCTTCCAATGGTGGTCAGCACATAGGGTTCCTACATGACAGTATGCATTAGTAGACACAGAAGCTGCACAATCACAGTATAGTAGCATGCCAGCAATAGCTGTACCAGCCAGAATTGAAAAGCCCAGCCACAATCCTTACCACCGCCTCCTCTAATGGCTCTAGCCAAATGGAGACAATATCGGGGTGCTTTGGGCTGGCCCTTTCCCCCGACCCCAGCAATCTGGACAAGCATAGGAGTCTTCATCTTTACCCCACCTCTTCTGCTGGCCACAGTGGGAGACATCAAAAACCTCACAAGTTTACCCCTCCCCACTAGCCATGGAAGTGACAGAGACCCAAGCCTGGGCGGCCTGAGGCCTACCTCACCCTTGGGAAGCCAGGAAGCAGTCCTGATCTGCCGGCAGTGGGCCTGATCTGCCAAAAGTGAGCCTGATCTGCCAAAAGTGAGCCTAATCCATCAGAAGCCAGCACTATACTGTATTCCGGAAATGAGGTGATTCTCCAGAAAGAGGCCTGACCTACCAGAAGTGGGCCTAACCCACGGGAAGTAAGCTTGATCCTGTCGGAAGCTGACTTGGCCAGCCAGAAGTGAGGATGAGGCTTAGTTGGCAAGGTTGGGATGAGAGGGCCTAATCCTTCTCAGGGGGCCTCCTTCTTTCTGCCAGATGTGGTGCAATTTCTTGCCTTTTTTTTTTTTTTTTTTGGAAAATAGTTTTTTGTTGTTGTTGTTTTTTCCTGAGACGGAGTTTCACTCTTGTTGCCCAGGCTGGAGTGCAATGGCACGATCTTGGCCCACTGCAACCTCTGCCTCCCAGGTTCAAGTGATTCTCCTCCTTCAGCCTCCTGAGTAGCTGGGATTACAGGTGTGTACCAGCACGCCTGGCTAATTTTTGTATTTTCAGTAGAGACAGAGTTTTGCCATGTTGGCCAGGCTGGTCTCGAACTCCTGACCTCAGATGATCTGCCCACCTCAGCCTCCCAAAGCGCTGGGAACACACGCGTGAGCCACTGTGCCAGACCGAAAATAGTTACTTTTAATAGTAATGTTATTCATGTTATCATATAATGGGTTTGTTGTTATTTTTATAATAAATGAATGAATGCATTTCTTTAAATTCTCAATTTTAATTTATAATATGGTGAATACAGATAGATTTAACCCATGTAAATAAAATTTATTTGGGGTCTTCTGATTTATTAGCATATAAATGGATACTGAGACCAAAAGTTATGTACTGTTCTAATACATAAGGCATGTGCCTCAACTTATTTATATCTTCAGTAGTTTCAATAAACATTTATAATTGTCAACCTACAAATCTTGCACATCTTTGATTAGATTTATTGCTAGGTATTTACACATTTTGATGCTATTGTAAATGCTATATTTAAAGTTACATTTTTAAAATTGTTGTAGGTATGTAGAAATACCATTTTTTTCCTGTTTTGTGTACAGTGACCTTGTTAAATACTCTTGTTCATTTTAATAAATATAGTGCTTTGAGTATTTTTAATAGGTAAACTAGAAATAGAAGGAAATCTTCTTTACCTGATAAAGGATATCTGCAAATACAAAATTAAGCAAAAATTATACATAATGATGAAATGATAAAAATAATTCCCTTTAATTTCAGAAAGAAGACAAGGGTGCTTTCTATGCCCTACTTCTATTCAACATTGATTGCAACTGAAAGTTCTAGCCAGGGCAGTGAGGCAAAGAGGGAAAGAAAGGTACAATGATTGGAAAATGAAATAGGGGGCATATGGCTGTCAGATAAATGGCAGATGTCCCTACTGTACTTTGCTATAGTTTTTTTGTTTTTTCAGACACCTTATCAAGTTGAAGAGGTTTTCTTCTAATTCTAGTTACTAAAAGTTTTTTGATCTATTTTAGAATTAATCCATGTGTCCTTGGCATCTACCACTGATGTGGTTTGGGCTGTGTCCCCACCTACATCTCATCTTGTAGTTCCCATAATTCCCACATGTTTTGGGAGGGACCCAGTGGTAGGTAACTGAATTATCGGGGCGGCTACCCCCATGCTGTTCTTGTGATAGTGAGTTCTCACAAGACGTGATGGTTTTAAAAGGGGCTTCCCCCTTTGCTCGTCTTTCATTCTTTCTCTTGCCACCCTTTGAAAAGGTGCCTTCCGCCATGATTGTAAGTTTCCTGGCTGGGCTGGTGGCTCACGTCTGTAATCCCAGCACTTTGGGAGGCTGAGGCAGGCGGATCACTTGAGGTTAGGAGTTTGAGACTAGCCTGGCTAGCATGGTGAAACTCCATCTCTACTAAAAATACAAAAAAAGATTAGCCACCTGTGGTGATGCATGGCTGCAGTCCCAGCTACTAAGGAGGCTGAGGCAGGAGAATCGTTTGAACCCAGGAGGTGGAGGCTGCAGTGAGTCGAGATTGTGCCGCTGCACTCCAGCCTAGGCAACAAAGCGAAACTCCCATCTCAAAAAAAAAAAAGTAAGTTTCCTAAGGCCTCCCTAGCCATGCAGAATTTTGAGTCAATTAAACCTCTTTTCTTTATAAATTACCCAGTCTTGGTATTTCTTCATAGCAGCATGAGAATGGACTAATACAACCACAGATGCAGACTCTTTTAAAACTTTTTATTCCTAAACAATTTCAAATATACAGGAGAGTTATTGAATAAATAATGCAAAGAACTTTGGTATATCCTTCCCTGAGATTCACCAATTGGTAACATTTTACTACATTTGCATCTCTCTGTCTAGATATCTACACAGACATCATTATTGTTCTAAAATAATTTGACAGTAAATTGTAGACATTATGCTCCTTTGCCCCTAAATACTTCAGTATGTATTTCCCAAGAGCAAGGATATTCTCTTTACTAACCACAATGCAGTCATCAAAATCAAGAAACTTAACACTGATATAATACTATTATCTATAGTCCATTTTCCACTTTTGTCAATTTCCCCAATAATGTACTTTATAGTAATTTTCTCCTGATCCTAAGATCCAATCTAACATCATATATTGCATTTGGTTGTCATATCACTAGTTTTCTTCAGTCTGGAATACTATGAGTTTTAATAATGAGTAAATGTTGAAACTTAATACATGTGTTTTTCTGCATCTATTAAAATGATAACATAATTTTTTCCTCTAATTTGTTAATGTAAATTACCTTAATTGATTTTTCTAAAGTTAAATGAACTTTGCATTTCTTGGATTGATCCCAACTTAATCATTATGTATTAATCTTTTAAAATATTATTGGACTTAACCTTCCTAAAAGTGGTTCAGAATTTTTGCATCTACTGATAATTTCATGAGTGGAATTGGCCTGTAATTTACTTTCTTGTTATTTTTCAGGTTTTGGTGTCTGATTTATATTCATTTCATAAAAATGAATAGTGTGTGTTTTTATTTAATTTTTATAAGGGAAAAGCTCAAACATGTTCAAAACAGAGAGAATAATATAATGAACCTATGTGCTCATTAGTCATCTTCACCAATGATCAACACCTGGCCCATTAAATTTTGTCTCTAACCTCATATACTTCCTCCTCCTTTTTGCCGGATTATTTTAAAGCAAATTTAAGTTGGTGTATCATTTCACTTAAAAAATATTTTGGTATGTTTATCATTTTTAATTAACAAAATTTTAATTTTCGTTTTGAAGTAACTTTAGCCTTTGAAAAAGTTGCAAAAGTAGTGTGACAATTTTCTGTGTAACTTCTACCCAGCTTCTCAAGATGTCAACATCTTACGTAACCATAGTACATTAATGAAAAACAGAAAATTAACATTCTTATAGTACTATTAACTACTATATAGACCTTATTCAGATGTCACCAACTATCCAACTGATGTTCTTTTCAATTCTGGGATCCATTTCAGGATTCTACATTTAGTTGCATTTAGTTGTCATTTGTCTTTAGTCTCCTGAAAGCTGGTACAGTTCCTCAGTCTTTTCTTGTCTTCCATGACTAGGCCCATTTGAAGAGTATGGCCAGTTATTTTGTAGAATTTCCCTCAATCTGGATTTATCTGATGTTCCCTCATTATTAGATTGAGGTTATGCATTTTTGGCAAGAATACTACAGAAATAATGTTGTGCCCTTCTCAGGGCAGCATATCAGCAGGCACAAGGTATCACTATATCTCATTACTACCAATGTGAATGCTGATCAGTTGGTTAGAGTGGTATGGTAGGCAGAATAATATCCCCAAAGATGTCCATATCTTTATCCCCAGAACCTGTGAGTATGCTACTTTACATGGCAAAGGGGATCCTGCAGACGTGATTAAGTTAAAGATCTTGAGATGGGGAGTGGTATAGGCAATGCTCGTGTCCCTCCCTCCTGCTCCCCCTGGTAAATTCATGTGTTGAAATCTTAACCCTCAGTGTGATGGTATTAGGAGGTGGAGGCTTTGGAATGTTATTAGGTCATGAGGACAGAACTCTTGTAAAAGAGACCCCAGAGAGCTCTCTTGCCACTCCACCATGTAAGAACACAGCCAGAGGAGAGCTGCCTGTGAACCAAGAAGCAGGCCCTCACCAGACACTGAGTCTGCCAGCACCTGGATCTTGGACTTCCAGTCTCCAGAAGTGTGAGAAAGAAATGTCTGTGGTTGATGAGCCACCCAGCCTATAGGACTTTGCTATAGTAGCCCAAACAGACTAAAATTGGGATATTATCCTGGATTATCCAGGCAGCCCCAACATATTCAGGAGAGTTCTTATAAGTGAAAAGGGAAGCAGGCGAGTCTGAGTCAGAGAAGGAGGTGTGATGATGGAAGCAGAGGTCAGAGGTCAAAGTGATGTGGGACCATAAGCCAAGGAATGCAGTCAGCCTCTAAAAGCTGCAAAAGATAGGAACCAGATTCTCCCTGGGTATTCCACAAGGAATGCAGCCTGGCTGACACCTTGCTTTTAGTCCAGAGAGACTCATTTTTGGCTTTTGACCTCCAGAACTGCAAGACACTACATTTGTGTTGTTTTAAGCCACTAAAATTCTTCTGGTAATTTGATACCACAGCAATAGGATACTAATACAGGTAGTGACTATAGATTTCTCTGTAAAATTATTTTTCTTTGCAATTGTGGGAAGATATTGTGAGACCATTTACATATCCTATTTCTTTTTACTTTTTTTTTTTTTTTTTTTTTTTGAGACGGAGTCTCGCTTTTTTCACCCAGGCTGGAGTGCACTGGCTCAATCTCGGCTCACTGCAAGCTCCGCCTCCCGGGTTCACGCCATTCTCCTGCCTCTGCCTCAGCCTCTCCGAGTAGCTGACACTACAGGCGCCCGCCACCACGCCGGCTAATTTTTTGTGTTTTTAGTAGAGACGGGGTTTCACCGTGGTCTCGATCTCCTGACCTTGTGATCCGCCCGCCTCGGCCTCCCAAAGTGCTGAGATTACAAGCGTGAGCCACTGCGCCTGGCCTTCTTTTTACTTTTATTCACTGAATTTAGAATCTACTAATGATTGTTGCTTGCAGCAACTATTATTATGGTGTTTGCCACATGGTAATTTTCTATTTCCGTCAATCCTTCTGTCTTTATTAATTGGGATTCTACTGCAGTATCTCAAGGACTCAGTTCTTTTTTTAAGAAAAAAAACACAATACTCTTGTTATAGATAAAAACAGTAACTCCTCAATAGCCTCAAGTATCCAGTCAGTGTTCAAATTCCCCAGATTGTTCTGATAAGATTTTTAAATTGCAGATTTGTCTTAAATAGGTACTACACAGACAGGGTTGGCACACTGCATTTGATTGATATGTCTCCTAATTCTTCCAATCAAAAGGTCCCCTCTTTTTATTTCCCTTGTCAACATTATCTATTGAAGAATCATGATATGCTCTAGAGAACTTCTTACATTCTGGATTTTTCTGGTGGTATCCTGTAACTTGTTCCTGGTTCCCTCGTATTTCCTGTAATTTAGTAATTCGGTTTAGGGTCTTGATCATATTCCAGTTCAATTTTTTGGCAAAAACTCACTGTAATTAGTATTGTATACTCACAATTGTACATGCCAGGTGCGTACAATTGTCTAATTGTTGCTCTTTTCTGATATGCAGTTTGACTGGGGGTTCAGGTGTTGCCAGCCTGATCGTCTATTATAAAATTCTGCCATCAACTTTTGCCAAATGGTTTCAGGAGCCAATGATACTCCTTGACTCAATCATTTTCCAACATAGTAATTCTATTTATTTCCTTATTTGTATTTTTAGAGAAATAATATATGTATTGGTTAGTGAAATCAGTCAGAAAACTAATAAAGGCTTACGCAAATAAAGGATGATTTTTCTCACTTAAGAAGGTTAGAGGTAGGCAGTGCAGGGTTGGGGCAGGGATTTGATATGAAAGGAGTGAAGGACATGCCATCCCCAAATACACTCAATTGGCATATTGATTATTTTGAGTTGAAAACATTGAGAAATTGTAGTTTCAGAAAGGACAAGCTGACCTATCTCTTCCTGCATGTAGCAAGCTGTAAAGATTCCTCTGGGAGGAGTACCCTCTCCATACCAGGGTGAGGAAATAGCCCTTATCACCAGAGACTTGGAATTGAATGCTACAATGAACCTGAATAAACATACTTAACAAAGCAACTTTATCTTCCACCTATTGTATACTCCCTCACATATATCTACTAGTGACTTCCCTAGACAATTTTGCTGCCCTGGCCACATTTTCTTTGTTCTGTCATTTCTTCTAAAATTTATTGCTCTTTTTCTAAAAAGTATAAAAGCATCTGGCTTTGGCCAGTTCTTCAGACTTCACTCTCTTGTGAAGTCCCCATAGACATGTAGTAAAACTAATAAACTTTGTATACTTTTCTCTTGTTAATATGCCTGATGTCAATATGGTTTCTAGATCCAGGTAAAGAGCTCATTAATAGCTAAAAGGAGAATTGGAGGTGCTCTCTATCTCTCCTACAATGTCATCAAAACTCTGTGTATCTTTCATGCTTTCTGCTTCACAGTCACAAAATGGCTGCATAGTTCCCAGCATCACATACTCACTCAAGACAAGAAGAAAGATGTAGAGGTGGCCTGGGTTGCTTTCATTCTTGTTATTAGGAACATAAAAGTTTTTCTTGAAGTTATTCACAGCTGCAGGAAAGACTGTGAAAGTGAGTTGTTAGATTTGTCTTTATAAAGGAAAGTAACAAATGTGAAGGGGCTTGGGAATGGATGGGAGCGAGTGAAACAATGTCACAGCACTGGAGTCAGTGTAGGAAGATTCACGAGAACTAACCTAAGGAGTACAGATTTTCTTCTGTAGAATATGAGGAACCTTTAAAGATTTTGGTCCAGGGACCAACATATCCAACACAAGGTCGTAGAGACTGAACTCAGCAGCGCTGAGTTCAGCCAGGTGGACTGTGGCAGTGGGGCCTCAAGGAAAGGGCTCAGTCAAGAGGTGACTGGAGCTGTCCACCAGGGCAATTTACACAAGGAATTTGTGCCCTATGATTATTAAAAATTATTATTTCCATTTGTTTTGTAAACAGGAGAGATAACAAGCTCTAAAGCCCAGAATTTCTTTGCTGTTTTATTTAAAATCTATTAAGGAATTAAGAATAGCGATATAGTTTGGATATTAGTCCCCTGCAAATCTGTTGAAATTTGATCCCTTGGAAGGGGGGACTAAAGCGAGGTGTTTGGGTCATGGGGGCCATGATCGGCCCATCTTGGCCTCCCAAAGTGGTGCCATTCTTGAGGGATTGAGTGAACTCTCATTCTCAGTTCCCTCAAGATCTCGTTGTTAAAGAGTCTGGCACCTCCCTCCTCCCTGTCTTTCCTCCTCTCTTGTCACATGATGCCATCTCTTCTTCCCCTTCTGCCATGAGTGGAAGCTTCCTGAGGCCCTCAACCAGAAGCAGATGCTGGTGCTGTGCTTCCTGTAAAGCCTGGCAGAACCGTGAGACAATTAAACCTCTTTTCTTTATAAATTGCCCAGCCTCAGGTATTCCTTTACAACAATGCAAAATGGACTAAGACAAATAGTGTATACTGCTGCACAACAATGTAAATGCACCTAATATCACTGAGCTGTATACTTAAAAGTGGTTAAGATGGTAAATTTTGGCCAGGCACGGTGGCTCATGCCCATAATCCCAACACTTTGGGAGGCTGAGGCGGGAGGATCACTTGAGGCTAGGAGTTCAAGACTAGCCTGGCCAACATAGCGAAACCCCCATCTCTACTAAAAATACAAAAATTAGTGAGGCATGGGGACACATGCCTGTAATCTCAGCTACTCAGAAGGCTGAGGCATGAGAATTGCTTGAACCTGGGAGGTGGAGGTTGTAGTGAGCTGAGATCACACCATTGCACTTCAGCCTGGGCAACAGAGTAAGACTTCGTCTCAAAAAAAAAAAAAAAAAAAAGACAGTAAATTTCATGTTATGTGTATTTTACCATGATAAAAAAAATTTCGTTTTTAAATATATTGGGGAGAAAAGGCTCAGAGAATAAATAATTCATCACTAAATAAGGGGTCAGGGTAGCAGGAAAGAAAAGAGGTACAGTATCTGACAGGGGCCACATTTAGCCCCCTTTTGAGACAAGAGGAAATGAGGAAGAGAGGGCACAGAAATAGCATTGGCCTTGCAGTTACTTGGATTTAAAGCATGGTTCTGAATTTGAACTATTCTGTAACCTTCATAAGCTTCAGTAACACTTTCTGTACAATTGGGATAATAGTACCACTTTCTGCCTCTCATAGGGAGGATGTAAGGAATCAAACCAGACAGTGAAATCAAGTAAGTAATACGCTCTGAGTATACCCATTTTGTAAACTTTACCTCTCCACATTCCAAACAGGTTCAATTTGCTGCCAAGTCAAGCTGCTGCTATGAACCAGCCAGCTCTGACCTACCGGTAGAATTTCATCTCAAGGCACAGGACATTTGATATCAAACCACAGAGTGAGGAGGTAGACCAGGGAGGAAGCAGCATCTGTATGGCACGTTTCCTTTCTCCTCCCACCTGGAGGCACTTGGGAAAGCAATCTGAGTGTTCCAAAAGGTCACACACTGTCTAGGCCATGTCAGTGGTGGCTATTCCTCGCTACAGTTGGCAAATTAATATTTAATAGATTTAATAGTTTTTCATTACTTTTAAGAGTCTGATAATGGAAACATTAAATAAATGTAACATATATAAGTATAAATACAAAAGAATTGTGTGCCTCTTTTGCATGTGGAGTTTAAGAACAAGAGCTTCATCACTGCTGGGTCTGATATCAACATTGCCTGCTTAAAACATAGCAGTGGCTTACAAGGATCTTGACACTACACAGGATGGATGGCTTTTGGTAACATGGAAACTGGTCATCCTGTTTATGGATGGCTATTTTTCTGCCCTCCTTTCATCCCCTTTTCTCAGACAGTTCTATTGGTGAACATATTCACCAAAGTAGAGGAAGGGAGAGAAGATGAAAAATCACGTAGATGTTACAAGTGCTGTCTCCAGCAAAGCTTAGATAAGAGGATTGAGATCATTGCACACCATCTACAAATGTCAAAGATTTGTATTATTCAGATCCCCATTATGGCAGAAAACTGCTGAGTTACCTCCATCCCTAGTCTTTATCTAGAAGGATGGTGTTTCTCACTGTATGTACTTGGGACTGCTAATGGCCCATGTGGATGAGCCAGGAGTTAGTCTGTTACAGTATTAATGATTATAACTTAGTTTCTTGGCTTGAATACATAATTCACTCATCATTGCTTGACTGTACAAGACCAGTCCTTCATCACTGGGTGCACACACAAGTGGCTGTTCCACAGTGTTCCCAGGAGGCTCAAAGACCCCTGATTCCATATTTTGCCTTCACATATCTGGGTTGGGGCCTAGTTTTCATGACTGGTTTAGACTTTCTGCAACTGAAGAGCTTAATCTTTGGTTCTTGGACCTCTGTGGATTTTGGTGGCCTCCAAAAGAGGAGTTGTGAAGGTCTCTCTATCAACCCTGACTCCACAGGTTCCTTACAGACTCAGCCAAGTTTCCATCTGTCCCATCTCCCCCAGCAGCCAGTGGGAGAGGGTCTGACACCTGTGTGTTTATGAGAAAGTGTCATCATCTCGGTGCCTCACGGAGAGCTATGCCAGGCAGCTCCGCATTGCAAAGATGTGGTGGTTTTAACTCATATGGCGTAACCTAGATATCAACCGGGGTCTCAGCACCTTTTGAGAGTTAGATAAGATTGATTCAAACATTTTCCCATTGATTGTAGAAGTACAGAGCTTTGGCAAGATTTATCTGAATTCCTGGAGGTTTTTTAGCATCTTCTCTAAATTAGTTTCTTTGCCAAGTTTTGTTCTCCTCTCTGCATCTGGCGGCTGTTCTTCATTTCTACTGTTCCTTTGATCCAACCCAGGGTCACAGAGCTTTCTTCTGCTTTCTCAGTCTCTCCAACATAATGAAGAAAACAAATAGGTGCATGTAGCAGAAATTTGCTGCAACTATTTAAAATTTCCGTCTGTGCTATGGAATTCTCACCATTGCAGCCCCTCACATGGCATCCTTAGCCCTTTCTCTCCTGCTGACTCCTCGCTCTTCCCTTCCCTTCACTTTTTAAAAAATTTTCTCCCCCCTCTCAGAAACAAATAACCACAATTTACAACAGTTCCACTCACTTTATCATTATTGCTATTTTTAGCTTTCCATATGTGTCTGTAGAGTCTCACTTTCTGACCTCAAACAGAGAGCTATTTCGTGGAGAAGCATCGTGGTTAAGGGAGCAAACTGCTTGGGTTCCAATCCCTGTGCTACTTCATCCTACTTGTGTGACCCTGGACAAGTCATGTCACCTCTCTGTGCCTCAGTTTTCCATTCTGTAAAAAACAACAAAAAATCATCATAGGATTGTAACGTGGATTACATGAGTTAATAATAAATACACCATGAGTGGGTGAATGGGTAAACAAATTGTGCTATGTCCATACAGTGGAATATTATTCAGCCACAAAAAGTAAACACAATACAGGTATCAGCTATAACATCTATGAACTTGAAGACATGATGTTAAGTGAAAAAGGCCAGACACAAAAGGTACATATTGTATGATTCTTTGTATAAGAAATATCCAGAATAGGTAATTCCTTAAAGATAGAAAACAGGTTAGTGGTTGTCAGGGAATGGGGAGGGCTGAATGGGAAGTGACCACCTAATGGGTGTGGAATGTTCTGGGGTGATGAAAAAGTTTTGAAACTCAAGAGAGGTGATGATTGCATAACACTGTGAATGCCTTAAATGTCATTGAATTGCACACTTTAAAATGGTTAACTGTTTGTCATGTGAATTTCATCTTAAATAAATAAATAAATAAATGTAAAGCATTTTGTGTACCTCATGGCATACAATAAACAATCAAAGTATTATTACAACCCATCACCCCCTGCAGCCAGCATAGAAGACTGTTAATCTCAGCTGTTTTCAACACAAGGAAAAAAAATCACTAAACAGCAGGCAGTTCGAAGGAGTCTCACGCCCCATGGAGGGGATTTCCTTGAGGCCTGGATGTTATATATAACTGCTAAGAAAATAACATTTTCATTGTATTGCAAAGAAAACAAATAAGAATCTGGGTTATAGAATAAAATCAGCCATTCTTGGTAAGTTCATTAATATGGTTCTGGTATTGTAAGTTGGAAAACTATTCCATTGTTTAGATGTTTCTGGCATCTATAGCCTTCTTTTCTTTTTAATTTTTAT
Organism: Symphalangus syndactylus; assembly: GCF_028878055.3. Taxonomy (NCBI): domain Eukaryota; kingdom Metazoa; phylum Chordata; class Mammalia; order Primates; family Hylobatidae; genus Symphalangus; species Symphalangus syndactylus. The sequence goes on along the minus strand of NC_072431.2, from coordinate 94,476,489 downwards.
TCTTATTTTTAGAGATAGGGTCTCGCTTTCCTGCCCAGGCTAGAGTGCAGTGGCATGATCACGACTTACCACAGCCTCAACCTCCCAAGGTTAAAGCTATCCTCCTGACTCAGCCTCCTGAGTAGCTGGGACACCAGGTGTGTGGCAACATGCCCAGATAATTTTTGTATTTTTTGTAGAGACAGGGTCTTGCTCTGTTGCCCAGGCTGATCTCAAACTCCTGGGCTCAAGCGTTCCTTCTGCCTTGACCTCCCCAAAGGCTGGAATTACAGGCATGAGCCACTGTACTTGACCTATAGCCTTCTTTTCATCCTCATTATTTCAATCTTAGTGTAGGCCCTCATTGTCTGTTTTTACTGAGACACAATTCATATGCCACATATTCACCCCTTTAAAGTACACAATTCAGTGCTTTTTAGTACAGTCACAGTTTTGTGTATTCACACCATCACTGTCTTTTGCCTAGATGGGTGCAGTAGCTCCTAACTGGGTTTCCATGTTGAGCTTCTGACTTTAGCTGGTTTGATCTTTCTGAAACACAAATCTGATCGTGTGCCTGCCCTCCTTTCCTACCGTCTTTAATGACCACATTAGCTCCCCGCAGGCCCCGTGTGACGTCTGCGTTCCTAGCAGGTCCTCTCTCTGGGCTTTTGCACATGCAGAGCCTTTCTCTGAAAGGTGGTTTTTCTTTCTTCACCTGGCAAACTTCCATTCTACCTTCAGGATTCCACTGAAACCTCCTTCCCTTCTGAAGACTTCATCCATCTCCTCAGGCAGAGTGACCCACCTGCCCCTTCTTTCTGCTCCCTGTGTTAATAGGCATCTCACACAACTGAGTTCATTTCTATGTATGTCATCCTGCTGTCTGTCTCCTGGAAACTCTGTGAGTACAGTAGCTACCGGCTTTCATATGGCTTAGTCAGTGTCCTGAGCAGCAAGACTCACGGGGTGCCCTCCCAAAGCCACTTTGGTTTATACTTCGCCTGTGCCTTTAACTTTCCTCAGTGCCTAGATGAACATTCAGGCAGACCCATGGCTTCTGGGCACTGATAATCCCCAGTTCTACCAGCAGATCTGGTTGCTAAATGCTGGTGTTCAGTTCAGGAATTAGAAAGGGCCACTTGCACATAATGGTCCAAGCTCTCATTTCTTTCAAAGAGAAGGCTTTGCCTGATTGCCCCCTGCCCAAAGCTCGCAGAAAACCTGAGCTGGGGAAAGAGCTGTGCTCAGTTTTCTCCACCAGCTATCTGCATTTCAGAACCCCCTCTGCAGTGGAGCTCCCGGTGGGATGGAGGGGCAGAGAGGGGTGGGAGGGTCCTTACTTGGCCGGGATGCTCTTCTTGGCTTCTTGCTTTCTGGGCCTCCCTGATGTTTACAGCTGACTTGTTTCCTTTATGGTGTATTGTGTGTGCTGGTGGATGGCACAGGGCTGTTTCCTTGATTCTTTGAAAATTTCTGCATCTAGAGGCTTCTTAATTGCAGCTCTTTTGACAGAACGCATGGGTTTGTCTCTGGCTGACTGGTTGCTGCTGCTCTGCAGCCCCTCAGGATCCTTCAGCTTCTCTTCCACCTGTTCTCTTCTTTAGGCTGCTCCTCAGACGATCTGATGAAACCCCACAGCGGTCTTTGCCATATGGCCCCCATTTGGCAGTATCCTTTGCCTTTGGAGAGTCACTATGCCTTTGCTACTGCAGTGGGTGGCAGCGGAGACAGAGGGAGACTCTGAGCCCTCCCATTAAAGCCCCTCTTCCAAAGCCTTGAGATGCAGAGCAGGCTCCCAAGCACCCAGTGGGAGGGACTCAGCACACGGAGAGCGCTGCTGAAAGTCCTTTTCAAAAGCCCTACCTGTCCTTGCCATCAGCCTGTTCACTCCTGATTCTGATGAGGAGTTTAAGGGTTATGAAACCAATGTTTGGGTGTTTTATTTGCATAGTTGCTTCTCAGACTGCCCCCCACCCACATTGGAATACCATAATTAGTGTGTCTTATTCAGGTATGGGGTGGTTTTAGGGCCCGCACCTCACGGTCGTTACTGCCTCCAAGTCCTGGCTTGAACCTCAAGTTGGTCTTCTTCTCTTTGCAAACCAGCTGAATGACTGCAGTTTGGAAGACAGAACTTGCGGGGGGGCGGGAAAGAAAAGCTTGACTATGTGCTGTTAAACACCCTGCTTAGAGAACATTCATTTGTTGAGTTCCAAATAATTTAGCAAAGAAAAACAATCTCACTGTTTCAAAAATGTAGTTCCATTGTTGTAAAATGAATTATTTGATTGATGGCAGTATTTTAGATTTTTTTAAATGTCTTAATTACTAATTACTTACTATTTTGAACTGAAATACTATTATCAAAAGATTTTGTCCCACTTAAGAGGCAATGCCTTGTCTCCCAAGGGTTGTGCAGAGGCACCAGTGGGATGTTAATAACCCATGGTCATTTATATCTTTATTATTATTTATGATTACAACTGTAATTCCGGGTTCAAAATATTTTGAACAATGCAGAGTTGAATTACACAGAATGTGAAAGTCCCAGACCCAGCGCAATGACTCACATCTGTAATTCCAGCACTTTGGGAGGCTGAGGCGGGTGGATCACCTGAGGTCAGGAGTTCGAAACCAGCCTGGCCAACATGGTGAAACCCCATCTCTATCAAAAATACAAAAATTAGCTGGGCGTGGTGGCAGGCGCCTGTAATCCCAGCTACTCGGGAGGTTGAGGCAGGAGAATCGCTTGAACCCTGGAGGCAGAGGTTGCAGTGAGCCGAGATCACACCATTGCACTCCAGCCTGCGCACCAAGAGCAAAACTCCATCTCAAACAAACAAACAAACAAACAAAAAAAGAATTGAAAGTCCCTCAAATACTCCAACCTAATCACCAGAAATGGTTGCTTTGATTACTTCCTATGTATATATTATCTTAAAATGTTATCAATTTAGTGTTACCAACAAATTTGGGTGCTCACTGGACATACTCTTCTGCAATTTGCTTCCTTTTTAACTTAACAATACATCTTGGCCATTCTCAATGTCAGTTCACAAATTATTCATCATTCTGTTTTTTGGGTGTATAACTTGTTGATTGGCTTTTTTATTATTTCTGGGTTTTCCCTTTTATAAACAACTTGAGTAGAAAAAAATCCTTGCACATATATCTTAATGAACTCGTCTGAGAATTTTGCAGTATACATTCCCAGAAGTGGGACTTCCACATGGAAGGATAGGCATATTTTAGGATAGTGCTAAGTTGTGCGTTAGTTTTACATGGGCAGACATGATGCCCACACCCTCATTGACATCAGGTATCAGTCATTGAAAAACATCTTTGTAATTTTTTTTTGAGATGGAGTCTCACTCTGTTGCCCAGGCTGGAGTGCAGTGGCGTGATCTTGGCTCACTGCAAGCTCCACCTCCTGGGTTCACGCCATTCTCCTGCCTCAGCCTCCCAAGTAGCTGGGACTACAGGCGCCCCCCACCCTGCCTGGCTAATTTTTTTGTATTTTTTAGTGGAGACGGGGTTTCAGCATGTTAGCCAGAATGGTCTTGATCTCCTGACCTTGTGATCCACCTGCTTCAGCCTCCCAAAGTGCTGTGATTACAGGCATGAGCCACTGCGCCCAGCCTGTAATTCTTATAGATGAAACTGATGTCTTTGTTTTAGTTTGAATTTTTGTTTGTTTGTTTGTTTGAGACAGAGTTTCACGTTTCACTCTTGTTGCCCAGGCTGGAGTGCAATGGCACAATCTCGGCTCACCACAACCTCCACCTCCTGGGTTCAAGCGATTCTCCTGCCTCAGCCTCCCCAGTAGCTGGAATTACAGGCGCCCTCCACCATACTTGGCTAATTTTATATTTTTAGTGGAGATGAGGTTTCTCCAAGTTGGTCAGGCTGGTCTTGAACTCTTGACCTCAGGTGATCCGCTTGCCTTGGCCTCCCAAAGTGTTGGGGTTACAGGCGTGAGCCACCACACCTGGCCTTAGTTTGAATTTCTTAATTCTCATATTGTGTTTCCTGTTCTACGAAATGCCTGTTTATGTCCTTTTCACTCTTGGCTTGTTCATTATTTTCTCATTGATTTGTAGAAACTTTTTACTTATTTAGGATATTAGGATTTTGTAATATATAATGTAAGTATGTTTTCTCAGGTTGTGGTTACATGTCTTGCCTTTGTTTATGATGTTCTAATGTTAGCAGAGAAGTTTTAAAATTTTTTGTAGCCAAATTTATCAATCTTTTCCTTTATGGTTTCTAGCTTTCCTGTCACGCTGGAAAGGCCTCTCCCTCTTGAAGGTTATAAAAATATTCAGCCATGTTTTCTCTGAAACTTACATGGTTTTATTCCTTATATTAAAATATTCTTTCCTTTGGGAATTTACTCTGATCTGATGTTGGAAGGGAGATAGGGCTCTGGCCATATACCCTAACAGTGGTCTTGGGAATCCAAAGACAACTGGGTGTGAATACAAACTGCGTGACATTAGGCGAGTGGCTAATATTCTCTGTGTCCTCGATTCCTCTTCTGTAAAATGGAAATAGCCATGGAATGTATTTCATAACTGTGCAGTAAGAAGTCAATAACACTGTAAAGCAAAGAACAGTGACAGGAACATAGTAAACCCTCAGTCTGGGCTGCTATTTCTGTGTCATTCTTCCTAGCTAGCCTGTCTTTCCAATGCCACTGCTGGAAGAATCTTCTTTCCCTAGCTGTGAAATTGCCCCCTGTTAATGAAAGACACATGCCAGGCTCCCAGGGGCCCTGTTGGTTTCTGGGTTCACTCTTCTGTCCGTCTGCTTCAGGGCCAGTTCCTCCTCCATGTCCCTAGGGTTTGCTCACTCCTGGCCTGGGAAGTCTCGCCACCCTGTCACTGCTCAGAGCCTTCTCACCTCCGGAACCAGCTTGCTCTCCTGCTCTCATTCCCTTCAGCTCCTGTAGCTACAGCCAGACCCATCCACCTTCTTCTGGCATCTCTTGCTAATTTTTCTTTGAATGTACCAAGAAGAGTGAGACCTTTGGTTATCCCTAATTTTCAGATTTAAAAACCAGAGAATTAGAGAGGGTAGCTTTAGGGTAGGATGGACTGTGTTCTTTTCTCAGCTCTGCCACAGACTGGTAAATTCACTTACCTTCTCCGAGCCCCAGTTCCCATCTGTAAAACAGGGACAAGAATGCCTGCTTTTGGGGGTTGTTAGGAAGATCCTGTGGAGACGCACACACCCCTAGCATAGTGCCTAACACATGGGAACCAGCTTCCAAGTGACAAAGCCTGACAGTCAGAACTTCTGATTCCAGATCCAGGACAGGCTGGCCCTAGCATCTGCCTTCCTAAACCTGGCTGGCTAGGAAGATTGGACTATGTCACAGGATGGTCTTCAGATCTCATCAAAATCTCATCTAGGCCCTTCTCTGGGGATTGCACCTTCTTCAGGATGCTCATTCCAGCCAGTAATATGCTCCAACTGAATGCCAACTGCAGCCCAGCTAATTGCTACTGCTAAATATATAATGAGCCCTGTACCGCGCAAGCAGCATGTCTTCATCACCATGGTGATCAGGCGGCTTCTGTCTCCAAACACATTCCTCTGCAGCATATGTCTAGAGACAGAAGGAGCCAACAGAACTGTGTGTCTGGCAAAGGAGGGTGCCCCCACCCCCGAGCCCCTGGCTGTTAGAATCTAGTGGCCTGGCTCTGCCCTCTGGGAAGTTCATTCTTCGGAAACCCTCGTGTCAACCCCAAATTCACAAATTTTCATCACCTAAAATGGATTCAGCAAAGAAGCACCCAAGAGCAGGAGACTACACAGGTAACAGCTGCGAAGCTGGGGTAAATCACAGAGGCAGGATTCACTGGGATCATTCAGAAAGTGATAGAACAAATCCTAGAAGCACCCACAGGAATCCTCTCTAGAAGATTCTCTTTAAGGATGAAGCTAAAAAATGTAGATGTCACAAGACAGCCTCTTGCTTCTAAAGTAACTGTAAGATAAACAATTCTCAGGGTCCTTTTGGAGCAAGGGACAGACAGAAAGCAGTGTGTGGGGGCTGCAGCTGGCAGGGGCCAGCCCACGTGTGATGACTGCAGCTCTCTCTCCTGGGACTCGTTCCCATGGCCTTCTCTGCCATCTTCAGCCAAGGCAACCTTGCCTGGTCGCCGATTTTCATTTAAGTGACTTTAGGCTGCCTCCCATGGAGTTCAGTGGCACCATGCTGTGCCTCACGGAGCTTAGTTATTGAATACTAACGTGGCTCCTGCCGGCCCTTCCCCTGCACCATGCAGTGAAGCTCTCAGTTCATGGTGAAGATTCCTCACCTCACATGCTGCTGGGTGGAGCTGGCTTCAGTTTCCACGTTGCCGATTAGGAAGCCCAGCTCACGGATTGAAGCCTTTTTTCCCCAAGCTGCCGCCTCAGGTCCCACAACCACAAAACCAGAAGATTCGATGGCCCTGCTTCAACTCTTCCGAGGGTGCTGGGGGCTGCCTGGGGTGGTGGAGGAAGCGAATCAGCAGGACGTCCCCTACGCAACTTAAGTAGAGGTCTCAATTTTATCTGTTTTACAGATTTTTAAAAATCCATATAAGATTTCATTGGAAAAAGAGTTCAGAGGCTAAAAAGATGGGGAAAATCAGTGCTTTGGGCACGTGATCTTTTTTATTTATTTATTTATTAAAAAAAAATTTTGAGACAGAGTCTGGCTCTGTAGCCCAGGCTGGGGTGCAGTGGTGCGATCTTGGCTCACTGCAATTTCTGCCTACCAGGTTCAATCGATTCTCCTGCCTCAGCCTCCCGAGTAGCTGGGATTACAGGTGCCCACCACCACGCCCAGCTAATTTTTTTGTATTTTTAGTAGAGATAGGGTTTCACTATGTTAGCCAGGCTGGTCTCGAACTCCTGACCTCCGGTGATCCACCTGCCTTGGCCTCCCAAAATGCTGGGATTATAGGCGTGAACCACTGTCCCTGGCCGTGATCTTTTTTAAAAACAGCTATATTGAGGTATAAGTTACATACAATATAACACATCCTTTTTAGTGAACAGTTCTGAGTTCTGAGAATCACAGACTCATGTAACTGCCACTGCAAGCAAGATGTAGAACATTTCCATCACTCCAAAAATTCCACCTGCCCCTTCATGGCCAAGTACAAGTCACCCCACCCCCAGCTCCTGGAAGATGGAGATCTATTTTCTGTTCTTACAGTTTTCCCTTTTCCAGAGTGTCATATAAGTGAAGTGATAACATGTGCTGCCTTTTTATTCTGAAATAACTGTAGATTCACACACAATTGTAAGAAATGATTCTGAGAGATCCCCTATATCCTTTATTTAGTTTTATCAGTGGTAACATGTTACCAAACTACAGGATAATATCACAACCAGGATATTGACATTGATACAGTCAAGACATAGAGGATTTCCATCATCACAGAGATACCTCTGTTTTTTTTTTTTTTTTTTTTTTTTGAGACCCAGTCTCACTCTGTCGCCCAGGCTGGAGTAGAGTGGTGCAGTCTCGGCTCACTGCAGCCTCTACCTCCCAGGTTCAAGCAATTATCCCGCCTCAGCCTCCCAAGTAGCTGGGATTACAGGCACCCACCACCAAGCCTGGCTAATTTTTGTATTTTAGTAGAGATAGGGTTTCACCATGTTGGCCAGGCTGGTCTCAAACTCCTGAACTCAAGTGATCCCCTGGCCTCAGCCTCCCAAAGTGCTGGAATTACACCCGTGAGCCACTGCGCCCGGCCACTGTTGACTTTTTATGACTGCATCTGCGTCCTTTTCACTCCTACTCCTTTCTTAGCCCCTGGAAAACTCTACTTGTTTCTCCATTTCTATAATTTTATCATTTCAAGAATGTTTTGTAAGTGGAATCATCCAGTATGGAATCTTTAAGGACTGGCTTTTTTTCACTCAGCATAATTCTCTGGAGAGTCATCCGGGTTGTTGAGTGCATAAATATTTAGTCTCTTTTTATTGCTGAGTGGTATCCCATGGTAGGAGGTAGCACAATTTGTGTAATCATTCACCCATAGAAACATCTGAGTTGTTTCCAGTTTGGGGCTCCTATGAATAAAGCTGCTATAAACATTTGTATACAGTTTTCTGTGTAGACCAAAGTCTTCATTTCTCTGGGATAAATGCCTGTAACAGTTGCTGGTCATATGGTAGTTGCATGTTTAGTTTTTAAAGAAACTGTCAAAGTGTTTTCCAGAGTGGTTGTACTGTTTCACATTCCCACCAGCAACACATGAGGGATCCAATCTCTCTGCACCCTGGAAAGCATTTGGTGTTGTCACTATGTTTTATTTTAGCCGTTCTGATATGTGCATGTTGGTCTCTCATTGGGGCTGTAATTTGCATTTCCTTAGTGACTTATGATGCTACCCATCTTTTTCTGTGCTATCTATGTATGTTCTTTGGTGAAATGTCTCCTGACATCTTTTGTCCATGTTCTACTTGGATTGTTTTCTTTTTTACTGTTGAGCTTTGAGAGTTTAAAAATAGGCCAGGCACAGTGGCTCATGCCTGTAGTCCCAGCACTTTGGGGGGCTATATGGTTTGGCTCTGTGTCCCCACCCAAATCTCATCTTGAATTGTACTCCCATAATTCCCATGCGTTGTGGGAGGGACCCAGTGGGAGATGACCAAATCGGGGGGACAGGGGCCAAAGCAGGAGGGTCACTTAAGCTCAACAGTTCAAGACCAGCCTGGGCAACAAAGTGAGAACCACTTCTCTACAAAAAATTTTTTTAAATAGCCGGGTTAATTTTATATGTATTTTTTAGTTATTCATTTTTTGTCACATATGTGATTTGCATCTATTATCTGTCACTCTGGCAGCCTGTCTTTTCATTCTCTTAACAGGATCTTTGTAGAGCAAAAGTTTTTCATTTTTATTGCTCACTGAAGTATTTCTATTGAGGCTTCTTTAAAATTTTTGTCTAATGATCCTAGTATCTCAGTCATCTTAATGTTCACATCTATTGATTGTCTTTTTTCTCCAAATTTGACATTTTCCTGGTTCTTCAATAGGCCAAGTGATTTTTGTAATCAAAAATGAGACATTTTCATATTATGTAATGAGACTCTGGCTCTGATTTCAACCTCCTGTTGTAGCTGGCTTTTTGTGGCGCTGCTCCTGCAGGAGAGGCGGAAGGCATCACCTAATTACCGCCAGGTGGAGGTCACAGCTCAGGCTCCCCACTAAGCCTCTGCTGACACCCAAGTAGGGTGGTTCCTTGTTACGGGGCAGGGTGGGAGTTCTGACTCCCTCGTCTCCGAGGTTGGGGTGGCCTCATTACTGCCAGGAGACCATGAAAGTTCTGACTCTCCATTTGGCCTCCTCTGACACTGCCCCAGTGAGGAACGGAAGGGGCACCCCTTTACTGCCAGGAGCGAACAGAAGGCCAGTCCCCCTGTAGGGTTTCCTCTGACACTGCAGAGCTGGGGTTTCATTTCCAACTGACGGGGATGGAAGCGCAGGCTCCCCACTTGGTTTTTTTGACACCACCTCCGGGCAGGTGTTAGGAGCCTCCTTACGGCCTGGCTGCCAGCTCCCCCCTTGGTCTTTGCTGGCATGAATGGGGACAGCACAGTTTTTTTCTATGACATTTTGCTGGAGTAGAGCAGCAATTGTCTTACAGTTTTCTGTCTTGCTAGGCTGCCCCTTCCCTGGTGCTTTGGCTTCAAGAGGACAGGCCTTTCTTGGGGCTCTTCTTGTCTCTGATGGTTGGTGTTTCTAGAAGGCCACCTCTTCAGCTCCAAATCTGGGATATACAGGGACAAAAAGAAAACCCAGTGTCATCACTCGGGTCCCAAGATGTCTAGCCAGTCTGTCACCTTCTCTCTGTCTTTCAGAATCTTGTGTTTATCGCTTTTCAGCCTTTTGGCTAAGATCAAGTGCGGAATCTTGTGTTTATTTTACACATACATATGTAAAATATAGATATTATATATATATAAATCTTGTGTTTATTTCATGTGTATACACACACACACACACACACATATGTATATAATGTCTAGGGCATTTATTTGCAGTTAGTGAAAACAATAGGGAAAAGTCTATCTACTCTACCTTCCCAGAAACAGAAGTCGCAGTATATGGCCTTTTGAGTCTGACTTCTATCACTCAGCAGAATGCATTGAAGATTCATAATTCGATGAGTTTCGACAAAGGTATGCAGTTGCATAACCTCTATCACAAACACGACATAAAACACTCCTGTCATCCCAAAACATTCCCTTGGGAACATGTGATTTTGTTTTAAATGAAAATTGGGGTTGAGCATGGTGGCTCATACCTGTAATACTAGCCCTTTGGGAGATCAAGGTGGGCAGGTCATTTGAGCTCAGGAGTTCAAGGCCAGCCTGGGCAACATGGCAAAATCCCATCTCTACCAAAAATACAAAAAATTAGCCAGGCGTGGTGGCATATGCTGGTAGTCCCAGAGATTGAAGTGGGAGGATGGCTTGAGCCCAGGAGGTGGAGGTTGCAGTGAGCCAAGATCATGCCACTGTACTCCAGCCTGGGTGATAGAGTGAGACCCCATCTCCAAAAATAAATAAATAAATAAAAAGAAAAAGAAAAGAAAGAAAAACGAAAAGCAAATAAATAAAAAAGAAGGGGAAAAAAGAAAAGAAAATCGGAATGGGTTCCCTGTGGGTTCAGCTTCCAAGATGACCCCAAATGGTCCCACACCTTGCTATGCTCACTCTTATGGGACACTCTCCCATTATTGTGGACTAGACTTCATGATACCTTCTGACCAATAAAATATGGCAGAAAGGATGGTTTGCTGCTTCTAAGATTAGGTTATAAAAGGCTTCAGCTTCCCTCGTGGGTCTCCTCTCCCCTGGATCCCTTGCTCTGGGAGAAGCCAGCTGCTTTCTCATGAGCACATTCAGGCGGCCTAACGGAGAGGCCCATGCAGGGAGGAACTGAAGCCTTCGGGCAATAGCCAAGTGCAGGAGCCCTCTCAGAAGCAGATCCTCCGCAGTAGAGACATCCTAGATGGCAGCCCCTGCCCACGGCTTGACTGCAACCTCATGAGAGACTCTGAGTTAGACCCACTCGGCTAACGTGCTCTGGACTTAGCACCTTCAGAAACTCTGAGATAATATAGTTTTGTTGCATGAAGCTGATAAGTTTTGGGGTAACTTGTTACACAGCAATGGATAACTGATACACACTCCAGTCCTCACCTCGCCCAGGTCTGATTTCTGCTCTCCAGCCCCATCCTGCCTCTCTCTCTCTCTCTCTCCACACTCCAGCCATATTGGTCTTTTGGGCTCCTCTCCCTCAAGAACTCCATGCCTAGAATGTTCTGATACCCCCTAACTCCTCAGCAACCCTTACCCTCAGTGAGTCTTACCTGTCCTGCTGATCAGCTCTGATGTTGATTCTCCAAGGAAGGCCCTTCCTGGTTAGGCAGGTTGTCCATTTATACCCTTCACTTAGGGGTTTTCCTTGTCTTCCATTTGAAACACATTGTAATTGCAGTGTAATATATAACTGAGTGATTCCTCATTTACCATGTCTCCCTTATTCCAATGGACCCTCCCTGAGGGCTGGGACTGTCTGTCCTGTTCCCAGCTGTATCCTACGTACCTGGCACAAGGCACAGCCCCTTGTGTGTGATGAATGGATGGAGAGATACACAGATTTCCTCTTAAGAAAGAATGTATGAGTGCAGCTTTGGGGACAGAGCATTTCCTGTAGATCTCCAAAAAATCTTTCCATTTCTGAACAGAAAGTGTGAGTTCTTAATTAAAACAAAAAAATGTGTGTGTGTGTGTGTGTTAAAAAAAAAAAAAACACTGCAGGCAGAGAGGGTGACCCTTCACTCTGGTTGTCCTCAATACAGAGTGACCCCAGAAGCTTTTACAAATTCCTACTCTTGGGCTTCTCCTGTGTTAACTGCATCAGAATCTTGCAGGTAGAAGTGGGCATCAGGGTTTTTACAGGTGAGGGTTGAGAGCCCTGACAGGACATCTAGGTGAGACCCTGAGGGTGGTCACCTGCTTGAGGGAAGCTGCCGGAATTGAGAGTGTTCTCCAAGGGCCAGCAAGGAGGCCCCAGTCTCAGACCTGGGGGTCACATTTGTGATCATGCCCCTGGTAGTGGGCTCTGCTGGAGGGTATTGAGTCCTTGCAAAGGAGAGGGCAGTCAGGGTTTGGAGGAATGGGGGCAGGGGCCCTCCTACCAGTGGGCCTTGGCGGGGAAGGGGGTACCTTTTCAAAAGGACTGGAGAAGTTCTGGTAAGAACCACCCTCAGTCCTGGGCAATCATAGCCCTGCCCTGAGCTCTACACTTTAGGGGACCCTGCTCTGGTCCTCTCCAGGTACGCCTCTCCCAGGAGTCCTTGGGGCTTAGGGGATCTACTTATCAGAGCCTTTGTACCCCTTTCAAGACCACGTGCCAGGTCACGGGATTCTGGAATACCTGTCCCAACGCCCTGAGCCTGCTTCCAGCTCTGTGAGAACCTCCTTCCTGGCTCCACTTGCTCCAAAGAAGACTGTGTGGCAAGTCATGCACCCTAGGCCTGAGGGTGGACAGCAAGATGCTGTCTGCAAGCTGGTGTGGAGGGATTGGGCTGCCCTGTCCATACACATGCTCATGGACCATTTGTGCTAAGAAATGGTGGCAGGGTGGGACAGGGAAGGAAGAGAAGGGAATAGACCAGGGGCCGGGCACCTCCAGTACCCACAGTTACTGAAGGCAGGCCTGGAACATGCCCCTAATCTCTTCTTTCCTATTCAGCTCATCCCTTGAATGCATTAACCTTGTTCTCGAAATCACACTGATTGTCCCTAAGCCTGCTGTGCACCCCCTTCTCTCTGCAGACAGTGAGCCACTCCTGGTTTGCTTCCTGGCCCCCAGCCCAGCCTCCAGGCTCAGTTCTCCTAGGCCAATCATCCCTGGCCTTGCCAGGTGGAGTCCTTCCCCCCGTTCCTTGGTTCCCCCAAGACTGTGGCTTGTCTATTGCCTCTGGTCTGAGGCCAGTCACTCTAACCCACGTATATGGGCATAAAGCTTTGTCCCCTCCATAGATGGCACCTTACTTCTCCTGAGTCCCCAGCCCTGGTCACTGCATCTGGCACAGGAGCACCATTTTATGGACTAGCTCATGAACTGGATTGAATCATTTTGGTAATTCCACGAAGAAGGCTTTGGAGGCCTCCTTTGATACTGACTCCCAAATTCTGGTTTCTTTTAGGAAATACAGCGCTTGTTTTGAAGGGTCCGTGTCTTCAGCTGAAGTGAGGGCTCTGCGGGATATTGATCTACACCAGCATGTCCAGCCTCTGAGCTGTCTTAATGCGTGTTGAGCCACGGTCTAGCTCCCTCGCTTTCCTCACCAACTACATGGCTGGGTGGGCAGCAGGCATGTTGTGCACTTGCGTGTCTGCACTGCCTGCAGCCCAGAAGTGTTCTGGGGAGCTTAGCTGCCTGTGGAGGAGGAGACATTGTGCCCTGTTTGCCTGGGACAAGCTGCATGTATGTCTGCTGTTCCAGCATCATTGTTAATAGGGCCCTTTCCACTTTCAAAAGCATCTCATCCCTCAACAAGATAAACAACAGGTCCTCAAGCAGCAGAATCTTGTGTCTCGCTATCGAGCTCATCAGCCTGAACATTTGCAGTTTTTCTTGAGTTCTGGGAATTCTCAGATTGAGTGTATTTTTAGGAAAGGTTGGCAGAAAGCCGGGTGATTTTCTTGTCCCCATTATACATTCTAATGGGTTCTCTTTAAAATTGAAGGAAGTGGTTTTTAAATATTTAGTCAAATCTACTGGCTCTTAGATTACGTTTTCAAAGAACATTGGTGAAGCAGGCCCAGAGGAGTTGTTCTGTGATTTAATGCTGACCACTGTTTTCCAAGTCACAGGAAACGAGGCATGGACTGACAGAAGAAACTTTTCCAGCAAGTGCTTGTACACCTTTGCTAGTGGCTGGTCCTCTCATCTGCTGCCAGATAAACACACAAATGCTAAGTGAATATGGATTTTTAAAGTTCAAGAAAGTATAACCTAAGTATAATTAATGAGGTGAGAATTCTTGCGTACTTGGAACATGACCGTTTTTGCATTTGGTAAAATTATTCAGAGTTCGTATGATGGAATTTAATATATCAACATGTCATGGAGTTTCAGTATTCAGTTAATATCTTACACCTGCTGAGTCCTCACATGCGCCAGGCGCGAAGTGAGAAATGGACATTGTCTATTTCATCCTTGCAACAACCCCATGAAATAGGTACACTTATGGCTACTCCGTTATAGAGAAGCGGAAACTCGGGTTTCGAATGGTAGAAAACTTGCTCCAGGTCTTATGACTTCCGGGTGCCCTGCCACCCACACTCATTTGAAATCCTCTTTGAAAAGTCTTAAATAGTCTCTATCATTCTAAAAGCTTCTATCATTTGGTTTTTGCCCATAGGCTGATTCCATAACAATCAGAGACAGTTCCTGAAGGCACAATGATTATCGGAATTTTCCTTTTGACTCTGAAAAGGCTTCTTTTGCCGTATTTTTTTTTTTCTTTTAAGGCACAGGCTAGTGCATCTGTGGAAACTGAGGCCACATTATACTACATGTCACACTGCTGGATTGCCTGGGGCCCTCGCCAAGCCAGAGGTTCTGCAGGCTGCCCCTTAGCTAGATCTCCACCCAGACCCCACTTAGGTCGGCACTGTCCATTTCTTAGCTTGCCTCAAGAGGGCGCCTTGGGATTGGTGTCATCTAGCACGTAGTAGGTGCTCAGCGGATGTTGGTTTTAAGCATGAATATGTTAAGTGAAGGAGCAATGACCCTCACTTTCACTAGGACTATGAAAGGGAATCGAGCCAAAACCACTGCATTTGAGCAGATCCCCTTGCTGTGAGTTTCTGAGTGACTGCCAGGAAATGGAATCCCTATGTTCTCTGGCTGATTTATCATAGGAGATAAGCCTGGCTGTGCTAAAGCTTGCCTTTGGGCCCATGACCTCCAAAGGTGGGGAGAGAAACCTTACCTAGCTGTGCTCTGCCCGTGGAGCCAGACCTACACAGGTTGGCTGCTTCTCCACCTTCTCCACCTCTGAGCCTTTCGCTGCTGTGCGAGGGCAGGTGTGCTTCTCACTCTTGCCACCTATTCCCCCTGTACTTACCTTCATTATGGGACTGGGCATGTCATTGTCCCCAGTAGACAGGGTGCCATCAGGCAGGACACACCACTATCCTTAACCCTCAGCACTGTGCTGGGAACACAGTGAGGCTCCAAGAATGATGGATGGGTAGAGAGACCCCCCTGAACGCACCTCAGTGTTGCCTGGTCTGGCCACACTGTCCTGCCCTGGCCATAAGTGACAGTCAGGGGCTGCTCTGCCTGCTTTGCCCCTGCACACTGCCTACTTCCCATTTGTCCCGTTCACACCAAGCAGCCAGACCACGTTTCTGCTGTTCCCATTTCAGGGCCTGGCACCAGGCCACCTGAGCCTGGAAAACCTTCCCTGCCTCCTGGCTGCGCATCCTCCTGGCCGTCGAAGGACACAGAGAGAGATGCTTTTCTCTCTGTGAGATGCTTTTCTTGCTCACGCATGGAGTGTACTTCTGCCAAAAGTTCTCAAGGCCTTTTTGTCCTACTGTGGTTCACAGCCTGAACGCACTTTGCATTGCAATGCTTGGCTTTCCTGGAAAGCTCTCCATTTCTCTCCAGCGTGCATCTCATTGCCTTTTCAGTGCCAGCTTGGACTACAAGGGGTGCGGTCTGCTGGCCCTGGGAGGACTTCTCTGAATCCAGACCAGAGTATGTTGCTTTTTCTCTTTATAATTCTTAAAATAGTTTATGTTTAAAAACAATTATTAATATATATACATGGAAGGAAATTTTAAAATACAGGAAACAAAAGTAACATCTATTACTGCCTTGCACTAACACTAGCATTTTACTATTGGATATGACTAGTTTTAAACAAATGTCTGATTTGAAGCAGAAAATCAAATACCGCATGTTCCTACTTCAAAGTGAGAGCTAAACAATAGGTATACACACCAACATAAAGATGGAAACAATAGTCACTGCAGACTTCAAAAGTGGGGAGAGAGACAGAGGTGGGAGGGCAAGGGTTGAAAAGCTACATACAGGGTACTGTGCTCCCTATTTGGGTGAGGAGTTCAATAGAAGTCCAAACCTCAGCATCACTCAATATATCCATGTAACAAACCTGCACGTGTACCCCAAATCTAAAATTTTAAAAATTTAGTTCTAAAAAGTCATTGCAATGAAAAATAAAATGTTCTATGTATTGATTATTAGAAAAAAACTCTGAATAGCATTACACCAGATTGAATATTTTTTTGCTTAACTGTAGACTCATTTTTAGCATTCCCTCCATTTAAACATTTTAAAAATTTGTAATGATTTTAGGTTTACAAAATGTTGTAAAGACAGTACAGAGAGTTCCCATTACCCTTTACTCAGCTTCTTGTAATGTTAGCATCTTACGAAACACGGCTACATTTGTGAAAATGAAGTTAACACTGGTACAATACTATTAACTAAACTACAGATTTTATTTGGATTTCACCAGCTTGTCCATGAATGTCCTCTACCAATCCTGGATCACATCCAGGACTCCACAGAGCATTCAGTCATCCAGTCTCCTCAGTCCTCTCCACTCTGTGAGTTTATCAGTCTTTTCTTATTCTTCGTGATCACGGCATTTTTATGGAGCACTGATCAGGTTTTCAGTAGGGTATTCCTCAGTTGGGGTTTGTCTGATGTTTTCCTCATGATGGCACTTGTGTTAGGGATTTCGGGGGAGAACGTCACAGGGGTGCCCTTCTTACTGCAGTGTGCGAAGGGGTCTTTCTGCCCTTGTTATTGTGTATATTCACGTAATTTTAATTAACAAAACTTGAACATCTTTACATATCATTATGTGGCCTTTTATCACGGGGATGGAAACTAACCCATCAATTATGACATTGCTCTGACCCAGAAAAAACCTCAGAAACCTTCCCAACACAGCCCTGCAGGCAACCCACTTGAGAAGGCTTGCATGTGGAAGCATTTTTCCAATTCTGTTCTCTTACATCTTTTTTTTTTTTTTGGTGTTTGAGGCATGTCTAACTCTGATGCCCAGGGTGGAGTGCAGTGGCAGGACCATCACTGCAGCCTCAACTCCTCAACTCCTGGGCTCAAGTAATCCTCCTGACTCAGCTTTCTGAGTAGCTGGGACAAGAGGCGTAAGTCACCACACCTGGATATATTTTTTATTTATTACAAAGATAGGGTCTCACTATGTTGCCTAGACTGGTCTTGAACTCCTGGGTTCAAGCAGTCCTCCCACCCTGGCCTCCCAGAGAGTTAGGATCACAGGTGTGAGCCACCACTTCTGACCCTCCTACATCATTTTTAAAGGCTGCAAAATAGTTTATTGAATGGCTGTACCCTAACGTGTTTTACTAATCCCCTATTTTGGTATTCATGGCTTCTTTTCTTCTCCTTTCCTTTCCCTTTTCCATTTTTTAAAGGAAGAATTCCTATACTATTATTGTTAGATCACAATAAATACATATTTTTAAGGCTTTTGAGGTATATTTTCAAATTGGCCCCAGGAAGTTTTCATGGATTTATATCCCTATTAGCAACGAAAATGCTGTTTTTCTAAGATTTTGTCAAAACTATTACAGTGAACAGCGGCAGATAGGAAATTTTGTCTTTCAACAGTTAATTACTTTTTATTTGTTTTGATTTGTACTTCTTCAATTAGTGCAGTTGAACTTTCTTTTTTTGGCTTATTGGCTATTTATACATTCAGTGCTTTTAAAGCCTATGTGTGCCCTTTGTCCATTGGGAGATGTCAGCAATTTTCTCACTGATTTGTAAAAGCCCTTTATAAATCAAAACCATATAGCGTATTTGTTACAAATTTTTCCAATCTAAAGTTTGTCCTAAAATTTTGTTAATAGTGTTTTTAGTATATCAAAGTTTTAAAGTTTTATGTAGTGAGGAGTTAAAATGTTTCCCAAAATAACTAACCAATCATCCCAGCCTCATTTTTTAAACAATGTTCTCTTTCTTCACTGAATTAAATGCCACATTTGTCAGATACTTAGTTCTTCTTTTACTTGGGCTTTTTCCCCCAGTGGTATCTACTTTGTTCCACAGAGTTATGCATCAAATTCACTCTTCTGCTTTCCTGCATCTTTAGCATAGCTTCATGACACTGTTTAATATTATGTAGAATGAGACCCTTCCATTACTCTAGTTTTTAAAAAATTTCTAGCTATTCAAATTATGATTTTACTTTCTGATGAATTTCAGGGTTATTTAGACAAGTTTTTAAAATCTCACAGGAGTATTAAATGTATGTTATATTAATCAGGGGGAAATTGGCTAGCCTAACCATATTCAATCTATCCATTCAGTTACATGGTCTTTTAGTTTATTCACATCTTCTAGGTCCTTTTGAGAATCACTTTGGTTTTTTCTGCATTTTCTATGGCTCAAATTCACTAGTCAAGTTTTAACTGCTGAATTGAAGCAATAACGTGAGGAAGGAAATGGTCCTGCAAAATAGTCTTTTAACTACATCAGTGTGAGCCCCAGATAAGGAGAGAAATGACCCAATGCTCTTGTCAAAGGAAAGGCCATTTGCATCAACAAAAACCATTTAAAAGGGCATTGTGACCAAGTGCGGTGAGCAGGCTTCTGGGAGCCAGACAGGCTAGGGCTCAGTTCCCAGGTCCCCCGTTCACTGGAGCTGGGAATAACTCCTGTGGGCCTCGGCACCACCACTGTGAAATGAAGGTGGCCACTGCAGAATTGAGAGCAGAGCTCATGTATGTGAAGTATCCAGGATAGCACCTGACATACTTACGTGCTCAATAAGTCATTAAATATATGTACATTTCAAATACTGAAAAAGATTAATAAAAATTGATCATACACTAAGCCACAAAGAAATTCTTAATTAATTTCGAAGAAATTATTTTGGCAACATTCTCTGACCACAGTGAGATAATAATAGAAGTTAATGATAAAAGTTTGAACAAACAAAAGATCCAAGTGCTTAGAAGTCTTGGAGAAAATAATACATTGCCTAAATTTTGTTTATAATACATATACCATATCATTCACCCATTTAAAGTGAATCATTTAATGGCTTTTAGAATATTCACAGGCAACCATCACCTCAATCAGTTTTAGAGCATTTTCATCATCCCAGATGAAACGTGGTACCTGTCAGCAGTTAGTCCCTTCCCCGTCCACACCCACCTCCAGCCCTAGGCAGCCATAGATGTACTTTCTGTCTCTGTGAATTTGACTGTTCTGGACATTTCATACAAATGCAATCAGAATTTATGATGCTTAGTGTCTGGCTTCTTTCACTTAGCATGTTTTCAAGCTTTGTCCATGTTGTAGCATATATCAGTCTTTCAGTCATTCGGATTGCTGAATTAACATTCCATTGTTTGGATATGTCACAATGTATTTACCCATTCATGAAACGATGGACATTTTGGTTGTTTCCACTTTTTGGTTTTTTTAATAATGTGCTATGAACATTTGTGGACAAGCTTTTTTGTGGACATATGTTTCAGTCCGGTTAAATTGTAACTCTAGCTGGGTGAGGTGGCTCACACCTGTAATCCCAGCACTTTGGGAGGCCGAGGCAGGTAGATTGTTTGAGCTCGGGAGTTCCAGACCAGCCTGCGCAATAAAGTGAGACTCTGTCTCTCAAAAAAATACAAAAATTAGCTGGACGTGGTGGCACCTATAGTCCTAGCTACTCTAGAAATAGCTACTCTAGAAAATATTTGCAAATTACATATCCGGTAAGGTGTATCTGATAAAGCTTTTTCTTTCCATTGCAAGGGTAATGGTGAGGTGGGAGGCTGAGGTGGGAAGATTGCTTGAGTGTGGGAGGCAGAGGTTGCAGTGAGCTGAGATCATGCCACTGCGCTCCAGCCTAGGTGACAGCCAGGCCCTGTGCCCCCCCAAAAAAAAAATTGTAACTCTATGCTTAACCTTTTCCATTAGCAGTTTCTACTAGCAAAATAAATCTTTTCCACCACCACCAAAGATTTTTCCACATCTTTGCCAACATTTGTTCTTGCTCTCTTTTTAAATTTTAGCCACTCTGTTAGGTGTGACGTGGTATCTCATTGTGGTTTTGATTTTCGTGTCCCTGATGGCAAATGGTGTTGAGCATAGTTTCGTGTGCTTATTGGCTGTGTGTTTATCTACCTTGGGGAAATGTCGATTCAGACCCTTTGCTAACTGTTTTAATTGGGTCATTTTTTAAATAAAATTATTAAGTTGTAAGCGTTTATCAGATATGCCTTATCAGAAATGTAATTTGCAAATATTTTCTCCCATTTTATGGGTTGTCTTTTTATTTTCTTATGGTGTCCTCTGAAGGACACATACACATGTGCTCTCTCTCTCACAAAACTTTTGGACCAAAGAGGGAAGTAAAACTGTGATTTATTAAGCAGCCCCTTGAGGGGTAAAACAGCACAGTTTTGATCACTTTGTATGTTGGTGCCAACCTGGGGTGCCCCAGGTAGGTGATCCCTGGGGTGTCTGCTTCAGGGCTGCTGCGAGGGTGCAGGGCAGGGCTCCTCCAGCTGGGAAACCATGGAATAGCTGGCAGCTGCTTTGTACGTCTTGAGACACAAAAGAGAGAAAGCTCAAAATCAAGAGCAGACACTGGGTTTGCACTGAAAAGAAATATATCATTTCCTTGAAGAGAAAAATAAAAGATATGAAAAATGGAAGCAAGGAAAGAAGAGATATGAAGGGAAGAGAGATTAGAACACCAACTGTTGTAGATCATTTCATGTCCCAATTATCCCCCAAGTTCTTCCACCTTCTGGGATCACCAGCTGTTTTAACACCCAAAATAACTCTCACTCTTTTCCCATGTAAATGTGTTAAGTCCAGGGCTGTCCCTACTCTGTCTGAGGAGTTCTGGAGCAGAAGGGAAATTGGGGACTCTCTCCCTGAAACCTGTCCCCAGCCCCTCCATGACCATCTTTGGGCACATTCTTGTCCCCTCTCCATGTTTCTGTAGCCCCTGGCTTGCTCCAGAACATTCCTCCAGCCCTCCCTCGAGTGTGCTCTCCAGGCAGTCATACCGCAGGCATTACTGAAGGTTTGGAGGTGTTGGAGGGGGGTTCAGGAACTTGAGTATTTGACATTGCGTCCTTGAGCTCACCTCCCATCCACAGCACGGAGGGTCTCCCGCCACTTCTCCTTCGACCCAGGCCAGCTGCCTCGGTGCTGCCCCCTATTCCTCCCAAGACCTTATTCCCTGCCCACCGAAACCCCAGCTTCCCCAGTCCCCAGGCCACCTACTCACCCCCTCTGCAGCACAGCTCCTCAGAAAATGGACATTGTCTTCCTTTGCCCCAGCCTCCTCATTCAAACTGTGTCCTGGGCCTCAACTTCCACAACTGAAAAGACAGCTAATATCTTTTTATCAAGCAAAGACCTATCCGGAAGTTGCCATCTTTGGCAACACACACACACACACACACACCCCGGCCAAACCTTCAAAGTTATTTCTTTAACTGTTTAAAGTGGTGTCGAAGATAGTTTTGGTCAGAGCCTCAGGCCAGAGCGCCTGGGCTTTCTCCTCTGAACAAGTTTCTGTCAGTAAAAGTGAAAGAAGAAAGTGTCTGAAATCCCAGCTACTCCAGAGGCTGAGGCAGAAGAATCGCTTGAACCCGGGAGGCAGAGGTTGCAGTGAGCCGAGATCGTGCCACTGCACTCCAGCCTGGGCGACAGAGCAAGACTCTGTCTCAAAAAAACAAACAAACAAAAAAAGAAAGTGAATTGGCCACCTTTTCAGAGCAACCCCGTGGGCCAGGGATTTTTCTTTCCATTGCAAGGGAAATGATGAATTTGGCGGGCGGGGTTGGAGGCGGTGGTCCAGATATGTGATGAATGCCTCGAAAAGAAGTGAACATTGCCTGATTCTTCCTTCTGGGGTGCTGTCTGTAAGAGTTTCCAAGGCCGTTGGTAGCTGCAGAACCCCTTTTGAAATAAAATCTTATACAAGCCCCAGTATACAAAGACAGGTAAAAAGGGAGCTAGATTGGTTTGGGGGACTTTGAGAAACCTTAGCTGATGGATTTTATAATGTTGTTAAAATGCCCAATGAAGAGAGAAAGGTATGTGAAGTCATCTTCCAAAGCCCATGGTGAAATGTGAGACAAAGTATCCACTCTAAAAAAACAGCAATCAGGCTGGGTGCAGCATTTCTGTTGGGAGACATTCCTGGAGGCCAAGGCGAGGTGATCACTTGAAGCCAGGAGTTCAAGCCCAGCCTAGCCAACATGGTGAAACCCTGCAAATACAAAAATTAGCCAGGCACAGTGGTGCACGCCTGTAGTCCCAGCTACTCAGGAGGCTGAGGCAGGAGAATGGCTTGGACCCATGAGGTGGAGGTTGCAGTGAGTGGAGATTATGCCACTGCACTCCAGCCGGGGTGACAGAGCAAGACTCTGTCTCAAAAAAAAAAAAAAAATAGTAATCAGATGGCACTGACTTCTTTTATTGATTTTCCAGAAAGCTCTCTCTTCAAAGCCTACACATTTTCATCTTTGGGTTCAGTTTTCTTGAGGGTGAAACTAGTGCCTAATTAAGTCTTATTTTTGTGTCTGATTATCTTTAACACCCTTGAAAAGTGTTTGCCAGTTTCCTAGAAAAAATTGATGACTTGCTCCTCCGCTGGTTCTGCTGACTTGCTGTTTTGGAAGAGATGTTTTTCTTGTTTTTCTTTTCACTGGTGTCAAGGGAGATGGAAACAGTGAGGGCTTTAACCTCTTCTCCTCTTTGCCAGGCTAGGAAGACCCAGTTGAGGTAGCGGACACTAGAGCAGCCTGGAAGGGAGTACCTGCCTACGAAGCCCCTAGGAGCATGAGGTGTTTCCTCCCACAGCTTCCTGTCCTGCCCGGGGCTAAGAGGACAAGACTGGCAGAAGGACAACCAGCAATGCTGAGGGACCGTGGCTCAAGGCACTGATGTCATTGTCTTGGGTTGCAGGTAAGTGAAACCTACCTCAAATGAGCTTCAGCCACAATGGGCCTTTATTGGAAAGCCGTCTTAGAGAGACCCAGGGATACAGGCTTGATTGCCCCCTGTCTCATTTCTCTGTTCTTCTCGTTCTCCCACTCTACAGACAGACTCAGGGCTTTTTGTCCTACATGAGGACAAACCCAGCTGCTTCATAGCCTCTAGGTTTACGTATCTGCTCAAGCTAACCAGCCCGACCTGAGACCAATGCATTAGTCACAATTCCAAGCTCCAAGGAGAATGAATTTGATTGCCTTCATCAGGTTACCTACTGGTGGGGAGGTCATTGTCATGTAATAGAAAGGCGGCTCCCAGAAGATTATTGAGGGCTGAAAATACACCCTTAAAGTTATCTAATATCAGATTGAGCATGTCCCTCCAAAATTCTGTGTCTTCATACAGTAGCCCCCTCTGTTGTGACAGTGGTGTGGCTGTGATGATGGGAGTGGCTCAGACAACAAGAAAAGGTTTTAAGTATTTCCCCAGCCACCAGCATTAGACAGTCGGCTCAACCCACCAGTTGAAATATCTGGTATGTGTCAGACACCGTCCAAGGCTCTGAAGAGATGGGTGTAACCCAGATACATTTTGGGGCCCCATGTGGCTTAGTTTAGGTATGGTGACACATTTAAAAACATACAGTCCCAAAATAATTAAACTTAACTAAAACTAAATTATAATTTTTCTTTTGCGTAATTTTTCTTTTTTGAAGCAGGCTCACTCTGTCACCTAGGCTGGAGTGCAGTAGAGCAATTGCGGCTCACTGCAGCCTCAACTTCCTGGGCTCAAGCAATCCTCCCACCTCAGCCTCATGAGTAGCTTGGACTACAGGTATGTGGCACCTAATTGTTACATTTTTTTGTAGAGACGGGGTCTTATTATGTTGCCCAGGCTGGTCTCCAATTACTGGCCTCAAGTGATCCTCCTGCTTCAGCTTCCCAAAGTGCTGGGACTACAGGCAAGAGCCACCATGCCCAGCCGTCTTGCATCTTTTAAAGACTATTAATGGGGAACAAATTCAGAACCCCTCGAACCTTTCCAACTTCTCTTTTGTCTCTTTTCAGCAGATAGCAGATGCCCCAGAACATCCTACTTGTCCAATTCCCTCCAAACACTTCCCGATGCCCGGCCTGCTTGGCTTCCCTACCATCCTCCTCCTCTGCTTTTCCTAGGGTCTGTCATCTTTCCACCTGTAGCTTAACTTAGCCTCTCTGGCTGTATCTTATTCTCTTTCCTCCTGCAGTTCAGGTTCTCTTTCCCTCTACCCAGGTTTCCACAGACATTTTCTATCTTGCCCAGTACAAGATAGTATCTTTCCTACTCCTTTTTAGAGGGTAGGAAAGAGGGAAAATCTGAGTAGACAAAGGGAAAATTATGTTGAGCTGGTTGGGGGTAGGAGGAGGGAGAGAAAACTCATATGTGGACAAATCACGTGTCCCTCATACAGAGATGAACGAGGCCAAGTACTGGCCCACAATGCGCTCCCTGTTTAGTAAAGGAGCCTGACACAAACACAGATCAAAGGCCAGCACACCTCTCCTTGGGGTAGGGGTGTGCATCAGAGAAAGCCACACACCTGTTTGAAGGGTGCATCAAACAGGGTAGGAGTGTTGAGACCAGCAAGAGTGCATCGCATGGCTAAAGGACGATGACTGTTTCTGACTTACAGATGAGGAAAACGAGCTCAAAGGTGATCTACAGCTTCCCGCATTATGGTCCCCCAAGTCATAAGTGGTATCAGTAGGACTAGAGCCCTTCTTTGTCTGACTTTAAGATCAAACTTTTTTTTTTGAGATGGAGTTTCGCTCTTGTCCAGGCTGGAGTGCAGTGGCACAATCTCGGCTCACTGCATCCACCTCCCCAGTTCAAGTGATTCTCATGCCTCAGTCTCCTGAGTAGTTGGGACTACAGGCATGCGCTACCATGCCTGGCTAATTTTTTTTTGTATTTTTAGTAGAGACAGAGTTTCACCATGTTGGCCAGGCTGGTCTTGAACTCCTGACCTCAGGTGTTCCACCCGCCTTGCCCTCCCAAAGTGCTGGGATTACAGGTGTAAGCCACCACGCCCAGCTGAGAACCAAACTTTTAATCACTGCACCATACCACTGTCCTCACTGAGACCTCCCTTTCTCCAAATTTTACCACTTGTTTGGATGTTGGGTCTCAGACCACAGAACCCACTAAACTTCTCAATGGTGTGTGGTGAAAAATGATTGGACAGTTGGGCACAGTGGCTCACCCCTGTAATTCCAGCTACTGGGGAGGCCAAGGTGGGAGGATCACTGAGCCCGAGGGTTCAAGGCTGCAGAGTGAGCTATGATGTGCAGCTGCATTACAGCTTGGGCAACAGAGCAAGACCCTGTCTTCAAAAAAAGAAAGAGAAAAATGACTGGACTCCTCATCCCATTATAATGTTATTTTCCATCTCACAAATACAGAAGTGACAAAATAAGCAGAGAAATTATCTTTCTTTTCCAAGGAACTAAACTAGGATTTGAAAGAAATTTATGGTGTCTTGCAAAGGAAGCCCTGCTCTCTCCTCACAGGCGATGGTCGGCCCCGTTGCCCAGGTGCTGTTCTGCCCACTGTTTGGAGACTTTCCACCCTTGTGACTGCCTGGGGAGAGCCCTTCTCTGAGCTGAGCTGCTGAACATTCTGGAAGACGTGTGCTCTGATGAGTGGAGAAAGTGGAGTAGGGCAAATTGCATTCTAGGTGGAGCTGTCAAAAGGCATCCATCCATTCATATGTTTATTCATGGTCCCTTTGGGTTCTCAGATTTTTTCAGATCAGCTGCTTGGCAGCTTGCACTTTGATGTTGCAGTGGAGGCTCTGTTCAGGCTTCTGCCCCACAAATAAAATCAGAGCTTCATTCTCTGCCAATGCATTGACTGGGACATTATCCAGGTCCCTGGGGCAGGAATGTTATTAGACACTCAATAAATATTTGTTGAATCTTGAATGAATTTACCTCCTGAAACCTGCTCAGAGACAGTGAATGGACAGAGGGACATGAAAAACACAATGCCCTTCTCTTCTCTCAGGAGATTGATTGGGCTATTATGTTAGAAATAGACATGCAAATTAGCATATGCTCAGCACTGAATGGAAATTCATCCCTTAACCTAAATAACATTTAACAAACTCCATAACTCTTCTTGCTATCCTTGGATTAGGTTTCTGGGATTTTAAAATAATACACCTATAAAATTGAAAGCCAGAAAAACTCCAAAGTAATCTAAGATCCATCTAAACAAGGAAAAGATACAGCCTTGACCCTCAAGCGCTGTGAGTGAGGATCACAAAGCCAGGCTGGAGATGAGAAATGTGAAACATTCCCATAGAGACTGTCACAAAGTCCCATGGCAGTTCAGAGGAATGAGATCACTTTGGCCAGTGGTAGTAAGTGAAGCATTTGTGAAAAGGGTGGGCATTCATTCATTCTTTTTCTTTCTAGAAATATTTCTGGCCTGGTGTGGTGGTGCACACCTGTAGTCTCAGCTACTCAGGAGGCTGAGGCAGGAGGATCGCTTGAGCCCAGGAGGTCAAGGCTGCAGTGGGCTGTGATTGTGCCACTGCACTCCAGCCTGGGCCACAGAGTAAGACCCTGTTGAAAAATGGAAGGAAGGAAGGAAGGAAGGAAGGAAGGAAGGAAGGAAGGAAGGAAAAAAGAAGAAAGAGAAAGAAAGAAGGAAGGAAAAGAAAGAGAGGAACAGAAGGAAGGAAGGAATGAGGAAGGAAAAAAGAAGAGAAAGAAGGAAGGAAAAGAAAGAGAGGAACGGAAGGAAGGAAGGAAGGAAGGAAGGAAGGAAGGAAGGAAGGAAGGAAGGAAGGAAGGAAAAGAAAGATTTCTGGGCACCACCAGAGCTAGGCATTGCACATAGTGGGAAGAGTAATATACAGTTCTTGCCTCTAGGGAGCCCACAGTATTGGAAGGGCAAGGAAGTTGGCCAGCACCTGTGGTACTAGTTGATGCTGTTGTGTGTAACATACAGTGGGCACATAGTGAGGGTATAAGGGAAGCTGATTGAGTTAGCTAGACTATAGGGGAGGCTTCCTGGAGGAAGTGTCTCTGGAAATCAGTCTTGAAGAATGAGGCAAAGACAGTGAAGGATAATTCCAGGCAGAAAGAACAGCATCAAGGGGCATGAACTTCGGGGAGCAGAAACGTTTGACTTTGCTGCGGTGAAAGTTTCCGACGGGGAAGAGCTCTGAGTTGGGACAAAGAGCAGGGAGTGTAGGTCACAAGGGCTTTGTAGGCTTTGCTGGAGGATCCACTTCAGACAGAGGTAAGGGCAAGGGGTCCTGTGAAGACACCTGATGTGAGGGGAAGCCTGAAGCACTACTTGGTTTGGGAGAGGAAAGAAATGAGATAGACAAAGAGACCTGTGGGTATTCTGGGTGTCGGCAAGAGGCTGAGGGAGGAATTTCCCATGTGTCTGTGGCACATACATAGGCTGTGGCAGCTGGAAGTGGTAGTGACTAATGCTGGATGCCAAGGGCTGTGAAGAGCTGAGATGTTCCCTCCTTGTAAGCTAATGAGTTGGCCTGCCTCAGTGCATGGGGCTGCCAGATGAGAGACTCCTGGGTCAGGGCCTAATGATGGCCTTACTCACAGCAAGAGCAGAAGCCAGAGTGTCAGCATGTTTGCCTCAGCTCCCTGAGCTCCAAGGCCATCAGTGGTGATGCAGGCAGGTCTAGATGGGTGCCCACCACCCCGCCACAGTGGGCTACACCTAGAAGAGGACACAGGGCCAGGGGAACCCACTGCCCACAGCAGCCTGCTCATTGTCTGGGGAAGGGACACTGTCTCATCTCCCAAAGGTGCTTGCTCCAACACAACCTTGAGAAATGGCCAGATAAAGAGAGATCAGAGCTTGACAAGCTGCATGGGAGGGGGAGAGACCATGGGAGAAGCGTCTCCTAACATTAGGAAGAAAGTCGTCTTAGTCAGCTTGGGCTCTGTCACAAATTCCCGTAGACTGGGTGGCTTAAACAACAATTTAATTGTCACAGTTTTGGAAGCTGGACAATTGAAGATGAGGATGCAATTCTAAAACTTTCTATATCCTGGCCGGGCGCAGTGGTTCGCACCTGTAATCCCAGCACTTTGGGAGGCCGAGGCAGGTGAATCGCTTGAAGCTAGGAGTTTGAGACCAGCCTGGCCAACATAGTAAAACCCTGTCTCTACCAAAAATACAAAAATTAGCCAGGCTCGTGGTGAATGCCTGTAATCCCAGCTACTCGGGAGGCTGAGGCACAAGAATCGCTTGAACCCAAGAGGCAGAGGTTGCAGTGAGCCGAGATGGTACCACTGCACTCCAGCCTGGGTGCCAGGGCAAGACTCTGTCTCAACAAGAACAAAACAAGCCTTCTATGTCTAGTTTCCATGTGGCTGTTCCCGCCAAGTTCTGCCTCTGCCTACCCTCCTTGGGGTAAACCTCCACCCAGACAGTATGCTGGGCCAGGGCACCCACCCTCCGGGAGCTAGGAGTGTGGGCTCAGGGCGCTCAGGGCTGCCCTCCCCTGCAGAATCGTCATCAGCCCAGCAGGAATTGGCTCACCCAGGCACACCCACCACCTTCTCCAAAACCCAGAGCTGATGACTGACTGGCACAGGGTACAAAAGCCTGGCCCCTTTGTCTTCCGGTAAAGCTGACACGGTGCTGCGGTTCCTGCTCTGGAGCTCTGTAGGAAGGCTGAAGCTCGGCTCCAGCTGAGACTGCATCCCCTGCCTTCTCCTTCCTCCCTCACTCCCCTGGGCTTGAGAGGATCCCTTCAATAAATCAAATGCACTGAATGCCTGCCTTGGGCTCCTAGGAGTTTCTTGGGACTTGGCCCAGAGTTGACAGTCGCTGAGTTCTTGATCCAGGCTTCCCCGCAGACACTGTCCGTGTGTCTTGGGCTCCATGCTTTTGCTCTGGACCCAGGCCCCCAGATTCCTAGGATGGGAGTAGGACCAGGTTCCTGTTAGAATGAGACAGTTTAGGCAACGCTCAAATCGTGAAGCCCCCTAAGCCCTCACCTGACTCCCCCAGGCAGGTGTTTGTAGCTCGCTGTCACCTGTCCTATCCTGTGAAGTGACTGCTCTGGGATTGACGTACTGCTCCTCTCTCTCATTTGGCCTTGAGTGCCTGAGAGGCAAAACTGCAGCAGAGTGGCTCCTGTATCCTCAGCACTCAACATGGACCCTGTTTTCGTGTTCAAGAAACATTTGAGGAGCTGCACTTACTTGGAAGGAGAAAAAGTTACACCCATGACCTCCAGGTAAAGCAGACAGCAAATGGTGTTAAGTGAAGGGCCCTGCAGCAGCCACAGACACAGGTCTGGGGAGATAGAGGATCCCAGACAGAAGAGCTGCCACTTACTGGGCACCGCCATGTGCCAAACCCAACACTGTGTGCACTCCGGAGACTCACTGAATCCCTAAATCCTTCCGTAGTACGGATTATTATCTCCATTTTACTAATGAGGCCATTAAAGCTCAGAAGATTAAGTAACATGACCAGTATAAAGTACAAGAAAATGACAGATTCAGATTTTTTTTTTTTTTGGACAGGGTCTCTCTCTCTCTCTCTCCCAGGCTGCAGTGCAGTGATCCAATCACAGCTCCCTGCAGCCTCGACCTCTAGGTTCAAGCAATCCACCCCCACTCAGCCTCCCACATAGCTGGGACCATAGGTGTGCACCACCATGCCCAGCTCCTTTTCTTTTTTTTTCTTTGGTAGAGACGGGGGTCTCACTATGTTGCCTGGCTGATCTTGAACTCCTGGACTCAAGCAATCCTCCCACCTCGGCCTCCCAAAGTGCTGGGATTACAGGCATGAGCCACTGCAGATTCAGATTTTGAGTACTCGTCTGGCTGATTTCAAAGCCCGTCCTCTTTCCACAATCAGGTCTTAAGTCACATCCTGAAGAGTTTGTCAGGAATCCGATCCCTACTGGACAGGCTGGGAAGGCCTGGGCTGCTAGTGGTGTTGCAGATGGACTCCCAGGCAGCTGATGGAGGTGGGGAATGAAGAGCATGAGAGGTAACAAAAGCAGGCATGGCAGTGCTACCTAGCAGAGCCATGTGACAGAGGCGGGGATGCTGCAGTGGGTTGTCCAGCAAACAGAGATGCCAGGCCTGAGGCTTGATTCTCTCAGACCTTCTGCCTCTGGCAGCAAGACTGCTGGACCTGGAGCTGTGTGACCTTCACCAGGTTCCATTTCTCATCAATGGGGGAGCAGGGTGACTGCACTCAAGGACTGTCAAGGTTTTCTTCAGCTCTGAAAGTCCCCAGTTCTCAACCAGTGAAAGGTCTGACGTTTCCCATCCCTCTTTGCAAATCCTGGGCTGACGACCAGGGATCCAAGTCCCTCAGCCCAGCCAAGGCGACAGAAAGCCTGACTTTCCCAGCCCTGAAAAGAGTTGACGGGCTGTTCTCTGGGCTCCCCTCGGCAGCAGCATTGACAAGGGCTGGGAGAGGGAGACTGGCACAGGAGCCTTCTCAAGTTGCTCCACAAAGGGCCTCTTTTTCCCAGGCACAGTGACAAATACTGCTGCTCCCTCTGGCTATAAAGGCCGGGGGTGTGGACAAGGTTCCCATGTCTGAACTCTTAAGAAAGTTGCAAGCAAAGAAAAAAATGTGTACGGGCTTTGGCTGTGCTTTTTGACTTGATGCCAGATAGCCGGTGGGTTCAAAATTACATCACTATTGACTATCTGAGTTGTTTCTCTGTTTGACCTTCTTGGAAGAATGGTTACCTTGGCAACAGATGGTTATCAGTTCCTCAACAATTTGTGCCAAGGAACAGTTTCCTGCATGCTGAAAACCAGTGGCTTAAAAGCTGTATGTGGCCAACCTCACCCTCCCGGGTCTCTGAGCGGATTGTGCAGTAGGGACAGCCCTTGACTTACAATGTTTCCACAGATGAGTTTTCAACTTTATGGTGGTGCAAAAGCAGTACATGCTCAGTAGAAATTGTACTTCGAGTATCCATACAATCATTCTGTTTTCACTTTCGGTACAGTGTTGAAGTCACATAAGCTATTCAATATTTTATTATAGGCCAAGGGCAGTGGCTCACACCTATAATCCCAGCACTTCAGAAGGCCGAGGCAGGTAGATCACTTGAGGTCAGGAGTTTGAGACCAGCCTGGCCAATATAGTGAAACTTCATCTCTATTAAAAATACAAAAATTAGCTGGACGTGGTGGCACATGCCTGTAATCCCAGCTACTCAGGAGGCTGAAGGAGGAGAATTGCTTGAACTCAGGAGGCGGAGGTTGAAGTGAGCTGAGATTGCACCATTGCACTCCAGCCTGGGCAACAGAGCGAGACTCCATCTAAAAAAAAAAAGAAAAAAGAAAAAAAATTACTTTATTATAAAAAGGGCTTTGTGTTAGATAATTTTGCCCAACTGAAGGCAAATGTTTTCTGAGAACGTTGAAGGTAAACTAGGCTAAGCCATGATGTTCGGTAGGTTAGATGGATTAAATGCATTTTCGACTCATCATTTTTATAACTCATGGTGCATTTATTGGGATGTAACCCCATCATAAACTGAGGAGTATTTGTATTTAGAAATAGAGCTGAGTTTGACAGCCAACTTTGTCTCTTAGGCAGCGGGTGCCAGGCCAGTGGTGCTGGGATTTCCAGTGTCCCCTGCCTCCAGCAGTGGACCCGGCTGAGCCTCTGGGATGCTCTGCCCCTGGCACCAAGGGCTGCTTGGTGCCACAGGAGACTCTGATAGGAGACATCCAGTGCTGCTGAAGTGTCAGAGGCTGGGGTGTCAGAGGCGTTTGAACCAGAACAACTCCATCTTGAATAAGGACTAGGTAAAATCGGGCTAAGACCTACTGGGCTGCATTCCCAGACAGTTAAGGGATTCTAAGTCACAGGATGAGATAGGAGGTCGGCACAAGGTCCAGGTTATAAAGACCTTGCTGATAAAACAGGTTGCAGTAAAGAAGCTGGCTAAAACCCACCAAAACCAAGATGGCAATGAGAGTGACCTCTGGTTGTCCTCGCTGCTACACTCCCACCAGCGCCATGACAGTTTACAAATGCCATGGCAATGTCAGGAAGTTACCCTATATGGTCTAAAAAGGGGAGACATGAATAATCCACCCCTTGTTTAGCATATCATCAAGAAATAACCATAAAAATTGGCAACCAGTAGCCCTTAGGGCTGCTCTGTCTATAGAGTAGCCATTCTTTTATTCCTTTACTTACGTCATAAACTTGCTTTCACTTTATGGACTTGCCTAAAATTCTTTCTTGTGCGAGATCCAAGAACCCTCTCTTGGCTGGGTGCGGTGGCTCACACATGTAATCCCAGCACTCTGGGAGGCCAAGGTGGGCGGATCATGAGGTCAGGAGATCGAGACCATCCTGGCTAACACAGTGATACCCTGTCTCTACTAAAAAATACAAAAAATTAGCCCGGCGTGGTGGTGGGTGCCTGTAGTCCCAGCTACTCAGGAGGCTGAGGCAGGAGAATGGCGTGAACCCGGGAGGCGGAGCTTGCAGTGAGCTGAGATAATGCCACTGCCTTCTAGCACTCCAGCCTGGGCGACAGAGCGAGACTCCGTCCCAAAAAAAAAACAAAAAAAAACAAAAAAAAAAAACAAAAAAAAAACCCTCTCTTGGGTCTGGATCGGGACTCCTTTCCGGTGACAGGGATATTCCTTCCGACATGTCCGCTCTCCCCTGCTTCCTGCTGCGCCACCTCCTGACTCAGTGGATGCTGCACACTGTCCTCTGTGCTTCTTTCACCAAATGGAGATCCACTCATCCCAGCATTATTTCTTAAAAATTCCATCTTTACCTCAGTCATTTGAGAGATAATCCATCCTTTTTTGAGGAATAAAACAACAGTACTATTAACTGCTAACATTCTTTCCAGCATTTATTGTGCTGAGTGAATTAAAAGCATTGTCTCATTAAATCTTCACAATTCAATTAGGCAGTTCATATTAGTAACCCCATTTTACAGATGAATAAGCTGAGCCTGGACAAGGTAAGTAACAAACCCAATGTGACAGATCTAATGAGATTAAAATACAGAGCTGTCTAACACTTTAGAGATAACAACCTATCCTAGGAGATAAGCTGGTCTAATCTTAACTTCAATGTGTCTGTATTAAAACTCTTTATTGGCTATGTTGAACTCACAGCTTTAACTGAGGCCGAGTGAATTCTGGCTAAGGTCACATACCATTGGTCACTGGATTGGGGTGTTTTTGATTGACTCCTTATTCTGAGATGAGAAGAACAGCTCCTCCTTTAGAACAGCGGGCTGTGAGCCTCTCAAAGCAGGGCCTGCCTCTCAGCATCTCTATCCTAGGAGGGTGAACTAGACAAAAACACGTGATAAAGCATTATGTGTGAAGGTGCTATAATGAAAATGAAATTGAGTGCTATGATGGATAGTGGCCAGATGGTCCCTTTAGATAGATGGTCAAGGAAGATTTCTCTGAGAAATTTGCATTTAAGCTCAGACCTGAATGACAGGAAGCACCTTGTCATGACAATAGGCCACGGACACATGTTTTAAAATGTACAGGGGATTGGTTTTCATCAGGCACTGAAAGGTGATTGACACCGAGATAATTGCCTTGAAAAAGAGTTTATTACTCGGTGTTCCCAGAAGGAGGGGGCATGCCCTGCCACACAAGGCCACATGGGCAGCACTGGGCTCTGTCAGGAGGCACAAGGAGAGCAGGAGAGCGTGGGCCGAAGCCTTGATTGGCAGTTTTGTGGGAAAGAATAGAAGTAGGTTGGTATGCTAAAGGAGTTTAGGACTAGATAATTTGAATAATTTCAGCAGGCTCTGGGCTACAGGGGTGGTCCCTAGCTATCCAGTATCTGACTCCCAGGGCAATTTAGGGCAGGGGGAATATTGGCTTGGTCTGTGAGAATTGGACAAAGAGGGTAGTTCCGAGGTATGGGCTCTGGATTGGTTGGTTTAGATATCAAATACATGCTTCAAGGCAAGTTGCTTGCTATCTCTAGGAATTAGCTCACCTTGCAAGGGGCAGTTCCTCCTGGGTCTGCAAGGTCCCCAGATGTCAAAGTTTTTTTTTTAATTTTATTTTTATTTTATTTTATTATTATACTTTAGGTTTTAGGGTACATGTGCACAATGTGCAGGTTTGTTACATAGGTATCCATGTGCCATGTTGATTTCCTGCACCCATTAACTCCTCATTTAGCATTAGGTATATCTCCTAATGCTGTCCCTCCCCCCTCCCCCAACCCCACAACAGTCCCTGGAGTGTGATGTTCCCCTTCCTGTGTCCATGAGTTCTCATTGTTCAATTCCCACCTATGAGTGAGAACATGTGGTGTTTGGTTTTTTGTCCTTGCGATAGTTTACTGAGAATGTTTTCCAGTTTCATCCATGTCCCTACAAAGGACATGAACTCATCATTTTTTATGGCTGCATAGTATTCCATGGTGTATATGTGCCACATTTTCTTAATCCAGTCTATCGTTGTTGGACATTTGGGTTGGTTCCAACTCTTTGCTATTGTGAATAGTGCCGCAATAAACATACGTGTGCATGTGTCTTTACAGCAGCATGATTTATAGTCCTTTGGGTATATACCCAGTAATGGGATGGCTGGGTCAAATGGTATTTCTAGTTCTAGATCCCTGAGGAATCGCCACACTGACTTCCACAATGGTTGAACTAGTTTTATAAAATATCAAAAATAAAAAACGTGATTAATACAGTATATGTGGAGGAAAAGTATCCCAGGCAGAGGAACGAGTAAATTTCAAGGCCCTGAGTCAGGACTGAGTTTGATGCACTGGAAGAATAAAATGAAGGGGAGTGTGGCTGGATTAGAAAGGACAGGCAATAATGATGGAAAATCAGGGTACCAAGCAGAGTCCGAATCATGTAGGGGGTTGTGGGCCAGGATATAAAGTTTCTCGTGCAATGGGAAACCTTTGGGTGGTTAAAACAGGAGTGGCATCAGTTTTGTATTCTGTGAATACCACTGTGGAAGGTCTCTAGAGAATGGACTGTGCTGGAGCTGGAGTCAGGGAGGCCAGTGAAGAGCCTTTGCAATAGTCCAGGGCAGTGATGGGAGGGCCTGGATTAAGGGGCTAGCAGTGGAGATGGAAAACATGTTTTGAGACTGAGTCAGTAGGAATCCTGAAATGCTTAGGTGTGAGGAGTGAGGGAAGGTTAGTGGGTAGAGAATGGTGCCATGGTGCCACATGGGATGGGCTGGAGAAGTGTGTGTAGGGAGGGTGGGAAGATCAATAGTTCAGTTTGGTCAAGTTAAATTGGATATGCCTGACGGATATCAAGGTGGAAAAGTGAGTAGATAGACATGAATTTGAGCTGAGCTGGAGATACAAATGTGAAAGTCACTGTCAAGCTGATGGTATTTAAAGGTATAGATTGGCCGGGCACCATGGTTCACGCCTGTAATGCCAGCCTTTGGGAGGCCAAAGTGGGCAGACCACCCAAGGTCAGGAGTTCGAGACCAGCCTGGCCAACATGGCAAAACCCTGTCTCTATTAAAATTACAAAAAAAAATTAACCGGGCATGGTGGTGGGCACCTGTAGTCCTAGCTACTTGGGAGGCTGAGGCAGGAAAATCACTTGAACCCGGGAAGCGGAGGTTGCGGTGAGTAGAGATCGCACCACTGCACTCCAGCCTGGGTGACAGAGCAAGACTGTCTCAGAAAAAAAAAAAAAAAAAAGGCATAGATTGAATGAGATTGTCCAAGAAAGCATGTAGATAAATGACAGGGCTCAGGAACTGAGCCCTGAAGAGGAAAAAAACCTTTAGGAACTCAAATAGAAGACGATTGAGCAAATGGGATGGAGAAGGAGGATCTAGTGAAAGAGCAGGGAGACCAGGCAGTGGAGTTAGGGACGTTTCAAGGAGAGGGCAGGGTTGACTATCACTGAGGGTTCGCAGAGGAGGACCTTTCAGTAGCAAATGGATTTGCCAACCATCGGTGATCTTGGCAGGAGCTGTTTTGGGGACAAGTGGGAACAGAAACCCAACTGGACTGGGCTGAGGAGAGAATGGAAAGGAGAAATGAGGACTAACTATAGTCAATTCTTTCAAGAAATTATGCTGTGAAGGGGAGCTGAGAACTTGGGGGAAGAAATGAAGGGGGTTTGTGAGCAGCAAGAACAAGTTTAGACAAACATTAGAGATACTAGTTTGCCTGGTGTGCCTGGAATGGTCCAGTGGAAAGGGGCAGTTGCAGGAGGGAAGTCCTGAGATGGTGAGGGGTGATGGGCTCCAGGGTGGACGTAGCACAGCCAGCCAGAGGGGGCAAGGCACAGAGTGTGGTTCAGCTGCAGGAAGGGGGGCCTACTGGGAGACAGGACATGAGGGAGTCCCAGTCTGAGCACTTTTGTGTGCTCTGAGAGGCATGGAGCAAGATTGGCAATGAGATAAGGAGAGGGACGCAGGTGGCTTCATGGGAGAAGTAGGGCTTGGTGTGGGGAAATGGGAGGCAGCTGTGCCGGTGACAGAAAGAGAATGGGGTGAGCTTCGAGGAGGTGGCCTGACCAGAGGACAGGCTCCATGCAGGAAGGTACTAGGAAATCAGTGTGAAGATGCAGGGGTCCCAAAATGCAAGCAGAGGCAGGCTGATGCATTTGGAGAAAGGAGGTGATCACTGTTAACTTTGGGCTGGAAATGGCTGGGCACAGGTGAGCTGTCGGGGGAATAATGGAGTCAGGCTTCAGAATGAGGAAGAGGAAAGGAGGAGTCACTCCAAAAACATCTACAGGATTAGCAAATTGAAGGGGACCTCTCTTCCACTCCTCATGGCCCCGGAGGCTCAGGCCTAACACCAAGTACACTCCATCTCCAAGTTCAACCCTGCCTCCCTCATAATCTCTGTCTCATTGCCAGTGTCCAGAAGCACCTAGCTCTGGCTGTCATCATCCACTCCACCGCCAAGATGGGCTTCCTCCAGTCTGGGCAGCACAGTGAGACCTCATCTCTACAAAAAATAAAAAATTAGCTGGTCATGGTGGTGCATGCCCGTGGTCCCAGATACTCGAGGGGCTGAGGCGGGAGGATCACTTGAGCCAGGGAGGTTGAGGCTGCAGTAGGCCCTGATCACATCACTGTGCTCGAGCCTGGGCCACAGAGCAAGACGTTATCTCAAAAAAAAAAAAAAAAGATGGGCTTCCTCAAGTCCAAACCTGGTTCTGACATGCCTGAGTACGACAATGACTGTCTCATGTGCTTGCTTTTCTCTACCTCCTCACATCTTACAGGATTTCTTAAGAAACATTGGCAGCTCTATTTAAAAACAAAACAGGCTGGGCGTGGTGGCTCACACCTGTAATCCCAGCACTTTGGGAGGCTGAGGCACAAGAATCACTTGAGCCCGGGAGGTGGAGGTTGCAGTGAGTTGAGACTGCACCACTGCACTTCAGCCTGGGAGACAGAACAAGACTCTGTCTCAAAAAAACAAAACAAAACAAAACAAAACAGAAACAAAAAACAAAGCAAATGTCTTCAGAAAAACACAACTTTTTTTTTTTTTTTTTTTTTTTTTTTTTTTTTTTTTTGTGAGAGGGGGTCTCACTCTGTCACCCAGGCTGGTACTGCAACCTCCACCTTCTGGGCTCAAGTGATCCTCCTACCTCAGCCTCCTGAGAAACTGGGACTACAGACATGCACCACCACACCTTCACTACACCTGGTGAAGTTTCATATTTTTTGCAGAGAAGGGGTTTTGCCACGTTGCCCAGGCTGCTCTCGAACTCCTGGGCTCAAGCAGTCCCTTGCCGAGGCCTCCCAAAGTGCTAGGATTACAGGAGTAAGCCATGGCACTCAGAGAGGATTCATTTTTCAATGCGAAAGTTACACTCCCATTGGGAAGGACTATTTCTTACACATGTGACCAAGACCTGCATTAATCTCTGAAGCCCTGCGTGTGTCCTAACTGAGCTGAAATACATGGAGGGGTTTCCTCTTGAAAACGCACTATACCATACTCCTAGAGCTTTCAGTTTGGCCAACAATTAATATTTATGCAAATGTATTTAGAACTGCTAATCAGCAAGTTATGGTCACTCATTCATTCATTCATTCATTTGTTCACTCAGCAAATGTTTATTGAGCATCTAGTAGGTACTAGTCGCTGCTCCAAACACTGAAATGTGTCAGTGGAAATGGGAAAAGCCTTCCTGTTGGTGGGAGAACAATGAATGAAAATCAAACAAACAAGGCAATTACTTATGAGATAAATAAACAGGGAAATATGATCATCAATCCAAAGATTGTCAGCAAAGGCCTCTATGTGAAGGAGACATTTGAGCTGACAATGGACAGAGCAGGCTGTGCAAACCTCTGGGGGAAGAGCATTTCTGGCAGAGGACACAGCAACTGCAAATGGCGTGAGATAGAAAAGGAATGTGTGGGGTAGAACCGACTGGCTGCTGGATGGAGAATGCAGTTTCAAGCACCTATCAGGCTTGGCAGAAGATAGAGAAAAAAAATCCTGCTACTTCCAGTTAAATAATTTAAATGCAGAGATCCCCACTGAAAAAACAGCTTCCTCTATACTTTCTTTACTACAGGCCAGTACCTTGGACACCAACCTCCAGCATCAGCGCAGCTCAGCAGTCAAGGGCATGTGCTAGAGCAGACCCCTGGGGCAGAAACTCTGACCCTAAAGTCATACTAGCTGAGCAACCTTGAGGCAAGTTGCCTATTCTCTCCAAACCTGTTTCCTTAGCTGTAAAATGGGGATAAGAATAATCCCACCATAGAGGATTGAATGAAATTATCCATGTAAGCATTGTAATCACTTAACAAAATGAGCTAATGTTATAATTCTTCCATCCAGAGATGGAAAGGTTCTTTCAGCAATGAACCTATTGCACCCGACTTTGTTAAAATAGTTCAGCATTCTGCTCAACTCCTGAGTCAAATGCATTTTCACATCATCTCCAAATCCGTGAAATAGTTTGAATGTTAGAAGTGAACTTTGTTTCTGTTGTGGTAGATTTTACTTTGTCTTTAACTGGTTTGGAAGGAAAAGAGGATTGGGGTCAGGATTTGGTGGGAAGGGAAGCTAGGGGTGGGCAAGAGAGATGGGACAGATATTTATTGATCCCCAATGACCAAGAGTACTGGGAACTCAGAAATGACAAACTACTTCCCATGTGGCCTCAGTTCCACCACTGACTAGTAGCACTTCAAAACTTGGAATTTAAAAGACAATGATAAATGACAGTCTGCAAGGACTTTTGACATAAGAACTAATTCTTTGGCAAAGTCTAGATCATCAAAAATGAAGGCAAAACAGGAAACCATGAGTAAATGACCTCTGTGTTTAAATGAGAGAAAATTCTGGCATCCTTGGATTTCCTATTAAGAAATCAGGCGTTTATCCCAAACTGCAATGAAACTTGAGCGAAATGCACTCTGACAGAGAGTGCCATGTGCACAAACCTCTTCACAGCCGTAACCTCCTGATCAGCAGTTCTAAATAAATAGCAGCCCAAGCGCATGTTTCTCAACCTTTTTGTGGATGGATTTGCTCTCACTCCCTCAGTTTTTGTATAAAATCTATCAAATCTCTGGGCTTCAAAAAAATATTTGCCCTTGTTAAATCTCCCAGGCGCAGTTATGTAATGAGATGGAGAAATGTCATTCCTCAGGCTCCCCCTTGCAGAAGAAAATACTATATTTTGGAGGAAGAAATTGTTTAATATCCTCCCTTGGGAAGAAGAGTAAGGCCCCAAGGTCATGGCCGAGTGCCAAAGACTGTTGCAGAAGTGAATAGGACAAGGAGAGGCGTCTGTCACTCCGGAGAGAAAGAGGGGAGGAGACAGGGAAGGAGAAGGTAATGGGAGTGGCTTTCACTCTATCACCCCTTGCTAGTCACTAAAGTGGCTAATCTCAGGCCACACTTGGTGCAAGTGGGTTTCTGATTTTGTAGGGTGGAAACTGGTGAAGGGGCTGAACTTTGCACTGGTGTGATGTGAGTGAAACTAAGAGGCAGGACTTACTGCAGCTGGAGGGGCAGAGAGGCCTTGCTGGAGCCTGCATTATAATTACCTGTAGCCACATCTGCTATCCCATTAGTACTTCCAAAAGCCGCATGAGGCCCTGCTCAAGAGTCTGAGCTGCAGAGAGACATTCAAATAGGCTTGGCCACCTGGAGCCAGTCACCAGATTATCATCCAAGACCAGCAAGCAGGGCTGCCTCCATTCTTGTGAGCCTGGGCCAGTCAGAGCTCCTTCTTCTTTGAGTCAAGGCTTCCTCCAGATACCCTTAAAGTGAGCTCCCAGTTCACCTGCAAAGCCATATAGAACATGCTGTTTGGGTTCGAATCAGGGCTGTAATTCCGTTAGATATACATACCAACTTTATTCCAAGGGCATCAAAAAGCCCATTAAACATTCATTATCTGTGCCCTCTCAAAACACCAGCTCAAGGCTTATCCCACCATTGCATTCCCTGGTGACCACAATCTAGTCCCAGTTACTGTGATCAGTGAGGACTTGGAATCCTGGTTTGGCCACTTTCTAGTTGAGTAGCCTTTGGCGAGTTACTTGACCACCGTATACCTATATTAATTTTCTCAACCGGAAAATGAGTATAATATGTATTACCACCTTGGATTGATTAATTAAATATGGTAATATGCAAAAAGTGTCCAGCAAATACAACATAGAGTTGTCCTTAAGGAATGATAAGTTTTCTGGTTTGTTTTCTTTTTTCTGCTGTTTCCAAAAGAAATCCTAGGTAAGTTTTTTTTTTAAATCCGAAGAATCTCAAACCATGAATAACTTATTATGTAATTAAATTGGCTGATATCCATCTACTATTCACAAAACAAACAAATTTGATAAAGTATGAATTCACCAATGAACTATTTAAAGGTTTGTTTATTTAACTAAAACTTATTTTTGCTCTAAGGATTCTTCTTTGTAACTTTCCAAAACTGCTTACAACCAATTTCATTCAGATCTTTCTAAACCATCACTTGTGGTTCGAATCAGGGCTGGAGCATGAGGGGATCATGCTCCCAGGTAGAAGCAAGCACCTATCTACCTACTGCTCTCAGGGAAGCCCGAACACAGGAAGCAAATTATATGCAGGTGTTTCAGGCTGAGATGTGAAGTGTGCTATTTATAATGTCAAAGTCTATTTTCCTGGGCTCAGGAAGATCTTGCAGAGATTATTGTGGTGTAAACTGTATCTGGCTGGAATAGATGAGAGAGTCAGTAGGAGAGTCCTGGAATTGGATAAGAAGGAGCTGGAGAAGTAGCTTCCAGTTCAGGGAAGGTAAGAACCAATGCAATATGGCAGCAGGACAGAGCTAAGTAAGACAGCCAGCAGGGAGCCCCTTGTGGCTGGATGTGGCTGACAGTCTGTAGGGGCACTGGGTGGAATCTACCAGTCAAGAGTTTCAGTTTTCCTGTTCTGCATTGTAATTCTCTTACATCACCCTAAGGCTTCAATAAAGTTGGTTAAACACAACTGTCTTGTGCTAATTATGATTTGAGAGAATAAAGGAAGGAACACAGCCTACACTTAGGGGTGAAGCTGACCTGGAAGAGGGGTCCCAGCACAGAGAAGCCTAGAACATCAGGGCCGGGCACAGTGGCTTATGCCTGTAATCCTAGCACTTTGGGAGGCTGAGGTGGGAGGATAACTTGAGGCCAGGAGTTCGAGACCAGCCTGGCCAACAGGGTAATATGCCGTCTCTATTAAAAATATAAAAGTTAGCCCGGCGTGGTGGTACACGCCTATAATCCCAGCTACTCCAGCCTGGGTGACAGAGCGAGACCCTGCCGAAAAAGAAAAGAAAAAGAAAAAAAGAAACAAAAGCCTAGGTAGGGGAGAAGCCTGGGGCCACTCACAGAGGGAAGGGACAAGCAAAACCCAACCTCAAACTTCCCATTTTTTCTTTAGGCTTTTCAGCCCCTTTCCCTATCAGTCGTGTCTTCTCCATCTCCCTTCTAATTTTATACTCTCTTTTGTTCTCTGCTAGAATGAAGGCACTAAACACTAGACTTGAAATAACTTTGACAATATCTCAAAGCAAACTCTGGGCCCCCGTCCTCCTTCTCTGTTCATTTGTTGTGCTACTTGGAGCTGAACCAGTCCACGAGTCTACGCTGATTTTGCAAGCGTAAATAGTTGTGGTTCAAATAAGTTTCTTGCTCAACATTTCAGATCTAGAGATTCTGCCATGTAACTGTTCCAATGCCAAGAATTCATACCCCAGAGGCCTTCCTCTCATCACTTAAGATTTTCAAAAAGATAATTTCGCCTTAGTACTGGTTGCCAGATTGACAGCCTTAAAAACAAGAGGTGAAATTCAATCTCAATGGAGCTTGTGCCTGCTCTCTATTTTTAGGGAAAAGATTATTCACCCATATGGGCAGCTGGGAATAGAGCATTGCTGGGGGTGGTGTTGGGGGAGGGTAGACATTTAAAACAACCTTGACCCTAAATCTCCTGCCCTCAGTGGGGCTGGGGTGGGGAGTGTGGAGTGTGGAAGGAATAAGAATTGTCCCCAGGTTGGGAGGGGTGCAATGCAGGATTTCCCAAAAACCATTGTAAATTTTGCAGAATGATAAAAATATTCTTCTTTCTAAAAATAGCTCTCTCAGAAACCAGATGTCTGGATTTAATTACAGTCACTATGTATTGAGCATGTACCAAGGTACCAAGCCCCATTTTGTTCTTTGCAGATATCTGGTACAACCCTGCTCCAAGCCCATAAAGCAGGTTTGCTTCCCTATTTTCACTTGACAAATGAGCACACTGAGGGTCTGAGAAGGAATTCAAAGCCAGTGCACCACTTAACCCCGATCATTTCCAGTTTTCTGATATCTCCCAGGCCGGAAGTTCCCAGACTTAGTTGCACATCAGAATAAACACACATTCCTGGGATCTACCCAAGTCCTGCTGAATCACGATGCTGAGCTGGGCCAGGAAGTGATTGTAAAGTTCCGGAAGTGATTGTAAATTTCCCAAAGTGATTCTGATGCACAACTGGGTTTCAGAATTGCTGTCTTAGAGACAGACGGGGACAGGTAATTCCAGGAGTGCACAAGCAACGCCACCTTCAAGTCCTTTCAACCTGGGGCCTTAAGTGTCCTAGGCTACCTTAGGCTTCTCTGAGTTGCTCGATGGAGCTGTATTTCCTGTGACCTCAGAGCTGGCTCCTCTTGTTGGAAGGGTCCCCATGTAGCCTCTGCCTCTCCTTCACATCTCAGCTCTAGGGGCACCTCCCTGTGGATGGCAGCCCTGTCTGCCTGCATAGGGTGAGATGCCCTGCACTTTCTCAGACCACATCATGGGCTGTAATTATACATTATGGGGATTTCAAAAATTCATGTTGGCCTCACCTGTTAGATGGTAAGCACTGTAAGGGCAGGGACTAATTCTACTTCACTCAGAATTGTACTCCTGAGCTTTATCCAGGGGGTGGCACATTGTGGTAGCTCCTGTGTTTGAGTGAAGAAGGGAATGAGGAAACAAACTGGAAGGGTGGAGAACCAGGAATAGGAGACACAGGTTCCAGGCCAGGTTTGTGCCAATTTGCTGCATGACAATTTAGTGAGCCCCTCCTCCTCTCTGAGATTCTACCTCCTCACCTGATAAAAGAGGGGTTGGGTTAGACCTATTGGATTAAACCTAGATATCAAACTTGAGTAAGTGTCAGAGTTGCTTAGGGAGCTCCTGTAAAGGTGAATCCAAGCCCCTCCCCCAGGC
Organism: Symphalangus syndactylus; assembly: GCF_028878055.3. Lineage (NCBI taxonomy): Eukaryota > Metazoa > Chordata > Mammalia > Primates > Hylobatidae > Symphalangus > Symphalangus syndactylus. Next base: position 94,432,700 of record NC_072431.2, on the reverse strand, counting down.
AGCCTCCTTCAGCAGGCCTGGACGGGCCATCTGCACTGTTAATGGTCCCCAGAGATGCTGCTGCAGGTGGTCTCTGTGTGGTGGGGCACATTTTTAAAACACTGGACTGAGTGAATTCTGAGGTCCTCTCGAGCTGTGCCATATTGTCGTTTCGTTAGCATACAGTTAGTGAGATCTGGGCAAGAGGAAAACAAACGGCATTGTGGAAAGGTGGTGACTTCCTGGAACGTGCATTCCTCGAGCAGCTACCAGGCAATACCGCCCGTAAGAGCTGGAAGAGAGACCTTGGTTGCCACTCCCTCTGTAACACACCATACTTGGAATCACTACTTTTTAACATATTGGAATGCAAGACAATGCAGTTCATACAAAAAATCTCTAAAAATATCCTGGAAATATTAAAATGTTCTCAGAAGACACCAGATACCATTCATAACCTCTAAATGCTAAGACCATCGTTGCAATGAATGGAAGTCCTGGTGTGTGCGTGGGTGGGGTGTGGGGAGGCTTTCTAATTCTCTCTTTTCTCTGCCCTTTTAAAAAATTGTCAAAACATATACAGTCAGTTCACATCTGAGATTCAACCAACCACAGGTTGAAAGTATTTGGAAAAAATAAAAATAAAAAATAACAATACAATAAAAATAATACAAATTAAAGAATAGAGTATGACAACTATTTACGTAGCATTTGCTTTATATTAGGTATTATAAGTAACCTAGAGCTGATTTAAAGTGTATGGGATGATTTGTGTAGATTATATGCCAAGAGTATGCCATTTTATACAATCTATCTCATTTTATTGTGCTTTGCTTTATTACGCTTCTCAGATACTGCATTTCTTACAAATTGAAGGTTTGTGGCACAGCTGCAACAAGCACGTCTATCGCGCCATTTTTCCAACAGCATGTGCTCACTTGGTGTCTCTGTGTCACCTTTTGTTAATTCTCATATTTCAAACTTTTTCATTATTATTATACATGTTTTTTTTTTTTTTTTTTTTTTTTTTTGAGACGGAGTCTTGCTCTATCACCCAGGTTATGTTGATCTGTGATGAGTTGTCTTTGATGTTACTATTGTAACTGTTTTGGGGCGCCATGAACCGCACCCATATAAGAGGGAGAACATAATCCATAAATGTTGTGTGTGTTCTGACTGTTCCACCAACTGGCCGTTCCCCATCTCTCTCCCTCTCCTTGGGTATCCCTAGTCTCTGAAACACAACAATATTGAAATTACGCCAATTAATAACCCTACGATGGCTTCTAAGTGTTCACGTGAAAGGAAGAGTCACGTTTCTCACTTTAAATAAAAAGCTAGAAATGATTAAGCTTAATGAGGAAGGCATGTCCAAAGCCAAGACAGACTTAAAGCTATGCCTCTTATACCAGTTAACCAAGTTGTGAATGCAAAGGGAAAGTTCTTGAAGAAAATTAAAAGTAAAGTGAAACAGCCTTATTGTTGATATGGATAAAGTTTGAGTGGTTTGGATAGAAAATCAAATTCCCTTAAACCAAAGTCTAACCCAGAGCAAGGCTCTAACTCTCTTCAATTCAAGGCTGGGAGAGGTGAGGAAGCTGCAGAAAAAATGTTTGGAGCTAGCAGAGGTTGGTTCATGAGGTTTAGGAAAGAAGCCATTTCTATAACATAAAATGGTGAAGCAGCAAGTGCTGATGTAGGAGCTGCAGCAAGTTATCCAGAAGATATAGCTGAGATCATTGGTGACGGTGGCTACACTAAACAATACATTTTTAATGTAAATAGCCTCCTATTGGAAGAAAATGCAATCTAGAATTTTTATAGCTAGAAAGGAGAAGTCAACACTTGACTTCAAAACCTCAAAGGACAGCCTGACTCGCTTATTAGGAGGTAAGGCAGCTGGCGACTTTAAGTTGAAGCCAATGCTCATTTACTATTCTAGAGCCCTTGAGAATTATGCTAAATCTACTCTGCTGTGTTCTAGAAATAGAACAACAAAGCCTAGATGACAGCAAGTCTGTTTCAGCGTGGTTTACTGAATATTTTAAGCCCACTGCTGGGAACTACTGCTCAGAAAGAAAGATTCCTTTGAAAATATTACTGTTCATTGACAATGCACCTGGTCACCCAAGAGCTTTTATGGAAATGTACAGGAGATTAATGTTGTTTCCCTGTCTCTAAAACAATATCCTTTCTCCAGCCCATGGATCCAGAAGTCATTTTGACCTTCAAGTAGTATTATTTGAGAAACACATTCAGTAAGGCTATAGCTACCATAGACAGAGATTCCTCTGAGGAATCTGGGCAAGGTCAATTGAAACCTTCTGGAAAGGATTCACCATTCTAGATGCCATTAGAACATTCGTGATTCACAGGAGGAGGTCAAAATCTCAGCACTAACAGGAGTTTGGAAGAAGTTGATTACAACTTTCATGAGTGACTTTGAGGGGTTCAAGACCTCAGGGGAGGAAGCAACTGCAGATGTGGTGGAAACACCAAGAGAACTAGAAGTGGAGCCTGAAGAATTGACTGACTTGCTGCAATCTCATGATAAAACTTCAACTGATGACGAGTTGCTTGTGATAGATGAGCAAAGAAAGTGGTTTCTTGAGATGGAATCTATTCCTAGTGAAAATGCCATGAACATTGTTGAAATGGCAAATAAGGATTTAGAATAAAACATAAACTTAGTGGATAAAGCAGCGGCTGGGTAAAATGCTATCAAACAGCCGCCCATGCCACAGATAAATCTTTCATGAAAGAAAAAGTCAATGAATGTTGTCTTATTTTTTTAAATTGCCACAGTCGGCCTGGTGCAGTGGCTCACACCTGTAATTCCAGCACTTTGGGAGGCCGAGGTGGGCAGATCACAAGATCAGGAGATCAAGACCATCTTGGCCAACATGGTGAAACCCTGTCTCTACTAAAAATACAAAAATTAGCTGGGTATGGTGGCACATGCCTGTAATTCCAGCTACTCGGGAGGTTGAGGCACGAGAATCGCTTCAACCCAGGAGGCAGAGGTTGCAGTGAGCCTAGATCATGCCACTGCACTCCAGCCTGGTGACAGAGCGAGACTCTGTCTCAAAAAAAAAAAAAAATTGCCACAGCCATCCTAACCTTCAGCAACCACCACCCTGATTATCAGCAGCCATCAACAGCAAGGCAAGACCCTCCAGCAGCAGAAAGATTACAACTTGCTGAAATCTCGGTTGACCATTAGCATTTTTAGCAATATTTTAAAATTAAAGTATATGTATATTCTTTAGACATAATGCTATTGCACACTTAGTAGTCTACAGTCTAGTGTAAACATAACTTTTACATGTATTGGGAAACCAAAAATTTCATGATTCACTTTACTGTGATATTCACTTTATTGTGGTGGTCTGGAACTGAACCTGCAATATCTCCAGTGTATGCCTATATGAGGGACTTGAGTATCTGCAAATTTTGGTATCCATGGGAAAACTGGAACCAATTCTCCAATACTGAGGGAAGACTGTATAGAAACCCAGATAAAATAAATGTATAGCTTTATGAGTTATAAGGTGAACATCCTTAATCACTACCAAGTCATGAAACAGAACTTCGCCAGGCACCCCAGAAACCCCCTCCCCCATGTCCCACCCTCAACTCCTTCCCTTTCCCTAGAAGTAAATGCTTTCCTGACTTTTAGAGCTGTCACTTCCTGGTGTTTCTTTACAGTTCTATCACCTAAGTGTGCATTCCTGGTCACTATAGTTTAGGCTTGCTATTTAAAAACATTTGTTATGTCTTTTAAGTGTCATTAGATTTACAGATTTCTCTTTTATTTCTCTAAAATATAGGAACACTTTACATGGAGAGTTCCTCACAGTCTGAGTTTTGCTGATTGGGTACTCATGGTACAGTTCAGTGTGTTCTTCTGAGCTCTGTACTTCCTTAAAATTGACAGCTGAAATCAGAGGTTTTATCTGTCTCATTTCCAACCCCTTTGGCAAGATTACAGGTGGTGGTATGTTCTTTCATTGGGAAGCACATAATGTCTGTGTTCTCTCTCTCCACCCTCCTCCTCTTCCTCCTACATTCTTCTCCTCCTCCTCCTTCTCCTCTTCTCTTCTTCCTCCTCCTCCATCTTCTTTTACATCCCTCTCTCTCTCTCTGCCCCTTCCAACTCATGCTGTTGGCCACAGTTGATATTGATGTCAATGACTGGATCCATTAGCTCATTAAAGACTCTAAAAGGGTGATAATCTAATTCTATAGTTTCTTATTTAATTATTTAAATACTTTGATAAAGAGATGCTTTTCCTCATCTACAATTTGGCCACCCAGTGGGTGGTACCTTTCATACAGGAAAGGCAAGATAAATGCTTCATTCTTTCCCTTTATTTACTACTTTTCAAGATAATTAATTATTTCTCTATCATGCTATGAAGGTGACCATCTGCTTTTAAAAGTATCATTATAAACGTGTATATGTAAACACATTTGATGGGTTTTGATCTATTTTAATGATTATTCTTGTTGGCTCTCAAATTGCCCATCTTTAGCCTGGGAACCTCTTCAGGTTGGCTCCTGAGTGCTTTTGGGCACAACTCCACTGGTCTTTGGTAGCTTTCTCACTGCCTGATAGGACAGAGGCTCTAGGCTCATCTTGTACATTTCTGACCCAGACATGCAACTGGCCATTTCTCCCAAGATGCTCTGTTTATTTTAGTGAGAAACGTATTTCAAGCCCACAATCTGGGTGTCAGAGATATCATTGCTACTCAGAATTAATCATTGTTTCTAGGCCTCTTCACTGGACAGAGCTAGAAAATTATATTTTTGAAAAGTTAAAATACCATCACACCGATACTTCCAATTCAAATTTAAGGCAACAGGGTTTTTTTACTTCATTGCCTTCATGTTACATTTTTATCTCCTTTCTTCTACATCAATAATTATTGATCTCAAGGACCCAGGAAATGATGGGATTAGAATATCCCACGATGACTCATTTACTTTATCCCAAATTACGCACACAACAGTCTCAGAATAACAATACCAGTCTATAGCATCTATATGATTCTTGAGAGCAGTTAAATTTTCTTTTTGCACATAGCTTCCATCATTCTTTCCTCATCCCATTTTTTTCATATTGGTGCTATGTCCACACCAGATGAGCTTTGGGGCGTTACATATTATACACTTCCCTTTCAGCCCACATTTCATCTTAGTTCTGTAAGAGACCATATGTTGAACACACACCACCAGTTCTTATGTGGATGTCCCTTTAGACATTTTGGTTTTCTGAAGCTCTTCTCTAGTAGATTTTTCAGGAAAATCTGGATCTTCCCAAAGGAAGGGCACAGGGTCTGTGTGCTCAAGAGAAGAGGGAAATGAGTTTGGTGAGCAGCTATCCAGTGTCTGCCAGAGTCTGAAGATCAAGCAGACAACCTGTGCAGAAGGCCCGAGCATAGGGCCTGGCATGTAGAAGAAGCTGCAGGCTAAGTATCACCATTCAAATGTCAAAAGTTGGCTTGAATCTAGTTTCAGTCTACTCAAGTGTGCCTCAAGGGCTCTTCAATCTGTCCCTTCAGGAGATAAAGCGAGTCTGTGACATGGCCACAGATGCCTGCAGTCCCAGCCCCCTGGCCAGAAGCATTTCTGTAGGTTACAGTTGAGAGCCTTCAGCCAGGTCACCATGAAATGGAAATGAAAAGCTCATTTTTTTTTTTTTTGAGGAGGGAGAGGGTATATTAACGGCATTCTTCAGTAACGAGAAGAATATGTTTCTTTTCTTTTTCTTTTCTTTTTTTAAAGACAGGGTTTCTCTCTGTCACACAGGCTGGACTGCACTGGCGTGATCTCGGCTCACTGCAACCTCTGCCCCCCAGGCTCAAGCGATCCTCCTACCTCAGCCTCCCAAAGTGCTGGGATATACAGGCATGAGCCACCATGCCTGGCCAAGAGAATGTGTTTCTTAAAAATACTCAATACTTTCACTTAATTGGTTCTTTTCTCTGCTTTTCCTTGATATGTATTTATTTATTTCTATTGTGGTAAAAAGAAAACACATAACATTAAATTTACCAACTATGTTTAAGTGTACAGTTCAGTAGTAGTATATATATTCACATTGTTGTGCAATAGAGCTCCAGAATTTTTTCAAAACCCCATACTCCTTCAACAACAACTCCCAATTTCCCCCTATTTGTAGTCAATTTTATGTATGGTTTCTGTTGCAGACAGTAATATTTGATTGCCACATAACTAACTATCCCATGTTATCTATCATGCTTTCAGATTTTGCTCTTCCTTAAAGAGAGTACCCCAATAATTATAGACATATGCCTGATTATTTTCTCCTCATAGTTGTACATGCAGCCACATGTACATGTACATGCAGTTGTACATGCATCCTTTACTTTCTACATGCAGCTCTTCTGTTCCCCCAGCATGTCTGCATACAGGGGTGGTCAGTTTAAGTCCTCTGGGGTACAATTATGAAGTCGGGGTTAAAAATGCAAGAGATTTATTAGGGATAATGCCTGGGAACAATAAAAGGAGAAGAAGCAGGAGGAGGCAGGGAAAGACTTCAACTATGAGGAAGGTCGGACATCTATGAAAGGAGAAGGGGAAGAAAGGAGAGAGAGGCTTGGACTGCAGAGCAGCCTCTGAGAAAGCCTCAGCCAGGCCACAGGGAGTGCTAGAGCAAAGATAGCCTGCAGAGGAGACCCAGGCCAGGGACAGGAATTAGCAGGCTCAAGTTTCCCCACTGTGCCCTCAAGGGCCGGCTGTCTGGGAGAAGCATGGCCTCAGCTCCAGTGCTGCAGGGGACCCAGGGGGCTGTAGCTGGGACCTATCAGGGAACTACACCCTCTGTCACGGGGGCAAACATAGCAGGGCCCCTTCATGGCTGCCACTGGCAGGGAACAGGAATCCTTAATGTTTTTCCCAGCAGATATCCAACTATTCCAACATAGTTCATCTTCAATGATACAGAATACACTCTTTATCATATTCTAAATTCCCAAATGTACATTTCACTAACGTTCCACTATTTTAATGACAGTAGCTAGAATACACTTTGATATAAGATAGATTAAGTTTCCTCCTATTGTTCTACCTCTTCCACACTTCTTAGTTATACTTACTCTCTTTCAAGTAAACTATGGGACTTTAGACAAGTTACTAAATCTCTGTGCTTCAATTTCCTCATCTATAAATAGGGGATAATGATAGTGCCTTTTCATAGCATTGTTGAGGAATCACATGAGATAACGCATGTAAGACAGTACATCCAGGAACTGACAAATAGTAAGCAATCAAAAAACAGTAACAATAAAAATAACAGATTTTATTTTTGTAAAAGGGGTCCTTCTTGTAGAGCTTATAAGCATCATTGGGATTGCTTTGCATTTGTAAGGTGATTAACAAAAAAAAAACATGTATTTTTTAAATTCCCATCTGAAATATGTAATGTTTCAGTCTATTTTTATGCTCTCTTGAAAGTTATTCCTTTCTCTTCTCCATCTGTACTTGCTTCTTGGTGAACCAATGCAGACTCTGGGCTTTACCAATCATCTACACACCAACCACCCCCAAGCTGGAACTCCAGTCCGAACGTCTTTCCCAAGCTCCAGATTCTCATGTGCTCAACACGTCGCCACATATATCTAACACAACATGTAGACATCTCCAAGTTAATAGGTCTCAAACCTGTTCTTCCTCTAAAAATGTGCTCCGCTCACAACTGTCTCTGTCTCAGTTTATGACATCTCTACCCTTTCATTTCCTCAGGCCAAAAAACTCTTATCTCTTGTCTTTTTTTTTTTTGAGATGGAGTCTTACTCTGTTGCCCAGGCTGGAGTGCAGTGGCATGATCTCGGTTCACTGCAAAGTCCACCTCCTGGGTTTAAGCGATTCTCCTGCCTCAACCTCCCGAATAGCTGAGACTACAGGTGTGTGCCATCACGCCTGGCTAATTTTTTGTATTTTTAGTAGAGACAGGGTTTCACCATGTTAGCCAGGATGATCTCGATCTCTTGACCTCATGATCTGCCCGCCTCAGCCTCCCAAAGTGCTGGGATTACAGGCGTGAGCCACCATGCCTGGCCCGTTGCCTCCGTTTTTACTGTCACACTCCATATCTGATCCTTGGGGGAAATTCTGTTGTTTCTACCTTCAAAGCCTTCAAAGCACATGCAGGATCTAAGCACCGGTCATCACATCCACTGCTACCGGCCAGCCCCGGCCACATTGTCTGTCCCTCATCTGGCCTCCAGTTACTCACCCTACTGAAGGCAGCAGCCAGAAGGATACAATGAGAAAGTGAAATGATTCTAACCCTCTGCTCAGAGACCTCTAAAGCCTCCACCTTTCACTCAGAGAAAAGCCACATTTTCACAATGACTTCTAAGAATGTTATGATCTGGCCCTGTGGCTACCCCTCTGACTCTGAAAGGTGACCTGCTGCTGTCCCTCCCTCACTGTCGGAGGCCACCAGCAGCACAGGCCACCCGCATTCTAGGGACACTGGAAGCTCCAGGCCTGTGGGCCAGCTGTTTCTCAGACCGGAGCACGGCAGATGTCTGCATATGAACTCCCTTCTCTCCTTCAAGTCTGGGGGCAGGTGTCTCTCAGAGTGGCCTACCTTGGCCTCCTAGTTACAACTGGAGTCTTCGCTCTCCTCCCCCTTGCTGGGACTCCTGTTGTGTCTGCATTTTGTTTTTTATTAGGTTGGTGCAAAAGTAATCGCGGTTTTGCCATTAAAAGTCATGGCAGAAACCGTGATTGCTTTTGCATCAACCTAATATCTCCCTATCAATGATCACTTTCAAACATTCTAAAGAATTTACTTATTGTAATCGTGGTTTATAGTCTATTTTTAAATTCTAGAATGTAGGCTCCACAAAATAAGAGATCTGTTTTACTCACTGCAGTATCCCAAGCACCTAGAATAGAGCCAGACACATGGTAGCTGAACAACAAATACGTATGAAGTGGCTTCCCTCATTTAGATCTCTCCCAGTTGAAAGACATTTTTTACATTTTTATTCAAGCTTATTACTCTATGTATAATAATGATGCAACCTTAATTTTTTTTTTTTTTTTTTTTGAGACAGAGTCTCACTCTTTTGCCCAGGTTGGAGTGCAGCAACACCATCTCGGCTCACTGCAATCTCCCTTCCCGGGTTCAAGCGATTCTCCTACCCCAGCCTCCTGAGTAGCTGGTACTACAGGGGCATGCCACAACACCTGGCTACTTTTTTGTGTTTTTAGTAGAGATGGGATTTCACCGTGTTAGCCAGGATGGTCTCGATCTCCTGACCTTGTGATCTGCCTGCCCCGGCCTTCCAAAGTGCTGGGATTACAGGCGTGAGCCATCGTGCCCAGCTGCAACCTTAATGATTAACTTATTCTAATGCTTATCACTAGTCTTTCATATTACAATTTCTTCACTTTGAGATTAACAAAAAAATTGACCATCACCTCTCTTTTAGCAAGAAAAGAAGGCAGTTCAGTGGTGGCTCCCTCTCAGGCCCTGTGTTAGCACAGGCTGTTCAAGCTGCCCCTCCCTGCCTCCTCTGCCCTCCAATCCTCCAGCGTCCAGCACAAGGCCCTTCCTCCCCAAGTCCCAAGGCCTACCTCATTTCCTGCTTCAGGAGGATTGACAGGGAACCTCTGTGCTCCCAGCAATCACAAAAAGTGTGATGTTGGCATAGCTACAACATCTTTTGTTATCTTGTCAAATCCATACTTTACTCACCTCACAAGATTGTTGGGAAGACTATAGGAAAAAGTCTAATAATTTGATAAAAATGTGCTAAAGATTTAAATAGACATTTCTCAAAAGAAGACATCCAAATAGCAAACAGGCATATGAAAAAGTACTCAGCATCACTGATCATCAGAGAAATGCAAATCTAAACTGCAATGAGATATCATCTCACCCCAGTTAGAATGGCTTTTATCCAAAAGACAGGCAATAACAAATGCTGATGAGGATGTGGAGAAAAGGGAACACTTGTACACTGCTGGTGGGGATATAAATTAGTACAACCACTATGGAGAACAGTTTGGAGGTTCCTCAAAAAACTAAAAGTTGAGCTACCGTATGATCCAGCCATCCCACTGCTAGGTATATACCCAAAAGAAAGGAAATCGGTATATCGAAGAGATATCTGCACTGTGTTTGTTGTACCACTGTTAACAAAAGCTAAGATTTGGAAGCAAACTCAGTGTCCATCAACAGATGAATGGATAAAGAAAATGTGGTACCAGATATACAATGGAGTACTATTCAGCCGATCCTGTCATTTGCAACGTGGATGGAACTGGAGATCATTATGTTAAGTGAAATAAGCCAGGCACAGAAAGACAAACATCGCATGTTCTCACATATTTGTGGGATCTAAAAATCAAATCAATTGAACTCATAAACTTAGGAGAGTAGAAGGTTACCAGAGGCTGGGAAGGGTACTGGGGGATTGAGGGGAGGTGGGGATGGTTAATGGGTCCAAAAATAAATAAATAAGACCTACTATTGGCCGGGCACGGTGGCTCACGCCTGTAATCCCAGCACTTCCGGAGGCTGAGGCGGGTGGATCATGAGGTCAGGAGATTGAGACCATTCTGGCTAACACGGTGAAACTCCATCTCTATTAAAAATACAAAAAAAAATTTAGCCAGGCGTGGTGGTGGACACCTGTAGTACCACACCTGTAGACACGTGTGGTACACGTGCCTGTAGTCCCAGCTTCTCGGGAGGATGAGGCAAGAGAATGGCATGAACCCAGGAGGCGGAGCTTGCAGTGAGCCGAGATCGCACCACTGCACTCTAGCCTGGGCAACAGAGCGAGACTCCATCTCAAAAAAAAAAAACAAAAAAAAAAACCCTACTATTTGATAGCACAATAGGGAATAGGGTGACTATAGTCAATGACATACTTGTGTGTGTATGTATATACATACATAAACATATATACACACATAATAGACTATATATAGATAAATATGCACACACATATATATGTATGTATATATAGAGAGACAGGATCTTACTCTGTCACCCAGGCTGGAGTGCAGTGGCATGATTTTGGCTCACTGCAACCTCTGCCTCCTAGGCTCAAGGAATCCTCCCACCTCAGCCTCCCAAGTAGCTGGGACTACAGGCACGTGCCACCACACATGGCAAATTTTTGTGTTTTCTGTAGAGACAGGGTTTCGCCATGTTGCCCAGGCTGGTCTCGAACTCCTGAGCTCAAGTTATCTGCCCACCTTGGCTTCCCAAAGTGCTGGGATTATAGGCATGAGCCACCACACCCAGTCTTAATTGCATATTTTTTAATAACTTTAATAATGTAATTCGATTGTCTGCAACTCAAAGGATAAATGCTTGAGGGGATGGATACACTATTCTCCATGATGTGCTTATTTCACATTTCATGCCCGTATCAAAACATCTCATGTACCCCATAAATATATACACCTACTATGTACCCATAAAAATTTATAAAAATTTAAAAAATTTCAATGAAAGATTGTTGGGAAGATAATGTCTGTGCAGGTTTTACTTCATGAACTGCAAAGTAGCCTTGCAAAATTAAAATGTTACATCCATTTGACTCTGTAATAAAAATGTGTCTGCCTGCTTGCGGTGCAGCCTATACCCTGCACCTTTTTCCAGGGAGCTTATGTGGAGGACACAGTTGTTAGAGTGGTCCCCACAGCTGCGTCCAGAGCCCTAAAACCATGAGGCAGGCTCAGCCTGCTCTGTGGATGCTGCACCCATCTGCATCTAATGCCTCCTCCTGCTACCTTGTGTCCCAGCAGGGTAGAGGGGTAACAATGGCACTTTCAAGGAATCTGGCCTCAAATCTTAGCTGCCTTCCTTTGTGGAAGATAGTAATTGGAGAAGTTCATTCCAAAACATCGCTCAACGGCCAGATTAGCTGAAATATCATCGCTTTCCTGATGTCAGAAGAGAGGCTTCATCCTTTGGGATTCAGATGAAATTGGCTTAAAGTTAGACCCTGTGCTGTAGAAGCCCCCCATATTCCTTCCCACAGGTCCCAGAAACCCAGAAAGAGGGTGCTTTGCCCTGGAGAGTTGAGTCCACCTAGAGGGCAAATTGGGGGTAGAATAGGGCTCTTGGTGGCTGGGTCACAGGTCCTCTTCTCCCTCTCATCACACTGATTGTCCCTTTTGCTCTAATTCTGAGCCTGTGATTAGAGGCTGGTGAAGTGGTGATGAGGACCCCACAGCTGTGTCACAGCTGCCTTTTGGGACTGAATTTTCCAGGCCAGCTGCCTTACAAGACGATGGGATGGCAATCCACTTGTCCTTGCTATTTAGAATCCCACTCACCTAGAATGAGTCTTTCCATAAGGCTGGCCCACATCTGCTGGGGACAGGCAGGGAAAGCAGATTCAGAATGAAGAAAACACTCCAGTCAATTCCTTCCAGCAAAGCTGGCTGCTGCTGCGGCTGTCTCAGGGAACACATTCAGTTTGTGTCGTTTGAAAAATTATGGCTAATTCCTGTGAGTTCAAGTAGCTCCTGTTGTGTTTGGAAGCAAAAGAGTCCTAGTTACAACATAGCCCCAAACCCCAGCCTGCTGAGTTGAGATGAGATGAGTCTTAGGATAAAATCAAACAACACCAAGGGCTGTGCAGGGATGAGGCAGCCCTTTCTTCTCCATTTGGGCCCACTGTTTTCTCTCTCTCGTAGGACTACAGAACACACAGCTGTAAACACATTTTTTTCTACTTGTGACCATTTCCGTGTTGCCCTCAAGGTGGCCAGAGTGCAGGGGCATCATCTTTCTGAAGGGTGGGGCTTTGCTGTGGGTCCACAGGGCTTTGTTCAGTCTAAACCTCATTGCTGTTGTACCTTTTAGGATGTCATTGTCTCAAAGAAAAATCTAAACAGGGAGCAGTGGCAAGAAAGTCAGTAAATAGATTACCATGTCTGTCTCCTTTCAACCGTAGATTCCATGGCAACTTGAAAATAAGACCTTTGATTTGCTGGATGGCCAAGCCAAGTACTCTAGCTAAACCAGAAGAGGGGTCCTGGGCAAAAAGCTTCCCAGAGACCCCCAACCTCATTTGAGTTGTCTTTAACCCTCTCTACCCTCCTTAATCAGCAAAGCACTGAGTTATGAAGAACAACTCAACTTTGTCTAAATTTGTGGATACGTGAGATTTCAAAGCTATCTTATGCTTGTAGTAAGCTTCCCCAGGTAACCCGCCAGAGACCCTAGGGGCACAAACCCACTTTTCTCTGCCAATGGAATCATTTCAATAGAAAAATTTAAAAGCACTCTCTTATGGGCCAGGGATCAGCTAATTATGGTATACTGGCCAAATCTGGCCCACAGGTATTTTTTGTAAGTAAAGTTGTATTGGAACATAAATATGCTCATCACTGGCATACGTTGTTTTGACACCACAACAGCACAGTTGTTACAATAGAGACAGCTGGCTGAGGAAATCTAAAAGATACTATGTGGACCTTTATAGAAAAAGTGTATATAACTCTGCTCTAGGCTAAATAATTGGAGAATTAAAGATAAACAACAACAACAACAAAAAGAATCGGAGAATTAAGGAATCATGAGCCATGACTCATTAGCTAATCAATAACTCAAAAAATAGCAAGATAAGAGGGATAACTCCAACCTAGACATGCACGGAACCTCGTGTGTTAACGTTTGCCACATCTCTCGCCCTCGCTCTTCCTCCAGGATTTTCCACCCAGCAGGTGGGAAAGCGACCTCTGTGGATGGAGCAGGAAGCAGGTCTCCAGGAAGGACACCTGCAATTAACATCTATTTAAAAAGTGAAACAACACTGATTAATTCCAGGAAAATAAAATCTAAGTACAAGAAATGACTCTATTGTTCTACTAGACCCAGTTGTGAAGAATATTTGCAATCATATAGAACACACATATTGAATCTTGATTTAAGCTTTAAAATTGTGCTGTAACTTTATCGGGAGATTGAGGAAGAGTAAAAGTGAGTGAGGAGAGTGTAAGAGAATAAAATCCTTATTTTGTAGAGTAGAAAGTCAGTAGAAGCTACACTAAAGTGAAAGAACATGGAGCATGTTTTCTGAACAGGAGGTAAACCCCAGAATGAAAAGAGTTGAACTTGTTTTCGTCTTGTGGGGAGAAGCAATAGCAGTGACGTGTCAGGGACAAAATGCTCAATAGCATTTGAATTTCAAGTATGATACGGATAGCTTTAAAAACAATGGTTGAAAACAACAGTGGGAAGGGATAGAAAATCAAGTCTACTACCCCACTGTGATGGGCTAATAGTGTCCTCCCAAATTCATGACTTCAGCATGCAGCTATTTGGAGGCAGTCTTTAAAGACGAAATAAGTTAAAACGAGGTCATTAGGGTGGGCCCTAGTCCATTAAGACAGCTGTTCTTGTTACGGGAAAGGGGTCCTGATTTAGACCCTAAGAGAAGGTTCTTGGATCTTGCGTAAGAAAGAATTCTGAGGAAGTCCATAAAGTGAAAGCAAGTTTATGAAGAAAGTAAGGGAATAAAAGAATGACTACTCCATAGGCAGAGCAGCCCCGAGGGCCACTGGTTGACCATATTTATAGTTATTTCTTGATTATATACTAAACAAAGGGTGGATTATTCATGAAGTTTTTGGGAAAAGGGGTGGGTAATTCCCAGAACTGAGGGTTCCTCCCCTTTTTAGACCATATAGGGTAACTTCCTGACGTTGCCATGGCATCTGTAAACTGTCTTGGCACTGGTGGAGTGTCTTTTAGCATACTAATGCATCATAATTAGCATACAATGAGTAGTGAAGATGGCCAGATGTCACTTCCATTGCCATCTTGGTTTTGGTGGGTTTTGCCCAGCTTCTTTACCACAACCTATTTTATCAGCAAGGTCTTTATGGCCTGTATCTTGGGCCGACCTCCTGTCTCACCCTATGACTTAAAATGCCTAACTTCCTGGGAACGCAGCCCAGTAAATCTCACCCTTATTTTACCCAGCTCCTACGCAAGATGAGATCGCTCTGGTTCAAACACTTCTGACATCCTGCGAAAAAGCAGACATGCGCAGGGGACCATGCAAGGTCACAGGGAGAAAATGGCCCTCTGCAAGCCCGGGATACAAATTTCAAAAGAAAAAATTCTTCCCACACATTGATCTTTTAGTCGCCATAACTAGCAGTTTGTAAAGCGCCCCCTGCAGTACTTTGTTAAGGCAGCTAAAACAGACTAAGGCCCCCAGATTCCCTGAGGTGGAAGTAACAGACCTTGATGTGGGGGAGGGGCTTCTTAGGTCCGTGACTTTGGGGCAGCTGCTGAGCTGAGCTTGTGTCCAGAATTGGTTCCTTACCATGGGTTCTTGGTCTGGCTGATTTCAAGAATGAAGCCGCGAACCCCTGCGGTGAGTGTTAAAGTTCTTAAAGATAGTGTGTTCGGAGTTTGTCTCTTCACATGTTCAGATGTGTCCGGAGATTCTGCCTTCTGGTGGGTTCGTGGTCTCGTGGTCTCGCTGACTTCAGAAGTGAAGCTGCAGACCTTCGCAGTGAATGTTACAGCTCTCAAAGGCAGCACGTCCGGAGTTGTTCCTCCCGGTGGGTTCGTGGTCTTTCCGGTTACTGCTCAGGCTCACAAAGGTGGCACATCCGCAGTTATTCCTTTCTCCCAGCGGGTTCGTGGTCTCGCTGGCTTCAAGAGCGAAGCTGCAAACCTTCCTGGTGAGTGTTACAGCTCATAAAGGTCCAGAGCCGTTCGTTCCTTCCGGTGGGTTTTTGTGGTCTCACGGGCTTCAGGAGCAAAACTGCAGACCTTCCCAGTGAGTGTCACAGCTCACAGAGTTAGTGTGAACCTAAAGAGTGAACAGCAGCAACATTTATTGCAAAGAGCCAAAGACAAAGCACCCACATAGCAGAAAGAGACCCAGCAGCTGTTGCTGGGGTTCAGGTGGCCTGCTTTTACTCCCTTATTTGGCCCCACCCACATCCTGCTGATTGGTCCATTTTACAGAGAGCTGATTGGTCCATTTTATAGAGTGCTGATTGGTCCGTTTTACAGAGTGCTGATTGGTCCGTTTTACAGAGTGCTGATTGGTGTGTTTACAAACCTTTAGCTAGACACAGAGCACTGATTGGTGCATTTACAATCCTTTAGCTAGACATAAAAGTTCTCCAAGTCCCCGCCTGATCCAGAAGCCCAGCCGACTTCGCCTCTCAAGCTGAGCTGAGCTCTTGATTTTTCTTCCACTGGAACATTAACATTGTTCAGGGGTTCCTCATCTTGCTGTGGCTCTGAGTCGGTTAAGTATGACTGCAAAGCATGGCACTTTCACTTGGCAGCTCCCTCCCCTCACTCACTACAGCAAACCATTCTTTAGTCCCTGTGCAGAAACTTCGTTTGTTTGTTTGTTTGTTTGGGGCTTTACTTTTTGGAAGCCACAGAGACACACTGTACAAAGGTTTTTGTGGAAAGCAATTTGCCTTTCCTTTTATTTATTTATTTATTTTTCCTTTTTGTCAGATGCCAAGGTCATCTTTCTGTTTGTACTGCAGATACACTATAATTGTTTTTCAGAGCAAACGTCTGCATGTTCCTACATTTCGTGATCTTCCAAGTGAACAACCTGACAGTGCCAACATTTATACTGAAGTAAAAGAACTCCTGAAAATTGTCATATAAGTATCAGCAATATTGTGGAAGTTTGACCACTTTCATGAGTCCATACATTGGAAATCAAAGTAATAAGGAAATTTCTTAACTCTATTAAAATCATTTTTTCTTCTTTGTATTTTTTTTTCAGTCTGCTAACAAACAATTAACAGCCTGACTAGTTATTCTAGTTCAATTTTGTCTTCTGTGTGTGTGTTTGGGTGCAGACGTGTATTTGTGTGCTTCTAAACTTAATTCTTGTTACATTGGTTTTCCACCAGGTGTGGTGGCTCACGCCTGTAATCCCAACACTTTGGGAGGTTGAGGTGGGCAGATAACCTGAGGTCAGCAGTTCAAGACCAGCCTAGGCAAGAAGGTGAAATCCCATTTCTACTAAAAATACAAAAGTTAGTTGGGCGTGGTGGCATGCGACTATAATCCCGACAACGTGGGAGAATCACTTGAACCTGGGAGGCGGAGGTTGCAGTGAGCCGAGATCTCGCACCACTGCACTCCAGCTTGGGTCACAGAGCAAGACTCTGTCTCAAAAATAAAAACAACCCCCCCATCAAAAAATTGTTTTTCAAAAACAGTAGAGATGGAATTAATACTTCCAAATTGCTTGCACTCATTTTAAGCACTGGAAGTGCTGTCCTGGGAATCTTGTCAGGACCGAAAATTCACCAGAAGAGATAAAACAGATTTGATGTGTCCTCTTTCCAACCCAAGCTGCTTCACATGCTGTGAGCATTAACAGAGAAGGAGACAGAGGAGGTAAGGAGGCCATACCAATGGCTTGGCTTTGCTTTGGGGCATCTATTGAAACTTGCTGCTATGGCCAGTTTTTGTTGTTCCTGTTGATTCTTTGTTTCTGTGTTTTATTATTCCGGATTTGGGGGCTTTATTTTCTAACAAAGTAGTGTGTCCGTATGTTTTCATGAATGGCCCCACCACAGTCACTGTCTCTGAGTTATCGTGGTGTGGGATGCTTTCCCTCGCTGCAGATAGACTCATGCACACCTAGCATTACACAGGGCTCTGTCCTCAGAACAGCCAGGTGCCTGGAAGGCAAAAGCTTTCTTGATTCTCTTTTACAAGTGCTATCTTTGTGTCCCTTCATTTTTTTTTTTTTTTTTTTGGATAACTCTCCTAAGCCATTATAATAACTGGGACCCAGAGATTGTGTAAGGAAGACTGCCTTTATTTGCAGAAAACAGAGAATCCCAACAAGTGATATGACTGTCTCATTCACTGGCGTGAGCTCTGTTATGACTATGAAGTAGCTAGCAGCTAGAACTCACCGTTATACAGCAAAGACCAGACATATCATCTCTGGCAATGTTCCGTTAAAAATAATAATACATGTTTCAGATCCTCATCTGCATAATAGTAACAAAATTCAGTTCCTTAAAAATCTAGAGTGTGTTTTCTGCATACTTGCTTCCTTCGTTTTCACAATGAATTATTTTGCACTGCTCATTTCACAGTTCCAGGAAGTTCCTGCCAGTAGCTCATTTAAAGGACAAACTTGCTTTATATATCTCAAGGAATTCAGATGATGAAATCATTTGAACTAACCAAGAAATGAAATGCTAATGTTCTAGAGGTGTACTTTCACCTCTTTGTTAAATACTGTACTATATTATGAAAATATAGTCAAGGAATTATTAAGTAACAGTATAGGTGACATGCTAAAATAAACTATAATAGGTATGACCTACATTTTTTAGTTTTGTGGAATACTGAGAATTAACAACATGAAAAAACTGCTTAATATAAGCACATTCATGCAAATCTGATGTGGCTTGAAGAGAAATTAATCCTTGAGACAAAATATGTGGTTCACTTATTCTACATATCTATACTATCCTCTCGGAAACTTTCACAGTATTGAGTCGCTGGTGTCATAAATCTGTGACAGCACATAGCAAATCTTACATAACACACAGTTGCAAGTATTTCCTATTGCTGTAAATTTGGTTGATAATACTTTGCTTCATTTAGAGGTTAGAAGAATTGTTCATTTTTCAATTAAGTAAGTTTCATGGTTAAATGGTTTAAATTGAAGTGATAAAAACAATTATTTTCATCTAAATATATATTTTATCATAATTATAAATCAAATAGTCTTTGGAAAATGCTATAATTTTGTTTAATTAGCAATTAAATGGGAGATTCGTAGATTTCCCTGAGAAAGTTGTTCTAATATTCAAGATAGAAGATCGCTTTTCATACATCTGCCTGCCACACAAGCACATGCCTTCTGCCTCGCTGACCTTTGCCTTCTACATTACCCTTCCAAGCTGGTTTCTAGGCCTTTCTACAAGAGCAAAATGTGCCTCTTCTTCCCTTAACCCTAGCAGCCCATCTCTCATCCACTCGATGTCCTCTGAAACTGGAACCAAATGCTCCACTTTGCAAATCCTCGCAATTGCCAACCTCACCTGACAAGGCACCCTCAGAGACTGATCCAAGAATCTGAAGTCAAGCATTTATTCGAAATCACCGAGTCAAATACAAGTCAATCCCCTTGCCCCAATAAAGAGGAGCAGTTATATGACAGAGGTACAGAACACCAAAGACCATACATTTATTTATCAAAAGAGTGGAGCTGGGCGTGGTGGCTCACGCCTGTAATCCTAGCACTTTGGGAGGCCGAGGCAGGCGGATCACGAGGTCAGGAGATAGAGACCATCCTGGCTAACATGGTGAAACCCCATCTCTACTAAAAATACAAAAAAAAATTAGCCGGGCGCGGTAGCGGGTGCCTGTAGTCCCAGCTACTCGGGAGGCTGAGGCAGGAGAATGGCGTGAACCTGGGAGGTGGAGCTTGCAGTGAGCCAAGATAGCGCCACTGCAGTCCAGCCTGGGCGACAGAGCAAGACTCTATCTCAAAAAAAAAAAAAAAAAAAGAGTGGAAACACTGGGGGCCAGGGAAGACAGCTTACACCTGTAATCCAAGCACTTTGGGAGGCTAAGGCGAGCAGATCACTTGAAGTCAGGAGTTCGAGACCAGCCTGGCCAACATGATGAGACCCTGTCTCTACTAAAAATAAAAAAAATAGCCATGCATGGTGGTGCATGCCTATAATTCCAGCTACTTGTGAAGCCGAGGCATGAGAATTGCTCAAACCAGGGAGGTCAAGGTTGCAGTGAGCTGAGATCGTGCCATTGCACTGCAGCCTGAGTGACACAGCGAGATTCCATCTCAAAAAAAAAAAAAAAAAAAAAAGAGCAGCAACACTGACTAAGCCTGAATTTCTTGTCCATAGAAGTCCAAACTACAAAGGTTAGTTCCCCAGGAGACTCTCAGAGGTGGGCTAATCTGTCCAGCTACTGTTCCAGCTCTTCCATATTGGATGTCTGTGGCTTAAGACATCTCTGAAATGCCTAATCAGTGCAAAACAAAAACAAAACAAAGACAACTGCCACTAACAGAAAACAATGCACAGGAGCAGGCTATCCCTGTGTGTCATATTTCATGATCTATAATGTTGGGGTGTCTTCATGTCTGAAATTCTGCAGTTACGAATTAAATCTTGTTCCCTGGTAAAAAGTTGCCTTTGCTGAAAAAGAAAAGTGATACATCGGATAATTTCCTTTTTCCCAGGCCTTGCCCTTGAGCTGAAGAATGCTATTTGTTATTTTATACTCCTCCTGACATTGTCTTATTGTCTTGCTGCATACAATCTGTCCTCAAACTGAATCTCCAAATTTCCTGATTCTTTTGAGTAACTCTCGTACCAAAACTTGCAAGACAGCTCAGCTAAGAGAAAAATTCTCTAACCAAAAAGAAGAAGAAGAAGGAGGGGGAGGAAAGAAAGCAAAAGGAAAGAAACTCAAGGCAATTAAAACTTTAATTTTTCATGACTCATGTTTCTATAAATGTAAATGACTAATAGACACCATGAAATATTAATCAAGTCAGCAATCCAGGATTATATATGATGCCAAATTGCTCCCTGTTGCCAGTGAAAAAGCTATCAGGCAACAATTTCTGCAAACAAATACAAGCTTCCAAATGCCCTGACAGGGGAGTGAGATCTCGCTTGGTGCTTCATTTTTCATAATGACCAGTCTTGGATTGGAAGGCTGTGCTGTTCTCAATCGCAGGACAAAAAGGAGAACGATACGGGAAGATGCGGGACAGACCTACGCGGAAATCTACCAGGGATTGTCATGTGATATCGCAGATCCTTTACCAGAGAGTCTGCTACTCACCAGGATTAAACTTTGGGAGCATATATGTTTATGCATCAGGGGATCATATTAGAGGGAAGGCCCTGCTGGGGACTAAACTTGCTTTATTAGTTTCTTTTCTTCAGCAAAATAGGTTACCGGCCATGTCACAGTAGAGCAAATGCTATGAGTAGTGGCCTCTGGAAAGGGTGTTTTGGGGGTTCCTGGAAGTCACGGCATATGGCCTCCCCTTGCAGATGCAGCTGTGCAGGAAGAAGAGAGAGCTCACCTGGAAGATGGGAGCCAGTGACTCTGGGTCCCTGATCAGAGCTCCCAGGACCAGCTTGAGCCCTGAGAAGAAGCTGATCCCTGGAAGCTGGCACTTTGGGAGCAGAGACTGGGGTCTCATGGTTGGCTTAGTGCTAAGGGTGCATGATTGTCTTCCCTAGAACTGCACCCAGGACAGGCTTCCCAGCCAGCAAAGGGTCATCTCATCAGGGGATGAACAACACTGTCATCAGGGAGCCATTCTTCAGCAGTTACATCATGTGACAGGGAATGAGCACAGAACTGAACTGACTGACTCTAGTTCTCTCTCCTAGTGGCATGTGAAGGCTGGGCCAACCTACTACAGGTGGCCTAAGGGTGCCTGGACTTTATAGACAACGAGGGATGGAGTGGGATGAGAGCCTCAATAGGGAAATACTGATTTTCTGATAATGGGGAATGTGGTATGAACAATTATTTTGTGGCAGGAACTGTCATCTGTGGACCCAACAGTCTTTCTGTGGTAGAGCCCGCCTCTCATGACAGAGACTTAAAATGCCAAGAACTCGCTCTCCCAGACCATCTTCCTATGTAGTCCGGTTTTGGCCAGTGAGACCCTGAGATAGTTTACTAGGAGCTTGAGGGAACATTTTTTTGTCTCTTGATAAAAAGAGAGGGCTAAACAAAGAGAGCTTGCCTCTTTCTTCCTGTCTTGAACATGGTTTGAGTGAATACATGACATTTGGAGCTGTGGCAGCAATATTGTGACCATGTGGAAAAGCCTGGGAAAATCACATATAAGCCAACCCAGAGCCCTGATACTGCACAACCACCAACCAACACTGGAATCACCTACTTCAAGACTTCCCATTAGGTGAGAAAAATATCCACTCCCTTTAGAAGTTTCTTTTAGTTAGGTATTACTATTAGTTGCAGTTGAAAACATTTCCGGCCGGGTGCAGTGGCTCACGCTTGTAATCCCAGCAGTTTGGGAGGCTGAGGTGGGCAGATCATGAGGTCAGGAGATCGAGATCACGGTGAAACGCCGTCTCTACTAAAAAATACAAAACATTAGCCAGGCGTGGTGGCGGGTGCCTGTAGTCCCAGCTACTTGGAGAGGCTGAGGCAGGAGAATGGCGTCAACCCGGGAGGCAGAGCTTGCAGTGAGCCGAGATTGCGCCACTGCGCTCCAGCCTGGGCAACAGAGCAAGACTCCGTCTCAAAAAAAAAAAAGAAAAAAGAAAACATTTCCATTTGTTAGTAATGTCTTTGATTGCAAATGACAGAAAAACTCAGCTAACCCTCAGCTAACATAGGAACATATACTTCTTACTTAATAGGAAGTCTAAGGGCAGATAATCCCAAAGTTGGCTCAGTAGCTCAGCCATGTCATGAAGAACCCAGGCTCTTCCCGTATTTCAGTAGGTTTTGACCTTTCGTTGTTGCCTCATGGTTGCAAAATAACTGCTGCAGTTCCAAGCATTCCATATTGGCATAGGATTGGAAGGGAAGAGGAGAGCAGAGTGGGAGCTTTTGCCCCAGCTATTTCTCCATTATCTAGGAAGAAAATTTTTCCCAAGGTCCCCTAGGAGAGTTCTCATCTTACATCCCATTGGCCAAAATTGGGTCACATGCTCATCCATCAGCCAATCACTAGCAAAGAAGATGAAGACACCCATTATTGACTTAAATCAGGTGCTGCTGAGCATTGGTTCTTGTCTTCTTTTCCTCTCCTTCCTCAGAATGTCCACTGCTCTTGCTTGCAGCCTTCTAAGTGGTCCTCTGGTGATGCTACAGTGTTTGGGTTTCTGTTAACAAAGACTTTCCTCCCTTTGAGCGTCCCTCTGTCAGTTGAACCCAAAACAGATGTGTGTTCCCCAAGACTACTGTTTGCTGATGTTTTTAGGGGAAAAGGTACCCCCAAAACAATAATGAAAATGATCTTCAGGCGCTGCTTCTGCTACTTGTCTCCCTAGAGCCAGACCTTAGAACAGTGGTTCTTAACAAGGGGCGATTTTGCACACAGCCTCCAGGGACATTTGGTAATATCTGTAGACATTTTTGTTTTTCATGACTGGGGGCTGGGGATGGTAGTACTATTGGCATTTAGTGGGGGGATGCCAGGGATGCTGCTAAAAGTCCTACAGTGTACAAAACAGCCTCCCACGAGAAAGAATTATTCAGATCAAAATGTCAGTAGTGCCAAGGTTTAGAAAACCAGCCCTGAAGGATAGGACTGAGCCTGAGAATCAACTTTCTTCCTTTTCTTAGTGCCTTCTTGCTTCTCCCTCAGGCCCTCATACATAAGAATCTCCATATTCTATGCCTCACTCCAAGGATACTAACTTGCCCCTGGGCAGTAGCAGTGACCAAGTA
Source organism: Symphalangus syndactylus (assembly GCF_028878055.3). Taxonomy (NCBI): domain Eukaryota; kingdom Metazoa; phylum Chordata; class Mammalia; order Primates; family Hylobatidae; genus Symphalangus; species Symphalangus syndactylus. Next base: position 94,409,263 of record NC_072431.2, on the reverse strand, counting down.
AGCACCATGAAGGAGGCACCAAGTACTTGTGTCACACTAACAAAATCAACCTAATCTCTTCTGAGTCCTTTGGGAAAATTGCAACAATCCCTGGATGACTTTTGTACAAAATTACAAAGTGTTGCAGCATAGGCAAGAATGTGTCCCATAGCCAGTTCATCAGAGGGAGGCTCTGTAGGAGGACTGTGGCAGATTCATGAACTTTGGAAATGAGTGAAAGGGCGATTTAACACATTCTAAAAATTAAACCTGGCTGGGCCGGGTGGCTCATGCCTGTAATCCCAGCACTTTGGGAGGCCAAGGTGGGCCGTTCACCTGAGGTCAGGAGTTTGAGACCAAAAATTAGCCGGGTGTGGTGGCACGTGCCTGTAATCCCAGCTACTTGGGAGACTGAGGCAGGAGAATAGCTTCAACCCAGGAGATGGGGGTTGCAGTGAACCGAGATCGCACCACTGCACTCCAGCCTGGGCAACACAGTGAGACTCTGTCTCAAAAAAATTAAAATTAAAATTAAGCCTTCTGAACAATTTTGATTTGGGACAAGTTCTTCTCTTTTCCTGCTCACTTTCATTTTAACTCCACTAGGCTTAAGTGAGAAGTTAAAATTACCTTCTCTTTAGAGTTGTCACTTCTTATTTTCCTTTCCTACATTCTCCTATTCTTATCCCATTTCCATTCAAAAATAGACACAGAGACCAAGTAAAGGAAGACAGAGAAATCAAGCGTGCACTGAAGTGGGATTTCCTGCTTGTTGGTGCTGGAGTTGGCTGTCTCGAGAGATGATCCTTCTAACTTCTCTCCTCCTCCTTCTAACTTCTCTTCTGCTTGGAGTTTGAAGATGTTAAGATATAGATTTGGCTGCTGTTACAAAGAGATTGCCATCCCAATACTTGTTGTGAATAAACTTGAAGTTTCTCTTACATGCCCAATGGGGTAGGAGTTCTAGGGCTGGGAGGGTGGCTCAGTGGTGTGCAGTCCCCCAGATCTTTTTGCTCCACTTTGCTCAACATGCAGCTTCTACTTAGTTGTCAAGGATGGCTGTGCCAATTCCCACCCTCACACCCACACTCCAGCCAGCAGGAAGGGGCAGAGGAAAATGCAGAGCACCCCCTTACCTTCAAAGGCAATCATCTGCAAGTTACACTCATGACTTCTGCTCCAATGCACCTGGCCAGAATTACCCACACTGCTACATCAACCCACTGCTAGGGGTGGGACCTGGAAAATACAGTCTTTATTTGTGGGGGCCCAGTGCGCTAACTAAAATTGGAAAGTTCTATTACTAATGTTCTGTTACTAAAGTGCTGCCCAAGAGTCCTACTCTGTGTTGGCATTTACAGGGGGTACTCTATTTAATCCTCATCATGAAGACAGATACTCTTCGAATATTTTACAAATGAGAAAGATGAGGCACAGAAACCCCCTCCTCCCCAAGAAGACCTTCAGTCAAGGATTCTTGTGCAAATGCTTTGTTAAGGGAGTCATGGGGGGTGGTGGTGCAGCAGGCACTGAGAGAGGGGCAAGCAAGACAGAGACGGGAGGAAGCAAGCAAGGGCACGATTTCAGGCAAAGCCCCAGCTCCAGCCTGACCCCACAGGAAGCTCCAGAGCAGGTGCTGCCTCTCAGAATTTGTCCTGAGGCAAGGGAGCCCAGTGTTCACACTCCCACACCAGTTGGGTGTTGGAAGTCACCCTGGAGGGGACTAAACTCCCAGGCCCTGTCAGCCTGTGGCACCTGCTGCCCTATCAGCTCCAGGAGCCCAGGGGCAGTCCTCTGTGGAGGTTTATAAGGACCAGCCTTCAGGAGCAAAGCTGGGGTAGAGCACACAGAACCTGTGGGAGGGGTTGAGAAGGGGTCGAGGGGATCTTGGGAAGGCACCACAGTGTCCACCACACCATGGGCTCAACAGCACCTCATGGTTAAGACCATCCCTGGAGCGAGGCCACTCAGCAGTCCCGCCTACCCGACCCACACACATACCAATTTTATCACACTTAAGAATCTGTCCACTGTGAGAAAGTCCTTCACTCAGTCACTCAACAGACTTTTATTGGGTACCTTCAATATGCCAGGCTCTGGTTAGTGACCAGGCATATGAAGACCAATAAGAAACACAGTGGTCCGTTCCCTTACAGAGTTTACAGCTAAAGGTCAACAAAGACAGGAAAATGAATAGACCTTAGATTCAGAATAATCAATGTAATAGTCTTGCTGTATTCAGGAGATTTCAGAGGTGAGAGACACAGGGAAGAAGCAGAAAACATTTGACAGAGGAGGAGACAATTGATTCTGGGTTTTAGAGGTTGAACAAGAGCCCTTCCGGGCAGCATGTTCAAAGCTGTGGAAGCACAGAAGAGCCGGGAATGTACTGTGGGCCTAGGAGAAGTTGCCAAATGAAAGAGAGAGTGAAGGAATTGCTGAATGAATGGGTCCATTGCTTGATCATTCTCAGGGGGAGAGAAGATCATTTAGAAATTCTTATTATTGGCCAGGTGCAGTGGCTCACGCTTGTAATCCTAGCACTCTGGGAGGCCAAAGCTGGTGGATCACCTGAGGTCAGGAGTTTGAGACTAGCTGGCCAACATAGTGAAACCCCTTCTCTACTAAAAATACAAAAATTAGCCGGGCGTAGTGGTGCACACCTGTAGTCCCAGCTACTCAGGACGCTGAGGCAGTAGAGAATCACTGGAACCAGGGAGGCCCAGGTTGCAGTGAGTCAAGATCATGCCACTGCACTCCAGCCTGGGTGACAGAGCAAGACTCTATCTCAAAAAACAAAAACAAAACCAAAAACAAAACAAAAGAAAGAAATTCTTATTATAAGTAGGGTTTTCTCCCAGCGTACACAACCCTCTCCCTCTCTTTCTTTCTCTCCCCAGGAGATTCTAACACACCCTCCAGGGCAGCAGGTGCCTCCAAATGGAATGCCTGTTACACTCAGGAGTGAAGGACAGAACAAAAGGTGGAAACTCAGCCCTGTTGCTCAGTAAGAATGTTCTTTTTTCTTCCATCATCAGCCAAATCTGACCAGCCTGTGACTTGGCTGCAGTGTTAAGTTTCAGGAAGCCGTACTTCTCCCATTTGAAACCAAGGGGATAAGAATAGTTTGCCCTGGTTCAAAAATTGCATTGAGATAGGCAGCACATATCCCTCAGGATAAAATGCAGATCGAGTATCCCCTATCTGAAATACTTGGGACCAGAAGTGTTTTGGATTTCTTTATTTTTTAAATTTTGGAATTTTTGCCTGATACTGCTTGAGCTTCCTAAATCCAAAAATCAAAAATCCAAAATGTTTCAATGAGCATTTTCTTTGAACATCATGTTGATCCTCAAAAAGTTTCAGATCTTGGAATATTTCAGATTTTGGATTTTTGAATTTGGGTTGCTCAACCTATAAAATATATATATAAATATAATCTCCCTTCTCCCAGACCAACTGGGCAGCCCCTCCCTATCTGTCCTCAAGGTCAGATTCACAAATCCCGCAGGAAGCACAGTCATCCTGTCAAGGGCAGGTGGCAGGAGCCCTGGGGCGGGGGGTGGGGGGGGTGGCGCGCATGCCCTGGACCTCCCACCAGGGCGTGCACAATTAAAGACTCCACATGTTTTTTATTGATTAGCTACACATAGTCACAGTTTAATGACAATCATACGAATCAAGGAAAAGACCCTACAATTTCAAATAAAATGAGAGGAACCTGGTTTAATAAAAGACAGTGTGTTTCACATTGCTTTTGCCCCTACCAGCGTCAGCCCCTAGGCCCTCTCTGTGCCAGGAGAGTGGTCTCTGTGAAGTGCCACCCTGCCCATCCCCAGGGTCTTTTAATGTCACACTCCCTGCCTGATGTCCTGGGATAGTACCTCCTCCAGAGGCCCCTGGGGACTCAAATACGACATTTAAAAACCAACACCTCCTTTAATAGCTAATGACAGCAGTAAGGTGGGAGCCCTATGGTGGCCTTCACTGCCCTGTGTCTCTGTCCCCAGATGTGCGGTGGTGAGCACCCAGCTGCCACACTTGCTGAGGCTGGCAGAGCACTTCGGGTCCTTGGTGACTCTCTGGGAGGCACTGGGCAAACTGACAGCATGACTGTATCACTCTCAGAAAAATCTCTTAGTTCCAGGTACCAAATGTCTGTTGCTAAGAATTGGAAAGGATGCAATTTTCTTCCGGAGAATTTGCAGTTTGGCCAGCTTTGAGGGAAGGGATTTCATTAAGGAGTGCGGACAAAGGGGCAGTTCTATGTATTAAGTTACCGTGGTTGGCCTGGTACCTACTCGTTCAATACTGACACTCATACGACCCTGTGCAGTAAGTGTGATCGTCCCCATTTTACAGATGTCTCACAGATGTTTAGATCACTCACTTTTAAAACTTGGATTTGGCCAGGCACGGTGGCTCACGCCTGTAATCCTAGCACGTTGGGAGGCCAAGGCAGGCAGATCACCTGAGGTCAGGAGTTCAAGACCAGCCTGGCCAACATGATAAAACCTTGTCTCTACTAAAATACAAAAATTAGCTGGGCATGATGGCGGGTGCCTGTAATCCCAGCTACTTGGGAGGGTGAACCTGGGAGATGGTGGTTGCAGTGAGTTGAGATTGCTCCACTGCACTCCAGCCTGGGCGGCTGAGCAAGACTCTGTCAATAAACAAACAAACAAACAAACAAACAAAACTTGGATTTGCACCCAGGCCTCTCTGACTTGAGAAATTCACTTTACTACCTCAATGGTACCCTAAATTAAATTAAATCTTTTCTCAAGGTTGAAACCTGTCCACATCCTTGCCCCTCTGGAAGTAAGAGCCAGGGTTGCTGTTGGCCCTCCACACATCTGACCATGTCTGGGTGGAGGGCATGTGTGGCTCTGCCCCAGTGCTGCCAGCAGATCGGCCTCCAGGAGAACTTAAAGAAGGGCCCCAATCTCTAGCAAGAAATTCGTGGCCCAGATGTGTTTTAGGATTCAGAGTTTTCCAGATTTTAGACTTATAGAATTATAGTGCATATGCCATGTCATGCAGAATACCCAGTAGAGTCGGGGGCAGCACCTTGAAATGAATTACATTCATATCTCCATAGTGAAATTGTTACCAGAAGCAAATCTGCTCGGGTCTGCAGCAACCTCTTTCTTCTGCCTCCTCAGAAGAAAGAGTTTGACTGATGGGGCTAAGTCAGAAGAGACCGAGGCAAGTTTTAGAGCAGGAGGGAAAGTTTATTAAAAAGCTCTAGAGCAGGAATGAAAAGAAAGTAGACTTAGAAGAGGGCCAAATGGGCATCTTTGAGGACAAGTGTGGGGTCTGACCTTTTGACTTGGAATTTTATATGGTGGCATGTAAAATTACTTCTTTTATATGGTGGCATATAAAATTACCCTGCTTACTGCTAGGGTCTGGCATCCCTCCTCCCCGATTCTTCCCTTGGGTGGGCTGTGTGCGCAATGGCCTGCTAGCTTTTGGGAGGGGAGCGTGCGCAGTGTGCTTACTGGAGTTGTAGGCATGCTCACCTGAGGCGGTCTTCCTATTACTGGTGGAATGTCCCTGGAAGGTCATATACCAGTTCAATGCCGCCATTTTGTCTTTAAATGTGCATGCTTGAGCCCACTCACCCAACTCCTGAGATCTTATCAGGAAGCTGCTGATCACCAGCTTCAGGTGTTTCTGTCTATATAGGGAGACCGCCTTTCTCTGGTGCTGGCTGCAACCTGTTATTATTTTAGAGAGGCAGACAATTGCCTGAGTATCACCTGATGGGTGCCTGACTTTCCTGGTAGGGTGTGAGGCCCTCTCCTGCCCTCTTTGTGTCTGACTAGCTACCCACTGTAACAAAATGTTCACACCAAGTGGGATAAAGATTATAAAGAACTTCACGTCAATTCAGTTCAGTTGTTGCTACAAAATTAGCTATGCCAAGCTTTGGACCTTTGAAGCTTTTTCCCCCCCAACTTTATTTAGAAGAACAAATCTAGGTTCCAGTGCCCCCCATGCCCTCCCCAACCCCCCAACATAATTTAAGTAATTTAGAGTTGAAGGGAGGAGAAAGAAAGGGGAGGGATGAGGAAGAAGAGCCCACTGCAGCCTTGGTGATGGGATTCTTGGCCACCCCAGGGCCCCCGAGGACCAGAGGGTCTGTGGAGGAGGATGCAGCGCCTGGGCCCACCGTGCCCCCCAGATCTCCACACATGGTTCTCCAAGAGCAGGTAGCCTGACCCCTGGTTAAGTGCAGACTCTAGGTGGCTCAGCCGGCACCTGATGGTCAGCAGCACACATCAGACATGCAGCTCAACCGTCCAGTTCCTCCGGATCTTACTGCTGGCACCCATACTGAGGTAGAAGGAAGCCTTTGGGTGTAGAGATGGGGAAGTCCTTCCTCATCAGGAGTTTCACATCGTACAGGCCCCAGGGCCCTCAAAGATGACCTGCAGGTCTGTGAGGACCTCCTCGTTGGCAAAGACCTTTACGTCATCCAGCAGGTTTTGCAGTCAACGTTGTTACTGCCTGGTGCACCAGGCCATGATGGGGAGAGCAGGTTCTTCACATTCAAGTCCATGACTGTGGCTGGACAGGGGTGAGTCTGCCACCCAGCCCCATCCCCACATCCCTGCCCTCCCTCCCCTAAACCACACACCCCAGAAACAGGTTCTGGGATTTGGGAATCCCTCTAAGGGATCGTGGACACGTAGGTTGTATTGAAGCATCGTTCTGCTTGTATCAATCCTCTCCAGGTAAATCAATCCTGGTTCAGGCAGCAGGTGCAGGCTGTGGAAGGCTTCTCGCTCTGGAATGCTCACAGCTGCGCTGGAGGCAGAAGCCCCCATCTCTGGGCATTACCAGGATGTAGGACCGAGAATTAGAGGTGCTGAGCTCCCTGGCTAGCTGCCTCACAGAGCTGTGTGCCCCTAGGGAAAGTGTTGCACCCACCTCCCTAGTCTACTAACTGTGGAGCAGGCAGAGAAGGAAGCCCCGGATGCTCCCAGTGGTTCTGTGCAGCTGAAGGCCGCTGTGAGGCTATGGGGACCTCCAGACCAGGGCAGACCACATTCTCTACACTCTTGGGCAGGGATTTTAACCACCAGCCCCTGCTTCCTCCCCTGTCACTGTCTGGGAATGTGGGTTCTGGAGTCCTACTGCCTGGGTCAGAGTCCACCCCACCAGGCAGCTCTGCTTGGACCTGATAGCTTATCTAAGCCTTGGTTTCTTTACCTGGATAATGAGTGTGATAATAATGACACCCACCTCATAAAGTGAGAGACCTGACAAAGTTAGCGTGGGTCCAGCTCCGTGCCTGGGCGTACAGAAGGCACACGACATAAGAGATGGCTCTGAGTCCTACTGTGGAGATTAGGCCTGCGTCAGTGTCCTGTGGTTGCTGAAAGAAATTACCACAACCTTGGTGGCTTAAAACGACAGAAATTGGTACTCCCACCGTTCTGGAGGCTAGAAGTCTGAAATCAAGGCATCAGCCAGGTTGGCTCCTTCTGCAGGCTCTGAGGCAGCATCTATCCCAGCCCCTCTTTGGCTTCTGATGGATGCTGGTGGTCTTTGGTGGTCCTCAGCTTTGAGATGCATCACTCCAGTCTCTGCCTCTGTCTTTGTGAGGCCTTCTCCTTATGTCTTTGTGTATCATTTCTCTCTCTCCTTTCTTTTATTAGGACACCAGTCATTGGATTTAGGGTCCTAAATCCAGAATGATCTCATCTCAAGACCTTTAGCTTAATTAAATATGCGAAGACCTTATTTCCACATCAGGTCATAGTCACAGGTACAAGGGTTTAGGAATTGAACATATCCTTTTGGGGGGCACTGTTCAGCCCCACTACAGCACTAGAGTTGGCACCCTAGTGCCACAAAGCTCCTAGGGTTGGAAGAGTGGCACAGCAGCCACCCACATGTGATGGCAAATTGTTCTTAGATCCCTAGAGGGGTCGCTGATTGGGTCACTTGGTACAGCAGCCACATAGTTAAAGGCTAGAGGTTTTTAAATGGGGCAGACCTAGTGGCAAGCCCTAAGGCAGCGAGCAAGTTTATTTTACCAAAGTAAAATTTCGTTTCCTCATCCCTAAAATGAACATGAGACGCCCCACATCGGGAGTTCTCTTGAAGACTAAAGACAACAGGTTTACAGTGTCTAATCCATAATAATAAAAATGAAACAAAACAACAACAACAACAATACGTCTAATCCATAAAACTCTCAGTCAGTGAAATGCCCTCCCCTGCCCCACTTTCGGTCCTCTCTGAAATCAGGAACCTGATCGGGCCCTCCCATTGTTAGAGCACTTCAGTGCCAGCCACAGCAGGAGGCTGGTTATCTGAAGGGCCTTCCCCAATGCCAATTGGTTGGCAAGGTCCAGATCTGCATTGCAGATAAGTGCTTGATTACTGGGGACAGATTCTATGGAACTGCTCCCTTAATGAGAAACACCATTAACAACCCAAACTGACAAGCCCCAACCTTTCTGACACCCAGAGAGAACATCCAGGGTTTGCTCTTCAAGCCAAAACCTGGTATCTGATGCAAAACATGTCTGGGATGGGTTTCAAAGCAGGAGTCTAGGTTCCCCCAGAGCCCTGTGAGGGGCCATAGACACAGCTCACACAATGAAGCTTGGGCCATTCAGACCTGGGAAAGGTCAAGGACAGACAGGTTCTCATCTCCTTCTGCAATTAGAAACCTGCACCCCAGCAAAGCCCCCTGGTCTGGTTTGGGTGTGTCCCCCAGTGTTCATGTGTTGGAAACTTAATTCCCAATGCATCAGTGTTGAGAGGTGGGACCTTCAACAGGTGCTCAGGTCACGAGGGATGAGTGGATTAATGTGGTTATCAAGGAGTGGGTTTGTCAACGCGAGTGAGCTGTTATAAAGGTGAGTTTGGGTCTCTCTTGCTCTCTCTCTCACCCTTTCTTTTCTCTTCCTCCATGGGATGATGCAGCAAGAAGGCCCCCACTAGATGTGGGTCCCTCAGCTTTGGACTTCCCAGCCTCCAGAACTGTAAGAATACATTTCTTTTCTTTATAAATTACTCAGTCTGTGGCATTCTGTTATAGCAGCACAAAACAGACAAGACATCCCCATCCCAGGGTTGGTTGGAAAGCCCCAGCCCTGTCCCACCGGGTCACAGTTCTCTTTGGTCACTAAGAATGCTCCTGATGCCTGCTTTGTTTCCTGGGACATGAGGAGACTTTCTTTTCCTGGTCCATTCTTACAACACAAGGCAGGGTTTCTATTTTTGTTGTAGAATAGTCTGTGCACAGGGCACAGCATTTTAATTCCTCAGCTAATAATTTAATTCCTCACCAATAATACTGCCAAGCAGTAAGTTTCTTTTTTAATGTTGTCATTTGCTGGTTTTTTGTCATGGGACCTCAAGGAACGCAGAGGGACACTCTTTTTAGCCATCTGAGGGCTGGATGAATGGCTTTAGCTGCCAGCGCCTGCCCAGCTTTGTTTCCATTCTGCCCCTGGAAGGGAATCACCCGGCAGGCTTCATCTCTGCCTCTGACCCTCCCACTTCTGTTCTGGAGCCTGCTCTTTTTGGTATCCTCCCCAAACCACATGATTTTTCTAAGGCAAAGGGAACCTCCACCTGGGAAGCACCAGAAGCCCTTTCCCTTCACCCAGCCTCCTGGCTCCTCCTTCTTCCGGTTCCTGAGCCCAACTCTTCATGAAGCTAGGAAGGTCGCTGCCCACCTTTCCTGTCCTTACCCTTGGCCTGCCCCGAGTGGGTGGAGTAGTGAGATAATAACTGCAGCAGCCCAGCTTCCAGGCATGGCTTTTTAATGTTTTCGAGGCACTGAGCAAAGTGCGCTCAATGCATTATCCCAGTTAACACTTAGCCCATTTTGCAGAAGAGGAAAATGCGGCCCAGAGAGGTCATAGATGGGTTCCCTGGGCTCCAAGGCAGTGAAACTCCAACGTGGCCCATTAAAGGGCAGGGGGCACTGGAGATTGCTGCTTTGCTTTTTAGACTTTGATGAGGGTTCAACAGGAAATGGAGAAGAGTGGGGCAGAAAAGTGTGACCCTGCAGGGGCTTCACACTGCTATGGTGGTGGGGCCGCAGTTACCTATCTGTCCTGACTTCTGGGAAAACACCTATACAGGCATGGGCAGGGGGTTCAAAAATTGTCTGAGGCACTCCAAGGCTGGAGGCCCTCACTGGTGCAGAGGAATCAGGTCAGGGCATGGCTAAACATATGGCGCCAACACTGTTCACCAGACACACATCCTCCGCTTCCAGGCTGACCAAATTTTACCTGCTTGCAGCAACAAGGAGCTATAACAAGAAAGAAACATCCAGGCCCTAGAGCCAACCCATCAACTATACTGTGTGAGCCTAAACCCCCCCACCCAGAGAGTAGCTGCCCAACCCCCATACTCCTATCCCTCTGGTGTCCCTGTTCTGCCCCCGATGGCCAGCTGCTTCTCCTGACTGAAGATGCTTGTCTTTTTAGTGGTTAGGTAGGACTGGGGCTTCTGACCATCCATTATTCTGCAGAATTACTAAATCCATTTTCTAATTCCCAGAGAGCTTGGCAATGATATCTTATTGATTTGATTATTTCCCTCCCTGCTGCTGACTCCCTCTTTTTACAACCTTTTTTTTTTTTAAAGATGGGGGATCTCACTTTGTTGCCCAGGCTGGAGGGCAGTGGTGCGATGATGGCTCACTGCAGCCTTGACCTCCTAGGCTCAAGTGATCTTCCCACCTCATCCTCCCGAGTAGCTGGGACTACAGGCACTAGCCACCACACCTGTCTATTTCTTTATTTTTTGTAGAGACAAGGTCTCACTATGTTGCCCAGGCTGGTCTCCAACTCCTGAGCTCAAGCAATCCTCCTGCCTCAGCCTCCTAAAGTGCTGGGATTACAGACATGAGCCATCATGCTTGGGCTGGCTCCCTGTTTATCTGTGTGAGAACAGAAAGCGTACGGATGGATTCGTGGTTGGTGCCATCCAAACCCCTGAGCTCTCCACCAGCTCCACATTCTCAGTTTTCTTCAGTGCAGAATTCCTGAGGTAGAAACCAGCCAGTGTGTCTGGATGGGCCTGCACGCCCCCTCCAAGACCATTCATTGAACTAACTTCTGGTCTGGGCTGGTCAGTGCAATTCTGAGAGTCTTGCTCTCAAAGACACAGAAGAAGTAGCAGAGCCAGGCCTCACCCTTTTCCCAGGAATTTCGGGGCAACTTAATGGCAGTGGACATTTTTAGGGAGGGAATATCAATAAATATTAGTAATTATGATTGATATTAATTAGGATTGAGTTGTGGGACTATCAGAATGACTTGGCGGTGATTTCCCTCGTGGCAATAGAAATGTCTTTAGTGGAAGTGCGTTTCTCTTCCACTCTGGAACCCTCAGAGTCAAAATCCCAGCAAGGGAAAGGAATTTCATAGTGGCATGCCTGGGCAAACTGATGGGCAAAGACACCATCAGCGGCACGTGCTTAGAATGAAATCCCTCACCTATGGTCGTCTGGGAGTTAGGATCCAGCCCTGGCTTAACAATGTGTAACTTCTCGGTGATTGTGGAACTCAGAGAAATTACACCCGTCATTTGATATCAATTACTATTCCAGCCTTCTCAGTTGAACTAAACTCAGAACAGAAGATCTCCAGGTCTGTGGTAGTTTCTGCTACTTTAGGCTACTTTTTTGGGTGGAGCAGGCGGACAAGATGAGGACATTAACAGCAGCCACTGTTTTTCTTTGTTCCAGTGATAGCGACACTGCAGCCATCTCCAGGGAACCAGTGGCCTGTTTGCTGTGTGTGCTTCCACAATGGCCTCCCACGTGCCAGCTGGTGTTACCTGCGTCGCTCACTCCTGCTGCTGGAGTGGCTGCGTCAGCAGGGGGAGCTGAGAGCAGTAAGTGGCTGGAACAGCCCAGGGAAGGAGGAGATCCCTGGGAAGCAAGATCGGAGTTCACATGGAGGACGCTGGAACCACAGAAGCGTGTGTGTTTGTGGCAACCTCACGGCTCCATTGCTGGAGTTAATGATCCATGAGCAAAGCACTGAGCCCATCCACACTGGCCGCTGGCGGATGGACACCGCCATGCTAGATCTGTGAGGTCGCCCGGGGAGCACCGGGCCATTCCTAACAAGCGTGCAGTCGAGATGCCGACAGGAAGCCCAAGGGAGGGAGAAGGGGGCTTCAGCACATGGCAGCGCGTGGCCGCTGAGCCCGACCCCTTCTCCGGCAGCGCAGCAGTCCTCCACCTGGTCTTGCTAATTCCCAGCCACTGCCCCGCCTCAGGCCAACCTTCTGGCGGTCAGAGTGACCTACTCGACTAGCACTTCTGGTGTGTGGGAATCTCTGGGAGATCAAGTTAAAAGGCAGATTTTGAGTCCCTGGATCTGGGGTGGGGCCTGGAATTCTGCATTTCTAAGGCCCTCCCAGGTAAGGCCAAGGCTGCTGGCCGGCTGAGGAGTTAACAGTGTGTGCTCTGGAGTCACGTGGATTCCTGCTTGCCGGTAGCGCGCCATGGAAAGTCCCCCCGCCTGGCTCTGCCATTTCCTTCTCTGTAATACAGTGTGGCTGCGGTGAGGGTGACACAGCTGAATAGGCACAATGGGCCGGGCCAGTGCCGGGCACGTGGTGCATGCGAAGTCAGCAGTTATAACTGCTCGTCTGTGCTGCAACCCTGCAGTGCACCCTTCGCCTGCACAATAAAATCTACCATCAGCCACCACCGTGCCCTGCCTTCCCGTGAACCAGTCACCTTGAGCATTGTACGGGAGTTCTGAAAAGGAGCAGAGTTTTCTCAAATGCAGAATTCTCCATAAATCTTGAATGCCCTTCTCTCCCTGATCCCCCCAGCAAAGTCCTCCTCCTTCTTTTGGGCTCTGAGACCTCCAGAGCCACCTCCAGGAAGCTGAGAAGACAGGAAGTGTTTTTACTCTTTTCCATTCCCGGTTTTGTACATCACCTGACGTATACTAGGTTTTAATAAATGGTGAAAGAATGAATGAAACAACAAATACTTCAGGTCTTTCTTCTACAACTTTTTTGGCTGTGTTCTACCTGAAGAGGCTGAACCTGGACTTCTCATCAGTGCTTTTTAAGAAATCAAGACCAGGCGCAGTCGCTCACACCAGTAATCACAGTACTTTGGAAGGCCAAGTGCGGAGGATTGCTTGATAGAGCTCAAGAGTTCAAGACAAGCCTGGGCAACATGGTGAGACCCTGTCTCTACAAAAAAAATTAAAAATTAGCCAGACACAGTAGTGTAGTCCCAGCTACTTGGGAGGCTGAGGCAGGAGGATTTCTTGAGCCTGGGAGGTCGAGGCTGCAGTGAGCCATGATTGTGCCACTGCACTCCTGCCTGGGCAATAGAATGACACACTGCCTCAAAAAAAAAAAACAAAAAAAGAAAAGAAAAATAGAAATAGAAACATTCACCTCCTAAAATACTGCCTCAACAGGTCTCATTCTGGACCTATTTTAAGAGGTGAATCTCCAGTGTGAACTTTTATTTAGCAAGAACATTTGCTTATTTACTTATTTGTTTAGTTATGTCAGTATGACATTGTACATTCTTATTTTATTCAATGCCTTATAATCCATTACTATCACTATTTATTTTCATGCTCAAGTCGTCCCAGACTTAGCTTTCAAGCTGGTTCTTGTGTCCTTTTGACATATCTCCATTGGTCTTTGAGTAATTCCTTGCTTTTCTGTGCAATTAGACAACCCAGATTCATTTCATAGGATGTGTATTTTTGACAAAGCACAATAGATGATTCCAGTGCACACCTGGGTTTGGAAGCATTATGCCAACAAGTAGCCTCAAATCACTAATAGGGCTAGCTCTGATTTCAGAGCCAGAACCAGTAGCAAAAGGAAGAGAGAGGTTCTTAGACAGGAGCTGGCTAAAGAGAGCTCAGTGTTCCCTAAGCCTCCTGGAAGCATCCCTGAAGATGGCTGGCTCACAGGCCTGGGGCACAGGTGACTCAGGTTCTCAGGTGTCACCTGCTTGGCCAGTTACAGGTGGCAAGTGCCTGGAAGTGCCCAAGGCAACAACTGAGGAAAATGGGGATGAAGTGACACAGAGAAGGACTTTCTGGAGTAGAATGTGTTTCCCAATAGGTGGAGAGAAGTAACTTCATCTGCCTGCATGGGGCAATGATGATCATGAGGCTTAGGTGTGCCTCCTAAGGAATCAAACCCAGGATGTTTCCTGGGAAAGAAGAGGCTGGTAGCTTTTAGCAACAAACTTCATGGTTTTCCTCCGAAGGAGGTTGATGGTATCACAAACAACTTGGACTAAACAGCACCTTTCTTCCAAAGAACTCAAGGTACTTTCACAAATGGTTTTCAAATAATTTTTAATGTGAAAGCATTTGTACAGCTGGAATCAGAGATGAAAAAAATGTTTTTAAAAGACTTACAAATCTCTGGACTCTGTAAATCTAAAATTATTGAAAAATTAGGTCTTTAAAAAAAGAAAATCATTTACAATGCCGTGGTAGCAAAAATTATGCCCTCCTTCATCCAGATGTTCCTAGAATTTGTAAATATGTTGCCTTAAATGGCAAAAGGAATTTTGCAGATATAATTAAGGATTCTTTTTTTTTTTTTTTTTTTTTTTGATACAGGGTCTTACTCTGTCACCCAGGCTGGAGTGCAGTGGAGCCATCGTGGCTAGTGAGCCATGATGATTAGCTCTCTCTACCTCCCAGACTCAAGCAATTCCCCCACCCCAGCCACCTGAGTAGCTGGGACTGCAGGTGTGAGCCACCACACCTAGCTAATTTTATTTTATTTTATTTTTATTTTTTTGTAGAGACAAAGTCTCACAATGTTGCCTAGGCTGGTCTTGAGGTCTTGAACTCCTGGGCTCAAGTGCTTCTCCAGCCTTAGCCTCCCAAAGTGTTGGGATTATAGGCGTGAGCCACCACATCTGGCCTTTTTTTAATTATTAATTTTTTGTTGTTGTTGACTGGGTCTCACTATATTGCCCAGGCTGGTCTTGAACTCCTGGGCTCAAGTGATCCTCCTGCCTCAGACTCCCAAAGTGCTGATATTACAAATGTGAGTCACTGCACCCAGCAAAACTAAGGATCTTGAGATGGGGTGATTATCCTGAATTATCTAGATGTGTCTGATGTAATCACAAGAGTCCTTGTAAGAGGGAGGCAGAGGAAGTCGGAGATTCGATGATGGAAGGAGAGATAATTATTGGGAGATGCTACCCTGCTGGCTTTGAAGATGGAGGAAGGGGCCATAAGCCAAGTAATGTGAGCAGCCTCTGAAACCTGGAAAAGGAAGGAAAAGGATTCTCCCCTGGAGCCTCCAGAAGGAATGCAGCCTGATATGGTTTGGATATTTGTCCCCACCCAAATCTCATGTTGAAGTGTATTCCTCAGTGTCAGAGGTGGGGCCTGATGGGAGGTGTTTGGGTCATGGGGTGGATCCCTCACAGCTCAGTGCTTTCCTCACAATAGTGAGTGAGTTCTCTCGAGATCTGGTTGTTGTAAAGTGTGGCACCTTCTCTCTCCCCACTCTCTCTCTCACTTCCACTCCTGCCTATTCCCCCTTTGCCTTCTGCCATGATTGGAAGTTCCCTGAGGCCTCCCCAGAAGCAGATGCTGGCACAGTGCTTCCTGTACATCCTGTAGAACCATGAGCCAATTAAACCTCTTTTCTTTATAAATTACCCAGTCTTAGGTGTTTCTTTATAGCAATACAAGAACAGACTAATACAGAAAATTGGTACTGAGGAGTGGGGCATTGCTATAAAGATACCTGAAAATGTGGAAGTGGCTTTGGAACTGGGTAACAGGCAGAGGTTGTTGGAGTTTGGAGGGCTCAGAAGACAGAAAGATGAGGGAAAGTTTGAAATTTCTTAGAAACAGGTTAAATGGTTGTGACCAAAATGCTGATAGCGATATGGACAGTGAAGGACAGGCTGGTGAGGTCTCACATGGAAATTAGGAACTCATCAGGAACTTAAACAAAGGTCATGCATGTTATGCCTTGGCAAAGAGCTTGGCTGCAATGTGTTCATGTCTTGGGTATCTGTGACAGTTTGAACTTGAAAGTGATGATTTAGGGTATCTGGTGGAAGAAATTTCTAAGCAGCAAAGCATTCAGGATGTGGCCTGTCTGCTTTTAACAGATGCCCAGATGCAGGAGCAAAGAAATGACTTGAATTTGGAATTCATAATTAAAAGGAGAGTGTAATTAAAAAGCAGAGTGTAAAAGTTTGAAAATTTTGCAACCTGGCCATGTGGCAGAGAAAGAAAAAGCACTCTCAGAAGAGGAATTCAAGCTCCCACTTTCACCATGTGAAATGCCTGCTCCTCCTTTACCTCTTGCCATGATTGTAAGTTTCCTGAGGCCTCCCCAGAAGCTGATGCTAGCAAGATTCGGATATCTAAAAAAGAGCTAGGTGCTGATAATCAAGACAATGTGAAAAAGGCCTCAAAGGCATTCCAGAGATCTCTGAGGCAGCCCTTCCCATCACAAGCTCTGAGGCTTAGGAGGGAACAATGGTTTCTGGGTCAGGCCCGAGCCCCGCTGCCCTGCCCAGCCTTGGGACACTGTTTCCCACATCCCAGCTGCTCCTCTTCCAGCCATGGCTCAAAGGGGTCCAGGTACAACTCAGGCTACCATTTCAGAGGGTGCAAGCTGTAAGCCTTGGCTGCTCCCACATGGCATTAAGCCTGTGGGTGTGCAGAGTGCAAGAGTGAAAGAGGCTTGGCATCCTCCACCTAGATGGGAGTATATGAGAAAATCTGGGTGCCCAGGCAGAAGCCTGTTACAGGGGTGGAGCCCTTATAGAGAACTTCTACTAAGGCCCCACATATAGACTCCCTATTGGGCCACTGACTAGTAGAGCTGTGAGAAGGGGGTCACCATCCTCCAGACCCCAGAATGGTAGATACACCAGAAGATTGCACTCTGTGCCTGGAAAAGCTGCAGGCATGCTCCAACCCACAAGAGATGCCTTAGGCACTGAACCCTGCAAAGCCACAGGGGCTAGCTGCCCAAGGCCTTGGGAGCCCACCCCTTGCACCAGTGTTCCCTGAATACGGGGCATGGAGTCAAGGATTATTTTGGAGCTTTAAGATTTAATGACTGCCCCACTGGGTTTCAAACTTTCATGGAGCCTGTAATCCCTTTCTTTTGGCCAGTTTCTCCCTTTTGGAATGGGAATGTTTATCCAACACCTGTACCCCCATTATATATTGGAAGTAAATAACTTGTTTGATTTTACAGGCTCATAGGTGGAAGGAACTCATCTTCAGATGAGACTTTGGACTTGGACTTGGGACTTCTGAGTTAATACTGGAATGATTTAAGATTTTGGGGGACTGTTGGGAAGGCATGATTATATTTTGCAATGTGAGAAGGACATGAGATTTGGCAGAGGCCTAGGTGGTATGATATAATTTGGGCATTTGCCCCCACGAAAATCTCATGTTGAATTTTTATCCCCAGTGTTGGAGGTGGGGCCTGGTGGGAGGTGTTTGGGTTATTGGGGCTGATCCCTCATGGTTTGGTGCTATCCTCAGGATAGCGAGTGAGTTTTCTCAAGATCTGGTTGTTGTAAAGTATGGCACCACCACCCCCTCCCCACTCTCTCTCTAGCTCCCAGTTTCACCATGTGAGATGCCTGCTCCTCCTTTACCTCCTGCCATGATTTTAAGTTTCCTGAGGCCTCCCCAGAAGCAGATGCTGGTGCAATGCTTCCTGTACAGCCTGCAGAACTATGAGCCAATTTAAACCTCTTTTCTTTATAAATTATCCAGTCTCGGCTGTTTGTTTATAGCAGTGCAAGAACAGACTAATATACAGCCTGACTGACACCTTGATTTTGAGAACCATTTTGAACTTCTGACCTCCAAAAGTGTAAGATAAGTTAACGTTGTTTTAAGCCACTAAGCTTGTAGTAATTTGTCACAGCAGAAAAACTAATACATTAATTTTAAAAATTCTTTTATAATCCCCCCACTATGTTTCTATTGACCAGCTTGCCTTTTAATCATGTCCTATTCCCTTTTCTGAACCACATTTCATAAACTGTTAAATGAAAATGCAGCCATAACCAAAAATATTCTACTTCTTCCCCACTACCCACCTTTTTGTTATTACCAATATTTGTTTAGCTGAGGGTTCCTATTTTACATAAACCTCACCCTCTTCCTAGTATCCCTGGAGCTTTTACCAAGTATCTTCTACTCTTTTTTGCTTGAATGCATGTACAAATGGGCATTCCTTTCTGCCAGCGCTGTCAGCATTCCCAAACGCAGACTGTCAGCTGTCTCCAGTATATTCGTCTATGGATGGAGCATGGTTCTCCTGCTCCACAACAAGCTGTCCTGCTCTGCTGTGGGTAAATGGGCCCAGAAATGAAATTACTGGCATCCCAGACTTGATCCTGAAAATGATGTGTAGTTTGAAATCCACTTCTCCTGTTCACACATAGCCACGCAGAAGCCACAATGACAGTGACATGTCTGGCATGCCCGACAGCATATTGGCTCTGGAGAAATGCCCAGTTGAAGCCCTGGGTAGGCATTTATTGTTCATGAGGTCTATGTTCTTTGTTTTTTTTATAGAGGGTTTCACTATGTTGCCCAGGCTGACCTTGAACTCCTGGGCTCAAGTGATCCTTCTGCCTCAGTCTCCCAAGCAGCTGGGACTACAGGTGTGCCTCATTGTGCCTGGCTAATCTACATTCTGTGTCATCCACAGATGACCTAATTTCCCGTTTACCCATCAGAGACTTAGAGACTTCCCTACCCAGGGGAGGAATGGGCTTCAAATTAAGCAAATCAGTATGCAGAGCAGCCCTAATTAAATTATACTCCTGTGGCCAATCCCACACTACAGAATAAACTATATATCGCTCATCAAATCATCAACTTGCACGTGAATGTACAAAGGACAAATAAACATAATATGTCTCCCGTATTCACTTCCAGGCCCCCCACGCTAATGGCTGGTGAAACCTTAGCCAGGTGGGGCTGTGAGGAATGTTTCGTCCCTTCCGGTTGACAGTGTCTTCTTTCATTCCATTGATTGTCTATGGCTACACTTCCTTGTCATCCTCCAGTCTGTCCTAGATGGCTCACCCCTCCACTAGGGCTCCAAATCCAATAGCAGAGGAGGCTTCTTTCTGGCTACAATTGCTCAAAGGTCATAACTTCCAGGCCCCGTATTCAGGAGCCTTAGCTCTCCTGGTTGTTACAGGCTACTGCGTGAGTCTGTGCAGATGTAGATGCTGAGATGAGAACTCTGTAAAAGTTGGCAGCCCAGAACCCTGAACCAGCCCCATGCTCTGTGATGCTTCCCCACCCCAACCATCCCATCTGTCTCACATGTGTTGTATCTCTAGGAAGAAACTTCTTGTCCTTAGATTTATGTTGGCAAAAATTTCCACGCTGAGTACAACTTGGAAAAGGGTCTGTGGAGAAGAAATAATAGACTCTGTGCTATTTCTTGTGTTTTGACACCAAGCCTGTCCTGGAATCACCTGGAGGACGTACACAAACACACAGTGCCTGGGCTTCACCTGGGACCAAGCAAACCTGAAGCCGTGGGGGTGGAGGCAGACACGGACATTCTCATAAAGCTGCCCAGGTGACTTTAAAAAGAGCCAGTGCTGAGAGACCAGTGCAGGGGCGAAGTCTGGGGAGGGCAGAGATATCTAAGAGCAGTGAGGTGCAGGGGCTTCCCGGCCTGGAAAGGCACTCGGATGAAGCTCCCCCTAGTTCAGCTCCCCCGGACTGCACCTTCATCCTCTGCTTTGCCCCCAACTCCGGGCAGGCAGCCCCGGTTCTCATGACTTTGTCTCCTGCTCCACTCACCCCTTTACACTGGTGACCTTGTTTTCCTTCTGGTTCTGGCTTCAGATATGACTATCAGCACAGTTGCACATGCAGGTTCCTGCCTGCCCAGCCCCCACCCCAACCCAGCCTCCCAGGATCCTGCATGGCAGCCCAGGGTTACTGCCGGGGGCAGCCTCCCGCTTAACTGGGAGGGAGAACTCAGGAGATTGTGGATCATTTCCCTCAGAACCTCAAGGACATCTCGATGAACCTGCAAGGCCTAAAAGATAGGAGGAGAGCATAAGAGGTTTGTTGAATGAGAAAACAAACATAAACTCAAAAACCTAATTTAAATCATTGATTTCAACTTGATCCTCTACCCAAACTCTTACCAAATGTGCTATCAAGTGGCTAATATGATTGCTCTGGACTTCTTTTGAAGATATGTCACCAAGGGGGAAAGAAGACATGGGGTGGGGGCTGGTGTACACAGCAGCTATGGGTTATTGGGAGAACTGGAGTCTTTTCTGAATTAAATACAAACATTTGAAGGTTTAGGTTAAGTGGGGACGGTGGAGTTAGCTGTACGTTCTGTCGAGGTCCTAGCTCTTGTTCTGGGTGATGGTCTTGCAGTCCTTATTACATTAAAGAATAAAACAAAGAGCCTAATCAGGTAACAGCAGGCCAGATGGGACCAATGATGACAGTGTGCTCTGAAGAAAGGTTGGTGATGAATCCATATACCAGTTTTGTGGACCTGAGGTGCAGAAAATGGAGCATGGGAAAACATTGCAGTAGGCCAGGTCCCAACTGGCCATAACAAAGTCTTTGCTGAGGGGTAGAGAATTGGGCTTTGATATGGTTTGGATCTGTGTCACCACCCAAATCTCATGTGTAATTGTAATCCCCATGTTGGAGGTGGGGCCCAGTGGGAGGCGATTGGATCATGGGGGTGGATCGTTCATGAATGGTTTAGTACAGGGGTCCCCAAACCCTGGGCCATGGGTGGGTACTTACTGTGTTAGGAACCTGGCCACACAGCAGGAAGTGAGTAGCAAACGAGAGAGCATTACCACCTGAGTTCCACCTTCTGTTAGATCAGTGGTGGTGTTAGATTCTCACAGGAGCTTGAAGCCTATTGTGAACTGCACATGCAAGGGATCTAGGTTGAGAATCTAATGCCTGATGATCTGAAGTGGAACTGTTTCATCCTGAAATCATTCCCCGCCCACCCACCAGTCCGTGGAAAAATTGTCTTCCACAAAACTAGTCCCTGGTGCCAAAAAGGTCGGGGACTGCTGGTTTAGTACCATCCATTTGGTGCTGTTCTTGTGAGAGAGTTCTCACAAGATCTGGTTGTTTAAAAATATGTAGCACTTCCCCTCTCTCTCTCTCTCTCTCCCTCCTGCTCTAGCCATGTGAGACATCTGGCTCCTTCCCCTTCTGCCATGGTTGTAAGTTTCCTGAGGCCTCTCCAGAAGCAGAGGCTGCCATGCTTCCTGTACAGCCTGCAGAATCATCATGAGCCTAGTAAACTTTTCTTTATTGATTACCCTGTCTCAGGTATTTCTTTCTTTCTTTTTTTTTTTTTTTTTTTTTTGAGACAGAGTCTCGCTTTGTCGCCCAGGCTGGAGTGCAGCGGTGCCATCTCGGCTCACTGCAAGCTCTGCCTCCCAGGCTCACACCATTCTCCTGCCTCAGCCTCCCAAGTAGCTGGGACTACAGGCACCTGCCACCATGCCTGGTTAATTTTTTGTATTTTTAGTAGAGACAGGGTTTCACCGTGTTAACCAGGATGATCTCGATCTCCTGACCTCGTGATCCGCCTGCCTCAGCCTCCCAAAGTGCTGGGATTACAGGCGAGGTATTTCTTTATAGTAATGTGAGAACAGACTAATATGGAGTTCCTCCCATTTGGCGCCACCGTGTCAGCCAGAGGGGAACTGGCAGGAGGTTTGAATGATGCGGCCTCTGTCAAGCTGGCTGTGACTAGGGAGAGCTTCCAAGCTGCGTGCGTCAAGAGGAGGCATGCATCTGTGCCTGAGAGAAGCTGGACGCAGGCTCCAAGGCCTGAGTGACTGTGTCCTGCAGAAGTTCACCCCAGTTGGAAGGCCCATTTAGGGGGGACATGGAGAAGAAGGTGCCAGCAGGATGGATTCAGACGTCCTGGTGCTGTCGCTGCTAAGGCTTCCATGCCTGGAGCACTCAGAACAGTCTCAGCTGAGCATTTATAGACATCATCTCATTTCCTCCTCCCAACCCACACAGAAGCCAGGTTTTATGGGTCCAGAATTGTATACAATTTGGGGAGCCTTTTTGGAAAAGGAACACATATGATCTAATACAAATAGACTGAAATAAGAGGAAAAAAAATAAAATACTTTCTTTAGAAAGGAAAAGGAACACCAACATACCAACATGAAATTAGGTACAAAAGCAGGTCTTTAGAAGCGAGGGCTACCTAAGCTTTAGCTTCATTCACTTCACAGTACATTTGGCTCTGGGGACGGGTATCATCACTCTCATTTTAAAGGTCAAGAAATTGAGGCACATATTGGTGAAGCGATTCACCCAATGTCAGACAGTGGGCAATGAATTAGCTAGGATTGTATCCCAGATCCGTTTAGTGTCACCCAAGTTAGTAGTAACATCCAATGACCTCTGATGGCAGTGGTGATGGGTGCCCCTGTTCTAGAAAGAATGTGGATCTAATTTGCATCATAAAGTGATTGATGCCATTAGCTGTGTTTATGCCATCAGTTAGTCTGTGTTGATCCAGGACGTATTTTGTGCAGGTGGGGACCCTGGGAAGTTAGCAGTAATGGAGACAAGCTTGGGATGCTCTCCAGGTATTAACACCACTGCCACCGCCACCCCTGGCCATAGAACACTGCACAGGGAGAAAGCAACAGAGCAAAACAAGCATATTGCATTTCTCCAGCTGCTCCGGAAGTCGTTGGGACAGGAACCATGTGTGTTTAGGACAACACCTCCATAAGCCTTTGGAAGCAGAAAACAAGAGCCTGTGGGCTTGAGCTGGAAGAAGACAACAAAGAAATGCTAGACCACCTTACGTTAGAAAAAAGTGCCCTAGTGGGGGCCAGAAAGGCAGAGCAAGGGAAGAGAGAAGGAAGAGGAGAAAGGGATAACAGCGGGCAGGGGAAATGTGGCAGGATGTACAGCCCAAGTAGACATGTCCAAGACTTGAAAAAACCGGATTGTACTCAGTTTGTACTCCTGTGCTTTGATAGCATAAATCTCCTCCATAGCCCCAGAGTTTCAGCACAGCTAGAACACACACAGGGGTCTTGAATGCAAGGGCTGTGTGAGGGAGGGATTGTGTGTGTGAGGGCCTATGTGTGTAGTGAAGTGTTCGTAGACAAATGTTCAAAAGAGGATGCTTAGATCATTACTGATGCCCTGTGTTGTTAAGAGTTTATCATCTGTGAATGGAAGGGCTTATAACAGGATAATGACAGAAACGTGAGTTTAATACACTTTTTAAAAGATGTTTCCTAGAATGCTGTATACACAGTGTGCTGAACAATATTATTTCAGTGAACATAGGTCATGTATATACTTGTGTATGTGAAAGTATGTATGTGGGTGGGAGTGTGAGTGTGTTGCGTGTATGTGTGTGAGATTGTGCATGTATGAGTGTGTGTGAGTGGTGTGTGTATGTTTATTAGTGTGTGTGTGAGCATGTGTGTGTGTGAGCGTGTAAAAGTGTGAGTGTTGAGTCTGTGTGCGTGTCTGAAGCTGAGGTCAACATCTGGGCTAGATCAAAAACCTAACTGAGGAAAGCATAGTGGAGTGGAAGCAAGAAATATTATGCCTGGGGCTTCACCAAAATCTAAAATTGGGCACTGGTGGGGTGGGGATTTGAGATCCTCTCCTCTAGGTCTTGGAGGGCAGATGGTCCCCTCTGACATCCAGGTTGGAAAGGGGAAAGTAGCACTACTGAGCATGCCCTGGGCCCCGGTCCCCATGGCTGTGCCACATGCATTATCTCATCTGCTTTCCCCACAATCATACGAGATGGGTATTTTTTTGCCCACTTGGTAAAGAAATCAAGGCTCAGTCAAAGAGGTTAAACAACTGGCCAGTAGTGAACAGCTGTTAAGAACAGGATTCCTCTGATGTCACAGCTCCTGCTGATTCCCTGCTTCCCCTACATGCCGCCCAGTCCCACCTTGCTGTGATATCCCTCCCACTTCAGTCCATTTCCAGAACATTTGGCATAGGCAAGTCCAAGACAATTGGCTGGCAGTCCCTGTGTCTCCGCAATGCAGTTGCCCGGCTCAGTTTCCTCCCACAATCTCCTCTTCGTTTCCTCTTACCCCTTTCCCTGTCAGGGCTCTCATTGAAGCCAGTGGAAAATTACTGACCTAGTCATTGGCTCCCGCATCTTAAATGGAGACATTACTGCTCCCTGCTGCCCAGATTGTCCCTGAACTCTTGACCAAATGTGTGGTAGCTGCTTTTAACTGTGACCTCACACATCAAGTGAAAATGCTAGAGACAAATACATATTACTTTTTTTCCCTGCGTCTTCACAGAAATTGAGAGAAAAACATTTTAATGGAATTGATTAAATAGATGAGATGAGGTTTTAAACACTTGACCACAGGTAAAGTAAAACCCACGGTTGTGCAAACTCATTTTAATGTGTTGGCCATCTGACTTCCACCAAGTCATAGCTACTTGTTTTTTCTTGGTAAAGTGCAAAATAGCTGTCAAGCCAGATCTCTAGGTGATAATAAGCATCCAATTATCACTAAAAATGGAGTCTGATCCAGGAGACCTGCCAGTCCTTGGCAATTCAAGTAGAACTGTACATGCTGGTTCAGCTACACTGAAGAAGGGAAACAAATAAAAATGGTGATTTACGAGTGCCTCCTTTGTGACAGTCACTGTGCTAAGCATACTACATTCATAATCTTATCCTATCTGCAGAGCAGGGTGGACACCATTGCTATCCCCTTTTTGCAGAAGAGGGAATTAATGCCCAAGGTCACAAGCTTATATGTGTCTGGGCTCATCCAGTTCTTCTCCTCCTTAACATAGGTCAGAATGGCACTTTCCTGACCCTTTGATGTTAGTAACGTGTCACTTCCAGGTAAAAGTAGCTTCCTCATCTGCAAATGAAAATAGTGTCTATCCTATAACCTGTTTGGAAGATGTATTAGCCTGTTCTCCCATTGCTATAAGGAATTACATGAGATTTATGTATGAAAAGATTGATTTCTGAAGAAAAGAGGTTTAACTGACTCACAGTCCCACAGGCTGTATGGGAGCTATGGCTGGGAAGGCCTCAGGAAACTTACAATCACGGTGGAAAGTGAAGGGGAAGCAGGCACATCTTCATAAGGTGGCAGGAAGGAGACAGAGAGCAAAGTGGGAAGTGCTACACACTTATAAACAACCAGCTCTCATGAGAACTCACTCACTATCATGAGAATAGCAAGGGGGAAGTTTGCCCCCATGATCCAGTCAATTCCCACCAGGTCCTTCCTCCAACATTGAGGATTAGTTTAATATTAGATTTGGGTGGGGACACAAATCCAAACCATATCACAGGATTTAATGCAATAATATATATACAATAATGTATATAAAAACATACAGGATAGTACATGGCTTAATATATGTTAGTTATTATTTTAATGATAACGATTACATGATGTTGCTACTTGAGAATCTTCAGAAGCTTCCTTTACTTATTAAGTCATGACCAAACTTCTCAGTCAGACATTCCAGGCTCCAATTCCTCACTGATGCTTCTGTCATGGTTCAGGCAAGCTCTGAGATGAGGCTACGTTACTTAGCACCTGGACTGTGTTGGGTGGGAGGAATAGGAAGATGAAGGCAGGAACCAGGACCTGAGAAGACAGGAGCTGCTTCAAGTAGCTTGGCCTCGGGAGTGACCCATGATAGCAGTGCCTGCCTCAGCTAACCCTTAAGGTGGCCCAGGAGTCTCTCTATTCAGCAGAAAGAATACAGCTATTGGAGGCAATCCTGGCAATTAGCATTGGTCATTGTGCCTGTTGTTGAAGGCAAAGTTTATTAACCATTTATAGTGTTGGATTAAGACATATATATTGGAGTTTTTGTTCTGGGCAAGATGGAGTAAGCACACCCTACCCTGTTTCTCCCACCAAATGCAACAATGAACCCTGGACAGACTACACTGAACAGCTATCTAAGGACAATGACAAGTAAACAGGAGCAGGTGAATTGGGGAAAGAGATCAGAATATGAAGTACCATCAAAACCACCATGAATTGCTCATCTTTTATCCCCTCTGGTATCATCTGGCCTGGACTCATTAGTCTGACCTGGATGTGCACACCAAAAGCAAGCAGGGCTCTAAAAAGAATCCTCACTTTCTGGTCCAAGGTGGTTATGGGGACACATAAGAGTCATAAGAAGTGGAGAAAGTCCCTGGTTTTTAAATCTTTTTTCCACTCTCTCCCACCCAACCCCCAGGTAATCCCATAGTGGCCGCAGTAACAACAATGGCAACAGCAGCCTGGAGAGCACTGAAATACTTGGGAAGCGAGTCTTCCCTCCACTAGAGAAGCTGTGGTCCCAAGAGGGTGGGACAAAATACCATTCCCTTTTCTCTCTCTTTGTTCATACACTGCCTGGTGGGACAGACTGAAGTATAGCCATGAGATGTATGCAGCAAGGTAGGAAAACTAAAGACTTGGCTTTCTAACCAGAGGACAAAAAAAAATGGGGCTTCAGGGGGCCAAAAATGCCAGAATAATCTCAGAAAGGAGAGAGCTCAAGAGAGCAGTTCCATGTGAACTCCGAGGCTTACGTCTAAGCTGCACATGCTGTGAGAACTGAACTGTGCATGAGACTATGATCCAAACCACCAAATGGCCACTGGGCAACATACACACAACACGTTCCCATAGCACTGCAAAGTCTTTGAAAACTGAACTGATATTAGAACCACAGTCCACAGGAGAACTGGAGTCTGGAGCCTAATTAGATTGATTGCCTGCAAAAACAAAACAAAACAAAATTCAAAATTCGCTTTAGGATTTAAACAAGACATGGATCCTCATAATATAATATTCAAAATGTTCAGGACACAATCCAAAACTACTTGACATATGAAAGACAAGAAAAACTTCAACTTATAGGGAAAAGAACAATCAACAGATGCCAACTGCAAGATGACACAAATGTTGAAATTATTAAAGATGCAAAGGCAGCTATTATAACCATATTCCAAGAAGTAAGGGAAAATTCTCTTGAAACAAAAGTCTCAGCAAAGAAATAGAAGATACAAAGAAGGACAAAAGAGAAACTTTTTGGAACTGAAAATTACAATGACTGAAATAAAATATTGCCTGGATAAGATTAATAACAAAATAGAGAAAGTCAGTGAATTGAAGATTGAATAGAAATTATCCAACCCGAACAAAAGGAAAAAATTAAAAATTAATGAACAGAGTATTGGAGGCATGTGAGACAATACGAAAAAGTCTAATATTCATATTGTTAGAGTTCCAGAGAGAGAAGGGGAAGAGTAGGATGCAAAGAAACAAACAAAACCCAAAGGAAACCATGCCCAGATGCAGCGTAATTAAACTGCTAAAAACTAAGACAAAACATCTTGAAAGCAGCCAGAGAAAAATGATATTTTATATAAAGGGAAACATTGACTTGAATAACTGTGGATTCATCAGGAAAAAATAGTAGGCCAGAGGAAATGGAATAACATTTTTAAAGTGCTGAATGAGAAAAAACTGTCAATCTGGAATTCAATATCCAGTGAAAACATCCTTCAGGAATGAAGATGAAATAAGGACATTCTCAATGAATGAAATCTGGAAGAATTCATCACTAACAGACATGTTCCAAAATCAATACTAAAGAAATACTTTTCCTCCTAAGATGCGGAACAAAGCAAAGATGTTCTGGCAAAGGAAAAATGAAAGTAATGGGGAAACAATCAGTGGTTGCCAGGGGTTAGGGGTGGGAGATGTGTGACTACAAAGGGAAAAATGAGAGAGTTTGTGTATGATGAACTGTCTGTATGCTATTGTGGTGGTGGTTACAGGAATCTAAACATATGTTAAACCTTATCAAACTGTTATGCCCCAAAATAAAATTTAAAAATAAAGCTAAAATGATTGTGTATTTTTTTAGTGGCTTAAAACTACACAAGTTTTTATGTTATAGTTAAAAGTTAGAACATGGGTTAGAAGTTCAACACAGGTCTCTCCGGGATAAAAGCAAGGTGTTGGCAGGGTTGCATTCCTGTATGGAACCTCTAGGGGAGAATCCCTTTCCTTGTCTTTCCCAGCTCCTAGAGCCATTGCATTCCTTGGCTCATAACATCTTCCTTCATTTTCAAAGCAAGCAATATCAGGCCAAGTCCTTCCCACATTGCCTCACTTTAACCTCCTCTTTTGTCCCCCTCTTCTGATTCTTCTTTTTTATTGAGGTGAAATTTACACAAAATTAACATTTTTCATGTCCATTTTAAAGTGAACAATTCAATGGCAATTAGTACATTCACAATGTTGGGCAACCACCACCTCTATCTAGTTTCAAAACATTTTCATCAACCTGAAAGAAAACTTCATACTCATTAAGCAGTCACTCCCCATGTCCCCTACCCCAGTTCCTGGCAACCATCAATCTGCTGTCTGTCTTTATGGATTTGCCTATTCTGGGTATTTTGTATAAATGGAATCATATGTGACCTTTTGTGACTGGCTTCTTTTGGAGGTTTTAATGGTTCATCCACATTGTAGCACTTGTAAGTACTTCATTCCTTTTTATGCCTGAATAATATTCTATTGTATGTATACACCACCATTTGTTCTTCCATTCATCCTGTGTATTCATCTTTAAAATAAAACTTTAAAAAACTTTATATATGATGTCTCACCCAAGACCAATCAAATCAGAATCTCTGAAGGGTTAGAATCCTGAGTGATGGTACTTCTAGATCGCCAGGGTTGAGAATCTTTGCTTCTATATAATGTTTTTGTCATCAATTTCTGCATAAGAAGCCACCCCAAAATACAGTGGATTAAAGTAACAATGATTTTATTTTATCATGATTCTACAATCTGTACCAGGCTCAGCTCTGTGGTTGAGCAAGTAACAGATCCAATCCAGACGCTGCTAGCTGGCTGGTGGTCACTCGTGAGTATATTGAGCCAATGGGTTGACTTAAGTCTGGATTCAACATGTAATGTGACAGTTGGGCTTCTGTCTCTCACCATGTCTCAGGGCCTGTCCCTCTCCTTGATGCTACTCTACGTAGTCTCTCCAGTAGAGTAGCTGGACTTCCTACACAGTGGCCCAGGACTCCCAAAGCATAGGAGCAGAGGATGCCATGACTCTACATCCTCATCCCAAAATGGACACAGCGTCATTCCCACCACATTCTACTGGCTAAAGCAAGAAGCACATCCAGCCCAGACTCAAGGGGGGGCCTACACAAGGGCATGAATACCTGGAGATGTGGGGAGGGGGATCATGACTCACTGGGGCCACCAATGTAATGGACAACCATAGGCAACCTCTTGCGCAATGTTAATATATTTTCAGTAAAACCAAATAATTCACACATATAAAAGAAAATAGATGTCCAATGTACAGTAATGTAACTATAGTTAACAATGCTGTATTGTATACTTGAAATCTGCTAAGAGTGTAGATCTCAAGTGTTCTTACCTAATAAAGTGGTCAATTCTGCAAGAGGATATAAGGATTTTAAATATATACGCACCCAACACTGGAGCATCCAGATATATAAGGCAACTATTAAAGCTAAAGAGAAAGATAGGCCCCAATACAATAGTAGCTGGAGATGTCAAGAAAGACTCTTACCAAAAAAAAGGAAAGAAGGAAGGAAGGAAGAAGGAAAATGCTGACTATGTGAGGTAAAGGATATGTTAATTAGCTTGATTGCAGGGATCATTTTGCAATGTATACATATATCAAAATGTCGAGTTGTACATCTTGAATATATGCAATTTTATTTGCCAGTTATACCTCAAAAAACCTGGGGGTTGGTGGGTGGGGTAAAGGGAAACATATTTTACATACAAATGATAAAACGAAGTGGATAAGTAAAGGCAGCACATGCTTACTGTCCTTGGCATCACAGTAAGTGAGATATTAACATTTTGAAAATGTTAGTTATATTAGAACTGATTGCTGGTGACCCTGGATGAATTCTGAACTCCTC
Organism: Symphalangus syndactylus; assembly: GCF_028878055.3. Classification (NCBI taxonomy): domain Eukaryota; kingdom Metazoa; phylum Chordata; class Mammalia; order Primates; family Hylobatidae; genus Symphalangus; species Symphalangus syndactylus. Next base: position 94,379,260 of record NC_072431.2, on the reverse strand, counting down.
CTCAATCAAGTGGACTGCCACATTCTGGAATTTTCTGAACATTGAATGGTGAATAATTTTTAAGATTGATTTTATCTACTCACCTGTTTCCAGCTAATCACAGCCCTGGGTGATGTCACAGGCCTGGCAAGGGAGCATTTTTATTTCACTTTTTAAAAAACCAACAACAAGCACGGAAATGAGCTCTAAGTCCTCTCTCTGTCTATGTGCAGTGAGAACAGGGCAGTTCTAAGAAGGAAAATGATGGGTGACATTCTCTACAGGGCTCTGCCCTTGTTATGGGATAGGGTCTCCATCCTGACCTGCACTGGAGGAACCTGGAAAAGAACTGAGCCAGAGGGCAGTGGGAAGACAAGAGAAGGAACTGAAGCTTCCCCTCAGCGCCACAAAACTCATTTCAAACTAGCCACTAAAGTTCTGAAAACGCCTCAACCTCCCGTGAAAATCCTACCCCAGTATCCCCTGTATTGCTATGAGGCTCTTCATTTGCCTATTACACGAGATGGGCCCAGAACCTAAACGGAAGTGATGCCATGCTTCCCATTCACTTATTCAAAAAATAGTTCTGGAGTCTCTATGATGTGTCAAGTAGCTAGGATTGTAGACGTGAACCAGACAGATGACTACAACCCTTATACAACAAACATCCAGCAGGATAGAAAGAAAATAAATACATAAAACAATCAGACGGCCAAACAGATTAAAACAGAAGGAAGCGCTGGCGTTCCCTGAACACACCTGCTCCCTTATATACAGGGGCATTGGTATGGACAAGGACTTAACCGACCTCAGTTGGCTCATCTGTTAAATAGGCTCCCAATAGTACTGACTTCATGAGGTTGTGAGAATTTGCAAAATAATGTCTATTCAGTGGGATGACTGCAGTCTCAAATAGGGTATATGATCAGTAACTGCTAGTTACTCTAATGATTAGTAGCAGTTTCTGGAGAACTGTATTTAGAATTGCTTCAAGATTCAGAGAAGTCCCCTTAGCAAGTATGAATTCCTCTCCCTCCACCCCACTGACTTCATGCTCTTTTCCAATGTATCAAAGCATTGACGATTTTATTAACTTTTAAGCTCATTCCTTTCTACTGAAACTCCTAAAGACCAGCCTCCTCATTAAAATAATATAACCCTTTAAAAGCAAATAAACATGATCCTTCTAGTGTTTACACTAGGAGTGGAGTGTAGAAAGCCCTTGGGATCAGAAAAACCTAGATTTGAAAGCTGGCTCTGCCAATATTTGCTGTGTGACCATGGGCAAGTAGCTTAACCTCTCTGAGCCTCAGTTTTCCAATCCATAAAATGTGACTAATAACACATGATATTCAGAGATGATATGAGGTCAGCAAAATACTTTTCATTAAGGTGGCTATTTTTGTTATTAATAGGTCACGTAATTCAGGATCTAAACAAAGGTTTATTCTGGGAACTGAGTTAAGCAAGCCATTTAAGCAAGAAGGCTGCACAGCACTGCAGTGGAAATAACCGACGGGAAGACAACCATCCTCCCAACCCTTTCATTGTGCAAGACAGGGGGATCCCCAACCATGGAGTTACTGAGGGTTCAGAACAGAGGACCCTTAAATAGCAGTAGTCTGACCACCACATTTTCAGATAGGAAGGTAGAATTGCTCCAGGCCACAGGCCCATGGAAAGCTGTCAGGTCCCCTGAGTTTGGGTTGTCACTGGACTTCTGTAAAAACACGTGAAGGCCCCACAAACAGTTACGTGAGTAACAAAGGGGCCACCAGCCACCTCAGCAGCAGACGGGCAGGTGGGTGGCAGAAAGCGGCAAGGGAAGCCTGACCACGCTGAGAAAAAAAGTCAGAGCATACCCTGAGCAGGGTCTCGTCTCAGCACTAGGAACATGTGGCATCAGTGGGGTATACCTGCTAAAACGGATGCACTGATACAGGAACACTTTCATTAACTGAAGTCCATAGTTCACATTAGGATTCACTCTGTGATATACAGTCCCATGGATCTTGACAAATGCATAATGCCATGTATCCACCATTCCACTATCAAACAGAATCATTTCACTATCTAAAAATCCTCTGTGCACCACCTATTCATCCCTCCCTCCCTCCCTGATCCAAGCCCCTGTAAACCACTGATTTGTTTTTACCAAATACCCAGACTTCAAAGAGATGATCTTTTTATGATCTCTATAGTTTTACCTTTCCAGAATGTCTGGAGCTCATTTCTTTTTTCTGCTGTATCATATTCCATTGTCTGGATGTGCCACGTTTTGTTTATCTATTCACCTGTTGAAGGACATCTTGGTTGCTTCCAAGTGTAGGCAAATATGAATCAGTGTGCAGGTTTTTGTGTGGGCAAAAGTTTTCAACTTATTTGGATGGTTATGTTATGCCGTCCTTGCTTACTGCAATCAGATTGTAGTAAGGAAAAAGTTGTTTAGCAGGAAAGTCTCTTTCAGAGGAAGGAAAAGTCTTCATTGAGCAGAATGCCTTGATGGGCTGTGTGACTGTGGAAGGACAGCCTGGGAGCATGGCCACTCAGGCTGGAAGCAGGTAAAACATACACTTTAGCATCCAAACCAGGACACTTTGGGGGTTAAGAGTGGACACTATTAATATCACTGGAGCAACAGAAATAATCTTGTTTTATTCTTGTAAACTTTGGTATAATGAAGCCAAGAGTTGGCTAAACTTAAGTACATTTTTAAAAAAACTCAAAACACAAAAACATAAAACAAGGTAGGTGGCTGACTTTAAAATGACCAGCCATATTGAATGTTGGTGAGGACACAGAGCAACTGAAACTCTCCTACACAGTTGGAGAGAGTGTAAGATGGCACGACCAACTTGGAAATCAGTTTGACAGCTTCTTAAAAAGTTAAACATACCTCTACAATACAACCCAACCATCCCACTATAGGTATCTATCAAAGAGAAAAGAAAGCATGAAACCCAAAGACTTGAATGCGAGTGTTCACAGGAGCTTTATACAGAGCCAAAACCCAAAAGCAACCCAAATCCACTAGTAGATGAATGACAGATGAACTGTGGGACTTCTATACAGTGGAATACCACTCTGCAGTAAAGACACACTATTGATACACACAATAACAGAGAAGAACCTCAAAATCATACTGAGGCCGGGCGCGGTGGCTCACGCCTGTAATCCCAGCACTTTGGGAGGCCGAGGCGGGTGGATCACGAGATCAGGAGGTACAGACCATCCTGGCTAACATGGTGAAACCCCGTCTCTACTAAAAATACAAAAAATTAGCCGGGCGTGGTGGCGGGCGCCTGTAGTCCCAGCTACTCTGGAGGCTGAGGCAGGAGAATGGCGTGAACCTGGGAGGCGGAGCTTGCAGTGAGCCCAGATGGCACCGCTGCACTCCAGCCTGGGTGACAGAGTGAGACTCCGTCACAAAAAAACAAACAAACAAACAAACAAACAAACATACTGAGTGAAAGAAGCCAGGCAAAAAAAGGACATACTGTATGATTCCATTTGTATAAAACACTAGAAAATATGAGCTAATCTTTTTTTTTTTTTTTGAGACAGAGTCTTATTCTGTTGCCCAGGCAGGGGTGCAGCTCACTGCAGCCTCAGTCTCCCAGGATCAAGAGATCATCCCACTCAGCCTCCTGAGTAGCTGGGACCACAGGCATGCACAACCATGCCCAGCTAATTTTGCTTATTTTTTTTGTAGAGATGAGGTCTCACTATGTTGCTCAGGCTTGAACTCCTGGATTCAAACAATCCTTCCACCTTGGCCTCTCAAACTTCTGGATTATAAGTATGAGCCACTGCATCCAACCAGTACAAGCTAATCTGTATAGAGAAAGCATATCACTAGTTGCCTAGGGATGGGATTGAGGGAAGAATAGATTAAAAGGGCACAAGATAACTTTAGGTGATGGTGGAAATATTGTTTGGAAGTGATGGTTTTATGGCTGTGTGTATGTCAACACTGATAGAATTGCACACGTTAAATATATGTGATTTTGTATCCTTCAAATATACCTCAAAAAAGATGGAACACTTTAAGAAAAAATAAATAAAAATGAATGCTCTTTAGCCTTAAACACACAAACATGATTTTTAGGGAGTAGGGAGTAAGTGAGCCAGCATGGAGACAAGGAGGTTGAAGGCAAGTGAAGAAGTCCCAGAAATTGAGCTGGCAGCTACCAGAAGAGAAGGCCAGTGAACATTCCCCATTTTGGATTTGAGGCCCAGGCAAGGGGGTCCCAGAGACGTTTTAAGACTGATAGTGTCCAATAGTCTATTTTATCTGCTGTGCTGTTCTCTAAAGAAACCCCCTACATGTGCACGCACACACACACACTCACACACACAAACACAGACACATTGGTCTTTAATAAGTTATGTAATGGCCTTGGATGAGTGAGGTTTAGGAGAAATACGGTAAAGGAGCTGACTCTCTGGGTAGATTAAGGATAGGGAGAAGGGGGCAGCTAAAATATGAAAGATGGAAGGGAGAAAGATCCAGGATTCAGTGGAAGCAGAAAATCAGAATGTGAGGAGACCCAGGGAAATATCTGACTTACAACAATCCTCACTGAGATTGGGAAGTTGGCTGGGGTCCCATTTTACAAGGAATCGGGGTTTTATTTGCATTTTAGGGCTCTAGCTGACAATCCAGTTACATGACGATGTCAAAGGGCAGAGGTTACATCATTCCAGCCAAATACCACATCCTGTGGCCACTGCCCCTTACGACATAGTTCTCACCTGGGGCCTGGTCAGAGAGGACCAAGGTCGTTGGCCTTTTGCTTTTTAGTCAGCAGTTTTAAAGTAAATGGGGATTTAGAGAAAGGGAGAGGTGGCAGATGACAAGAAGGGAGAGCATTTGTATTTTCAATTTCAACACCCACAGTGCTAGGCACTGGAGGTACAGTGAGGAGCACGTCTCTGACTCTTCTATTCCCAGAGCAGATGGGGCAGCAGGACTGCAGACATGAAATCAGTAAGACTACTGCCTGTTGAAATAAGGGAGAGGAAGAGAATATGGATGTGAATTACAAGTAATTTCTGCTAGGGGACTTCCTGGGAAGTGAGGGTCAAGATGAGATTTAAAAGCTGAATAGGGAAATGTTGCCCCAACCCACAAGCCCTCAGTCCTGGCAAAGCAAGCCCTGATTCCCCCAATTAATGAGCTTTAGTCAGGCTATTGACTTGGCACCAACTTGTGTGCAGTGGCCAACCTGGATGCTGTCCTGAATTATATCAGTGTGACAAGGCAACATCTCCTTTAGTGTGACCTTAACAGTGGATTTGTCCCTCTTTATCAGAGTAGGCTCCTTGTGTTCCCAAACCCAGGAAATTCCAGGCATTGGCAGCCCACTTGCACATTCTACATCAGATCCTGCCTCACTGGGAGTCATGGCAGAGGATGGCCAGACAGACACCATAGAGAGACACCATGGACAGACATCATGGAGAAACACCATGGACAGACACTATTGACAGGGGCAATGAACAAACCTTCATCTTCTATACATAGGCATGAATTCTGCTTTCTCTTCTGCACCTGTGTACAGACACTCAGCCAGGAATCCCACCACCAGGAGCATTTTCATCCACTTTTTCTAAAGGAGTCTAGTGCTTTGCTGCATAACAGTGTGTGATAGACCATACACAGGTGCCCAGTGGGTCCAGCCTCCCCATACTCTCCTCCCTGTGTGATCCCTCCCTACGTTCACTCCAGGCTTAGCCACGTGATTTGTGAGAGTGAGGCAAGCAGAGGGTTGATAAGCACTCGTTCATTTCTCCTGGAATGTTCCCTCCCGGAACTCAGCTGCCATGCTATAGGGAAGTATTGACTCTCCTTTTGTGAACTGAGAGGCCACAGGAAGAAAAACTGAGACACCCCAGCCCTCAATCAGCACCAGGGCCTCAGAGTGTGAGAGAATCCTCTGGGACCTTGCAACCCAGCCCAGTCCCCAGCTGGATGTAGCCCCCTGGAGTGAGCCCAGCAGAGACCACAAGGAGCAAAGCAACCACCCAGCTGAGTCCAGCCACCTACAGGACATGAGAGAGGATACACTGAGATTGTTTTAGGATTATACATAATGGGGTGGCTGTCTCAGAGCAGTATTCATCATACAGGTGTGGCCCTCAGGCCTTGTTTCCCAGCAAGAAGAGCCATTGTCATAGCTCCAGGGAATCCTCTTTACAGCCATTGACAGTTGTCCCACTCTCGGGATGCTCTTTCAGACTTTGGTTTCCATTGAGGATAGTGTTTTTCTTATCATTTTTCAGGTGGGTCACAAGAATGTTTTTAAGGGTTCAGGGCCCACCCTTCGGAAAGTTGTAGATGATGGTCTTGTGACAGCTGTAGTCATAGCGCAGGGTTTTTTTAACTATTGCATTTAAATATAATGAATTGGCATATGTATTTTTGTGTATGTTGATTGTGTTTGTTTATTTCTATAAAACCATCTCTTCTTCCCGAAAAACATGGAGGACAAGACAGAGAGGAGCAGGGTAAGGGGAGAGGAGACCCTGTGAAGCAGTCCAGTCTCTGCAGTTTCCCCAGCTGCCCTCCTTATTCCCCAGGTGGCCCCTGGCCAACCTTTCAAGTCAGCACTTACCTTAAGGACAATGCTTTTGAAGGCCAGGTAAGTATGGGATTTCCTCCTGATCTGATCCCACTGAGCAAAGCCTGGCAGCTTGCACACCTGCGTCCTCCACTGCACGAGATCCTCTCAGCCAGGTGGGCCATGCACAGCAGTGTGTGTTTTCTGCTTACTCCCGTCTGCAGCTGTTTGCCTCCAGCATGGCCCATCTCCTGCCCCATCTCCTTGGGCTCCCTGGAGCTCAGGACCTCCTTGCCTCATGGCAAGTGCCAGGAGCTAGCTTGACCTCCCACATTCTTTCCCGTGCTCAACCTTGCCCTGCTGCCCACCACCTGAGGTTTCGCTATCTGCACTCTGCTTTCAGCCTCAGGCTGGTTCTTTCTGGCTGACCTGAAACACAGGTGCCTGCAGAGGAAGGTGAAGAACCTCCCTGTGGTCCCCTGCCAGCCCTGGCTGTTTCCACAGGGAAAGGCCGGGTCATACCTTGGGCAAATTCTACTGATCCTGCACCTGTCCAAGCTGCCCAGTGTGCAGTTAATTTCCTCTATAGGACATGCCCTGGGGGAAGTTGGTTCCACCTGAGGCTCCACTACTGCTGCTGGGGTGTGGGACGAGGGGAAGGCCACAGGGCCTCAGCAGGGGGCGGTGCAGGGGTAGTGGTCCTCTCTCCAGGCCAGGTAGGGGACTGGCAGGCACGTTAGCTGTGCTGCTGGCTTCTACCCTGACTCCAGGTCCTCCTCAGGCCTCCGATTTCTGTGTTGTTCCTTCGACTATTCTCAGAGTATGAAGTAAATGTAGGAACGGCAGGCTCATTGCATCTCTGCTGCTTTGGGTTGACAGGGATGATATGCTGTACCTCGTGGGTGGGGAAGGAGGGCAGCTTGGTAGTGGGATCAGTTGCAGGCATGAGTTTCAGGGGTATGATCCAAGCCTCCAGCTTGGATCTCTTGTAGCCTGGGAGCAGATAGGTGGCCAACACTTCATTGTCCTGCAACTAGTCCTGGATCCCTTCCCATGTATGACCCATGGACCCCATCAGTTCTGCCTGCCCAAGTCTTTGTAGTCAGAAAATGACTCAATGCAAAGCTCTAGTTTCTCCCCATAGGAAGGCCTCTCTTGCTGGATTGAGGATGAGGAGTCTCTTGAACAGGTTTTCACACTCCCTGGACAGGTAGAAACAAATACCAAATGTTCCTGTCAGCTCTCACTACTCCCGCAGCTCCTTAGGGTTCTGTCCATCAAAAGGCTGGGATGTGATGACCAGATATACAGGAAGCCTCCAGACTGTACACCTCCACCCTGGGCCACCTTACTTTCGCCCTGGAAGAGTTCTGGGCAGCATGAGGGGCACTGCCACAGAAGGTACCCAGCTTGTTGCCAAAGAAGCCCAAGTCTGCAGTCTCGATGTTCACGTCAGCATCCAAAAGCAACTTTTCTGCCTTCAGGTCCCAGTGGGCAATACTACACTTCTGGGGGCAATACTATCACATAGCACAGCCCACACTATCTGGTGGAAATTGCTTCAGGCTTTTTTCTCCTTCAGGCTGCCATGAGCCACTAGATACTCAAATACCTCTCTCTCACTAGCCTGCTCCATGACTAGGTAAAGTGTTTCCTTGGTCTCGATCAACTCAAATAATTTCACAATGTTGGAATGATACAAGACCTTCACGATGTCTTCACGAGATAGTCTCTGGAGGCTGGAGTTCCACACTTGTAAATGACCTTTGCAGCCACCTGTGTGCCACTTGGAATGTACCAGGCCAACTTCACCTTGGCAAAGGTTCCCTTGGCAATGGTCTTGAGGAGCCTGTAGTTGCCAATATGAGTCTCCTCCTTGGCAGAGATGCTGTAAAGGGCCTACAGTCTTTAGGACTTACTGCTAACGATACTAATTACCAATATTAACTAATAATACTGATTAAATAAAGAAGAATGTGGAAAAAAATGAAAAAGAAAACAATGAGAAAAACAATAAGGAATTAAGAAAAAGAAAAAAAAATTAAAAATCAGGCCAGGCATGGTGGCTCATACCTGTAATCCCAGTACTTTGGGAGCCTGAAGCAGAAGGATCACTTCAGTCTAGGAATTCTAGACCAGCCTGGGCAACATAGTGAGATCCCGTCTCTACAAAAAGTACAAAAAAGAAATAGCCAGGTGTTGGTGCATGCCTGTAGTCTCAGCTACTTGGGAGGCTGAGGCAGGAGGATCCCTTTGAGCCCAGGAGGTTGAGGCTGTAGTGAGCCATGATGGTGCCACTGTACTCCAGCCTGGGTGACAGAGCAAGATTCAGTCGAGAGAGAGAATGAAGAAAAAGAAAAAAGAAAAGGAAAAGAATAAAGGAAAATGAAAAAAGAAAGAATAAAGAGAAAAATAAGAAAAAAAGAATAGAGGAGGGGGAAAAAAGACAAAATAACAAGAAAAATAGATACAGAGCCAAGAAATTTAAAAAGCTAACTTTGGTGAAAATCCCTCAGGTCACCAAAAGCTACCTTCCTGAGTTAGGAAGGCCAAAAATTTAGGCCCAGCCGGGGACTTACATGGTACAGTACTTGGAAGTCTATAACTGGTTCCTTATGAGGTCATTGCAAGAAATAGACCTACCACAGCTAAGGATAATTCACAGTAGTCTTCTCACTTTTTGGTCTCAAGAATGCTTTACTCTTAAAAAACAAAAAGAGGGAGAATTCAAAGAGCTTTTTGTTTATGTGGGTTGTAGTGAACAAATATTCGGGTTGTTAGAAATTATAACATGTAGGATGCTTCAGTGGCTTTTTAATTTCTAGTTGCAAAGCTGTAAAATATTTTTGGCTTTTAAAGAGCTCAAAATATCTACACTTAAAATATTCCGTTCCTTAAAACAAACAAACAAACAAAACCAACAGCTTCTGGCTGGTGTCCGGATACTCACCTGTGATGCTGCCATAGTGATCTCCTGTCTGGACTGAAGTGGGTTTGCATCCCACACAGTCTCCAAGTCCAGGTTGACATGGAGCAGAAGGCTGAGGAGCTGAGCCAGTGGCAGGAGGCACAGCAGGCCACCCAGGTGAATGGCTGTACACATGCAGGTGGGAAGGCTGTGAGTGGTCTTTCTTCCCTTCTGATGAGCTTGGAGGAAATACGTGGATACATACCAGATATCGACCACATAGATGTGATCACTGCAGCTGACAGTTCATGAGATCTGATCATCTTGGGTAACCCTAAACGATTCATCAGCAGATGGCAGGACCTGCAGAGCCACAGGCCAATGATGGGGAGCTGGATGGTCCTCCTGCTCCCAGTCTTTAGGTCAGTCTCCTCTTCTCCTTATTTTGGCCTCCGCCCAGACCCTGCCTGCCTCTGACCAGCTCATCTCTGGTAGGTGTAGGCTCAGACGAAGACAGGAAGATAATGGGACAATCTTGAAGCCCAAATAAAGCTCTGGGCCTAGTCCAAGATTCCTCAAAACTTCTAAAACCTGTCTTAGATGCCCTGACCTCTCTGGGGGCACCGCTTCTGCTGGAGTTTAGCCAGATGGGGAGGTGAAGCACAGTAGAGATTGGGAGCTTCTTTACAAACCTCTTTATCGCATGCTCCTCTCCAGTTTAAATCCCTTAAGTGACTCCTTTGCCTGGCACATAAAATCCAAGTTCTTTACCTTGGTCTTCCACAGTTTTTAGAGCCAGACTCTGCTCAAATCCTGAATTTCATTTAATAGCCACATGACCTTGGGAAAGGTCTTTGGTCACTATACCTTGCTTCCTCTTCTGGAAAATGAAAACCAGTATTGGACAGTATTGGACATTGCATATGTACTGCATCAGATTCCCCCTCTGGTACTCACTGGCCACATATCCAGAGTTTCTGTCTCTTCCCACCACTTCACAGACTTGGATGGAATGCCTGACCTCAGGGCATGGCACCCAGCATCCCAAATTCCCACTAACACACCTAGAAGTTGGGGGGAGTTAACGCTTATGGGGTAAAATTTGGCTAATGGAAAAATGGGAGGTAGGTAAGAGCCAGGCAGATAAATTTCCCCTTCTTCCCTTGCTTCCATGAATTGCTGCAAGGTACTATTTCTCCAAAACAGTGCAGCCTATAGGAGACTGCTGGGGAGGCCGGTGGACACAACTGCTGTATCTCCTCAAGGCTTGTCATGAAGCAGTGCCCAGCCTGGTAACACATCACCTTGCGTTCCCTTCCATTCCTTCCTGCCTGCTTCCATTTTCTCACTCCCAATACCATGGGTTTGCACATCCCAAAATAAAACATCAATATTTAGTTCTTGTTTTTAGCCTCTGTTCTCTCGGTGACTTTGGGAGTGAGGGAGAGGAGAACCTTAGATTGGGGCAGATAAGGATGAACCCCACTGTAACTTCTCCTCCTCCCCACACCTTCCCCAGGTACCTGGACCACCAAGCACCAGCTATTAAGGGGCCTGTCCTGTCCTGCTCTCCTCTGGGGTTGAAGAGATAATGACTATCCTGGCAACTCAGCCAGGTAGTTTAGAGCCTCATTTTTGGACTCAACAGGCCATTATAGGGAGACAGCTATCAAGTGCTGAGCTGGGACGGCAACCAGGATCTGTCTCCTTCAGGGGTGCTCTCTCCCCTAAGAGATGGTGCCTTTTGTGGGTGTTTCCTGAACCCAGTCAGGTGTCAAGCACAACCAGGAAATGGCCGCAGAGAGAGAATTGGATCTGGTTTCCGTTCTTAGGAGACCATTTTGATCTGGGAGCTGAAAGGCCTACCTAAGTGCAGTGGCTGTGGGAAAGAGAAGACACTACAGGCAAGGGTCAGAAAGTTTCTCTGCAGGTGACCCTTGAGCCCAGTATGAGAGCAGAGCATCTAGTAATCCCTCAAATGTTCACATAAACTGAGCAGGTGAATGAAGAAGGAAAAGGATTCCAGGCAGATTCCAGCACTGGACCTGGCAACTAATCGGAGGACAGTCAGCCTGTGAGTCTCCATTCATTCAGCAAATTATCTTGAGGCCACAATACCAAGAGCACCATGGCTGCGGGGTCCCATGGTGAGGAGCATGGATAGAGCTGGAGAATGTCAGGGAAGAAGGACCTCTCAAGGAGGTACCTGAGTCAGACCTGAAGGACTCATGGGGGCAGGCTGCGCTTCCCATTTCTTGGACATATACACTTGGTCATGCCCTGTGCCGGACACTAAGTATTCAGAGATGCATGAAGGCACCCTGCCTCTGTTGCAGAGCGGAAAGATTTTGGACAAAAATTCTAAATGCTGCCAAGGAGAGGAGACAGACCTCTGCCTTCTCAACCTTCTCTGGGCCTCTGGGGAAGTCCCACAACCTGGGCTGTGCCCGCTCCTGCCCTCCTACCCTTGCCCCAACTCCATCCCTGCTTGGTTATCTTGGTCTGTTTCACTTGTGGCCCCAACATGCCTGGGGTGAACATCCAGGTGCTCCCCACCCAAGCTGAGTAAGTGGAGTAGATATGATTTTTTTTAATGGGCAGAAGGGGCTCATTTATAACCATTCACTGGCCCCAGATATTGAAATCTTGGGTACCTAAACTCTCTTTCATTCCCACTCAGGCACCAGGTCTCTTGCGTGGAATAGGCCATCTTAGGTTCCATGTGCCAGGGCTGATGTCTGTTCCCCATCCCACCAGGGCTCACACACAGCCCTGCAGGTAGGGTCCCCAGATCAGCTTGCGCGATGTTGAAATGCAGGGCGAGAGGTCTTGCTGGTGACCTATCACTTTCACTGAGAAATGGACATGGAGAGAACCAGAGTGAGTAAGGGTGTATGATGTGCACTACAATGGGGGACAAAGCAGACTCCTGCCTTCGTGGAAGTCACAGTCTAGTGGAGGAGGGGTGTTACTAGAAATGGAAAAAGTGCTAGAAGGACAAATAGCAGGGACTTGCTGTAGTCGGGCAAGGGGGTTAGGAAGCCATTACTTGGAAAGTATGGTTTCAAGTCAGAGTTAAGGAAAATTAGGAGTCAGGAAGATAAAGGAGGTGACGTGATGATTGGAGGAAAAATAAATCTGTCCTTTATCCAGACGTTACCCCATGCTAAGCAGCGGCTGAGCCTTTCCTAGTATCACCCAAGGTAGGATAGTGGGTGAAAAAGACATGTGGACTCTCCAGTAACACTAGTAGATTTTGAATCCTGCCTCTGCCATTTGCTGGCTGTGTGGCCTTGGGCAATTTACATGTCACTCCATTGCTTCTGATAGCAAAGGGGATGATGAGATAGATTGACAAGGTTTAATGTGTTAGGCTGCTGTATGGAGATTGGATTAGAGCAAGAGTATAAGGGAGAGAAAGATCTATCTGTGTTTCAGGTGAGAGTCAAGGTGGCTTGGGCCAGGTGTGATACTGGAAGTAGGGAGAAGTGGAAAGTGATGATAATCACTGGATTTGGTTGGTGAGGGTGTGGCCAAGGGTGACCCCCAGGTTTCTGGCTTTTGTTATTATAAGTAACACAGAAGAAGAATGGATGAATCATTAATTTATTTTCTATTTATTATGATATCTATCATCCTGAAAAAATATTTCCTATATATTCAATTTAAAGAATAGTAATAAAAATACTTATTTACTCCTTAGATCAGTTGAGAAAAAGAATTTACTAACATAGCTAAAGCCTTCGAGTGTCCCATCTTCTCCCCAGAGGTAGTCTCTATCCTGAAATTTGTTAATCTTGCCTTTGCTATTTGTTGTTTTTACTATATATGTATCTATTCCTAAATAATACAGTGATTGGTTTTGTGTGCTTTTGAACTTTATGTTTATTCTGTTAAGGGTTCATTGAACTTTTTCAATCCAAAAGTTTATAGTCTTAATATAATTTGGAAAAATTAATTTAAAAAATCAACTCTGGCTCACGCCTGTAATCCCAGCACTTTGGGAAGCTGAGGCGGGTGGATCACAAGGTCAGGAGATCGAGACCATCCTGGCCAACATAGTGAAACCCCACATCTACTAAAATACAAAAAAATTAATCGGGCATGGTGGCGCGCACCTGTAGTCCCAGCTACTTGGGAGGCTGAGGCAGGAGAATCGCTTGAACCTGGGAGGTGGAGGCTGCAGTGAGCTGAGATCATGCCACTGCACTCCAGCCTGGTGACAGAGCAAGACTCCATCTAAAACAACAAAACAAAACAAAACAAAACACACAACTCTGAATGATTGGTCTCAAAATGATACCAAAACTTAACTGGCACCATGATACTGTAGAGGAACGTGTATCCATTCACCCATTGAAAGACATCTTGTTTGCTTCCAAGTTTTGGCAATTATGGATAAAGCTACAATAAACATCTATGGTATATTTTTGTATGGATATAAGTTTTTAACTCATTTGGGAAAATATCAAGGTGCACAATTGCTGAATCATATGGTAAGAAACAGTATGTTTAGTTTTGTACAAAACCATCAAACTGTCTTCCGAAGTAGCTGTACCATTTTGCATTCCCACCAGTAATGAAGGAGAGTTCCTGTTGCTCCTCATCCTCACCATCACTTGCTATCATCAGTGCTCTGGATTTTGGCCATTCTAATAGGTGTGTAGAGATACCTCATTGTTCTTTTAATTTGCATTTTCCTGATGACATGATGTTGAGCAGCTTTACATGTGCTTACTTGCCATCTGTATTAGTCCAGTCTCACATTGTTATAAAGAAATACCTGAGACTGGGTAATTTATAAAGAAAAGAGGTTAAATTGGCTTATGGTTCTACAGGCTGTACAGGAAGCATGATGCTGGCATCTGCTTGGCTTCTCTCAATAAAATTTGGGAAAATTAAAAAAACAGCTCTGAATGATTGGTCTCAAAATGATATCATAGCCTAAATGGCATCAAGATACTATACAAAAATGTTTATCCATTCACCTATTGAAGGACATCTTGGTTGCTTCCAATTATTGGCAATTATGAATAAAGCTGCAATAAACATCTATGTACATGTTTTTGTATGGATATAGTTTTCAACTCATTTGGGTACATATCAAGGCACATGATTGCTGAATTATATGTTAAGAAACAGTTTGTTCTGGGGAGGCCTCAGGAAACTTAGAATCATGGTGGAAGGCAAAGGGGGCACAGGCACATCCCATGGCTAGAGCAGGAGCAAGAGAGAAAAGGGGAAGGTGCTACACACTTTTAAACAACCAGACCTCATGAGAATTCACTCACTATGGTGAGGACAGTACCAACAGGATGCTGCTAAACCATTATGAGAAATTCACCCCCAGGATCCCATAACCTCCCACCAGGCCCTACCTCCAACGTTGGGGATTACATTTCAACATGAGATTCGGGTAGAAACACATCCAAAGTGTATCACCACCTGTGTATTTTCTTTGGTGAGGTGCCTATTCCGATCTTTTGCCTATTTTTCAGTTGGGTTGCTTGTTTTTGTATTGTTGAAGTTTAAGAGTTCTCCAACTAGTTTGGATAGCAGTCCTTTATCAGACATGTTTTTTGCAAATAGTTTCTCACCATCCGTGATTTGTCTTCTCATTCTCTTAATGTCTTTTGCAGAGCAGAAGATTCTGATTTTGCTGGGATTTTGACTGAGATCGTATTGAACCTATATATCAATTTGTGTCGACAGTGGATGACTGAGGAGCAGTCCTCCAGGCATCAGTGGAGCACAGGCTGGGAGACAGTCTGGCATCAGAAGGGAGTTGCAAAGGCTGGCAGCCTGCCGGGCTAGGAGGGACAGCTGATTCATATTGGAATCTACTCTCTCCTCTTCCACCCACTCTGTAGGCCTGAGTCATAAAGAAACCTTGTGGTGCCTTCCCCTGTGCACTCTTGGTACAGCTGTGAACCCTTCCCTCTGCACAGACACATTGACACATGGGGCTTATCACAAGGGACACCCAGAGAGGCTTCCTTGGAGGTGCCCTTGCATGACCTACAGAGTGGCATCCCAGGCGACAGTAGCTGGGGCTCCTTCCCGGGTCAATCAGACTATCTGGTCCTTTCTGCTCTGAAGGCAGAGACCTCATTTTAGGGCTATAAACCCAGGCAGGACAAAAATAAAATACACATTCCAAAGACTCATGTCATCCTCCCCAGAGCGGGGGAACCACAGCGTGGGCGGTGGCCTAGAGGCTGTCCCTCAGATGCGTGGCCTTCCATAGGCAGTTTTGTGACTATCAAATCCTCCTCGACATCTGCCCCTCTGCTGTGTGTGCTCTCCAGGGGCCCAGGGTGCCAGTTCCCTCTAGCCTCCTTCTACCAAATGAAGCTTCTGCACATGTTCTTCCAAACTCAAATTTCTTGTGGATAAAATTAGATCAGAGAGCTGGTGTTGCCGGGAAGCTGCCTCGAAAGTGGGTGGCTATAGGCCATTAGCGGCAAAGATAAGTTAAAATAACTCTGATAAAAATGATGTTGAATGTGGGAAGCTGAAGCCCTTTTGCCCATTATCCTGAGACCCGGTTATGTCTTTCTGTTATTCTAGTTGTTTTGGGCCTCAAAATTACATCTGTATTTAAACCAAAGTTTTTATTTTTCCACCTAGATAAAGCCAGCTCTTCTCCTGCTGCTCCGGATAAGTGATTCCTCATCCTGTGTGCCTCAGCTCCTGCCACCACCTCCAAGAAGCCCTCTCTGATCCCCTCACAGACAGCTCTGCACATCCTCTTGCTCCCTGTCTGCCTCACACCAGCTTCTCTGTCACAGTCGGGTCACAGTTGCTCCCTGTGTCTCCTGCCCCACTGGACTACGAGCCCCTCCTCGGCAGTCACAGGACATATTGATCTTTGCATTCCACAGAATGTGCACCTAGGAAGTATGAGTCAGAGGAGTGAGCTGGTGCTTTAAAAACCGAAGGCTAAACTGCAAGTGCTGTTCCATAAAAACCCCAACCGCTGGCAAGGGAAGTGACAGGACAGGACAGGGAAAGCAAGGCTTTGGAAGCAGGAACATTTTACTTCTCCTGACACCAAGAATAACCAAGACGTGATTCTCAGCCTCAGTGTCCTCATCTGTGAAATGGGGTCAGTGATAGCAATCTTCCCAGGTCATCTGAGATTCAGGGCACAGACCGGTTCCTTAGAAATGTTAGTTCCTTTTCCTTCCCTAGTTAATAAAAACACTACTATGTTGGCAGGAAAGCCTGGGGCTTAGTCCTGGCTCTGTCACTAACAGTTGTGTGACTTCGGGAAGCTACTTTACCCACCTAGGTGCCTGGTTTATTTCCTGTCAACAGAAGGTACTGATTGGTCTCTAGATCAGATTTTTATAATGCTGAAGATTAAAATTTTGAAATGAAGTGTTTCCTGACTAAGAGTTTCAGCCTTAGGATTGAAAATAGAGCCTAGAAAGAAGGTTGTCCACTTTTCATGGATGATGTTGGGGGCTGAGGCTTCAGTGTCACTGTCCTGTTGGGAGTGGCCAGAATCGCTCAGCATTTCACAGGCTTCTCCTCTATCGGTGGAAGAGCAGACAGGAGAGGTTGGTAGAGCACTGGGGTATTCTAATGGCAGATTCAGAGGGGACTGAGCCAGGGATCCCAGAGCAGATGACTGTTGAAGGGAAATTAGGAGAGAGAATTAGGCAGGTATCCCCCATGGTCACGTTATTTTTAGAATCTCCAAATGATGGAGCTAGAATGGGCCATTTGAGGCCTGCTGGTTTAATCCTCCCTGGTTACAGAGGAGGAAACAGTGGCTCAGAAGGTCTAAGTGACTTGCCAGGTCTCCCTTTCCTGAGCTCTGTGACTCTGCTTCTATTTCAGTTGGTCGTGACTCCAAGGGAATCTTTTGTGTGTATTTTGGCCCTGACAAATACCAGGACTGGTTTTCTTTAAAAAGCTTTCTTCATGGGCACTGTTCGTCTCATGCAGTTTTAACAGAAAACTGTGTTTCTATTTTCCAGCACCATTAGTTGCTATGAGTATAAACTTTCATATTTAATGCAGCATGATTCGCAGCGATGCTCCGTTTAAAAATGGGAGAACCTCTCCTCTGGCAAAAATTAGAAGAGAAAAACTAAATGGGAATAGGAAACAATCATTTCTAAACATATGAATAAAAAGAAATATCAATTAGTCTTTCATTTGCTTAAAAGCATAGCCCATTTGACCAACTATTGTTGAAATTCAATTTCTGCACTTTATTCTGAATATTTCAGACCTTTTCCCCCTCTACATAACCACTAGCTCTTCCAGAGCAATTCAGGGACTATGTGTATGGGGAAGGAGCTAGAAAAGTTGTGAGAAGAGAAAAGGCAACTGTCCATACAAGCCCGGGGATCTTTTAGCCCCCTTCTTCTTTGGGAAACACTGAGATAAGAAGCCTGCTCCCCACTCCCAACCCACAGCTAGTGCTTCTCTGTTCACATTTGGTTAATTCATACCCAATTCATTCCTCAGGTGCATGAGGTATAAATCCGAGAAGTTATCCCTGATGCCCCCATGCACAGTTAGCTCTGCACATCCTCCCACTCCCTATCTGCCCCATACCAGCTTCTCTGTCACAGTCGGGTCACAATTTGTCCCTGGATCTCCTGCCCCACTAGATGGTGAGCCCTTCCCCAGCAGCCATAGGACATATTCATCTTTGCATTCCACAGAATGGACCCTGGACTCACCATTACCAGGCATCTGACACAGACACAGGTGCCAACAGCACTCTCTCCAAGGAGAGCCCAGCCATGGGCAATGGAAGAGGCTGAGGGACAGGGGCTTCCCAGGGCCCCCTAAAGATCACTGTGGAGCCTCCTGGTACCCACCTGGAATAACTATGAGAGCCAACATCTGTGGAGTAGTAACCATGTGATAGCCACTGTGACAAATGCACCACCACCCCAAGAGGATAGGGCTTTTTTTTTTTTTTTTTTTTTACAGTCTCACTCTGTTGCCTAGGCTGGAGTGCAGTGGTGCCATCTCGGCTCACTGCAACCTCCACCTCCCAGGCTCAAGTGATTCTCCTGCCTCAGCCTCCCAAGTAGCTGGGATTACAGGCATGCGCCACCATACCTGGCTAATTTTTTTTTTTTTTGTATTTTTAGTACAGATGAGGTTTCACCATGTTGGCCAGTCTGGTCTCGAACTCCCGACCTCATGTGATCCACCCACCTCAGCCTCCCAAAGTGCTCAGATTACAGGGGTGAGCCATAGCACCTGGCCGGGGCTATTGTTCTTATTCCCACTTAACAGACTAGAAAACTGAGGTGCAGAGTGGCTAGGGAAGTTGGCCAAGGTCTTAGGGATATTAAAAGGGTGGTGTCAGGATAAGAACCTGGGCTGTCTGGCTTCAGAGTCCACACTTGTAACCACTACTGAGACTGCATCAAAATGACACATGCAAACTGCCTGGTGCAATTATAGCTAGTGTTAGTAAAGCTATGGGGAAACCAGAACATCAAGTCACTGGAGGTGGGTGTGGGAGTTGGTATATCCATGTTGGAAAACTATCTGGCAGTTTCTTATAAAGTTAAACATACATATTGCCATACAACCGAGCAATTTCACTTCTAGTTATACACCCAAGAGAAAGGCGTGCATATAGCTGCTGAAAGACACATACAAGTATGACCTTATGTTCATAGCACTATTTGCAAAAGCCAAACCCTGGGAACCAATCCAAAATCCACCAACAGAGAACAGAGAAGTAAAGCGTGGTATAGTCATGCAGCAGAATATTGCACAACGGCAACAATGAACAAACTACGCAAGCAATAAGGATGAATTTCAGTGTTGAGAGAAAAAGAAGCCAGACACCAAAAGTGCATTTTGCATGTCCATTTATATAAACTTTAAAACACTCGAAGCCAATCCATGTTGTTGGAGGTCAGAGTGGTGGGTGTCCTTGGGATTAGTTCCTAGAAGGGGACACATGGGAGATTTTTGGGGGCACTAGTAATATCTTGCTTCTTGATCTAGGTACTGTATACAGGTATGCTGTTTTTATGAAAATTCATCAAGCTATTCCCATATGAACTGTATGCTTTTGTGCATCTATGGTTTGATTGAATAAAAAGTTTACTTTAAAAATAAAATGTCAAGAGTCGCTTCCAAGATGGCCAAATAGGAACAGCTCCAACCTACAGCTCCCAACGAGATTGATGCAGAAGACAGGTGATTTCTTCATTTCCAACTGAGGTACCTGGTTCACCTTGTTGAGACTAGTTGGACAGTGGGTGCAGCCCACAGAGGGCGAGCCGAAGCAGGGCAGGACATTGCCTCACTCGGGAAGTGCAAGGGGTTGGGGGATTCCCTTTCCCATCCAAGGGAAACCGTGAGTGACTGTACCTGGAGGAACAGTACACTCCTGCCCAAATACTGTGTCATTGCAACTGGCAGACCAGGAGATTCCCTCCTATGCCTGGCTCAGCAGGTCCCATGCCACAGAGCATTGCTCGCTGCTAGCGCAGCAGTCTGAGGCCGACCTGGGAGGCGGGAGCTTGGCAAGGGGAGGGGTGTCTGCCACTGTTGAGGCTTGAGTAGGAGGTTCTATGCTCACAGTGTAAACAAAGTGGCAGGGAAGCTCAAACTGGGTAGAGCCCACTGCAGCTCAGCAAGGCCTACTGCCTCCCTAGATTTCACCTCTAGGGGCAGGGCATATCTGAACAAAAGGCAACAGATAGCTTCTGCAGACTTAAATGTCCCTGCCTGACAGCTCTGAAGAGAGCAGTGGTTCTCCCAGCACATTCGAGTTCCAATAACAGACAGACTGCCTCCTCAAGTAGGTCCCTGACCCCCGTGTAGCCTGACTGGGAGACACCTCCCAGTAGGGGCTGACAGACACCCCATACAGGCGGGTGCCCCTCTGGGATGAAGCTTCCAGAAGAAGGATCAGGCAGTAATATTTGCTGTTCTGCAGCCTCTGCTGGTGATACCCAGGCAAACAGGATCTGGAGTGGACCTCCAGCAAACTCCAACTGACCTGCAGCTAAGGGGCCTGTCTATTAGAAGGAAAACTAATAAACAGAAAGGAATACCATCAACATCAACAAAAAGGACATCCACACCAAAACCCCATCTGTAGGTCACCAACATCAAAGACCAAAGGTAGATAAAACCACAAAGATGGGGAGAAACCAGAGCAGAAAGGCTGAAAATTCCAAAAACCAGAACATCTCTTCTCTTCCAAAGGAACACAACTCCTTACCAGCAAGGGAACAAAACTAGAGGAAGAATGAGTTTGATGAGTTGACAGAACTAGGCTTCAGAACGTCTGTAATAACAAACTTCTCTGAGCTAAAGGAGCATGTTCTAACCCATCACAAGGAAGCTAAAAACCTTGAATAAAGGTTAGACGAATGGCTAACTAGAATAACCAGTGTAGAGAAGAGCTTAAAAGACCTGAGGGAGCTGAAAACCACAGTACAAGAACTTCGTGAAGCACACATAAGCTTCAATAGCCGATTTGATCAAGTGGAATAAAGGATATCAGTGATCAAAGATCAAATTAATGAAAGAAAGCAAGAAGACAAGATTAGAGAAAAAAGAGTGAAAAGAAATGAACAAAGCCTCCAGGAAATATGGGACTATGTGAAAACACCAAATCTGTGTCTGATTGCTGTACCTGAAAGTGATGGGTAGAATGGAACCATGTTAGAAAACACTCTTCAGGATAATTATCCAGGAGAACTTCCCCAACCTAGGAAGGCAGGCCAACATTCAAATTCAGGAAATATAGAGAACACAACAAAGATACCCCTCGAGAAGAGCAACCCCAAGACACATAATTGTCAGATTCACCAAGGTTGAAATGAAGGAAAAAATGTTAAGGACAGCCAGAGAGAAAGGTCAGGTTATTCACAAAGGGAAGCCCATCAGACTAACAGCGGATCTCGAGGCAGAAACTCTATAAGCCAGAAGAGAGTGGGGGCCAATATTCAACATTCTTAAAGAAAAGAAATTTCAACCCAGAATTTCATATCCAGCCAAACTAAGCTTCATAAGTGAAGGAGAAATAAAATTCTTGACAGACAAGCAAATGATGAGATTTTGTCACCACCAGGCCTGCCCTACAAGAGCTCCTGAAGCAGCAGTAAACATGGAAAGGAACAACCGGTACCAACCACTGTAAAAACATGCCAAGTTGTAAAGACCATCAACGCTACAAAGAAACTGCATCAATTAATGGGCAAAATAACCAGCTAACATCATAATGACAGGATCAAATTCACACATAACAATATTAACCTTAAATGTAAATGGGCTAAATGCCCCAATTAAAAGACACAGACTGGCAAATTGGATAAAGAGTCATGACCCATCAGTGTGCTGTATACAGAAGACCCATCTCACATGCAAAGACAAACATAGGCTCAAAATAATGGGATGGAGGAAGATCTACCAAGCAAATGGAAAGCAAAAACAAACAAACAAACAAACAAAAAGCAAGGGTTGCAATCCTGGTCCCTGATAAAACAGACTTTAAACCAGCAAAGATCAAAAGAGACAAAGAAGGCCGTTATATAATGCTAAAGGGATCAATTCAACAAGAAGAGGTAACTATCCTAAATATATATGCACCCAATACAGGAGCACCTAGATTCGTAAAGCAAGTTCTTAGAGACCTACAAAGAGACTTAGACTCCCACACAATAATAATGGGAGACTTTAACACCCCATTGTCAATATTAGACAGATCAACAAGACAGAAAATTAACAAGGATATCCAGGACTTGAACTCAGCTCTGGACCAAACGGACATAATAGACATCTACAGAACTTTCCACCCCAAATCAACAGAATATACATTATTCTCAGCACCACATTGCACTTATTCTAAAATTGACCACATAATTGGAAGTAAAACACTCCTTAGCAAATGCAAAAAAAAAAGGGAAATCATAATAAACAGTCTCTCAGCACACAGTGCAATCAAATTAGAACTCAGGATTAAGAAACTCACTCAAAACCACACAACTACATGGAAACTGAAAAACCTGCTTCTGAATGACTACTGGGTAAATAACGAAATGAAGGCAGAAATAAAGATGTTCTTTGAAGCCAATGAGAACAAAGACACAGCGTACCAGAATCTCTGGGACACATTTAAAGCAGTGTGTAGAGGGAAATTCATAGCACCAAATGCCCACAAGAGAAAGCAGGAAAGATCTAAAATCGACACCCTAACATCACAATTAAAAGAACTAGAGAAGCAAGAGCAAACAAATTCAAAAGCTAGCAGAAGACAAGAAATAACTAAGATCAGAGCAGAACTGAAGGACATAGCGACACAAAAAACCTTCAAAAAAATCAATGAATCCAGGAGCTGGTTTTTTGAAAAGATCAACAAAATAGATAGACCGCTAGCAAGACTAATAAAGAAGAAAAGAGAGAAGAATCAAATAGACCCAATAAAAAATGATGAAGGGGATATCACCACCAATCCCACAGAAATACAAACTACCATCAGAGAATACTATAAACACCTCTATGCAAATAAACTAGAAAATCTAGAAGAAATGGATAAATTCCTCGACATATACACCCTCCCAAGACTAAACCAGGAAGAAGTTGAATCTCTGAATAGACCAATAACAGGTTCTGAAATTAAGGCAATAATTAACAGGCTACCAACCAAAAAAAGTCCAGGACCAGACAGATTCACAGCCGAATTCTACCAGAGGTACAAAGAGGAGCTGGTGCCGTTCCTTCCGAAACTATTCCAATCAATAGAAAAAGAAAGAATCCTTCCTAACTCATTTTATGAGGCCAGCATCATCCTGATACCAAAGCCTGGCAGAGACACAACAAAAAAAGAGAATTTTAGGCAGATATCCCTGATGAACATTGATGCAAAAATCCTCAATAAAATACTGGCAAACCGAATCCAGCAGCACATCAAAAAGCTTATCCACCACGATCAAGTTGGCTTCATCCCTGGGAGGCAAGGCTGGTTCAACATATGCAAATCAATAAACATAATCCATCACATAAGCAGAACCAATAACAAAAACCACATGATTATCTCAATAGATGCAGAAAAGGCCTTCAACAAAATTCAACAGCGTTTCATGCTAAAAATCTCAATAAACTAGGTATTGATGGAACATATCTCAAAATAATAAGAGCTATTTATGACAAACTCACAGCCAATATCACACTGAATGGGCAAAAACTGGAAGCATTCCCTTTGAAAACTGGCACAAGACAAGGATGCCCTCTCTCACCACTCCTGCTCAACACAGTATTGGAAGTTCTGGCCAGGGCAATCAGGCAAGAGAAAGCAATAAAGGGTATTCAATTAGGAAAAGAGGAAGTCAAATTGTCTCTGTTTGCAGATGACATGACTGTATATTTAGAAAAGCCCATCTTCTCAGCCCCAAATCTCCTTAAGCTGATAAGCAACTTCAGCAAAGTCTCAGGATACAAAATCAATGTGCAAAAATCACAAGCACTCCTCATACCAAGAACAGACAAACAGAGAGCCAAATCATGAGTGAACTCCCTTTCACAATTACTACAAAGAGAATAAAATACCTAGGAATACAACTTACAAGAGATGTGAAGGACCTCTTCAAGGAGAACTACAAACCACTGCTCAATGAAATAAAAGAGGACACAAGCAAATGGAAGGACATTCCATGCTTATGGATAGGAAGAATAAATATTGTGAAAATAGCCATACTGTCCAAGGTAATTTATAGATTCAATGCCATCCCCATCAAGCTACCAATGACTTTCTTCAAAGAATTGGAAAAAACTACTTTAAAGTTCATATGGAACCAAAAAAGAACCCACATTGCCAAGACAATCCTAAGCAAAAAGAACAAAGCTGGAGGCATCACGCTACCTGACTTCAAACTATACTACAAGGCTACAGTAACCAAAACAGCATGGTACTGGTACCAAAACAGATATATAGACCAATGGAACAGAACAGAGCCCTCAGAAATAACACCAGACATCTACAGCCATCTGATCTTTGACAAACCTGACAAAAACAAGAAATGGGGAAAGGATTCCCTACTTATAAATAGTGCTGGGAAAACTGGCTAGCCATATGTAGAAAGCTGAAACTGGATCCCTTCCTTATACCTTATACAAAAATTAAGTCAAGATGGATTAAAGACTTAAATGTAAGACCTAAAACCATAAAAACCCTAGAAGAAAACCTAGGCAATACCATTCAGGACATAGGCATGCGCAAAGACTTCATGACTAAAACACCAAAAGCAAAGGCAACAAAAGCCAAAATTGACAAATGGGATCTAATTAAACTAAAGAGCTTCTGCACAGCAAAATAAATTATCAGCAGAGTGAACAGGCAACCTATAGAATGGGAGAAAATTTTTGCAATCTATCCATCTGACAAAGGGCTAATACCCAGAATCTACAAAGAACTTAAACAAATTTACAAGAAAGAAAGAAACAACCCCATCAAAATGTGGGCAAACGATATGAACAGACACTTCTCAAAAGAAGACATTTATGCAGCCAACAGATATATGAAAAAATGCTCATTATCACTGGTCATCAGAGAAACGCAAATGAAAACCACAATGAGATACCATCTCACACCAGTCAGAATGGCAATCATTAAAAAGTCAGGAAACAACAGATGCTGGAGAGAACGTGGAGAAATAGGAACGCTTTTACACTGTTGGTGAGAGTGTAAATTAGTTAAACCATTGTGGAAGACAGTGTGGCGATTCCTCAAGGATCTAGAACTGGAAATACCATTTGACCCAGCAATCCCATTACTGGGTATATACCAAAGGATTATAAATCATTCTACTATAATGGCACTTGCACATGTATGTTTATTGTGGCACTATTCACAATAGCAAAGACTTGGAACCAACACAAACGTCCACTAATAATAGACTGGATAAAGAAAATGTGGCACGTATACACCATGGAATACTATGCAGCCACAAAAAAGGATGAGTTCATGTCCTTTGCAGGGACATGGATGAATCTGGAAACCCTCATTCTCAGCAAAATATCACAAGGACAAAAAAACAAACACCACATGTTCTCACTCATAAGTGGGAGTTGAACAATGAGAACACATGGACACAGGGAGGGGAATATCACACACTGGGGCCTGTTGTCGGTGGGGGGCTGGGGGAGGAATGGCGTTAGGAGAAATAACTAATGTAAATGATGAGTCGGTAGGTGCAGCAAACCACCATGGCACAGGTATACCTATGTAACAAACCTACATGTTGCGTACACGTACCCTGGAACTTAAAGTATAATAAAAAATAATAAAATAACATAAAATGTCTAGTACAGTGCCTGCCAATATAAAGGATTCAACCATGTGAGTTTGCTGCCTCCTCTCCCTCCTCTTTGCCTGCTTGCAGGTATCTGGATGCACCTTTCTATTTCCTCTTGTCCAGGCACTGGCTTTCAGATAATGTCACAGGTTCCAGGGCCAGGGGATTGCTGGGTCACTGTGAGGTGCCCAGAGTCTTAGAGCTGGGGGGCATAGGAGATATCTTGCCTGGGCCAGGCCAAGAGAGCATTCATTCCTTCATGTTCACAGAGGGTGGCCTCTTCAGGTGTCAGTGAGCAGGCTGTGGTGTGGTGGAAAGAGTTCTGGACCCAGGAAGCATGGTTCGAATTTAGGCTCTGCTGAACACTTGTTCTGCCACTCCACTGAGCAAGTCATTGGGGACCATTCAGTCCCACTTGCTCATCACAAAATTCTTAATGGCCAATACGGGTAGAAATACCTGTATTGTGTGTGTGTGTGCTGCAAAGCGTGATGTCAACACAGGGCCTCATGAATAGTCATGAGGAGTTAGAGCACAGAGAAGGAAACCCAGCCCAGCTAGAATGGCCACAGCCATGCAAAGAACCCAGCAGCATTCACTTTCCCTCATCTCAGAGTTCCATGCTCCCTCCACTCGCCCGATCTGCTTATTAAAGGCTCCGGCTTAACTTTTGGTGGTGTTCACGCCATGGTTTCTCCAACGCCTCGGCAGACAAGGCAGTAGCCTGCAGATGCTTCAGGGTCTGGATGTATTGCAAGCCTCTTCATGAATGCCGCTCCCTAGAACTCACTGGGTGTAAAAGTAGCACCGCCTGATTGGTTTCATCAGCAATAATGGCCCCTGGCTTTGTAAATAGTCAGGGCTTTCACTTAGATGGGATCTCAGAAAATGTGGCTAAGTCTTTTGTTTCCAGAATCTCATCCACAGCACTCCCAACAGGCTCTCACTCTGCTTGTCACAGATTTTCATTGTGAAAATCTCCAGTGACAGTGAACTTACCACTTTCCACACAGCCCCCTCCACAGAGAGCTCTTGAAGAGAGCTGTTGGCCTCATCATATGTATGAGATTTATAAATTGGCAGCCGTGGTACAAAACACAGAGGTTTAAGAACAGAAGGTGGAGCTCAGCCCCTGGTGGAAAATGACATCTGCAACTCACCCAGAAGAGCAGGTCGCTCTCAGCCTTTCTGCCACATGGAGCTGGGATGCCCAGAAGGAGCTCTCCTGAGGATGCCTCACCGAGGTGGGATGAGGCGAGGCCTGATTGAGGCACTAGCATGGCCCATGAGCTCTAGAAGAAGGCTGGGCTTCGGGTGGGCACCTGAGCCAGCCATACCAGGAAGGGAATACTGCCTGGTGCAGCTGTTCTCAAACCTTATGGTCTCGAGAGCCTGCTATACCACTGAAAACTACTGAGGACCCTAGAGAACGTTCCTGGATTACATCTACAAACATTACAAATTAAAACTAAACATATTCTTTAATATTTATTTGGTAATTTACTAAAAATAATGAAAATCAACCCTTTTTATTTTCTAAATTAAAAAAATTGACTAAGCATCACTTTTACATTTTTGTAAATCTCCTGAATGTCTGGCTTTCTAGAAGATTGCATTCCATCTGTTACACTATCACACACCACCCAGCCTCTGGAAAACACCACTGCAGGCTCATGAGAGAATGAGGGAGAAACAGGCTAATCATATCTTAGTATTATTGTGAAAATAGTTTTGACATTGTGGATCCCCTGGAAAGGCCTCGGGAATAGCGAGGCCAAACTTTGAGGACCTCTAGCCTAGTGATTAAGAAAATGTATTTTGGTTTCAGATTGCCTGGATTCAAATTCCATTTCGGCCCCCTAGTAGGTGTTCAATAAATGTTAAATGCTATTATTATCATAACAGGATACTCAGTGTATTCTCAATGGATTTTATTTTTCAAGCACAAAGTCTGGAATCCCCCAAAGAAGGATTCAAAACAGTGCCTCAATTTCAGTAATGAGAACTATAGGTTAATATTATCGCTGTATAAATGTGCATCATTGCTGTTTCACATTTGCCTATAGGATTAGTATAGAATGAATCCTAGCAACAGCAGGCAACTTTGCTAAGCGTATTCACTCCCTGATCAGAGGACAAATGCACCCCCCAAGCCCCATCACTGTGAGACCTTGGGCCAAATTTTTAAACCTCACTGAGTCTCATTTTGCCCCTTCTGTAAAATGAAGTTCATAATAATACCTGCCTCATAGGTTTGCCATGAGAATTAACAAAGATAAGGATAAAACATACACTTAGCCCAGCATCTACACATAATCAGCACTTGATAAATATTAACCAAAAGTTTTTTATGGCGGTTCTGAAAGCCACCAGTAGGGCTCAGATATCTGGAATTACCACAAGGGTATTTGTTATTGATACAAAAATAACTCCCCAGGTGAGCCAACTGATGGGATTTTGGATGAGAATTTACTGAATTATATTTCTGGAATTTTTGTTAGATGCCTGGGTCCTCAGAGGTGACACATACCAATGGTCCGCCTTCACAGACCCCTTTGGGAGTGTGCTTGTTCTTTGGACGCTGGCTGCACCGGCAGGCACACCAGGTTCCCACGGGCTGAGTCACACACTTGGCAGTTTTGCCGGCTCAATAAACATGCCTTTCTCATCTGCCAACACTGGTGCTGTGATGAGCTCTGGCCACACTTTAAAGTATGGAAGCTCACCGTGCTCAGAGTACAAAGCCCTTCCAGCTGCGGGCAGCCATAGCTTCTGGAACAAGGATGATGGAATTAGCAGCGAAGACATTAAAATGTTATTTTTAGCAGTGTTCCAAATCATTACGACTCCCCACCCCCCGCAATGTCCTCTAAATCCTTCCTGACAGTGTATGTTTATTTTTCTTTCCTGAGAATTATTAATTGGTAACCCAATAGTTCAAATATAGTTTTCAGCTGGTTCCAGAAATTCATATCTTCATCATAGCACTGTGACCTTTCATCATATGACTGGCCACTATCTACTTTGTGGTTGAGTCATTGTTGTTCAACAGCACTACAAGCATGTATTGAACACCACCCGTTTACCAAACACTGCACGTGGATATGAGGGTGAAAGGGTGGGCCACATCTGGGCCGGGCCCCAGGAGCCAGGTCTTGGGTGACGTGGAGACAAATAGACAAATGCACAAATAAACAGCCGCGGTCAGTGGAGCATGTGCAGAGGAGGATGGGGGACAGGGCACTCGGCAAGGGCACCTGAGGCTGGCTCATTTTAGCATCAGGTTTCATTTCTAATGTCACCTCTGCCGAGATGTGCTCCCGCCCATTGTATTTGCAGTAACCCCCTTGTCCCTGCACTCTGTCACATGGGCACATTTTATTTTTTTCACAGCATTTATCATTATTCAAACATTTTATTGATTTGTTTACTTGTACATCATGTATCACCCCTACTGAGTAGACACCCAGTGAGCATTTGCTGAATGACCTGTTGAGTCTCTAAATGAATAAATGAACTACACACTCAGTAGATGTCAAATTAAATCATTATTCTAAATCACAAAGACAATTTAGGAGGAAAGGTTAAAAATGGCTAATGTGATATGTGTAATTACTGTCTCCAACGTATCAGAATTTTTCCATGAGAATATTGATCAGGGGTCTTCTATGACTACAGAGGAAAGTGGAGTAAAATTAACAAGAAAGAAATTTTGAGGCATGGCCCCACATATTAGAAACATACATCTGAGTAAAGACTTTAGTTCTATAGACTTTGGGAAAAAGAGACATTATCTGTTTGGATGGTCGATCCCTTCACCTGCCTGAAGGCAGAAGGCTCAACCAAGTATAGGAGTCTATGAGGCCAGCAGAGAGTAGCCAGCAGCCAAGCCCCAAGGATGCCTCCAAGACCTGCAATCACATAGAGATACAGGTGTGTAGAACATATTTATTTGTAAATGCATATGAATACATGGACATATTTCAATATATTTACATATATGTACACACACCCACAAAAACACAGAGTATAAATGTGGGAGGCAGTTTAGCCAGTCCCCCTGGAGCCACAGGGGACCCCTGACAAGCCAGCTATCTCCTCTGTCCCAGTGTTCAGGCGCTCCTGCCATGATACATTCTGGAACATTCTTGCTACTAATGAACAGTGAATTCATTAGCTGGCAAAAGTGCCATGTACATTTGGAGCATTATTGCAGAGTTGGGCCACTCTTCCATGTTTCCGGAGATTTATTCAGCCAGGAAACATATACAGAGTCTCTATTGTGCACCAGGCCCAGGCATGCAGAGAACTGGGACTAATGATGGAGACAGACAAGCAAATAACTGGCTGTGGTGCAGGATGGTACTGCTGAAGTCGGCCCAGGGAGTTAGGGGAGCAATATACATATTGCTTATATATAGAGAGAGGGCTTATATATATAGGGGAGCAATATATATATTGCTTATATATAGAGGGAGGGCATATATATATATATGCCTGGGGGTCTGGGGAGGCTGCTTGAAGCAGGTTCCATCAGCTAGAATTTGAAGGCTAAATCAGAGCTTGCTGGATGTAGAGTAGGAGGGGAGGGTACAGGAAGTGAGGGTGGTGTGCCAGGCAGAAGGAACAGCATGTGCAAAGGCAAGGAGAGGAAAACCAGCCCAGGTCACAATGTATGGAGGTGATGCGGGGCCCGACACGGGGTTGCAGAAGCATCTTGGGGCTCTATCAGCAGAAACCTTGTGTTTGAAGCCAGGAAGTTTGAACAGGATCCTGAGAGTTAAGGGGTATCTGAGGAACTGCTGCAGATCTGCCTTTTAGAAAGACCTGCAGACCTTTGGCCGCTGTGACAAGGCACTGAATGGGAGGAGACCTCAGGCTTTTAGCAATAGTTCTGGCCAATGGAGATGAAGTAGAGAAGATGGAGACGAGAGAGAGTGAAAAGGAAGATGCCTCAGGACTTGTGAGACAGAGAAGATGTGACAGAGAGGCTGAGAGGTGGGGAGGAGTTGCTGAGGATAAGACCCACTATACGCTAGGCCCCGTTCTAGGATCTGGGGCTCTGCAGCAAACAGAGGAAACCAATATCCCTGCCCTCATGGCACTGGCATCCAGTGGGAAGGGCCAGACAGAAATAAACAAGCAAGTCACCATGGAGTATAACCAGTGTTGCATCCTTAGGAGAAAAATAAAGATAGCAATGTTGGCAGAGGGGGTAGGAGGTTTGAAATTTTATACAGGGTGGCTCTGAAGACCTACAAGGCATGAAGAAGCCAGCCCGGTGGCTCTCTAGGGGAAGAGAATTCCAGAAGGAGAGAACAACAATACAAAGTCTCTAAGGCCTTGTGTGTTCCAGGTCCTTTAGAGGGGCCCGTGTGGCTGGAAGGACCAAGGAGGAGAGCTACAGGGGTGGAGCAGGGGATACTGCAGATTGTGAGGGATGTTATAGGCCATCGTGAAGACTTGGGCTTTTACTCTGAGTGAATGGGAGCCATTGGAAGGTGGTGAGCAGAGAAGGACATGATCTGACTGCACTCTGGGTTAGAGATGAGAATAGATTGGAAGGGACAAAACAGAAGTCGAGAGACCTGGTGTAGCCAAGGCAGTGGAAGCAGGGAAGAGGTTAGATTCTGGATGTATTTTAAAGGTGGAGCCACCAGTGATTGCTGATAGATTAGATTTGTCTGAGAGAGAGGGGAATCCAATTTGACTTTAAGAGTTTAGCCAAAAAAAAAATTAGCCAGGCGTGGTGGCATGTGCCCGTAGTCCCAGTTACTCAGGAGGCTGAGGCAGGAGAATGGCGTGAACCCGGGAGGCAGAGCTTGCAGTGAGCTGAGATCACGCCACTGCACTCCAGCCTGGGCGACAGAGCGAGACTCTGTCTCAAAAAATAATAATAAATAAATAAATAAATAAATAAATAAATAAATAAATATAAAAAGAGTTTAGCCAACTGGAAGATTAGAATTGCCACCTTCCAAAGACAGGAAGCTCAGAGGTGGAGCGGTTTTCTGGGTGGAAATGGGGACATTTATGGGTTTAGCTCAAAAGAGGTGAAATTTGAGATGACAGGTTATGTCCAACTAGCAGTGAATTACAGAGCTCTGGGTCTCATTTGGCCTTCAGATGGAGCTGTGAGACAGGCCATGTAGGAAGGCCAAGTAGGCAGCCCCCGTGTCATAATGGGGTTGTCTTTCCAACTCTTAATGTCATGGTTCGTATCGCAGCTACTCATTATAATCACCAAGGAAGCTTTTAAAAGGTATCCTGAGGCCGGGCGCCGTGGCTTACGCCTGTAATCCCAGCACTTTGGAAGGCCAAGGCAGGTGGATCACCTGAGGTTGGGAGTTCAGGACCAGCCTGGCCAACATGGCGAAACCCCATCTCTACCGAAAAATACAAAAATTAGCCAGGTGTGGTGGCGGGCGCCTGTAATCCCAGCTACCTGGGAGACTGAGGCATGAGAATCGCTTGAACCCAGGAGATGGAGGTTGCAGTGCACTGAGATTGTGTTACTGCACTCCAGCCTGGGTGATAGAGTGAGACTCTATCTCAAAAACAAAAACAAAATAAATAAATAAAAGGTACCCTGGATCTCATTTCAAATGTATTGAACAGGAATCTCACAGGTGGAACTCAAACGTAAAATTTTCAAAACTCTTATCAAGTAATTGTGATGGACACCACTGGATAAGATTCTCCACATTATAGGGAGCCTTCTGTTGATTTTATTGCTGTATTAAAATGAAAAGTGTCAAGAGAGTGAGAAGACGAGCCACAGACTGGAGAAACTATTTGCAAAAGACATCATATAAAGGACTTATTCAAAATACACAAATAACTCTTAAAACTCAACATTGCAAAATCAAAAACCCAATTTAAAAATGGGCAAAAGAGCTGAACAGACACCTCATCAAAGAAGATGTACAAATGGCAAATAAGCACATGTAAAGGTGCTCAACATTACATATAATCCAGGAAATGCAAACTAAAACAACAAAATATCACTATACACCTATTAGAATGGCCAAAATCTATAACATTGATGACACCAAATGCTGGTGAGGATATGGAGCAACAGGAACCATCACTTACCGCTGGTGGGAATGCAACGTGGTACAGCCACTTTGGAAGAGAGTTTTGTAGTTTTGTACAAAACTAAACACAGTCTTACCAAATGATTCAGCAATTGTGCTCCTTGATATTTACCCAGATGAGTTAAAAACTTTTATCCATACAAAAACATGCACATAGACGTTTATTCCAGCTTTATCCATAATTATCAAAACTTGGAAGCAACCCAAATGTCCTTCAGTAGGTGAAAAGATAAACTGATAAATCCAAACAATGGTATATTATTCAGTGCTAAAAAGAAATGAGCTATCAAGCTCTGAAATGATATGGAGGAATCTTTTCGTATTACCAAGTGAAAGATGCCAATATGAAAAGGATAATACTCTACGATTTCAGGTATATGACCCTTTGGAAAAGGCAAAACTGTGGAGAGAGTAAAAAGATCAGGGGTTGCCAGGAGTTAGCAGGGAGGAATAGGGGAATGAATAGTCAGAACTTTCAGAGCAGTGAACCTGCTCTATACGATACCACAATGGTGGACATGTCACTATACACATATGCATTCGTCCAAACCCACAGAATGCACAATACCAAGAATCAATCCTAACGTAAACTATGGACTTCGGTTGATTAAAAAAAACTAAACTAAGGAGATGGACATTTATGGAGGAGGAGGGAAAAAAAGAAGAGTGATTTTTACTCACTTTAATGTGTTAATGACTTATCAAATAGCATTTGATTAAAACTGTGCCTTTTGTGCCAGGCATTCAGCCTGGCACACCCGCTGAACAGAATGGGACACCCACTGTCCCCATGGGGCTTACATTCTGAAAAGCCTGTTTGGAAACTGTGGAGAGTGGAAGAGGAAGCCTGAGTGCCTGGGAATCCTGACCTACCTCTGCCTGGAGAGGCTCCCTGTGGTGCAAGCCGGAGGTGGCAGTGCACCCAAAGCTGAGAGCCAGGATAAAACCCCAAAGAAGGGCTCCGCGGACACCTCACCTTCTCAGGCCTCAGTTAGTGCTCACATTTTCACCACTCAGCAGCCCCTGCTTCTTCCAGTACTCTGTTAGAGGGCTGATGGGGAAGGGAGGAGGTGTGTTAGGGACTCTCAAGCCTAGCTGAGCCACAGCCCTGGGAAGGGGCACTCTGGGATGGAGACACCAGACCCCAGGCAGCAAGGGGGAAGGATGTAGTTTGAGGGAATCACATGCTTTTTGGTATCTGCTACTCCCTGCCAGTACAGGGGCAGGGGGCTGCACAGGGGCCACCCCCCACACCCCCCGTCACCATCAAGGTCTGAGCTCTGCCTATCCTGAGAAACACAGAGTCTGATCTTTCAAGTTGGTGCCTCAGAGTCAAGGGCAACTTCCTGAGGGCAGAAGGAAGAGAGCAGAACTCCTGTCCTGATGCCCACTCAGCATGAAGAAAAACTGAGAAAAAGAACAACGGTGACCACATGGAAGACAGAGCCTCTACTAAAAGAGAGACTCTTTCTACTATCAAAAAACAAAAACAGAAAATAACAAGAGTTGGTGAGGATGTGGAGAAATTGTGCACTGTTGATGTGAAGATACAATAGTGTGGCCACTGTGGAAAACACCAAGGAAGTTTCTCACAAAATTAAGCATAGAAATTACCATTTGCTCCAGCAATTCGACTTCTGGGTATATGCCCAAAAGAACTGAAAGCAGGGTCTCAGAGTGATATGCGTATACCCATGTTCACGGCAGCACTATTCAAATCGCCAAAAAGTGGAAGCAACCAAGTGTCCATTGATGGATAAATGGATAAACCAAATGTGGTCTCTGCATATGATGGCATATTTTTCAGCCTTACAAAGAGGGTTCTGACACATGCTACAACATGCATGCATCTTGAGGACTTTATGCTAAAGGAAATAACACGGACACCAAAAGACAAATACTGTTTGATTCCACTTAAGTCAAGTACCTAGTATAGTCAAATTCATAGAGACAGAAAGTAAAACGATGGCTGTCAGGGGTTGGGGGAAGGAGAATGGGGTGTTACTGGTTAATAGGTGCAGAGTTTCCGTTTGGGAAAACGTAAAAGTTCTGGAGATGGATGGCGGTTGTGGCTACACAATATGAATGTTGTTAATGCCACTGAACTCTACACTTAAACATGGTTACAATGGTAGTTTATGTTATGTATATGTATAACATAATGCATATGTATATAATGTATATATACACATATTTTACCACAACTTAAAAAACAGAGTTAGCTTCTGTTAGTAACCAAGAAGACAGCCCCTCTCAGGCTTGCTCAAGTAGGGAGAGTGGGGGTGGGGGTGGCTACTTTGGGAGAGATGGGCCTCTCAGAAATGTACCATCAGGAGCTATGATGAAGCCAGCTCCCCTCAGAAACCAGAAAAGGGGGTGGTTGTGCTGTTGCCCGTCTTCTTCCCTCCACACCACCTGCTGGTCTCCTTCCCTGCTGTTCTCTAGCTCACTCATACTGCCCCCTTTCTTCCCTGCCTTGCCCAGGACCCTTCAAAATACCCCCACACCTCCTTAGACATTCTTTCATCTTCAGCCACCTGCTAACTGCCTCCCCTCTGTGGCCTCCAGTTCAAATTTTCGTGGAACCAGACTGACCACTCCATTTTGGGGGAATAGGCACACTACAAGGACCTGGCAAACTTGCGGGCTGGCCGCCCTTGACCAGACAGCTTTTTGAGGTTGGTGGCAGCCTCCTGGGGTATCCCAGTCAGCAGGCCTCTAGCCACCAGCTCTCCTCAGGAGAGGCAGTGGGTGACAGGGATGGTGGGTTCCTGTGATGGGACTCAGCAGAACATCAGTAACCTAACCTGACTCTTCAAGACTGACTACTTCCATATTTGTCCCAAAGGCAGTGATTCTCTCCATCTTAGTCCACTTTTTTGTCGCTTATAACAGAATTCCAAAAGTGGGTAACTTATTTTAAAAAAGGAATTTATTTCTTACAGTTCTGGAGGCTGAGGAGGTTGAGGAGCTGTATCTGTCAAGAACCTTCTTGCTGGTGGAGACTCTGCTGGGCCCCAAGGCAGCTCAGGGCATCATATCACAGGGGAATGAGCATGCAAGCTCAGATTTCTCTTTCTCCTCTCATAAAGCTACTAATGCCACTCCTGTGACAATCCATTCACCCATTAACCCATTCATTCATTAATCGATTAATCTAAGCATGAGGACAGAGCCTTCATGACACAATCACTTCTGTTTTTTGTTTTGTTTTGTTTTGTTTTTTGAGATGGAGTCTCACTCTGTCACCCAGGCTGGAGTGCAGTGGTGCCATCTCGGCTCACTGCAAGCTCCACCTCCCAGGTTCAGGCCATTCTCCTGCCTCAGCCTCCCAAGTAGCTGGGACCACAGGCTCCCGCCACACACCTGGCTAATTTTTTGTATTTTTAGTAGAGACAGGGTTTCACTGATGACACAATCACCTCTTAAAGGCCTCACCTCCTAATACTGCCACATTGAGAGTCAAATTTCAATGTGAGTTTTGGAGGAGACAAACATTCAAACCACAGCACCTTTCCTTCCCTATCCCCATACCCTTTCCATTATTTGTTATTCTGTTGTTCATTTACTCCAGAGATAGTCAACGATATATGGGGCAAAAGCCAACTTTTTTCATTTTTATATTCCTATGTCACCACATGGTAACACTCAAACGTTTATTAACAAACTAAAAGGAAAAATAAAAAATAGAAAAGCACTGGATTTGGAATGTGAAGACACAAGTTGAATCAGTCTGTGTGAGCTTTGAAAAAACATCTAATTGCCCAGAGCCTCCCCCTCAAATTCTGCACAGTGGAATGGGCCCAAATGTATCAGTGATCTAAGGCATGTTCCACCACACCCTAAAAAGAGGTGAAGGGGTGTCTTTACTGCCAAATGTCTCAATGTCTTTAATATGCTAATGGGCCTTTTCAATGTCCCAGAGAGATATTAATGCACACAACACTTCTCAAGTTCACCTGTCCACAGAATCCTTTAAATAACCCAGAACATCCTTTGGCTGGGAAAGATGAAGAACCTGTTTGAGACGCCACAACTTCTAAGGGTTGCTTTAGCTTTAAAGAGTCTCAAACTACCTATGAGTCTGTTTGATGCTTCTTGTTCACTTGCCCAGAATAAACTGCTCTGGAGTTTAGATTTGAGATGACTTTGGCTACCTTTGGTTGCTTCCTGTCTGTATCACACTTGTGGTTGTCTAGGGTTTGTTTCCTTCAGTTTATCCATGAACTGCAGGTAGCCAAGTCCACTGAGTCAGATTCTATGAAATTGCTTCTGCTTATCTCAGGGAATGATATGGTACCTCCTGTTACCAAGAAAGATAAGGCACAGTTGCCAACTACTACTGACACATGCATGAGTGAGGACATCTGAGGGGACAGGTGCTACCCAGGAAGGTGCCTATGTTGTTTCACTGCCAGATCATCATTTCACTAATGTAATTAATGGGAGGTGCAATCTAATGTGTAGTTTGGTCATGGCAAAGTGAAATATCTTTCATGACTTTGATTAATGGCCAGATATTATAACTGACTGGAGAACAGGGATCAAAGGGAACACTGTCAAATGCAGAAGTACAGACGTGGCCAGGGCTGCCAGGGGATCTGAGGTGTGCTCTCCTGTCCTGTTGCCCTAAAGCTGCAATAATGAAGTGCCACAGGCTATATAACAGAAATGGATTCCCTTAGTTCTGGACACTCAAAGTTTGAAATCAAGGTATTGGCAGGGCTGTGGTCTCACTGAAGCCTCTAGGAGAGGATGTTTTCTTATCTCTTTTGGCTCTGGTAGCTCCAGCTGTTCCCTGACTTGTGGCAACGTCACTACAATCTCTGCCTCCATGTTCACATGGTTGCCTTCCTTCTGTGTGTGTTTATACATTTTCTTCTTATAAGGACACCAGTCATATTGGATCGGGGCCCACCTTAATCTTCTCACCTTAATTTGATTATGTCTGCAAAGACCCTATTTCCAAATAAGGTCACATTCATAGGTACGGAGCATTAGAACTTCAACATATCCTTTGAGGAACACAATTCGGCCCATTACACCCCTTATTTCAAGGAAAAGCACATATGGGGGCCAGCTGCCTGTAATATGTTGTGTGTGGCCTTCTGAGCTCTGTCTGTGAACAGTGGCTATCTAATCTCTCCTTTTGGGACCTATTCGTGGTTTTCAGACAGGACACTCCAGAGTCCAGACACCTTTGGCACAAAAGACAGAGTTTAAAGCCAGGGATGTCAAAGGTATCAGAGGCTTTATGTGCAGATGAAAGAGGATATATTCTGGAGTTACCGTAACACATGGCTTAGGAGCTATTTGGATTCTGGTTTGAATCCTGCCTCCATCACTCAGTAACTGTGTGATGCTGAGAAAATCTCTTGACCATTCTGAACCTTGGCTTTCTCACAGGTAATGGGAATGACACCAACCCTATCCCAGTGGTTCTCATCTGAGGGAGATTTTGCCCCCTAGGACATACATGGCAATGTCTTCAAACATTTTTGATTGTCATAGCTGAAGAGGTGCTACTGGAATCTAGAGGGTAAAAGCCAGGGATGCTGCTAAAGATCCCATAATGCACAGGCCAACCCCCTACAACCAAGAATGATCTGGCCCCAAATGTCTCAATAGTGCCAAGATTGAGAAACGTTGCCCCATCCTTATTGGGGTTGATAATGAGCTTTGGAAATGAGGCATGCAAGGAGCTCAGCACATGTCTGCCATCAAGTCAGTCCAATAAATGGCAGTTCTGCACATCGAAAAGCAGGGAGTTTGTGACAATCCTATACAAATATTTGAGCTCACTAGAATCTTCAGAGTATGAAGAAGAACAAAGGCTCTCATATGTAATGCAATCCCTGTTACTTTATGAATGCCTGGGAAACATAAAGAATGTAAAAATATAATTAAGTAAAACAGACAGTGAGGTATATAGGAGGGATATAAATATTAATGGTGTGTTTGTTACATCACACGCTTGCTACTTTTACTGAGATCACCTCATTTAATCCTTTAACCAACATGATAAAGTAAGAATTTTTATTCCAATGGGAATAAAAATGTTGCAAAATGTTGCAGGTATAGAAACTGAGGTTCATGAGAGCTTAGTATCTTGCCCCCGGGGTATGTATCTGTAAGTGGTAGAACTGCTCTATTTGACTCTAGGTCTCTTCATCACCATACTCATGACTCTCTGTTGCCCTACCCTGATTCAGATGTAATCACTGGAACTAATGAATTTATTAATCATGAATCCAATGGTGTGGATGCCAAGGGACATAGGAAGGGGGATTCTCAGGAGATTAGGAACCTAGTGAAGATTCCTCAGGGATTTCTAAGGGATCTTTAGCATTATAAGGCCTCCCCTCTCTTCCTTCCATTTGAGCCTGGAATCTGCTTGATGTTCTCTCTGGTGATCCTGACAGCTTGAGCAGTCTTGCCCTCCAGGAGCAATGAAAAATCCAACAAGATTATCTCACTTACTTTTCCTTCTCTAGCTGCCCATGACAGGTACCTCATGATAACAGAGCACTAGTACATAACACAGAGGAAAGCATCTAATTTAACCAGAAGTATAACAGCAACAGCACAAAAACTGAGAATGGAGAACTGGAATATAATCTTGTAAGGTACTTGAATCCACATGAAGTGGTAGTATCACTTGAAGATAGACAAAATGAAGTCAAAGATACATGCTATAAACCTGAAATAACCTCTAAAATAATCATACAAAAAGTTACAGCTAATAAGCCACAAAGGAGATCAAATGGAATCATAAAAATAATCAGTTCATCAAAGAAGATATACCAATGGCCAGTAAGTGCATGAAAAGATACTTAACATCACTAGTCATCAGGAAAATGCAACTCCAATCCCCCAATGAGATACCACTTCACACCTACCAGGATGGCTATAGGCAAAAAGGCAAAAGCTAACAAATGTTGGTTACAATGTGGAGAAATAGGAAGGCTCATTCACTGCTGGTGGGAATGTAAAATGGGGCAGCCACTTTGGAAGAATCTGGCAGTTCCTCAAACAGTTAAACATAGAGTTGCCACATGACCCAGCAATTCCACACTTAGGTATGTGCCCACGAAGGATGAAACATATATCTACACAAAAAAGTATACATAAATGTTCATAGCAGCTTTATTCATAACAACCAAAATGTGGGAAAGACCCAAATGTCCATCAACTGATGAATGGACAAACAAATGCTGTATATCCATATTGTGGAATTAATTCACAAAAAGGAATAAAGCACTAATATATACTATAACATGGATAAATGTAGAAAACATTATGCCAAGTAAAAGAAATGCATATTATATAACTCAATTTATGTGAAATATCCTGAATAGGCAAATTTATAGAGACAAAAAATAGATTAATGTTTTAGGGCTAGGGCAGGAGTAGGAAAGGGAGCATTTGGGGGTAATAGCTAAAGTGTGTGGAGTTTCTTTTAAGGGTGATTAAAATGTTTTATAATTGATTATGATTCCACAGTTTGTGTATATTCCAACAATCACTGAATTATACACTTTAAATGGGAAAAGTATACAGTATATAAATTATATCTCATAAAAAGGCTGTTTTCTGTCCAAAAGTGGACAGAAAAAGAAGAAAATGGGACAAATAGAAAACAAACAGCAAGATAAAATGGAATCATAAAAATAATCAGTTAATCCAAGAAGATACACCAATGATCAATAAGCACATGAAAAGATGCTCAATATCACTAGTCATCCAGGAAGGATGAAACGTATATCTACACAAAAACTTATACATGAATGTCCATAACAGCATTATTCATAACAGCCAAAATGAATGAATTCAAACCTAATAATATCAATAATCACATTAAATTTAAATGATTTCAATTCAAAGGCAGAGACTGAGCAGTGGGATTTCCTTTAAAAAGCAAGGACCAAGTATGTGCTGCCTACAAGGAACCCACTTGAAGTAAAAAGACACAAAAAGGTTAAAAGTAAAATGACAGAAAAGAATATACCATGCTAACACCATTTTTTTAACAGCTGGAGTGGATATATTAGCATAAGAAAATATAGATTTCAGAGCAGAGAATATTACCAAGGACAAAGAAGTGCACTGAATAATGATAAAAGGGTCTATTCATCAAGAGGATATAACAATCTTAAATATTTATGGACCTGATAACAAAGCTTTAAACTACACGAAACAAAATCTGATAGAACTCCAAGGAGAAATAGAAAAATCCCCAATTATATCAGATATTTTAATTTAACTGCTTGTTATACAATACCTGAGAAGGACCTTTGGAGGTTGTCTAATCCAGTCCACTTGTTTTGCTAGATGAGGAAATGGAGCCCAGCAAAGTCAAGTGACTTGCCCAAGGTTGTGGAGTTAATTAGTGCCAGAGCCTGGATATTAGCCCAAGGTATGACCAGGTTCCCCCAGCAAGCAGACTCCAAAATTCAGCCAAAAGTTGTGGTGAGAGACTTGGAATCAGAAGCAGGAGGAGTCCCACTAGGCATCTAGTCATGGTTACCTGTGTTTTAAGAGACTACCCATTTAGCCCTTTTCGCAAATATTTATTAAAGGCTAGGCACTTTTGGAGGTGCTAGGGATATAGCAATGAAGCCAAAGTTTCTCTCCTCTAGGAATTTATATTTTAGTGAGAATGACACAGGCAATAACCAAGTATATAAGTGATAAATGCAATTAAGAAAAGTAAAGCAGAGTAGGAGACACAGTGGGCCAGACCTTTTAGAAATTGTGTCCCCCAATATTTCCCCAAGAAAGGCTAGTCCTGTGAAATGTTTCACAGAAATGGGCAAATAAGCTCTGTCTGTCTGTCCTCTTCTTGAAGATTCCCTTGCACATTAGTAAATTAAAAGCCCTGAGAAGTCCTACAGTGATGAAATTCATTTCAATGTGTTTAATCCAATGCCTTCCAACCATGGAACAGACTTTGAGGAATGTCCATAGTGCCTGCTGGACTCCCTACAACTTCTTTCATACCTACTTTGTGGATTAAGAGCCAATCCTCTAACTTTTTAGGTCTTTAGCACATTCCTCAAAAAGATTGTAGCTTCCTTCAGAAGGAATTCACAATTGAGGCAATTACATCCATCAAAGAGGCAGCATGATTTTGGGGAAGGAGCCCTTCTTGGGCCCCTAGGGAGTGATTCTCAGTAAGGAATCACTTGGCCTTTCTATGCTCAGTTTTCTGGTGAATAAAATGAGGATGTAGACTCATTTAAAATGAGCTCTCAGACTTTCTGCAGCTCTAGAGTTCTGTAATTCTTTGCACTTAGATTTTAAGATGGCAGTTGACCTTGGTCATCAGAATATCTATGTTCCAGATGCTAATCCTGCTGCCGTGGTGTGGAGAACACGCTTTGTCTCATTCATGCTCAGACTTGAGATCAGTTTAAAACATTGGTTCTCCAGTGTGGCTATGCACTGGAGTCATCTGGAGCTTTAATAAGCACTCACACTTAGATCCCATCCCAAGTTTTTGATGGAATTGGTCTGGGGAAGGGCCTTGGCATTGGAATTTTGACAAGTGCCCTGGGGTGTTCTTATGAGATGCTAAGGTTAAGAACCATTGCTTGTAAGACACAGTCTTCACATTGCAGTCTTTCTTGTTCACCTTCATGTTGTATTGCCCTCTGAGTACCATCTGTACATGAGAATGTGTGACTGTATATGGAACAACACTATCCTTTACCATTAATAGAAGGTAGCTTAAAAAAAACCAATAAAAAGAAAATAACATAATTACATTCTAGCTAAATAATGGTGCCTGCCAAAATTCTGAGCCTGAGGTCAGCATTTTCTCTAGACAGATTAACACATATGTGAATGTGTTGTGGTCACAGTGGCCTCGAACTGAGAGCTTCCCTTCATGCTTTTAGAGTAACAGAGACACAAATAAGGAGAAATTTGTCACAGAGTGGTTCAACTGTATTTAATGCTGTGTCTGGGGCCTCCTAAGATCCTTTTTCTCACTACCATTAGATCACACTCTTGGGATGCCCTACAAGGTCTTCACGACTATTTCTTAGGGGAGCCATTCCTGGAAGTGGGGCTGGGGTCAGGGACCAGCCTCACCAGGCCTTCAGTCTTCCAATATTTAGAAGAAATAAGGCTAAAAAAGAACACCAATGGCAACATTCAAAAGGAATAGATGGAGAAACCAGAAAAGGCATTGTGAGATTGAGTAGGGCAGGTGTCAACAGCAAAGTCCAGGCTGTAGCTGCTGTCAGGTAAGTGTGAAGGGGGAAGCAGAGCAATTGAGGTTTACCTGCTGTTCCTAGGTATATGAAAGCCTTTCCCTCCACTCCCAAGCTCCAACAACAGTGCTCAATTCTTCTGGCCTGTGGTGGGGCTGAAGGAGCCTCCTCACCCCACCAC
Source organism: Symphalangus syndactylus (assembly GCF_028878055.3). NCBI lineage: Eukaryota > Metazoa > Chordata > Mammalia > Primates > Hylobatidae > Symphalangus > Symphalangus syndactylus. Next base: position 94,336,017 of record NC_072431.2, on the reverse strand, counting down.
CAGAAGTGTAGGTCCAAGGACATTCCCCTGACTTGTCATAAGGTAGGAACAGTTGCCTCACTTCCTCTCCTGCTTCTGTATTATTTTGTGCTTGGAGAAGGCTCCTAATTAGGCATCCAGAAACCAAAGTAATGGACTTTACTGAGAAGAACATTTCATAAACCCTCAAATCCAGTAAACAAAAAAGAATAAATTGTTCTGTGAAAAAGTGAAAGTCTGAAACTAACTGGAAATGTTGCTTTTTAGAGGAAATGAATAAAGTGAATGGGAGTTTAATTTCCTAAGTGTGATGGTGATAATCACATCATCTTTAAAGATTAATGAATACTATTTTCTGTAATAATAATAGTTTTGGAGGTGGAGGGACAACACAGTGCCTCTGATGGTAAATGTTCTCCATTTTGTGACTGTAAATGAGGCTACCTCGTTTTGTTGGGGCTTTGCCACAATGATCTCTGGCCAAATGCACCATAAGAAATAAAGTGTCAATTGGAAAGGCATATAAGGTGTTGGGGAAATGATAAAGGTCTTCAGCTGTCAGTCATGAGATGAAACCCTATATTAGTCAGTAGACTAGGAGCTCTAAAGGAGGTTCCTGGGTCTCCTGGGAAGTTGTGAATGCAGGTGCCTGCTTCTAACTGGTATCAAGCTCTATTTCAGGAGCTGATACTAAGCCATTTTATAAAACCAAAACAGATTTAGGTTTGCATGTAAGAATAATTGGAAACTGTTTTTCCTCAATATCCATGTATCTGACCAGAAAAAAATAGGTTTCTCCATTTCTATTAGCAGAAATGCTTGTACGACCCCTCAGCAAATATGTTGAAACACCTGCAAATAGGCAAATGGAACCTAAATGGGGACATTTTGTTTACAACTCTTTTTAGTTATTTCATTATCATGGAAATGTATTGATTAATTCTGTTTTAAAACTTCTTTTTGAAAAAAAAAACCCTGAAAAATATATACAATAGACAATCTTGGTAGGCCTGTATCTATTTAAGAAATTGAATCAATAATTAATAACGTTCCAAAACAGAAAGCACCAGGTCCAGGCAGATTCACTGGTGAATGCTACCAAACATCTAAGGAAAAATTTATACCAATCCTCTAGAATTTCTTCCAGAATATGGAAGCAGAGTTAATACTTCCTTTACTTATTGAATGAGACCAGCATTACCTTAAAACAAAACCAGTCAAAAACATTACAAAAAAGGAAACTACAGGCCAGGCGCGGTGGCTCACGCTTGTAATCCCAGCACTTTGGGAGGCCGAGGTGGGTGGATCACGAGGTCAGGAGATCGAGACCATGGTGAAACCCCGTCTCTACTAAAAAATACAAAAAATTAGCCGGGCGTGGTGGCGGGTGCCTGTAGTCCCAGCTACTCAGAGAGGCTGAGGCAGGACAATGGTGTGAACCCGGGAGGCGGAGCTTGCAGTGAGCTGAGATTGCGCCACTGCACTCCAGCCTGGGTGACAGAGCGAGACTCCGTCTCAAAAAAAAAAAAAAGGAAACTACAGATGAATATCTCTCAATTATATAGAAGCAAAAATCCTCAACTAAATATTAACAAATTGAATCCAACAATGTGTAGAAAAAATTATGTAACATGACCAAACAGGCTTTACCCTAGGTATGCAAGGCTGATTCAACATTAAAAAAAATCAATGGATGTAGTCTGTTATATCAACAAGCTAAAAAACAAACAAAAAGAAAGAAAAATCATACGATCATACCAATAGATACAAAAAAGGCATTGGACAAAATCTAACATCCATTCATGATAAAAACAGTCAGCAAACTAGGAATAGAGGAGGATTTCTTCAACTTGATATCGAACATCTATAGAAACTCCACAGATAATATTATATTTAATGTTGAGAAACTAGAAGCTTTCCTGCTAAGTTTAGGAACAAAGCAAAGATGTCCTCTCTCACCCTTCCTTTTAAACATTGTACTGGATGTCTTAGCGAATACAAAAAATAAAAATAAAAAAAAAAAGGAAATAAAGGGTATACAGATTTGGAGAGAAGAAATAAAAACTTTGTTCACCGATGACATAATTCCTATAGAGAAAATCCAAAACAATTGACAAAAAAAAGTCCTTGAACTTCTAAGCAATTAAAGCAAAGTTATAAGACACGAGGTTAATATACAAAACTCAATCCCTTTCCTGTATGCCAGCAATGAATAAGTGGAATGTGAAATTTAAAACACAATGCCAGTTACATTAGCACTCCTCAAAATGAAATACTTAGGTATAAATCTAACAATATACATACAAGAGCTATATGAGGAAAAAACAAACTCTGATAAAAGAAATAAAAAAGGAACTAAATAAATGGAGAGACATTCCATGTTCATGAATAGAAAGACTCAGTAACTTTGTCCAGTTCTTCTCAACTTTATCTGTAGATTCAACACAATCCCAATTAAAATTCCAGCAAGTTATTTTGTAGATATCAATGAACTGCCTCTAATGTCTAATGTTTATATGGAAAGGCAAAAGACAGAGTAGCGAACTTAATATTGAAGAAAAAGAAAAGTTAGAGGACTATACTGTCTGACTTCATGACCTACTATAAAGCTACAGTAATCAAGGGAGTGTAGTATTGCCACAAGAATAGACAAATACGTCAGTAGAACTGAATAGAGAGCCCAGAAATAGATCCACATAAATATAGTCAACTGATCCTTGACAAAAGATCAATGATAATACAATGGAGAAAAAACTGTCTTTTAGCAAATCATGCTGGAACAACTGGACATCAAAAAAAAAAAAAGAATCTCCACACAAAACTGACACCTTTCATAAAATCTCAAAATAGATCATAGACCAAAATATAAAACATAAAACTATAAAACTCTTAAAAGATAGCACAGGAGAAAATCTAGGTTGGATCTGGCAATGACTTTTCAGATATGACACAAAATGCATGATCCGTGAAAGAAAGCGTTGATAAGCTGGACTTTATTAAAACTAAAAACTGCTGGTTGGCAAATGACGCTGACCAGAGAATGAGAGATAAGACATAGGGAGAAAGGATGTACAAAAGAGATATCTGATGAAGGACTATCATTCCAAACATACAAACAACTCTTAAAACTTAACAAAAAGAAAATGCACAACATATTGAAAATGGGCAAACGACTTTAACAGACACCTTAATGAAAAAAGATATACAAAAGGCAACTAAGCATATGCAAAGATGCTCCACATCACATGTCATCTGGGAATTGCAGATTAAAACAACAATAACATGGCACTTTACACTTATTAGAATGGCCAAAATTGCAAACACTGACAACACCAAATATGGAGTAACAGGAATTCTCATTCATTGCTGGTGGAAATGCAAAATGGTGTAGCCACTTTGGAAGACAGTTGGCAATTTCTTACAAAACTCTTACAAAACATGCTTTTACCATATGATCTAGCAATCACACTCCATTGTATTTACCCATGGTAACACTCTTATATGTCTATGGAGTGTGAAAACTTTCTCTCAAGAAATTCTTCATCCTCCTGCACTCCAGCCTGGGTGAAATCCTGTGTTTAAAAAATGAAAGAAGGAAATTCTTCATCCTCAACACAAGCAAGAGAGGCCCCTAGAGTAAATCATGAAGAATCCAAAAATGAATGTAGAGCACGAGGAGGAAAACAAGTGTCCAGCCACTGGCTATAAGGACCCTGAGCAGACTGAATTGATGGCGTCCATAGGTCATACCTGAAAAGGGATTCAGGATCCTTGCAGCACTGGAAGTACAATGAAGTACTGGCCACCTATCTGCTCCCAGGCTACAAGAGATCTAAGCTGGAGACTATACCACAGTCCCAAATCCTCCCTCCCCACCTTCAGCTGATCCCACCACCAGCTGCACTCCTTCCCCATCCACAAAGTACAGCATGGCATCTCAGCCAACTCAAAGAAGCAGAAGTATAGCGAGCCTGCCATTCCCATTTTAAATCTCTGTGCTGTGAATAGTCAAAGGAGCAACAAAGAAATCAGAGGCCTGAGGAGGATCAGGAGGCAGGGCAGAAGCTACCAACACAGCCAGCCTGCCTGCCAGTCCCCTCCCTAGCCTGCAGCCCCCCCTGCACGGCCCCCTAGTGAGGCCCTGTGGCCTTCCCCTCCACCCACACCCCAGCAGCAGTGGTGGAGCCCCAAATGGAACCAACTTCCTCCAGGGTGTCTCCTACAGAGGAAACTAACTGCACACTGGGCAGCTTGGACAGGTGCAGGACCAGTAGAATTTGCCCCGAGGTATGACCCAGCCTTTCCCTATGGAAACAGCCAGGGCTAGCAGGGGACCATGGGGAAGTTCTTCACCTTCCTCTGCAGGCACTTGTGTTTCAGCTCAGCCAGAAAGAACCAGCATGAGGCTGAAAGCAGAGTGTGGACAGCAAAACCTCAGGTGGTGGGCAGCAGGGCAAGACTGAACACTGTACCTACAGGAAAGTGTGTGGGAAGGTCAAGCTGGCTCCCAGCACTTTCCATGCAACAGGGAGGTCCTGAGCTCCAGGGAGCCCAAGGAGATGGGGCAGGAGATGGGCCATGCTGGAGGCAAACAGCTGCAGGTGGGAGGGAGCAGAAAACACGCACTGCTGTGCATGGCCCACCTGGCTGAGAGGACCTCATGCAGTGGAGGACGCAGGTGTGCAAGCTGCTCAGCGGGATCAAATCAGGAGGAAATCCCATACCTCCCTGGCCTTCAAAAGCATTGTTCCCAAGATAAGTGCTGACCTGAAAAGTTGGCCAGGAGACTCCTGGGGAACAAGAGAGGAGGGTGGCCCCTCTGCTCCAGTGGGGGAAACTGCAGAGACTGGACAGCTTCCCCAGGGGCTCTTCTTCCTTCCTGTGCTCCTCTCTGTCTTGTCTTCTGTGCTTACTGGGAAGAGGAGATGGTTATATAGAAATAAACAAACACAATCAACAGATACAAAAATACATATGCCAATTCATTATATTTAAATGCAATAGTTAAAAAAAAAAAACCCTGCTCTATGACTAGAGCTATCACAAGACAATTGTCTACAACTGTCCAAGGGGAGGGTCCTGAACCCTTGAAAATGCTCTTGTGATCCACCTGAAAAATGATAACAAAAACACTATCCTCAATGGAAACCAAGGCCTGCAAGAGCATCCCAAGAGTGGGACAACTGTCAATGGCTATAAAGGGGCCTTCCCTGGAGCTGTGGTGATGGCTCTTCTTGCTGAGAAACAAGGCCTGGCGTGACATCTGTATGATAAATACTGCTCTGAGACAACCTCCCCATTGTGTATAATCTTAAAACAACCCCAGTGTATTCTCTCTCATGTCCTGTGGGTGGCTGGGCTCAGCTGGGTGGTTGCTCAGCTCTTTGTGGTCTCTGCTGGGCTCACTCCTGTGAGCACATCCAGCTGGGCACCAGGCTGGGTTGCAAGGTCCTAGAGGATTCTCTCACACTCGGAGGCCCTGGTGCTGACTGAGGGCTGGGGTGTCTCAGTTCTTCTTCCTGTGGCCTCTCAGTCACAACAGGAGAGTTAATACTGCCCTATAGCATGGCAGCTGGGTTCCAGGAGGGAATATTCCAGAAGGAATGGACTAGTACTTGTCTCTGCTTGCCTTACTCTCACAAATCACATGGCTAAGCCTGGAGTGAATGTAGAAAGAGGTCACACAGGGAGGAGAATAAGGGGAGGCTGGACCCACTGGGCACCCATGTACAGTCTATCACACACTGTTAGGCAGCAGAGCACTGGAATCCTTTAGAGTAATATACGAAAAAGCTCCTGGTGGTGGGATTACCGGCTGAGTGTCTATATACAGGCACAGAAGAGAAAGCAGAATTCCATGCCCGTATGTAGAAGATGAAGGTTTGTTCATTGCCCCTCTCCATGGTGTCTGTCTATGGTGTCTGTCCTCGGCCACAACTCCCAGTGAGGCAGGATCTGATGTAGAATGTGCAAGTGGGCTGCCAATGCCTGGAATTTCCTGAGTTTGGGAACACAGGGAGCCTACTCTGATAAAGAGAGACAAATCCACTGTTAAGGTCACACTAAAGGAGACGTTGCCTTGTCACACTGATATAATTCAGGACAGCATCCAGCTTGGCCACTGCACACAAATTGGTGCCAAGTCAATAGCCTGACTGAAGCTCATTGATTAGGGAAACGGAGCTTGCTTTGTCAGGACTGAGGGCTTGTGGGTTGGGGCAACATTTCCCTATTCAGCTTTTAAATCTCATCTTGACCCTCACTTCCCAGGAAGTCCCCTAGCAGAAATTACTTGTGATTCACGTCCATATTCTCTTCCTCTCTCCTATTTCAATGGGCACTAGTCTTACTGATTTAGTGTCTGCAGTCCTGCTGCCCCATCAGCTCTGGGAATAGAAGAGTCAGGAATGTGCTCCTCACTGTACCTCCAGTGTCTAGCACTGTGGGTGTTGAAATTGAAGACTGACAAATGCTTTCCCTTCTTGCTGTCTGCCACCTCTCCTTCCCCCAAATCCCCATTTACTTTAAAAATGCTGACTAAGAAGCAAAAGACCAATGACCTTGGTCCTCTCTGACCAGGCCCCAGGTGAGAACTATGTCGTAAGGGGCAGTGGCCACAGGATGTGGTATTTGGCTGGAATGATGTAATCTCTGCCCTTTGACATCGTCATGTAACTGGGTTGTCAGCTAGAGCCCTAAATAATAAAATGCAAATAAAACCCTCATTCCTTGTAAAATGGGACCCCAGCCAACTTCCCAATCTCAGTGAGGATTCTTGTAAGTCAGATATTTCCCTGGGTCTCCTCACGTTCTGATTTTCTGCTTCCACTGAATCCTGGATCTTTCTCCTACCCATCTTTCATATTTTAGCTGCCCTTTTACTCTCTGTCTTTAATTTACCCAGAAAGATTCAGCTCCCTTACTTTATCTCTCCTAAACATAACTTATTGACGGCCATTACATACATATCTTACAAAGATTTAGTGTCTGTGCATGGGGTAGGGGTGGGAGAATTGCATCATGAAATAGCACAGCAGATAAAATAGACTGTTAGCCATAAGTTTAAAGGCCTCTATTGCCCACTTTCCTGAGCCCCCAAGCCAAGCTGGGGAATGTTCTCTTCTGTTAGCTGTCTGTTCAACTTCTTGGACCCCTTCATCCCCCTCTTCAACCTTTTCATCTCCACCCAGGCTCACCTACCCCACTCTCCCCAAAAACAAGGCCTATGTTTTTTTAGATTCAGAGAAATTTTTTTTTCATTTTTTGAAGATTTTTCCAAAGCTGTTGTCACTGAAGTACACCAAAATGCACATATTTAAAGTATACGATTCTGTCAGTTTTGACATTCATATGCCCATGAAACTATCATCTCTCAAACTACATTGCCATCAGCCCCCAAAGTTTCTTTGTGCCCTGTAAAATCCATTCCTCCCTCCTCATCACCCCCAGGTAACCACTGATCTGCTTTCTCTATATGTACATCAGTTTGTATTTTCTGGTGTTTTATTTAAATAGAATCATACAGTATGTTCTTTTTTGCCTTGCTTCTTTCACTCAGTATAACAATTTTGAGACTTTTCAATGTTCTGTAATAGTTTGCCTTTATTGCTCAGTAGCATTCCATTGTATGGATATACTACAATTTATTCATTCGTCCACTGATGGATTTGAGTTTCTTGTTGTTTTGCTGTGTGTGTGTGTGTGTGTGTGTGTGTGTGTGTCTGTGTGTTTGGCTATAACAAACAAAGTTCCTATGAACATCCACATTCAACTCTCTGGGTTTCATGTTTTCCTTTTTCTTTGGTAAATACCTATAAGTAGATTGGTTGAGTCATATGGTAGGTATATGTTTAACTTCTTAGGAAATTTCCAAACTGATTTCCAGTAGTTGTGCCATCTTACACCTCCACCAGCAATGTATGACCATTTCAATTGCTCTGTGTCCTTACCAACATCGGATACAATCAGTCATTTTAAAGTTAGCCAACGCTGGGTTTCATTTATACCAAGGGGAGCATTTGCTAGGTTTATGGGGAATAAAACCAGATTATTTCTGTTGTTCTAGGATATTATTAATAGTGTCCTCTCTTCACCTCCAAAGTGTCCTGGTTTAGATGATAAAATGTATGTTTTCTCTGCTTCTAGCCCAAGTAGCCACGCTCCACGGCTGTTCTTCCACAGCCACATTGCCAATCAAGGCATTCTGCTCAACGAAGAATTTTCTGTTTTCCTGCTTGTCTTAAACTATTTTTTCCTTACCGCACCAGGATTTCAGTGCGTGGCATAATGTAGCCCAGTGTTTGGGTGGGAGAGGATGGTAAGTAGGAAGGCATTTTTGCGATCAAGTGCAAATAGCTTGCCTAAAAATAAAGCCAATAAAGAGGACCGTGGAGCCAGAGATGGAGGCAGTCCTGCCATGTCCTGATGACCCCATCATCACTTGGGTCGGATGCAACCAGACCTGAGGTAAGATTCCTTACCTTAACTTTTCAACAAGGAACCAAGAAACTCCCCCCCGGCTTTTTTTTTTTTTTTTTTTTTTTTGGTCTAAGCTAGTTTGACTTGGTTTTCCTGACTAATATACATAGCAGGGGAATGTGCCTCAGAAAGGCAGTAGCATTTTCCAAACCTGGGCTGCCGCTCATTTTACATCCAAAATACCTTCCGCCTGTGAGAGGTACTATTTTTGCTGACCCAGTACTTGGAATTGAAACCAGATGCACTGGTCACATTGGTTGGGGATGAAACTTCAGAGAACACTAAACGGCCAGGGTCAAAGTATTCAACGATATCACCGCATGATTTGCTTAATCGAATACTCTAGCTCTGGGTATCTACTATAATGCAGAGGGCTCTTTAATCTTTAACCAAATTGTCATTTAGCAGTGTGATCCAAAAACTCTTTTGGGTTTTGGAAAGCAGCCCCCATTTTCCTCCTTCGTAATTATTAGACTTAATAATTACAAAAACTTATCTTTGTTTACTCACAGCGCTAAATGTGCAAAGGAGCAAATCTGTATTTGACCTATGCGAACACACAGGAAGGTGGTGCGTCCCCTCTGCTAGAAGCACAATGCGTCGCTGGCGTTATTAGAGGACATCTCTCGGAGCAGAGCAAAGGTAATACACTGGTGGAAGAAAAGAAAAAGCCGAAAGTGGGGACAGAAATTAAGACGATCCCATTCAGTCTCCTCTGGAACGTTCTGCAAAACTCCGTGAGATCCTGGACCTACAGCGATGCCCTCTCAGGGATTGCCCCGGCCTTCATCCCCACACCTCAAAGACAGACGAAAAGCAGCTGAGGAGATCTCGCCTCGGGCAATTCTAAACAGCCTCTACCAGGCACTACCAGTCCTAGGCCCCGGGCGGCAACCAGGGTCCGGGGACAGCTGACTTAGGGCAGGCTCCCTGTGACCCGCCCTCGCCGGCACGGCGCCGGCTCCGCCCCTTAAGCCCCGCCTCTGCGCCCCCGGGGCCTACCCCCGTGCTCATGGCCCCGCCCCCCGTTTCCCACCCCCTCGCGCCCTGGCCCGGCTCCCACACTCTATGACCCAGCCTCTTGCACTCCAGGCCCGCCCCACGCGCTCCCGGGTTCCGCTCTCCACCTATTTGTGCCAGGCCACGCCCCCACACCCATGGCTCCTCCTCTCGCACGCCAGGGCCGCCCCTCGCGCTCTCAGGTTCGTTCTCCACCCTCTTGCGCCTTGATCCCGCCCCCTCTTCCATGGCCCCGCCTCTCGCACTCCAGGCCCGCCCTTGCGCTCTCGGGTTCTTCTCTCCACCCACTGGTGCCAGGCCTCGCCCCACGCCCGGGCCCCTCCCCGGCGTGCCCTCGGGAGTCCCGGGGAGGAGTTGCCGCGCGGAGGAGGCGTGGCCGTGGTGCCTGCGGTGGCGCGAGCGGCGCGTCCGGCGCGTCCGGGACTTTGGCTTTGACACCGACTGCGAGCGGGAGCCGTGCGGCTGGTGCTGGGTCTGGACTGGCTCTGGCGGATCCCGCGCCCGAGTTGGGCGCAGGACTTTTTGCCGGGATAAACACAACTGCTGCGCCGCAGCAAGTCCCGGTGCAGCCTCGGCGGCGGATTTCGCCGCCGCTGCCGCCGCCTCCGAGCAGCCCTGCGGCTTCTATTCACTCTGGGAGAGCGATGCTGAGTTTCTCTCTTAGAAAGAGCCGGGACACGCAGACCGAGGCGGCGTAGGCGGCTTCCAGGGCCTGACCAGTGACCCGCACCCGCGCGGACGCCTAGGCTGGAGGCAGGGGGCCCGCGCTGTCCCGGGCTGGGCTCAGGCTGCCGAGCCGCAGGTGGAAGAGGAACCGGCGCGCCGCAGAGCGGCCGAGAGGTGGGGCGCGGGGACCCGCGGCAGGTCGGGTGGGGGGTCGATAAGCCCCTTTTCATTGCCCGCTCCGGGGAGCACGGACTTCCCAGGTTGCAGGTAGCGCTGTGTCAGATGTGGAGCGTGGGGGAGGTGGGGTGGCCACCCCGTCTGCGCGAGCCCAAGTGTGGGTGACCCAAGTGTCAGAGTTGAGAGAGGCCTGGAGGAGAGGCATGAGGCTGATGGAGATAGGTCTCTTCCCAAGAGAAGCGGCTCCTAGCTTTTTTGGACTGCGATGTGAGAAAACCCTGACGTCCCCAGAGGAGAATCCACATGGTCCCAGCCTCATTGTGCCTGCGTTTTTAGGGGTTCACGGGCAGCCACCAGTCCCCGACTCCTGGTTACTAACTCCAGCACTAGGTAGGGGGTGCTAATGCAAATTGCCTAATTCAATGGGTTTCTATGTTTATTAATTTATTTTCTAGGCAGCCAAGTGAAAGGTAATTTTGGACACGCCAGACGTGGAAGATTCGGTGTTTGTCTATAGTAACCTCTTCAGTCCCTGAATCCTGCACCTTCCATTTTTCTGTGCTTGTACGGCCTACTGGGCTTCCTCCCTAGCCAGAGAGCTCTTCTGCAGTGGTGAGGCCTTCCCGGGTGCCTGATCCTGGCGGACCATGGGGAGCACCCTGGGCTGCCACCGCTCCATCCCCAGGGACCCCTCGGACCTGTCCCATAGCCGCAAGTTCAGCGCAGCCTGTAACTTCAGCAACATCCTGGTGAATCAGGAGCGGCTCAACATCAACACTGCCACGGAGGAGGAGCTGATGACCCTGCCTGGCGTGACGCGTGCCGTGGCACGCAGCATCGTGGAGTACCGAGAGTATATCGGTGGCTTCAAGAAGGTGGAGGACCTGGCATTGGTCAGTGGTGTAGGCGCCACCAAGCTGGAGCAGGTCAAGTTTGAGATCTGTGTGAGCAGCAAGGGCAGCTCAGCGCAGCATTCTCCCAGTTCCCTGCGGCGGGACCTGCTAGCAGAGCAGCAGCCTCACCACCTGGCCACAGCTGTGCCCCTCACCCCACGTGTTAACATCAACACAGCCACCCCGGCCCAGCTCATGAGCGTGCGAGGCCTCTCGGAGAAAATGGCCCTCAGCATCGTGGACTTCCGCCGTGAGCATGGGCCCTTTCGCAGCGTTGAGGACCTAGTGAGGATGGATGGTATCAATGCCACCTTCCTGGACAGGATACGGCACCAAGTGTTTGCTGAGAGGTCCAGGCCCCCATCCACCCACACGAACGGGGGACTGACCTTCACCGCCAAGCCTCACCCGAGCCCCACTTCCCTGAGCCTGCAGAGTGAGGACCTGGACCTGCCGCCAGGGGGGCCCACCCAGATTATCTCCACTCGGCCCTCCGTGGAGGCCTTTGGAGGCACAAGGGATGGGAGGCCTGTGCTGAGGCTGGCCACCTGGAACTTGCAGGGCTGTTCTGTGGAGAAGGCCAACAACCCCGGGGTGCGAGAGGTGGTGTGCATGACACTCCTGGAAAACAGGTGAGGACAGGAACCACCATGGTTGTTGGGTGTGAAGGCAACTTGTGCGTGACCTCATCTGTGGATGCAAATGAGTGGATTCTTTTGCGGGTAGGGAGGGTGCAAGAGTTTTTAATCAATGTTCTTGAAGCCTCAGCCAGTACCATCACCTGAGAATGGGCTGTCCTTCTGCTCCAGAATTTTCTGAATACAGCTGGGCTTGTGGCCCATGTCTTGAGTGTGAGATATCTGAGACTGATTCATAATTTTGGGGTAAGCTGAGGTTGTGTTCTTGCTACTGCTTTGGAGGATGCTGGGTCTACACCAAGTCAGGCACTCAGAGCATGGGAACTGGTGCAGTTTTGCATGTGCGAAAGAGCTCATTGGATTTTGTTTATTAATGGGAGGGAAAATCATATTTGTTCCATCAGATATGCCTATTTGTGCACACAAAATCATCTTAAAGGCTGAATATTTGCAAACACATACAAGTGTCTATATTTACCAAAATGCTATGAATGAATCACTCTCCATTCTTTTTCCTTATTTAACCTGGAGTTGGTTTTCAGCCCTAAAATTGTAGCCCAAAATGTGTGTAACCTTTTCTGTCCCAGAGCCAGAAAAAAGCAAGCTGACGTGTGTGTGTGAAAATTGGCCGGATTTTCCCCATTTAAACCAAAAAAAAGAGTCTAGTAGGATAGGCCGTTACCACAGAGCGTTTACATTATTCACAGTACTGCTCTCTGTAGGAATTTCTGTTAGCCTTGTCATAAAACAAAAACAATATTGTTTTGGCAGTAACTCCTGCTGTTAGTAAAATAGCAAACTGTATAATGTAATCAGGTGTGGGAAGGAAAGAAATATTTGTGATGGTCCTTTCCAGGTCATAAGAGCTGTGATCCTGGACTTGAGGCATTTTGCCCTGCCACCCACCAGGGGTGCAGTGTTTGTGGCTACTCGTTGATTTCCTTTGCACTGAGTTGTTGGTGAGGCTGGCGGTGGGGGGCGGCAGTTTGGTGACACGAAGTGAACTCTCAGCGGGAAATCACAGTGCATGATGGCAGATCACCAGGAAAATTAGGAGAAAAGCAGGTCACAACGTTTCCTTGGCACTGACCCAGTGGCATGCTCTCGTCACTGAGAAAGGGACTCCACACTGGGTCAGAGAACTGGACTAGGGAGCCCTTGAATGCTCTGCCTGCACTGCTGTGTCCTCTCTTTTGCAGCCTAACTCACTCCTTTTGCAAAATCTTCTTGTGCACAGGTGAGAGCTGGACTCGGCCCCGGGAGATATTTATAAAGAATTGCTTGATAATTGTTCTCTTTATCCATAGCAGCATGGGCGTGTGAATGGGAAATGAGGAGGGGAGAGGCAGGAAAGGACACAGCTGCTTAATTCCTATTATGTTTTCTAGTGGCTCAATTTGGGAGGGAGGTGATGGATTAGGATCAAAAGTTGGTCCAGTGGGACTGACCAAGTAGGCAGCCCCTGCCCATTTATTATGTCAGTGGTTTCTAAAGTGTGGTCCCTGCCAGGGACCAGCAACATCAGCTACTGACTCAGAAACTTTGTTTCTGTGTTTTAACATACCCTCCAGGCGGTTCTGATGCACACTAAAGTTTGAGAACCATTGTACTAGGTGTTAGGCAATCAGCTGTCCCTCTGTCTCTTGGAAGCCCTTTCCCCTGGCAGGGTTAGTGAATACATGCAGAACTTTCCAGGTACAGTCGGTCTTCCATACCTGTGGGTTCCACATCCATGGATTAAACCAACTGTAGATGGAAAATATTCAGGAAAAAAAAAGGTCGTGTCTATACTGAACATGTAGAGTTTTTTCTTGTCATTCCCTCAACAATCCAGTATGGCAACTATTTACGTAACATTTACATTGTATTAGGCATTCTAAGTAATCTAAAGATGAATTAAAATATATTGGAGGATGTGCATAGGTTATATGTAAATAATATGCCATTTTATGTCAGGGACTTGAGAATCGTGGATTTTGGTATCATGGGCTCCTGGAATCAATCTCTGCAGATACCAAGGTGCAACTGTCCTTTTGATTTTCCCCGTTGATTGTTTTGATCATCCTTACAGTTATTCAACCTTGTGATATTCTTTCTGGCCAAGGCTTGAGGAGCGTATTCATCTTCTAGGACATATGAATGTGAAGGATAGAGAATGGGAGAGTGAGCAAAGACAGCTGGCCTCAGCGCTGGCTCCACCCTGCAGCCTACTGAGCAGGAGCCCTCACGACTTGTCCAGTGTGAAGGTGCTGGGGTTGTCCTGTTTTTTTCTTCTTTGGGTTTCCTAGAGAGATGATGATTTGCTGAAGACATTGAACTACTGTCGTCAGGCAAGAGTGCAGGAGAAGCTTACCCAAACCCACCAGGGTGTAGAAGGGATCACCTGTAAGTGACTGGGAAGGTGACCTGCACTGTCACATTCTCACTCTTGGCCAAATGTGTTGGAGGTTGATGGTTCTCTTTGCCTGGTCACAATGGATTCAGTATTCCAGACACTCCTAGCACATTGTTAATGTTTGGTAAACATGAACTAATGGACTCAGGGCCTGATCCCCTACAGAGTAGGGTGAGTGCATTGTCTGTATGACTGTCCTAGGGTATTAAAAGCTGTCACAGAGTAGATCTCGTGTCCTCAATGATGGCAGCACCCATTCTCCAAGAGCTGTGTGTTCGTCCTGATTCACAGAAATCTCTCCCATTCCATTTGTTCCCGTATTAGTAAGAGGAAATACATTTAGTATGAGCAAGAATGGGTGCAGGTGATTTTCTGGGTGGCTATTATTTACATCCATGTATACCTGTAATAAAAGAGTTTCCTAACTTTTGGGTATGCTTTCGTGCTTTCTAACAGCTTTTCCATTTACTTGATTTTCCTAGTAAGTCGTATGTAGGTAACACTGGCTTTTATTAATGATTCTTCATCTCTGGGTAAGGAAACTACAATCAAGTAAGTTAAATGACATGACTCTATCAGGAAGCTCATTAGTGACTCAGCTGGGACTGGAACCCAGACCTTCTGACTTTAGACCTATGCCCTCTGCAAGCATGTTGTGTTTTGTAAGCACGACACCTTTAACCTGCCTCTTGGTTAGACACCCATCCTCTCCCTCATCAAGGGCGCTTGCTAAATTGTGAGCCAGTCACAGTTTCTTAAATTAAATCCATTGTAATGGGATTTTAAAGATACCCTTAGGCAGTTCCTTTGCAAAGGGAATAGCTGGCTATGAATTTGCTTTAGTAGGTGTGTGAAGGGTAGCTGTATGGGATGGGAGTTAGAGTCTTCACTTAACCTTCTTACAGCATGTGTGAGCTATAAGAAACTGTTTTGCAAGTGAGGCGTGAGGTAGGACAGCATTATTTGATAATCACACAGTCACCAGGAGCCTTCAGGGATGCCATGCTGGTAGCACAGAACTGACAGGTTTCATCAGATTATTTTGCCAAATCTCAGTCTTAGGCAATACTCTTCCTTGTTCAGTATTTATGGAGCAAGATTAAAGGGGAATGTTTCTGCTAAATATGCTTGCAAAATTTGGAGGTAGTCCACATCTGGAATGAAAATTGGTTGATTTTTCATTTTTACTTATTTATTTTTTGCTGGGAAGTCATTCTGTTTTGAGAGTCTCTTTGGTTATTGAAAGTATAAACCCTAAGGGAGCTGAAAGATAATCTCCAAAAGAAATAAGAAGATTTAACATCCCACTTGCTCATTTTCCCTGTGGCCTACATGAGAACTTGAGTGTCAAAGTCTTTAGCCCTATAATGGCTTAAATCAGTTTTTTTGCCACATGTCTGTGGTATCAAAGCACAAGGTGGATTAGTGCCTAGCAACAAGCACTGATAGTGAAAAAAGAGATTTTACTTTATTAGACTTGATTAGTAGGATCAATATAAACATAACCCATCTCGTCATTTGATTCATTCATTGAAAAATATGTATTAAATGCCTGCTGTGTGCATATATAAGCTAATTTCAGGGATCAGCTTGGCCCTGTTACTTACCAAACTTAAGTCAATGTAGATTAGTTTGTGTGGCCCAGCCTCAAAACAGTCTAGTAAACCTAGAGTTTTGGGGCAAGTCACAAGGAGTGATTGATACATGGTTGTATTTTTCTCATATGAACAATAGTCTCACCCTGGGAGGTTGAAGGGTGGGTGGATGCAGCCAGACATAACATTTGGGGACAGAATGCCCAGAATCCTCTTAAAGTAGAAATTGTGAAATCCATTTTGACACTTTTGGAAACTGAGGCTCTGAGAGGTTAAATAGCATCTGTGTGGCCTTCAGAAGTGTAGATATTGGAGTCAGGATTTGAGGTTTGTCTGCTTTGAGAGCGAAGGGATTAGGCCAGATTAGGCATGTCTTTTCCCAAACTCCATGCCCTTCCGCTGCCTCTCACTCCCAGCCCACCCACATTTCCTCCCTGCCTTTGGCTGGCCAGGTATCAGGGTCTTGGGGAGAAGGAGGGCTTCCCTACAACCCTGAGATTGTGTCAGGCCTCTGGGGACCTCTGTTTTTTCCCGTTTTTGTTCCTCTAAAGGATGGGGCTTGGGGCCAGAGGTAGAGCCAATCCAAAGGGCGTCAGGGCTCCTCCACCCAGCCCCTCAAGTGTGAGTCTGTGACCTTGGGCCTGACTCCAAGATCAAGTTCCAGTTTTCTGAGCCAAGGAACTCTAAGTTGTTTCTAAATAGAAAGATGGTCAGTAATAAGAGTGTTGTGGATTTGTAAGAGAAGACAGTGTGAATGCAGGGAACTTCCAATGTAGGCAAAACTTAGGGTTTATTTCACTAAAGGGAAAGGTGTGACTTTTGTTTTACAAGGAAGCTGGGCCCATTGTGGGTCTGATTTCAAGGTTCTTTGGGAGTTTGATGGTGTTGGTTTTCCCAGGGGCTATCCATTCCTTTCTTATTCACTCATTCACCCATCCATCCATTCATTCATTCAGTTAGCAGATCTGTTTGGAGCTCTCACTAGGTAGCAGGTTCTGTATCAGGCTCTGGTAATAAAGTGGAGAACAAGACAAAGTCCCTGCACTCATGGAACTTCTGTTCTAGGTGGAAAGACAAACAGGTCAACACACAGATCAATCTAGTGGTGCATGCTGAGGGCGATGGAGGTGAAGTGAAGAGAAGCCTATTTAGATGGGGGGTCAAAGAAGGCCTCAGCTGAAAGCTGATGGATGAGAAGAGGCCAGGCACGGAAGAAGCCAGGGAAAAGAATGCTCCATGGAGGAATTGGCAAGTGCAGAGGCCCTGAGAGTGCTGGCTCCAGACAGAAGGCCAGAGTTCTAGAGTGGCAAGTGGGTGGGGCTGCAGAGCAAGGCCAGGCCAGATCAGATGGGGCCTTCAAGACTTCTTGTAACAGCAGGAGGAGGCCACAGAAGGTTAGAAGCAGAGGCTGAAGAAATGACCTCTTACCAGATAGTCTGACTGCTGGGAGGTGGTGGGGGGGGCGTGCATGGAGAGGGTCCTGGGAGTTGAGTGAAGAAGCTGTTGCAGGATTCAGGATAAAGGCAATAATCTCTGGGGAGATGGGGAAGTGGGCAGAGATGAGAAGCCTTTTAGAGGTAAAAATTGGCAAGACTTGCCTATATTGTGGATAGTGTGAGATTCAGCAGGTAGCTTGTTTGAAATGCTCTGAGGTTTCTATGAGATAGGTGCAGAGGCATATATAATAAGAAATCCTGGGGCTGACACGCATGGCTCTGTATTATTTTAACATGATGCAAATTGTTCGCCTTACCCTTGCCCTCAGCCACAACTGTGTCCTGGGTGTGGGGTCTTACTTAGGTCCATAGCAGATGGAGTATGAGGCCATGGTCTGCTTTCTGCAGATGGGGCATATGACAAGGCCACATATGCTCTTTAGCATCAATGACAAATAGAATCAGGGCTTGCTCTGGGGACTTTAGGTGACTATTTCTATCAGGAGAGGTTCACATACATTCAGTTCAACATTGAGCAGCTACTTTGTGCTTACGACCTGGTGAGGTCAGAGGCATGGGCACAGGAAGACCCCACTTTGTGGTCAGGGGGCTCACCGTCTCAAGGACAGACACATTCAGCAGGTATTTCCAGGATGATGTGTGGGATGAGGGAAGATGTGAAGCTTGCTAAGAGACCTGAGAGCACAGGGACTTGGTCGCTGTCTGCTTGGCTCTGCAGGTATGTGAGACCTCAGCATTTGGTCAGGGATGAGGGGAGAGGACCAAGTCAGGTGGATGGGTGGTTGGAGTCTGAGAGGAAGGAGTATAGTGGCTTAGTGACAACTGAGGCTGAAAGTCAGCATCCCACCCTTCCCCATGCACGCACACGGCTGGGAGGGGGAGCTCCGGGCCCTCCACGGAGGCTTATGATCTGAAATACTCAGACAGGAACATGGCGGGCTCCCACACAAGGCTCCTCACAGTGAGAGAATCCAGTATACAAATGCCAAGCTTATAAGCAGCAAGGTGTGTGTCATTTTTATTTCAAAATGACCTTCCCCAGCCTGGGAAACATAGCAAGACCCTATTGCTACAGAAACTTTAAAAATTAGCTGAGTGGCATAGTGCATGCCTATAGTCCCAGCTACTCGGAAGGCCCAGAAATTCAAGGTTGCGGTGAACTGTGATCATGCCATTGTTCTCCAGCCTCAGTGACAGAGTGAGACCCTGTCTCTCTCAAAAAAAAAAAAAAAAAAATTACTCTACCTTACAAAGGATTTTATCCCAGAATTCCCTAATAACAATCTCTGTCAGTAACAAATAAAATGATACATTTCACTGAAATTCTATTTGCTCATCATGGACATCCTGGTTTGTGTGTGGTAATTTATAGCTGGGTAGAATTTCACACTGATGACTTCTCATATCATAACATCCAGGAAATGCCACAAAAATGTCCTGCTCTACCTGACAGGCTGTTAGTCTTCATCAAATATTTAGGAATCTTAGCAGCTTCCTCACCCTCCTTCTCATGAGTGTACACTTGCCAAAGTTCTTATGTAATGTCTTGATTGACAGCAGCCAAATTGCTGAACTCAAGTGGCTGGGAACCCTGGAGAGGTGTGCTCAGAGTAAACATTTCATTATAAAGGGAAGTGTGGAATCCTTCTTGCAGACTCTTGAATAAAGAAAGCCTGGGTTGGCTGGGCACGGTGGCTCACACCTGTAAACCAACTTTGGGAGGCCGAGGTGGGTGGATCACTTGAGCCCAGGAGTTCGAGACTAGCCTGGGCAACATGGTGAAATCCCATCTCTACAAAAAATACAAAAATTACCCAAGGTTGGTGGTGCACACCCGTAGTCCCAGCTACTCAGGAGGCTGACATGGGAGGTTAGCTTGAGCCTGGGAGACGGAGGTTGCAGTGAGCTGAGATTGTGCCACTGCACTCCAGCCTGAGCACAGAGTGAGACCCTGTCTTAAAAAAAAAAGAAAAAGAAAAACCTGGATTTTCTTTACTGACTACAATTCCCTAACGAATATTGATTTGTTGTTTGTTTCCAACGAGCCCTTGTTTCCTGTAAATTCTATTTTGGTTCAGCAGTTACCTGATTAAGCTGTTAAGCTGGGCCTTAAATTGTTTTACCTAGAGGCTGCTGTATACTCCTGAAATGCAGTGCTTAAGCGACAGAACGTTGTTCCCATTGCCACATTTAAGGTTGCACATGCTTTGGATGTTCTACGGATCTGCAGTCTTGTTTGCTCACCCCAAAACTGGAGAATAAAACTGGTACTTTGTCTTTTTCAGCTTATGCTAAAAGTGGGAGGTCTCAGGTGGGTTGTTGTTTTTTAAAAAATATCTATCCAATATCATGTTTAAAAAAAACACTTCTCTAGAGTATATTATCTATTAAGCAAATTCAATCTGATTTTTTTTTTTTTTTTTTAGCAGTTTATGTTTCTTGAATGGGAAAAAGCCAATATTTGGGTGACATTAGGCCTTGGTCTTAACTGCCAGCAGTCTCAGGGCTCCTTCCTTCCTTTCTTGGTGGGCAGCCTCTGTGGCTTCAGATTATTGTGTTGTTTTATGGGTAGGTTTTTTTTTTTTCCTTTTCAAAGTGATTCCCAATCTTTTAAAGTTTTAATTTGAGGACTCATTTTAGATAGCAAAATACTTCATGTCCCTCTACTCTCCCTCACTTGATGGTGTACTTTTAGTGTCCACTTGGTGGTAGAGGTTGTGCTAGAACAAAAACAATGATAATTAACACTGACAATTGCTGTGGCTGAGGGCCATAGCTAAGTTATAGATACAGAAGAGATGGCTCAGCGAAGCTGAGAAATTTTACTGCTTTTGGAGGGGGGAACTTGGATTACAATCCAAATTCTTTGCAGTTAGACTCCAAAGTTTGATGATAAAAAGCTATTCTGTTCAGGCTGGGTGCGGTGGCTCACACCTGTAATCCCAGCACTTTGGGAGGCCAAGGCGGGTGGATCATGAGGTCAGGAGATCGAGACCATCCTGGCTAACATGGTGAAACCCTGTCTCTACTAAAAATAAAAAAATTAGCCAGGTGTGGTGACAGGCACCTGTAGTCCCAGCTACTTGGGAGGCTGAGGCAGGACAATGGCGTGAACCTGGGAGGTGGAGCTTGCAGTGAGCCGAGATCATGCCACTGCACCCCAGCCTGGGGGACAGAGGGAGACTCCATCTCAGGAAAAAAAAAAAAAAAACCTATTCTGTTCAGTAATGCTTCTCAGAGTAGTTGTATTTCATTCATCACCCAGACTGCATTCTAGGCTAGATGTTTTCTTAACCAGCTTGGTTTGGGTTCCCTAGGTTATGATTTTTCATAAGTATACTGATATATGATGATATCATCATGTATCTATGAACATATGTATTTGTCTTAGTGTTTGTCTCTTCAAAGTGGAGCAAGGATATTTGCAAAGCAAACTGATTGCAGGATACTATATTTTTTATGACTTTTCCATCTTTTATAATTGTCTTAACCACACTTATTTTGACAGCAATTTCTTAAACAACTTGGTTTTTTTTTTTTTTTTTTTTTTTGAGACGGAGTCTCACTCTGTGGCCCAGGCTGGAGTGCAGTGGCACAATCTCGGCTCACTGCAAGCTCCGCCTCCCGGGTTCACGCCATTCTCCTGCCTCAGCCTCCCGAGTAGCTGGGACTACAGCCGCCCGCCACCACACCCGGCTAATTTTTTTGTATTTTTAGTAGAGACGGGGTTTCACCGTTTTAGCCAGGATGGTCTTGATCTCCTGACCTCGTGATCCGCCCGCCTCGGCCTCCCAAAGTGCTGGGATTACAGGCGTGAGCCACGGCGCCCGGCCCAACAACTTGCTTTTTAAGAAGCTTTTCAAGTATCCATCTTCGTTTTCTTAGAAACAACTTATCTTTCTGCTCATGCTTCTGTTTCACCAGTTGATAATCACATTTTAGGAGATCATAGTAATATGTGCAACTGACATAAACAGTTTAAGGACAGACACAGTTGACTCTCTGGTAAGCACATGATGCCCTACTCACAGCTGATCAAGCCAAGTGTA
The DNA here is from genome assembly GCF_028878055.3 of Symphalangus syndactylus. Lineage (NCBI taxonomy): Eukaryota > Metazoa > Chordata > Mammalia > Primates > Hylobatidae > Symphalangus > Symphalangus syndactylus. The sequence goes on along the minus strand of NC_072431.2, from coordinate 94,314,670 downwards.
CTCATTGCACCATGGGCATCCATCAGCTTGTTTTACAAAGGGAATGGGGACACTTTGGTAGGTCCCTTGAGTGGAGGTTGGTTAGGATAACATCTATTATGTTTTTTAAAAAGGTTACTGTTGTACCCAAGTTGTTTATTTAAGCTAAATTCAGTGTTTGCTCTACATGTTTATTGTAGACCCCAACAGGTAACTGCAGGTGGTTACTGACCCACCATTCTTTCCTCTAGGAGATTGACTGAAAAAGTCAATCTCTGGAGAAGACAGTCAAGCACTGAGTAATATTTTGGTCAATGATGGATAGTGTATATGACGGTGTTCCCAGAAGATTATAATGGAACTGGAAAATTCCTGTTGCCTGGTGACATCTTCATGATCCGGATCCCATGTAAGCCTAGGATAATGTGTGTGTGTCTTAGTTTTTAACAAAAAAGTTTAAGAAGTAAAAAAGAAATATATTTAACAGTAGCAAAAACTTATAAAGTAAGGATATAAAGAAAGAAAATGTTTTTATACAGTTGTACTGTGTTTGAATTTTAAGCTATGTTATTACAAAAGTCAAAAAGATTAAAAAATTTAAAAGTTTATAAAGGCAAAATGTTACAGTAAGCTAAGGGTAATTTATTAGTGAAGAAAGAAAGAACTTTTAATTTAGTGTAGCCTAAGTGCACAGTGTTTATTAAATCTACAGTAGTGTACAGTCATGTCCTGGACCTTCACATTCTTTCACCACTCACGCACTCACTCAGAGCAACGTCCAGTCCTGCAAGATCCATTCATGGCAAGTGCCCTATACAGATGTACCGTATTTTGCATTGTATACTGCATTTGTACTGTACTTCTATGTTTAAATACCATAGTATTACAATTGTCTACAGTCTTCAGTACAATAACATACCATGTAGGTTTATAGCCTAGGAGTAGGCTCTACCATCTAGGTCTGTGAAAGTCTACTCTGAAGTTTGCACAATGTTGAAATCACCTAATGATCCATTTCCTTTTTTTTTTTTTGACAGAGCCTTGCTCTGTCGCCCAGGCTGGAGTGCAATGGAGCAATCTCGGCTCACTGCAACCTCTGCCTCCCGGGTTCAAGCTATTCTCCTGCCTCAGCCTCCCAAGTAGCTGGGATTACAGGCACCTGCCACCACGTCCCAGCTAATTTTTTTTTTTTTTTTTTTTTTTTAGTAGAGACAGGGTTTCCATGTTGACCAGGATGGTCTTGATCTCTTGACCTCATGATCTGCCTGCCTCGGCTTCCCAAAGTGCTGGGATTACAGGCGTGAGCCACTGTGCCCGGCCCTAATGATCCATTTCTTAGAGCATATCCCCATTGTTAAATGGTGCATGATTGTATTTATGAAGTCAAGAATTTGACTCATAAATTGATAGTTTGACTCAAATTGATACTTTGTCCAATTTCCCTTAAAAAAGTCTCCTGCAACTTTTAGAAATAAAAACAATGAAGTCCTAGTGAACTTTTATTTTGATTTAATACCTGTACTAGTCAGCATTTTCTTCAGCGATGCAGGTGAACTGCTCGGAGAACCGATGAATACTGTAAACAGAGAGGGATTCAGGCAGGGGGATGGGACTAGATGGCCTATAAATACCTTTCCAAGTTCATGACTCCACACTGTCTTTTAAAAATGGTCTGAATTTAATTTTAAAGTCTGATTTTTAAAATATTAAATACATGTCCACACAAGTGAAACTGCACAAGAAACTGTGGTATTACAGTATACATTTGCTGAACTCAGTTTAATGCCAGGCAAGACTGTTTGGAGTTGATTTGTGATTTTTTGTGTTATGTTAGTTTGGATGTCTCCTGAATTTGTAATAAAAAATGCAAGTAGTTGTTAGATATTGTCAGAATTTCAACTTAGAAAAGGAGTTGCTTCTATCTTTTAAACTTTGAGGTAAATTTTATTAAGAGCATTTGAAATTACAAAATGGATGTTTAAGATATTACCATTTGCAACCACTTAACTGTGAAAATCAGGCCAGGAGAAGTGGCTCATGCCTGTAATCTCAGCACTTTGGGAGGCCTAGGTGGAAGGATCACTTGAGCTTGGGAGTTTGAGACCAGCCCTGGCAACATAGCGAGAACCCGTCTCTACAAACAAACAAACAAGCAAACAAAAAAATGAGATTTCTTGTCATTGGTCAACCCAGGCAAGATAAACTGGATGAAGAATGAGAAATGAGACTGTGAGATCACCCATAACCCCTAATTTCAAATACCGTATTTGCATTCATTCAAACTGCTGTGGTATTTCAATTGATTGATTCTGTTGGTTAAGATTATACATTTAAATACACATATTTCTTTCAAATCACAAAAGTCCCTTCCAATCCTGCGGCTTTTTCCACAGAGAGGGAAAATGATCACTGTTACTACCAAATACCCTTGAATACTGAGGAGGAAGAGTGGCTGTTCCTATAGATAAGATGTGTTTGGTTTTTAGGGCTGCCATAATGAAGTCCCACAGAGTGGGGGGCTTCAACCACAGAAATGATTGTCTCACAGTTCTGGAGGCTGGGAGTTTGAGATCAAGACATCGGCCAGCTTGGTTTTTTCTCAGTCCCCTTTCCGTGGTTTGCAGATGACTGTCCTCTCCCTGTGTCTTCACGTGGTCTTTCCTCTGTACCCAAAATCTCTTCTTATGAGGTCACCAGTCATATCAGATTAGAGCTTACCCTGATGGCTTCCTTTTACCTTAGTCAACTCTTTAAAGGCCCTATCTCCAAATGCAGTCACATTCTGAAGTACTGGGGGTTAGGGCTTCAACGTAGGAATTTGGGGGGACACAATTTAATCCCTGACAAGATGGTTTAAGAAAAATTACCCAGGGGTTTCCTTCTGGGCTGTTTGTGAGCAACCTGCTCCTCTGAGTTTTTCTGGATGGATGACTATTTCAAAGTACTTGTTTCACAGTTTAAATGCTAGAGAAAGCTGCATTTGGGTTCCTGGAGTGACACACTGCTCTGCCAAGGGGAATGGCTTTCTCATCGGGCCATAGTAGATAGTGTCCAGCTCTTAGGGCCTGGACCCTTGCACTTCTCTCCTTCAGACTTGCTAGTCTGAGTTTTCCTCTGAAATGAGAGCAGTGACCTGGAGCCTACACTGCCACCCCCACGCAGCAGCCTCCAGTTTGCCAAGTTCCTTGCTTGCCCTTGGCTACAGGTAATATTGATGCATAAGTTTGCCAAACCCTGGGCACTGGGCACCAATTTCAGGTAGAGATTTAGTGCCATTTAGAACATAGTGCCCTTTATTATTATTATTATTATTATTAGAGACAGAGTCTCTCTCTGTTGCCCAGGCTGGAGTGCAGTGGCGCCATCTCAGCTCACTGCAACCTGTGCCTCCCTGGTTCAAGTGATTCTCCTGCCTCAGCCTGCCAAGTATCTGGGATACAGGCACATGCCACCACGCCTGGCTGATTTTTGTATTTTTAGGTAGAGACGGGGTTTCACCACGTTGGCCAGGCTGGTCCCATAGTGCCCTTTAGAATTGCTGTGGAAGGGCAAGATTCAGAGTGACCCCTGTGAAGCCAGCCCAAGTGGGGCTTTCCCTGACTTCTATGGTTAAGCACGCCAGCTACAGGCTCCCCTATCACCACGTATTTCCCCTGCCACGACCATCCCTCTGTTGTAATTGTGTGTTGGTGCTGTCTGCCCTGTGGACTGAGGGTTTCATAAGGGCAGGAGCCATGCACATATAGTGGAGTTTTGCTACAGTAGCACTCAGGAATTTGTGGAAAGAATAAATGACCACTAATGTTTATTGAGTATTTATTTTACCCCACATGCTGTTGCCTTTGATATTCATTAACTGAATGCTCACACTACCTCAGTGAGGTGAGTAAACTATGTCCACTTTACACATAAGGAAACTTAAAGAATATAAGCTGACTTGCATGAAGTGACGTGCTTAGTGAGACTGGAATTACCCAGAGCCCAAACTGTTTTAGATGCAGAGGTAGCAAATCCATAAACTTGGAGATGGGACCAAAAGATTAAGAAAGGGGACAGTTGGCCGGGCATGGTGCCTCACACCTGTAATCCCAGCACTTCGAGAGGCTGAGGCAGGTGGATCACGAGGTCAGGAGATCGAGACCATCCTGATTAACACAGTGAAACCCCATCTCTACTAAAAATACAAAAACAAAATTAGCTGGGCGTAGTGGCAGGCGCCTGTAGTCCCAGCTACTCCAGAGGCTAAGGCGGGAGAGAGGCATGAACCCGGGAGGCAGAGCTTGCAGTGAGCAGAGATCGTGCCGCTGCACTCCAGCCTGGACGACAGAGCAAGACTCTTGTCTCAAAAAAAAAAAAAGGGGGGGGGTGGGGGGAGGGGGGGCAGTTGTTTCCTAGCCTTTCTAGATCTAGAAAGTATGAAGAGACAAATTTAACTGGGAGTAAAGGACCCTGTCCTCTTGGGGGTACTGCCCTGCCAGCACTTGAGGAAGTCATCTGATTCAATTTGAAGATTTCCTTCTCCTCATCCCGGGATTCTGGATATTGCTTATAAATTGTATGGTATGTGACCTTTTGTGCCTGACTTTTTTACTTAGCGTGATGTTTTCGAGGATTATCTGTGGTGAAGCGTGTATCAGTATTTCTTTTTTTTCTTAATAGTTGAATAATATTCTACTATATAGATGTACCACATTTTCTTTATCCATTCATCAGGTAATGGACGTTTGGGTTGTTTCCACTTTTTGGCTGTTATGAATAATGCTGCTAAGAACATTCATGTACAAGTTTTTATATGGACATAAATTTTCATTTCTTTGGGGTATATACCTAGGAATGGAGTTGCTGGAGTAATTTTTTGTTTATTTTATGTTAATTTTATGTTTAACTTTTTGAGGAACTGCCAGATTGTTTTCCAGGGTGGCTGCACCATTTTACGTTTCCACCAGCAATGCATGAGGGCCTATTTCTCTACATCCTCATCAACAGTTGTTATTGTCTGTCTTTTTGATGAAAGCCATGCTAGTGGGTGTGAAGTGGTATCTTGTTGGGGATTTAAATTGCATTTCCCTGATAACTGATGACGTTTAGCATCTTGTCATATGTTTATTGGTTATTTGTCTGCCTTCTTTGGAAAAATGTATTCAGATCTGTGTGGGTCATTTTCAAACTTGTGTCTAAGCTGAAAAAATACAAGGTATCTTTGTGTTGATTTCCTTTCACTCCCCCTTTCTCTCTTCCTCGCTCCTTAGTCATGGAGTCATTGTACCAGGACATAACCTGGAATAATTGTTTTGTAATAGGAAAAAGTACCCAACATCCTACAGAAACAAACCCCGCATCTGGGAAGGAGCCTGGAGAACTTCATTTGGGATGCTTCATGAGTCTGACTGGAATGTTCTGTTTGAACTGGGCTTAAACAATGTCCTGGAGAAGTATTTGATGTCCTCTGGTTTTCACACTTAAGTTATGCATTTTTGATGGAAGTTTAGCACTTTTTTATCAAAACCCGAAATATAATGGACAGTATGCCAGGTAAGCTTTAGAAATTTCATCAAAATAACTCCAGTGAGAGGTGAGCTCTGGCAGTTTCATCACAATATCTGCAAATCACAGGCCCTTTCGCCAGGAAATAACCTTGAAGGAACACCTTCCATGGGTTGCTGCCGGCATCCACAAATGACATTTTCTATGTACATTAAAAATTATGTATTTTGGCCGGGTGCGGTGGCTGACGCCTGTAATCCCAACACTTTGCGAGGCCGAGGCAGACCTGAAGATCACCTGAGGTCAGGAGTTCGAGACCAGCCTGGCCAACGTGATGAAACCCTGTCTCTACTAAAAATACAAAAATTAGCTGGGCATGGTGGCGCATGTCTGTAATCCCAGCTACCCAGCTACTCAGGAGGCTGAGGCAGGAGAATTGCTTGAACCCAGGAGGCAGAGGTTGCAGTGAGCTGAGGTTGTGCCACTGTATTCCAGCCTGGATGACAGAGTAAGACTCTGTCTCAAAAAAAAAAAAGTATATATTTTGTATATATAAAATGTTTATTTCCTGTTCTTTTTAACTCCTGTTGTGGAGAGTTAAGTCATTATGCTCTTCTCTTCATGGAATCCTGTATCAGTCATTGCAGGGGCCTGCGTCTCTTTGGTTTCATTTTAAAAGTGTCTTTTTTTTTTCAGGGCTCCCCCCAAGAAAGATTAAATTACCTTTTTTTCTTCTTCCCTCTCCCATAGATTCCAAGTGCAAAGTATTACATATATGCCCTTAGACATCACCTTAAAAAATATGTCTAATATATAAAAATGCTCTGTTCTTAAGATTTCCAGCTAGTTTTGGCTTCTGAATGTTGCTTGGTCATTCACCATAGATTACCTGTTCATCCCCCCCACTGCAATGGAGATCCAGTCCAATGTTTAACTGTCCTTATTACCATATCATTTCTGTCTCCTTCCATCTTATCTTCTCACTCGGAGTAGAATAGTTTTAGTTCATTTTACTTTTTTCCATGCTTCTTTTGTTTTGTTTTGTTTTGTTTTGTTTTGAGACAAGATCTCACTCTGTCACCCAGGCTATGGAGTACAGTGGCCTGATCACAACTCACAGCAGCTTCAAACTCTGAGGCTCAAGCAATCCTCCTGCCTCCTGCCTCAGCCTCCCAGGTAGCTGAGACTACAGGTGTGCACCACCACACCTGGCTAATTATTATTTTTTTATGTAGAGCGGGAGCCTCATTATGCAGCCAAGACTGGTCTTGAACTCCTAGGCTCAGGTAATCCTCCCACCTTGGCCTCCCAAAGTGCTGGGATCACAGGCATGAGCCACCGTGCCCAGTCCCATGCTTCATATTTTTCAAGCATAAATCAATTTTGGCTGTACTCTAAACCTCAGATTTTCCAGGTATACTCTTGTGTGAATAGATACACAAAAATGAGTGGACCCAGCAGAAAAGCCAAAACACATGTTGCTGGCTTAAAACAAACCAAAAAACATATATAGTGACTCTGAATTATAAGTGTTTAAAATTAATTTCACTTATACAAAACAACTCCAGCAATAAGTCAGACTTTATCAGAGGTCAAACTTGAGATCAAGGCTCTTGGAATTATCTTTCATAGTTCAGACATCATTGATTGAATCTTGTTTTAGTAAATCTTTCTTGCTTCTCACGTCTCCATGGATTTGTATGTGTCTGACCACAGACATATGTTTGTGCATGTCTCCATCCACGGAGTGTCTGAGTATGTGTGAATTATAAATATACCCGTCTTTCAAAATAGATCTTTATCTTTGGTGTTAATTGTGTCTTTGCTTCTTCCACTTTCACAGTGAGTAAGTATAGTTGGGAGGACCTGTATATACAGTTGGCCATATACTGCCTTCTCACTCATTAATTGTAAGCTCTTCTCTGTAGTTAGTTGCAGCCAAGCTTGTTGGTAGCTGGCATCTGATTTAGTTTCAAAGCAACCTGACTGATGGCTGCTAACATCAGAGTCAGGTGCCGTGACCTTGGTGTTTTACATAGTTCAAGACCAAACTGTGAAGTTCATTTTTTATGTCCAAGTAGGGGACTTTAGTTTTTATATGAAATATTTAAAACATAAAAACAGTTTATATATGTTTATGTTAAATATTTATACATACAATATAAGTAATACTTGGGCCCTTTTTCTCTCTCTTGTCAGTGTATTTCACTTTCTTGGGGACTCAGTGCTCTTCTGTCTTACTGTGGTGTTATGATATACACTGGTTTTCGTCCATGATTCCTAGCTCATAACTGCCATATCCCTAGTTACAGTCTTTTGTTATAATGTTGGGTGTGTTAAGCCTCAGGAAAGTAGAATCTCTCTTCTGCCTTCCTTTCACCTGCCTCAAGGTAGGACTCTAATCTTCCCCTCCTTTTTGATTGTGGGTCTTTTCCTAAGACCCTCCCCTGAGAGGGACCTGTCTCATACCCTGAGAGAAGGACTGTTTTCATAGAAACCCAAGAGAACTGGGTTCGAGAGCTTCCAGATGGCTGAACATGTGGACGTTCCTAGAGGGCAGTGACCCAGGGAGGGCATGGGTCATGCCCCTTCTGCCATAGCTTGCCCTATGCATCCCTTCATCTGTATCCTTTGCAGTATCCTTTATAACAAGCTTGTCCAACCCATGGCCTGCAGGCTGCATGCAGCCCAGGATGGCTTTGAATGCATCCCAACACAAATTTGTAAACTTTCTTAAAATATTATGAGTTTGTTTTTTTTGTTTTTTTGTTTTTTTTTTAGCTAGTCAGCTATCATTAGTGTTAGTGTATTTTATGTGAGGCCAAGACAATTCTTCTTCCACTGTGGCCCAGGGAAGCCAAAAGATTGTACACCTCTGCTTTATAATAAGCCAATAAACCTTAAGTCAGTGTTTCTGTGAGTTGCTTCAGCAAATTAACCAAACCCAAACAGGGGATCGTGGAAACCTCAGTTTGAAGCCAGTTGGTCAGAAGTTCTGGAGGCTCAGACTTGTAACTAGTGTCTGAAGGCTGGCGGGTGGGGAGGGCAGGGAGATTGGGAGCAGTCTTGGGAACTGAGCCCCAAACGGGTGGGGTCTGGTACTACCTCCAGGTCAATAGTATAGAAACAGAATTGGAGGACACCAAGCTGGTGTCTGATGCTTGTGTGTGTGGAAAAAACTCTATACATTCAGTCACTGACATGGTTTAGCTCTGTGTCCCCACCCAAATCTCTTCTTGAACTGTAATCTCCACATGTCAAGGGAGGGACCTGGTGGGAGGGGATTGGATCATGGGGACAGTTTCCCCCATGCTGTTCTCATGATAGTGAGTGAGTTCTGATGAGATCTGATGGTTTAAAAGGGTTTGGCTTCCAGCACTTTGGGAGGTCGAGGTGGGCAGATCACGAGGTCAGGAGATTGAGGTCATCCTGGCCAACATAGTGAAAGCCCGTTTCTACTAAAAAAAAAACCCAAAAGTACAAAACTTAGCTGGGTGTGGTGGTGCGTGCCTGTATCCCAGCTACTTGGGAGGCTGAGGCGGGAGAATCGCTTGAACCCGGGAGGTGGAGATTGCAGTGAGCTGAGATCACACCACTGCACTTCAGCCTGGCGACAGGCTGAAGTTTTTTAAGACTCCGTCTTAAAAAAAAAAAAAAAAGTGTTTGGCAGTTCCCCTACCCCCACCTTCTCTCCTGCTGCCATGTAAGATGTGCCTGGCTTCCCCTTCCACCATGATTGTAAGTTTCCTGAGGCCTCCGCAGCCATGCAGAACTGTGAGTCAATTAAACCTCTTTTGTTTAAAAATTACCCAGTCTCAGGTATATCTTTATAGCAGTGTGAAAATGAACTAATACAGTCACAGAAGTCTTCTGTGTTGATTGTTGTGGTGTGAGGGTAGAGGAAAAACATGGCTTGAGAGAGTTTTTTTCTGTATGTACCCACTGTCATCCTTTTAGATCCATTTCTGTGCTTGGAAAATGTCCTTCCTTATGACACATGATGGGCAGCAGAGTCCACCACCCAGTGGGAAAAATACAAATGCAGAGATTCACTTTCCAGCATCCTTTGCAGCTAGGGTCTGGGCCCTGCAGGTCCATGCAATCATCCAGATCTCTGATTGAGAGCCAGTGGCACCAAAAGCTCAGGGACTATGAAGAGCTCAGTCTGGCTGTGGGAATAGTTTATACAGGGCTGAGTCTTTGGGATGGCAGAGACTGTGTGGCTGGTGGCAGTAAGTGGTGGCCAGGGCTGGTGCTGTTGGCTGCACAGGCTGTGGCACTGAGGGCTTGGGATTGCTGCAGTTGGGTCCTTACCCGACCAGTTCTGGAGCATGTTTGCCTCTTGTTCCTGATTGCCCACCCCTACCTCCTTAATATCCTTTTAGCAAAGTACTTCTCTGCTTAAATCAAGCATTGTTGATTTCTGTTTCTTGCAATTAAGAATCTTAATTGATACACCCTAATACACAGATGCTGGACCAGTGGTTTTAAAATTCTTTTTAGGCAAGGAAGCCTTTCATTAAATGAAATCTTATGAGGAAGCATAACACGTGATGCTGGTAAAAGAGATGCTGCTCTGCATTAGGGCCCTGGAGGGAATGCTAGTGCATAAAGCATAGCTGAAATCCATTGCCCTGGACATTCTGTGATCCTGGATCAATTACTGCCTCCCTGCCCATGTTACACAGGCCCTGGTCTCTGCCAGGCAGCTGCTGGATGAGTAGGGGTTGATGTTTGCTGCTAGTTCTAAATCAGTGTGTATTTCCAGGACCCTTCATGTGCTGTTTGTCTCCTCCAAGACACTGGCCTTCTCTGCGTTCTGATTGCTTTCACTGGGTGAATGGTGACATACCCTCCTGTGCACAGGCCCTGCCCAAATGTGGATACCTGGATCAAAGAGATTACATGCCTCTTGGAGTCCTCTTCAAAATACCAGTCCATTTCTAAGATTAAAAAACTTAGCAGTCAACTGATCAGCAAGGGCTGATATTTGCCCTGTTAAAAGAAAGACCTTAGCCAAATTAAATTTAATAGAGTTTAATTGAGTGAGGAACGATGCCCAAATTGGGCAGCCTCCCAAGCCAGAGTAGGCTCAGAGAGACTCCAGCACAGTCATGCAGTGGAAGAAGATTTATGGACAGAAAGAGGAAAGTGATAGACAGAAAACATTAGTGAGGTACAGAAAGAGCTGGATTGGTTACAAGGTTTGCTTTATTTGAACATGGTTTAAATGGTTGGATTGGCAAAAACTCAGTGATTGGCACAAGACTAGGTTACAGTCTATTGACACCTCCACATAGGATATAGTTCACTGTGCACAGAGAAACCTTTAGGCTGAACTTAAAATTCGTAAGGAGGCAGCTTTACACTAAACTTGATTTAACAGCCCTTACAGATAAAGTAGGATGTGCTTTGCAGCAGGTCAGCCATGGCATGATCATAGCTCACTGCAGTCTCGAACTCCTGGGCTCAAGTGATCCACCCACCTCAGCCTCCTGAGCAGCTGGGACCACAGGTGTGTGCCATCATGCCTGACTAATTTTTTAATTTTTTTTGTAGAGATGAGGTCTCACTATGTTGCCCAGGCTGGTCTCGAACTCCTGGGTTCAAGCGATCCTCCCACCTTGGTCCCCAAAAGTATTGGGATTACAGGGGTGAGCCATCGTGCCTGGCCCTGACTTTTTTTTTTTTAATTTGAGATTTTTTTAAAAATCTCAAATCACATTTAAAAATCTCAGTCACATTTAGTTGACATTTTGGACCAGATGACTGTTGTGGGTGCTGGCCTGTGTTTTGTAGGATGTTTAGTGAATCTCTGGTTCTATTCCCTAGATGCCATGAGAACCCCCACCTCCCTTCCTGGGTGTGGCAGCTCAGTGTCTTCAGACATTGCCAGATGAACATGCTCTTGGGAGCAGAATCATTCCCAGTTGAGAGCCGCTGCTCCAGAGCCATTTTAAAGGTACAAGGAGCGGTGCCACCACTGTGGGGACCGCAGCTGGACCTGACAGATTTTCCTTGGCTATAGTAGAAGCCTCAGACCCTGCAGCCTCGGCTGAACGGGGAGGAGGTGAAGCCAGAGGGGCTGAGCGGGCCACTGCCGGGTCCCTGTGAGGTGATGACTGTGTGTGGCCTCTCTGGGAGAGCTGAGAGGCTGCAGGCCGTGGCGTGGGCCCTTTCAGCCCTGAGTGTGCGGTGTGAGTAGAAGGCAGGGCTGAGGAGGGGAGGCCCAGGGAACCCTCGCCCTCCCCTGCCTCTCGCTGGGGCTTCCTGAGTAAAGGAGGAACTTGGGAGCCACAAACAGATCCACTGCCCTGGTGATGCAGTGGGGGAAAGGGTGGGGCCTGGCCTCTCAGGGCAGAACCTCTGAGAAAGGCCCCTGGAAAGGAAGATTCCTGAAGAGGATAAAGCCAGGCCTGCTGGTGGTGGCTAGGGCGGGATGCTCAGTGCGTTTGGAAGACAGCAAATCACTCCAGGAGTGGCCTGAAGACAACCCTCTCCCTCACAGTCTGCGGAAGAGCAGCAGTTTGGAAGAAGGAAAGAAGAGGCAGGGTTTCCTACCCCTGAGCCTCATTTTAGGGTAGGAAAATCAGGTCTCATGGGAGCCTTGTGAATTCCGCAAGTTCTCCCATGCAACGGATGTCGGAATAAAGTTATTTTGGTTCAGATGCTATGTCATAGTGCTATGATAACTGTGAACATGCAGGTAAAGTATTCTCAGGGTTGGTGATACTCCAGGACTGCTGTTTGTACTTCTGTGGAGGAGATTATAATTTTTCCTTAGTAATGACTCCATAAAACAAAAATGAAAGCTTCACTGGAATAAAGTGTTCTTTTTGTGTACAGAGAAACACCTACAATTAAAAAGATAGTATATTGACTTCAGATCATGCTAACTTGATATGTATTTGACTCTATTACAAATACGATCCTAGATAAACCACCAATGCCAAAAGCAGAATAAATCCTTTACGGTGAGAAAAAGAAGTGGGAGGGAAATAACATATGGCATAAAGTTATACAAACTAAAAATAAAGCTGCCTGGTTCTCCTCAAGTAGCTCTTAGGTACTTTGAATGTCCTCAGTGGAAGGAAAAATAATAAATCCAAACATGATTAAATGTATTTGGACTTAAACTGTTATCACACACATTTTTAGAGACAGAAAGCAGATCTGTGGTTGGGGCTGGGGCTGGGGCTGGGGCTGGGGCTGGGGCTGGGAATAGGGATTGACTGCACACTGGCACAAGGAAAATGTTTTGGGATGATTGAAATGTTCTAAAATTGGATTGTGGCGATGGTTGCATAATTATAACTTTACTAAAAATCATTGAATTTTACACTTCCAGTGGATAAATTCTATATGTTAATTTTATATTGCTGAAGCAATAACAGAGTTATTGCTGTGTGCTTTAAATGACATCTTATTTGGGTTTTTTTTTTCGGTTTTAAATGTTTTGCAATTTCAACTTTTGTTTTAGATTCAGGGGGTGCATGTGCTGGTTTGTTACATGGGTATATTGCATGATGCTGAGGTTTGGGGTATGAATGATCCCATCATCCAGGTAGTGAGCATAGTACCCAGTAGGGAGTTTTTTTCAACCCTTTCCCCGCTCCCTCCCCTCTAGTAGTCCCCGGTGTCTCTTGTTCTCATCTTTATGTCCATGTGTACTAATGCTTAGCTCCCACTTACAAGTGAAAACAGAGTATTTGGTTTCTGTTCCTGCGTTAATTCACTTAGGATAATGGCTTCCAGCTGCATTCATGTTGCTGCAAAGGACATGATTTCTTTTTTTATGGCTGTGTAGTATTCCATGGTGTGTAGGAACCACTTTATCCAATTCGCTGTTCATGGGCATCTAGGCTGATTCCATGGCATCTTATTTGCCTTAGCAGTTTTGTTTTTTGTTTGTTTGTTTGTTTGTTTGTTTTGAAACAGAATCTCACTCTGTCACCCAGGCTGGAGTGCAGTGGTATGATCTCAGCTCACTGCAACTTCCACCTCCCAGGTTCAAGCAATTCTCCTGCCTCAGCCTCCTGAGTAGCTAGGATTGCAGGTGTGCACCTCCATGCCCAGCTACATTTTGCATTTTTAGTAGAGACAGGGTTTCACCATGTTGGTCAGGCTGGTCTCAAACTCCTGACCTCAGGTGATCCATCTGCCTCAGCCTCCCAAAGTGCTGGGATTACAGGCATAAGCCACCGTGCCTGGCACCTTCACAGTTTTTATGTCTCATTGTTTCATTATTCCTTCAAGTGTCTGACTTAAGGTAAGTAATTTAAGCCCTCAGGGCCTCATCATCTTCCCTGGAAAATGGAGGTGACAGTGTTCCTACCTCAGGAAACTGTTGTGTCAGTTAATAGAATAAATAAGTGTAAAGCACTTGCACCACACCTGGCTCCTAGTGTCATCACTACCACTGCCATCCCCGTGGTTACTGTTCACTGTCACTTTCTTCTCCAGCCTGGCCAAGGCGAGGTCTCTAGTCCAGGCTCACTGCCCAGCCTCTCCTAGCCACATGCTGCAGTCAAGGTGGAATTCTGAATGAGAGCTGAATCTTTCTGAAAGCATTGGGGCTCCCCTATGCTTTAGGTGAGTTCAGACTCCTCTCGGCCACCGGGGCCCTCCCCCCACACCTGGGCCCCTTCTTGGTCTCCTCATCTCATGATTCCTCCAGGTGTCTCTAAGCCCTCTATTCTCCTGCCATTTGGAAATTCTTCCAGATCTCATATGGGCTTTGCCTGAGACAGTCTTCCCTCTCTTCTGCCAACCCTTGCTCTTCCTTTAGGTGCCAGCATCGTGTGGCTCTTGGAAAAGCCAGCCAGGAGTGCATGATAGGCCCTGTCTACTTTGTGCCCCCTCAGGAGCCCTCCAGAATTGTAATTACCATGAACACCTGTGCACCACCATGAGTCCCATGAGGCAGGGCCTGCTCTCCTGCCCTGCACTGGTGTGGCTTCCAACTGTGCCTGGCACAAGGTCAGGAGCCCTCGAAGGTAAACTGTGTCTCTAAAGTGATGAGTTGCCTTCCTGTCTTAATTGCTCCAGGGAGATAACTTAATCCAAGGCCATGTTCAGTTAATTTAGAAAAGCCTAAAGTCTAGAACCCTTTCTCTGAGTCTTTGTTCAAGAGAATGTTCCTTTATGAATTCTGGGGATTTGATTTAAACTTGTAAAGAGATTATGGCCTTGGCATTTGGCAGGATGGTACTTTTCCAAGGGGAAGAAAATAATAAAAGAAATTACTGTGAACCATGTATTAACTTGCAAACCAACTTTTTCTTACAGAGTTCCTCTTTATTTTTCCAAACATGTATTTAAAAGATACATTTGAATGAAGCAATGTCCTGGCTTTAATCTGTGGGATTTAGTGGTTTACTACCCCCAGTGGTAACCAGCCTTTCCTTTCCCTGACCACTGATAGGCTGGTGGGAGCTGGTGGTTCCCACAACTTCTATTTGTGTGTATGTTATCCCATCTTTAAAGATTTCTAGTTTGGCTGCATTTTATAAGGTGTATAATATTATGTTAGTACTTCTACATGATTTATCAATAAGTAATATATATATATTGGAGTTACATGCTCAAGTGCTATAAAGATGGTTGAAGTTGTGATGCGTTATTTTAAAATTAGGAATAGGGCTGGGCACAGTGGCACACACCTGTAATCCCAGCACTTTGGGAGGCAAGGCGGGAGGATTGCTTGAAGCCCAGAAGTTCGAGACCAGCCTGGCCAAGATGGCAAGAAAGGACCACACTGTCTTAAAAATAAAAAAAGAGGCCAGGCGCGGTGACTCATGCCTGTAATCCCAGCACTTTAGGAGGCCAAGGTGGGCAGATCATTTAGGCCAGGAGTTCGAGACCAGCCTGGCCAACATGGTGAAACCCTGTCTCTACTAAAAAAAATAAAAAAAAAAAAAAAATTATCTGGGCGTGGTAGCACATGCCTGTGGGGATAATGATTACGTAGAACTGTATCTGTACAGTGGTTTGCAGACTATAGAAATCAGCATGAGCTCTTTGGGATGAAGGGGTGGGCCCTTCGGCTCGGCCTCCTCAGCAGTGTTGCTGGATGCCGTTTGTGAAGCACAGTTACCTGAGTCACCCGAGGAGCCTTACGTGTGTCCCCCACCCCTGGCTTGCACTCTCAGGATGCCCTTCGCTGCCCTGAGTGGGGCCTGGGTGGGTGTTGAGCTCCCCAGCTGATTCCAAGCGTGGCTCCTCCCCAGCAAACTGAGCCGCGGCTCCCAGACGCCCACCTGAGGGACTTGGATACAGCATGCAGGAGCTAGAGAGCAGTAAGAAAGACTCTAAGAAGACTCTTTCCACCAAATTAAGTTCATTAATAAAGGAATTAGGTAATTGGCATGGGATGTTTAGAATAACTAGCTGATACTCGGAGAAAGCGATGCGGGGGAAGGGTAACTCACCTCCTGTGCGTGGGCGTGAAAGTCACTTATCTGATCCCCATTTGTCCTCGTTGGTACCAGATGTCCCATCCCCTTGTATCCTTTCTGTTTGGCTTATTGGGGAGGCAAAGGGGATGAGGCAGCAGCTGTTTTCTTCCTGTGTCCTTCATGCCCTGCCCACACTTTCATTCTCCATTCTGGGGGTAGTGGAAGGAAAGGCTGCTGCTCCCTTCCCAGAAACCAGGGCCATCGTGCCCCTCCTTGGCCTTACTGTTGGAATACTGGGAATCCTGTGACTGTACCCACAGCTGCAGTCCTAAAGCAGGGAGGTAGGCAGGAGAAATTTTATTAAGCATGCTTGGAACACATTCGTGATTGGGGGTGGGGATTGTGGCTCTTAGGGCAGCCCTGGGAAGTTTAGGTGACTGAGTATTTTAGGAGTCCACACATGTCTGCTTGGCTACCTTATGAATGCCAGCTCATCCTCAGATCCCAACTTAAAATCCCTTCCTCTGGGAAGCCGGTTCTAATTCTGGACCGGTCGGGCTCCTTCCCTGCTGTGTGCCTGCTGGGACAGTAGGCTTCAGTCATACATCCACTCAGCTCCACCCCAAATCTGTCCCTTGCTCTGCAGGCTCAGGCCCCCCACCCCCTCATCATGCACCTGGACTTCTGCATCGGGGTCCCCCTCAGTTGGCTTCTGGCCTCTCACCTCTTCCCTGCTGCCGGCTCCAGGGTGACCTGGACCACCACCCCACACTTCCACTGCCCTCAGCAGCATTTCTTAAAGCTGGGTTGGATCTGCAGAAGGATTCCCCGGGGTGCTTTCTTGAGCTTACCCAAGACCTGCTAGGGCTGACCATCGTAGGTAGCCTGGGGAATGTGCATTTGACAAGCTCCCTGGTGATGCTGGCAAAGGCAGAAGTTTAGGGACTACTGAGCAGGGTCCACCAGGCGGTTCACAGTCTCCTGTCCACGTGCTCTCTACATCTCATGACCCTGTCTCATGCCCTGCACACCCCACCCGCCACACCCCACTGCCTTAATTTCCCCCCACATGCCTCTGTTCCCTTTCACACTCAGAGGGCTGTGGCTGTGCTCTCAGTGTGCACAGATGCCATTGGGTAGCCCTCCTGGCTGTGACTCCCTCCTGGTGTCCTGTGCTCACCTCTGTGTTTGGTAGCTGTGGAACTCAATGCCCATCCCAGAGTCAATCATTTTGACTTAAGACAAGCGATTATATCTTTGCACTCCTAACATCTGTCCAGCACAGCCTGACACCTAGGAGGCAGAAAAAACAGTTTTGAATGTGCAAGTTGAGGGTGGCCAAAGTGAGAAGCACCTTGAGTTGGCCTGTGTTCTGTGGCTCCCTCATGTGCCTAGCCCCCAGACACTGCCCTCATTTTACAGGGAAATATGGCAAGTGAGGATAAAAAGGTGTAGGAGATAAAGAAATATGGCAACATTATTGAAGTTAGGAACCGTCTGGATTTTGTCTTGGTGCTTCCAAGACCTCAGCATCACGGAGCAGTGGGTTATATGAAGTTCAAGGCTCCCTTTTTCATGGAAAATTACAAGCACATTTATTTTTAGGTCCCATGTCCCTATTTGTTCTTTCTTCAACTCTTTGTGTGGCAATGTTAACAAAGAGGAGGAGGAGAGAGGGCAGGATGACAGGACAGCGTTGCCCCATCTGTTACTCCTTCTCCAATATCACCAGTGAAAACCAGGATTCCCCAAACTTTTGCCATCCCGGTTCCCATCTCTTGTGTTTCTTACCATTGACGAAAGCCATTGACAAGAATAAAAGTGACTGATAAAATAATAGCATGGGAGAAATTAAAATCTACAATATGCTTCTGGGGATTTGTCTTACCAGCGTGGATAAGGTTGTGCATCTCAGTGCTGGTTGTGGAAAACAGTCTGTGTGTCCACTTAAACTGTAGTCCAGCCACAAAGGGGGACATCCTGCAGCTGGAACAGAAGGAAGAGAAGGCCCACATGGAAAAATTTCTGTTCTATAGTGTTCAGAACAAAAACTAAGGTACAGAACAATATATATCTTCTTTGCATTTTTGTGTAAGAGAAAAGTAAGAATATATATTTGTGTTTATTTGTAAATAATTGAGAGATCCTGGGTAGACACCAAAGAGCCAACACAATGGCAGTCCATGGTGGGGGCACGGGGAGGGCTGGGACAGTGTGGGAGCCAGATTTCTCAGTGTGCCTCTCTTTATAGTATCTTGATTTTTTTGAACCATGTGAATATCTTACCTTTCAGAAACTTATACAGAGGTTAAAAACAATATATAAAGTATGATTTTTAAGTTTAAAGTTACATAAATAACCTGATCATTCTTTTGTCATTAACACCAAGCCACTTGCCAGCATTTGCCCTGCCTGGGGCCCCGCATGGCTTTCATCACAAGCTTCTCATTTCACCTCTACAAGCAGGGTGTGGACTTGCCCAGTAATGCACAGCTGGAAAGCAGGCAAGTCAGGATTGGAACTCCTGATCTCCATCTTGGGGATTATAAAACGGAAGCAGAGCAGAGGGTGCTTCCTTTCAGTGATGGACACAGGACCAATTCACAGATGCAGGCACTAAAACTGCCCCTGTGAAGTTAAGCCCGGTATCTTGGGTCTTTTCACCCTTTGTAAAGTTGTGCTTCATGTCTTAAGGCTCTTTAGGGTATCTGCATCCAGTTAGGACCCAGTGGTCATCTCCTGTGACCTTTGACCCCTTCCCTTTGTGGAAAGCAGTAGCCATGCACGCCCTGCAGCTCTGGGGTCAGGTGAGCAGGGCCAGCCTGGGTGTCAGGGCAGCTCAGGCGGACAGGGTTCAGGCAGGCTTCAGAGTGGAGAGCCAGGAGGGCGGCCTCATCCCTAAGCCCGGCTCCTGAGGCAGCTCAAAGACCAACTGTTCTAACTGTTCACCCACCGACTTTGAGCAGCTGACTGTGTAGTGTTCCTGAGTGTCTTTGCTGTGCAGATGGCACGCATGTATCATCATGTTCTCCACGAGAACCGAAACCCAGCTCTCTTGGCACAGGTTATGTACTTGGCTAATAAAATTTAGTTGTGCTCCTAGTAGAACATAATAAGGACCCGGTCAGTCTGAGCATGGTCTTTTTCTGCTAAACGTGGTCACGTCTCCCTGTGAGATCAGCCTGACAAGAGGGCTACCTGAGCTGCTTTTTCCCAGCATATTGGAGAACTGCACGCCCGGCTTCTGTCACAGGAAACCCCAAAGCTGCTGCTACTTGTGCTGTAGGGATGTTGTCAAAACTGCCAATCTGTTTGTGAGCTTCACACCTGGTGGGAGAACTGCTTTGCTCTGAATAACTATTATGTTTTTGTTTGTTTTCCTCAGACTCAAAAGTTTTCCACAATTGTGTACCTTTCTGCTTTGGCTGTCTTAAAACACAGATTTGTATTCCAGTGTTGATGCTTGTGGAGGCTTTGTATTCTTTTTTATTTTTTTTTTAGAGATGGGGGTCTTACTTTGTTGCCCAGGCTGGTCTCAAACCATCTTCCCACCTCAGCCTCCCAAAGTGCTGGGATTACAGGCATGAGCCACCGTGCCCGGCCAGACTCTGTATTCTTGATGGTGTTTCTCCGTGGGCCCACAGCCTTTCTGTTTTATCCGGATTATTCCTAGCCCTCGTTTTTTTTTTTATTTTTTAAAAAATGTGTGTTATTGTTTATTATGTTTTCTCACAAACAGCCACAAATTCTTTGTGGAATGAATCTCAATATAAGCAAAGGAGCAAACTTTGTATCTTAGGTTCTTCTGGACTTGATTTTTTTTAGCTTTTCTCTTGTGCAGGGATCAGCAAACATTTTCTGCAAAGGCTCAGATAGTAGATATTTCAGGTTTTTCCACCTAATATCTTACAGTTACTCAATTTGCTATTGTCAAGTGAAAGTAGCTACAGCTGATAAATAGATGAAGGTGATTGTGTTCTAACAAAATTGTATGGCCACTAACATTTGAATGTCATATAATTATAATTTGCTCGTTATGAAGTATTATTATTTTTTATATTTTTCTACCACTAAAAAAAAATGCCAAAGCCATTCTTACTTTCCAGGCTATACAAAATCAGGTGGCCAGCTGGCTATGTCCCATGGGCTGCAGTTTGCTGATGCCTGCTCCAGAGTACTGTTGTGTTTTGGCCACTTCCAAGAAAGAGGAGGCATTCCAATTAGCAGCCACAGCCAGTGCTCAACGCAGCATCTGTCTTATTTGAGTGACAGTCAGAGTCAAGATTCACATGCACCTGGGAATACCAGCCCTGGGACTATGTGAGGGCAGGAGTAAGGTCTGGAGCAACCAATCTCCATTTCTTATCTCTCCTGAAGAGTGGCAGTCCCTTCAGTTTGAGGCATGAATGCCTCCTTACAGTTCTTTCGTAACTAGGCAGTAGACTGTTGATCCCCTTTTAAGAAAGCATCTTTATTAAATCAGTTAGTCCAACACTGTCATAAAATATGTGTAAAATATAAAGAATTTTTTTTAATTAAAAAAATTTTTTGAGACAGGGTCTCGCTCTGTCGCCCAGGCTGGAGTGCAGTGGTGCGATCTCAGCTCACTGCAACCTCTGCCTCCTGGGTTCAAGCAATTCTCCTGCCTCAGCCTCTCGAGTAGCTGGGACTACAGGCACGTGCCACCATACCTGGCTAATTTTTGGATTTTTAGTAGAGATAAGGTTTCACCGTGTTGGCCAGGGTGGTCTGGAACTCCTGACCTCAAGCAATCTGCCTGCCTGGGCCTTCCAAAGTGCTGGGATTCCAGGCGTGAGCCACCGCTCCTGGGCTAAAATATAAAGAATTAATGATCCAATGAACAACCCATATGCCTGCCTCCCAACACCATTACTGTGAAGCTCCTTTGCACTCTCCCGACGCAGGGATAGCTACTTGCTGGAAATTTGTGTTCCCCATTCCATTGCTTTTCTGGAAAGTTTCACCGCAGGTGTCTGTATCCTTGAAAGAGGCATCGTTGCACTTCTCATAAATGGAATAGCATGCCATGTGTTCATCTGCAGCTTGCTTTCTGTTTCATTCAACCTCTGGTTCCTGAGGCCCCTGCCTGCTGTTGCATGTAACTGTAATTTATTCAGTTTCACCATGGTACTCTATTCCATTGTGTGGGTATCCCACAGTTCACTTATTCATTCTGTGGTGGAGGGACATTTAGATTGTGTCCAGTTTTTTGTTATGACAAGCAGTGCTGCTTTTAACATTCTTGTACCTGTCTGTTGGTGTATGGGGGCAAAAATTTCTCTTGGGAATATATTAGAAATAGAATGGCCAGCTTCTGAATTTTTACTTTATTGATCACACTGGTATGAGGCATCCATGTGGCAGACGTGATTTACCAGTGATTGCTGAGCATGTGGATTCCAGGTCCCTGGCCCTAATGCCCATCGCGTTGCTACCCTAGGAAGATGCTGCCCCTTCCAACTCAGGCATCCTGAGTTAGAGATGCCTCCTATAAGGTGAGGAAAATCATGCCTCTACATCTTCTCATGCTTCCTAAGCAGGCTTAAGGTTTCGTTTTGTGCCCTTTGTGTTGGTGACAGTATGTTCATTTGGTGTGTCGTTAAGCTTTGCAGACATCGTGTGTTCTATATAAAGTTTCTTTTATGCTCAATAGAAGGCCCTTACCTTGTCACAAAAGTGTACAGCATAAATCAGAATATCTTCTTTGCCAACTGTTGAAAGGGCCTATTTAACACTGGAACAAGTATAACTGGCTGTGATTCATCTAGTATGTCGACATATTTGAAGTGCATTTACCCTCACCTTTTCCTTTCTGGAGCTTATATTTCTTTCACATGGTATATTTCTTTTGCAGGTTTGGCTTCTTCGTGGCATTTGTAGAAAACTAGCAAAATATGAGCTTTGCATTCCCCCGGATCCAGAAGCCAAATGGGCAGACTAGACTTTGTGGGCACTCTGGCCCTCCCAGCACACCCCTCTGGGCCCACTCTCCGCTGGGTAGTGGCACAATGCTTTCTCCTGCCTCTCCCTTCCTTCTGCCTTTCACACTTCTCTTCCTCAAAATCTACCTCTGCAGTCACTTCCCCAGGGTTTACAATAAAGGATGGGAATGGCCAGTGGGGAAAGGGCTTTGAGTCAGGGCCGCTCTTCTGACCCTTGGAAGTCTTTCATAAGTGGGGTCAACCTGAAGTTCTAAGTGTGATTCCCAGAGGGAAAAGCAGGGTTCATTTCTCTGGCCCCAACTTCACACCTTCCATGGGAGTCTTAGAGGATTCTGTCAGGCTCATTCAAGGACAGCAAAAATGCATCGCCACATTCTCCTATATAGTCATCTTGTGAAAATACAGCAGCAGCCCACTGGAAGATCCCAATAGTTGTTTATTTTTTCCTTCATGACTAAATCAAAGGTTTCTACACTGATCTAAGTAGAAATAGAATAATTCAAGGGAAGCAACGGAAAGTAATTCAAAATAAATGTGTAGCTAAGGCTGCATGAATGTGTACTCATGTGGGTGGAGGTGTACACAGGGTCGTTGCTGCCACTAGGGTATATGCAAAATTGGGACTGATTAAAATTTAGCAAGCTAAGCATTCTTTCAGTAGTCTTACAAACTATTATTGGAAATGTTAAATAACAAACCGATTTTGCCACAACACGTGTTTCTATAACACAGGTTAGCTCATCTACTGTTATAATTGTAAATATGGGCATGATGTCAGAATAATGTGGAAACCACTGTTTCCCCAGCATGTTTATATTTTGCAGTGGTGCACAAAGCCAGCAGAATTCTGTAAGTTGTGGAGGAACACAGGACCCATTCACCTTGTCCTTCTTGGTTTGCGTTGGCCGTGGCAGTGTTCCAGAAGTGATTTTGCCTGGCTGTCTTTGAGCTCTGTGCATTTTGCCCTTGTTACAACTCAGCTGTCTCAACTCCTCTTTACCTCCTCTTCAATTAAGCTTGTATTACCTTTTTAAAATATCAAGCGACATCACTTTCCTTTTTCCATTTAAAATATTTTTAAATGGTGGTAAAATATACCTCACATAAAATTTTCCATTTTAATCATTTTTCAGTATACAGTGGCATGAAGTACATTCACATTGTTCTCATCACCACCATCCGTCTCCAGAACTCTTTTCTTCTTTTCAAACTGAAACTGTGCCCCCATTAAACACTAACTTCCCATTCCCCATCTTCCAGCCCCTGGCAACCACCATCCTACTTTCTGTCTCTATGAATTTGACCACTCTACATGTCTCCTACAACCGGGGTTTTATGGTATTTGTCCTTTTGAGTGTGGCTTATTTCACTTCGCATAATGTTGTCCGAGTTTACCCATGTTGTAGCATGTGTCAGGATTTCCTTCCTTTTTAAGGCCCAATAATATTTCATTGTGTGTATACCCCATTTTCTTTATTGATTAAGTGTTGTTGGATACTTACGTTGCTTCCACTTTTTGGTTGTGAATAATGCTGCTATGAACATGGGTGTACAGATATCTGTTTGAGTCCCTGCAAGTCCTATTTCTTTACTTATTAGTAATTTAACCAGTTTTTAACTGTGCTGGTATTTTTTTATTATTTATTTATTTTTTTGAGACAGATTCTTGCTCTGTCACCTAGGCTGGAGTGCAGTGGCACAATCTCAGCTCACTGCAACCTCTGCCTCCTGAGTTCAAGCGATTCTCCTGCCTCAGCCTCCTGAGTAGCTGAGGATTACAGGCACGTGCCACCACGCCCGGCTAATTTTTCTATTTTTAGTAGAGACGGGTTTTCACCGTGTTGGTCAGGCTGGTCTTGAACCCTTGTCCTCATGATCCGCCTGCCTCGGCCTCCCAAAGTGCTGGGATTACAGGTGTGAGCCACTGTGCCTGGCCTGTGCTGGTATTTTTTAAAAATTGTAGTTGTTACTCTCTTGTTAATTCTCTGGGTACAAATTTACACCAGTATTCAATGGTTGGTCTATGAGTCTCTTTCTCTATCTTACTCTCTCTTTTTCTCTCTCTCTTTCCATAAGCCTTATTAGTTTTACTACAGCATTTTTGAAGGTGTATCCTTTTTGATAATCAGTATAGCAATAATGATTGCATTTGATGATGAGGCCAGAAATGGGTAGAAAGAGGCACCTCCTCTTCTCACTGCCATCAGTAAGATATAATGATGTATTGTCATGGGTCATTGTGTGTGTCTGGCACCTTCTGGCTCTGTGCTGGGGTCAGCCTGGGTGCTGTGGTCATGACCTTTGATGCATGTGTGAAGCATTCTGTCAGGAGGCAGCCAGCTGGAGCTAGCGGCGCTGTGACCGATGGAGATACACAGGCTGGGTGGGTCCTGCAGGGATTACTGTGTGTTGGAAGCAGGCACGGGTTGGGGGTGTCCTGTGATCCCAAAGGTTATGAATCAGTAATCAAATTCCATAACGATAAAGTTTCAATCAGGGCCTTTGCTTCATCCAGTAAATACATGGTGAAAATTAATTCTTCATCCTTTTTCTCTTGTTCTGATTCCTAGTCATCTGCTGAAATGAGTGGTTTGCATTAAAAAAAAAAATTGAGCTCTGAACTATGTGAATGGCTAATTACAGGTATTTATTTTTAAATATGTTCAGAAAATGAGTAAATGAATGCTTATGAGGCCCATGGGTTACTTCTGGTGTTTCATTATGGAAGTGTTTAAGTATTGCTATGGGTTGATATAAGTTCATATTTGGGAATGCTTTATTATAAGTTATTAGTGAATATTGATTTCTACATTTTAAAAATATCTGTTTACTGGATAACCAGTTGAGTCATTCAGTGGGTTCAATTTGACAGACACAGTGGAAATTTTGAATAGTCTGATGCTGTAACCAGCACCATTGAGACATTCCTGCCCTTTGTCAGGGCTCCCGCAGTTGGTGTCTGCAGATGTCAGACCCTGCTGCCAACCCCCACGGGACACAAAACACAAGCAGAGCCCACACAAGGGCTGGAAGAGTACTACCCAGCACCTGACACAGGGTAGTCCCCAAAAACTATTTGCTGGCTGGTTAATCCAATTTGCAGAAGTTTCAAGAGGAGTGTTGATCTAAATTCTGAAGGACAGAACATTTGTCTGGTTGAAAAATGGGGATTTTTTAAAAATTCCAAATCCTAAGAAAAACAAATCAGTGAATAATTTTACTTGGTCTTGAAATGTTAAAACTAACATTATTATTAAATGTGCAATAACTATGGTATAACATGTTAAGCTTCTTTATGTTATCCATAGATACTAGTTTTCCTAAATCTTTTGTGAAGTTCTTTGACCATATTATCTTTTCTAGGTAGAATTTTGTTGAATGCCAGAATCTTGAAATCCAATCAGTAAGGGGTTTTTGTTGGGCACCTGCCTTGGATACAGAGCTGCACTTGGTGTAGGTGCTATGGGGATAGAAGAAAGTACATGGCCCTGTCCCTGCCCAGAGATGCCTGAGAAGGAAAGCTTCCAAGAAATGAGCTACCCCCATTTTCTTGCTGAGGGTATTCAACACCGTGGTAAAGAGGAGAGGCCTGCAAATGGATTTGGTTCAGTTCCTTTGTCTGACACTGGATCTGACATTTTAAGCAAAATATTTTGCCTTGCATTGCCTTGCCTCAGTTTCCTCATCTATAAAATAAAAATAAATAACATGACCAGGCACAGTGTCATGTGCCTATAGTCTCAGCTACTCAGGAGGGTGAAGCAGGAGGATCGCTTGAGCCCAGGAGTTTGAGGGCAGCCTGGGCAATGTAGTGAGACCCTGTATCTTAAAATAATAATAATAACAATTACATGATTTTGATGGCATGTGGAAAAGCATGGAAGTTTCCTTTAGCATGGTGCTTGGCATGTAAAAACACATAGTGAAGGCTGGGTGTGGTGGCTGGCACCCATAATCCCAACACTTTGGGAAGCCAAGTTGAGAGGATCACTTGAGCCCAGGAGTTTGAGACCTGCCTGAGCAACATAGTAAGATCCTGTCTCAACAACAAATTTAAAGTTAACTGGGCATGGTGGTTCATGCCTGTATTCCCAGCTACTTGGGAGGCTGAGACAGGAGAATCACTTGAATGCAGGAGTCAGAGACCACAGTGAGCTATGATTGCACCACTGCAGTCCAGCCTGGGCAACAGAGCGGGACCCTGTCTCAAACAAACAAATATAACACATGGTGAGATACTAACCATGGTTTCCAGTTTGGGCTGACTCTTGATTTGACTCCTGCGTCTTATCCCCCACTCTCATTCCCGTGACATAATCAGACAAAAATCAACATAATCCTGACCAAGGAACAGTCCTTGCCTGACTTTTCAAAGCTGTAAGTCCATTTTTAGACATGGGCCACCACGCAGGTGAATCTGTGGGAGTGATAACCAGCACTTGGGGCCACCTTGGCAGACTTGCAGAGGGAGAAACATCTGGCAGCTTCCTTTGTTCCTATGGGTTTATTTTAGGCCTCTGAGTCTCTGATACCTAGTGGAAGCCTGGCACACAAAAATAACACTAATCCAGGTACAGCTGTAAAACAAATGACTCTTTCAAAGTGGGGGAAGTTGGGGATAAAGCATGTAGCTTGGTTATCCCAGGTTACTGTTAGAAAGGAGAAGCCCACCCTGGGGTAAGGGTCATTATCCTTCCTGGGACGTGTCTCAGGACAGGCTCAGGCATGACTTGCAGCCAGCACCCCCAGAATGCTCGGCCTTCCTCATTTTGGTCTCTTGCAGGCCACCTTCCCTTAAGTCACTACCGGTCACTGACCTCTTCCCCAGAAAAAGGCTTAAGAGGTCTTTAGACTTGCA
This sequence comes from Symphalangus syndactylus, assembly GCF_028878055.3. NCBI lineage: Eukaryota > Metazoa > Chordata > Mammalia > Primates > Hylobatidae > Symphalangus > Symphalangus syndactylus. The sequence continues at coordinate 94,287,989 of NC_072431.2, read as the reverse complement.
ATGATTTCTATGTCCACCCTTACTCAGGAACTTTTATTTGCTCATTTGGGCCAGGTGGCATAAAATCAAATGGTGCTTTGAAGTGACCACACTGGTATCAGGTCATGAAGTGTGCCCCATTTCTGTCAGAAAAACATTCTTCTGAGAAGTCCTGGTTTGTGCCAAGCATTGTTATCTTGGATGACTTGAGTCCTGGTCCTGAAATTGAGCATGTGCTTAAAATGACAAGAGGGGGTAAATAGGACAAGGAGATAGATTAGCCTGGTCATTCCTAGGTCAGAGTGCCTTCTGTTGAGAACTGAAAATTAGGCTGAAGCCTTTTCAGAGCAGCTGGACAGATAAGCATGGAGGAGAGTGTGTGCACTCTGGAGAGGTGGGAAGAGAGAGGGGAGAGGACGAGGCTCAGACAGAACGAGAGAGTGCAGGAGAGGGGCAGAGATGCTGCGGTAGACTCTGGAGCCACCAGTGATGCTGCTGTCATCCTGGCAGCTTGGAAGCAGCTATCATCCTGGCTGCCGCGTCTTGCCCCTGTAACAGCTGAGACCAAAGGTGGGACTGGCTGGAGCTAACTAGAACTGGTTTTTCGCAGTGAGATTTCACCCCACACAGAAGAAGAGAGAAGAAGGCTCGGACTGGGAATGATTCAGTGATGTTTCAGCTGCCTGGTGTATTATAGTTTGAGCTATCCCAGGAGGTGCAAATCTTCAGCACTTTGGACTAAAAACAAACGCAGACTTATGCCCTGACCATTCCGGCGGGCAGCGCTTGGTGTCTGATCAAACATGTTTCATTTTAGGAAGTTGCTCATTTCTGTTAGTCTCAGGGAGCTTATCTTGGACCAGGAACTGCAGTCTTTTCTGGTGTGGGAGTCTGGGATCCTAAACTGTTGTGAGACCCCTGCTACATGCCCTTAAGTTTGAAGGGGCAGTTTCAGGAGGTAAAGATTAGGGGCTTCTTTTTAGAAGAGTCTAAGCCTTTACGAGACTCTTCCCGCGTTGTCGAAACCCCATAGGTTAAAATGTCTCATCTGTGTGTTCTGCACAGGCACACAGAGGCCTGAGTCGAATTTAAAAGAAGGCACTGGGCACCCAAGCCCTTCACCCTTTTCTAAAAGAGGAGCACATAAGCTTTGCATTGCAGATGCAATTTTTATTTTTAAACACCGTAAGTGATGGCATGTGAGCAGTGACGCATCCACAGCCAGCTAATCTGTATTGTGTAAAAACACACAAACCACAAATTATTTTTAAAAGGGAAGAAAGCAGAAGAACAGATGCAGCAAACTCCTTGTATCACGTGAATTGAGGAGAAAAACTCCACCAGATGCGTTTCTGAGCAACAGCAGAGGGAACACTAGCATGCCCGGATGGGGCAGGGAGTTCTGTCTGCCTGCTTCTCTGGGGGAGACATCTTTCTTTGTGTCCAACTTCCAGGACAGTGATACTGTCTATTTTTGTGTGCATGTATTTCTTCTTTCTCTGTCTTTTTTTTAAAAAAAATTTTAACAATTGCATACATACTGAAAAGTACAGCAGTCAGAGAAGTGTGCAGTATTATTACAAAATGAGCCAACCTGTAAATCAAGTCGCAGAAATTTACCCGGCGAAGGCCTGTGTCTTACTCAACACACCTGGGTTACGAAATAGCCTATTATATAAGCCAGCTTCCCTTACTTTTTTTTTTTTTAAATGAGATTAACATCTAAGAAGTAACAAAAATGGTACTCCTTGGACCATGACTAGAACTAAATGTTGTTTTCGTGAATGCAGTTAGAGACCTTCTGGATCAAGAAACGCAGAGCATCCATCCGAGTGGGAAGCATTCTGTCCTCTGTCCTTGGCTCCAGCAGCTTGGTTGGGCTGCATGTTCTCCATGAGGATGAGTGGTGGCCAGATCTCTGGACCAGGTGGAAGGCTGTGCAGGGCATCCCTTCTCTGTCGGTTTCCTGGGTAGGGCTTGGTCACTGGAGGGGGGATGGGCAGCGAGGGGCAGCTCAGGGCTGGACTCTTCACTGCTGTCTCCTGATGGTCTCAGCTGGACACTGCTGGGCGCTAGTCTGCACTGAAGAACCCCTAGCCCAGTGTGGGAGGCAAGCAGGCCACAGAGCGGTACATCATGATGGGGGCACAGGGTTCCATGGACATTGGCAGCAGGCATGCTCACCACATCTTGGGGTGAGTGGGATGGCAGGGAAGGGTCCCAGAAGAACTGATGAGGAATGCCAAGCTTAGAAGTGCCAACCAGCAGAAGTTAGATAGAGAAGAGGCCCAGAGAGCAGAGTTCCCAAGAGGGAGAGTGTGCAGAAGCCTGGAGCCTGGAGAGGGGAGGAATGAAGGCGGGATGAGGTATGGCCAGAGAGCAGAGAGAATGCCTCACAGGAGGACAAAGGAGAGATGCAGCTAGACAAGGAGAGAGCAGCCACTTCATGCCAGCCTTGGGAGGTCCCCCAGGGGAGTGCAGTTCCCTGAAGGCAGAGGCAGAGGGAGGCCATGGGAAGCGCGGTTTATCTTCTGTGTGTTGGGCTCGCCTCTGGGTGTATCTTCTGTGTGTTGATGGAGTGCTGCCCAGAGGTGCTGGGTCCCCTGTCCTAGGAGAGTCCTGTGTCTGGAAAAGCTCCAGGGACCACGGCCTTCAGATGGCCCTGCCTTTGGACACTGTGGGTGTTGTTTGGCCTTCGGTGAAGGGCAGTCTTGATCAAGAAAATGTTCCTAGGGCTATGTTTCCAAGAGGAATTCAGAAACCCAGGCCGTCAGGTCCCGTGGTCAGCAGGTGGCCAGCGGCAGAGCAGCCACACCCATCCTGGTGCCCTCTCTATACGTCTCCCACAGGGTAGTCTCCACCTCCCTCTGGGAGGGCCTAGGGGACCCTGACACCATTCTGTGGGAGAGCTGATGGTAAAATTAGGCGGTGGACATAATGTGAGCATCTTGAGAGTTCAGGAGCCTCTTATCCCCATTCGCATCCTTAGGGCCCTGCAGGTCCCCACCAGTTCCAGGACTCGCCAGTTCTGGGTTTATTTTGTGTGGTCTTTCAACTCCGTATTTTGAGTTCTTTTCATCACAGGAGAGCTATGGCTACTTCTGTTGTGAGGCCAAAAGAAGATCTAGTCCATCTGAGAGGGACCTGCAGAATTCCAGTTCCATGTGGTGAAGAGGATATGGGTGTCTGCAGTACTGAATTTGGTAGTATGCTGCTTGCAGTGAATGTCCTCTCATTTGGTATGTCCCCCAGGCCCTGAGGGCTTCGGTGGGAACAGCTTTAGCTTCAGATCCAGGTCCAGGCACCATTAAGTACATGTTGGAGGAAGAAATCTTGAATGAATGGATGAATGAGTGAATGAATGAATTCCAGTTTCAACCTGAGGCAGGATATTTGAGTTAGTGATTTTTACCCTGAAGTAATTCTGGCATTCTGCCCCATATCTTCCTTGTGACCCTCTCCAAGATAAGTGTGTTTCCTTTTAAGGTGGGGGCAGCACAGAAGACTTCCCCATCCTGGCTCCTCCTCCTGCCCCCTTCCTTCCCAGGCTTGTTACCTCTGCATTTCCCTTGTATCAGAACCTAAGTCTTCTGAATCAAATCCCCCTAGAACTTGTGAACATTCATCTCAGATCTTACACTCATGGGAAAAAGCCCCCCATATGGCTTTCCATGGATGTGACTCTAGGATCTGGGAGGAGTCCCAGGCCAGGCCTGGGCTGGACCCAGAAGAGTGGGGGAATTGATCATGGAGCTCTGCCATGGGACGTGGTTGGAGAGGCAGCAGGTGGTTCTTCATTGGGCCTCCTCTTCTTCACTTGCCTAACCTTTAGTTTGGAGGGATCAATTTTTCTTTATCAGAAATCCATATGTCCCTGAGTGTGCCAGGAATAATTAGTTGATTCCAATGGTGATTGAATGTGTCCTCATCTAATCTACAACTACTAGACACAAATACTCACAAACCTGGAAGCTACCAAAATCTTTCTTTTGCAACTGCGAAATCCTTCCTAATGCCCCAGACAGAGCTCTGATTTCCAGCCCATCCCTCTCAGATCCACATCCTCTTTTGTTCATTCATGTATTCTGGTAGTGATCAGGTGTCATGGGTGCTCACTCTGCAGGGACCTGGTAAGGTCCCAGACAACAGGAGAGGTAAGGCCCCCTTCTGAGTTCCACAGCAGTTAACTCTTAGTAACTTGGGAGGGGAACAGGCTTCTTAGAGGGATGCTCATTGAGACCAGACATATGCTGAGGCCCGAAGTGGGGAAGGGGGAGCATGCGGGATTTGCTCATGGGAGACATGAGGCGACTCCTGCCTCCCTGACCCAGTGTGCCAGGGGCAGAGCAGCCCAGCAGATGGACGGCTGTCTGATGGAATGATGTGGTGGCAATGCCTCACTGCCTGCCTCTCTCCATGGTATAGAGGTGGGTCTGAAAAAGGTTCCCTTCATAAAAGAAGTAGAGAAAGCCATCAGGGAAGGCCCGACACCTTTATGAACTGAGTTTCTAGCAACTTTGCAATTTTATTTAAGAACTGATCTCACTTATATGTGGAATCTAAAAAAATTAAACTTATAGAAGCAGAGAGTAGAACGGTGGTTAAAGGAGTTGGGGTGGGGGCTAGGGTGGAGTGGATTGGGGAGATGTTGGTCAAAGGATACAAAATTTCAATTAGATAGGAGGGATAAGTTCAGGAGATCTCTTGTACTTCATGGTGGCTGTAGAGAATAACAATGTATTATATAATTGAAAATTACTGAGAGTAAATTATAAGTGTTCTTATCACAAAAAAGGGTAAGGATGTGAGATGTGCATATTAATTCACTTGATTTCACCATAACACAATGTATACATATTTCAAAACATTATGTTGTATACCATAAATATATGTAGTCATGCCTTAACAACTGGGATGCGTCCTGAAAAATGTGTCCTTAGGCAATTTCTTCATTGTGCAAACATCCTAGAGTGCATTTACACAAACCCAGATTGTAGAGTCCACTACACACCTAGACTATATATGGTATGGCCTATTGCTCCTAAGCTGCAAACCTGCACAGCATGTTACTGTACTGAATATTATAACTGTAACACTATGGTAAGGATTTACGTATCTAGCTAAACATAGAAAAGGTACGGTAAAAATATGGCATAAAAGATAAAAATGGTACACCTATATATAGCACCATGAATGGAGCTTGCAGGACTAGGAGCTGCTCTGGGTGAGTCAGTGAGTGAGTGGTGAGTGAATGTGAAGGCCTAGAGCATTACTGTACACTCCTGTAGATTTTATAAACACTGTACACATAGGCTACACTAAATTTATCTTTTTTAAAAAGTAACTGCTGTGATGTTAGGATGACGACAGCACCACTAGGCAATAGAAATCTTTCAGCTCCATTATAATCTCATGGGACCACCATTGTATGTGTGGCCCATTATTGACGGAGATGTCATTATGCGGTATGTGACTGTATAATTTTTATTTGTCAATTAATAAATAAATAAGCTCACAAGATGTGTTAGGGGAGCAGGGTGCTCTTTGGGGCATCATGCATGACTCAAAGCACTTCAGTGCTGGAATGTCAAGTCCTTCTTCCCTGAAAATAGAAAGTTTTAAACGATTAGACATTCTATATTCCTTGGTATATGGGGATGAAATGAACCCCATCTGTCAATACACAATTTCATTGATCACTGCTTTGGCCTTCTTGTCTCCTTCCCAGGAGGCCTCAGCAAGAGCCATCTCCATGGGTGTGCCAGCCACAGTCACTCTGGCGAAGCCCCGCTTCTCCTGCCACCACCTGTCTTGGGGGGCCTGATTGACTGCTGTGCTATGGCCTGAGCAGTGCAGCTGGTGGGATGAGGTACTCTTCTAGATATGCAGACAGTCCTCTACAGGGAGGGGTGGACCACAGAGGAGAACCAGAAAGAGCCTCTTCCTCTCCTTCTCTAAGGCAGAGCACCCTAAACATTGCCCACAGGCCCTCAATTTCATACTTACCCAGCCAGTCCCAGCAAGAGGCACACATTTTGCATGCACACATTCTTCCACTGGAATCTGGGCCCAGAAATGCCAGTTTGTCCTCAGAAAATGGGAAAATGGGAGCTCTTTTGCTTTCTGGGAAATCCGAAGGAAGTTCTCAGAAGTTGTGGTGTCTTGCCACTGCAGAATACCCAGCACAGATGACTCAGACCCATCTATTTATCAAGATGGCGCTCACAAGCAGTTTCTCCTTTGGGTATCAGGAAACTGAGTTGACGCAGTTTTCCAGGTAGGGACTGTCTTGGTGATAAGAATTTTTTGGGAAGAGAGATTTTTAGATTTTCGTTATGGAAAGCTCATTAGCTGCCCCCCTTTAGAATTTTAACTTGCCTAATTATTGGCATGGCCTGAGAAGCAGGGAGGATGAGGACTTGCTGAGAGAGGGCAGGTGTGGGTGGCAGGAGCATGGCATTTTTTGGGAAAGAGGCCTCATGTCGTGGGTTAGCAGTCATGACATCTGAAACTCCCCGGACTTTTTTATTGGGCTCCCTGGGCAGCCTGGGCTAGCTCTGCAGAGCCTTGAGGTCAACAGTGGGTGGGGAGCACAGACTCCCTGACTTCAGGGACCCTTTTCCCTCTTCTGACTGGGTGACAGCATCCTCTCTGAGTCTCAGCTGCTTCGACCCTAAAATGGGGGTAAGACCTCCTGCTTTACCCCTTGCTGAGACACTGTGCAGACTACCTTCAAAAGGTATGGTGATTCCCAACAGTGAGGGAGGTGGGGAGCGCTTCCCTGGGGGTTGTGCACCTTGAGTACCAGAACAGAGGGCCTGTGGGTGCAGGTTGGGAAAAGCACCTATGGACTGTCATGAGCACCCCCTGCAACCCGTTGAATGGGCTTGTCCTGAATTCTAATGCATGCTCCGTGGGACACCTGGCTCTATGTAGGCATTGATAAAGAATAGCTATATTTTTTAACTTTTATTTTAGGTTCAGGGATAAATGTGCAGGTTTGTTATATAGGTAAACTCATGTCATGGGGGTTTGTTGTACAGATTATTTCATCACCCAGGTACTAAGCCTGGTAGTACCCAATAGTTTTTGTTTGTTTGTTTGTTGTTGTTGTTGTTGTTTCTGATTTCTCCTTCCTCCCACTCTCCATCCTCAAGTAAACTCCTAGTGTGTGTTGTTCCCCTCTTTGTGTCCATGAGTTCTCATCATTTAGCTTCCACTTATAAGTGAGAACATGTGGTATTTGGTTTTCTGTACCTGCATTAGTTTACTAAGGATGATGGCCGCCAGTTCTGTCCATGTTCCTGCCAAGGACATGATCTTATTTTCTTATGGCTGCATAGTATTCCATGGTGTATATGTACCACATTCTTCTTTATTCAGTCTGCCATTGATGGGCATTTAGGTTGATTACATGACTTTAAGGATAGCTGTTATTTATTACCTTATAAATCTTGAATTCTTCCTGTTTTTTTCTAAGATTTATGGGTATTTTCTCCCGCATCACTTTGCTTTAAGCATGCATAATTTTGCTTAAGCTAAGAGGCCAATTCTAAAAAGAAGAACTTATTTTCAGGGAATCATTAGCCTCACATTCCAGTTTTCTCTCAAGGACATTGTGGGATGTTAGATTTGTCCTTCAGAACATTCCTGTTGGGAGGTTGACATGGAGGGTTTGTTTGGTTTCTGCTTTTTGTTCTGGTCATCACTGAGATTACACTTCTCAGGCTGGATTCCTGCTAGAGGCTGTGGTTGCAGAGGTTTGCTGGAGTCTTCTGCAGGTTGTCTGTTGTGCCAGCTCTAAGTTAAAAAACCCGTCACCAGGTTTCTCTTGTCCTGTCCCTACTCATTGCTCCACAAGCCCAGCAGTAGGTCTCAAACATGAGTGTGCACCAGAACCACTTGTTTGGATAATCTCAAAGTTTCTTTCTGCAAGATGCTTATTCATCACAAAGGGGAAAACAGTAACTTTCCATTGGAGACATCTGATAGACACCACCTAACCAGATAACCCGAGTTAACATCACCTGTAATGGGACATACCTGTCATCCTGTATCTCCTGATAGGTTGCCCAAGAAGAGTAAAATCTTATGTCTGTGGTATTTTTGCCAAAAATGCGTAATCGGAATTTAATCACAAAGAAACAACCAACACGCCAAATCTGAGAGGCAGTCTACAAATAACTGACCAGTATTCTTAAAATATTCCAAAGTTATGGAAGACAGACTGAGAAACAGCCCCAGATTGGAGGAGACAAGGAGAGATGGCAACTAAATACACTGTTGGGACCCTGGACCCAAAAAAGAACATTTGTAGACAAATGGCAAAATGTGAATATAAGTTATAGAGTAGTTCATAGTATTGCATCACCATTAGGTTCTTGATTTTGATAATGTACTGTGTTTTGTAAGATGTTAACTTTGGGGGAAGCTGGGTGATGATTCCCAGCATCTTCTCTGCACCAGGGCATGGAGAAAAGCGCTCAGGTGTGGGAGCAGGAAAGGTCTGGACTAGGTTTGAAACTTGTTTCTGTTGACTATCAGCTGAGTGACTCGGGGCAGGTCCCATTACCTGGCTGAGCTTCTGTTTCCTGATCTGCAACCAGAGATGAACTGCCCACCTCCTGGTGTTACTGCAAGGATAAATGAGGTGCTGTGTTTGGTTCACAGTAGGTGACACTCCCTTCCTACCTCCTTGCCTCCCCAGCTGTAAACCATCAACTCCTCTTCTTTCCTTCTTTCCAGCCTCTCCCCTGACCTGTCCCTTATCTCTGCCAACCCTCACCATGCACCCTCTTGGATGGTGTTTTCAAAAAAAGCCTGCAGGTGCATTTACTCCCAAGGTCTAGAAACCTGAGATGAGAAAATTTCTCTGTTTCTTGCTGGATGGAGCCTGAGGTAAAATTGAGCCCTGCATCCTGCCTCAGCTGTCTTTTTGTGAGTTCTGGCTACCCTTAGAATTCTCATTCAAAGGGTTCTACCTGCCTGCAGCTCACAGTGTGGTCCCTGGACCAGCAGCATGAGCATCACCTGTGAGCTTGTTAGAAATGCAGAATCTTGGGCCCCATCCCAGACCCACAGACTCAGGACTGCACGTATCCAAGATTCCTGGGTGGTTCATCATTCAAGTTTGAGACTTTTTCTACTCGAGGACTTGTCATAGAGGTTGATTCCCAGGTGAAAGAACAGCTTGCCTTCTCATTGTGTGCCTCCACAGTGGAGGGCTGAATAGGAGTCAGTGTGAGAGCTGAGAAATGTGAAGATGGGTTAGAAAAATCTGCAGGACATGCATCATTCCCCGCCAGGCCGTTGTGTGGAGTTCTCTCCCCAGACATTTCAGGGGCCTGAGATCCTGCTGACAGCCTAGAATTTCAGCCAGGGCCTCTGCATGGGGTTTCCTGGCCAGGATCTTGCCTGGGGGTGCTGCTTATTTTCTGCAGGGACTTAGGTTTCTCATCCTGTTCGCTAGCTTGGGTGAAGCATGCCTGGAGCCTCCACACAGTAAACTTTTGCTGCCAGAGCAACTCACAACCAGGACTGTAGCCTGGTTCTGAGGGCGGTGGAGCTGGCATCCAGGCTCTGCGAGGGTGTCCACGGGAAATGAACTGTACAGATTGCTTTTAAATGATAAGAGGCTTGTGGCAAGACTGAATAACTCTCAGCTTGATTCAGGTACTGAATAGGCTGTATTTTAATCTAAGCTAACGTTTCTTGAATGACTCGGTGTCCCGGAGAACCAAGCCATGTGCTTTATGTTTCTCTTTGTTTAATCTTCACCATGACCCTACAAGGTGAAACCACCACTAGCCCCATTTTATAGCCCTGAACACTGGACCTTACAAAGGCTAATGTGGCACAAGGTCATGTAGCTTGTACGTGGAGCTGGGATTTGAACCCAGAATTCTCTTGAGTTTGGAGCCCAGCTTTTGAACCCTGTGCTGTACTGATCCCAGCTCCTGCCTGGCATCTGAAGCAGGACAGTCAAACCAACGCCTTCTCACAGGCAGGGTGGAGGTCATAGCCCTGCAGGCTCCTTCCAGTGTCTGTGTCCTTGCCCTGGATTAACCAGATGGGGTGGGATGTGCTCGTGGCCACTCTTGGCATGTCAGGGATAAGTGTCGGGTTCTGGGTTTGGGTCTCTGGCTCCCAAAGAGGGAAGAGTTTTGTGCCTGGAGATGCAGGGTCAGAATGCCCCCTTTTTGCATGGTAAATGGTGCTCATGACGGTGCCACTCCTCGTGGCAGGGCCGTGCCAGTGTGCAGGAGGCACACAGTGGCTTCGAAATGTGGGATTTCACCTGGGTCCAGGGCATTCCGGGAGTGGGCTGCGCACAGAAGGGAAGTGGCTCAGAAAGGCATGGCAGGTCACACCCACACCATGCAGTCGCCATTCCTGTCCTGTGTTCATTTTCTTTCCTTTCCCCCTCCCTTTCTAACAGATAAGCAAGGGAAAGCGGAAAACCACCAGAAATTCTAAATTAACACCTGCCCGGTTTAGTTTATCCTTTCTTCCTCAGGGTTCCAGTGCAGGAGAGGCTGGTGTTTTTAAAACGCGGTTCTCTCTTAGACTCAGCTGAAAGGCTCAGAGGTAATTAGCTGTTATGGAAAGACTGCATTGTCATTTTTAAAGGCTGCCTTGTGGGAGTGATCATTATCTGCAGCGGGATAGGAACACGGCAATAAAAATAGACCCCAGACCCTTGTCTGCAGGAGCTAAAAGAAACCAACCAATTGGTATAATGAAAATTAGGCAGTGGGCTAAAAGTTGCCATTCTCTCACTTTTTAGTTAGAAAAAGTGTCATAAAGAGAATACAGTTTATTTACTGTTAAAATTTAGTGGATTCAGAAAAGCAAAAATAATGAAGAAGAATCACCCATAAATACCACCACTCAGAATAGCTGCTGTTAGTGCCTCAGCAAATGTACTTCCAGTCTCTAGCTCCAGTGCTCATGAATAAATGTTTATTTGTACAGAATGGAGATCACGCTGATGTATAATTTTATAAACCACTTTTTTTTTTTTACCCAATAACATTTCAGTCTTTTCCTATGTCAAATGCCCTTTCTTTCTTTTTTCTTTTTCTTTTTCTTTTTAGACACAGAGCCTTACTCTGTGGCCCAGGCTGGAGTGCAGTGATGCGATCACAGTTCACTGCAGCCTTGACCCCCTGGGCTTAAGTTATCCTCCCATCTCAGCCCTCTGAGTAACTGGGACTACAGGTGTGCACCACCACACCCAGCCAATTAAAAAAAAAAAATTTGTGGAGAGAGGGTCTCACTATGTTGCCCAGGCTGGTCTCAAACTCCTGGCCTCAAGCGATCCTCCCACCTCAGCCTCCCAAAGCACTGGGTTTATAGTTGGGAGCCACTGTGCCCAGCCATAAATACCCTTTTTTTTTTTTTTTTTTGAGACGGAGTCTTGCTCTGTCGCCCAGGCTGGAGTGCAGTGGCACAATCTCGGCTCACTGCAAGCTCCGCCTCCCAGGTTCACGCCATTCTCCTGCCTCAGCCTCTCCGAGTAGCTGGGACTACAGGCGCCCGCCACCACGCCTGGCTAATTTTTTGTATTTTTAGTAGAGACGGGGTTTCACCGTGGTCTCGATCTCCTGACCTCGTGATCCACCCGCCTCGGCCTCCCAAAGTGCTGGGATTACAAGCGTGAGCCACCGCACCCGGCCCATAAATACCCTTTTAAGTAGCATTTACAATGGCTGCATTGGATGAAGGCATAATAATTTATCTAAGAACAGCAGCAATGATGATGATGAGGAGGAGGAGGAGAAAGAGGAGGGAATTTTGTGTAGGACTTGCTGTGAGCCATGCCCTATGCCAAACCCTTTTGCAGAAAACTCATTGAGCTGTGTGGGTGTGGGTTGTCTGCCCACCTAAGTGAGACACTGACCTTCCCTTAGGGTGCCCCAATGTGATTTAGGGGCCCTCCAAGTTTTTTGCAGTTGCCCCTGGGACAGATGAGGAGGATCCCAGCAGAGTGAAGCCTGCAGGTACTCCAAGCCTAGCAGACAGACCGGGCTCACCTGGGCTGCAGAGCCTGGAGCTGCCACCTTCCTGGGTGCACCTCCTCCCCCTCTATATTCCGGAAGGCCTCCCGGAATTTCTGAAGTGGCTAGAAATTACTATGTGACAGTGTTTTTTGTTTGTTTGTTTTTTAAAAAAAGAGCCTTAGGACAGTGTGGCAGGTATCTGTTAATGACTTCCTGGGTATGAGATCCTGGGCTTGATGCTGAGATGTAGGAATGAATAAATTATGGCCACTGCCCTCTAGGAACTGGTGGAAAAGACCATCTTGGAATCCTTATAAGACAGGGCTAAAGCTTAGCTGTGCATAAAGCCAAGGACAGTGGTCCAGGCTCATTTCTGTTCTCAACACTGGCCTGTGTATCCAGTTCATTCCTACTCCCCCGCTGTCAACCACGCTGACTTTCAGCCGGGAAGGAATTAGGTGTGTTCAGAGACCTGGCCCTCAGGGAGGTGTTAGATAGGCTGGGGGGGGGAGGGGGGTCAACAGCTGATAGAGACAACACACAAACAGGCATCACATTCCATGAGAAACAAAAGCCGGAAGGAGGTTCTGGAGGTGGCAGTGATGTGAGACTTTTTGTCCGTTACTCACTTCTGTATTATTGGGTTTTTCTTTGCAGCAAGAATGTAGTCATGTATTATTTGTATAAATAAAATCATTTAATAGACAAATAATATAAGGAAACAGTTCTTCTCTAGGCTTTTCAAAGATTCATCTCCTCACACATTGTATCATCCCTAAGTCATTGCAACGTGATGATTTTGCAGTGAGGAAGATATGGCCCACATTTTACGTGGGAGAGAAGGGAGTGGCCTGTAAAGTATTTCTGGCCTCTCTGGAGCTTTGCAAAGGTTTCATGTGTTCTTGTCCATGCAGCCTGCAGGTTTTGGGTCCCAATGCTGCATCTGGAGGGGTAAAAGTGTGGTGCTAAGTGTCGATCTGGAAAACTGAGCAGGTTAAAAGCAAAGAATGTAATTTTCCCCCCACGCGAAATGGCATTAGATTTTTAATTATATATTTAACTTTTGAAAATGGTAAGAAATTCCCAAAGTGAGCAGGGAGGTGGGGAGTGAGTAGCAAGCATAAACCAGGTCTCTGGCTATTTTTAAAGTGTGACTGCCTCAGCAAAGTGGAGTTTTCTGCAAAGAGGAGACAAGGATAGCAAAGGGTGGCACAGACAAAACCCCATAGAAACTCTCTCTCAGACTCTGGGGTAATGGGGGCACTGACCTAAATAAGGATAGGAATCTGCCAAGTACAATGAGCTCAGGCTGCAGGACAGGCTGAATTGAGGGTGCTGTGTCTTCCATTCACACACCGGCCCTGTGTGCATTCAGGCCCCAGATGACATGGAGGCCACTGTCCCATGCCAGCCAGACTGCCCCAGCCCCGCCCACAGAAGCTTTCGTGGTTCAAAGGGCTTGGTTGAAGATTGGGTGATAACAGGGCTAAATCCTGACCAGAAACACTGGCTAAGACATAGGATTTTATCGTAATAATCCCAAGAAATGAGCGAATCTCCTTGGGCTCCAGGGCTAGGTCAGAGAGAACAGTTCTCAGTGGACTGTCAGCCATGGGGCTGTGTGCAATGTGAGCCACATATGCAATTTTAAATTTTCTTTTAAAAAGGCAAGAAGAAACAGAGGACAGTCATTTTAATATTTTTTATTTAATCCAGTATATCTAAAATATTAACACTTATGCACATAATCAATATGAAAGCTATTAAGGAAATGTTTTACATTCTTTTTGTGTGCTCTTCAAAATCTCAACTCAGATCCGCCATATTTCAGGTGCCCAGTGGCCACATGTGGCTTATGGCTGCCATATTGGACACCAGCACTAGAAGCTGTATCACTCAGCACCTTACAGAGTAGGGCTGGAAAGCTGCAAGGATGCTGTCCGGGCGCATGAAATCCCTGCATCTCATGTAGAGTCCTCCTAATATTCATCTGCCATTAAAAACAAAAGCATTACACCTTCATAAGTTATAGGTAATAAGAATTATTTACATTTTCACAGGCCCTTTCCAGTTACAGGACACTTTGGTATGTTTGCCTGTGCACCTAAAAACTCTATGAGGAGGCCGAGCACAGTGGCTCACACCTATAATCCCAGCACTTTGGGAAGCTGAGGCAGTCGGATCAGCTGAGGCCAGTAGTTCGAGACCAGCCAGGCCAACATGGTGAAACCCTGTCTCTACCAAAAATATAAACATTAGTCAGGTGTGGTGGCGTGTACCTGTAATCCCAGCTATTCGGGAGGCTGAGGCAGAAGAATTGCTTGAACCTGGGAAGTGGAGGTTACAGTGAGCTGAGATCGTGCCACTGTACTCCAGCCTGGGCAACAGAGTGAGACTCTGTCTCAAACAAAAACAAAAACAAAACTCTATGAGGGAGGCAGGCAGATATCATTCTTTTGGCAAAAATTTATTGAGGGTCTGCCAGGTGCTAGGCCCTAATTTGCATACAACTCCTGCATTCCTAGAGTTTGGATTCTAGTGGAAGAGGAAAACAAATCATGTCAGCGTGGTTCGAATGGTAGTAGGAGTATGAGTGCAGCTGCAGCAACACATGAGAAACCTTTAATCTGCCCATGATATCTGGGGACGTTCTTCAAAGGAGGGATATTTGATTAGAAAAATACAGAATGAGGAGCTCTGTGCTGGGCAGATAAGTGAGGGTGGAAGGAGCACTGCACGTTCTGAACATAGTCCATTTGGGGCAGAACTTCTGACCCTGGTATGTCCATTTTAGACCCCAGACAGGTTAGGCCACCTACTTGAAATCCTACCACGTGTTCACAGGACATGGGGCTGGAACCCAGGAGTTTGAGCTGGTCAGTCCTCAAGCAACAATTCGTCTTGAAAAGGTGGTTCTTTATGCAAGGTCTTTAGGACAGGGATAAGTGTGGGAAGGGTTCCAGCCCTAGAACCTGCTCGATCAGGTGACCTCAATTCCAGGGTCCTTTCCTGCGTGCAGCTACCAGTTTTGGTTTTGAAATTTGCAGAATATTTTGAATACAATTCTGCTGTGTCATCATGCTAAACTTCAGTAAGGATGTGTGCTTGAAGTCTGTTTATAAAGTGTTTCTACTTTAGTAATCCTCGGGTCTTAGAAGAAGAGTCACCATTTCCTGGACATTTTGAACCCCAGGTGAACTGGCTGCTTGTCTGGAACCTCAGTGCAGGAGTTTTTGGTTTTTTTTTTTTATCCTAGACAGGGAGCTGGGCTCTTGCCTTTGTTCACACAGGCCATTGGCC
The DNA here is from genome assembly GCF_028878055.3 of Symphalangus syndactylus. NCBI lineage: Eukaryota > Metazoa > Chordata > Mammalia > Primates > Hylobatidae > Symphalangus > Symphalangus syndactylus. Next base: position 94,272,708 of record NC_072431.2, on the reverse strand, counting down.
ACCACTAGGGTGGAACAGAGACAGTGCCAGCCTGAAGCCTGTGGCCCTCCAGAAACGGTGCCTCCTCTGTACTCAGCAGTTTTTATTTTTATCTCATCAGTGTGTTCCTCCTTTTGAAGTGTGAATCCTAGTGACCCAAATAAGCTGTCTGCCTGGGCCTGGGCCAACAGGACCAGGTTACTTGAGTTCAGCGGCGACCCTGGTCTGGGGTGGCAGGGATGCTGGTTCCTGTGTGACTGGATGCGGGCGGGGTAGGCAGGCTTACTGGGGCCAGAAGCACAGGCAGCCTGCTGGACTGATAAATTTTCAAACCAGGAGGACTTCATGCTAAAAATAAACTGGATCCTGTATTCCCCCTCCCTCATTTGCTTCACAGCAGCCCTTTACAAAGAGTAAGCAGCATTTGCACTGTTTAGATGTTAACATTTAGAAATGCAGAATTAAGCATGTGTACCTCTCAGTGTGTGTCTGTGGACGCAATTCAGGCCCAGTGGCTTTGACAGTTGTCTCCATGCTGATGCATTGGAACAGTGTGGTGGAGAGTGGTTTGGTACTCAGTGGTTGGGCATTGGGGGTGTGCTGTGTCACTGGAATTGAGTGGTCAGCAGTGGTGCCTGATGCTGGAGGCAGGGAGTCTGGTAGAGTTTGGGAAACAGGAAGGCAGATGGGCCCCCTACCCCTCTATTGGCTGATGCCTCAGACACACTTGGTTTAGAGGGAAGAGAAAGAATACTTGTGGATCCTCTATGCTGTAACAGGAACTGTACTAAGTACTTTTCCTGTGTATTCCTGTGAGTTCCACACAACTAAGCATATCCTCATTAGAGGCAGTGATGCTCCAAGTGTGGCTCCCAGACAGCAGCATCTGCATCACCTGGGAACTTGTTAGGAATGCAGATTCTCAGGCCCCGCCCATGGTCTATGGAATGAGGATTCAAATGGGGCCCAGCAGTCTGTGGTTTAACAGGCTCCTGGGTGATCCCCGTGCACACTAAAGCTTGGGAACCCCTCCTGGAGAGGTAGAGTGCAGACCTGGAGCTAGACTGGTCTCAGGCCTCAGGTGTTTGGCCTTCGACAAGTTGTGCAACCATTTCTGTGCCTCAGTGTTCTCATCTATGGAGTGGGGCTAATAACAGTGGGGTTGTATGGGATTACATTAAGCAACGTATGTTAAAACCAGCCATGGTACTGGGCATGTGGTAAGCATACCATAAGTGCTTGCTGTAACTCACCAGCTTTGATCCCATGTCTGTTTAACTTCAAGGCTGTTTACTCATTATTTTATACTGACTGTCTCTTAGCAACCTCACTCAATTAGTGATTAAGGTGTCTAATTCTGCAAAAACAAAAACAAAAAAAAAGTAGGTTATTCTGTAGGTCAAGGCTAGCAAGGTGGTTTCCTTTCTCATTGCCGGCTCTGTTTCTGTAGTAGGGGCCACCTGGTGCCCTGTGAGGAGGACTGTAGAGCCAAGCCTGAGCTAGGCACATACGTGTGTGCCGTTATTGATGAGAGATGTCTGTTGTGGGTGTGCAGGGGTGTGGTGTGCCCTCCTCTGCTGCTGTTGGTTTTCGCCAGTCAACTTAGTGTGAATTTCTGATCCTTTCCTGTAGCTGGGTTTTAATGGGAGGGCATTTCTGATCCTTTCCTGTAGCTGGGTTTTAATTAAGAGCCACTACTGAATACCGCGGGCCAGAGGAGTCATGTGGGCTGCACATTTTTAGGGCCAATTATCAGGAGCCTGCATGTGGTTTGTGGGCAGATCTCGCATGAACTACCAGAGCAAGAACTCACTCATTACTGTGGGAAGAGTACCAAGCCATTCATGAGAGATCCACCTGCATGACCCAAATACAGATGTGGAAACTATCCCATTTCTGTATATGGGATATAAGACACGTATCCCAATAGACACCACCTCCAACATTAGGGATCACATTTCAGCATGAGATCTGTTTGGGGGCAAACATCTAAACTATGTCAGGCACCACGTGCTGGTTGGCTGTGGAGGTGACTGAGTCCAGCCAGTGCAGGGGGAGGAAAAGCGCCCTTAGAGGGTGGAGGAGGGCTCGGGGGAGGATGGAGAGGACGTTGAGGCGGGTTTGGACTTCCTGCAGGCCCCAAGAGTTTCCAAAGCAGACAGGCAGCTGGAGATGAGGTGGTGGGTGCGTAGGGGAAGTGGAGGGAAGGCAAGACCCCAGTTTTAAGAGTTAATTGTTGTAACAGAGCAGGAAAGTGATAATAAGGGCCTAGAAATACAGGTTGAGTGTTTGTAAAGAAAATTTCAAACTTGTTACTGATAGGTTTTTTGAACGATTTGAATAAAAGGAAAAATAAACCAGATTCCTGGTGGAGAAGACTACATTTTATAAAGATGACAGTTCTTCTAAACCAATGCAAAAGGTATTTAATATGATTCCAATGAAATCCCTATGGAATTTTTGGGAACACGACAAAATGGTTCTAAGATTCCTCTGAAAGAATAACAGCTGAAAATAGCGAGAGGATTTTTTTTCATGAAAGAGGATAATGATGTCTCCTTCAGCTTGTTCCCTGCGTACCTTCCAGAGCTGTCTTTTTAAAACATGAATCAAATTCTGGCTGCCTGTGTCATCCTGCGGCTGTTAGAATAAACCTGCGCCCTTTCCTGGGACCTGTGTGGCCTGCCTGGCTGGCCTTTGACACCCCCTCCCTCACTCTCTTGCTCTCCCAGCTCCAGCTGTCCTGCCTTCCCTCTCCGCCTAGAAAACAACAAGCTTCTTCCCACCTGCACATTTGCTGCTGCCTCCTCATAGACCTTTTCCTTTCTCATGACTCACTTGTTCTTGTGATGTTCTTGTGGCCTCTGCTCAAATGGCTTCTCCAGGAAGCCTTCCCTGACCACCCCATCTCTGTAACACTTGTTCCTGTCATTTCTTCTCCTCTATTTTCATCTGAATTACACACTTTATTTATAGTGTGATGGCTGAGAGCGTAGGCTCCAACCTGAGCTGCCTGCATTTGCATCTGGCTTCACCCCTTACTGCTTTGTGCCTGTCTAGGCATCAGTTTTCCTCATCTGTGTTATGGGAATAACAGTGTCTATGTCATAGGGCTGTTGTAATGTGACATGAAAAGAGCCTCACAAGCCTGTCACACAGAGTCAACAGATGTTGTTGTTGTTGCTTGTTCAACCTTCATTCGCCCCACACCAGAAAGGGAAGCAAGACAGAAGCACCTTGTCTGGTTCACTGGCGGTATCTTCAGTGCCCAGAACTATACCTGGCACATTCTGTGGCGTGGTAAATATCTGTTGAATGAATAGCATGATAGTAAAACATGCTATACGTGTGCAATGTTAAAATAGCAATTGGTGTCTGAGTAGAGATACAGATTAAAAGAACAGCACAATAACTCAAGAGCCAACCCTAGCTTTATGAGAATTTAATAGATGATGAAGAAGCAGCACAAATTAGTAGAGAGACAGGAAGGATGATTTAGTAAATGACCAATGAAAAAAATTAGATCCTCTCCTCACAACATATATCAGAATAAATTCCAACTAGACATTTCAAATTAAATTGTAAGAAAAACTGAGAAAATATATGAGAGTATCTTCTTTTCTAGGGAAGAGTCGTCTTTTTAAGCACAAAACCCTGAGAAAAAAATCAGAAAGAAGAAAGAGCAGTGAGTTGGACTACTTTTAAAAATTACCTTTTGTGGCTGGGTGTGGTGGCTCACACCCGTAATCCCAGCACTTTGGGAGGCCAAGGCATGCAGATCAACTGAGTTCAGGAGTTTGAGACCAGCTTGGCGAACATGGCAAAACCCTGTCTCTACTAAAAGTACAAAAATTAGCCGGGTGTGGTGGCAAGCGCCTGTAATCCCAGCTACTCAGGAGGCTGAGGCAGGAGAATAGGTTGAACCCGGGAGGTGGAGGTTGCAGTGAGCCAAGATTGCACCACTGCATTCCAGCCTGGGCAACAAGAGCGAGATTCTATCTCAAAACAAAAAAAAAAAATTAATTTTTGTGTATCACAAGCATTAGAAACAAAATGTAAAGTTAATGTAGAAAAATTGCCTCAGGTGACAGAAAAAAAAGTTTAAAGCCTGTAATATAGAAATTACTTACATAAATCTAAAGGGAAGCTCATTTATATCTCAATAGAAAAATTAGCCAAAGGAAAGATATAGATCCTGCACAGAAGAAATACATGCAGCCAAGTAGCATAGGGGAAATGTTTAACTTATGGGTAATCAAACAAATGCAAAGTAAAATGAAATGTCAGTTTTCCTCTATCAAGTAACCTGGTAGGGATATTGTTAAGAAAGATACATTTCTAAATTGCTGGTGGGAGTGTAGCTAGAAATAGCTTTTCTGGCACACAGTTTGAAGAGGCTTAACTATGTACAAATCTTTTGACCCAGTAAGTCCACCTCTGGAAATCCAGCTTAAGGAGATCGTCAAAAATGCATCCCATATATATGCAAAGATATTCATTAATCGTAAGTCAGAAAAATGTGAAAAAATTAAATACCCAGCAATAGAGGAAACAGTAAATTATAGTATATATATGCCAGCATATCATATATCCTTTAAAAATATTTTTTAAGGTTATTTAATTTAGTGGTTCTTAACCTCTGTTTGCATCATGCTTGCTAATGTCCCATTGGCCAAAGCAAGTCACATGGCCAAGCCCAGACTCAGTGGGGGCCGACTACACAAAGGATGAGTACTGGGGGGCCACCGTGTAACCATCTACCATATGTATTCATGATATGATTGCAGTTTCTAAATATAAGACACAAAGACACACGTACATGTAGGAATATACCAGTATGTAAACAGTGGTTATTTTAAATTATTCTTTGTATTTTCAAAATTTCCTATAACAAGCATATATTTTATCATCATTAACAAAAGTATACCTTAAGAAAGCATGGCTGTGGCCAGGTGAGGTGGCTCACACCTGTAATCCCAGCACTTTGGGAGGCCAAGGCGGGCAGATCACCTGAGGTTAAGAGTTCAAGACCAGCCTAGCCAACATGATGAAACCCTGTCTCTACTAAAAATACAAAAATAAGCCAGGTATGGTGGCACACGCCTGTAATCCCAGCAACTCGGGAGGCTGAGGCAGGAGAATGGCTTGTACCTGGGAGGTGGAGGTTGCAATGAGCCGAGATTGTACCACTGCACTCCAGCATGGGCAACACAGCGAGATTCCAACTCCAAAAAATAAAAATAAATAAATAAATAAATAGAAAGCATGGCTCTGGATATGGAGATGCTAACCTAATATAACAGACAGATTCAGGAGGTGGTTGGGTGGATGGAATTAACTGGCACTGGTGGCTTTTTAGATGTGGTGGATGAGGTGGGCAATGGGGGCGTTCAAGAATAGTGTGGCTCAGGCTTGGTCTGATGGTGTCTGAGATGGGGAAAAGGGATGTGGTGCAATTTGCTTGGAAAGTCTCATTTACCATGTTGAGTTTGAAGTTCCTGCAAGGCACTGTAGTTAGAGGCCCAACAGATGTTGAAAAGACAGAGTTGGAGTTCAGAAGCAAAGCGAGGATTGGACAGAAATATTGTTCGGATTATTGGTGGTCATTGTGAGGGAGAAAACGTGATTGCCCAGGAGTAGCATAGAGGGGGTGGGAAAGAGCACAGAAGACAGGTCCTTGAGTTCACCAACATTGAAGGCCCTGGCAAAGGAAGCGTCAGGCCAGCTCTAACTCCAGACACTGCTTCAGTGTGACTCCACTCACAAGACCTTTCCTGCCCACAGCCTTGACTACCCCTTACCCCATCACATGCAGGCTCAGCACCCCTTGTCATTTGGAGGGCCTGACATGTTTGTCATGAAATTGATTGGTGGGCGTGTACCCCACTGGATTGTCGGCTCCACAAGAGCAGGGGCAGGGCAGGGTCTGTTTTGTCCTCTGTTCATCACTGTTGTCTACAGCAGTGCTTGACACAGGTTTTCTGGGAGGCTGAGTGAATGAAAGCATGTGGCAGCCAAACCTGGGAAGTGATGGATAAGGGGGATCCATAGGTTGGATAAGAATTTAGAGAAGATGTTGGTGGTCCAGGAGAGTTTTGAGAGAAGAGTTTCAAGGAGAGAGCAGACACCAGTGCCAATGATGAGAGATCAAGAAAGATGTGCTCCAGAAAGATCTAGAAAGAGCAAGCTGTCTTAGAGTAGGGATGGAGGCAGGTCCTGGGGGAAAGGAATGGATTGATTCTGTCCAGAGCACAGGTGGGTTCACTGGTCTTGGGAAAAGCCATAGAAGCTCTTCTGAGTGGGCAGGACAGCAAAGAGGATGGGACAAATACGGAAGAAGGAAAGAAGTTCACATAGTAAACTGACATCATGGCTCTGGGTCCACTGGGCTGACATTTGGTTTTTCAGACAGCATCCACAGGAAATAGATGTCCTATTTGAGAGATAATGTTGGGCTGTCCCATCTTGCACCCCCACAAAGCCACTGGGTATCCCCCAGAGCGTGCTGCAGCTCCTCATCAACAGGGCTGGTCAGGGAGATCATCAATGATACTGTGTAAAGTTGGCTGTGGTGCAGTCTTCGTCAAAGTGGCATCATTAATTTGGTCTTATACCCCATTCAGTCTGGTGGCATCTGCCTCTCCTGGGAACTTGTTAGAAATGCAAATTCTCAGGCCCTACCTCAGAGAGACTTAAGTAGGAAACTCTGGGGCTGGGGCCCAGCCATGTGTTTTAGGAACATTCCCAGGTGATGTTCACTAAACATGGAGAACCTTTATCTCACTCCAGAAATACAAGCCAGCAGTTGTTGCAAGCTAACTAGCGCTGGCTGACATTGACGCAGGAGCTTCCCAGCAGGAATGGATGTTTCTTCCCGCCGCCTTCTTCTAAGTGCTTTTGAAGTTGACTCCACTCAGAACCTCCTTTACAATTCCCTGAGCTGGGAGAATCAAGCCGATATAATTAGAGGCCCCTGTCATGCAGCCACTCGGTATTACGGGGTCAGAAGTTTCTGCTGGGATCCCAGGCAGCTTTCCAGGCTTGACTCTGATCTGCACATGAGGTTCTGAGCCAGTGAGGAGCTCCTGGGCCCCCTGGATTTGGTATTTTAAATTGTAGACTATGAGGGACCAGAGGGGCCTCAATTGCAGGCTAGAGGATAGAGTTTCATGCATAGCAGCTGGAATTCATAGCAGTGGCGTCTGGGACACATAGCTTTGAAGACACGGGTGAGATGCTGTTGCTTAACGAAAACCAGACCCGAGCCCACCCGCTGCTGCCCTCCCTGTGACTCCGCACCCCGCAGCGCTGCACCAGGGCAGTAGGGACCTTGGCGCCATGTGGGGTCATCAAGCCCGTAAATGCACCCTCCTGTTCCCCAGGAGATGAAAGCCGATTTGGCAGGGCTGGGGGCTGCTGCTGCTGCTGCTTTTAAGGGGCCCAACCTTTTAACTGCAGCTCTCAGTATGGACATCCAGCAGCAGATGTTAATTGCTGGAGAGGTAGGTGGAACGTTTTCCTCTTTGTAATGCAGAAGCACAGATATCTAGAGGCCAACCAGATCCCCACACATCCGGAAGCTGATTCCAGAAACCAGGTTTGAAATTTCACAGCCAGCCAAAGCTCTCAATGCAGAGTAAGTGCCCATTTGTCCCTGAAGAGGGATGCCCACTCGCATTCTCAAAGCCTGTAGGCACCATGTGTTGGGGCCGTTGCTGCCTGGGATTTTTGTGCCAGTCTGTTCTGCACTGTTGAGTGCAGCGTTGTGGTTAGATCCTTGGGGAGTGAGGGCTGGTCCCCTTCCCCTGAAGTTAGGGCTGTTTCTGGGTGGGAGGCGAGAGCAGGCAAGTGCCTGCAATATCTCTGGGAGACCCTGCTCCCCTTCTGGAAAATCTCTAGGCCTCCCTGCAGACTGCAGGCCTGTGTCCAATACAACTAAATTCTTTTACATTTTGTACACTTCTGTAGGTAAGTCTTCCTTTTCAGCCAAAGACAAAGAGAGGATGGGAGCCCTGCTTCCTCCTGGGTCTAGTTTACCTGTATGATTTTGAGCCAATGGGTAAATCTTATCAACTACCTTTTTTTCCCTCTCTCTCCAGTGAGTGGGCTTTAATCATGCTTATTACAGCTGGTGGGCCCCCACATAAAACCTTTGGGGCAAAATATTGATAGTAGTTAGATTTGGGAATCTAAAAAGCATATACATAGTATTCTAGTTTATCCAGAGAAGTATATCCAATTATCCAAGGAGAGGAAGGAGAGAAGAGGTTCCAAAGCTCAGCTAAGTTGTTTACTGACTGCCCCGCATAAGGCTGCTGAGCTTAGAGGACCCTTCCATGTGACTCACAGTGGTGGAGACAGTTCCCTGGAACTGTTCCCCTCCTGTCACCATTGCTCACTGGTTCTGAGGAAACAATTGGCAATCGTCAGTAAAATCTTCAGTCTCTTTAGTGCTCAAGTAAATGTACATTTAAACTGCATAATAACACCTTTTCCACCTATTGGATTGGTAAGGATTTTCAAAATTACCCAGAGCAAGGGAGCGGATTGTGCAACTGCTAGTGGAATTCTAAATCTGCAAAGCAATTTTGCAAAAGTTATTACAGACCTTAAAAATGCACACAGCTCTTGACCTGGCACACCTGGGAAGATATTGTTTGAAACAATTAAAGTTGTGCAGAGAGTTCAAAGTTTTTCACCAAAGCGAAAAATGTGAAATGGCCTTGATGTTTAAATGTTCAAAAAGACTTATTAAATTATAGCATGTATCTATATATGTGTATATATCTCCATTAAAATCATGTCAAATAATACTTAATGACATGAGGTCATATGTCAATGAATAATAATGACAGTAATTTATAACATTACTTGGTAGCAACTTAAAATAACAGACAACAGCACATACAATATGATTCCCATTTTATTAAATGTATACATTCATATTTTAAAGGTCTAGAAGAATATATATCAAGACCTTAATGGTAATTCCTAGGTAGCAGAATTATGGCTGATGTTTCCTTTACTTTTTTCTGTATTTTAAAAATTTTCTGCAGTAACTATATGCTTTATAAATGACTGCTTTTGTTAGTGGAAAGGGGTCCCGATCCAGACCCCAAGAATGGGTTCTTGGATCTTGCACAAGAAAGAATTTGGGGCAAGTCCATGGAGTAAAGTGAAAACAAGTTTGTTAGGAAAGTAAAAGAATAAAGAATGGCTACTCCATAGGCAGAGCAGCAGCATGGGCCACTGGTTGCCCATATTTATGGTTATTTCTTGATTATATGGTAAACAAGGGGAGGATTATTCATGAGTTTTGCGGGAAAGGGGTGGGCAATTCCTGGAGCTGAGGGTTCCTCCGCTTTTTAGACCATGTAGGGTAACTTCCTAAAACTGTCACTTACAAACTGTTATGGCACTGGTGAGAGTGTCTTTCAGCATGCTAATGCATTATAATTAGTGTGTAACGAGTAGTGAGGATGACCCGCGGTCACTTTCATCACCATCTTGGTTTTGGTAGGGTTGGGCCAGCTTCTTTACTGCAGCCTCTTTTATCAGCAAGGTCTTTACGACCTGTATCTTGGGGCAACCTCCTGTCTTATCCTGTGACTTAGAATGCCTAACCTCCTGGGAATGCAGCTTAGTAGGTCTCAGCCTTATTTTACCCAGCCCCTATTCAAGATGGAGTTTTCTGGTTCAAATGCCTCTGATAACTTTTAAAACAAATAACCAAAAGATTCCTGTGAAATGTGCTCTTATAATTGCTATTGTAAACAACTCCCTGCCCAGAGAACCTAACTGGCTGGTTTGTGTTACAGGGAGAGAGGGGGGATTACTTTTTACTGATTAGCAAGGCCATGGGCTCTAACAAAACCCAGAGGTGAATTTCGCCTGGCCTAAGAGGAAGAGAAGCCTTGCTAAGAGGTGAAAGGTCAGCACTGAATGCCAAAGGAGGAATTTTGGCTGGAGTATTAATTTGCAATCACAGACCCTGTATTGTGTTAGCTAACTTTCTAATTTTCAGTATGCTCTGAAAGCAGAAATTTCTTTTTCTCTTGTGTGTTCAGTTAATCACTCTTACTCTTTCCCAGAGAAATGAAACAAGAAGTTCTTAAGATGGTGGCAATGAGTGGTTGAGAATAGCAGCAGTAAGCCTGGCTGGGCAGAAACGATACTCTGATTGTTATTAAGAGCTGCATAATGGCCCCTAGGGGCCCAGGGCAGAGCCAGTATCATTCTATTTTCAAGTGCACGAGGGGGGCTCATTTATACTGAATACAGTAGTCCCCCTTGTCCTCGGAGGTTATCTTCCAAGACTTCAGATATGCCAAACCCTATATATTGTTTTTTCCTATCCATACATACCTATGGTAAAGTTTAACTTATAAATTAGGCACAGAAAGAGATTAACAACAATAATAATAAAATAGAAAAATTCTAACAGGATGGGGAGGAAGAGGAGGAAAAAGCTAAAAAAAAAATTATAACAATAGACTGTAATAAAATTTATGTGAATGTGGTCTCTCTCTTTCTCAAAATACCTTATACTGTACTCACCCTTCCTCTTGTGCTGATGTGAGATAATAGGAAGGCTGCTAAGTGTCTTAAGGATGGGAAGCATCTGCAGATGAAGACACTGAGCAAAGGGAGGGTTCACATCCCTGGTGAGACAGAGTGGTGCAGTGTGAGATTGTGAATTGTATATTTCCAGAATTTTCCATTTAATATTTTTGGACTGTGATTGACTGTGGGTCACTGAAACCATAAAAAAATGAAATTGTAGATACGGGGTGACTACTGCACTATGTGAAAATATTACCCTCTTTTTGCTAAAAATATGTGATCAAATGTAAAGTTGGGCCTTAGAAATAGGCATGTTATGGTGGCTTGACAAGCTTAGGATGGGAACATTAGAAGGTGGAAGAGAAAGAAGTAGGCTGGTGGGAGGGAGAATGGCGATTTTGTCCAGATGAGGAGGGAATTTGGTTAATAAAAGCTTAAGGCTGGAGCCTAGGAGGAAGGCCTGCAGGAGAAGCGTAAATACTGGGTTTTAGGTACAGCAAGAAAGTGGGGTTTTGGGTTGGTATCTGGAAGTCTGTAGGAAGTTCCCTACAGAAAATAAGAGAAATTGTTTTTCCTTTGTGGGAAATATCAAAAACCAAATAATTGGATTGTAACATACTTTGAAATCCATCTTAGAAAATAAGATGAATCGATGTCTGATTAGGTGAGCAGATGTGTGATAATGATAATGCTAATTGTGGAATGTAGGCAGTGTGTCTATGAGTCTTCACCATATAGTGCCTTAAACTTTCTTGTAGGTTTAAAAAATTCATAATTTAAACATTAGGAACAAAAGAGCAACTAGATGGCAAAGCCTAAACTTGTGGACATTTTACAGGAAAAAAAAATCAAGTAACAAAGAATCTCTTATGAATTCCAAAATGCAAAAGGTGGGGACCTGGCTGGGTGTGGTGGTATATACCTGTAATCCCGGCACTTTGGGAGGCTGAGGCAAGAGGATTGCTTGAGCCCAGGAGTTTGAAACCAGCCTGAGCAACATAGCAAGACCCTATTTCAAAGAAGGAAGGAAGGAAGGAAGGAAGGAAGGAAGGAAGGAAGGAAGGAAGGAAGGAAGGAAGGAAGGAAGGAAGGGAAAGGAAGGAAAGGAAGGAGAGGGGGAGGGAGGGGAGAGAGAAAGAGAAGGAAAGAAGAAAAGAAGAAGGAGGAAGAGGAAGGAAGGTAGAAAGAAGAAAGAGAGAGGTGGAGACCAAAAACAGCCCAAACCCCTAATTACTGACCTGATAGTTGGCCAGCATGCATTTAAAGAGAGAGAGAGTGTGTGTGTGTGTTTGTGTGTGTGTGTGTGTTTACTTCATTCTCACAGGCTTGGATACACATGAAGAGATATATAAAACATGAAAGATTACAGTATTTGAGGGGAAGCTAGTGAATGGAAAGGAAAGGTAGGAAAATCAGACATGATTGGCCCCTGGAAGTCCATCCCACATGGCCTGAGCAGGTTGCGGGAGGAAGACCACAGGAAAATGGAAGGACAGAGGGGAACAGGCCCAGCCAGAGTCCCCTCTGCTACCAGGTGAGATCGTGGAGGATGGGGATGCTGTCCCCACCGTAGATGTAGAAAACTAGTTTGATCTTGTTGTTTCTTATGCTTCCTCCCTAGTGAAAGCCAAGAAATAATCAAGGAACAATTCAGGAAGAACAACTGGGAAGAAGGGCGGTAAAAATGACTTTTTCCTGAAGGAACAAATACCTTCAGATGATGTTTGCAGCATGTTCTGATTTTATTGAGCAGATGGCTCCTTCTTGGGTGAAAGCATGTTGAAAAAATTAAGGGGGAAGGGAAAGGCTCAAGTTCCAAGGAGAAGTCCCCAATTCACTTGGGTTAGGGAGGTGAATGGTACCACTCAGCCCTCCTTGCTTTGGAGACATCTAGACTTGTATCATCATAACCACATGGATTAAGAATAACCAAAAAGAACCTCATGGAAGTTCCATAGCTTCATCTCTTGCCAATTGGATGTGACACTGGGGAGGAAGTTTGGGATGAAAGAAAGAGGTACCTGTAGAAGCCCTGAGCTCCAGTGGCAAATGGCACTTTGCTCTTTCTATTCATTTGGCCCCGTTGTCCTCATCTCTAAAGCAGAGCTAATGGCATCAACTCCATCTCATATCCTGCAGAGAACATGAGAATGTCTCCGATGTCTGTGGTTCAGAGTGTGTCAGATGGTACTGAGAAAAATGCTTTCTCCTTCTCCTTTCACCCTCTGCCCATAACAAACTTATAACTACACTGAATTCGTTTTTTGTTTTTTTGGTTTTTTTTTTTTTTGAGATGGAGTCTCGCTCTGTCACCCAGGCTAGAATGCAGTGGTGCGATCTCGGCTCACTGCTGCCTCCACCTCCTGGGTTCAAGTGATTCTCTGGCCTCAGCCTCCTGAGTAGCTCAGATTATAGGTGCCCACTACCACACACCACCACACCTGGCTAATTTTTGTATTTTATTAGAGACAGGGTTTCACTGTGTTGGTCAGGCTGGTCCAGAACTCCTGGCCTGAAATGATCAGCCTGCCTCAGCATCCCAAAGTGTTTAGATTACAGGCATGAGCCACCGCGTCCAGCCAACTACACTGAATTCGTAAATTATCAAGGTAGTAATTTTTCTCAGTTTGAGGGAAGAGTTTCATCCTTCAGTTTAAAATAACCTAATATGTAATTTCTTTTCAACATTTTATACAACCTTATCTTTTGGAGTTTTGTTCCTTATCATCTTTTAATAAAGAAACTTGCATTTTGAATGAATGTTACAGCTTTGAAAGTATTTAAGAGCCAGCTCTATGATATGTGTTTTGCCTGTTATCTGTGTATCTTTTTACTTTTAGCTTTAGAAGATGGAGAACAAAACTGTTTTGTATACTCAGATCCAGAAAAGTTATAATATTCTTTGTACTTCTTTAAGAAGGATGAGCCTGGATTGATCTGGAATTAAAGTGCTAACTGTTAAAGAATGTAATCAGATTATTTAATAATAATAACAGAGTCACTGCAGGACTGCATGTCCCAGCCTGGCGCCATAAAATCTGAACTCAGCAATTCCATCTTTACAGGGACATTTTCAGGTTGTGGGTCAATCATTGAGATCCTGTTTTTTTAAGTGGCTAGAATACCAGTGTGATTCTGAGGAATGAAAGCTTTATATTCTGATCAGTTCTAAAAAAGGTAAGAATCATGTATGAGGTCATGTCCATTTCAATTCAGATAAATATTAATACCTGTCATTTATGGTGTACCTATTATATGCTAGAAGCAATATATTATAATAAATGCCATTTCAATGATTTTCTAAATAGTTGCAATCATTATCCTGATTTTACAGATGAGAAAATCCAATCTCTGATCAAATGCCTTTTTATGGGACAGGTCCTGTGTGTCCTCCCCACAGCACACTGGCCACACATGTACCTGTGCTCCCTGTCACTCATACTCCCTTACCTGGCTTTATTGTTAATACATTTATCATCACTAGACACATTATGTAGTGACATTATTTTATATTGTATTCAGGATCCAGTTAACCCTTGAACAACATTGGGGTTAGGGGAGCCAACCCGCCCTCCCCTGCACAATTGAAAATTCACATGGAACTTTTGACTCCCCCAAAACGTAACTACTACCAGCCTACTGTCGACCAGAAGCCTTACTGATAACCTAATAGTCGATTAACGTGTATTTTGTATGTCATATGTACTGTGTGTTGTATTCTTACAAATAAAGTAAGCTAAGGAAAAGAAAATGTTATTAAGAGAATCATAAGGAAGGGAACATATGTTTACTAGTCATTAAGTGTAGTGGATTATCGTAAAGTCTTCATCTTCATCGTCTCCATGTTTTGAGTAGGCTGAGGAGGGCAAGGAAGAGGAGGGGTTGGTCTTGTTATCTCAGGGTGGCAGAGGCAGAAGAAAATCCACCTGTAAGTAGACCCACACAATTCAAACCTGTATTGTTCAAGGGTGAACTGTATATATAACAGAAATATTACGCATTATATAATTATATGATAATTATATATAATGTTTGTTGCAGATCCTTCCTGTCTTAGTGTTTTTGGAGTACAATAGCAAAATACTGTATACTGGGGGATTTATAAACAAAAGACACTTATTTCTCACAGTCTAGAGGCTGGCGAGTCTAAGATCAAGGTGCCGGCTAATTCAGTGTCTGGCAAGAGCCCATTTACTAGTTCATAGATGGCATCTTCTAGCGGGGTCCCCACGTGGTGGAAGGAGCAAAGCTGCTCTCTTGGGGCCTCTTTTATAAAGTCACTAAACCCTCATGTCCTAATCACCTCCCAAAGGCCTCACCTCCTACTGCCATCACACTGGTCATTAAATTTCAACACAGGTGGCTCACGCCTCTAATCCCAGCAGTTTGGGAGGCCGAGGCGGGCAGATCACGTAAGGTCAGGAGTTCGAGACCAGCCTGGCCAACATGGTGAAACCCCATCTCTACTAAAAATACAAAAATTATCCAGGCGTGGTGGCGGGCGCCTGTAATCCCAGCTACTTGGGAGGCTGAGGCAGGAGAATCGCTTGAACCCGGGAGGCAGAGGTTGCAGTGAGCCAAGATCACACTACTGTACTCCAACCTGGGTGACAGAGTGAGATTCTGTCTCAAAAAATAAATAAATAAATAAATGTAATAATAAGAAATAAATTTTAACACAGAAATTGAGAGGAAGAGGGGTTACTGACATCCAGACCTCAGCACCTTCTCACTATAGCATGCTGGGTGGAGCTGGTGTGCAAGAGCTCTCGGGAGCCTTTTGTGCACATCTCTTCGCAGCTCCACATTGAGTCACACCAGATTGGTGACTTGAAATGGGCCTTGGTGAGAGTATGGAAGACACCACAGAAATTGGCAAATGCGGCAACTCCTCTGCATCCCCCACCCCTAGAGCCAGTGGTTAAACATTGTGCAGGCCACCACTCCCCACCCCTCATTAGAATGTAAGCTTCGTCAGAGTCAAGATTCTGTTTTGTTCCTTGCCCTATCTCTGGTGTTGAGAACTATGCCGGGCACATAGTAGATGCTTAGTAAATATTTGTTGAATGAATAAAAAGCAGTGCATGCTTTTAAATCATACAAGCTTGGGCTTATCCCTGTGTGGACCCTGAATAAGCCACTTCATTGCTCTGAAGCTGTAAAATAGAAATTGAAATCCCTGCCTCTTCAGTTAAGGATTAAGATATCCCAAAGTCAAGGGTCAGGGGGAGAAGGATGAAAAGTTAATATTGTAGTGTACAAATCATACAGTCAGTCTTTGAAGACTTAGTTTAGCTTTAGAATCTGCAGTTTGTTACAACTATGTCTGCAAGGAGAAACTTGCAGATGTAAGTAAAATAATATAATCAAGGCTTAGCAGGGTACCGACATCTGGAAAACACTTTCAACTGAATCCTCTTTCTCCTCTTCATTGGTTCTTTCTACATTTCAGTCTGTTCCCCTGCCTTTTCTTCCAAATTTTCCAGGAATAAAATTGCCTAGTCTACTTTAGTTTTATCTCCTGCAGTTAAGCCAAGTCATTAACTTTCTAATGGACTTTCCTGTGGGGCCTCGGATCTTAAATTAGGTTAAATGTATCAGCTTTTTAAAAAGTGGCATTAAATAGGCAATTTGCTGTTGGGGAAAAAAAGGCTTGTATATGGAAGTGTTTCCTAGTCTTTGGTCAGCAGCCAGCCTGACTTTTGCTGTTCATCATCACCCCTGTTCAGTGGGATCTCAGTGGAGTGAAAGGTTTCAAGTTGACTGGAAGCTGAGCTCTTTCTCTGTCCCTTCCCAAGGTGGGTATGAGAAGGAGAGATCAATCCTTTACACAGGTGGTTAGAAAACAGGCCGACAGTCAGTCCACTCATAATAGCTGGACAAATGTTTCCTTGTTTAAGGATGCATAAAGACTTAAAAAAGGCTGTGGAAAAGTCCTGCAGAACAAGGTAAAAGCAAGAGCTTCTGTAGACTGAGATGGAGTTTCTATTTTGAAAAACCATCTACAGCAGACTCCAGAAGATAGTTTTGAGAAAATGTGTGGCATCCTCAGTATACAGCAAAAGGACACATGGTCTCCCTGGGACAGGAAGAGTAAAACGTGAAGAAAGGATATTTGACGTGGAAAAGCAACAGAAAGGGAAAAGCAAGGAAAGGTAAAAGCAATAAGGAAAGGTTTTAAGGATCCAATAGCAGAACTAAAATCCAAATTAGCAAGAGTATAGAAAAGTATTCATGTATAGTAAACTGAATAATGGCCTCCAGAAGTTTTCCATATCCTAATCCTTGGCACTTGTGAATGTTACCTCACATGGAAAAAAAAAAAAAAGTTTTGCAGATTTGATTAAATTAAGGATCTTGAGAGGTACAGGGGTTATACTGGGTCATCTATGTGGACCCTAAGTGCAATCACAAGTGTCCTTGTAAGAGACAGGAAGAAGGAGATGTGATGATAGGAGAGAAGGCAGAAGGCGATGTGACCATGGAGACAGACTGGAGTGACGAGGCCACAAACAAGGAATGCAGGCAGCCACCAGAGACAAGAAAAAAAATAGGTTCTCCTCTCGAGCCTCCAGAGGGAGCGCCGCCATTCCGATAGCTTGATTTCAGCCCAGTGAGCCTGAGACTTCTGGTCTCCAGAACTGAGGGAATGACTTTCTGTTGTGTTAAGTCACCAAGTTTGTGATAATTTGTTAGAACAGCCACAGAAAACAACACAAATGCCATGGAAAATCAAATCAGTGATATGAGTCGGGGGAAAAAAGTCGAGAAAGGTTCTGGAAAATATGAGAAAAGAAGAGAACAAGAGACAAGGTTATATATGTGGAAGATGGGACTGACCACCCACATTCAGATTTTTGGTGTTGGTAATTATTGAAATCAGTGATCCATCATCCAAACTGTAATGGAAGGAAACCACGTTCTCACGAGGGACTGTGCGTGAATATCAAAGGCCTCACTCAACCACATTCTGAACAAACTCAGAAAGAGACAGCCACATCTGAGCATACCCCAGGAATAATAAAGAATAACAAGGATAAGAGAGGGGGACAAGCATTTCATCCAAACAGAGAAAAAAGTAACAAAACTTAAGTTGACTTTAGACTTGCTCTGCATAACAAAGAGACTGTGTTTACAGAACCTGTCAGAAGATTAAAACATCTGGGAATTAAAAAAAAAAAAAAATTTGGCTCTATTCCCAGGCCCCATAACACCAACCTACGTGTGGAGCCTGAGAATCTGAAGCATTAAAAGTTCTTCGATTATCAAGTAAGTCTGTGAACCCTCTACAAAATTTGGGGGTTATGTTGCAACCCAAACAATTTTATGCTCAGCTGAGTTGCCTTTTTTCTGTGAAGCCAATCAGAAAGACATTCTCAGACATGCAGGGGCTTAGGGAAGTATACAAACGTGCTCCTTTCTCTAAAATTCACTTTAAAGACATGTCATAGATGCTCAAGAGTTAAAACAGAGCTCAAGAGTAGGTAACGTAAGCACCAGATTCCATAAAACTAGAGAGCAGTTTAAATTATTGTTATAAGTCTGATTAGCAAACAAATACAAATGTCAAAAATTGTTCTTAACAATAAGCTATGTAATGGAGAGACAACCAAGTGCCTGTATTCTGGATCTAAGCCTTAGAGTATTGCTAATGAAGATCAAAGAGGGAAGGGGAGATAAGGGTTATAATGCTGCTTGTCCGAAATGGGATGGTATCAAGAAAAAGTTGTTTCAGTCTTTATTCTAATCCTCAAGAAGTGTTAGTGGCTAAAGAAAGGCTCTGAATGATGAGTACTAATAGCCGCCATTCAGAGAGGCTTATGAGTGAAGCAGCGTGCTAAGTCCTTTACCTTAGTCACCTCTGCTCCCGGCCACAGAAGCAAACGTCAGTCTCTTTCTCTTCCCACCTGCTGCTGAGTTCTTCAGGTTCTTTAAGACCCTGCAGCCAGTAGACAGTGCAGCTTGAACTGACTCTTGTTTCCTACATTAATATGAAAAACTTAAAGTGAACACTGATAGATCCAAAAACATGTTCAGGAACTACTCAAATGCTTGGGAAATGGAAACGTGAACTCAGCACAAAGTAGACCCAAAAGAGTCTCAATACACTTTACTAATCAGGAAATAAATACACAGGGTGCTTCCCCTGACAAGAGTGCACTAGAACTATAGAAAATATAATTTCAAACCAAACTACTTAGAGATAGAAGAACACGATTCAAATAACCATTGAATCCAATAAGAGGTCAACACTACAACTGTAGACTACATAGATAGTAACAAGAAGACTGCATAATGAAATTTGCAACAAGGATAAATACATTCTTAGAGAAAAAAAGTATGGCTTTATATATATAATAAATCATTTAAACAAAAGAAGGTGACAGAGAAACCGAAGAAAACAATGGAAAATTGGAGAAAGGAATTAAGATAAATGTGAACCTTAATTAGAAAAAGAATGGTACAATTGATAAATCCTGATGCTAATTTTTCAGGAAACCAACAAAGTAGACTGATTTCTCACAGGTCTAATTTTCAAAATGAGAAAAAATATCTACCCATCTTAAAGAAGGGATGTGGGGGTTGGCCAGAAACAGATGCAGAGGTGGTTATTAAGCTTAAAGTGATTACTTGTATAATTTTGTGCTCAAAATTTGAAAATCTGAATGGATTGGATAATTTTCTTAAAAAATAGAATATACTGTAATTGATTCAAGCAGTTGAAAACCTGAATGGAATAAAAAACGTGGGCACTGTCATCAAAGAAGTTTCCTGCCCAGATTGTTTTGCAGACTAATTCTTTCAAACCCGCTAAGAACAGTTACTGCCCAAGCTAAATTCCACGGAGAGTGTTCTGTGCTGACATCCTAATCCCACACTTGGCTTTGGCGAGGAAGGGTGTCTTGGCAGTGACAGGATGCAATGCTGTCAAAGACATATTTAGGAAAAGCAGCTCCCTCTCCAGAGCTCATCCCTCCTCCTGGGCATGTCCACTGATGTGCAGATGCTGATGGCCCCTGTGTTTCCTCAGCTCTGAGCCAATAGAGGAGGAAAGTAAGCATGGGGGAAAACAGACCTGCATGTGACACCCATGATGTCTTCTAAAATTTGGTGATAAAAACAAGAGACAAGAGATTCTTGGCCAGGCACAGTGGCTCACACCTGTAATCCCAGCACTTTGGTTTTTTTTGGTTTTTGTTTTTTGTTTCTTTGAGACAGAGTTTTGCTCTTGTTGCCCAGGCTGGAGTGCAGTGATGCAGTCTTGGCTCACTGCAACCTTCGCCTCCCAGCTTCAAGTGATTCTCCTGCCTCAGGCTCCCAAGTAGCTGAGATTACAGGCACATGCCACCATGCCCAGCTAATTTTTGTATTTTTAGTAAAGAGGGGGTTTCACCATGTTGGTCAGGCTGGTCTCAAACTCCTGACCTCAGGTAATCCACCCACTTCAGCCTCCGAAAGTGATGGGATTACAGGCATGAGCCACCACGCCCGGCCTAATCCCAGCACTTTGGGAGGCTGAGATGGGAGGATCGCTTGAGCCCAGGAGTTGGAGACCACCCTGGGCAACACAGTGAGACCCCACCTCTATTAAAGAAGGGTGGGGGGATTCCTTCATTAATTTCCTCAGAAGTTAACCTGGAACTTTGCTTGAAAGGGAAAAGAGGCGTGTTCAGACATCTGGATTGATGCCATTTGTGAATCTGACTTTCATGAAATTTCTTAAGTAACTCCACCCCACATAAAACAAATACAGACCGGGCATGGTGGCTACCCGCCGTAATCCCGCACTTCAGGAGGTTGAGACAGGCGGATCACTTGAGGTCAGGACTTTGAAACCAGTCTGGCCAACATGGTGAAATCCCATCTTTACTAAAAATACAAAATTAGCCAAGCGTGGTGGCACACACCTGTAGTCTCAGCTACTCAGGAGGCTGAGGCAGGAGAATTATCTGAACCTGGGAGGCAGAGGTTTCAGTGAGCCGAGATTGTGCCACTGCACTCCAGCCTGGGCAATAGAGTGAGACTCTGTCTCAAAAAAAAAAAAAAATACATTTGCTGTGGAAAATCAAATCAGTGATGTGAATGAAGGAAGAAATTATTCTGCAGACACAGGTGGGGCCAGGCCTGCCAGGATTTTACGCAGTTGTGTTTGATTAAGTCCTCCTCAACTGCCTACAATAATGGGTAGGATTGTGATAGATAGGAGGATATTCGTGTTTATTGATGGGAGAATTTGAAACAATCAAGATAGGGGCTAGTTTTTGTCATGTGAGGAGAAGTGTGCCAGGCATTAGGGAGGTTCCTTGGGTTACCTCTGGGACTCAGAAATGAAAGGGGACTATTCCTAGTTTTATTACTAGGGCTGTTATTAAGGATGAAAATTGATTAATAGGTTTGTCACAGGGACATGTGAGTAGAGAGTGGCCGTTGCCCCTGGCCTCCGGGCCCTGGCTGTGATTACACCTTCGCTCCAGGTTCTCCTTTTGGGCCTCCTCTCTCCCTTACTGAAAGGCTGCCTGGAGAGCCCCTCTTTCTCCAGGTTTATGCTGCTGAACCCCTCTTCTAAAGGCACATGTGGAAACCCCTTCCCTGTCACTTGCTGTACAGTCTGGGAGACAGTGTGGGCTGATACATCAGGTACAGGGCCTGTGTCGCCAGCATTGCTGGAGGTGCTGGGGTTTGGTGTGGGCTCTTCAATTTAGGGTCTTCACATTGATCTTTTTCTTGCAGAGGAGGGTGTGGAAGTATTATATTATAAAACAAAACTAGTCCAGGCATCATTAACAACTTTCATGACCTTTAGTTTTCTTCCAAATCCTGCAAATGGTGATTATACTCTGAGAGAAAAACTGGGTCCCGTGACTATACCATTTGGGGAGGGAGGGAAAGCATGGGGGAAAGGGAAAGAGAATGTGAATGCACAGCTTTGAGAGGGACTGTTTGTGCTTTAATAATTGCCTTCACTTGGATAAGGCTAAATACCTGCTGGCTTTGAGTTTTCTCCTTGGAAAATCATGCTGTGAGAAGCCACCCAACATCTTGTACCTAGATTTTAATGTCGTCATTTCTCCTCCTTCACTTCTATCCACTTCTCACCCACTGAAACCTGGCATCATCTCCACCACTCTCTGCAGCCGCTCTCTCCAATGCCACCAGCCTTTGCTTACCTGGCATTCTGTAAGTTCTGAACAACTGGCTCCCTGCCCTCTTACAGCACTCTTCCCCCATGGCTGCCGGCCGTGTGCTCCGGGTTTCCCTTCTACCTTCCTGGCAGTCCCTTTGCTGCTTCCATGACAGCCTCCCATTCCTCTTTCCAGGTGTTAATTGTTGATGGCCCTTGGGTGCCTACCCTGGACTGTCTTCTCTGTCCTCACAGCCTCCTGGATGGTCTCTCCCCTTTGTCACCATCCTCCCGCTCCTGATGTCCAAATCTATAGCCCAGGACTTGCTGAGGTACAGCCAGTTACCTCCTCAAACTTCACTCAGAGGTCCCAAAGCCCTGAACCCCAGTGTGTCCGAGACCAGACTCGCATCTTCAGCCCTGCTTGGCTCCCTAAGTAGATGGTCCCTTCAGCACCCGGTTTCACAAGGTGGAAACTGAGGTGAGGTTTCTTTCTTGTTCCCCTCATCTGTTCATTCGTCAGGCCCTATCAGCTGCTCACCTGTGTAGAATTAGCCCAGTGCCATTTGCCTGCACAGGCCACCTTCATCTCTTACCTAGACCCACCCTGGGTCTCTCTACCTCCAGCATTGCCACCCCCACCCCATCCCCATCCATTCTCTACACCATGGCCATATTTTTATTAGTTACTTTCTGTGCCCCTGGGCCTCTGCCACATCACTGCCCTAAATTATTTGTGACTACTCCTTGCCAGACTCCTTGATGTGGCTTGACAAATCCTCTGAGCAGGGCCAGCCCCACCTGTTTCTGCAGAATAATCCTTGAGTTCCTACCTCCTACCTTCAGCCTCCCCTCCCCGTGTCCCTGGTCGGCACTCCTTTCCTCCCCTCTGCTATGCAGGCCTGAAGATGTCAGCTGACAGGCCACTCCCCAGGAAGCCTCCCAGCTTTGGGCAGTGCCCTTCCTGCAGGCACATGGCACCATGTGTTTGCCTCCTGAGAGTGCCCATCACGCGGCTGATGCACTTACCTGGTTCCTCCATTAGACTCAGATGTCTAGGGGCAGAGGCTACTTTTGCTCATCAGTGTGTCCCTAGCACCCAGGAGTGCCTCATGCATACTGCATAACCTTAGATCTTTTATCCATACAGTGAATGAATGGATCCATCATATAGCATTCATTCTCTATCTGTTACTTACTGCTGTGTCTCGTGGACTATACTATGTCATTTAATAAATGCAATGGGAACTCAAAGTGCCAGAATCCTCAGAGAAAGGGAGCCAGGGTGAATCCTGACTCTAGCATCCTTTAGGTTATAATGTATTCTGGAAGCATAAGTGTCTCTATAGTTGAGGGTTTATCCTTTAACTGCTTTTGAAGCATCCATAGAGTTATCCCATATCTGCCTTTTTGGGGGCCATCGAGACTCATGCGGTCTGTGTCCCATGCCGTCCTGGACTGCATGGGTGCCCTCTGGCTTCTGTCTCCTCAATGCTGCTGCTTGTCTTCTGTGCTGTCAGTGTCTGCCTGGCACTTTCCCCATCACCCTCTTTAATCCCATTGTAGATCTTAATTGCACGCATTCTAGGTCTTTCTAAGTGTTGCTCATCCTGACTTCAGAACTTGCCCTTCAAGCTGTCATTTATCTAAATAAATCACTGCTATCAGCTGCTTTTGTGTGATTTGCCACTCTTCTCAAAGTAGGGTACAGAAAAAGAAATTATAGTTCATTGCAGCTTTCATCTCCTTGGGGCTCTGCTCTTCTCAGAGGCTGAGGACCAAGCTCCAAGCCGCTATCAACCTCTTAGGCCCAGCTCTACTGGGCCATGTTGGAACCCAGGAGAGTCTCAGGGAGACACCTCCCTCTTCCTCGGACATATGCTGAAGCAGCTTCCTAACCCCTGTGGGCCCTTGTGGAGGGCAGGAACTGTGTTTTCATCTTGTCCCCCAGACACATGACAGTTTCTAAAATATAGGAGGTATTCAGTATAAGTTTGCAGAATCAGCAGAAGAAAGGAGGAGAGGAAGGGGCAGAATTGAAAATACGAGATATCAGATTCCCTTCCAGGGCAAAAAGTTAGATGGTGTCAAGTGGAGGATTTAGTACATGGGCTTATTGCTCCTTCATATGTCTGAAATTTCCTCCCAGGGAGTATCTGATATGCTAGAAGAATCTGATATCATAAATACTGAAATAAATAACGTAAACTGGAAGGGTTTCCAATAAGGTTAGAAATAAAATCAGGACAGTTATATAACAGGAAGCATCTCAGAATACCCTTAAGGACTGCAACTCTCAGGAGGACAAAACAGCTTTCTGAAGAAATCCAAAGTTATGAACAGCTCTAGCAGTAGCTTCTTAATATGCACTGCTCTCATTTTGAAACACTAAACTGTGTAGATCTGAGTGTCTTATCATCTTCTCTCCCTCTGCCCCTAAAGCTATTCCATTTATGTTGCTGGGTTTTTTTGTTTTGTTTTGTTTTTGTTTCTGTTTTGAGATGGAGTCTCGCTCTGTCACCTAGGCTGGAGTTCAGTGGCGCAATCTTGGCTCACTGCAACCTCCGCCTCCCAGGTTCAAGCGATTCTCCTGTCTCAGCCTCCCGAGTAGCTGGGACTGCAGGCGCCCACCACCAGGCCCAGCTAATTTTTTGTATTTGTAGAAGAGACGGGGTTTCACTGTGTTAGCCAGGATGGTCTTGATCTCCTGACCTTGTGATCCGCCCGACTCGGCCTCCTGAAGTGCTGGGATTACAGGCGTGATACCGCACCAGCCCTTGCTGGGTTTTAGTAGTATAAGAATGTCCCTGGTTTTTGTTTGTTTGTTTTTGCCCCTCCGCCTACTCCTAATGCATTAATACTATTTGGTATTGGTTTTAGACCAGAAAATAAATGGGTTTTTATCTCATATGCCAATTTCAGTAGATTGGTTGTGGCTTACTGGAGCGTTGAGAAGAATTTGGAAGCTGAATCTAAGTTCAGTGGGGGAGAGTTCTGTGGAGGCTGGGGGGTTGGAGGGTAGCACTGTGCATGCCAGGCCTGTGCCAGGTGTGTTCTAGTGGACAGTAACTCATGAGAGCAGGACATGGCATCCTTCAGGTTTTGACTTAAATCAGAGTCAGTTGAAGTTATTTTCATTTTAGAGCCTGAAATTGTTGGTTTTCAAATCTTGTTCTGCTGTGGCTTGAATGTAGTATCTTAGTGAATAGTAGGGAGAAAAATAGAGCTGAATATTTTAACAGTGTTGAGATCTTTTCTCTAAGCTGTTGCCATTTGATACCTGATACTAAATTGGACTTCATGACCATAAAAGGGGCAGGAATGGGAGACTATCTGAAAAGTCCCTCCAGTGTAAATATTTATCATGGTTATTTCAGAGGCAGATTAGGCTTCTGAAATTTGAGCTACAACTGGATAGTCCTAACTTAGCATATAAGTTGCTGTCCAAATTGGTAACCTGGAATCTAGATTTGCACAGTGGGAATCAGAATGTGCTGAGGAGTGGCCAATGGCTGTGACCTGCCACCAGGCATATTTTATGAATGGCAGTCAGTTACATAATTCACGTAGCACCTTTCAACAAGGGAGGATCCACCCAGTCATCTTGTTTGAGGCATTCTTTTCAGAAGGAGAAACCGAGGCATGGCCTTTGCTATTACCCATTCAGGCTGGAATGTATGAGCTATGATAGCAACTTGGCCTGAAGGCCTCCAGGCCTGGTCAGCAAATAAATTCCTTGAGCGCTTTCCATGTGCCAGTTGTAGGCACCACAAATGTAGTTATGAGCAAGAATGTCTCAGCCCCCAGCCTCAAGGAGCTTCCACGCTTGTTGAGAGGAGACAGACAAAAGCACCCCAATATACTCAGGCTTCAAGGTAGCACAAAGACCACTGAAGAAAATAACATATTGTGACCTGGGATGCTGGTTTAACTCGGGTGTCCAGGGAAGGTTGCTTGGAGGAGATGGCATTCCCAGTTAGACTGGAATGAGGGGATGAGACAGATGGTGTTGGAAAGATCTTGGGGAAGACCCCTCCAAGCCAGAGAAACAACAAAAGCAAACCTGCCTAAGAGATGGAACAAAAGCCAACGGGGTTGGAGCAGAGAGAACGCCCACACTCCTGTCCATTAGCCTGGATGTTTGCCAATTTGTTGTTTGTTTTGTTTTTTGGTGGGTTTTTTGTTTTTTGTTTGTTTGTTTGTTTTTTGAGACAGAGTATCGCTCTGTCACCCAGGCTGGAGTGCCTGGTGTGATCTCAGCTCACTGCAACCTCTGCTTCCCAGGCTCAAGCCATTCTCCCACCTCACCTCCTGAGTAGCTGGGATTACAGGCACCCGCCGCCATGCCTGGCTAATTTTTGTATTTTTAGTACAGACAGGGTTTCACCGTGTTGGCCAGGCTGGTCTCGAAGTCCTGACCTCAAATGATCTACCCGCCTTGTTCTCCCAAAGTGCTGGAATTACAGGTGTGAGCCACCGTGCCCGGCCTGATTTGTTGTTGGTGTTGGTGGTTTCTTATAAGCCTTGAAAACTTTTATTGCACTTCTTGAAGCTGCTTTTAAATTAGCCATTGTATTTGGTGAGACAGTGTTTGCTTAGTTGTACAAAGGGTATGAAGAATTCTATAAATTAAGGTGAACTTCAAAATTGCCTAATTCTGACCAGATGTGGTGGCTCACACCTGTAATCCTACTACTGTGGGAAGCCGAGGGAGGCGAATCGTTTGAGCTCAGGAGTTCGAGACCAGCCTGGGCACCATGGCGAAATCCCATCTCTACTAAAAATACAAAAATTAGTCTGGTGTGGTGACGTGTGGCTGCAGTCCGAGCTGCTTGGAAGGCTGAGGCAGGAGAATCGCTTGAACCCTGGAGGTCAAAGCTGCAGTGAGCCAAGATGGTGCCAGTGTACTCCAGCCTGGGTGACAAAATGAGACCCTGTCTCAAAAAAAAAAAAAAAGAAAAATCGTCTAATCCCTTTGGAGGGAGGCATGTGCTTCAGAGTGGGCCTATTTCTATTCCGTAGACTTGTGCAGGTTGCTGGAGGTGGAGAGGAAATGACCAGTGAGCATTCTGGGTAGGCAGGGAGTGTCCTGACACCATCCACAGCTGACCCACTCCCTAAACAGCCCCTTGGAGCTCTCATGCTTTTACTGTGTGCTGAGTCCAGCCCAGGCCTCCCCCACAGCCTCCAGCCCAGGCCTCCCCCATAGCCTCCAGCCCAGGCCTCCTCCACAGCCTCCAGCCCAGGCCTCCCCCACAGCCTCCAGCCCAGGCCTCCCCCATGGCCTCCAGCCCAGGCCTCCCCCATAGCCTCCAGCCCAGGCCTCCCCCACAGCCTCCAGCACAGGTTTCCCCCACAGCCTCCAGCCCAGGCCTTCCCCACAGCCTCCAGCCCAGGCCTTCCCCACAGCCTCCAGCTCAGGTTTCCCCCACAGCCTCCAGCCCAGGCCTTCCCCACAGCCTCCAGCCCAGGCCTTCCCCACAGCCTCCAGCTCAGGTTTCCCCCACAGCCTCCAGCCCAGGCCTTCCCCACAGCCTCCAGCACAGGTTTCCCCCACAGCCTCCAGCCCAGGCCTTCCCCACAGCCTCCAGCCCAGGCCTCCACCACAGCATCGACCACCTGCTCGTTGTGTCCATGAACACTTCAAAAGCAACATGTCAAAAAGGGGAAAATACCTCCCCTGTCAACCTGCATGCAGTTCTCAATTCTGTCACCTTGGTTGCTGGCTGTAGCCTCAGTTCAGGCACCTGCACTGGAAACCAGCGAGTCATCTCTCCCCTTGGTGCCTCTATAGACCTCCTCTGTGATGACCTTTTTTCCCAGCCCTCCTTACGTGACAAAGCTAACCTGGTCCCTCCAGGAATCCTCTGGCCTTGGCTGTGCTCGGCTCCCCTCTGCATCTCTGTGTGCCAATTTGGCATACAGTACATCATATTCTGGACTGGCTGTGAGTGCCTTCCAGGCAGGGAATGCCATAGCAATCATGGATCCTTGGTCACCTGCACACAGTAGGGCACTGTCAATGTTTGGAAAACAAATGAGTGGCTGAGCAGGGTCCCTTTGCAAGCAATGGCTTTAGCTATTTGGGTGACTGTTTTTCTTTATATTCTTCTGAATGTATTCAAATTCCTCACAGTAAGTGGCTACCAGATACTTTTAGAATTTTTTATGGCAAAATGTTTATAAATAAAATTTAGCATTTTAACCCTTTTTAAGTGTACAGTTCAGTGGCATGGCATAAAGTACATTTACGTTGTTGTATAATCATCACCAACATTGTCTCTAGAACTTTTTTCTTTCTTTTTTTTTTTTTTGAGACAGAGTCTTGCTCTGTCACCCAGGCTGGAGTGCAGTGGTGTGATCTCTGCCCACTGCAGCCTCGACCTCCTGGGCTCAAGAGATTCTGCTACCTCAGCCTCCTGAGTAGCTGCGGTCACAGGTATGCACCACCATACCAGGCTAATTTTTTGTATTTTTAGTAGAGATGAGGTCTTCTTGAGAGGTGACAACGTGCTAGCAGCCCTCGCTCGCTCTCGGCACCTCCTCTGCCTTGGCGTCCGCTCTGGCCGCGCTCCAGGAGCCCTTCAGCCCCCCGCTGCGCTATGAGGGCCCCTCTCTGGGGCTGGCCGAGGCCAGAGCAGGCTCCCTCTGCTCGCTGGGAAGTGTGAAGAGAGAGGCGCGGGCGGGAGCGGAGCTCGCAGCCAGCGCGGGTTCCACGTGAGCGCGGGTTCCACGTGAGCGCGGGTTCGGCAAGCCTCGCACTAGGCGCCGCAGGCCGGCACCTGCTAGGCTTGATCAGAGGCTGAATCCCGTGCGTGGACCGCCGTTCCCTCTTCGTGGGATCGTTGGCCACGATAGCAGATCTCCGTCTCTTTCTCGCTTCCCCTCTTTTCCTCTTGATTGTCTGGGACCAGCTCCCTCTGGGCTGCCTTAGTGCCCAGGCTAGGTGCCACAAAGTCCCGCTGCGAGTGCCAGTGAGAGGTGAAGCTGGCTGGGCTTCTGAGAGTTGGGGACTTGGAGAACTTTTCTAGCTGTCTCCTGTCTAGTTAAAGGTTTGTAAACGCACCAATCAGCACTCTGTGTCTAGCTAATGGGGTGGGGACTTGGAGAACTTTTCTGTCTAGCTAAAGGATTGTAAACACACCAATCAGCACTCTGTATCTAGCTAAAAGTTTGTAAATGCACCAATCAGCACTCTGTCAAGGTGGATCAATCAGCGCTCTGTAAAATGGACCAATCAGCTCTCTGTAAAATAGACCAATTAGCAGGATGTGGGTGGGGCCAGATAAGGGAATAAAAGCAGGCCTCCCTGGCCAGCAGCGGCAACCAGTTCGCGTACCATGCTGTGGAAGCTTTGTTCTTTCGCTCTTCACAATAAATCTTGCTGCTCCTCACTGTTTGGGTCCGCGCTGCTGTAACACTCACTGCCAAGGTCTGCAGCATCATTCCTGAAGTCAGGGAGACCGGGAACCCACCGGGAGGAACGAACAACTCCAGACGTGCTGCCTTTATGAATGCTCACCGCAAAGGTCTGCAGCTTCACTCCTGAAGTCAGCAAGACCACGAACCCACCGGAAGGAAGAAACTCCGGACACTTCCAAACATCCGAAGGAACAAACTCCGGACACACCATCTTTAAGAACTGTAGCACTCACCGCGAGGGTCCACGGCTTCATTCTTGAAGTCAGCGAGACCAAGAACCCACCAATTCTGGACACATTGGGATGTTGTCCAGGCTGCTCCTGAACTCCTGAGCTCAAGCAATCCTCCTGCCTTGGCCTTCCAAAGTGCTGGGACTACAGGCATGAGCCACTGCATTAGCCCTCTAGAACTTTTTCTTTATCCCAAAGTGAAATTCCATACCTTTTAAACAATACCTCTCCATTCTCCTTTTCCCCCAGTCCCTGGTAAGCACCATTCTGTTACCGGAAAGAGGTCCCAATGCAGACACCAAAAGAGGGTTCTTGGACCTTGCATAAAAATGAATTTGGGGCAAGTCTATAAAGTGAAAACAAGTTTATTGGTAAAGTAAAGGAATAAAGAATGGCTGCCTAAGGCCAAGCACAGTGGACTCACGCCTGTAATCCCAGCACTTTGGGAGGCTGAGGTGGGTGGATCACTTGAGGCCGGGAGTTCAAGACCCACCTGGCCAACATGGTGAAACCCTGTCTCTACTAAAAATACAAAAATTAGCTAGATGTAGCGGCACATGCCTGTAAAACCAGATACTCGGGAGGCTGAGGCAGGAGAATGGCTTGAACTCGGGAGGTGAAAGTTGCAGGGAGCCAAGATCACTCCACTGCATTTCAGCCTGGGTGACAGAGTGAGACTGTCTCAAAAAAAAAAAAAAAAAAAAGAATGGCTAGCTATTTTTATGGGTTTTTTTTTTATTATATGCTAAACAAGGGGTCGATTATTTATGAGTTTTCTAGGAAAGGGGTGGGCAATTCCCAGAACTGAGGGTTCCTCTCTGTCTTAGACCATATAGGGTAACTTCCTGACGTTGCTATGGCACCTGTAAACTGTCATGGTACTGGTGGGCATGTCTTTTAGCATGCTAATGCATTATAATTAGCATGTAATGAGCAGTGAGAGTGACCAGAGGTCACTCTTGTGGCCATCTTGGTTTTGGTGGGTTTTGGTCAGCCTCTTTACCACACCCTCTTTTATCAGCAAGGTCTTTATGACCTGAATCTTGTGCCGACCTCCTATCTTACCCTGTGACTTAATGCCTAACCTCCTGGGAATACAGCCTAGTATGTCTCGGTGTTATTTTACCCAGCCCCTATTCAAGATGGAATCATTATGGTTCAAATACCCCTGACAATTCTACTTCCTGTCTGTGTGAATTTGACTAAGATATCTCATATAAGTGGGATCGTGTAGTATTTGTCTTTTGTGACTGGCTTATCTCATTTAGCATGTCTCCAAGGTTCATCTGTGGCGTGGCATGTATCAGAATGTTCTTTGTTAAGGCTGAGCAATATAGTCCATTAAAAGTATGTACTACATTTTGCTTATTCATTCATCTGTTGGTAGACATTTATGTTGTTTCTACCTTTTGGCTATCGTGAATAATGCTGCTATGAACATTGGTGTGCAATTACCTATTCGAGTTCCTGCTTTCAATTCTTTTGGGAATATACTTAAAAGTGAAATTGCTGGATCATATGGTAAAAATTACTTTCAAATTTAGAAACATTTTAAATACTTTCAAAACGGTCATTTTGATTTAAACAAAAGGTCACCTTGAGGTGGCAGGTGACATGGAAATGCAGGATGAAATTTCAGCCTTTTGTTCTTGGGACTTGTTTGATGATCCTTGGTGACATGAAATGATTTGTTTTCAAGTGTGGTTTTGATTTTTTTTCTTACAGCATCAAGCTTCTAGCTGTGCAAGAACTGCTTGACAGAGAGGCCTTGGAAAAGGTAAATATTTTACTCTTCCTTCCACATTCACAAACCAAGAACAGAGGGCCACACATAAGAAAAATTCAACTCCCTGTCACCAGAGACAGCCCCTACTAAAAAGATGGTCAGTTATTTTGTATTCCTGACAGCGAATCATGCAGAATTTTAACCTCAGCCCCCTGCCTTGCTGACATTGTGTTCACGCCTACAAACTCGGCCGTGCCTGGCTCCCTCTGGGTTGTGTGCGGGTTGTGTGAAAGGCAGAGGCTGGCGTTGCAGGGGGCCATGCTCTGGAGGAGGCTTTCTGTGCTTTCAGCCATTAGGAGCCAGAGGCCTCACGCGTGCCAGAGTCTGTGCTGGCCGCCTCACTGCATTTCTGCTTGCTGTGTGTTATTATCTGGGTGTAGGGATGATAGAATTGAGACCCAGTAACTTGCCCAAGGCAAATGAACTAAGTAGAAGAGTGATGATTTGAATCCCAATAGTTCCATTTCCAAAACCAGTACTTCTCTATTCAGTAGTCAAGTTCATGAGTTTTTATCTCTTTTTAGGCTGCTACTGAGGATTGGGAAACTGCCTCCCTGCCCCCAAACTAACGTTTCAGTGTGCCCTGGAAGGGACCCCCAATGTGTCTCGGCTTTCTATGTTCAAGTCAAGCCTGGGGTTGGGGATTTTTTGCCAGTTGTGGGTTCACATTTGGCATGCGTCGTGGGGTGGGCTCCACAAAACAGGCTGGGTGGGCACCAAGGAAGCCAGGCCCCCCTACTTGCCCATCAGGGGCCTCCTAGCTGATACCAAGCTCTCAGACTCTGGGGAGTTCAGGACTCTTCCTGCATGTGTAGTCGCAGGTGATAATTACAATCTGTGATGCTAACATGAAGCAACAGCACCCAAACGATACTCATTTCTTTTTGGTTAGAGAGACAAGCACTTGAACTATATTCGTTTATTTTTGGAATTTAAAATATTTGAGGGGGCCAGGTGAGGTGGCTCTGCCTGTAGTCCCAGCACTTCGGGAGACTGGAGGGTTGCTTGAGCCCAGGAGTTTGAGGCCAGCCTGGGCAACATAGTGAGACCTCATGTCTTCAGAAAATCAAGAAATTAGCCAGGTGTGGTGGTGCACACCTGCGGTCCCAATTCCACGAGAGGCTGAGGCAGGAGGATCACTTGAGCCCAGGAGGCTGAGGCTACAGTGAGCCAAGATCATGCCACTGCACTCCAGCCTGGAAGTCAGAGCAAGAGACCCTGTCTTAAAAAATAAAATGTCTGAGGCCGGGCGTGGTGGCTCAAGCCTGTAATCCCAGCACTTTGGGAGGCCGAGGCGGGTGGATCACGAGGTCAGGAGATCGAGACCATCCTGGCTAACACGGTGAAACCCTGTCTCTACTAAAAATACAAAAAAAAATTAGCTGGGCGTGTTGGCGGGCGCCTGTAGTCCCAGCTACTCGGGAGGCTGAGGCAGGAGAATGGCGTGAACCTGGGAGGTGGAGCTTGCAGTGAGCCAAGATCGTGCCACTGCACTCCAGCCTGGGGGACGGAGCAAGACTCCGTCTCAAAATAAATAAATAAATAAATAAATAAATAAATAAATAAATAAATAAATAAAATAAAAATAAAATGTCTGGATTAGTAGTCAGTCTGCTGGTTGGCACCAAGACAAATAAAGTCTTTAAAATGAACACCAACCAGTGATATGAGGGGAGAATGGGGCCTGAGCACTGCTTTGGATTTGATGTCCCCTCAACCTCATTTCTGTCTTGGGTAAACCAAGGATAGAGCTGCTGCCTGACCTCAGAGAGGCAAAGCGAGAAGCAAATGAGTTAATGTAGCAAAAGGGCTTTCTAAATGCCAAAGCACTCTACTCATATTAATTCTTAATTACTTATATTAATTCTTAATATGCATTCAGCCATTAAAACATAGTGGGTCAGGCTATAAAAGGCATCACCGGGCCAAATGGCAACATTGGATGTGGATAGTAAATGAGATGAAGGTACTGTATTAACATTAACATTTCCTGAAGTTGATAATTGGCTTGTGATCATGTAAGAGAATGGCCTTGTTCTTAGGCAGCAGTTCCCAACCTTTTTGGCACCAGGGACCAGTTTCCTGGAAGAAAATTTTTCCACAGACCTGGGTTGGGGGGATGGTTTCAGGATGAAACTGTTCCACCTCAGATCATCATCAGGCATTAGATTCTCGTAAGGAGCACACAATCTGGGGACCCCTGTTCTTAGGAATTAACACAGGAGTATTTAGGAATAAAGGGGCATGGTTATAACTTATTCTCAAATGATTCAAGAAAAAGAAATAGTGATGTATATATATCAGACAGAGCCAGAGAGAGAAACATGAGAATAACTCATCAAGTAAATGAGGCAAAATACAAACAATTGATCCTTTTGTGTAAAGGGGTATGTGAGTTCTTGTATGTTCTTGAAACTTTTCTAGTATCCCCCCTCAAAAAATTGTCATCTTAGTATTCATCATGGTTATTTGTTTTATTTCTCAATTTAAAAAAACCATCAGATGGCTGGGTGCGGTGGCTCACGCCTATAATCCCAGCACTTTGGGAGGCCAAGGCAAGCAGATCATGAGGTCAGGAGTTCGAGACCAGCCTGGCCAGCATGGTGAAACCCCATCTCTACTAAAAATACAAAAAATTAGCTGGGCATGGTGGTGTGCGCCTGTAGTCCCAGCTACTCAGGAGGCTGAAGCAGGAGAATTGCTTGAACCTGGCAAGCGGAGGTTGCAGTGAGCCGAGATTACACCATGGCACTCCAGCCTGGGCAACACAGCGAGACTCTGTCTCAAAGTAAGTAAGTAAATAAATAAATAAATAAATAACCATCAGACAAAGCTAGCAAATGTGGAGCCTAGTGCTGGGGTATATCAGTATGATAAAAATGCAGGTGCCAAAAATAACAGTTATGGCTGGGCACAGCGGCTCACGCCTGTAATCCCAGCACTTTGGGAGGCTGAGGCAGATGGATCATTTGAGGTCAGCAGTTCGAGACCAGCCTGGCCAACATGGTGAAACCCCATCTCTACTAAAAATACAAATATTTATTTTTTGTATTTAGCCAGGCATGGTGGCGCATGCCTGTAATCCCAGCTACTCAGGAGGCTGAGGCAGGATAATCGCTTGAGCCTGGGAGGCAGAGGTTGTGGTGAGCCAAGATCGTGCCATTGCACTCCAGTCTGGGCGAGAGAGTAAGACCCTGCCTCAAAAAAAAAAAGAAAAAAGAAAATAACAGTTATGTCTTTTGAGCTGTGTGTACACCTGATTTAGAGAGGCTGCAGAGCCAACCCAATCCGTGAGTATTAACTACTTGCAAAACCTAACAGAGAAGTAGGGTCAGGGCTTACTGTGGCTGGTGGCAGAGCCAGTTGTGCTGCCCTGAGGATTTGATTTTGAAGCTGAGGCTGCGGTGGAGCAGGCCCTAAGCCCACCTTCCTAACTGGATTATCTTGGATTACTTACTTTCTCGTGCCTTAGTTTCCCAGTTTATAAAATAGAAACTATTCTAATTCTTAACTCACAGGTTTTAAGATGACTAATTAGATAGTTGATGTAAAGGACTTCAGCACTGTACCTGGCACTCAGTGATCTCCAACAGTTAGCTGCTGCCCGTGTTCTTTCCCCTTCCTCCTCCTCCTCCCCCACTCTGATTCTCTCTCCCCGAGTCTGCTGATGATTTTGTATTGTTCCCCTCATCTCAAAATATGACCAGTAAGAAGCTTTACAAGATGGTCTGAATATGCACAGGGGCCAGCAGGGAGCCAAATTCACTGAGTTTCCTCCTCCTCCCTTCTGTTCATTCATTCGTTCATTCCCTTATGCTACAGGCATTTGTTGAGCTTCCAGTGTGCCAGGCAAGTGGCAAACATTTCTTGAAAAGTTCAGAAGCAAACAGTCATCATGAGCTTGATAGCCAGTTACATTTTGAGTGACATATGATATATTACCTGGCATAGTGCTATTTTGTGCATCAAGATTGGTCCAGTTGAGGCCAGGTGCAGTGGCTCACACCTGTAATCTCAGCACTTTGGGAGGCCAAGGTGGGTGAATCACCTGAGGTCAGGAGTTCGAGACCAGTTTGACCAACATGGCGAAACTGTGTCTCTAATAAAAATACAAAAAAAAAAAAAATAATTAGCTGGATGTGGTGGCGGGTGCCTCCCAGCTACTCAGGAGGCTGAGGCAGGAGAATCTCTTAAACCCAGGAGGTAGAGGTTGCAGTGAGCCGAGATCGCGCCACTGCACTCCAGCCTGGGCGACAGAGTGAGACTCTCTCTCTCAAAAAAAAAGGATTGGTCCAGTTGATATGCTGGAATAAGATGAGTTCCTAAAGGGCCTTGTGACTTACAGATTCCCTTCCACCTGGACTGATTAAAGAGCCACCAAGAAACGTTATTTGTCAAATGTAGAGCTTTGCTGCTCGAAGTGTGGCCCACAGACCTGCAGCATTAGAAGCCTGTTAGAAACGCAGAATATCAGCTCCCTGAATTCAGACCCCCTGAATCAGAGCTACATTCTAAAAAGCCCCCGGGTGATTATGTGCTCGAAAGTTCAAGAACACTGCTGTAGAGTATCATTTATTATCACCGTCGCTATTATTAACTAGTCAGAAAGAATCTGAGTTGTCAATTTGACTTTTACGGCCAATTAAGCTCTTTTTTTTTTTTTTTTGGCACCAAAGGAAAAGAAGTAAACACCGTCATTCTATTTTTGAGAACCCAGTTTTTATTTTTAGTTCACCTGCGTCTTCCTTTCATTAAGAAAATAGTCTTAATTCAATAGATAGAGCCAGCAAAAAAGGGCTTAGTTAGACACACATTCTGCAAACGTCAAACCTCTTTTACTGTCATGCAGCTGAGCTTCAGGTGACAACCTGCCTTTGAGTTTTGTAATCACTGAACTCCCGACACCCTGCTGTGATAGAACTGGTGGCTTCTAGCCAGACAGTCCCAACAGTGGGGACCTGCACAGGCCTCCTCTTTTAAGATGGAAGCTATTCTAAAGGGGCCATTTCCTTCACAAGTACTGTAGATTAAATTTGAACAATAAAAGATTTAAATTATGTAAAACCTAATATAAAAAGCTAAAACGAAGTAGCAGTCTTTTAAGGTCTCATAGAAAATAAGTGCTTTCTCTTGCTAATATTAGGCCTTGTTATTAGGCTCTTAGTATTTTAACTTAAAATGACCAGCCATTTGCCTAAACATTACTTGGTTTTAGGTAGACAGCCTTCCCATTTTCAGACGTGCCAAGGTTTTCCTGTTTTCTGCAGAGCCCAGAGCCAGCTCTGAGTAGGTTCCCAATTGGCAGAGCTGAGTTCTCATCCTGGTGTGGCCTCTGCTGAGCTGCTCTGTCTGGCAGAGGATCCTCCCTGAAGGCCCCAGCCCCGTTCCTCGTCTGTGAAACTGCCCTCTGTGGTTCCTTCCCACTCTTCAATACCTGGGCTTCATTTTTCAGAGTTGATTTTTTTTTTTGGAGACGGAGTCTTGCCCTGTCGCCCAGGCTGGAGTGCAATGGTGTGATCTCGGCTCACTGCAACCTCCGCCTCCTGAGTTCAAGCGATTCTCCTGCCTCAGCCTCCTGAGTAGCTGGGATTATAGGTGTCTGCCATTATGCCCGGCTAATGTGTTTTTTGTTGTTTTTTTGAGATGGAGTCTTGCTCTGTTGCCCAAGCTAGTGTGCAGTAGTATGATCTCGGCTCACTGCAACCTCCACCTCCCAGATGCAAGCGATTCTCCTGCCTCAGCTTCCTGAGTAGCTGGGATTACAGGTGCCTGCCACCATGCCCAGCTAATTTTTTTGTATTTTTAGTAGAGGTGGGATTTCACCATTTGGCCAGGCTGGTCTTGATCTCCGGGCCTCAGGTCATCCACCCACCTTGGCCTCCCAAAGTGCTGGGATTACAGACATGAGCTACCGCGCCTGGCCACAGAGTTGATTCTTGATCACATTGTGAAGAGGGGGACGTTTTGCCCTTGTGTACTCAGTTTTCTAGTATTTTCTCCACTTCCTTGCTCCAGTGGCCCTTACTGTGCTTGGGGGCTTTCCTGTTTCACCTACCCTACTTACCATCAAATCACGTGTTCTGGGAAGAGGTGAATGGTGAACACAAGCCCGGTACATAGATACACAGAGACCCCCAAGACATAGATCAGTAGGGTTCTAGTTTTTGCCTCTTATTCTTTGTCTTCATTTAGGTGTAATAGATTGGGTAGGAGGTGGGGGACCCTTATGGGATCAGGCTTCTGAGTTTCTCTTCTCTCCTAACACTACACAGAGCCAGTTCCCAGACTAGTAAAAGTGACTTGTCACTTATTTTTAAAATGTTATAAACCATACAATTAACAATCTAAATTCTTCAACCAATTTCTTGTTTCGAAAAATGGTTAGAACCATGAGCAGATGATCTAAGATTTGTGAGTGTCAGTGCATGTGATACTGGTCTGAAAAAGTGTTTTGGATTTAGATGTGCTTTTTTTGTCAAACATCCATTAGGTCCCAAGAGCAAGAACTTGCTGTAAGAAGGATACATGTCATGCAGTTCTCTGTTGATTTGCTCTGAGAATGAGACACTTCTGTTTTTCTGAACTTAAGTCACAGGGACTTGTTTCCCAGGCTTTAAACACAGGCCCATCTAATGCCTTTAAATGTGGCATTTCATAAAAAGGAAATAAAAATATTGGTACAGCTTGATTTAGAAAGATCATTTTTCAATGACCCTTTCAAATGGCTTCCTGCAAAGCCACAAACAATAGTTTGGCCGGTCATTCCAGCTGGACCGTGGTAGGACCAGAGGGCGGACCACTGGCTGACCCAACCTGAGACCAGTGCCTGCCTGAGAAGCTGCCTGTGTGAGCTGGGCCCTCAGGAGACACAGGCCACCCACCTGGTGCCCTTGCCAGTGCTGCCCCTCCCAGGCCATGACTCTGTTATAATTACAAGTCCACTGAGTTCATGCTGTGAGGGCAGAGGTGGGGTTGAAGCCAGCCCTGCCATTTGCTAGCTGGGGGACCTATGAAGCCAGGTACTGGCTGGCCTCTGTTTCTTTTTAACATGGAGCTTCAGAATAATACCTATCCTATTAGGATATTCTTATGAGAACTAAGTGAGATCTGTGAAATAAAAGCCATTATGTATATCGTAAGCACCAAAGTGGCAGTAGCTGGTACTATCCCTTCTACTGCTAATTAGCTGCTGTGGTGGGCGTCATCATCATCACTGGAATCTCGTCCTTACTTCTCTCCGGAGAAGCCCAACTTGAGATCGATCTGTTGCCATTAAAAGATGTGAAAGAAGTTACATCCCCACTGCTCCTTTTGCCAAATTGTCTAGGAAAAGATGCCTGTCAGTCCTCCCTGCTGCTAGGTGTTTTTCTTAGAATTTCAGTTTTGGAGCCCAACTCTTATTCTAGTTTTCCTGAAGATGGAGCAGACCTCTAAGACGTCTTAGAGTGCTTTACATGTGTGACAGAGTATGTGCATTTCATCAGCAAGCTTGGGACTAGAAAAATTGAACTTGGGCCGGGCGTAGTGGCTCACGCCTGTAATCCCAGCACTTTGGGGGGCCAAGGCGGGTGGATCTCCTGAGGTCAGGAGTTCGAGACCAGCCTGGCCGATATGGTGAAACCCCATCTCTACCAAAAATAAAAAAATTAGCCGGGCGTGGTGGCATGCACCTGTAATTCCAGCTACTCGGGAGGCTGAGGCAGGAGAATTGCTTGATCCCGGGAGGCAGAGGTTGCAGTGAGCTGAGATCGCGCCATTGCACTACAGCCTGGGTGACAGAGCGAGACTCCATCTCAAAAAAAAAAAAAAAAAGAAAAGAAAAAGAAAAATTGAACTTGACAGATTAGTCAGGGAGTTTCCAGGCAAACCCTAGTGGTGGGCAACATTAGAATGATAGCTTCCTGGGAATTTTCAGAAGGAAAGAGGATGATAAGCCATTTTCACATAGATGTGTATGAATAACCTAAGGATGCAAAGTGCTTGTATCTATAATTGGTGAGGGTGTTTTCTGAATATACACACATGTACATCCATAAACACTATCTCTCTTATTATGTGCTTTTGGAGTGTTTTTCACTATGATTTGGACTTGCAGTTAATTTAGTTTCTGCAACAAGTGAGTGCTTGCTCTGTGCCAAAATTATGCTATTTACCAATGGGGATAAAGTTACAAAGACACATTTAATTATAAAGATACATTTGATTATAAAGATACATTTACATTTGCATGGCATAGAATCCCAGAATTTCAGAATCGAGGGAGACTTAAAACCATCTAATCCAACCCTGTCATTTTGTAGACAGGACACTGAAGCCAAGGGAGTTGAAGTGCCCCCTGCCCCAGGTCCACAGCAGGTGCGTTGGTAATCCAGGACCCATCCCAGCGGACTGGGCTCCATTTCCCAGCTCCTTTAAGTGCAACCAGCTGCCCATCTTCTATGATCTCATTTAATCTGAACATCAGCCTTAGCAGGCATACTGGACGATCCTATCTCTGCATTTCCCAGGAGTGGGAGCAGGTCCATAGGATCAGTCCTGGCCCAGGTGATGGGGAACCAATGCCCAGGTCTTCTCATAATGTGACTTGTAACAAAACAGACTTGCACAGTTGGTGTCAGCCTCCTCCAGCAGGAGAGGCAGATAATGTAGGATGGGGGATAGAGGACGCAGAAGGAGGTTCTGGGTTCCAGATGTGGACAATGTCAAAGGAGCCCCTAAAAGTGAAGGAACACACAGGGTGTGAGGGCTACCTAGAGACCATCCACCTAGCAGCTTATGGGAGCCATGAGGACATGTGAGAGGTTGGAGAACGTGGATTGGACACACCCTTCATTTGGGCTTGGTGTCCAAATGAATTGCATCAAGAATCTTAACTTATACAAATATATATACTTTAAGATACTTTTTTTTTTTTTGATACAGAGTCTCACTCTGTCCCCCAGGCTGAAGTGCAGTGGTGTGATCTCAGCTCATTGCACCCTCCACCTCCTGAGCTCAAGCGGTTTTACACCCTCAGCCTCCTGATAGCTGGGATTACAGGCTTGCACCACCACACCCAGCTAATTTTTTCTATTTTTAGTAGAGACTTGGTTTCGCTGCGTTGCCAAGGCTGGTCTCAAACTCCTGGCCTCAAGTAATCCACCCACCTCGGCCTCCCAAAGTGCTGGGATTACAGGCATGAGCCATCACCCCCGGCCAGATACTCTTTTTTTTTTAAAAAAAAACACTGTGTTCTTTCAAAAATACCAGAATGAGATTCTTCAGATCCCTTATTTTCCCCCACCCTTGCACACTTAGCCCTTCCTGTAGTCAGAGCTGAATTTGAATACCACCTTGAGTGATCAATAT
Source organism: Symphalangus syndactylus (assembly GCF_028878055.3). Lineage (NCBI taxonomy): Eukaryota > Metazoa > Chordata > Mammalia > Primates > Hylobatidae > Symphalangus > Symphalangus syndactylus. Next base: position 94,232,258 of record NC_072431.2, on the reverse strand, counting down.
TCATGTATTTGTATAAATTTGCATTGGGTTGAGCCAGATCAGTGGCTAATCATGAGTAAACTCATTGTAATCACTTTCCTAGCTAAGTTTCTATCAGCAGGAAGATGGCAACTTCTCCTTGAGAGGGCTGGTGAGCAGAATTGGGGGTGGGTACCTTTGTGGAGCCCAGACTCCACTGTAGAGTCTAACTCAGGCTCACTGCAGCCACCACAGCTGCCACCAGCTCCACAAACTCAGTGCTCAGGGTCCACCCAGGACCTCCCTGCTGGAAAGTGGGCATTTTAGTTAATTATGGGCTAGGCTCTGTGGTTCATTAAACACACACACACATTTTCTCCTTTGAAAATCATCACAAGATACCAGGTATATTCAGAGGCTCTCACTACCTTTTTCTTTTTATGAAAAGATTTTCTTCTAAGTGAGCAAAAAATAGAGTCCCCAAACAGGACTTTTAAATTGTCTTTAGTTCCCTCAGCTATCAAAATAAGCAAATTAAACCATGAGGGTTCATCTTAAATGTATTGCATTAGCAAAGTTTTAAAGCATGATGTGTAATGGTGAAGTTGTGATGAAATCAGTGCCCCCGGCCACTGCTGGGGAAGGCAGGCGATGTGGTGCTGGCCTTTTCCAAGTTCTTGGGTAGTGCATTTCATTAGCATTCACAATGTCACCATCCTTTGACCTGTGATCCGGTTCCTGGGAGTGTACCTTGAGGAAATGATCCATAAAAATGGAGACACAATAAACATGCTATGGCATGCTTTATAATTATGAATAAGTGGGAGGCAGTTCAGTGCTGTGTAGGAAGGGAGAGGTTAAAAAAATCCATGGTAGATCTACCCAAGGGCCTAGTATATATCCATCAAAAATGATAAGATCTTTTAGCCTCATAGAAATGTGGTATAATATTTGCCATGAGGGAGAATAAGCCATTGTACCTACTGGGGTTACAACTATGTAAAACATCTATTTATTCTTTGAACCAGTGTGTATTGAGTACCTCCATTTGTCAGGGCTTGTTCTAGGCTGGAACATGCCTACAGCTGTGGACAAGACCTTTCCCTTTCCTATCTCCTGTAGCTCACATTGTAACTTAAGAGAAAAACCTTAGCAGTGACACAAATGTTTATTTAAATACAGTAGCAATAAGTGCTTAAAAAAAAAGGTTGTCAAGAGGGAGGTCCTCACCTGATGTTCTTATGATATCAAAAAAATATTTAAGGCCAGGCACAGTGGCTCACACCTGTAATCCCAACACTTTGGGAGGCTGAGGCAGGAGGATCACTTGAGCCCAGGAGTTGGAGACCAGCCTGGGCAACATAGTGAGACCTTGTCTCTACAAAAACAGTTTTTAAAAATTAGCTGAGCATGGTAGCACACACTTGTAGTCCCAGCTACTCAGGAGGCTGAAGTGGGAGGATCACTTGAGCCCGGGAGGCCAAGGCTGCAGTGAGCCATGATTGCACCACTGCCCTCCAGTCTGGGTGACAGAGCAAGACCCTGCCTCAAAAGAAAAAAAAAAATTAAAAATAATAATTACATAACTTTTTTTTCCATTTGCAGTTTTTAAAATCAATTTAATATTCCTGGACTGAACTTTTTAAGATCCACTTGGCAGCTGTGGCTGGAGGAGCAGGAGGAAGGGACTAGAGGGATGGAGGGGCACAGAGCTAGAAGGGTGGATGGTGCATGGAGATGGAGCCGCCCTGAGTGGCCCAGAATCCTGCACAGGAGGCCCTTCTAGATCAGAGCAACCTATGGCCAGTCTGCAGGTGAAATCTGGCCCACAGCTTGTTTTTATAAAGTTTTATTGGAACACAAATGTACCCATTCAACTTATTGTCTGTGGTTGCTTTTACACTGTAATGACAGGTTAAGTTGTTGTGACAGAGACGGTATAGCCCATAAAGTCCAAAATATATCTTATTTGGCCTTTTACAGAGTTAGAGTTTGCCAACTCTCGTTCTAGATCAGTGGTGCTTGGCTTATTGACCCCTTTAAATATCAGGTGAAAGCTTCACGCCCTCATCCCAGAAAGATGCATATATATACCTCTCCACACATAGAGGTACTCATTGAGTTTCCATATTCAGGAGGTCCCAGCGCTCTTGAAGCTTCTGCATGGAGCCCTCAGGTTCATACTTCTTGAAACTAGTGGAGGTAGGATTCATTTCTTTACCCCCAAAATGTTGAAATAGCTTCTCTCATCTACCAAATGAGATGAGCCTAGTGAGGAAATGAATCAACCCTTACCAGTGGGGTTTAGTGCCCAGTCAACAGGGGGGCCATTTATGTGGTTAGAGTCCAGTCAGATTTTAGACAATATCATGTCCCACTGGCACAGAAACAACATCCCATCCATTCTGTTTCTTTGGCTTATGGTTTGACCCCATATGGGTTATTCTAAAGGAATTATCTGGTTTATAGACATCTATGCTCCCATTCTTAATCCTCTTCTTTCTAGAGCCATTTCCTTCCTCTATAACTTCAGACAAATGTAGGTCTTCCTAAACCTCCAATTGTGCTGGCATTTGCCTTCCTGTCATTTTTGCCACTGTCCCATTTCTCTTCTTTCCTCTACTGGTAGGTTTCTTTTCTTTTCTTTTCTTTCTTCTTTCTTCTCAGATGGAGTCTTGCTCTTGTTCCCCAGTCTGGAGTGCAATGCTGCAATCTCGGCTCACCACAACCTCCGCCTCCCGGGTTCAAGCGATTCTTCTGCCTCAGCCTCCCAAGTAGCTGGGATTACAGGCATGCAACACCTTGCCCGGCTAATTTTGTATTTTTAGTAGAGATGGAGTTTCTCCATGGTGGTCAGGCTGGTCTTGAACTCCCAACCTCAGGTGATCCACCTGCCTTGGCCTCCCAGAGTGCTGGGACTACAGGCATGAGCCACTGTGCCTGGCCCTCTACTGGTAGTTTTCTTAAAGGTAAATTATCCTATGCAGCCAGCCTTCATCCCTCCTCGACTCCTTAACTCTTAGGAACCTGGCCGCTGTCCCAGTTCATCTAACAAATCATAGCTCACCTTCCCCAACTTCTAACCTAACCCAAAGCATTTTAGTTTTCAAAAGTTTTTTGCTTTCTAGTATTAAAAAGTATTATGAAATAATTTTATGTAGAATTTAAAATTACATATATGCAATGATTTTTTTGGTAATTTCTGTACAGTTATTTGATTTTTATAATGAAAACATTGATGTTATGTTGCAATATATATTTTAATTTTGCAGCCACTTAGACGCAGTGATATGAATTCAGGAGTGAGAAAAGGAAATCAATCCTGCTTAGAGCTTAGCTTATCTAGGTCAGCTGAGCCGCTTGGGGAGCCTGCATCCACTGCCATCTTTTACTCATGATGGTTGTTTAATTAATTTTTCTTCATACTCTAAAAGTTTCGTTACTTCTTAGTCTTCTTATTGATTCTGGATTTACAGAAAAAAAGAACAGAAGTCTTATAATATCCATGCGGATTACAGACTCAGGCAGAGGCCAAGGCAGGGCCTACACCAAGGGCAGAAAGGTCATTTCAGTCAGGCCTGAAGATTTTGGGGGTGGAGTTGCCTTTTGCAGTTGTTTGGGTCTAAATGTGGACAGGAGAACCAGGTTTATTCTGGCTGTGAAGAATCATGCCCTGCCCCCCTCCATGTTTTGCTATGACTTCTGTTAGCATCAACTAGAGAGAGTTGTGCTGGCCTGTCATGGTGGCTCATAAATGATAGGCTGGTTTTGTGAACTTGTCTAGCCCATGGTTTAAGCATAGTGTGCCCATGCTAAAAACTTTTCCTGTGAGCCTTCTATCTCCCTGAGATGCCCTCTTTTTTCTGGGAAAGCATCTGGAGTTTCCAGTTCTGAATGACAGAGTAGCTTATATCAGAATAACCTTCCCTCAAATAACAGTATAAGCGCTAGGGAAAATGCACACGTGTATTTGAAGGTACCAAAGTGTGGCCAAAACAGGGAGAAACTGAAGGAGCTTCAGCCGCTGAGAGGAGGAACTAGCTGTTGGTGAGCTCTGCATCGATTTGGCTCCCCCGCTTATGGTACACCCCAGACTGTGGGGGCAGGCAGAGCTCAGACAGAAAGTGGAGGTCTCTGGTGTGATAGCATGAGTGTTCTCTCCTTTTTTTTTTTTTTTTGATCAGTCTAGGTAAAGGTTTCTCAGTTTTTGCTAAATTTCTCAAAGAACATTTGGTTCCATTGGTTTTCTAGGTTTTTTATTTTCCTATCCTCTATTTCATTAATTTCTGCTCTCATCTTTATATTTCTCTCCTTCTCCTTCCTTTAGGTATAGTTTGATCTTCTTGGCCCAGTGTCTTAAGGTGGAAGCTTAGGTTATTGATTTGACATCTTTCTTCTTTACATCAGTAAAGAAGATCTACCCCCATACATTTCACTGTAAATGCTGCTTTAGCTAGTATGTTGTATCTTAATTTTAATTCATCTCAGAGCATTTTTAGGTTTCCCTTGTGATCTCTCCTTTGACCCATTGGTTATTTACAAATGTGTTATTTAATTTCCACAAATTTGTGAATTTCTTACGTTATTGATTTCTAATTTCATTCCATATCACTGTGGTCAGAAAACATATTTTGTTTGATTTCAATCCTTGTAAATGAATTGAGGCATGTTTTACAGCCTAGCATAAGGTCTGTCCCAAAGAATGTTCCATGTGCACTTCAGAAAAATGTGTATTCTGCTTTTGTTGGGTAGAGTCTTCTGTGATTGTCTGGAGGTCTAGTTGGTTTATGGTTTATGTTGTAATTAAGTCTTTTATTTCCTTGTTGATCTTCTATCTGGTTGTTCTGTTATTGAAAGTGGGTATTGAACTCTCCAATTATTATTGAATTGTTTTTTACTTGAATTCTCTCAGTTTTTGCTTTATGTATCTTGGGGTCCTGTTATTAGCTACACATATATTTATAATGGCTTGGTTTTTTAATTGACTGACTCTTTTATTATGATAGGATGTTCCTCTTCACCTCTAGTAACAGATTTTTTTAAAGTCTATTTTTCTTATATTGTCACTTCAGCTTTCTTACAGTTGCTATTTGCATATCTTCTTCCATCCTATTACATTCAGTTACTTATATCTTTGCATCTTAAATGTGTCTCTTGTACACAGCATATAGTTGGACCTTGTTTTTAATCCACTTTTAGTCTCTACCTTTTTATTGGATTGTTTAGTCCATTCACATTTAATGCTATTATTGCTGTAGTTGAAGTTATGTCTGCCATTTTACCTCTTGTTTTTTGTGTCTTATGTCTTTTTTTGTTCCTCTGTTCCTCATTACTTTCTTTTGCATTGAGTATTTTATAATATGGCATTTTAATTATTTTAATAATTTTTAACTATACTTTCTTGAGTTATTTTCTTAGTGATTGAGCTAGGATTTACCATCTATATCTTTTTTATTATACTTTAAGTTCTGGGATACGTGTGCAGAACAAGCAGGTTTGTTACGTAGGTATACGTGTGCCATGGTGGTTTGTGTACCCATCAACCCATCATCTACATTAGGTATTTCTCTTAATGCTATCCCTCCCCTAGCCCCCGACTCCCTGACAGGCCCCAGTATGTGATGTTCCCCTCCCTGTGTCCATGTGTTATTCTTTAACTCCCACTTACGAGTGAAAACATGCAGTGTTTGGTTTTCTGTTCCTGTGTTAGTTTGCTGAGAACGATGGTTTCCAGCTTCATCCGTGTCCCTGCAAAGGACATGAACTCATCCTTTTTATGGCTGCATCATATTCCGTGGTATATATGTGCCACATTTTCTTTATCCAGTCTATCATTGATGGGCATTTGGGTTGGTTCCAAGTCTTTGTTATTGTGAATAGTGCCGCAATAAATACACGTGTGCATGTGTCTTTATAGTAGAATGGTTTATAGTCCTTTGGATATATACCCAGTAATGGAATTACTGGGTCAAATGGTATTTCTGGTTCTAGATCCTTGAGGAATCGCCACATAATGTCTTCTGTCTTCCACAATGGTTGAACTAATTTATGCTCCCATCAACAGTGTAAAAGTGTTCCTATTTCTCCACATCCTCTCCAGCATCTGTTGTTTCCTGACTTTTTAATGATTGCCATTCTAACTGGTGTGAGACGGTATCTCATTTTGGTTTTGATTTGCATTTCTCTAATGACCAGTGATGATGAGCTTTTTTTCATATGTTTTTTGGCCACATAAATGTCTTCTTTTGAGAAGTGTCTTTTCATATCCTGTGCCCACTTTTTGATGGGGTTGTTTATTTCTTTTACATTTGCTTAAGTTTCTTGTAGATTCTGGATATTAGCCCTTCGTCAGACGGATAGATTGCAAAAATGTTCTCCCATTCTGTAGGTTGCCTGTTCACTCTGATGATAGTTTCTTTTGCTGTGCAGAAGCTCTTTAGTTTAATTAGATCCCATTTGTCAATTTTGGCTTTTGTTGTCATTGCTTTTGGTGTTTTAGACATAAAGTCTTTGCCCATGCCTATGTCCTGAATGGTATTGCCTAGGTTTTCTTCTAGGATTTTTATGGTTTTAGGTCTTACGTTTAAGTCTTTAATCCATCTTGAGTTAATTTTTGTATAAGGTGTAAGGAAGGGATCCAGTTACAGTTTTCTGCATATGGCTAGCCAGTTTTCCCAACACCGTTTATTAAATAGGGAACCCTTTCTCCATTGGTTGTTTTTGTCAGGTTTGTCAAAGATCAGATGGTTGTAGATGTGTGGCTATTAATTACTGCCTCAATTTCAGAACCTGTTATTGGTCTATTCAGGGATTCAACTTCTTCCTGGTTTAGTCTTGGGAGGGTGTATGTGTCCAGGAATTTATCCATTTCTTCTAGATTTTCTGGTTTATTTGCATACAAGTGTTTATAGTATTCTCTGATGGTAGTTTGTATTTCTGTGGGATCAGTGGTGATATCCCCTTTATCATTTTCTATTGTGTCTATTTGATTCTTCTCTCTTTTCTTCATTAGTCTGGCTAGTGGTCTATCTATTTTGTTAATCTTTTCAAAAAACCAGCTCCTGGATTCATTGATTTTTTGAAGGGTTTTTTGTGTCTCTATCTCCTTCAGTTCTTCTCTGATCTTAGTTATTTCTTGTCTTCTGCTAGCTTTTGAATTTGTTTGCTCTTGCTTCTCTAGTTCTTTTAATTGTGATGTGAGGGTGTCAATTTTAGATCTTTCCCGCTTTCTCCTTGGGCATTTAGTGCTATAAATTTCCCTCTAAACGCTGCTTTAGCAGTGTCCCAGAGATTCTAGTATATTTTGTCTGTGTTCTCATTGGCTTCAAAGAACTTATTTATTTCTGCCTTAATTTCAGTATTTACCCACTAGTTATTCAGGAGCAGGTTGTTCAGTTCCGATGTAGTTGTGTGGTTTTGAGTGAGTTTCTTAATCCTGAGTTCTAATTTGATTGCACTGTGTGCTGAGAGACTGTTTGTTATGATTTCCATTCTTTTGCATTTGCTGAGGAGTGTTTTACTTCCAATTATGTGGTCAATTTTAGAATAAGTGTGATGTGGTGCTAAGAAGAATGTATATTATGTTGATTTGGGGTGGAAAGTTTTGTAGATGTCCGTTAGGTCCACTTGGTCCAGAGCTGAGTTCAAGTCCTGAATATCCTTGCTAATTTTCTGTCTTGTTGATCTGTCTAGTATTGACAGTGGGGTGTTAAAGTCTCCCAGTATTATTGTATGGGATTCTAAGTCTCTTTGTAGGTCTCTAAGAACTTGCTTTGTGAATCTGGGTGCTCCCATATTGGGTGCATATATATTTAGGATAGTTAGCTCTTCTTGTTGCGTTGATCCCTTTACCATTATGTAAAAAAGACCTTCTTTGTCTTTTTTGACCTTTGTTGGTTTAAAGTCTGTTTTATCAGAGACTACGATTGCAACCTCTGCTTTTTTTTTTGCTTTCCATTTGCTTGGTAAATATTCCTCCATCCCTTTATTTTGAGCCTATGTGTGTCCTTGCACGTGAGATGGGTCTCCTGAATACAGCACATTGATGGGTCTTGGCTTTTTATCCAGTTTGCCAGTCTGTGTCTTTTAATTGGGACATTTAGCCCATTTACATTTAAGGTTAATACTGTTATGTGTAGCCAGGCGCGGTGGCTCACGCCTGTAATCCCAGCACTTTGGGAGGCCAAGGCAGGTGGATCACAAGGTCAGGAGATCGAGACCATCCTGGCTAACACGGTGAAACCCCGTCTCTACTAAAAAATACAAAAAAATTAGCCAGGCGTCGTGGCGGGCTCCTGTAGTCCCAGCTACTCAGGAGGCTGCGTCGTGGCGGGCTCCTGTAGTCCCAGCTACTCGGGAGGCTGAGGCAGGAGAATGGCGTGAGCCCAGGAGGCGGAGCTTGCAGTGAGCTGAGATCACACCACTGCACTCCAGCCTGGGCGACAGAGCAAGACTCCGTCTCAAAAAAAAAAAAAAGAAATATATTGTTATGTGTGAATTTAATCCTGTTATTATGATGCTAGCTGGTTATTTTGCCTGTTAGTTGATGCAGTTTCTTCATGTTGATGGTCTTTACAATTTGGTATATTTTTGCAGTGGCTGGTACCAGTTTTTCCTTTCCATATTTAGTGCTTTTTTCATGAGCTCTTGTAAGGCAGGCCTGGTGGTGATAAAATCTCTCAACATTTGCTTGTCTGTAAAGGATTTTATTTCTCCTTCGCTTATGAAGCTCAGTTTTGGCTAGATATGAAATTCTGGGTTGAAAATTCTTTTCTTTAAGAATGTTGAATATTGGCCCCCACTCTCTTATGGCTTATAGGGTTTCTGCAGAGAGATCAGCTGTTAGTCTGATGGGCCTCCCTTTGTGGGTAACCTGATCTTTCTCTGGCTGCCCTTAACATTTTTTCCTTCATTTCAGCATTAGTGAATCTGACGATTATGTGTCTCGGGGTTGCTCTTCTCAAGGAGTATCTTTGTGGTATTCTCTGTATTTCCTGAATTTGAATGTTGGCCTGTCTTGCTAGGTTGGGGAAGTTCTCCTGGATGATATCCTGAAGAGTGTTTTCCAAGTTGGTTTCCATTCTCCCCGTTACTTTCAGGTACACCAATCAAATGTAGGGTCTTTTCACATAGTCCCATATTTCTTGGAGGCTTTGTTCGTTCCTTTTCATTCTTTTTTCTCTAATCTTGTCTTCATGCTTTATTTCATTAAGTTGGTCTTTGATCTCTGATATCCTTTATTCCGCTTGATCGATTTGGCTATTGATACTTGTATATGCTTCACGAAGTTCTCATGCTATGGTTTTCAGCTCCATCAGGTCATTTATGTTCTTCTTTAAACTGGTTATTCTACTTAGCAATTCCTCTAAGTTTTTACAAGGTTCTTAGCTTCTTTGCATTGGGTTAGGACATGCTCGTTTAGCTCGGAGGAGTTTGTTATTACCCACCTTCTGAAGCCTACTTCTGTCAGTTCGTCAAACTCAATTTCTGTCCAGTTTTGTTCCCTTCCTAGTGAGGAGTTGTGATCCTTTGGAGGAGAAGAGGCATTATGGTTTTTTGAATTTTCAGCCTTTTTGCACTGGTTTTTCCTCATCTTTGTGGATTTATCTACCTTTGGTGTTTGATGGTGCTGACCTTCAGATGGGGTTTTTGTGTGGACATCTTTTTTGTTGATGTTGATGCTATTCCTTTCTGTTTGTTAGTTTTCCTTCTAATGTCAGGCCCTTCTGCTACAGGTCTGCTGGAGTTTGCTGGAGGTCCACTCCAGACCCTGTTTGCCTGGGCATCACGGGTGGAGGCTGCAGAACAGCAAAGATTGCTGCCTGTTCCTTCCTCTGGAAGCTTCTTCCCAGAGGGGCATCCACCAGATGTCAGCCAGAGCCCTCCTGTATGAGGTGTCTGTCGACCCCTGCTGGGAGGTGTCTCCCAGTCAGGAGGCACAGGGGTCAGGGACCCACTTGAGGAGGCAGTCTGTCCATTAGCAGAGCTTGAGCACTGTGCTGGGACATCCACTGCTCTCTTAAGAGCCGGCAGGCAGGAACATTTAAGTCTGCTGAAGCTGCACCCACAGCCACCCCTTCCCCCAGGTGCTCTGTCCCAGGGAGATGGGAGTTTTATCTATAAGCCCCTGACTGGGGCTGCTGCCTTTCTTTCAGAGATGCCCTGCCCTGAGAGGAGGAATCTAGAGAGGCAGTCTGGCTACAGTGGCTTTGCAGAGCTGCAGTGAGCTCCGCCCAGTTCGAACTTCCAGGCGGCTTTGTTTACACTGTGAGGGGAAAGCTGCCTACTCAAGCCTCAGTAATGATGGACACCCCTCCCCCCACCAGCTCCAGCATCTCAGGTCGACTTCAGACTGCTGTGCTGGCAGCGAGAATTTCAAGCCAGTGGATCTTAGCCTGCTGGGTTCCGTGGGGTTGGGATCCACTGAGCTAGACCCCTTGGCTGCCTGGCTTCAGCCTTCTTTCCAGGGGGGTGAATGGTGAACGGTAAACAGTTCTGTTTTGCTGGCGTTCCAGGTGCCACCGGGGTATGAAAAAAAAACTGCAGCTAGCTCAATGTCTGCCTAAACGGCCGCCCAGTTTTGTGCTTAAAACCCAGGGCCTGGTGATGTAGGCAGCCAAGGGAATCTCCTGGTCTGTGGGTTGTGAAGACTATGGGAAAAGCATAGTATCCGGGCTGGAGTGCAGCGTTCCTCACGTCACAGTCCCTCATGGCTTTCCTTGGCTAGGGGAGGGAGTTCCCCGACCCCTTGTGCTTCTCAGGTGAGGCGACACCCCATCCTGGTTCAGCTCGCCCTCTGTGGGCTGCACCCACTGTCTAACCACTCCCAATGAGATGAGCCAGGTACCTCAGTTGGAAATGCAGAAATCACTCGCTTTCTGCATTGATCTTGCTGGGAGCTGCAGACTGGAGCTGTTCCTATATGGCCATCTTGCCAGCCTCCCCCATATATATCTTAACTTACCAGATTTGTACTTAATTCAAATTTATACTCTATTTCAGACTTGTGCTCACTTAATTTTAGTAGATATAGAAACATTACTACTGTATAGCTGTATTCCCTCTTTCCCCCTTTTGTGCTATTGTCTATGCATCTATACATGTTACACCTTGAACTATACGTTGTTATAATAATTATTCATATATATGATTTTTTTTCTTTGAGACAGGGTCTCACTCTGGTTGCCCAGGCTGGAGTGCAGTGGCCCAATCTCAGCTCACTGCAGCCTCAATCTCCTGGGCTCAGGTGATTCTCCCACCTCAGCCTCCCGAGTAGCTGGGATTACAGGCGCACACCACCATGCCCGGCTATTATAAATTTTTGTATTTTTAGTAGAGACAGGGTTTCTCTATGTTGCCCAGGCTGGTCTCAAACTCCTAGAATCAGGTGATCCTCCCACCTCAGCCTCCAAGAGTGCTGGGATTACAGGCGTGAGCCACCATGCTGGGCCTATTATCTTATATATTTTTATGTCTTCTAAAGTAGATAAGACAGTAGGATAGTGTGTATTTACAGAGTTAGCTATATTAACCATTTTTGTTTACCATTTCTAGTTTTCATTTGTTCCTGTGAATTTCATTTACCATTTGGTATACTTCCTTACTCCAATACATCTCTAATCCCATGTAGCTCCTTTGTGCCATTATTTTTACCTATATTACATTTCTATGTGTTATAGGCCCAGCAATACAATCATGTACATATTTTTTTATACAGCTGCTTTTAAAATCAGTTAAGAAAATGAAGGAGAAGAAATATGCACATATGTGTCTTTCACAATTACTGATGCTGTTCATTTTGTCATAGGGATTCCACTTGGTCTGGGGTCACTTGCTTTCAGCCTAAAAATCTGTCTTTTGGGTTTCTTATCGGGCAGGTCTGTTAGCAACAAATTCTCTCAGATTTTATATGGGAATATATTTCATCTTCATTTTTGAAAAATAGTATTCCTGGATGTAAGATTGGTTGACAGTTTTTCTCTTTCAGTGCTTTGAATATACCACTTCACTGCCTCTGGCCTCCTTTTTTTCTGATGAAAATTCAGCAGTTAATCTTTCTGGCAATGAGTGATTTTTGAAAGCTGGATATGTTGCTGGGGGCTGAAGGTCACCATATTTACTGAGTGTGGTATTTCACTTATGGGCTTCTGAAGAGCAACTCATACTTCTTTAGTGTCCCAGAGCTGGACTGGCTTTGGTGACAGTTTCCTTTGTTTGAGGGGATTTCAAAGGCATTTGCATAAAGTCCAACAAAAACATTTCAGATGCTTTTGGCAAAGATAAAATGCAAAAAAGAAAGCCTCGTGATAGTCTAGAAAGATCAAGGACCTTGTAGTGAGAAAGACCTGAGTTTGACTCTCAAATAATAGATCACGAAATCATTTTAGTAAATTTCCCCCAGTCTTTGTTTCAGTATAGTCAGTCCTCCACGTCTGTAGATTCAACCAACCATGGATTGAAAATATTCAAAAACGAAAATGTTGCATGTCTACTGAACTTGTACATACTTTTTTCTTGTCATTATTGCCCAAGCAATACAGTATAACATCTGTTTACATAGCATTGACATTGTATTAGGTATTATAAGTAATCGTATATAGGAAGATGTGCATAGATTTTCTGCAAATACTGTACCATTTTGTATCAGAGACTTGAGCATCTGTGGATTTTGGTATTCGAGGGAGGTCCTGGAAGCAGTCCTCCATGAATACCAAGGAATGACTGTGTATGTATAGATGTATGTGTGGATGTGTGCATGGACGAATGGGTGTGTGGATGGACGAATGGGTGGGTGGATGGATGACTGTTGGCAGGCAGAAAAATAGACTATACCAGGTTCCCATATAAAGATTTATTTGTTGCTATGAGTCATGGTCCAGAATGTTTGAAAGTTGCTGTTCCAGTCCATTTACTGGGTTGGAAGAAGGCCTGCTCTGGAAATTTTCCAGTACTGGAAGGGCCTCTGCTTGCCCTTGGGTATATCTTAAGCACTTTTCCCTCCTGCCTTGTTAGTCTCTTAACTCTATTTTACTTTTTAGCAGAAAGAAAATGTGCCCAACTTACTGCTGTTCCTTCAAAATTGTTGCACATAGCCACCACCTCATACAAACTCTCACATAGCCATGATGACAGGAATTATATGCCATTTCCTGTCTTTTTCAGTCCACCCTCAAATACCACTCATCAGAAAATGCTAACAATGACTTGGTGCTGAGAGAACTTTCAATTCACTTTTTTAGAGGATTCTGAGACTTTTCATTAATGATTCATTCATTTCTGGAGAACATGACTTTGTATTCAGCAAAGTTTGGGCTAGTCAGTAATTTTAAGTGCAATAGAAGGGCAGGCAGGTGAAACTGTTTTTGCTACGTTGCTGAACACATTTATGCTCAATGTTCTCAGCAGATAAAATTATCCTGATTGAACAGGCCATTAAAGCTTGCTTTGCCAGAAAATAATTCAGTGGAGAGTTCTGTCACATTGCTAACAATGCATTTGGAATGAGTAATTCCTACAGCTGATAAAATATTTTTTATTAACCTTCAGGAGGCATTGAAATGATGAGTTTAGGCCTGAACAAGATTTCAAACTTTTGGAAATGTATCCAACCTTGTTTCAGAAATTTTGCTCCATCTTTGTAGAAATTCAAAAGCGTTCACTGACATTCCTTAGAAGCATTATCCAAAACTCCCTTCTAGATCCTGGACTTGGTTTCCCCCAACCCACAAACTCTGCTGCTGCTCTATTCGTTCCCGTGCCCTAAGGCCTGCCCCACCTAACTCTTGTCCATGAAATGCAGACTCATTTTTACATGCAGAATTAGCCTGGCATGGTGGCTCACATCCATAACTCCAGCATCTTGGGAGGGTGAGATGCGGAGGATTGCTTGACCTCAGGAGTTCGAGACCAGCCTGGGCAATGTAGTGTTAGTAATGGTGAATCCATAGATCTACAGCAACCTCAGTTTTTGCGTCTCAGAGGAAAAAAAATTTGTCTGAGGGTCATCAGACAGAATGAGAGACCAAGGCAAGTTTTAGAGCAAGAGTGAAAGTTTATTAAAAACTTTTAGAGCAGGAACAAAAGGAAGTAAAGTACACTTGGAAGAGGGCCAAGTGAGCGACTTGAGAGATTCAAGTGCATGGTTTGACCTTTGTCTTGGGATTTCATATGTTGGCATGCATTCAGGGGGTTGTGTCTCCTCTCCCCTGATTCTTCTCTTGGAGTGGGCTGTCCTCATGCCCAGTGGTCTGCCAGCACTTGGGAGGGGAGCATGTACAGTGTGTTCAGTGAAGTTGTACACATGCTCACTTGAGGCATTTTGCCTGTACCAGTCAAGTGTTCCTGGAGGAAGGTCATATACCAGTTAAACTCTGCCTCTAAGTGCACGTGCTTGAGCCCACTCACCCAACTCCTGAGATCTTATGGGGAAGCTGCTGATCACCAGCTTCAGGTGTTTATCTATTGGGAGACTGCTGTTCCCTGGGGGCAGCTGTGACCACATATTATTTTAGAGAGACAGTTTTACAACTGCCTGACCATCACCTGATGGTCGCCTGACAGTCCTGGTGTGTGGTGTAGGGGAGGGCTCTCTCCTGTCCTGCTCATGTCTGACTAGCTACATGCTCTAACAATAGGAGACTCTGTCTCTACAAGAAATAAAATAATAAAAAACATTAGCTGTTCATGGTGGTGCATCCCTGTGGTACCAGCTACTTGGGAGGCTAAGGATTGCCTGAGCCCAGGAGTTTCAAAAACAGCCTGGGCAACATAGTGGAACTCCATTTATACAAAATATACAAAATTGGCTGGGTGTGGCGGTGCACGTCTGTAGTCCCAGCTACTCGGGAGGCTGAGGCATGAGTATTGCCTGAGCCCAGAAGGTTGAGGCTGCAGTGGAGTGTGATTGTACCACTGCACACCAGCCTTGGTGACACAGAACACCCTGTCTCAAGGAAAAAAAAAAAAAAATAGCAGAGTTAATTAGGTTTGAAGACAGCCAAAGAAGACAAGCAGCACCTCACATAGAAGTGACTCTGAAATTACCTGCTCTCTTTGTTCACCTGTCAGTGGCTTCCTCCACAAGGAGACGTCAAGAAATCTATCTAAGAGGCTCCATGGAAGCACTGTTGAGTCACAGAGCAGTGCATCTTCCCAATGTGTATAGTTCTGGGGATCTTCAGGGGTCAGAAGTGTCCGGGATTAAAACAAGATTCCCAGCATGTACAATTCGAAGGGGTAAACCTGGAAGAGAAGATGTCACATTCTGGGGTTTTGCCCAAATCCCAGCATTTGCATCAGCTCCTGGGAGAACATCAGGGCCTTTCTCCCGTGATTACAATTCATGAGACCACAGTTTTGTATTATAGCTCACCTCTAGCAGGTAAGTTCTGTCTTCCTTCCCTCCATCCACCTGCCTAAATCTTTTAGTGGGAGAATAAATTGCTGTGTATCAATTGTTTTGTTTCTCTTGACCCACACATTCTTGTCCAGCACTTGCTTTGCAAGGATACATTTGCGAGTAAGAGGGGAGGAGGTAACAAGTACTTTTATGCTTCATTTCAGGATGTGGCAGGGACATTTTTGATGGTTTCATTGCTTAATTTATTTGGAAACAGCACTAAACCAGCTTTTATTTATGAAAAAATTATATATGTTTGTGGGAGAGAGACTTTTACATGGATAAAGCTCACACCAGTTAATTGGTATTCATACTATGGCTAGAAAAGTGAAATTTCTAGAAAATTTTAAAGCAAGAAGAAAAACTAAGGCATACAGAATTACAGTTTGGTCTCTCTAGTTTCATTGTGTTTCAGTTCCTCATTTATATTGTTACCAGAGTAATCCTTTGGAAACACAAGCTTGATCCTATTACTCCTTCCTTAGAGTTGCTTCAGAGGGAAGCCCTCAGTGGGGTCAGGACAATAGACATGGATTTGGGTCCTGGCCCAGCCACTTACCCTGTGGGTAATCTTGAGTCTGTTACTTAACTACTTCAGCCCTGCATTCATCCTCTGTTGAGCAAGGATGATGACACCTCCCACCCGCACAGAGCCATCACATGGACCACATCGTGGCACATGTGTAAAGGGCCTGCAGCACTGGCACAGAGTGAGCATTCTAGGAAATGCAAGCTGCTGTGGTTCCAAGTCATTAATATGAAGTGTCTCTTCCTGGCCTGCAGGACACTCATGGCATCCATTACATGGTCCTTGCCTGGTATTTAATTTGATTTTTGTAACCCATCTCTCCTCCGCCGTGTCCAGTTTGCTTTTGGCCCACAGTGCCCAGTGTGTTGGAGAGAGCCAGAAAAGCCTGTGAAACTGGGACCAGTTTGTCTATTTTTAAGAGCCTGCAGCCAAAAATTTAACAGGAAGGGAGCTCAACTCTAAGATAGCTTGGGGATTTGGCTTTCCATTTCTCCCATTAGCACAAAAGAAAACTGAGAACCATTGATTCTCAGGACATTCTCCAAAGTGAGAATGCTATTTCATGAACTGCCACCTGTAGTTCTTGCTGCCCACACTGAAAAAAAAAAAAAAGTCTGTGTGGTTTGCATTGAAATAAAATAGGAAACATGCAGCCTTTAAAGACTAGGATTTGACATAATGCAGATCAAAATAAAATAAGTCATTAATCAGTAGGACTTTCACCCAGAGCTTTGAAGTCTTTATCTTTATGATTATTGCCACCACAGAGCAGAGCCGGCTGCATAAACACCATTTAGAATAGCTGAAGGCTGGCATTGCATAAGAAAAATGGCAACCAGAGCGATTTCCCTGAGGGTCCATAAGTCCTAATTCTGTTTAATGTGACAATTCCTGAACAACTCTGGCTTCTTCACAGAAATATGCCTGGGAAGTTCTGGGAGCCTGGCCGTCTAGAGCCCGCCTGAGAGTGAACTAGTCTTCAGTGTTTACAGCCAGAGAAAATATATCCCTGGGGTTTAAAAAAATAAGTGGGTGTTCATGTAAGAGGGTAAGAATGGGGAGCTACTGTAAACTGCCGGCTTGGTCCTACTCATAACTCATTTTCTTTGGATTTGAGTATCTAAATAATTATTAATCCTTTCCCCCTTTGTGTTGGCTTTCTCTCTCTTCCATCTTCCTTTTCCTCGTCCCTACCCTTTCTGTTGCCATATCTGACTTTTGATACCTCAGGGGTAAACATGCTCCTACTATTCAGTTTTCTTGTTGGGTGGTTTCTTGGGTTAGGAAACCATCTCTCTCCTGTGTCTGTCTTACACATTCTTTCAGCCTGTAAACTTGAAAACATCAAAAAGGAAGAAAATTCTCTTTGGTTGGGTAAATCAACCAAAGTTGATTGGGTAAAGTGGTTGGGTAAATCAACATGATTTGTTTGAGGAAACAAGTTATCGTCATCTTGCAAACCTGGGGCAGATCCCTTTTTTGCTTACAAGCTAAATGTTGTAACAGGCATGGCTGGCATTTCCTGCCAAATTTGGGGTTCAGCATTTCAGTAGGAAGCACCAAGTGAAACTCTCCCTTCTCAGCCTTCCTTACCGGCATGCATCTCAGGCGATGTAAACCTTAGAATCTATGGAAGGGCACGTCTGGTGCAAATCATGGCGTGGCCATCCCAGTGTTTCCGCTCTCACTTGGGGTTTGCCACGCTCCCCTTTCCTAGACTCTCACAAAATAGCCACAAAATCCTCCAGAAATCAGTGCTATTTTCAGAACTGCTTCTACTTAGAATAATTCATTTCAATAATTACTCACAAATTTAGTGCCTAATTTGGAAAGAAGTATTTATTTTATTTGCCCTAAAACTGTCTTTTTTTGCACTTCGGAGAGCCAGTATTCCAAGAATTACTGGGCTGTGCATTCCTCTCCTAGGTGCTCAGTAACCATATATGAAGAGACGTTTGAATCCTTGCAGTCTAGAGGCAGGCTCCCCAGGGCAGGGCACTGACTTCCTGTCTCTCCCCTGACCAAGAGCTCCACGACAGCGGTAGCCTAGAGCAGCACCCGTTCATGCAAAATCGTCAGCCTTTGTTGAATGAAGGTGTGGTTCCTCTGTGTTACCCTCAACATCTAGCCCATCACTCAAGTCACTTTTTAAATTATTGATGTATAATTCACATAACATAAAATTAATGATCAACCGTTTTAAAGTAAACAATTCAGCGGCATTTAGGAGAGACACATCATGTGCAACCATCAGCTCTATCTAGTTCCAAGATACTTTTATCATCCAAAAAGGAAACCTCAAACCTACTAAACAGTCACTCCCCCTTCCCCTCTTGCCCCAGCCCCTGGCACCTACCAATCTGGATTCTGTCCAAAGATTTACCTACTCTGGATGTCTTGTGCAAATGGAGTCATACAATATGTAGCCTTTTGTGTCTGGCTTTTTTCACTTAGTATAATGTGGTCAAGGTTCATCTGTGTATGAACCTTGCTTTTTCACGGCTGAGTAATATTTTCTTGCATGAATATACCACATTGTGTTTCTCCATTCATCTGCTGGTGGACATTTGGGTCATTTCCATCTTCGAGCTACTGGGAGTAGTGCTCCTGTGAACATTCATAAACAAGTATTTGCCTGAATACCATTCTCACTTCTTTGATGCCAAGCACATTATCTCCTAATTATCTCTGGAGTCTGCCCACTGCCGTCCTCCCAGTCAAGCTACCCACCTCTGTTACTGCAGTACTCAGCTGGCATTTTTGTGGCCACCCTGGCCCTTCTGCAACTTGTACTCTATACCATAGCCCCACTGACTTTTCAAAATTCAGATCCCCTCTTCACACCCTGCAGTGATCTTAGGATTGCTCAAGGGATAAGAAACAAATTTCTTTCAGAGTATAGGGGCACCTGCATGGCCAGGCCTCTGCAAGCTCATCTCCCCACCCTGCCCCCTCCCTCCCCATCTGTGCCACAGCCATACTGGCCTCTCTGTCCTGCAAACTCTCCATGCTCTGTCCCACCACAGGCCCTTTGCACATGCTGTCTGTGCTGCCTAGCATGCTCTCCCCTCCTCTTGGCCTAATTAACTCCTCTTATCCTTGAGTTCTGAGCTCAAGCATCACCTCTTGGGAGAAGCTTTCCCCAACTAAGTGAACACCAACACCAAGACCATCCTGGATGCACACAAACTCCTGGAACCACTCCTCTGCAGCCCAGGCCCCAGCTGCAGTTTTACATGCAGGTGATTATTTGTAAGATTGTAAGCTCAGGTTGGGCAAAGGACCATGTCTGTTTTACTCCCCATTATAGCTCCAGAATTGCCATGGACTAGCTGTTTGTATCCCGTGCCCCCCACCAGCTT
This sequence comes from Symphalangus syndactylus, assembly GCF_028878055.3. NCBI lineage: Eukaryota > Metazoa > Chordata > Mammalia > Primates > Hylobatidae > Symphalangus > Symphalangus syndactylus. Next base: position 94,213,012 of record NC_072431.2, on the reverse strand, counting down.
CCTGTGTTCAAATCCTAATCCCCAGTGTGATGGTGTTTGGCAGTAGAGTCCTTGGGAGGTAATTGGGTCATAAGGGTACAGCCCTCATCAATGAGATTAGTACCCTTATGAGAAGAGACATGAGATAGATGATCTATTCTCTGCCATGTGAGGACACAGGAAGAAGGTGACCATCTGCAGAACTGGGAAGTGAGCCTTCACCAGGAATGGAATCGCTGGAACCTTGGTCTTGGACCTCCAGCTTCCAGAACTGTGAGAAGTAAATATTTGTATTTTGAGCCACCCAGTCTGTGGTATTTCTTGAAGCAGCCCTGAACTGACTAAGATAAGAACCTAGCCCAGGATGGCCCCCGTTTGGTGCTTGTTAAGTGTTTTGTTGTTGTTTTTGAGACGGAGCCTTGCTCTGTCACCCAGGCTGGAGTGCAGTGGTGTGGTCTCAGCTCACTGCAACCTCTGCCTCGCGGGTTCAGGCGATTCTCTTGTCTCAGCCTCCCGAGTAGCTGGTATTATAGGCACCCACCACCGTGCCTGTAATCCCAGGCTAATTTTTGTATTTTTAGTAGAGACAGGGTTTCACCATCTTGTCCAGGCTGGTCTCAAACTCCTGACCTCATGATCCACCCACTTCGGCCTCCCAAAGTGCTGGGATTACAGGCATGAGCCACCTTACCCGGCTGCTTGCTAAGTTTTTGTCGAATGATCAGATGAGTCTATTCTCCTCACCAGAGAATATTACCAATCACAGCTTCCCGTCCCTCTATCCATACCAGCAGTGCTTTATTTTGGGGGACTGTACCTCCCAGCATGCAATGCTGGCTCCTGTCCCCAGCCATGATTCTTGCCTCCTTCCTCCACTGGTGTATTTCAGAAATTGTGCTGCCAGGTGTGGAATGTCGAAGGGGGATCTATCTCTCTGTAGTCTAGGCCTGAGGGAGCAGCCCAGTGTGTCTAACAACCAGGAGAGCACGTACAGAGACTTGCCGGGTGTCAGGCCTGTGCTACCTGCTTTAGAAATAGCAAATACGTGAGGCGGGAATGATTCTTTGCCCCTTGTTACAGATGGTGAAACAGAGGCACAGAATACATGAGTCATTTGCCCAAAGTCAAAACTCTTGGTAAGTGGTAGATCCAAAGTTTGAATCCAGGCAGCCTTTCTCTAGAGTCTGCGTTCTTAACCTTACTATTAAATAATGAGTGGACTTAAGCATTCAGGACGTGGAAGAATTCTTCTCGTAGAAGAGAAATCTGAGTGATGGCGGTAGTGTTTCCTGCTGGAGTCTGCGTGGGTTTGTTTAAAGCACTGGAGTGGGCAGTAGACATTCCCGCCAAGTTCTGGCTTGGCAATCCCATGGCCATTTTAAACACACAGATAACCAAACTACTCAGCTTATTTAGGGCTTCACGCGCTCCTGAACGTCCTAACAAATACAGGTTGATGTCAGGACAAATTCTCTAAAGAACCACTTTATTATAAATAAAGCTAGAGGGAAAAAATTAAGGTGAGGACTATTTGTCTTCAGATGAAAAAAACTAAGCTATTTATGAAGACTCTTGTCTTGTGTTGGTCAGCGATTGAAAAAGGAAAAGAGTCAAGCCAGGTGTGGTGGCTCACACCTGGTCCCAGCTACTTAGGAGGCTGAGGCGGGAAGATTGCTTGAGCTGAGGAGTTGGAGTCTAGCCTGGGCAACATAGCAAGACCCTGTCTCTAAAAAACGAGAGAATCATGTCCTTTCAGATCATATGTTTTGGGGGGTTAATGTTTTTGGTCATTCATACTCCAGGCCCCTGTGCTGCCATCTGTTTATCACAGGCAGGTATATTAAAACAAAGCAGGCTGGGTACAGTGGCTCACACCCGGAATCCAAGTACTTCAGGAGGCCCATGCGGAAGGATCGCCTGAACCCAGGAGTTTAAGAGCAGCCTGGGCAACATAGTGAGATCCCATCTCTATTCTAATTTAAAATTTTAAAAAATAAAGCAAAACCCAGCAACAAAACCTACTGATTTACTTTTGGAAACAAAGATATTGTCATTTGAAATTCTTAGGATTCTTTTCTAAACATATAGATAAAATCATTTCGAACATGAGAGGGCACAGTGCGTGAAGTTTTATTGCTACCTTGCTAGGTGATTTTAGGATGTTTCACAGTGATTAGAAATGAACCTCAAAAAGGCAAAAAGTTCCTCCAGCCAATGAAAGCTCCGCCACCAAGGAGATGGCACACTGAACAACAGCAGGTTAGATGGCCCAGGAAGGACTTGATTTTAGAAGAGCTTATGATAACATGGCACAGTATAAGTGGGAAAAGCAGAATGTGTGTGTGCGTATGTGTGTGTATGTGTGTGTATACAGACATATAAGATATATTGATAAAATGCACAGGAAACAGCCTGGAAGGAATTCTACCAAAAATATTAGCAGTAGTGGTCTTTGCACAGTGGTATTATACTTAATTTTTTTCTGACTCTCTATTTTGTAAATTATCCTGCACTTGTATTTATTTATAGCAGGACATAAGCCTTTATTTATTTATTGTTTATTATACTTTAAGTTCTGGGATACATGTGCAGAACGTGCAGGTTTCTTACATAGGTATACACGTGCCATGGTGGTTTGCTGAACCCATCAACCCATCATCTACATTAGATATTTCTCCTAATGCTATCCCTCCTTAGCCCCCCAACAGGCCCCAGTGTGTGATGTTCCCCGCCCTGTGTCCATGTGTTCTCATTGTTCAACCCCTACTTATGAGTGAGAACATGTGGCATTTTGTTTTCTGTTCTTGTGTTAGTTTGCTGAGAATGATAGTTTCCAGCTTCATCCATGTCCCTGCAAAGGACATGAACTCATCCTTTTTATGGCTGCATCGTATTCCGTGGTATATATGTGCCACATTTTCTGTATCCAGTATCATTGATGGGCATTTGGATTGGTTCCAAGTCTTTGCTGTTGTGAATAGTGCTGCAATAAACATACATGTGCATGTGTCTTTATAGCAGAATGATTTATAATCCTTTGGGTATATACCCAGTAATGGGATTGCTGGGTCAAATGGTATTTCTAGTTCCAGATCCTTGAGGAATCACCACACTGTCTTCCACAATTGTTGAACTAATTTACACTCCCACCAAGTGTAAAAGCATCCCTATTTCTCCACATCCTCTCCAGCAAGCTATTGTTTCCTTTTTATTTATTATTATAATTTTTTTTTTTTTTTGAGATGGAGTCTTGCTCTGGCACCCAGGCTGGAGTGCAGTGGTGTGATCTCAGCTCACTGCAACCTCTGCTTCCCAGGTTCAAGCCATCTTCTGCCTCAGCCTCCTGAGTAGCTCGGATTACAGGCGCCTGCCACCACGCCCGGCTAATTTTTTGTATTTTTAGTAGAGACAGGGTTTTACCATGTTGGCCAGGCTGGTCTCGAACTCCTAACCTCATGATCTGCCCGCCTTGCTGGGATTACAGGCATGAGCCACCACGCCCGGCCTGTTTCCTGACTTTTTAATGATCGCCATTCTAACTGGCATGAGATGGTATCTCATTGTGGTTTTGATTTGCATTTCTCTAATGACCAGTGATGATGAGCTTTTGTTCATGTTTGTTGGCTGCATAAATATCTTCTATCTTCTTTTGAGAAGTGTCTGTTCATATCCTGTGCCCACTTTTTGATGGGGTTGTTTGTTTTTTTCTTGTAAATTTGTTTAAGTTCCTTGTAGATTTTGGATATTAGCCCTTTGTCAGATGGATAGATTGCAAAAATGTTCTCCCATTCTGTAGGTTGCCTATTCACTCTGATGGTAGTTTCTTTTGCTGTGCAGCAGCTCTTTAGTTTAACTAGATCCCATTGGTCAGTTTTGGCTTTTGTTGCCATTGCTTTTGGTGTTTTAGTCGTGAAGTCTTTGCCCACGCCTATGTCCTGAATGGTATTGCCCAGGTTTTCTTCTAGGGTTTTTATGGTTTTAGGTTTTACATTTAAGTCTTTAATCCATCTGGAATTAATTTTTGTATAAGGTGTAAGGAACATAAGCCTCTATTCTATTCTATTCTATTCTATTCTATTCTATTCTATTCTATTCTATTCTATTCTATTCTATTCGAGACAGAGTCTCACTCTGTCACCCAGGCTGGAGTGCAATGGCACAATCTCGGCCCAATGCAGTCTCCACCTCCCAGGTTCAAGCGATTCTCCTGCCTCAGCCTCCCACGTGGTTGGGATTACAGACGCCTGCCACAACGCCCTGCTAATTTTTTGTGTTTTTAGTAGAGACAGAGTTTCACCATGTTGGCCAGGCTGGTTTTGAACTCCTGACCTCAAGTGATCCACCTGCCTCAGCCTCCCAAAGTGCTATGATTACAGGCATGAACCACCGCCCCCTGCCATTAATTTAAAGATCAAGAAAAAAAAACCCATAAAATTACTATGGAAGTCTTAATTCCCATCTAGGATTAAGAGTCGTAGCATCCAAAGACCTTTGGAGAAGTAAAGAACCTTTGGAACATTCCTAAAGGGCAGAGATGAGTGATGAAGATGACGCTGATGACGATGGCCACAGTGTGAAAGTTCAGAGTCCCTAAGGAGTGTGCTTGCACCCCACACAGCTCCTCCGTTCTCCTAACTTCAATTCAGTCTCCACAAACTTGCCACTGCATCTTGCTCTCAGTTTCATAATAGCCGTTGGAAAGGTTTTTCTGGGTTTGTTTTTTTTTTGTTTTTTGGTGCTCCCTTTGCTTATTTGTAACCATCTTGCTCAGGAACCATGTGGTTGGTATCTTTGGGGCACATGGAGAGGTCAACAGAACCAGCAGTCGCTCGTGGTGGGAGAGCACTTGGGTGTCACTTACCTTGGTTCTGTAAAAGCAGCTAATAATTAGCTGGTGGCGGGGGCTGCGGAAATGTCTCCTTGTTTGCTTTTTACCTTCCTCTGCATGATAAGAATGTTTAAACAAGGATGCACCGTCATCCAGAATGCCTTCCTGGCCCCCATGGAAGAAGAATGGGGAAGAGCCACCCTTCAAGTGGCACATTGTGACACAGGAGCAGGAAGCCCATGGCTTCTCTTGACAAGGAAGGGTGGGACCTGAGCATTTAGAACAGGGCTTCCTTACAAAGCTCTGAATGCTAGGCATGTGGCATGGAGTGGGCATGGCCCACCAGCCCCGGCCCCTCCTGGAAGGAAAGTTGACCGAGGTACTGACCTCTCTGTGAAATCTGGGTCATCAGGGCCTATGTGACCCGAGGCATCAGTGACGAAATTGACCTCAGCAGGGTGGTGACTGTGCAGCTCCAGGGAACTCACAAGTTGGAATGCATTTGGTGCATGCGTACACACACACACACACAGACACACTCTCACGGGTCGATTGGTTTCTGTTTTCTGAGTGTCAGTAAGTGATCGGGCCATGTTACCTTTCTGAGCCCTGGTTTCGTCATGTGTCTGATGGGACTGTTATTCCCAACCTCCCAGGGTTGTCATGAGGACTCAATGTGAGCTGTGATTAGTGCCTGCCATGTCCTTGGTACTTAGTAAATGTTGGTTTCCTTTTTCTCCCCATTCCTCCCCCTGGCTTTTTTTTAAAAACAGGACCCAGGAGCTAACCTCATCATAGCTTCTTGGCCACCTGTGTCTTCTTACCATTGTTGGATTTACCCAAATTAACCTCTTGGGATTACTACCTAAGTAAATAAGAGCTTAAAAGTGAGCTGTTATTCCAGGCAGTTTAGCAAGGGGTCTTTAGGTGGAGCTCACGTGGCAATTATCACAGAGAAGGAGGGAGAAAGGGGTTTTAATGTTTATGAGACTCATATTTCCTCTCTCAGTTGTATGCTAGCCCCTCCCTCCTGCCTTTTCCTCCCAGAGTTCTAGAATCATGCACTTTTAGAACTAGAGGTGCCCTGGGCTGGAGTCATCTCCCCCGATCCCTTTACTTAACAGATGGGGAGACTGAGGCGCAAAGATGTTCAGTGATGTATGCAGGGTCCCAGAGCTCCTCTGTGCTCCTCTCCTTCCACCCATAAATGTGGCCCTCTGAGGAAACCTCCAAAGCCACGAGGAAGCAAGCCCAGCTCATTCTTTCATTACTGGAAAAGGATAATTGCTCACTGAGCCTCTAAGTGACCCAGGGAATGGCCTGCCTCTTCTCCCTCCATGAGTTCCTGGGCCTCTAGGAATGGATCCTAGAGGCAGTGCTGTGGCAGTGTTGTGTGAGGGTTCAAAGTGGCCCTGGAGCCCCAAGACACACTGCTCCCTGCCCTACCTTGGGCCTGCCCCCTCTGGGATGCATACCTGCGTTTGCATTGGAGCAAAGGTAGCTACACCTTGTCTTGGCTCGGCAGGAACCCAGCTCTTCTCTTTGAAGGGCATGAGCCAATGAGAAATCTTCTCTCTCATACAGATTGAGGGAGAAAGAAGGTTGAAATACTCCTTGCTCTTGCTTTATGACCATGTTACATCCAGTGTGTGAGCTCCTGTCTCAGCCCTGAGGAGAGCCAGGGCCTGTACAAGCCACTAAGAACCATGAAGTCCCTTGGCACTCAGTAGACCTCAGCAGAGAAAGTGTATTTCTGCTCTGTAGGCCAGTGGCCTTTAAAAATACCAATATCTTGATATTTTAAATATCCTAGAAAAACTTTGTAGTAGGCTTCTTTGTTATATTTAAAAGCCAAACATGGTTAATATTTAGTTTATACTTGGACATAATTTGGCTTTTGCGTTCTCACTTTTCTCATAGAGTAAATTGACTTTTATTTTTATTTTAAGTTCTGCGGTACACGTGCAGGATGTGCAGGTTTATTACATAGGTAAATGTGTGCCATGGTGATTTGCCGCACCTGTCAACCCATCACCTAGGTATTAAGCCCAGCATACGTTAGCTGTTTTTCCTAATGCTCTCCCTCCATTGACATTTTGTAATGACCCCAGCCATTCCTCGATTTCAGCCCCCGTGTGCTCGCCCAGAGATATCCTCAGGTTCAGTGGCTTCTAATATCGGTTGTTAACATCCCCATACGCAAGCTCCTGGCATGCGGACACCCTTGCTTACTGTTCACATTTCTAAAAATATTGCCTCTGTCATTTGCCCTGTGTCCTATTGTATTCTAATGAAAGTTCAGTCTCCTGACCTTGCATGGCCTAAGACAAGGGCTTCTTTCTTTTATGGTAAGGATTTATCTTTTTAAGGAGAACTCACCTGTGCATCTTCATCCACCAAAATAGATTGCGTTTTCAGTGCTACCGCTGAGAACACACAGGAAAGTGTTACCATTTGCAAAACTCATTGTCAAAGGGAAGTCACGTCCAGAGTCAGGAAAGCAAGTGAAACACTCACCTCGGTGTAGCAGCTTCATCTGGAAATTTGACCTAGAGGGTTCAAAATGAAAACATGCCCTCCCCACCCATCCAGGAAGCAGGATGAGGATGGCCATTCGGAGTTTACTTTAAAATGCTTACCAGTACTATTGATATTCTGCCACCAGCTGTGTGGTCACATTAGCAACACATCTTTATAAATTGCTCACAGAGTCCCAGGTTGCATTTTAATTTCACTAGAAGGGAAAGCCTAAAGGATCTCTGAACTTGGTAGGTGGCTGGACAGACCACTGAGTGGAGTTGGAACACCTTTATTTTTATTATTATTATTTTAATTTATTTTTGGGACAGAATATCACTCTGTCACCCAGGCTGGAGTGTAGTGGCACGATCTCGGCTCACTGCAACCTCCGCCTCCCGGGTTCAAGCAATTCTCCTGCCTCAGCCTCCTGAGTAGCTGAGGCACGCGCCACCACACCCGGCTAATTTTTGTATCTTTAGTAGAGACAGGGTTTCACTATGTTGATCAGGCCGCTTTCGAACTCCTGACCTCATGATCCACCCGCTTCGCCCTTCCAAAATGTTGGGATTACAGGCGTGAGCCACTGCGCCCGACCCACCTTTATTATTTTTATTTCCTAGTCAGCACCAGATGAATTATGGAATATTCTATTCAGAAAGAGGGAGGAGCCAAAGTAGAAGAAAAAAAGTCCAAAGGTCCACAAGCAACAAATCGGTTAGTTTCAAGCCTTAGGACCCTTTGTCACTGCAGAGGTAGCTGATCCAGGGCTGACCCAAGATGCAACACAGCCCAAGGGTGTAGCCAAAGTAGTCTTTCTTTTAGGACTTGGCATTTCTAAATGCCAGCACCTTGTACATCTCGTAGATTGGAGTTTAGATATCTGACTTTCAGACGCGTTTGAACCAGAGTGACTCTATCTTGAATAGGGGCTGGGTAACCTACTGAGGCTGAGACCTACTGAGCTGCATACCCAGGTGGTTAGGCATTCTAAGTCACAGGATGAGGTAGGAGGTCAGCACAAGATAACAGGTCATAAAGACCTTGCTGATAAAACAGGTTTCAGTAAAGAAGCCGGCCAAAACCCACCAAAACCAAGATGGCAATGAAAGTGACCTCTGGTGGTCTTCACTGCTCTTTATACACTAATTCTAATTTATTAGCATGCTAAAAGACCCAATTTTACCCCATTTGGTCTGATGCTGGAGAAACAAATCGAGCTCATTGGTAGCTCTTATAACTGATTCTGGGAAACTGGGATCCCTAGGAGAGATTCCACTGATTCATTCATTCAACAAATGCCTGTTGCGTACCTACTGTGTGCCATAGTGTGACGGGCCCAGTATATTGCCTCATTCATTACCTCACAAGGTTATCTGTTAACAGCCACAAGTCAGAGGCTTTTGAGATACAGGGTGCCGGGAGAGCCAAAATAGTATTTGTTTGTTTGGAATAATAAAAGCTGTCTTCCCAGGCCACAGGAATTAAAATTAGGAGTGCTAAATCAGCAATTGTCTAGCCTTTCCTGAGCTTCTCAAACTGTAGTTTAGAATTGCTTGGGGGAACTTGTCAGAAGTACAAACCTTGGCCAGAACCTCAAAGAACCAGACTCAGTCAATCCAGGATGGGGTCCACCAATCCAAGGTTTTAAAAACAAGAACCGGATGGGGATAGGTGATGAGTTAGCCGCTGGGGATTCAGAAACCTGAAAGGGTGGGGTGGCAGTAGTTGGGCTTTGCAGACCAGACTGGTCTGGGACACTTTGTGATGAACACAAACCTTCCCTCTTCCATTTTGACCTTTCTGCCCTGGTGGGCTGCTTTTACATAAGAGTATTATTTCTTCCTTTTGTGGGCAAAGAAAAAGCGTGAGAACCAACTGCTCTAAATAAAACAATTGAAGGTGGAGTTCAGATTGAGAGCTCTCAGAGGATGCTTTTGTTTTCCTTTGAAATTTTTGGGAGAAAGGAGCCAAAGATTCAGTAGAGGGGGCCAGCCCCAACCCTTTTGAATCTGCCCTGCCTCCCCTGTTCCACCTGTCGAGGCCAGGAAGTAGAGCAGCAGGAATCAGCCCTGGGTTCAGACCGTCCCGCTAACTGTGTAACCTTGAATTTGAACTCAAGCTTGGGCTTAACCTTTCTGTGCAGCACTGTGCTCGTGAATAACTGGTAGCAGTTACCTCCTGTGGGCTGTGCCGGGAATAATAAAGACGGTGCATGCATGGCATCTGCCTTGGTACAGATCAACAGGAAGGCTCTAAACCAGGATTCTCCGGCTTGAGAAGCTCGTAGCTCAGCTGGGGTCTTGAGAAAATGATGCCGATTCTGGTGCAGCAGGTCTAGGGTGGGCCTGAGAGTTTGCATTTCTGGCAGGCTCCCAGGTGAGGTTGATGTTGCTGGTCCATGGACCACACTTTGAGTAGCAAGGGTCTGAAAGGTGCTCACCTCCTTGGGTTTTCTGTGAATAGTTAGTGCAGATAGCTAAGTTAACAATTCTTTTTTCAGTCCTAAAAATAGAAGAAAATACTTACTCCTTCCTTAACTCTGATCATGAAAATTAGGACATAGAATGCTTGTAGCCATAAACACTTATCTCCCTCGTCGCTCAAGTTATTAATTTTCCCCAATAACATAAATACTGAAGAAGAAAGCAGAGTGAGGGGTGATCTGCTCTGTAGGCTGAGAGAGGTTATTAAGGACAGGGCTTCAGGCATACAGAATAGAGATGGCTCTTAAGGGTCAGGGATTCTGCTTCCTTAGGGCTCCTAGAGCTTACCTGTGAGTGAACAGTTTTTAAATATTAATAGAAAGCAAAGAAAAATGAGAATGTCTTTTATTCATCCATGAAATCAATTTGAACCTGTCAGAGTCATCTAGAGGGGCTGTTAAAATGCAGACATCTAGGTCCCACCCCTGAGAGCCTTCAGTTAAATAGGTCAGGGGTACAGCCTGAGAATTTGCATTTTGAACAGGTTCCCAGGTGACACTGGTGCTCACACTGTGACCAGCTCAAAAGACCACCTGTAAGAGCCATGAGCATGGGAATCAGTGCTGTCAGCCTGGGCCACCTCTTCACACTTCTGACCCCTCCCGTCAAAATGGTGTTGCCAGGAAGGGGTTTTCTAAGCTGGGGTGGGGTTTGGGTATGAGTGGGAGATACAACTGTCTTCAGGTATCTGAAGGTCTTCCTGGGGATTGGGAGAGATTTCTGGAAAAGCAGAACGATCCTGGTGGCACTGCTGCCTGCAGGCAGGGAGTCACAGCACCATGGTGTGTTCCTCCTCCACCCCCAGGGCTGGACCTCTCTGATCTACCTGGTTGGCTGATCCCTTGGCGAGGGGCTTAGGGGGGCACTTCTTAAAAATAGAGCTTTCCAGGGTGCATCCCAGGAGATTCTGATGAGCAACCAGGTTTGGGACCCCCTGCGTGGAGAACAGCGAAGCACCAGCTGGGCACAGGAGAGCTGCTCTATTTTTAATGATTCTTGGGTGCAGCACTAATGATCACTCAGCAAGCAAATGATTCCCCGGCAGGAAATGGGACTCTTTGTGAAGTATATTTCCTTGCAGGATCCCTAAAGTTATAGTCGATAAATTCCGGCTGCATCTTCCCAAGTGTTTTATTTCCCATCTGAGGATGGCTTCCAACCAGGAGCATCTGGCCAAGGGGACTTATCCAGGGTAAAACCCCACCCTCTCCGCCTTCCCCACTCCCTCACCCCTGTCAGCAGTGACTCTCTCCACAGCCACTCTGCTCTGGGTTTGTTGAAAGTAGAACCTATAAAATTCACGGTTGAGCAAATTCCAGAGAGAATGCTTCCCAGACAAATTCAGCAGCATAGAACATATCTGTATGCAAAGAGTCAGGCTACAATGGAGGCAATTACTTGGATAATAGCCTAAGGAGAAATTCCCGCCACCCCCACTCCCCTCATCCCCGCCTCCCCTTCCCCGCCCCCGCTTTGTTTGTCATGCTGTCATGCACAGATTTGAAGACTGCAGTCTTGACTTGAGTTTTCTGATTCACCAGCAGATGCTGGAGAGCATCACTGGGTGCTGTGCTCTGTGCCAGGCAGGTGTTTATAAAGGAGACTCAGGTACAGTCCCTGCCCTGTGGAGTCCACTGCTGGAGAAAGATGGATGCTTACATGACTAACTGTAAAAGCAGCATCACTCCTAGAATAGCCCATTTCTAAAGTAGACCTCCCAGCACTCTCCCTCCCCTTGCCTGGTTTCATCTTCCCCACAGTGCTTGTCTCTCTAGAAATGACTGGCTCAGTACTCAGTAATGAAGTACTGGTGCTTCATCTTCCCTCTTACAAATAAAGCAATGTGAGGGGAAAGACCAGACCTTTAGACCCTGGCCTCTCCCAACCATTGGATGTGGGCTGCCCAGGGGGCATGAGAGTGGCTTTCTGCAGCAGAGGCGTTGGAAGGCTCTGCTAACAGGGTGGCTGCTCACCGCCAGGATCTGGGGCAGAGGCTGAGGGAGGACCTGGGCGGCCACAGCAGCTCTCAAACCCAAGCGTGCATCAGAATCTTCCAGTGGGTTTGTTCAGGCACAGATCGCTGGACCCACTTCAGAGCTGCTGATCCAGTAGGTCTAGGATTTCTTGCACGTTCTCAGGGTGATTCTGTGGCTACTGGTCCCTAGACCACACTTTGAGGACCACAGAGAGGTGCATCAGCATGGCCATGACAGTGAACTTAGTGAATAGCTGCAGAGTGGGTCCAGTGACGGACTTCTTAGAAGCTATGCCAGTGACCTCCGTGAGAGAAGACGAGACTCTGAAACAGGCTCCAGCAGTGGGGCTGGAGAACAGAAAGGAAGCACCCCAGACACATGCAACAGTGGAATCAATGTGCTGGTGGGAGACGAGGAAGGAGTTCAAGCAGCGGGAAGGATGGAAGTGCTTTGGACCAAGATGGACACTGGGTGGAGGAAGGAATAATGTGTTCCCTTTGGGACCTGCTGCTTTGAGGGGCTAAGGAGACCTCCAGGTGGAGACGTTAAGGAGGCAGTGGGAAGTGCTTTTAAAACTCAGGAGAGCAACTGGCGATGGGTACAGATGCTGGGGTCTTCTGGATAGAGGTGTAAGCTGCCTCAGTGGGGCTGAATGACAGTCCTTAAGGGGAGAGAACGGTGATGTGCTCAGAAGGAAGCCAAGAGGCTCTCACTCATAGGGGTGGTTAGAGAAATAAACGAATGGAGTGCTCCAAGGCTTGTGAAGGACAAGGGGGTGTGACCCCAAGAGAAGGGGTTGTGTTAGAGGCATGAGTTAGAGAAGCTGGTCTCCATACTTTGAAGTGGATAGTTTTTCCGCTCCTCATCCTACTGTGTGCAATTTTATTTTGCCTCAGTGACAGACACTTTGCAGCCATATTGGTGCAACATGCATTAGCAAAAGAAGTGCATGCCGCATGCATGCGTGTGGGTGCAGCAGCAGTTCTCCACAGCAAGAGGTAAACAAGACGAGCACTACGGTGGCTCAAGTTGAAGCTGGAGGTCATTTTTTGCCCCTCTAAGCTGAGCCCTGAAGAAGAAAGTCACCGTGTATCCATGTGTTACCTCTTTGGATTTGACGCTGATCCAGATCCTCCTGGGACCTTCAATCCGCTGCGTTTACAAGGATGAAAAGGATTCTGATGACTTTTTTTGAACTGTTTGGGCAGGAATGCTACAGAGAGAATCAATTTCTGTGAACTGAGAGTCCCCAGGTGATAATTTGGTGTTTCACACACAGGCAGTTTTCTTTTTAATGTGTGGTGCTTGTTTAGTCGTCTGGCTCTTGCAAACCCTAGTGTCTGAAAAACAGGGATGTAGTTCAGCAGTGTCTGAATAAGGCGGATGACTCAGAATCATGCAGTGCCTGGCTTCTCAGTCCGCCGCCAGCCGGGACTGCTTTAGGCGCGAACCCACGCTTCTGACCTGTGCTCTGTCTTTGCAGTTCTGCACGGAGCTAAACCAGCCGACCCTGCCCAACATCCGCAAGTGGAAGGGGCCCCGGGGATGCTGGAAGGCTATTGTTGCTGAGAAGCCCTCGAATCAGCTCCAGAAGGTACCCTCGTCTGCAAAGCCTGGCCTTTCCCTTCATTTAATTTATACATACTTTTACCCTAATCAAGGGCATTTAAAAATTTCCTTTGCCAATATCCTTGGTTCAATTTTGTATTTCTGCCCAATTTTTAAATCCTTGCCATTCATTTCCAAATGCCCTGGTTCTCGTTTCACGTTTAGATTGGGAATGGACTCCTGCCAAGACGGAAATGAGAGCTTAGGGTGTTGGGAGGAGAGGAGAGGAGAAAGGCAACAAATGGGTATTTCTGTCCTTTGTCCTTCTAATCCCTTCGCCACAGTTCTGTCTTCTGCCAAGTTTGTGCAGAGCTCATTACTCGTTGACTGAAAACTTCAGATTCACCTTAGTTCACACATGAAGTATTTGCTTCTAGTGGTAGAAATTATGCACATAATTTCAACATAGAAATGTTCTATTGAAATGTTCAGCAGATTTTGGTTTTGAATTTTCTTTCATCAGTATCACCCATATGAGCAGGTAAGGGTAAATCTCTGTAAATACACGTTTTCCCTCATGTTATTATTCAAGGCCAGATTTATTCACCTTGCAATGCTTAACATCAATGGGGTTTTAGATTTTTAAACAGACTCCTGATAATAACCAGGAGCTGAGAATGTATTATTACATAATTTTCCTATAAATGCAGATTTTTAAATCCCTAGTATACCTAACATGCTTACAAACACATGATTTATACTTAATATGATTATGTTTATAATGTAGGCTCTTAAATCATAAATGTATGCTGGATTAAAAGTGGCCATTTTTTGACAGTAAGCCCCTACTCTCTTTTTAGCTACTACTTAAAAAGGTGCATGTAAATCTTCTGTCTCTGGGTTTTATGTTTGGGGGTGTAAATGGCTCCTGCAGCTGACAGTGAGTCAGCACGCATTCAGAGAAGGCTGGAGATAAAGCTGAATTTGAATGCATCTAGTTCAGGGTTCTCCCTTCCAGTTCACATAGAAATAATAATAATAATACCACCTTCCTTTTTTAACTGCACTTTACATGTATGTAGGTGTCTGAGCGTCAGAAGCCTTTTATAGTCCATTCAGCACTGTATTCATTCATTCAACAAATCATTAATGAAAGGTGGCTATGTACCAGGCATTTTGTTTCATGCCAGATACACATTGGTGAGAAAAACAGCCCCAGCTATCCATGCCTGCATGTTTTCACTCTTTGCAAGACACACTGGGGATCCCAGCTGGAGCCTGACCTGGCCCCTCCTGCAGGGAGTGCACAGCCTGTTGGAGGGCAAGACAGGTAACCCCATTCCAGGTCAGGGTGTCAAGGCCATTGGAAAACAACATGAGGTTGCAGGGAGACCCGAGTTCCATCCACCAAAACCTCTCGGCCTCAATTCCTTCATATGTAAAATGGGAGCGATAGCCCTTTCTTAGCTCACCTATAGGGTAGCTATAGGATTTTTAAAGGTACTGTGCATTGGAATGTGTCATTAACACAGCACAGGCCAGGGCCAGGCGGGATGGGCATGAGGTGGCAGGCTGGCCGCCTGCAGTGGACTGAGAGAGCTTATGCCTGGCTCTGGCTGCAGTTGGGTCCATGTCTACCCAGTTGTTACCACGCAGTATTGTGGGCCCAATGTGGCCAAACCTCCCAGTTTCATTTTAATGGGAAATTTCCTGAATTTTAAAGATGAACAGATAATCCAAAAAAATTTAAACACTATGTGAATCGAACAATATATCTCCGGGTTGAAAATGTTCAATCTCTGTCCCTAGACAAATATAAGAAAGTGGTAACCGCTGGGGCCATTTCTCCAATGCCTGAAATTCTGCCCAGGCATCTTCTCCCCAGCTCCCTAGGGCTTACACGATAGCCAGAGGGGTGGTTTCCAGCTGTGAAGATGAAGACCTAATAAGATGAAATGATTTGCCCACAAGCCACCCTTTTTGCAATGTGAGGTGGTGCTCGGACCTGAGCCCAGTTCGTTCTCTCTGTCTGGAACACCTGTTCCTCCGGCTGCTGTTCTGCAGGAGAGGGGAGCACCTAGGTCAGGGGCCTTGGGAAAGGCTCCCAGGAGGGGGCAAGAAACCAGCGGTGGAAGGAGCAGCACGCAGGGAAGTGGGGGTGGGGAAAACAGTGCTGAGCAGGTGAGGGAGGCAGAGGAAGGAGTAGGCCCCACCGCAGAGGCTTCCCCTCCAGGGCCATCGGGGAACCCCTGAAGGCTTTTGGGCAGAAGATGACTTGAGTGATGCTTTAGGTAAGTTACTCTGGCACCATGGCTTGGGAAATGGCAGATGGAGAGATAATCCTCCAAAGCCAACAGGGCAGTCATGCTTACCTCCCTCCACACCGGAGGAAGCTGAGGTTTAGAAAAACTGAGTGGCTTGCCCAGGGTCCCATGGCTAAGTGACTCAGGTGGGACTGAGGCCCAGGTCTTCTCGTTCTCAAACCAGCACACTCTCCAGAGGGTGGGCAAGAAGATAATTTCAAATATAGAAGTGCACAGCATACAATACATTCATTCCCTCCCTCCCTCCTCCTAAAAACACGCATGTTCAGACACGGCGTGTGGCTTAGACCAAAGCTGACCCTGGGGCCTTTGTGGTGGCTGCTCAGGAGGGTGGTTGTGCAGAGTCACTTCCCCTCCTTTTGCAATGGGGAAGAGTGGTGATGAGCACTGCTGGCCTCTCAGATGACATGCGGATGGCTCCCAGGCAGCGGGTGCTGAGGAAGCACTCTCATGGACAGCAGAGGCTGGGGTGGGGTAGAAAGGAGAAGTGTGTCTTCTTCCACAAGCCCCCAGTGGCGGCAGCAGCAGCGCAAAGCAGGCACATTCAGAGCAGCAGGGTTTAACACCAGGCACCAGGACTCTGCCCCACCGCCAGCCCTGGCACCTCTGACCTAAGCTTCGTACCTCTGCTGTGGCCTCATCCACCTGTGGAGGGCCCTCAAGCAGCCCCAAGCCCTTAGGTCAACTGTGACCTCCACTCACCCAGCAAACACTGAGTGGGCTTTTACTAGGTGCCAGGCACCATTTTTGTAAGCTGCAGCTAATCAGTAAGCAAAGCCCATCCCTTGGAGTCATATGTTTTAGTCTCAGCATTGTGATTAGCTGTGGGATTTCAGGAAAGTCACTTAACCTCTTTGAGCAGCGGTGTCCTCATTTGGGAAATGGGAGCATGAATTGCTACGTGATGGGATGTGATGACTCCGAAGATATCTCTGCGCCTAGCCTGGGCATCACCCACCTCCCCCCAAAGACAGAAGAGCCCAGGCCACCCTGGCTGTATGGAAAGCTCTGAAATTGGCAATATGTGAAATTATTTGGGCTGGGGAACGGCAAGGGAGAGTGGCTGTGGCTTTCGTGGTGTGCTTTTGGGTTAGAAACAGCTTGAGCCAGAGTAGGGACTACTGCCTGTCGGTCTCTCTGGCCTCTCTGCCTCCTTTCCCCAGGTGGTACTAGGACTCTGGCACCAAGACTCTGTCTCGCTCTCCGCTGCAGGGAGCCGGGTATGCAGGATTCCTGTGGGACGCGGCGGCCGGCGTGGAGCTGAGAGACGCCGGCTCACAGGAGAGCTCGCCCAGCAACGGGCACGGGAAGCTGGCGGGCCCCAGCCCATACCTCGCGCGGTTCAAGGTACCCGCTCCACACCATCTGTGACGTGGAATCTGCTTCTTTCTAAAAAGGAAAGAAAAGGGCTCGTTTTGTAATACCATGAGTAAGAGAAGTCTCGTCTTTTTGCCTTGATTTCAGCCTCTCATGGTTGGAGATTTTTGTCTCTCCTGGGGCTTCCTTGGCAGGTGAACTTGTCCAGGGCAGGAATGAAAGGGATTTTGAGACTCTCAGCCCCAATAACTCTGGCATCTGAGCAGGAGAGAGAGGAAGGAGGGAGATTCGGTATAGCTCTTAAATCTGACCCTCATTAGAGTCTTCTGGGGAGATTTTCATACAGTCAGGGATTCCTAGACCCCACCTCAGACATACGGAATTTGGGGGATTATCTGGATGGCCTACTTTCCAAAAGCCCCTTCAGTGATCCTTCACCTTCCTGGCACTGGTTCACAAGGCCAGGTGTTAGGGAATGTCTGGATTCAAGGGCAGCAGAACTGGCTTGAGGAGCCCCTTCTTATCGGCTACATCTCAGGCCCGATTCCTTTATTACCAGGGAGAAGGGCCTCTCAAGGGGTCGTTTGGGTTTGGAGGGGATTCAGGAGGAGCTCTGGGCTGTGGGCCAGGGGCAGTCCCATCACTGGCATCGCCCATGTGGGAGTCTCTGTCCCTCCAGTGTCTGGGAGCAGCTCAGCAGATTGATCGAACGCAGTCTCTCTGGTTCTCCCCGGATGCCCTTGGGAAGTGTTAATGAACCACAAAATGGTCAGCAGCTGGGCAGCAGAAGCCAAAGCAGGTCATGAAGTTGGCAGTCAGTGAGCTTTGTCCCCGCGGTCCTTGACCGTGAGCTCACAGGCCAGGCAAGCAGGTCCGGTGCCTTGGAGCTCAGCAAGCGTATCTCCTCCTGGGCATGGAGACCCCCTGCTTTCTGTGTGCTCCAGAGCGGTTCCTGAGCCTGACAGTCACCTCAAACCCCAGCCCAGGAGGTGTCTGCCAGCTGAGGGTTGGGAGCAGCCCCTGTGTTGAGGCTACAAGCCCCCGTGCCACCTTGCACACTCGTAGCTGTGAGTTGATGAGGGTGGGTGTGTGCTCACCCTGGGGGTATCTGTCGCACCCAGCAGCCCCTCTCTTACCTTTGTCTGTGATATTGATGGGGCTCTGTCTGCACACGTACACCTGGGGGTGTCCATGGGTTGTATCTGTGGTACTGATGTGTAAGTCAGCCAGGTATCACCTTTAAGCCTCCTAACACCACTCTGGGCCCTTTTTTTTATGTCAAGTTCCTGTTCCAGTGTTGGCCACCTGGGGTTACAGCCATGTAACCCTATGGGTGATACTGATAATCCAGTATCACCACAAGGCAGCCTGTTTTTAAGGGTATAATGAGAAAATGCTGATTAGCCCAAATCCTCTAAATAAAGCAGCCCCCTAAACAGGCACTTGGCCTCTTGTACTTCATGTCACATTCTAGGCCTGGCAGGTGGTGCAGTACAGAGATGGGGCTCATCTCCTCAGGCACTGTGCCCCCCACCCGGCCTTAAGATGCTTTCTCTAGTAGGCAGAGCTACAGCTGCAGAGCTCTTGGTCCTGGGTGCTGGCAAACTGGGACCACATCCGTAAGATAAGACGGGCACCCTCTACTTCCTGGGGGCTTCCCCTATACCCCTTCCCTTCCTGGCAGTGTTGATGTTGGTTGCCATGACAAACGGAAGGGCAAGATTGCTAAGCCCTGAGCAGCTGAGCAGTGCTGTGATGCCCAGAGACAAACTCTGACCCTGTGTTTCTGCACTTGCCCTTGGGGATGCAGGGCTGGGGCATGTCCTAGGCTGGCCAGGTTCTGTAAGCTTTTGGTTTGGACACATTTGAAATTAGGTTATAGTGAGCATCCAGGTATAGTGGGCTCCAGAGAGAAAAGAACACAGAGGGGCGTGTGTGGGAGGTGTAGGAAGGAGGAGGAGGCACATCCCGGCAGTGGGTCCTGGCAGGAGACCTCAGGCTGGCCCTCTGGAGAAAAGCCCTAAGTCTATAATAACAACCAGCTGTCAGAGTCACCTCCTTTGATTGATTGATTGAAACGGGGTCTCACTATGTTGGCCAAGCTGGTCTCAAATTGCCTCAAGTGATCCTCCCGCCTTAGCCTTCCAAAGTGCTTGGGGTTGTGGCCGGGTACCATAGCTCATGCCTGTAATCCCAGAACTTTGGGAGGCTGAGGCAGGAGGATCACTTGAGGTCAGAAGCTTGAGACCAACCTGGACAACATGGTGAAGTCTCTACTAAAAATTAAAAAATTAGCTGGGCATGGTGGCACACACCTATAATCCCAGCTACTTGGGAGGCTGAGGCAGGAGAATCACTTGAACCCGGGAGGCACAGGTTACAGTGAGCTGAGATCATGTGCCACTCCACCCCAGCCTGGGTGACAGAGTGAGACTCCTTCTCAAAAAAACAACAAAAAAAAAAGTGCTGGAGTTACAGGCATAAGCCACCATGCCTGGCCTTCCACCTCCTTCTTATATATGACTACTTAGAAAGAAAGAAAAAAACTCAAACATTTACAGATATGCAGATATGCCCAATCTTTTAGGCTCTAAGTGAGGAGTAGGCGGTGGGATGTTAGGGGTGGACTGGTAGAGCAAAATAGGCCTTGTTCCTGCAGGTGCCTTGGAAAAATCGAAGATGAAAGACCTTGCATTATTTCCTGGGGGTGTGAGCCAGCCTCGTTCTTGTTTACCATTGTCCACTCTGTGCACAAAGCTATTTATGAGTCGGTTGTAACGGATACAGGAAATATGAGCTTCTGAGCCTCTCCCTGTTGCTTTGTTTCCTGCTGCCTAGCTGGGAAGTCACGACCTGACCCTTGTTAACCTTCACCTGGCAGCCCTGACCCTCCTGGGGAGCGAGAATCCCAGCAAGAATCACAGTGATGGCCACCGGTTGGCGAGCTTTGCACAGACCCTACAGGAAACGCTGAAAGGTAGGACACTGTCTTTTGCTGTGGCTCGGCCACTGTTTTGCAGAGCAGCAGGGCTGCCTCTTCTGAGCCATCTCTGACCACCTGGGCTGGCTGTTTGTCAGCAATGTGAGTCATGGGTACAGGGGACAATCAAACCTCTGGCATCTCATGGAGCCCAGCCGACCCTGCATGGTCACATCTGTGCCTCTGGACCTAGCATATGCGTTCCAAGGTGTCAGCTCTGTGGCTTTTTAGCCTCATTTAGATAGAAAGGATTGGGGGGGAAGAATGTAAGTGATGATGCCCTTCCCCAAAGACAGCTCATCCTGGGTCCAGCTGCCTCGGACATCACTCTGGTGGTGCCGCCTGCAGATTTGCATGTGCTCCTCCTGTGAAAGAGAGACGGGGGTGACAAGGGGAAGTGGCAAATTCCTGATTGTTGGTGAATTGAGTTTTTCTCTCTGGCGGGATACAGAGCATGTTGAAGAAGCCCTGAACCTGTCAGAAATGCTGGATTTTAATCTTGTAGGAATTCAGGCAAGCCACCAAACCACTTCAGGCCCCCATCTGATGGGGGGCAGTACTCATCTCATAGCAGTACCCAGAGGGCTAAGTAACAGTGTCTGCAGCAATACCAAGCACATAGTAGGGACTTCATGTACACAAGTTGACTCTAAAACATGAGAAGAATTAAGAGAACACTGAAAAGAGCAGAATTCTGGCCAGGCACGGTAGCTCATGCCTGTAATCTCAGCACTTTGGAAGGCCAAGGCGGGAGGATCACTTGAGCCCAGGAGTTCAAGAGCAGCTTGGGCAACATAGTGAGACCCCATCTCTACAAAAAGCGAAAAAAATTAGCCGGGCATGGTGGTACACACCAGTGGTCCCAGATATTCAGGAGATTGAGGAGGGAGAATCACTTGAGCCCAGGAAGTCGAGGCTGCAGTGAGCTTTGATCGCACCACTGTACTCCAGTCTGGGCAACACAGCAAGACCCCATCTCTTAAAAAAAAAAAAAGATTAACTGAACTCCAGGACAAAGGGGGGCTATGCCCCAACTAATATAGATGGTTTTCTGCACTTGGTTTACCAAAAGAAAAGGTTGACAAGGCTGTGAAGACTGTGACCTTGTCCATCTGGCTTGATTTTTCAGAACACTGACCTTGTCTAGGTGACTTTGTAGTTGGAGGCTTGGAACTCTCTCTTATCTTTTGAGTCTGGACCAATATTCTGTAGCTTTCTAAGACTTCCTTGTTAAACTGGCCTCTCAAATTGGGAGATTCATGAAGATTTTACTACAAAAATATTTCAGTCAAACCATAGGCTCACATTTCAAAAGATGTATGTATGTATGTATGTATGTGTGTATGTATGTATGTATGTATGTGTGTATGTATGTATGTATGTGTGTATGTATGTATGTATTTGAATTTGCATTTCTAACAAAAAAGATTTTTTATTGTGGTAAAATATATGTAACATAAAATTTACCATTTTAATCATTTTACATATTCAAGTCAGTGCTACTAATGTATTGACATTGTTGTACAAACATTACCACCACCCATCTCCAGAACTTTTTCATCTTTCCAAACTGAAGCTCGATACCCATTCAACGATATCTCCCCATGCGCCTCTCCCTGCAGCCCCTGGCAACCAGCGAATGCTGGTTGGTTTCTGTCTCTGTGATTGTGACTACTCTAGGTGCCCCATATAAGTAGAATCATATAATATTTGTCCTTTTGTGTGTGGCTTGTTTCACTTAGCATAATGTCTTCAAGGTTCATCCATGTTGTAGCATGTGTCAGAATTTCCTCACTTTTTTTTTTTTTTTTTTTTTTGAGACGGAGTCTTGCTCTGTCACCCAGGCTGGAGTGCAGTGGCACGATCTTGGCTCACTGCAAGCTCTGCCTCCTGGGTTCACGCCATTCTCCTGCCTCAGCCTCCCGAGTGGCTGGGACTACAGGCGCCCGCCACCGCGCCCAGCTAATTTTTTGTATTTTTAGTAGAGACGGGGTTTCACCGTGTTAGCCAGGATGGTCTCAATCTCCTGACCTCGTGATCCGCCCGCCTCGGCCTCTCAAAGTGCTGGGATTACAGGCGTGAGCCACGGCGCCTGGCCAGAATGTCCTCACTTTTTGAGGCTGACTAATATCCCACTGTGCGTCCATCCACCATAGTTGGTTGCTTATCCATTCATCCTCTGATAGACACTTGGGTGGCTTCCACCTTTGTCCTGTTGTGACAATGCTGCTGTGAACATTGATGTGCAGCAGCTTTTCTTTTGAACCAGGACATGCCGTGACCAACGTTCTACTTTAAGGGTGAGTCCTCAGGCTAAAAACAGTCAGAAGATGCTCTATCCAAGAAGCAGCTGTGTGGGAAATTGTCCACCTATAGTTAGACTCTGCTCTGTAAAAAGGATGACTTGATAGCTTGTCACATCTGTGGACATTACTATTGTTCTTGATCTCAAACTTTATGTGGAAGCAGAAAGGAAAGATTCCAGCTCATAACTTTTTTGACAGCCTTAGGCAGTCACCATCCCCCCACCCCACCCCTGGTATCCAGGGAGTGGTCAGGATTTTGGCAGAAAACCTTAGGCAGGTTATTGTTCCAAATTGCCAAGGTACTATTGACCCACAGCCTGGCCTGGCCTTGACTCGTCCAAATAGGGACAGTGACTCATGCTGCCTGTGTCCCCTGCTTGTAACTAGTACCCAATTAATTGTTAACTGGTGACACTCCAGACCCAGGGGTTCAGGAAGCGGTTCAGCCTGCCCAGGTCTAACAAGGGAAACAGGTCAACAGAGGGGTTCAGCTAAAGCAAAGACAAAGCCTTCATTCCACAGGATTCTATCAAAGCAAGCAGAACCGATGTGGTTAGCAAGCTCTGGGCCTTTCTGCCTTTGTCTGAAATGTGCATGCAGGCTGACGTCAGTGGGAATATGCCAGTCCCCTAGTGGAACCTTCTTCTCTCAGACCTCACCGGGACTTAGGGACAGGGTCTCCCTCTGAACTGAGCAAGAGTGAAACAGGGTGTATAGTAACTCTTGACATCTTGGCAGATGGTCCCTCATCTGCCAAGGGGGACTGGTTCCTGTAGTTGTCCTGGCGTTTTATAAATCTAGAGACTCTCTGAGGAAGTCAGCCCACAGCGTTCTCCTCTTACTGCTGGGAATCAAGGGAGCGACAAAGGAGCCCAGCTCAGGTGGGTGGCCTTTTAGGAAGGTAACTCAGGCTCCTGTGCATTTACCTGTGGATTCTCAGAGGCAACAACTGCCTTGATGTCATCACCGACGTGGATTCAATCTGAAGAACATGAGTTGTAAGAAATCTGATATGCTCATTCAAAAAGGGAACCGTTGTCACTCCTGAAGCTACACAGAGCTGGCTTTATTGACCCTTGATACCAGCATCTCTCCTGGTTTTGGAATTGTCTTTTTCAGCCCAGACCTTTGCAGGCATGCATCTCAACGAAAACCTCCCTCATTATATGGAACTTTGTTTTCTTTGATATTCAATGAATGTAGCATCTTTCTCTTTGTTCCTTTCCAAATCAAACTGCACCCTAATTCTGGGGCATTTGTGGTTCCGCTTGTCTGTTGCTCACATATTTATTGAGTGCCTGCTGATGCACTTGGTGTCGCAGTGGACAGCAGCCACTTCTACGTGGCTCTTCCATCCTAGCCCTTTGTGATGAGCCCTGGATTTGAGGCCTGGCCTGGTGACTTTAGGCAAACCTTCCCACCTCTGGGAGCCTGTTTTGTACCTACAGAGGGGAGATGGTAACAGCACCTGCCCCATGGGTCGTGGCTGTTAAGTGCGGTGCTGTCGAGGAAGCGGTCAGCACAGTGCCATGACTATTATTCAAGCTGGCACTGATTTCTCCATGGTGTGGGTGGCCCTGCAGGAGAGGCTTCCTTCCATCCCACCCACTGTCCTCACTCCTCCTGGAGGAGGGCGCCATCTGCAATGCACATGCGCCCTCTGGTGGTGGCCCGAGTGGCTTCCCTTCAGATTCCTTTCCCTGCAGTTGTTACGGAAGCACACCCGTGGCCAGGAAAAAAAGATTTACCAAGTGTCTTGGATACATTTATAACTTCGTTTATGAGCTGCTTTCCCTAAAGCCTCCTTCACAAGGTGTGGCAGAAATGCCACCTCCTGCTGTGGGACAACAAGGTTCAGGCAGAGCCCAGGGGAATCCCGCAGAGCCCAGCTAGGGGGCGAGTGTTCTTTCAGGATTTCTACTCGCTTTGCTTGGAAAATACTTCATAACTATCCCACTTCCTCTAGGGTAAATCAGACTATGGGAGAAATGTCTGAAATGCTTTAGGAGAAAACCTTTCCCCCTTGGCCCTGAAATCACTTTGTAGTTCTTATGCACAAATATTTAACTTCCACTGTGTGTCTCTCCCTAACAAACTTGTGAAGCTGTATCAGGAAACTGATCAGGAAGGGGGCCCAAGCTACATGTGAGTGCCCCGTGCCAGGCGCTTCTGGTGGGCTCCTCTAATCCTGACACCAACCTGGGAGGAAATGGCTTGTTCTTTCCCTTTTATAGACTAAAAGGCTTGCCCAAGGTCACGAAGCTGGGAAGTGACAAACTTCAAATTCCACACTCAGAGTCATCCGGCTGTTTTCTCTTAGAACCAGGGCCGAGAACCCCTGTTTTCTTTCTTTCTTTTTTTCTTTTCTTTTCTTTTGTTTTCTTTCTTTCTCTTTCTTTTTTTTCTCTGTCTCTCTTTCTTTCTCTCTCTCTGTCTCTCCCTCCCTCCCTGTCTTTCTCTCTCTCTCTCTCTCTCGCTTTCTCTTCTCTTTTTCTCTTCTTTCTTTTCTTCTTTGACAGAGTCTCACTCCACCTGAGGGTGGAGTGCAGTGGAGCCATGTCGGCTCACTGCAACCTCTGTCTCCCGGGTTCAAGTGATTCTTCTGCCTCAGCCTCCCAAGTAACTGGGATTACAGGCGCCCACCACTACGCCTGGCTGATTTTTGTATCTTTAGTAGAGATGGGGTTTCACCATGTCAGCCAGGCTAGTCTCAAACTCCTGACCTCAGGTGATCCCCTGCCTCAGCCTCCCAGAGTGCTGGGATTACAGGTGTGAGCCACTGTGCCCGGCCAGAGCCACTGTTTTCTGTTATTCTCCTGTGTCAGGTTTTGTTTCATTTTCAGCCCCTCTGTGACCACTCTTCCTCCTAGCTAATTTGGATGAATAAGGTGAAAAGAGGACTTGGAAGAATAGGCACAAAAGTGTCACTGTTTTCAGAGAATATGATTGTCGGTTTGTTACACCTAAAGTTAAAAAAAAAAAAATTATTCCCAGTAAGATAATTAAGAAAACTGCCTAGTTACAAAATTAAAATAAAAAATTAGTCTTTTTAATATATATATCAATAATAACCTGTGGAAATAAAAAAATTTAAAAAAACCATTAGAGAAAATATAATGGGATAAAACAAAGATCCCATTCATAATAAAAATCAAAAATATAAAATACTTAGAAATGTGGTGGTACAGTGAAGAAAATAATAAGACTTCAGTGAAGAATTTTTTTTTAACAAATACTTGAATCAATGGAGAAACATGGCAAAGTGTTCTTGGGTGAGACATGTTGACAGTTCAAGGTACCCGTCCTTACCATGTTTCCGTGTGGTTGACTGCACTGGGTCTCAGCAGAGCTCTTTAATATTCTAGGTGTGGTTCCTACACCTGGCTGGACATGGAATCCCAGAGAGCTTCAGGAAGTGCTGAAGACCAGGCCACCGGAGACGCTAAATCAGAGTCTCTACAGGTGGAACTCCAATTTCTGAGAGTGGGACTCAAGCATTAATTTTTTTTTGAACTCCTGATGCCCCAAGGGCTTTTTGTAGAGCTCCCCCCATCCCACTTCAGTCAGAGAAGCTCCACTTTTACCCACTCTACTTTTGGGGGTTCCTACAGGATCTCATTTGAGAAAAGGAACACCCCCACCCCATACATTTTAAAAAGAAAAAATGTTACCTGGGCGCCGTGGCTCATGCCTGTAACCCCAGCACTTTGGGAGGCCAAGGCGGGCAGATCACCTGAGGTCAGGAGTTCAAGACCAGCCTGGCCAACATGGTGAAACACCATCTCTACTAAAAATACAAAAATTAGCCAGGCACAGTGGCACGCATCTGTAATCCCAGCTACTTGGGAGGCTGAGGCAGGAGAATCGCTTGAACCCGAGAGGCGGAAGCTGTAGTGAGCCGAGATTGCGCCACTGCACTCCAGCCTGGGCAACAGAGTGAGACTCCACCTCAAAAAAAAAAAAAAAGTTTCAAGACTTCTTATTTGAAGCAGATCCATCTCCAGGATGTACTGATAAGAAAAAAAAAGTAGGAATTGATAGGTAAAGTTGCTAACATTTCAGTGAAAATAACTATGTATACACGTCTGCTCCTCTGTGCAGAGTGTCTAGAAGGGGACATAAGGAACAGAGGACAGCCTTCTCCTCCTGCCAACCAAAGATAAGAATGTTAAAGTTAACATGAGTTTAGTTTAAAATAAAATTTGGGAATGAAAATTTCAATATCATGAGAATATATAAACATTTTAAACAAAAGAATATTAAAACATATACACTCAAAAATAGATCAATATGATAGAATAAAGCTCAGAAATAGAAATGTTATACAAAAGATATTTAAGATAACAGGCCAGTATTATAATTTAGTTGAGAAGAAAAGGATTTTTCTAGAAATGATACTGGCAGAGGGGGTTAATTATTTGCATGAAAAATAAAAGTAAATTCCAGGCAAGTTAAAGAGTGAAATGTATCATCACATAGGAGGCAGTGGGGGGGAAAAAGGTGAAATGTAAGAAATGAAATAATAAAAAGAACTTAGTGGATATTTGTTTAATTTGGGAGGCACTTTAGGAAAATTCTGCCAGATTGTACTACATTAAAAAAAAATTTTTTTTTTTAACTTTTGT
This sequence comes from Symphalangus syndactylus, assembly GCF_028878055.3. Taxonomy (NCBI): domain Eukaryota; kingdom Metazoa; phylum Chordata; class Mammalia; order Primates; family Hylobatidae; genus Symphalangus; species Symphalangus syndactylus. Next base: position 94,186,126 of record NC_072431.2, on the reverse strand, counting down.
GTGCTTCAGTTTGGTCATAGACCAAATGAAAAGGCAAATCACAAACTAAAAAGAAAATCAGTTCCTATATATGATAAAGGGTTGATATGTTTTTATATGGAGAGTTCATATAAATCAATAAACAGAACACTAATACCCTGTACAAATAATAGACCTGTCAGGCATCATTTCTGATGCCGTTCTCCGATGAAAGGAACCAGGGCTCCTCAGAGAAATGGCTGATGCGAGAACTGAGAAAATACACAGCACGGTAGGTCAGGCACAGTGGCTCACGCCTATAATCCCAGCACTTTGGGAGGCCGAAGTGAGCAGATCACTTGAGGTCAGATGAAGACCAGCCTGGCCAACATGGTAAAACCCCATCTCTACTAAAAATACAAAGATTAGCCAGGCGTGGTGGTCCACACCTGTAATCCCAGCTACTCGGGAGGCTGAGGCAGGAGGATTGCATGAACCCGAGAGGCAGAGGTTGCAGTGAGCCGAGATCCACCACTGCACTCCAGCCTGGGTGACACAGCGAGACTCTGTCTCAAAAAAAGAAGAAAAAATATGTATATACAGCATGATCTTGGAGCATCTTGTCATGTCAGAAGGAAGTGCTCAAACAAACAAACAAACAAAACCTGCTGCGTGGATGTCAAAAGGACGCATGAGCCAACTGAAAGAGCTCTCAGTGACCAAAGCTGGAAACATTTCAGGAACAAAGTCAATGACATAGTACTGGGTATAACTCAAGGTATACCTGACTTATACCTCATAAGTATCCATGAGCCCATACTGATCTAAGTAAATGGTTGAAAAAATTAATAAATGGGAAGAAGAGATCCATCCCTTGTGCAGCAGAATTCCAAATAATGTGTGTAGGTACTCCAGCCTAAAGGAGGGGGAGCACAACTTCATTTTCTACAAATGGAAGACATCATTTTCACATATCAAATGAATGTTTTCGTGAGGGATGCAGTGAGAGGAATTTCCTTAGGTTGCTGGGGAAGGTTGAAACCAGAGCAGCCTTGGAAAGCAGGCTGGCAGTATTTATCCAGAGCCTTAACAATGGCCATAGTTTTTCATGAGGACTCTCTATAGTTCTAAGGACAGAAAGCTGCCAGGTGTGGTGGCTCACGCCTATAATCCCAGCACTTTGGGAGGGAGAGGCGGATGGATCACTTGAGGTCAGGAGTTCGAGATCAGCCTGGCCAACATGGTTAAGCCCTGTCTCTACTAAAAATTGGCAAGGCGTGGTGGTGGGTGCCTGTAATCCCAGCTACTCAGGAGGCTGAGGCAGGAGAATCACTTGAACCCAGGAGGCAGAGGTTGTAGTGAGCCAAGATTGTGCCACTGCACTCCAGCCCGGCCAACAGAGTGAGACTGTCTCAAAAAAAAAAAAAAAAAAAAAAAAAAAAAAGCAAATGAGATGCTCACTTCAGCATTATTTATAGCAGTGGCTACTGGGAACAGCCTTGAAAATGACCAGCAGCAGGAAAATGGTACATTATGTGCATCAACATGATGGATGGATGGATACTGTGGGCTGCCTTGAATGCCAGGAAGACCCAGGCTTTTCCCTTGGTCTCTTGATCTGAATTTGACCCTCAAGCAGACAGAGTACAGTTTCCCATCGAGGAGTGGCTGCTGCTTATATCTCCAACCTCATCTTTAACATCTGGCTTCTTGATACCTTGTCCTAGAGAAGTAGCCAACTGAACCTCAGGTACCCACCCCACCCCCAGGAAGCCAGGCTGTTTCTTAACTTCCTGGCCTTGCTTAGGTTTCCTCTCATCCGTATTGAACCAAGCACTTCTGTGCATCCTCTGAGACCCAAGTCAGGCATTGCCTCCTCCAGGAAGCCTTCCCTGACCACCTTTCCCTGTGCTGTGTTGGTTTCAGTATGTGTGTTTGTTTTTGCACCTACTCTCTGCTCTTGTCTGTTTTCTAGTCTGTCTCTCAGAGCAGGAGTTGCATTTTATTCATCTCTGGATTTCCTGCATAGTAAGTGCTCAGTAAATGTATGTTGAGTTTTTGTTAAATATTTGGGTAAGACCCTTAGGTCTTTTTTTTTTTTTTGTAGTAAGATTTGGAACCCATAAGCTTCAACAAGGGTGATTTTTGTGTCACGCTGCCCCTGATTTCCAAACGTGTTGCTGACTTACTCTTAGTATTGGTGGCAGGGTGATATGCACATGAAATGTGGAAGAGTTAGGAGAGTGAGAACCATGCCACAGTCCTAACTCCGTGGGAGTCAAGTCAGAGAATCTCAATCCCATTTCAAAGGGCCACGGTCAATGTTGGGTTTTACTTCCCACCAACTCTTAAACTCATTTTCTTCCTTCCACTTGCAGGAGAAAAGGATGTCATTATCTTAGGGGATTTTGGCCAAGGGCCAGACAGCAATGACTATGATATCCTGAGGAAAGAAAAGTTCCACCACCTGATCCCCGCGCACACCTTCACCAACATCAGCACCAAGAACCCTCAAGGCTGGAAATCTCTGGACAACATCTGGATCAGTAAAAGCTTAAAGAAGGTTTTCACAGGTGAGGCAGAACTCACTTGTCCTTTCTCCTGTTCAGGAATGGAGTGAGAGAAACATGTCTGAACTGACAGAAGTGATGTCACCTCCTCTGAGGCATACGTAGGGTTGTGGTTTAGATGACTGTGTAACTGTCATTCAATCAAAGATGGAATCCAGGCATCCAGGCCCCTGTCAATCCTGCACTAAGGACCACACAGTGCTTTCTAGCCATTCTGTAATTGTTTTTGTAACTATTCGTTATTTAATTATATTCAAATATACCTTCTGCTTCATAGATTTCTAAATCCTCATTTTAAAAATACTGTTACTTTCTCATAAGCTTCTGTAATTTTTTCTTTTTTACCCTTTCTGTAGAAAGAATTTCTACCCCTAAACCCCTTAGTGTCTTTTGCTTTGCAAAATTGGACCTTTGCTTTGGACTCGGGATGTCTTTATGAGGCGTCTGTCTCTGTTTTGTGATCAGATTCACAGCAGTGCGTGTATGAGGACAGGTCAGCCCATGTGCCCATGTGTGTCTGGATGGACAGGAGGCCTGGCCTCTGGGTGCTTTCATTGCCTAAATGCAGAAACCCTCATTTACGTGGAAAATTAAATTGGCCGAGACCTTTCATATGCACAGGCAAATGCACAGGCACCTTCCAGCTACCTGAGGCAGCCTCTCCGGGCACCCCGGCCTGCAGACATGCGGTGTGACCCTCCACCTGCCAATCCAGGACCCCCCCCGCACCCAACGCCCCCCCATCCTGATTCCTGGTCTCTTTCCTTCCTCTCCCTTCAGGTCACTGGGCTGTGGTGAGAGAAGGCCTCACGAACCCCTGGATTCCGGATAACTGGTCTTGGGGTGGGGTGGCTTCTGAACACTGCCCGGTGCTAGCCGAGCTCTACACTGAAAAGGACTGGAGCAAGAAGGACGCCCCTCGGAACGGCAGCGGGGTGGCCTTGGAGCGAAGTGAAGCCAACATCAAGCACGAGCGATGATGACACCAAATCCATGTGTCCACCCCGGGACCCAGGAGGGCACAGCCAAGGAGTGAGCCCTGCGGGGTGACGCTTCAGGGCAGAACTGCCTTTTAATTTTTATTCTCAGAGCATCAGCACTTGAGGCCTTGCCCCACACCTTCTCTGTGGACCATTCAGGACCTCCAGTGAGGGTGGCGTGCCAGGCGCGTACCCCACCAGGTGGGCAAAGCAGAAACCTGCGGGGATCAGAGACGCCTTTTATCTCTGGATGCCACGGACCTGAGCGGCATTGGGCTGGCTGTCCACTGCTGACTGGATGGTAGCACAAAGACAATATGAGCAGAGGGAGGAGAAGAAGGGGTGCTCAGGCTGCGGGCCACAGTCCGGCAGCGCCAGAAGCACTCATTTCTGACCACCAGGCTGTGACGTTCCTGCTGCGCATTACAGAAAGCTTTTAACTGTGATCAGGCACTCTGCTCAGATACATTGAGTGGCGATTTTTAGTTTTGTTTTGAAAAAATAAACAGATTAACCTGCCTCGCTGCAGTGAGAGCATGGGACAAGTCCGCAACAGCCCTCCCCCTGCCCCCTCCCCCCACCCCCCGACACGTAGTGTGTATTTGCACCATGGCAGGTGCCTCTGTGTGGAGCTAGGGTCAAGCCCTGACCGGCTTCACCTCCCCTGCGCCTTTTGTGTCCCCACCTTGAGGCCTTGCAGAAGCACCTCTCAAGCCCCCATCAACTTGCCTGGACCTCTGTGAAGCCTTTCTGTCATCTCTCCTTCCCAGCGCTCCTTCATCCCCTGCCTCCTTCACCAGCCTGGCTTTTGCCTGGAGCACCATTTGTTTAGTTCTCTTTGCAGGACAAGAATCCTCTCAGGGTGGTATCACCTCCTGCCTCCTCCCCACTCACTCCAGTTTTTAGCCCGGAGCCTCCTGTGGTTGACTATCAGGAATGTGTGCTGTGTCAGGATACATAGGAAGTTAGACCTCAGAGTATCACGGAGAGTGCCCCTCCTAGTGGCTTGAGGTAGGGACAGTTGGTTGTGGGGCTGGTGAGAGGTTGTGGGGAGGAAGCGAGGATGCGTGCCTGCCACTAGGCATCTGCATCCCCGAGCCCAAGCCAGGAGGGATTTCCCTTAGGCAACACCATCCCAGGGAGATCTGCCGCAATTCGCGTTTCACAGCTGAAGAAGCTGAGGCTTGGAGAGCTCGACCTCCTCAAGGTCACATTACTGGGTCAATAGAGGGGATGCAGACTCAGGTTCTGCTGTGTGCTCACATTTCAACTTTATGCTTAACATGAATGGAAAAATATGAAAGTAAATAGTGAAAAGGTGAGTTATGAGCTTAGATTACCTAGATTATCCCAGTATCCCATGGAAGCTGAGGACTTATTCCACTTTCCACACTGAACACTAAATGTGGACCAGTATCAAGAACCCTCCTGTCCCCAAGCAGTGTAAACCCAGTGGCTTCTCTGACCTGGAGCTGATGGGCCATGAAGGGGGCCCATTTTTCCCCAAAGGCCATCCTTTTGGGGCCACCTGGCTCCAAGGAGCATCGCTGGTCTTGGGGACAGGAAGGGAACCCTCTTCCAGGAGCTCTAAGGGTACTTGGGAATCAGTTGTGTCCATTCTGAGGTCTCTCCAGTGGGAGGGCGGCAGCTCCTGTCCCTGGGTTCAGGCTGTGCTTCTGGAAGCATCGAAATGGGATGTCTGAGCCTTGAGGAAAAGCAGCAGGGTTAGCATTAAAGTCAAGAGGGGCAGCTTAGGATGCTACCAGGGAGCGCATCATTTCTGGTGCCTCATCTAAAGGTAAAACCTCCCCTACATTCACCAGCCGGATGTCCCAAATCCCTTTAGCCAGATTGCTTTTTGCAACCAAAGCTGTGGACAGAAAAGCCTCCTTAAGTGAGCTGAGGGGAAAGGAAATCCAATCAGATGACCTTTGTGTTCGTAATCGGGCTTGAGCCAGAGGCTGAGGAGCTGAGTCCCAGCCAAACCTCACTGGTCCTTTTGCTTTTCACACCCAGGGCTCAGTGGCCCAGGAAGTGTGCTGGGCAGCCTGTTCTTACTCCAGCTCAACCCATTGGGTGTTGGCTGTTTTGGTTTTAGTTGTTGCTTTGTATTTTGTTGTTTTAATTAATAGGCTTTATTTATAAGAGCAGTTTTATGTTTACAGAAAAATTAGGCACAAAGGGATCCCCATATCCCCCCTCTTCTTTGCGTATTTCCCCCCTAATTAGCATGTTGCATTAGCGTGGCACTTTGTTACAACTGATGAACTTGTATTCATTATTATTAGCTACAGTGTTCATAGTTTATATTAAAGTTCACTCTTTGTGTTGTGCATCCTATGGGTTTTGACAAATGTAGAATGACATGTATCACCATGCTACAGAATCATTCAGAATAGTTCCTCTGATCTAAAAATGCCCTTGTGGTGGGACATGGTGGCTCGAGCCCGTAATCCCAGCACTTTGGGAGGTGGAGGCGGGCAGATCATTTGAGGTCAGGAGTTCGAGACCAGCCTGACCAACGTGGTGAAACCCCATCTCTACTAAAAATACAAAATGTAGCCAGATGTGGTGGCGCGTGCCTGTAATCCCAGCTACTCGGAGGCTGAAGCACGAGAATTGCTTGAACCTGGGAGGTAGAGGTTTCAGTGAGCTGAGATCATGCCATTGTACTCCAGCCTGGACAACAAGAGCGAAACTCTGTCTAAAAAAATATCTTTGTTCTCCACCTTTTCACCCATGCCTCCCTCCCCGTAACCCGTGACAATCACTGACTGCTCTTTTCACCATCTCCATAGTTTTGTCTTTTCCAGGGTGTCATTTGGTTGGAATTACAGAGTATGCAGCCTGTTCACGTGAGCTTCTACCCCTAGCCACATGCATTTAAGGTTGCTCTGTGTCTTTCTGTGGCCTGATAGCTCCTTTCTTTTTCCCGCTGAGTCATGTTCTGCTGTGTGGAATTGACCTGCCTCCCTTGGATTGTTTCTGTGCCTTCCCCAGAGCTTCCTCCCACCCCAGCTCCAGCTCTACCCACAAATGCGGCGTTTCTGAGTCCACCTCTTCCATCCTCCCTCTCCATTCTTTTCTTGCTTCTCCATCTTCCAAGATTGTCTGAGAAGGGGACTAACTGCGAAGGACTTTGTTGGAGAAGCCAAGGGGAGTCCCCTGCTGCTGAACCGGAGTTGGGAGGGGAAGAAGGGATTAAGTACCAGAAAAGCTCTTACAGTCCCACAGGCGCTGACTGGGAGCCCATGGCATTCTCCCCACTCTCCCTATCATAGGAGAACTGCAGGCAGCCAACTGTCCCTTCCTGGCCCCAATGGAACCTCTCTCCTCTCCTGCCCATTGTCTACCACAGATCAGAGATGGCATTTCTGTGCCGGGGTGGGGCCCCAGCCATCTCTATCAGCTCTGCTGGCACTGCAGGGGTGACTGACTAGAGGCCAGAAGCCCTCCTGGGCCTCAAGTAACTAGGCCCAAGCTTTGACTCCCTCATGGCTGCTCTAGGGACTGCAAGAGAGGACACGGGCTTGTCCTTTCCTAAAGGGCTGCTTTCTTCCAAAGTCAAGGGGATGCTATTTTCTTCTTTGTGTTTCTTTGGTTCTGACATCAGAATTCTCCTCAGTGCAGATGACATCACCCTCTGGAATGGCTGAGAATCCTAACACCTGGGTTTTCAGTTCTGCCCAGCGTGGCTTAAGACTCCACCCTCTGTGCAGGGGAGATAAGTGAATCTCACCTGAGACAGCCACAGGGTTTGTTTTCTGGGGAAAGGAATTAATGACTTGAACAGCACTCACAGGTCTTAAACTCAGCACACAGTTTCAAAAACCCCATGCCCCCACTTATTGACCCCTTACGGTTCTAAGCACTTCATACTTTAAACTGACTTCATCCTCAGAACAGTGCAATCAAGTTGGTCCTATTATCTTTATTCTGTTCCTTTTACAGAGGAGGAAACTGAGGCATGGAGAAGGTAACCAGGCTAGGGCTGTACAAGGAGAAAGGGCAGAGCCAGAATGCCTGCCCACTGGCGTTGCGCTTCTACCAGCACGCCCTGCAGCCAGAGGCAAAGTGCCTCTGCCTGGGCTTAGTTGGACATAAACTCTTACACCACAGACAGAGTGGGTGGCACTTCTCCCCTGAGGACCCCGGGTGTGTTGTCACTGCTCCATGGCTACATGCCCAGGATTTGGAGGCAGCAAGCCTGGCTTCTGTCCCAGCTCTCTGTGTCATAGCTGCTGGTCCCTGCACATTCAAGTTGTCTAGCAAAGTCCAAGTTTTCTTGTCTATTAAGTGAGGACAAAAACTCTCTGAGAACGTTGTGAAAAATAAACATCTGCCCAGCTCTCAGGGCATCTGACCGCAGGGCCAGTGGTATGACACTGCAGGGGAGCCATTTGTTTCAAATGCTCTGACACATCATAAGGGCTCACTAAGTGGCAGCATTTCTAAAAATAATCTTTCACTGCTTATTTCTTAGTGTTTACATTTTATCCCCAGGCTCTCTCTGCTCCTTACAAGCTTTGTGGTTTCCCAATAGCATGTAATTCTATACTTTCCACTGGTCAATTTGGGCCCTCGGAAGTAGGGACCCCTGGGCCAGTGGTACCTGTCACATGCACACTGATTATTGAGAAAAATCCAAAGGCTCTCTGAGGGCCAAAAACTGCTGCTCCCAGGCTCCAGCTGTTTGTGGTAGAGAAACTCAATAAAGCTTCTCTGGGGACCACACACAGCACCTTGGATTTACCATGAGCACAAGGACAGGCGGCCACTGGGTGAATTCCTGTGGGGAGAGACAACCAACATTCCCTGGGATGGTCACTGAATTTGGCAGGCCCAGCCTCTCCAAGGAGTGTCCGCAGAGCAGCGTGCATGAGCAGACACATTGTGAGTGGTGGTGTGAGGGGCTTGGGAAGGGTAGGCCATGCAGTCAGGGGGCAGATCATTGTGCTTCTAGAGGAATCAGCCAGGAGAGGATTGGAAATGACTTAAGAGCTCGTGCCTCAGCATGATCCACCACTGCATCCTGGAGAGAAAACCCCCCTGAGAGGGGCAGTGTTTACAAAGGGATGCTTTGTTGGTGCATGAAATGAGGTTTGAGGGTGAATGAGCAAAGGTGTTGGCCATGCAGAGTTGTGAGGACGTGTACAGAAAGACACGTGCTCATGTGTGTACACCAGACACCTTAGTGTACTGTGCTTCATTAATGGGCTTAAGCAGCCTGAGGCCTGTTGGATTTTCGGGTGCCGGCTGACAAGTCCTAGGGCTGGGCTAGTGCAAGGCTGCATTAGCAGTTCAGTGCCTGGAGATGTTTTCTTGTTTTCTTGGGCTTGATTCCTACTTATCCCCCCTCAGTAAAGGAATACTTGGATGTTTCACTTTGAAATGCTAAAAATAAGGACAATCCAACTCAGTATGGCCTTGAGGTGTGATTTCTAAAGAGATTTGGATGGAGCCATCACTTGGATCTGAGCGGCTCGTTGGTACAGAACTCTCTCTCTGGGCCAGGCTGGAAGTTGCAGTGAACCCTCATTCAGAGCCACTGGGACCAGGCTGACACTGGACACTTCCTTCCTAGGAACTTCATGAACAGCACCTTCTCCAGCCTGCCCACTTAGCAGCTGGCCGGTTAGAATAAATTAAATAAGGGAAATGAGGGAGAGAGGAAGGGGGAGGGGAGAGAATGATCAAAGCCAAAGCATCCATCCATCCATCCATCCATCCATCCATCCATCCATCCATCCATCTGTCCATCCATCCAGCTCATATGTACTGAAGGCCTAATGTGTGCCCGACACTTCACAGGATAATCTCTTTTGTGTGAAGCTTACAGTTTAGCAGGGAAGACAGAATTCATTATTCATAGCTATTGACATTATTACAAATAACAATTATTAAAAAGCTATCTGAAAAAGTTGCATGGAAATTTAGGGGGAAAAAAGCCCCGATTTAAGATAAATAATTCAGTTCAGTAAACAGTTTTAAAATTAGGACCCCCCAAAAATAGTGCTGACTCCTGAAATGGAGGGCACATGTGTTTGAACAAATTAAAGGCCACCGTGGATGAGCATAGCATGCGAGGCCTGCGCTCCCACGCCCCCGCCGTCCCACTCTTTCATGCTCCCATGCTCCCACTCTCCTGTGCTCTCATGCTCCCACTGTCTCACGCTCTCCTGCTCCCATGCTCCCCCTCTCCTGCGCTCCCGTGTTCCCATGCTCCCACTCTCTCACGCTCCCATTCTCCCCCTCTCCCATGCTCCCATGCTCCCACGCTCCCATGCTCCCCCTCTCCCATGCTCCCATGCTTCTGTGCTCCCATGCTCCCCCTCTCCCATGCTCCCATGCTTCTGTGCTCCCATGCTCCCCCTCTCCTATGCTCCCATGATCCCACTCTCTCACACTCCCATGCTCCCCCTCTCTCATGCTCCCATGCTCCTGTGCTCCCATGCTCCCCCTCTCCCGCGCTTCTGAGCTCCCGCACTCCCATGCTTCCCACACTCCACCATTGTGCCATGTGCTGTCGGCCCTGTTCCTATCATGTCTTCTCACAAGACTTTCAGGATTAAGCAATTCCTGGCCAAGAAACAAAAAATTGTCCCATTCCCCAGTGGATTCAGACGAAAACCGGTAATAAAGCCAGGTACTGGCCAGGCGTGATGGTGCACACCTGGAGTCCCAGCTATTTGGGAGGCAGAGGCAGGAGGATTGCTTGAGTCTGTGAGTTCCAGGCTGCAGTGAGCTGTGATGGCAAAAACCATCAGGTACAACTCCCAGGAGAGACGTTGGGGCAGAACCAAGCTGGGCCTCTTGGGAACTGGGTCTGAGATGCGCACATATTGATGCAAGATTCCTAGTGTCTGACCTCATCAAGCCAAAAACATCACCACTATTGGGACAGTTCAACATATTTTATTAGGGAAAGGATTTTTCTCTTTGTTCCTATGCTCTGAACTTGTAGTTTGGCTCAGCAATAAATATGTAAGACTTTTTTTTGAGCTGCTAAAAGAATAAAGTTCTCCACAGGACTTGTAGAGAACCATTCAGGCAGAGGTGGGCTGGAGTCAGCTCCTACTTGCTCATAGGAGCTGATTGTTCAAGTTTCAGGAATTTTGCCAGCCAGCTGTTAGTTATTGGTAGCTCAGCTTTGCCCTTGGTGGGAGTATTTACACCATGGAGATTGACAAAGGCTACAAATCAGAACACTCTCCACTGACAGCTCGTTGTTAGACATTTACCAGCACATCACCAAGGCCAGGGCTTGGTTCTTCAGTGCAAAACATGGGTGGAGACCCAGCTCCTCCATATGTGGGAAGAAATCCAGAGGATGGAGATGCTTCTGTCTTGAAAGACACGGCCTGTCACCTTGTATGAACAAAGTCTCGAAACCACACAAACCGCCAAACTATACTGAGGGAGAAGCCCAGACTCCTCATTGAGCCTTGCAATTTTTAAAGCATGGATTCTGTTATTTTAAAATGAAAACAAGTACCCTCTTCTGCAGTCAGTTCAGAGTCTTGACTGCCCTTCTAGCACCCTTCCTCTTTGCTGACCCTGAGCCTTAGCCTATGCTTTTCCTCCTGCCTAAAATCTTCTATCCACTGGAATCCACCCAACCCAGAAACCCTTCCCAATCCCCGCCCCAACCTCCACCTCCAGGGTCTTCTGCACCCGCTCCATCCCATGCTGGTTCCCAGCCTGCCTCGACGCCGGTGGTCCTAAACATCCACGGGATTTCCTTGGCACTTACTTACTCACTGTCTTGCCTTGTTACTTAACATCGGATGGAGGTTCAAGTGGTTTCCAATGGGGAGAGGTGCATTTTGCAATGTCTGGAGACATTGTTGGTTGTCACAGCTGGGGTGATGGTGCTACTGGCCATCTAGTGGGTAGAGCCCAGGGATGCTGCTAACATCTTACAACGCAGACAACCCCTGCTCCTCCAACAAGTCTGACCCCAAATGTCAATAGTGCAGAGGTTAGGAAGCCCTGTTGTACGCTAGTGACCACATCCTAGTTCAAACTTACTCTCCAAAGAACCAAGCACAGAGCCAGGCACGTCATAGACCTTCAATTGTTTGAGGCAAGTGTGCCTTCACTCACCTCAGGGCTTATTTCCAGAACATATTTCTTCTACCATGATTACCACCCACTCCCACCTCCCTCCTCCCTCTTCCAAACCCTGATTGAAACTATAAACAAGTACGAGTTACATAAATTGATAGATAACAAGAACGGGTTATCAATAGAAGCCTGCAGCATCAGAGGTGCACCTGCATCTTCTGGGTACTGTAGGGCTTGCATGCCTTTCCAGAAATGTGCCTTCTAAGCCTCTGCAAGCTGAACCCTGTTGTCTGTCTGGCTACCTCCCAGTGGCTTTACTTCTGTCCTTCATCAACTTAGCTGTTGTCATACAGATTGCAGAGACATTCTTGCTGCACAGAAGCCAGATATAGTTGTAAGAATAATTTATGGATGGTTCCATCCATCCACATTAAAAAAGAGTTCTTTATCAGCTGGGAGCAGTGGTTCATGCCTGTAATCCCAGCACTTTGGGAAGCCAAGACGGGCAGGTCACCTGAGGTCAGGAGTTCAAGACCAGCCTGGCCAACATGGTGAAACCCTGTCTCTACTAAAAATACAAAAATTAGCCAGATATGGTGCTGGGCTTGTAATCCCAGCTATTTGGGAGGCTGAGGTGGGAGAATCACTTGAACCCAGGAGGCAGAGATTGCAATGAGCCGATATCACGCCATCCCACTCCAGCCTGGGTGACACAGCAAGAATCAATCTCAACAAAAAAGTTCTTTATCATCTGTAGTGGGTCAGGCACTGTACTAAGCATGGGTGAGGCTGTATCTTTGACAGCCATAGGACACTAACCACTAACCAATCAGATCAGACACTAGACTAGGAGCTGGGCCAGGGAGACAGACAGACAGACACAGACACACCCAGGCAGACGACGATACTAGGAAGGGGCAAGGCAAAGGCCCCAGTGAAAGGCAGCGCCACCACAGGCAGGCGCTGTTCTGGCCCCATCTTGGAGAGCGGGGCTGGCAGAAGCTTGTGGCCCTCCTAGGAAGGCCCGTTACCAACTGTCCCCAGAGACTCTGGGGATGAATCAGGTATGGCCCAAGCTTGTGGGAAAATTGCAAATCAACACTGCATCCTGGAAAAACACTTTGGTTTGCCCTCAAGTCACTGTCCTTTCATTTCTCTTCTGACCACAGTGAGTCCCCCGTGTGAGGATGACTGGGTGGAGGTGGCGTCTTGCTGGCTGATTGCCTTCCAGTGGAGCAGGGACCATCTCTTAGGTGGACAATGAAGGCAAATTTAAATTTTTCAAAGAATTTGTCAGCCACATTAGAATTGGTATTTATCAAGGGCATATTAGAGCCACAAGTTATATTAGAAATTTTATGAATATTTCTCATATAGTTCTCCAGACAATGCAATGAAACATGGCTTAGTACCCACAGTGCCAGGGCTCAGAGATGAACAATTTTCCAGAAGCCAGTAGCGGAGGTGGGAGCTGAAAACAGCCTAACTCCAAAGCTCGTGTTCTTTTTATTTATTTTTTTTTTTTTTTGAGATGGAGTCTTGTTCTGTCACCCAGGCTGGAGTGCAGCGACACAATCTCAACTCACTGCAACCTCTGCCTCCCAGGTTAAAGCGATTCCCTTGCCTCAGCCTCCCGAGTAGCTGGGACTACAGGTGCGTGCCACCATGCCCGGCTAATTTTTGTATTTTTAGTAAAGATGGGGTTTCACCGTGTTGGCCAGGCTGGTCTTGAACTCCTGACCTCAGGTGATCAGCCCGCCTTGGCCTCCCAAAGTGCTGGGTTGACAGGTGTAAGCCACCATGCCCAGCCAAAGCCAGAGTTCTTAGCCCATACTTTTACTCTATTTCTCTTTCTCTCTCTCTCTCTCTCTCTGTGTGTGTGTGTGTGTGCGTGTGTGTGTGTGTGTGTAACAAAAGAACATTTTTGTTTTCATTCTTAAATATATTCTTAATTTTCTGCAATGAATATGAAAGCATCAATTTGGTAATCAGAAAGGACATAATATAATCACGAGCACAAAGCTGAGTTAAGAAAAACGGACAGAACTGACTTCCCTTCATCCTGCAGCCTGCAGGCCCCTTCCTCCCCTGGGGGTGCTGCTGCTCCAGCCCTTTCCTATCTCATCTTTCCTTAGGGAGCTGTCTTGAGAGAGAGGCTGAGACGCTGGTCTCCCTCCAGCAGGTCCTGAAGGTGGTAACTTATCCAAGCAGAGCCCCAGGCACCACTCCCTTCTTCAAAAGTTATCAGAACAACCCTCAGGCAACTTCTTCCGGGTCAGCCCAACGGCCTTTTCCACACCCCTGGGCCCAGCCTCAGGTGTCTAGGGTATTTCCTAAGTGGAATCAGGGAAGATGTCTCAAATCAAGCCAGGCAGCAGCCATCTGGAAAATTGCTGATGGCTTAGCACCCTTGGGCCTGGTGGGTGAGGAGGTTCTTCCGGCCCTGGGCTCCTGCCTGGTGTCCCCTCTCAGTCAGCGCCTCCACCCAGGGCAGGAGCAGCCTCCGTGGAAGGGTGAGAGAAGCTGGCTGCAGTGCAGGACAGCTCTGCTGGTTGGGTAGAGCGGAGACAGCAGAGGAACTTCAGCCTCCCAGAAGAGTAAGAGCTGAGCGAAGCTGTGAAAGGCGTATCCTTGCTTGGCTCACGGTGGGTACCTTTAGCCCTTGAAAGCCTCAGTTCCAGCCCAGACTGAGGAATGGCGGAGCCTCTCCCAAGCAGAGAATTCCGCTGCGGGAATGAATGGTTGAACTCCAGGGCTTCCGGCCTCCTCCTCTTGGTTAGCAGCCTCTCCTGCCGAAAGCCTCCTGGGCCCTGCAGCCTGGGCCTGCCCTTCCTCAGCCCAGAAGGCAGGAGGTTTCATAAAACAGAATTAGAAGTGCAAGTTTTCTAGAAACTTTAGGATGAATTAATAAACAGATGGTCTATCTCTTTCTCCTTCCCCTGCATGGGAACTATGAGAGGATTGAGTAGAGTTAGAAATCCACTTAAATTTGCAAAACGTAGATAGTTGTTGAACCTTGGTCAAGGGAACATAGGGGTTCATAATACACTTCTTTCTACTTTTGTGTATGTTTGAAATGTTTCACAACACAATGAATACAATGCACAAATAATAAAAAGCCCAAGCCACAAAAAATAATAAAACACACTTTTTAAAGGAATAAATACTTATATTTATTTAAAGTATAAATAAAATTAATACTTTTTTTTTTTGAAGTGGAGTTTTTGCTCTGTTGCCCAGGCTGGAGTGCAGTGGCGCGATCTCGGCTCACTGCAACCTCCACTTCCCGGGTTCAAGCGATTCTCCTGCCTCAGCCTCCCGAGTAGCTGGGATTACGGGCATGCGCCACCATGCCCAGCTAATTTTTTTGTATTTTTAGTAGAGATGGGCTTTCACCATGTTGGCCAGGATGGTCTCAAACTCTTGACCTCAGGTGATCCACCCACCTTGGCCTCCCAAAGTGCTGGGATTACAGGCATGAGCCACTGCGCCTGGCCAAAATTTATACTTTTTTAAAGAATCAGCAAGTACTACGTTTCCCTGTAGACCAAGGTGCCAGCGTTCTCACAGTTAGGGGTGGGCGTGTGTGGAAGGGATTCACCTCTGTAATTCCTTCCCTTTATGCCAGTCCCTGGAAAGAATCACCAAAAGGAATTCAGTGTTTAATCCTAAAAGGGGAACATTAAAATGTATGTATTTGGAGGGTAAAATGTCTGTATTTGGAGGGTAAAATATATGTATGTGGAGGGTAAGAGTCCCAGAGAGAAAAGAAGAAAGGGCTATTTTAAAGCCCTCGGTTGCTTTTTGTGTGTTAATCACCCGTTGAGCACCCACCAGGATAGGCCCTCGGGGTGGGGCTGGGGGAGAGGGAGCAGGAAGATCCCTGCCTTCCAGGGCCACCCCTCCCTGGTCTGGGTCATACGTGTCTCCAGTGCAGCGCTCCTGCAGCTGCGCAAGCCTGGACGGGAAGCTGCTAGCCAGGCCGGAGTGGGATCCTCTTGTATTCCGTGTTCTCCTCTCCGTGAGTCTCCACGAAAGATGTGGCCAGGAGGAGTCTGAGCACTCACCAGGTCAAAGGAATACTTCTTTCTCTCTCTCCCGGCTCGGAAAAGCCTCACCCAACAGCCAGGCAAAACAATTCATCCCTCCATCTTCTATCACGTGTAAGAAAACCATGGGTCCCCTTAATGAAATTTTTAAATTTTTTTTTATTTTTTGAGAGTTTCCCTCTTGTTGCCCAGGCTGAAGTGCAGTGGTGCCATCTTGGCTTACTGCAATCTCTGCCTCCTGTGTTCAAGCGATTCTCCTGCATTCAAGCGATTCTCCTGCCTTAGCCTCCCGAGTAGCTGGGATTACAGGCACCCATCACCACGCCTGGCTAATTTTTATATTTTTAGTAGAGACAGGGTTTCACCATGTTGGCCAGGCTGGTCTTGAACTCCTGACCTCAAGTGATCCATCCGCCTCAGCCTCCCGAAGTACTGGGATTACAGGCCTGAGGCCCCATGCCCACTGCCCCCGTACCACCCCCGCCTTAATGAAATTGAACCCTGAGCCTCCAGGCTGGGAATGCCTGGGGCTGGTTCTCCTCGGCTGAGAGGGCCTAAGCAGGCCAGCCCAGCCCTCTGCCCAGAGTTTCCTTCCTGCTGTGGCCACAGGGCTGCCACTGGGCACTCACCTTCCCACCCGCAACACTCCTGTCCGCAGCACAGCTGGCCTAGCTGGAGCAGGTAACCCAGCCTTTACCCAAGGCTTAAGGAGAGCAAAGAAGAAACAACCCCAGGGAATCATGAAAGCAGCTTTATGTGGCCTACAAGGTGGAGTGTTCTCATCCCCAACTTGTGGGAGTAGATGGGTGGTCTCCCTGCCTGGCCCCACCTGGCAGGCACCAGCAGCCCCTGCCTCCTGGGAGGACCTTGAGTAGAACTGGACAATGAGGCCTCACTCTGAGTGAGGCCCAGAAGTGGACAGCGATGAGCCCTCCTGCCTATCTAGGACTGTCATCTGAGTGCCACTGTTTTTGAGACAGGGTCTTACTCTGTTTCCCAGGTTGCAGTGAAGTGGTGTAAGCATGGCTTACTGCAGCCTCGACCTCCTGGGCTCAACCAATCCTCCCACCTCAGCCTCCCAAGTAGCTGGTGAGATCACAGGCACACACCACCATACTGGTTAATTTTTTCCCCTTCAGTTTGTAGAAACAGGGTCTCCCTATGTTGCCCAGCCTGGTCTTGACCTTCTGGGCTCAAGTAATCCTCCCACCTCAGCCTCCCAAGTAGCTGGTGAGACCACAGGCCCTCAACCACCCCACAGGTTATTTTTTTTCCCCCAGTTTTTGTAGAAATGGGGTCTCCCTATGTTGCCCAGGCTGGTCTTGACCTCCTGGGCTCAAGCAATTCTCCTATCTTGGCCTCCCAAAGTGTTGAGATTACAGGTGGGGGCCACCGTGCCCAGCCTCTGAGTGCCACCTCCTGCCTGATAATCAGTCCCTTCCCCAGTTGCCAGGCCGCAGAGATGTTTGTCCCTCTCAGAGAAGAGCCCAGCACCACCCACAAGGTCTACAGGAACCCACATTTGAGGGCGGGGCTCCAGCAGATGGAAAAGAGGTGGGGAGGTTTTCCTTAGGGGAGGAAGGGAGGGCAAAGGAGGGTACCGAAGTGAACAGGTGCTCGCTGCCAGGCTTGTCAGTGCCACATACCTGGCAAGGCCCCTTAAACCTCACCTCAGCCCCATGGTGCAGAAAAGGAAACCAAAACTCAGAAGGTAAGTAACCAGTACCTAGGCCTCGCCGCCAGGAGGCGACAAAGTCAGGATTCCAACTCAGCTCCGACACCCGTGGCCTAATTTTTAGCAGTTTGGGGGAGAGACTCACAATTACGAATAAACACAGAAAAACGTTTGCAGTCAAGATGAAGAGTGCTGTGTGAACCTGAGGAAGAAGAGAGAACCCGCTCAGCTGGAGGCGAGTCTGAGGAGTCTTCCTGGGAGAGGTCCCCTTGAACGGGGACCTGACTGGGTGAGTAGCAGATGGCATCCCCGGAACAGGTGACCAGGAGGGCCGGGGTGTGGAGGGAGGACAGCGGCGATGTGGCTCCTCCTGGCAAGAGCTTAGGACGAGATATGGAGAGGAGACTGACGGGAGCCACAGGCCAGCTCTTCCAAGGCAGGCTAAGGATGTTGAGGTGGTTCTGCAGCGCTGGGGAGCATTGCAGGCTTGTGTGGGAGTAGGAACAGGTAGAGGAGGGGGCCTGCAGCCGCGGGCGGGGAGCGGGGCAGGTATCGGGGCAGGGATGGGGATGGCTGTCGTTGCCGGCATATTATTGAGCGGTCCTTCGGCTAAGGTGTTAGTAGAGCTGGTGGGGGCCAGGTTGGTCACACTAGTCTCAGAGAAAGGACTGAGGGGCTGGAAAGCAAGTGCGGAGGCGGGCTATTGGGACACTGTTGAGTGTCACAAGGACATGGGTTCGAGCTCTGCCTCCACCCTGACCAGCTTCAGGTTTCTAAGAAGTTGATCTTTGTCAGGTTTAAAAAAAAAAAAAAAGAAAAATTCAGGAAAAGAGCCAGGTTTGGGGAGAAGATGCTGATCCCTGTTTTGGACGAGTTGAACTTGGGTGCCTAAAGGTCAACTGCCCAGGCAGTTGGGAGCGGGTGGGGAAACCTGCCCTTCCAGAGCCTTCCATGATGGGTCTGCTGTGCTCCCGTGAAGGGTGGGACATTCCTCCATGAGAACACACATCAAACCGTGGAGTGCCTCGGCTGTCAGGCCTGCCTCCCAGCTAGACTGCACATCTAGAGAAGTAGAGGGAAGCTTAACTGAAGATGACAATCCCGATGATGATGATGACGATGGTGATGATTGATCATGATGATGTTTTGAGGGCAGGGAGGCTGTTACCTTTTGTTGTGGGCTGAAATGTGTCCCCCCAAAATTTATATTAAAATGCTAACCCCTAGTACTTTAGACTGTGACTTTATTTGCAGATAGGGTCGTTGCAGACACAATTAAGATGAGGTCCTACTGGAGTAGGGTGAGCCCTTCATCCTATATGACTGGTATTCATATAAGAAGAGGAAAAAACAGAAACAAACAGGGAGAGGGCCAAGTGGCCACGGAGGCAGAGATTATAGCGATGGAGCTGCGAGCCAAGGAACACTGCGGAGCAGCATATGAGGCTGGAAGAAGAGAGGCAGGGTTCTCCCTGCAGGCTTCAGAGAGAGTGGCCTAGCTCACACCTTGATTTTGGACTCCCCGCCTCCAGAACCATGGGTGAATAAATTTCTCTAGTTGTAAGCCTCTCAATTGATGGTAATTTGTTATGGCACCCCTAGGAGACTAATAGATGATCGTGTCTGTATCCCCAGAACTTGGCACATCATGGCATTGGAGAAGCAAATGAATGAATGAAGTTTAGGGAGGGAATGCAGAAGAACTATTCAGCCCCACAAAGTCAGGTGGAGTGTGACTCTGCCCGCCTCCCCAAAGAAGGCTCTGTAGCCAAGAGCAGCAACAAATAGGCTGAGGGAGACCTGGGATGGTGCCGGTCTCAACCAGCTTACCTCTCTTGGTCTTGTCACCCAGGGCAGATCCTGATGTGGGGAGGGAGAGAGCAGAGAGCAGAGAAACCCTGGGGTTACCAATGAAGCTTGTCTGTCACCTCGAGGGTGTCCCCTCCCTCCCTTGCTTTCTTCCACCACCACTACCCCCTCCTCTCTGCAGTATCTCTGTGTCTGAGCATCAAAGCTAGGGTGACATTTACCCACCCTTTGGGAGTGGGTCCCTGGAAAGGTGCCAGGTGGAGCCGGAGGTTGAAGCAAGTTTCAGGGCATTGACAGGAAGAGAGTGAGGGAAGCCCTGGGTAGCACTAACAGCATGGCTGTAATGGGTGTTATGAGCCCAAATTCCTGTTCAAGTCCTTTCCGGAAATTACTATTGGTGTGACTTTGGGAAAGTCACTCGACCCCTCTGAGCCTCAGTTTCTTTACCTGAAAAATGGACGTATGTCTACTACCTTTAATATTGTTATAAAGATGAAATATATTTGGCATGAAATCATCACCACCATCATCTTCAGTGGTGGCCAAGTGTCTCTAGGGAAGACTGGAGTGCAGTGTGGATGGAAGGGTTTGGGGAGTTCCTAGACCACCCAAATCTGTGAGCAGAATGGCACTGAGAAATGCAGAACATGCCCTGGGGATGGGGGCAATTTTCTACAGTCTGGAGGATGTCTTTCAATCCTGGCTGCTGTGCAGAGCTGAGCAGTGTCCAGGGGTGGACGGTCCCCAGCCAAGCATAAGGAGGCCCCTTTGTGGGAGCCAACACCATACAGGGGGACAAGTTTAGATGTCAGGGCTCCATCAGAAGTGGGGGCACAGAGTTTAAACCACCACTGAAAAATAGGCAAGGGGACCCTTGTTGGAAGGAGTTTGCTGGGCATGAGAGAGGCCACCAGTGAGAGTAGGGGCAACCCTGACCTTCAGGGTCAAACCACATAAGGCAGGATTGTCCTGCAGCTTTGGTTTCGGTGTCTGGCCAATTTCCAGTAGTCAGTGATGGAAGATGCCATTCCCAAGTACCCTGCTGACTTCTGTTGTGACAAATTATTTAATTAAATTATTATTGTTGGGAGGGCATTAGGGTCTCGAGTTTTACTGAGCTAAGGAGTGAGTGCAGCGGGTGGGGGATAATGAAAGGTAAGTCAGATTGGAAGGAGGGTCACGGAAAACAAACGTCCTTGACAAAGGTGGGCGGGGCTCATGCAAATGAGACAGTCTAGGGAGCATTTCCTGCGGCTTTCTGCTTTCTGGAAACTGCTTAGAAGGCTGAGTAGCTGAGGTTGACCTGAGAGCTTGGTTTTGCCCCAGAAACACACAGACAGCAGAAAGGAGATGGCAGAGGTTCAGGGGTGGCCAGGCCACCGGGCCACTGCAGGCCAGGAGTGCATGTGCAGCCTGCGATAGCAAGGATAAGCTTCAAAGGCAAAGGTGAGGTCCTGTCCTAGGCACCCTGGGCCTTGCTTTTGCTTCCCAGGGGTGTCTCCTGTTTCTGCCTTTATCTCTCCAGGAGGGTAGGGATGGAGGGAGACACCCTCTTTTTTTCAGATCTGTGTGCCTCGGTGGCTAGGCTGGGCTTGGTAATGTGGAAAACTTGTGTCTACAAGGGAAGTGAAGTTCGAAGGCCTGCTAAAGACAGCAGCAGGAAAAGAGATGGTTCACTGACTCCCTCCTTCCAGGTGGCCTGGGGAGGAGGAAGAAGGGAGAGAGATAAAAGACCATGGAAGGGATTTCCCACCTGCCTCTGTTTTCCTGAGCTCTGCGGTCAAACCACATAAGGCAGGCTTCGCTTGGTGCTTTTGGTTCTGGGAGTGCCTAATATAGTGTCTGCTTAGCCAGCTGAATTCCGATCCACAGTCAGTGATGGAGGACGCAATCACCTCAGTGTCTTGCTGACTTTCATCATGATGAATTATTTACTTAAAGGATCAATGCTCTGGGTGAGGCGCACTAAGGAAGGACTCCAGTGATGAGGAGTGAGTGCGATTGGCTGGGGTTGTGGCTGCACCAGCACCAGCTACTTTGGACAGAGCCGGGGAAGAGTGACAGGCTCCAGCCCCAGGCCTGCTGTGTATTGTGTGGTAGTCTCTTTGCTCTGAGTTCTGAGATACCTGGAAGTGGCATTTTAAAATAGAAATTCCAGAGATGGCTTTACCTCTTGGCAAATGGGCACCATACCTGTTCTATGCATGAAGGGATCCTATGAATTTTCTGGACTATAAATCTCCCCCATTCCCTGGACTCTAAAAGCCCAAGGACAGAATCAGGAACACAATGACTAGGCTGTCGATACCACCAGACTTGCTGAGTGATGAGGGGCAATTCCCCAGACCTCCAGTTTCCTTCATGATATCCAGCAAGGAGAATTTCTCCCAGGGCAGTGGTCCTCACACGTAGGTACCTGGAAGAATCACCCGTGGGACTTCCTGACCTGTGGATTCCTAAGCTCTAACCCAGAGTCTGATGATGAAACATTGACTAGGCCTGGCCTGTGGCCCAGTTGAATTGGTGGCCATGCTCTGAGGCTCATACTTTGAGAAATACTGATGTGGAGGGAGTTGGTTAAAACAGGGTGCTACCGTGTGTGTGTGTGTGTGTGTGTGTGTGTGTTACATATTTTCTTTCCAGAAATGAGGTCTCGCTATCTTGCCTAGGCTGTCCTCAAACTCCTAGGCCCAAGCGATCCTCACACCTCAGCCTCCCAAGTGGCTGGGAACATACCATCATGCAAAGTTTGAGCCTACCATAAATAATACTAAAGACGATACAGATGGGGCTGACTAAAATGTCAAGAACTGTGGTGGTTTATTTACTTGGAATGTTGGCGTGGCTTTCCATGGCGAGGTAAGGGATTCTTTCAGTAGCAAGGATGATAGCTACCTGGCTCTATGTCAGAGATCAGCCAGGCAGCTGAAAAAGTGTAGGATTGAAGTTGACAGACAGATAACAGCAGGAGAACTATTGTTACTGTGGCTACTTTATTAAAAGTCTTAAGTCCTTGGCTTCACTGTCCTAATGGAGCTGGCAGTGAGGATTTTTTCACTAATCCAATTACCAAACAAGACTGATGTTGGGCAAATCCTTACTATTTATAAAACTGGTAAGCAACTGCAGCTCTAGGAATTTCTCTGAAGTTTTCTTCTGAATTTTTCTGAACAGCATTGATCATCATTTACTTATCTAAGAAGAACAAATTGCAGAGAAGTTGGAAATCAGATCTTTTCATTCTTATCTCCCAGAGGGGTCTCATATGTCTCCTGGCAAGAAGCAGTCAGACTCTGAGTTGTTTTGGCATTGAGGCTCTTGGGTGGAAGATGTGCTGCCAGCTAGGACCAGTGAAAGCATAAGAGGATGAAAACTTCAAGGAGCCAGCCTCAGCCTTGGCCCCCACCATTGGCAGCTTCCAGATGGCCTCTGGAGGCTGTGGAGGCAAAGGCCTTCATTCTCATCCTCAACATTTAGTATGCTCATGTTCTTGTAGAATTGTCTCAGATAAAGCCAGTCACATATCTAACTCCTAAAAACCTCAGAAGTTTGCCTAACAGCCCTTGGAAGGAACCTAAGTTTACAGGAGGTCTGCGTACCTGGAGGAGAGTGGGCTGGGATGAGAGGGAGTCAGACCTCTGCAATTTCCAGTATTTTATTTGAAGACAGTCCAGAGGCTTAAAGGGTCTGAAGGATGCATTATTACTGGGAATCCAGGGTCTGGTGAAAGCTAGAAAGCTGTTGTTTATCTAAGCAAAGGGGAGTTTAAGATTAGAAACTGTGAATTTCCCAGCCTTGCCTGTGCTGGAAACAATGGGGCTGGATGCGGTGGCTCACTCCTGTAATCCGAGAACTTTGGGAGGCTGAGGCGGGCAGATCTCTCGAGGCCAGGAGTTCAATACCAGCCTGGCCGACATGGTAAAACCCAGTCTCTACTAAAAATAGAAGAATTAGCTGGGCGTGGTGGCACATGCTTGTAATCTCAGCTACTCAGGAGGCTGAGGCACAAAAATCCCTTGAACCCGAGAGGCAGAGGTTGCAGTGAGCCAAGATCACATTACTGCACTCCAGCCTGCGTGACAAAACCAGCCTCCATCTCAAAACAAATAAACAAACCAACAAAAAGAAACAATGGGGACCTCAGTTTGTGGGACATTATTACTTGTTGAGCTGAGAAGCTTCTCTTGACCAGAGGATCTAGTGACTTTCCCAAATACCTCCTTTCTCCCATTTCTCTAACAGGGAAAAAAGCTGGATTCACTGAGAAGTGTCTAAAGCAGTTGTGCTGGTGAGATAAAGCAGGATCTGAATTTCGAATTGCTCATCTCTCACACAGATATTACTTCAAATGGACACAATGAAATATTACTCAAAATATTTCTCAAGACTGCAAACTGTAAATATACAGAATATGTATATTGTTTTTAAGGCCAAATCATCTCAAGGAATTTTATGACAGATTTGTCAGTGTGAAATTTATATTGGATGGAGGAGGAAACCTTTTAGAATAGGGCTACAGGAGACTTCGGTAACTCCCTCTCTTGGGTTCTTTAAAATATACACATCTTTCCTATAACACTTATACTTGCTTGAAATCAGAGTTTAGGTTAGGATTTAGCTGCAAGTGTCAACTTGCAAGATTAAACATTTTAGGGGACCTGCAGTCAAAGATAAACTACTGGAAGGGAGAAGAGTGGGCGGAAAAGGGAAAAATAAAAGAGCCAGTGCTCCCTCTAGTGGGGAATTGTGGAGATGCATGCAGAGATTCTTGGTGCCCTTGATGCTCAAAAACTGGAGGATGTTCTCTGCTTGCTAATTTTTTTTTTTTTTTTTTTTTTTTTTTTTGAGAAAGAGTCTCACTCTGTTGCCCAGGCTGGAGTAGTGCAGTGGTGGGCAATCTCAGCTCACTGCAACCTCAGCCCCTTGGGTTCAAGCAATTCTCCTGCCTCAACCTTCCGAGTAGCTGGGATTATAGGCGCATGCCACCACCCGGCTAATTTTTGTGTTTTTAGTAGAGACAGGGTTTCACCATATTGGCCAGGCTGGTCTTGAACTCCTGACCTCAAGTGATCCATCCACCTGCCTCGGCCTCCCAAAGTGCTAAGATTACAGGCGTGAACCACTGTGCCTAGCCTCTGCTTATTAATGTCTAATTGCTGACTAGAACACTCCAACTATCTCACCAAAGAGCAAATTAGAGCTCCAACACAAATGAGTGACAAAAAGAATTACTGTCTTCTTCCATTCAGGAGGGTCAGTTGATGTGTAGGACCATATTTTAATGAAGATATAACAGTAATTAAGTAGGAAAGTACTCCTAATAGAGGTATTTTTAAATGGCAAGAGAACAAAATATCTGGTTTATCTAAATGTGGATATTTACACCTTAGGTCATTACATATTACGAATTTGAATCTATATGGTGACAGGATTTTTTCAGGTTTATCTCACCCCGATGTTGGGGTAAAAAATCTCCAGAACTCCACAGTCTCTTGAAATGACTGTCCACTGAAATTCCACCTATTCATAAAGTGCTCCCACAACTCACTGACAAGCATAGGTGTTTTACATCCTGCCATGAGTTTCAAGACATTAACTCCTTTAGCTATTGAAAATGGATAAAAACCATAGGTGACTGACAAGACTGTCACAAGTGCAGACAAAGGTTTGGATTCAAAGCCTGGTCATATGGTTTGGCTGTGTCCCCACCCAAATCTCATCTTGAATTCCCACATGCTGCAGGAGGGAATCAGTGGGAGGTAACTGAATCATGGGGCAGGTCTTTCCCATGCTGTTCTCGTGACAGTGAATAAGTCTCATGAGATTTGATGGTTTCTTAAGGGGGAGTTTCCCTGCACAAGCTCTCTTCTCTTGTCTGCTGCCATGTGAGATGTGCCTTTCACCTTCTGCCATGACTGTGAGGCCTCCCCAGCCACGTAAAACTGTAAGTCCAATAAACCTCTTTCTTCTGTAAATTGCCCAGTCTTGGGTATGTCTTTATCAGCAATGTGAAAACTGACCAATATAGTAAATTGGTCCCAGCAGTGGGGTGCTGCTGAAAAGATACCCAAAAATGTGAAAGTGACTTTGGAACTGGGAAATAGGCAGGGGTTGGAAAAGTTTGGAGGCTTCAGAAGAGGACAGGAAAATGTGGGAAAGTTTGGAACTCCCCAGAGACTTGTCAAATGGCTTTGACCAAAATGCTGATAATGATATGGACAATGAAATCCAGGTTGAGGTGGTCTCAGATGGAAATGAGGAACTTGTTGGGAACTGGAGCAAAGGTGACTCTTTTTATGTTTTAGCAAAGAGATGGACAGGATTTTGCCCCTACCCTAGAGATTTGTGGAGCTTTGAACTTGAGATAGATGATTTAGGGTATTTGGTGGAAGAAATTTCTAAGCAGCAAAGCATTGGAGAAGTGACTTGGGTTTTTTGTTTTGTTTTTTTTAAGACAGAGTCTCACTCTGTCACCCAGGCTGGAGTGCAGTGGCATGATCTCAACTCACTGCAACCTCTGCCTCCCAGGTTCAAGTGATTCTCCTGCCTCAGCCTCTGAAGTAGCTGGGATTACAGGCATGCGCCACCATGCCCAGCTAATTTTTTGTATTTTTAGTAGAGACAGCATTTCACCATGTTGGCTAGGCTAGTGTCAAGCTCCTGACTTCAGGTGATCCACCTGCCTCAGCCTCCCGACATGCTGGAATTACAGGTGTGAGCCACCGCATCCAGACAGCATTCAGTTTTAAAAGGGAAACAGAGCATAAAAGTTTGGGAAGTTTGCAGCCTGACAATGCAATAGAAAAGAAAATCCCATTTTCTGAGAAGAAATTCAGGCTGGCTGCAGAAATTTGCATAATGAAGAGCTGCATGTTAATCACCAAGACAATAGGGAAAATGTCTCCAGGACATGTCAGAGACTTTTGCGGCAGCCCCTCCCATAACAGGCCCTCAGGTTTAGGAGGAAAAATGGTTTCATGGGCTGGACCCAGGGTCCCTGTGCTGTATGCAGTCTAGGGACTTGATGCCCTGCATCTCAGCTGCTCCAGCGATGACTGAAAGGGGCCAAGGCACAGCTTGGGCTATTGCTTCAGATGGTGGAAGCCCCATGGCTTGGCAGCTTCTATGTGGTGTGGATTCAAAGCCTGGTCATATGGTTTGGCCGTGTCCCCACCCAAATCTCATCTTGAATTCCCACATGTTGAAGAATTGAGGTTAGGGAACCTCTGCCTAGATTTCAGAGGATGTATGAAAATTCCTGGATGCCCAGGCAGAAGTTTGCTTCAGGGGCGGGTCCCTCATGGAGAACCTCTGCTAGGGCAGTGCAGAAGGGAAATGTGGGGTGGGAGCCTCAACAGAGTCCCTACCGGGTCACCACCTAGTGGAGCTGTGAGAAGAGGGCTACCGTCCTCCAGACTCTAGAATGGCAGATCCACCGATAGCTTGCACTGTGTACCTGGAGAAGCCACAGATATTCAACACCAGCTAGTGAAAGCAGCCAGATGGGGGGCCGCAAAGCCACAGGGGCGAAACTACCCAAGGCCATGGGAGCCCATCTCGTGCATCAATGTGACCTCGGTGTGAGACATGGAGTCAAACGAGACAATTTTGGAGATTTAAGATTTGACTGCCCACTAAATTTCAGACTTGCGTGGGGCCTGTCGCCCCTTTGTTTTGGCCAATTTCTCCCATTTGGAATGGCTGTATTTACCCAATGCCTGTATCTCCACTGCATCTAGGAAGTAACTAACTTGATTTTGATTTTACAGGCTCACAGGCGGAAGGGACTTGCCTTGTCTTGGATGAGACTTTGTACTGTGGATTTTTGAGGTAATGCTGAAATAAGACTTTGGGGGACTACTGGGAAGGCATGATTGGTTTTGAAATGTGAGGGCATGCGATTTGGGAGAGGCCAGGGCAGACTTATATGGTTTGGATGGGTCTCCACCCAAATCTCATCTTGAATTCTCACATGTTGTGGGAAGGACTTGGTGGGAGGTAATTGAATCATGGGGGCAGGTCTTTTCCATGCTGTTCTCGTGGTAGTGAATAAGTCTCATGAGATCTGATGGTTTTATAAGGGGGAGTTTCCCTGCACAAACTCTCTTGTCTGCTGCCATGTGAGACGGGCTTTTCACCTTCACCTTTCACCATGATTGTGAGGCCTCCCCAGCCACGTGGAACTGTAAGTGCAATAAACTTCTTTTGGAAATTGCCCAGTCTCAGGCCATGTCTTTATCAGCAGCATTAAAACTATTATACCTGGTTACTTGCCCCTGATGGGTGAGGGCACCACACTCTTCTCTCCATCCCAGCTTCATGCTCATCTTCTTAAAGATACAGTGTTGGCTCCCATGGGCATCTGCAGGAGGTCTCAGGGGATCTCCCACAGGCCTATGATGACCCAAGCAACTGCATTCCTGGTCTACTACTTCCCCTGGGAAGGTGCTTTTATTCCAAACATAAGCCTTGCAAAAAGCAGTAATAAAATCCTGTGCAAAAAGCAGTAATAAAATCCTGTGAACAATCACCATTTAGCAAATTATCTTCCTCTCTGCTTCAAACACAGAGGCAGGCCCACTGACTAAAGTGTACATTTTTTCTGTAGCACTTTTTGGTCAAGGGAATGTGGCTGTGCCATAACCTTCTTCTGTGCCTCTTCTCTTCTCTTATTCACCAGAGGATCTCTGGTAATCAGCACAGATCTTGCTTGATACGTTCTGCATAAAAGTTTACTAAATGAACAGGGTAGTACCTTAAGACAAAATTGTCCCTCTGAGGCCGGGCACAGTGGCCAATGCCTGTAATCCCAGCACTTTGGGAGGCAAAGGCAGGTGGATTACCTGAAGTCAGGAGTTTGAGAGCAGCCTGGCCAACATGGTGAAACTAAAAATACAAAAAAAATAGCCAGGCATGGTGGCAGATGCCTGTAATCCTAGCTACTTGGGAGGCTGAGGCAGAAGAGTCACTTGAACCCAGGAGGTGGAGGTCGCAGTGAGCTGAGATGACACCATTGTACTCCAGCTTGGACAACAAGAGTGAAACTCCGTCTCAAAAAAAAAAAAAAATTGTCCCTCTGATATGGTTTGGCTGTATCCCCACCCAAATCTCCTCTTGAATTGTAGCTCCCAAGATTCCCACGTGTCATGGGAGGGACCTGGTGGGAGGTAATTACATCATGGGGGCAAATCTTTCCTATGCTGTTCTTATGATAGTGAGTAAGTCTCATGAGATCTGATGGTTTTATAAAGGGGAGTTCCCCGGCACATGCTCTCTTGCCTGCCGCCATGTAAGACATCACTTTGCTCTTCATTCATCTTCCACCATGATTGTGAGGCCTCTCCTGCCATGTGGAACTGCGAGTCCATTAAACCTCTTTCCTTTATAAATTACCCAGTTTCGAGTATGTCTTTATTAGCAGCATGAGAATAGACTAATACAACCTCTCTCCTTTTCCTTGCTCCATATGTCCCATGAGAGTGTAAGCTAAAATAACTAGGGAAAAGGTGAAGTGTGGTAAATATAATATTTTTCTAAGAAGTAACAGCACTAGAAGACAAGCATGATTAATGTCCTTTTGATAATTATCACAAAATAAAAAACAAGAAACACCACAATACAAATATAATTGGGTTTTCAAAGAAAACAAGTTACATGCATATATAGCCACACACTTCATCTGAGAACCTTGGCACTGTTTCTTTTTATTATAGCTAGACACAAAATGCCCAAAGATATACAAAACAAACAATACAAATTTTAAACACTTTTACAAAGGTGAAAATATAAAGAAATGAAGACTATGGATTTATGTTTGCAAACATTAATTTCCTTTGAATCCTGTCTGGTGTTAAAACCTAACAGTTTATCAGAATTTGTATTTGATACAACTATTTTTAAAATTATAGTGGACAAAACTAATGAAATTCTAATCATCAATAGCCTATGACAAATAACTATTATAATTAAAATTAATACAATCTTCAACTATTCTCCTAAGTACTGTTGCTATAATTTTCTGTTTATTAAAACTTTTTATTTTAGGGAAAAAAACTGACCTTACTGCTATTTCTGGAAAAAGAATTAATAAACTTTCATTAAATATTCAATCTCAACTTTTAAAGCTTAAAGCTCTTTATTTCTGCTAATCTGAAACTACTTTTGGTTCACTGCTAACTTTTAAAATATCTTAATCAATGTGATTTAAGGTCATTTTGTCTGCAGAGTGCTCATGTTTTTCATCTTTATACCAAAGCAGTAAGGCAAAAAAGCAGTTCCTTTTCCAAATCAAAGAGAAAATATTCATCCGTTTTAAAAGTCAGGAACTAGAACCGCTGCAAATGATTCTACCAATAGGAAATTAAGGCTGCTGTGATTTTCCTTTATATTTAAACCATAAAGTAAGATTAGCAGTGCTATTCCCTGTGAAAGTTGAATTTATAACCTTTGGGCTTGAATCACAGGACATAAATATTGCCATTTCTGTTTATACTTTAAGACACTGTTTTCACAATCACTTTTGATAAGTTTTTAGATGCAATTAGAAAACACTAAACAATGCTGAGAAAGTGCATGACTCTGCTACAAGGAGATACATGCTAGAGGTGTAAGAGCAGATTCTAGTGTTTGGTGAACATTGGCACAATCTGCGCCAGCCTGGCACACAGATGTACAGGACACACACTACCCAGCATGGCACGTAGTTGGGGAGCAGTGGCTAAGGCCTTTCAATGCTCCAATGTGTCTGGCCCTCTACTGCTAAAAGCAAGATTCATGGTTTTGCAAGAACCTTTGGGCACCAGCTAGAGTATATCCTGTTTGCTGCAACATTCCTCTTTGAGGCAAGTCCTTCTAGATATGTGAAAGAGAAAAATCATGTAACCTCTCCTGCAAAAGGTTTCCCAAAATCATTTTCTAGCATGAATGTGAACCAGGCTTCACAGTATATATCTACCAGTATTAGCACCATTATTTTAGCCTGCACTGAGGTAAAGATAAACTCTCAGACAGCTTTGGGTAGAAATTCCAGCAGCAATCTTGAGTGGGGTGTTTACAGCAGCATTCTTTCTGATCATTAAGTTGTATGAAGAACCATTTGAATCCAGGTATATATATCCAAGTATATACTGAGGCTGATAAAATACAAAGCTAGGCTAGCAGGAGAAATACAGCAAAACAGAACTCTCATTTTAAAATTTAAACTATGTCATTACTGGGTTGGTGAAGTCAAAGATTTGATAAAATATACTGAACCAATAGCACAAAGCTGGCTTTATAAACCATCAATACCCAGAAATTTCTTTTTCCAGAGCATGTTCCAGTTTACTGCAGGTGCTACCCATCGACATCCAGAACCTACATTTAACCAGGTCAGTCTATTTGTCCTCTGCTTGTTACATATTCTGTTTCATAAAAAAGGTGAGTAGCCCTTCACCAATTATTTTTGTCTGTGTAGAAAAACCTCTCTGGAATTTGTACTTATTTTTATAAAGGATTCAGTGGAAAAGACGTTAAAACTCTGTAAAAAATTTAAAAGGGTACAACATGTTTCAGCAAATGAAAACGTAGTTAAGAGATAACTGGACAAAAAGAGGTGATTCTCTAATTTAGTTCCTATAAGCTGATAAGGTGAAACAATAATGTTAAAACACTTAATGAAAAATTTTCAGATTGCTTTTCCTCTCCCTTTAAAATTCCTTAACATATAAAAGAAATAAGAAAGCTTAGATATAGCTAGCTTTTTGGAGCAACACAAAACTAATTTTTCAAAGGAGAATAATTACCATTATTTATCAAATAAAATATAACTTTGGAGCCTGAACAGCAATGGAATTCAGCCAGTCTCCAGTTGGAGCTGACCTCCATATTTAGGCAGAAGCACTAGGCCGGTGCTTACTGCTCAGGCAGAAATTTATCATGCAATTTGACCGAGAGTCTTCAAAAATGCTCAGCAGTAGTATTTTCAGCTGACTCTGTCGAGATTCAGAAAATAGGAAGAACTTCCCCCTGCAGCCTAGAGAAACATTTTAGGGAAATAGTTTAAGATTTGTACTTAACCTAAAAATTCCACTGAATACTGAAGACCCTTCTTCAGAAAACACAAGTAGTCACTCTTCTTTTATAAATCTTCTGGTGCTAACTGCACCTAACTGGTAATATACATGGAGGCATAGCTTAGCTATGTTTGCCAGAACGCTAATTACTATATAAGATCTTTCAGTTCCCTGTCAGTCAGTTCATTCACTTCCATGATCTTCTCTAAGTGTTCCATATATCGGCCATGGTCCTGCAGGAAATGAGGGACCCTCATGTTTTCGGTAACTGCCAATCCTTTTAAGCGATCCACATCTTCATAAGAAACCTGAAAAAAGGAAGATGAGTTAAATTTAAAATGTAACTACAATGTACATTTTAAGGATGAATTTCTTCCCTGGGCCTTAAATGAAAGTATACAGATCATTTGTCAAATTATTTTAATAGCTGCAAAGTAACAAAAATCAGTGACTTTTATTTTCTTCACTGTGTTAAATAATAATGTATTTCTCTGCCCCTTATACCATGACCATATTAAAAGAGTACTATTATTTTTTTTTTTTTCCTGAGATGGAGTTTCATTCTTGTTGCCCAGGCTGGAGTGCAGTGGCGTGATCTTGGCTCACTGCAACCTCCGCCTCCTGGGTTCAGGTGATCCTCCTGCCGCAGCCTCCCAAGTAGCTGGGATTACGGGCGCCCGCCACCACACCTGGCTAATTTTTTGTATTTTTAGTAGAGATGTTTCATTAGCCAGGCTGGTCTCGAACTCCTGACCTCAGGTGATCCACCCACCTTGGCCTCCCAAAGTGCTGGGATTACAGGCGTGAGCCACCGTGCCCGGCCTAAAAGATTATTTTAAAAAGTCAAATTTGATTTAATACTCTACCTTGAACCTACTCAGTTTGTCTAAAAATTAGACAACTATACTTAATATATTTGTGTGTGAGAGAGACTCTAAAACCAAACAAGTCTTCTGGCTAAATCAAAGAATCAAGAAAATAACTAGAATATAAATGACATATTATTAAATAAGAAAAATTAGCACAATTATACAGGGTGAGCATCCCAAATCCAAAAATGCAAAATCCGAAATGCTGCAAACTTTTGGAGCACCCACGTGATGCTCACAGAAAATACTCACTGGAGCATGTGGAATTTCCAGTTTGGGGATTTGGGATGCTCAACTAATAAAGAATGTAAATACTCCAAAATTCAAAAAAAAATCCAAAATCCAAAACACTTCTAGTCCCAAGCATTTTAGAGAAGAGATACTCAATCCATATATTAGGTTCCTATTTCTCTTTAATTTAGGATACATAATGATTTGTGATTTGTATTACATCTTCTTGCTTTTATTTTGAATTTTTGTAAAAAAGTTCACATCTTTTTAATTCTCCTATTTAAGAAGCTAGTCTCTCACAGGTACTTATATTAGGTTTAAGGATGAAGCTTTTAAAGTTCTATAAATTATCTTTATTCTTAAATTGTTTTTAAGAGATAGGGTCTTTCTCTGTCACCCTAGCAGGAGTGCAGTGATGCAATCACAGCTCAGTGTGGCCTGGAACTCCTGGGCTCAAGCGATCCTTCCCATTTAGCCTCCCTACAGACATGTGCCACCATGCCTGGCTAATTTGTTTTTGTTTTTGTAGAGGGGGCTCTTGCTATGTTGCCCAGGCTGGTCTCAAACTCCCAGTCTCAAGTGATCCTCTCGCCTCCACCTCCCAAAGTGCTGTGATTATAGGTGTGAGCCACAATGCCCGGCCTTAAATTATCTTCAAATTCTAAAACATAGTTGACTTTAAAAACTATAGTCTTCTGATTAATACTCTTCCAGGCTCAGTAGGAAGGCTTTAAGAAAAGAACTCAGCCCGGTGCCAGTGGCTCACACCTATAATCCCAGCACTTTGGGAGGCCGAGGTGGGATGATCACTTGAGGTCAGGAGTTCGAGACTAGCCTGGCCAATGTGGTGAAACCCCATCTCTACTAAAAATACAAAAATTAGCTGGGTGTGGTGGCAGGTGCCTGTAATCTGAGCTACTTGGGAGGCTAAGGCAGGAGAATCATTTGAACCCAGGAGACGGGAGGTTGCAGTGAGCCGAGATCATGCCACTGCACTCCAGCCTGGGCGACAGAGTAAGACTCCATCTCAAAAAATAAATAAATAAATAGCAGGGAGCAGTGGCTCACGCCTGTAATCCTAGCACTTTGGGAGGCCGAGGCAGGCGGATCACCTGAGGTCAGGAGTTTGAGACCAGCCTGACCAACACGGAGAAACCCTGTCTCTACTAAAAATACAAAATTAGCCAGGCATGGTGGTGCATGCCTGTAATCTCAGCTACTCAGGAGGCTGAGGCAGGAGAATTGCTTGAACCAGGGAGGCAAAGGTTGCGGTGAGCCAAGATCGCGCCATTGCACCCAGCCTGGGCAACAAGAGCACAAACTCCGTCTCAAAAAAATAAAAAAATAAAAATAAAGAACTCATGTTCATATTATATTTTATTAAGGTTTTTAAAGTTTTACTATTAATATTATTTATTTGGTATTTATACCACTAAATGTAATCAAAATAGGTTTCTTGATATTGGTATGGTTTAATAATTCTTAAACTATTCTCGGTTTATTATAGGAAAGAGTAAATATACTGACATTGAGAAACAAGGTTCTCATTTTAAGAGATGGTAAATACAAATATGGAATGGCAGAGGAGGTGTGAAAGAATCTTGTAGGGTCTGATGTGAATTGCAGTGCCCTTACGATTTAACAAATAGATATGATTTGCTCACTGAAAAGTTCTAGAAGCAAGAGTACCCCAGTAGCAAGGAAC
This sequence comes from Symphalangus syndactylus, assembly GCF_028878055.3. NCBI lineage: Eukaryota > Metazoa > Chordata > Mammalia > Primates > Hylobatidae > Symphalangus > Symphalangus syndactylus. The sequence continues at coordinate 94,152,160 of NC_072431.2, read as the reverse complement.
ACACCAAGACCTCAGCTCCTGTTTTTAAAATACCAATTGAAAGCAAACAAGACTTCATTAGAGAAATGGCTGATCTGAGATTTGGGTAGGAAAAGTACAAACTCTGCCCAGACATTTTACTGTATCAGAAAACATGGAGACATGTTTAAGACACAGGCGCAGTCATGAAAAAGTTGAATAAAATAAATTAAGTCCAATTAAGTCCATAATAATACTACAAAAACGGGGAGAGACAAAGAAATATAAAAGAATTAGAAGATCTCTATTTTGTTACCACCGGGGTAATTGATTCGGGAAAAGATCATCAAGGGTTAGTAGGGAATAGTCCATTCATAAATATCACCCCAAAGACTATTTACTAATACAATGGGGGAAAGGTACTTTTACAATGGGGAGATCTGGTGGTCACTAACTTAACCCAGGTGATCAAACACCCAGATGATCAAATGGAGCAAAATGACACGTACTTTCTAATGTGATGCAATGGGAAATACTTATGTAGTATTCTTGGCAAAAATGTCTAACCTGAATCTCATCAGAAGGAAACAATCTGATAATTCATATTGTAGGAATTCTCAAGAAAACTGTGCCAATCTTTTTTTTTTTTTTCTTTTGAGACAGGGTCTGGCTCTGTCTCCCAGGCTGGAGTGCAGTGGTACGATCATGGCTCCACTGCAGCCTTGACCTCCTGGGCTCAAGTGATCCTCCCACCTCAGCTTCCCGAGTAGCTGGGACTAAGGTGTGTGCCACCATGCCCGGCTACTTTTTTAAATTTTTTGTAAGGACAGGGTTTCCCCATGTTGCCCAGGCTGCTTTCAAACTCCTGGCCTCAAGTGATCCTCCTGCCTCAGCCTCCCACCTCAGCCTCCCAAAGTGTTGGGTTTGCGGGCGTGAGCCACCTCGCCCAGCCCGAGTCTTAACAATGTCATGAAAAAAAAAAAAAAAACAGAAAGAATGAGGCAAGGGGAGACTATCACAGATTAAAAGAGATGAAAGATTATAACCAAATGCAATGTATAAATCTTGATTGGATCTTAGATCACAAAAAAAGGAGCTACAAAGGACATTTTAGAGGCACTTTGGAAAATTTGAAGTGGACTGTATTTTAGATGTTATATTTAATCAATAATAAATTTCTTAAACAAAATCATATAGTAATGTCAGAAAATATCCTGTTCTTAGGAGATATTATGGGGGGAAGTGTTACAGGTGCAGCTTACTTCAAAATGCTTTTATAGTTTTCAGAAAATGCTTTTTAGAAAAATATGTATACACAAATAAAAATAAAACAATATGTATTCCCAAATTTCCTATTCCTTTATCTCTTATTGACCAAAAAGAAATTTTACAATTTGGTTCTATTACAGAACCAGATTTCTTCCCTCTTGATATGACATAAAGAAAATTTGTTCTGACAATAAAGTAAAAATAGTGTGAAGCTAAGTCTTATTTAATGCTAAGCTTGAGTGAGGGGAATGCTGATCTGGTGTGGTCGGGGACTATGTGCCATGGCTTCTACTCACCTTCCCGAGAGCAGTCAGCAGATGGAAGTCTATGGTATCTCTGTATCGGAGGATTTGAAGAATTCCATCCAAGTATACCTGGTCTTTACTAAAACACCCTGGAGGAACCAGAATAGTGTTTACTTTCTGATGTTTAGAAAAATTACTAAGTAGATATCAACCCATTCCATTTACTGTAGGAATCAGTCCTGTATTAAAAATATTCTAGTTTGCCAACATTTATTTTTATTTTTATTTAACTATCTTCATTACATAAAATGTCAGGTCTTGGGAAGTGCCAGGATGGTATGCAGACTAGAACCTTAAGAATTCCTTCTCCTCACACATCCTCACCATTATTAAAATAACAATTCTTTCCTCACTATAGAGACTGGTAATTTTAAACATATGAGTCTTATGATTATCCCACCTTCCCCTACTCCCACGATTCAGTCGTAACTCCCATTGTGCACTGAAGGCATCTGAGTGGGGAGGCCTGAGCAGGATAATTTTAAAGCAGGTACATCTCAATAAAGGTAGTGGAGAGATGCAGGATTTTAGAAACTCCTGGAATTTAGAATATTAATAATCCTTCCCCTCCATTAAACAAAAACAAACTATGGTTTTAAAGCATAAATTTTGACATCAGTTCCTCTCTACGTAAGCAACTAGAACTAGATTTTGGAGAGCATGTAGGTTTAAAAAATAGAAAAAATAGATAAAGACATGAAAAGTAGAATATTTCATGAATCTGAACCTAGTTAGAAAAGGATGTTCTGTTTACACAGTAAACCTTTTTCCCATCCTGACATAATTTGTGTAATTTAAAAAAAAATTTTGCTCTATTAAATTAATTAAAATTCTACCACATGGAGTCATATATTAAGGAATTATTGTTAACTTAGTTAGGTATGCTAATAGCATGAGGATGATTTAAAAAGTTCTCCAAATCAGAGATGCACATTGAAATATTTATGGGTAAAGGGACACGATGTTGGAATTGGCTTTAAAATAGGAAAACAAATTTGGAAGAATAGATGAACCACAGTTAGAAAATGTTGATAATAGCTATGATCAGGTAATGTATTACTGGAATTCAGCATATTAATCATTCTTTTGTATACATTTGAAATTTTCCATAATAAAACATGAAAAACACAAAAGTATGTGAAAAAAAGAAAAAAGGGACTAGTCTAAAAATGGTAAGCCTCCACGGGGTGGGTATCAAAGGCAACATGGAAGCCCTGTGCATCTGGGTACAGAGTACTAAAATCCAGGCAAAGGAATCTAAAAAGAACACTCAAAAATGCCCTTGAAAAAAAGAGTACAAATTAAGAAACATTTGTTTAAAAGTCATTTTGAATTTCAGGTTAGTTCAGTATATCAACAAATTTTCTTCTAAGAGTATTGAGAAGAGTATTCTAAGAAATGGCAGACACGTTGCTTATCTGAAATTCCGCCTGGAATTGGCTATGCACACATGAAAGACAGAAGAGAGATGTCCTTCTCTTTCCTGCTTCCTATCTTACCTGCTTCTGGCTCTAAGGCACTACGCTGTCATAGGATTACAACACTAGTATGAAATGTTAATGTGGGCTGTGCTAGCAACATAACCATCACTAATTTGAGTAAGTATTTACCAAGCTCCAAATAAATAGTTTAAAAACACTCTTAGGCTGGGCGTGGTGACTCATGCCTGTAGTCCCAGCACTTTGGGAGGCTGAGGCGGTTGGATCACCTGAAATCAGGAGTTCAAGACCAGCCTGGCCAACAGGGTGAAATCCCGTCCCTACTAAAAATACAAAATTAGCTGGGCATATTGGTGCATGCCTTCAGTCTCAGCTACTTGGGAGGCTGAGGCAGGAGAATCACCTGAACCCAGAAGGCAGAGGTTGCGGTGAGCCAAGATCGCACCATTGTACTCCAGCCTGGGTGACAAGAGTGATACTCCATCTCAAAAAAAAAAGTAGAGACTGCCTCTCTAGATTCTGCCTCTCTGGGCAGGGCATCTCTGAAAGAAAAGCAGCAGCCCCACTAAGGGGCTTATAAAACTCCCATCTCCCTGGGACAGAGCACCTGGGGGAAGGGGCAGCAGTGGGCGCAACTTCAGCAGACTTAAACGTTCCTGCCTGCCGGCTCTGAAGACAGCAGTGGATCTCCCAGCACAGTGCTCGAGCTTTGCTAAGGGACAGACTGCCTCACAGCAATAAAATGATCAAAATATTGATACATGCTACAACATGAATGAATTTTGAAAACATCATGCTAACTGAAAGAAGCCCACCACAAAAAAATCACATATTAGATAATTCTATTTATATGAAATGTTCAAAATAGGTAAATCTAGAGATTAAAAGAACACCAAAAGCAGTTGCTTAGAGCGGGAGAGAGGGGAGGAAATGCGGAATGAATGCTAATGGGTATGGGTTTCTTTTGAGGTAATGAAAACATTCTGGAATTAGACAATGGTGATGGTTGCACAACTCTGAATATTCTAAAAATCACTGAACTCCACATTTTAAATGAGTAAATTGTATGGCATGTGAATTATATCTCAGTATAGCTGTTTTTAAAAAGTCAAAGACAGAGAAAGCAAAAAAAGAAAAAAAATGTTAACAATAAGTGAATCCAGATGAAGGGTAGATGGGTGTTCATTCTAACATTCTTTCCATATTCTATAGGTCTGAGATTTTTCAAAATTGAGCTGGGTAAAAATAATGCTAAGAAAATGTGGTTTGGGAAAACCAATTCTGACCTCAGGTAACAAAGGTTTAATTTTTTAAGTAAGTGAATTTTGTGATTCAGGGATTAGGATATAAACAAAATCACTAGACAACTAGTCAGTAAGTCAGAAAACCTACAGTTAAGGGACACCCACCTGGTTGGGAAGTATCAGTCCATCCCCTCTTGGCCCGTACACAATAATCCCATCTTGTATTGGGGTCCTTGACAAACCTGCCAATATCTTTGAAGAGTTCACAAAAAGACATTTGGCTGGCTTGATAAACAGTGTAGTAGAGGAGGGCAGCTCTCCATAAAAAAGGGTCTTTTCTAAACAGAACACTGTGAATGCTTGCTAGTCCTTCCTCTGTGGGATTATTTGGCTTTAGCTCATGTTTTTTACGTCCAGTCCAACTGTTCCATGGCTGCTGGAGGTTGTTAATACCTCGAAAATAATGTGTACCTATGGAGAAGAAAAGTTACACGAATAAGAAGAAATGCCATTCTTGTTTTAATTCTTCCCCCAAAGTTAGATTCCATCAACAATTCTAAAACCAGCCGGGCGCGGTGGCTCATGCCTGTAATCCCAGCACTTTGGAAGGCCAAGGCAGGCGGATCACTTGAGTTCAGGAGTTGGAGACCAGCCTGGGAAACATGGTGAAACATGTCTACCAGAAATACAAAAAATTAGCCAGGTGTGGTGGTGTGTACCTGGGGTCCCAGCTACTCAGGAGGCTGGGGTGAAGAGGATCACTTAAGCCTGGGAGGCAGAGGTTGCAGTGAGCTGAGATCCTGCCACTGTGCCCAAGACTGGGCGATAGACCCAGATCCCATCTCAAAAAAAAATAAAATAAAATAAATTCTAAAACCAAATTAATGTGTGCCTACAAATCAAAACAAAGTAGAAAATGACCGGATCCTAACATCTCTTGGGTGTGAAGGAGTACACTGCCTTCAAAAGGATCACATGTCTCAAGAGAGGAGGTATAACCTTTATAACAATTTACTTTTTTAAAGAGAAGAATCACAGACTTGATATTTGAAAAGAACCTCAAAGATACCTTAATTCGACCCCCTCAGTTTAATGTAGGGGAAATCCAGAGCAGTTAAATGACTTTCCAGGTTCAATACACCTAAAAACTTCCCTTAAAAAACCTAATTTGAAATGAGACATAAATACATTAGCTTCAGTCCAAGTGAAGCTCATGACTTCTTGCTAAATTTTCTTCTACTAAGAAAATAAAATAAATACTACTAAGAAAAAACCCATTCTAAAAGAATATTTCTTTAGAGCTAATTCCTGATATTACAAATAAACAAATGGAAAGGATAGCACCTACCTATTTCATGCCTCAGCATTCCCTCCAGCCAATGCTCACGTGCAGTAGACACATTGATGGTCAGAGTCGGACATCCATTTACTACAGTCATTGACGCTCGGGAAAGCAGGTCCTCAGTGAGATGAACTACAATCTAAGGGGCAAGAGAAAAAGTACACAGACATAAGACAAAACATAAAGGTAAGGGGAGAAGCTTTCGCAGAAAACAATGGGCCTATAAATTAACACTGTTTTTTGTTTATAACCACCTTAAATCTCCCAGAAACCAAGATGGAATGTGCAGCCAAATCACCTGTGACCCTTCTAATTTTGACCCTTTGGGAGCTCAAGAACCTTCCATGAGTTTAAGGGAAAGTAGATGGCTGTGCTGAGGAAGACACCAAGGACTTAAAATTGTAAATTTTAAGTGTCGTAAATACGCTCCCTGGCTAAACTGATGCAGAAGAAGATACAGATGCCAGAATCCAGCTCGTTGCCAGCGCCAAGGCTTTGAGACTGACCACTAAGAAGACTAATAAGAGAGGCTTCTGGGGCAAATCTCTTCATTAGCAATTTTCATAAAGTAATTCATCTAATCCCACAAGTTATACAGAAATGGCAGTAAGAAGAAAAACAAAAAGGCACTGAACACATCAAAACAACTCAATGCAACAGGAACTTAAGACTTATAGTATTGAGTAAGAAATCTGGGCGACTAATTTAATGACTAAAATAGTTGGGAAAACAAAATCTACAGAAAAGAACTATGACTAGGCTGGGCACAGTGGCTCATGCCTTTAATCCCAGCACTCTGGGAGGCCAAGGCAGGCGGATGACCTGAGGTCAGGAGTTCGAGACCAGCTTGGCCAATATGGCAAAAACACTGTCTCTACTAAAAATACAAAAATTAGCTGGGTGTGGTGGCTGGTGCTTATAATCCCAGCTACTAGGGAGGCTGAGGCAGGAGAATCACTTGAACCCGGGAGGCAGAGGTTGCAGTGAGCTGAGATTCACCACTGTACTCCAGTCTGGGCGACAGAGCGAGACTCCATCTCAAAAAATAAAATAAATAAAATAAAATAAAATAAACTACGACTGTCACTGGCAGTAACTCCTTGTGTTCACTCGCAATTCATACCTCCCCTAGGCAGCCTTCCTTCATCATGTACTTCCTAACATGACTCCAGATTCGAGTTTTAGAGAGCAAGCTACCACCAGTGGCTTGTTCAAATTTTTCATAACTTCCGTATTTCTGTAAAGTCAGTTCCATAATATTGATAGACTGTAAAAGAAAGAGAGATAATGAAAGTAAACAGCCTCATATTACTTTGAGATGTCATAAGCTATGTTATTTATTGTGACCTATTCTAGGTTTATTGATTTCCAAATTAAACTGCAACTGAAGTGCCAAACTTTTCTAATTCTAAACAACTTCCACTCATTTTCGCAAATTTTACAAATGCCTGTACACTTTAGCAATACGAACTCTTCCCCTGTGTTCGTTTCTCCTTAACGTGCTGACAGAGGGCTCAAGAACTGCGTATCTCAAGTGCTAACATCTGATAGGCCGAGAAGCTGGGGAGAAGGGCTCCCCGGCTTCTCTAAGATAATTTGGTGGTTTGGCAGGAGAACTCAGAGTGGAAGGTATGTCTCCACGCAAGTCAATAGATTACCATTGCCCTTGGAAGGAAAAAAAAATTTCAAAATTTTAAGAACACACATAAGAATCAATCAGTCTGACCCCAAAAACTATTGAAATAAAAATTTAAAAAAAATTTTTTTAAAGAATCGGCCAGGCACGGTGGCTCATGCCTGTAATCCCAGCACTTTGGAAGGCTGAGGCAGGCGGATCACTTGAGGCCAGGAGCTCGAGACCAGCCTGGTCCACATGGTGAAACCCTGTCTTTACTAAAAATAGAAAAAAATAGCCAGACATGGTGGCACATGCTTGTAATCCCAGCTACTTGGGAGGCTGAAGCAGAAGAATCCTTGTACAACCCAGGAGGCGGAGGTGGTGGTGAGCCAAGATCGCGCCACTGCGCTCCAGCCTGGGCAACAAGAGCGAAACTCCATCTCAAAAAAAAAAAAAAAAAAAAAAAAGCGATCAGTCTTCTGCAACAATCTATCTATTTTCCTGGGCTACTCTTTGGCAGAAAACAAATTCTCAACATTAATAAAAATACCTTTATCTTTCAGTCAAGGCAGGATATTAGCTACTTTTCATTCTTCATAAATTTTTACAGCAAAGGAATAAGAAAGTTGAGATATTTTTTCACATACGCACAAATTAACACACATATGCAGAATGGAGAACTAAAAATAACTGGTAAGGAATCACAAATTATCAGTATCTATGGGAAAGTCATAGAAAGGAACACCTGAGGAAAAAGAAAATTGCTTTTCAAAGGCCTTTTGGGAAAAAAAGCTAAAAAATTCAACTCTATCTTACATGAATTGTGTAAGAACCTAGGGAATTCATATACATGTCATATAAAGCCTGTAGTTTCTGAACTGTCAGACTAGTAAAGAGATTACATGTACAAGCTCTGGAGTTGATGCCATGGCTCTGTCCTCTTCTGGCTGTGCTATCATGAGCAAGTCACTAAACTTGTTTATTACTGATTATTATTATTATTAGACTAGTCCAGTGCAGCAGTGAGAAAAGGGAAAAGAGTAGAACAAGGAGTTTGACCTGTAACTGATGTGAACAATCAATTGAGATAACTCACTACCTTCTGACTGGCCTCAGCCTCCTCATTTGTAAATGAGGATAACAATAATAACATCTACTTCATGGTTTTATTGAGAAAATTTAGTTAACCTTTGTAAAACATGGTGTCTGTGACATAATAAGTAGTCAATACATATTATCTATTGTATCATCATCGGTATGTTACCACTGAGGACTAAACTCTGATCTTTGTTTTCCTCTCTTGCCCAAATTCCTATCTAAAGGGCCTGCAGGCTCATGCCCTTTAAACCATAAAATCTCATAAGATGAGTCTTATTTAACCCTATATAGTGTGGCTTACTTTCCAACCTGACTCTGGCATAACATCACAAGACTGATAAAGGAAATAAAAATATTTTATCCCAAAATATGTTTCTTTGCCATATTTTGAAATGGCCCTGCAAAGCTCTTTTGTGGGGGTAAATTCTGCATCTGTTGAATCTCTATAACATAACTAGATCTTCCCCTTTCCAGGCCCTCCCAGTCCTGAAGACATTAACTGAGAGTCTAGCACCTTTTTAATGTATTTATTTTTGTTTCTCTGGATACAGTATCTTGCTCTGTCACCCAGGTCGGAACACAGTAGCGTGATCATGGCTCACTGTAGACTCAACCTCCTGGCCTCAAGGGATCCTCCCATCTCAGTCTCCTGAGTAGCTGGGACAACAGACATACACCACCATGCTGGCTAATTTTTAAAATTTTTTGTAGAGACAGTCTTGCTGTGTTACCCAGGCTGGTCAATTCCTGGCCTCAAATGATCCTCCCACCTCCATCTCCCAAAGTGCTGGGATTACAGGTATGAGTCACCATGCCCAGTCTCTAGCACCTTTTATTTTTATTTTTAATTAAAAAAAAAATAGAGACAAGGTCTCACTATGTTGCCCAAGCTAGTCTTGAACTCAAGGTCAAGTGATCCTCCCATCTCAGCCTCCCAAAATGCTAGGATTATATGTTTAAAAGGGTTGAATAAGAAACATTTGTCATCTATTATCTCTAAGGGTGGCCACCTATGAGACTTCATCTATGTAATAAGAACCTTGGTCTCTAGACTCCCTTAACTTAAACCAAACATTCCTTTCTATTGATTCCAGGTTTTCAGATAACTCTTTCAGTCAACTGCCAATCAGAAAATCTGAATCCACCTATATCCTGTAAGCCCCCTCTTTGAGTTGTCCTATCTTTTTAGACCAAACCAATGCATTCCTCACATGTATTGATTGAGACATAAGATGTTTCCCTAAAATGTATAAAACCAAGCTGTAACCCAACCACCGTGGACACATTTTCGCAGGACCTCTTGAGACTATGTCTCAGGCCATGGTCCTTCATATTTGTCTTAGAATAAACCTTTTTTTTAAAGTATTTTTACAGAGTTTGTCAACACCATTCTCTATAAATAACACCACTGTAGATAACATGCCTGACACAAAAATTACAAAAAAGCTCACATACTGCAAGTCATAATTCAACACATATATCACTAATTGAAAAATATACATTACTAATAAACTAGGCATGTATCATTAAGTTATCATAATAAGAAATGGCTTCAATAGGCTTTGCCTGGCTTCTGGTCCCAAAACTGTTACTGAAAGCCTTGCTATTCAAAGTATAGTCTGGAGGCCAGCAGCACTAGCGTGGCATGGGAACTGGTGCCAAAGGCGGAATTTTGGCCCCTTACCACCTTCATGCCTCTTGATTCAGAATCTGCATTTTAACAAGATCCCCAGGTGATTCAAGTGCATGTAAAATGTGAGAGGGATTTCAGAGAAGGGCAAATACAAGTGCTCCAGAAGCTGATTAATTCATATGACAACTAAGACAATTAAAAGCACAAATTAGCATATAATTAAAAACCCGTTTTAGCAGATTAGCAGATACTTTGCATACACTAACCTAATAGTCTCAGTTATCCATGTATCAAAGAGTGAGAAGAATGTGACAAATGTGGCCTGAAGAACTGCAGAAGAGAAGTGGTACCTTGTATTAATATATTGAACTGTGAAGACTTAAAAATGGTTAAAAATTATCTCTAAGAAATATTATGATTTCTGCTTATAGATCTTTTTTTTTTTTTTTTTCTTGAAACGGAGTCTCGCTCTGTTGCCAGGCTGAGGTGCAGTGGCGTGATCTCGGCTCACTGCAGCCTCCACCTTCCAGGTGTTGACCAGGTTGTTCTCAAATTCCTGAGTGATTCTCCTGCCTCAGCCTCCTGAGTAGCTGGGATTACAGGCATCTGCCATCATGCCCAGCTAATTTTTGTATTTTTTAGTAGAGACGAGGTTTCACCATGTTGGCCAGGCTGGTCTCCAACTCCTGGCCTCAAGTGATCCGCCTCTCTCGGCCTCCTAAAGTTAGTGCTGGGATTATAGGCATGAGCCACCGCGCTTGGCCTGCTTATAGGTTTTTTAAAGCATGTACTTAATTTCAGATAAAATTATAATAGCTTTTCTAAGGCATATGCTTACTCGGTAGGAAAATGTGGTTATCTGGTTATTTCTTGTAGCAAATATAAAAGTCTAGAGAATTATGAAAAACTTAAATACATGTGTTCCTTGTTATCACAGATCATAGAATGGATGACTAAATTAAAGAATGAATAAAAGCAGTGGGATTTTTGTTTGTTTCTTTGCTGAAGGAATGCAATTCTTCTATCACAATGGTACATAACAGCATATCACCTCCTTTGTTTCATCTTGACTTGCATGGCACCATCATAGTGTCAACACTTAATGGGAGCTACATCAATGTTCCTAAAAGGCAATCTTAATATTAAGCTTTAAATATTACATTATATTCAATCACTCTTCTCTGAATGTCTAGCCTTTCATTATCTTTATTGATTCTTTTCTTCATCAGTTTTTCAACTGGTCCAACACAGACAGACATGTCAGTGATCTGCAGCATCCTTCACTGATCCTAAGAAGTAACCTCCCCGCATCTGCATTATAATATCCCACAGCATAGAGATAGCGACAGTAGCTGAATTGGTGGAAATAAGTTCAAGCTTGAAGAAAGAAATCACATTGAATGGCAATGAGTCAATCACTTCATCAGTGAATATTTTTGTTTTACAATGATTTCTGCTTCCTTATACAACTTCTTAACTGCAGGCCACAGATATTTTGAGTCTAATCCCAATTTTGGAAAAGGGAAACAGTAGCTTTAAAAGGCACAAGGAAGCTTGGAGGAATATACTGAAAGGCTGAAGTTCATGTCTGGGAATCAGATGATTAGATGGGTTGCACTGATGTTTATTATTTGTATTTTTCAGAAGTTTTAAAATTCCTCACAATATGTAATATATTAGGAATGGTCTAGAATTTACCTTAGATTCCTTAAGACACTAGCTTTCAACTTTTGTTTTTAGCAGAACTTTTTTTCAGACAAAAAAATATGATCAGAAGTAAAAAGTCATTTTATTTTAAAAGGGAGAAAAAAGGTAGTTTATCTGCTCCCCCTAGAGTTCAGAGAATCAATGTTTACACCACTTGAAGAATCAGGCATTCACACACATCCACATGGGTAATACTTTTAGAGGCAATAAATTTCATGTCAAACCTCTCTCTTCTCCATTATATCATCACTTATGTTAATAAGAAAACTACATCTCCTAATATATAACTCCAAAGAAAAAGAATGGATAAGAAGAAAAAAAGAGATGTGATAGATTGCATTCCGGGATATATGGTTCCCTTACTTGAAGTCCTATAGCCAAAGGTAGACTCCTGATTGTAATACATCATGGGAAATGCATGTTTTCATTTTCTGCATTGCTATAATCTGAATATTTATGCCCCACCCACATTCTTATTTTGAAATCCTAACCCCCAAGGTGAGGGTATTAGGAGGTAGGGCCTTTGGAAAGTGATTAGGTCATTAGGGTAGAACCTTCATGATTGTGATTAGTGCCTTTATAAAAGAGGCCCCAGGGCTCTTTTACTACTACAGTGGCTCATGCCTGTAATCCCAGCACCTTGAGAGACCAAGGTGGGATGATCACCTGAGGCCAGGAGTTCAAGACAAGACCTGTGCAACATCTGCCTCTAAATAAAAGTTGCCCCAAAGAGCTAGCTAGCCCCTTCCACCATGTGAGGACACACAGCCTTCTAAGGTGCCTTCCATCAACTAGAAAGTGGGTTCTCATCAGACACCAGATCTGATGGTGCCTTGATTTTGGACTTCTCAGGCACCAGAACCATGAGAAATAAATTCTGTCATTCATAAGCTACTCAGTTTATGGTATTTTGTTACAGCAGCCCAAATGCATTTTTTGGACTAAGACATGCATTTCCTGGAAAATGGTCTAGAATTTACCTTAGATTCCTTAAGACACTAGCTTTCAACTTTTGTTTTTAGCAGAACTTTTTTTCAGACAAAATCTCATAGAACTCCCCCTTAAACTTTAATTGTCTGTTAGAAAATATTTCAGTGTTTGTGGAAGCACTAAAACACACAATGTTTTCGTGGAGTATAGTTTGTAAAACACTACATAGGTCTTTTTTTTTTTTTTTCTGAGATGGAGTCTCATCCTGTTGTCCAGGCGGTAGTGCAATGGCTTGATCTCAGCTCACTGCAACGTCTGCCTCCCAGGTTCAAGCGATTCTCCTGCCTCAGCCTCCCAAGTAGCTGGGATTACAGGCACCTGCCACCATGCCCAGCTAATTTTTGTATTTTTAGTAGAGATGGGGTTTTACCATGTTGGTCAGGCTGGTCTTAACTCTCTTTCACCCTTGTTCTCGCAGTCATACTAAAATACTGCAGAACACCACCACATGAACGTTTAGCAGGTCCCTAAGCTGAGGAGCCTGGACCAGGAAGCTTCAGAAATCAACTCTCAGGAAGTCAAGACCCTGAAGACTCCAGTAGAGAGATGACTCCTTATACCTGTCTTCAGACCAATCTTAAGCCTGGATCTGGTGCTTCTTAATCATGGATGAGTAATTTTTTTGTTTGTTTTGGAAACAGTCTCCCTCTGTCGCCCAGGCTGGAGTGCAGTGGTGTGATCTTGGCTCACTGCAACTTCCACCTCCCAGGTTCAAGCGATTCTCCTGCCTCAGCCTCCTGAGTAGCTGAGACCGCAGGTGCATGCTGCCACGCCCATCTAATTTTTTTTGTATTTTAGTAGAGACAGAGTTTCACCGTGTTGCCCAGGCTGTTCTCGAACTCCTGAGCTCAGACAATCCGCCTGCCTCGGTCTCCCAAAGTGTTACAATTATAGGTGTGAGCCACCGTGCCCAGCCATGGGTAAGTAATTTTTACAAAGATACATGAGCTCTGTGGAGAACTGTGACGTTCCAAGGAAATGGGAAGCATTACCCTGAAAACGCAAATGAAGAACATACCTCTGAAAGAATATTAGGTTAAACCAGATGACACTGCCATCTTTGTAGGTCAAAATGATTAAATATGAATAATTCAAAATGGTCCAACCTAATACATTCTGCAGGAAACCAATAAAATTTTAGAAAGTAAAAGCTTCATCTTACAAATTAATAAAACCAATAATAATCTTCAAAAATTTTCTTAGAGGCCAGGCATGTTAGCTTAAGCCTCCCAGCACTCTAGGAAGCCAATGTAGGAGGACCACTTGAGGCCAGGAGTTTGAGTTCAAGACCAGCCTGGTCAATATAATGAGACCCTGTAGGAGAGGAGAGGAGAGGGGAGCAGAGGGGAAGGGAGGAGAGAGGAGGGGAGGGGAAGGGTGGGGGGAGGGGAGGCGAGAGGGGAGGGGAAGGGAAGGGAGGGAAGGGAAGGAAAGGGAAGGAGAGGGAGAGGGAGAGGGAGAGGGAGAAAGAGAAGGAGAGGGAGAGGGAGGGGGAGGTGGAAAGGAAGGAAAGAAGAGAAGAAGGAAGGCAGGAAGGAAGGAAAGAAAAGAAAAAAGAAAAGAGAAGGAAGGAAAGAAAGTAAAGAAGGAAGGAAGGAAGGAAAGAAGGAAGAAAGAAAAGGAAAGAAAAGAAATTAAAATGTTTAAAGAAGTATAAAAAATTATCTTAGGAAAAGAGAAAAAAGGTCAAAATGAGAGAGAAAGTGAGACATGTGAAATGCATATGGCCAATATTAAGTCTGTTAATTATAAAAATGAATAAAAGAAAACTAAAATAAATTGTTCAGAGAAATACTCAAAATTAAGGCAACTTTTCTTAGCGATAAAAAGACCTGAGTAAAACTGATCAGATGGCCACTTCAGATCATTGGTTGCCTGGGGACAGGGTTCAGGGAAAGAGAGTGACCGCAATATATACCTAAAATGAGTAAATTTTATTGTCTGTAAATAAATAAAACTATTTTCTTAAAAAATGCCATTATTTCTAGGTAAGTTAATAAGAAGAGAAGCACTCTGAGACACATCAGGATGTGTAGAATAACCTGCACTGAAAAAGAAATGCTCTCCTCTGAACAGCTCACTAACTAGCCTCGTTCCCACAGGCTCTAGGCAAAAAGCTCCCTAGAGTAAATGACTAACAAAACTGTTTATCTGAAATAAAAAAGTCCAATAAGGAACAATCTAAATATTCAAGTTAATTACTATACACCTATTATATGAAAAATATGCAGGCACTGAAATTGATGCTGACATAAAAAATGTTGATGGTTTTTAATGATATGAGAAAATGTTTATGATAAGTGAAAGTGCATTGACCACAATTATGATCATTAAGCATGGGAAAAGAAAAATACTCTCAAAGGTCAATAGTGGTTACCTGTGGGTGGTAGAATTATGGGATTCTTATTCTCCACACTTTTCTAAGTTTTTATACTGAATATAAACTACTTTTCTAACTGGAAAAACAAATGGTTAAGTGCCTTCTACTTTGGAATCTCCTGGCCTTGCTATTCACTATCTAATTACCTTTTCCCACTTGCCAGGTAGGTATTGATATCCCTTCTCTGGAGTATTTGCATTTAACAAAGAAACACATGAAATTGTTTTCAAATCTTAAAAATTCAACTGATATTTTTCTATAATAGATTTTTAGGTAGGGATGATTGTTAGCAGGAAAACAGTTGGTATACTTTGCATTCTTGAGGTTAACTCATAGAACAGACAGCCACTTCCCTAAAAATCTAGCCCAGATTTGCCCATAGATATCAAATATATTCTTTGCTTCCTTCCAACTCTAAGAATAGCGACATAAGTAGAAAGCAATGTAACATTACAAATTTTCATAAATCAGTTTTAAAATTCCTAGAACCAGAACATCTTAATGTACACACACCTATCCCTATTGTCCAGGTCTCAGCCTCCTAGTCTGCATGAATCTGACTTTGGACCTTTCCTTTGTGTACATCTTAAAATGTACTTGGCCAACTCCTCCATTACCATGTTAGAAAATAGTATAACGGAATCCACTTGAGTTCCACAAGACACACTGTCAGGTAGGATAACACTTCTTGCTAAAACTGATGTGAAACAAGCAATCAAATACATTTTTGCCTTTTTAAAAACATTGAACAAAAAACCCCATATTTTTACTAAATTATTATCTCTATTCACAAATCAATCATTTCTGAATCTTTCCCTCTTTATAGAATGAGAATATATTTTTAAATTTTAGAAAAATTTTTCTTCACCAGAAGCATACAGTTGAAGAGAATATTTTAAATAAAGCTTTGCATATCTTATAGACATAAAAACAAATTGATTTTCAGAGACCTAGAATCTACAGCAAAGAGGAAATAAAAGCAAAATGAGTAATTGTTCCACGTGAAGGAAATGGTCCTCCCTCTCTCCTCATCTGAATGTCACTTACAATGCCACACAAAATAGAATAGCACCATTATTCATATTACAGATCTGTCATCTCAGGATCCTGAAGCACTTTTATTCTCCACTATTAAAATTAGAACAGTATGTAATCAAATTATTTTCAACCAATGGGGCTGGGACAATTGGATATCCACATTTAAAAGAATGGAGTTGGACCTCTATCCCATATTATATATAAAAATTAACTCAAAATGGATCCAAGACCTTAACCTCTTAAGAGCTAAAGCAATTAAACTGTTAGAAGCAAGCATAGGCATACATCTTCATGACCCTGGATTAGGCAATGGGATCTTAGATATGACACCAAAAGCACAAACAACAAAAAGACAAGCTGGACTTCATCAAAATTGTGCTTCAAAGGATACTATCATAAAAATAAAAAGTGACCCGAAGAATGGGAGAAAATGTTTGCAAATTTCATATCGGATATCTGAAACATATAAAGAACTCCTGCAATTCAATAATAAGAACAAATAACTCAACTGAAAAATTGGCAAAGGATCTGAAATAGGCAATTTTCCAAAGAGGATATACAAATGGCCATTATTAACCATCAAGGAATTGCAAATCAAAAGCACAATGAGACACCACTTCACTCCCACTGGGATGTCTATAGAAAAAAAAAAGGGTTGATGAGAATGTGGAGAAACTGGAATGCTCACATGCTGCTGATGGGAAACTAAAATGGTATAATCACTTTGAAAAACAGTCTGGCAGTTCCTTAAAAGGTTAAACATAGAGTAATTATATGTACTAACAAGTCCACTACTAGATGTGGACCCAAGATAACTGAAAACATTTGTCCATAAAAAATGTGTATACAAATGTTCATACAGCATTAACAGCCAAAAAGTAGAAACAATCCAAATGTCTATCAAATTATAAAAAAAAAAGAATGTAGTATATCCATACATGGAATATTATTCAGCAATAAAAAGTGCTGATGCATGCTAGAACACAGCATGGATAAACTTTGAAAACATTATGATAAGTGAAAGAAGCCAGTCACAAAGGACCACAAGGTATTGTATGATTCCATTCATATCGAATGTCCAGAACAGGCAAATCCAGAAAGTCAGAAAGTAGACTGGTGGTTGCCTAGGGCTGGAAGGTTGGTGAGATGGGCAACGATTGCTAATGGGTACAGTGTTACTTTTTGAGGTGATGAAATGTTCTAGAATTAGTGGTTATAGTTGCACTAAATATATTAAAAATATATTAAAAACCACTGAACTGTACTCTGTTTATTTTTATTTATTTTATTTTACTTTTTTGAGACAGAGTCTCACTCTGTTGTCCAGGCTGGAGTGCAGTGGCACGATCTTGGCTTACTGCAACCTCCACCTCCTGGGTTCAAGCAATTCTCCTGCCTCAGCCTCCTGAGTAGCTAGGATTATAGGTGCCTGCCACCACACCCAGCTAATTTTTATATTTTTAGTAGAGACAGGGTTTCACCATGTTGGTCAGGCTGGTCTCGAACTCTTGACCTCATGATCCACCCGCCTTGGCCCCCCAAAGTGCTGGCATTACAGGCCTAAGTCACCGTGTCTGGTCTATTTTATTGTTTATAAATTTTTTTAGTTTAGTTTTACATTGCAGGAAAACTGCATACTTTAGTATGACATGTGAATTGTATCTTAATAAAGCTATTTTTTAAAGGGAAGAGTAATCAAATAGCATAATTTAACATTGAAATCACTAATCCAGAAAAAAAATGTTTTCTATATAAAACTTTCAACACTGTCTTAGATAATAAAGTTTCTGAAAAATCTCAATATTTTGTTTAATGACAAACTTTTGGTTTATTTGCTGATTTTGTTTACTGTTTAGCATTCTGGAAACCTGACCGTCAATCATGTGCTAAAAAACTATCTCCCTTCTCAACTGCAGTTTTCACTCAGTGAAAAACTACATACAATGAGGACACCAATATGATAAGGGGTAGGATGATGCTGTGGAAAGACTAGAAGTCAGAAGACCTGGTTTTACATTGGGGCCCCACCATTTGCTGACTGTGTGCTCTTAGGTTTGTCCTTGTACCTTTCTCAGGTTTAGGTTCTTCACTGGCAAAGGGAGATTAAAATCTCTGCCCTATTTACCTCACAGAGTTGTGAAGACAAAATGAAAGCATGGAGGGTCTATGAATGTGCTTATTTCCCATATGACTGTAGAAAGTACTTAAGTTTTAACAGAAGATCACTGGGTTTTAATTTCAAAATTTAAGGTAATTGGTTTGCCCTCCAACTTTTTACTCAAGGTTATGTTTTTCCTGCCTTACTAGCTAATATACCACTCCAACTCTCCCTTCATTCCTCTCCTTTTCAGAAAATTCTAGAATCTAAAACTTTTCCCCCGCAAACAGAATAATCCCTAGGATCTCAGACAGTCCTTTTCTTTAAGCCAGTGTTTTCCAAACTTTCTTGAGGGAAAGCGGTCAACAAGATACTGTTTTTAAAAGGTTTCAAGGCCAAATTAGTTTGGAAAATATTAAACAAAAGACTCTTCTAAGCTTTTATTATGATACTATGTGTGGCGAATGTTGGAGATGAATATAATATTCTATGTCTTCCAACACGTATGGTTCCCTTTGCTTAGGTGGTGTTCCTCAGAACAGTCCGAAAATGGTTACTTCGGATAAGCATGGGATATATATACACACATATACATATTCTGGCTTTTCAAGCTTCTCAGAATGAAAAGCAAGATACTAAATGCGTTTTTCAATGCTGGTTATTGCTTCCTGGTAGCAAATTAGGTATATAAAGATTTGTGATTACTCAATCAGATCATTAGGCCTCCATTTAAGGTATTGTAGGCACAAACTAATGGGACAGTGGTAGTCACACACTAAAATCCCTTCAGCTGTAAGCAGCAATCACTGTGTAAAGCTACTGATTATAAGACATCTGGAAAAGGCAAAAGAAGAGCATATTTACATTCCAATGCTTTATAAAACACTGTGCTGGCCAAACAAAACATCTATGCAGGCTGAACTTGACCCCTGGGTCACAAATCTGGATCCACTGTTTATAAAGTATTTCACTACATTTTTAACATACCAGCAAAAGGGACCATTCATTTATCTAGCTATTCCTCACCTTCTATGTGCCAATCACTGTCACTTTTATGCAGTTTTATATTTTAGAATCTAAGTCCCTGTTCTACCATTAGACTGGCAGAGATGACATATAAACAGATCCAATGTAGTAATACTTTGATGGAATTATAAATAAAGTATTGTGAGATCATTGAAAAAAGGGAAATAGAAGTAGGGGATTAGAGGAAATAGAGGACATTCCATGCAAAAGGGGCTAATATCATCATAAGCATATAGAAACTAAAGAAAGTGAAATAGAGCTTGGTTTGACAAGACTGCAGGGTTCCCAGGATGGACAGGCACTGGGAAACTTGTTTATTCAGTGCCAGGAACTGCGCTTAATTCTGGGAATAGGTGAAATGAGAAAAACAAAGAAAAACACACTTCTCTCAAGGAGGTTGGTCTGCGGGTAAAGACAAACAAGAAACTGAAGGATGGTAACAGTGGATAAATGCTGTGACAGATATTTACGTGAGATGCTGTGGGAGAATACAGTTGACCTTGGTATAAGGCCTTGCAGGCCATGACAAAGATTTTGAACTTTATCCTAAATTATAAGGAGCGCTAAAGTTTTTTTGAAGAGGTGGGATGATCAAATTTGCATCGTAGGAAGACACTGACAGCAGTGTGGTGAGCAGGGGAGAGAGAGAAGGGAGCAAAAGTACTTTTGCCAACAATCCAGTTTTCTGTAACGTGAACTGCAGACTAGGACCAGATTGTAATAAAAAGAAACAAACCAAAATATTTCAAAATATTATATTCTACCTATGCAGAACCTAGAAAATAAATACATCTCAGACACTGACTATGCCTTCAATGAATGACACGGCCAGGCAAATTGTCACCTACAACTTATCTGACAAAGTTGTCACCTGCAACTTATCTGACCCTGCTTGCCTCCACACACCCACCCCACACCTTACACCCCTCTTGTATTCTCGGCCGAATTTCTGTGTTATCAGGGCTAGGGGTATTCTGGATGTATAAAAGGGTGAGTGGGAAAATAAGAGGGTAACTGCTACCAGGATAAGATATTTATAAATGGCTTAATACCGCAGACTATTCTTTCACCACCTGCAAGGGGAAAAGCAGATATTCAACCTGTTTTGTTGAAGAGACTTTGTTAAGGTAAGAACCTGAGAATGTACATGTTAATCAAATTTTCAAAGGCAAATCAACAAAGCCTTTCAATGAGTCATCAAGGTCATATCTTCTTCCAAGGACATATAATCTTATTGGGGAGTTTCCATCTCTGATCTGTAAAAAAATCTTTCTTGCTATTTAGGTTAAGAAATAACCCCAGTTCTCCGATCTAATACACAAAGTTACTATGGAACATACTAAACTCAAAATTTTAAAAACCTTGTAACTTCAGCGTATCTGTGAAAGGTTTGTGATTTGCTAAACAGAATATCATGTCACCTAGGAAAAGGTATAATTTAAAGAAGGCTTACTTTTTCCTCCCCTTCATTGTTTTGACAACCTGAGATCTACAAAGATAAAATAATATTTCAATACTAGTACAATTATAACTTAGCTTTAAAGAAATTTTACGTCAAGACATCCTATTAGTGAAGGCAACGTATTTCCAATTAAATTTTTTTCTATCAAAAAAGAAAAATGAACATTTGACTTGTTTTAAAGCACAAAAATGTAATATTATATATGTACCTATTATGTATGTGTTTTAATATAACAATGAATTGCCTATTCCATTCACACTATAAACGCTAAAATCAAAAGACTGTTTTCAGAGGATCACATTTAAGTCTTTGCCATACTAATCATTGATTCTAATAAAATGGAGCCTATGTTAAATAGAGCTGGTGAATCAGAGGTAGCAAAATGGCAATCCCAGGGGAAAATTTGGCCCACAGAGAGGTCTTCATTGGCCTGGACGGACTGTGTTTTTCTTTTCTTTTTTTTTGTTTTTTGAGACAGAGACTCATTCTGTCGCCCAGGCTGTAGTGCAATGTTGTGATCTTGGCTCACTGCAACCTCCACTTCCTGGGTTCAAGCAATTCTCTCAATCTTCATGTCAGCCTCTGAAGTAGCTGGGATTACAGGCATGCGCCAGCATGCCCAGCTAATGTTTGTATTTTTAGTAGAGACAGGGTTTCACTATGCTGGCCAGGCTGGTCCCAAACTCCTGGCCTCAAGCAATCCACCCACCTCGGCCTCCTGAAGTGCTGGGATTATAGCCATGAGCCACCATGCCCAGCCTCAGCCTGTGTTTTAACTGACTTGGGTATCAATGTTTACAAACTGGAAGACTTCATATAAAATTCAGGTTTCTACCTTCCCTTGAAAATCTCGCAGATACTGGTTCCAAACTGTGGCTCAAACGAAATAACTGCTCTCTGATTTCCAATTCACTACTGTACCCAGCCAGTTTCATTTACGATTTTTGCCCAGATCCTATAGGCATCTGAGTTTGTGAACCTATATACCATGACTATATAGTTTGCTAACCAAGGAAGATGAAAATCAGAATTTATTTCCTAACATAATGAAGTTGGTCCACATAGGTACTTACTTTTAAAATTTGAACTCTGGCTGGGTGTGGTAGCTCACGCCTGTAATCCCAGCATTTGGGAGGCCAAGGTGGGGGGATCACCTGAGGTCAGGAGTTCAAGACCAGCCTGGCAAACATGGTGAAACCCTGTCTCTACTAAAAGTACAAAAATTAGCTGGGCATGGTAGCACGTGCCTGTACTCCCAGCTACTTGGGAGGCTGAGGCAGGAGAATTGCTTGAACCTGGGAGGTGGAGACAGCAGTGAGCCAAGGCTGCATCATTGCACTCCAGCCTGGGTAACAGAGCAAGACTCTGGCTCATAAATAAATAAATAAATAAATAAATAAATAAATAAACAAAATATGAAGTCTATAAATGCAAATGCACTGCTATGCCATAGAGTGTTGTGTGCTATGTTGCTCTGGTGTAGGGAAAAAGAGGCTGTCAGAATCACAGTCCTTTCCTTCTCTCTATTTTGGCAAAATGACTGCCAAATAAGAATGAAACCTCTATTTTAAATATATCTGAGGTTTCCAATAACTCTACTAAGTTACTCTTGACAGCACAGAACTATTAACTTCCACTAAATTTAAGTAGTAAAAAAAAATTTAGGGCCGGGTGTGGTGGCTCATGTCTATAATCCCAGCACTTTGGGAGGCCGAGGCAGGTGGACTGCATGAGCTCAGGAGTTTGGAACCAGCCTGGGAAACATGGTAAAATCCCGTCTGTACAAAAAATACAAAAATTAGCCAGGGATGGTGGCACATGCCTAGAGTTCAGCTACTTGCAGGGCTGAGGTGGGAGGATTGCTTGCGCCCAGGAGGTTAAGGCTGCAGTGAGCCATGTTTGCACCACTGTACTCCAGCCTGGGTGACAAAGGGAGATTCTGTTAAAAAAAAAAATTAAGATACAATAACACAAGGAAAATAGTTTTTCCACTCAAATAGACATCTATCAATATCAAATTATACCCTAACTCTTAAACTATATGGTTGTGATGAAAATGCTTTTTTTGAGAAACATCAAACACTTTCTTAAAAATAAACTTTTCACCGGGTGCAGTGGCTCATGCCTATAATCCTAGCACTTTGGGAGGCCGAGGCGGGTGGATTACCTGAGGTCAGGAGTTCGAGGCCAGCCTGGCCAACATGGCAAAACCCTGCCTCTACTAAAAATACAAAAAAATAGCCGGGCGTGGCAGCGCACGCCTGTAATTCCAGCTACTTGGGAGGACGAGGCAGGAGAATCGCTTGAACCCAGGCAGCGGAGGTTATAGTGAGCTGAAATTGCACCACTGCACTCCAGCCTGGGCGACAGAGTGAGACTCCATCTTAAAAATTAAAAAAAAAGAAAAAAGAACTTTTCTTGCAGCTTTCTTTTTCAACTCTTACTGCAACTATACTGTTTCACTCATGGATATGTCTTTTTATAATAAATCAAGATATATCACTCTTAATGTTTTATTATTAGAAAGACAGTATGGGCCGGGCACAGTGGCTCACGCCCGTAATCTCAACACTTTGGGAGGTCGAGGTGGGTGGATCACTTGAGGTCAGAAGTTCGAGACCAGCCTGGCCAACAGATGAGGTGAAACGTCGTCTTTACTAAAAATACAAAAATTAGCCAGGCATCGTGGCGGGTGCCCGTAATCCCAGCTACTCGGGAGGCTGAGGCAGGAGAATTGGTTGAACCTGGGAGGCGGAGGCTGCAGTGAGTGGAGATAGCCACTCTAGCCTGGGCAACAGAGTGAGACTCCATCTCAAAAAAAAAAAAAAAAGTATTATGTTTGTAGTTAGTAAATTATGACTTTGTTCTCATCAGAACCTCTGCTTGCTCTGAGACATACAGTGTTCTTTTCCTGATTGCTGTTTTTCTTCCCAGAAGGTGCCTTGTCTATGCTTTCCCCTCAAGATGCTACAGGTTAGGCCCGGTGCAGTGGCCCATACCTGTAATCTTAGCACTTTGGGAGGCCAAAGCCAGAGGATCACTTGAGCTCAGGAGACCAGCCAAGGCAGCATAGTGAGACCCCCCCCGACCTATCCAAAAAGTTTTAAAAAACTAGCCTAGTGTGCTGGTGCACGCCTGTAAGTCCCAGCTACTGGGGCTGGGGGCTAAAGTGGGAAGACTGCTTGCACCCAGCAGTTCAAGGCTGCAGTGAGCTATGATCACACCCCTACTCTCCAGCTTGGGCAACAGAGCAAGACCCTGTCTCAAAAAAAGATGCTACAGGTCTTTTGGTGACAGGGCTAATTTTACAGGTGAGCAATTGTTAATATGTAATCTTCTGAGAGTAAGCTGTTCATGAAAACAGCTGTTTTTTGTTGGCAAAGCTTTAGTACTAACTTTGTTTTTCACCTTGGGGGAGAATAGAGAGGTTGCCAGAATCATGGGAAGATACTCCCTGTTTATGCTTTTTTTTTTTTTTTTTTTGAGACAGTGTCTCACTCTATCGCCCAGGCTGGAGTGCAGTGGTGCGATCTCAGCTCACTGTAACCTCCACCTCCCAGGTTCAAGCGATTCTCCTGCCTTAGCCTCCCAAGTAGCTGGGACTACAGGCGCCTGCCACCACGCCCAGCTAATTTTTGTATTTTTGGTAGAGACGGAGTTTCACCATGTTGGTCAGGCTAGTCTCGAACTCCTGACCTCAAGTGATCCGCCTGCCTCGGACTCCCAAAGTGCTGGGATTACAGGTGTGAGCCACTATACCCAGCCTCCTTGTTTATTCTTAAAGTATCCATTTTACCTGAAGATAGGCAATTTACATTTTTCTTTATTAGAATAAAGATACAATATGAAGTATGATGCAAAACTCACATGAACTTAAGATAATATACAGATTTTATCTGAACTATTTACTGTTCAAGAGCACCACTAAGAATCTACTTCTGACCCACTGGTGAGGATGCACCTAACCCCAAGTAGCTTTCTGCAGGCTCTAATTCCAGATCCCTTCCTTAGCACCTATGAAGCACTGTACTCTTTTCTGCAAAGGTCCAAAGCCACAGAAAACAGACATCTTGAGTTTCTGTCAAGTTTAAACATATCTAAGAGTCAGGAAGCTGAGGCTACCACGGCTGCCAGCATGCAGCAAGGCAGGGCTCAGCAGGCTCCACCTAGAGTTATATTCCAGTCCTGCAGCCTGCTGTATGTCCTGTATCACCTCAGTGGTCTGAGTGCCTCCCTAGGGACATACTGCCTAGACCAAAAAACCTGAGGCCTGGAACTCCTTGGCAATGATGGGGAAAATAGAGCATGAGCACTGCCTCGGTTCCACTGTGGCAGACTTATCTGTGCGTGAAAGTCTAGCATCATACCGCTAATCTGTGCACTTAAGAGGACCACAATCATCCTCCAAAACAATACAGATTGCCTGCTTTACCAAGATCCAGATTGTGAAACTCAAGAGACTGTCAGCTGGGGGTTGGCAAGGCCTCAAACGTAGAAGCCAGAGACCATGGGGCTAGTTGGCCATCCTGGCCCCTTTGGGTATCATATTTCTGAGTCCTGGAGACCAGCCTTGAAGCTGCTGCTTTATCTAAGGAGGAGATGGATGTATGATATCATGTCATTATTCACTCGGTAGCTGAAGAAGAATTTAAGTATATTTTCCCAGAGGTCTTGTACCATGTATTTCTTTGATTAAAGTGGTTTAAACAGTATACTTGGCATTTATTGAGAATATTCTCCCAAATGGTGGCATTTGTAGTACAAGTCAGCTAAGATTGCTAGTGCTACTCAGAAGTCTCAAGCAATTCAAGTGTAGGATTAATATCCTAAAGCTGGAATTGGGTCAAAATTAAAATTGCAAAGCCACAGGCCAAGCAATGTCAATTCTCAAACTGTGGGGCTGCTGAGGCTCCCAAATTGCCTTCCAGAGAAATCAAAGAGCATTCTTTTTAATCTAATGGTTGGAAATCTCTTTCCCAACAGGCAGGGGTGGGGTAGGTCTCCAAATTAAGGAATACTGGTAAATGAATCTCAGCCATCTCTTTCAGCATCAGGGAGAAAATACAAACAGGATTTTTATCATTGTAAAATTTATATTTGTGAAATCCTTGTTCAATCGACTGCAATTTCCACACACACACAAAAAATCACATGTAAGAATGATTGCCAAATAGAAATAAAAATAACAGCTAACCTCTTTATGAGTGATTTTTAGGTGCCAAGCACGATGATAACTGCAATATATGTGCTAAGCATTCTCTCATTTAATTATCAAAATAATCTCCTAAAGTAGGTATTTTCTTTACTCCATTTTACAGTGTGGAAGTAGTACAGCCTAAGAGTGGATTACGTAATCACTATGTTAATGCTGCCTTCTCCCATCCAAAAGTGCCACTTTATATTAGTAAGTTATCAATTTGAATCACAATTTTTAGCACAATCTCAGCACATTTTTAAAAAAGCAAATACCCATTAAAGAATACAGAAGCCAGCCGGGTGCGGTGGCTCATGCCTGTAACTTTGGGAGGCCGAGGCGGGCAGATCACGAAGTCAGGAGATCAAGACCATCCTGGCTAACACGGAGAAACCCCGTCTCTACTAAAAATACAAAAAATTAGCCGGGCGAGGTGGCGGGCGCCTGTAGTCCCAGCTACTCGGGAGGCTGAGGCAAGAGAATGGCGTGAACCCCAGGGGGTGGAGCCTGCAGTGAGCCGAGATCGCACTGCACGCCAGCCTGGGCGACAGGGAGACTCCGTCTCAAAAAAAAAAAGAACACAGAAGCAGTAGAAAAGAGACCCTAACAAAGGAAATACCATGATTAAAATTATTTTAATCTTTACATAATGGCTTTATATAATTAAGTTTTACATAATGGCTTCAAAAGACTGGCCAGATTCCACGTTATCTATAATAAACAGCAAAATATCTGCTGGCCACGAGACCAAATAACTATTATCAGCAAAAATGCTAAAATAGGGCATGCACCACAGGCGAGAGGAATCATGCAGTTTTACCTATCCTACAAACAGATTTTCAGTCACTGACAATGCCAAGTTGAAGCTATTATAAAAACCTGAACAAAGTTAATCTGACCAAATATCGTCGGCCTTTAAGATCTCAAAACTCTGCCCTGCAGATAAACATTAGCTAATTTCTTCTCAAATGCTTAAATGAGGTTCTGAAATGTTTTATAGCCCTGTAAAACACAAAACCGCTAAGGGCTTAAAGTGAGCAATTTAAAAGTATTATTCATATCGTTCACATCATAATTTGCTAACCTTGAAGATAATTTTGAAAATCCCATTATTTTTATCTTTGAATAAGTGCTTAAATATTTATTTGATGATGATTAACAATTTCATGAACAAGTTCATGGACAAGAATCAAGCTTCGGTTCCCAAACTACTTACCAGAGCCTAAGCAAGCCAGGAATTTAACACAATAGGAAGAACCAGGGATTGCATCCTCCATCTAAGACATTAAAAAATCAATTAGAGACCAGGCATGGTGGCTCACACCTGTAACCCCAACACTTTGGGAGGCCAAGGCAGGCAAATCACTGGAGATCAGGAGTTTAAGACCAGCCTGGCCAAAATGGTGAAACCCCATCTTCACTAAAAACACAAAAATTAGCTGGGTATGGTGGCGGGTGCCTGTAGTCCCAGCTACTTGGGAGGCTGAGACACAAGAATCACTTGAACCCGGGAGGCAGACGTTGCAGTGAGCCAAGATCGTGCCACTACACTCCAACCTGGGCACAGAGCAAGAATCTATCTCAGAAAAAAACAAAAAACAAAAAAGATATCAATTAGAAAACAAAAACGTACTGTGGGCTACCCAACACTTGTCTGTAGGCGGCTAAATTGGCCGCAAGTTTGTAACTCCCACATGAAAGCTTAGAACCAGAATCTGAAGCTGTTTTCCTAATAAAATTGCTTCCTGTCACAAAGAGTCTATATAACAAATTATAAATTTTGATGAATGCAATGTAGTTTATATACAGGTGATACTCATCTTGTCACATATTTACATGTCCTGAGTGGGAATTAACCATAACATAGAAATAATTTCAATATTTTTAAATGTCTTTGTTTTTGCTTATAAGATCACAGATAACTGTTTTAGTACATAAAAATGAACTACCACTATTGAAATGGCATTTTACCTGCTTAAGAAATCGGTCAGATGCGTGGCTGTGCTTAGCTAATACGCTTGGCAGAGCAGGATTGGCATACTCAAACTGAGGATTGTAGGTATAGTCAGATTTGAAGAATCTCAGTTTTTCTTTCTCTAAGTTGGTGGGTTTTATAGCAGTTAATATACAAAATTTCTTCCCAGAAAAGTCATCTCCCTTTTCAAAGCTTCTAGACAGCTGAGGCTGTGGTTTTGGCTTTGGAAGAGTGGAGAAATGGCACCACTTGACCTTGCTTTTGGGTTTAGGTGGCAGTACTATGCCGTTCCCTGTAACAGAAATATCATGTGTAAACTTTACAGGACTTGACGCTGAACTAGTGACAAAAACAGCAGGCCGCCTCTCCAGGCAGTACCAAGTACCACTGCTTGTCACAGGCACCAGGGCTTTCATCCTGCGAGGATCTTTGCTACGAGAAGTGTTAGGAGATTTGCTGGGTTTTCTACATCTTTTGGAGTAGGTGGAGGAAGACTGTTTTTGTGAATGATACTTTTTTTCCTCCTTGCTCTGTAGTAGGACATTGTAACTACTGGTTCCAGTTGTGAAAATGTCTTTTAGCACTCCCGAGGATAAATGTGAAATGCTTCTTTTGCTGTCAATGATCAATGAATCTTCTGCATTTAGAATAGACTTCTTAGCAAGTTCTTGCTCAGGCCAGTGAAGCTTTTCTGTGTTAATAAACAAAATCAAAACAAAAGAAATAACAAAGATACCAGATGAAGCAAACTGTTTATTAGGAAAGGTATTCTGAAGATTCTTTAAACTTCATAATTTTGCAGTAATCATTAGAAAAAAACATTTTAAATATTAAAAGGACACATTACTAAACTTTGTTCATGCTAGATACTGTCATTTCTCTTCTCTATGAGTATATATGTTAAATTATCTACAAAAATCCTCAGCTTCAAACCACTTAGATGATCAAAGTCTAATATGTAAGATAATACACATAAATAATCTGAATACTTGATTCTACAAAAGAATGTAGATTTCGGCTGGGCACAGTGGCTCACACCTGTAATCCCAGCATTTTGGGAGGTCGAGGCAGGCAGATCACTTGAGCAGGAGCTGGAGACCAGCCTGGCCAACATGGTGAAATCCTGTCTCTAGCAAAAAATACAAAAACTAGCCAGGTGTAGTGGTGCACCCCTGTAATCCCAGCTACTCAGGAGGCTGAGGCATGAGAATTGCCTGAACCCGGGAGGCAAAGGTTGCTGTGAGCTGAGATCGTACCACTGCACTCCAGCCTGGGTGACAGAGTAAGACCCTATCTCAAAAAAAAAAAAAAAAAAAGAATGTGGATTTCATAGAAATATTTTAAAATAGTATTTTCTGTAATAAAGTAAAATCCAAGGCACTTTCAAAGACAATACAATCTTGAAATTTGGAAATATATATAAAGGTAGCTATCAGTAAAAGAAGGACAACAAAGCCTTATTTACTCAAAAACCACTGTTAAGATTAAACAGATGGCATCTTCAAGCACGTTTTAGTAATGTCGCTTAGTATGAATAACTGGTTGATTTTCTTCATAATTCTAAGCTGTACGTTAAGGTTAAAGAAAAACAAGGGTTTTTTTCTTGGCAAGTTAGAAAAACAAATTTTAATAACTATTACAAAGGTATTAATATATCAAATGGCAAGTGAAGGAGAGGGCAGCTTTGTTTTTAGAACTCACAAGTGCTTTAAACAGGTAAGAATCACTGGATATACTGTTGTGCATTCACTACTTTAAAACTGTGTTGATCTGCATTCTTTCATTTAACAAATACATAGAATACTACTAATTCAGCTCATGGCTCTGATAAACAACTGTATAAACACATTGTTCTTACCTATAACCAGCTTCTAATCTGGCTCTGAAGACAAGGCATTCCTATGAAGATTTCAACAATAATACAATGTAGTATATAAACATGAAAAACAAAAGACACAAACAATAACCTACAGTTCAGATGAGGAAGGAAGCAATGTGAAGAGAAACAGATGAGATTTCAAGTAGGCCCTTAAGGGTTTTCAGACTCAATTCTAAACTGATGAAGAGTTTGTCTTAAATACATCTCATCTGAACAAGACTCCAGCTCAACTCCTGTCAATAAGTGTTCACTGAATAAACAAATGAATAAATAAATGACCCTAAACATGCAATTCTGCAACCATTCTGAATAAATATGTACGTGTAGTTCTGGGACCATTCAAATATGAGATTACTACAGACATGAAAACATAACAGGAAAGACCCTAAACCAGTAGTTCTTAACAGAAGGCGATTTTACCCTCCAGGGAACATTTGGTAATGTCTAGAGACATTTTGGTTGTCATAACTGGGGAGAGGCTACTGGCATCTAGCAGGTAAAGGCCAGGGATGCTGCTAAACATCCTTCACTGCATACGACAATCTCCTACAACAAAGAAATATTCATTCCAAAATGTCAACAGTATCAAGGTAGAGAAACTCTGATCTAAATGTTAGTTTTTAAAACCCAGGAGTCATAGAGTCTAGGGTAAAGAGACAGTACTAAAGTAGATAATAATCCAAATATGTAAGGTATGTAAAAGTCCTTTTACTTACATTTTCTAGGCCAGCATGTGAAATCTGAATTCTGGTGTCTAAAAGATAACACACAGGTATCTCTAAAGCTTGCAGGGGCTAAATGTCTATTGTATGTGTAAGTTTAGAGGTAGGAGCTAGATCACATAGGGTCATGTTGAAGACAGGTTGTACAAAGAAGCTGTTCAATAAATGTTAAAGACTCAACAAGACAAAATTAACTGGACAAATAAACAAAACGTTCATCATAGGCTGGTAGCTCCCAGTTTCTCAGGAGTTTCATAGACTTACGTGTTGCCAACTAACATTATTGCCAGGAATAATGTCAGTTTCCCTAAAACGACACCACAAGCTTAGGAGACAAGAGGTGATAATGAAAAGAAAACCGAAATAGACACGAAAAGGGAAAGAGTGAAAGAACTCAAATAAGCATAAGCCTAGGAAGTAGGGTAAGGACTAGGCGTAGCCGGAAAGGTAAAGGGAGGAAATCAGGTTGTTTTCTCAGTTGATCTTCATAATAAAAAGGGACAGAGTTACATCAAATTAAAATCAATAAATAATACTACTCTGAAGAATTTCTGTTTTGATCATTCATTACATATATGTTGTACTGATTTTTTAAAAATGAATACTCAATGTGAAAATGCTCTCTGTTTTCTAAGACCTAGTAGCTTTATGACCAAAGAACTGAGCTTGCTGAGTTTTTTGTCGTAAAGCATCAGTGACCTCCAAATTCATAATTTTGTGCCATCTGAAACAGCCTACACATTTCCAGATACTAAAAAAAACTGTCCTAAACCACCTGTCAAAATACTCAAGGAGGAGTGAAGTATGGCAGCGGGGTGACAGTATATGCCTGACAGAACCTCTCTCCCTAGGAATTACAGCATTTCAGTTCACTTGCTAATTATCTCCTGAGAAGCCTAGCACGAATCCTTTTGAAGCTCCATCTGCTGCTGAATAAAGTTTGGGAGTGTTAATGGTCTATTTATTTTACAAATGCCAATCCTGTTAAATGCTGGATAGCCCATGAAGTTCATAAAAGTGGGGCACATGGTCCTTCACGCAACTCATATAAGATGGATATAAATTAATTTCTCAGAGTCACAGTAATTGTATTTCAGTTGCATTAAAAAGTATCATAGAACCTAAGAGATTGTTTTTGTAATTTTAAATACTGTTGCTTATTTTGTGAAAAAAAGACTTTTGAACATGGTTAAGAACACTAAGAGGCTGATAACATTTGACACAATTTATTAAAGAACATCCTATTCTCTGAATCCTTTTTCCTGAAAAATTAAAACATTTTAAAAGCATAAACAGATTTATTTGGAGGAAGTGTAACCCGCGTTTTCCCAGAAAAGTAATAAGGTAATTAAAAAGCATACTTTCTCACATTAAAGGCAGTCATTATATAATGTAAAACTTAGCTATAAGCAATCTGTTTCACTATAATATTGGAGAGAATGAAAATAATTTGTTGATAGAAGAAAATTGTTCACCCCAACCTGATTACTCATACTGAAGAAAAAAGGGTAAATAATATTTGTACATTAAAATTGATAGTCTATTCACAAGTAGGTGAATATACTGAAGTTACCAACACAATGAAAGCTTAGTATATATCTAGAACAGGTGAAAAGGATACCAAGATTCCTGACATCCATTCCCAGCTCTTTCAATGACCTCTCTGTAATATTAGCCTAATCATTAAGCCCATCGGTACCTCCCGTTCCCCATCTAAAAGAATGGGGGAAAGGGAGACACTGCTCTCTAAAAGTAGTGTTTCACAACTGTGAGTAGGTGAGGTTTCATAGTAATCAGGAGGTCTCTGACTGAAAAGGAAGATCACCAGAAACAAAGCCTGGTAGCAAATACTATTCAACCAGTTTTGACCTACAAATGGAAATTTCATATGGTTCACTAATAGTTATGAAACCTGAGAATCTGGGATAATTTTATACCACAAAACAACAGGTTAATTCATTACAAACAAAAGAAAGGCCAAAACAAAACAAAATAATCCCCAAACAAGATAAACTTTAATTTTATCAAGACTTTCATCACTAAAAACTCAAAAGAAGCCAGGCACAGTGGCACATGCCTGTAGTCCCAGCTATTCACGAAGCTGAGGCTGGAAAATTACTTGAACCCAGGAGTTTGAGTCCAGCCTAGACAACATAGCAAAACTCCAACTCTAAAAACAAACAAACAAACAAACAAACAAAAACACCTCAAACAATATCAACAGTAGAAAGGATAAATTGTGGTATGCTCATACAACAGAAAACTATACAACAATGAAAAGAGAACTGACGTTGTAAGCAACAATATGGATGTATCTCAGACAATGTTGAGCAAATGAAGCCACATCAAAAGATTATATAGTGTATAATTCTGTTTATATGTAGTCCAAAACAGCAAAACTAATTTATGGTATTAGACGTCAGAATAGCAGTTACCTTTGAGGGGTGAATCATAATCTAGGAGGAGATACCAGGAAACCTACTAGGTGCTGAAAATGTTCTCTATCTGTTCCGGGCAATGGTTATGTATGTACAAAGTCATTGGGCTGCACATTTAAGACTTGTAAACTTTATTTAAGTTACACTTTAATTTTTTTAATGGCGTATAAAATCAGTATCCTTAAAAACATATTTATTGCTCAATTTGTCTGCACTGTAACAGATAATCTATTAACTATAGTATCTCTAAATTCAATAGTAACCAATGTAGCTTATCGACTGTAAGAAAATGAGATGAAAGGCACTGCTGATGTCATTCAGGAATTCAGAAACTTGACTGTACTTTAGGATTCTTAAAAATTTCACAGCCCCAGGTAAGAGCAATTCAGTGCTGCTCTATTAGTAACTTATAATGGGACATTGTTGTTTTGGGGTCAGAAACTTGTGTTTGTTGTTTTTATAGTTAGAAATATACAGAGTAGTCTAGATACTTTTATTGGTGATGGTTGTGGTAAGAGTGAGCATTATACATCATCTAAAACAACACTGAATGTGCCAGAAACAAACTTTCCCATGGCTTTCCCTTGGGATGGACAAAACTCCTAACCATGGTCTATGAGGTCACTCTTGGTCAGATCCTTCTGCCTCTGCAGCCTCACCTCACACTGTGTTCCTCAATTTTTCCACTCCAGCCTTCTCTCACTTTGACCATATCTCATCCTCACTATGCTCTCTCCGAACATACTTCTTCACACGCTGCTCCCTGTGTCTGCTGGGCCCTTCTATCCCTCTCTTTGTTAGATTAATATCCACTCATCTTTCAGTTCAAATAGCACTTGGTCAGGAAACCTTCCTTAACTTTTTCATTTTAGACCCTCATAACACCTTGTATCTCTTCTTCGAAGTACTTTATCATGGTTGCAGGTTTATATTTGTTGTATGACAGACTTCCTCAACAATGAAATTATAAGCTCTTTTACAACATACATCTGTGTTTGGTTTTGCTTATTCACTGTCCTGCTTATGAAAGGGGGGCCAGAGAGGTAGACAAGGGAAGAGAACATTTGAGAGGAAAGAAAGGGTAAAAGACCTAGTTGCCCGACAGTTGAGGAAAAAATTATCCCAGGAAGGTAAAAGAAAAATGAAACAATTAGTGATGTTGAAGACCACATGGTAGGTACCTGCTGCTGTAGAACAAACATGAGCTATGTGCCTAGGTATATTCACCCTGTATGGCCTAACGCTGGCCTTAAGACTTTCATTTCCAGTATTTTTAAACATTCATCTTTGATATAAAGACATTTCATTTCTGGAATGACTCATTAATCTCTTCTTACATCACATACAAAATAAAGCCGATAGGAAATCATAAATGAACATAATCTTATATGGTTTCTCACAGCATTTTGTTAATGAATGAACTAGATGCCTTCTATTTTGAAAACAACACATTTTTATTCAAGTGAAATATGATTTTCCCAGGTAAAAATTATTACATACTTGCCTGTGATTAAAAATCTAAAACCAACACTTGAGCAAACCATCGGATAATGTCACATCGATATTACATGAAATCTTGATGTTGGATTTTGTGGCTCAAATCAGTGTACAGTCAGTGTAATAGTGAGCTGATTTTCCTAGTAGTTGACAACATGGGCTTTGGAATGGAGTTGTCTGGTATGAATCTTGGCTCTGTTTATTAATAGCTATTACCCTGACCAAGTTACATAACTTCTTTGTGCTATAGTTTCCTTATCTGTAAAATGGGATAATAATAATAATACATACTTCATAGTATTATTGTAAGGATTTTAAAAGTTAATATGTGTGAAGTGCTGAGAACAGTGCTGGACTATAGGTAAGCAGCCTTTGTTAACTATTATTAGTATCACATTAAATATTATATTCAGCTCCTATAGAAACACCGCATGGAAAAATGTACATAGGGAAATATTCTGAATCATTAAATTTGAATTCCAAGGCAAATTTCATGTTAATAAGTTAATTAATCTATATTTTAGAATCAAGATTTTTAGTGGCTTTAGTGTAATAAACCCTTTTTTTTTTTTTTTAATCCCGGAAGCTAAAGTAGAATCTTTTTTTTTTTTTTTTTTTTTTTTTTGTGACAGGGTCTCACTCTGTGGCCAAGGCTGGAGTGCAGTGGCAATCCTGGCTCACTGCAACCTCTGCCACCTGGGTGCTCAAGTGATACTCCTGCCTCAGCCTTCCAAGTAGCTGGGACTACAGGTGCAGGCCATCATGCCCGGCTAATTTTTTAATTTTTTGTAGAGATGGGGTTTCGCCGTGTTGCCCAGGCTGGTCTTGAACTCCTGAGCTCAGGTAATCCGCCCGCTATCTGCCTCACAAACTGCTGGGATTACAAGTGTGAGCCACTGCACCCAGCCTGAGAACCTTCTTCTTTAAAAGGCCATGAGAAGTCAAAAAAACCTTTTCTGATTTGATTCCATTTTTAAACAGCATAGATAGCATATACTAATAAGTCAAAAGTGGGCAAGATATTATACAGGAAGTAATTGCAGAAACAAGTAATTGCTTCATTCCTGAAATATAAAATGAATCTGTTCTATATTTGTAAAGACTTTTAGAGCTGAAAAAAAAATGAACACATTTCCATCAGTACTCTTACCACAATCAAGTTCTGCTAACCAGAAAGAAGAACATGGCCATCTTAGATATCAATGAATCGTGACGGAATGACCAGGTGAGAGGAGGGCACGTTTTCAGCTTAACTCTCTACATGAAGTTTCTGGCTGTCCAAATTGGGTTTTTCTGATATCGCAGTGAAATGCTGGGCACAGGGCTCTAGAATTATTTCAACTAGTTAAGTATATTTAAGAGAGAAAGTAGTCTGAAAAATGACCCAGTTATTTTTAGAGGCTTGAATGGTCTCAAATGGCTATTTGAACTTTATTGTACTATAGAAATTCACTGCCAAATTGTCTACCTCAGAGTTTGCAAACATACAGGGTAAATGTACCGCCACTAAATTATAGGAAGGGAAATGAGACAAGAGGAGTGGGTCTACTACTTTCTAAAGTATCTCTTCTCAAACTTCTAACTCAACATGTTGACATATCAAGAGATCACTTTGAATGACTAATTGATCAGAGTATCTACTTTCTAATACTAATATTATTTTATATGTATCTCTACAGTGTTTGTTATGGTTTGGGAAAATAATTTTAATCTATGTGATTTCTCAATCAAATAATGTGCACTGTGACAGAATCTATATTTTTCTTCAAGGCACTGATTCTCATGGAGAAGGAGATGTTGCCCTCCCCCACACCCCTGCCCAATTGTGATTTTTAATTGTCACAATTATGGGGGCAGGGCAGAGAACAGCATCCCACAAGGAAGAATTATCTTGTCCAAAGTTAATAGTGCTAGGCTGGGCACAGTGGTTCATGCCTATAATCCCAGCACTTTGGGAGGCCGAGGTGGGAGGATCACCTGAGGTCAGGAGTTCCAGACCAGCCTGGTCAACATGGTGAAACCCTGTCTCTACTAAAAATACAAAACTCCGCAGGGCGTGGTAGCATGCGTCTGTAATCCCAGCTACTCGGAGGCTGAAGCAGGAGAATCGCTTGAACCCGGGAGGTGGAGATTGCAGTGAGCAGAGGCAGCGCCCCTGCACTCCACCCTGGGTGACACAGCGAGACTCCGTCTCAAAAACAACAAAGTTAATGGTGCAGAGGTTGAGAAACCTTGCTCCATATTTAGGAGGTATGGTACTTTTAAGTAACTTCTGACATTTCAATTGTGTTTTAAAAGTAGCATCTACATGAAATCACATTTTTAAAAATTCTAATGCCAATTAAAGTTGCCTTTTCGATCTCAGATCCTGTAACTATGCCTCCTGTCAATATAAATGATATACATCGTGGCAATGTCATGACTGCACAAATCAACTCCGTATAACACTGAACATGAAATAAAACAGTATAAAATTAAAATCATAAATATGTTCACTGGAAAGAGGTTTGGTTTTTCAGTTAGAATGCTCACAGAAAAACAGTCTGTTAGGTACTGCACTGCTTTAAAATTTAAAATTCCGGCTTTATTTTGGCATTAGTTTGAGGAGTAAGTATTTCCCTTTACTCCGTTGTTCTTCGTCATAATTCCGAACTGCCAAAACCCTGCCTTGCAGAAATGTTTGCGTACAGAATCAAATGCTGGGAAAATGGCCTAGAAAATTACTCTAATATTATGTAAGCTTTTTTTTTAAATGGCTAACACGCATAGCGATTTACAAATAGTAAGAGTCAAGTTCTGTGCTCCCAGAGATTGAATTGAATTTTTAAAAATGCAGGTAAACTTTCAGACTTTCTGACCTGGGGTCTGTTTAAAGACCCATGTTTTACACTTGGTATAATCCGTACTGTAAAATAGCCTATTAATAATATCAACTCAAAACGTTCTCACTAAGAATAAAAGCATACACACACAAATATACACAGTATAAATACTGAAATATACAGATTGTTCTTTCGCTTAGCTTATTTTTTCTGAACATTCTAGAAAATTATGAAGCTTAATCACACCCCTAGCGTGTTTTGAAATAGGATTTAACAATCTTTGGATTGTACCTTTGTAAGACCAGCAACCGGTCTAATATTATAATATTTTTCATGAGATTCTACAGCATGTACTTACTGATAATAAGTGACGAAAGGAAATGAGGCCGATTTCTCTATTCCCTACATAGGTTTTTCGCGAGCGCCTCCTGCGCGCCCCGCAGGGGTCGGGGCGCAGGGTAGAGTCCCGAGCGGCGCGCCCAGCCAGTGGATACCATTACCTGAGCCCCCGGCGGCAGGACCCCGGTCCGCCCCGCACCCTCGCCGCGGCCAGCCCTTCCCTGCACTCACCCGTCACGCGAATGGACTCCAGCATCGTCGCCCCGAGGCCCGGGGCGGCGGGCTCCGCGGGCTCAGGGGAAGGGCCGCGCAGGGGCGGGCGGGCGGCCTCTAGCCTCTGACCCGGGCCTCGGTGGCGGGGGCGCGGCGGGAAGCGGCTCTCCGCTACCTGAAGCAGGATAAGGAAGGTAAGGGCGGACGAAGACGTACGGACACTGACTGTGAGCAGCGCTTCCACCAGCCTGTAGCTGCTGGAAGGTACACACGGCGGCCTTACGGTGCCCAGCAGCGCTTAGAACCTGCCACTGTGACGCAGCCGCTCCGCCGGTTGCTAGGAAACTACCCCCGGGGTCCGCGCGCGCTGGGCTTCACGTAGCCTGCGCGCCGCTGGGGGCGCTCGTGCGACGAAGGCCAGCGCGCGGCGAGAGAGAGTGGGAAGAACTACAACTCCCGGCGTGCACAGCGCGGGCCAGTGCCGCCGGGGCTTGTGGCTGTGCCCGCGAGCGGCTGGGGTCTCCAGCCAGTGGGATAACGCATGTTGACTGATCTTTCAGAGACGTTTGTACCCGTTCAAAGGGGACTTAACTACTTAACTCCATGCTGCGCTGTGACACTCGGCCCTAGCTGCAAATAGCAAAGCCAGTCTCCCCGTCCTTCCCCTTACGAGGTGCGGGGAAGCTAAAACACGTTTAGGTTGAGCTAGTAAAAGTGAAACTGCAGGAGGCTCAATGACCACTTTACAGTACCTCAGCATACTATCCTTAATGCTGAAATTCACGTGATTCTGCAATTGACAGGGGCCGAATGTTATTTTCAGTTTATTATTTATTTCCACATTAGCAAGTGTGAAAATTTAATCTTTTACAATAACTATGGGAAGCGGGCCGCAGTGGCTCATGCCTGTAATCCTCGCACTTTGGGAGGCCAAGGCGGGTGGATCGCTTGAGGCCAGGAGTTGGAGACCAGCCTGGGCTACATGGCGAAAACCCATCTCTACTAAAAACACAAAAAATTAACAAATCGTGGTGGCGCACTTCTGTAGTCCCAGCTACTCGGGAGGCCGAGGTGGGAGGATTGCTTGAGTCCGGGAGGTGGGAATGCAGTGAGCCATGATCGCGCCACTGCACTCCAGCCTGGGTGACAAAGTGAGACTAAAAAAAATAAATAATACAGTGGGAATGGGAAATGTAGACTAAACCATTCAACAAACATTTTTTGAGACCCTAACGTGTGCAAGGTTCTGAGTCAGGCTTTGAGGACATCAAGGAAAATGAAATAAGCCTAGCGGAGCTTACAGTTTAGGAGGAGCTGAGATAGTGCTGGCAACTGTCAGTCTTCAGACAGTTAAATTTTATCTTCATCCTCAAGGCTGAGGTAGGACATGGAAATAATTGGGGTGTGTTTTCAAACTCAGGAACAAAAGAAAGTTGAATATCAGGACCGTCAAACCCTGAGAATGACAGGCAACTTGTGAGAAATTGTGTCTTTTTCATCACTTAGGAGAGAACAGTGGAAATGTAACTATATCACAAATACTAGATAACCTCACTTCATATTCTGTCTTCAAATCCTGTGACTACTGTTTTCGAAATACATCCAGAATCTAGCCACTTGCTACCACTCTGGTTCAAGCCACCACCACCTCTTGCCTGGATTATGGCAGTCTTCTAGACAGTCTCTGTATTCCCACCCTACCCTCTTTCACACTGTTCTCAAAACTCAGTGGCCAGAGTGAACCTGTGAAAAAATCAGATCATGTCACTCTGTTCAAAACCTTCAGTGGCTTCTTTTCCTGTGAAGTCCTTTATGACCTAGCCTCTTGTCACCTCTTTGATCTCATCCCCAACTACTTCCTCCCCCATGGACACACTGGCCTCCTTGATATTCCTCAATTCCAGGCACTATTTCACCGCAAGGCCTTTGCAACTTGGAATCCTCCCTGCATGGAATGTTCTTCCCTCAGATATTCGCAGGACTAGTTCCCTTACTTCCTCAGGACTTAATCCAAATGTCACCTCTTCGTGAGCCCTTCCCTGGCCACTCTATTTAAAATTCTACTCCTTCATATTTCCTATAGCCCTTCTCTGCTTTATTTTTTTACTTAGCACTTAACATTATCTAATTTATTATATATTTTATTGATTTATCATGACTATAGTCTGTCTCCATCCCTAGAATAAAATTTCCACAAGTGCAGTGATTTTTGTTTGTTCACTGCTATATTCCCGCACCAAGAAGAGTGGCTGGCACATAGTAGGTCCTCAATAAATATTTGTGAATTAATGAATAAGTAGACAACAGAAAGTGTGTGCATTTTCAATGATAACTAAAATAATATAGAATTATATCAAATGGACCAATAGATGAAGAACAAATCTGCTGTGAGTTAAAACACTTGCTATAGTAATGAGCAATGAATCTGCTGCATTTGTAAGAGTAGTAATTCTTGCAACATATGTCCTAAGGAAAAAGGCTCTAAATGAACCACGCTGTTGGCTTCCTTATATACCCAGAATTCTGAAAGCTGTTTTCCAAGTTTGCTATAAATGCATCTATTACCTCTACAAATTCTAGTTTTTAAAGTCACAGTCACTGCAGTTTAAGAGCTATTTCTCAAAAAAGAAAGCCTCCTAAAAGATGTTACCAAGTCATATGTTCAGTGTCTGTGCAGTTTACTATGAATGCTTTTACTAAAGTATGTTTAATCATATTGCCTATTTTCATTATATTTTAAGTAACCAAGATACATATTATCTTCCTCATTCCACAGGTATTTATTTATATAGAAGACACTGGGCTTGGTGTTTTTGGAGTACATAACAAAACATGATACCTATCCTCAAGGAAAGCCCTGACTAGCAGGGAAGATTTTCTATAAAATACATATATGTGTGTATATATATGTACATATATACATACATATAAAAATTAGAAAATGATGTGCATTCTAATTTCAACACTTCACTACAATTAAGAATTCCAAAAATAAACAAATTTGATGCCTCTGTAGTTAGCCTACCTGGAATATTATATCATTCTTTACTTTTATAATTATTTTTATGTTCACTCTACCAATATTTTCTTGTGGATCTTTTTTAAATATCTTTAGTGATAAGTACCATATAAAGGTATTTATCGATGTATTCAAAACATTTAAAAAATATATTCTCTGTATTATGAAGCACTCTTGCCAACAAATTCATGAATACAAAGAGTTTATCTAATTTCTTATAAAACTTGTACTGTTACCAGCTCCTTTTACTATTCCCATCTATGCAATTATTCATCCTCATCAAGCTTTCTGCATCTGCTTTGTTAATTACTGATTCGTGCTATGCCTGCTTAGTGTTTCCATTGGGTTCAGCATCTGCAGCTGTCCAGTTGGCTGCTTTTGAGTCAGCATTGTTTTTACATATCCACAAGAACAATGAACAATCTCATCTTTCTGAGAAATTTTCCTTTATACCTGTTTCTACATTAACCATTAATATTGAGAGAAGATGATCGACTTAATTATGTTACTGCTCCATTTTTAGGGCACTAATTTCAAGATCAAGTTAGGAATTTGTTAAAACTGCTTTTGTTTTTATTTTTATTTATTTATTTTTCCTTTTGAGATGGAGTTTCACTCTTTTTTTTGCCCAGGCTGGAGTGCAATGGCGCGATCTTGGCTCACTGCGACCTCTGCCTCCTGGGTTCAAGTGATTCTCCTGCCTCGGCCTCCCAAGTGGCTGGGATTACAGGCATGTGCCACCACACCCGGCTAATTTTGTATTTTTAGTAGAGACAGGGTTTCACCATGTTGGCCAGGCTGGTCTCAAACTCCTGACCTCAGGTTATCCACCCGCCTTGGCCTCACAAAGTGCTAGGATTATAGGCGTGAGCCACCGCACCTCGCCATTAAAACTGATTTTAATAATTTATGTTTATCTTTAAGGATGCCCTTCACCCTTTTTAAAGTTTCATTAAACTTAAATTTTTCAATAATAACCAAAAATGCCATTGCAGTTGTCTCACTGAGATATACTCACTTTCCTTTTATGGTCATCTTTATGTATTCTAGAAGCATTGTATTGTGGATCATTTTGATTAATGAATATCTGTAAGGATGATTTCCATTTAATTTTAGGTTTAAAATAATAGAAAAATACGTGTTTTGATAGAAATATTGTTATTTTACTTGTAGTGGGATTGTTATGTTATAGGTAAAGAACGTATTTATTTTGTTTCATTTTTTGTTGTGGGACAGGATCTCACTCTGTTGCCCAGGTTGGAGTGCAATGGTATGATCATGGTTCACTGGAGCTTCAACCTCCCAGGCTCAGGTAATCCTCTTACCTAAGCCTCAGCCTCCCAAGTAGCTGGGACTACAGGCATGTGCCACCAGGCCAGGTGAATTTTTTGTATTTTTTTGTAGAGATGGAGTGTCGCCATGTTGCCAGGCTGGTTTTGAACTCCTGGACTCAAGCAATCTGCCTGCCTCCGCCTCCCAAAATGCTGGGATTACAGATGTGAGCCACCATGCCCAGTCGATAACTATTTTTTTATTTTGTCAGTAACTTGTTTTATTAACTACTCATGTTAATCTGTATATTCTTTTCACATAGTAGAACAGATGTTGACAAATGTTTATTTACTATTCATAAGTTGATGGAGTTTTGGTATTAAAAAAGTAAGTTAAACCATCTGTGTAATAAAAGAAGATCATTTTCTTTTTAGAAAAAAAGATCAACATCCTGCTTGTTAAAGACTCAGGAGAAGTTTGATCATTTACCTTGATAGGGGATAGAGGCTAGTAAAGACCAAGAAAGAGGAAGAGAGAGATGGTAAAGCATGGACAAGGCTGCCAGAAAGTGTTGCTACTGGAAGAAAAGTATATTATTTCACTTTGGTTTTTTTTGGTTTTTGTTTTTTCCAGAGACAGGGTCTCACTCTGTCACCCAGGCTGGAGTGCAGTGGCGCGATCATAACTCCTGGGCTCAAGCGATCCTCCCCCCCGGCCTTCCAAGCAGCTGGGACCACAGGCACTTTTTGTAGAAATGGGGTCTTGCTTTGTTGCCCAGGCTGGTCTCAAATTCCTGGCCTCAAGCAATCCTCCCTCTGTAGCCTCTCAAAGTGCTGGGATTAAAGGTGTCAGCCACCATGCCCGGCCTGTAATACTTCACTTTCTATAGCAGAAGTTCAGTTTTTTGAGAGCATATCACGCTTGCAATTGAAAAAAAAAAGTTTAATTTCTTAAAAAGAGGTTTTTATCTTATTAACAAAAAAAAGAATGAGAACATTATATTTACTTACTTGCAAGTTTCAGATGAGAAACTTAAAAAATGGGGAGGGAAGCTTCTGCAGCCTACCATTATAAAAGAACAGAGCAACTCTAGTTGCAACACCTCAGATTCTGATAAGCATTACCAGAAGACTCAGGGCAAACTGTAAACATTGTTTCTTGATTCATAAAAGAGGAGGAAAAAAAAAAAGAAATCTAGGAAATGGTTGGTAGAATTGGTTTTTCCTTGGCTTTAAAAAAAATTTCAGCCAAGTTTGAATGCTTTCAGGATGTCTATATCAAGAGAATGGAATGTTTTGCAGCATGTCTATATTCAGGAGAATGAAAAGCATTAAGTAGAAGCCAAATAAAAGAATGCTTTGTGAAACGCCTCTGCTTTTTTACCTCAATGAAAATAGAACAGCACAAAAACCCTGGGGAACACTGTGATTTTATATGTGTATAAATGATGTTTTTGATGTTTGTTGGAAATGATTAAGGAAGGAAGGATGTTTTTTAATCAGCCAAAAAGATACTGCTCTTAATTACATTTTGGAGAAACCAAGATGTGCATTAACTTACTCCTTCCACAGATATTTAAGTTCCTATTATATACAAGGTAAAAAGATGATGAAAAAGATATGAAAACTACCTTCAAAGAACTTACTGATGGTATGTACATACATATGTAAAAATGATGGCTGGGCATGGTGGCTCACGCCTGTAATCCCAACACTTTGGGAGGCCAAGGCAGGAGGATCACCTGAGGTCAGAAGTTCGAGACCATCCTGGCCAACATGGTGAAACCCTGTCTGTACTAAAAATTCAAAAATTAGCCGGGTGTGGTGGTGCATGCCTGTAGTCCCAGCTACTCGGGAGGCTGAGGCAGGAGGATCACTTGAATCCCGGGGGTGGAGGTTGCAGTGAGCCAAGATGGTGCCACTGCACTCCAGCCTGGGCAACAGAGCAAGACTTCATCTAAAAAACAAAAAAGGCAATAAAAATGATGTACATGCATCAATCAGTCCTTTAGCATATATGACAGGGATGCTGGGGTAAGTAAATCAGAGTCCCAGTTCTCATAGAA
Source organism: Symphalangus syndactylus (assembly GCF_028878055.3). Taxonomy (NCBI): domain Eukaryota; kingdom Metazoa; phylum Chordata; class Mammalia; order Primates; family Hylobatidae; genus Symphalangus; species Symphalangus syndactylus. The sequence continues at coordinate 94,108,118 of NC_072431.2, read as the reverse complement.
CTTACACTGGGAGAAAAAACAACAACCAAGTTAACAAATGATATAATTTCAGATACAGATAGGTGCTATGGAGCACGGCAAATCAGTAAAGTATGCTAGACAGTAGGTAACTTGGAGTGATCAGGGAAGGCCTCTGAGAAAGTACCTTTGAGCTAAGACTTGAAGAACAAATGTCAGCCACTTGAAGAATAAGAGTCGGAATTTTTAGGGGACAAGCGATCTAGGCAAAGGAATTGCAAAGCCAAAAGCCCTGAAAGAAGAATAATTTGGCTGATCCTGGACCCACATGAAGGTCAGTATGACTGAAGTCTAGTAAGCTGGGGGAAAGCAGGTAGGAGAAGCGAGGTAGGCAGGGGCCAGGGAAGGGAGTTTAGACTTTATTCTTTATTTTTAAAAAGTTTTTTGTAGAGATGGGGGTCTCACTGTGTTGCCTAGACTAGTCTGGGACTCTTGGCCTCAAGCAGTCCTCCCCCACGACCTCCCAAAGTGCCAGTATTACAGGAGTGAGCTACCACACCCAGCCTAGTTTCAATATTATTCCAAGTGCAATCAGAAGCGACTGGAGGATTTTTTTTTCTTTTTTGAGATGGAGTCTTGCTCTGTTGCCCAGGCTGGAGTGCAGTGGCACGATCTCAGCTCACTGCAACTTCCGCCTCCCGGGTTCAAGCGATTCTCCTGCCTCAGCCTCCCAAGTAGCTGGGACTACAGGCGCCAGCTAATTTTTTGTATTTTTTAGTAAAGACAGGGTTTCACCGTGTTAGCCAGGATGGTCTGGATCTCCTGACCTCGTGATCCACCTGCCTTAGCCTCCCAAAGTGCTGGAATTATAGGCATGAGCCATCACTCTGTCACCCAGGCTGACGAGATCACGGCTCACTGCAGCCTCCACCTCCCGGGCTGAAGTGATCCACCACGCAAGGATAATTTTTTTTTTTTTTTTTGTAGAGACAAGGTCTCACTATGTTGCCCAGGCTGGTTTTGAACTCTTGGACTCAAGTGATCCTCCTGCCTCGCCCTCCCAAAGTGCTGGGATTATAGGCATAAGCTACTGCACCTGGCCCACTGGAGGATTTTAAACAGTGCAGTGACATGACATGATTTATGTTTTTAGAAGCTTGCCTTGGCATCTCTGAGGAGATTTAATAATATCTTGAACGTTTTTAAGTTCTAAGAACAAGATTCAAAAACCCTTAAGACTTCTTTCTTTTTTTATTTAATTACTTTTTTTATTATACTTTAAGTTATAGGGTGCATGTGCACAACATGCAGGTTTGTTACATACGCATACATGTGCCATGTTGGTTTGCTGCACCCATTAACTCATCATTTACATTAGGTATTTCTCCTAATGCTATCCATCCCCCTGCCCCCAACCCCACAACAGGCCCCAGTGTGTGACATTCCCCACCCTGTGTCCAAGTGTTCTCATTGTTCAACTCCCACCTATAAGTGAGAACATGCAGTGTTTGGTTTTCTGTCCTTGGGATAGTTTGCTCAGAATGATGGTTTCCAGCTTCATCCATGTCCCCACAAAGGACATGAACTCATCCTTTTTATGGCTGCATAGTATTCCATGGTGTATATGTGCCACATTTTCTTAATCCAGTCTATCATTGACGGACATTTGGGGTTGGTTCCAAGTCTTTGCTATTGTGAATAGTGCCGCAATAAACATATGTGTGCATGTGTCTTTATAGTAGCATGATTTATAATCCTTTGGGTATATACCCAGTAATGGGATGGCTGGGTCAAATCGTATTTCTAGTTCTAGATCCTTGAGGAATCGCCACACTGTCTTCCACAATGGTTGAACTAGTTTACACTCCCACCAACAGTGTAAAAGCGTTCCTATTTCTCCACATCCCCTCCAGCACCTGTTGTTTCCTGACTTTTTAATGATCGCCATTCTAACTGGTGTGAGATGTTATCTCATGGTGATTTTGATTTGCATTTCTCTGATGACCAGTGATGATAAGCATTTTTTCATGTGTCGAAGGCCTTTTCTGCATCTATTGAGATAATCATGTGGTTTTTGTTGTTGGTTCTGTTTATGTGATGGATTACGTTTATTGATTTGAGTATGTTGAAGCAGCCTTGTATCCCAGGGATGAAGCCAACTTCATCTTAGTGGATAAGCTTTTTGATGTGCTGCTGGATTCGGTTTGCCAGTATTTTATTGAGGATTTTTGCATCAATGTTCATCAGAGATATCTGCCTAAAATTCTCTTTTTTTGTTGTGTCTCTGCCAGGCTTTGGTATCAGGATGATGTTGGCCTCATAAAATGAGTTAGGGAGGATTCCCTCTTTTTCTGTTGATTGAGATAGTTTCAGAAGGAATGGTACCAGCTCCTCTTTGTACCTCTGGTAGAATTCGGCTGTGAATCCAGCTGGTGCTGGACTTTTTTTGGTTGATAGGCTATTAATTATTGCCTTAATTTCAGAGCCAATTATTGGTCTATTCAGGGATTCAACTTCTTCCTGATTTAGTCTTGGGAGGGTGTATGTGTCGAGGAATTTATCCATTTCTTCTAGATTTTCTAGTTTATTTGTTTAGAGATGTTTATAGTATTCTTTGATGGTAGTTTGTATTTCTGTGGGATCAGTGGTGATATCCCCTTTATCATTTTGTATTGCGTCTATTTGATTATTCTCTCTTTTCTTCTTTATTAGTCTTGCTAGCGGTTTGTCAATTTTGTTGATCTTTTCAAAAAGCCAGCTCCTGGATTCATTGATTTTTTGAAGGGTTTTTTGTGTCTCTATGTCCTTCAGTTCTGCTCTGATCTTAGTTATTCCTTGCCTCCTGCTAGCTTTTGAATTTGTTTGCGCTTGCTTCTCTAGTTCTTTTAATTGTGATGTTAGGGTGTCAATTTTAGATCTTTCCTGCTTTCTCTTGTGGGCATTTAGTACTATAAATTTCCCTCTACACACTGCTTTAAATATATCCCAGAGATTCTGGTATGTTGTGTCTTTGTTCTCATTGGTTTCAAAGAACATCTTTATTTCTGCCTTCATTTCATTATTTACCCAGTAGTCATTCAGGAGCAGGTTGTTCAGTTTCCATGTAGTTCTGTGGTTTTGAGTGAGTTTCTTAATCCTGAGTTCTAATTTGATTGCAGTGTGGTCTGAGAGACAGTTTGTTTTGATTTCCGTTCTTTTACATTTGCTGAGGATTGCTTTACTTCCAACTATGTGGTCAATTTTGGAATAAGTGCAATGTGGTGCTGAGAATGTCTATTCTGTTGTTTTGGGGTGGAGAGTTCTGTAGATGTCTATTAGGTCTGCTTGGTGCAGAGTTGAGTTCAACTCCTAGATATCCTTGTTAACCTTCTGTCTCGTTGATCTGTCTAATATTGACAGTGGGGTGTTAAAGTCTCCCATTATTATTGTGTGGGAGTCTAAGTCTCTCTGTAGGTCTTGAAGTACTTGCTTTATGAATCTGGGTGCTCCTGTATTGGGTGCATGTATATTTAGGATAGTTAGCTTTTCTTGTTGAATTGATCCCTTTACCATTATGTTATGGCCTTCTTTGTCTCTTTTGATCTTTGTTGGTTTGAAGTCTGTTTTATTAGAGACTAGGATTGCAAACCCTGCTGTTTTTTTTTTTTTTTTTTTTGAGACGGAGTCTCGCTCTGTCGCCCAGGCTGGAGTGTGCAGTGGCGCAATCTCGGCTCACTGCAAGCTCTGCCTCTCGGGTTCACGCCATTCTCCTGCCTCAGCCTCTCCGAGTAGCTGGGACTACAGGCGCCCGCCACCACGCCCGGCTAATTTTTTTGTATTTTTAGTAGAGACAGGGTTTCACCGTGGTCTCGATCTCCTGACCTTGTGATCTGCCCGCCTTGGCCTCCCAAAGTGCTGGGATTACAAGCGTGAGCCACCGCGCCCGGCCGCTTTTTTTTTTTTTTTTTTTTTGCTCTCCATTTGCTTGGAGGATCTTCCTCCATCCCTTTATTTTGAGCTTATGTTTGTCTCTGCATTTGAGATGGGTCTCCTGTATACAGCACACTGATGGGTCTTGACTCTTTATCCAATTTGCCAGTCTGTGTCTTTTAATTGGGGCATTTAGCCCATTTACATTTAAGGTTAATATTGTTACGTGTGAATTTGATCCTGTCATTATGATGTTAGCTGGTTATTTTGCCCATTAGTTGATGCAGTTTCTTCCTGGCATCAATGGTCTTTACAATTTGGCATGTGTTTGCAGTGGCTGGTACTGGTTGTTCCTTTCCACGTTTAGTGCTTCCTTCAGGAGCTCTTGTAAGGCAGGCCTGGTGGTGACAAAATTTCTCAGCATTTGTTTGTTTATAAAGGATTTTATTTCTCCTTCACTTATGAAGCTTAGTTTGGCTGGATATGAAATTCTGGGTTGAAAATTCTTTTCTTTAAGAATGTTGAATATTGGCTCCCACTCTCTTCTGGCTTGTAGAATTTCTGCTGAGAGATCAATGGTTAGTCTGATGGGCTTCCCTTTGTGGGTAACCCGACCTTTCTCTCTGGCTGCCCTTAACATTTTTTCCTTCATTTCAACCTTGGTGAATCTGACAATTATGTGTCTCGGGGTTTCTCTTCCCAAGGAGTATCTTTGTGGTGTTCTCTGTATTTTCTGAACTTGAATGTTGGCCTGCCTTGCTAGGTTGGGGAAGTTCTCCTGGATAATATCCTGGAGAGTGTTTTCCAGCTTGGTTCCATTCTCCTTATCACTTTCAGGTACACCAATCAAACATAGATATGTTTTTTTCACATAGTCCCATATTTCTTGGAGGCTTTGTTCATTTCTTTTTACTGTTTTTTCTCTCAATTTCTCTTCTCACTTCATTTCATTCATTTGATATTCAATCACTGATACCCTTTCTTCCACTTGATCGAATCAGCTATTGAAGCTTGTGCATGCATCATGTAGTTCTCATGCCATGGTTTTGAGTTCCATCAGGTCATTTAAGTTCTTCTCTGCACTGTTTATTCTAGTTAGCCATTCGTCTAATGTTTTTTCAAGGTTTTTAGCTTCCTTGCAATGGGTTCAAACATCCTCCTTTAGCTTGGAGAAGTTCGTTATTACCGACCTTCTGAAGCCTACTTCTATCAACTCATCAAAGTCATTCTCTGTCCAACTTTGTTCCATTGCTGGCGAGGAGCTGTGATCCTTTAGAGAAGAGGTGCTCCGGTTTTTAGAATTTTCAGCTTTTCTGCTCTAGTTTCTCCCTATCTTTGTGGTTTTATCTACCTTTAGTCTTTGATTATGGTGACCTACAGATGGGGTTTTGGTGTGGATGTCCTTTTTGTTGATGTTGATGCTATTCCTTTCTGTTTGTTAGTTTTCCTTCTAACAGTCAGGCCCCTGAGCTGCAGGTCTGTTGGAGTTTGCTGGAGGTCCACTCCAGACCCTGTTTGCCTGGGTATCACCACCTGAGGCTGCAGAACAGCAAATATTACTGCCTGATCCTTCCTCTGGAAGCTTTGTCTCAGAGGGGCATCCGGCTGTATGAAGTGTCAGTTGGCCCCTACTGGGAGGTGTCTCCCAGTTAGGCTACATGGGGGTCAGGGACCCACTTGAGGAGGCAGTCTGTCCGTTCTCAGAGCTCAAACACCAGGCTGGGAGAACCACTACTCTCTTCAGAGCTGTCAGACAGGGATGTTTAAGTCTGCAGAAGTTTCTGCTGCCTTTTGTTCGGCTCTGCCCTGCCCCCAGAGTTGGAGTCTACAGAGGCAGACAGGCCTCCTTGAGGTGTGGTGGGCTCCACCCAGTTCAAGCTTCCTGGCTGCTTTGTTTACCTACGCAAGCCTCAGCAATGGCAGATGCCCCTTCCCCAGCCAGGCTGCCACCTCACAGTTCTATCTCAGACTGCTGTGCTAGCAGTGAGCAAGGCTCCATGGGCGTGGGACCTGCTGAGCCAGGCATGGGATATAACCTCCTGGTGTGCATTTGCTAAGACCGTTGGAGAAGCTCAGTAGTTGGGTGGCAGTGTCCCAATTTTCCTGGTACATACTGTCACAGCTGCCCTTGGCTAGGAAAGGGAAATCCCCCGACCCCTTGCACTTCCCGGGTGAGGCGATGCCCTGCCCTACTTCGGCTCGCCCTCTGTGGGCTGCACCCACTGTCCAACCAGTCCCAGTGAGATGAACCAGGTACCTCAGTTGGAAATGCAGAAATCACCCATCTTCTGCGTCAATCATGCTGGGAGCTGCAGACCGGAGCTGTTCCTATTCGGCCATCTTGGAACGAACCCCACTACCTGGATGGAATTTTTAACTCAGTGGGGCTGATGAGATCACCTGGGGAGTGTAGGAAGGTAGACAAGAGCATTCTGGGAAGAATTTAGAGTTCTCAGTCATTTGGTTATGGGGCAGAGGAATAAGAACCCACAAGGCTTTATCTTTCTTTCTATCCTTCTATGTGTACATATAAAGTAACGTATATGACTATGTAACTATAACTATGCATGTGTGTATCTGTGTGTGTTTGTGTATATATGTATATATATATATATATATACATATATACACATATGACTTTTTTTTCTGAACTGTTTTAAGAGTAGCTTGTAGATATGATATCCTTTTCCCCCTAAACACTTCAGAGTATGTATGTATATGTGTAAATATATATAAGTATATGTGTACATGTACAGTCATGTGTCACTTACTGATGGGGATATGTTCTGAGAAAAATGTGTCACTAGGTGATTTTGTCATTGTGGGAACATCATGGGAATGTACTTACATAAAACTAGATGGTGTAGCCTATTGCTCCTAGTCTGCAAACCTGTATAGTATGTTACTATAATGAATACTGGAGGTAATTGTAACACAATGGTAAGTACACACACACACACACACACACACACACACACAGTGAGAGAGAGAGAGAGAATATAAAGCCAAAGTAGTAAAATGTTACTATACTGGGAATCTGAATGATTCCTGGAATCCAGGAATCTTTGTTCCACTTTTGTTCTCTCTCTCTATGTGTGTACATGTAAACCTTTCACAACTTTTCTGTAAGTCTGAAATAATGGCAAAATAAAGTGGTGCAAATTGAGTACTGAGGTGGAAGATGACCTCACTTTGGACTAGGTAAGAAATCTTGTAAGATATAATATTCAGCTGGATTTGTATTTAGAAATTCAAAGGTGATGGGCAGGACATTTTGGTAGTGGGAGTAGGATGAGCATGCCATAGAGGTGGCAAATAGCAGAGTTTGTTCAGGAATGAACAGCAGGTGATTGGGTTCTCATCTCTGAGTGCTTTCCTTGGCACTGAACACTAAGCAAAGTGGGTGGTAAGGTCATTTGCAGAGAGTAAAGGGTGGGATGGGAAATGTGATTGAATCAAATGGATTCTGATTCAAATTATTCAAATGGATTCTGAGCAACATTAATGGTCCAGTGGAATAAATTTGAAGTGGAATTGGCTCAATTTCTTGTCTTTTTCTGGCAATGTTGAGCAAGCCAGGAAAACAGAACAGTTAGAGATTAGCAAATTAAGTGCAGCAAGAAGGACAAGAGACCAAGGAGAATGGTATTAAAATAGTTTCTCTTGAGGTCTGGCTGGGAAGGAGCAAGTGAGGCTTAAAGGAGGATGGGCAGTGTTTGGGAAGAGACCCAAGAAAGGCCGATGGCAGGATCTGGAAATCTTAGACTATTCACAGTCTTGTTTCCTCATCTACTATTTTAAGGAGCTGGATTAGGTGATCTGTAAATTCCCTGACAGCTCTAAGGTTTTGTTTGAGACAAAGTCTCACTCTGTAGCCCAGGCTGGAGTGCAGTGGCACGGTCTCAGCTCACCGCAACCTCCGCCTCCCAGGTTCAAGCGATTCTCCTGCCTCAGCCTCCCGAGTAGCTGGGATTACAGGTACGTGTCACTGCACCCAGCTAATTTTTTTGTATTTTTAGTAGAGACAGGGTTTCACCATGTTGGCCAGGCTGGTGGTTTTGTTTTGTTTTAAACTCCCTTTTCTCTTGGCCTCCTTTTCAAAATAGATTGAACTACGTATGAGGCATGTGGCCTCTTAGAAAAGGGTATGGTAGGAGATCAAAGTTAACACCTGGACATAGCTATAAAGCCCAAGCTATAATATTTTCAGTTAGGGCCCAAAGCTGAAAAAGGAGAATGAACTGAAGGTTAGGACTGGAAGGGAGAGGGGAGGGGACTTGCAGGGTTAGGAGGAGTGAGAAGCAGTGAAGAAGAGACAAGGAGGCACGATTAGAATCAGGAGACCAGGTTTGGGGTTTGAAATCTTGGAGCTGGAGCACTTCCAAGTGTTGATTGGGGCCCATGTGTGGTCATACATGTGGGTGGATGAAAAGGGAGGAGGAGGTCAGTACAGTTGGAAGGTTTGAGGAATGGCAAGGTCAGAGTATAGGAAGGAGGCCAGGTGCGGTGGCTCATGCCTGTAATCCCATCACTTTGGGAAGCCGAGGCAGGCGGATCACCTGAGGTCAGGGGTTTGAGACCAGCCTGGCCGACATGGTGAAACCCTGTCTTTACTAAAATACAAAAAATTAGTCAGGTATGGTGGTGGGCACCTGTAATCCCAGCTACTTGGGAGGCTGAGGCAAGAGAATCGCTTGAATCTGGGAGGCGGAGGTTGCAGTGAGCTAAGATGGTAACGCTGCACTCCAGCCTGGGTGACAGAGTGAGACTCCATCTCAAGAAAAAAAAAAAAAAAAAAAGGGAAGGAGATTGAGACTGTGGTCCCGGAGAATACATCAGCAAACAGCAAACATTTCTTGAGGGCCTGTTAAGTGCCAGGCATGAATGGGACTGAGGAAAACTGGGATGGTGTCAGACTGTGAGAAGCAGGAAAGAGGAGAGTGAAAGTGGATGTCCTGAACCCCAACATTTGGAAGGATTAATGAAAGAATAAATGAACCCTGGGTCTGGAAATAGTATGTGAGGAGAAATTTTTGAAGTGTTTAGAAGATCACTAAATTCATGACAGACATCAATGGAGTGCAATAAATCTGTTACATTCTCTTGTATCAAATTTAAGAAGATTTGTGGCCTGGCGCTTTGGCTTATGCCTGTAATCTCAGCACTTTGGAAGGCCGAAGTGGGGCAGATCACCTGAGGTCAGGAGTTCAAGATCAGCCCGGCCAACATGGTCAAACCCTGTCTCTACTAAAAAAAAAAAATAATAATACAAAAATTAGCCAGGCATGGTGGTGGGTGACTGTGATCCCAGCTACTCGGGAGGCTGAGGCAGGAGAATCACTTGAACCTGGGAGGCGGAGGTTTCAGTGAGCAGAGTTATGCCACTGCACTCCAGCCTGAGTGACAGCGTCTGTCCCAAAAAAAAAAAAAAAAAGATTTGCAAAATGTCTGTTTGCATGGGAGAAAAATTTAAGATGTTATATTTGATGTTCAATAAATTGACTCTGATATTTAGGAAACACTGGCTTCTGTTATTTCTGTAATATTTAAGAGTGACTTCTTTGATATCACTAAAAATTAAGTTTTGTAAAACAGCTTTAAGAAATCTAGGTATGGAAAAGTTATTAATATAAAAAGTGTAGTGTGATAAGTACATAAAATAATTCTTACTCTTTATGAAAGGATTTACTGTGGTCCTTTAAATATGAATTATCTTAATATCCTTATTAACCACGTGAGAAAATAAAAAGGAGATTAAAGTTGTATGCATTTTGAGATTAGTCTATTGAATAAAGGAGTTATGCCTGTAGTTGCACTGGTTTTTGGAAACAATATAATATGTTCAGAAAGCACAATATGTTTATGCTCACTCTGGAATCTGAAACATCTTCATCAATTAAACTAGAAAAAAATCTATGTGACACTAAGAGTCATTAATAGTAGAGATTAGTACCATTAATCATTAATCATGAATCGTAGAGAGTAGTAACAAGTAAAATAGCCCTTTTTTTTTTGAGACAGAGTCTCGCTGTCGCCCAGGCTGGAGTGCAGTGGCGCGATCTCAGCTCACTGCAGGCACCGCCCCCCGGGGTTCATGCCATTCTCCTGCATCAGCCTCCCGAGTAGCTGGGACTACAGGTGCCCACCACCTCGCCTGGCTAATTTTTTGTATTTTTAGTAGAAACGGGGTTTCACTGTGTTAGCCAGGATGGTCTCGATCTTCTGACCTCGTGATCCGCCCGCCTCGGTCTCCCAAAGTGCTGGGATTACAGGCATAAGGCACCGCGCCCGGCCAGCCCTTTTCAATAACATATAGATAACATCCTTTGCTGGTTCTTGTTTCTTCATTATAATAAATGTGTAGAACTAGAAATACCATTTGACCTAGCAATACCATTACTGAGTATATATCGAAAGGATTATAAATCATTCTACTATAAAGACACATGCACACATATGTTTATTGCGGCACCCTTCACAATAGCAAAGACTTGGAACCAACCCAAATGCCCATCAATGACAGACTAGATAAAGAAAATGTGGCACATATGTACCATGGAATACTATGCAGCCGTAAAAAAGGATGAGTTCATGTCCTTTGCAGGGACATGGATGAAGCTAGAAACCATCATTCTCAGCAAACTAACACAGGAACAGAAAACCAAACACCGCATATTCTCACTCATAAGTGGGAGTTGAACAATGAGAACACATGGACACAGAGAGGGGAACATCACACACCAAGGTCTGTAGGGGGCTGGAGAGTTAGGGGAGGGATAGCAATTGGAGAAATACCTAATATAGATGACAGGTTGATGAGTGCAGCAAACCGTCATGGCACATGTATACCTATGTAACAAACCTGCACGTTCTGCACATGTACCCCAGAACTTAAAGTGTAATAATAATTTTAAAAAGTATAAAAGAAGTGACCCTTCAGCCAAATAACCTGAGGTAGAGAACTTGAGTTTAGCTCTTCTTGCCACTGCCTTATGATTAGATCTTGGCCTTTTCTCTCCCTGTAAAAATAAAAAGATTTGTGTTATTGTATTACTTTGTGAATTAGGTATGAATAGTCTAAAATTTTAAAAATTAAATACAAATAGTATTTTAAGAAGTATAAAAATAGTATAAAATATAAAATACAAATGTGTGTGACTGTATTTTGAAAAATTAACTGTAAATATACAGCATTTGGAGGGTCTTTGTTACAGTCCTGCTTTCAAATTTTTGTGTTTTTCAGCCTTTTTATCAGGAATTTTATCTGCAAAAGACATAATTATTATTTCCTTTGTTTAAAAGAGCAGGTCTTGGAGCAAATACTCATTTTCCAGGGCTATCTTTAATCTCTAGTTATTTCTACTTCAGACTCTTGGTTCTATTCTTAAATTAATGTATTATGTTGTGGTTTTTATTTAAATAACTTGGGAAGTTTTGTGTTTTATTTAAATAAGTAGGGAAGACACTTTTGATGATTTAGGCCAATTCCTTAGCCTCTTTGCATCTCCGTTTTCCCATCTCTAAAATAGGAATAAGAGTTATTCTTATATTCATTTATTTAACAAGTATCTACTGCACTCATGTGCCAGAAGGTGCTAGGTTACAGCTATAAACAAGTCCCTGCACTGCCATAGCTTACACTCTAGTAGGAAGGCCTAGATAATTAACATAAATACATAACTAAAATAATGTCAGATAGTGGCAAATGTGATGAAGAAGTCAGAGTAATAGAATGGAAAGTGATTGGTGGGCAGAGAAGATGGGGGTGGCCACCTGATCAAAGAAGTCCTCTTTCAGGAGGTAGCACATGCAAGTTTAGGCCTAACTAATGAGGAGCAGACTTGCTAAATCTAGAGGAAGAGTGTCTAGGCAGTGGAAAGTCCTTGAGGCAGGAAGAAATTTGGCATTTTTTATGATCAGAAAAAAGGCCTGAAGCTGGAGCCTAGTGAAAAAGAAAAAAGGAAAGTATTGTGATGTTAGGAGAACTAGGTTATTCGGAGAGGCAGGTAGGTTCCAGATCATGCATGGCCTTGTAGGTATGATAAGGTATTATTAGATATCATTTTAATTGCAATGAAAGACATAGAGCAGCTCCAAACAAGGAATTGACACTGCAAAATTTACATTTGAAAAAGATCCCTCTCTATAAATAAATTACTAAAACTAAAAAGATCAGCAACAACAAAGATATGTAGGAATAAATTTAACAAAAGTTTACAGATTTTTATGTAAGTTTGTTATAGACATTTTTAGCAGGTATAATGAAGATATACCATGCTCATAAATGGGTAGCATTGCTGTCACAAGGATGTGAATTCTCTCCAAATTATGTGATAAATTCAGTGCAATTTGAATTAAAAATCAGAAGACGATTTTCTTTTATTTTTGGAGCTTGAGAATCTGACCCTAAAATTCATGTGGAAGAACAATGAGGCAAAATAATCCAAGTTGAATTGGAATTTGCCCTACCAGATGTCAACATTTATAACTAATATAGTGTGATATTGGGAGAGGAATAAATAGACCAGTAGAAAAGAATAGAGCCCGACATAGACCTATGTGTACATAAAAAGCTGAGGCTGAACATGGTGGCTTACACCTGTAATCCCAGCACTTTGGAAGGCCAGGGTGGGAGGATCATTTGAGGCCAGGAGTTGGAGATAAGCCTGGGCAACAAAGTGAGATCCTGTTTCTACAAAAAATTTTAAAAATTAGCAGGGTGTGGTGGCATGCACCTGTTGTCCCAGATACTTGGAAGGCCAAGATGGGAAGATGGCTTGAGGCTAGGAATTTGAAGCTGCAGTGAGCTATGAGTATGCTATATGCACTCCAGCCCAGGTGACAGAGCAAGACCCTATTTCAAAAAATAAAATAAAATAAAATAAAATAAAATAAAATAAAATAAAATAAAGGAAGAACAGTTGGGCATGCACAGTGGCTCATGCCTATAATCCCAGCACTTTGGGAGGTCTAGTTGGGTGGATCACTTGTGGCCAGGAGTTTGAGACCAGCCTGGCCAACATGGGGAAACCCCAACTCTACTAAAAATTAGCCGGACGTGGTGGCATATGCCTGTTGTCGCAGCTACTCGGTAGGCTGAGGCAGGAGAATCACTTGAACCCGGGAGGCGGAGGTTGCAGTGAGCCGAGATCAGGCCACTGGACTCCAGCGTTGGCGAAAGAGCGAGACACTGTCTCAGGGAAAAAAAAAGAAAAGTTGATATATGATAAAAGTGGCATTACAGGTCAATGAGAGAAAAGATGGGCAATTTAATAACTGCTGCTAAGACAACTGATTATCCATACAAAAAACAAGATCCAGATAGTTTAAAGACAAAAGCATGAAAAGCCATACTTTAAAATATTTAGAAGAAAGTACAGCAGAACATCTTTATTATCTCAGGGTATGGAAGGATTTCTTAAGGCATAAAAAACACAAACCCTAAAGGAAAATATATATGGTATATGTGTATGTGTATGTGTGTGTGTGTGTGTGTCATTAGTTATATTAAACACTTCTGTACATATGAAACATCATAAAGTAAAAAGACAAGCCACAAACCAAAAAATTGGCAAGCCAAAAAACCAACAAAGTTTATTTTCCCAGAAAATAGTAAACAACCAACAAAAACCCTATGAAGCCATAAGAAAAAGGCAAATAATTGCACAGAAAAATGGTCAAGGATATAAAGTTGAAAATCACAGAAAAAGAAAATTGGAAGTCCAATAAAAACAAAATCATGTTCACCTTCATTAGTGATAAGAGAAAGGCACTCAAACAAGAATGGCAAAATTTAAAATGTATCCACATATTGGGGAGGAACTAGAGCAGCAGCCAGGGCATATACTACTGACTGGAGTGTCATTTGTTATGACCATTTTGAAGAGCAGTTTATTTTTAATATCTGGAATAATATTCCTAGGTATATTGCTCTAGAGAAAGTTTTGCATGTGCATGTAAAGGATAGTCATGGCGTCATGGGATCTTTGGAATGAAAAACTGGAAATAAGCTAAATGTCCATTAACAGGATAATGGGTACATAAATTACAAGTATATTTGTATAATAGAATTTAGCAGTGAACATGAATGAAATGCAGCTATAGTTATTAGTGAGGATAAATCCCATAAAGATATTATTGGGCCAGAAAAAGTTGCAGAAAGACTTGCATTCTGCAAATAAAATTTATATATAAAACACTAGATATTGTTATGGATATATATGTAGATGTGATAAAAGTATACATATTTCTGTGGGAATGATAAACATCAAATCAAGACAGTTTTACCCCGGAAGAGTGGGAAGATGAATGAGAATAGGAAGGGACACACAGGAGACTTCACTTACATGTGGGATGTTTTATATTTTTTTAAGCTAGGTGGCTGGTATATGGTTATGTTTTATTATTCACATCTTTATTGTATTTCATAACATAATTTCTTTGTTTTCAAATTTTTTTGTTATTTGTTATATAACACGATTTTTAAAAAGATAAAAATCATTCTAGCCTAGAAACTGAAGAATGAAATACTGGGGGTTAAGAATGAAAGGATGTATGGTAGGAGACAATTGTAGTACCCTAGGAGATTACACTTGAATATCTACCATAGTTTCTGGCATATAGTAGGTGTTTCAGTCTTAGGAGTTATTTAATTGTGATGGTTGCCATTATTACTATCATCATCATTATCAAGGTAAAACCAAAGACATAGTGGGATGGTGAGGGAAGATACACTAAATGTTGTGAGTAGCTATCTTATGCTAGATGCTTTACCTCTTTTAGTCTTAACTAGAATCTAGTTGAAGTAGATACAAAGAAACTAAGGCTCATAGAAGTGATAGCCAGAAGGCACAACGGCTACATAAATTTCTAATGACTCATTTTCCAACGTTGTTTAAAACACGCATACACACATAGACACGCCCCAAATACATACACCCCTTTCCTGTCACACTTGAAAAAAATTCAAGTATCTTTTTCCTTTGTTCATAAGTAACACATTCTGGGTTAAATATTAATAATCCCGTATACTACACACTTGGACAGTGTCTTATTACTTATTATGGAATATTTTTGGATTATGTCTCTCCATTTTTCATCTGCCCCGCCTAACAACTCTGAGGAAATCAGGGCAGATAATTATTCCTGTTACACAGATGAGTAAACTAAAACACAAACAGGCTAAATCAGAAGTTCTTGGCCTGGTGTCCATGAACTTCACAAAATCCTGTTAAATAGTTTATGATTAAATGGTCATTTTTCTAGATAGAGGGTCAGTCTTAATATATTTTCAAAGGAGTCCATGACTCCCCACAAAGGTTAAAAAAAAAAAAAATCCATGGGTTAACCTATTTGGCTAACTGGGTGGAGCCCTGACCCCAAGCAATATTTCCCTTACCCTTTGCCCTGATTTCGGTCACGTACAATTTATCATACAAAAATTCAAATTAAAAATATTAGTAAATACTTTTTGTAATGTTGACTGACTGCTAAGATGGACATATTATTAAACATATTGAAACCACTTAGTTGGGAGGAATAGTTCTGTTTTGTTCAGCTCATGGACAGTCACTCTTAACTTTTCAGATGAACAAATCAAGAACTGTCATCTTTGCCTGCACAGACTTGTTATAGAAGAAATGAATCTGATACAGAAATCATGTAACCTATCTTACAATTTGGAGTACTCTACAAAGATTAAGCAGGAGACACAGCCTTAGCTAGTGTGGAAAACGGATCATGAGCTGAGAACGGGGTTTTCATTTCGTTGGACCAGTTCCTTCAACGTTTTCGGGAGTCCCTTCTCTCGGCTGTAAAAGGAAGGATTGAACTAGATAGAGGGCTTGTCAGAATTCCTCCCGCTCTAACACTGTACACAGTTGGATGGAATTTAAAATAAAAAATTGTGCATGAACGCTTCACAGTCTGTTAATTTTAGCTTTATTTCCTTGGCTTAGAGTGTCGGGGGCCCACCAGACCTGCCTTTTCTAAGGGCCAGGCCTGCAGTCCCCTTTTGGGAACTAGGAGTTGGGTGTGACCTGGGAAACAAAGCTACTGAAGGCCAACGGGCTAGCAGCATCTGAAACACAAGGGCTCTTTGTCTGGCTCTGTAGCCCAGGCTGGAATGCAGTGGTGTGATCTCTGCTCACTGCAACCTCCACCTCCCGGGTCCCAGTTCAAGCAATTCTCCTGCCTCAGCCTCCCGAGTAGCTGGGATTACAGGCACGCACCACCATGCCTATCTGATTTTTTTGTATTTTTAGTAAAGACGGGGTTTCACCATGTTGGCCAGGCTGGTCTTGAACTCCTGACCTCGTGATCTGCCTGCCTCGGCCTCCCACAGTGCTGGGATTACGTCCAGCCAACACAAGGGCTCTTAATCCTTTTTTTTTTTTTTTTTTTTTTTTTTGAGGCAGGGTCTCACTCTGCCGCCCAGACTGGAGTGCAGTAGTGAGATCACAGCTCACTGCAGCCATGACCTCCTGGGCTCAAGCGATCCTCCAGCCTCAGCATCCCCAAATGCTGGGATTATAGGCCTGCGCCACTACTCCCGGCCTTAATACTTCATTTAGGAATGAAGGAAGGCGGGAACGCCCAAACGCGTTTAGTGTGAAGCAATCGCCTTAAAGCTGAGTGGAATGTGTGGTTGTTGGGGGTGGAGCCGGGAACTCAACGCGGTTGGAGAGCAGGAAGCTCTCTTGGGAGGGGGCCGGGAAGGAGGCGGGGCCGCCCCTGGGAACCACCCGGCCCGGGGCGGCCACGTGACCGAGCTCAGGGGCGGGGAGAGGGCGCCCCGGCTCCGCCCAGCGCGCATGCTCGCGGCTCGGCGCTGAAATTCAAATTTGAACGGCTGCAGAGGCCGAGTCCGACACTGGAAGCCGAGAGGAGAGGACAGCTGGTTGTGGGAGAGTTCCCCCGCCTCAGACTCCTGGTTTTTTCCAGGAGACACACTGAGCTGAGACTCACTTTTCTCTTCCTGAATTTGAACCACCGTTTCCATCGTCTCGTAGTCCGACGCCTGGGGCGATGGATCCGTTTACGGAGGTGAGTGAGTTTGCGGGTGCAGCCAGCCATGACCCACCGCTCTAGGCCCCCACCGCCCTTCCTCTGTCAACTTCTGGGCGAACCCCCACCCGGCGGAGGGCGCGTGTGTGCGCGTGCGCAGTGTGTGCGGGTGGGGGTCGGGCTGGCTGAGGATGCCGAGCAGGGGCCGCGGCTGCGGCCTGCTGTGGTTGGTGGGTTCGTCTGAGATCTTGTTGTTCCGGTCCTACAGATAAAACTCAGGGAGGAAGGCTTTGAGTCTGTCCTAAAAGGCTGTAGTGAGAGGTCTTTCAACCCCCATTTTTACCATGTCCCTCTGCAGTCCTGGCGCAGCAAGAGTGAGGCGCAGGCCTGCGGAACGGGTCCTGCTGGAAGCAGCTGGAATGCCCTGCAGGGCGGAGTCCGGGGCCGGTGACTCAGTGCGGCTGCCGCCGGGAAAGGCGGTGGGATGTGTGATTTGCGGAGTTCACGCAGCCCGCAGAGGAGATGCTAATGAAATGACAGCAAAACGTTAAAATAAGCAGGTGCTAGAAACCACTGCATTCGTTCACAAAAAGCCAGTAGTTCCTTGAGATCCCATTGTTCAACTACTAACGAACAAGTTCATACCCGGGACTCACCATTTTAATTGAAACAGTGCAAGTGTACCGAGCAAAACTATTAGCTCACGATTTTAGAGCAAAGAAATAAACTTTTCAGTGTTTCTGGGGCATACCATTACAGTACTTATTTCATCTTTTGTTCCTTTGGGATTGCATATGGGTTACATGGTTACTGTGTCGATTTCTCTAGTTTTAGCTTTTGTGGAGAATGCGTTGTCACATTTGGGAGTGTTTTGTTGCCAGTTGTCCACTCCCTTTTATTCCAGGACAGTTCCTCTTTCTTTAGGCTGTTGTGCAAATTTCAAACTGTTAGTTTTTGAGTGTTGCAAAGTGGACCTAAAACTGTGTTTACACTGATTCAAAAACTTAAATGCTGTGAAGAGTGGTAATTCTTTCGGGGAGATGTAATTATAATTCTATAAGTTATGTATAAGATATTAATTACAGGTTTCAGCAATTAGAGTTTACTTATATAAAAGCATGACATAATCTATTTTTCTGTTTCAGATTCTTAATCATCTTGGGACAAATACATCAATTTTTTTCACCTTCCTTAAAGGTTCTAATAGAAAAATCGAGAGCATATTTTTGTATTAGCCTTAAAATAGGGCTGGTCATGCACCAAATATCTTTCACTTACACTGAGGGCGAAAAGAGTGTATTTGTTTTATCTAAACTAGAATAGGATTCCTTAAAACATTAGCCCTATGTGTCTTCCTAAGTAACAGACAGGAACAAAGCATTTTTAAGTTGGCTGAACATTGCACTTCATTTTACTTAAAAATGTCATTCTGAAGGTAGTACAAATCTCAATTGAAAGAAACTTTACCTGTTTAGATCGTTTTAGGATGTGCTCAGAAATATGTATGATTTATATTATGAAAAGTTAGATTTCATAGCACCTTATTTATATGCAGCCTACAAGATCACTTACAGTTGGAGAAACAGCTTAGATGTCTTTTCCTTAATAGGTAATGAATGAACTACTTGAATTGATTCCAACTCTTGGGTGCTTAATTATAGCATTCATAACATTTGCACAGTGAAATGAGCTACTGGTACAGTTCTTTGTCTATCGACTGAAAGTCAGTATAAAATGACTTTCTCAACCAGGGTTTCCTCTCAGAACCATGGTACACAGGAAAATTGAGAGACCATTTTCTCAATTGTCCCCAGGATAATTCAATGCCACCCTACAAACATAGGAAATAAGTCTATTACATTAACGCCAGGGTATTAGGGCTTAATTATTTTGGTAACTCCAGTTGAGAAAGGTTACAATCATGGTAAACTCTCTTTTCCTCAAACAAGACTGTTCTGCATCGGTCTTCCTCCCTGCCGTCGCTGATACTGTTCTGGCACTTTTTTTTTTTTTTTTTTTTTTAAAACGGAGTCTTGCAATGTTGCCCAGGTGACAAAACCATAAACTCACTACTCATAACATCAAGAGTTTGAAGCTCTACTCACAGGTGATAGTCATCCCAGTATAAGAATACTACAAAGAAACCCAGAGTGAAGTGTACCAATCCAGAACTTTCTTTATAAAAACCTTAAAAGAGAAAGAGCTATAATTAAAATACTTCACAGAAGCATATTTTATTGTAGATACTTTAGATCCTTTAATGTCTGCAGGCTGCATATAAATAAGTAAACAAATAAACATGCCACTACCATTTTTAGTGGAATTTCTCTTATTTTCCAGAATTAAATGAAGGTCCCTGGGGAAGAGCTGCTAGAGCATATTGGAAATAAGAAGTTAATTTATATTGAGTCTACTGTGTTAAAGAAGGCAGGAAATTAGTAAAATTTCCTAGAAAAATTTGTCAGAGATGACTGGGATGTATGTGGCAAAAGTTGTTCAGGGACTATAAGCTTCAGTTATCTGAGATTCATACATGTGGGCTATCTTACTTCTTGAATATGTTATTGCAGTGGTTTTTTTTTTAAATGCCTACACTGTTTGAGAAAGGTGTGATATTTCAAGGAATATACCTTGTATTTAAAAGAGTTTTAAAATTCCTGATATACTATTATAAGGAACGGCTACTTACGTTTATTGAGCTATTGAGTTTATATATTTCAGATATATAATTTCTTTTAAATTAATAACCTTTGGTGTTTATAGCTTTATTTCACGGATTAGGGAACCTTTTTGCATATCTATTTAATTTTTTTTAATCTGGCAATTTTTGAATCTAATGTAAGCAATAGAACATTCATATATGTTTGAATGACAAAATCACATTCTTTTGTTGTGACCTACTGCTTATGGTAACTGAAGCTGTACTGACTCACAAATGTTCTAACTGACGAGAATGGAATGTGGGCATGTCCATGAATGAATATAATTAGGCTAGTGTTGTATCTGGGAAGTGAGAGATATAGCAATTGAAAAATTATAAATTTATTAATTTAGAAAGGAGACATTATTTCTTTTTTCTTTTTTCGTTTTTTTTGAGACAGAGTCTCGTTCTCACCCAGACTGGAGTGCAATGGTGTGATCTTGGCTCAATGTAACTTCCGCTTCCCAGGTTCAAGTGATTCACCTGCCTCAGCCTCCCAAGTAGCTGGGACTACAGGCATGCACCACCACGCCTGGCTAATTTTTGTATTTTTAGTAGAGACGCGGTTTCACCGTGTTTGCCAAGCTGGTCTCAAATTTCTAGCCTCAAGTGATCCGCCTGCCTTGGCCTCCCAAAGTGCTGGAATTACAAGCTTGAGCCACTGTGCCCAGCAGAGACTTTCTTATAAAGGCTTACAGCCTACAGTGTGGCCATCCTGACAGGCTGGGAAACATATTTAATAGCTTCGGGCAGGCACTTCAAGAGAGGAGAAGCTGGAACAGGGATTTATGCCTAAAGGGTTAGCCAGGTATACATATTCAACAGGTTATAGGCAGAGCTATGAGTATTTACAAAGGGGTCCTGATGGGTGGGTACTGAACAAACGTGCAGTTACATGCATCCCATGTTCACTTTGGGATGAAGACTTAACATTGGGCCCTATATGTCAAAAGGTGAGGTGGGGACATGAAGGCATTCAAGTGAGCAGCCTCTGTAAACTGGCCAGAATCAGTTCA
Source organism: Symphalangus syndactylus (assembly GCF_028878055.3). Classification (NCBI taxonomy): domain Eukaryota; kingdom Metazoa; phylum Chordata; class Mammalia; order Primates; family Hylobatidae; genus Symphalangus; species Symphalangus syndactylus. The sequence goes on along the minus strand of NC_072431.2, from coordinate 94,087,529 downwards.
TGGTTGGTAGTCTTCTTACTGAGAGAGAGTTATTGAAATCAATCTCTTGTCCAATTAAAGCTGTAGTTGTAGCTTGTGGAGCAGGAGGGTTAATCAGTGTCTGATGGAGGATGAGCTGCAATTGTTTTAATATTTATTGCTTTTCTCAAGGTCAGTGCTTGTTCAGCTACTAGAGTAAAAGAAAAACTTTGGCAGTTAGAAGACAGTTTATTTTTTAAGTGTAGGGAGTTTGTGACTTAACCCTTGCCTGGCATGGCCTTAGGTCCTAGTTATTTGTTTACAGACAGGGTCTCACTCTGTTACCCAGGCTGGAGTGCAGTAGCGATCACAGCTCTCAGCAACCTTGAACTCCTGGGCTCAAGTAATCCTTTTGCTTCAGCCACCCCACCCCCCCGGGTAGCTGGGACTACAGATGTGCCCCACCATGCCTGGCTAACTTTTGTTTGTTTTGCAGAGACAGGATCTTGCTTTGTTGCCCAGGCTTGATCCTGTTTATAATTTGATATCTTATTGCTACAAAGAGTCTTCTGTCAGTCTTATGATCTCTATTTAACATTAATGCTCATCAGTTATTGTGTCTAAACAGCAAAAGGAGGGGTATAACAAGGTGCATGCAGCCTCCTGTCCCATCATGGCTGAGAACTCAGTTTTTAAGGTTTCTCTGGGGTCCCCGTCATCAAGAGGGGATCCGTTCAGTTGGTTGGGAGGATTAGTATTTTATTTTTGGTTCTCATATTGTATCATGGGGGGAAATTATCAGACATATATGGATTTGTGAAACAATATGCTTATTCTTGAATTTGTTGAAGGACTTTTATTTAGCGGGTGAAGGTCTTGTATTTTGGAAGCCATTTGGTTCATAAATTATTTTTTCAGTGATTAGAGCATTTCAATTTAGTGTCACTTTTTTCAATGAACTTTTAGTTAGAAATCATTCTTAAGAGTAGAGAGTGTGCCTTCTTTCAAATTTAGCTCATGTTTCTTTTATATACTCAGATTTAAAAAAAATTGTTACTGTATTTTAAGGAATTGAAAAGAGTCAAATGGAATTTAATTTTTCAGCCTGCACTAACTACTGTATCTGAGTATGCAAGGCAGTAAAAATAATCTGCATACCTCCTTTAGTTGTGTGCATTTGAAAGAAAATCAATTGTTTTACAGGGTCTTGTGTTTGAGCTTTACTAAAATTGACTTAAAATAGGAACATCAGTGGATTTGGAGTAGAAAGGAGTATTCATGACTTTATAGAATGGCTAAGATTTCAATTTAAAACCATTTTATTATATGTTAATATTTAATTAAATAAAACATAAGATTATTTTGTTTTTCTTTCCTCTTAGGAAATGTTTTATGTTTTCAAAGGACTAATATGTTATTTATCTCTTGCTGCTTACCACCACCCCAGATTTTAGCAGCTCTATTAGTTTTGCTGCTGTAACAAGTTATCACAAATTTAGTGGCTTAAAATAACATATTCATTATTTTACAGTTCTTTAGAGACAGGGTTTCACTCTGAAATCGGAAATGAATTTTACCACGTTAAAATCAACATGTCAGCGGAATTGTGTTTCTTCTGGAGGCTATAGGGGAGAATCTGTTTCCTAACTTTTCTTGTTTCTAAAGGCCATCTGTATTTCTTGGCTTGTCCCGTTCCCCCATCTTCAAAGCCAAAAATCACATTACTCTGACCTCTGCTTCCATGGTCATATTTTCCCTGACCCTGATCTTCCTGCCTCTCTGTTTTCCATCGTAAGGACCTTTGTGATTATGTTGGGCCTGATCAGATAATCCAGGATTATCTCCATCTAAAGATTCTTAATCACATCAGTAAAGTCTCTTTTGCCCTGTAAGGCAACATATTCAGAGGTTTAGGGTATTAGGACAAAAAATCTTTGAGGGACCATTATTTTGCCTACCATAGTGGCTTAAAACAATACTCTTATTTCTCATGATTCAGTGGGTCAGCAATTTGTATTGTGCTCAGCCGGGCTGTTCTTCTGCTTGTCTCTGCAGTGGTCATGCAGGAATCTTCAGTGATCTGGCAGATTATCTGGAGCTGGATGGTATAAGATGGCCTTATTCACATGTTTGATAGTTGATACTTACCATCACCTGGGCCATGTGTCTCTGGTAGACTTAACCTGGGCATGTTCACTTAGTGGCAGAGAGAGAGAGAGACCCCAAACTGTAAAATCTCTTGATGCGTAAAAGTCTCACAATATCACTTGTGCCATATTTTATTGGTCAAAGCAGATCACAAGGGCAGTCCAGATTCAAGGGTGAAGAAATAGATTCTGTCTTTTGATGAAAGCAGAAAAAATTTGTGGCCATTAAAAATCTTATATAACTAACTTTACACATTTTACTCCCCCTGTAATATTCCTGTAATAATTATGACATTGGGGTTCTCATTTAGTGAATCTTGACGTAATTGCTTAGGATTTCACTTTTGAAATGTGTTTAACTGTCATCCTATATGGCAATTGGTGATTTTAGAAGATACTGCAATTTTATGAACCTTTGATTAAACTTGTGTTGTAACACTGATATATTTATTTATGTAGAAACTGCTGGAGCGAACCCGTGCCAGGCGAGAGAATCTTCAGAGAAAAATGGCTGAGAGGCCCACAGCAGCTCCAAGGTCTATGACTCATGCTAAGCGAGCCAGACAGCCACTTTCAGAAGCAAGTAACCAGCAGCCCCTCTCTGGTGGTGAAGGTAAAAGATTTGTGGGGAAAAATAACATTTACTTTTTTTTTTCTTTTGAAGGAGACAAGCCCCAAACATTTCATTAGCGTATAGAAGAACCAAGCTCTTTGGGAGACAAATGTAACAGCCTCTGGGGGAAATAACAGCCTTCCATTCTATTTCAGAGTTATTATATTAGGCCTAGAACCTATAGGGTTGGAATGGTTTCTTCTAAAAAATATTTCAAATTAATTGATTGAACTTTATTTTCTTCATTCTGAAGTTATCCTTAAAACCTCAAGGGAAGAAAAATAAAGAAGTAGGGTAACATTTATACTCACAGTAGTGTGTAGTTTTTTATCCCAGAGGTGGCAGAACAGCTGGCCACTGAGTTTGGATGGTGTCTCTGGTACCAGCAAGGCAATGGAAGGCACACTGCCCATACTTGACATTTAATGAACCTTTTTCACCCTGTATTTGCTGAACCAACTCTCTAAAGTTTAGGTTGTTAATCTCCAGAAGTGGTGGAATTAAACACAAGCACACACACACATACACACAAACACAAACTCACCTGTAGTCTTACTCTTTCCTCAGTCCTAGGATTGATTCCCAGCCAGCATCAGCCAGCCTCCTTAGTCTTTTCCTGGAGTATAGAATAGTCTGGAGATAATAATCTTCCTTAGTACGACTGTAAAATACTGTAATGCAACTGTAAAATAAAATGTAGAAAAAAATTACAGAGGGCAAAACCAATGTTTTGTTTTGTTTTTTTTTTTTTTTAAAAAGCAGAGAAGAGTACATGGGGCTAGCCCAGTTATTTTGGAAGCTAACCATAGAACAAGAATTAATTTTCATATGTTTATCCATTTTGAAGGGAGAGTGAAGGAAATACATTACATATTATATAGTATTCAGCCAGGAAAATAGGGGCCTGACCCTAGTCCAGGATCTTCGTTTTCACTGTGAGATGGGTTTGTACTATTGAATGCTATGTATTTGAAAACCAGTGTTTGGATGCTTAGGTAGAAGTTCAAAACTACATTTTGATATTTAGGTAGAAGTTCACATTAACTGTTTTAGATAATTGTAAACTAGAAGAATTCTGTATTTCCAGATGGTATTGCATGTTAAAGCAGGAACACTTTCAAAAATTATTAGATGTGTTCATAGAAAATAGATCCATAAATGAGTTATAAAACATTAGAAAGTTTCAAAAATAAAAAAAGGAAAAGAAAAGAAACAAGAGCCAGGTGTGGTGGCTCACGCCTGTAATCTCAACACTTTGAGAGACTGAGATGGGCAGATTGCTTGAGCTCAGGAGTTGGAGACCAGCCTGGGCAACATAGCAAAACCCTGTCTCTACAAAAAATACAAAAATTAGCTGGGCATGGTGGCACATCTGTAGTCCCAGCTACGCAGGAGGCTGAGGTGAGAGGATCGCTTGAGCCCAGGAAGTTGAGGCTGCAGTGAGCTGAAATTGCACCACTGCACTCCATCCTGGGTGACAGAGTGAGGCCCTATCTCAAAAAAAGAAAAAAAGAGACATAAAAGTGGATTGGGGAAAAAATAGATTAGAAAGTTTCATGATGTATATTTACTTAGGTTGATGTCAACGAGGGCAATCATGATTTATCCCTGATGCTACTTTGGTCACTGCCAGAACATTTGGTTAGGCAATTGATGAAACTGATCTCATATGAAATGTACCTTCTTTTAAAATATTAATTTTCCAGGAGATTATTGAAACTCAGTTGTAGTTAGAAATAATATGCCTTATGGTTCCGATAGATTTTTTTTTTTAATTGTAGGGCTTTTTCAGTTATTTTATAGGTGTTCATAGAAGCTTGAAATATGAAATGTTAAATATTTGTACTGGTGAATTTGTTTGGTATTGACCAGATAATTCAGTCACTTTTTCTGTCTCCTGTTGTAATCCTAAACCTCAAGCCAATTGCCCTTCTAACCATGCTTATTGGTTATTTTCCATGAAAGAATGTTTCAAAAACAGAAAACCTGGTTTCTACACTTGGCTCAGCTGTGTGACTTTAGGCGGGTAACTGAATTTCTCTAGGCTTGATTTTTCTTATCTGAAGATGAGGTGATTAGGCTGTATAATCTTTAAAATCTGTTAGAATGCTTTCTTACTCTGTGTGTATGCACTTTTTATTTACTATTGTCTTAACACTATATAAAGTGTTATGCATATATTTTGAAAATATTATTTAAATATCTTTTATTTTTATTTTTCCATAAGTTATTGGGGTAGAGGTGGTATTTGGTTACATGAGTAAGTTCTTTAGTGGTGATTTGTGAGGTTTTGGTGCACACATCACCCGAGCGGTATACACTATACCATATTTGTAGTCTTTTATCCCTCGCTCCCCTTCCGCTCTACCCCCCAAGTCCCCAGAGTCCATTGCATCCTTCTTAAGCCTTTGCGTCCCCATAGCTTAGCTCTAAATATCTTTTCATTAAGGTTTTTATAACATAAATTGTGTTTGCTTGAAAAGATCTTTCATACCAGATTTCTAAGTTGCTGAAAGAGAATGGGGTTTAACATACTTCTGGTTGTAACTGAAATCATTTAAAAGAATAGGGAGGGGTGATGTTTTATTAATTTGTTAAGTATCTACCCTCAAGTTTTTCATGTGAGAAATTACAAATTTGAATGTCTTTTTTCATCTTTTTTAATGTAGAGAAATCTTGTACAAAACCATCGCCATCAAAAAAACGCTGTTCTGACAACACTGAAGTAGAAGGTTCTAACTTGGAAAATAAACAACCAGTTGAGTCAACATCTGCAAAATCTTGTTCTCCAAGTCCTGTGTCTCCTCAGGTGCAGCCACAAGCAGCAGATACCATCAGTGATTCTGTGGCTGTCCCGGCATCGCTGCTGGGCATGAGGAGAGGGCTGAACGCAAGATTGGAAGCAACTGCCACCTCCTCAGTTAAAACACGTATGCAAAAACTTGCAGAGCAACGGCGCCGTTGGGATAATGATAATATGACAGGTATGAATTCTTTAGATGGTATGGCCCATACATCTGTTCCAATAAGATTCAGTTTGGTATGTTGAACATTTTATCAGTTAACTCATGAAAAATGCTTTTGTTTTATCTATATGTTGAGTATCCTTTGCTTGCATATGGTTTGTCTACCAGTAGTATAAGTTGGTTGTGTTTAGACTGAAGTAGATCACAATGAGGTTCTTGGACTAGTTCATAGAAACCTGATCTTATAACTGTATTACCTTAATATCTGCAATGAAAAACAGTTGAGAACAAACTATATGTGTTGTTAGCATTGCTGACCCTCAGCTCCATGTTAAAGAAATCCTATTTCATGGATTCAATAATTAAATAAACTTGAGGGACTAAGGTATGCAATGCTTTTCAGTAGGGGAGAAATAAAATGTCAAAAAAACATAAATTGAGCACCTGCAAAGTATATTATCACGCACAGTGCTGGAAACGAATGAAGTGGCTTGATCCTTGCCTTTCATAAGCCTATAATCAGAAGGGGAACCTGAGAAGTAAAGCAACAGTTATGCAACAGGGTTATTTATGCTATGATCAATTTCACTTATCGCCTGCCTTGTTAAAAAAAAAAAAAAAGCTTTGAGATGACTTATAAAAATATCTGTATTTTGAAACAAGAAAAATAAAGAAGTCAAGGTGAAGAGAAAATACGGGGAAGGGAAAACAAGTGAAAAGTAAAGTCATTAAGTGCAGACTGTAAAGTCTTCCTTTTGCTAGTGGCCTATGCGAAGACATGAAACACTTATCAGTTACATGACTAACAAGCTAAGAGCAGAACCATCTTTGGCACTAAGACTTGAGATTTGGCACTAAGAGCTGAGAGAACTTTCTTTCATGTGTCCTTAAATATGACTTTGTGGGAGCCGATAAACCTATAAGGTTTCTCAAGGTAGGCAGATGTCCTGGCTTGGGCTCAGTAAAAGCATTTCTTTTTTCTTTTCTTTTCTTTTCTTTTTTTTTTTTTGAGACAGAGTCTCACTCTGTTACCCAGTCTTGGCTGACTGCGACTTCCGCCTCTCAGGTTCAAGCGATTCTCGTACCTCAGCCTCCCAAGTAGCTGGGATGACAGGTGCGGGCCACCATCCATGCCCATCTAATTTTTTGGGTATTTTTTGGTAGAGATGGAGTTGCACCATGTTGGCCAGGCTGGTCTCGAACTCCTGACCTCAAGTGATCGCCCGCCTTGGCCTCCCAAGTGTTAGGATTACAGTAATGAGCCACAGCATCCAGCAGTAGAAGCATTTCTAAAGTGAGCTAGCACAGTGCAGGTAGACCCCACGGTGCTTGCAGACAGCTCAGTGGCTACTAGGCCTCACCCAAGGAAGCATTCCTTAGGTGGTTCTCAGCCTGGCTGATTGTATCAGAATCACATAGACCATAGGATTAGAATTTCAGCAATGTGGTGGAGCTCCAAGGTGTGCTTTTGTCTTATTTTTTTTAAAGCTCTTTAGGTAATTCTGATGCATAGCCAGAATTGAGATCAAGTGATCTGAAGAATGGGGCTGGATGGATGACAGATATTTTAGACTGGATTAAACCAAATGGACTACATATATTTCAGGCAGTCTTCCATACATATCAATTTTTTTAACTGAAATTTTGATAAGAATTAGACAGCAGAGAGTTTATGTTTTCTGTCAGTGATGATAATAATCTCAAGAACAAACAGTATGTAAAATGCTAGGCATTGCAAATATTTTTTATTCTAATTTTTTTATTCTAATAGCGTTTAATTCTTATAATCTTGAGATATATATACCACTTTTATCTTCATTTTATAGAAGAAGGAAACTGGGTTCATATAGGGTAATAAACCTGTCCACGGTTAGCCAGCTCAAATTCAAATCCCAATGGTTTGACTTTAGAGCTCTTAACTCCTGTGACCTGCCTGATGGTTTTTTGTTTTTGTTTTTATTTTTGTTTTTTTGAGACAGAGTCTCACTGTGTTGCCCAGGCTGGAGTACAGTGGCGCAATCTCGGCTCACTGCAACCTCCGCCTCCCGGGTTCAAGTGATTCTCCTGCCTCAGCCTCCCGAGTGGCTGGGATTACAGGCTCATGCCATCACCGGGCTAATTTTTGTATTTTTAGTAGAGATGAGGTTTCACCATGTTGTCCAAGCTGGTCTTGAACTCCTGACCTCAGGTGATCCGCCCGCCTCTGCCTCCCAAAGTGCTGGGATTATAGATGTGAGCCACCTCGGCAGGCCACCTGATGTTTTTTGGCACATAGCATAGTCTATGGTGTCAATTAATACCTATTTATTTTAGTAGTGGTGAGGTAAGAGGTAGGACTCGACTCCAGATGCGGGACTTGGGCACTGGACAAGATTGAGAAATAACAACAACAAAGAAATAAGAAATTTAAAAAAAATTGAGGACTAGCTAAAACAGGGCCTAGGGGCAAGCAGCTTTCCAGTGACATGCCCACCAGTGTGCCATGTCAATTCATCATTGCCATGGCAACACCCAGGCGTTACCACCCCTTTCCATGGCAATGACCCAAAAGTTACTATCCCGTACCTCGATATTTCTGCATAAGCTGCCCGTTAATGTGCATGCAATTAAGAGTAGGTATAAATATGACTGTAAAACTGCCCTGAACTGCTACTCTCTGCCTATGGGATAGCCCTGCTCTGCACAGGGAATCAACAGAGTTGTAACATTGCTTCTTCAATAAAGCTGTTTTTTTTTTTTTTTTTGAGATGGAGTCTTGCTCTGTTGCCCAGGCTGGAGTGCAGTGGCACAATCTTGGCCCACTGCAACTTCTGCCTCCCAGGTTCAAGCAATTCTCCTGCCTCAGCCTCCCGAGTAGCAGGGATTACAGGTGCATGCCACCACACCCAGCTAATTTTTTGTACTTCTAGTAGAGACAAAAGGTTTCACCATGTTGGCCAGGCTGGTCTCAAACTCCTGACCTCAGGTGATGTGCCTGCCTCGGCCTCCCATAGTGCTGGGATTACAGGTGTGACCCACTGTGTCCTGCCTGCACCTAGATTATAATATTAGCCTTCTCACTGGTCTTCCTGCTTCAAACCTCTGCCCTGTCCAGTCCCTCCTCAATTCTCACACCAGCGTGATTTTTCTAAAACACTTGCCTGCTTCTGCTTTAAACTCTCCCAGAACCTCCCCATCACCTCCTGATTAAATTTCAGTCTGGACCTGTTGCTTTTTCAAACGTATCTCTCTATTTTGACACATTCAGAATGGAAAAAAAGTGTAACTCTTGGTTTTCTACTGCTTGCTTTAAACACCGGAATAGGATCTACTTATACACACACTCTGCTCATGTTACTTACGTCTGCTTTCTATACGGTTTTGTTTTTCTGACTAGATTATCTCCATTCTCTGAAGCCAGTTGTCCTTCAGAGTCCGGCTTAAGGAGTCTCTTCCTCCAGAAAAGCCTCCCTGACTACTACCTTCCCTGCAATACCCTTTATATACCTCTGTTATTTTCCCTAGAATAAGTGCTGTCCTATCAGCAGATGACAGTTTTATTGTCATATTTTAGGAATGGGCTTAATAAGATCTCTAGCTCTTGTAACTATACTCTGTGGTGCATGCCTGTAATCCCAGCTACTCAGGAGGCTGAGGTAGGAGAATCTCTTGAACCTGGGAGGCGGAGGTTGCAGTGAGCCGAGATTGCGCCATTACATTCCAGCCTGGGCAACAAGAGCGAAACTCTTTCTCAAAAAATAAAATAAAATATAATCTAGTTGCAAAGAGTGAAGGCCTGTGGAAATGAAGAGGAGAAGCTGGATTTGAGAGATATAGGAGACAAACTCTAGGACCTAATGACTGGATGGTAGAGGGAGAAGGGAGGAAGAGGTCAGATTCCTGGCCTCAGTGACTGGATAGTTAGTGATGTCTTTTCCTAAGATGAGGAGGAATATGTTTGGGGCAATTTCAACTTCACATATGTTATTTAGGATATGTGTGGGAGAGCCAAATGGAGGTATTTGGTAGTTGGAAGACTGAAGGATAAGCCAAGAAGGATAGTATAGAATGATGTCACAAATAGAAAGGGAGTGATATATTTTAGAGATGTCAAGAAATACAAAGCCTTTCAAAGCATGTACTGGCATCTAGTGACAATGGCAAAACCAACTTCAAGGCAGTGGTATAGGCAGAAGGTCAGTTGAGTGAGTTAAGTGGTGAGTGAATATTGTGCAGGGAAAGAGGGGCAGTAGTTAAAGAGGATGTATATCAATGAGGGGATGTTTATTTTTTTTGAGACAGAGCCTTGCCTCGTCGCTCAGGCTAGAGTGCAGTGGTAATGCTCTCAGCTCGCTGCAACCTCCTCCACCTCCCAGGCTCTAGCAATCCTCCCACCTCAGTGTCCCGAGTAGCTGGGACTACAGGCGCATCACGAAGCCCAGCCAAGTTTTTCATTTTTTTGCAGATTTTGCATTTTTTGTAGGTTTTGCCATGTTGCCCAGACTGGTCTTAAAGTCCTGAACTCAAGCAATCCACCTGCCTGGGCCTCCCAAAGTGGTGGGATTACAGGCATGAGCCCACTGCTCCTTGCCGGGATGTTTGTTTGTTTGTTTGTTTGTTTGTTTGATTTATGAGAGGGAGTCTTGCTCTGTCACCGAGGCTGGAGTGCAGTGGCACGATCTCGGCTCACTGCGACCTCCGCCTCCTGGGTTCAAGCGATTCCCCTGCCTCAGCCTCCCGAATAGCTGAGTTTACAGGCGCCCATCACCGCGCCCGGCTAATCTTTGTATTTTAGTAGAGATGGGGTTTCACCGTGTCAGTTAGGCTGGTCTCGAACTCCTGACCTCAAATGATCTGCCTGCCTCGGCCTCCCAAAGTGCTGGGATTACAGGCGTGGCCCCTTCGCACCTTGCCGGTATGTTTATTTCTAAGGTGAGAGAGGCTTGAGCACCCAGTAGTCTCCCCACTTATCTGCTGGGTATATGTTCCACGACCACCAGTGGATGTCTGAAACCTCAGGCAGTACCGAAGCCGATTCCCATCATTCACACCATCTTTCTGTGCATCTTCCACCTGGAAATGTAATGCCTTTTCCATTTTAACTAAGCACTTACACACACACTGTGGCCATAACTTTCATAGCTTGAGGTACGACAGCAAAACTCCATGAATTTCTTTTATCTTCCTCACAATTTCATGGAAGAAGATTCATTTTTACCATAGATCTTAGCAACCTCAGCATATTATTTTCTTTCCTTATTAAGTCGAGAACTTTCACCTTTTGACTTCAAGAAAGCACTTTATGGCTTCTCTTAGGCATATCTGAATTGCCAGCATCACTGCTACTGCTCTTGTGCTTTGGGGACATCATTAGGGCAAATAAAGGCTACTTGAACACAGGCACTGCATACTCCAGTAGTCAATCTGATAACCAAGACGGCTATAAAGTGATTATGGGGTGGATGGCGTCTGCAGTGTAGATATGCTGGACAAAGGATTCATATCCTGATCAGATGGTGCAAGATTTCATAATGCTACTTAGAACGGTGTGCAGTTTAAAACTTATGAATTGTTTATTTCTGGAATTTTCCATTTAATATTTTTAGACAACAGTTGACCACTGGTAAGGAAACTGGGAAAGTGAAACTGAAGATAAGGCATGGGCTACTGTATGGTCATACACCACATATTGATGTTTTGATCAGTGGTGGACTGCATATACAATGGTAGTCTCATTATAATGTACTTTTACTGTACTTTTTCTATATTTAGATGTTTGCTTACCATTGTGTTACCGTTGCCTGCAATATTCAGTAGAGTAACATGCTGTACAGGTTTTTAGCCTAGGAGCAATAGGTTTTACCACATATCCTAACTATATAGTAGGCTATACCATTTTTGTGGAAGTGTGCTCTGTGAGGTACACATAACAAAATCACCTCATGATGCATTTCTCAGAATGTATCCCCATTGTTAAACAACTCATGACTGTGTTTATGTGCAGAGAAGAGTTTGTAGAGAAGGAGAGGGCTTATTTTGAGCAAGATCCCTGAGAAGGTTTTGGAGGGGCAGAATTGAAAATTCAGCAGAAGTGGAAGCTTTGGACAGGAGGGATTCCTCTTTCCTTGATTGAATTTGTGGAGTAGGAAATGCTATGAACCTTGGCTTCCCTATATACATGCCCTAGGGAAGGCCTAGAATCTTCGTCAGTTAAATATCACTATTTGGGATTTCTCTCCAAATGAAGTAACTATGCAGAAAAACATTTAGTTGTTTTTGATTTGATCTAACCCTGTGCTATCCAATACAGAAGACACTAGCCATATGTGGATGTTTAAGTTAATTAAAATGAAATAAAATGTAGTTTATCAGCTGCTCTAGCCACATTTCAAGTGTTCATTAGTCACAAGTGGCTAATGGTTACTGTATTGAACAATCAAACATTCTGTTGTACAGCAATGGTCTAATCCATTTTTAAAACAAAAAGTTTCTGTGAGATACATAATCTTAAATTGTGCAATGTTATATATAACACCATGAATTCATTGTAAAAATACAACCTATCTTATTCATGATCCATCGAAAAATGGAAAAAATAGGTCTAATAGTTTTTTTTGATTTCAGATTTAGTATCATTTGATTTAAAAAGATATTGTCAAATTTAAATAATTTGGAAGTTTCATGCATGCTAGAACTTTTCACTGGTTCTTAAACCTATTAATCTCATTTAAAAATTCTGCATAGAGTGATTCTTGTATTATACGTAAGTATTACTCTTTTTTTTTTATTATACTTTAGGTTTTAGGGTACATGTGCACAATGTGCAGGTTTGTTACATATGTATCCATGTGCCATGTTGTTTTGCTGCACCCATTAACTCGTGGTATATCTCCTAATGGTGTCCCTCCCTCCTCTCCCGACCCCACAACAGTCCCCGGAGTGTGATGTTCCCCTTCCTGTGTCCATGAGTTCTCATTGTTCAATTCCCACCTATGAGTGAGAACATGCGGTGTATGTATTACTCTTAAACATGGTTTTTAACTTTTCTGAAAACATTTTCAGATGATATTCCTGAAAGCTCACTCTTCTCACCAATGCCTTCAGAGGAAAAGGCTGCTTCCCCTCCCAAACCACCGCTTTCAAATGCCTCGGCAACTCCAGTTGGGAGAAGGGGCCGTCTGGCCAACCTTGCTGCAACTATTTGCTCCTGGGAAGATGATGTAAATCACTCATTTGCAAAACAAAACAGTGTACAAGAACAGCCTGGTACCGCTTGTTTATCCAAATTTTCCTCTGCAAGTGGAGCATCTGCTAGGATCAATAGCAGCAGTGTTAAGCAGGAAGCTACATTCTGTTCCCAAAGGGATTGCGATGCCTCTTTGAATAAAGCCCCATCCTCAAGTGCTGATGATGCATCTTTGGTTAATGCCTCAATTTCCAGCTCTGTGGTAAGTCAATATCATTTTGGTCTTTGGAAGCCTTTTCTTTAATTGTTATGAGTGGTATAATACATCTGTGTGTATGTGCAGCTGGATGGGTGGGTATGTGTTTTACAATAGATGCATAGTGAGTTTATATGTATTTGTAAGATGTCAGTTTCTTAGAAAGTGAAAATTGTTAAGTTGGGTACCCATCCTAAGATCGATTAGCAGTTGACAGCTGAAGTTATACTAATTTGATGCAAATCCAGAGTCTATAATGGAATGATAGAGCCTCTTCTTAGTCATTAAGGAGAGCACTGAAAATGAAGTCCTCTGTTATAATGCTTTAAATATATATATGATAAATTTATATAAATTTATCAAATATTTCTGAAAAGATATATAACAAAATAGTAGCTATAGTTGCCTCCAGGAAGGCAAATTGCCAAACAGGGTATGATACTTTCACTGTATATCCTTTTGAAATGTTTGAAACTTTTACTTTGTGCATGTATTACCTCAACAGTTTTCAAAAAACAATCTTAAATAAAAAGGAAAAATAATTTTGTGTTTCTGACCATTGTCTTTTAGTGTAGAGCTAGGCTTTAGAATTAGACCTGCATTGAATCCCAGCTCTACCACATAATTAGAAGTGTGGACAAGGTGCTTTGGACAAGGTGCTTAATATTGCAAGGCTTTATTTTTCTATATGTAAAATAGGAAAAAAAGATGATTTGGAGGGCTAAATAAGAGTCATAAATCGCTTAGCGTAGTACCTGGCTGTGTATAAGTACTTAATTTATTAACCATCAAGTACATGATACTATTTTGTTAAATTTTTAGACTTAATTAAAATGTAATTTGGTCTAACATAGTTAATTTGATAAAGGTACTAGTGCAATAATATGAATAAAACTTTTTTTTAAATAAAGAGTGATCATACTGCTAATACTTAATTACCCATGAGTATATTATGCAGACTAACCCACATATTATGCTTTAAATCATAGCATTTTTTAAGTTGTTTTTTTCCCAAATCTTTCAAATTTGTTTGATCTATTAGAGAGCAAAATCATTTCATTTTCATGAATCTTACATAAAGGCTATCAAGTAAATAGGACTTGAATTGTTTTGTTATAGGACTATTTTTAGATATTGTGAATGTTATTTACCCTAAGTGTTTTCATGTTTCAGAAAGCTACTTCTTCTCCAGTGAAATCTACTACATCTATCACTGATGCTAAAAGTTGTGAGGGACAAAATCCTGAGCTACTTCCAAAAACTCCTATTAGTCCTCTGAAAACGGGGGTATCGAAACCAATTGTGAAGTCAACTTTATCCCAGACAGTTCCACCCAAGGGAGAATTAAATAGAGAAATTTGTCTGCAATCTCAATCTAAAGACAAATCTACAACACCAGGTTACGTATTTATAAAGAATTTAGTTATTGCTGACTATATTCAGGATATCTATTCTCAGCATTTTAAATATCCAATTGTGAATGGTACAGCAATGGTTTGCCAGGGCCAATGCCTGAATGTTCCAAATGAGACCTCAGCTTTAGTTGATTAAATGAATATTTATTAACATAGACTAGCCTATTTACTGGTCAAAGGACTTAATATGTTACATTTTAACAGTTTAAACATGCTTTTTCCAGGATGATCATGTTAGATATTGTTTTCTATATTTTTTGATTCAGACAAAGCATATTTAACTGGAAATCACATTTTAGGGGCATAATGGAGAAACATTCTTGTAGCCAAGTGTGCAGAGCAGTGCTTCTCAATCTTGAGTATGAAGGCACCTCTAATAGCAGAGAGAAGTGAATGTGCATACAAATGACTCCACTTCTAATTTTACTTATTTACTAAATTGATAAATGATAGAAATGTTTGAAAAAATTGCTGTTTATTGATAAATAATAGATGTATATATTTTGGGAGTACATTTGGTAACTTAATACATTCATATAATTCGTAAAGATCAAATCAGTGTAACGAGGATATCCATCACCTTAAATACTTGTCTTTATGCTAGAAACATTTGAATTCTTCTCTTGTAGCTATTTTGAAGTATACAATAGATTATTGTAAACTATAGTCACCCTACTGATCTATCAAACACTGGGTCTTTTTTCTTCTGCCAAACTGTATATTTGTACTCATTAAACCTCTCTTCATCCCCTAATTATATTTATCTGTGTGTATATTGTGTGTGAGCATTTACATATAAAACAAAATTTCTTACCATAGTAAACTGATACTCCAGGAAATGCCATATTTATCGTGTGGTGATTTATACCTTCTGGCCCACTTCCATTTACTGTTAATTGAGAAACACAGGACTAAAATATATGGTAATCGAGTTTATTCTGAACTGTGTTCATTTCCATTGGAAAGACTTTTAATTCTAAGGTTTAACTTTTTGAAAATACAACCTCTGCAGAAACTATAGTTCATCATAAAGGGGCAGTAAACAGAAATGAGAGTGGGGAAGCGGTTATGGGGTAGGTAGAAATCGGCAATTTCCAGTTGAGACAGAATGAGAATTGGAAACAATAGCAAGATCCCCAGATGGAATAGGAATAGTTAGTCCCAATTTTCTAAAGACTTAAGGCTTAGATAAGAAGCATTCTTTTTAATTGTTCTTGGCTACTGGATATACCCAGAATCACATTTCCAGAGTTTCAGAGATATTTATTTTAGATACTTCATTGTATTCTTAATGGACTCTAGTTTGGAATATGGCCTGAAGTAGTAATAAGTGACAGGTGAAGTCCTCAAATTATGGCCATGGCTCAAATTCTGCCCTTTGCTTGTTTTTGCAAATAAAGTTTTATTGGAGCACAGCCACACCCATTTACTTACATATCGTCTGTGGTTGCTTTCATTCTGTAATGCAGAGCAGAATAGTTGTGACAGAGGCCATATGGCCTACAAAGCTCAAAATATTTAGTGCCTGGCCCGTTACAGGAAAATATATGCTAATCTTTGATATAGATAAGCCTATTTTTATATAATACAACCTTAGAATCCTCTTAATGGGAGTGATATAGGCCCCATTTGCCCTACTTTAAGTTTACTTCATACTATTTCAATGAGTGCTGTGGGGTTTTTTGTTTTGTTTTGTTTTGCTGTTTTTGTTTTTGAGACAGGGTCTCACTTTGTCACCCAGGATGGGCTGCAGTGAGTGGCATGATCTCAGCTCACTGCAGCCTCAACCTCCCAGATTCAAGCGATCCTCCTGCCTCAGCCCACCAAGTAGCTGGGACTATAGGCATGCCACTACAAGTGGCTAATTTTAGTATTTTTTATAGAGATGGGGTTCCTCCATGTTGCCCGGGCTGGTCTCGAACTCCTGAGCTCAAGAGATCCACCCACCTCGGCCACCCAGAGTACTAGGGTTACAGGTGTGAGCCACTGCGCCCAGCTGAATACTATTTTAAGACACTGTAAAGTCAAGGTGTCCTTTTGATAAAACGAATAATACCTAATTTTTTTTTCTGAAGGAGGAAAAGGAAAAATTCCTTTATTTTCACGTTAGGCTTCCTAAAAGCAGGATAAAATAAACTGACTATAGAAATGTAAGTTGTTGGAAGTTACCATGGCCAGCACACTTGGTGATGAAGGTAGATTTATTAATATACATACAGTCAATTTCTAATTATTTAAATTCTGGTTGTTCAGTTTGAGAGTTTTCTAAGCCCTACTGCCCTCTCCTCATTCTACCTTTTAAAAAAAAATTTTTTTTTTAAATAACTAAATTCTATGAGTAGATTTTAGGGCATGTACTTAAATAGAATAGTAAAGTAAACTTTTTAAAATTTTGAAGTATTTTTATAGTTTATTTTGTGAATGAATATTCCTGATAGAATCAAAGCATTCTGAAGCTGTAATGTAGTTTAGAACTTTTTCCATAGAAATTATAATAATTTTTTATTTTGAGTAGCCTCCAAAAATGTGTGTGTTTTCTGTAGGAGGAGCAGGAATTAAGCCTTTCCTGGAACGCTTTGGAGAGCGTTGTCAAGAACATAGCAAAGAAAGTCCAGCTCGTAGCACACCTCACAGAACCCCCATTATTACTCCAAATACAAAGGCCATCCAAGAAAGATTATTTAAGCAAGACACATCTTCATCTACTACCCATTTAGCACAACAGCTCAAGCAGGTATGGTGTACTGCATTTAACATTATTCATCACATGGTTTCTGCATAGAACCTAGAAATCAAAATGGGTTCTGATGCCAGTCTTTTTGACTGAGATAAGTAGCATCTTGATTTTCTGTATCACTAGTTTCAGACAAGACTGGGCACATTCAGGGTGGTATGGCCGTAGACAGTATCACTCATCTCAAATTAGAAATATTGTCCCGAATTCCATGTGTATTATGAACTTTTTAAACTGCAAACTGTTTAAACTTTTTAAACAGTTTAAAACTGAAAACAAGGAAAATTTTAGTAGTGTTTGGATGTTAAACATGCTACCGGCTCTTGTGTAAAATACAGCTTTTGATGGGTTTAGGAACGTCAAAAAGAACTAGCATGTCTTCGTGGCCGATTTGACAAGGGCAGCAATATATGGAGTGCAGAAAAAGGCGGAAATTCAGAAAGCAAACAACTAGAAACCAAACAGGTAAATAAACAAGAAATATAAAAGCGAACTTGGTCCCCAAATAGTTGGGATCTAATTTGTAGTTCTGTATTGGCAAATAATTCTTTACACATTTTTCTTTTCCAATTAACTCTGTCACTTTTCGTTTATAAATCCCTTAAATGTGTGTACCAACTCTGCTTTTCTTGTGATATTTTTCCATTTCAGTGGAACTCTTCACCATGTTCATTGATGACCTTAAAATCAAATTTTACAAAAATTATTTTCATCATTCATTTGATTTCAGAGTCTACTTAATATTCTACTTAGATGCTGGTTCTAAAATATTTCAAGAATCTACTTTTCTCATTGATGACTGTATACCTTTCGCCACACACCATGTCTTTAGACTATCGGGATCCTTTCAGTCACCACATACCTCCCAGATTGCTCTTTATTCCTATCAAAGTTCATTAATCAGCCTTCAACAAAATCTCTACAATGTAAGCTGTGTTCAGTTTCATTTACATGTCTACAAAGTACTGTGTTAGGATATGTTTTTAAGCTAATAGAATTATATTTACAGTGGGGACTAATAGAAAGTAAAATAACAGTAAATTTAACTAGTATTCTTTGAGAAAGATCTACCTGATTGATTTGTTTTTTATCAGTTCACTTGCTTAACAAATCACATTTCCCAGAGTTCTGATCTCAACCTTTTTTTCTCAGTTGCTCTGGAACATCTCTTCCCTGTCCACATACCTAGATTCCGATAAGCAATGAAATGCTGATGATGCTCAGCTCCGTTGTGCTGATCTCTCTCCTGAGCTCTAGGTGTGGTTGGCTAGCAAAGCCTGCTATGCTTTGCTGTAGTATCTTCCCCTTGTAGTCTCTGTCTTCTCTTGTTGGTTTACTCTATACCTCGTCATCTAAAACAATCTGGAAGTTCTTCCTTGACTTCTTCCTCTTGTTTACTGTGTCTTCCCATCTGCTTGCCCATAGCACACATACGCATAAACACACACGTGCAGTGATAAGTTTTCTAAATCTGTCACCCACCTGCCTCGTCTTCCATATTTTCCTCTGCTGTTACCGAAGTTACTGCCGTAGCTCTTTACTGAACATCCTGCTTCTAGTCTCGCTACTCTCCAATCCACCTTACCAGTTGCTGCCAGAGAAATATATATATATATATATGTTTTGACATGGAGTTTCACTCTTATTGCCCAGCCTGGAGTGCAATGGCACGATCTTGGCTCACTGCAACTTCCGCCTTCCGGGTTCAAGCGATTCTCCTGCTTCAGCCTCCTGAGTAGCTGGGATTATAGGCATGTGCCACCACGCCTGGCTAATTTTGTATTTTTAGTAGAGATGGAGTTTCTCCATGTTGGTCAGGCTGGTCTCGAACTCCTGACCTCAGGTGATCCGCCCGCCTCAGCCTCTCAAAGTGCTGGGATTACAGATGTGAGCCACCGCACCCGGCCGAGAAATATTTTTAAAAGACGCATATTCATGTATTCACTTGCTTAAAATCTTGCAGTGCTCCCCATAGTCATCATCAGAAAAAATGCGTAAAACTGCTTGGCTTGACATATAGAATGATTCCTCACCTGGCTCCTCCCCACTGCTCCTCCACAGGTATGCTTCAGTCCTGCCATGCAGGCTATTTGCAGTTTCTCAAATATACCCATGTTTTTATATCTCTCTGCTTTTGCCTTCTGTTCTCTGCCAGGAATATTTCCCTGGTGAGCTCCTAATTCATTAAGAATAGGTCAAACTTTAATCCCCTCTAGGAATTCTTCCTTTTCTCAAAGGGTCCCACTTTTTTTCACCCATGACATCCTGTATATACCTCAACTGGAATATTTATCTTCCTGTGAATGTTTTAAGTTTGCATTCCACCACTGCCTATGGGAGTCTTCTCCACCTCTGTGTTCTTAGTGCCTGGCTCAGACTAGGGGCTCAACAAACTTGTATTTGAAGGAAGGAAGAAATGCGCTTGCTGATCCTTCCCATCAGCATATAACAAGCTGTTATCTGCCATCTGAAAAAAAAAACAAAAAAACAACTCTCGCGACTGTTCCCCTCCTTTTCTTTGCCTCCTTGTCATGCAGACTCTTCTACAAGTTATTCCTACTTGCTGCTTTCAGGTTCCCCCTTCTCTTTAGAACTCTCTCTGCTTAAGCGTTGCCACCACTCCTTCCACAGACTCAGTATCCTTATCACATTTGTCAGTGATCTTCACCTACTAATCAATTTTCAGTTGATTAGTAGCATTTGACATTGTCGATCACTCTTCTGTTGGGAGCGCCTTCTTTACTTGGTTGCCAGTGTATCATATTCCCATGGCTTTCCACCGGTGTCTCTAGAAAGTATAGAGCAGGTTCTTAAACTATTTTGTACTAAATAATTCCCCATAAACCATGAAATTCCTCCCAGAAAGTTGCACATATGCATGTAAACAAAATTCTGAACACAATAACAGTGCAGAGCACTCATCTGTGGTCTCCACAGACTAAGCAGCCAAAGAGCTAGGAGGAAAATGCAGTTGAAGGAAGTGTCTTTAAAGTCAAGGGGCTCGGCGTGGTGGCTCCCGCCTGTAATCCCAGCACTTTAGGAGGCTGAGGCAGGTGGATCACTTGAAGTCAGGAGTTTGAGACCAGCCTGGCCACCATGGTGAAACCCCATCTCTACTAAAAATACAAAAAAATTAGCCAGGCCTGGTGGCGGGTGCCTGTAATCTCAGCTTCTCAGGAGGCTGAGGCGGGAGAATCCCTTGAACCTGGGAGTCAGAGGTTGCAGTGAGCCGAGATCGCGCCACTGCACTCCAGTCTGGGCAATGGAGTGAGACTCCGTCTCAAAAAAAAAAAAAAGGAAATAAAGTCAAGGGAAGAAAGAAAACTTTTGAGAAGGAAGGCATGGTTGGTATTGTCACGTTTCAAATGTGGGTTGAGCTAAATCTACTGGGTTTTGAAGTAAGAAGTTTGCTGTAACGTGGCAAGAGCAGTGTTAGTGAAGAGGTGAAGGTGGCATGCAGGTGGTGCTGGGTCGAGGAGGGAATGAGCATGAGGAGCAGAGCCAGTGAGTGCAGGCATTTCTTAAAAGTTTGGTCCTAATGGAGGTGATAAAGGAGGTAGTGGCTGGAGGAGATGAAGAAAAGTATGGTTTGTATGTGTTTTGTCCTTTCTGATACCTAAGTCAATTTGTGTGATGGGATAAGGGGTGATAATTGATGGCAGGAGGTGAGAATGGATTAACTCAGCACAGTGAAGGGAACAGAACTGATGAGGACAATCTCCTGTGTGACAAAAAGGAAGGAGGAAAGTAGCATGTAGGGGTGATGGTAGTCTTAGAGTTAGGATAGCAAAAACTGATGGACTTTCTGCTGAAAGCTCCTGTTTTACTCATCCTTAGGAAAGGGAAGGTGACAGGGGAAATACTGTCTGGATGAAAGAAGAGAGAGCTGACTCAGACACAGGAAGAATAGGGGGTAGTATTGAGGCATAGATGAGATATGAGACCATAGATTTTATAGTGGAACCATTTGATCGTTTACTTTGTTTTTAAAAAATTTTTATGTATTTTTTAATCCACTCATCTGCATGCTAATTACATTGTTTTTACACATCCAAAGCTGCTTCTAACTTGAGAGACAATAAAGTCTGGAACTAGACCTGGAACAAGAGTACTTGGGTTTGTATACTGGCTCTGCCAGTCACTAACTGTGTGCAAGATACATGACTTTTTTGTGTCTCAGTTCTCTCATCTGTAAAATGGAGATACTAGTATCTAACATAGAGGGTTATTGAGAAGATTAGGTGAGGCAATAGATATAAGGTGCTTAGAAAGGTGGCTGGCACATATTGAGCTCTGTGTAAGTATTAGCTGCCTTTATTTTGCTGTTATTTGATTATTTCTACTATGACTTCATTCATAAAGTCTTCTTTTATTTCTTTGCTGAAATAATCTGTACAACAATATAAAGTCTTTAAACATACAAAATAGTGAATGTTCCTCTTGAATAACCTTGCTAATGAATAAAAAGACTCAGATGAGGGAATGTTTTCTTTTCTTCTTTCCTTACCTTCTGATCTGTTTTTGTTCTTGTTTTCTCTTGCTCTTGCCCTCCGGGTAACTGATAATTAAATGGAATCCTGATGTGTAGGAGCTGTCACCAGATGTTATAGGTATGGGTTGAGATAAGTGACATAGGGGTGGGTGTTTTTCCCTTTGTGTGGCTTTCACTTTGTTTTTTTATTGTTGTTTTATTTTATTTTATTTTATTTTACCAAATACCCAGACTTCAAGGAGAGGCTTTCACTTTGACTGGCTTATCTAAAACTGAGCCCTGATATGAATTTTCATTCTTTCTTGCCACCTCATCTCTAAAAAAATTTTTACATACTGAGAACTACCAAGAATGTGAACTAGCACTGAGGGTTTGTTGTGTTCTAAACAAGGCTGGGCCTATTCACATACACTGTCTCTTTGGTTCTAAGGAAACTTATACAGAATAATATTTAATAATAATCTTGTTTCATTTAATAACATAGAAAGATAAAATATATAGTTTTGAGAAATAAAATTTACTTTTCATTTGCTTTTTGCAGGAAACTCACTGTCAGAGCACTCCCCTCAAAAAACACCAAGGTGTTTCAAAAACTCAGTCACTTCCAGTAACAGAAAAGGTGACCGAAAACCAGATTCCAGCCAAAAATTCTAGTACAGAACCTACAGGTCAGTGTTTCCAGATTGTTCGTGGTTAGTATGTAGAAACTCAAATGATTTTTGTGTGTTGATTTTTTATTCTATAACTTCGCTGGATTTGTTTTAATGTTTTTTGGGGGAATCTTTAGGGTTTTCTTTCTTTTTTATTCTTCTTTGAGACGGAGTCTCGCCCTGTCGCCCACGCTGGAGTGCAATGGTGCGATCTCTTGGCTCACTGCAACCCCCACCTCCTGGGTTCAAACAATTCTCCTGCCTCAGCCTCCCGAGTAGCTGGGATTACAGGCACCTGCCACCATGCCCAGCTAATTTTTGTATTTTTAGTAGAGACGGGGTTTCACCACGTTGGCCAGGCTGGTCTCAAACTCCTGACCTCGTGATCTGCTTGCCTTGGCCTCCCAAAGTACTGGGATTACGGGGGTCAGCCACTGCGCCCAACCCAGGGTTTTCTACATATAAGATCCTGTGATCTGTGAATAGAGATAATTTTACTCCTTCTTTTCTAATTCAGGTGACTTATTTTCTTGCATAATTGCTCTGGCTAGGACTTTCAATGCTGTGTTGAATAGAAGTTGACAGGCATCTTTCAATGCTGTGTTGAATGGAAAGAACAGGCATCTTTGTCTTGTTCCTCATCTTAGAGGAAAAGCTTTTAATCCTTCACAGTTGAGTGTAATGTTAGCTGAGGGCTTTTCATATATGGCCTTTGTTACATTGTGTACCTTCCTTCTATTCCTAATTTTTGAGTAATTTTATTGGCACTTTGTTTTTAAAGTAAAAAACAAATAGCAGAGTAGTGGTATATATGGTATGATCACAAAACAAAACAAAATGATATGTAAATATGCACACCTTGGGGGAAACTGGAAAAACAAACAATAACCTGGTAATATTGCTGTCCCATTTCTCTCTCGGTGGGGGAAAAGTTAACACATTTGTGCCTAGTGTTCCATTATTGGAACGCTAAGCTTATGGGAGTTACTTATATCCTCCTGCTCAAGGTTGTCGCCAAGGTCTGATTTTTCACAAAAAAAATTTGCAACCTCCGGCATAAATGGGTTAAGAGAGGACAAGTGTTCAGGGAGGGATATTTCTATACATTTCTGGGTTTGGATATTTTAAAACAAATACATAGTTTTATAATCAGAAAAAAAAACACACAAGATTCTATAATTAGAAAATTATAGGTCCTTATATATATTAATATGGTCTTTCTTAAACATTTTTAGGTTTCACTGAATGCGAAATGACGAAATCTAGCCCTTTGAAAATAACATTGTTTTTAGAAGAGGACAAATCCTTAAAAGTAACATCAGACCCAAAGGTTGAGCAGAAAATTGGTTGGTTTTTATTCTTCGTTTATTATTAACTTTGTACATACTATAGGAAATAATATATTGATAGAAGCACATATTCAGATTGAGAGTATCTCTGTTTTTTTAATTAAATCAGAATACACTCTAGCTTCTACCAAGATGTGGTACTGTGAACAGTTACTGCCAGCACACAGGCACCTGTGAAAGTGTGGTTAAGACCCTCACTGACTTTCACAGGGGTAGGAAAGTTGCTGTCCTCCCACGCTCTGTACTGTTAGAGGAGTGTTTCAGGGAAAAACTCTCTGGGAGTGTTTCCCTCTGTTTTCATACCACCACAACAATCATCAACACAGAAGACTTTTGTGACCAGTTCAATTCAATTCAATTCTGACACTAGCTACATGGAGGTAGTGTCAGATCCCACAGGTTGGGGACTCAGTCCCCACCAGTTGCAAGTCCAGGCCTCTCAAACTTCCTTTTTTTTTTTTTTTTTTTTTTTGGAGACAGTCTCGCTCCGTTGCCCAGACTGGTTCAAGCAATTCTTCTGCCTCAGCCTCCTAGGTAGCTGGGACTACAGGCGTGCACCCCCACACCCGGCTAATTTTTGTATTTTTAGTAGAGAGGGGATGTCACCATATTGGCCAGGCTGGTCTCGAACTCCTGACCTTGTGATCCGCCCGCCTCAGCCTCCCAAAGTGCTGGGATTACAGGTGTGAGCCACTGCACCTGACCCAGGCCTCTCAAACTTCTAACCGACCAGCTTCAAGCTGAGGTATCTGTGACCCCCTCTTTAGCTTTGATTAATTGGCTCACAGAACTCTGGGAAATACTTATGTTTACTGCTTTATTATAAAGGATATGGGTGAGGTATAGGGAAAGGGGCATGGAGCTTCCATTGCCTTCCCTGGGGCACCACCCTCCAGGAACCTCCACTTGTTCAGTTATCCAGAAGCTCCCTGAACCCAGTTCTCTTGGGTTTCAGTGGAAGCTTCATAAAGTCAGCATTCCCTCCCCCAGGGTATGAGGCTGGATCCTCTCTGGTGAGGGGCGCGGTGGGTCGGGGGTCATCTTAAGAACCACAATGAGAAAGATGGGAGAAGATTAGAGTCCTGCCTTGGGGCAGGTGAAAGGAGGGCAGGAGAGTTCTGTTTCCTGTGAGGCCTAACACACCCAACATTATAATGAAAGACGGTAACTAGGGATACAGCAGTTATGAGCTAGGAACTGTGGATGAAAACCAGTATATATCATAATACCACAAGGTGTTAGCAGTCCCTGAAGGTTATTATCGAACCCTGCCCTAAGTGACATTAATATTTTCCTATTATTGACTGCTGTGTGAAAGGGTAGCTCTCAACAATAGAAAAAGTAATTTGAGAGAATATTTTTTGAAAGTCTGAAGTCTTTGGCTATTCTACATTTGAGTTCTTAATGCTCTTACTTAAACCCAAGGTATTGAATCAGTTTTGATAGATCCGATATTCATTTCTTTTTCTTTTTCTTTTTTTTTTTTGTCTGAGACAGTTTCGCTCTTGTCCCCCAGGCTAGAGTGCAGTGGCACAATCTGGGCTCACTGCAACCTCTGCCTCCAGGGTTCAAGTGATTCTCCTGCCTCAGTCTCCTGAGTAGCTGGGATTACAGGCACCTATCACCACGCCTGGCTAAATTTTTTTGTATTTTTAGTAGATACTGGGTTTCGCCATGTTGGCCAGACTTGTCTCAAACTCCTGACCTCAGTTGATCTGCCCGCCTTGGCCTCCTAAAGTGCTGAGATTACCAATATTCATTTCTTAGAAAGTGTTATTGAAACTGAAGATTATCTTGGTTTCATTTATTAGTATTATTTTCTTATTTTTCTTTTTAGGAAGTGCTTTTTTTAGTGCATTTTTCCTATTTAGTAAGAATATGAATATTAAATTTTCTTTATTATGCCTTTAATTCTTAAATGTCTGAGTCACAGTATCCACTTATTGAAATATTTTTCAGAAGTGATACGTGAAATTGAGATGAGTGTGGATAATGATGATGATATCAATAGTTCGAAAGTAATTAATGACCTCTTCAGTGATGTCCTAGAGGAAGGTGAACTAGATATGGAGAAGAGCCAAGAGGAGATGGATCAAGCATTAGCAGAAAGCAGCGAAGAACAGGAAGATGCACTGAATATCTCCTCAATGTCTTTACTTGCACCATTGGCACAAACAGTTGGTGTGGTAAGTCCAGAGGTAAGAAAAGGCTAACTAAACAGGCCCAGGACATAAGTAAACTAAGTAGTATTCATATCTTCCCTTTCTTTTGTTGACGGACGTTTGGCTCTGTAGCCAAGGGGATTTTGCAGACCTGTTGTCTGTTCTCTTAAAAGAAACCTTAAAACTCTTGAGTGGTTTCCTTTTGACCTTAGATGAAATCCAAACAGTAATATGGCTTAAGAGGCCAGGCATTTTGGCTCAGCTTTTGGCTCTGCCATTTACTGACTGTTTATTGGTCAGGTTATTTAAGCTCTCTATGCCACTATTTCCTCTTCTTTTAAACAAGGTTATTAATAATACCTATATAGTGGCGTTGATGTGAACATTGTTATATCAGTGTATCGGTAGTTAGCTCCAAACACATATAACTAACATTTATTTACATCTAACTACTGTTATTAGCTTTCACCCTCAATTGAATAACTGCAGCTCTGGGGATTGATTCAACTAGAATTTTTTTTTTAAATGTATAAGTTTCAGCTATCTTTGTAGTTTTATTTATTCTTTTATGTGTTAGGAACTTAGTTTGCTTTGTTTTTATGATGAATCAATCAACTTACTGGATTTCTTAATATTAATGGAGAATTCATTGATTTTCACAGAATAAAATGAATTATCATTTAGGATCAATGTTAATTATCCATAAAATCCACTAATATCTGATGTGTTTTCCCACAGAGTTTAGTGTCCACACCTAGACTGGAATTGAAAGACACCAGCAGAAGTGATGAAAGTCCAAAACCAGGAAAATTCCAAAGAACTCGTGTCCCTCGAGCTGAATCTGGTGATAGCCTTGGTTCTGAAGATCGTGATCTTCTTTACAGGTAAGAACATTTCTGGAAGGCATTCACTCACTAACGGTCATGGTTTAGATTGACATAAGTCGTGTTATAATTTGTAATTATAATGTTATTAATAACTCATCTGTATAAAAGTTTGGAATAACTTTTGTTAGCCTCTCTTTCACCAAATGAGGGTTCCATTCTGTTGTGAAATGTTCTGATGACATGTTCAATATCAGTGTCAAATTCTGCTGATATGTTCAATAAAGGATAGCGGTCAGTGTGTTGCTGGATTTCTAATAGAGTGTAACTTACCTCCTGAAGCATTGATGCATATAGATCTCAAAGATTCAAAGAAACAGAACGTCCGTCAATAAAGCAGGTGATTGTTCGGAAGGAAGATGTTACTTCAAAACTGGATGAAAAA
The DNA here is from genome assembly GCF_028878055.3 of Symphalangus syndactylus. Lineage (NCBI taxonomy): Eukaryota > Metazoa > Chordata > Mammalia > Primates > Hylobatidae > Symphalangus > Symphalangus syndactylus. The sequence continues at coordinate 94,060,353 of NC_072431.2, read as the reverse complement.
AATAATGCCTTTCCTTGTCAAGTTAATATCAAACAGAAAATGCAGGTATGTACTTTTGTGGAAAGGGGATTTGGAATGTTTCTTGCACTAGGCTGTGAGCTGTGTGAGGACAAGGGCCTAGCCTTACTCATCTCTGAACCCTGAGTGGCCAGAATAGTGTCCGATGCATAGAAGCTCAGTAAATCACATTTGAATTCAGTTTATTTTTGGAAAGGTACTCTTTTTGAAAAGTTGGAAACTTGTTTGATATTGCTGAAATATTTATTTTTAAACAGGTTTTTCATAAATATCCTTAAAGTATAACTATTAATTGGATAATGATGTAGTGGGAAATTTGTTATGCTCTTCAAGGTTTTTTCATGCTAAGGAAGCATTTTTTTCTTTTCTTTTTTTTTTTTTGAGACAGCATTTTGCTCTTTGTTGCCCAAGTTGGATTGTAATGGCGCAATCTTGGCTGACTGAAACCTCTGCCTCCCGGGTTCAAGCAATTCTCCTGCCTCAGCCTCCCAGGTAGCTGGGATTACAGGTGTGCACCACCACACCCGGCTAATTTTTGTATTTTTAGTAGAGATGGGGTTTCACTGTGTTGGTCAGGCTAGTCTCGAACTCTTGACCTCAGGTGATCCACCCATCTCAGCCTCCCAAAGTGCTAGGATTACAGGCATAAGCCACCATGCCTGGCTTTTTAAAAAATTTTAATTATAAAAAAAAAATAGAGATGGAGTCTCACTGTTTTCCAGGCTGATCTCACACTCCTGGGCTCAAGTGATTCTTGTGCCTTGGCCTTCCAAAGTGCTGGGATTACAGGTGTGAGCCACTGTGCCTGGCCCTAAGGAAGCATATTTTAAAAACAGTGTAATTGTAATTTAAATAAAATGAATCAGATACTTTCTAAATTTCTACGTTGTTGGATGTAACCCCAATTTTAACTTTAATAAGTATGAATTGGAAGTTTTTTCATAAGGAATAATATTTATAGCTTAATTATTATGCTAAATGTTTTTGGTGCATAGTCTAGAAACTTGAGTAGTGAAACTAACATTTTTACTTTACCATCTGGAAATTCTAGAAACTATCCAATCAAGTTAGTTAGAATTAAAGTTTAAAGTGAAAATGATTTAAAATGTGTATATTTTTTCTCCTCTCATTGGTTTTCCTAGGAACTCAATAACGAGATAAATATGCAACAGACAGTGATCTATCAAGCTAGCCAGGCTCTTAACTGCTGTGTTGATGAAGAGCATGGAAAAGGGTCCCTAGAAGAAGCTGAAGCAGAAAGACTTCTTCTAATTGCAAGTAAGTGTGATGCACCTGAAAGAGTTCCAACAAATTTCTAACCCGGGAAAACTCATTTTGATATTTAGAAATCTTTAAGTTTAGAGAAAGGGCTTTTCCTAGTTATCTGTTCCAGTGGATCTATTTTTTGTTCTTGTTTTTATAAGGTTTAAGAACTCTATGTAAAACAAATTGTAGTTTGCATGAAAGGTAAAAGCAACCTAAATGCATTTGAAGAAATGCAGTTGTGCAGATTGAATGAATGAATGGATGAATGAAGGAATCTCTATATATACACATGTGCACATACATTCTCTCTCTCTCTCCCTTCCTTCCCTTATCAATAAATAGCTAAAATAACTTCTGTGAATTTTGCTGTGTGCGTATATGTGGTGATGATGGGGCATATTGGGGTGGACAGATGATACCACACATGAAAACTAGCCGAAAGTTGATGTATTAAATTATAAGGACTTGGTAAATAGATGAACATTCAAGGTTTTCCCCAACCACCTACCATCTGTTTTATAAAGATAGTGTTACTGATTTCATCTTTACTGTTACGTATAGTTTCCATATCAGTACACTTTTTTGAATTTGCTCTCATTAGAAACAGTTACAATTTTAATATTTGGAATGTTGCGTGTTTTACATAGCTGAGAAGAGAACACTTTTGATTGACGAATTGAATAAATTGAAGAGCGAAGGACCTCAGAGGAAGAATAAGGCTAGTCCTGTATCCCAAAGTGAATTTATGCCATCCAAAGGATCAGTTACTTTGTCAGAAATCCGCTTGCCTCTAAAAGCAGATTTTGTCTGCAGTACGGTTCAGAAACCAGGTATGGTGGTGATTTTTCTAGATTGTGTGTTAAATTATGAACCTCACCTAGATTGAATTGTACAGAATTGAAACAAGTAAATCATGCATAACAATGCAAAGTTTGTATCTTTGGCCTTTAGGTCCTTTTGTCAAGATATAATAAAAATAAGAGAAAACTTCAGATATATATAGGGATACCAATCTACACAATAATGGACATTGCTCTTACTGAAAGTTTGAATATGAAGTTTTATTAAATGTTGGATATGGTTTTTAAAGTTCCTTTTAAAATTTTATTTGTGTGGAACACAAATTTTTTGTGTGTGTTCTGGAATACCAAAGAAATAAAGGAATACTGAACTGATTGATATACAATTTATTTAAAAAAATTTTTTCTGAGGGGAAGGAGGGCTAGACATAGGTGAGAAGTAAATTTCAGGCATAGGGAAAGTAAATGGAGATCGTGAAAGGTTTGAGCATTTTTGTAGGAATAAGGTAACTTAGGTTCTAATTCTTGATGTTATCTGATTTTGATGGGGTGTGGGCAGAAATTTATTGGTAATTTAGTATGCGTCTTGAGGTACGTGGTTATTAATGACAAATGGTGAAGAAATAGTTTATGTTTTTATTATAATTTATCTCTGAGTAACTTTTATAGAAATATAGTATTTTAATCTCAGTTTTGAAATAACAAACCATAATTTACCCTTTTGAGATATATACTATTAGTTAAGAATTAAGGGTTATTAGGTAAAATCAAAATCAGCAGAAATTGAGGAATGTGGAGTGAAATTATTTCAATTTACATAATAGGGAGAGACCTTGATGATGTTTATTTCAGGATTATACTGCCTACTTAAGTCTTACTTAGCTTTTTGTGTCTGGTAAGTTGATTTTAGTAATTTTAAAAATAAATTGTATATAAATCAGTTCAGTATTCCTTTATTTCTTTGGTATTCCAGAATGCTGATTAGCTAAATCTGATTTTGCTTGTGCTTACTATGTAATGTGATTACTTCTTACAGATGCAGCAAATTACTATTACTTAATTATACTAAAAGCAGGAGCTGAAAATATAGTAGCCACACCATTAGCAAGTACTTCAAACTCTCTTAACGGTGATGCTCTGACATTCACTACTACATTTACTCTGTAAGTAAATCAGGCTTTTGATGATTCGAATGCATTTTTCTTTTTGTAGAGTTCATATAGTCTAAAGCATTCAGGTGGCATTTATAATCTTTGAAATGCATTATGCACATTCTTTTTATATTGACAAATAACCCATCTTTCAGTTTGCTGCTTTAACTCATATGTTTCTATCTTTCCTTTTGTTGAGTAGCACCTTTTTTCCATGTGACTGTAGGTATTACATATTTTGAAATGATACATATATTAAACCTGGACCATAGATTTTTAACATATGCCTTAAATCTCATAATGTACTTAACATTCAGTCTTAATGAAAATACATTTATATTTAGTGAAACATTTATTTTTAAATAAGAGTCAAAGTGCAGTTTGAAAAATAATTACTACTTTTATTATTGAAGATTGTGAGTTGTAAAATACTGAGGAAAATATTTTGGACTTGCATTACAGGGAAAAAATAGACTTCTTAACAATTTTTATTGACTTTAAAGTCATAGTGGATTCCTTTACTCTCAGAGTCTTGTAAGAGTATTTGTAGCATCATTTTTAATGGTGTGATTGAGGTTTTCTCTCAAGGTTTTACTTAGTGCTTTATCTTTCCAGGCAAGATGTATCCAATGACTTTGAAATAAATATTGAAGTTTACAGCTTGGTAAGCTGATAAAGCCTTCTAAAATAATGAAGAGTATATTTTTCTTAACAATATCAGATTATAAATGAATTATGCTTTGGGTTTATGTGTAGGTGCAAAAGAAGGATCCCTCAGGCCTTGATAAGAAGAAAAAAACATCTAAGTCCAAGGTGAGAATTAAAGAAACCCAGTAAAAATATTTTCATCAGAAGTAATAGATATCATCATACCAGTTTTAATTTATGTACAACTTTTAATGATTATGAAGTTTTTGGATCAGTTTCACGTTCCAGTTTGTAGTTACTATGTTAAATAGGTATGAATACTGAAAATAAACTGAGTGATCATGATTCTCAGTATAAGTTCCTGATACACTCGGGCTAGATAGTTCTGTTTTCTCTACATTTACTTGGCAACTTTTATAACTGCTTAAAACTTTTCTCAAGACTTTTCCCTGAGCTCTCTTCTCTCTATGTTCTCTAAACCAGTAGCACTTTGGGAGGCCGAGGTGGGCGGATCACGAGGTCAAGAGATCGAGACCATCCTGGCTAACATGGTGAAATCCCGTCTCTACTAAAAATACAAAAAGAAATTAGCCGGGCGTGGTGGTGAGCGCCTGTAGTCCCAGCTACTCAGGAGGCTGAGGCGGGAGAATGGCGTGAACCCGGGAGGTGGAGCTTGCAGTGAGCCGAGATGGCGCCACTGCACTCCAGCCTGGGTGACAGAGCGAGACTCCGTCTCAAAAAAAAAAAAAAAAAAAAAAAGAATTATGTGGTCACTTTGCAGGCATAAGGTTGCTTTCCAGCCTTCCCAGTCTGTGTTCTTTTCTTAAGCCATCATTTTAAAAACTTTTTTTTTTTTAGCTCTAACAAAAAAGGACTAACAGTATAAGAAAGCCTTTATCAGGGACTTGAGTGTAATGTATTCATATTTAAAATTATTACCCAAGGATTCAAGTGTAATGTATTCATATTTAAGAATTCTTTTTTTTTTTTTTTTGAGATGGAGTCTCGCTCTGTTGCCCAGGCTGGAGTGCAGTGGCACAATCTCGGCTCACTGCAACCTCCGCCTCCTGGGTTCAAGCGATTCTCCTGCCTCAGCCTCCCATAAAGCTGGGACTACAGGTGCGTGCCACCACACCCGGCTAATTTTTTGTATTTTTAGCAGACAGGGGGTTTCACCATGTTAGCGAGGGTGGTCTCAATCTCTTGACCTCATGATGCGCCTGCCTCAGCCTCCCAAAGTGCTGGGATTACAGGCGTGAGCCACTGCACCTGGCCAAGAATTAATTATTTTCTATGTAGAAATTTCTCAAGGTTGGATAGTTTTACATTCTGAGACATAATGTTTAATAAGAAATATATGTAGTAAGCTCTCTTTTCTTTTAGGCTATTACTCCAAAGCGACTCCTCACATCTATAACCACAGTAAGTAGAATTTTTGAGAAATTGAGCTTCCTCGAGAATCTTCATCTTACATGTACAGTTTTACATTGATTAACCATTTCTGAACCTTGAGCACTGTGGAAAATTTTAACACGTACTAATGGGGGGAAATCCCTGTAATTTATGTAGGAAAATTATTTTCTGAAATGTAGTTCTTATTGTGTTAAAAGAGATGACTGATTCATATTTAAATCTTTGTATCAAATAAGGGAAATAACTTATGTTTCTTCTTCACACCTTTTTTTTTTTTTAGAAAAGCAACATTCATTCTTCAGGTGAGTGTATCTTGAACTATCTGAAACTTTAGAATAAGGTAAGGAATCAAGCACTTGCATATTTACATATATATAGGCCATCTTGATTTATGAATGTTTACCTTGGTCTCCTTTGGAATAATATTTTCTATGTGAGCTTCTTAGTAACAAGATTACTGGCCAGAGTAGCATGCAGTTTGGTTGTACCTTTGTTAGGTGCCACTACAGACGCACTAGTCATCATGTTATTCAGCTCTAGCAGCAGGTAGCATTACCCTTTACCTCAACTTCTATTGTTCTATAGATTTGTTTTGTGCTATCCATACTGCAGATTTTACTTCTTTTAGCTTTACTGATCATAACTGGCATTGTATCATGTCAGAAATGCATCTTTCTAGTTCACTGGGGACTGGAATGCCGCTAAGCCAGGAAAGGCCTTCTTTAGAATGACTTTAGGCCTACCTTTTTCCAAAAGGAATTAGGATGGAGCTGGTTTCACTCACTTCCTTTAGGCTATTGGTCTCTTTCTTCTCTGTGGAACAAGAGAGTTACTAAGAGACCTGTGCAGAGATAGTTTCTGCTGCTGATTTTGTCACCCTGCATTATAACTAGTACTGAAGTCTTTTCCATGTTTTTTATCGGGAAGTTGCTTTTTATGCATACATTTTTAGGTCTATATCTTTAAAAACACATCCATCCCAATTATTAAGGAGTGCTTGTACCTCTTTCATTAGGAAATAAGTGATTTTTTCCCCGCATTTTTAAAGATGAAGGAAAATGAGGCAGGTTTTTTTTTCTCTGTGGCAGCTTAATTTTCTTCTACTGGGGTGGGGTGAGGAATTGTTACTTATACTTAACAAAAGTCATTCTGAACTAAACTTAATTTCCTTGTTCTTCACAGTCATGGCCAGTCCAGGAGGTCTCAATGCTGTGCGAACCAGCAACTTTGCCCTTGTCGGATCTTACACATTATCACTGTCTTCAGTAGGAAATACTAAGTTTGTTCTGGACAAGGTAATCCAACTTTATTTGTAAGGGTGTGGTGTTTTTTTTTTTTTTAATCTTAGAAAAATTAGCTCAATGGAAATGCCACAGTGCTTTTAGGTATTGAAATCTTCGACTGAAAACACATGTTCTTAGAATTGCACATTTTTGCTAGGTATGAATGTACCTAAATGATTTTTTTTTTTTTGTATTGGAAGTATGTCTCCCTTTTAATAGTTAGAACTTCAGTAAATGCTTGTTTATTCTAAGTATCACTTCTGACTAAAGAAGTATTACTTCCTGCATTTAGATGTTAAGTTTATAATTTTAAAACATAATATCTTGCCTATTTCCATTTCTGTGTTGTTTTTTGTTGTTGTTGTTTTTTGAGACAGGGTCTCATTCTGTCACCCAGGTTGGAGTGCAGTGTCCTGATGATGGCTCACTGAAGCCTCAGCCTCGCGGGCTCCCACCTTAGCCCTCCAAGTAGCTGGGACTACAGGTGCTTGATGCCACGCCCAGCTAATTTTTTCTATTTTTTTGTAGAGATGGGGTTTCATCATGTTGGCTAGGCTGGTCTCGAACTCCTGGGCTCTGGCCATCTGTCCACCTTGGCCTCCCAAAGTGCTGGGATTATAGGTGTGAGCCACCTTGCCCAGCCAGCCTATTTGAACCTATATTTTGAAATGAATGATATTTTATGAATTTAGTTTTGACAAGATAGTGAAAGGTAGATTAACCTCTTAGAAAAAGTACTTACGAATCTAAGGGACTTCCTTCTCATACTTCCCTTTCATATCAGAAGCTTCAAAAATCAGATCTGTGTTAACATCACTATTGAGTCCTTTTTCACCAAGACTATTTTAAGGAGTGAGACAACTAGAGGCAAATTTTATTTCTTGGGTTGACTTCTATATAATACAGTGATAATTTATATTATTGTGTGAGATTTCTGTAGTGAGAATATAGAGATGAAGTATAAAAATTAGAAGCCCTGGTTTCTGGTATTTACCCTTAGTGATTTACTCTTTAACATTGAGCAAAGTTACCTCATCTCTCTAGGGTCTTGTTTTCCAGTACAGAAATATTAGGTTAGCCTGAAACAATCTAAAATTCTATGAAATGCTTTCTTTTAGTTGATGGACAAAAAGCAGACTATATTTGAAGTTTTGATGACTATTAATGCATAAATGTATTTTAACAAGTTAATTTAAAAAATTTTTGTAACTTTTTATTTAGTAATTCAGCTACTTTAACCAGTTGAGTGATCCTGGGTCTTTTTTTCTCTGTCTTTTATTTTGTCTGTTTTAGATAAATTGTGATGTAAGAGAGCGGGAGCTACTGGGCTATTTGTTCCAGGAAAAGGTTGCTATTATTTTCTTTGCTTGAAACTAATGAGCTTAAAAATCAATCCTTAATTTTTGATATACATGTATTTGTTTTACTATCTTTTTGTTTACTTTGAATAATTAAGGACATTATGTACATTATTCTATCATGAGACTCTTATAGATGGGCATCTTTTTCTCCACTCTCATAGTACTTTAAAGCCTTCTTTGAAAGTTTTCTATTTTTTCAATGCATGTTTGGGTCTTTTTCCATATTCTTTCTTCTCTCTTATAGTTCATTAAAATCCTATATTCACTTCAATAATGATTTTTCTAGGTACAATTAGAATACCAAATTAGTAACTATATTTAAAACTAAAAATTAATCAATGTTTTTGACCTCCTATATACTGGAAAAGCTATTGGTGATGTTTTAAATAAAAGCAGAATTTTTTTTTTTTTTTTTTTGGAGACAGAGTTTTGCTGTGTCACCCAGGCTGGGGTGCAGTGGCGTGATCTCGGCTCACTGCAACCTCCGCCTCCTGGGTTCAAGCGATTCTCCTGCCTCAGCCTCCCAAGTAGCTGGGATTACAGGTGCCCGCCACCACACCTGGCTAATTTTTGTATTTTTAGTAGAGGCAGGGTTTCACCATATTGTCCAGCCTGGTCTCGAACTCCTGACCTCAAGTGATCAGCCCGCCTTGGCCTCCCAAAGTGCTGGGATTACAGGCATGAACACTGTGCCTGGCCAAAAGTAGAAAATTTTTATGGTCTTAATTGGCTAATAGGTATATTGCTATATAGATGACCCTTTGCTTGTTAATTTTGAAATTATAATACATTTAACACTAAAATTATACTGAATATATTTTGGAAGACTTTTTAAGGTTTTTTTTGTTTTGAGACGGAGTCTCACTCTCACCCAAGCAGGAGTGCAGTGGCACGATCTCGGCTCACTACAGCCTCCATCTCCCAGATTCAAGCAATTCTCGTGCCTCAGCCTCCTGAGTAGCTGGGATTACAGGTGTGCACCACCATGCCCAGATAATTTTTGTATTTTTAGTAGAGACTGGGTTTCACCATGTTACCCAGGCTAGTCTCGAACTCCCAACCTCAGGTGATCTGCCCACCTTGGTCTTGTAAAGTGCTGGGGTTACAGGAGTGAGCCACTGTGCCCAGCTAAAGATTTTTAATATTCTTGTAAAGGTCAGTTACAAACATTCTCTGGGTTAAAGAGATGCTAGTTAACAAAATGCTGGATGGTATTTTTAAATTTATTTTAAATTCTTAAAATAGGATTTGCAAATTAGATAACCATAAGAATTGGGATTTTATGAACTGTATTTTTACTCAGTATTGTCACATAGCCAGTTTCTACATATGTAAGAGATTTCATTAATCTCTAAAATGAAAGAGATTTCAATGACATATCTTAAATATAGACTGTTCTTTTAAAAACTTTTTTGGCTGCCATTTTAAATCAAAATGTCACATTTACAAATTAAAATTAAATTATATTCCCATTCACTTAACTCCTTTGAATTTATAACTTAAATAGCCAACCACATGATTGAGTGCAAAATCAAACCACTCAATTTAATTTGTTGTGTCTTTTACTCATGACTCCTTCTCAGTCAGATACAGTACAATTTAGAAGTAAAATCTGGAACTATTTTTGTGCTTTTCTGAGTGAGGAGGGGAAGCAAATATTTGTTCCAATTGCCTGGATTTGATGTAGGAGAATATTTAAAATAGTTAAGTTTAAATGGTTTTGAAGTTGGTGGGAAAAATTTAAGACCATCTATACTCATGTAATAATCCTGTTTAATTGTCACTGAAAGAGTATACATGTCTTTCCTGTCTTATCAGATACTGTCAGTACAAGGCAGTCTTGGTTTATTTTACTGGTGCCTTGACCAGTAATACAACAATCACGGGTTATCTGTGAGGTCCTTTCAGAATGGAATTTCTGTTGAGGTTAATCCAGTTGGTTTGCTGTACGGATTTAGGACACCACTGTCAGTGGATTTCCATCTTATTTGAGGCTATTCAAATCTGATTTAAAGCATGGCATCCTGGAATTTAAATTACAAATCTTAGTGAGTCAGACTTTCAAACCCTTTCTTTGAATAGGGAATCCAAAACAGTCATAGTTTTATTATACTATTGTAGATAAAGGGAGAAGGATGTCCCAAAGTTCCTCTTCTGACTTAAAGGAACCTCATAGGTATTTATACCTTTTATGAAATAGAAATGTCAATTTAAATATTATTAGAGCAAACAATTTTGAAGTAAAACAACCAATTAGGATTATAGAGTTTTGGGATTGAAGAAAATGGTTAGGCATTCTGGTCTGCCATAAACTATCCAGTTTATGCCTATGGGCCTTGTGTAATTATTAATGGTGCCCCTTTCACCCTCAAAAATATCCCAGCATATAACACATTACACAGTCTCCCTGGTTGTAGATTATGTTTTACAGATCTTAACATAATCTTTGAAGTATAGATGTCTTAAAAGACTCCTTTGTTAAACACAAAACAGAATAGGATCATACATTTTCACATAAGTCTCCCTCCACACTCAACTAGGGAGAGGGGTAATAAACTTGACATTTTTGTGAATATTTTCAATTTACTTCTTTATCAGGACAAGCTTCTAACCAAAAATATTATCTACTTTTCCTCAGCTGTAGAATAAGAGGGCACATTTGCTTCTCATCATTCTGATTTTTGTTATCAGTAGCATGCTCTGTGCTAAACAGTGGAATTCTGTTAAATAGCATTGAGAGGAAAGAGCCTAAGGAACTTAAAACTCACTGTAAGGAAAAGCGAAAATGGAAATTTTACAAAATAGGATGATGAGGCATATGATGTTTTGGTTCTACATTGTGGATCGGTTTCAAATTTGGGCAGTTGGCGGTTCGTCTCATGAAATTAGTCTATTGAAATTTATACTTTTTGTCTTAGAATTCCCCCCTTTAAGTTATCTTTGCTATGTTAGGGGATCAAATCGTTGGAAACTAATTATAGTAAAAACTCAAATTTAGACGTAGCTAAGATTAATCCAGTTGGGATGCCATTCTTTTTCCCTGGGCAATAGGAACGACAGACACTTCCATCTTCCTTTCTATCCTGACTCAGAAGTCAATATTACTTTAGATATCCATCTATCTATCTAGCTGTCTGTCAATCAATCATATATATATGTATGTTACCATTTTACTCTGGATTTCAGGGACAAATCATTGATGGAACCAATCCAGGCCTTGTATAACCAAAAGACTAGCAGTTGGCGTTTATCTTTTCCCTTCAAGGCTTGGGTGTTAGCAGCTTTATAGATAAGGGCAGTTCTGATCATAAACCCATTTACATTTACACAAAACAGGAGTTAGCCTCTCCCTTCTGCCTTAAATTCTTGTTCTCACTTTACTTCCTTGCTAATAAATGTCCCTTGTGACTTTTTTTTTTCTTTTTTTCCCCCCAGAATAGTGCACTTTTATCTGAATTAAAAACTTGTTCAGGTTGAGCACTGTGGCTCACACCTACAATCCCAACACTTTGGGAGGCCAAATTGGGAGGATCGTTTAAAGCCAGAAGTTGAATACTAGCTTGAGCAACATAGATGATGAAAAAAGTTTTTTTTTTAATCAAAGAATGAAAAAATATTAGCTGGGTGTGGTGGTACGCACCTGTAGCCCTAGCTATTCAGAAGGCTGAGATGGGGGAATTGCTTGAGCCCAGAAGTTCAGAAGTTCAAGGCTGCAGTGAGCTATGATCACGCCACTGCACTTCAGCCTGAGTGACAGAGTGAGACCTTGTTTTGGAAAACAATAACAAAAAACAAACTTGTTCAGGCAGATATCCTTTTTCTTCATTGATTTTCTTAATGGTGTCTGGGAACTCATCTCCTGTTTCATTTGGTAGAAGCTGCTTCTGTTGTATCTTGACATTTTTAAAGCCTCTTTCTAAAATTATCAAACCATCCTTTGCTAGCATTAAATTTTCCAGTTGAAGATCCTTCACCTTCCTTAAACCCTGTATTAGAGTCTATAGGTATGCCTTTCTTATAGCAATCCTGCACTCACATAAAAACTGTATTTTCAATATAAGATCAAAAGGTATTTCACAAAAAGTGCATCTTTATATTTGTTTACATTTCTCTTGAATGGCGCCATGTACAGTCTGTATAAATTACAGAAAATGTTTGTCAACTCCTAGTCTATCATTTTGTTATTTGTTTTCTATTTGTTTCATCTGTTCTTTGCTGCTTTGTTTTTCCTTTCCTGCCTTCTTCTGGATTGAGTATTTTGGTAACCCTTTTTAATTTCCTCTTTTGGATTTTTTAGCTATATTTACCTGTTTTTTTTTTAAGTCATTGCTAGGAAATAATGTAAGCATCCTTACCTTATTAAAGTCTACTTTGAAATACTGTTACACCACTTCATGTACCTTACAGTATGAACCTCACAACAGTATAGTTCATTTTCCCATCCCAATATATTGCTCTCTCCTTTCTGAAACTCCAGTTAATGTCTACTATTGACTGTTTTTCTACAGGTCTGTGACATTCTTTTTGGTTTTCATTTAATTCTTTTTTTCTTTGTGCTTCATTTTTGATGGTTTCTATTTATCAGTTCTTCACGTGCACCTGTTTTTTTCTTGATGTGATCTAGTCTTTGAAGCCTAGCCAATGAATTTTTAAATTCAGACTTTTAGTTCTGAAATTTTCATTTGGATCTTTTTTTACAGTTTCAATTTCTCTGCTGAAGTTCTCCATTTTCTCACTAATTTTTCTCTATCTTTTCGTCTAAATATTTTAATGTTGTATAAATGTTTTTGTTTTCGAATTCTAAGATTTAGATCATCTGTGGATCTATTGACAGGATTTTTTTTCCCTTGATAAGCTCCATGTTTTCCTACTTTTTCACGTCTTGTAATTTTTTAATTGTAGGCCACATATTATATTATAAAAGAACAGTAGAGACTGAAATAGGTAATACCTTGCTCTTTTGTCTTTCAGACAGTATGGATTAGGGACTGGTCTCTTATATAATCAGAAACTGAGCTGAAATTAGGCTATGGATAGATTTGGTTCAAGTTTTGTTTTAAATGCTTTGAGAATGGTTTCAGGCCCCACCTTTGAGCAGAACTTTGAGATCTAAGTACTGCACGTCTACAAGATTTCTCTCTGCTTTTTAGACATGTCTTCAACCATCACTTCTCAGCAAAATTCCTTTTGGGGAGAATTGGCAGGTAGGGAGAGGGAGCTCTGCCTCTGCTTCTTGAGATGCCTGTCTACCTCAGCCCATGCTCAACCATTGAAGTCTCAACTGGTTTCTCCTTTTCCCTGCAAAATTTGTTGCTTATGGCAAGGTTGCTCCTCTGCTAAGTTGCTAAGAATATTTTCTTACATGTTTAGGTTCGTTTTCTTTAAAAATACTTCTTTTTGGCCAGGCACGGTGGCTCATGCCTGTAATCCCAGCACTTTGGGAGGCCGAGGCAGGTGAATGGATCACTTGAGGTCAGGAGTTCAAGACCTGCCTAGTCAACATGATGAAACCCCATCTCTATTAAAAATACAAAAATTAGCTGGGTGTAGTGGTGCATGCCTGTAACCCCAGGATTACAGGAGAGGCTGAGGCATGAGAATTGCTTGAAACTGGGAGGCTGAGGCACGAGAATCGCTTGAACCTGGGAGGCAGAGGTTGCAGTGAGCCAAGATCGTGCCACTGCAGCCTAGGTAACAAAAGGAGACTCTGTCTTAAAAACAAAACAAAACACTTGTTCTTGTTGTGTAAATGGACATGCATGAAAAATCACCTATAGCAACAGAAAGTGTATCATTGATTTCCTGGAGGTGGGAATACAGGGAGGCAGGATTATGGGAGGGAGCTTTAGGGGGTGATGGAAATGTTCATTATTATGATTGTGGTCAAGGTTTCATGGGTTATAATATACATATATCAAAATTCATCAAACCCTACACTTTAAATATGTTCAATTTATTGTACTCAATATAGTTGTAAAAAGATTATGTTCAGTTAATTATAGACACCTTAAGCGTAGCATTCAGTGAGTTTTAACAAATGAATACACCTATATAACCAAAACCTAGTCAAGATAAGGGACATTTCCATCACTCCCATCTAGTCAATCCCAACCCCTACAGGCAACCATTCTTCTCATCTCTGTTTTCACCCTAGATTCGTTTTGCTTGTTCTTGAGCTTCATTTATTGTTTTTAATTTTTTTTTTTTATCTTTTAAAAAAGAAAATAGAGATGGGGGGGGTCTCACTATGTTGCCCAGGCTGGTCTTAAACTCCTGGGCTCAAGTGATCCTCCTGCCTCAGCCTCCCAAAGTTCAGGGATTACACATGTGAGCCACCATACCTGGGCTTGAACTTCATTTAAATGGAATCAAAGAATGTGTACTCTTTTGAATCTAATTTCTTTTGCTCAGCATGATGTTTTTAAGATTTATTCATGCTGCTGTTTATGTTCATTGTTTTCAAAAAATAATGTATTGAAATGAAATTCATGTAACCAAAGTAACAATTTTAAGGTAAACAATTCAGTGGCATTTAGTACATTCACAGTGTTGTTCAAAATATCTCTGTCTAATTCGAAATATTTTTATGTCTCTAAAAGTAAAAAGTCTTACTCATTAAGCAGTCTTTGCCCATCTTCCCTCCTGCCGAGCCCCTGACAACCATCAATCTGCATTTGGTTTCTATGGATATATCTATTCTGTATATTTCATATAAATGGAATCATCATACAATATGTAACTTTTTATGTTTGGCTTATTTCTCTTAGTGTAATGTTTCAGAAGTACATCCATGATGTAGCATGTATTAGAACTTCATTTCTTTTTATGGCGGAATAATATTCTATTATATGTATATACAGCATTTCATTTATCTGTTCATTCATTGATAGATATTTGGGCTGTTTCCGCATTTTGCCTATTGTGAATAGAGCTGCTTTGAACGTGTGTGTGCATGATTTGAGTGCCTGTTTTCAGTTCTTTTGTATGTATACATAGGATACACATAGGAGCAGAATTGTGGGATCATATGATAATTATTTTTAGGAACGGCTAAACTCTTTTTCAAAGCATCTAGACCATTTGATATTTCTACCATTAATGTGGGTTCCCATTTTCCTACATCTTTGCCATTGTTTATTTTCTGTTTGTTTCATTTTTAAATTATAACCTCCTAGTGGGTGTGAAGTGGTTCCTCATTGTAGGTTTGATTTGAACTTCCCTAATGACTGTTGATGTTAAATGTCTTTTCATGTGCTCATTGGAAGATAAAATGTGTATCTTTGAAGCAATGTCTATTCAAGTCCTTTGCCAAATTTTCAGTGTGGTTTGTTTGAGTTGTTTTAGTTGGGTTGTCTTTTTGTTACTGAGTTGTAAGAGTTTTCTTTGTATATTCTGGATATTATCAGATATATAATTTGCAAATATTTCAAACCATTCCATAGACTGTCTTTTCACTTTCTTGATAAAGTGCTTTGATGTGCAAAAGTCTATAAATTTTTTTATTGTGGTAAATAATACATGGTATTTCTCTTTTGAAGAAAATTTTAAGTATACAGTGAAGTATTGTAAACTATAAGCATTATGTTATATAGCAGATGTATAGAATTTTCTTCATTTTGCATGACTGAAATTCTATACTCGTGGAGCTGCAGCTCCTCATATTCTCCTCCCCACTTCCTGGCAGCCAGCACTGTAGTTTCTGCTTCTATGAGGTTGGCTACTTTAAAGATTTCATATGTTGCTTTTCAGCCTTATGGATAAGATCAAATGTAGATACTTCATGATAAGTGGGGTCGTGTAGTGTTTTCTCTTTCTCTGACTAGCTTATTTCATTTAGCATAATGTCCTCAAAGTTTGTTCATGTTGTAGTGTATGATAGGATCTCCTTTTTTTATGCTAAAGAATATTTCATTGTATGTACATACGGCATTTTTTTGGTCTCTTCATTTATTGATGGGCACTTAGATTATTTCCATCTCTTAGCTATCGTGAATAATGCTGCAATGAACATGAGAGTGCAGATAGAGCTTCAAGAACCCAGTTTCAATCCTTTTGATAAATACCTGGAAGTGGGATTGCTGAGTTATATGGTAGTTTTCTTTTTTCTTTTTTTTTTTTTTTTTTTGTGGAACCTCTGTAATGAAAGGTTTTTAATTCTGGTGAAGTCTAATTTGTCTATTTTTTCCTCATGTTGCTTGTGCCTTTGGTATCATATCGGAAAATCTATTGCTAAATCCATGATCACAAAGCTTTACTTACCTCTATGTTTTTTTCTAAGAGTTTTATTTTATTTTTTTAATTTTTTTTCTAGAGTTTCACTCTTGTTGCCCAGGCTGGAGTGCAATGGCACGATCTTGGCTCACTGTAACCTCCGCCTCCGGGTTCAAGTGATTCTCCTGCCTCAGCCTCCTGAGTAGCTGGGATGACAGGCATGCGCCACCATGCCAGCTGATTTTTGTATTTTTAGTAGAGACGGGATTTCACCATGTTGAAGGTGAAATCCCTTCAAGGCCAGGCTGATCTTGAACTCCTAACCTCAGGCGATCCACCTGCCTCAGCCTCCCAAAGTGCTGGGATTACAGTTGTGAGCCACTGTGCCCGGCCTTTCTAAGAGTTTTATAATTTTAGCTCTCATACTTAGGATATTATCCATTTCAGTTTAATTTTTATAAATGGTATGAGGTGGAGGTCCACCATCACTCAGGGTGCGTGTGGATATCTAATTTTCTCTGCACCATTGTTTGAAAAGGCTGCTCTTCAGCTTTAAATGGTCTTGGCATCCTTGTCAAAAATCAGTTGGCCATAAGTTGTGTGGGTTTATGTCTGGTCTCTCAATTCCATTTCTTTTGTCCGTATGTCTGTTCTTATGTCAGCACCACACTGGTTTTTTTAATTTTGTTTCTTTGAGACAAGGTTTTGGTCTTCTGCCCAGGCCACAGTGCAGTGGCATGATTATAGCTCACTGCAACCTTGAACTTTTGGACTCAAGTGATCCTCCTGCCTCAGCCTTCCAAGTAGCTGGGACTACAGACATGTGCCACCATACCTGGCCAATTTTTTCATGTTTAATAGCGACGAGGTCTTGCTATGTTACCCAGGCTGGTCTCGAGCTCCTGGCTTCGAGTGATCCCCCCTCCTTGGCCTTCCAAAGTGCTGGGATTACAGGCATGAACTACCATGTCCAGCCAGCCCACACTGCTTTGATTACCAAAGTTTTGCATTATGTTTTGAAATTGGGAAATATGATTCCTTCAACTTTGTTCTTAATTTTCAAGATTGATTTGGTTGTTTGGGGTCTCTTGCAATTCTATATGAATTCAAGGACTGGCTTTTCCATATCTGCAGTTTATTGTTCTTTATTGCTGGGTAATACTGTATGGTGTGAATTTAAAGCTTGGTTTATCCAACCTCTTATTGAGTATATTCTCCTGTTGATGGAGAATAGATAAACCCAAGTATTATCTTCTGTTTTCTTTCTCACATTAACTTGAGACTTAGGGCTTTTGGTTTTGTCAAGCTTTACCTTGAATGAATTTATTCTTCAAAAGTATTTGTTGGTAAGGAACCAATGGCTGTTTGGCCATGCCTTTTATATTCCAACTTTAGAAAACGCTCTGTTTTCAAGTTGTAATAGTCTCTGTTCATGATTTATACATGATTTATCAAGAAAAATCACACTGTGAACCTGTTTTGCAAATAATTTACCTGTTTTCTTTGCAGGTCCCCTTTTTATCTTCTTTGGAAGGTCATATTTATTTAAAAATAAAATGTCAAGTGAATTCCAGTGTTGAAGAAAGAGGTTTTCTAGTAAGTAACATCACTTAGTCTTTTTTTGTGTGTGTGGAATACGGACTTGTTTCCCATAGGAATGAAATCCTTTGTGATTAAGTAATAAGTTGGTTCAGTAAAGATTTGTTGTATGTCCTTTATATGCCAATCACTGTGCTGCCGTTGGAATGTAAAAGACCACAAAAAATAATTCCTCTACTCATGAGCTTTTAGTTTAGAAGAGAGAAATACAAATGAACAGATAAGCACAATATAATACTCTAATAGGAGAAAACAGGGTGCATCGGTGTCAATTGGTGGGACACCAGGTCTTGACTGTGGGTGGGGTGGGATAAAGGGAACTGCTGAGAGAAGTGATTTCTAAACTGAGTAAGTTAATCAGGGAGAAAGGGGAGAAATGCTCCAGATAGGGGGAGAATGTACAGTGGCTTGAAGGGCCCTCCCTTCTTTGTCACTCCTACCCAAAGAAAAGAAGGATGACACATGCAGACAGTGGAAGGTATTTCAGGATAGCTAGAGCTTAGAGTTTGAGTGCATGCATGTGATTGGTGGGTGGGGAATGAGGAGGAAAGTGTGGTTAGGGGAAATGGGGCAAGAGTTCAAGGGCCTTTTAAAGAATTTGGACTTTATCCTGGAGTCAGTGAGTTACTCCTATAGGATTTTAAGCAGAGGAAATTATCCAATTTGGGATTGAGAAAATTATTCTGACCAATGTGGAAAGCAGATTGGAGAATGACAACCCCGAAGTAGACTAGTCAGTTCCCACCGATGTGGGAAATTTTAATGAGTTAAGTTTTACATGATTTGAATTTTAGATGCCTGGAAACGTGTGAAAGTTCTGGGTTTGGAGCTCAAGACAGACATTTAGTAGAGGTAAAGATGTGGATATCTGCAGCATGGGGAAGCCTAGGGCAAGTGAGGGAAGCAGAGCCAACTCACTGGAGGAGTGCCAGCATTGAAAGGACGGATGGAAGGAGGGAAGCCTCAGAGGAGACTCCAGGGAGAGAAACGGAGAATCTAGCATCATGGTTGTCAATAGAAGAGGACATTGAAAGGAGGGAGTGGTTAAGTTAGATCAGATTCTGTTAGGATTGTTGGACTTATTGGGTGATCATTCTGGCGCAGGTAGGGCAGACGCTAGACTACAAATGGGTCCAGAGTGAGTGAGAGATGAGGAATGAGCACAGGAGCCTGGAAACTCTTGGAAACACTTTGGCAGCAGAGTAAGGAGAGAAGAGTGTTGTGCTTGCAGAGGTACGTAGGGTGAAAGGAGGATTTTGTCAACGTTTTGTTAAGATGGGAGAGAGGTAACCGGCTTTAAATGTAGATGGGTAGCTTCTAATAGGGCCAAAGAGATTGAAGATAGAGGCCATGGAGGACCTGAACTAGGGCTTCTGGGGTAATTCACAGAGCAAGGTCATGATAACGGGAAGAATTAAGCCCAAGCCACAGTTCGCGGGATTTATTTGATACAGAATTACAGTTTTCTCATTATCAGAGGAGGAAAGTATGTGCGTAGAATGCATAGAAGATTGTGAGTATGGTACAAGAAGTAGAGAAAATCCACTTGCTTTGATGTTCTTTGTGAAGCAAGAACTTGAATGATGCAAGGGATGTTACAAATCAGTTTGTAACTGCTGTCACAGGTTCAGAAAGAAGAGCTAGGTAGTAAGGAAAGCCTAGTGGTCTAAGTAACTGTAGCCGACTTCCCAAGGATTGGGAATTGCTACTTATAAACAGTATTTTTTCCTTCCTTATTAGGTTTTATCACATGTATATCCAGCAGGTGGCACTAGATAGTCTTGGAAAAGAGTGTAAATTTCTGACTTGAAGGCAGTGTTTGCCTAATGACCTTTTCTTTTCATGTAAACATTTTTATATTTTATTGTTGATTCCTTTAACAATGGATGGGCTCTGTTAAGGTAGCTGGTCCATTTGCATATAATGTCTCACCTAATTTTTTAGCTGGGCTCTTAACAAGCTTGTTAGATCTCTTCAAATTTACTCTGTCTTGAATCCTATGGCCCATTCTTCTCACATCCACACTTACAGAAATGTAGTAAGAAAGAGCTCTGGATTCCCCGACATAACTTCTGTCCTCTGCCTAAACATTGCATTTTAATTGCCTCTGCCCCCTATAAAAAATTAGAGGTAGTAATGGAAATGAAAGCTCCTCAGCTCAGCTTCCTTTCCTGATGTGCCAGGGCTGCCCTGGAGGAGGGCGACTCCAACCAGAGAGACAGGTAAGTGGTTCTGACAGGGTGCCGGGCTAGCTCTGCCTCCACTGAGGAGCAGCAAGAGGCAGGCGCTCCGGATTGGCAGCCAGAAGGTTCTAGTTTTGCAGTCTGTGTGATGTCACTTAATTTCCTTGGCCCTCTGTTTCCTCAGCTATAAAAATGAAAAGGCTGTCCTTTTCTTATTCCTCTCTGACTGTAGTAGGATGTCATGGTAGCTGGTGTTAATCTTGTTCATCAAAAGTTACCTTGTCTGTTTATTACCTTTATGATGTAAAAGGTGAACGTTAACACAGGAGGGAGCTGGTGAGTGATTTGTGTTAACTTTCGTGCTTGAGATTGAAATAACAAGATTCCTTTCTTTCTTCCTTGGGGAGCTGTAAGCAGTGTTGCCTAGTGAAAGGCTGCTTTGGGAGGAAAATGGAAGGATTAGGGGAGGAGGAAAAAGGTGAGGCAGGAGAGCATATGGCTGGAGCAAGCTAATTAATCTGAGGTGTCAATCTAGCTTGGTAACATTTGCTCCCACACATCATGGCCAGAAATTAGACTCTTAATTCAAGCCACCTTTTGGGAAATTTATATAAAACTGAATTGAGAAGAGTGTATATCCTACTGTCATAGGGTTGGAGTAAGGAGTAGCTAAGATAATTTAAAAATACTTAGAGGAGTAGTTGAGATAATTTAAAAGATATGCTTAGAATGGTTCCTCACAGCAACTACCAAGTAATACTAGTTTATTCTTAGCTTCTCAACAATCAGAGAAGTAAAGTTGGGATATGAAGGTAATCTAAAATCAAACGCAAAGATGCCTTTGGATCATCTGTATCAGAGGGCAGCACAGTGTTTCTAGCCAACACTACTGCCTTGCCTACCTTTAGAATATAACTAGCTTTCCTAAGGACAAACACCTGACTGCAGGGAGGCACCACTTCAAGTGTGTCTCACGGCCCAGCAGCGGGCTTGGAGTTGTGATGTTTATCATGGTTATTGACCAAGGCTTTTGATCATAAGCTAACTCTTTTCTAATCCTGTTAGAAAACTTGATCTCCTGAATAAAGATTAAATGCCAGTCTTGCATATTAAGATAGGTTTAACTTAATATGTTATCATTAGTTTTTTAAAATATATGAGGTATGGTAATTTTGTATCATTAATTCTGCAATACTTGAGGCATTTCTGTTGTTTAAGGAGCATTTGGTTAGGGACACTACACTTTTTAAAAGTCTAAAATTAGGTAGAGGTATTCATTAATTAATTATTAATTTAGGATTGATATCTGAATGTTTTTAAATGCTTGTAGATGATGTTGAAGTAAATTTCTGATATGAATAATCAGTGATTTTTGTTACTAAGATAAAAGACATAAAAAATCATACAAATAGGTTTTGAGATATGAAATATGTCAACATACTACAGTTAGCCTACAGAATCAGCATTTCATTGTTAGGACGTTTTCCTCAGCTTTCTAAAGCCAGCATTTCAATTGACTTTTCCAGACCATATTTGAAGATGTTAGTGGTTTTGGTGCCTGGCATCGAAGATGGTGTGTTCTTTCTGGAAACTGTATATCTTATTGGACTTATCCAGATGATGAGAAGCGAAAGGTAATTTAAATAGTACTGTTTAGTGGTGAAAGCCCTGATTGACTTTCATGTAGTGTTCATGCAAGTGTTCCCTCTGGCCCCCATCACTCACCCAAATTAATAACCCTTTTTGTGTACTCACTAAGCCATTAAAAATGTTCTTGTCAGCCAGGCGCAGTGGCTCACGCCTATAATCCCAGCACTTTGGGAGGCCAAGGCGGGTGGATCACCTGAGGTCAGGAGTTCAAGCCCAGCCTGGCCAACATGGCGAAATCCTGTCTCTGCTAAAAATACAAAAATTAGCCAGGTGTGGTGGCAGGCGCCTGTAATCCCAGCTACTCAGGAGGCTGAGGCAGGAGAATCGCTTGGATCCAGGAGGCCAAGGTTGCAGTGAGCCAAAATCACGCCACGGCACTCCAGCCTGGGCGACAGAGCAAGACTCTGTCTCAAAAAAAAAAAAAAAAGTTTTTGATGTAGGGGTGTGTGTGTGTGTGATAATCCTTTAAAATTTTTATATCCTATCCATTCCCTATGATTTGACCACTCTTAAAATATCTTAACATGTGTATTTTTCCTTCTTTTCTACTGGATGTTTAATTATGTTTTTTGTTGACATTTGAAGTTGGAAATGTTTTAAATTTAATTTTTTATCTTGTTAGTTAGGGTAAAACAGTAATGGAAACCCACCCACAGGAACAGTGGCTTGTATTTTGTTTCTAAAATTTAATAATAGGATTTTGTGTAATAAATTATATATGTTTTTAAAGAAGTTAATATCATTGCCCAAGTAAGATTATTTATTATCCCCAAACTGGAAAATAGAAATAAGCAGAATTAAAAAGGAAAATCATCCATAACAGACATAGCTATTGCTCATATTTTGGTTAGATATCTTTTCAAACTTTTAAAATGTATAATATATAATAATTATTCATTTATGAATCTTTTTAAAAGGAAAAGCATGCTTTTTATAATCTGATTTTTTACTTGATAAAATATTCTAACATCTTTCAGCATCAGTAAAGATAAGTCTAATGCTGTGTTGGATAACTATGTGTGTTACACTGTAGTCATTACAATTATTAATGTTTTAAAAATTTATTGTGAAATGTTTGAGACATCCAAAAGGGCGTAAAATAATTTCATCAACCTCTCTTGTTGTTATTCCAGTTGAAGCTCCCCATGTAGTTCTGTCTCCCGCAGAGATAACTTCTACCCTAAAATTGTTTATTATTCCCATGCACTTATTTAAATTTTTATTATACAGATTGAATATCCCTTATTCATAATCCTTGGGATTTAGAGGTGTTTCAGATTTGGGATTTTTTTTTTCAGATTTTGGAATATTTGCATTATACTTGCCAATTAATTATCTCCTAATCCAAAAATTCAAAATATGAAATGCTCCAATGAGCATTTCCTTTGAGCATCATGTTTACTCTCAAAAAGTTTTGGATTTTGGAGCATTTCAGATTTCAAGATTTTCAGATTTTGGATGTTTAACCTGTACCTGTATATAAGCAATATATTTTGCTGCAATTGCATGTTTTTTAACATTATACAGATAATAACATACTGTATGTATTACTCTGCAACTTGCCTTTTTTGGGTCAGTATAGTTTGTGAAATTTGCCTGGGGTGGTATGTGTAGCTTTAGTTTGTCCCCTTTTCTCTGTATAGTATACTTTTGTAAGAACGCATTACAATTTATCCATTCTCCTGTTTAGAGACCCTTAGATTATTTCTAAATTGTCGTATACAGACAATGCTGCTGTGATTCACTTTCTTCTCATATTGTTTTGGTTTGTACGTTTTACAGCCCACATGCAGGAAGATTTAGTTTCTTGTACACAGGGATGAGATTTCTTTTTGAATGTTATCTAGTAGCAGAATTGCTGGGCTGTAGGGTTTGCACATCTACAACTTGATTTTGTCAAGTGAGCCTCAAAAGTGGTTGTACAATTTTCCATTCCCACCAGGAGTATTTGAAAGTTCTCAGCTTTTCATATTCCCACCAACACATCATATGTCAGCCTTTTAAACTTCCATCAGTATGATAGATGTGAAATGTACTCTCATTTAAAAAAATTTTGTATCTTCTTGATTACTAGACTAAGTATCTTTTCGAAGCATAAGAGTGTGTATGGCCATTTATATTTTCTTTCCTGTGAACTGATTGTCTATATATTATTAATTTTAATATTTTTTGACGCATTGCAATTATATTTCCCTAGTCTTAGGCCTGGCATATCTTTTAATTTATCTTTATAGCGTCTTTTCTTGCACATACTTTCCTAATGTTAAGGTAATCAGACCTGCTAGTCTATTGCTTTGTGCTTTTTAGGTCTAATTTAAGAAACTATCCTTACCCTGGAGTCAAATATTTCTTTTATACCTCTTTCTAAAGTTATAGAGTTTTATACTTCACATTTAATTTCCCTAGAATTGATTTTTTTTTCACCTGGATAGCCAATTGGGCCAGCATCATTGAATGGTTGGTTCTTTCCCCACTGTGTTAGGCCATTCTTGCATTGCTATGAAGAAATACCCAAGACTGGGTAATTTTTAAATTGGCTCCTGATTCTGTAGGCTGTACTGGAAGCATGACTCTGGCATCTGCTCAGCTTCTGGGGAGGCCTCAGGGAGCTTTTACTCACAGCAAAAGGTGAAGTGGGAGCAGGTACATCACATGGTAAAAGCAGAAGCGAGCAAGTGAGCAAGTGAGCAAGGGGAGGTGCCAGACATGTTTAAACAATCAGTTCATGCGAGAACTCATTCACTGTTGTGAGGACAGCACCAAAGGGATTTCTTGAGAAATCCGCCCCCATGATCCAGTCATCTCCCACTAGGCCCCACCTCCAACACTGGGGATTACAATTCAACATGAGATCTGGGTGAAGACAAATATCCAAACTATCATTCACTGATCCACAGTGCCATTTCTCATGTGTATCAAGATGTCATTATATGTGTAGGTTTATTTTTAGGCTCACTGTTCTGTTTCCTTTGGTCTTTTTCCCTATCCCAATCTCAATGACCATAGCTTTAAAATAAATCTTAATGTCTGCTAAGGCCGGTCTCCTAACTTATGCAGTAATGTGTAATAGTTCCCCCTTATCCTCAGTGGACACGTTCCAAGACCACCAGTGAATGCATGAAACCATGGATAAGTACCAGACCCAGTTGCCATCAGTTATAACACGTTTCTGTTGAGTCTTACACCCACAAATTTAATGCCTTTTGTATTTTAATTAAGCACTTCACCATGTACTGTGGTGGTAACTTTTGCAGTTGGAGATGTGACAACGAAACTAGCATGAATTTCTTTTTCCTTCTTCACAATTTCATGGATAGAAGATTTGTTCTTACTGTGTATATCTTGACAACCTCAGCATATGATTTTTTTTCTTTCCTTATTAAGATGAAGACTTTCACCTTTTCACTTAAAGGAAGCACTTTATGGTTTGTCTTTGCATATCTACTCTTGCACTTTGGGGACCTTATTAAGTCAGATGGGGCTACTTGAACACAAGCACACAAGCACTGCATACTACAGCAGTTGATTTTTTTTTTTTTTTTTTTTCTGAGACGGAGTCTCACTCTGTCGCCCAGGCTGGAGTGCAGTCGCACGATCTCGGCTCACTGCAAGCTCCGCCTCCCGGGTTCACACCATTCTCCTGCCTTAGCCTCCCGAGTAGCTGGGACTATAGGCGCCCGCCACCATTCCTGGCTAATTTTTTGTATTTTTTAAATAGAGACGGGGTTTCAACGTGTTAGCCAGGATGGTCTCGGTCTCAGCTGATCCTATAACCCAAAACGCTGCTAGGTGACTACTGAGCAGGTAGGGGGTATGGCGTGGATATGCTGGACGAAGGGAGGATCCACATGCCAGGTGCGATGGCAGGAGATTACATCATGCTGCTTAGAATGGCATGCAGTTTAAAATTTATGAATAGTTTCTAGAATGTTTCTTTTAATATTTTTCAACGATGATTGACTGTTGGTAATTGAAGCTATGAAAGGTGAAACCATGGATAAGCGGAGGGCTAGCTACTGTATGACTATTCTTTGTCCTTGCTTTTTCCATACACCCTTGCACACACACACACCCTGCCATCACCTCATGGAAATATATATACATATATGTTTCACTTTTTTCTTTTCTTTTTTTTGAGACAGGGTCTCGCTCTGTCACCCAGGCTGGAGTGCAGTGGCACGATCTCGGCTCACAGAAACCTTTGCCTCCTGGGCTCAAGGTATTCTCTGCCTCAGCCTCCCGAGTAGCTGGGACTACAGGCAAGCACCACCACGCACGGCTAATTTTTCTATTTTCAGTAGAGATGGGGTTTCACCATGTTGGCCAGGCTGGTCTCAAACTCCTGGGCTCAAAGCGATCCGCCCGTCTCCACCTCCTGAAGTGTTGGGATTACAGGCATGAGCCACTGCACCCAGCCCTGTTTTGCGTTTTATAATTGAAAATGTTCGAATGTACACAAAGCAAAAATAGTATAATGAACTTCCAGCTTAATTAATTATTCGTTTTCAGGTTTCGTTTATCTCCCCACAACACACATGCATTTTTATTTTGTTTTGTTGCTTTGTTAGGGTGTTTTAAAGCAAATACCAGAATTTATATTCTGTCATTTTTAGGTTGCAGGTCTTAGTGTTGGCAAATGCCCCAAGGGAAGTCAGGGTTTCAGACTAGCTTACTATTCTTCATTCTCCCTTGCTCATTGATTTTGGCCTTTGAAGGATTTTTCTATTTCTTGTCAGTTTAATTATCTAGCATTTGGTGGCTTATATAATGGGAGGACTTTCAGACTATTTAATGTATCATATTTGCTGGAAACAATACCATGATTTATTTAAATAGTCCCCTATTACTGTCATTTAATTTGTTTGGAATTTTTTGCTATTATGAAAAAACAGTGAGTACACATATTAGAATCTGTGTGTACATATTGATATATTTGCTTCAGATAAATTTAGGTGGAACTGTAGGATCAGAAAATGCTTGTTGTTAATGGTTTTTGATTACTGTTATCAAGTTGCCTACAAGTAATAGATCATATTATGCTTTCACCAGTGATGCATAAGAATCTGTATTACTCACTCCCTAACCGATCAACAGAGGTTGTTACTGTTTCTTCCAGACTTAGCCAATCTAAGGTTTTAAAATGGTATATTCTATTTTTATTTTAAAAAATTCTAATAGAGTTGACACATTTATTGGCTGTTGGCTCGTGTGTCTATATGTGTTTCTTTTCCCATTTTCAGGACCATTTGGTCTCGTGAATGTTTTCCTCCACTTTGACTCGTGTCATAGAAATTCATGGCTGCCAACAATCCAGGGCAATTGTCTGCCCTTATGTTATCTTTTATAGATATATAAAGAAATATTTACACATGAAATCCAATGTCTAGGTTTCCTTTTATAGAAAGAGGAGAAGTGGGTAAGTTACAGATAAAAGGCAGTTAAGTGTGTTTCTCATTGTTATAGCTGGTTTTGGCACCTGGGGCTCATTATACTGTTGTTTGTATTTTTTATTTGAAGTTCACCATAATAAAGAGCTTTATAGGATAGTTGGCAAGAACTACCAGTTGATATTTTTGGGTTTTATTTTTATGTCTAGCTAGGAACAATAATAAATGTTAAATATGTTTCTCTAAGCCCAGTGTAACTCAATTTTAACTTTTAAATGAATAGCTTTTTAATTTTAATTTGTACCAACTTAAATGCTGCTTAATGCTTACTGACTTAAATGGTCTTATTTTCTACTAATTTCTCTTAATTTGTTTTTAAAGAATCCCATAGGAAGGATAAATCTGGCTAATTGTACCAGTCGTCAGATAGAACCAGCCAACAGAGAATTTTGTGCAAGACGCAACACTTTTGAATTAATTACTGTCCGACCACAAAGAGAAGATGACCGAGAGACTCTTGTCAGCCAATGCAGGGACACACTGTGTGTCACCAAGTATGTATTGGCCTATAAATATTTTCTATCAACTAAGCAATTGATTGCCCACTATGTACTTACCACTATGAGAAATATCAGAGATGGTCCTTGACGTTGAAAAGGGCACAGCATTAGTGAGAAAACAAAACACACACAAAGCAGTAAGTGAACCATCTATAATAACTAAATTAACGTAGTTAAGGAAAGTATAATACTCAAGTTGTATCTTAGCTAGTGTTTTCCAGTGTGCTCACAGTGGAGGCATTTTCATGGCAGTTAGATAATAATCTTTGGGTTAAGTTTAAAGATTTCATGCGTAGTTGAGGAGTCAAGCATTATTCAAAGAGACTCTACACATCCCTTCCTTCCATTCCCAGAATACCCTCATGTAATCAGATGACTCACAAAAACAATCTCATTCTATTCTGCAAATTTCTGGATGGAGATTAACAGAATAAAACTTTTGGGATTGCCCCTTTTTTAATTAACCCTGAGCTCAGGTGTAAGATGCAAAGGCTTATTGCTAAGATTCTAAGATAGGTTTCTTTGCTTGGATGCCTAAGAGAAGCTTCAAGACCAACTTCAGTGTACAGAGTTGTCATTAGGGACAAAAGTTAGAATTTGATAAGATGTTTAGTAATTAGGCTGTTGCTGGATATTGCAGATTGGGGGAGATTGGTAGGACTAGCTTTATGAGTTTCTAATGTGAAAATAATAGAAAGCTACAGCCAGGAGACACAATACTAAAATAGAACAAAGTTGCCCAGAGACTGCCAATTTGTTTTAAAATAGCTAGATAGAAGACTCGTTTGATGGAAATTTTTGATGTCTAGATTACTTCCAGATTTATTCATTTTAGCTCATTAATTATTTCAGGGGTCTTCTATGCAGTGGTAGAATCAGACAGGGCAGGACAGGTGAAATGGATTTCTAATCATTTTGTTTGATAGTGACGTGTCCATGGCCACGGTCAGTGGAGGAACCAACCAAAGTGCAGTATCCAAATAGTTCCTGATCACAGCGGCCCACTTTGGCCATTTTGAATATCACTTACTTTTTTGTATAACCTTATTTTTTACTGGTTGCATAAACTCTCTTAGACTTCTCCATAGACCTTCCCCTGTGATAAAAATAGCCAGATTACATGTTGCTTTAATTACTCTGTACCTCATTTACTTGTAGTCTTTCTCACTATAAAATTATAACTTGGATGGGTACCCTTCGCCCAAGCATATGAGAGTAGTACATTCTGAATTCAGTCTTGGCTGAGTCTTCAGCTTTGCTTCGTGGCCTAAAATTTATTTTACTTTTTTGATGGTGAGAATATAAACATTCTGCAGTTCTGCATTCTCCTTTGCCTCACTGATCTGTTTCCTTACGGGGCCTTGGGCCTTTTGGACTTAGGCCTTTTACTTGAATTTAATGTACCTCATTTTCATTTCTACTAACTAAGCTTGCTGTCAATGCTAAAGATTTCTCTTCTGATCTCTACTGCATACTTTAAAACAGAGACTACACATTGAAACCAGAATGTTTTATCACATGGGGAGGCAGTATTTACAGTGGAGCTTTGAAGTCAACGGACTTAAGTTTAAATCCTGGCTCATCAAATGTAACCATGGCAGGTCACTTAACTTTGCTGGCCCTCTGAAATCTTCTGTGTCAAAAAGGAAAAATAAACTCCACAGTGACTGAGATTTTTTTTTTATTTTTATTAGCCTCTTGAACCAGAATAGGTTCACAGAGACTTCAGACAATAGAGATGAATGAGTAAACACACTTAGCACAGTTTCTAGTAGATGGAATGAGCTTAACAAGTGGTGGCTATTATAAGGCAGTATTTTCTTCATTGACTACTAGAAGGTGATAAACTCCACTTATTCATGTTTACACCATTTCTAGTACCAATGGGGAGAACTTATAAAGTTGTAGAATGAGTGCAATATAAAAACCTAATGGCTGGCTGTTCTCTAGAAGCATGTTCTGGCTATGAGTTAGGGAATCCCCCCTTCCTTACTCTGGCCTGCCCCATCGACTAGTTATGTATTCAACTTGTAGCTAAATATGGATGCAAGGAAAATATTCCTAATATGGACAGAGAGGTTAGGATAGACAAAGTCTTAGGATCTTTAGATAGTTTATTATAAAACCATGTTCTACTAATATAGTAGGACAAATCTAATGGGACACAGTGCAAAATAATATTACCTGTAGAGCCAGGTGAAGGTCCAGGAGTCTGTGATTGCAGCTGTTGGTGAACCTGACTCTGAAGGTTATATTGGGAGTGCCCATATTCAGGGAGAGCCTATATTCAGGCCTTAGGTGCTCTCGCTGAGAAGTTGCCCACATTCCGTGGGTGTCCTATACCATCAGGTTACCCAGGCCGCACACTACCTGTATAAAACACCTGTTGGAAACACCATCCTTTACCAAGTGTAATTAGTGTAAGTTAGCATCAGTTAACCAAACTGGGGATAATTTTCCTCTGTTTTATTTGGAGATGCACCTTACTAAGTGGCTCTGGATTAGCATCCATAAAAGGTGGTTAAAGGTAATTCATTTACTGGTTTATTTAGTCATTTTTTTCCCTAGCAAGAGTACATGGGGGTATGGAATGGGGGGGAAAAGAATTCTGACCTCTTTGGTTGTTTGTTCCTGTAGGAACTGGCTGTCTGCAGATACTAAAGAAGAGCGGGATCTCTGGATGCAAAAACTCAATCAAGTTCTTGTTGATATTCGCCTCTGGCAACCTGATGCTTGCTACAAACCTATTGGAAAGCCTTAAACTGGGAAATTTCCATGTTATCTAGAGGTTTTTGATGTCATCTTAAGAAACACACTTAAAAGCATCAGATTTACTGATTGCATTTTATGCTTTAAGTATGAAAGGGTTTGTGCCAATATTCACTACGTATTATGCAGTATTTATATCTTTGTATGTAAAACTTAACTGATTTCTCTTCTGTCATTCATCAATGAGTAGAAGTAAATACCTTATAGTTGATTTTGCTAAATCTTAATTTAAAAGCCTCATTTTCCTAGAAATCTAATTATTCAGTTATTCATGACAATATTTTTTTAAAAGTAAGAAATTCTGAGTTGTCTTCTTGGAGCTGTAGGTCTTGAAGCAGCAATGTCTTTCAGGGGTTGGAGACAGAAACCCATTCTCCAATCTCAGTAGTTTTTTCGAAAGGCTGTGATCATTTATTGATCGTGATATGACTTGTTACTAGGGTACTGAAAAAAATGTCTAAGGCCTTTACAGAAACATTTTTAGTAATGAGGATGAGAACTTTTTCAAATAGCAAATATATATTGGCTTAAAGCGTGAGGCTGCCTTCATAAAAGAGATGTGGACATAGGAGGCAATGTGTGAGACTTGGGGGTTCAATATTTTATATAGAAGAGTTAATAAGCACAGGGTTTACATTTACTCAGCTACTATATATGCAGTGTGGTGCACATTTTCATAGAATTCTGGCTTCATTAAGATCATTTTTGCTGCATAGCTTACAGACTTAGCATATTAGTTTTTTCTACTCCTACAAGTGTAAATTGAAAAATCTTTATATTAAAAAAGTAAACTGTTATGAAGCTGCTATGGACTAATAATACTTTGCTTGCCAAAGTGTTTGGGTTTTGTTGTTGTTTGTTTGTTTGTTTGTTTGTTTGTTTTTGGTTCATGAACAACAGTGTCTAGAAACCCATTCTGAAATTGGAAAATTATTAAGTCACGTATCACCTTTAAACACCTTTTTTAAAAATTATAAAATATTGTAAAGCAGGGTCTCAACTTTTAAATACACTTTGAACTTCTTCTCTGAATTATTAAAGTTCTTTATGACCTCATTTATAAACACTAAATTCTGTCACCTGTCATTTTATTTTTTATTCATTCAAATGTATTTTTTCTTGTGCATATTATAAAAATATATTTTATGAGCTCTTACTCAAATAAATACCTGTAAATGTCTAAAGGAATCAGTTGTTTAGGAAGCACTGTTTCAATGTGTGGTGTGGTTGCTCTGCATCCCTGGGCTGAGAGCTTCTTGAGGGTACTGTGCTGACAATGTCTCATCCATCTTTTTCTCTCTACCCAGTTTGGCTTATTATGTGTTCTTAGGGCTGCTGTTGAATGCATAAGTGAATGAAGGATCTATTTCTGAGGCATTTCAACTGAATATGGTAATTGGATGTGCATTTGAGGATAGGGAGTATAATTCCCAAGTCTTTAGCAGATACTGAATGGATGAGTGATATCATCAGCCAAACAGGGAATAGGTTTGATGGGACTGATAAGAACGTCCCTTGTACTTATTTATAGACTTGCATTTATTTTTGAGTAGGCATTCAAAGGGCACAAAAGCATGGTACAAAATTCAGAATGCATAAAGAAGGTAAAGTTAAAAAGCAAGTCTTTTCCTACTGTCATAACTACTTTTACCAATGTCTATGTCCTGCCAGAGGACACTACACATATTGCATAGAAATATTTATATTCTTTTGTTCATAAAAATATCCTATACATACCATTTATTGTAAGTTAAACAAAAAGTATAACAGTATTCCTTAGAGATCATCTAAATATATAGATAGTATTTATAAAATTCAACTTTAGAAGAAATTTAGTTTAAGGCGATTGTGGGACCTCAAGCTAGAAATACTCTGTAAACAGTAGAAAATGTCACTCTGAAGATTTTCAGTGTCGTCCGCCTAAGGGGGATTGTTGAAACTATTGGAGTGATTAAGATCATCCAGGGAATATGATGTGGGAAGAGAAGAAAGAAAAAAAAGAACAGTGTTCTTTTTTTTTTTTTTTTTTTGAAACACGGTCTCACTCTTCCCCAGGATGGAGTGCAGTGGCACAGTCTCGGCTCACTGCAACCTCTGCTTCCCGGGTTCAAGTGATTCTCGTGCCTCAGCCTCCTGAGAAATGGATTACAGGCACGCACCACCACGCCCAGCTAATTTTTGTATTTTTAGTAGAGATGGGGTTTCACTGTGTTGGCCAAGTTGGTCTTGAACTCCAGACCTCAAGTGATCCTCCTTCCTCGGCCTCCCAAAGTGCTGAGATTACAGGTGTGAGCCACCACGACTGGCCTGAACACTGTTCTTTAGGGGAAAAGTAGAAAAGACAAGTCTAATGGTTGTCTTCTATGAAAGAAAAACAAGAATGGTGTCTGGTGAGACCAAAGAAGAAAAGATTTTGGCTGGGTGCGGTGGCTCACGCCTGTAATCCCAGCACTTTGGGAGGCTGAGGTGGGCAGATGACCTGAGGTCAGGAGTTTGAGAACAGCCTGGCCAACATAGTGAAACCTTGTCTCTACCAAAAATATAAAAAATTAGCTGGGCAGGGTGGCGTGTGCCTGTAATCCCAGCTACTTGGGAGGCTAAGGCAGGAGAATCACTTGAACCCAGAAGGCAGAGGCTGCAGTGAGCCGAGATTGTGCTGCTGCACTCCAGCCTAGGCAACAGAGCGAGACTCTGTCTCAAAAAAAAAAAAAAAAAAAAAAAAAAGATTCTGACCACAAAATCATAAAGCAGAATAAAGAAAATGTGAATTGAAATTTGGAGCAGTCAGTTGAACAAAATGGTTCAGATAAAAAATCGGGTTACAATAAAATCTGTATGGAAAAAGAATGACAGAATTGATTGCATTAAAAAATCTGATAAGTATCTAAAGTTAAAACACTAAGCAACAGACAAAGGGAGAAAATTTACAACATATTTAATAAGGCATTGATATTAAAAAACATAAAGAGCTCCTATGCAAGTGTGGTGGCTCATGCCTGTAATCACAGCACTTTGGTGGCTGAGGTGGGAGAATACTTGAGGCGAGGAGTTCAAGACCAGCCTGGGCAACATAGCAAGACCCTGTCTACAAAAAAAAAGAAAAAGTTAGCCGAACATGTTGGCACATGACTGTAGTCTCAGCTACTCGTGAGGCTGAAGTGAGAGGATTGCTAGAGCCCAGGAGGTGAAGACTACAAGTGAGCTGTGATCACTCCACTGCACTCCAGACTGGACAACAGAACGAAACCCTGTCTCTAAAAAAAAAAACCCCAAAATTAAAAAAAAGAACCAACAAGTGGTTCACTGTTATCACATTGAGAATTAAGTACAAGAAAAAAGAGTTCCTATGACTGGCTATCTGTGAGCACTTACTAGGCGTTATTGTTGGTGTTTTGCATGCAGTATCTCAGGTCATCTTCATAAGACCTTATCAAATAAGCGTTGAAGCTAAAGTTTTGGTCACTTTTCTGAGGCCCCACGTTGAGCAAGTGGCAGACCAGGATTTGCACTCAGTCTACTCCAGAATCCACATACTTACACTCTGCTATTTCTCAAATTAATAAGAAAAAGAAAATTTAACCTAAAGAAGAGGGGCAAATAATATTAGCAGGAATTGCGTACACACAAATCCCAAAGAGCCGGCAAACATGTAAAAATAATACTAATAAAAATACAGATTTAAATGGCAATGGGTTATTGGCCCACAGGTGGTGAAACTAACCAACATTACTGAGAAACAAACTTACGCTCTTGGTGGGAATAGAAACTGAAAAGCCTACTTGGATGGCAACTTGGTAACTTCCAGGAATCTACTAACACACAGGATCAGATTGTCAAATCTGACTTCCATGCATCAGAGATCTTACCCATGTCAAGCTTTACTCATAGTTTCAAGGACACAAGGAATCAAAAAGCCCTGGCAAAGCAAGGAGAGGCCTGTGTCATTCTGCATACCTCCCAGGCTCTCGTTCCCACAGGAGACACCTGCTCTGTGGCCCAGGATAATAGACGAGATCTCAAGCGAGGTTTGCGGTCCTCTCACTCAGCAGGGAGGCTTTAGGTATGGAAACATTGCATTTTATACCCTTTATGGTATAGTTTTTGTGACTTTCTCTTAGGAGTCTTGCCTCACAAATCTATAATTCTAAGTTTTTTTACCGTAAGCAACCCTTAACCAGCCATATCCTACTAAGCACATTCCACACATAAAGAGTTCTGTCAGCAAATACCATTTGTCTATTTACTAGGAGGTTCAGTTCTTAGCATGTTTACCAGGAATTTCCTTTACCGAAATCAAAGACCAGCTGTGCTAACTCCCCACTTCTCAGACAAACATGCATGTGAGCAGAGATGTATATAAAAGGATAATCATTACAATACTGTTTTTATCTATTATCTATCTGTCATCTGTCTATCTTCTATCTATCATCTACCTGTTTATTGAGACAGAGTCTCTATCACACAGGCTGGAGTGCAGTGGTGTGATCTCAGCTCACTGCAACCTCTGCCTCCCTGGTTCAAGCGATTCTCCTGCCTCAGCCTCTGGAGTAGCTGGGAATTACAGGTGCCCGCCAACACGCCTGGCTAGAGACAGTTATTAAAGGGAAAAAATAGAAACCAATAGGGAAAAAAAAAATCTGCAAGCCCATTAGCAGGAAGTTATGGTACATTTTTCCTACAAGACACCATGTAGTGGTCAAAAAGAATGAAGCGAGTGTATATATTGATTTCTAGAGCAACTTATGGGGGAAAGGGATATACCACGCAACATGGAACCATGTATGTAACATAGATGCACATAACTAGATGAAAGTGTGGAAGGAACCACATGAAGTACATGGGGAAAAGGTTGGGAGCAGTGTGGGGTGGAGGAATGCTTTGACCTTTGTCTCTGTTTTTAGAGTATTTGATATGTTTACAATGAGAATATTTTCATATATCACTCATGTATGTGGGCTTGCGAACACTTCAAAAATAAAATCATAATGAAAAATTGAGTGAATGGAAGACTGAATAGAGAACTTCAGGATATTGGATTGTGAAGAGAAAGGCCTAACTGGGACAATAGTTTGGTGGGAACACATTCAGGGAAGGATATTGTTGGGACTCAGAAAACAATACTCCAAAAAAGAAGGCCTCAGAAGCAAGAGTTTTCCTCTGATCTTCTCCTGCCCTCCTGTCTCTCAGTCCCATTCTCCTCCAGGGATAGCCATGGAAACCAGAACTCCTCTTCCCCACGGTGAGTCATAGAAACAAGAACCTCTTTTCTCCAAAGCCGGCCACAAAACCTAAACATATTTCTCTAACTTTCCCTTTGCCTTTCTGTGTAAAACTGGCTGTAAAGAAATGATCTGACCTACCTTGTTTGACTGTAGGTCATGAGACCCTTATTCCAGAATGGGTCCTGCTCCACATCCAGAAGGAAGGAATGTGGCTCAGAGATGCCAAGAAGAATCTAGACAAGCCTTGCTGGCTTTCCCTGCACAGTATTTGCATTAGATCTACCCTTTTTGTCCAACTTCTACACAGCGGTCAATGCTTTGTTGAACCTAAGCATAAAAATGGCCAATTTCTCTGGTGTTTTTATGTCTTCATTCTGAATGCTCCTGTGGATGCACATTAAGTAAATTTGTATGCCTTTTCTCCAATGAATTTAACTTTTGTGAGTTGATTTTTCAGTAAGCCTTCAGAGGGCCAAAGAGAACTTTCCCTTTGACCCCAAGTTCCCCTTAAAATTATTTTTAATGATAAACTCAATTATTTTTAGCTGATGTAGTAAGCAGGGTACAGACTATGCTACTATAAAAAAAAGAATCATAACAAAAATAGAAGAGGCAAAACAAGATAGAAGTTTCTTTCTCACAGGACAGTCCAAAGAGAGGGGACTGGTTCTGGGCAGAGAAGTGGTTTTGAGCCTTGAGGGTGTCCAGGGTCCAAGGTCCTTGTCCTGGACATAGCCTGGCATGTGGCCCTTGTCCTCATGGCCAAAGCCAGCTCACCTGTATCACATCCATGGTCCATCTACCAGGAGGGAGGAAAGTGCAGAGCTCATTCCCAGTAATTTTGAGATTAAGACCAAGAAAATGTAGTCTTTAGCTGAGTGACAACAACCCCTGTTGAAATTCACCAGGGTTCTACTATACAAAGGCAAAATATGGTGCATTCAGGGGACTATCAGCAGGCCTTACCACTGCTTCTAAACCCTTCAATTTTGTTGAAAGCAAAGATATGAAAACCACCTGACTTGCAAAGGGATTTGTTATTCTGCCTTTAGGGTCCAGGAAAACCAGTATTTGGACTGTCCCTTTTTTTTTTTTAGTATTGGGAGGGTTTTACATCCCAGGCAAGTGACTGTAGAGAAGGCAGAAAGCATGGCTTTCCTGTGTAAAGTGGGAGTAGAGGGGAGCCATTGGGAAGGAAGAGAGGAGGGAAAAAAGAACACCTCAGGCAGTTTGGCTCATTAAACAGGAGGATGGCAAAGTGGCTTCATGCACATGCGCTCTTTAGCAAGTCTTTGGTGTTCACGGGCGTGTGGCTGCCCAGATCTAGGGCATTAGATTATAACTGGGCAGTTTAACTTCACAATACATTTTAAAACATTTTTTCTTTTTCTTTTGGGTTTCAAGGTATACCCTTGAAGCAAACTGCAGGACCCTTTTCCCTAAGCCTTAAAACAGACTCCATGTCCCTCCCTTTCTTACCCTACATACTCCCTTCACGTTTATCCAGTGTTCTGCTAGTGTCTAACTGTGTGCCTTCTTAGAAGTTCCAGAGGCTAATCTTGAGACAGACACAGCCTGGAGACTCAGATGCAAAATTTCAGAGATTACTTCAAGGTGGCTAGTTAACAACCTAGTCATTGTTGAGATGACACCAGCCCGAGATCCAAGCAGACTGGGACCCAAGATAACCACCAGACGCAGACATTGTTCTCAGCACAATCCTTGCATGCCTTCCTTATCAAGTTTTCCTTTTTTAAACTCCTGCCTTCCCTCCAAAAAATGAAAGTGGCTGCTTTGGATGGGAATCTGGCCACTTCTCCTTTACTAATTTTGGTTAACAGAATCATTTTCTTTCTACCAGACCTCACTCTTCATTAGACTCCGCAAGTGGTGAGCATGCAGACCTGCACTGGGTTACATGGTCACAGGGTGCGACGTGAAGGTGTTTACCAAAGGGCAAATCGGGAGTGTCCAGAGTACATGGTAACACCTCCCAAGCACTGAGCTTTCACGGTCATTTCATTGTCAGGACGTCCTTGAGAAGGAGAACCACTGGAGCCACAGCTGGAGGGAGTATTGAGTAGCGATGGTGCCCTTCCTGCAGGCAGCAAGGTGTTCACTTTCTCATGCTCATGTTTAGCTCACCGTTCTCTCCTTCCTTAGAGAAGTCAAGTTTCTCATGTCTTTAGCCATATCTGTATTTATTTACTTGCCAAATTTAAATTGACTGTATTTCCTTCAGTACTTTGTTCCCTCCAGTTTTGTTTTGGAAGATTTGCTACCTATAAGCACTAGTCACCTTACTGAACTCTTTATTAGTTATAATAATTTTTCATGATTCTTTTTGGTGTTCAGAGATACCAACTTCAAATAATAATAATGTCTCCACCTTTCCAACATTTGTATCACACTTTCTATTTTTGTTCTCCCAGAACAGTATAATAGTGGTGATAGCAGGCATTTCTGATTTAATAAGAATGTTCTAGTATTCACTATTAAATATAATGCTAATTGTTCACTTGAGATAGATCTTTATTGATTGTTATATAAAGGAAATTTCCTTATATCCCTCTTTTTCTATGGCCAGCTTCCAAATTTATAATCCAGATACAAAGATATGACATTCCCCCCAAAAGGAAAAATATGAACCACATTACTTCATAAATTGATGCCAGTTTGTGCCTGTGCTCTGGAAAAATTTAGATTTTAGATAGCTTTTTTTTTTTTTTTTTTCGTGGCAGAGTCTTGCTCTGTCGCCCAGGCTGGAGTGCAGTGGCTTGATCTCGGCTCGCTGCAACCTCTGCCTCCTGGGTTTAAGGGATTCTCCTGCCTCAGCCTCCCGAGTAGCTGGGAATTCAGGCATGCACCATCAGGCCCGGCTAATTTTTGTATTTTTTAGTAGAGACAGGGTTTCACCATGTTGGCCAGGCTGGTCTCAAACTCCTGACCTCGTGATCCACCTGCCTCAGCCTCCCAAAGTGTTGGGATTACAGGCATGAGCCACTGCGCCCGGCCTGCTTCTTGAAGATATTAAAGACTTGCCCCTAAAACAACCTAACCTTGGTACATGTTTTGCAGATGGTTTGTGTATTAGTTATCTATTCCTGGGTAACAAATTACCCTAAAATTGAGTGGCCTAAAATGACAACATGCAGCATGTCACAGTCACTATGGGTCAGGAATCTGGACTCTGCTCTGGCTCAGAGTCCATCACAGGGCCACAATCAGGTGTCAGTCCTGGGTCTACAGTCCATCTCAAAGCTCGGCTAGGGAAGGATCTGCTTCCAGCTACTTGTCTGGTTGTGGAAGGATTCAATTCCTCACAGCATGTTAGAACGAGGACTTCAGTTCCTTGCTGGCTCTTGGTTGGAGGATGCCCTCAGTTCCTTACCACAGGGGCCTCCCCATAGGGCATGTGGTAGCTTCAACAGATTGGGCCAGTGAGAAGAGCCAAGGGAGTACAAGCAGGATGGAAGTCACGTTTTGCAACCTTTTCTTGGAAGTGACATCCCATCACTTTTGCTATATTCTATTTATTAGAATCAAATCACTAGATTAAACCATGCTCAATTGGAGAGAATCACTGGGGGACATTTTAGAAGCTTCCTAAAAATTGTATTATAATGTTTAATTTTTTCTGTGTTTCTTGGCTCATATAATATTTCTACTTCATTTCTTTAAAAAAATTTGTTTGAGAGTGCAGTGGCACTATCGTAACTCATTGCAGCCTTCCTGGGCTCATGGGATCCTCTCCTCTCAGCTTCCCAAGTAGCTGGGACTGCAGGTACACTCCACTGCACCCAGCTAATGTTTATTTTTTATTTTTTTGTAGAGATGGGGTCTTGCTATGTTGCCTAGGCTGGCCTCAAACTCCTGGCCCCAAGCAATCCTCCCCCTCAACCTCCCAAAGTGGTAGAATTGTAGGCCTGACCCATCATGCCTGGCCATATTTCTACCTCTTAAAGAGATTTGGTAATTGATCTATCTCTAGACACTCATTCATACTTTAGACTTTTAAATGTAAAACTGTACATTCGGCTGGGCGCAGTGGCTCATGCCTGTAATCCCAGCACTTTGGGAGGCTGAGGCAGGCGGATCACAAGGTCAGGAGATCAAGACCAGCTTGACCAACATGGTGAAACCCCATCTCGACTGAAAATACATAAATTAGCTGGGCGTGGTGGCACGTGCCTGTAATCCTAGCTACTCAGGAGGCTGAGGCAGGAGAATTGCTTGAACCCGGAAGGCAGAGGTTGCAGTGAGCCGAGATCACACCACCACACTCCAGCCTGGGC
This sequence comes from Symphalangus syndactylus, assembly GCF_028878055.3. Lineage (NCBI taxonomy): Eukaryota > Metazoa > Chordata > Mammalia > Primates > Hylobatidae > Symphalangus > Symphalangus syndactylus. The sequence goes on along the minus strand of NC_072431.2, from coordinate 94,020,537 downwards.
AACAGAACAAGACTCCTTCTCAATAAATAAATAAACACATACCAAAAAAAAAAAAAAAAAAAAAAAAAACCAGAAAAAACACTGTACATTCTATTTTCAAATAATTAAAAAAATTGTTTTTGTTTTTGAGACAGGGTCTCCCTCTGTCAGCCAGGTTTGAGTGCAGTGGTACAATCATGGCTCGCTGCAGCCTTGATCTCCTGGGCTCAAGGATCCTCCTGCCTCAGGCTCCCGAGTTGCTGGGCCTGCCAGAGTGCATCACCATGCTTGGCTAATTTTTTTGTATTTTTTGTGTTTTCCAGCCTATTTTCTCCCTGTTGTTCAGGTTGGATAATTTCTTTTGTCCTATCTTCCAGTTTACTAATACTTTTTTCTGTTCTCTTTATTCTGCTGAAGTAAAAACATCCATAAAATTTTAAATTCTGATTATTGTATTTTTCAGTTTGACATTTCCACTTGATTCTTCTTTATATCTTCTCTTTGCTGAGACTTCCCATTTTTTCATTTATTTCAAGCATGTTTGTGTAATAGTTGCTCACTGAAGCATTTTTACGATGGCTGCTTTAAAATCCTTCTCAGATAGTTTCAACATTTGTGTGATTTGGCACCTGTCAATTGATTCTTCTTATTCAAGTTGAGATTTTCCCAGTCTTGTATAAGTGATTTAAATATTGTGCAATGGACATTAAGGGTATTATGCTATGAAACTCTGTATTTTATCTAAACCTTGTGATTTAGTAGGTCTCCTCTGACATCATGCTGGTGGGAGGGAGGGGGTCTTGCCTCATTTCTGTCAGGTGGGGGTGAAAGTCCAGGTGCCATTGGCCCTTGAGGAGGCGGGGCTCCTTGTTAGTGCCAGGTGGGTGGGAGTGGGAATCCATGCGCCCACTAAGCCTCTATTGGTAGCACCTGGGCTGGGAGAGAGGCATCTTGCTAGTGTTCCTCAAGTAATCTTCACTGCCAACAAGGAGGGGAGGGAGCGGACGACAGTGAGACATCCAACTTCCCATTGACTTCCTCTAACACTGGCAGGTAAGGGGAGCTCATCACCACTGGGTAGGGCTGGAAGTCAGGATCCCAAGTGGCCTCTAGTGACTCAGTATGTGCTTCTGATCCTTGCTGGTCAAGGGTAGAAATCTAGGTACCCCACCTGGCCTTTGCTGACATAAGTTGGGGTAGGAACGTGTATTTTTCTTTGGTGTTTGGCTGGGCTATGGTGATTACTGTTGCAAAGTTTTCTGTCTTGCTAGGCTGCTTCTTTTCTGCTCCTTTGGCTAGATAGTGCAGGCTTCCCTTGGGGGCTTTTCTTTGTCTGCTGCCACTGACATTTCTGGGTTGTCGGCTTCGCTAGCATCCAATTCAAGATAAAGCATACAATAAGAACACCCAGAGAAATCACCTATAGGTTGCTACATACGCGGCATATAGGCTTGAGTATAGGTTCCTTGGGTCTCAAGGTTTCTAGAGGGCTTTCCTCTTTCTTTTCACCTTTCAGTCTTCTAATGTTTGTTTTATATATAATGCCCAGGATTTCAGCTGTACTTAGCAGGGGGAATTGGGAGAAGTTTTTCTACTCTATCTGGGACTTGTTGATTGAAGTTTAACAGTTCGTAATTTCATGGGTTCTCAAGCACATCTTGTGGGGTTTACTTATGTTACTTTAAATGACCCTTTCTGTTATGGAGTAAATTGTTTTCTTTTCTTTTCTTTTTTTGAGACAGAGTCTGTTGCCTAGGCTAGAGTGCAGCGGTGCGATCTCGGCTCACTGCAACTTCTGCCTCCTGGGCTCAGGCAGTCCTACCATCTCAGCCTCCTGAGCAGCTGGGGCTACAGGTGCACACCGCCACACCCAGCTAATTTTTGTATTTTTTTGTAGAGACAGGGTTTCGCCATGTTACCCAGGCTGGTCTTGAACTCCTGAGCTCAAGCAATCTGCCCACCTCAGCCTCCCAACGTGTTGGGATTACAGGCTTCCCTGGCTGTAAGTTGTTTTCTTTAATCAATTCTATCAAGAAATGTTCAAAAAGCTGTGAGTTGTTTTTAACTGCCTAGGCAGCTTTGGTAGATTACTAGTAAGGCTGAGTATCTTTCACCTGTGTTTATTGGATCTATGTATTGCTTTATTTGTGAATTTTATGTTAGTCAATTTTATGTTGTCCATTTTTCAATTGTCCTTATTTGACGTATATGTTAGGGATATTGGTATTTGGTTGTATGTGGTTGCAGCTACGCTCATCTCCTTTACAAACTGTGCATTCTTTAGCTACAAATTGAATATTTATCACCTACTACATAGATCTGTTGGGAGCATTAAATAAGACTATGAATGTTAACTCCTCAGACCAGTAAGAAGGCAAAGAGTAAATTCCCAGTAAATGGCAGTGATTATTTATTGTGGAATTAACTGCCCAAGGAGATCTAGAGACAGGCAGAAATAAATCTCTTCAGGCTAGTTGTCTTCCCAAGACCAAGCTTTCTGCTCTTGCACTCTGAAGAGGTTGCTGGGAATATGAAAATGCCTAGAAATTCGCTTGGCAAGGAACAACGCTTTATGGCATTTGCTGAAGTTTTGTCACAGAAAAAATAACAGTAATACTATAATTTTAGAATTGCCTACTCTCAATTATAACATCTTTTTATTCATTTCAAAACTTCCTTGAGAAGTTAAAACAACTTTTACTTCCATAAAAAGGCTGTATAAAATGGATTTAATTTGCTTTCTTCCAAAAGTTAATCGCTTATATGATTGAAGTATTAAAAAAAATAACGTGTACTTCACAAGGTTCAGAAGTTTGGGTGTAGTATATGAAGTTCAGCAAAGTGTGAGACTTCAGACTGAAAATGTACTGAGTCCAAACTCATTCTACTCACTGCACGAAAGCAAGTAAGTGAAGAGACAAGGAGTTGGAGGAAGGAAAGCAACTTTACTTCGGAGAGCCAGCAACCAGAGAAGGTGGCAGACCAGTGTTCTAAAGAATCGTCCTAAAGGGCATGAATCTCAAGCTTCTTTTTATATTTGGGATGGGGGAACAATGAGGTGACTGGTGACCATGGGTATCTGGGCATCAGAAGAAGGAGGCTGCAAAACTTCTTTGTCCTTGGTCAGGTCACAATGCCCCTATAAATCTTTTTTTTTTTTTTGAGATGGAGTCTCACTCTATTGCCCAAGCTGGAGTGCAGTGGTGTGATCTCAGCTCACTGCAACCTACACCTCCCAGGTTCAAGCAATCCTCTTGCCTCAGTTTCCCAAGTAGCTGGGATTATAGGCACACATCACCACACCTGGCTAATTTTTTATTTTTAGTAGAGACAGGGTTTCACCATGTTGGCCAGGCTGGTCTCAAACTCCTGACCTCAGGTCATACACCCGCCTTGGCCTCCCAAAGTGCTGGGATTACAGGTGTGAGCCACCTTGCCTGGCCAAGGGATACATTTTCTCTTTGAGACTCCACAGTCCTCTCTTGAGATTTCCTCTTGAAATTTGTGTTTTGTCATTCCCTCTATCCACCCACTGTTGGGAGGGAATTTTCCATGGTTTCTTTGCATTTCTGAATAGCTTGTACATATCTTGTAAGGAGAGTCAGTGACTACTTTTGTTCTAGGCTATCTTTTCAAGGATGTTTATGTGGGTGGCAAGCCACCCAGGTACCGAGGCAAGAGACCAAGGGCACGAGCTGTTCCAGTATAATAAAATATGTAAAATAGGAATAGTTATACTAGATATAGATCTTAGATATTATTATATATGAATATCATTAATCATTAGTTTGTAGCAATTACTCTTTATTCTAATATTATAATAATCCTCATTCTACAATCATAACCTAGGAAAAACCAGGCCATGCAGAGATAGGAGCTGAGGGGACATAGTGAGAAGTGACCAGAAGACAAGAGTGCAAGCCTTCTGTTATGCCTGGACAGGGCCATCAAAGGGCTCCTTGGTCTAATGGTAATGCCAGTGTCTGGGAAGATGCCCATTGCCAAGCGGACTGTGGTCTAGCGGTAGCGTCAGTGTCAAGGAAAAACACCCGCTACTTAGCAGACCAGGAAAGGGAGTCTCCCTTTCCCCAGGGGAGTTTAGAGAAGACTCTACTCCTCCATCTCTTGTGGAGGGCCTGACATCATTCAGGCCTACCTGCAGTTATCTGGAGGCCTAACCGTCTCCCTGTGATGCTGTGCTTTGGTGGTCATGCTCCTAGTCTGCCTTCATGTTCCATCCTGTACACCTGGCTCTGCCTTTTAGATAGCAGTAGCAAATTAGTGAAAGTACTAAAAGTCTCTGATAAGCAGAAATAATGATGTAAGCTGTCTCTGTCTCTCTCCTCTCTCTCTGCCTTGGCTGCCAGGCAGGGAAGAGCCCGCTGTCCAGTGGACACATGACCCACATGACCTTACCTATAGTTGGAGATGGCTCACACTCCTTACCCTGCCCCTTTGTCTTGTATCCAATAAATATCAGTGCAGCTTGTCATTTGGGGCCACTACCGGTCTCTGCGCCTTGATGGTAGCGATCCCCTGGACCCAGCTGTCTTTTCTTTTATCTCTTTGTCTTGTGTCTTTATTTCTACGCTCTCTCATGTCCGCACACGGGGAGAAAACCCACCGACCCTGTGGGGCTGGACCCTACATGTTTATATAGTAAGAGAGCCTTGGAAGATACGAAAATATTTGCTTCTAGAACAAAGAGCAGATTTGCTTACAACCTTGGAAGATAGAGATTTATTTTTTTTAATAAGCAAAAGGCAGCCATACTGCTCATTATGAAAGATCCTGGTTCCTTAAGCACAGAGTTTTTCTCCTGTAATGCAACCCAGAGTATGTCCAGATATCATCTGGACCTCTTTGCATTGCCCTGTGGGAATTGCGGTTGGTGAACCAGTGCAAATGCTGATACTCTGACTACCCTTATTGCTATGTATAATATAGTCTTTTGTCTCTAACCCAGGAGCCTTGTGTCTTGTGAAACTGGCAGACCAACTTGTTAGCCTAAAAGCAGGGAAAAATCTTAGACCCTTTATTTTGTTGCAGATGCCTCATGCTTCTGAACCCCAATATTCGAGAGGCCCCTTAACCTGGGACAAATATAGAGACACTAGGGGAGACAGCCTGGGCCGTGAAAAGCAGTATTCATTAAGGGCTGCTGAAGGATGTGCATTTCTAAACGTTATGCTTGGCACATGCACTTTTGGCTCTGGGACTTGTACTAAATTGTGCTTCTATTTTTTGCAATCTGCCAATTTTGACGGACATGATAAGAAAGAGCAATGTAAAATGTACTGTTGTATATATCATTGGGATATTTTGAAGGACACAGACTACAACATTATGCAGTGTTCCCTTTATGAGGACCCACGGGAAAAATTTATCTCAGGTATTAGGAAAAGCTACATTCTATTGAACAGCTGTGGTGTTTTTCTCCTGTGGACACTATAAATCTTGTAACTGATTGTGTCTCTTTATTGTCACAGCATCTCAGAAGAATAGAGCAAATTTGTGGTCCAGCTTTTGGAATTAATCAAGACCAGACAGAATACATTTGAGAGTACTAAGTTTACTGCAGGTTGTTTCTCTTCATTGCATTTTCTCATTCATTTATTGTTACATTTTTGCACTATGTGTATGTTTCTATTTTTATCTTAATCAAATTTTCAGGATCTGATATGTCTACCAAGTTTATTGTAAGACCAGCAGCTTCCTGCCTCCCTACCCTCCTCCTTCCCATGCCGCCTGCACCTGGTGTCTTCCTCTCCCTTAGCTTAAGTCCTTGTTTTGCTGGACCATCTGAGACAGATGCTGGAAGGCACATTTATTGAGAGCTAATGTGTCTGAAAATGTTATTAGGTGACTATCACACTTAGCTGATAGTTTGGTGAGTCACAGAATTCTAGGCTAGAAATAGCTTTTATTTAGACTTTTGAAGGTTTTGCTCCATTGCTTATAAGTTCTAGCATTTCAGTTGTGAAGTCCAAAGACCTTCTGATTCTTTTGTTTTCTTTTTCTTTTTTTGAGCTGGAGTATCGCTTTGTCACTCAGGCTGGAGTGTAGTTGTATGATCTTGGCTCACTGCAACCTCCACCTCCCAGGTTCAAGTGATTCTCCTGCCTCGGCCTCCCAAGTAGCTGGGATTATAGGCGCCTGCCACCATGCCTAGCTAATTTTTGTATTTTTAGTAGAGACAGGGTTTTGCCATGTCGGCCAGGCTGGTCTTGAACTCCTGGCTTTAAGTGATCTGCCAGCCTCGGCCTCCCAAAGTGCTGAGATTACAGGTGTGAGCCACCGCACTTGGCCTTTTTAGTATTTTTTTTTACTCACAGAATCTGATTCTTGATCCTTTTATGTGACTTATTTTTTTCTCTGGAGGCTTTGTTGGATCTCTTCTTTGTTCTCAGCGTTCTGAAATTTCAGGAAAATACTATACCTTTGTGGAGTCTTTTGACAGCCACTGTGCTGGGCAGGATATTTTTCTCTGATTGTTTCTTGGATAATCCCCTCTCCTGTGTTTTTCTGGGTTTCCTGTTTCTTGAATGACTTTATTTTGGTTTTGGGACTTCTGGGTTAGTCTTCTCGTGGCATTTCTTAATACTGATTTTCATTCTCTCTTTGTAAGTCCTATTTCTTGAAAGATCCTTTGTATTGATTTCTGTTGCTCCCAGAAAACATTACCACATATACCTGGAGGCTTGAAAGAGCCCCCCTTTATTATCTCACAGCATCTGTGAGTCAGAAGTCTGGGCCCCACGTGACTCAGTTGGGTCCTCTGCTTAGGGCCTCACAAGATAGAAGTCAAGGTGTTGGCTGGCTTAGCTCTTACCTGAAGGCTCTGGGGAGAATCTGCTTCCAATCTCATTCAAGTTGTTGGTAGAATCCAGTTCCTTGTGATTGTATTAGGTTGGTACAAAAGTAATCATGGTCTTTGCTATTTAAAAGTAATGGCGGCTGGGCATGGTGGCTCATGCCTGTAATCCCAACACTTTGGGAGGCCAAGGTGGATGGATCACCTGAGGTCAGGAGTTCAAGACCAGCCTGGCCAACATGGCGAAACCCGTCTCTATTAAAAATTCAAAAATCAGCCGGGTGTGGTGGCACGTGCCTGTAATCCCAGCTACTCAGGAGGCTGAGGCAGGAAAATCGGCTTGAACTTGGGAGGTGCAGGTTGCAGTGAGCCAAGATCGTGCCACTGCACTCCAGCCTGGGCAACAGAGCGAGACTCCATCTAAAAATAAAAAGTAATGTCAAGCCAGGCACGGTGGCTTATGCCCGTAATCCCAGTACTTTGGGAGGCTGAGGCGGGTGGATTACTTGAGGTCAGGAGTCCAAGACCAGCCTGACCAACATAGTGAAACTGTGTCTCTACCAAAAATACAAAATTAGCTGGGCTTGATAGTGCATGCCTGTAGTCCCAGCTACTAGTGGGGCTGAGACAGGAGGATCGTCTGAACCTGGAAGGTGGAGCTTGCAGTGAACCAAGATTGTGCCACTGCACTCCAGCCTGGGAGACAGAGTCTCAAAAAAAAAAAAAAAAAAAAAAAGAAAAAAAAAGAAAGAAAAAGAGAAGTAGGTGTGGACAGGGTGCTTGACACAGGCTAAGAATCTGGCATTCCTCCCAATGAACATAGTTTCCATGTTTGCTCAATATTTATTTAGCTAACCATTAAAGGGACAGGACGGATTTTTCTCTTTTAAAAATTACATGAGCTGGGTGTGGTGGCAAATGCCTGTAGTCTCAGCTACTTGGAAGGCTGAGGTGGGAGGATCGCTTGAGCCCAGGAGTTCAAGTCCAGCTTGGACAAAATAGCAAGACCCTCTGTTTAAAAAAATTTTTCATATGTCTTTTCTTCAAATTTAAATCTAATTATTAGACTCAACTTATTATTAAACTAAATTATAAGACTAAATGTTTTAACTTCTTTAGGAATATCTTTTATTTTATAATTTTTCTATTGCTCATACTTCTATAGCATTACTCATTTGACTGATAAATGATAACAAATACGAATAGCTGTAAAATGTTAACATATGTTTACATTTTTTTTCTGACTATCATAGTGGCAAATGATTTTTGTTTTTTTGGTAGACTTACCTTGTATTCCTTCAGTTTTATATTTTTCTGGATGGGACATCCTTTTAGGAGGTTTATTAAAGGGTTACAACTTTTTTTTTTTGGAGACAGAGTCTTGCTCTATTGCCCAGGCTGGAGTGCAGTGGTGCAATCTCAGCTCACTGCAACCCCTGCCTCCCGGGTTCAAGTGATTCTCATGCTTCAGCCTCCTGAGAAGCTGGGATTATAGGTGCCCACCACCATGCCTGGCTAATTTTTGTATTTTTTTAGTAGAGACGTAGTTTCACCATGTTGGTGAGGCTGGTCTCGAACTCCTGACCTCAAGTGATCCACCCGCCTTGGCCTCCCAAAGTGCTGGGATTACAGGTGTTAGCCACCGTGCCTGGCCTAAAGGGTTACAATTTAAACAATAAAGTGGAACCCTCATTCTTTGTCAACAGCACCACATCAAACATCATTGGGGGCCAGGACTTCTGCTGATGCTGTTCTCATTGTAGGACTGCCAGCCTATTCACTTTCATCACTGACAGAGAGGCCAAAAGTGGCACCATGCAATGGGCACATGGGAGGATTGCTTTTCAAATGTTTACTTCCACTTTGAGGGAATCAGGGAGAACAAGACCAATTATAGTTTCCCAGTAAGGTAAGAAAATAAATGTAGAAATCCGAGCTAACTGGCACAATATTTCCTCCTATTCCAGTGATATCTTGGTGCTCATTATGGGTTGGCCACCAGACAGGCTTGTCCCTTGATCTAGTTATGCCCTCAGCTTCTGCACTGGCCACCTTTCCTTCCTGGTACCCAGTATCCTGATATTCTGCCTCCTGCACCCCATGACACAGCTCTCAGTGTCTTCATTCACACTCAGGTGCAAGTGTCTGATAATAGCATAAAGAATTCTGTCATGCTCAGGGTCAGGTTCCAGCCCCAGATGAGGGCTGAGGGGAGTGGCTGGATGTAGGGCAGGGAGCTGGAAGAACACAGCAGAGAGAGAGACAGCAGGTAGATGAGAGACGGCTTTATTCAGCAGCTCCTTCACAGAGTCAGTGTTACATTCATGCACCACACAAACAATAGTGCCTGAGAGCCAGGTGATGAGCTTCTCTGTGTTATGTCTACATGCTTATGATTATATAAAACATGGGACTGTGTGCCTGTGCCACAAACCTGCTGAGTCATCCAAGCTGTTTACCTGGGTCTATGCCTGCTTCCCTATGCCTGCTTGGCTGCAGCACAGCCATGTTCCTTACACTACACCCCCTAGGCCGAGGGGATCCTCTTGGGGACCCGTGCACAGACAGCAGCACCCTGGACCCACAGGCTACAGCAGCAATACAAAGAGCAAAAACCTACCACTAATATTCCTGCTATGCTACCTATGATTATGAGAGCCCAATGTAGGCCAAAGCCCAGAGATGCCCACCATCTCTGAAGGGGGTCGTCAGTAAGGTGCTCAATCACCTTAATCTCCTGTGACACCCTTTGTAAAGCTGCTGTTATGTTCCGGTGGTTATCAGGGATACATGTACAATACTGTGTCCCTACAAGGGCACAGGTGCCACCTAGGGCAGCTGTGACCATGTCTAAAGCCATCTGGTTTTGCAGCATCACCTTCCTGATCTGATCAACTTCGTCAGTTAACAAAAGGAGAGCAACTCAGGTGTCATTCACAGCATGAGCTGTGTGCTCTGCAAAGGCTGTAACCTGCTTTTCTACAGTAATGACTTTTACTCCAGGGATAGTTATTGCTAAGGGATAGAACCACCAGGGGGCCCCCTGCCCTCGCAAAAAGCGGGAATGCAGTGCCTCCTAATAATGCCAGCGACTAGGGAAACACAGTGGCAGGCACATTGGGCCACCCCAGGTACAACATCCGGTCCAACTGGCTGGCAGACATGGCCATCCTGTGTCCCCACAGACCCATAAACTCCCAGGGGGCACAAAGTCCAAGGGGGAGCCCAGCCTTGGTAAGGCTGCTTGTTCCACCACATCCTTGGTGTGGTGACATGTGTTGTGTTTGCACAAACTTCAGTAGGCAGCCATCCCACAGCGACTTTTCCCCGGTGCTGCTCGATGCACTGTGGCACCTGCAATGGGGGCACCACGTGATCTCCTGTTAGCCAGCCCCATCCATCATGGACACTATGAGTCAGCCAGGGGGCAGGCTTGCCATGGTTTTGCAACACCCCTGTCCAAAGCCCGCTGTGTTGCATCCCACCCATTGTCCACGGGATCCCAAGTCTCTAGTGATGTTCAGTTCTGCACAGAAGCTGGATGCACGTGACAAGGCAAGCTGTCCGCAGCTGCTGCTGGGAGGGCGTTGCAGATCCAACAGTTGGAGACACTGGTCACCTCAGTGTAGGCGTGGGCCCAATCCACAATGCTTTTGGAGCACGCCAAACTACAGCTGGAACAACAAAGCAGGCACAGGAACTAACAGGGGCAAATCACCTCCCTCAGGCAAAATACAGGCCAACTTTTCATCTCTGGATAACAATGTAGCCGTCAAGGGCTTCTGCCCTGGGCTATGATACCACAACTTCTCAGCTCCCCGTGGTTCTTTTGGGTCCTGTACCCATGCCAAAATCAAAGGGGAGCTCGTAATAGGCCACACAGACAGTACATATATCCCCCCAGAGAAGGGTCCCTTCCCTGGCTGGTTTCTCGGGAAACATCTTAGACCACACAAGGGGAAGCTCTAGCATGCATGTGCCATATAACATTATGAATCACCTTCTTTGACCACTTCCTAAGTCCTTAATCTGCCTTGCTGCTAACCTTCCAAAATCCTGTTTTTGATGCTTTTACTTCCGTTTTCGTCTTGGTCCCTCTGGGTTGAGTGCTTGACTCTATTTGGCTTCTGTCGGCAGTAATTCTGATTCTTCTCTCTGGCCAAGCTCCCTCAGGTGAGCACCCTTCCTGCTTTCACTTGACCTACTAGTTTGGCTTTTTCAGGCCTGGGAGTGGGGTCTGGGCAGCATGTGAAGCCAAGCCAGGATATGCGTAGAGAGCCCATGCTAGGGTAACGCATTAAGAATCTGTTTAAAAGACCATTGGCTTATCTCCTAGACAGCTAAACCCACAGTGATATACACTGTTAGAGACTTCCAACATCCATTCTCCCTGCCCCTTTGTTTTAACATCAGAGTCACTATATAACTGGGGCAGAGAGTGGAGCAGGGAGGAAGAGAAGGACACTCTGACAGCAAAATTTAAGACTACATTTCTAGGTATGGCCATATGACTTAGTTCCAGCCAATGATATGTAAAGAAGACTCATTAAAAGGGGACCAACAACTAAGGAAGTGTTTTTTTTTCTTCTTCCTCTTTGGAATAAAGGCATGATGGCTGGAGCTGCAGTAGCCATATTGGATCAAGAGGATAGGTGCCATGTGCTGAAGACAGTAAAGCATAAAGATAAACACAGGTTCCTCATAGCTTAATGATGCCACCAAATCTTAGACTGTCTCTAAACTTATTTTATGTGAGAGAATAAACCTCTGTGGGTTTAAGCCATTGTCACTTTTGGATTTCTGTCATATATTGTAAAACCTAAGCTAATCATATATACTAACACCTTCTCTTTTCCTACTTTTATCTTGTTGCCACCTTTAAAAAAAGAGAGGAGTATTTTATTAATGATGACAACCTGCGGTTTTGGATTGCTTTTCTAAGTGGTTGCTGTCACTATTGCTGTTGAAGCAAAAGTGAAGCACCTTGTTTTGGTACAGTTGTAGTACTCCCCGTGGCCACAGACTCCAAATCCCAGGTACTTAAGACATTGACATCTACCAGAAATATGTAAGTACTAGTCCTTACCTCCACTCTGTACCCGTGGTGGTGTGTCCTGTGTGGAAAATGTGCATACAGTCTTTGCATACAAGTTTCTGAATCACTTTTTCAAAGTCATTGTGAAAACATATGATCTTTAGTGGGATTCCTGGGTGTTAGCTGAGAACATTCAGCCTATTGTTCAGATTCATACTTCCCTTGGCCCCCAGCTTTTTAATATAAAAAATTTTCAAAAATACATAAAAGTTGAAAGAATGTTACAATTCATATTCATATCCCCACCACCAAGTGTCAATAGTTGTTAATATTTTTTATTTCGCTTTATCTGTATACCCACACAGATTTAAAGCTAAATCTGTATCTAGAGTGACACTGCTTTTGGCTAACCATTTGAAAGTGAGTTGCGGACATCATTTTTTCACTCTTAACGTATGCTGAATTTCCAAATTGTGTTCTACATGGTCATGAGAGTGCCAAAGGCAGATTCCTAAGAGTTTTCAGCCCAAGAGTATGTGTGGCTCAGAAGCCCTTCATATGGGCCATGTCAGGAAGGATGCTTTGGGACTGTTACAAAGTATATAGCAGATACTTGAAAAAAAGAAACCTGTACTCTTTTTTTTGTTGTTGTTAATGTAGGGAAATATCTGCTTTGTTCCTAAAATACTATAAATTCAGCGAAATTCCACCAAATCAGTTTAAAAATATCTGAGCGATGATGTTGACTACTGGTTATTTCTGGAAAGCCTTTATTCATTTATAATTTTAAAAAAATTAAAATTTTAGGTTCAGGGGTACATGTGCAGGTTTGTTATATAGGTAAATTGCATGTCACAGGGGTTTGGTGTACAGATTATTTTGTCACCCAGGTAATAAGCATAGTACCCAATAGGTGGTTTTTCAGTCATCTCCCTCCTCCCACCTTCCATACTCACATAGGCCCTGATATCTCCTGTTCCCTTCTTTGTGTCCATATGTACCCAATGTTTAGCTCCCACTTACATATGAGAACATGCAGTATTTGGTTTTCTGTTCCTGCATTAGTTCACTTAGGATAATGACCTCCAGCTCCATCCATGTCGTTGCAGAGGACGTGGCCTCATTCTTTTTTTTAAGGCAGTGTAGTGTTTCATGGTGTATATAGACCACATTTTCTTTATCCAGTGTACTGTTGATGGGCATTTAGGTTGATTCCATGTCATTGCTATTGTGAACAGTGCTATGATGAACATACGCATGCATGTATCTCTGTGGTAGAATGATTTATATTCCTTTAGGTATATACCCAGTAACAGGATTGCTGGGTCAAATGAAATTTCTGTTTTAAATTCTTTGAGAAATCACCACAGTGCTTTCCATAATGGCTGGACTAATTTTCATTCCCACCAGCAGTGTATGAGCATTCCCTTTTCTTTGTAACCTTGTCAGCATCTGTTATTTTTTGACTTTTTAATAATAGCCATTCTGACTGGTGTGATTTGCATTTCTCTAATGATTAGTGATGTTGAGCGTTTTTTCATGTGCTTGTTGGCTGTGTATATATCTTCTTTTAAAAAGTGCCTGTTCATGTTCTTTGCTCTCTTTTTTATGGGTTTTTTTGTTCCTTGTTAATTTAAGTTCCTTATAAATTCTGAATATTAGACCTTTGTCAGATGCGTAGCTCGCAATATTCTTTCCCATTCTGTAGGCAGTCTGTTTACCCTGTTGATAGTTTTTTCTCTGTGCAGAAGCCCTGTAGTTTAATTAAGTCCTATTTGTCAATTTTTGTTTTTGTTGAAATTGCTTTTGGTGTCTTTGTCATGAAATTTTTGCCAGGGCCTATGTCCAAAATTGTATTTCCTAGATTATCTCCCAGGGTTTTTACAGTTTTCGGTTTTACACATACATCTCTAACCCATCTTGAGTTGATTTTTGTATATGGTGTAAGGAAGAGGTCCAGCTTCAATCTTTGGCATATGGCTAGCCAGTTATCCCAGCAACATTTATTGAATAGGGAGTTTTTCTCCCATTTTTTGTTTTTGTCATCTTTGTCAAAGATCAGATGGTTGTAGGTGTTCAGCTCTATTTCTGGGCTCTCTATTCTGCTCCATTAGTCTATGTGTCTGCTTTTGTACCAGTACCATGCTGTTTTGGTTACTGTAGCCCTGTAGCATAGTTTGAAGTCAGGTAATGTGATGCTTCCAGCTTTGCTCTTTTTGCTTAGGATTGTCTTGACTATTTGAGCTGTTTTTTGGTTCCATATGAATTTTGAAATAGTTTCTTCTAATTCTGTGAAGAATGGCATTGATAGTTTGATAGTAATAGCATTGAATCTGTAAATTGCTTTGGGCAGTATGGCCATTTTAATGATATTGATTCTTCCTATTCACAAGCATGAAATGTTTTTCCATTTGCTTGTGTAATCTCCTATTAATTTCTCCCTCCTTCTTTCTCTTCTCTTCTCTTCTCTTCTCTTCTCTTCTCTTCTCTTCTCTTCTCTTCTCTTCTCCTCTCCTCTCCTCTCCTCTCCTCTCCCCTCCCCTCCCCTCCCCTCCCCTTCCCCTCCCCTCCCCTCCCCTCCCCTTCCCCTCCCCTCCCCTTCCCCTCCCCTTCCCCTCCCCTCCCCTTCCCCTCCCCTTCCCCTCCCCTCCCCTTCCCCTCCCCTCCCCTTCCCCTCCCCTCCCCTTCCCCTCCCCTCCCCTCCCCTTCCCCTCCCCTCCCCTCCCCTCCCCTTCCCCTCCCCTCCCCTCCCCTCCCCTCCCCTTCCCTTCCCTTCTCTATCTTCTCTTTTCTTTTCTTTTTTGAGACAAGGTCTTGCTCTGTAACCTAGGCTGGAGTGCAATGGTGTGTGTGATCATGGGTTGCTGCAGCCTGGAACTCCTGGGCTCAGGTGATCCTTCCACTTCAGCTTTCCTGGGTAGCTGGGACTACGAGCATGTACCACAATGCTTGTCTTCTTCTTCTTTTTTTTTTTTTTTTTTGAGATGAGGTCTTGCTATGTTGCCCAGGCTGATCTTGAACTTCTGATCTCAAGTGATCCTTTCATCTTGCCCTCCAAAAGTGCTGGCATTAGAGGTGTGAGCCACAACACCTGGCCATCTCTGATTTCTTTGAGTGGCGTTTTGTAATTCTTGCGGTAGAGATATTTCACCTCCCTGGTTAGCTGTATTCCTAGGTATTTTATTCTTTTTGTGGCTATTGTGAATGGCATTGCATTCTTGATTTGGCTCTCAGCTTGGATGTTGTTGTTGTATAGAAATGCTACTGATTAGGCCAGGCGTGGTGGCTCACGCCTGTAATCCCAGCACTTTGGGAGGCCAAGATGGGTGGATTACCTGAGGTCAGGAGTTTGAGACCAGCCTGGCCTACATGGTGAAACCCCATCTCTACTAAAAATACAAAAAATTAGCTGGGCGTGGTGGCAGGTGGCTGTAATCCCAGCTACTTGGGAGGCTGAGGCAGGAGAATTGCTTGAACCTGGGAGGTGGAAGTTGCAGTGAGCTGAGATCGTGCCACTGCACTCCAGCCTGGGCAAAAAGAGTGAAACTCCATCTCAAAAAAAAAAAAAAAAAGCTACTGATTTTTGTACATTGATTTTGTATTCTGAAACATTGCTGAAATTGTTTATCAGATCTGGGAGCTTTTGGGAAGAGACTATGGGGTTTTCTAGACATAGAATGACATCTACAAACGGAGAGAGTATGACTTCCTTTCTTCCTATTTGCATGCTTTTTTTTTTTCCTCCTGCCTCATGATTGCTCTGGCTAGCACTTCCAGTACTATGTTGAATAGGAGTGGTGAGAATGGATGCCCTTGTCTTGTTCTTGTTCTCAAGGGGAATGCTTCCAGCTTTTGCCCATTCAGTATGATGTTGTCTGTGGGTATGTCATAGATGGCTCTTATTGTTTTGAGATATGTTCCTTCAATGCCTGGTTTGTTGAGAGTTTTTAACATTAAAAAATGTTGAATTCTATTGAAAACCTCTTCTGTATCTATTGAGCTGATTATATGGTTATTGTTTTTAGTTCTGCTTTTGTGTTGAATCACACTTGTTGATTTGCCTGTGTTGAACCAACCTTGCATCCCATGAAGCCTACTTGATCATATCATGGTGGATTAGCTTTTTGATGTGCTGCTGGATTTGGCTTGCTAGCATTTTGTTGAAGAGTTTTGCACATCTGTTAAGGATATTGGCCTGAAGTTTTCTTTTTTTGTTGTATCTCTGCCAGGTTTTGGCATCAGAATGATGCTGGCCTTATAGAATGAGTCAAGGAGGAGTCTCTCCTCAATTTTTTGGAGTAGTTTCAGTAGGAATGGTACCGGCTCTTCTTTATACATCTGGTAGAATTCAGCTGTGAATCCGTCTGATGCTGGACTCTTTCTGGTTCATAGGCTTTTTATTACTGATTCAATTTCAACATGCATCATTGATCTGTTCAGGGGTTATATGTTTCCAGGAATTTATCTATTTATTCTAGTTTTTCTAGTATGTGTACATAGAGGTGTTCATAGTCCTTTCTGAGGGTTTTTTGTGTTTCTGTGGGGTCAGTGGTAATGTCCTTTCTGTCATTTCTGATTGTGTTTATTTGGATCTTCTTTCTTTTTTTCTTTATTAGGATAGCTAGCAATCTGTCAACCTTATTTATTCTTTCAAAGAACAAACTCTTGGGTTCATTGATTTTTGTGTGGTTTTTTGTGTCTCAATTTTGTTGAGTTCAGCACTGTTTTTTTATTATTTCTTATCTTCTGCTAGCTTTGGAGTTTGTTTGCTCTTGTTTCTCTACTTCCTTTAGGTATGATGTTAGGTTGTTAATTTGAGATCTTGCTAACTTTTTGATGTGGGTGTTTAGTGCTATAAACTTCCCTCTTAACACTAGTTTAACTATGTCCCAGAGGTTCTGGTATGTCGTATCTTTGTTCTCATTAGTTTCAAAAGAACTTCTTGATTTTTTCCTTAATTACATTGTTTACCCCAAAGTCATTTGGGAGCAGATTGTTTAATTTCCATGTAATTGCATGGTTTTGAGTAATTTTCTTAGTTTTAATTTCTATTTTTATTGTGCTGTGGTCTGAGAGTGTGGTTGGTATGATTTTAGTTTTTTAAAATTTGATAAAGATTGTTTTATGGCCGACTATGTGGTCAATTTTAGAGTATGTGCCATATGCAGATGAGAAGAATGTATATTCTGTTGTTTTTGGGTGAAGAATTCTGTAGATGCCTGTTAGGCCCAATTTGGTCAAATGTCGAGTTCAAGTCCTGAATATCTTTGTTAGTTTTCTGCCTTGATTTTCTGTCTAATACTGTCAGTGAGGTGTTGAAGTTTTCCACTATTATTGCATGGTTATCTGAGTCCTTTTGTAGGTCTCTAATAACTTGCATTATGAATCTGGGTGCTTCTGTGTTGGGTGCATATATATTTAGCATAGATAAGTCTTCTTGTTGAATTGAACTCTTTAATGTTATATAATGCCCTTCTTTGTCTTTTTTGATTGTTGTTGGTTTGAAGTCCGTTTTGTCTGAAATCAGAATAGCAACCTCTGCTTTTTCTGTTTTCCATATGCTCAGTAGATTTTTCTCCATTCATTTACTTTGAGTTTATGGGTGTCATTTCATGTGAGATGGAACTCTTGTAGACAGCATAGAGTTGGGTCTTGCGTCTCTATCCAGCTTGCCAATCTGTGCCTTTTAATTAGGGCATTTAGCCCATTTACGTTCAAGGTTAATATTGATATGTGCAGGTTTCATCCTGTCATTGTGTTGTTAGTTGGTTATTATGCAGACTTGATTGTGTGGTTGCTTTATAGCGTCAATGATCTATATATGTAAGTGTGTTTTTGTGGCGGCTGGTAATAGTCTTTCCTTTCCATGTTTAGTACTCCCTTAAGTACCTCTTGTAAAGCATTCCCTTTTCTTTGTCTGGTGATAACAAATTCTGTCAGCATTTGCTTGTTCAAAAAGGATCTTAATTCTGTTTTGCTTATAAGCTGAGTTTGGTCGGATATGAAATTCTTGATTGGGATTTATTTTCATTAAGAAATGCTGAATATAGGCCCCCAATCTGTCTTCTTGTTGGTAGGGTTTCTGCTGAAAGGTCTGCTGTTAGCCTGATGGGGTTCCTTTATAGGTGACTTGCCCCTTTTCTCTAGCTGCCTTCAACATTTTTTTCTCTCATTTTTTTTGGAGAATCTGATGAGTATGTGTCTTGAGGATAGTTGTCTTGTATAGAATCTCACAGGGCTTCTCTGCATTTCCTGTATTTGAATGTTGGCCTCTTTAGTGAGGTTGGGGAAATTTTCATGGATGATACCCTCAAATATGTTTTCCAAATTGCCTGTTTTTTCTCCCTCTCTTTCATGGATGCCAGTAAGTCATAGACTTGTCTCCTTACATAATCTCATATTTAATGGAGGTTTTGTTTGCTCTTCTTTATTGTTTCTTAAAAATTTTTGTCTGACTGAGTTATTTCAAAGAACCAGTCTTTGAGCTCTGAAATTTCAAGATTTTTTTTTTTTTTTTTTTTGAGACAAAGTCTCACTCTGTAACCCAGGCTGGAGGACAGTGGCATGATCTCAGCTCACTGCAACTCTGTCTCCTGGGTTCAAGCAAGGGTTGTATCTCAGCCTTCTGAGTAGCTGGAATTATAGGTGCATGCCACCATGCCCAGCTAATTTTTGTATGTTTAGTAGAGATGGAGTTTCACCATGTTGCTCAGTCTGGTCTCAAACTCCTGGATTCAGCCAGCCCACCAGCCTTGGCCTCCCAAAGTGCTGGAATTATGGTGTGAGCCACCATGCCCGGCCAGCTCTGAGATTCTTTCCTCAGCTTGGTCGATTCTGCTGTTAATACTTGTGATTCTGTTATGGAGTCCTTGGAGTGAGTTTTTCAGCTCTATCAGTTCAGTTTGGTTCTTTCTTAAAATAGCCATTTTGTCTTTTATCTCCTGTATTGTCTTACTGTATTTCTCACAGTCCTTGGATTGGGTTTTGACTTTCTCCTGAATGTTGATGATTTTCATTTCTATCTATATTCTGAATTCTATTTCTGGCATTTCAGCCATTTCAGCCTGGTTAAGAACCATTGCTGGGGAACTAGTGTGGTTATTTGGAGACAATAAGGCACTCTGGCTTTTTGAGTTGCCAGACTTCTTGCACTGGTTCTTTCTCATCTGTGTGGGGTGATGTTCCTTTAGTCTTTGAAGTTGCTGTCTTTATGTGTGTTTTTTTCTTTTATCTCCTTTGATGCCCTTGGGGGTTTGATTATGGTATAAGGTGGGTTTAGTCAACTTGCTTTGATTCTAGTCCCCTCTTGGATCTTGGAGGAGCCCCTTCTGATTATGTCTCCATACCCACGTTTTGTTGTTGGGTGTTTTGGTAAATGGGGCTCCCTCAGGTAGGGGCCACAGTTGGCCAGCTGGCTGTATGCTTGCTGGGTTGGCCTTAATTTGCCATCTGAGTGCTTTCTGGCTGGGAGAAGACAGGGTTGTGCCTGCCCACAGAGTTCAGTCAGAAGCAGGACTACTGGGCTTGAAGCTCTAGCAGGCATGGCTGACCTGGCTATGAGAGGCAGGGGTGGGTGGAGTCACCTACTCTGTCATTTGGGTGTTTTTCCTAGGATGACAGGAGGCTGTATCTGCCAGCTAAGTTCAGACAAAAGTGGGACCACTGGGCTGGAAATTCTAGCAGGTGTTGCCCACCTGGCTACCAGCAGGCAGGGGGTGGGTGGGGTCACCCATCCTGCCACCTGGGTATTTCCCAGGACAGTGGGAGGCTGCACCTGCTGGCTGAATTCAGACAGAAGTCGGACTGCTGGGCTGGAAGCTCTAGCAGGCATTGCTCACCTGGCTATCAGTGGTAGGGGTGGGTGAGGTTGCCTACCCTGTCATCCAGGTGATTCCCAGGACAACAGGAGGCTGTAGCTGTCAGCTGAGTTTGCACAGAAGTGGGACTGTTGGGCCAGAAGCTGGTGCCAAGCTCCATCTGGCGAGGGGCAGGTAGAGCAATCTTACTGCTCCCAGGCACCATGACTATGGTCTCTATTGAGGCTATGGCACTGGTACTGGTCTGCTCTGGGGTCTCAGGCCTGTAGAGGTCCCCTTGAACTCAAGAGTTGCCCCTGCAAAATGTCCAGGTGGTTCTCTGCCTTAGTCTAGAAGTGTGGTGGGGGGTGTGGGAAGGCCAGGAGGATTCTCCCATTCTCAGTCTTGCACAGGTCCCCGTGGAAAGTGTGAATCCCTCGGGGGCTCTCACTCACTCATCCTTTCTGGTATTGGAGAGGTCCTCCTGGCTCTGCACTGAGCCCAGACAGGCTGGTGCTCAGCTCTGCTCTCTATGTTTCTTGGCTACCTTGATGGATCCCAATGGGTGTGTGTGTTTTTTTTTTTTTTTTTAGATGGAGTCTTGCTTTGCTGTGCAGGCTGGAGTGCAGTGGCACCATCTTGGCTCACTGCAACCTCTGCCTCCATGGTTGAAGCAATTCTCCTGCCTCAGCCTCCTGAGTAGCTGGGACTACAGGCATGTGCCACCATGCCCAGCTAATTTTTGTATTTTTAGTAGAGACGGGGTTTCACCATGTTAGCCAGGTTGGTCTCAAACTCCTGACCTCAGGCAATCTGCCCACCTCGGCCTCTCAAAGTGCTGGGATTACAGTCATGAGCCACTGCACCCGACCACAGTGTAGTTTTTCAGATGATTGGCCTGCAGGGTCAGTGTTCACTAGCCCTTTGGTTTCCTTTCTGTGAGAGTGGTGCACATGAGCTGCTTCTAGTCTGGCATCTTGGTCCAGTTCCATCTTGAAAGCCTCTAAGTAGGATGACTAACTCATTCTAGTTTGTCTAAGACTTTCCTGGCTTTAGCATTGAAAGCCCTGGGAAACACCTCTGTCCTAGACAAACCAGAATGGTTTGTTATTTTACTTAACCTCCCTCCTAGAAAAAGTTGACCATATTTTCATTATTTACTTAACACATCTTTACTGAGTAGCTGTTGGGTACAGGCCCTGGGATAGGGCTGGCTATGTCTAGTTGACTATGACATGGTCTTTGCCCTACAAGGAGTTCACAGAATCCTCTATATTTGCCATGAGTAGTGAAAGACAAATGTCTGTGCTTTAGATTAAAATTCCTCTTCAGTATGACTGGTAGAAGAAGAAATGAGAATGGCTTTATATAGAGAATCACCTTGACATCTAAACACACTTTGTCTAATTGAGGGGGAATTTAACTTTCTTCATGTTTCTGACAATGGTTTCTTAACACAGAAAAGTTAGGAAGATAAGTTGTGGCCATGATCACTTGATGTTTTCTGGGCTCAGTGCCTTTTGAAATATAAGCTGAAGGCTTTTCAAACCTGACAGTCCACTTGTGAAAGAAACCTGTTGACAGATTCCTGGCAAGTTTTGCCATGGCTTAGAGAAAGTGTCTCTGTCCCTGAAGAAGGTGATAATGTTACAGGCGTTGCATTCTGGGCTAGATAGTGTGGTAACTTGGAGCTTCTTTATGAAAGAGTACTACTTGTGAGGTAGAAAATGCTTTGCAGCCACCAGACCTTTAAAATCTAAAATGCTGGGCAATATCTGACCGCTAGGTAACAGTTCCTTATGTGGGGGTCTGGGCTTTCGGCACCAACCCAGCGCCTGGCAGAAAGGAGAGACTTACTGCAGTTCTTGTATCAAATTAATTTGGATGGACAAGGAAAAAAAATCAGGTTATTTTAATACATGGTAAAGTACAATTTAAAAAAATACAACACATTAAAACTTTAGTTAAAATATAGAATTATTGCAGGCTGGAGAGGATGCAGGAAGCAGATGCTAGTGAATCCTGTGGAAATCATCTTCTGCTCTGGTTTGATTAGGTTTCCGTTGAAGTTACCTGAGTAAAGATGCAAAATACTGTTCTCTTGTTTAAGCTAAAAACACAAAAGGCAAAAAAACTCCTAGGCAGAAAGTTGAAGAGCCTGTAAGTTGCACCTCTTTCCGTCTGTAGAGCTATTGTATATCCTGCTTCCTTTGGATGGACTCACATCTCAGGGGAAGAAGCCAGTTCTAAGCTTCCATTCACTAATTCAACCTTCTGAGCAATGCTATTACCAGCTCCCCTTCACTCAAACTAGCAGCTTTTGTTACAAAGGCTTAGGGGCTGTCAGTAATATTTTACCCGGGTAAAAGGAAACTCACTCACTGACCTGTACCACGCTGTAGTTTGATCTTCTCAACAACTCTAGAAGCAGGCATTGTTATTATTCCCACTGAATAGATGAGGAAGCTGAGTCTCTAGCTGCTTGGGTGGTTTGCTGAAGATCACGCAGCTAGCTAGTAAGTGACAGAATCCATATGTTTTAGCTCCAAAATCGGTGGTTTATTTTGTCAAATTTCATCTACTTTCTACCAGAGACATGGTGACTGATAAAGTATAATTTGCAAAAAGGTAAAAGCATGACTGTCATATACATACCAAATGAACACGTGAAAAGATTTCTGCATCTCACTAATTAAAGAGGGAACCAGTAAGATGCTAAAGCCAGTTTAAAGGACACTTGAGAAGTAAGGTATTTAGAAGCAATATTTGGAGAAGGTGTTTTGTTAGATACAAAACTGATTAAAATCCAACAGGATGGTAAACTATAACTCTGGGTTTATCTCTTTGACTGAACAAAAATTATTTACATCTCTACTGGACAAAAGTCTGTAAGTTAACTTCTGTCCCCGAAGATTTGTAAAACAGCCCAGTCAACCGGAAGTCAAGACAAGCATAACGCTGTGAGAACACCCTGTAATCTTTCATGCCCCTTCCTCCCTTCCTCCCTTCCTCCCTTCCTCCCTTTCTCCCTTTCTCCCTTTCTCTCTTTCCCTCCCTCCCTCCCTTCCATCCTTCCTTCCTTCTTCCTGAGTTTTGCTCTTGTTGCCCAGGCTGGAGTGCAATGTTGCGATCTCAGCTCACTGTAGCCTCTGCATCCCAGGTTCAAGCAAGTCTCCTGCCTCAGCCTCCCGAGTAGCTGGGATTGCAGGCATGTACCACCACGCCTGGCTAATTTTTGTATTGTTAGTAGAGATGGGGTTTCGCCATGTTGGTCAGGCTGGTCTTGAACTCCTGACTTCAGGTGATCCACCCGCCTCAGCCTCCCAAAGTACTGAGATTACAGGCGTGAGCCACCGCATTCTGCCTTTTATGCCTATTTCTAAGTTTCAAATAATTTCAGATAATTTTTTGGACATGACCTTTGGTTGAATTTAACAGACATAAGGAGGAAGCTAATGTTTTCTTTCTTGAAGGAAGAAGGTAAAGGTACTGATCCACTTACTTTCTAAACTATAGTTTCCTTTCTTAGGCCGTGTGTGATACATTACTATTGTTGACAAGTAATCCTCAGTAATACACATGGTAGTTCAAAACCTTCAGGAAATCTGTCATCAGCTTTCTAATGTAAAGATAAAACTATGAAAAGCTTTTACATTTGGTTAAAAAAAAAGACTTTGAAACACTCTGTGATTACTACCCCCAAAGCCTTATGTTCTTGTAGTAATTCACTGAATTTCTAATTAATTGAAATTCCAAGGACAAAAAGTGGCTATTTCTCTTTATTAGGCAAGTAATATTTGCCTAATTAGTTTTCTCTGCCATAGGGAAGACAGACTGGAGTTGGAATCTCTGACTGCTGCCAATTATGATAACTTATTTGAACCTTAGTTTCATTATTTATAAACTGATAATAATGCCTAAAATGCATGCATTCTTCTGTTTAAAAGCATTATTAAGTGTCACTTAATCTCCGTGCCACATGTTGCAAAATATTTAACCAAAATATAACTGACCCTTTAAAAAATCATCTTAAGACCAGTTTTAGCACTTGATTAATCTAAATTCTGTACAAGTATAAATATCCAAATTTGGAAATGATTCAAAGGGATAATTGTATAAATTTTAAATTTTAAAATATCATACTATTTTCTGATAAGATTCTCTTGGGGGATGTAGCTTGCTTTGAACAACTAGCCACAGCTGATGAGGGCCCATTCTTTTAACTGCTCCATAAAGTTAGAGGTTAACGTAGAGAAGGCTGGTATTGTGTGTGTGTATGTGTGTGTGTGTGTGTTGACCTGATAGAAGATAACCCCAAATATTATGGTTTTATATAGAAAATTAATCAGCTTTACATCTCGGTTGTCATTCTCATTTCTGCATTCACTTTCCTACGGTTATATTCCTCATTTTTCAAATGCTCTTTTGTCAGCTTTTTTGTCTTTCTGCTGGTTCCCTAATTAAACAGTTAAGTAAAACTTTGCTTCGTGTTCTCTATTTCTAAGAGAGGTAGCCTTCATCAATTTGAGATTAAGCTTTTCACAAACCAAACAGAAACAAAGAAAAACAGCCACCCGCACCTGATTCCTAAATCTTTGAAGAGCAATGTAGATTTTTGCTGAGAATTCCCAAAGACATAGTGGTTGGGATTAGACACCAAGCTGCCAAAATGTGTCCTGTAAATTTCTGTGTCCAGATGCTTTGCTGGCTGCTTAACTTCTCTGCCTCTTTCCCAACTCACTATCTCCCGGGCGCCACTTGTCCCAAGGCCCTGCTCTTCTCTCTTGTGGCAGACACTCCTTAAGGCAACCCCTAATGAATCACACCCTTCCTCTCCCTAGGTGAGTGTGGGAGGGGTGTGATGTGCTTCTGCCCAAGAGAACTTGGCAAAGGTGATGGGATAGCACTCCCTTAATTAGGTTATGTCATATGACAGAAGTGGCAGGAAGTCAGTCTCATGATTACCTAAGACTGTCTGAGATGTCTAAGACTTCATGTCAGCATATTGGAAAGGGAGACTCTCCTACTAGCCTCAGAGAAGCAAGCTGCTCTCATGTGAACTGTCTATGGAATGGGCCCCAAGGCAGGAAACCAAGGAAATCCTCTAGGAGCCCAGGTCCCCAATCCTACAGCTCAAAGAAATGGAATTCTGCCAACACTCGTGAGATTGGACAAAGACCCTAAGTTCCAGAAAGAAACATAACCTGGCTGACACCTGGACTGCAGCCTTATGGGACCCTGAGCAGAGGACCCAGCTAAGCCAGGCCTGGATTTTTGACCCACTGAAACAGTGAGATACTGAACGGGTACAGTTTCAAGCTGCTTGGTTTGGGTTACTTTGTTATACAGCAAAACACTCTATCCCTCCTGGCTTCGTTCATTTGCATCGTTGTTAACATCCCTTCTCAACAAAACTAAAGGATCTCCCTTAAGATGCACATTCCTGAGAAGTCAGGGAGTGTGCGTGTGTGTGTGTGTGTGCGTGCGCGCACATATGCATTCATCATAAATAGACTGTAAGTCCCACTTAACTATATCACTATATTAATTTGCTCATTCCCTTGGTAAAATTCATTGACTGGTAACCATCAGAGGCCAGTGGAATGCTCCCTAACAGGTGTGTGCATTTCTGTTTCTACAAGCAAATATCAGAAGAGTCAATAGTGTTTGCTCCCAAACGTGATTGTACCAGTTGTAAATGACATACTGTAAATGTCATAGTTAAATGTTACATAAACTGAAAGTGTGAAAATGAAATTTTAAAATGATAACTCATAGATTCTATAAAGATTAACTGCCGAGCTCAGTGGCTCGAGCAGGCCTGTAATCCCAGCACTTTGGGAGGCCGAGGTGGGCATATCACGGGTTCGAGAGTTGGAGACCATCCTAGTGAAACCCCAACATGGTGAAACCCCGTCTCTACTAAAAATACAAAAATTAGCTGGGCGTGGTGGCATGCGCTTGTAGTCTCAGCTACTCAGGAGGCTGAGGCAGGAGAATCGCTTGAACCTGGGAGGTGGAGGATGCAGTGAGCCGAGGTTGCGCCACTGCACTCCAGCCTGGGTGACAGGGTGAGACTCCATCTCCAAAAAAAAAAAAAGAAACTGTGGCCATATTAAGTACAAAAGGGAAAAAGAGTAGAAATCTAGAAGAACAATGCTCTGAGGTTACTTCATAAGTTTCTTTAAATTTAGTTCTCTTTAGAGACCTGGACAGTGCACATTGTTTGTTTACATAAGGAAGAGGTTATATAATTCATTCTACAGACTCCTGCTCAAAGAATAGGGCTGTCCTTACAATACATGTGATGAATAAAAAGGAATATTTGAGCTGTGTGTGTGTGCAATCTCTTATTATGCTTTCTCACTTTACGTGACTTTTTCAATTAATTGATTGCATTAGATAAAAGGACTTCTTCTGAATTTTAATTTTAACACTTTCCCCTGTCACAGTAAGATTGTGTACAATAAATTCTGTTCTTAAGAAAAGGAATGTTTTGAGCTTACTGGCTGAAAGTGTTTTAGAAAACCTCTTAGGCCTTGTCATAAAACTAACTCTTGAATTCCACTGTTTGTCTCAGAGCAGTGGCAAGAGTAGCTGAAAAGTTAAACAATAAGTTTGACAACAAAATAAGTAAGTCATCTCAGGCGACTCTTGACATGTTTCAAATTCAGAACATAACAGGGTTGGAAGATACTGTCATTGCTGACCTTGACACACTGGCTAGTGGGAATTAATTTATAAAAAGTGAATAACCAAGGACTCTCAGATAGGACTCCATCCCTTTTTCCTTCCCTCCCTCCCTCTCTCTTTTAACATCAATAGTTTATAACCTCCATTTGTCTTAAGGCATAATAAGATCCCAGACCTATTCCTGATGGCCAATACAAACACACACAGTGATCATATTCCCGGAACTGAAAGTCCAGAAAACTGGTTTACCAGTGAGACAGAATATTTGAAATTGGGACATTAATTTTACTTTTTGTTATGATTGATGTAAATAAAGTTTTGTGACTATTGCTAAAATTACTGAGAATATAAATTTGGACCCTGCCTGGAGGGTTACCTGTAATAATTTTTATTCTTTCCCTGAGTAAGCCTTTGGTGACGAGAGGTACCTCTCTTAGCCAAGGGAGAATTCAAAATCTCACTCCAGGATCTGTAGATAAGGGGCCTTTAGGAAGTGAAAAAGAGCATCATGGGAGATTCGTGTTTTTACAAGGACTCAGGACAGTGGCTTCTCAGACAACAGGGCCCCTCCCTTGGGCTCCAAGCTTTAGACTGACTCCCTGCCCCCCTCCTCCTGCCCATCTCCAACCTCGCACCTCCTCTGCAAGGCCAAGGGGACATGCCCACCCAGGGCCTGCGTTTCCCTTTCTGGACCATGCGCAGGCATCGGGTCCTCAGAATTCCCCACCCCAGTGGCTGGAGTCTGCTTCTGGGGCTGTGTGGGACTCTTCCCTGGATGGAAGGATAACCAAGATCCCTAACCCTGAGAGGTCACTTAATTACTAATTGACAGCTTCCATAGATTTTGTCCGTTTCCAACTTAAGACCAGAGAAAGCCAAATATGTTTCCCTAACCAATCACATAGGACGCCCTGCTTCTACCTAACCACCTCCAGTTTCCCCGTGCCAACAGCCTCTAATCAGGGCACACTGGAGCATTCTCCGTTTTTTTCCCTGCTATAAAGCCTTCCTCTGCCTGCCTTTGAGTCTCTGCCAAATTCAAGTGACAGTAGCTGACTCCCTTGCTAGAGCAAGCTCTGAATAAATAGTCCTTCTCTGTTCTCCTTTGGGTGGTCTTAGTTTATTTCCACAATTGCCACAGTTTTTCAGTCTCCCTGATTTTCATATCTAGGCCAAAGGCGAAGAATGATTAATCAAAATATTTGTGTCTTTATTATTTATTTAATACATTTGAATGTTATGTAAAATTTTCTGAGGAAGAGTGAAAAAATTAAAAGTATTGACTGTTGGGAACCTAATAATATATATATATAATTGATTGCATTAGATAAAGGGGCATATATATATATATATATTCAGAAGAAGCCCCCTACCTTTGTTTTTTGAGACAGGGTGTCGCTCTGTTGCCCAGGCTGGAGTGCAGTGGTGTGATCTCGTTTCACTGCAACCTCAGCCTCCCTAGTAGCTGGGATTACAGGCATGTGCCACCATGCCTGGCAAATTTTTGTATTTTTAGTAAAGACAAGGTTTCACCATGTTGGCCAGGCTGGTCTCGAACTCCTGACCTCAAGTGATCAGCCCACCTCAGCCTCCCAAAGTGCTAGGATTACAGGCGTGAGCCACCACACCTGGCCCAGAAGAAGCCCTTTTATCTAATTCAATCAACTAGTTTAAAAAGTCGCATAAAGTGGGAAAGCATAAAAAGAGATTGCCCACACAGCTCAAATATTCCTTTTCATTTATTACATGTATCATAAGAACAGGGCTTTTCTTTGAGCAGGAGTCTGTAGAATGAATTGTATTAGGTTGGTGCAAATGTAATTGTAGTTTTTGCCATTACTTTTAATTGTGGTTTTTGCAATTAAAAGTAATGGCAAAAATTGCAATTACATTTGCACCAACCTAAATACACAACCTCTTCCTTACGTAAACAACCAATGTGCACTGTCCAGGTCTCTAAAGAGGACTAAATTTAAACACACCTGTGAAAAAAAGATATGTGTATTTGTGTATGTCTTTTATTTTAATTCTTACAAAAGGGTTCTTTAAAAAATATTTACATTTATGTTTTCTTTTAACAACTTGATTAATATCTCAGTCTACTAGTGTGACTATCAGTCTGTTAGTGTGAATTTTCAGGATTTATGATGAAAATTTTGGAAGGAGATCAGCACTTGAGGAAATAACCCTGCTTGTCAATCAATATAACCTCTTTGAGTTGAAAGATTGAGTTTATAACTTTAGCTTTAAGTGGTACATGTACACTTGCAGTTTCCAATCTCACCCATCAGATGGTGCCAATACTTCACTAGTAGTTTTGCCACAATGCTTTCATATCCTCCGATGTGGCATTTGAAAAGCATTGAAAGATTGATTACTTATGCTCTTGATAAAGTTAAGGACTTTATTATTAATTCAGCTTTAGATGTAGTTAAAAATGAGTACAAGTACATGACACCTTCAGATAAATTTCTGCTAAAGAATTAAGCAGCCTGAAATGAATGGAGAGCTATTTATTTTTATAGCTATATCTTACTTTTTATTCAATTTATGCAATTCCCCAAAACCAGTTTCTTCTTCTTCTTCTTTTTTTTTTTAAATTATACTTTAAGTTCTGGGATACATGTGCAGAATGGGCAGGTTTTTTACATAGGTATACATGTGCCATGTTGGTGTGCTGCACCCCTCATCCCCTCATCTACATTAGGTATTTCTCCTAATGCTATCCCTCCACTAGCCCCCCACCCCCTGACAGGCCCCAGTTTGTGATGTTCCCCTCCCTGTGTGCATGTGTTCTCATTGTTCAACTCCCACTTATGAGTGAGAACATGCAGTGTTTGGTTTTCTGTTCCTGCGTTAGTTTGCTGAGATTGATGGTTTCCAGCTTTATCCATGTCCCTGCAAAGGACATAAACTCATCCTTTTTTATGGCTGCATAGTATTCCATGGTGTATATTTGCCACATTTTCTTTATCTAGTCTATCATTGATGGGCATTTGGGTTGGTTCCGAGTCTTTGCTATTGTGAATAGTGCTGCAATAAACATACGTGTTCATGTGTCTTTATATTAGAATGATTTATAATCCTTTGGGTATATACCCAGAGATTGCCGGGTCAAATGGTATTTCTGGTTCTAGATCCTTGAGGAATCACCACATTGTCTTCTACAATGGTTGAACTAATTTACACTCCCATCAACAGTGTAAAAGCGTTCCTATTTCCCCACATCCTCTCCAGCATCTGTTGTCTCCTGACTTTTTAATGATCACCATTCTAACTGGCGTGAGATGGTATCTCACTGTGGTTTTGATTTGCATTTCTCTAATGACCAATGATGATGAGCTTTTTTTCATATATTTGTTGGCCGCATAAATGTCTTCTTTTGTGAAGTGTCTGTTCATATCCTTTGCCCACTTTTGGGTGGAGTTGTTTGTTTTTTTCCTGTAAACTTGTTTAAGTTCCTTGTAGATTCTGGATATTAGCCCTTTGTCAGATGGATAGATTGCAAACATTTTCTCCCCGTTCACTCCGATGATAGTTTCTTTTGCTGTGCAGAAACTCTTCAGTTTAATTAGATCCCGTTTGTCAATTTTGGCTTTTGTTGCCATTGCTTTTGGTGTTTTAGTAATGAAGTCTTTGCCCAAAATGAGTTTCTACAAGTTAGATCTTTCCAAATTTCCATGTGCTTGTCATCTGCTGCATTGCAGACCAGCCATGTAGTATGAAAACTTGCTCCGAAGCTGCACTCCTAACTGCACTAATTATTAAATCACAATTACTTTTGCACCAACTGAATAGCTCCTAGAGTGCTTCCTGGAGTCGGCAGTTTGCACCTACCCTGAGAGGCAGAGGGCAAATCACTCAGTGCTCCTCAATGTCTTTTCCAGGCTCCTGATGGAGTTGTGCAGGTTTCTATGGTATGGCCATTCCTTGTTTCCTTTAACTTGACTCCATTCATTTGTTCAATGGTGTTTCCTGAACAAGAGAGGTTATAACTTTTCCTCCTTAAGCTTTGTGACTTGAGACTCAAGTGCTGTCTAGAAGTAGCGGAATGCTTCGCCCAGAAACTCTGCTTCTCTTTTGGAAGATGACCCTGAACTCACTGATGTCATAGAATTTACTCAAAACAACCATAAACGCTCACATAAGTTCTTTTATCATAAATTGAAAGCATACGTAGGAGGTCTTGGTATTCAATGAACTGGGAATAGGGGATTTATAAATTAATAATCAAATGAGGATGTCCTCTGGTTCACAGTTCCTTATCTGAAATTCTTTGGGCCAGATGTACTTCGGAATTCAGAATGTTTTGAATATCTAGAGCTAATATTATGCATATGCTATATATTACATAATGCTCTGGAAGGGTCTAGGGCAACTCCCTATAATCAACCCATTAATTTTTCTGCAGGGAAACATAAATGTTCATATTAAGTGGGATAAATAAAGCCTAGATGGCCTCACGTCATGGCAGGTCAGGTTGTGCCCCCAAATTGAGCTATGAAACAAATCTTTGGTTGTCAGAGCTTTTTGGATTTGGAGAATGTGAATAAGGTAATGTGGACTTGTATTAGGTGCTTTATGTGTTGTTTCATCTAGTCCTCATAGAAATTCTGTGTTAAATATAAGGATATACGAATATGAGGAGCCTGAGGGTCAGAGTGGTTAAATAGCTTTCCTAAGGTTCCACAGCAGAGCCAACACTCAAACTATGGCCTGGCTCTAAACAGGCTTAATGTTGCATCAGTTTCCACTTTACTAAATTAGTAAAATGCTAAAACTGCAAGTTCTTTGCCTATGTTTGGCTTTTTGCGCATATTCTGCACTATTTTTTATTTTCTTTGGCATCCATGAGAAAGAATATTGTTGCATAGTGAACAGTTTACTCTCTGATGGATGGAGGGAAAGGCTCTCACTGGCACCTTTGCAGAGCAGCGGACTGGCTTGGGGAGGGAGCAGAGTTGCAGTGCTGGAGAGCAAAACAGTCAGCTCTGCAAATGTCAGATTTTCCAGTGGTTGGAGACTCCTGCAGTGCACTTGGTCCACACAGCTAGTCAACCTTGATGTTGTCTGCAAAATGATCCAACATCTCGTTAATGTCTGTCACTTCCTTTTGCACATTGTGCACTACCTTGGACTTCTGCTCCTTTGAATGGGGACATCAGAAGTCACTTGGCTTAATCAAGTTGTCAGCAGGCCAGGGAGGAACTGTTGGCTTTAATCTGTGCGTTGTCTCAGGATGGGAATGAATTAAAATAGTTATATTTTAAAATTGTGCTTTGAAGGCAATTCATAAACCATGTTCCTTTTTTGCATCCTAATTATCCTTTTTATCCTTTCCCTTATTTCTTTCCCTGTGCCAAATTATAACCCATTAATAGTCTAAAGTTTAGGGGTATACAATAGTTATATTTTAAAATTGTGCTTTCAAGGTAATTCATAAACCATGTTCCTTTTTTGCATCCTAATTATCCTTTTTCTCCTTTCCCTTATTTCTTTCCCTGTGCCAAATTATAACCCTATTTATAGTCTACAGTTTAGGGGTATACAATCTTTTTCTTCCCTGTTGTTTCTTTCTTGTAATGAAATCAGTAACTTAGCAAAAGCATGGATGAGAGCTCTTTTTATATACCCATAAAAATATTGCAGGAAACAATAAACTTTGTAACATTTTAGTGGACTAAACCTTTTATAGACTTTCAAGATTTGTTAGAAAAATTATTCATCTATAGGACTACATATACCAATATGTCATTCTTAAGGTGCTTTTAAAAGTCCCCCTTGGCTAATTTTTATGAAGGTAGATAGTAGATACACATATTCATGCATTCACACACCCAGCCTTCCATCTGTCCATAATATTTATACGCAATCATATGCACAAACCATATGTGTTTCATTCCATGAGTTTCGATAAGTGCATGTATTTATGTAACTGAAACCTTTATCAAAATAGATTATTCCAGAAAATTATTCCATGTTGTTTCCCAATCTCCAGCTCTCCTATCCCCAAAACACTTTTCTGATTTTTTGCATTGTAGATTAGTTTTACCTCTTCTAGAATTTCGTATATATATGTGCATATACATATTCAACATATATACATTCAGCATAATTTTGAGACTCGTTTATGTTGTGAATATCAGTAGTTGACTTTATATTGCTGAGTGGTATTTCATGTGTTTATATTGATGGACAACTGGACAGTTTCTAGGTTTTAGCTTTTATGAATGAAGCTGCTATGGGCATTGCTGTACAAGTCTTTCTGTAGACATGCGATAGTTGATATTTAGGAGAGAGCTTGCTGGGTCATAGGGTAGTAGATAATTAGTTTTATAAGAAGCTTTTCAAAAGTGCTTTTATATGAGAGTTTCAGTTGTTCTACATCCTTGCCAACACTTGCTGCTCTCAATCTTTTCATTTTTGGCCATACTGGTGGGTATGTAGGGGATCTCTGTGATTTTACATTGCATTTACCTGATGATTAAGAATGTTAAACACCGTTTTGTGTGTTTTTTGGCCACTCCTGTACCTACCTTTGTAATGTGTATGTTCAAAACTTTACTCATTAAAAACATAGGTTGCCTCTTTATTTTGAGTTGTATGAGTTCTTTAAATATTCTGGACTCATTGTCAGACCTATGTTTTGTGAATATTTTCTCCCACTCTGTGATGTCTTTGAATGAGCAAAAGTTTGAAATTTTGTTTGATTTGACAGAATAATATTAATTCTTTCTAAAAATGAATTTATCAAGTTCTTTTTCATTTTTGGTTATTGTTTTTGTGTCTTGTCTAGGAAACTTCTGCCTACCCCTAAATTGGGAATATGTTTTCTTCTAACAGCTTTTTAGTTTTGGCTTTTACATTTAATTCTATTATCTATCTTAGATTAATTTTTACATAGATATGATATAGAGGTAAATATTCATTAAAAAAATCCTGTTGTTCCAATAGCATTTATTGAAAACACTTTTCCCTTGGTTTCTTTGGCACCTTTGAAAAAAAAATCAAAGAGCCATATAAATGAGGTGTGTTTCTGGGCACCCTATTCTGCTTCCATTGAGTTAGTTGTGTTTCTTGATGTCAGTAATACAGTCTTGACTATTATAATTATATTATACATTTTAAGTCAGATACTGAAACATCTCTACATTTTCTTTCTTTTTTTCCCCCAAAATTGCTTTGGCTAACTTAGGTTCTTTGTATTTCTCTGTATATTTTAGAATCAGCTTCAATTAAAAAAAAGCCTCTGGGATTATATTTAGGATTATACTTAATCTACAGATCAATTTTAGCAGAATTGACAACATTGAGCATTTAAATTTATGAATATGGTATTAATATAGATACACCCATTTATTTAGGTCTCTTAAGCTTTCTTTCAGCAATATATTGTTTTCTTTGTGGATTTTTTTTTTTTTTTTTTGAGACAGAGTCTCCCTCTGTCATTCAGGCTGGAGTGCGGTGGCGCGATCTTGGCTCACTGCAACCTCTGCCTCCCTGGTTCAAGCAATTCTCCTGCCTCAGCCTCCTGAGTAGCTGGGATTACAAGTGTCTGACACCACGCCCAGCTAATTTTTGTATTTTTAGTAGAGATGGGGTTTCACTATGTTGGCCAGGCTGGTCTCAAACTCCTGAACTCAGGTGATCCACTTGCCTTGGCCACCCAAAAGTGCTGGGATTACAGGTATAAGCCAGAGCACCCAGCCAGTTTTCAATATAGAGGTCTTACATGTCTTTTGTCAGTTTACTCCAAGGTATTTAGTGCCTTATAATATCATTTTAAGTGAAATTTTTAAGAAAATATACTTTCCAATTGTCTGGGCTGCAGTATATAAAAATTACAGCTTTTAGCAGAATATAATCTTATTTTTATTAGAGAATTTATTTTTTAGAAGCATAGACACTGCAGATTGTATAGGCGGCCATGGATAAAATTTAGTCCTCCAAATAAAATTCTATCCTGAAGCTTAACAAGAATTGGGTGACAGCTGCACATAGCCTAAGTTCACATGGCTGGGCTTTTTTTTCTTTTTTTGCCTGTAATGCAGTGCACCATCGCAGCCTTGTTTTCCCCCCCCGCCCCATGGCCTCCTCCGCTATCAACTTTCTTCTCCAGAGGAGTGGTACATTATTTGCTACAATCAATGAACCTACATTGACACATCATTATCACCCAAAGCCCAGATATTTTCTTTATGTTTCATTTTCTTCAGTTTGAGTATGATATGCCTAAGTGTAGATTTTTTGACACATTTATCCCTCCTTGGTGTTCTCTGAGCTTCTTAGATCTGTGGTTTGGTGTCTGACATTAATTTGGGAATACTTGTAGTCATTTTTGTGTCAAATATTTCTTCTGTTCCTTACTCGTTTTCTTCTCTTTGTATTCCCACTGTAGTTTATTTACAGTTCTTGGATATTCTGTTCCAGATTTTCCTCCCCTTTCTCTTTTCAGTTTGGGAAGTTTCTGTTGACATATCCTCAAGCTCAGACATTCTTTCCTCAGCTGTGTCTAGTCTGCTAATGAGTCCATCAAAGGCATTCTTCCTTTCTGTTACATGTTTTTTATTTCTAGCATGTCTTTTTGATTCTTTCTTAGAATTTGTATCTCCTTGATTATAACACCCATCTGTTTTTTTATTTAATTTTTAATTTTTAATGGGTATATAGTGGGTATATATATTTTTATATATATCCTTTGTATTACATGTTTTTTTTTTTGAGACGGAGTCTCGCTCTGCCACCCAGGCTCATTGCAAGCTCCACCTCCCGGGTTCATGCCATTCTCCTGCCTCAGCCTCCCGAGTAGCTGGGACTACAGGCACCCGCCACTGCGCCCGGCTAATTTTTTGTATTTTTAGTAGAGACAGGGTTTCACCATGGTCTCGATCTCCTGACCTTGTGATCCGCCCGCCTCGGCCTCCCAAAGTCCTGGGATTACAGGCGTGAGCCACCGTGCCTGGCCCTATTACATGTTTTTTATTTCTAGCTTGTCTTTCTGATTCTTTCTTAGAATTTCTATCTCCTTGATTACATTGCCCATCTGTTTTTTAAAAATTTTTAGTTTTTAATGGGTACATAGCAGGTATATATGTTTATGGGTTATATGAGAAACTTCGATACAGGCATACAAGGCATAATAATCACATCAGGGTAAATGGGTATCCATCATCTCAAGCATTTATTATTTCTTTCCATTATAAACATTCCAATTATACTCTTTTAGTTATTTAAAAATATATAATAAATTATTGTTGACTGTAGACATTCTGTTGTGCTACCAAATACTAGATTTTTTTTTTTTTTGAAATAGAGTCTTGCTCTGTCGCCCAGGCTGGAGTGCAGTGGTGTGATCTTGGCTCACTGTAAACTCTGCCTCATGGGTTCAAGTGATTCTCCTGCCTCAGCCTCCTGAGTAGCTGGGATTACAGGCATGCATCAACATGCTCAGGTAATTTTTGTATTTTTAGTAGAGATGGAGTTTTGCCATGTTGCCTAGGCTGGTCTCGAACTTCCAACCTCAAGCGATCCACCCACCTTGGCCTCTCAGAGTGCTGGAATTATAGGTGTGAGCCACCGCGCCTAGCCCCAAATACTAGATCTTATTTTTTCTATCTATTTTTTTTTGTACCCATTAGTCATCCCCACTTTCTTCCCCTCCACTGTGCCTAGGCTCTGATAACCATCATTCTACTCTCTGCCTTCATGAGTTCAATTGTTTTAATTTTTAGCCTCTACAAATGAATGAGAACATGTGACATTTGTCTTTCTGTGCCTGGCTTATTTCACTGAACATAAAGACCTCCAGTTCCATCCATGTTGTGGCGAGTGGCAGCATCTTGTTCCTTTTTATGGCTGAATAGTGCTCCATTGTATATATGTAACCACATTTTCTTTATCCATTCATCTGTTGATAGACACTTACGTTGCTTCCAAATCTTGGCTGTTATGAATAGTGCTGCAAAACATGGGATTGCAGATATGCTTTGATATATTGATTTCATTTTTTGGGGTATATACTTAGCAGTGAATTGCTGGATCGTATGATAGCCCTATTTTTAGCTTTATGAGGGACCTCCAAACTGTTCTCCATAGTGGTTGTACTAATTTACATTCCCCCCAACAGTGTACGAGGATTCCCTTTTTTTCCACATCCTCACTAACATTTGTTATTGCTTTTGGATATAAGCCATTTTAACTGAGGTGAGATGATATCTCTTTGTACTTTTGATTTGCATTTCTTTGATGAGCTGTGATGTTGAACACCTTTTCAGATGTCTGTTTGCCATCTGTATGTCTTCTTTGGAGAAATGTCTGTTCAGATCTTTTGCCTATATTTAAGTTGGAGTATTAGAATTTTTTCCTGTAGTATTGTTTTAGCTCCTTATATATTCTGGTTATTAATCTCTTGTCAGATGGATAATTTGCAAATATTTTCCCTATACTATGGGTTGTCTCTTTTCTTTGTTGATTGTTTCTTTTTTTCTTTTCTTTTCTTTTCTTTTTTTTTTTTTTTTTTTTTTGAGACAGAGTCTTATTCCATTACCCAGGCTGGAGGGTAGTGGCATAATCTTGGCTTACTGCCACCTCTGCCTCCCGGGTTCAAGCGATTCTCGGGCCTCAGCCACCTGAATAGCTGGAATTATAGGTGCACACCACCACACCTGGCTAATTTTTGTATTTTTAGTAGAGACAGGGTTTCACCATATTGTCCAGGCTGGTCTTGAACTCCTGACCTCAGGTGATCTGCCCACTTCGGCCTCCCAAAGTGCTGGGATTACAGTTGTGAGCCACTGTGCCTGGTCTGTTGTTTCCTTTGCTATGCAGAAACTTTTTAACTTGACGTGATCCCATTTGTCTGTTTTTGCTTTGGTCGCCTGTGCTTGTGGGGTATTACTCAAGAAATCTTTGCCCAGATCAATGTCCTGGAGAGTTTCCTCATTGTTTTCTTTTAGTAGTTTCATAGATTGAGTCTTCTTCATATGGATATCCACTTACCCATCTGTTCTTACATGTTGTCCATTGGAGCCCTTAGCATACTGGTCATAGTTATTTTAAATTCCTAGTGTAATAGCTCCAACATCCCTGTCGTATCTCAGTGTGCTCTGATGCTTGCTCTGTCTTTTCAAACTGTTTTTGCCTGTTAGTGTGCCTTGCACTTTTTTGTTGAAAGCCAGTCATGACATATCTAGTACTACTTCCATTGGGCCAGGCATGGTGGCTCACACCTCTCATCCCAGCATGCCTGACATCCCAGCTGAGGAGGGAGGATCACTTGAGGCTAGGAGTTCAAGACCAGCCTAGGCAACAGAGTGGGGCCCCATCTCTACAAAAACAAAACAAAACGAAACAGCCCCATCCCTCACTTCCATTGGATGTTTCTGCTTCTGGGTTTCTACTTCAGTGAGTTGGAATTCTCTGCATCTGCCTCTCTCTCCAATGCTTGGGAAATGTTTTGCCCTGTGACTTCAAATCTCTGGCAGATCTAAGAAGGGTTGTTGATTTTCAGCCTGTCCAGCCTTTTTCTTTTTCTTTTTTTTTTTTTTTTTTGAGACGGTGTCTCGCTCTGTCACCCAGGCTGGAGTGCAGTGGTGCAATCTCGGCTCACTGCAAGCTCCGCCTCCCAGGTTCACGCCATTCTCCTGCCTCAGCCTCTCTGAGTAGCTGGGACTACAGGCGCCCGCCACCACACCCGGCTAATTTTTTTTGTATTTTTAGTAGAGATCGGGTTTCACCGTTGTCTCCATCTCCTGACCTCGTGATCTGCCCACCTCGGCCTCCCAAAGCGCTGGGATTACAAGCGTGAGCCACCGTGCCTGGCCTCAGTGTAATTTTAAATTACATTTATCTAATTATAGGTGAAGTTAAACAGATTTTTACATTTTTAATGTGTAAGGTGCCTTTGATTCTATTTTCTCTTAACTTTAGCCATTCATATCTTCTGCCAATTTAAAAACTGAATTGTTAGCTTTTTCCTTCTTGCTTTTTAAGAACTCTTCATGTCCTGGGGAGATTAGCTCTTCATCTGTGAAATGGGGTGTGTGTCCCCCCAGTTTGCCACTTGTCTTTTGACTCTGCTTACTATATGTTTTCACCATACAAAAACCGTTACTTTTAAGAAGTCAATTTATCAATATTTACATGGTTTCTGGGCTGGGTGCAGTGACTCATGCTTGTAATCTCAGCACTTTGGGAGGCTGAGGCAGGTGGACCATTTTTAGCTGAGGAGTTTGAGACAAGCCTGGGCAGCATGGTGAAACCCCATCTCTACAAAAAATACAAAAATTAGGTGGGTGTTGGTGGTTTGCACCTGTAGTCCCAGCTACTCAGAAGACTGAGGCTGGAGAATCACTTGAGCCTGGGAAACGGAAGTTGCAGCGAGCCAAGATCTCACCACTGCACTCCAGCCTGGGCGACAGAGTGGGAACCCATCTTGAAACAAACAAACAAACAACAAACAAAAAATGGTTTCTGGGTCCTGAGTCAGGCATGAATTCTAAAAGAGTTTGGAAATGCATAACGTTAAAGAGGAGTTATTTTATTATTATTATTTAAAACACCATTTGCCATAATTGCTCTGTCTCCCAAGGGACTAGCATACTTTCCCTCCAGAGCAGAGTTTTTGGCAACCCCTCCTTGCCCTTACTAATGAATCATTTAATGTGAAAAGAGAGCCCTCAGAGGAACAACATAATGAGAAAAGAAACAATTTACTCTGCACAATGATAAAGAATGTGTAAGTTTCAAGGAGTACCTCCCTTAGGGCTTCAAGGGAGGAGTGGAGGGAGAGGAGGAGCAATGAGCAGTGTGGTGGGGCCAGCTGCAGAGGAGGAGCCCAGTGGAAAATCCCGGGGTGGGGCACTAAAAGGCAGGGATGTGTGACTGACTTCCAGTTTTAGGTCATCTGTTACTCTGTGCTGCAGGATAACTTTCTGCATTATTCCCAAACCATCATTAAATATGCACTGACACAGCCAACAAGAAGAAAATGAGATAAAGTATGGTCAAGACAGCAGAAAAGGACAAATGTGGTGGCTCACCCTGTATTCCCAGCATTTTGGGAGGCCGAGGCTGGAAGATTGATTGAGCCCAGGAGTTAGACACCAGCCTGGGCAACATAAAGAGAACCGGTCTCTACAAAGCTATAAAGAAAAGTTAGCTGGAGTGTAGGGAGACCCCCTGAAACTATTGCTATGGAATAAAAGATGAAATGCTCCTGATTATTGTAAATACAAAATTGCATGCAGGATTGTGTAAAGACAATGCCAGGTTGGACTGCCAGAACGAGCTAACAGCATGTGATGTGCTTCCCCCTGCAGAAAGCCTATGAATGGACGTGCAGTCGGGGAGGTTTCACATCACCAAGATTCCTATCCCAGAAAAGCAGATGTTCATACCTCTGGGAGTGGAATGTGACCCTTGTGGAGAGCCTATAAATGGACGCATGGGGGGGCGCCTGTCCATATGGATAAGATAGGGCTATAAAGGCCCTCATCTTGCCACGGCTCCTCTAGGCCTCTTTAGGGTTAAGAGAATTTCTGGTCTAACCGGTTGTCACATCCTATTTCCATGGATTGTTTGTAACCAGCTTTTGCTGCAACTGTTACTGCTGATTAATATCTTGCTAATCATAGGTTATGGAAAGACTGTGTTTCTGTTTTAAGGCTCTGTTAGAAATTACTGATCCACACACTATATTGTAAATTCTTATCTCTATATACTGTACTTCTGCATACAAATGTTATGTTAAAGAATTACTTCATCCCCATGTGACCATCTCACCTCATAATCAAATGACCCTAAATCCCTCACTAACCTACCCCCGCCCTCACTAAACTTAATAATAAATGCTGGTATGTCCAGTGCATTGTTGGCACCATAGGACCAGAAGGCAGTGACCCTCCTGGACTCAGCTTTCACTATCTTGTGTGTGTCTATTATTTCTCAACCTGCTGATCTGCCTAGGAACAAAGAGAGACCCCCATTGCATTGCGGGCTGCTGGCCAGATCCCGCAATACTGGAGGTGGTGGTGTATGCCTGTAGTCCCCGTTACTCGGGAGGCTGAGGCAGGAGGATTGCTTCAGCTGGGGGATGGGGTTCGAGGCTGCAGTGTGTTGTGATTGTGCCACTTCACTCCAGAAAGAAAGCAGAAGAAAGCTAAAGTGGATTTCTAGCAAGGAAGATAAGAAAGTGCAGTTTGGGTCTGACTCAAGAGTAATTGTGAGACAATTCCTTTCCCCCAAATAGCCCAGAGCAGTGATTTGTCACCTTAGCTGTGCAAGAGAATCACTCTGGGGAGCACTTTGGAACCACAGATGCCTAGTATTTCACCCAGGCAAATTAAATTCAATGCTCTTTGGGTGTGACCCAGGCATCAGGAGAGTTTTGAAAGTTCCCAGGTTATTCCAATGTATAGCCACAATTGGAAACCACTGTCTAGATCAGTGCTTCTCCAACTTTAACGTGCAAACAAATCACAGAAGGATATTGTTTAAATGCAAATTATGATTCAATAGTAGGCAGGCCCGCTATTTTGCATTTTTAACAAACTTCCAGGTGATGCTGGTCTGATGACCACATTTTGAGTAGCAAGGGATAGAGGTAGCTGACATGTGGGTTCCACATATTGCCAAATTGGCATCCAGAAGGTTCTAATTTACACTTGTAGAGATTGCTACTTGTCCTTCTATATCTATCCTCCCTTCTCTCCTGGTAACAGAACTGCCTATTTTCAGTTACCCGCTTGGCTAGGCAAACATTTTTAGCTTTCTATAAAGCTGCATGGCCATGGGACTGAGCTGGGCCTCCTGGGGGTGCAAGTGGAAGTTGCATCCTCACAGAAGAAAGAGTGGCCTTTCGTCTCCCCTTTCCTCTTCCTGTTGGCTCAAATGCAGTCCTGGTGGTGTTGCTTGGGATGCTGTCTTGAATCACAAAATAGAAGTTATATGCTGAAGGTGGCGGCAGCAGAGAGAAGTGTGTCCAGAATTGGTTCTTTCTGGTGGGTTCTTGGTCTCACTGACTTTAGAAGTGAAGCCACAGACCTCCGCAGTGAGCATTACAGCTCATAAAAGCAGTGCGGACCTGAAGAGTGAGCAGCAGCAAGATTTATTGTGAAGAGTGAAAGAACAAAGCTTCCACAGAGTGGAAGGGGACCCAAGTGGGTTGCTGCTGCTGGCTTGGGTGGCCAGCTTTTATTCCGTTATTTGGCCCCACCCACATCCTGCTGATTGGTCCATTTTACAGAGCACTGATTGGCCCATTTTACAGAGTAATTATTGGTGCATTTACAATCCTTTAGATAGACACAGAATGCTGATTGGTGCATTTTTACAGAGTGCCGATTGGTGTGTTTATAAACCTTTAACTAGACAGAAAAGTCCTCCAAGTCCCCACCCTACCCAGAAGCCCTGCTGGCTTCACCTCTCAATCCCCCTGCTAAACAGGACACCCCAACTGCTGTTGGGAATTGGGCAATGACTGTTCTAGCTACTTCCTGCTGGATAGGGGCAAAGAAGGGGCCTTGCAGTTGTAGTGTCCTCCAGAGGGGATCTCTTTAGGCCAGTGAAAGGGCCAGCAGGTTGGTCCAGGGGTCCTCAGGAGAAGTTGTTAGTGGAGCTCTTTTGGGGTTCCATTTGTAAGACCATCTGTAGCTTGATGGCCTCAATCCTAGAGGAAACAAATTTGACAAGTAATAGCAAGATGGCTGTCACAGGACCTAGAAAGGGGAGAAGCCATGTTGCTCAACTCCAGAGGTTGGTATAAGAGTTTGAAGGGCATCTGATTTCAGAAGCCTTTTCCTGTAAATGCTGGGTGGCATCTCGTACTATCCCTGACTGGTTAGTGTAAAAACAACACTCTTCCCCTAAGAAGGTGCAGAGTCCTCCTTTCTCAGCTGTGAGGAGGTCTAGACCTCGGTGGTTTTGGAGAGTCACTGCTGCCAAAGAGTCTATTTGGGATTGTAGAGTAAGGATAGATTTCGTTGTTTCTTGCAAACTGTCTGAGAAATCCTTCGAGTGTTTGGTAGTAGGATAATACATGTTACATTGTTAACTTTTAGCAAACTTTAGTTGAAAACCTTGTAAGTTTGGGATTTTAATTTTTCTTTGCTATTAATAAAACCTCTTTCAGTCCATATTAACTTAGAATTGGTATAGATGGCTTCTTCCTGATTCTGTAAGTACTTTAAGGTTTGGCTGAGTGCAAACCAGCCAATTATTAGGTAATTTTCCTAACTCTGCTTCTGTAAGAGTTTCCTTATCATCTACTGAATACCCATTGTGTCTTTTTTCCTCAATCAACCGGGAGGAACCATCTATCCTCCTGTCCTGAAGGGGGTTCCTCCTAGGTCTGGTCAGACCTTTGTATGGTAATTAGATAAGATTTAGATCCCCTGTTAGGAAACCTGCTGGGTTAAGGATTTTTGATAGGAAGGCTATGAGTTATCAGCAGCCTTAGTGCTTTTGGGCTACACCCTTGTTTACACTGACAACAAAGTGGTATTGGAGTGTTATAGTGTGGTGGAGAAGACCTTCAATTATCAATTAAAGGTTTTAAATTTACCCTGGCTTTTAAAGGAATAGGGTACACTGTTTTTTCTTT
Organism: Symphalangus syndactylus; assembly: GCF_028878055.3. Lineage (NCBI taxonomy): Eukaryota > Metazoa > Chordata > Mammalia > Primates > Hylobatidae > Symphalangus > Symphalangus syndactylus. The sequence goes on along the minus strand of NC_072431.2, from coordinate 93,977,620 downwards.
ACTACTTCCATCTCTCCTTCTCTTAGACTACTTCTTTGTCTGTCTCTTTCTCTCTTTCTGACTCCCTCTTTGTATCTTCCTCTCTTTCTTTGACTTTCTGTCTCTCTCTCTTTCTGACTTCCTCTTTGTCTCTGTCTCTTCCTCTCTCTCTCTGACTTTCTGTCTCTTTCTCTCTTTCCTTTCTGCTGGTCTTCCCCTGCGTCTGCCAGCCACTTATGCTGCTGTTCTCCCTTCTCCTTCCCCTTTTGATGGCTTCGGCAGTGTAAGACTGCCACCTCTTTGGGTTTTTGCACTGCATGCAATAACTCCATTGTTTCCTTATGATATTTAATGCGGGTTCCCCCAGAGGTTAGGAATTCCCTTTTTTTCCATATTGCAGCATGGGCATGTAGGATTAGATAAGCATACTTACTATCTGTAGCAAAATCTCCCAATTACAACTGAGGAGGTGGGAGAAATACCTGGTTACAGGCCATTGCAGGATTCCTTGGATGGTAATGGGCCTTGAGGACAGCTGTCTGGGACAGGAGATTAATACCGAGAAAGCTGCACCACATGAGCTGGCACTTGCCCCAGGCACCCTCAGTCCTGTTGTTGGATCATCTGGTTGGGGGCTTCTGGCCCAGAGAACCATTGCACTCTGGGGCAGTGCACCTTCCAGTGATTGCCTCGGCATAGCAGACATGGTCGAGGGGGTGGCTTGTTTCTCACTGGACAATCTTTTTTAAAGTGTCCTTGTAAACCACATTGATAACAAGCCCTACCAGGTGATTGGCCTGCTCCATTTTCTATCCTCTCTGAACCACCAAGGTTTGTTTGGCTGAGGGCCATGACTAAAGCTGTGGCCTTTCTCTGATCTTGCTTTTCCTTTTGGGCCTGTTCCCCTTGGTCCCTATTATAGAACACCTAGGTTGCCAGGTTTAATAATGCCTCCAGATTTTGTTCAGGGCTCAGGGCTTGCTTTTGGAGCTTTCTGATGATATCTGCGGCTGATTGGATAATAAACTTATCTTTTAGAATCAACTGACCCTCGAGTGAGTCAAGTAACAGGGGAGTATATTTTCTTAAGGCCTCCCCCATAGCCACTTGAGGAAGGCAGAAGGATTTTCTTCCTTTCCCTGAGTTACGGTAGACATCATTGAATAATTCATGGGCTTTTTCTTAATTTCCCTTAGTCCTTCTAGAATACAGGTCAACAGATGTTTATGACTCCAGTCCCCATGATCTGATTCGAGGTCCCAGTGGGGATCCATACTGGGGATGGCTTGCTGACTGGTAGGGAATTTGTCCCTTTCTTCAGCTGTCATTGTATCATTTACTTGACTAAGATACCAAGTATCTCCAAACTCTTGGGCTGCAGCTAAAGCCACATTCTTTTTATTAAAGGCCAGGGTTTGATCTAACAATAGCATGACATCTCTCCAAGTCAGATAGAAGGTTTGCCCTAGACCCTGTAGGACATCTATGTACCTATCAGGATCATCTGAAAACTTCCCCAGGTCTGCCTTGATCTGCTTTAAATCAGAGAGGGAGAAGGGGACATGTACTCAGGTTGGGCCAAATTCCCCTCCCCCTGTAGCTTGAAGGTTACATAACTGAGCATGGGCGTTTTTGTGGTCCTTTGGAGATTTCTTTGCTTGTTTCCTTCTGGGCAGGGGAGATTAGAGGAGACTTATCATTAATAGGAAGGGGAGCTATAGGGAGGCTAGGATATGGGGGTAAGCAGAGAGGTCCTCCTGTGGGATGTAAATTGCAAGCTTTGCATAATTGTGTATTCTCCTTCAATGAAAAGAAAGCTTGGACATAAAATATTTCACTCCATTTGCCTTCCCTCTTACAGAAAAGGTCAAGCTTCAGGATAGTATTGTAATTTATACTTCCCTCAGGTGGCCACTTTTCCCCATCAGAGAGAGAATATTGGGACCAAGCCATAGTGCAGAAAAAAATGAGCCACCTCTTTTTCAGGGTTTGCAGGTCAAATTGGTCCCAATGGCTTAGGATGCATTTCAAGGGTGAGCCTGTTGATGCCTGAGTATTTCCCATCTGAAAGACAAAACCACCCGAAGTTTTGGTTTGTTTCTCCCCCTGCCCAAGAACTGCAACAGTCCCTGGACCCTGCTGATTGGAATAGTTGCACTCAGCGACGTGGCAGCAGAAACACCCCTTGCCCAAGAACCTGCAATGGTCCCTGGACCCTGCTGATGGGAATAGTTGCAGTCACTGATGCAGCAGCAGAAACACTAGTTTTCCTCCTGGATCACAAGGAAGATCGAGGAAGGTTGGATTTAGTGGCCCTTATGGACGCATTCTTGAAAACCTGTTAGAATCCTAAGCATTCTCCTGTTCATACTGGGACCTTACCCCTGTCCTGTAAAGATGTTATCCCCCAAAAATGAAGTGGAGGGCCATACCCTGAGGGAGGGAAGGGATCTCCAGAGTTGGAAGAGTGATGCCTTTTGTCCTCACTTATATGAATAGGAAGGATACCATTTCTGAAGCTCCCCATATCCGAGCTTCAGGAATAGCTTTTGTTAGGCCTGCTAGCCTGAGGAGGGATCCTAAAATTCCAGATAGTCCCGTGACGCGATGGGGCTTTGGGCAAAAATTCTGTCTTTCTGATTGGTGAGTCTGGGTGCCTAAAGAAGGTAACAGAGTCCTGAAGTTTATACTAGAAATCATTCTTATAGGAGAAATTAGAAAAGCACCAGAGACAGGGAGTGGTTTTTAGAAAGGGGGCTAACCTTGGAGAAGAGAGGCGAGAGGAAGTTTGTCTGACAGGCATTAGGACCGAGGAGGCAAGGGTCAGGATAGACAGGATAGATGGGCAAGTCTTGCTTGGGCAACATGACTTTGGGAATTCCACTCATGGCTGCAGGGTCAACCAACTTGTTGTCGGGACCACGGAGCTGAATGGCTTTCCTCTCTGTCGACCCTCAGCTCAGCCCATAAGTACAGGAAAAGTGGAAGCTGGTTCCAGGCAAACCCATGCTCCCAACTCCAAAGAGTCAGGGGGTGTTAGCGAGCCCTTTCCCAGAAAGCCTTACACCCGTGTCTTTAGTCCAGTGGCCATGCTAGTCACTTTTAACTGGCCAACAGGTGCCCAGTAGTTAGCCCCAAATTCTAAGGAAAAATAGGACAGAATAGCAAGTGAAAGGGGTCTGATGGTACTCATCGCTTGGTGATAGTCCCACCTGGGTTGCCAAAATGTGTCCGGAATTGGTTCCTTCCAGTGGGTTCTTGGTCTTGCTGACTTCAAGAATGAAGGTGCAGACACTTGCGGTGAGTGTTACAGTTCTTAAAGATAGTGTATCCAGAGTTTGTTCCTTCAGGTGTTCAGATGTGTCTGGAGTTTCTTTCTTCTGGTGGGTTTGTGATCTCACTGACTTTAGGAGTGAAGCTGCAGACTTTCGCAGTGAGCATTACAGCTCTTAAAGATGGCGCATCTGGAGCTGTTTGTTCCTCCCGGTGGGTTTGTGGTCTCGCTGACTTCAGGAGTGAAGCTGCAGACCTCTGCAGTGAGTGTTACAGCTCATAAAGGTAGTGCAGACCCAAAGACTGAGCAGCAGCAAGATTTATTGTGAAGAGCAGAAGAACAAAGCTTCCACAGCATGGAAGGGGACCTGAGAGCGTTGCTGCTGCTGGCTTGGGTGGCCAGCTGTTATTCCCTTATTTGGCCCCACCCACATCCTGCTGCTTGGTCCATTTTACAGAGCGCTGATTGTTCCATTTTACGGAGTGATTATTGGTGTGTTTATAATCCTTTAGCTAGACACAGAGTGCTGATTGGTGCATTTTTACAGAGTGCTGATTGGTGCATTTACAATCCTTTAGCTAGACACAGAGTGCTGATTGATGCGTTTTTACAGAGTGATGATTGGTGCATTTACAAACCTTTAGCTAGACACAGAGCACTGATTGGTGCGTTTTTACAGAGTACTGATTGGTGCGTTTACAAACCTTTAGCTAGACAGAAATGTTCTCCAAGTCCCCACCTGACCCAGAAGCCCAGCTGGCTTCACCTCTCAGAAGGAGTCCGTGGCAACATGGAGTCCTGTCTGAGCCTTGCACCACCCACCACTGGGTGGATGGTGCCTTTTTTTTTTTTTTTTTAAGAAAAACCCATCATTACTCTGGATTGTACCCATAAGCAGCTGAACCTAACCCTAAAGACACTTATGCCCTCCAGTAGACTAGGAACGTGTCAGTATGTTTCCTTCCCTCTATGACAACCATGCGGGAGCTGGATCTTGAAGAAGGAGGAGTGTTCCAGTTTCCTGGAGGAAACAGCCTGTGGAAAAGCATGGAGCTGTGAGATGGTGGGCCTTTTCTTCAGTTCACTGTCACTGCATAAAAACCCCCTCGGAAACTTAGAGGCTTGAAACAGGAAGAGTGCATTATATCCCGTGGTTCTGTGGGTTGGTTGGGCTCCACCTGGACTGGAAGGTCCAAAACGCTCATTCACACTTCTGAGGCCTCAATGTGGGCTCAGTTACCTCAGTTTTTTTCCATTCAGCCTTTCTCCTTCATGTGCTGTGTCATCCCCCAGGGTTTTTCTTGCAGGAGCGTAGGCTGGACTTCCCCACATTGAAAAAAATCACTTAGGCAGGTAGTAAGGGTATGGGAGTCCTCGGTAAGTCTTTTCTCTTTAATGAAAAGCAGCGCCAAATCATTTTATAACAAAGAGCAGCCTGTAAAGTCTAGCTGCAGACACAGACAAGCAAGCTGGGAGCTTGCATGGGTGAATGCTGGCAGGAACTGGGGACTAGACATATTCAAGATGGCGGCTCCATCTTCCCTTCTCTTTGTCAGCCACGTGTACAGTAAAGGGCAGACAGGATGGCACTCATCAACTAAAAAGTCCATTAACTTAATACGATTAGGGTGGAGTGACCAGCCTTCCACACTGTGTAAACATCATACCTGATAGAACCAATCTGTGAGCCATAAGTAAATCAGACACAGCATTCTCCAGACTGCCTATAAAATCTGCTGCAGTCTGCTGCCTCCCTGCTTTTCAGATGTCTTTCTTTCTTTCTCTCTCTCTCTCTCTCAGGGCGCTGCTCTCCTCTCTCCTTTCTTCTGTCTATTAAACTTTCCACTCCTTAACCCACCCACATGTGTTCACGTTCTGAATTCTTTCTCAGGGAGAGACAACGAATGCCAGGGTATATACCCCAGACAATGTAGCCATTTCAACATGGTGGCTGTGAGATCTAAAAGGGTGCAGAGGGCAGCTTCACCTCCTAAAGGCAAGGCCTGGGTGTGGCAGTCTCACTTGCACTTCCTTCTCTGGGCCAGCCCAGCTTCAAGGGGTGGGAACAGATGCCACCTGTCGTTGGAGGAGAAGCAGGCACACGCAGGAGGTCAGCCATTGTTGGCAGCCAGCTTTGGAGACTTACCTACTGCCCGTGTTTTGTAATGACAAGCTTCCTGTGACTGGGATGCAGGATCAAAGAAGAAATGGGCGGGAGAGAGAGCCTGGAGAGACAACGACTCTGCAGGTGACGAGTTTGGAGTTTACGCTACAGGCAAAGCTGACTCTAGCACATGTGGTGGTCAGATCACATCCTGGTTATAATGATGCTAAGAGCCACGGTTGATTCACCACTCAGCATGTTTTACAAACGTCAGCTTCTTAATAAATGCAGGATAGCCTAGCAGCTAGGGGCAAGGACCCTGGAGCCGAATGGCTTGCCTTCAACTTCATAACTCATCACATTATTATTATTGAGACAGGGTCTCACTCTGTTGCCCAGGCTGGATTGCAGTGGTGCGATCATTGAACTGGGCTCAAGTGAGCCTCCTGCCTCAGCCTCAGCCTCCTGAGTAGCTGAGAATATAGGTGCGCACCACCATGCCTGGCTGACTTTTTATTTTTGTGCAGGGCCCTCACCATGTTTTCCAGGCTGGTCTCAAACTCTTGGGCTCAAGCGATCCTCCTGCCTTGCCCTCCCAAAGTGCTAGGCTAGGATTGCAGGCATGAGCCACCATGCATGGCATCTGACTCATCATATATTAGCCGTGCAGTCTCAGGCAAGTTACTTAATTGTTCTCGGCCTCCTATCTGTAAAAGTAGGGAATCATAGCAGACCTGCCACATGTTGTTGCTGTAAGGGTTAAGTGAGATCATATATGCACTCTACTTGTCACTTACCCCTCTGTAAGCATTAGCTCTTGTTAATGCTCACAACAGTGCTGGAAAACGGTACTATTGCTCCCATTTTAAGGAGGAGGTAACTGAGGCACCAGGAGCTTAAGGCTTCCAAGGCCTGTTGCTTCATGAATTCCCACTGATTGTGTTTCCATGTGTCCCCAGCTCCAGAAGATAGCTGAACAGAATTGTGTTCTTTGCATGAGACTTATATGAGCCTGGAGTCTCTACCTGTCCCGGAAGAGTCCTTTGTTCCCCTGCAGCCTCACTCAACCTCCTGGTTCCAGCTGATATTTGCAGAAAATCACTGTAATAATATTAACAGCTGGAGGCTTTTCTGAGCCTGTGCAAAGTGTGCATCTTGGAGGGCAGAGTCCTTAGGTGAAACTGAAAGTCTTTGGGGTCTGAAGCTGCCTTGAGGCTGGACAGGTCATGGAAGCCCTTGGTGCAACCTCTCAGCCATCTTTCTGCCGAGGTTTATTGACTGGAGCTTTGTGAACCTGTGAGTTACATTAGCGCTCTGAGGCTGGAAGTCTTCCTGTAAATGCTCCATGTAATTAATTATAAACAAAGCAGCCAGCCAGGAGCACAATACCCAAAGAAATCCTTAGCAAGCCTCAACATGTGCTCTTTATTTCTCCTCTGCCTTTCTATCCATCCAAGAGCTTCAAAGTGTAATCCTCCTTAACGACAGATTCATGATGATGAGGCCATTATTTTTGATACTGCAGTTTTAAGAAGTGACCCAGAAAACAGGCTTTAAAAGCAACCTCTCCCCATTCCCCTTTACCCTAAGCAAAGGCCCAGATTAAAAGAGCCTTAGCTTGTATGAATATTTATGCTACAGCCTCTGCCAAATCAGATTAGGGGAGTTCATCCTGCCGGGCAAACACGGGTTCTGTACTCAGATTTAATGAGAAACTGACATGTTAATAGCATATTGATGCATCCATCCATCAGGAAATCCATACAGCACAGTGAATGTGCACCGTGCATCTTGGGGCCCAGGAGAGATGCTGTCTTTGTCACTTTTGGTTCCACCAGGAAAGCTGTTGTTGCAATGAAAGGGATTCCAAAGACATTCTGCCTCACACCAAAGGTGAGAGGTTGGGAATTCTGATCTTAAAATACCTGGGAAATCCCTTTCTTGACACTGCCAGGGAATGTGTGAGACAGAGGCTAATTCCTCTAAACAGCATCTTCCAAGGCGCTTCTGAAGAACCAGATGCCACAGGGTGTTAACAGGTATCATGAGAACAAAAAGCTTAGGTCAAAATGTTGGGTAAATGATGAGCGGAGCAGACTTTTTTTTTTTTTTTTGAGATGAACCCTCACTCTGTCGCCCAGGCTGGAGTGTAGTGGCGTGATCTCGGCTCACTGCAAGCTCCGCCTCCCGGGTTCAAGCGATTCTCCTCCCTCAGCCTCTGGAGTAGCTGGGATTACAGGTGCACACCACCACACCCAGTTAAATTTTGTATTTTGTATTTCACCATGTTGGCTAGGATGGTCTTGATCTCCTGACCTTGTGATCTGCCTGCCTCAGGCTCCCAAAGTGCTGAGATTACAGGGGTGAGCCACTGTACCCGGCCCATACTTTTTTACTGTAGAACTTCCAACCTGTGATTTTCTAGGAAGCAAATAAATTATGCTGTGCATCCAAACTTTTTAGACTTCGGAGTTCTTCCTTCTCAAAACACGCCCCCCGCCCCCGCCCCCAGAGCATACATCCTTTTTGTGCCATGCAGCCTCTTGGCAGTTTGGGGAAGCCTGAGGATCCCTTCTCAGAATAACATTTTCATTTTATTTTATTTTAGACAAGGCCTTGCTCTGTCAACAGGCTGCAGTGCAGTGGCAAGATCATGGCTCACTGCAGCCTTGAACTTCCAGGCTCAAGCCATCCTCCCGCCTTAGCCTCCTATGTAGCTGAGACCACAGGCATGTGCCACTATGCTCAAGTAATTGTTTTGACTTTCGGTAAAGATGGGGTCTCACTGTGATACTCAGGCTGGTTTGGAACTCCTAAGCTAAAGCAGTTTTTCCACCTTAGCCTCCCAAAGTGCTGGGATTACAGGCGTGAGCCACTATGCCCAGCCAGAATAACATTTTTAAATGCAAAAAAATAAAACATGTAGGATTACGAAAACCAATTCTATTGAAATAGAATATCAAAGAATATTTTGAGATATTCACAAACGAGCATATATAAATATAGGTGCTTCTTTTTGAATGTGTTAAATAACAAGATCCAGAGTTGGTTCTAATAACTACAGTTGTTTTAAAGTATGGATGTTTTAAAGCATAAGATATAGTTGATACTCATTGTACACTGATCACATATTTGTGAATTCACCTCCTTGCTAAAATTTATTTGTAACATTAATGTATACTTGTGGCGCCTTTGCAGTCATCTGTACCCATGCACAGAGCAATGGCAAATTTGAGTTGCCCAACTGGCATGTTCTCCAGATGAGACTGGTTGGCAAGGTGAAGTTTTTTTTGTTTTTTTTTTGAGACAGAGTTTTGCTCTTGTTGCCCAGGCTGGCATGCAATGGCATGACCTCTTCTCGCTGCAACCTCCGCCTCCGAGGTTCAAGTGATTCTCCTGCCTCAGTCTCCAGAGTAGCTGGGATGACAGGCACACATCATCATGCTCGGCTAATTTTTTGTGTTTTTAGTAGAGACGGTGTTTCCCCATGTTGGCCAGGCTGGTCTTGAACTCCTGACCTTCACGTGATCCACCTGCCTCTGCCTCCCAAAGTGCTGGGATTATAGGCATGAGCCACTGCGCCTGGTCAAGTTTTGCCTTCTTGTTGCAGCTCTCATACTGCAAACCTGTGTCCTCTTCGCAGTATACTTAGTGTCACATTTTTGGCATTTTATGCTTTTTCCCGGTGATGTTGCTGTTTAAAATGTCCACGAAGGGCAGTTGCTGAAGTGCTATCTAGTGCTGCTAAGTGATGTGCCACAGAAGGCTGCAACGCACCGCACAGAGAAAATCACCCCAGTGGTAGACGAGCTCTTTGCAGGAAAGAGTTACAGTGCTGTTGCCTGTGAGGTCAATGTTAATGAATCCACTGTATATTAAATACGGTGTCTTTTTTTTTTTTTTAATTATACTTTAGGTTTTAGGGTACATGTGCACAATGTGCAGGTTTGTTACATATGTATCCATGTGCCACGTTGATTTCCTGCACCCATTAACTCGTCATCCAGCATTAGGTATATCTCCTAATGCTGTCCCTCCCCCCTCCCCCAACCCCACAACAGTCCCCAGAGTGTGATGTTCCCCTTCCTGTGTCCATGAGTTCTCATTGTTCAATTCCCACCTATGAGTGAGAACATGCGGTGTTTGGTTTTTTGTCCTTGAGATAGTTTACTGAGAATGATGTTTTCCAGTTTCATCCATGTCCCTACAAAGGACATGAACTCATCATTTTTTATGGCTGCATAGTATTCCATGGTGTATATGTGCCACATTTTCTTAATCCAGTCTATCGTTGTTGGACATTTGGGTTGGTTCCAAGTCTTTGCTATCGTGAATAGTGCCGCAATAAACATACGTGTGCATGTGTCTTTATAGCAGCATGATTTATAGTCCTTTGGGTATATACCCAGTAATGGAATGGCTGGGTCAAATGGTATTTCTAGTTCTAGATCCCTGAGGAATCGCCACACTGACTTCCACAATGGTTGAACTAGTTTACAGTCCCACCAACAGTGTAAAAGTGTTCCTATTTCTCCACATCCTCTCCAGCACCTGTTGTTTCCTGATTTTTTTAATGATGGCCATTCTAACTGGTGTGAGATGGTATCTCACTGTGGTTTTGATTTGCATTTCTCTGATGGCCAGTGATGATGAGCATTTCTTCATGTGTTTTTTGGCTGCATAAATGTCTTCTTTTGAGAAGTGTCTGTTCATGTCCTTTGCCCACTTTTTGATGGGGTTGTTTGTTTTTTTCTTGTAAATATGTTTGAGTTCATTGTAGATTCTGGATATTAGCTCTTTGTCAGATGAGTAGGTTGCAAAAATTTTCTCCCATTCTGTAGGTTGCCTGTTCACTCTGATGGTAGTTTCTTTTGCTGTGCAGAAGCTCTTGAGTTTAATTAGATCCCATTTGTCAATTTTGGCTTTTGTTGCCATTGCTTTTGGTGTTTTAGACATGAAGTCCTTGCCCAGGCCTATGTACTGAATGGTATTGCCTAGGTTTTCTTGTAGGATTTTAATGGTTTTAGGTCTAACATGTAAGTGTTTAATCCATCTTGAATTAATTTTTGTATAAGGTGTAAGGAAGGGATCCAGTTTCAGCTTTCTACATATGGCTAGCCAGTTTTCCCAGCACCATTTATTAAATAGGGAATCCTTTCCCCATTGCTTGTTTTTGTCAGGTTTGTCAAAGATCAGATAGTTGTAGATATGCAGCATCATTTCTGAGGGCTCTGTTCTGTCTTTTGAACAAAAACCACACGGAAAACAAAGTTATATATTGATTGGTTGGTGAAAATGTTGAGGCTGCAGGATCACAGGAACCTAGCCTTGTACTTCCCCTAAGGACAATGGTTCAGCATGTGCTAATTCAGTGTTCACGGAAACTTTACAGAACATAACTGCTACGAAAAATAAGAAGCTACAGTAACTGCAACAACTGCAATGTGGTGTGAAAATATTTGTGACAAGGACTAATTCAGCTGTGTTTTGTTACCTACATTCATTATGAAAGGAAATGCTAAATTTTAGCATTAGCATTTAGAAGACAGTGAAGACTTATTTTTTTTTCTCATTCAAGTTTACAGGCACTATTAATTCTGGGGATCCCTAAGGACCCTAGTTAAGAATATTTTCTCAGTTGGATTAAATCAGTGACAGAGACCAGGGAGGGATAGGGAAGCTGGTGCAGATTCTGGGGAGATTCAGGTCCGGTCACATTGTGTATCAATACAAGTCCCATATAGAGATTTTTAGCTGATCTGCTTTTTCTGGGGCTCTGACTTTATTTTTGTCACCAGGGCCTGAACCCAAAAGGCTCAGCATGAAATGAAAAATGCCAATGGTGGGTGGAAATAGAAATTTTGGTAATTACTCATGTGGCAAATGGTGAGCTCTATTTCAATAGTGAAGGGCAAGCCAGGTCTCTCCTCTGATAACAGGAGAAAATATCTATTTCTTTTTCTTTTCTTTTTTTTTTTTTTGAGACAAGGTCTCATTCTATCCCCCAGGCTGGAGTGCAGCGGTGCGGTCTGGGCTCACTGCAGCCTTGACCTCCTGCTGGGCTCACTGCGGCCTCGACCTCCTGCTGGGCTCACTGCGGCCTCGACCTCCTGCTGGGCTCAAGTGATCTTCCCAAGCAGCTAGGACAGCAGGCGTGTGCCACCACACCCAGCTAATTTTTGTTTTTTTTTGTAGAGACAGTTTCACCATGTTGCCCAGGTTGGTCTTGAACTCCTGAGCTCAAGTGACCCTCCCACTTCAGTCTCCCAAAGTGCTGGAATTATAGGTGCGAGCCACAGTGCTCGGCTGGGAGAGAGAAATTATAATAGAGTTTTGGGGTGTTTAGATGAAGATCACACAGGAGCCCCAAGTCCCCTCACCAAGTGTGCCCAGGAAGAAGTCACCTCTGATGGCTTTTCTTTCTCACTTTTCTCACCGTGATGAGTGAGGAGGGTGATTCAACGGGTCTAATTCAAATGTGTCAAAAAAGAGGCTGCTGATTTTGCTTTTAAATAGCAAGAAATAACAGTGCGACCTGGAGAGCAACACTAACTTCTCATTCATTTATTCATTCAGTGCTATTTCTTGTGCATCTGCAGTGGTCAGGCATTGTGTTGGGGGTTGGACACAGGAGTACACGTGACTGGCCAGGTACCCATCTCATGGAGCCTGCAGTTCAGGTTCCGGTGCTTTTTTCCACAGCCCCTCCAGGAACGGGGAGATGGGGAGGGATGCATGCCAATCCAGGAAAGCCCTTCAGGTTCCTCTCAGTGGACAATCCTCAGACACCATCATTCTGGAACACTCAAGACTGAAGACAGTAGCTCAAGGGGCACCAGTACAGCAATACAGGATAGGCGCTGTTACAAGAAGTACACAAAGCACAGGGACAGGGCGTTCTCAAGCCAGAGAGAAAGACTTGGTCAAATCTCAAAGAAGGAACGTGTCTGGAGCATAGAAATTGCAGGCAGAAGTAAATGAGCCTTGCCTGGGCCCCTGATCCAGGGAAGAAGGCCTGGCCTCAGACTCCAGTTTTGCAGGCAATAGTGGTATTTAGTATTGATTTCCATGTGGTGTTTATTTGCAGTATTTGTGTTTTCTGAGAAAGTGAGATGGGGTCAACGTCCTCTTCCACCCTTCAGTTCCTTGGTGCTGTGCCTCAGAGTAAGGTCAGAGCTCAGGATTTGGGTACCTTTGTTTTCCCACCTGAGCCCATTCAAAAGATGGAACTGGTTAGATGTTAGGTGATTCCCCAAGGTTGTGGGTGGTCAGGCCTAAGATAATTTAAACAGTCTTTTTTAGAGGGGTGGGAAGTGACAGGTTCAGAGACGACACATAGGGTGGGAGAAGGGAGGTGGTCAGGCCGGGGGACCCTCCCTTTACTCTGGAGTCTTCCTGTACAGATTAAATAAGTGTACTTTGGGTATCTATCGCCTTAAATATTTGTCTTCTCTTTATGCTAGAAACATTCAAATTATTTTCTTCTAGCGATTAGAAATGAAATGTACAATAGCATTTAGTAAACTATAGTCACCCTACTGATCTATCAGACACTAGGCCTTATTTCTTTTATCTAACTGTACATTTATACCCACTAATCAACTAATAAAATACTTTAAAGGAAAAAAATTGTATTGTCATTTTTCTGGACTTTGTGAGGTTATATGGCACTTTGTCAACTTTTAAACATTTGTAATTTGTGGTGATTTCTTTCCTCATTCTAAATGGTATTCAAGTTCATATCTAATTTTGTATTTATAGTTTTGTGTTATGTTTTTCAAGGGGGCCTCATGAAGCCTGGTCTGCCCCCTTGTGTGAGTCCTTGGCAGCTGGCCAGCTGCCTGCATAGGAGGAGCCTCAGCTCGCCAGGCCATTTTTAAGAAGTCAACCATACAGGGAGGATCAGTCCCCTGGCATGCCAAGACCCTGGGTAAATTGCTGAACATCGCTGGACTTCTTAAGTGTTTTTAGAAACTCCTTTTAGAACAATTAGCTGTAAAGGGCACAGATACTCTCTTGTTTGGAATGGCACCCAAAGCACTTCATTAAAGGTTATTTCAGGAACAACGAAAGGGTTACTGATCCCAGGAGCACACAGCGTTGCACAGTCATCCAGATATGCTCTTAATTGAGAGAAAGACATTTGCAAAGATGCTGCTGAAGAAGAGTCCTTTGGGCCTGTGACGTGGCAGCCCCCATAGGGTTTGTGGAATGAGTTTACCCAAGCCTCTGCCTCCCTGTGCTCCCCACGGGTGCATGCTCCTGAGAGGCTCAGTGCCCGCCTTGGTCTCCAAACACCTGTTTAATCTGGGGGTTGAACGGATTCTCCTTTCCCAGGATTTGGGGCCACTGGAGCTGCACCTTTTCCCAGAAACGATCCGCCGACAACAGCAAAGCCACCTGTGAGAGAGAACCCAAAGGAGGAGGAAAAGAGAAATTAGGACAAATCGCTTACCAACAAGATTTCCCACGTGCTTTCTGCCAGAGACAGCCTCTAGGATGGCTCCATGACTCCCACCCCCATGTCTCTGTATCACCTCCTTCCCTTGCTGGCGGTGGGACCTATCACTTGCTTCTAACAGAGGAAGTGTGGCCGTGGTGAGGAGATGCTGCTTCAGCGATGGTGTCACATTGTGTGAGGCTTGGCCTTGCTAGTGACTGGCTTCGGAGGCTCTCCTTTCTGGGCTGCAGCTGAGGGTGACTTAGCTGCCATCCAGCCTGAAGCTGGCTCCTCAGTCCTGCAGTCTCACGGGAATCAATCTGCCAATAGCCTGAGTCAGTTTGAAAGCAGTTCTTCCCCAGATGAGTCTCCAGGTGAGAACATGGCCTGGATGCCACGCCTTGATTTTCGTTTGTAAGACCCTAAGCAGAGGACCCAGTTAAGCTGTGACCCACAGAAACTGTGAGATCATAAGTGTGTATTGTGTTAAGCTGCTAAGTGTATGGAATTTGTTTTTTCAGTAATAGATTAAAAATTCACTTTCTCAGAAATCTACTTATTCATTTATCTGTGGACAGCTAGCATTTACTGCAGGCCTAAGGCTTGGGTTTTAGAGATGAACGTGGTGTGTTCTTCCTTCCAGAAAGTCTCAGCCTAGTAAGGTAACCAGACATGCAAAATGACACCACCAAGCCCACAGGGAGGGCTGGGAGGATGATACACACTGGGAAGGGAAGAGGTGTCACTTCTGTCTGGTGGGGGAAGGGGTGGGATCTCTCTGAAGAAGGCGGCGGCTGAGATGAATTTTCTAGGAGTTCCCCAGATGGATGATGTGGGGAAACAGTGCAATGGTAGAGGACACAGTGTGTGCAAAGGCTCAGAGCTGTGGGAGAGAATGGCATGTCTGGGGAACTACAGGTGCCTGGGAGTGGAGGCTGGCTGGGTCCCTGAATGGGTTGGGGTGGGGATCCTGGCAGGCTGTGAGTGCAGGGAGTTTGGCTGAAGTGCCAGAGAGGAATCCTTAGCTTAATACACAGCAGGCTCGACTCTGGCTCTCCCAGCCTGAGGCTTGCTCTCTGGTTCTGCTGTGGCATGTCAGGTTTCCCTTTATCCATGATGTTAGCTGGGTCCATTCTTGCTTGTCCAGTGTCTGGCTTGTCATTAACATGCCTTTGAGGAGGATGCTCTTTCTTTGCAGACAATGCCCTCATTTAACAAATGGGACCTGGCCAGGCCTGCAGACTCCAGATGGCTCCATCTCAACAGTGGTTTTCAATGCTGAGCAATGAGAAACATGATTGCTGAAGGCCTCCCAGAGGGGAATACATTGTTCGGGAAGGATGCTCAGGGATATCCCTGACTTTTCCCCACAGGGCAGCTCACAGTCCCTTTGCTAATAGGCAGCTAGCCAACTCCCTCTCTGGGCCCAGCCCTCTCATCTGGACATTGAGTGGGCGACAGAAAGTGATCCAAAGTCCTTTCTGTGTCCGACTGTGTGTGAGATTTTAGTATTTAGAGAAAACTAGGACTGATCCAGTCACTGCATAAAGTCCTCAGCATTTTAATGTGTTCTGAGCCTTCTAAGGTGGACACGAACTTCACTCATCCCGCTGCGTAATCTCGGTCATGTCCATGCAGTGTCTCCCCCATGGCATAACACACAGAGACCACACACACATACACCACACCCCTCACAATCCCACACCACACACACAAACATCACACACACCCTCCACACACCACACACAAACGCCACACACACACCACACCCCTCACAACCCCACACCACACACATACATCACAAACACACTCCCAAACACCACACACAAACGCCACACACACACCACACCCTTCACACACACATAATCACACACACCACACACACCACACCCCTCATAACCCCACACCACACACACATAATCACACACACCACACACCAACACCACACACATACCACACACCACACCCTTCACAACCCCACACCACACACACACCACACCCCTCACAACCCCACACCACACCACACACACAGTCACACACCACACCCTTCACAACCCCACACCACACACACACACCACACCCCTCACAACCTCACACCACACCACACACAATCACACACCCCCACACACCACACACCAACACCACACACACACCACACACCACACCCCTCACAACCCCACACCACACACACAAACCCCCCCACACACCACACACAAACGCCATCCACACACCACACCCCTCACAACCCCACACCACACACACATACATCACACACACACCCCACACACTACACACACCCCACATGCCACATACACACCATACACACACCACACAGATACATCACTCACACACCACACACAGATACACCACACACATCTCACACACACACACACCACACCCCACACCACACATACATACATCTCTCTCATATACACACACACACCCCACACACACCCCACACAGATACCACATGCACACTCACCACATACGCATATAACATACACACACAACCCTTACCATACACACACACTATACATACCACACACACCCCTACACCCCCTATACACCCATCACACACACACACCACACACACAAACGCCACACATACCTCACCCCCACACACCCCCACAGAAAGCACACAGATACCACACACACACACACACACACACACACAGAAAAACCACACACCATTCACACCCCACATATACTTCTTTGCACTTAAAAGCAGGAGCACGTCAAAGGCTGCCTGCAAAGCTGGCCAGTGCTCCAGGGAGGGCCAGATCATCTCTCACACAAAGCGATCGGGACCTTTGAAGACAGAGGCCTGAGCTTGTGGCTGTTTTCCTGCCATTTCTCAACAAAGGAGGCTGCTGCCAGGTCTGTGGAAAATTACTGGTTCTTCTTTTTTGTGTTATTGGCTTTCAACTTGATACACCTAAGCTCTTTCTAACAATTATGTGGTACCAAGGCATTTATTTCCCTATCTATGTTAATAAGGGAGGAGACAGGGTGAGGGCAAGAAGAGGGAAACGAAAATGAAAGAGCTCAGATATGAGCATTTGGTAACTGTTTGGTTTGATCGCAATTAGTTGGTTGTCACTCTAATAAGGAATAAAATATTTATGAGCAAGCATTGAGAAAATATTGGGTCTGAAATGAGACTGGCATGCTTATCACTAAACTAGAGACTTGTGATAAAATGATCCACTGTAATCATTCATTCATTTGACAAATATTTACTGAGTACCTACTGTGGGTTTCTCATACCGCAATTTCCTGTTATAACTTCCACGAGGCGCTGCACAGGGCAGGGCACAGCTACCCTTTCCTCTCTTTATCCAAGTTAGTCTGTCTGTCTTTCTTTCTTTCTTTCTTTCTTTCTTTCTTTCTTTCTTTCTTTCTTTCTTTCTCTCTCTCTCTTTCTCTCTCTTTCTTTCTTTTTTCTTTCTCTCTCTCTCTCTCTCTTTTTCTTTCTTTCTTTCCTTTCTTCTTTTGAGACAGGATTTTGCTCTGTCACTCAGGCTGGAGTGCAGTGGCCAGATCTCAGCTCACTGGAAGCTCCGCCTCCCAGGTTCAAGCAATTCTCTTGCTTCAGCCTCCCCAACAGATATTCTTTTATGCTTCTCTATTCATAGTCTAAAATATTAAAGCAAAATCTGTTCATTCTAGAAAAACTGAAAACCCACTTAAGCAAAAAGAGAAAAACACAATAAAAGTCATCTGTAATTAAAATAGAGGCAGCCTCTGTTAACATGGGGTGTAGAGCCTTTCTGACTTTATATTTTTTTTTTTTTTTTTTTTTTTTTGAGATGGAGTCTCACTCTATCACCTAGGCTGGAGTGTAGTGGCGTGATCTCGGCTCACTGTAACCTCCGCCTCCCAGGTTCAAGTGATTCTCTTGCCTCAGCCTCCTGAGTAGCTGGGATTACAGGCACATGCCACCATGCCGGGCTAATTTTTGTATTTTTAGTAGAGATGGGGTTTCAGCATTATGGCCAGGCTGGTCTCGAACTCCTAGCCTCAGGTGATCTGCCCGGCTCGACCACCCAAAGTGCTAGGATTACAGATGTGATCCACTGTGCCTGGCCCTGATTTTATATCTGCATACACACACACACATACACACACACACACACACACACTGGATTCCTCTTGAATATCATTTTGTAATCTGCTCTTATTGAAGTCGAATTTAGACACAGTGAAATGAACTCTCTTTGGTAAACAGTGCCATGAATTTGACAAATGCATACAGTTGAGTCATTGCTCCTGTAATCTGTAGTCTTATCGTATTTACTTTGCTCTACATTATAAACATATTTCTGTGTCACTAAAGGTAGATCTCTTTGTTTTGTTTTGTTTTGTTTGTTGTTGTTGTTGTTTTTTTTGAGACAAAGTCTCGCTCTGTTGCCCAAGCTGGAATGCAGTGACACGATCTTGGCTCACTGCAACCTCCGCCTCCCAAGTTCAAGCAATTCTCCTGCCTCAGCCTCCTGAGGAGCTGGGACTACAGGCATGCACCACCACGCCTGGTTAATTTTTGTATTTTTAGTAGAGGGGGTAATTCAGTGCATGGTATGCCATCAGATGGATGCAAGCTAATTCATTTTACCAGTGGAAACTTTTATCATATACCGTCCACCCCAACATTTGTCCTCAGGACGTGAGGATGGAGACACCCTCCTCCCGCCAGTTCACACAACCTTGGCAGCTCAGGAGGTCATCGGCTGCCCTACTAAGCAGGTGTGTGGAATAAAATCTATTCCAGATGAATGCTAGGGAATGGGTGCTCTGATTAAGTGGGATCTTCTGGTTAATAGAGGTTCTTTTCCAGGTATTTTCCTTTGTAATTGAACATCTTTCAGAGCCCACTTTCTTGTTAAGTTGCATATAAATACATCCAATGTATAAGACAGTAAAGCCAGAAGCGGTTTCAGATTTCATCAAGTTAGCTTCTTGTAATACAGCATGATGCTTTATTCAATCACCTGATGATCTGGAGTCATGCTGGGCCATCCTTACATTGGCCTGGGACCACTGTGGAGAATGTGGGAGGAGAGTGGGCAGGATCTATACTGACTCCAGGATGCACTTGACTTTGATTCCTTGAATAAAATCTCTGATAAGAACTTGCCTTGCTGTCCTGTAACTCTGTATTTGGTCATTTAAAAAATCTTTTTAAAATACAACTTTGCCTTTTGTTTTTCTCCGTCTCTGTGGACTGGTTCCCTACCAAATCACCCTCCACGCCGCTACTACACGCATCTTTTTAGGACACAAGTCGGCCTATTTCTTTCTTGCTTGAGAACATCCAGTGGCTCCCCATCTCCCTCAGGACCAAGGTCAAGCCCCAGACAGATCTTCCATGATCTGGTTCCCTAATATGCGGTAGATTTCTCCCTCTGTCAACTCCACGATCATACTCTCCGGCCATACTGAGCGCTTTTACTTCCTCCAACATGCCACTCTTTCTTTCATATTCAGGTCTTTGCCCATGCAGTTGCCTCTGCTCAAAACACTTCCTGCAACCCCTCTTCGCTTCCCTTCACTCTACTAGTTCATGGTCTTAGTTCTGACATCACCTCCTCTGAAAACATTTTTTTTTTTTTTTTGAGATGGAGTTTTGCTCTTGTTGCCCAGGCTGGAGTGCAATTGCATGATCTCAGCTCATTGCAACCTCCGCTTCCCGGGTTCAAGCGATTCTCCTGCCTCAGCCTCCCAAGTAGCTGGGATTACAGGCATGTGCCACCATGCCCAGCTAATTTTGTATTTTTAGTAGAGACGGAGTTTCTCCATGTTGGTCAGGTTGGTCTAGAACTCCTGACCTCAGGTGATCCACTTGCCTTGGCCCCCCAAAGTGCTGGGATTACAGGCGTGAGCCATCACACCTGGCCTGAAAACATTTTTGAACACCTCTCTCTCCCATCCCACCCCGTAATGCTCTGTGGTGTTCTATACTTGCACAGTTGGAGGCATTTACTGCTTTATATTTAATTGTCTGTTTACTCATCATTTTCCTACTCTATACTATAATTTTAAATGGCAGGGCAGTTTCTTGTTCACTCTTGAATTCTCACTGCACTTGACACTGGGTAGTCACTCAATAAATAGTTTGGGATGGCGCTTTGCCAATCTGGACTTTTCAGCTCAATATACATGATAAATAGGCAGGCTTTAGGCCTGGCTATCCATTCTTGGCCACTTTATCACCGGCTACCAGCATGTGAACAAATCTTGCAGGAATAGCATAAGTTTACGGCACATATTGATTTTCAGCTTTTGACTGTGTTTTCAATAATCAGATATAGGTGAAACTGAGTACAAGATAGAGCCCCAATTTGACAGGACTTGAACCCCAAAATCATTTTAAGAGTCAGGGACGGAATGGTCATTTGATAGATGGGATAAATATATCCTGGGGGATAAAACAAAGCTGTCTTTGATCCTCCTCTTTTTAGTTTGTTCCTGATGCTCCACATGGCCATCTTTTCATATGCCCATTGTCTACAGAATCAGAAGGGTAGGACACTATTCTGTGCAGAGAATGACAAGAACTACTACCTAATGACTGCTAGAAAGAAGGGGGCCGGACGCAGTGGCTCACGCCTGTAATTCCAGCACTTTGGGAGGCTGAGGTGGGTGGCTCACCTGAGGTTGGGAGTTTGAGACCAGCCTGACCAATGTGGAGAAGCCCCGTCTCTACTAAAAATACAAAATTAGCCAGGCGTGGTGGCTCATGCCTGTAATCCCAGCTACTCAGGAAGCTGAGGCAGGAGAATCACTTGAACCCAGGAAGCGGAGGTTGCGGTGAGCTGAGATCACGCCATTGCACTCCAGCCCGGGCAACAAGAGTGAAACTCTGTCTCGAGAAAAAAAAAAAAATAGAAAGTAGGGATATACACAAACTCTTCTAAAACCAAAGATATCATTTTTGGGAGACCAGACCCTGATATTTAACCAGAATCTAGCCAATAATTTTCTTTGATCAACTCATCCAATTGATACACAGGAAGGTTAGAAATTCTGAGAGCATTATTCTGATTTTTTGTGTGTGGCTATTTAAATCTGTGAGGTGGGCATTTAATACTTACTTTAAAATTTGCTCAGCATTTGTGGGACACCACTTTTACTCATTTGTTGGGGAGTGGGCATCCTTCTATTCTTGTTCCTTTTGAGGTGATTCTTAGCCCTGCCTGTCAGCACTGGCTGAGCCTAGAGTTGGAGGAAGGTGGGCTGTGTTTACCGTCATTCAGGCTCTTGAGGGGACAATCAGCCCTCTTGTGGCCTGGGTCTCGATGGCCAGCCAGCGAGCATCCCCCAGGCATGCCCCTCACGTTTGTACCCTTTGGTAGCCACACCATGCTTCCCCAGCGGCTGGAGCAGAAAGGCTGTAGTGATGCGCTATTGCCTGAGAGTAAATGGCCCATCCATCCCCATAGAGGAGCAGCTTTCAACATTTTACAAGTGGCAGAACAGCTCCCCCGCTTCTTTTTCTTCTTCTTCTTAATAAAGAAATGTCGTGAGCAAGTCCAGGACATACAACAGATAAAAGTGAAGCTTCTCTGGTTGAAGCCAGGATAATGGGATGGGAGTGGAGCCGGGAGGGGACAGAGTCCCACCCTCTGGCTCCCCTTGCTTTGTGAAGGGACCAGAGGAGAGCTACTTTACAGAACTGTTCTTTGGATCCTTGATGAGAAACAGCTCTTACTGCAGGATACTGCTAAGGACATTGTTCTCCTATACAGCACTCTTTCTAGAAAGACCATAGAATAAATTTCTCATGGGTCTCACTTCCAAAAAATCCTCATCATTTTCCTTCTTTTTTTCTTTCTTTTTTTTTTTGGAATGCTTGATTTATTTTTCTTATATTATGGAAGCCATGGCTTAGTGCCCCTTTTAGCATCACACAGAGCTGCCCTTCTGGCAGTTTCTCAGCAATGCCCTGCACTGATTTTATGAATTATAGAAATTAAATCAGGAATCCAGGTATAATTTCTACTTTATTTCCCTATTGTCCCAAATTTCACTGTGTTTTTATTAAATCTTCTATCTTATACATGTATGTACATTACCTCAAATCCTTTCTGGAACAAAACAGGATAAAAATAAACACATGAATGTGTAAGCATAATTAAAAACCAACAAACCATCAAATAGCCTTCTGCAGTCACCATGTGACTGTGCTTACCTCGTTGGGGTGGAATCCATCCACGGGCTCGATGAGCTGCCAGCGCTGTCCCCCTCTCTTCTGCCACTCCTGTATGACTGCAGGGCACACAACGAGAGGGTTACAGACACACTTGCACAAGCAACGGCCAACATCCAAGGACAAGGACGTGAGAGCTGCCCATGCCCTCCCGGGCCCATGTTGCCCAAGCCACAGCTGCCTCTGAGCTGCTCTCTTGCACTGGGGGATTTCTGAACAGAAATGATCTTCCCACTGTGTGTGTGCTTTTTCTAACTCAGGAAGGGAATATGTGAGAGCATTGGATGAATGTGGTTTGTGTAGCAGGGAGGGCAGTAGGAAAAGGTGAGCTCTAAAATATTCAACATCTATTTCAGTACATGTCATTTTTCGGTGGTGCAGTAGGATGGTATTACAGTAGGGAAAATCCAACATTTTGTTAACATCCCCTTTCATGGGTTGCCGTTTGCAGACTCTGCCTGCATGTGTCAAGCACTTGCCTTTAAAAATCATACAGTACGTCAGGAATATAATTACATAAAATTATCTCATCGCCACATTTAGAGGGAGTATGGCTGCAGAAAAAATATTATGAGCCCCTAAGTGATGAAAAGCAATGAAACTGTCCTTCAACAGGGGTGAGAGACCAAGAATGTCATTGCTCCAAGGCAACAGCACAATTAACTCTACGTCATTCCATCATACAGTCAGTAAGAACTCCTCAAGGAAACTTCAAATCCCTAGGAAGCCTCCAGAGAGCAGCATCTGAGCCAGCTGCTCCCGGCAAAGCTACGCCCTCACTTTCCCAGTGTCCAGTGAGGGGGGCAGGGACAACTAAGTTTCCTCCCGTTCTTTACTCTTCATTCCCCAGAAAACTCAAGAACATAGGTCTGTGCCCTCTGTTTCTCCCCTTCTCATCCCAAAGGAAGGATGGAAATTCTGTCAGGGGCTTTGATTGGACAAGACAGGCTGGACTTCCCAGGGCTGGGTCAATACAAGGCTGCTTTTGCAATTAGTCCTAATATCCTAGCATGGCATCCCCAATTACTACTCAACCTCCATTCCCCAGGGGCTGAGGATAATGCTGCCCTTCTCAAAGCTCAGGAAAAAAATTCACACTAATGGTTTGGAGTCCTACACACTGAATCGCCAGCCCCTGTTAGCTTATTCTCTGGCAGAAAGACTGCCCCTGAGCCACAGCGTCATATTATGCTTCTGGGTTTCACTAGAGGCTGTTGGAAGAAGTAGCTATTGGTAAGTGGCCTTTGCATTTCTTGAAAACTCAAATTGAGGACACTGTTCACTGTGTTATGTGGTGTCCGCCACACAGAGTCTCCAGGGAGAAGTTGTGGCATGCTGGTAAATAACACTTCTCTCTGAAGGAATGGTAGGCACCTGCTCTTCTAATAGGAAGCTCAGAGCTGCATCGATGCTTAAACAGCACTCACTCTCATGAAAGTTTATTTGTTCTGCCAAGCCAGCATGCAGCTTTCAACAATTTCTTTCTTGCCCTTGGCCATAATGTCTTGTAAAGGTACAGTTTTGGGGAAGCTTGCCTGGCTCAGTCTTCAGTTTGCCTGGCTTGTTTTGCCTGTTTTTTTTTTTTTTTTTGGCATGTCCTTGGAATGCAACATTCTTCTTCAGGTTCAATTCTAGCTGCCTCACATTTCCCTCTGGACTTGACACTCTGAAGCTCCTGTGGGTTCCAGACTGCCCTGCTGGCTGCAGTGCTGGCCCTGCGCTCAGGGATGCTGTCCAGCCCATCCCCTGCCATTCCCAATCTGAACATCCAACAAATTGTCATCAATGGAGAACCAGGCATCTGGAAAGATTTCTTCAAATGCAGAGAGCTAGGATCACCACCACTGAGCCCTCTCAGTTCTCTTTGTCCTTTTATGGTCTTTGTCCCATCTCTCCTTGCAGTCCCACAAGAGTCCCTCAAACAAAAATCAGCAACGATGCAGAAAGGCCCAGGCCAGGTGAAATGTCAGCCTCCCCATCCCCTCCGTGACTTCAGAGATGACATCATCTCCATTCTACTTGTGCTCCTTTTTGCTTCACCAAAGTTCTTGATTAACGTTTTGTCCCTTTTCCCACTTTTCCCTTTATTTTTAGTTGGGTTTCACCTTATGTTGTACAGATGCTAACAGAAGAAAGAAAAGAAAGAATGAAAGACAATCCCAACAGGGTGTTGCAAGGACTGAATGTTTGTGTCCCTTTCAAATTCCTGTGTTGAAACCCTAATCCGCAGTATGATGGCATCGGTAATTATTCCATAAAGGTAGAGCCCCCATCACGGGATTCATGCCCATGAATTCATGCCCAGCCATGTGCGTTGGCTCATGCCTGTAACCCCAGCACTTTGGGAGGCTGAGGAGGGTTGATCACCAGGTCAGGCATTCGAGACCAGCCTGGCCAACATAGTAAAACCCCGTCTCTACTAAAAATACAAAAGAAAACCTAAAAAAAAAAAACAACAAAAAATTAGCCGGGTATGGTGGTGGGCACCTGTAATCCCAGCTACTTGAGAGGCTGAGGCAGGAGAATCGCTTGAACGTGGGAGGCAGAGGTTGTAGTGAACCAAGATTGTGCCACTGCACTCCAGCCCGGGAGAAAGTGTGAGACTCCGTCTCAACAATAAATAAATTAAAAAATAAATAAAATAAAATGCACCCCAGAGGGCTCACTCACTCTTTTTTTTTTTTTTAAACCATGTGAGGATACGATGAGAAGTTGGCAGTCGGCAACATGGAAGGGGACCCTCACCAGAACCTGACCATGCTGGCATCCTTATTTTAAACTTTTAGCCTCCAGAACTGTGAGAAATAAATTTTTGTTGTTTATAAGCCACCCAGTTCACGGTATTTTATTACAGCATTCTGAGATAAGACAGTTATTAAAAAATTCCCAGGTATGCTAATAACAGCAGGCCAATGGGAATTAAACCTAATCAAGACTTCAGACAGAGCTTACTAGAAAGTTGTGAAGAGTTGGATGAATAAGACATGAGGCAGAGTCCTCTTGTAATAAATAGATGCACAGCAAACCATGGACCTGACCTGGACTCTCCTGGGGTCATCTGATGCAGTGGTGGTAGGAAGCCTCTTAAATACTTTCTGACTCTCCATGTTTGCAAAGAGAGTTGAATGACATGTTGAATCAAAGCCCACGCCTGAGATGGCTAAGAAAAAGTCTAGAAAAGGATTATGGTGATCAGGAGCTCTGGAAAATCCACAGTAGAAAGCAAATTTGAACCTGTTAGGGAAACACAGTTTAAACAAGATCGTGTTCCTTGAGAAGAATGTTTACTAGGAGCCTGATATTACAAAGGTGAGATTTGCTTATACATGAGTTTCTTAGACTGTGATTCAATTTTGGCATCTAGGCTTAAAGTAATTCTAGGCTATTTTCATTTTGATTTGATTTTTTGTGTTACTAATTACCAAACTGAAAACGACGGCCCTTAGAGAAAGAAAGAGAGGTGTTGATAGATGCGTTCATGGAACAAGATAATTCAGTTATCAGAGATAGTGATGCAGGTTGAGCATCCCACACCCAAAAAGCCAAAATCCAGAATGCTCTAAAATGCAAAACTTTTTGAGTGCCAACATGATGCTGAAAGGAAATGCTTACTGGAAAATTTTGGATTTTGTGTGTAGGATGATCAACTGGTAAGTATACATAATGCATATATTCCAAAATCCAAAAACATCCCCCAAAATCCAAAATCTGAAACACTTCTGGTCCCAAGCATTCAGGATAAGGATATTCAACCTATACTGTGTTTTCAAAATAAGAAGAGATGACCATTCCCTTCTCCTTCCCTTGGAGACTTGAGCAATCCCATAATTGTGGGGATCATAAAAGGAAAACTCAGGAAAAAAAGCACAAAGAAAGAGGAGGGATATTTACTTGCCAAGCTTTGCGGGGGAATAGGAGCGTACCCTAGGGTTAGGGGCAGTGGGAGAGGTCCACCTTTTATCATCACCATAGTCTAGCAATTCTAAATGATGTCAATGATAACACATTCCTCCCTGCTAGGAAATTATTCGAGTCTCTCAACCCCCATCCCGTCTCTACATTCGGCAGCAACTACAAGGGAGTCCAGCCTTTGGAAGAACTTGCTTGCCATATAAAATAATACAATAGGTGTTAAAAGAAAATGCTCCTAGTTTACTAAGACTACAACCTGTTTATTTACAGAGGTAAACATCATTTTTTCCCCCATATGATTATTATGTCTGTGAGGGCTATGGCTCATCACATATATGTAGCCATCAGGACAGTAAAACTTAAGGGAGCTTCAGTAACTTGCAGGCAATGTTTATTTAGGATTTTATCTGTATCGTGACCAAGATCAAAGGAAAGATCCCTTTTTTGTTTATCTCAGGATGAAATTCTGCTTTCTCAGGAGAAATGCAATACCAGGCACTGGTCTTTACTTTTTCCTAGATTGATTTAGAGTGGAAGGTCCATTCAAAGATAACATGGTAAGTTGGTCAGCTTCCTTTCTACTTTGGACTGTAGCTTAAAATAGACCAATGAATTCCTATTTGTTCTTCAGAATATCTGGATTAAGTTTCTTGAATGATCACGGATGATCTGTGGAGATTTGGAGCATAATGTATTTTGTTTTGTTTTCTTCTTCTTTAATGTAGTTTATTTGTAAAGTCAGAGAAACTGCTAATGACCAGCTTTTCAAAGATGTAACAGAAACAACGGAGGAAGACTCATAAAACACTTGGTAGCTGTTTGATGAACAGCAACACTAGCAGATACTTTAAAGAAAAGGCTGCTTTCTGGCCAGCCCCATAAAGTCATCAGCTGATTTTACAAATGTATTCATTGTGGGGGGAACCAAGAGCCAGGTTGATTCCAGTTGAGCTGTCTGGGAAGCTGAGGGCAGCTGGAGGTATATTTAAACTGTCAGTGTAAAAATGGCTTTGTCAGCCAAGTGGCATTTTCTTTCCTCTGTTAGGGAGGTGTGGTGCAGACAAAGAAAAAGAGTATCACCTGCTCAAGTTGGCATTTCCTGAAGGGAGGAAAAGTTGCTGCCTCTGTTTAGTTCATAACCAGTTGGAGAATGAGTCAGCAAGAGACAAAAAGTCTTTGGAGATGAGTAATCATCTTTCAGTGCTGGACTGAGGCTGTCAGGGCGGAAAATGAATGGGTCTTGTGCCTACCCTCAAGTGACAGGAACCCTCAACTGCAATTTGCTCTGTCACAAGGATGTGAAATTGTGAATTTTAGTATCATGAAAAGTGAGAGTATTTTTGACACAATGGTCAGATCACATACAGTACCAAAATGAGAGGAGAGATTTTCATGGGACTGTCAGGACTGCAGACTTAATAAGTGGCTCTGTAGGATTTTAATTTCTGATAAAAGATTACTTTTCTTCTTGGTAATGAGATGCATTTCTACCATACCCTCCTTGAAGGAACTCAAAGTACTTCACAGGCATGAAGGGATCCGGGGGGTGGGTTGGACATCAGGAGTGAAGGAGTTGCTTCATACACACTGATGATGGTGGGGGCGGGGGGCTGGCCACTAACAGGGACTGAGTCCTTACAACTTTACAAGTTTTGTTTTACTTAATCCTTACATGGGTTAGTTATTTCTATCCTACACACAAGGAAACAAAGGCTGGGTGGTTATTTAATTCACTTGAGGTTACCCAGCTATTCTGTGTCTGAGCTGGAATAGGAACACAGTTGTAAATTCTGGGCTCTTTCTATAAGCACACATCGTACCCACATGGGGTGGGTTTCTGGAAAGACAAGCTGCCCAGGCATGGGTGGTTACTTATAGAGATGGATCTGGGAGGCGATTATCCCTCCAACTGCTTTGGAAAATGCTCAAATTTCAAGTTAAAAATGTCTTTTGCAGTACCTGACTCTGAGATTAAGTCGGGACACTACCACAGTTCCCGAAAACCAGATAGAAATGCTAGCTCTTTCAGAGGTGGACATGGCAGCACCTAGACATCAAATGCAAGTACTGTATCAGATGTTCATGGAGGCAGGTCCCACAGTGGTGCCACTGTGCCCACATGCCTTCCCTAGTGGGGTGCCCACTAACTTCCTGAGGAGATGATGAAGAAGGCCCTGCACCAAAACTGGATCTTCACATTTATTTTAAACAAATGGCAGGAGATTACAAAACAGGAAGTTCCTTGAACTGTTGATGGGAATCGCCAAGCATGGAGAAATGCCTAGGAGGTTTCCCCCACGTTGATGTAGAATGTTCAGTTCAGCTTAATTCAACTTTTTGCTTTTTCACTGCGTTTATTATTGCTGTGAGGACAAGAAAGGGCTGATGAGGCCCTGCTTCCAAGCATGTCAGTTCACCAGTGGAATTCTGGACAGACAAGAATAAAGCTCTTCTCTCTATATCCTCCACAGAGATAAGGACTCTTGTGCTTTGTTGACAATTATGTTCCCAGCACCTTCATAGCTCCTGGCACATAGCAGGACTTACAAATCTGATGACTGACCCAGCTCTTAATCTTGAGGCATTATAGAGCTCCATTTACTAAACTTTATTTTTGTTTTTATAGAGATGAGGTCTCTCTCTGTCAACCAGGCTGGAGTTCAGTGATGTGATCACAACTCACTGCAGCCTCAACCACCCAGGCTCAAGTGATCCCCACATCTCAGCCTCCAGAGTAGCTGGGACTACAAGCATGCACCACCATGCCTGGCTAATAAAAAAAATTATTTTTTAGAGATGGGGTCTTGCAATGTTGCCCAGGCTGGTCTTGACCTCCTGGACTTGAGTGATCCTCCCACCTCAGCCTCACAAACCATTTACTGAATTTTAATGGGCATAGAGATGACCTGTGGATTGTGTTTGAATGCAGGTTCTGATTAGATAGGTCTGGAGTGGGGCCTGGAATTCTGCATTTATAACTAGCTCCTGGGTGGTGTTGATTGTGCTTATCCAGAAGCATACATTGAGTAGCAAGGGTGTAAGGAAATGGTACCTTTTCTGTGTACCAGGCATAACATTTAGGAGGATGACACATTATTTCATAGAATCATCACAGAGATTTGTTAGGAAGATATGGTATCCCCATTTCCAGGGCTGGAAAGGGAGTTTAAAAATATTCAGAGAATTGCCTGCAGTCCCAGAGATAATAAATGACAGAGCTAGTGATCACTCTGGAAAGTAAAAAAAAGTCCCATGGAGTGTTAGACATTATTATATTTTTAATAACTTTATCTGTATTCAAGGTTGATGATGATCAAAGATCACTGGTGCTGCATTTGTTTACACCAGGAATTCATTAATGAGTCTTTAACTCTGCATTTTAATGAGAAGTTATTTATCAAAATGTCTCTCCCCATGAGAGAAATGTGTATCACCTAGGCAGGAAATCTAGTTAAGGGAGATCAGTCTTGTTGAAAGGATGTTCAGAATTGAACTACTAGAGTCTGCAATGCAAAACGTGTCAGCGAATGTAATATTTGATCATTCATGATGGCCATCTGCTCCAACCCAGATGCTGCAGATGGGGGCATTGGGGGTGGGGGACAGAGATGAGAAACTCTGGATGAGGAATCTTCCATCTTTCGCCTACACTGTGAAACCCTTCATTAGCATTATCTCATCTGGCAGTCAACAGGGGGCTTTGCTCTTGTATAAAAATTGCTTAGCAATGAAAATGAATCAGGAAGGATTACAGTCAATAAGCAATAATTTTTCAGACTCAAGATGTAAAGGATCAATCAGTAGCTATAGTAATCATGCCTGTTTTTGTGTGGCCACTCAGCAGTAACTCCAGTGTTTGGACAGAATGCTGAAAAAGAAACTTAGTAATATTCCTTCCAGAAAGTTGGGACATGGGTTGATCACTTTGCCGTGGGCAAGTTCTTTGGTCCCTCCCTTAGAGGTTCTGATTAAGTTCATCCTGTATGGGGTGTGGGAATCTGCACTGCTCCTGAGTCCTTGGGTATTTCAGGGCCCACTGTGAGAGGTGCCACCATATCCCTCGTTTCTGTCACATGTATCAGGTAACCAGGGCTTTTAACCCAACAAGAACAAGTTAGTGAGTGCATTAACCTGTAGGTTGCCAGCCCAAAGCTCTTTCTAACCAGTCACTGGCTCTATTGCATCAGGGATTCTAAAATGATGGTGAAGTACAGAGGTAATGCTGAACCCAACCTTTTCAAAAAAAGTCCCACATTTTATCTTTTTTTCAATACTGAGAGCTATTTTTTTTTTTTTTTTGAGACGGAGTCTCGCTCTGTCACCCAGGCTGGAGTGCAGTGGCGCGATCTCGGCTCACTGCAAGCTCGGCCTCCTGGGTTCACGCCATTCTCCTGCCTCAGCCTCTCCGAGTAGCTGGGACTACAGGCACCCGCCACCACGCCCGGCTAATTTTTTTTTTTTTTTGTATTTTTAGTAGAGACGGGGTTTCACCGTGGTCTCGATCTCCTGACCTCGTGATCCGCCCGCCTCGGCCTCCCAAAGTGCTGGGATTACAAGCGTGAGCCACCGCGCCCGGCCCAATACTGAGAGCTATTAGTGTGTCAGAATAGGCAGGAGTAACCCTGCCGAATCTGCTGCCTGCTGGCTTATAAAAGTACAAAACCAGTTGCCCTGGCCCTAAACTAGCTGCTGCTTTCATCTTCTGTCAATACCCAAACAAAGCTACTTACTTTCATGGAAGGCAAAATCCATGTAGAAAAGATTGAAGTTTGTAAATTTCTCACTGGATGCAATTTTTTTCAGTGTGTTGGAGAGTTGTTCTGCTCTCTGAAGAGAGAGGAAACAGGGAGAATTCCATGAAATCTAGACTTTGACTTTAGTGAGATAATTCAGGCAGAACAAAGAAATCGATCTTCCCCATCCTACTCTACTTTCATTTCTCCAAGCCATCAGCAGACAGCAGCTCTGCACATTAAATTCTAGTCACGTACAAATGGCCAGTGAACATGAGACAAATGTTAACGTTCATTAGGAATCAAATCAGTGTAAATTAGTGATACCAGTTTTACCACCCTTGGGATTGGCAGAGGTTAAGATAACTATGATATTGAATGTTGTCATGGGTAGGTGAATGAGAATGTCATTAGCTTAACCTTTCTAGACAGCAATTTGGCAATATGGATCAAATCCTTAAACATGGACATACCCTTTGGCCCAGTAATTCTTCTAGGAATTTGTCTCAAGGAAATAGAGATGTACACAGAGACTTACATCTTTAGATATACGATTGTTCATCACAATGCTATTTATCATAGTATAAATTTGGAAACAATCTAAATGTCCAACACCAAAGGATGAAATAAATAATAATATATTCACATGTATAAACTTTAGAATGGTTACAACATTATGGTGTGGAGAAACAACTTGTGAACACCGGAAAGCATAAAAGAGTATGTGCATTCTCATACTACGTAGGCAAAAACCAAATATATTGATCTCTAGAAGTGGTAATGGGAAGACATACACATATACTAACTTTGGGTGGTGGAATTTTGGGTTATCCTTGTTATTGTTCTTTATGCTTTTTTGTGTTCTCCAAGTTCTAAAAAATTGAAATATGCTTTTTATGTAAAAAATATTTAATAAGTCTTTTGTTTGTTCATTTTTGTTTTTGAGACAGGGTCTTGCTCTGTCACCCAGGCTGGAATGCAATGGTGCAATCTCAGCTCACTGTAACCTCCACCTCCTGGGTTCAAGTGATTCTCATGCCTCAGCCTCCTGAGCAGCTGAGACTACAGGTGCCCACCATGACACCTAGCTAATTTTTGTATTTTTAGTAGAGAGGGGTTTCATCATGTTGATCAGGCTGGTCTCAAACTCCTGACCTCAAGTGATCCTCCCACCTCAGCCTCCCAAAGTGCTGAGATTACAGGTGTGAGCCACCACACCCGGCCTCAGTAAGTCTTTTACAAAGAGATTATTCACCATCTGTGAAAGAAGTGCAAACCATGTTCTTTGAGCAATGGATTCCCTGAGAGAGGGGAGGAAGGTTCTTATTTACCTTGGGAGAACTTCCGTCATGCATAGGGGCCAACCTCAATCAGCTCTCTCCAACTCCACAGCTATGCTTAGGACCAGCTTTAAAAGGTTGTGTGTGTGTGTGGGTGTGTGTGCGCACGTGTACACACGAGAGAGACAGTGGCTGAGAAACACAGTCAGCAGAGGACAGACCCAGAGTGAGACAGAGGGAGACAGGGTGCGCCAGGTTCTCTCGGCTCCTCAAGCACCTGGAAGGTTTGATTTTGTTATTCACCAGCTTGGAGACCATCCCCCTGCCAGGATCTCATCCCCAGTGAAAACTCTGCAGCAAATACAGGGAAAGAATGATCAAAGATGGTATCAAAAGGCCTGTGACAGTCATACCTCTGAAGTGAGAGTCCGCAACGTCTTGTTGGAAGACATCCAGCCGTGGCAGGGGCTGACCTGAGAGAGGGAAAACACTTTGATTACAGAGGAACAGGGTGGGTAAGCGGGCCTTGAAGCAAGCCAGTGAGTGCTCACCTGGAGGCAGTTCAGGAAGGAGTACAACTGCGCATAGGTCACGTCTTTATTTAGCTGGCCTGGAAAACAGAGAGGTCTGGTAGATTGCATGCACTCAGCAATAGCAGCATTTAGAGATACTTGGGGGCTTCCCTGCCTCCCTTGCAGAAGGTTGCTATTTCCAGGGGGTTTCCCTGATTTTTCATGCAGCATTGCTCTTGAAGAATGCCTGTGCTTTCCTCCTTTCCGAGCCTCTAGAAATTCAGACCCAGAGTTGAGGAGAAGCCCTGAGGAGCTCACTCCCATATAGAGCTGTGGGCATGGGCCAGGATGGGGCTGGGGGTACTGGCCTCATCTGGACTCAGGAAAAAGAAACGCAAGTATCCTACAGCTCAATGTGAACCAGGATCCCTTGAATAAAGCCCTTTAAGAGCAGCATTTTCTCCTGGCCCTGGTATGAAATGCTCCCTGCATGGGGCACAGGGAACATTCGAGGTGGTGGTTGACCTAATCCCCTTTTCTAGGTTTATGAAACACTCAGGTCTGACCGAATTATCCCACGCTGAGGGCCTGGCAGGACATTCTGAGTATCTGAAGCTCTGACCACGTAGTTCCCTGTAGTTGGTGAGCTGAAAGCCGGATAAAATGCTTGGGTGGCCCATGGGATGGGGAGGCAGTACCTCATGTCTCTCTTTGTGGCACTGGATTATGGGCTGTCCAGTGGATATCTTATTTGACCCTAATTAGTAGACACCCTTATTTCTTAGTGCAGGTTACAGAGGTATATAATAAAGTGAAAAGTACCAGATGAGTGTTCATCCAGTTTTTCTGAACATCAGCTATAGTCTCGGAATCTGTGGGGGTGATTTCTTCTCTCTTCCAACACTGCTCCACCCCGCCTCCCGCATATCCACCCTACCGAAGCAATTTGACTTTCATGCTGTGGCTGACACACAAAATCCAGGTCTCCCCAAATCTCGGGGGAGAATGACTGACACTGTATCCATTAACACTCCTTACACTCTTGAAAACATAAAGGAAGATAATAGGACCTATCTCAGAATGAAGAGAAAGATTGAAGGTGATAGAACACAGTCTTATTTTTCACTTATACCTCTGATTAGTTAGACTGGAAGATAGATTCAATTTTCTTGTCAGAGAGAAAAAGTTTATTATCTCTCTGTGTGGGTGAGTGAGTCCCAGGATGGGAAAGACACAGGCTCATTACGGCCACTAAAGTCACAGTGACCCACCAGGTCTGTCTTCTGCACAGGCTTCTGTATCTTCACATTTTAAATGAATCCCAAGCCCTTGGCTTTTGTGCTTGCTTTCATTTTATGGGTCCAACACTGGGCTTCCATTTTCTCCCAAGTTCCTACTTCTACCCACTGAGGCTTTGTTCCCTCCATTTTGTGTGTGTGTGTGTGTGTGTCTGTGTGTGTCCTTTTTGTCATTTGCTCCCTTCCTGAATGTGTCTCAGCTGTAGTGACTGACATCTTCCTTCTCCACTACCCACCCTGGGTCCTGCATGTGCTGTCCTGGCTTGGCTCTTTTCCTCTGGGGTCTACCACTGACTTGCAGCCTTCCGTCTCCCCACCTTCTGTGAGGGCCCAGTGTCTGGCTGCTTTTGCCTTAGTGCCTGGTGCCATCTTGTCTCTATGTTGGAACTGGGGCCTCATAGTGAAACTTAGGTAGCCTGGCTGCGGCCCTGCCACCCTTCTGGGCCCTGGTGTGTCCCCTCCCACTGAGGGGCTGCATCTCTCTGCAGCCTGACAGGAGGTGGCACCTCACGCCTGACCGTGCACTCTCCCCTCCCCACCTTCAGGCCTGGATTGCTTTGATATCCAGAGGGGCCGGAGTTTGTCCTGCTCCTGTGACACTGGGAACTTCATTGTTGGCTCCTCCTTGGGGATGAAGGCCAGCCCTGGCCTTGCTCCACCCTGCCTGATACCCTCTCCTGCTGTCCTTCTGCTGATGGCCAGCACAGTTCCCAATGAGACCCTGAGGGATACCCCCCTTTTGCACCTCCTCAGTCCCTCTCCCTTTCCCTCTGTGGCCTGGCTCCACCTCCAGCTGGACCTGACTGTGAAAGGGAACATCCTTAGTGTGGGTGGCTAGGTCTGCTGAATAGGATGAGGGCACGTTAGGTGCATTTAGAAGAACCTGGGAAAGTCGTAATGAGTCAGCGTCCCGCCTCTCTGGTGTTTCTGCCTGTTAGAGGGTAGGGACTCTGGGGCTGGTCATGTGGCAGACTGGCTAGGGGTGCTTGCGATGGGCTTACAGTTTCGAGGAAGGGAAGAGGGAAATGGTTCTTACACTTTCTGCTTTATTGGCAGTATCAGTTGGTCCCCCACTCTTTCTTTTTAAGCATTACCTTTTATCTTTGTTTCTTTAATGTAATTTTGGCCTATTGATCCTACCTCTATGGGGTGCATGAAGAGAGGTTGTGTCTGTGACTCCCTGGTTAGAAAGTCCATCCAGATAGGAAAGCTGATCAAGAAAGCCCAGGGGCAGGCCAGGAGGACTGTCCCACGTGGCCAGGAATCACCAGGGGCTGAGGAGCTCTGTCTATGTATATCTGTGTGTCTTCATGTGTGTCTGTGTGTCTTCGTGTGTGTCTGTGTATGTGTGTTTCTGTGTCTGTGTCTCTCTGTGTTTTTGTGTGTTTCTGTGTCTGTGTGTGTGTATGTGTCTGCTTGTGTGTATCTGTGTGTGTCTGTGTCTGTGTGTGTGTGTTTGTGTGTGTCTGTGTGCCTGTGTGTGTTGTGGGGAGCCAGCGGGCTGTCCCAGTGTTTGCCATAAGCTCCTCTGAAGATCCAAGGTGTGTTCTTCCCTAGCTGGCTTAGTGACGGTTTGTGACTTTATAATCTGTAACTTCTTTAGGGCAGGGTCTCTGGTATCTATTTAATTCTGGAAACATAACTGAAATCTTAGGTACCGTAGAAACTTAGTACCAACAAAGATCAGTCACATCTCCATGAAATGCCATGTAAATGTGTTAAAATCACATTCGTTCAGACAGAGGGAAAGTACGTGATAAAATAGAAACACCAAGGTATTTTAAAAAGACATTTGGTTTCAAGTTTAAGAGTAATTGGGGCAAGATGAAGTTGCTGTTTTGTGGCAGAAGCCCTTCAAGGCAGGCCCACTAGCAGACGAATTTGCAGCCAGGAGTCCCTGGCTTCTTTTCCATAGTCTAACCCTTGGGATGGCCCCAGAATGCCTGTGACTTGCCCATCCTCATGGGCACTCTGCACATTCGCTGTCAGGGTCCATGTGCTGAGTTCCCTAGCGGAGTTGTCTTTTCCCTCTCATTTGAGGACACAGATTGCATCTTATGTCATCTTTACTCAAAAGCATAGAGTAGGAATCTCAGAGATATTTCTGGAATGATTGCCTTCCTCACAGATCATGGCTGAGAAGACTTGTGACTGGCCAAGCTTGACTTTTCTCAAAAGACCCACGTCAGTAGAACCCCAATGTATGAGGCTTGCTGTCTGGTAATTCCTCACAAAGACAATAAACTCTCACCAGGAATTTTAGTGACTAGTAGAGGCTGTGGGGTGCCCCAGCCCTCGGCAGCCAGCGACAGACTGGGTAGTGAGTCACAAACCCGGCTGAGGAGGAGGGATGCGAGGAGAGATTCGTCACCCCCTCCTCCCTGGCGGGAGTGAGACAGCCACCTGCTCTTGTTCTGGGCCTCTGTGACCTGCTGAGTGGGTGTTGTGGCATCTAACCCTGCCTTCACTGGTTGCTCAGGCTGAGTTCCTGCCTGTCCTTCTGAGGGGAAAGGAGACAGCAGAGACTGTGTCACTGACCAGGGGGTCTCCTACCACGCCTCTGTTTCCTGAACTCTTTCTTAATTTTTAAGAAGTGGCCAAAGTCAAGTCTAGACACTATGATCACCACATTTCTAGGCCCAAATAAATGGAACTCGCCCTCTTCCCCCTACTTTTTTTCTTTGCACAGTACCCTTAGCACAACCCTTAACATGGTGCCCAGGAATCAGACTTGAGTGTCCAGCTGCTGACTAAGATGAGATCTACAGTGGCCTGGGCAGGGCAACCAAACCCCGAGGCCACCCAGCACGAACCCTGCTTCACTGCTGGCTCAAGATCCAAAGATGGGGTTTGGAGTGAGAGCAGAAGAGAGACAGCGTGAGAGCAGTAAATAAAATTACTGCGGTTAATGAAAGCATCTATCTCACAGGGTCGTTTTAAGAATCACACCTTCTCGGCTGGGCACAGTGGCTCATGCCTGTAATCCCAGCACTTTGGGAGGCTGAGGCGGGTGGATCACCTGAGATCAAGAGATCGAGGCCGGCCTGGCCAACATGATGAAACCCCATCTCTACTAAAAATACAAAATATTAGCCCAGTGTGTTGGTGGGCGCCTATAATCCCAGCTACTTGGCGGGCTAAGGCAGGAGAATTGCTTGAAGCTGGGAGGCAGAGGTTGCAGTGAGCTATGATCGCACCACTGCACTGCAGCCTGGGTAACATAGTGAGACTTCATCTCAAAAAAAAAAAAAAAAAGAAAGAAAGAAAAAAAAGAATCACACCTTCCTAATGTGGCCCCCTCTTGAAGTCTGTCATCTTGTGTGTTATGAGTCCTGTCAAAGGAGGCCTGGGGATGCTGGACAAATCCCACCTACTTCCCCAGCCTTTCTAGGAAGGACCCTGATGCTTTGTTGAGAAATTTATAATTTATTTCCCGTGGCAACCAGGCAGCAGAGATAATTTAGGATGTGAATAATTACTTCTAAGCATCAAACAAATTTTAGATGGTTTCAACTTTCTCCTTGATTGGATTTGTTTTTTCAAAACTACTGATGTTTCTATAGAACAAACTTGTTCTACCTTTTTCTTCTTCCCATTTTGTGCTGTACATGCTAGGGTGTGATTAGCAGCCCGAGAGAGTCCACTTGAGAAGGACAAGGCAACATCTAGAGCCGTCTCTCAACCTTGCACCACTGACAGTCTTGATTTTGAGGTGCTGTCTCATGCATTGTAGATGTTTAGCAAACCCCCTGGCCTCTACTCGCTAGATGCTAGTTGCACCTCCTTTTTTTTTTTTTTTGAGACTGAGTTTCACTCTTGTTGCCCAGGGTGGAGTGCAATGGTGTGATCTCAGCTCACTACAACCTCCGTGTCCTGGGTTCAAGCGATTCTCTTGCCTCAGCCTCCCAAGTAGCTGCGATTACAGGTGCCTGCCACCATGCCCGGCTAATTTTTTTGTATTTTTAGTAGAGACAGGGTTTCACCATGTTGGCCAGGCTGGCCTTGAACTCCTGACCTCAGGTGATCCGCCCACCTCGGCTTCCCAAAGTGCTAGGATTACAAGCATGAGCCACTGCACCCAGCCTAGTTGCACCCCTCTTCTATCTCCAGATGTGACAAAAGCAGGGTGGGGGTGAGTGGATTGCCCACAGTTGAGAACCACTGCCCTAGAGAATCAACAGAAGTGGACAAATCCCCCAATCATCCTTTTTTCTTCCCTCAGTCCTTTCCAAATTGCAAATTGCAGGGAGTCATTCTTACATACCATTTTTACATTTTTTTTTTTTTTTTTTTTTTTTTAGACAGAGTTTTAGTTTGTTTGTTTGTTTTTCACTCTTGTCACCCAGGCTGGAGTGCAATGGTGGGATCTCGGCTCACTGCAACCTCTGCCTCCTGGATTGAAGCGATTCTCCTGCTTCAGTCTCCTGAGTAGCTGGGATCACAGGTGTGTGCCACCATGCCCTGCTAATTATTGTATTTTTAGAAGAGACGAGGTTTCACTATATTGGCCACGCTTGACTTGAACTCTCGACCTCAGTTGATCCACCCGCCTTGGCCTCCCAAATTGCTAAGATTACAGGCATGAGCCACTGTGCCTGGCCTCATTCTTACATTCTTACATACATTTTTCCTTCCCCCAGTCCTTTCCAAATTGCTTGGGGTCACTCTTACATTTGGTCTCATATTTATAAAACCAAACATGTCTCATAAATCAAGTGAATTGCTTGGCATATCGGAAAGAATTTATGGAGGTGGCATAACCAGAGTTCGTGGAAAGAAAATGGGATTTGAAATCAGAAAAATGGAAGTCAAGTCGCTATTACTGTGATGAAGTAAATTGAGAACAAACTTCCCTGCCCTCAGCTTCTCTTTCCAAAGCATTTCTTAGTGTAGGAGAGACATTTGGAAATCTGAAAGGATCAGTTGAGGGCAGATGTACAATTTTCATATCCCGTGGTTCAAAGAGACATTCTTAGCCCAGGTTGGTGTCCTTTATGCATGCAAAGCAGCCCAGAATGGAGTGAAGTTCCATATGTGATCATGTTATTTCTAAGGGGGCGTAGTCAAAGTTGCATCAACAGGAAGAATATGCTCTACTTAGGTGAGGCTGGACAGTGTTTTGCTTGGATAATAATACTTTTGATACATGAGTAACTCAAGAGGAAAATGGTTTCATCCTTACTGGTGGAGAATCTGGAATGTGGGCATTCACCATTGTCCCTCCAACTAACAGACCAGAGCCTTTGAGAGCTAGCTAAAGGACCCTTACTCTTTTCCCAGGTGGGGAGAGGCAGAATTTCCTGAGGGAGAAGTAGAGGGTTTGTCTTCAACAGGGACTGCAGGAAGAGGACAAGGGAAGACTGGAAAGATTCATACAAAGTTGTATATGCAAGAAAAGGCTCTTGATGGTCTGAAATGGGAAATCTTGCTCCCCACCCACTCCCTCTAAGGAAGGCGTGAAGGAATGAGTTTCAGGTCTTCTTTGAATTTCTCACTTGACTCCGAAGAAGGTGCTTGGACTGCCAGGACCTTTTAGTGGGTTGGGCTCAGGAGGTGAGTGGGGTAACACCAGGCAAGGGATAGCCCCTTCTTCATGATAGATTGGTGCAGGTGCTGTCAATACGGGGCTGAGAGGAGGGTACCCAGGCCTCTTCTTATAGATGCTCATCAGGGAAGACTAAGGCCAGCTCCCTGTTCCTCTTCCTTGCTCAATTTTCTTCCTGTGGCACCTACCACCTTCTGATATACTTTTGAGTCACTTTCCCATTGTAATATAAGCTTTCTGTGGGCAGGAACTTAGGACTATTGTGTTTTCTGCTGGTTACCCTGTGCCTAGAACAGTGCCTGGCACATAATTGGCACTTAATACATTCTCCTCTGAAATACAGAAAGCAGAGCCCTGCTACAACATATCCAGTGAGCTCTGTGGCATTTGGCAAGCTACCTAACCTCTCTGAGCCTTGGTTTTTTCATCTGTAAAATGAAATTATTGTGGTTGATGAAAACATCTATCTCACAGGGTTAAGGATCACACCTTCCTAATGCGAATTACTAGCACTTTTATGTTATTTGTACAGTATCGAGAATATTTGAGTTGCCATTAGAAGGTCCCAGGGACATTTTAAAGCCTTTCGGAGCTAAGGACCCCAAGAGAGTGTAGAAGCAGGAAATGAGCAGGCTGGAGGACCATGCTCTAGAGAATTCTAACAGGCCACCAGGAGGCACTTACCATTGAGGTTCAGAGAAATCCGTCTTTGACTCATGAGTCTGTCTCCTGTTTGGGCTTCCTCAGCTCATTTTACATTTCACCTTTTGTCAGAGGAGTTTCCTGGTTTGAGCACTTACCTTTCAATGTGTCCTAATTATTCATGAATTACTTCTGCCCTTTCTGCCTTTGGATCTGATTCTGCTCACCTCTGGACAATGATCTTTAGATACTGTACCTAGGGGCTCTTGCCTTCATCAGCTCTGATCCATGTTCCATGATGGCATTTTAGGCACATTTCTGTATGGTTTGAACCACATATACATTGAACTGTATATACACTGATGTTATTAAAGAGTAAAAGAATCTTCAAATTGATACCGAGAGGGTGATATCTGTTGTGCAAATTATCCCAGAGAAAGGTTCCATCTGGTAAGCCATACAAAATAACATGGCTGCCATTGGGCAGGTGGGAATTTAGATGCTTCAGAGTCTGCATGACGTTGGAGTAGAGTTTCTCAGGAGTGGTCATGGCTGGGACTGGGTCACTCTTCCTGTTGGTGGAATAAACAGAAAATATCTTGGTTGATTGTAAGGATAGATGCATGCAAGTTGCACGCCAATACAAGATACATCTCACACACACACAGACACGCACACACACACAGTGTGGTGGTCATTGGAGCTATTTGCAAAATATTCCTGGATTTCCACCTTTCCGGCACATAGTCAGACTGTACTTACCAACTTCCTTGTGGTTCAGTGGACTATGTGACTAGTTCTAACCAATGAGTGGTGAACTGAAGTGACGTGTGTCATATTTGGTGATGTGACACCTTCTAGAATGCTCTTTTTCTTTGCATGGGTATAGGCAATGTTCTAGATAGCTGCTTCACCAATCTGAGTCCCAGAACAGAGTCCCATGGTGATCTCTGATAGACAAGTAGTGTGACAGAGACGTAAACATTTGTTGCTCTATGCTACTAAGATTTTAGGGGCTGTTTGTTCCTTTGTTCCTGTAGCATAAACTCACTGGCCTGACTTACACACAGTTTTTGAAATGAAAGGGGTATGGTGTTGCTTATGACTTATTTGACACTTTGAGGTCTGTAACTTGGTCTTTAAAACTTTTCACATGTATCACAGTTAGGAAACAGAATCTTACTGATGAAGTTATATTATATGTCCACACTATATCTTTTTATCCTTCAGTTTCTACACTGGATTTGGACTTGCATGCATTTCCTGATGGATTTCTATTCCAGGCTGTACCCTGCAACGACATTTCCAACAAACAGTTCCAGCCTGCATTATTGTCTTTATATAGTAGTGCTTGTGCTCTATAGAGGGTATTTGAATTTTTAAATTATATTTTCTCTCCTTAGTTCATAAAAGTTAGTAAAATAAAAAAAAAGTACTGAAAGTAGTTATGAGAGACACAGGCCTAAAATCAAAGCATGTCAGACAAAGGTGAAGCTCCTAAGTGAGCTGAAAGTGACGAATCTTTACCCTCAATTAGACACTTATTGAATTTAAACTGATTGACTTATTTTCATTTGGTTTGGAAAAAAAGTAAGGAACGTACAAAATACTACAAAGACATCATTTGAAGTTATGTTAAAATGGCACTCATTGGTTGATTTAAAGTTATGTTTAATTGGGTGCTATGCTCACCACCTGGGTGATGAGGTCATTTGTACTTCAAACCTCAGCATCATACAATAATATATCCATGCAATGAACTGGCACATGTACCCCCGTATCTAAAATAAAAGTTGAAATTATTTTAAAAAGCTATGTTTAAAAGGCAAGGGGTGCTAAAATATTTTTGGCATTAATATATGTTATTATTATTCATTTCTTTCTACAACTGACTTTTGCACACACCTTCAGGAACACATCAAATTTGGATTAGGATCCTAACCTGCATTAACTTGGGAGTAGAATACAGAATTTTCTAGGGTTTTCATCTACTCTTTATGCTCTAAGTGCCTGTCTTTACCCTAAATGGAATATTGCTACAGCGTTACTTTCCCTTTTGCATACTTAAAATTCCAGTTTCCCTAATGATCCTGTAGTGGGTTAAATAGTGTCCCTGAAAATGTGACATCACTTGAAAATAGGGTCTTTATGGTTGTTATTAGTTAAGATGAGGTCATGTTGGATTAGTGTGGGCCTTAAATTCAATGACTGAATCCTTATTAGAAGAGGAGAGGACACACAGACACACACCAGGAGGAAGGCCATGTGAAGACAGAAGTAGACACTGGGGTTACGGCTGCCACAAGCCAAAGAGTGCTGAGGATCGCTGGGAGCCACCAGAAGCGGAAAGACAAAAGGAAGGATTTTTCCCTCGAGCTTTCAGAGGGAGCATGGCCCCGCGGACACCTTGATCTTGGACTTTAAGCATCCAGAACTGTGATGGAATACATGTCTGCGTTTTGAGTCATCCAGTTTTGGTACTTTGTTATGGCAGCTCCAGGGAACTTAATACAGATTGTGAACCAGATAAAATAAGTCCATCACTCAGAGGCTGGACCCAGGGCATAAGTGATATGGGAAGAGGGGACAGAAAGGGGCCCCCAGGGATCCGTAATTCTCACTTTTAAGGGAGCTCATAAATGAATATTGGCACTGCCTTTTCGGAGGGCAATTTTTCAAAATGTATCCAAATTTGAAGTTGGCTTAACTTTTGACCTTGGAATTCCACTTTCAAGAAGTTATCCTATAGTAACATTTCCATAAATGTGCAAAAATATACATACAAGTATTGCAATATTGCTTGGTATAGTGTACAACTGGAAAAAGATAAAAGCCTAAGTACATTAATTATGGTACGCCCACACAATAGAACTCTAGATAGCCATTAAGAAGAATAAAATAACTAGATATCATTGGTTGCACAACATTGTGAATTGGGAATGCCACTGAATTTTTGCTTTAGAATGGTTAGTCTTACATTATGTGAATTTCACTTGAATAAAAAAAAGAAGTAATTTGTATGTATTAATATAGAAAGATGGCTAAAAAGTATTGTTGACTACAGCAATACTTTTGGTGCTGTGGGGGTAGCCAGTAGGGTGGCAGTTGTGGTTGGTGTATGTGCTTCTAAACTATGTAATGGATCGCTAGAGTCTCCTAAGGGGGGAGAAAAAAAGATGTCTAATTTTACAAACCCTCAGGGTGTAGAACTGCATGCTAATTTCATGTTTTCCATTGTCATGAAAAAATTACACTATTTAAAAAATAAAAATCTTCCTAACCTGATAAAAAGCAGCTACAACGATTTGCGACTAGGTTGCCTACCTACTAGAGCAGAAGCGTGGGGAGGGGCTTTGACTTGATTCCCATATGCATAGAAGCAACACTGAAGAACCTGCCCAAAGTATCTAGGTTCCATATTCACTGTATGTTTGAAGTGTGATAGCAAGGGTGAAATGAAAGGCAAGCTGGGTGTCTGTATCCTTTCTTCTGTCATTGGTAAAGCTGGCACACACTGCCTATTCACTTTTGCCTTGCCACACTTTTTTTTTTTTCCTGCTGATACAGCCACGCTTTGGCACAAAGCAATTATGCTGAGCTAATGTTCTCCAACCACATAAAGGCAAGATGAGTTAAGATGGACAAAGTCTCCCCGAATCCCCATTGAATAATTTTTTTTTGGTTAGAGGCACAACCCTGATGCTAAACGAAGAATCTGAGCTAATTTGTACTTATGAAAGGGCACCCACAAATTAAGCAAGCATAATCAACATGGCTAATTGCTAAGTGAAATCAAAATGGAAGCCTTGGTGTTGCTAATGGAACATTCTCCAGTTATCTTTGTTCCACCTTGTACAACTACATAATTTACACTTTTAATTTGCATAGCAAAATCAACCAACTCTTAGCTCAGGTAAGGGCAAGGAAGTCTATGTGACTCATGGGGCGATCACCCCTTCCAGATGCCATAGAAGGTGCTTTTTGACTTCTGTCCCTGAAAAGTTTTCTTTTTCTTTCTTTTTTGAGATGGAGTCTCACTCTGTTGCCCAGGCTGGAGTGCAGTGGCGCGATCTCAGCTCACTGCAACCTCTGCCTCCCGGGTTCAAGTGATTCTCCTGCCCCAGCCTCCCAAGTAACTGGGACTACAGGTGTGCACCACCACACCCAGCTAATTTTTCTATTTTTAACAGAGACGGGGGTTCACCATGTTGGCCAGGATGGTCTCAATCTCTTGACCTCGTGATCTGCCTGCCTCAGCCTCCCAAAGCGCTGGGATTACAGGCATGAGCCACTGCGCCCAGCCCCCTGAAAAGTTTTCAATGCCATTTTGATCTGTGTATTTTTTTCTCCTCTGGTGATGTTTGGGGGAGACTTTATGCTAGTATTCTGGAGACCAAAGAACCCTAGTGGTTGAGGACTATCTCCTAGGTCTCTCTGGTGTCTGCCAAAGGACGAATGGGCTAAGCTGAAGGTGTCTAACTCTTTTCAA
The DNA here is from genome assembly GCF_028878055.3 of Symphalangus syndactylus. Classification (NCBI taxonomy): domain Eukaryota; kingdom Metazoa; phylum Chordata; class Mammalia; order Primates; family Hylobatidae; genus Symphalangus; species Symphalangus syndactylus. Next base: position 93,933,206 of record NC_072431.2, on the reverse strand, counting down.
CCCAAGCGTCCCAGGCATCTGCCACCCCGGATTTGTCTGCCCACTCCAGGGTCCCGGCACCCCTTCTCACACACCAGCGAGCTCACCCCAGACACTCAGATGGATAGGTGAGAGATCGAGAGTGCTCAGCTAACAGAGAAGATGTGAAAACCAGCCTGTGGCACAGTGGCCACACTGGGGAAAATAATGAGAGAGAAATTGGTACTCACTGACATGCCCTCACACATGTCAGGAACAAATGGCCGAGCTCGGAACAGATGAAGAGCCTCACTCCTGAGGGTGGCTCTGAAGCCTGTCCCGCCCTAATGAATTGTGTCTGATCAGGCAAAATAAGCCTGATCATTTCATTACCCTGGCAGGTAAGCCAGCCAGATTTCACCTGGCTGGTGCCAGAGAGAGGTATCCCTTCTCAAGGAAGAAACTGACCAGCCTGTGCAGAAAACCAACTTCCTGGAACCATAGCTAAAGCCCAGATCACTGTAGTGATCCAGTGCTCACACCTCACTCACAGCTAGCATTTGTGTTTTTGAAACACCCAGGTAAGAGGGTTAGCCTTTTTCTTCATGCCAGCCAGTTGCAATCATATTGTTGGGCTCCCATCCAATCCCCTTGAAGAGAAATTTTTTTTTTTGTTTTGATAGAGACAGGGTCTTGCTCTATCACCCAGGCTGGAGGGCAGTGGTATGATCATAGCTCACTGCAGGGTTGAACTCCTGGGCTCAAGCTATCCTCCCACTTTAGCCTCCTGAGTAGCTGGGGAGAAGGGGCATCTTGATACAGACTAGGAATGGGATGAGGACTTCCATATTACCCCATGCATAGAGATACATTAAATGTCCCTTAAAAGTGGGTGTGGCCTGGAACACGCTGGCTGGTTGGAACTTCCTTATCATTCCCTTTGCTACCCATGTCTCTCACTGAGGAGACTGGGAGAGAGAATTCCTCCGAGCAGCAGGAGCTCTTTCCATTCCCTTGCCTGCTGGCTTTTCTATCATCTGAATAAATAGCATGGATTGTTTCTCACTAGTCCAGGCTCCTTGGGGCCTGCGACCTCTCAGTGCCTGGGCTGACTTCCTCTTAACGCAGTACTGGTCAACTGCCCAGGGCATAACCTGAAGCGTTGGCATTGAAGAAAAACAATGGTTGGGGGCAGACGGGCACAGACACCCTGTGTGGGTGGTCCTGGCTCTCTCCATAAGATGAGAATGTATAACTTATACTTTCTGTGTATGCTCCTAAGAATATGATGCTTGTATGAACGCCATCTGTCCCGTGATTGTCCACTGTAACAAATGAAACCATATCCATTTATGGGGCTAGTGCTAGATGCTTGTATAATTCTATGGAATTTCCAGCAATTACCATGTTCATTTCAGGGATGCTGTGCTGGGATGTTGGCAAAGAGTTGTCACTGGCCTTTATGATTGGATGTTCTGAGGCCATTCCCATTTCCCGCCACTGCCTCTGCCACCCCAAGGTTCTGCTGCTGCAGCTCCCCAACATCTGCCTTGTTTTCAGGAATGTTTCTCTTTCCATATCATTCACATTACATGGCCCTCAAGGGCAGTGATCCGAAAAGCGCAAAGGAAGCTGAGTTAGCCTAAATCAAACTGAGCAGGGTTACAATGACAAAGCCAGGTTCTCCATGTGATCTTTCTTTTTGACTTCTTGATGCTAAAACCTATCTTCCAATCGTGACCCTCATTCATTTAACCAGTATTTGTTGAGTAACTGGATGAGTTTAGAGAATTGAGAAGAAAGCACATAAATGTGTCACTTCAGTAAGAGCTAGCATTGTCATAGAAAAAGAAAAGAAAAAAGTCAAGCAGATATCCTAAAACTTGTTCCAGGACAGACTTATTATGTAACTCCTTGCTGCTTGAGCTTTTTATAAAATCCCTTTGCTCATTTTGGGAAATCTACTCCACCTTGACGTTCTGGCAGATGGGGAGGTATAGTTGCCATCTGTCTTTATTTTTTTAACCCCTCCACAGGACATCACAAAGTGGGCACCACAGGGACATCCCATACTGCCAACTCTGTTCTTTCACCCAAATGCTTGCTGCTTCTCTACCCAGATCCCCAGCAGGGGAGAGGCTGGCACAGCTCTCTGGCTGATGTCTGCCTGCCCTTTAGCTCTTTGGGAAAGGAAAAGTAGGACTGGGCTGGAGGGGTCTGGGTAAGCAGGTTGTGTTGGAAAAGTACAGTTTCGGGGATTTTGGCTTTTGGAGCCAGAGCCTCTTTCTGCACATGTTCTTTATTCAGTATAGTCAGTTTGCTCTCTGTTCCTCTCTGGAAGGACACGCTCTGGGGGCTGGGGAAGCAATGGCTGGTCTGACCATAGCTTTGTTCTGTTTCATGATGGCAGCTAGAGCCTGAAGCATGGTGCTTCTCCTTCCATTAGCTCCTTGATGTCAGGGGCTGTGGCTTCTTTGTCATTGTATCCGTATCCTAGAGCCTGGCACAGTGCTTGGCACATTGTGGTGCTCACTGTATATTTTAAAAAGTGAATAAGTCAAAGAAAGGAAATAAGACAGTGTGGACTATAGACAGGGAATGGAATTTGGTTAGATAACCTGGTTTGGCTCCCAGCTTTGACGCTCAATACCAGAACAGGCAAGTTCCTTATCCTTGCCAAATCAGTTTCCTCATCTGTAAAATGGGACAATCATCCTTGCCTCTTAGGGCTGCTGGGAGGATGGAATGATAAAGAGTGATGTACCTCTTGGTTCATGGCAGTCCTTAAAGGGTGTTTGCTGTTTACTGGAAAGTCCCAGGTGGCTCTTCACAGACCTTGGTGCCCAGCATGTAGCCTTGGCCAACTTGGGGTTCTGGGGACAGCAGTAAACCAGCCCAAGGGCACCAAGGTAACATCTGGCATATCAGAGTCTCTGGATCATTGTGGTATCTCCTGCCCTGAGCTCACTTCACTGATTATGTCTGCATCTCCTTTGCCATCTGAATTTTATCTGTGCGGGCAAACACACTTTAATACTATTGATTTTTGTTTTCAGCACAGGCTTGGAAAGCGTGGCGAGTGAAATACAGGAAAGCAAACGAGGAGTGAGCAGGATGGCCCACTTCTAGCACAGTTGGGGTGGAGTCCAGCTCTGCCATTAATCAACCCTGTTGCCTCGGGCAAATCATGAACCTCTTTTGGCCTTACTTTCCTGTTTCCTAAAATATCGAGTGGGTGGCTATTGCTACTGGGGAGTTGCTCTAAATCCTGTCTCACCATTTTTTTTTTTGGCCACAATCACAGGACAGATGGCATTCATACATGCATCATATTCTTAGGGGTGTACACAGATTTTGAGAAACCTCCCCAAATGTTATATAGGAACTAAGGAATTCACCATTTTGAAGTTACTACCAATACCAGCAGTTTAGCAAAATTACCTTCTCGCTATGGGCCATGGGCATATATAGGATTGGCCATGAGTTATCCGCAATTTCTTTGCAAATGCTGTAGGTCTGTGTGTCTAAGCTGTCTCTTCCACATGAGGAAGTAAAATAGATCAGAATATGAGTGACATCGATGTTCTTATGGGGTAGCTGTGCTTCTGCCTTATTTTATTAAAAATATCACAATTCCCAATCTTGGGTTCTCAGTCAGTAGTAGCACATCTCTTGTGATATAACTGATCAGGACACACCCATTTGTTGTTACATCAGAGTTGATAATTAATGGAGCAGATATTTTCAAAAGAGGCTTTCAGCGTCACAGATTGGTACTGTTGATTTCACATGTGTCTAGGACTTGCTTTTGTTTTTTTTTTTTTTTGAGATAGAGTCTTGCTCCGTCACTCAGGCTGGAGTGCAGTGGCACGATCTCAGCTCATGGCAACCTCCATCTCCTGGGTTCAAGTGATTCTGCTGCCTCAGCCTCTCATGTAGCTGATTGCAGGCACATGCCACCACGCCCAGCTAATTGTTGTATTTTTAGTAAAGACAGGGTTTCACCATGTTGGCCAGGCTGGTCTCAAACTCCTGACCTCAGGTGATCTGCCTGCCTCAGCCTCCCAAAGTGCTGGGATTATAGGTGTGAACCCCTGTGCCTGGCTGTGCTTCTAAGATAGAGAAATTCAGTTGAACAGCAGGCTGCTATAATGGAGTGGAGTTGGTGAGGAGAGGGTGGGGAAGAGCCCAGAGCCAAAGAATCTTGAAAATACTTTTTCTCAATAACTCACCCATTGCAGACATCATTTCCAACCATGGCATATACAACGATGGCGGGATAGTCCAACATCTTGTTTCTAGACAAACTGAGAAGGCATAGATGGAATCTGAATGCCAGATACTTGGAAATCTAGTTTTGTAGCCAGTGACACAGGCTGGGCCTTTGAAAACCATCTTGGTATGACTACCCTCTTGGCAAACCTTTTTGCTGTTTTTCTTTCATTCTAGTACAGCCAACCACCACTCCCATTTCCCACGTATTCTCTATAATCATTATCCCACTTGCCTATTAGAGAAAGGCCACATAAATGCATAAAATTGAAAAGAATGGATTGAGGTCCTGGGTAAATAGACACAATACTATCTTCTTGGCATCTTTCACAGCAATTGCATCAATAAGCACAGGTGAGTTATTGGGTTACTTGTGTCCATGTTCTTAGGATATCCTGGCAGCCGTGGACCCATAGTCAACTTTGAAAAGGCAAAGTCTTCTTGAGGCTTCCAGTCAGGACACCTCGAGCCTTGCTTCTGAATTTCAAGCCCCAAATAAACACAAAAAAATGTTTTCTCATTCATAAAGCAGGAATATGACATCATCCTTTTGTCTGTCAGAGCTAAGTTTTACCAACTTTGTATGCATTTTTATTACCCTTCTTTGAGGACATATGCAAATTAATCACTTTCTATGCTCACTGGCCCAAGGAGTGATATCCTTGAGTTTGGATAGTGACTAACAAGCTATTTATGCTCAGTAAAAATGATTATGGGGTAATAACAGAGTTTTCATTCCTTATTCAAAATGAGAAACCAAATTAAAAACAACTTCTTATCTTCCACTTACCTTTCTATAAATTTCTTCAGGTTTCGGGAAGATGCACCTGAATAATTAAAATTAAGAAAACAATTAAAGTTAGTGAGTTCAATTTCACACTATCAATATGGGAGTCTGATTGACTGAACACATGAAAGCAGCATTACTGTTTGGTCAAAGGTTGTTCCGACCAACACATTGATGGAAATAATTTCCTTCCAATCAGTTTCTGTAGTGTTTAATCCTGGAACTCTCCTTAAGGGCTTTTCTGTTTATTTAGCAGTATATTAACAAAACCAAAATTTATTTGGATTCATGGGTCTTCAGACATTTCCTAAGCATAGATGAGTAAATCTTCTAGTAGATGTGAGAAAAGAGTATATATCTACTACCAAAGAGACAAACTACCGAAAATATTAAAGAACAAGTTGAAGAATTAGAGGAAAATGAAAAGAATGTTACAAGAATTACCCATCTCCTTGGAAAGCCCCATTTAATCTCCTCCTAATATTCTTGCACACTCCTGAGGCTCCCGCAGGCTGTCTGGCCAACGCAAGGTTCAGATTGTAGAGTTGATATATTTCAACTCTTGTAATGATATGCATAACCATCCTGCCCCAATCCCTGTTACCACCTGTAACATATCTCTTATATGAAAATCCAGACCGGGCGTGGTGGCTCGTAATCCCAGCACTTTGGGAAGCTGAGGTGGGTGGATCACTTGAGGTCAGGAGTTCGAGACCAGCCTGGCCAACATGGCGAAACCTCGTCTCTACTAAAAATACAAAAAAATTAGCCAGGCATGGTGGCATGCCCCTGTAATCCCAGCTACTTGGGAGGCTGACGCAGGAGAATTGCTTGAACCTGGGAGGCGGAGGTTGCAGTGAGCTGAGATTGTGCCACTGCACTCCAGCCTGGGTGACAGAGAGACTTGTCTCAAAAAAAAAAAGAAAATCATATTTGTTGAATACTTATTTTATTCTAGGTGCTGTTAAACATTTACAACTTATTTAAGCTGTGGTATAATTGTGTGAGGTAGATACTGTCGTATTCCCACTTTTAAATGAGGAAACTGAGGCCCATTTAAGTGGCTTGCCCAAAGCCACACAAGTACTCATTTGAAGAACTGCAGTTCAAACCAGTCCCTTCTGTCTGCCATGCTGAGCTCTGGCTTCCTGTGGACAGTGCTCCTCTAGGCTGTAGCTGCGAAACAGTGAACCCAAACCAATGTACTGTCTTTTTGTCCCCAAGAGACAGATCTGCTAGAAATAAGCAAGTAATTGTCAGGTGGGTGGTGCAACTCGGTGGATGAGTTGGAGAAATACCATCCAGTTGCCCCTTTCCATAGGAAGATTCTCTTATAACTTCCAGCCTTGGAAGCTTGGGGATAAGTGCATTTTACCGCAGACCCAGGCATGTTCTTCCAGTTCCACATGGGATAAAGGGCAGTGTGTAGCCATGAAGGGTGTGCTGGCCTCTGTCTCACTGAAGCTGTGTAGCTATGTAATGATTGCCTCTTTGTCACATACAGCTAATGGCAAGCTGTACAGGCAGCACTGATGTTCTCTTGGTTGATTCAGGAATGTTAGCACATTAAATAAATACTGCTTTATTTCCATTTTATTATGGTAAAATGTACATCTCATTTCATTTCTTTCTTTCTTTTTTTTTTTTTTTGAGACAGAGTCTTTCTCGGTTGCCCAGGCTGGAGTACAATAGTGTGATCTCAGCTCACTGCAACCTCCGCCTCCTGGGTTCAAGCGATTCTCCTGCCTCAGCCTCCTGAGCAGCTGGGATTACAGGCATGTGCCACCATGCTTGGCTAATTTTTGTATTCTTAGTAGAGATGGGGTATCACCATGTTGGTCAGGCTGGTCTCGAACTCCTGACCTCATGATCTACCTGCCTTGGCCTCCCAAAGTGCTGGGATTACAGGCGTGAGCCACCGCATCTGGCCTCATTTCATCCTTTAATCCCATTTGAGTGTACAATTCAGTGGCATTCAGTTCATTTACATTGTTGTGCCACCATCATCACCACCCATCTCCAGAACTTTTCCATCATTCCAAACCCAAACTCAAAATGCATTAAAGAAGAACTTTCCACTAACTCCTCCCTCCAGCCCCTGATAACCACCCTCCCACTTTCTGCCCTTATGCATTTAACTATTCTAGGCACCTCATGTAGCTGGCTCATGTCATACTTGTCCTTTTGGGTCTGGTTTGTTTTACTCAGCATAATGTCCTCAAGCTTCATTCATAACACATTTTGTTTATCCATTCATTCGCTGATGGCCATTTGGGTTGTTTCCACCTTTTGGTTGTTGTGAATAATGCTGCTATGGATAGTCCCTGCTTTCAAGTGTTTTGGGCATATGGTATACCTAACTGAAAGTGCTGGGCTGTATTGTAATACTATGTTTAATTTTTTTTAGAATGGACTATATCATCTTTCTTTTTTGTAGTGGGGCAAGGAATCATTATTATTATTATTTTAATTTCAACTTTTACTTTTGATTCAGGGAATACATGTGCAGGTTTGTTACCTGGGTATATTGTGTAATGCTGAGGTTTGGGGGACAATTGATCCCATCACCCAGGTACTGAGCATAGCGGACCCAATAGGTAATTTTCTTTATTTTTTATTTTATTTTAAGTTCCAGGATACATGTGCAGGTTTGTTACATAGGTAAATATGTGCCATGGTGGTTTGCTGCACCTATCAAGCCATCACCTAGGTATTAAGCCAAGCATGCATTATCTATTTTTCCTGATGCTCTCCCTACCCTGGCACTCCCCCAGCAGGCCTCAGCATGTGTTGTTCCCCTTCCTGTGTCCATGTGTTCTCACTGTTCAGCTACCAATCGTAAGTGAGAACATATGATGTTTGATTTTCTGTTCCTGTGTTAGTTTGCTAAGGATAATAGTTTCCAGCTCCATCCATGTCCCTGCAAAGAACATGATCTCGTTCCTTTTTATGGTTGCATAGTATTCCATGGTGTATGTATACCACATTTTCTTTATCCAGTCTATCATCAATGGGTATTTGGGTTGATTTCATCTCTTTGCTATCATGAATAGTGCTGCAATGAACATACACATGCATGTATCTTTATAACAGAATGATTTATATCCCCTTGGGTATATAACCATAATGGGATTGCTGGGTCAAATGGTATTTCTGGTTCTAAATCTTTGAGGAATCACCACACTATCCTCCACAACGGTTGAACTAATTTACATTCCCACCAACAGTGCAAAAGCATTCCTATTTCTCCACAACCTCGCCAGCATCTGTTTCTTGACTTTTTTTTTTTTTTTGAGACGGAGTCTCGCTCTGTCACCCAGGCTGGAGTGCAGTTGCGCAATCTCGGCTCACTGCAAGCTCTGCCTCCCGGGTTCACGCCATTCTCCTGCCTCAGCCTCTCCCAGTAGCTGGGACTACAGGTGCCCGCCACCACGCCTGGCTAATTTTTTGTATTTTTAGTAGAGATGGGATTTCACCGTGATCTCGATCTCCTGACCTTGTGATCTGCCTGCCTTGGCCCTGACTGTCATTTTCAACCCTTGCTCCCCTCCTTGCCTCCCCACCTCTAGTAGTCTTGTGCCTATTCTTGCCATCCTTATGTCCATGAGTATCCATTGTTTAGCTCCTACTTGTAAGTGAGAACATATGGTATTTGGCTTTCTGTTTCTGCATTAATTCGCTTAGGGTAATGGCCTCCAGCTGCCTCCATGTTGCTAGCAACGACATGATTTAGTTCTTTTTATGGCTGCGTAGTATTCCATGGTGTCTATGCACCACATTTTCTTTATTCAATCCACTGTTATAGGCACCTAGGTTGATTCCATGTCTTTGCTATTGTGAATAGTATTGTGATGAACATATGGGTACATAAGCCCTTTTGGTGGAATAATTGATTTTCTTTTAGATATATACCCAGTAATGGGATTGCTGGGTGAAATGGTAGTTCTCAAAGTTCTTTGAGAAATCTCCAAACTGCTTTCCACAGTAGCTGAACTAATTTACATTCCCACCAGTAGCGTATAAACATTCCCCTTTCTCTGCAGCCATGTCAGCCTCTGTTGTTTTCTGACTTTGTAATCATAGCCATTCTGACTGGTGTGAGATGGTATTTCATTGTGGTTTTGATTTGCATTTCTCTGATGATTAGTGATGTTGAGTCTTTTTTCATATGCTTGTTGGCTGCTTATATGTCTTCTTTTGAGAAGTATCTGTTCATGTCTTTTGCCCATTTTTTAAATGGGGTTATTTGGTTTTTGCTTGTTCAACTGTTTAAATTCCTTACAGATTCTGGATATTCAACCTTGGTTGGATGCATCATTTGTGAATATTTTGTAGGTTGTCTGTTTACTCTGTTGATGGTTTCTTTTGCTGTCCAGAAGCTCTTTAATTCGGTCCCACTTGTCAAGTTTTGTTTTTGTTGCAATTGCTTTTGAAGACTTAGTCATAATTTTTTTCCCAAGACCAATGTCTAGAATGGTGTTTCCTAGGTTTTCTTCTAGGATTCTTATACTTAAGGTCTTACATTTAATTCTTTAATCCATTTGAGTCAATTTTTGTATATGGTGAAAGGCATCCAATTTTATTCTTCTGCCTATGGCTTGTCAGCTATCCCAACATCATTTATTGAACAGGGACTCCTTTCCCTATTGCCAATTTTTGTTGACTTTGTTGATGGTCAGATGGCTGTAGGTGTGCTATCTTATTTCTGGGCTCTCTATTCTGTTCCATTGGTCTATGTGTCTGTTTTTGAACCAGTACCATGCGTTTTGGTCACTGTAGCCTTATAGTATAAAGTTGGGTAATGTGATGCCTCTAGCTCTGTTCTTTTCGCTTAGGATTGCTTTGGCTATTCAGGCTTTTTTTTTGTTCCATATGAATTTTAGAATAGTTTTTTTCTAATTCTGTGAAAAATGATATTGGTAGCTTGATAAGAATTGCATTGAATCTATAGATTGCTTTGGCCAGTATGGCCATTTTAACAATATTTATTCTTCCAATTCATGAGCATGGAATATTTTTCCATTTGTTTTGTGTCATCCAGATTTCTTTCAGCAATGTTTTTTAGTTCTCCTTGTAGAGGTCTTTGACCTCCTTGGTTAGATGTATTTCTAGGTATTTTCTTTTCTTGGGATATGGTAAATGGGACTATGTTCTTGATTTGGCTCTCAGCTTGAACGTGATAGATGTATAGACATTTTACTGATTTTTGTACATTTATTTTGTATCCTGAAACTTTACTAAAGTTGTTTATCAGTTCCAAGAGCCTTTTGGTGCAGTCTTTAGGGTTTTCTAGGTGTAGAATCACACTGTAGTGAAGAGAGATGGTTTGACTTCTTCTTTTCTTATTTGGATGCTTTTTATATCTTTCTTTGGCCTGATTGCTCTGGCAAGGGCTTCCAGTACTATGCTGAATAGGAGTGATGAGAGTGGGCATCCTTTTCTTGTTTCACATCTCAAGGGGAATGCTGCCTAGGAATTATTAAAATGCCCATAGCCATACAAATTAGGAGTAATCAGTCCATTTTTGTGTGCATTTATTCCTTTACCTACTCTGTCCATTTCTTGAACACTGGCATGTGCCTGCCATAAAGCAGGAATTAACAGATGAGCTGGACACAGCCTCGATACCTTCCAAATAGTATTTATGGGGGCAGACACATAATTGAGCACTGGGAACATTTTTTTTTTTTTTGAGACAGAGTCTCGCTCTGTCTCCCAGGCTGGAGTGTAGTGGCTGATCTTGGCTCACTGCAACCTCCACCTCCCAGGTTCAAGGGATTCTCCTGCCCTGGGGTTTAATCATGTTTCCCAGGCTAGTCTCTAGCTCCTAACCTCAGGTGATCCACCTGCCTTGGCCCCCCAAAATGCTGGGATTACAGGCATCTGCCACCACACCCAGACAACAATTTTAAGAGATTAGTGAAAATCCAACCCCAATGCTCGAAAAGAGGAAAAGCCAATGTGATTTGAGGCCTATTATCTCTATTCAGGGAAGGTGCCAGATTTCATAACACTGGGTCCTCAGTACAGGGGCTCCAGTCTTTCTGGGAGTGAGTGCTCCCTGTTGTCCTCCAGAGGACAGAAGAAAAGGAGCACAGCCCCCATGCGCTGTGTGGATCTTGCGGTGGTACACGCATCGTCTGGGCCCTTCATTCAGTTCCAGTCCCGTGACTCTTGGCTTCTTATTTTCAGTGAGATAATAGATCAGGAGATGTTTAATTCTCATTCTTTTATTTTTCTCTTAATGAGAAATGAAAACTAATGAAAGCTCAAGCCATAAGTGGGGAAAAAATAATTAAAGGACCAGGTCAGAGCAATAATTTTCTTCATTATCTGGGGTACAGCTGGGAATTTGAGGTGCAGAGCACCCACAGAGCTTGGGGAAAATGAAAATGAAAGCCTGTTGTGACATGCCACATGAGCATCCCTTCCTGTGCCCACATCCCTGGGTCCCTTTGCACCTTAGGACAAGGATGGGAGACCAACGCAACTGGCTGTGATAAATTTTTAAAAAGCAATCACAATCACCCAAGGAGTGAGGACTTGTCTGTTCTTCTTTACCCAAATGTCTATTTTTTATAGTAGGTGTCCATACTAGGAGCCTAGAATTATCTTTGCTCCAAAGTTCTTGCGCCTTCCACTATTTCTATTTCCTTTCAGAAACCTGTGTTTTGAGATTATGTAATTAGTTTATGCAATTCCCATGTCACTGTTTCTTCTTAATTTCCTTTTGCTGTTGTTTTGTTATCCTTTTGCCAGACTCATCAACATTTTGTGTCTCTCTCCTTCCCGTCTCTATTGTCCGTCTTCCCCTGTACATAGACTTCTCCCCAGCTGCTTGCCGTGTTGCTGCTGCTGCCGTCATTAGACAAAATGCTGACTGCAGTAAGAAAAGATAGACAGCTCCTAGCCTGTGGGATGTGGCAAAGTAAGGCAACCATTTCAAGAACTGGCACTTTACCCTTAAGAAGTCTATATTCTGATCCCTGCGATCATAGTTTGGAGAAATGAAAGAGGTTTGACCTTGGAATAGGAGCATTTTATTTATTTGTCAAGATGGTCCAAATGGAGAGCCCATCTGTCTCCAGTGACGAGAAGAAAAGGGTCCATGCAGGCCTTTAGAGTCTGAACTCTGATTCATCCAGTTTCTTTTAAATAAGGTGCAGGGCATTGAAAGAAGAGAAAGGTTTCACATAATCCCAGCATTGGTTATCCCTCCATAAATGCATATTCAGAAACACCTTTACAGAGTTGCTTTCCAAAGATCCTCCTTTCCCATGATCTCTCTAGTACTTTCTGGTTCCCTGGACTCCACAATTTGGTCCTGTAGCCAGAAAGTCGGGGCTTTAGTGCTCCACTCTGCTGTGCTCTTCCTAAAAATTCACTCATGGTAACCCTAAGTGATGGGAGAACAGAATAAGAATAAAGGCAGGCCAGACGCGGTGGCTCACACCTGTAATCCCAGCATTTTGGGAGGCCGAGGCAGGCGGATCACGAAGTCAGGAGTTCGAGACCAAGCTGGCCAACATGGTGAAACCCCATCTCTACCAAAAATACAAAAATTAGCCGGGCATGGTGGCAGGCACCTGTAATCCCAGCTACTCAGGAGGCTGAGGCAGGAGAATCACTTGAAACCAGAAGGTGGAGGTTGCAGTTAGCCTGGGCAACAAGAGTGAAACTCCATCTCAAAATAAATAAATAAATAAATAAAATAAAATAAAGGCAATGGGGGTTTGCCCCACCTTCCTGGGACCACAACTATTCCAGTGAAGAGGCAGTCTCCCTCAAACCTCCTTGGAATTCTAGGCACCTGTATGTCCCCACTATTTCTGCTGTTACTGTCAGGAGACCACTTTCCCAGATCTAGAGTGAGAACTAGAGGGTTTCTTCTTGAAGTGACCTCTCTGTGCTGCTTCTGGGTTTTGGGCTGCCTTGAGTCCCGGTTGGAAGATACCAGAGGATAGCATAATGTTAACCTCACTGCTCATTTGGTGGTGACCCTAATTCTGGTTTTCTTCTTCACTTGGCCTGCTATTTACTTTCCAGAGTGCTCCAGCTATTCCGTACACTCTGTCCAGGTTTTATAGCTATTTTCAGTGGGAGAGACAGGGTGGGGTATGTTTACTCCATTGTACTTGAGACCAGAAACCGGATCTGTTAAAAAGAGTATGAAAAGTTCTTGAAAAATACTGTATCATACGCTGACCTAAAATACATCTATTAACATTTTTGAACACGAATTAGAATTTTAAATGTTGCAGATTTTGCTTTTATTTTTATGATTTAGAGGTATTTTCAGGAGAATGATTTGTGCAATCCATTAAAAAATCCATCATGAGAAATTTAAATTCTTTCTCTTCTCTAAAAATATTTGCTTGCAATAGGCAGAAACACTGAGACTACTATATTGACCTTGAGCTCAAAATAGTAGGCACTTAACAATTGTTTGTTGTGGCAGTTTCTGATAGTGTTTCTACTACTGTAAATGCTTTCAGATTCACAAGTGTGGCTCTGAATTTCAGCTAAATGATTCTCTAAAACATAGATTTTTAAAAGGATGTATAATAATAGCCTTCCCACAGTAGCTGTGATCTGCCTCCAGTTTCAAAGCCTGACATAGCCCCACAAGTATCTTTCAGCCATGTCCAACTTCTCTCTCCCTCTTCCTCAAAGATGTTTACCCCTCAGAGCCTCCCAGTTCTGAGTCACCATCTCCCTGTCCTTTTTGAATTCCTATTTATTTCTTCAGGGCTCTCAGCTCAAATTTTAACTCGTATGTAAAGTCTTCCCCTACTTCGACAGACAGAGTTAAGTGCTTCTTACGTCCAGAGGCGTCAACTTGCCTTTATTTCACTGCCCTTTCTCCAGAAGCACAATGATTTCCTTTTTGTCTTTGTTTCCCATTTGGTGATGATCTCCTTGAAGGAGGGGGCTTTGTCTTTCTCATCTTTCTGTTTCTAGCACCTATTACAATATTGGAGAGAAAGGAGAGGAGGGGAGTGGTGGGGCAAAATCAAGTGGAAAATGAGCAGAAGGAAAGTGAAAGAGAAGACCAGAGGTAAAAGGCTCATCCCGGGATGCTTTGGAACTGAGAGAAATGACAGCTCACTCAAGCTATCAATACAAGCAGCAGATGACTTTCCCTGATGTCCTTTATCTCAAGCCCTAAACAAAAGACATCTGTTGAAAGGACATCCCGCTAGGACTTCAGGAGCCCTGGCCATTGCCAATGACATTAAAAACATGTAAGGCATTTGCTTCTGAATTTTCCCTCTGTAGTTGTGCTGTTTCAAGCAGTCCAGGATAAAAATCTTGACAAAACAGATGGATCAAAAGCGCACACTCTTCACATTACAATCACTGTCATGCCTTGCTCCTATCTAGATGGTTTGCATGAAACAGTAAGCCAGGAAGAGTTGCATGAGTAAGTCCTAAGAAATAGTCCCATTTGAATCAGAATGTCTCCATTATTTAATGAGCCTTTAAATTTCAAAACCTTGAAAGTATTAAAAATGGGAATAATAAATAATAAATACATGAGTAATAAAAGAGTGATTTGTTTCTTTCTAAATGAGATATGTCATATTGAATTCTTTCTCTTTTAAAAGTTTCTAGTGATGAAACACTGTATCTTGGAGATGCATTTTGTCCTTAGGCGAAACAGCAGGTTTTGATGCTCTAGGCATTGAGTATATCTATAAGCATTTGCCTTTTTTACATGAAGCATCTCAAAAATTGGTACCAGAATCTGTCTCTGTCACCTGTCTCTGTCATCTGTTGCTGTCACCACACTGTATCAAGGTTCTGCAAACGGAAATGTCCTCATTGTTTTGTTACAAATAATTTTTGTCATGATCCTCTCAAGGTTTTGGGTTGAAACCAAATACTCAACCCAGTAGTTGGGCTCACCAGATATTTACTGAGTGCCTGCTTGAGCTTGACAAAGGTGACTTCTTTGCTTCTTTCCAATACTCTTTTCTGTGGCTTTTAAAAAATTACTTCAAATTTTTCAGTTTGAAATGATTTCCAAAAAGTTGCAAAAGTAGAACAAAGGACTTATACATGCCTTCATCCAGATTATCTATATGTAAACATCTTTATTTTTTTTGAGACAGGGTCTCACTTTGTGGCTCAGGTTGGGGTGCAGTGGCGCAAACATGGCTCACTGTAGCCTCTACCTCTGGGCCTCAAGTTATCCTTCCACCTTAGCCTCCTGAGTAGCTGGGACTACAGGTGTGTGCCACCACACCTGGCTGATTTTTTTTTTTTTTAATTTTTAGTAGAGAGGGGTCTCGCTATGCCCAGGCTGGTCTTGAACTCCTGAGCTCATGCAATCCTATCTGCTTCGGCTTCCCAAAGTGTTGAGATTACAGGCATGAGCCACTGTGCCTGGCCAAATGTGAACATCTTCAATAATTATAGAACAATGAGGACAATCAAGAAATCCACACTGGTATAATACTACTGCCTAATCTATAGACCTTATTTAAATTTCACTAACTGTTCCACTAACGACCGTGTTCTGGGCTAGGATGTAATTTGGGATCACATACTGTATTCAGCTATCACATCTCCTTAGTGTCCTTTTAATCTAAACTGATCGCTTAGTCTTTCTTTGTCTTTCATGACCTTGATGCTTTTAAGTAATACTGGCTTTTTTTTTTTTTTTTTTTTTTTTGGTAAAATGTTCCTCAATTGTAGTTTGTATTATGTTTCCTCAGGATTAAATTCAGGTTATGCAATTTTTGGCGAGAATACAATGGCGGAAGCTCAGTTAGCTCGTTAAAGGTACAAAACCTATTTTGTTCCATAATGGAGATCATGGTGGGGTGGGGACGGTGTTATAAAAATAAGTCCTTATATGTGTAACTGAATTCAGCTAAGCCTGGACTAATACTCATTTATAGTTTGTCTCTTCATCCTTAACTTTTTTTTTTTTGCCTCTATCTCTTTTCAACAAGGCCACTTTTGATAAAGAGGACTGGCAGAGTGCTGGGTTCCATGGGTTCAGGTATTTAATTCTGACATTCATCGTACTCCAGAACAGGTGTTTGCTGTCTTGTCAGAGTAGGTAGCTTGTCAGACATGAGTGGGGCAGGGGAGGCCTCCTGCACCCAGGAATGTCAGGTGACCATCTCTCTAAAATAATAATTGGTCACAGCCAGCACCAGGGAAAAGCCGGCTCCCAATAGATAGAAAACACCTGAAGCTGGTGATTAGCAGCTTCCCCATAAGATCTCAGGAGTCCGGTGAGTGGACTCAAGCATGCACACTAAGAGGGAACATGGTGGTGTTTAACTGATACATGACCTTCCTCCAGGAACACTTGACTGGTAAGGGAAAAATGCCTCACGTGAGCATGCGTGTAACTTCAGTGAACATAATGCGCAGAGTCCCCTGTCAAGTGCTGGCAGACCACTGTGCATACGGAATGCCAGCATATAAAACCCCAAGTCAAAGGTCAAACCACGCACTTGAATCTCTCATGTCGCCTGCTCGGCCCTCTTCCAAGTGTACTTTACTTCCTTTTGTTCCTGCTCCAGAACTTTATTTTTTTTTTTTTCCGGAGATGGAGTCTTACTCTGTCGCACAGGCTGGAGTGCAGTGGCGTGATCTCGGCTCACTGCAACTTCTGCCTCCCGGGTTCCAGCGATTCTCCTGCTAAGTCTCCTGAATAGCTGGGATTACAAGCAGGCACCACCAAGCCTGTCTAATTTTTTGTATTTTTTTAGTACAGACGGGGCTTCACTATGTTGGCCAGGGTGGTCTTGAATTCCTGATCTCAAGTGATGCATCCACCTCGGCCTCTCAAAGTGCTGGAATTACAGGCGTGAGCCACCGTGCCTGGCCACTGCTCTAAAACTTTAAAATAAACTTTCACTCCTGCTCTAAAACGTGTCTCGTTCTCTCCATCTGCCCGATGCCCCCAATCGAATTCTTTCTTCTGAGGAGGCAAGAATTGAGGTTGCTGCAGACTCATATGGATTCCCTGCTGCTAACAGTCTGAGGCAGCAGAATAGTGATTTTGGAAGCCAGAACCCAAATAGCGGACAGTATGGTATGGGTGAGAGCGTGGCCTTTAGTATGAGACAGACAGGGCTTAAGGCATACCCCTGACAAGCTAAAGGACCTTGGGCAAGTTACTTAACCTTTGTGAGCCTCAGTTTCCTCAACTGTAAAATGGAGTTGCTCTGTGAATTAAATGAAGATGGAGTGTATAAAGTACTTAACAAAGTGTCTGGCTCAGAGAAGATACTTAGTATTAGCTAAAAATCTATAAAAGTAATAATAGCAATCTCAAACCACTCTCCAGCTAAATTCACACATTCTGCTAATGGATGGCCCTGGAGAATTGGGCCCTTAACAATGGTTCCTGGCAATACTGGTGGGTAAAACATATGATTAACTGTCTAGGGCCTGTGAGGACATCAACCTGTCCTCTCCGGCTTGGAGTAAGCCCTGAATAGTGGTGGTTTTGTGCCCAGGGCAAGTTCCTTTGACAATTCTCTTGCCTATTGAGGAAGCAATTTTTTTTCTGTCAGGTTTCTTTAGGTCAGCAGCAGGATGGACTGCTCCCTCATGTCTACTCTTGTTAGGATATCTCCCAGAGGCAGCATCTCTCCTGCTGGACACTGTATCTCTTTGAGATCCTCAATTCTTTTGGATAAACACCCAGAAGTGGGATTGCTGGATCATCTGGTAGTTTAATTTTTCATTTTTGGAGGAACCTCCATACTGTTTTCTGTAGCAGCTATACCACTTTGCCTTTCCACCAATAGTACACAAAGGTTCCAGTTTCTTCACATCCTAAGTTTGTTGTCTTCTGCTTTTTTGATAGTGAGTATTCTAACTGGTGTGAGGTGATATCTTGTAGTGGTTCTTACAGTTTATTTTAAATGAAACATAATCTTGCCAATTGTGGTTTTTGCCCACCATGGAGGTTTTTCAGTTGGCAAGCTGGATTCAGTTGGATTACAATTTGTGCTTTAGTTCTTCTCAAAGGTTTAATGGGACTCCTGACTTATTTAGGTTAAAGAAATGTGTTTTAGATGTACAAGTCCCTGCTATGCGAAGCAGAGGCTGAGCTAATATCGGCCCCATGTTCCCCATGGGACTGGACATCAGTCTTAAAGCAAATAACGAACCATACACCAAGGAAAGTGCAACAACGGAGGCGTGGGCAAAGGGCTCGCCTGCTGAGCTAGGTGGAGTGGCTAAACCATTCTGCTGGGCGTGGGGGCATGAGATCACACAGGACAGGGAGGGGTGAATAAAGTCTAGTATTTACTGAGTCCTCGCTGCGGATGAGGCCCCCAGGATTAATGCCCAGGTCTCAAAGAGTGAAATATACAGCACAGGGGTAGGAGACAGTTCAGGGTCCACTTTTGCCCCCCTGGGTCTCCCAAGCTGGGTGCTGCCAGAGCCATTTGCTGATGGTCTGTCCCCCAAAGGGGGGGCATTTTTTGCTGGAGAGAGGCCGAAACCCCTCATCTGCTTCTCCTCTACCTTAAGCCTCCACCCCCAGCACATCCAAGAGCTCCCAGCTCAATCAGCCAAGGTTCCTCTCCAGCCCCTTCCAATCCTTAGCCCTACCATCCTCAGGGCTTCTTTGGCTGCCTGGCCCTCAGCACTGTCTCCTCTCCCCATTAATTCCTGCCCTTACCCCCTGGTTCCTCCCCAAGTAGAGTCCTGAGCCCACTCCCCAGGCTGCAGCCATCTCCTGCCTCTCAGGAGTCTGTCTGCTGCTGCTCACTTCTGTCAATCTTAGCTTCCAACACTTCCCACTCCTGTCCCTAGCCCAGCTTTTTCCTTGCAGAGGGAGCCCCTTCTTTCTGCCTGGTACTCCAGGCCAATCCAGCTGCCCCCGGCTACCCTCCTGCCTGCTGCTGTCTCTTAGGATCTGGGTATCCAACCCTAGTTCCCTTCTGCTGCCCTCTAAATCTAGGAGCCACAGGCCTTATTATTATTATTAACATATAGCTTTTGAATTTATTTTTATTTTTTTCGAATTGAGTTCTTTCTCTTAAAAACTTTTTGAAGTTGATTAATGGGTACAAATATACAGATAGATAGAAGAAATATGACCTGGTGTTCCATAGACCAGTAGGGCAACTGTAGTTAACATTAATCTATTGTACGTTTCAAAACAGCTACAAGAGAATAATCAGAATGTTCCTGGCATACAGAAAAGATAAATATTTAAGGTGATGGATATCCCAATTACCCTGACTTGATTATAAGAATGTATTAAATGATCACATGTACCCCGAAGATCTGTACATCTATTATGCAGCAATAAAAAATAAATAAAAAGTAAGATAATTGCTAACAATGACGAAAAGTCTTTTGACATTGAAAAAAATGATTGGGTCAGGCACAGTGGCTCACGCCTGTAATCCCAGCTTTTAGGGAGGCTGAGTCAAGAGGATTGCTTGAGCCCAAGAGTTCAAGAACAGCTTTGACAACATAGCGAGGTCCCTGTTTCTACCAAAATAAATAAATAAATAAAACAAAAAATAAAAATAGTCAGGTGTGGTGATACACGCCTGTGCTCCCAGAACTTGGGAGGCTAAGGTGGGAGGATCACTTGAGCCCAGGTGTTTGAGGTTATGGTGAGCTATAACCACGCCACTGTGCTCCAGCCTGAGTGACAGAGTGAGATCCTGTCACAAAAAGAAAAAAAAAAAAAGAAAAGAAGGAAAGAAAACAAAGAAAAAACAAATGGTTTTCAAAACCACTGAGTAAATAATAATACAGGTGGTAGGTGGAATTAGCGACACTGTTTCAGTGGTACCCTAATGCTGGACATTTATGAAGCCCTGTGTTTCTCATTCAGTCTTCAGCAGCCCTATGAAGCTCAGGTATGTACTGTTCCCAACCCTGTGTGCAAGGTAGGCCATATCTGGTCAGTCATGCACCGGGTTTTGTGATGAATTCCCCAATGTCACATGGCATAATTTAAAGAACTGGCTTTAATGGAGAAAAGCTGGGTTTGCAAAAGATGAGAAGGTAGCTATCTCCAGCACTGCCTTATCCCACTGAGTTTGGGTGCAGCCTCTCCCCCAGGAGGATGGGGAAGATGGCCCATTCAAGGTGGTTTGTTGTCTGGGCAACCCTGAATGAGATCCAGGGTCACCTTTGGCAACTGTGCTCACTGAACCATGATCCCCATTTTACAGATGCAGAAACAGGCAAGAGACATTCAGTGATTGGCCCAAGCCACACACCAATTCCAGGACCCAAATTCAAAACCGGTCTACTTTATACCTCAAGGAAAAGAGACAATTATATGAGGCAATCAGGAGAGGAAGGGCTCTGCTCTCTGTTTTCAGGGCCCTATTTTCCATCTTAGAGAAGGACCAGAGGAGCCAGCCAGCTCTGCAGTTCTTGGGTCCTTCCCTCTTCCATGGGCTGGCTGCCTCCCACCTCGGGCCATTTTGGTATCGAGGAAGTTCTGAGAGCCACTGCAAGCCCCTCCTCTGTTGATTGTAAAAAAGATTTGGCAGGACCCTTGCCATTCCTAACCCCTGCACCAGAGAATCATTCCCTGGATTAAAGATGACTTCTCCATTCTCCATTTTAAAATGTTACAGGGTCAGGCACAATCTCACGCCTGTAACCCCAGCGTTTTGGGAGGCCGAGGCTGGTGGATCACCAGAGGTCAGGAGTTTGAGACCAGCCTGGCCAACATGGTGAAACCCCTTCTCTACTAAAAATACAAAAAATAGCTGAGCGTGGTGGTGCGTGCCTGTAATCCCAGCTACTTGGGAGGCTGAGGCAGGGGGATCGCTTGAACCCAGGAGGTGGAGGTTGCAGTGAGCTGAGATCGCACCACTGCACTCCAGCCTGGGTGACAGAGCGAGACCCTGTCTCAAAAAAATAAAAAAATGCGTTATAATCACTGACTGGGGTTCATGATAGAGTTATGTATAGATGTTTTTGAGCTCTCTTACATAAGGATCAGGATGAAAACAGGAGCTGTTTCTTTAATTCTTACTATCCAATTTTTAAGAAACACTTTACTATTCTATTCAACTCTTCCCTTTTTCCCCTTTCTCTCTGGCTGGTTCTGAAAAATCAGTGTAGCCCCATAAATATGCAGAATGTGAAAAGCTGACCTTTCCTATATCTAATAAAAATCTTGGAGAGTAATTGAAGTAATTTGGCTTGGGTAGTCAGGTTACATTGCTGCATAATATCAAAAGAAAGTCCATAGCAAGGAAATACAAGAGAAAATAGGAAGAGGGGCTGGAGAATAAAACTAGAACATTAAATAATGAGTAACCGAGAAACTAAAAAAATATCTTTTTAGAATTACAGTCTTAGAAAAATAGTCGAGGACAGTAATACTAGACAAAGTATACATTTTATGCATTTCTAAGGACTGCAAATTCAAAGAAAAGGAAGAAAATATCCCCTATTCCCCGGCATCTATTCATTAGACAAAAGCCTGACGAAAGCCACAGCCTTCGAGCACATTTTGACACGAGTAGGTTCTCCTCCTGTCTCCTGACTCCCCTTTTATCTTTGCAATCTGAATTTTAAAGGAATGTTGTCAACACAGCAGATCGCAAATGGACAACCGTTTACTATCAAGTGTCCTAGGTATACTTTTTGGATTATCTTACTCTGGTCTTTATGATTTTATGAAAGGTCACTACATTTATTGTGGGTAGAAAGGCAATGTTGACTTTGCACACCTGGGTGTTGTGAAAGAGAAATGCTGGGTTAGAGTCACAAGTAACAAAGAGCAGCTTGCAGTCTGCATTTCTGGCAGAATCCTATCACTCAGTGTCCTACCTTAACCTCATACCTTTGGCTATGGAACCTTGGACAAACCCTGTTCTACTCCTAGACTCAGTTTCTGTCAGGTTTTTTAAAGGTTATTTCTATATAAAAATAAAATCATTGGGAAACAGAAAAGTGGAAAAAAGTGAAAGCAATCACCCATAATTTATCAAACAATGATTTTTTATATTTTCTACCAGTCTTTCCTATGTATATCTTTCCTATGTATACCTTTTTTCCCCTTTCTTTGAAAAATGTGGTGGAAACTAAACTGTATGATTCAATTTTATATCCTGATTTTTCTTTTGGCAGTGTTTTGTCTTTCCAAATAAAAATATATTTGACTTTTAGCCATCATTTTCTAGGGCTGCATAATATTCCTCACAGATGACTTTTTTTTTGCTTTGTTTTTTATAATCTTCATTGACAGAGGGTATTTGACAGTGTTGGGGGCTGTTTCAGTATGTCACTAAAGGAAAAAGAAAGTGTAGCCGCAGGCCTGATGTTCACTTTGTATCTGTGATGAGTCACATGGCCAGATTTGACTGTAACTGTCCATTAACTATTGATTGTGTTCACTTGTAGAGGGATGAGGCCGATCTCTTTCTGCAGATCATCTGGGATCATAGCCCAATTGCTGTATTATCGTTGTTGGTATCTGAGTGGAGTGAGACAACGTGGGTAGAAGTGTCTCCTCTGTAACTTACTATCTTTGTGGCTGGGGAAGAGGTTCTTCGCTTCTCCATGCCTCCATTTCCCCAGCTGCTATGGTGTGAATATTATTTTAATGCTCAATTCTGAGAAGTATATTTTAACATATTTGGTATTGAGTTGAATGCTGCAATCAATGGGTACATTGTAATTTTTCCTTCCTTTTCCCTCCCTCAACGCTCCCCAGAGCTACTACAATCAATAGTATTAGTACAAAAGAAATTGAATAATACTTGCCTTACAGTGTCTGTTGTTGAAAGGATTAACAGAAATAAACATAAAGTGTTCTTAGCACTTGGTAAGAGCTCAGTTAATGGCAGTAATTATTTTATTAGTAAAAAAATCTATATTGTTCTTAGAAGAGGAGAACATTTATTCTGTATAGAATATTTATTATAAGAAATACATTATTTGTAGGTCATATACTTAGTTTAAATGCTTGCTGCTTGGAAAATTCCTCAACATCTTTTGTTAATTAGAGATAGCACAGGGATGACAAATAGGTTTAACTTCATGTGCCAAGCCTAATTTGTTGATGATGATTGTCAGACGTGCTGTGTTTCGAGAACTGCTGAGGCAGAATCTGAGCATAGCAGACAAGAGTGCCAAGGCTGATTAGCAATATCTTTCCCAGGCTTAGGAAGACAGAGTGGCAACACATACACTGTTTACCATCTCTGCATTATGGTGTTACAAAATATTCCTTGGCAATTCATTAGGCGTTAGCCAGGCCATGGCTTATCAATCAGAAGTTTCATCAGAATCTTGTGGCAATAGACCACCTCCAGGTCCAAGGTGGAAGGCTGAAACCCACACAGGTGAAACTGAAAACTCCAACCCCAGCAGAAACATGGGAGACTTTGCACCATCAGAGAGGACAGAGCTTTTGCAGTGACCTTAATTTTTCTCAGCTCTTGTTCTGCTAATGCTCATTTAGGTCTTGCCTCCTGAGCCTCAAACATCCTGTGCCTTGGCCTTGCTAGAATTTTGCTGTTGGGCGAATGATCTGCTCTCCTGGTCAATCCCTTGACTGCAGCTTGTTTTTGTTCTCCTTTGCTGTAAGTAAATGGCTCTAAGCACAGGGCCCTTCTTTCAGAAAGGGCAATGGCGTTGGAAGGGAGACTGTTCATTTTATTCTGTGATCCTTGTTATCTGAATCTCAGCTTTTGAGGTACTTAAGAAATAAAATCAATCATTACAGGGACATTGATGAAGTCTTAAATGGAAAGTTACATACCATTTCTTGAAATATTCTGGTAGTCCCTGTGATTACAGTGGTTTCTTTTCCGTAAGCGAAGGTAAATAGATTTTTCTTTAATTCTGAAACAAATATATATGTATATATTTAAGGTCAGGATACTCACATAGAGAAGTTTAAAAAAACCATGTTTCATCACGTTTTTAAAAAAATACGGTTAAAACGAACTCAAAAAATCAAATCTCTGCTGACAAGTTTTCTCTGAACTGTGAATGTAATATTGGCAGTTGTTATGAGAAGCAGTTCTATGAAATTGAGTTGTATGGGTATCGTAAGAATACTGTTGAAGACATGAAACTTTTCTTTTGTACGAAGACCTCCAGAGTCATCCCTTTCAAATACTTTTTACCAAGAGCTGCTGTACATTTCTTGAGCAATTCCTTATCTTTACCGACTCTGTTATTTTGAACCTGACCATGTTTCCTTTCTTTCTTTCTTTTTTTTTTTTTTGGTTGCTATGAAGCTGTGGTTGACACTACTATTGTCCTTCATCTTTATTCTCCCTTCATGCACTATAATATAATTTTTAGCAAGACCAATGTCTGTCCAGAATAAGGATTGCATTTTCCAGCTTCTCTTGCAGCTAGGTGTGGCACATCACTAAGTTCTGGGTGAGATGAAATGGGATCAGAAGTATCCAGTGGCAATTTCTGGTAATGCTTCTTAGGAAATGATTGGATGGTGATTCTGGTTCCTTCTTTGTACCCCTTCTCCAGTCTCCTGCCCAGAATAGGAAAGCTGCTGTCTTAAACTATGGGAATAAGGTTGACATTGAGAAGGCAGAGGGGTGAGCTGGAAGGAGCCTGGATCCCTGAGAACTGGGTAGAGTTGAGCTCCCATGTCAATTCCAGACTGCACATTTTCTAAACCTTTCTGTGTGAGAGAAATAAACTCATATATGTTGAATCTCTGTTCCTTGAATCTAATACTAATAAACACAGAGCTTACAGACAAATTTGACACCAGTATCAAGCTATAATTATATATATTTTAAGTCATTTTCTTGGCTCCCTTTTGTCTCATCTTTGATTTTTCATTTTCTTTTGCTTAATTTAGATGTAAGTAGTTTAATTAATGCAACAAAATTTAGTTTAAATATAATTAAATGTAATGTTCTCTAAACTTTCATAGGCTTCCTAAAATCTTTGAAACAAGACCAGATGTAAACTAAAAAATAATAACTTAACTCAAAATATTTGAGTAATCTTCAAATGTATTTTATCTTCTTTTCATTATAGTAAGTTCACATCCCACAACCTTACATATTATCACCAATTATTAAGTGTTATATGAAATCTTACTAATTGTATTACAGTGCTTGGCAACTGTCTCAGTGCTTCAGAAAGGTAAGCATATATTGTGTTTGGGCATTCAGAATACATAGAAAATAGTATCCTTTTTTTGAAGTCTGAGAAAACCAACGATAATGTTTTTTAATAGAAGACCAAGATGCCTGAGCAATATTTTAAGTGTGAGATTTTTGCTTTGTAGTAGAATTTGAAGGTGAATAATGTATTTGTTTTTTAAAATCAAAGCTACCTATGCATATAGCTTAAAAAGTAATTTACTTAATAGATGTTTATTGAGCACCTGCTACATTCCAAGTATTATTCTAGGTACTGAGTTATATTGGAAAATTAAAATACATGATCTCTGCTTCTGTGTTGTTGATATTTCAACAGGAAAAGACCAATAAAAGAACTAAACATTACAAAAAAGCAAATTATAGAGTATGCTAGAAAGTTATAAATTCTATGAAAAAAGGAAATGATAATTAGAGTGGCCAAAGGAAGTCTAATTGAGAAGCTAAAATCAACAAAGATTTGAGGTGGTAAGTCTCATAGAACCAAATAACTTACCTATGTGTGTATAGAAGACTTGTGATGATAAATAGCAACCCCACACCTCCCTCCACTCTCCATTTCTCCATTTCCACAGGCAACTAATTCCAACCTTAATTGGCTGGATCGTTTGATATCTTTCTCCTCATCTCTAAGTAACATACTTTTAAGGCTACTTCTTGATTGTTAGTCTTTGACATTACCTGTTCACTTTCTACTCTAGAAGAGGATTTAGCTATTGACAACTAATCAATGGTTGCTTTCTATTTTCTTTCTAACTTCTTTATTTCTGTAGAGTTAATAGCTGCCTTTTGTTTCTTTCCTTAATTTTCTAAGTATTTATCATTGTATTAGTCTATTCTCATATTGCTATAAGGGAATACCTGAGAATGGGTAATTTATAAGAAAAGAGGTTTAATTGGCTTATGGTTCTGCAGGGTGTAAAGGAAGCATAGCAGCATCTGTTTCTGGGGAGGTCTCAGGAAGGTTCTACTCATGGCAGAAGGCAAAAAGGGAACAGGCATGTTACATGGAAAAAGCAGGAGTAGGAGAGCAAGGGAGAATGTGCTACACACATTTAAATGTACCACATTTAAATGACAAGATTTCATGAGAACTCACTCCCTATCCTGAGGACAGTACCAAAAGAGATGGTGCTAAACCATGCATGAGAAATCTGCCTAATGATTCAATCACTTCAAATTTTTTGCAAGCCTATAACTACTTAAAAAAAAAAAAGCCTATTAAAAAAAGACCCTACATGGCTGAACTCAGCCTTCCAGCTGGCCCATCCCAGGCATGTCATGTGAGTGAAGCCATCTTAGATCCTCCAGCCCAGCCCAGCCCAGCCATCAGGTGACATCATCGAGTAACCATAATGTCATACAGAGAGGAATAATTGGCCAGCCAAGCTCTGCCTGAATTCCTGAACCCCCCAAATTGTGAGATATGATAAAACGACTATTGTTTTAAGGCATGAAAGTTTTGGGGTAGTTTGTTACACAACAATAACTTAAATCTATATTAGGGTTCTCTTGAGGGACAGAACTAATGGAATATATATATAAAGGGGGGTTTATTAAGTATTAACTCACGCACCCATAATAGGCTGTCTGCAGGCTGAGGAGCAAGGAGAGCCAGTTCGAGTTCCAAAACTGAAGAACTTGGAGTGTGATGTTCCAGGGCAGGAAGCATCGAGCACAGGAGAAAGATGTAGGCTGGGAGGCCGGGCCAGTCTCTCTTTTCACATTTTTCTGCCTGTTTATATTATAGCCTCACTGGCAGCTGATTAGATTGTGCCCACCCAGATTAAGAGTGGGTCTGCCTTTCCCAGTCCACTGACTCAAATGTTAATCTTTGGCAACACCCCTCACAGAAACACCCAAGATCAATACTTTGTATCCTTCATTCCAATTAAGTTGATACTCAGTCTAAACCATCACAGTTATAATCTTTTTCCCTCACAAGTCTGAAGAAATTGATTCATTCGCTTTTAGCCTCCCCAGCATTGTTAAGTATGAAGCAATTCTGTGTCTTGATCCTTTGAAAGCCTATGGTAGCATCTTGTTCCAAGTGTTCTGAAATGTTATGATGGCAGGCTTGGTGTGTGTTTGCTTTCATTCAAAGTGTTAGACCTTCAATAAACCCTTTCAATCTGGAAACTGATGATGTTCAGTTTTGAGAGATGTCCTTAAATTATTTCATTGATTATTTCTTCCTTTCTCTTTTTCACCCACAACTATTGGGTCATCTGAACTGGTCTTGTAATTTTCCTTATCTCTCTGTCCTATTTTCATGTCTTGGTCCTTTTTCTCCATTTTCTGGATAATATCCTTAACTTTATTTTTTAACCTTTCTGTGAATATCATCTGCTATCACCAGAATAATTTCCAAAGACCTTTTTGGTTCTCTGAATGTCTTTTTAATTTTAATGTTCTTGTTTTATGAATGTAACAACTTCTTTTATCCTTTTTTTGAAGCACTTGTCTACTATAGAATTCTTTTATCTTTTTGAATATATTAATTTCAGATATTTTAATATGTAGGCGATTAAACTTCCTAAAAAGTTTTATCCCCCTTAGTAAATAGTCGCTGTTTTCCTGTTTCTTTTTTCCCCTTTGTTTTTGTATTGTCTTTCATGTTTGAGGTTTCCTTCAGATATGTGATGATCCTGGGTTATGGGCTTATATTTAAATATTGAAACTGGTTGCCAGCTAAAAAGCTGAGTGATTTTGATTGGAAACTGGGCCCCTGGCTGTGCTTGTTGACTACAGCCCTCATTGCAAGGTGAGCTGTCTGGGCCTTTCTTGGGGAACCCTGCTGTCAGCATCTGTGGGACTCTCCTCTTGGGATGTCCAGACTCCCCAGGGAAGGATCTTCTAGTCTGCAGCCAGGAGAGTACAGGCTGGGTTGGCAGCACTCTGGGGCATGTGGAGAAGGGTCCTCAACATTTAGCATTCATGTGTTTTCGTAGGATACTCCTCTCCTCATTTATGTTTGGTGTCTTCCAGTCCAGAGGCCCTTGACTTTAGTGTTTCCAGAGAATAAAGCTCTAGTCATATTCCAGAGTATGGGAGGGGCAGTTGACCACATGTGGAGAGTTGGAAGGGGTCTGAGGAGCTAACTACTCTTCAGCAATCTTCCAACCAATACTTCTGGTTTAGCCTCACCCGCATTTCTAGAGCTCCCACGTGTAACCAATCCCCAAGTCTTCTGGGGCTTCTGCAGTGTGAACTGAATTGCTTCTTGGCATTCCCTCCAACCAGCTTAGGATGCAGCTCTCCTGAATCTACTAAGTCAGTTACCATTCATCTGTCTGATTTCTAGCTTCCAACATTTTGTGGCTGTTGGCTCTTCTTGTTCTCTTTGTCCTCATGGACAAATTCATTTACTGTTGTTAGAGTAGGGCTTTTCAAGGGAGAGATGTAAATGCTTGTGTTCAATCTGCTATCTTACTCAAAAGCCTGAAATGGATACCTTATACACTGCGTCATATATGCCCTCTGCCTTGAGTATTTTATTATATTTTGGAAAAACAGATGGGAAATGGACACTGGATCTGAGTTTGATACTAAAATAGTTTTATGGTCAATAAAGAAGGTTTTTTTTTGGGGGGGGAAGTAATTCTTACCTACTTAGTCACAAATGTATTTTTGATCATTCTAAGAATGGAATTTATGTACCAAAATATTGTTTTGCTCATGTCCTGCTCATGAAGAGTAAATAGTGTAGGTATTAATATTATAGATAGTTAGTTGCACCTTTCATTATAAGAATATAGAAATCTTTACCAATAGGAGATAGTTTTATTAACATTTCTGACTAGAAATAGCATCTAGAATTTTGGGATGAAAGTCTTACACCAAGCACTAGAAAGTATCTCACACAGTAAAAGATACTGCTTTCTTTCATCCCCATCCGGAATCTATAGTCTCTCTTATACATTTTAGGAATTGCATTTCTCAGGGAGTGCTCAGAAATCCTGAGTATATAGTGGGATCAATATAATATTTTGATATGTCTGCAAATTGAGAAGATAGCTTAATAGAAAATTATATATATGCAGGGTCTTGAGCTTGTAGTCATAGAACAAGCTGAGGCTACTAGGATGCTATGCATAATGAGGCTAAACTATCATGATCATTCTGGCCTCATATCCTCCTCCTCTTACTCTCCTTTCTCCACAAAAATCCCGTGTCCCAGTGTGATCTTTTATTTTTCTCTTTCTGCTCTGTTGTATATATCAAAACCCAGTCCAATGTGCTAGGAGGAGGTGACTGCTTTTGGGCTTGTAAGTTGAGGGATGCACAAGAGGGATACTTAAAAGTTCTTTTCTCCACACTTTGCCCAATGCCTACAGAACTGAATCCTCAACTCCGGGCATAGGCGTGGAAGTGAGCCATGTTAACTTTCCAGTTTCACCACCTCCTTCTACTGGAGGGCCTGGCAGTACAAGCATTTCATGTGAAAACACACTGGTTGGGTTTTGATTTCTAGCACCATAATTCAAAATGAGTAAAACTCAAACAGAATGGCTGTTACTCTTCCCAACATTGGCTCAGGGAGCACAAAAAAATCACTTCCTCTGAGAGCTTCCTAATGCCTCCCCCCACCGCATCTCGGTAGAACAAAACAGTAATATCAAGAATGGGCCTCAAGAGTAATGTAGACAAATTAAACAGGTTGATTTAAAATGGAATAAACAATTGCCTCCTATGTTGACTCAAGGCAGAACCTATTTGGAGAGAGGCAAAAATGGAGTTCTTCCAAAGGCTTTGTAGCCTGCCAGAGATCTCTGAGGTAAACCAGACGTGATACGATTCAAGCAAGAGTGATGTAGCACGTTGTGATGAAATTTTTTAGTAAATGTCTTTTTTTTTTGAGACAGAGTCTCTCTCTGTCACCCAGGCTGGAGTGCAGTGGCGCGATCTCGGCTCACTGCAACCTCCGCCTCCTGGGTTCAAGCAATTCTCCTGTCCCAGCCTCCTGAGTAGCTGGGATTACAGGTGTGCACCACCATGCCCAGCTAATTTTTGTAATTTTAGTAGAGACAGGGTTTCATCGTGTTGGCCAGGCTGGTTTTGAACTCCTGACCTCGGGTGATCCTCTTGTTAGGCAATTTCTGACTCTGTCCAGAGGCACAGCTTGCTTGGGTATAAATTATGAGGCTCTGTTAAGTTGCATCTTAGGGAATAAGTCACAAAAAACAGGCTCCAGAAATAGGGTTGGTGAGAAATACCTGGGGACATTTGATGTGAAGGGTTAGGGATGGGAGTAAATTAGGATAAACTTGGGTAACTTAAAGACTAGACAGGCTTTAAGGCTTTATCCAGGGACCTTTTCTGCTAGGAAAATTTAAGAAAAGGGTGGATAACTTTCTTTCTAATGTGGATGGAAGTCAGGCCATCATAGGGCCAGGGAGATAGATTAAAGACCTTTTAAGATTCCTTTCAGTCCTTTGATATTAGCCACATCCCAGAGTTCTGTGTAACCCCTAACTCACTGCATCATAGAACAACTAAGATGCAGTCTCAGAGAGTGATAAACATACAGAATATGACTCACTGTGGACTCAGAGAGACTGGCAATAGGCTAATTATGCAGAGGTGAGGATGGCTACAGAGGAGGTCCTAGGAGTTCACATACAAAAAGATTAGCAGGACAGCATGACAAATTTTGAATTTGGACCAGAAAAATAGTACAGGGAAATAGACTTCATAGGCATTGTGTTCAATAATTCATGAGCTGCTAGGCTCAGACAAGGCTTCCTACCTGTTAGGTTAACCTCTCACTAAGATTTCCTCCCCTCCTGTTCTCTGAGCTTGAAGCAGTTGTAGCTCTCTCCATCCCGGCCTTTCCCAGCCCCAGATTTGATTCTAGGCCACTGTATTAGGGTAAACATTAAACTGTGATAAATTGGAGACATTTAAGGCTGTGGATGCTTATACCTCTGAAAAGATTAGTTGTGACATAGCAGATGGTTTTAATGACCTAAACGGCATTTCTCAAAGGATGTTCTGTGAAACACCAGTTTCTTTGAATTTTTCTCATAAAACACACACACAAATTCTACATCATTCTGTGGTCAAATAAGTTTAGGAAATGTTTTATATATTTTTGAATGTTTTATACTTTTTTGAGGATATACAATGCTTTTTCGCATAGTGAAGGCTCTAATAAGCCTTATACCAAATAAACTCGTTTCCCTTTATTTAAATTAACATTCCCAAAACTTATTTGACTTAACACATCTTTGAAGAAATGTGTACCCTTTAACATCTTGTGGAACTCGTATTTCACAGAAGAGTTTATGAAGAATATTGATGAATTATCTCTGTGATCTGTATTTAAGCATTGAGGTGGCCTAAAATCTCAAGTTCAGTTGGTTACAACAATTCTACTAGAGAAATCTGTAGAGTGTTCATTTACTTTGATTAATCCAGGTTGCAAAATTACGTCATTCTGGGCAAAAATTCACATCAAGGTTTGACTTATCATTAGCCAAATTCACTTCTTAGCAAATCTCTGTTTCATTTTTTCCACTTGGCTACTGAATTGATGTTTCTTTTAAACTCACTTTCTCCTATTTGTTGATTACATATGGCTAATATTTTAATGTTAATTTTGTGATTTAATATTTTAATTAATTTTGCTAATTTGCAGAATACTTATTATTGGACACACTTAGAATTCCAAGGGTTTAAGTTACGCTGATTTATTTTTACATATCACATCATGCAGTTGCTAATTCAGCTATACTCCTTTGCCTATTTCCCCCAAAATGGTAATCCCAACAAATCTTATTTGATTTAGATAATCTGACAAAATGCACGTGAAGGAGGTTTGCAGATTGTAAAGCACTCTACAAGGGCAAACTGATATCCTTATGAGCTGGTTCAGCAGTTCTTTTATTGAGTACCTGCCATGTGTCATGTACTGTGCCAGGTAAGAGGGCTACAGAATGAAGTCACCTGATTCCCACACTCAGGATGCTCAGAGTCTGGGCATGGGAAGGTGGAGCGTGAGACAATTAGTAAACAGGTATTATAAGTGAGGTGACATTGGTATTGGAGGACATGATAGAATCTCAGAAAATAATCATCCAGTTAGATGGGGGTCAGTATGAACGGGCTGTCTGGAGGGGTATAAAAAACAAACGTAGCTGAAGACAGAGAGGCTGGGGGATGATCCCTGAGGGGTAGGTGCTGCAGCATGGGCAGAGGGCAACTAGATAGGACAGAGACAATGGGCGATGCCTATAAAAAGATGCTCAAACTCGCTAGTAATCAGGAGGTTACAAGTGAGAACAACAATACAATGTTGTTGTTATAGTGGAAAAAATTAAGAAGATGAACAATATCCAGTATTGGCCAGGGTGTGGGAAAACAAATATTCTCATATACTAATTGTGGGAATATAAATTGGTATAGCCCTTTTGGAGGCCTTATTAAAATTAAAAATGTAAACATTTGGATCCAATAATTTTTTCTTAAGAAATCCTCACACATATTCCAAAGAGTCAGTATAAAATGCTCATTGCAGCATTATCAAGAATAGTGAGACTCTGGATATAAGTTGGATGTCCACCGGTAGGAGAAAAAAACAGCTATACTATGAAACACTATGCAGTATTGGACAAGAAGGAAAAGAGCTCCACGAAGTATTGTTAAGGTGAAGCACTGATTTACAGTCTGTTATACATAATATGATAGCCTTTATGGGAAAAATCCCAACAAAGTGTTTATTTCTTCATGTACAAATGTAAATACACAGAAAGGGCCTGGATGGAATCACACTAAACTGATCACAGGGCTTTCTTCTAAGAAAGGGAGTAAAACTGGGGACAAAAAGTGGAGACTTTGGCTTTTTACTTTATACACATTAATATTTTTTGTGAAATGAAAATATATTCATATTTTGAATAATTAAAAATGAAAATTTAAAAATAAATAGGGACAAGGGGAAGTCATTGCAGGTGAAGGGCTTTGTCAATATATGGCAGGGAGAGTCCCTCCACCAGGATCCACGGTGTCTACAGATGGTCCTTCTTGCCCAAGGATGGTGCCTCCTTATGCCTGGGTCCCATCCCTTCTTGCCTTCTTTAGGCCTCATTCTCTCCTTCATTCCCTTTCTCTGCCTTTTAGATCGTTCTATCAATACAAGAATGCTGCAGGATTTTCCATTTTAACAAGTCTTCCTGATCTATTATTCCCTTGCTGCTATTGCCCCATTTCTCTGAAGCAAAACCCATTAAAAGTTGTGCGTGCTCACCCGAGCTGATGTCATCACCTCCTGAACCCATTCTCTCCAATCAGGCTTCCAGCTTTGCCCCACTGAAATGTTTCTGCTCCAGGTCTCTCCAGGTTCCTGTCTTGCACACCCAGTGGTCACTCTCAGCTCTCATCTTCCTCTGCCTCCCCCAGCATTTGGCCAGTGGTCTCTTCTCATGTGGACACACTTTCTTTCCTTGACCTCCAGGACTCTAAGCCCTTCCAGTTTTCTTTCTACTTTCAGGGTTGCTACTTTTCAATCTTCTCTGCCCGGATCTCTAAATGTCAGCATCCCCTAGCCTCTCTGTCTTCAGCTATGTTTCCTTTTTATACTTACTCCTTAGAACAAAAGTTCTCAAACTTTTGCTCACAGGACCACTTCACACTCTGAAAATTATTGAAGAACTCAGAGAGCTTTTGCTTATGTGAGTTAAAGCTATCAATATTTATCACATTAGGTATTAAAATTGGGAAATTTAATTGTACATTTAATTATCAATTCATTTTAGATTATTATAATAAACCCATTACATGTTAACATGTCACTTTTTTTCTGAAAACAAATATATGTTTTCTAAAACCCTCTAAGAATGACATTGTTTTACATTTTTGCAAATATCTTTAATGTCTGCCTTAATAGAAGACAGCTAGATTCATGTGCTTCTGCATTCAGTCTGTTATGATGTTTTGGTGAGAGTATATTAAGAAAATCTAGTTTTGGCTGGGCGCAGTGGCTCACACCTATAATCCCAGCACTTTGGGAGGCTGAGGCGGGTGGATTGCCTGAGCTCAGGAGTTCGCGACCCGCCTGGGCAACATGGTGAAACCCCGTCTCTACTAAAATACAACAAATTAGCTGTGTGTGGCAGCGTGTGCCTGTAGTCCCAGCTACTCGGGAGGCTGAGACAGGAGAATTGCTTGAACCCAGGAGGCAGAGGTTGCAGTGAGCCAAGATCACGCCACTGCACTCCAGCTTGGGCAATAGAGAGAGACTCTGTCTCAAAAAAAAAAAGAAAATCTGGTTTTATATACATATGTAGTTGGAAAAGGGAGGAGCACTTCAGTATCTTTTTTAGATAACTATGGATAGCTGTCTTTGATTCTACACAAGAATTCAACAAGTAGTAGTTTCTTAAAGATTGATTAGTTGCAAGGTGGAATCTGAAATTATATCAATGATCTTTTATACCTTGTTACATTAAAATGCATTGGTCTGTCTTGCACTTTTAATGAATCTTTTACCCATGCATTATCTTAATCATACACTAATATTTAGAAAATATTGGCTCCTGAGTTATGAAGATATTTCAAATGTTGATACATTTAATGCTATAATATCAAAAAAATCATTTTTGTTAATATTGCTACATATCACATTAGAAGAGTATTAGACTATTAGGAAACTGTCAAGTTCATACTAGCAGATGCAAAGTTTTCAGAATTCAAATATTTTCTTTGAAAGCTCAAATTTTATGATTTTCAACCAATACTGTCAATTATTTTCCTTGAAACTACAAGCTCATTTCATTCATTTTAGATAAAATACCCGCCATATATCCAAGTCTGAAAAACCATGATTGGTTATCAAGTAATTTTTCAGCAAAAATGGTGTTCCATGAAAAGTTAACTCAGCTCTCATCTCACCTACACAAGTGCTTTTCCCTAAGACAGCCATCATACTTTGTTAATTTATTATGCAGTACAAATGCTTTATGTATATTTCACATTTCATCAGATTAAATTATTTAAAAATCAATTTAATAAAATTAATAATGTTTTTTCTGCTTTGTACTACGTGACATTTTAAAGGGAAGATGTCCCCCTCTTCTTTTAAACTGGGAGTGTGTGGAGGTGAAGAACACAGAGCCTACCAATAGAGTTTGGTGCCAGCGCTTGATTCACGCTAATGTGTCAACAGTTCTACCTACCATTGCTTTTGTACCATCTGTACCAACGGCTACATAGTGAAAAGCCAAATACTGTTTTAGTATTGTTGTGAAAGTAGTTTTTTACTTGTGGACCCCCTGAGAGGGTCTTAGAGACCCCACAGGGGTCCATGGACCACACTTGGAGAACTGCTGCTATGGACACTATCCCACTCCATTCAGCCTCACCCAACTTCAGAGGACCACCTCTCTGGTTAATTATTTGTTTTGCAAAGTATAATTATAACGGGGCTAATCATTTGCAATTATATCACATGTAATTTGCGAATAATGGATTTAATAAGGTTATTAAGCCCATTAGTGTTTAGTACTTACATGTCCTTTTTTGAAACATGAAATTAGGTTAGTAAATTTTAGCTGCAATTCCCTACTCTCCAATTTTCTGGTTTTACTGCCCCAAGTGACTTGGTGCAGTGTTATACACTGCTTTTCAAAATTATTCTCTCATATAACATCTATTGGGTAGGAGAGAATAGATAACCTTTAACGCTTCGATTCTAGGACACCTCTCACTAAAGATGTGTTTAAATGCCCCTGAAGAGCATTATTGTGCCACTTATAACAATGGCTTTGTCTGAGCATTTGCTACATCTTTGGTTCAATACGCCAAATTTAAGCTGGAGGCAGAGGGAGCAACATTTAATCTAGAAAATGTCATCTGGTTTGCACTCATTTATGCTGACTACAGATCTCAGTCTTACTTCTCCAGCTTGGTGTGATAATTTTGGTAGCTGCTTTTGGTTCTTTTGGCCTTCATTGCTTTTTGTGATGAATTTTAGCTTTTTACTTTTTTGAAAAAGCCCTATTGCTGCCCTGTTTTTCATCCTTATCATTTATCCTTGTCTGCAGAACCCTACTGACTGGACTGACTCCTGGCCCCACCTTCAGAACAAGGGGATATGAACAGCCAGAAGTGCTCAGTTTAGATGTGTTGGGTTCAGGTGGCTATTTTTGTTAAGGACTTAGATGCCTGTTTTCCTCTTTTGGGTTTGCTGGAGAGATATAGTAAACATAAAGGACCATAATGGAGTCCCATGTTTATTTAACAGCCTGTCAAGCGCTCAATATCACACAACACAAGGCTTACTATGCATGAGACTGCACCATACCACAGGCTCTATACCTTGGCCAAGCACTGTTCCAAGAACTTCAGGCTCTGACCCATAAAATTAGCCATGTCTTGTCTTGAGGTACAGGCTAGTTAAGGAGTAGGGGAAGACATAGTGGGTAGCAGAAGCAGGAGCATCTCTCTTGAACAATTTCCCTCAGTACTTCTAAAACGAGTAGCATCATAAAGTAGGATCATGTTGCCCAATAACCATGCCCAACAAGTGTGGGAGAGAACTTCAGAGATCATCTAGTCCAACTCAACTTGAGCACATAAATGAGGTTGAGGAATGCTAAATGTTCCACCTGGAATAACACAGAA
This sequence comes from Symphalangus syndactylus, assembly GCF_028878055.3. NCBI lineage: Eukaryota > Metazoa > Chordata > Mammalia > Primates > Hylobatidae > Symphalangus > Symphalangus syndactylus. The sequence goes on along the minus strand of NC_072431.2, from coordinate 93,896,447 downwards.
TGAGCACCCTTATAACTGAAAATACAGACTTCCTTTCACTCTATCATGCCTACTCTGGGATTTTAAATGCTGATTTCAAATGAGAAGTCCTTCCTTGTTGTAAAAGTTTTGGTATTGTTTCCCATCTTTCTACATGTGGTATTCGATCTTTGGTTTCTTTAATGTAAGTAGGATTTTCCTGTTATATGAATTGCTTTGGAAAGTGATCTGAACATGAATTACTATTTTTAGTCTTTTTTTTTTTTTTTTTACTTTTTTAAAGACAAGGTCTTGTTCTGTTGCCCAGGCTGGGGTACAGTGGCATGATCGTAGCTCACAGCAATCTCAGCAATCTCAAACTCCTGGGCTCAAGCAATCTTCCCATCTCAGCCTCCTGAGTAGCTAAGGACTACAAGTACATGCCACCATGCCAGGCTAATTAAAAAATTTTTTTTTAGAGATGAGGTCTTGCTATGTTGCTCAAGCTGATCTCAAACTCCTGGTCTCCAGTAATCTTCTCACCTCAGATGCCCAGTAGCTATTTTTAATCTTTTAAAAATGCCTTTTTCTTCCTATTTACAGTTATATTGCTCTATTGCCAAGCTCTTAACCCCCACAGAGATTTTTTTTTCTGCTTTTGACCTACTCAATTCCTTCCTGAATCACACTGAAGAAAAATCCCAATATATTTTTTTAAGGGATATCACTTATTGAATTTTCTGAAGCCCAAGAGTCAAGAAAACAGTTTTTGTTAACATCAACTCAACTAAAAGAATTAAAGTTTGTAAAACTAAGGGGTTATGTTTGTCATTTAATGCATGCACATAATTTCAATTAAAGTTATCTATGAAGGGGATAATAAATTTTGAGAGGACAAAGAGCATAAACAAAGAATGAAAGGGAAGGAGCCATTTTCTCTCCTGATGCTTTCACAAGGCACATTTTCCAAAGAATGCTGTTGATACCCATAGCAGAAGGCTGATCATGATGGTAGGAAGCACATTCTGGAGATCCAGTTGAATACAGAAATCCACTAATTCTGTGGATAAGCATTTGGATTCAAGGGGCATGTGCCCAAAATGCCCACGGGAGCTGTATACACCTTTCAGAAGTGCTGCTTCTGGGTCAACATTCTTTTCATCTTCCTGATTCCACAAATGAGGACCTCCATCATATGCTAATCTCTTTGATATTTTTATATACTTTAAAACTTTTTATTCCTTTAATAAGGAGATTGGCCTAGCACAAATTATCTGTGAATATAATTTATACAATGGTATATGGATAGTTTAGCTGTAACTACTGCTGGGAGGGACATAGCAAATGGTGATCCCACGCATGCAGGGTCATGCTGCCTCTGTTTCTGCTTAATGGGGGAATCCATTGCAACTCAGATTCCAAACAGAGAATTTCCTTTTCCGTCAAAAGGAGTTGGTATATTCTTCTCTACTCCGGCTGAGTGGCAGCGAACACAGGCATAGCACACAGAAACAGCTGGCAAAAAGAGCATTCTGAGAGGAACAGCTAGGGAGCTTGGGGCCCCACAAACACATAGAAAGAAAAGTTCCTGCAGGGGAGGAGAACAACCAGCTGTGGTGTGTGCCTCGTTAGAAATACAACAGGTAAGGACCGGACTTAGAGTCAACACTAAGGAAGTTGCTTAAGCAGACTGTGCGTCTTTTGTAAGCAGTAATAGAGAACCGAATATAAAAAGGTACTAGGTCAATAAAGACTAGCTCAGGATAGAGATGGTTTTCATATAAGCCATACCTAGATGGTCACTTACTTTGTGAGATGGCGTCAGAATTTCTCCGCATAATGCTTATAAGAGTTAGAAACCATTCATGTCTGAAGGCTCTCAAATTTTCCTCTTCCCCTTACCCCATTGCCATGCTTTGATGGAAGATCCTGTCCGCCTGCTGGGCACTGATCAGGATGATGGGTAGAAACTGCTGCAGGATTGGAGAGCTAGTGGGATTTTACATTGATAAGGGAGTAAACTCCTGGTAGGAGGACAGAACAGATGCAAAAAGGAAAAGGGAGCTTTCCTGCTCATCCCCCAACAGAAACTTAAAATGACTGAACAGAGTCTGTTTGGGAGCAGGAGCTAAGTGTGGGTCAAGTTTTGGGGAAGTTTAGATTTAGGAAATGCAGAGCAACTACTGGTGTGTGTGAGCTGTAAGTGGAAAGAGATGAGGAAACACGTTTTCATCTGTTTGCTGTGCATGGTGAGTGGATTCCTCTTTCATTCCTTGAGTGACTCCAGTAAAGATTTAAACTACTTGGAAATTAATTTTAAATATTGGATCGGTATTTCTTCTATGGCAACTTCATGGGGCGAAAAGGTAGTTGAGATTTAGAGTCAATATGTAAAAATTTTAGCTTTCATTGAAGGTACAGTAAACTGTGTTCATTGTTCATACATAATTAATTCTTTTTGTTATTGTCATAAAAGCCTTGATTGAGAGAAAATTCCAGATACTTTTATTGAGAAATGACTAGACTGGGTGGAGGGCACTTACACATATATATTTTTTTCTTTCCTGATGTTGACATCAGGGGGATGACCAAGGTTCTCTCTTCCATAAACCTGCTTTGGCTGGGTTATCTCTGGATGTGTTCCAGGTAAAGACAACAGAGGCTGTAGCAGAGGGAAGAGGGGACTGAGGCTGGGACTCAGGAAGTCCCAGAAGTCTGGACTTATTGGGACCCTAAGGAGGCATATGATGGGTCACTGAAATAGTGCAGGCCACACCTCCACATGGGGAGGACTTCTTTGATTCTTAGTCATTTCTCCATCCCATAGCTATGCGCTCACACAGAGGGACAATGGTTAGAGTGAGCCATATTCCCACACAAAGAATAAAAACAACACAAAGTTTGGGAGGCAAGAACATATCTTTGTTATGATATGACACAAGGTTCCATGAAAACAGATCCTACCACTCTTGGCTGGGCAACCTTGGTCAAGATTCTTATTCTGTCTATTTGCCCTTGGATCTCTCAACTGCAAATGCAGAGAATAATACGCCTTACCTCACAAGGAGGTTAAATGAGAGAATATCTATACAACACTCGGTAAATGCTTGGCATGTAGTTGCTTCTTACTTCTCAAAGGTTACTTCTTACTATCCCTATTAGTAAGTATTTTAGTGTTTTTACACTAATGACAAGGACTAGACTTTTTAAAAAAAAAAACATGATTAAGTTTGAAAAGGTATAACTACACTGGAAAACACATCTCCTTGGCTTTCCCTATATTCACTGATTATTTCTATGTAAATATGAGGACGTTTCTCTGAAGGTTAGTTATCTTCCTAGTTTCTTCTATACCCCTTGTATCACCCCAGTCTCCCATGTGTTACCCCCTAAAGGAAGTGACTGCTGATCACTTCCATGAATTCTTTTTCCTTGGAGCCCCATGGCTCTGTGGGAGACCTGTCATTGGTATATCTTCCTTGCATTACCATTATTTGTCCACTTGTCTCATCTGCCTTAATTGCAATTGACTACAAAGATGGGACAAGCCCTATTTACCTTTAAATGGACACCTGTAACATCTGTGCCTGGCTAGGTGGTAAGTATTTAAGAAATATATTTAAAGCAGATGAATAAAAATCATCAAATAAATTATTCATGGCATGCAATGTCCTTTGTTCATCAGAATAATTGCTTGTTAAAATGATTAATGTCTATCCTTTGGGGGCGTTCCTGTTCCTTACAGATTTGGGTAAATCATGCCCCATGCACCCTTGCCCTCCTCACAGTTCTTATGGCTTATCTCATGGTGCTTTCTAGCCTTCTGGCATTGTTGCCTGAGTCAGAGAGGGGCTTCCTAGCTGGTTCTGTCCTGCCTTTAGACCTAAAAGCAAAGCTCTACCCTTTCCTCTTTTTTACACATGGAAGCCATTCATTTGCCATCTTCCTTGTGCTTATTAACTGTCATAAATGTTTAGGGGATGTTGGGAGAGAAATTGCCTCTCATATCTGTGGGATTCTCCCATCCAAGTACTAACCAGGCCCTGGTTACCTTCCAGGGATCAGACAAGATCTGGTGTGTTCAGGGTGGGATAGCCATAGACTCGTATCTGTGGTTTACTACCATGTTAGGGACACTTGCCAAGTTTCACCAGCATCACAGGTGTCTCTGCCAAGTGTGGGCCCTGGGAAGCAGACCCCAGTCATTAACATCCAGGCATATGTAGTGAATTGGGTTTGTGTGTCACTCAAACTCAACAGGCCTGGTCTCTACCTACAAATCTGGGGCATTAAAGCCAGGATTATTCTAGGACTTTGAGAAGTGCCAATTAGCTTCGGCCATCATCTTTATAAATATTAATTTCTGAGAACAAATAGTCAAGTAAACTTTGTTTTTCCTTGAATCAGAAAATTTCAGTGATGTGTTTAGTATTTTCCATCGGAAATAAACTATGGAACGCCACCCCCACCCTGCCCATTGCAGGAATATGCTTTTCTTGCCAGCGCTGCTAAAATGCAATTTGCATTACGTCCTACTGTGTGGTGGATGAACTCACATTCATGTTCTAGAAGCAGTTCCTAATAATTCTCATTTCAACATCTCGGTAGCAACCCCCATCTCTTGTTCTTTCCTTACACAGATGTATTGAAATGTCTGAGGGCGTGCAAAGACACTTACCCAACAGTGGAGTCCAGAAATCCTGTAGCACCAGAGAGTTGGGGCCAGTCGAGTTCATTGGTAAGGGCTGTTGGTAGATTGATGAAAGAGTTCTAAGGAAAAAAATAAAGTAGCAATTATCAAAATGGTCACTTATTTTCTAAAGGTAGTAAGAAAGTTTATGGCCTGAGCATTGCTCTCTGTCTATCTGTCTCCCACTCTCAATCTCTCGCTTTAAGGGCTTTTGGTATTCAAGGCAGATGCCTCTAACCTTCGACTTCATCAGGGAAGTCACAATGATCAGCACCACCCTTGACCTGGCTTCTACTCAGCTCTTATGAAACATGCAGAACATTTGGCATCTCAAACACTTGGGAGGGATGTTTCAGCAGATTAAACTTCCCACTCTTATGTTTTCTGAGATTTTCTCCATTTTGCAGTTTAGGCCATCAGAAAGTCAATTGTCTGAAAAGTAATTAATCTGAAAAATAATGCCCAATCCCTCAGAAAAAAATGCCTTCCCTGGGCTCAAAGCTAAGGCCTTAAGGCATTAAGGTGGTGCCCTCTGACCTTCTTGGGGGTCTCAGACATTCTTGAGAATGTAATTGTGGTTCCTTTCCCCACAAAAACGCACGTGTATTTAACCCAGCCTGTGATTTCAGGAGGCTCACGGACCCCCTGCAACTCCTGCACAGTTTGTCAAGAACTCCTGATACAAAGTGTTGACAAAAATAGGATTCATTTGAACCACATTTCTATGGCTTGTGCAAAATCAGCAAAGAAAAATGTGATGAGCTACAACTTCGTATTGTTCCTTTTATGAGTGACTTCTGGGACTAATCTCTCCTGTGGTCTAATTTTTAGAAAAAGCTTATCTAAGTTGGTATGTTTGGAATAGGGCTGCCAGATTTAGCAAATAAAAATGAAAGGTACCAGCCAGGCGCTGTGGCTTGTGCCAGTAATCCCAGCACTTTGGGAGGCTGAAGCAGGAGAACTGCTTGAGCCTAGGAGTTTGAGACCAGCCTGGGCAACATAGGTAAAATCGGTTTCTACAAAAAATAACAAATTAGCTAGGTACGATGGCATGTGCCTGTGGTCCCAGCTACATGGGAGGCTGAGACAGGAGGATTGCTTGAGCCCAGGACGTCAAGGCTGCAGTGAGCCATGATCACACCACTGTACTCCAGCCTGGGCAACAGAGCAAGAGTCTGTCTCAAAAATAAATAAATACATACATAAATAATAAAGGATGCCCAGTTAGGTTTGAATTTCAGGCAAACAAGGAATAGTTTTTTGGATTAGTATGTCTCATGCAATGGTTGGAACATACTTATACTTGAAAAATTTGTTATTTATCCTAAGCTCAAATTTGACTGAGTATCTTGTATTTTATCTGGGCATCTTTCTTTGGATAAAAGCTTTAAAAGCCAATATTCCCTTTTTGCCTTCGCTGACTGGAAGCCTCCATGAGTGGCTGCAAGAAGCCTCTGTATTTCTCAATATTGAAAACCCGTGCTCCCTTTGGGTAAACGTGAAAACCTTGAGTCCTCCTTTAATGCTATTTTAAGATTTAAAATAAATTAAAGTAATGCCTAAAGACAAGCATGTCAAAGCAATTGTAGTTTTAGCACAATTTTCCAAATGGCACATGCCCCTGGCCTCCTGCTTTTTTTCTCATCCATGAAGATCCCTCTCCTAAGGAGACTCTGATGCTAGAGGCTGTGAGGGAAAGAAAAGCCATTAACTCCTTGAAAATATGTCATTGTTCTTTCTTATTGCAAGGTAGTACATGGGTTTGTTTTAGAAATGCAAACATTATAGTCATTTACAACGCAGAAATGAAAGCCCCCATCACCTTCCCCTAAGAGATAACTCTTGTAAGATAACCATGGTTAACAGTTTGTGTCATATATAGAACAGTTTATACGTGAAATCTACCATAAATCTTTAAACTGGGAAAAACTCAATCCTCCTATTTTCAGAGAGATAGAGAATGAGCACTCAAAATAAATAAAATGCAAATTTATATTTCTTAATTGTGGACTGTTATGGGTTGAATTATATTTCTCGAAAAGATGTGTTGAAGTCTTAACCCCACCTCAGAATGTGATCTTGTTTAGAAATAGAGTCATTGCAGATGTAACTAGTTAAGAAGAGGTCATACTGGAATAAGATGGGCCCCCAATCCAATATGACTGGTCCTTATAAGAAGAGGAGGAGGAAGAGACAGAAACGAAGACACAAGGGGACGGCCATGCAATGGTGGAGGCAGAGATTTGAATGATGCTTCTGCAATCTAGTTAATGGCAAAGATTGCCAGCTGTCTCCAGAAGCTGGAAGAGAGGCACGGAATAATGTTTTCACAGACCCTCAAGAAGGAACTAACCCTGCTGACATCTTGATCTCAGACTTCCAGCCTCCAGAATTCTGGGGCAATCAATTTACGTTGTTTTCAGCCACCCAGCTTGTGGTACTTTGATATGGCAGCCAAGGAAACTAATACATGGCTTGAATTGGACAATATGCTTGTTGCTTTTATTATTCAAAGGGCTAAGACATGAACCCCTTTACTATGTTTACTTTCAGAATAATTCCTAGAACAAACAAATGTGTTCAAACGCAGCAGTCATCCCATGATATCCTGTATATTTTCTGTGGGTCTCTGAGCTTCCTCTGCTCCTCCTTCTTCAATTGCCTCCTCCTTCCATACATGCCATGAAACCTCCATCCTTATTCTTATCCTAAGTGTGATTTCCAGCACGGTAGGGGCTGGAAGAGGGAGGAGTTGGTCAGGAAGTAGGCGTCCTGGGATGCACCTGTATTAATGATGATTTATCCTCTTTAAAAACCAGAAACAACCCCATGGAAAGAAAGCTCCCAGTAAATCTCGGAGGACCATGCAGTCTCAGTGACCGGTACTTTGTCACCCCTTAGAATTCAGCACCCACCACTTTCTGCTCAAAACTCCACCATTACTGTGACTCAGCTATTCTCTGTTTGAGTTTCTATTTCTCCTGCCACTATAAAGCAAAACTTTTCTCTGTGTTTTATTTTATTTTTCCCTACATCTTTCTGCTTACAATGTGTGTTTACTGTAGGATGAGAATATTCATTCTGCCAGACAAGACAAGAAAAACAAATAGAATGGATGAAACTCACAAGATATGTTTAGCAGAGATAGTGAGTAAGCAAGTGGTTTGTGAGATGCAGGCAGAATTTATGAGCTGTGTTGAGTCAGTAACCTGCAAAACACGTTGAAACTTACAAGAATGATATGGTTCTTTTCCACCCCACTCCGTCACCTTTTTCTCTGTCATCTGCGCAATGGCAACTCCCGACTTGGGAAACTGGATGAGGAATTAGGTTTCTGATTCTGTCTGGGTCTGCTTTCCCTTTCACAGGAAGGAGTTAGACAAGAACTATGCAGGCATAGGCATACCCTCTGTAGCCTGGCACACTAAGGGAGGGGTAAATAATTCTGAAGTGTGCCAGCAAAGTAGAGAAAGGGCTTTGCTCTAGAAATCAGATGATCTGTCTTCTGCGTCTGGCTCTACAAATACAAAGAAGAAATACAAATCAAGAAAACTCCATGATTGGATCTGACACCACTGGAAATAGGTTCCATACCCCCTGCAGCCCTCATTCTCAGTCAGGGGTGGGTGATGAAGTTCTTGTCTTCAGTGGCGGAAGAGGGGATGTTGAGAGGAGGGGTAGGGTAGGTGGGAAAACGGCAGGGAATCCTGTCTTGGGAAGTGGGATCTCCATGTTCCTAACGTTCTCCAAGCTCAGTTCTCTCTGGAGTAATCTGAAGAAATGGGGCTCAGCTACCTGGGAGATTCCTGGAATCCTTGCTGATATCTCAGAAACCAGTTAGTCTTGGAATCATCCCCATCAGGATTTCAGCTGGAGTGGACAGTGGCTGGTGCTGAATCACAACTGGGGCCAGGGTGAGTTTGTATTCCTCAGCGGGAGCCCTGGAAGGCCCAGGCAGACCAGGTCATTCGATGAACTTCAAAATATAGCAAACCTGTGCTTTCCTGATTGAATGTTTTAGACTTCACTTCTGGTGTTAAGCCAAGGTTTTACTGTTATTAGTGTGCAAACTTGGGGAAGATGTATTTCAGTTTCAGTATCTCCAATGGCTATAGAAATACCACCTTATTTACTTCAGCAAGACTGTGGGGAAGACCAAAAGACACAGTCAGAAGCAGGTTGACAAGTCAGAGCCCTACTATGTGAAGCATCCTGTTTAGGGCAGACCACCTAGTGTCCCTTTCCAAGTGAACTGTCCCAGGTTTAAGAGGAGTGACATTTATTTGCCAAATAATAGAAAAGGTTTGAGCAGACTAATAGAAGCCTTGGCATATTTTTTTTCCTTAGTAAATTTGGTAGATAAAAATGAAAAGTAGTGGCTACTAATAGCAAATGTTTTATAGACCCTAGCAAAAAGAAAATATTTAAGTCCTATCACATTAAACACTAAAAGCCTTATTCACGCAACATTATATCCAAGATATTTCAGGCATTTGAGGCAGGAGGAATGCAAACTAAGATTTTCCTCATCAACTCCTGCTTATTCCTCTTGAGCATTTATGTTCTTAGGAAACTCGTTTTAAATGTACCTTAAATGTACATATGTGAAAAAGACTGAATATTTACCAAGAAAAGTTTTCCAAACTTAAAGAGCATGAGCAACCTAGTGAGTGTTAGATCACTACCGCATTGCTTCAACATTTCTTCTGACCTTTATCAATGATAGACATTTATTTTTATGGCATAGTTGGCACGTGTTTACTATTTTGTGTAATAGTTTCATTTAACGTTTCCCTGTGTGTGGGTATGTGTGTGTGTATTTCCATGCATCGAGAAAGCCCACTGGTTCCCATTTTTGATGGATATTTAGTAAACACAATTAATTTGAATTTGGTAATATTTTAAGCCCTAACTTCAGCAAGCAATTGATGTTCTTAAAGCTTTGCTGCGTGGGAGAAAGACAATAATGACACCAATCCCTCATTCATCTGATCCTGCCAGTCTTCCAGCAAAGCAGGGAGTATCCTCAGTGCCTTTCCTTCACTGTTTATATTTGGGCTCTCTCCATCCTGCACTGCTGTGGACAATCTACACAGTATATTCCCTTTTCTATTACATGTACCTGCATTAGACCTGAATGGATTATTTTCAAACAGTACAAAGTCACTTGGAGGAATCTAAGTCACTACTGTTGGAAAAGGATTAAAAATGTCATCACCAGTTAAATAAGCATTGTTTTATCCATTCCCCAGAATTAAAGTCTCAAAGCAGATGGGGGACTGTTACTTTACTTTACCAAAAAAAGAAAATAGCTCTTGGGTTGGTATTTTTAATAACGCTGGAGAGTTTCAAGGCCCGGGAATCAGAGATAAGGGCTACCTGCTTAGCGCTGAGACTATGGGTCTCCCAGTTCCGCTAGTTGGCTCCTCCTCCATCTGTCCTGCAGTGACACTTGCAGAAGGTAAGTAGGGTTCCTCCTCCTTTCTGCCTCTCAGTCCCACTGTGCCACCACACTGCCTCCCATCTGCTCAGGTCTCCACCGCTCCCATTACCTTAGTGCCTTTCTTGTGGGAACACCACATTATGCAACTTTCAGAGCCTTCCTTGGCCTTCACACACACTTTCCTGCCAGACTCCGATTTCTGTAGCCTCTGCTACATGAATCTGTCCTACAAATAAATATCTACCTATTCATGATGCTTGGATCTGCTGTTTCCTAGATAACTTGCATTAAGCCAGAGTGGGGAAGGGAACTAATGCTGGGTTCCCCTTATGTGCCAGGCACTGAGACAGGAAACTTGCACAAATTGTTCAATTCAATTACACAACTCTATGAGGCAGCCTTCCTCCCTCCTCTCCTCCCTCTTTCCCTTCTACAAACACTTTAGAGCAACTACCATGTATCAGATTGGATATTCCCTCTAATAAAGAACAAGTGTTCATACCTCAGACAAACAGCAGCAAATTAAATGACCAACCCTTAACCCAGTGAGAGGCTCTGGGAGGGCCCCTCTTATGATGAGGACCTTCCCTTGTTGATTCAGGCCCCTGGAGGACTTCTGTGTTTTCTGTTGAAAGAATCCCTTATGCAGCGCAGCACAGGGCCCAGGACTGCTCTGTTCTGAACTCAGATATGTCTGGCCTGACATATCCCGGGGAAAGGACCCCGGGAGATGGCGCACACCACCGCTCTGGATGACTTGCCAAGGTCATAGATCTGGTAAATAGTAGGGCTGGGATTTGAGCCCAGGTTCTGGTGGAACAAGAAAGGGAGAGGTGTAGAGCAGGCCGGGTCGGCACCATCCTCAGCTTCCCACAGCCCACTTGTATCTGGTCCTTGCTTTGCCCCTAAGCTGCCAAATCCCATAAAATCACAAAATGGGCCAAGCTGGGCTAGATAGTCCTTGAACATGAGGCTTCCTGGTTGCCTGTTTAGGGGGACGTCTCCCAGATACTGCTTTGGGTGAAAAGTTCTGAAGTCCACAGATGATTTGAGAGCTGCCGCCATCTTTTCCTTCTCTCTTTCTCTTGTATGGAGGCTGTGTCTAATTGATGAAGAGTGCAGAATGAATATTTTGGGGAAAAATACTGAAACCATATGTGACCCTACACAGAAACCCCCACACACCCTACTCTTCTGCACCCACGGCCTGTCTGGCCTGATATATCCGGGGGAAAGGCCCCCGGGAGACGGCGCACACCACTGCTCTGGAGGTCTGTCTTCGAGTGGGGCCTGGCAGATGAAGTTCTGGGAGAATAGAGAGAGGATATATCATCTGGTTTCTGCCTCTGTCATCTCAGGCTGAACTAGATTAGGTAGCACAGTTCTCATAAACTAAGGCTTTAATATAGACAACTTCAAGAAAGTAATTTAACTCTGTGCATTTGATTCGTAAACCTTATAATCTCTCGTGCGTGAGATGAGTCTCTTATTGAGGGAAAGTCCCTGTGGCCCTATGATTCATTACATGCACAGAGGCACACAGAGGAAAAGAGGGAAGGAGAGAGGGGGAGGGGGAGGGAGAGAGAGAGAAATATCAGGCACCAGACTGTGCTGGGCACTCTGTTGGACAGCATACCAGGCAGCTGTGGGCTCCTTCTTCATGGGACTAACCGTCTAGAGGGGCACAGACAATAAACACTTCCCATCTGGGTAGCCTGGAAGTCTTTCCTTAACCCTTCTGTGCTTCAGTTTCATTACCAATAAAAATAGCTTAATAATAGTACCTATCTCATTGGGTGGCTGAGAGAATTAAAAAAGATAATCTGTGCACGACGTTTAGACTTGTAAGAGCTCAATAAAAGTTGGTTGTTAGTAGTATTAAGGGCAGTCCAGAGTACTGTGTCAGTACATAGAAAGGACATCTGTCCCACATGTGGGGCTTTCAAGAAAGGAGTCTTGAAGGAAGTCTTATTTAATGTGTAAGTCCTGGAAGGCTAGGAAGAGAGAACCAAGCACAGAGGGGCCAGGGGGAAATAGTTCCAGTATTGCTAACACCGCACGCAAAACCTCAGGGCTAAATTCATCATATCATATCCAAAGGAGACCAACAAACACCAAGTATTACAGTTATGCATTTTCATGTAACAGGTAATCCCCAAATTTAGTGACCTAAAATGTACTACAATCCAGCAGACCAGTAGCAATAACTACTCAGCACCTGGTACGATGCTTATTCGATGCACATTCAACTTCAGGGAAATAAGTCATTTTCAGGGAAAAAGTAGAGCGTTTCCTCTTTGACCCTCTGCCAGTACAAAAGCTTATGGGGGCAGTGAATAAACAACCAAATAAAAAATTCTAGCAAAATATGACAAGTAAATACAAAGAGGACAAAATGGCAAATAACACTCCAGTTTCATCATTTTGCTTGAATGTAGCTCTTTTTATTTATTTATTTTTACCTTGTCAGCTCCTCTTAGTTTCTTTCTTTTCCTTTTCTATTATTTATTACTTAAGCTCTAACCCTATGATTTATTTATTCAATGAATGAGTCGAGGGATGCGTTTCTCTCACTGCCGCATACCAAATGAGAACACATTGTACAGTTAAACTCTTTCTACTGAATTCCCTTCCTTCCATTGTTTTTTTTTCACCCCCTAAGGTGATTGAAGAACTTTTTTTAGATTCATAAAAGCAAGAAAACAAGAGTATAAAATATCCTCCTCATATACAGAGATAACCACAAATCAATTCTTTTCTAAGGCCATTGAAACAAATTCTTCCACAAACAGAAAAAAAAAAAAAAAACTCCAAGGGTCAGAAATAAGCACGAAGAGGTACACATCCTCAAAGCTGACTCTTCTGATACCTTTGATTCTGTAAAAGTTTAGTCATTTCTAAAACAGCCAGACTGCAATTTGTCTGGGATGTGGGTAGTTTTTCTTTTTGGGGGGTAATAACTGGAATGTGATACCAGAAGTCCAAGGTCAAGTTACAGAGGGGAAAGAGGAGAAGACCTCACTGGGGCCACCTGCTCACCAGGACTGACCTGGGCTCTTGTTCCCCATGACCGTGATCATAAATGATGATCTCATTTTCTTTCTCTCCTCTCTTTCACTTTATACCAAGAGGCTGTCCTAAAACCTTGCCATTCCACCCCTCTGGGCATACATATCTGCTGGCCCCAGGTGACTGCAGCAACCTCAGGCCAGGGGCCCTGCTTCCTCACTCTCTTCCTACATCTTCAGTAGTGTTTCCCAGAATCTCATAGGGAGCTTCTTTAAAGTACAGATCCTGATTGGGTAGGTTTGTGGTGGGGCCCTAGTATCTCATTTTGAATAAGTGCCCTACATGACTGCAATGACCGGCCACGTAGGGAAACTCTAATCTGCAGTCTACTGTAGCTATTCAATGTTGTCCTCCACCACAAGGAACCTCCATGTCCCCAGCCTCTCCTGACAGCCCTCCTCTCCCACCCCCGTCAACAACCTGGGTCCCCTGAACCTACCCCTACCCCCTCAGACCTCCAGGTCTCACCACAAGCTCTTCCTCCAGCTCCACTGTCTTGACTGCTCAGTTGCTAATCAACAGACAAGGGTTGGCTACATCTGGACTTCTCTCAGAGCCTTCCTCGCCTGCCCTGGCCTTTCTCTCTCAGGTGTCCTCTTCTAGGTCTCATGGTAGCTTGTGCATGCCTAGCTGACTGCACCTAACCCTCTAGCACTAGGGCAGGGGCTGGCAAACTTTTTCTGTAAAGGACTAGACAGTAAATATTTCAGTTTGCAGGCCATTTGGTCTCTGTTGTTCTGCTCAGTTCTGCTGTTGTCATAGACAATATGTAAGTGAACGGGCGTCGCTGTGTTCCAATGAAACTTAGTTTACAAAAGCAGAGAGGGCAGTGTCTGGCCCAAGGGCCATAGTTTTCTGACCTCTACTCTAGGATCCAACAGACTCAGTTTGTATCTGGGCTCCATGTTTAACCTTTTGTCAGTTAGCTAAACTTGATAAGTCTCAGTTTCTTTATTTATAAAATACATATAATAGTAGAGTCATTTCAGTATTGTCTTAGTCCATTTCCTGCTATAGTCCATATTCTGCTATATTTTCTTGGTCTATATTCTGCTATAGCAAGAAACCTTATAATATAATTTATAAACAACAGAAATTTATTGTTCACAGTTCACGGAGACTGGGAAGTTCAAGATCAAGGTGCTGGCAAATTTGGGTCTGGTGAAGGCCTCTGCTTCGTAAATGGTGCCTTGTTGCTGCATTCTCACATGGGGGCAAGGGAGCTCTTTTACAAGAGCACCAATCCCAGCCATGAGGATGGAGCCCTGATGACTTAATCCCTTCTCATTGGCCCCACCTCTTCATATTAACAGTGGGTATTAGTTCCAACATATGAATTTTGGGGGGACACCAACATTCAGACCATTGCAAGTATTAAATAAGATAATGCTAAATAGGACACTTGGTGTTTGGTAAGCACATGGTAATATTTGCTTTCTATTATTATTATTAATTATTGTGAGCTTATTTGTTTATCTTCCCAGCTAGACTTTACATTTTTTGAGGCTGAGCTGGTGCTTTTCACCTCCAGAGCCCTAGTTATCCACCTTTATCTATTTCTCTGTCTTTAATAATAGAACAGTGATAGTTGGGCATAGGGCTGTCCAGCCAGGGACTGCACTTCTTAGTCTCTGTTGCAGCCTGGTATGGCCATATGACTAAGTTCTGGACAATGGGGTGTGAGAAAGAAGTGATATTTGCCACCACTGTGCCAACTTCTCCCAAGGGATGTATGTGCCTTCACTTGGTCTTTTTTCTTCCCTGCAGGTGACAGGTGGCAGGATTAGGGGCAGCTACCTCAGACCCCAGGATGGAAGCTGCATGTTGAGGATGACCTAACTTTCCCCCAGCCCTGGACTGCTTCCCTCTGGATTACTACATAAAAGGGAAACACTTCCATCTTAAGTCACCAAATTTGGGACTCTGTGACCACAGCTGAGCCCATATCCTGCCCTGTTAAGAAGAGCTGATGCATCCACTCATTCTTGTTGGCTCTGAAATATATGTTACCAACATGAGACCATGACCTCTTTGCTGCTTTCTGCTCCGCTTTCCTTTGAGCTCTTTAGCAGTCAGGCTTAGTGATGCTATCCTCAATTTCTGCCTCTGGAATCTTTGGACTTTGTACTTCATGCATGCTCTTCCTTATATTCCTCCAGGAATTGTGGTTTAGCTCATCACTTTGCCCTAACTCCCAACCATTTCCTTGAATGGAAATTCTATATGACTTCCCTAGGAAATCATATAGAAGCCAGTCTTGCCCCCTAGACATTTGACTAGAGCTGGGCTGGATAATCTCTGCCTACTCCCACTCCTCCTAAGGAATTGCATGGAAGGAATTAGTTGAAAAAAAAAAAAAAAGAATGAACAGTGTATGACAATTAATTCCAACCACCTAACATTATTTTTAAATGATGGAATTTTCTCTTTCCACATGCCAATGAACTTGAGATTCTAGGTGTTTCCCCTGTGATGAGTAATTTCATGAGCTCCATTTGATGGCTAAGGAATGTGGGGGAGAGTGAAGCAGGTGACAGACATAATTAACCAGAGGGCAAGAGATTGTCCTCTAGTTGCAGCAGCAGGCTGGATAGCACAGGCATTGACTGACTCACACTGCCTCCTGATACAGAAGTCTTTATTTCATGTGCTGGCAGAGCAGGTATGTGGGCTGAGTAATTATAAATGCTTTTCAGAGTATGGAGTTTAAAATAATTTCCTCTTGTAGTTTTCATAACAACTGGTGTTTGGCTTTTTACTTCTCTCAGAAGGCAGCAGGGCCAAGATGATGGATGTTTTCAGAATAGTGAGCCTGGGAGTGCACCCTACATGGCTGGCAGGTGAGAGACCCAGATTCTCACGCTGAGTAGGGAGAGAAGGGAGTCGAGTTGATCAGAATTCAAGAACGGCCCGTCTGGCCTGTTCATGAACATGGAAAGGAAACGGAAGAACATTCTGTCTCTTGTGGCCTCATTGCTGCTGGAGAGCAGAATTCACCATGGTGAACACAACTCTCTTTTTCTGACAGAATCAATGAGAAGTAACTAGGATTGAGGTTTCTCTCCTCATCACCTAGCATCTTTAATCCACTAGCCTGCAAGACGGCTGAGGAGCAGAAGATGTAATTTTGTCCAGTTTTACTAAACAGTAGCTTTCCTTCATCTTAAAATGTAATAAGAAAGCACTATAATGCTTAGATATTTCTGGAGTCGACATGAAGGTAACTCAGATAGAATTTCCGTATTTTGTATGCATCATGAAAATCTTCCTCTGTGCTTAAGGGAGGCTTTATGTGCAGTGATAAATCCAGAGAGCAGGAAGCAGGCGGGTGAGTGAGAGTAGCGTGAGAGCTTCGATACTGCCTGTGCTGTTTGTGGGTTAATAAAGAGTAGCCAAACCTGATATACAAAATCATCTCAAAGGGAGAAATGAAGTGCATATAAGCTTGAGAGATGGGAGCCGCTTTGCTCTCTAGTGAATATGCATTTTCAGCAGCTAGATTAAAGATTCATTTTGTCCTTGACACAGCACGAAATTCAATCTGTGTCTACTTACCCTACAGACAACAGCCTGCCAGGGGTCGTGCAAAGATTTTATAATAGGATAGGCAACAGCCTTAGCTAGCAAAATAAACATTTGGGAAATTGTATTTCAGAATCGCTTTGCTCTCCTCACCCCCTCCCCCAACCCGTCATGCAATTCTGATTCAGTGAAATGCAGCATTTAATATTTTGGAAATAATTTTCGAACAGATGGGGGAAGAGGCAGGAGGGCAGCATCCCTTGCTGGCCTCAATGATCTTTCCACCTCCTCTTCTTTTTCAACAAACAGCTCACGCAGAGATTGTTTTTTCCTTTGAAAGAAAAAAAGAAAAAAAACAAAACCAGTCTGAAAGTGTTTTTGGACTTGCTCTTTGTCTTCCTTTGACATCTTTCTAAGTTGAGGTCTTTCTTGTGGCTTGAGAAGGTCGATTTGAACCTGACTACTGAGGTTTAGATATTTCAGAGAGAAGCTTAGGTTGTTTACGAAGAAAGGGAGCAGACAGGTCGGAATGAGACTCAGAACCCTTTGTGTCTGTGGAACCATGAGAGACAGTCTTCATACTCTCTTTATTGAACTACAACTATCTTTCCAGATGAATACGCTCCTAATCTAATTAGCTGTAAACACGACTCCCGGGTGCCCCACTACTTAAGCAGAGGATGGCAAGAGCAGGAGAGGAGAGGGGCCGCTGCAGGGAGAATGCCCGACAGTGGATTCCTTTTCAGCGAATACAGCTGGGATGGGGTCATGTACACACAGACATGTTCTCTGCCTTATAGGGAGACAAAGGCAAAGAAGTATCAAGTAGCCTCATAGAAGGCAGAAGGGCCCATTATAAAACAATGCCCACTTGTTTTTCTGTAGCATTTACTGTGCCTGCCAGACAATACGATCAGGTCCTTGGTGCAGCAAAGGAATGGAACGAAACATGTCTGGGCTTCCTGAAGGGTCTCGATTTGTAATATGCATTCCTACCATCAGACCCCAAGGGAGACTCCTGCTGGTGTTTGAGGTCTTTAACTGGCACATGAGACAGGCAGTACTCATAGGGTGCAATGAGACAACTCCTTCCTTTTTCCCACTGCACACTCAACTGTGGTGCTAATTCATCCCTTGCCCTGGAAGAAAATCCAGACCAGCCCAATTATGCATGTGCTCATTCTCAGAAACATACACTCTTCTGGTTATATTCAATTCCATTTCAGAAAAGAAAAACGTTCAGTCTTCACAATTTTAAGTAAAACTTCTTGCTCCCTGTCCACCCTGGGCTTGAGGCTGATTATCTGTACCCAGGGATGGGAATGTGGTCCACTTTCTTTGTCTACTTGGCCAGCTTTTCCTTCCACTTGCTGGCTGAGGCTTGCGGTGGAGGGAGAAGAGGTACAGTCGGGTGTGATTGCCTCTAGCAGGGCAGATATCCAAAGCTGACTTTCTATAACGAGGGCTGTCATGGGGCTCTTGAGAGGCACTGTGGGGAACAGGTGACTGAACTTGCCGTGGTGGAGTGGGTACATTCTCTGCACCCCACTAGTCACTTAAGTGTGCTGCTTCAGCCCTGCTCAGCTGGAGGTTGAGCCCTGCGAAGTCACCTTGCCCCTGCAGGCCATCCTCTGCAGGATGTCCAGTGGCCCAGGCTGGCTCTCCCTTCCTGGGGCTCACGTCCTTGTCCAGGGCCCATGCTCTTTCTGTCCTGCTGCCTCGGTCACTGCTCTTACATTCCCCATGGGAGTGTCCAACACCAGTCCTCTTGGGCTCGGCCTCTGCAGACCCCTATCCAGTTCTCTTAGTGGTGTCTTTACAGTGAGGGGGAAGCATGCCCACCTGAGGGGAAAGCTGAGCCCCACTGTCCCTTTGACACTGGCCATTCCCAGCCTCAACTCTTCTGGACCTTTGACTCTGGAGATAAGCGACAGGTTGCAGAATTGGCTTCACTCCCTTCCTTTGCAGGTTCTGTGGACATGGTCTCATCTTTCACTTGGAAGAAATATTGATGGTGGGAAGGTGGGAATAATTTGTCCACATTGTCTCAGGCCTTAGCTAAAATGTAGGTAGAAATAAATAGTCCAATTTTTAACATCCTGTTATAAAAAAGATTTCCAATTTCTGACAAGGTAGCCATCATTATTTAACGTTATAGATGAGGAAACTAAAGCTCAGAGTAAAGAAGTGAATGTAGGTGGCTCAGCCAGGATTTGAACCCTGGTCTGTTTGAGTCAATGTCTGAGACTATTCTACATGTAAGTTAGAGGCTTGAGATTCTCCACTGGGCACTGTCATGACTGTGGAGTCAGCTTGGCAGGTGGCTCTCCTATCAGTAGGGTGGCCAGACAGCCAGACTTGTCTGAGCCAGTACAGGTTAATGCCTGTTGTCATGGCATAATTATGGTAGCGATCCTTCTTCTCTCAAAGTGTTCAATTTGGACAATAAATTATATGCTCATCATAACTATTAGGAGCTGGTAGGGGGGTCTGGTACGAAGAGACAAAAAGCACCAGAAGTTTCCTAGCAGGGATGGCTCTTTAGTAGTCTCCAAAGTCTGGCTGAGACCCTATGGGAAGACCTGTAATTGGCAATGAGCTCTAGGCAGTCGCCCCCAGAGGCAAGGATGCCGGGGGACAGCCCAAGGTCAACCCCAATTCGGTGAACCATCTGGCTGGGGTAGGGTGGCGTCTTGAGGAACCCTCATAAAGTATACGGGATGGGAAAGGTGCATCATCCAGTGTTGATTCCAGACAGCTTCTGAGTTTGTTCATCTTGTTTCTTCCCCACTGTACTTTTCTAGCTTAGCACACTTTTACTAGAATTACAACTAGAATTTTCCTAGCTGGTCTTGCTGCCTGATCCCCTCTCTCCCTCTCAACCAAATAAATCCATCCTGCCCATTGAAATCAGAGTAAATGTTCTAGAATTCAAATCTGCCCCTTTCTCAGTTTAAAAGCCTTCAATGGCTCCTGCTTGCCTTCAGGATGAACTCCAGGCCCTTTGAGATCTGCCTCCCATGCAACTCTCTAGGCTCTTGTCTCACTGTCCCACCTGGTGCTGGATGAGCTTCAGTTCAGCTGCACTGAGCTCTTTCTCAGAAGGCTGGACCCTCTTGCTTTCAGCCTTTGCATGTGCTCTTTCCTCTGCTGGGGCACACCTTCCTAGGTTGGCTGGGACCCGACTACCTCCAGCTCCGTTTCTCTGCTTTGAACACAGTGTCTCTCCCTTCAGGGAGCCTTTCCTCCAGTTTGCGGGGGAGCATGTGCACATTACAGCACTGATGGCTCTAGAACTGCCACTTGCTCATCTGCATTGCACCATGGGGTTTTAAGCTCTATGGGCACCAGGGATCTTTCCATCCTTTTCCCCATTGTCATCAATCCCATCACAGGACTTGGCACATAGTAGACCTGGCTAGCATTTGTTGAATTAATTGATGCATGAACAGTGCTGTGCTGCTGGGCTTGCAGAGATGCGACTCTAGAATTTTTACCTAAGTTAGAACTCATATTTTGTTTACACTTGCCACAAGCACGAAAAACCAGACAATGGAAACACAAGGTGTCTGAGCTCAACACACCTCAGGGATATTGGCTGAGCCTGGTATTCTTACCTAGGCTGACTCCTTGCACAAATGAAGAGATTCTGTAGATAATAGTTTTTAAAAATGGAAAGTTTTTTTTTTTAAAGGAGAATGCTCCATAAAGCAAAAAAAAAAAAAGAAGAATCAGTTTAACATCCTGCAGTAGGTGAGTGGTTTAGTAGATTATTGCATGGCCCCTGAAAATGACATTATGGAGCAGCAATAAATATAATGAGTATAAAAACAAAGTCATAATGAGGAAAATACTTATGAATTGAATAAAAGGAGAACTGCCAATTGCAAACTTGCTCTTCTTGTAACAGCATGACGTGTGTATATATAATATACATATATGCATACAGGGGCAGAGTGCTGGAAAGAGTGCAAAAATACTGTGAAAAATTTAAGTACTGGGGTTATTTTTTACTTCTTAAAATTAGCTCTATTATTGGCTTTATAACTTTTTTTTAAAAATAAAAAGAATATTAAAAGAATATTTCAAAACAAGCCTGATACTCCAAAATGTTAAGGTGACTCCCTCTGGGTGGTAGTATTAAGGAGAAATTTTAATAATTTCCAAATAATTTCTGTATTTTCACATTTTTCTCAATCGCATATTTAACATATATAATTAGATAAAAACAATAAAGCATATTCACTCTCTTCCTTCTCTCACTCTGGGCAGTCTTGCCTCCTTCCCCATTATCTTGATTGTGGTCATGTGACTGGCTTTGGCTGTAGGGTTGATGGTGGACAAGGCACAGATTGCCTTCTTGCACTTTGACATCACCATGACAACAAGACGCTCTGGATAGATTGCCCAGCCAAGAAAAATGAGAGACACATGGCACACACCTGGGCCCAACCTGAAGCTTGGCGCCAAGACCAACATAGCTCAGTTGAAAACAGCTGATCCCAGACCACCCCTGGACGCACGGGTGAGAAGAAATGATGATTGTTTTAAGTCACTGGAGATTTGGAGTGGTTGGTGATTATTATTTTGACAGTAACTTGGTGATAAAGCTTCATTTTCAGTATCAACATCCTAAGCAAAATAGATCTCTTATTCTTGTCGCGTCTCCTATTCTTACCAAGTGGCCAGGCTGAGAGTGGCTGGGCCAATTTTTAGCTTGGAGATCAGTGTTAATCTAGAGAGATTTTAATAACCCCGGAACACTAGAGGCTTAAAACAGGTGACAAAATGACGCTGAAACTGTAGTGTTGTTCCTCCCACCGGTAGCGTTATTACCATCTTGATAAGACTCGTGAATTCCAATGAACTGTTATGCCTGATTTGGGTTTCTCATCAGCCCATCCTCATAGGCATTTCTCAAAACAATTTACTGCCAAAACGTGGGAGTGGGGAGTAACCCAAACCAATACCAACAAATGCTGTTCGACAGCACTTGAATCAGTTCATTGCTGCAAACAGCAGATGAAAACAATTACAATCTAAATTTTACTTGTTAAGTCTCTAGGATGGAGCCGGCTGCTGGGCTTGCTGGAGTGATTTTCTTAAAATGTCTACTGGGTGGGTCCCTCTTTTTCTTGGAGAATTAGCACACTGCAGAGTGAGCCACTGTCTTCCTGGAGAGAGTGTGGGCCCCAGGTTACGAAGACACTCCTTTCCTCAGCCTCTGAGGCCAGGTGCAGGAACAGGGAGGACAAGTACAAGGATTTCAGGCAACCTCATTAACGATCACCACTGCATTGCCAGAGCCGCATGTCAATCTACTTTGTCTGGTTGGAATTCAACATACGGGTCCGCAACATTTTCACAGCCCTTAGCTCATTGAAGCACATGGCCCTTCCTGACACCGTTACTATCATTTAGAGTCTTTGGTTAAGCGGCTTGTTCAGGATTACGCTGACAGGCAGTAATTCCACCACCTGTTAGTTGTGTGACCTTGGGCAGTCCATACAACCTCTCTGAGAATCTGTAAAGTGAGGCTGTGTTGTAATAACACTTACCTCAGAGGGCTTTTGCAAAGATTAAATTAAAACATGCATTGGTTTTCCTTAACTGGTTTCCTTAGCTATTTGCTTAAAACAAAACCAAAACAAATAGAACAAACAAATCTCCAAAATCTTGAATCACAATATTTGGTACACATATAATACAAATTCAATGAAGAAAAATGAGGAAAAAAAAGTTACCTATAATTCCACCATCCAAAGATAGCCAGTGGTAGGTAACATGCTGACCTACAGCTTTCCAATTATTTTTTTGTTTGCACACAGACACACATATATTCACAAAATTGGCTCATACATACTATTTTGTAACCTGCTTTTGTTGCTTAACCTATTATCATAAACACATTTCTTGCCAATAAATATGTCTATTAATATGTGTATTAACTGGTTGCACAAAATTTCATTGTACAAGTGTAGGATATCTTTACATCCCTTATTTTTTGATTTTTAGTTTCTTTCCTCATTTTTGCTCTTATAAATAAATACCTCTGTGATGAATACTCCTGTACGTATATTCTTGAGCAGATAATTGATCATTTTAAAAGGTAAATTTGCAGATGTGAAATTACAGATGTGAAATTTGCAGATGTGAAATTTTTAGTTAAGAATCACAAATATTTTAATGTTGCCTTATACATGTTGCCAAATTGCCTTTCAGAGAAGTTCTAGTAACTTCATCTTTGTTGGTGAATTAACATGCCAACACTGGGTCTTTATCACTTTTAACCTTTGTTTGTTTGACAATGATAAATGAATTGCATTGTTATCTTAATTTGTTTCTTACTGCTGAAAATGAAACTGTTTTATATTTACTGGTTATGTTCTTGATCATTAAAAATTAGATTTTTTTCTTATTGCTATGTAGAAACTCTGTTAATTAGAGGATTTAAATCTTGCCTTGTATTTTGTAAGTATTGTTCTAGTTTTACATTTGTCTTTTAATTTTGTGAATTTTTTTTGACATTGTACACATTTGAAAATTGTATGTAATTATATCTAGTTTTTTTTGTGTGCTTCCTTTTACAATATTATGCTTAGAGAGACTGAAGTATTTCTTAAAATAATTTTTTTTTCGGGGAAGGCATATGTCTGGTATGTTTTCTGAGTCTTTGAATGACTGAGAACAAGCTTCTGTAGTCCTCATGTGAGAACAATAGCTTGGCATAGAGCACTTTCGACACAATTTTTCCTTCTTAAAATTCTGTAGAGAGGCTGTTCTGCTGTTTCCTGAAATTTAGTGTTTAGTGATAAGTCTGATGCCAGATGGATTTTCCCTCCTAGTATGTTCCTTCATTGTTGGTTTGTTGGGCAGGATGATTCCAAGATTTTTCTTTATCCTTGGAATAAATAAGGAAAAGCAGGAAACACAGAGAGTCTGTTTTTTTTATTTATTTATTTTTATTTTATTATTATACTTTGAGTTTTAGGGTACATGTGCACAATGTGCAGGTTTGTTACATATGTATCCATGTGGCATGTTGTTTTGCTTCACCCATTAGAGAGTCTGTTTTATACCCTGGCCTGGCACACAGTGGGGGTTGTGGGCTGAAGACGGATTTCCCCAACTCAAGAAAATTATCTTGCATTACTTATTTAGTCACAGCTTCCTCTCTGCCTGATGTCTTTTCTTTTTCTGCAGTTTCTATTCAATTGCCAGGACCTTTCCTGCATGCCTCTCCTCTCTTCCCTCTTGATTTTCACGTCTAGCCTTTCTTCTGAGTCCCAGAATTTTCCCAGCTGCTCTGCTGTTTTTTGCACCATCCAACTTGCAAGTCAGTATTGCCACTGCATTTTTATATCAGGTAGTTGTTTCACCTCAAGGCAGTCTTCCCTGATTTCCGAGTTCTTCTTTTTCATGTGTGCAATTTCCTCTCGATTATTGTTGAGAACCGGAATTTAACATTTAACGAAATGTCACTCTCTTCCCTCCCATAAACGTTTTTCAAAAGAGCGCTCTTCATTTGTGTTCTTGAGCAGTTTTCATGTATACCCGGATGTGTTTCCCCACTTGCTCATCTTTACAGAGGGAGATCTATGCTTGCCCAGTGTGGGGGCTTTGGAGAGGTTCAGCCAGAGACTGTTTGAGTTCATGTTCAATTTGTTTAATCTAGGACGAGGAGGTCAAGGGAAAAATGATAATTTCTGCAGGTTAATTTCTCTGGATCAGTTTCAGTTTTCTGGGAGAGGTAGGAGGGAAGCGCATCCATAGGTGGCTGTATGACAG
The DNA here is from genome assembly GCF_028878055.3 of Symphalangus syndactylus. Classification (NCBI taxonomy): domain Eukaryota; kingdom Metazoa; phylum Chordata; class Mammalia; order Primates; family Hylobatidae; genus Symphalangus; species Symphalangus syndactylus. The sequence goes on along the minus strand of NC_072431.2, from coordinate 93,871,977 downwards.
GGCTTCCCCACTGTGCCCATGTCCCTTTCTCAAGGGCAGGGGCACCAGCCCCTTCTCTAATGGACATGGTGGCTCTTGGGACGAGTCTGTTGTGGCAATGCCCCCACATTTTTTATTGTGTTGTTTGATAGGTCCATCCAGAAGTAATGGCCGCGAGCTGCCTCAGACCCAGGCAGGGCTTTATGTGTGTGCAACCAGTGGGTCCCATGAGGTCCTTTGCTTAGAAAGGGCCCTGCACTGGGTTTAATGCTGTGCTGCCCCACCTTGAACTTCTTAACAATCTTATTTTTGAATTTGTGTTATGTGAGTGAAGTCCAATGGGCCAAATGAGCATGTGTGAGGGAGGGGACTGGAAACGAGGTCAACTCTGGATCCTGCCTCCTGCCACCTCTCAAGATGGGTTCCTGGCCACTCACTCCCCAGCCTGTCTTCCCCTTCTTGCCCTGCAACTGTCGCACCCTCCAACAAGGTGGCAACTAAATGGTGTCAATGGGGGAGGCCTGTGTTCCGATGTTGCCCTTTGGCCCTTTTGGGAATCTGGGCACAGGCAAGAGGAGGATTGGGGTTGGGCATAGTGGCAGCTGTCACCTGCCCCAGCTGGCAGTGCTGGCATCTGGTGGGCAGGGGAGGCAAACTCATTACCCATCCAAATAATTAGCATGTTCCAGCACTGAGGTTTGAAGACTCTTGGGGGTCACCTGACTGCTGTGGGCTGGGGAGACAGGCCCTGGGAAGGAGAGATTCCTGGCTTACCTGGGGACCCATGGAGCACTGGCAGGAGGAGGAACCCAGCAGCTGTCAGGCCTGAGTGTTTCAGGATGAGAGCCTCAGTGCCTAGGAGGGTCTGTACTTGCCCCAAGCATCTCCTGGCCTGAGGAAGTGTTCAGTCTGGTGACCCTGTGCTCCTGGGAAGCCTCTATTCCTCCTTCCAACCTTCCCGAGTCTGGCTTGCCTTTTCTGTCTTCTGGGCAGCTCAAAGCACCCTCCAGGGACAAGCTACTACATAAGAATTGTGTAATTTCAGTGATTCCACCTGCATAGGAGTTCAGTGCTGTTACGGTGGCATGTAAAACTGGCATTGCATAATGTGACGATGAACATAACATTCGTGTCAATAATTTAAAAATTTAATTTTTCTTTAGAATGACATTAAATAGCAAATAAGAAAACACCATGACATATTGAGGGAGACTGCCAAAGAAGGAAAAGCACTTTATATTTTAGCACCTTTAATGGAACTTTTGAACAAGGTTTTCTGAGGGCACTTGTACTTTTGTTTTGCACTGCCAAGTATGTAGCTATCTCTAGGCACAGGTTTTGTTACATTTCCTCGCAATAACTTGTGGCCACAGGAAGCCCCAGCTGCAGGTGACCTATCTGACACCCCTGTACCCCCTGCTTGGGTGTGTGGCATTCAGACTGCCCTTCCCTGAACCCTCCAGCTCCCACCCTTTGCCACACAATCTCCCCAGGTGTTTGCACAATTTGAGAGGAAGATAATGGCCCTCCTGATAATGCAGCAGGTGTGTGGTTAGGTGATGAGCTGGTAATATACAGGGTTGCCATTACATGTCTACCTCATATTTAGGAGTCGTTCATCTGAGTAATGCATGCGAATCTCTCTTATAGTGCCTGACGCCTGATGTAGAGTCAAGAAATGTTGGTTTCCTTCCCCTTTCTTTGCCTTCTATGAGTCTGTCATTGTTTGCAATTTTGCCTGGTGGCCCTCTTCTTTTTTTTTATATTAAAAAACCCTCCCAGACAGTCTCATCACTCTTCGGGAATGGATGGCGGGCTTGTCTGTCCCCTGACGCCTTCCGTGGAGCACAGCAGAGGCCATCAGGAGCTGAGCAGCCTGCTCTGCCCAGAGCTTCTTGCTTGCTCAGACGAAAAACAAGCTGGAAAGGCCCCAGAGTGCCTCGTCCTGACCTCAACGGGGAGGCTGGCCCGGTGGGCTTTGTCCTTTCTGTGCATTCTCCACCTTCTTGACTCCCCATTGCTGCCTTCAGGGTTCCTGGCAGCAGCTGGGCTGAGGCTGGGGAGGTGAGTAGCAGGAACCTTTTGCCATTTGTCTAGGACTGAAATGACTGTGGATATGCCTTTCATGGCAGATTTTGCTAAAGAGGGAAATTTGCACCTGTGCGGAGTTGGCATCACATTTAGAGAGAGCAAGGGGAAACAAAAACAGAGGCCAGCACATCTGGAATGATTACTGCAAAAATTACTTACCAAAGACATCTGCGACGCTGTGATCCATTCAGGAGAGATGTGAAAATGAGCCCCAGCTGAGTCTCCCAGCAAAATGATTCCCCTGGGCTGTGAACCTAGGCAGCACAATTTATTCACATTATTTATGCACTCAAGTAGTTTGGAACCTCCAGACTGGGTAGTTACGAGAGCGGATACCCTAGTGTGTATTCCAGGCACCAAGCGTTTTAACAGTAATGCATTACCACTTTTTGCATGTTTGAGAGTGAGGGGCATAGCATTGCGGAGCTGAATGAGATTTCCAGGCCATTGGAGCCGCTAGCTAAGATGTAGAGATGCAGGTGTGTTTCCCAGCTCAACATAAAACATCTTGAGTGAATGATGGATGAATAAGTGAATCAAAGCTTTGTCTGAAATCAGAAATATACCCTAAATTTTGGTTCTGGAAATTGCTTTCTTGAAAACACACCAATGTCCATTACAATTCACTTTAAGGGTTAATGATCTTATGGAGCAATTTTGATTTTTCAAGGATGTTATGGTATTTTAAAGCCTTTAATCCATACAGGCAAAAACACTGGATAGACGATTCTGGCTGATTGATGGATAGATGGAGATAGAAAGGTCTGCATGCAGCCCTGTTTGCTTGGAGGTTCAGAATCACTTCATGTGACTCTGACGCCCATCCACATGAATCATTCACCTGTGAACTCATTCTTCCACATTCCTTAAGATCCTGAAAGACGCAATTGATGCCTCCCAGAGGCAGAGAGAGACGCCTCCTTTTTCCACTTCCAAACTCCTCAAGTCATGCAAGAGGGTGGCCTAGCTTCACTGCAGTGGCTCCCCAGCCTGGGCTTCATGGAAACCACTATTTGGCCACACAAATGGGGACTGAGAAGGCCCAGGACATCCTGGAGGGCACAGGGAGAGTGGGATATGGGGAATGTAAGTGGCTTTGCACCAGGGTTTCACCTAGATCTGCATATATTTCATTCATTGGTTTAGTTGTTCATTCATTCTTTATTCATCCAACAAATATTCCTAAACTGCATAAATATGTAATGAGCCTTTACATTTTCTATTCCTCTTCCTGCCCTCTGAGGGCTTAAAGACAATTAGGCTTTAAGTTGATAGACGGCAAAGACTATATATTTTTTGTCCAAGAAAACTCGGATCCAAGTATAACCCTTGGTTAGAATTGGAATCGTTCAGAAAATACCTGTTGAATGAAGAATGAGGTGATTGTGAAAGTGGGGAGAGAAGCCTAAACATAAAACAGTGATGTTACCATCAAGCGTTGGCATCACTAGGAGCATATTTTCAGTAATGTGTGGGGTGGTGAGGTTTCCCCAATGGAACTGGTGGCCCAGATGTTTGTGCCATCTGGGCACTTAGAGCACAGAGCTTTTGCCCAGCTATTTTTGGGAAGCCCTCACAAGTTATAGTCTGGCAGTCTCTCTCAAGTCATTCAGACATTCAGATATGCATCTTTACCCTAGTGGACACAGAGACTCATCCCATCAATAGAAGTCCGGGTGTCTGACCTTGTAGTGTATAGAGGGAAATGCAAAAGGTTAAAAATTTCAGTTATGACTGCTGCTTATTTTCGTATTTGGAAAAGTGCTAGATTTCCATTGTTCTTTTTTTCCATTTTGCAACCTAATCCTCAAGTAAAAGAGTCAATTAAACAAATTGTTTTGCTTTTTTAAGATTCTGCCCCCTTTCCTCCTTTTCTGAACCTTTTAGATACTTATTTCTGATCTGTCATGAAAATAAATGTAAGTTGGTCAGCATAGAGTAAATCCTAGCATCAAGCACGTTCTGACTTAGGTGGTCTGCTCACTTCAATTTGACTCAGACTAGAAAAGAATACTCTATTGTTATAACCACAATGACATCCACAATTCATACCTTCACAGAATTTCTTCTCATATGGAACTCCATCTTTTGGATCAACACCCTTTAAAAGAGAAATGATGCGATTAGCAGTTTAGTTTTAAATTTATGAGATACATATACTAAAGCTCTCCTAAATGGCTTTAAAAGCACAAAGGCAAATGCGTAGAAAAAACCCTTTAAAGTCTCTTGAGCCCCTAATTCAACATAGCAACGCCCTGTGCGAGCGAGTCGGGTTTGGGAGGAACTGAGGGTGGGAGTAAAGAGAGAGCCAGACACTGGACCATTTTCATTCAGGGAGATGCTGGGCAGGGTCCTGGGAGAGGTGCCTACACCAGGGGTCTCACCCCTCAGAGCATGGAGGGTCCACTGAGTGACTGCACACAGGGTCTGGGCAGATTCCACAGTCTCTGAGCTGGAGGTCTAAGTGTCCTGACATCTTCAGTACCTAAGATTGATGCTTCTAAAGAAGCAATTCTCAAGGGGTGCATTTTGCACATTCCTTTACCCCGAGGACATTGGCAATGTCTGGAGACATTTTTTGCTGGGGGTGCTACTGGCATCTAGTGGAAAGAGGTCAGGGATACTGCTAAATATCCTACAGTTTGCAAGACAGCTCCAACAACAAAGAATTATCCAACCCAAACATCAATAGTGCCCAGATTAGGAAACCTGGAAGTAACATTGGGCCTGTGAATGGGACTGAATTGGCACAGTTGGGACATCCTAAAACCTGAAGTTAAAGCTACCCCTTAGTGGAGCTGCTAGTCCTTGGAAGGATTATTCATAGTATTCCAAGATGAAAGCACTTGCTGATCAGAGATGCGTTAACAAGAGCGTGCTCACTCTCCAGTCTTGAGAGCTCCCCATTAAAACATGAAAGAACCTATTAACATCACACTCAACCCTGGGGTCCCTGGGACACAGTATGGGCAAAGTTGGACTTCATGGTTGTAAGACTCCCTCTGAGTTTATGATGTTGTGGTTCTGTGAGTGGTGTTTCCTCTGCGGAAGGGAATAGGTATGAAGGTGATATGTCCTTCTCCCATCACTGATGATGAGCTCTGCATCTTGTCTCCTTGAGCTCATGGTGTATTTCCATTGATCTAGTACAGTCTCTCACTTGGCCTTCCTTCTTATATGGGTGACACACCATATCTGAGGCCTGAGTGGGACCATGGAACGAAGACAGGGCATCACACATTGATAGTCTCGTTTGTCCTCCAACATGACAACTAAACCTGGGTTTTTCAGAACAAGAGCTGACTTGGGGATCTTGTCACCTTAAGCTCTAGGGGAGATGTCTTCTTCTTCTCCATGAAAAGGCAGAGTGACTAACGGATAGGGTGGGTGGCGTGGGCTGGGGCACAGCTGTCTCTCATGCTTCCCATATCCTAGAGGCCATGGGACTGGAAAGCATACAGTAGGTGACTGTTGGTGCAAGCCTGGACTGTGAGTGTCCCGAAGAGAGGAAAATATTTACAGAAACTTTTTCCTTTTCATTGAAGCAGATAAGCAACTCTTTAGAGGCAATTTAGACAATTTATTTAGGTAGGTGTGAAAATAATTGCAGTTTTTGCTGTTAATTACAAAAACTGCAATTACTTTTGCACCAACATAATATCTTGAAGTTAGGGAATCTTAAGCTTCAGGGCCCGTCACAGCCCCTGCCCATGTGAGTACTGGGAGTGACTGGGAGCAATAGAGTATTCTAGGTGGAGAGGGGAGGCCAGGACATGTTTCCATGTAAACACTTCTGGTAAGTCAGAAACGAGATCTCAAAAGAAAGGAAACTGAATTTCTGAGACTCCAGGAATTTGTTAACATTTCTGTGATTGTTTTAAAAATTATTCATTTTCCTATTTGATTTTGTATTTTTAACTAGATATTCTTTTTTTTTCATGAGGAACCCTCAAATCTTGTAAGCTTAACACCCAACAAACTTGAGTCTGTTGCTGTGGTAGTTTGGCTTTCCTCTTTTCTTCCCTTTTCTTTCCCTGGGAGCTGCAAATCCATTATTCATAGGAAACTAGGACACCACCATTAAATGCCTCAAGGTGTGAGTGGTAGGGTAAATTCTGAGTAATTTCTGCTCTGCCTGGCTAGGCTTATGAAACAGAAAAAAAAAATGGCTGCAACAAAGTAAGGACAGCATGTGGTTTGCTCCAACAGCTGTGTGGGTTGCTGTAAAACTTTGTTAACACCACTCTTCATTTAATTTCACACTGTTCAAAACAGTATAAAAGGATTAGATGTGGGTGACCTTAAGCAAGGCTTAAAGGGGTCATGACTGAGAAAGCCTCAACTCTCATGACATCGTTGACACTCTTCATGCATCATCAGGATTCTATACCCCTCTTCTAAGCAGCAGGAAAAGAGTTGCATTAGGCTGTCATAGTCTTCCCTGGATCTAACTAAAGCAAATATGTGATGAGCTTTGGGGGAGGGAGGAACAAAGGAGAATGGGGTCCAAGCTGAATTTAGTTGCTTACCCAAATGCCATTACAGTTTGAATCCTGATGGACATCCCAGTTGTCCGGCCTAAGAAAAAAACATTAACATTGGTCTTTGACATATGCTTGTCTCTCACTGGATGTCTGTTTCATGCATGAATGAATGAATGAATGCTACATGAAGTGCCATGGAGAGACAACAGCATTCTTCATGGAAGAGCGTCACATCCCATTGTGTGTTGTGACATCAGAAGCCTCCATTCAGCTTCCTTGCTTTACCTTGGTTTGGGATATTTGCTGGAAGCTCTGGACCAAATCCTGTCTTTTTCATCATTGACTACATTCATGGATCGCATTGTTGTGGAATGGTGCTGATGAACATAATGGACAAATCTGCACCCCATTGTACCCCTAAATGCCCAAATAACTGGTTTATTTAATGCTTTGACACTACAGTCACAACAAAGGCGATGGCTAGCATATCTGTTTTTTGATACCAGAGATGCAATTGAACCTCAGCCCACGGCTAATGTATGACATGTTTTCCATTCATTAGAGGCTCCTCCTTACTCCCGGAGGGAGAGGCCACTATTTCTGGGCCCAATTCTGCATGGAGAACAGATACAGAAGGCTGGATAAGTGTCTACAATAAGATAATCTGTTCACTTGATTGTTTTTCCCACTTGACTGTAAGCTCCAGGAGAGGAGGCATATTTCTGTTTTGTTTACCACCCAGCATGATGCAAAGTACTTGGCAAATTGTAGGTCCCTGATAAGCATTTCTTGGACAAATGAACGAATGAATGCCGTTCTTTTTTCACTGAGCTTTACTTCAATTGGAACACGAAAATCTCTTCTCTCTGTAAGTGGGAATTCCCTAGGCTGGGGGAAGATGTGCCTCCTGCTTTCTTTTCAGAAGATAATTTTAAAAATCAGCAACCAGCAGAAATAGTTACCTTCTACCTGGGTACACTGACTCGTCACTGTCATTACAGTCTCTCCCCCGCCAGTGATAGCCCCGCAGTGTCTGAAATTGAAGAGCGCACACAGGAGGGGTTCAGCCCGCTTTGATGTTATCCACGAGGAAGGCTAATCAGAGCTGTCTGAATGGCATTGACATCCACAGTTTTTAATTCAGATTCAATCTAGGATCACCAAAGAGCACTAAGAAAATTAAGATTAATATGATAAGACATGCTGTGTGAGTGACATGTAATATAACACCAGGAACAATAACAGATAATAGGGTGTGTGCATGCGTGTGCATATGTGAATGTACGTGTGTGTGTGTGTGTGACATTAAGTGCGTGCTTGTATGTGCGTGTGTGGGGGTGCATTGTGTGAATGTGAATGTGTACGTATGGGGGCACGTGTATATGCATGTGTGTGTTTATGTGTATTCATATTGTAGATGTGTGTGCGTATACACACGTGTGTTTGTGTGAGTATGTGTTTGCTCATGTTTGTGTGTCTACAAGCATCTCCAGAAACAGCAGACCCATCCAACTTCCCAAAAATCCTCTATTAACCATCAGTCCTCTCAGGCTGTAAAACAATTGGCTTATTTGGCCAAATGATTAATTTCATTGGATAATTTAAAAGTCTCTAGCCAAATGCTTAATTATGCAGGTTTAAATATTTGACCTGAATGATTTGAATCAAGAGTTATAATAACGCCAGATAATATTTTTATTTCCTCCATTCCCAAGTAGAATATCTGAGATTTCCCAAACTCTGTGACATGTTACTTGCTTGTTGGTTTTCACAGAGAATACCCTGACATTTTAACTGTTCTGAATCAAATGCACACACACACACGTTAAAAAGTAAGTTAAAGTAGATTTAAGAAGTTCCAAAATAATTCACAAAACCTTTCAAGGCAACCACAGCCCCCATGGAGAATTCCAGCTAGGAATGGCAACAGAACCAGTCTGGGTCTAAGATTTACTTCAGTGCCTTGTGTATCATCACAATGCTACAAAATCCTTAAAAAATGTGAAATGGGCTGGGTGCAGTGGCTCATGACTGTAATCCCAGCACTTTGGGAGGCCGAGGTGGATGGATCACTTGAAGTCAGGAGTTTGAGACCAGCCTGGCCAACATGGTGAAACTCTGACTTTACTAAAAATACAAAAACTACCGAGGTGTGGTGGTGCGTGACTTTAATGCCAGCTACTCGGGAGGCACGAGAAGCACTTTAAACCAGGAGGCAGAGGCTGCAGTGAGTGGAGACCATGCCACTGCACTCCAGTCTGGGGAACACAGTGAGACTTGGTCTCAAAAAAGAAAAGAAATTGTGAAATGATGTGTTGTTCATCAAGTTAATAATGCATTCAAATGAAATTCAGTCTTGTCTTATTAAAGGAAAGAAATTTGTAGGAAGCAATGTGATGTTAGTGAACATCTGGTTATTCCTAACAACACTTACCGGGAAAATGCTGTATTTGTCTGAATCCACATCTTTGAATGGCACAGACTGCTCTATAGCTCTAGGAAAAAGAAAACAAAACAATCGGTGAGCTAAGAAAAAAAGTAACAATGTTAGTGAAAACAAATAGAGAGACATTTTCTGATACAGCTGTGTTGAGTTTATGCCACAGAGGGCCATTCTAAACAGAAAATTAAGAGTCTGTGTGGTGTCAGACAGAGCCAGCAAAACTGCCAATCTCTGCTCTTTACCCAACAGAACTGCTTTCTCTCTGATATTAACTTGGCCTATATGAGGAAATAAAATAATTGAAGTGAAATTTTAAAGGGCAAGGGGTATTGATGTTGAGATTCCCAGGAAATATGAGACTGCACTTTGAGTTCAGCCAATGAACTCAGCACTACAAATTGAATTTTTGCCATTTTGCACATTCTGTTATAGAAATCTTTTCTTAAAATTTTACTCTTTTCAATCACTTATCCTGAGAATCTTGACCATTTAGCTGATATTAGCTGGCAACTTTCACTCCCATTCATGAGTCTTGGAAACCAAGGACCCTGATGTGATGACTAAATAAATTGATGCCAAAGCCATGGACATCCCATGAGGGAGGATTTCCCCTGTGGAATCCTCACTACCAGACTTTTCCCAGCTTCTAAATGTCAAACACTGCCTTGGGTTTAGAAAATCACTTACAGAGTAGCAGAATAATGCAGTCATATGGCAATGAGGCAGGAAAATAGGGTCTGGAGGCAGGGAACATAAGGCCGATTCACACTTCAGCTATAACAGGAAATATCCTCTCCATAGGGCATATGCCGTAAAGGACTTTGTAACTTTACTTCATCCTCTTCATTTACATAGGGCGTACCCCAAGTAGAGGGTACACAAAAACTCTGTAATAGGGCCTTTGAGCCCCTATTCTCAGGCCTGCTTCTACAGTGTGGAGTGCACTTTCATTTTCTATAAATCCCTTCATTCCTTCTTGCTTTGTGCGTTTCATCCAATTCTTTGTTCAAGATGCCAAGAACCTGGACACCCTCCACCATTAACGGCAAGATGAGGCTTTCTTTGGAGCCGAGAATTTACAGTGAGTAACACAAACTTTTATAGGAATCACTAAATGGTCTTTTGAATAAAGAGCATCTCAACAGTTCTGAGAACCTTGAGGCAAATAAATGTAACCCAAGACCATGCGGAGCCTAACTAGCAGCCTGGAGCCTGTCTTATGAACTCTGGGATGGGACAGAAGTTCAGCTTACAGGCCTCTTTGGTCAAACACTGAAATGTACTGTGCTGGTTATATTAGCCTCTATGGCTCTATAGCCTGTATTCTACTCTATACTTCTGGGGCTGGGAATTTTGCAAAATACACTTACCAGGTTCCCTTGGGAACTGGAGCTGGCACTCGTGGCAAGAAAGAGCAGAAGGAGGAGAGAAGTTGTTTTCCCTCTTTGTCTTTCTCTCTCTGGGTGTTCCCTTCAGTGACTCCACCTCTAGCCACAGTGGGCCCTCCTGAGGGTCCCAGCACTCGTGGATGACCCCTTATCCATGGCTCCAGGACTGGTCCACGTGGCCTCTTGTTTTGCCCCCAGCAACCCCGCAGCAAGTGGCCTCCCAAGCCTGAGAACACCAACTCCTCCCTTTTGCTTCTTCTGTTCCCCTAGGGATGCTGGTTGCCTCCTGCAGTCATAGCTGGGTAGCCTTGCCTTCCCCTTTTTACTGTTTCAGCCTTTTTAGCACTTTTTAAACTGGTACCTTATATTAAATCCTCTTTGCACAGCTCTGTTTCCTGACTGGACCACTGAGAGGAGGGCCCTGGGATGAGTGAGTGCTGGTTAGGGTAGGGAAAAGTAGGGAGTGTGGGGAGTCAATAGCCACTTAGTGGACCCAATGAAGAGGGAGTTGCAAGCTGATGTCTCATCACTAGTCCTTCCTACATTCCTGCCTGGGGGGACAGGGGAGGCTGGATCCCTGAAAGGACAAGGCAGCAGTCTCCCTCTTAGTGTCCCCAAGAGGAATTATCCTTTTGAATTCAAGCGCTCTTGCTAGATACTGAGTTAAGCATGGTGGTTCAGTAAAGACTCCGGAGTCAGTTGGAGTCACTGCTCCATCCACTGCTTCCTCACCAGCTCTGCAATTCTCAGAAATTTATTTAACCTCCCTGAGCCTCATTTTTAAATCTGTAAAATGTGATTCCTGCCAGCTCCCTCACAGGGTTTATTGGGAGGATTAAGGGAAACCACATGAAAAGTCCCTGGTATTGGTCCTCACAAAGTGCCTGCAGCTGTGATTATGAGCACCTGCTGTCCAAAAGAGGAAATTCACCTTTCCCTTCCATTTGGGGTGGGGTGGGTTGAACAAGGCCAGAGAGAGAGCCACCAACAGGAAATTAGAAAGGTTCTATTTGCTGACTCCACACATCCACACTTACAGGGAAAGTGAGTACCAGCCTTGGGGAAGGTGGAAGATTGTCCAGGAACAATTCAAGTGTAGGCTGTAGCCAAATTCCACCCCCATGATCACCCACACCTTGATTTTCCCATGGTGGGAGCAGAGGGGAATGAAGCTTCCCGAGTGGGCTCAGAGGTTGTGATGCTGCTTTCCCTCATGCAGGAGAGGAGCTAGGGCAAGATCATCCTTGGGATCCTTCCTGCTCTGATGCTGCAGGGTTTCTAGATCCACCCCATCCCTTGTCTACTCTGAGCTACGAATGGTTTTCTCTCACTTTAATCATCTGTCAAGAAATGCGGAAAAAGCTTGGACCAAATGATATGCAGTCATCCAACATCAGTTGTGACTGTTAAGAAAAATTTTGGAAAAGGCTTTGAAGGCTACATTTTCTGTGAGACTAGGCAGTTTTCCCCATGTATGTATTTGGCCTCTTGGACAGCGTTTATTTTTCTAGTTGAGAAAAGGAAGATAAAGAAAGAGAGCAAGAGTGAGAGACAAAGACAGACAGATCAACAGAGACAGAGAGAGAGAGACAGAAATGATATAGACCCAAACAGCCATATTTTCAGCCTGAGAAAGAAAAAGGAGCTGGAGGAAAGGTCCCGTTTGGGCATGCGCCAAAGCTATCCCCTCCCACCTTTGTTATCTTGGGGGTGAGAGTTTGTCCTTGAAAGAAGGAACAAAGAGTGGTCTTTAGGATTGGAAAGCTGACTTATTAACCTTTGTCTGCTTACTTTAAAGTCCCCAAGTGACTGACCAAAGCCATGCATTCTAGACATGAGTGGGTAGACTGGGTACTCCAAGTAGCATAAATTGCAACTTGTATAATCTTCACAATCCCTTCTTCACAGCCCGCTAATCAAATTATTTTTCAACTTAGCAACAACTTCATTTGGTAGCAAAACTTGACCTGAAGTGATATAGGGCAATTCGTAAACTTTATCACACTTAGTGTGAAAATTCATGTATTTCGCTCTGAAATATAAATCTGATTGATCAAGAGGTGCCAGGGATAGTAGGTGGGTTATGGTATGTGCACTATTTATTACTTTACTAGAATATAAAAAATTTGAATTTCGAATCATATCTGGCTCCAAGGCTTTTTGTTTGTTCATTTTTGTGTTTGTTTTTATAGAGATAGAGTCTTGCTCTGTTGCCCAGGCTGGTCTTTAGCTCCTGACCTTAAGTGATCTTCCCACTCTGGTCTCCAAAATGCTGAGATTACAGGCATGAGCCAATGTCCCTGGCAACTCCAAGGTTTTGCATAAGACATTGTTGACTTTTACTAAAAATTATTTCTGCAAAATTGCATCTGAACTTGATACCTTGTGTATCCTTAGAAATATCTAGCTGTATGTTGAAATGTTCATTCATTCATTCCTTCATTCCACAGGCATTTTGGGAGTCCCTGCTGTGTGCCAGGAATCATATTAGATAGCAGAGATGAGTAGAAGATACAGTTCCTGCACTTTAGGAGCTTGACATGGGTGAGGAAATAAATGCATCAAAAGATAACTATAGTCCTAGGTGAAAAATGCTGTAAGAGGGTTGAGCATCTAGAGAGGAAAAAAACATTTCTAACTCTATATAGGAGAAGAAGTGATCTTAAGGTGAAAGCTAAAGGATGAGACAGAATTTTCAAGGCAAGCAATTGGACTGAGGGCAGTGTAGTGGGAAGGAAAAGCCATGGGAATTCTTTCAACGTAGTTCTGGGTTCTGAAATTAGACTCTCTGGGTTGGAATCCCAGTTCTGCTGTCTCCTTGTCAGATGACCTTACGCAAATTATTTAATCTTTTTGTGCCTCAGTTTTCTCACTTGTAAAATAGAATCGATATCATTAACTGTTTCTTAGATATGGAAAGCACTCGAAAAAACAAAAAAAACACAACACATGAGCTCTTACTTTATGTGCAATGGGAACCCTGATTGCAAGGATGGCTCCTCGGGTGGGGCAGCGGGAGTCAGGTGTCTGCTCTCATCACGGTTTGGTTTCTAGAGACATCCCCATCCCAATCCATGGCCCCTCTTCAGATGTTCAGATTTCTGGCCACACAACATTCTATTCAATGACCATGCAGCCTGGTGTCGCTCGCTGCCCCTGCTCTATACCGCCTGCCACCAGATACCAGGTGAATGTGCTTGATACGGGGAGCAATTGTAACTGCGGCTGATTGTTATTAATGACACGGTATTGAGCTATTCAAGTTCAATCTCCCTAAAATTATTTCATGAAACTGGGGCATTATAACAAAAGAAAAATGGTGAGAATGAATCTCCATGTGTGCCTGCCTCACATGTGAGACTCAGGTAGCTCTCGAGGGCCGGGCGTGGGTTGGTTGCGTATGTGGGTGGATGTGTTATCAAATGAAATGAGAACAGAGAAGCCACGGAAGGGCACACCTGCCTATAGATGTGGCTCAGCTTGGAGGTGGGGACAGGACCGATGTGGGTGGAAGGAGCAGGGTATGGGGAAGGAGGAGGCTAAAAAGGAAAAAAAAATAGCGTTGAATTAACAATCAACAGGGAATAGGATGGTTTGCACATATTTATGTGAAATAATATGGGGGTTTCTGCATATAGACATTAAATAAAAAGAATAGATTTTTAAAAAGAGGGGATCCTCCTGACTTACTTACTACTGTTGAAGTAAAATACAGACAGTGTGTAGGCACTATGTATCCTGATTAAAACAGAACACCAAAAAACTTGATCACCCCATGGTCATAGCCTGATAGCTACACATTTGTTTTCCTGGTAAAGTGGTGCTCTTTCTTCATGTATTCCCTCATTTCTTCATTGAGCTCCTCCTGCTAAGAAATGGGATCCCTGCTCTCCAGGATCTTATGGGTGGTGTGGGATACCAGCAAGGAAGCAGGGATTGAAGAATGGGATGAGGCGGAGCAGGCACTGCGGAGCTGGGGGCATTGAGGAGGAGCCAGGAGCACCCAGGAGGGCTGTGCAAGCGACTGAAAGTAACCTGGGAGCTGGAACGCGTCCCTGGGGTGGAGACACCTCAAATGAATTTTGAAAGCATTAGACTGAGTGGGATGGAGGGCAGGGAGAGGCACTGGGCAGGTAAGGCATTCCTCCTGGGGGAATTTTATAAAAGGAATATGCCACAGAAGACACGCCGGTCTTGTCTCTACCACGTGAGGACACCGTGCTAGTGGGTCAGGCATTTAAAACCTACTTGTTCCTCTAAAGCATAGGGCTAAGAGTTGAGGTGTTAATGGAAAGCAAACTGTTGGATTCAAAGGTCAGATTCGTCCATTACCGGATCTGTGACCTTGTGCAAATGATTTTACCTCTTTAGAAAGGAGAAAATAATGGTGCTGACCTTAGATGGTTGGATTTACAGCAGTTTTTGGTGCATAGACAGCACCAGATAACTTTTAGTTATCAATATTTTTACTGAACCACAGATGGCTTTGAAGAATACACGAGACTGCATTTATACATTTACGTGCTTTGTAAGTTGTAAAGCACTGAACCAGTTGTGACCTGCTGCATATGACACTTGAAACACAGGGATTTTTTAGAAAGAAGGAAAACACAGTTTTTGCTTTTTCATAAAAGAATAATTTTCCCTTTCAAATTGGACCAAGAAAATCCCTGGCCACTGATGCTCTTGAATTCAATTTTTCAAAGGTGGTTCAATTGAAGAGTTGTCACTTTGACCCTGTTGCGTCCTGCTGGCCTACATCTAACGCAGAAAATACAATAATGCATTCAGCAAGGAGGGGGCAGGGGTCTCGATTTAATGGGAGCTAGGCATGATGACATGATTGGGGGCCTGGGGAGCTGGCTGCATCTCAGTCTTCCAGCATCTTCTTTCATGTCTGATATCTGCCCCCTACTCCCCACGTCCTGATGCTCTCTGGATTCATCCCCAGTCATGAAAAGGGGTGTTACTAGCACTTCTGGGACCTGCAATGGCACTTTGCATAGCTGGCTTGTAGGGGCTTATGCCAGAAGATTGTCTAGGAAGAGTTTTTAACTGTTTAACTCTTGGATCTCTCTAAGAGGCTCCAAATGTGGGTCTGAATCATAGCCTCCTCCTGTTCCTGGATATTATTACAACAGATGAGAGATGTTCAGTGGACTTAGTACTCATGAAGCTCATGAGATGAAGGATGGCAGAACAAGGACAAGTGTCTTTGTTAGGGGTTGAATTGTGTTCATGAAAAAAATATGATGAAGTCCTAACCCCTGGTATCTGTGAATGTGACCTTATTTGGAAACAGGGTCTTTACAAGTGTAATCAAGTTAAGATGAGGGCATTAGGGCAGACCCTCATCCAATATGAGTGGTGTCCTTGTAAAAGGAAATGACAGGCACCCAGGGAAGATGGCCAGATATGAAGATGAAGCAGAGACTGGAGCGATGCAGCTGCAAGGCAAGGTATGCCAAGGCCTCACGGCCACCATTGGAAGCTAGGGAGAGACAGAAAGGATCCAACTAGAATCTTAGAAGGTGCACGGCCCTGCTGCCATTTTGGCTCTGGACTTATGACCTCCAGAACTGAGAGAGAATTAATTTCTGTTGTTCTAAGCCACCCAGTTTGTGGTGTTTTGTTACCACAGACATAGGAAGCTATAGCTTCTGAGTCCAGGTGTGCAGCCTAACTCTCACCTCTGTGTGTTCTCAGCCATCCACAAGGCTGGACTAGCACAGGCTAAAGTAATAGGAGCTCCTGCGGGAGAGGAAGAGTAAAAGAAGCAGGGGCTGGGGCAGATGGTGTGGTTAAATAAATATCTCCCGGCTAAAGAACATTATTCTGAGTCATTAAAGCATCACTTGTATGTGTAGCATTCGCAGTCTTGCACCTCTACTAGAAGGCGAGCATTGGGGTGGACATGGACACCCAGGAGTCTAAGTGTGGGGTCTAATGGCCTAAGAATTCCCTGAAAAATTTCCAGGAAAACACAGCACTCCCCCACCAGGTTTGGGGTCAAGGAATCTGGATTTTAAAACGTTTCAAAATGATTCTGAGACATAGGCAGAATTTAGTTTATACTTTAATCTTAGATATGGGGAAGCCGAGGCTCAGAGACATTAAGTGGCTGAAGTTCTCAAAGTCAGCTCAAGAAGCAGCATTGCAAAGGAGTCAAGAATATGTATATTCCCAAAGAACACATGAGATCAAATGCACCTGGGGGTGTGTGTATCTTGGGTACTCAGTGGCCCAGCAGAAGTTAATTCTTTAAGGCTCAGTTGCTTTCTCCGTGAAATGGGAATAATAATAACCCTTACCTTATTTTATTGTTGTGAGAACTAAGTGAGGAAACGTATCGAAAGTTCAGCATCTGGCACCTGGAACAGCGCGCATAAACCTGATAGCAGCAAAGCAGCAGTGGTCATATTAGAAGTAGCTTAGTGGGATGGGCTTGGTGGCTCACGCCTGTAATCCCAGCACTTTGGGAGGCTGAGGTGGGTGGATCACTTGAGGTCAGGAGTTCAAGACCAGCCTGGCCAAAGTGGTGAAACCCCGTCTCTACTAAAAATACAAAAAATTAGCTGGGTGTGGTGGTGGGTACCTGTAATCCCAGCTACTAGGGCAGCTGAGGCAGGACAATCGCTTGACCCCGGGAGGCGGAGGTTGCAGTGAGCCGTGAGCACTACATTGCACTCCAGCCTGGGCAACAAGAGCGACACTCCGTCTCAAAAAAAAAAAACAAAAAAACAAGTAGCTTAGTGGAGGGTACATCCCATGATGCTACTTTGCCTCTGAGTCCAATGCCCTCTCAAGACATTGTTTCACCCTTTAATGTTTTGAACAGCAGTTACTACGATGTCTAGCGTAACCCCGGACTCAAAGTGGTGCTGGAATAGGGACAGGAGGGTGTGGGAATTCTGGACAGTGTCTCTGCATTCACAACCGTATTCCTATGTATCTGAGCCAGATTTTTCACGTAATAGTTTGGGCTCTGTGAAAACACAGTCCCTGTCCAGCCTTGTGAGTGTCTTGCACTAAAGATGCTCAGTCTTCTCCATGCCCAGTTGCCCACCCTGGTCTGTAGCTCACATGGCACAGAGGGGCTGTTTCCAGGTATAGTGCAGTGGGCACCTCGCTGGCAGGCACTCACTGGCAGTGAGCCTCACTGTGGGCTGCATTCTAGCCTGAGGAACAGATCAGCTTTGAGATGCAAAGATGCTGGCATTCAGTATATTTCCCAAATGATTTTGTTCAGAGCTCATTTGTCTTCTGGTTTCTGTGTAATATTTTGAGAAAGAAACACTTTCACCTTCAGGGATGCCTTTTAAGTGTGAAGATCATTTTAGTCATTAGAAAAAGGGGACAAGCAAAGATGTTATTACATGCTAGTGCTCAGGAAGGTAGAAATTATATACATACAATTTAATTTTCTGGCAGATCTTGGCCAAAACCGGGAGTGAACAAATGTCAGAACCACTTCTAGAATATTTCTGGGGAGATAAAAAAAAAACCAATAAAAAGAGAGTTGTTTAGTTTAAGGAGTGGTTCCCCACCTTCTAAGGGTCCCTCTGAACTTGAGGTTTCTGGATCCTCCTTCCTCTAGAATCCAGCCCGTTTCACCTCTCTAAATTTACCTCTTGTTCTTGTCCCCACAATCCATATCCATGCCACTGCCTGTGCCTTTGCCCACCGGGCTCTTCAGCCCGAAGCCTTCCCTCCTCCTCTTCTCCCAGCCAGCTCTTCCCAGCTTCCCAGCCACCCTCACTCTCCACCTTGTCCCAGGAGGGCCTGGCAACAGCATTCCTCTACCCAGGTGCTTTAAAAATAAAGAACATTTTCAAACAAAATAATTCCATCTCATTATGGAAATAAAAACTAAAGGGACAGACCAATCTGGGGCCTGGGAGGAAGGAAGGTCCCTTCCCCCGCGGAGGAGAATGGTGCACAGACCAAGCTCCTTATGCTTCTTGAGCCATGGGGTTCTAGACAGCGATTTCTATGAGGCTCCAGATGTGGGCTACACTAAAAGCCCGACATTTTACCAAGCAGTGCTTTTAGAAAGATCACAGTTTCCACAATGCTTTCCTCAAATTAAAGAAAGAGAAGACAATAGGGTAGAAAAGTTAGGTACCAGCATTTATCAATGAAGGAAGAGAGACAGTGGATTCCTGCCAGCCCAGAGTCCTTTGAATGGCTATGAGGAGTGTTATGGGCATTGGCGATATTTAACCCTGGCAAGAGAGAATCAGCAACCATTTCAGAATGTAAATGAGGTACTTAAGGATTTTTGAGATGCCTGCCCAGCTTTCTAGGAGGAGAAATAATCCTGAGTGGTGGCCCAGCTCCATGTAAGACGTGGAGACAAAGAGGCTGTCCTTGTCCTCAGCCCACAGTCGAGTGGAGGGCATGGGTGGAGGCCCCAGCTCTGTGCACACCCTGTGGGATCTGCAGAGGCCAAGGCACTAGCACGTGTCTCTAGGAACGCGGAGGAGGATGCAGATGACCCTGCAGTGAGGTGGGATAGAGGCAGGTGGGGAGGAAGAGAGATGGCCTGAGGCTTTGTGACTCAGTGAGGGCCACAGCCTTGCTAGAGATGCACATCCCTGTCTTCCACATCCCCACCTCAGGTCTGCTGAATCGAAAACCCTGGGGTGGGTCCTGGCAGCCTATGTCTTCGTAGCCCTCCAAGTCATTCTGGTGCCCACTAAGGCTTGACAACCACTGCTCTAGGTCCTTGTCACTCAACGTGTGATCACAGATGAGGGGCACTGATGCCACCTGGGAGCTTTCAGAGATGTAGAGTCTTGGGCCCTGCTGCAGACCTGTGGAATCAGAATCTGCATTTTAACAAGATCCCCAGGATGCACACTAAAGCTGAAGTAGCCTGGCTCCTGGCAGAGGGAGTGCATGAGCAGTGCTGTGGAGGTATGAGAAAGCTTGGTGTCTTAGAGGAATGCCAAACATTCCCACCTGGCAGGAGCATCGGAATGGCAGAATGGCAGAATGCAGTGAACCATGGAAGGAAGGAGACGGGATGGGGGGGCGGGGCACGGGGCCTGGAAAGCAGCACTACATGTTACCCTGAGGACTATGGGGAAGCCGTAGAGGTGTCAGGCAGAGGAATCACATTTGCGTTTTGGAAAGACGTCTCTAGGCATGGGGGGATGGCCTGGAGAGGATCATTTGAGATAAGAGACCCTAAGGCCCTATCTCCGGGTTTCAGACCTCGGCGCTATTGCCATGTTGGGCCGATAATAATTCAGTCTTTGCTGTGTGGGTTGCCCTGTGCACTGTGAGATGCTGGGCAGCATTTCTGGCCTGTGACCCCCAGATGCCCGCCGCACAAATCTGCCTCCAGACATTGCCAAATCTGCCTCCAGACACTGCCAAATGTCCCCAGGGTGGGAGCAAGGGGCAATATTGCCACCTATTGGGAAGCACTGATGGGAAACAGGGTGGAGGAGGGTGATAGTGCAAAGAAGGGGTGGTTAGAAGGGTGACTCCAGAGACTTAGTAGCTGACTGAGATCAGGAATGTGGACATATGGCAACACAAGCATCAGCATAAGCTTCTACTAAGGGAGGAGACCACCCCTCATATTGTCTTATGCCCAATTTCTGCCTCCAAAGAAAGAAGAAGTAAAAACTAATAGGCAGAAATGAAATCCACAGGCAGACAGCCCGGTGCCACACGCTGGGCCTGGTAGTTAAAGATCGACCCCTGACCTAATCGGTTACGTTATCTATAGATTACAGACATTGTATAGAAAAGCACTGTGAAAATCCCTATCTTGTTTTATTCTGATCTAATTACCGGTGCACGCAGCCCCCATTCACGTACGCCCTGCTTGCTCAATCGATCATGACCCTCTCACGCGCATCCCCTTAGAGTTGTGAGTCCTTAAAACGGACAGGAATTGCTCACTCGGGGAGCTCAGCTCTTGAGACAGGAGCCTTGCCAATGCCCCTGGCGGAATAAATCCCTCCCTTCGTTAACTCGGTGTCTGAGGAGTTTTGTCTGCGGCTTGTCCTGCTGTACTACAACATTGACGGCACTTCAGAAGTACAGACACTATCTGAGATCCAGAGTCCAAAGTCAGGTTGCATTTGAATGTTTGAGGTACTTTTAATATTCAGTTTAGTCTGAAGCCCTTGGTCTTATTCTCCTAACAACAATCTAGATTTTAACACTGGTGATAGCTAACTTATTAAAAATTGATATGAACAGTTTTATAATTACTACACAAAAGGTTCAATAGAATACGATTATATAATTGCATAGCTGTTTGCTGTCAAAATTCAGCCTGACGGCTGCAGCTGTCTTTGTAGAAACTGGGGTTAAGAAGTGGGTGGCAGATGATATAGGGGCCCCTAGAAGTCCTCCTGGTTAGACTGAGGTTTTGATTACCTGGTCTTTTCATTACATAGTATGGGAAAGACCACCCTTCTCTTACAATTTACTTGCTAAGAGAACTGAGATGGGCCCCGAGCAACATTGTATGAGTCTTGCTTGCCTATTTGCCAGCCTCCTCCTTTCAATTTGAACTTTGCTAGATAGAGGCAAAATGTGGGCTGTTATTAACTCAGCAATACATTTAAAATATTGCAACTGGCTGCATCTAATCCCATCTAAAATGAGAGTCTCAAATCAGGGCTGTCCGTGGGGACAGGAGTCATGCAGCATCTTTGCTTTGCAATCTATTTAACCAGCTTCCTGAGCTTCCCCATGCACCAGGATGTCAAATGAATGCAGAACAACAAACAGGGGTTGAATAAAAAAAAATGGGCTGAATGGGGTAAATGGAAGGTCAAAGTGGGAGAGTCATCACTCTTCTGTACACAGCCAAGCTGAAACTGAATTTCTGTGTGGTAAAGTGCTTTTCAACCCTTGTCGTGTATTATATTACCTGGATTTAATTGGTCTGGGGTGGGGTTTGGACTTCAGCAATTTTTATAGGCTTCCCAGATGATTCTATTGAGCAGGTGGGTTTGTGATTAGGGCTGTCATTTATAGTTGCACAGGTTGTCCACTGTACGATTCCAATATCCACATAGCCTGTGACATAAATGGTGCTCCCCAAAGTTTAGTACTAAGGAGGCCTTGTTGAAAGCTACTGGCCTAGTAGAAAGAGTATTGAATGTGGAGATAGCTAGCTCTGGATTTAAATGTGGGGTTTCTCACCTACTAGCTATGGGGGGTGAGCACATAACTTAACCTACCTGAGACTCAGTACTCTCATCTGTAAAATGGGGCTGATGACAAAAATACTCTATCTACTATGTAGAAGTGAGAATTAAATGATTCCATAACTCAGGTGCTCTTAGATGCTCGATGCTCTGCCAAATCCATGAAAAGTTCCCTCTAGGATCCTCTCAGGGCCTCACTGAGATCCAGGCTTTCTCTGGAATGTTTGTTTTCCTTCAATAATGCATAACGGTTTTCAAGTCTGAATTCTCACCAACTGATAGGCTGTGCTGAAATGATATGCAACCTACTGAGTGCAGCTTTCTGTACCCTGGCCAGGTCTGAAGTTATATCAGCCATCACAGTGGAATTAATTACTCTCCGAGCAGTTTTTTCAGAAACACTTATTTGCATTTTCTGTTTATTTTTGCCTTGATAGCTGTAATCTGGAGAGCAAATAAATTGGTGGAGGTTTCAGAAGAGTATTTTTATTGTTGAATTGTTCAGTAGAATTTTTTTTTTTCACTTCTCGCAAGTAATTATTGGAATCCTGCCCCGTGAATTATGCTTGCAATTCTGGTGACAGAAGTAAAAAATTGTAAAATCCTAATTAGGAGTTAATGCCAAGGCAGTTTTTGCTACTGAAGTAAACAATGCCTGGAGAATACGTTTTTAGGGGTGTGTTGAGAAGAATAAAATACCAATTGTATTGTTCTCCATTTCTGCTCAGAGTTCTGAAGGGAGTGGTCAAGAGTTTCCTGTGGTCTTTTAAGATCTTACTCAACAATTTAAGCAAATTAGCTAAACGGGCTACTGTTGGCCCTTAATTATTCACTGAATTAAATAATGATTGGCAGTGCAGACATTGGGATTGATTAATCAATTATGTAGAAATGCCTACATATTGCCTGTCACTTAACATGTATTCATTGGCCTTGTTCATCAAAACCCATATGCCCTCCATGAGCAGAGTTGCCAGATAAAATATTACACTAGATATACTAAAACACTATTCGCTGTTTATCTGAAATTCAAATTTAACTGGGCATCCCATACTTTTACTTGCGAAACCTGGCAAGCCTAGCCATGAGGGATTTTCCTCCCTTTTATTTCTACGTTGCCAAATGAATAATACCTCAAATGTAGTGTATCAAGGTGAATGATGAGCTAGCCAGCAGGGAGAAGCCAAGGACGAGGTCTTTGCCCTCCCATTGCCCATTGCTGATGGATGCTTCCTTACTGCCAATATCTTTGGGGTCATTGAGGATAGTGTCATGCTTTAAAGATCTACTCTTCTGCTTCCTTTTCAAATGGGGCTGATTTGCAACCAGGGCCTAAGTTAAATACGTAAGCCTGCGAGAACTGATCTGAAATAAATATTCTATCTGTTGAGAGAGAGTGTTATTACACAGAGGACAAATTAAGGAAACATGAATAAAAATTGTGATAACTTTAACTCACATTTATTGAGGACTTGGTAAGCCCTAGCCAAGATCCCAGATGCTCTCTGCACTCTTAACTCTATCAGTACTGACACTGGAGGACACTATTATCATTTATCATCCCTGTCTTACAGACAAGAAAACTGGGGCTCAGTGAAGTTGAGCACCGTGCTTAAGGTCACATTTTTAGAAAGTGGAGAAGCAGGAGGATACAGCCTCCTCCAAGATGGTCTACTGGAAAGCAGCAGTTCTCAACCGGGGGTGATTTTGCCATCCAGGGGACATTTGGCAATGCTGGGAGGCATTTTTGGTTGTTGTGACTGGGGGAGGGGTGGATGGTGGTGCTGCTGGCATCTAGTAGGTAGAGGTCAGGGTTGCTGCTGAACACCCCACAAAGCCCAGGACAGCCTGCACAACAAAGGATTATTCTGCCCCAGATGTCAGCAGTGCTGAGGCTGAGAAACCACACTGTAGTGAGAAGGCAGGAAACACAAGTGGAAGCAGTTCACATTCCTACTTCCATCCCCACGTAGCTATGGCATGTTGCAGGCTTATATCCGGAGCAGTCCTTGCCTTTGGGATGTGAAAGCCGGGGCCAGTGAGAGAGGACATGCCAAGGAAGAGGCTGGCGTTCTACCTGCTTAGTGCTTACCAGAATCGGGGACTTCTTGACAATTTGTCTTGCCTTCTGTAGTGTAAATTTCCATGTCTCCTATAAAAACAAAGTTAGACAACATTACAACTCATGTTTTATCTTTTCTTCCTACATCTTCTCTAAAATTAGGATATTTAAAGTCCATAAGTTTTCAATAAATGGACCACTCCATAAATTTGTAATAAAATAATTCACAAGAAGGCAATCTCACATTAATAGCTCTTTTTATTTTGGGCTTTGCTTTGTGTCAGATGCAGTGCTAAGTACTTTGGAAACATTATCTTATTTACTCTTCAAACAGCCCTGCGAGATATGACCATTTCATAGATGAGGAAACCGAGATGCAGGAAAGCTAAGAGATCTCATAGCTAGAGTCTGGCAGAGAGGCAATCTGAACCTCTGCTTCCTGACCCTTCTGCTATGCTGATCTCCATAAGCAACTTATTCTGGTATCTAAAATCCCCCAGCAAGAGGCTGTCAACAGCCTACTTGAGTGCCTTGTGCTTTAGCAGTGAAGAATGGCTGATCGTTGCTGTGCAAGCTAACACTTCATCTCTCAGTCACCTCCTCTTCCCCTGGTTGGAGATCCCCTGTCCTCTTTCAACCATTTTGAGAGCCATCTAAGTGCATCTTCCAAGTGTACACACATTGGGAATATTAAGAGTTAGCTCATTAATACCAGTAATGATTGCTGTGAAATTCCAAAGAACACTGTGTTTGTCTATTTGTGGAGGGGTGGGAGAAGAGTAACCCTGAGGTGGGTGGGGAGGAGGAGGGTTTGCTCTCAGCACTGCTTCCCAGAGCTTTCAAACCCAGCTGAATGTGCATGTCCTGGCCCTGCCAAATCCCTCCTGGGTCTGCTACCTGTACAGCCCTAAAGTAATCTGCTCAACAATTGGAAAGCTCTGTCTGCTGGCTGCTAAGAGTGCGTGTTGATGACTCAAGAGGAAAAGATGCTCTTCAGGGTGGGTTTGGTTGCCAGGATGCCTTGCTACGGTGTATGTTTCTTAAAATATTGAAAGGCTACTGTGCCAGTTGGTGAACAGCTGTGTCCCTAAGACCCTGAGGGTCCTCCACTCTTGCTCTGTCCATGCAGCCTCTTCCCTGGACTCTCCCAGGCGTCCTTGTGATCCGTCAACTATGGGGCCACTGTGATAGTCCCACCCAGTCAGCATCTCCAGGCTGTGCTCCAACTGCACCCAGTATCCATTCTGATTAGTTGGCAGTAGGCCAAAGGAGCTGATCCCAATCTTCACTTTTAAAACGTGACATCTTTGATAGAAAAGCTGCTTAGGCAATGGCCCCATTCAAAAACTGACCTCATTAAATGCACTTTTGGCCTTTTCTGGAAATTGTAGCAAATCCTAAAATTCTCCTATTGTGTAAATTAAGAATCTCTGGCATAGTCAGTGTAACAGACACCAGATTTTCATGCAAACTATTCTTATGGTGCCCTTTGTGGCTACTTTTATCAGCAAAGAGCTCATTCCCCACATTTTAAAATGTGAAAGTGATAGTCCTCTGCCTCAATCATGTGCCCCTGCTTCTCTGTCTCAGAAATATTCCTCTGCATTCTCAGGCCCAGTTTAAAATCTTCAGAGCCTCGCACAGTCCTTGATGCATAGTAGGTGCTCAGTAAACGTGGAAATAAAAGCAAAAGAAAATAGTTACAATATTATGCTAAATGAGGAAAATAGGCTACCAGATTTTATGCACATAGGAAAAAACCTTGCAAAGGAATATGTTATAATAATGGTGGGTGATACCTTTTTCCTTTTTGCCCTTTTCTGGTTTTCTAAATTTTAAACAATGAATACCAATTCAGCAATAAATGCTTTCAAAAAAGAGCTCAATCCATGTTGTCTTGTTTCTTGTTGACGAAGATGATGTGCTCCGTGCACTAATATGCAAGTGAAGGCCCTGGGGATCTGGTGGTGAACCCCACGGTGAATGACATAGACATCCCTTCCCTCCCACAGCTTTCTCCCTGGCAAGGGGACTGACCTCGAGCAAGTACAGTAAACAGAAGTGAGATGAAGCAGAGAGAGGGCTGAATCCCTTTGAGAGAACCAATCTGATTTTAACCAAGCTCAGTTCTCTGGGGCTCAATGTTTGTTGGGAG
The DNA here is from genome assembly GCF_028878055.3 of Symphalangus syndactylus. Lineage (NCBI taxonomy): Eukaryota > Metazoa > Chordata > Mammalia > Primates > Hylobatidae > Symphalangus > Symphalangus syndactylus. The sequence continues at coordinate 93,846,195 of NC_072431.2, read as the reverse complement.
GTAATGACAAGCTATGAAATGCAAGCTATGAATGACAAGCTGCAGCACTTGCTGCAGCAGAGGCTGTGCTGAGGTGGGATGGGTGGCTTTTGTGTCCTCCCGGGAGGTCTAGGGCGGGTTCATCTGGATGTGGCTGAGTCCCCGATATTGGTGCACATGGGGGTGGCAGCAGGGAGCCAGGGCTGGGGCTGCAGGGAAATGCACCGGCTTTTGCCAAGGAGAGGAGTCGAAGCATCCAAGAGTGGGAACAGAGTCCTGATCCCAGATAGACATCCAGACTCACCCATTTACTCAGCACCCACTTCTAAATTCCAGTCACAATAACTGCTAGGAAAATCTAGGTTTCTGCTGGAAATTAGGGATGGGTAGGACCCACAAACTAGAAAATTAGAAGCATTTCTGCAAGATGCAGTTTGAGTAACATCAGATTGAAGCAAAGAGGGAGCAGTCAGGCCTTTAGCACACTCAAAGGTGAAGGCTACATGGGGAGTGAGGGAAGGGACCCTAGGGTAGAATCCTACCAGCACCCTTGAGGCCGGGGCAACAGGGGCTCAGCCAGCACAGACAGAGTGGCTGTGTGTAGGGTGCAAGCTTAGGTGTAACAAAGATGTGGAGGCGTGCCCTTGGACCCACGGTTGCCTGCAGCCTTTGTCGCAGCGGCACTCACCACTGCCCCTTGGCAGAGGCTGTCCCTATGTTTAGGTATGGCAGTCTGGTGGTGATGGTGACAGACTTGTCCTGCAGCTGCATTTGCAGGTACTCTACCTAAGATTCGGAAAATGGCAATTGACTCTACCTAACAATAAAGTGAATAGTGGAGGGAAGCTCCAGAAGCCACCACTGGCTCCACCCCTGGGCATCACCCAAGGCTGGAGAAGAGTCCCAGCTTGGCTGACTTGAAGCTGCTGCAATAGGTTAGAAAAGAGCCTTCAGGAAGCTCATGGCCTTGAGTAGGTGGGGAAGGGTGAGTAAGTCAGAGATTCCAGGTTCAGAATAGCTGTGCACAGGAGCTAAGGGGGCACAGGTGCAAAGGACGATGGTTTACATCACCCTCAGGGGTTGAGAAAGCTTCTCAGGGGAACTGCAGCTTGAGCTAAGCTCCTACTCAAATCCCTCTTCACCCTAGAAAGTATACATCCTCCCTACTTTACAGCTCAGTCCACCCAGAGGTCAAGCACCTCAACTGATCACACAGGTAGGGGCAGATTAGAGAGAGGTCTGCTCAGGAATCAGGCCCAGAGCTTTCAGTCTTCAAAACTCACGCATGGCTGTCTCGTTTACAGTGTGCCAGATAATAACAAAAATGGAGTTTCTGGCCTTCGAAACTGGCATCACAGGGATTCACCCAGGAACTGCCATTCTAGAAGCACCCCCTCCCCAGCCCCCTTTGGATAATTTTCCAGCTGCAGCGCTGAAGTCTTGTTCCCCCAATGACTCTGAGAGCTCCTGGGCAGGGGCTTGGGGCTCTGGGCTATAATTTTTGATTTCCCTTAACATCTTCAATAACATTGAGCCCAGGGCATGTAGGCAACAAGTGCCTGTTGACTTAAATTCACAAAATTATGAAAATGAGAAAGACTAAATAGAGACTAAGAAAAGGCTGTACTTTTCAGATATTTCCTTTGAAAGCTCGCTACAAGGGTTGCTTCCTCCTGAAGCCTTCTCAGCTTTCCTAGTTTTCAGGTCGAGCTTTCCTTTTCTGTTTCCTTTACATTCCACATTATAACATACTCCCATGCATACATTTCGCATTCCCCCACTAAACCTCAAGCTCTAGGTAGGTGAGGACGGTAACAGTTGCCTTTATGCAACTCCCTGACCCCCTGCACTCCCTACTTTTGCACCTGCCATGCTACCTTACAAGAAATAACATTGACTGAACAGAGCAATGAGAAAATGTCTGAAAAATATAGCCCTTTCCCAGTCTCTGTTTAGTCCTTGATCGTCAGAGCACACAGTAGTATATAGCCACGGTGGCTCACTAAAACCCTTCTGTCTAGAATGATTTAAGCGTCTACCCAAACCAAAGCCAGTCCAAAGTCTTCAGACAAGAGGAGAGGCTTGGGGACTATTGACTGCTGTTATGAGTTGAATTTTGAATTGTCTCACCTACATTCATATCTGAGATCATAACCCTGCAGAAGCTCAGAATGTGACCTTATTTGGAAAAAGAATTATTGCAGGTGTAGTTTTTAGGTTGGTGCAAAAGTAATTGCGGTTTTGCCATCAAAAGCAATGGCAAAAACCGCAATTACTTTTGCACCAACCTAATAGTTAAGCTGAGATAAGGTCATATTGGAGCAGGGTAGGCTGCTAATCCAGTATGATTGGTATCCTTATAAACAGAACACTGTGCAAAGGAAGAGAAAAAGACACATAGAGGGAAGATGATGTGAAGATACAGGGAGAATGCTATCTATAAGAAATGTCAAAAATTCCCAGAAAACCACTAGAGCTAAGAGAAAAAGGCATGGAACAGATTTTCTCTCACAGCCGTCAGAAGCTAACCCTACTGATTTCTTGACCCTGAACTTCCACCTCCATAACTGTCAGACAATTGCTTTCTGTTGTTTAAGCAACCCAGTTTGTGGTCACAGCCCCACGGACTCATACAACTTCTCTCGCTCTCCAGGGTGATTTTTGTTCTTGACCTTGAGCTAAGAGTAATTTGGATGATGAAAGAGCAAGGGCCAAGTGCTCATCACCATCAGTATTTTGGGCAAAGTGGTGCTGTTAGGATTTGTGCTCTGCCAGGCATAAGCCACATGGGAGCCCAAGGAAAAGAAAGAAAGTACTGTGGTCTGATTTAACCATTTGGATGTGAGCAAAACATCCATCTTCAATAGAAACTCTTTAAGTATTGGTCTCTATTGCTATTTCCTATTTAAAATGATTTTGGACCATAGAGTGTTTGTGGGTTCAAACCCTGGCTTCATTAGTTACTAGTTGTGGGACCTTGGGCAAGTTACTTCAGCACTCTGAGCCTCAGTTTCTTCATCTGTAAAATGGAGATAATAGCGTTGTGAGGATTGACCAAGATTGTCCTTAAAATACTGTCTTGCATATTAGTAAGCATGACATTAGTATTAACAATAATTGGTGTTTTTATTTTGGTTTGTAATGTCACCAATAAACAACTGGAAAGAGTATAATAATTGCAACATCAGCCTACAGAAATGTATGCTTTTTTCAAGGATCCTGAAAATTGCCCTGAGAAGAAAGTATTACTCTTCCTGTTTTACAGATGAGAAAACTGAGGCTCAGAGAGATGACACAATTTAACCCAGGCCAGTCCACAAGCACAGCTGAGATTAGCACTCTAGTTTCTAGACTCCAGCGCCTTTCCCACCACTGAAACACTGTTTTCCAAGAATGAAGTAAGCCTGAAATTTTAACATATGCAAGAAAGTATGATCGATGAGGTTTCACCAGGCCTTGGGGAATGGCAAGTGTGGCTCCCATGGAGCGAGGATGGTTTAATGCAAAAGGTCAGATACTGAGGGGAGAGGACTGGCTCTGGGTGTCAAAAAGCCACACAGCTGGGTGGAAATTCATGCAACCCAGGTACAAGCACGGTGGCAGGTATATGAGTGGTACGAAAGGAGAAAGAAGTATTCTTCCAGTCAGTCATTTCTTTGTGCAGTTGTTCATTCTATTCATTTATTTTACAAATACTTACTTAGTGTTTATGTTTGATATGGTTTGGGTTTGTGTCCCTGCCCGAATCTCATGTCGAATTGTAACCCACAATATTGGAGAAGCGGCCGGGTGGGAGGTGACTGGATCATGGGGGTGGATTTCCCCCTTGCTTTTCTCACGATAGTGGGTGAGTTCTCATGAGATCTGGTTGTTTAAAAGGGTATAGCACTCCCTGTGCCCTCTCTTCCTCCAGCTCTTGCCATATAAGAGGTGCCTGCCTCCCCTTTGCCTTGTGCCATGATTGCAAATTTCCTGAGGCCTCCCCAGCCATGCTTCCTGTACCAGCCTGCAGGACTAGGAGCCAATTAAACCTCTTTTCTTTATAAATTACCTAGTTTCACGTATCTCTTTACAGCAGTGCAAGAATGGACTAATACAGTGTTGTGCCATGAATTACATGCTGGGGACACAGCAGGGAATGAGACATCAAGGCTGTTACAATGTAGGAGAGAAGATCGACAGTAAGCACTGTAATTAGAAAACAGTTTAGAAAGTGTTAAGTAGTAGTTGCTATTCTCCCTCTTTTATAGATGTGGTAAACTGAGGCTTAGAGTAGGTAAATAACTCCCCCAAAGTCACAGAGCCAATGAGTGTCACAGTCTAGATCCAGTTCAGACCCAGTTGGCATAAAGTCCATACTTTTTCACTCTGCTCTGGGAGAGGTTAAAAGGTGTGCTAAAAAAGAAACTTTTTTTTAAAAGTTTAAAAAAGTTTGGGAAATCTGAGAATGAATGCCTACCTTGAGAAAGCCACACCACGCATTCGTGTATTCAAGGCTTTTGGCCGCTTTGTGGGAATAAATATTATTTAGATTGGGCATTTCCTAAACATTCAACGGTTTCAGCCAAAGTCCGTTCAGCTATATTGACTACAAGGGTAAATATACGAAGACCATAGCGAATAGGGGATCCTCAGGGACACAACGGAATGTCCTGAGACATTTTTAGGGTATTGGTGAATTGCACAGGACACATTCAGTAACTGGGCTTTCTAAGGTTCTGTGATGTTAAAGAATTGAATTCTGGTACACTTAGAAAGGAAAGAAAAATAGTGCTTTTAGGCATGAGTTTCTACAGTGAACAATTTTGAGTGATCAAGTTCTCTGTTATCAATTATAGCATCAGTAGATTTGAAAAGTACAAAACGTGCCTTTGTTCACTTCACACATTTGACAGCAGTGACAGATTCTCACAAAGGAGAAAGCCCCTGGGAAGTAAAATGATGATTCGAAACGGGAGTTTTTTATTGTCAAAGAGCATGCACGAATGAGGGGGGAGGTAAGGGTGGGGGAGACTGCTCATCTACCCCAGTTCTTTTCTAAAAGTTTATTAGGACAGGTTGTTCCTCACACCCAAATTCACTGATATAAATTGATTTTTAAAATGGAGCAAGATTTGAAAGATGAGATCCTCCAGGGACTTTACTGCCCACTGGAGGAGGGAAGTGCATAAATAACTACAGCATGAGGCAGTGTCTGTGCCCCCCACTCCAACCAAGTTCTTGGGTTGAAACCTGAATCTCCCTATGATGGTGTTTAGAGGTGGGACCTTTGGGTAGTGATTAGGTCATGAGGCTGGAGCCCTCACAATGGGAGGAGTGCCCTTATGAGAAGAGGCTAGAGAGAGCCAGCTCTCTTTTCTCCACATGAGAACAAAGCAGTCTGCAGCCAAGAAGAGGTCCCTCGCCAGAACCTGACCCTGTTGGCACCATGATCTTGGACTTCCAGCCTCCAGACTGTGAAAATACATTTCTGTTGTTTGTAAGGCACACAGTCTAGGGTACTTTGTTAGAGCAGCCCTAACTAAGACAGGCAGATCAGAAAGAGCCAACAGAGAGGTACAGAAAAGGGCTTCAAGGCAATTTCTATTCAGTAGGAAGACAAAGGCAAGAAGTTCTACTGCTTAGGGGTTTTTATCAAATAGTGGCATGTCTAGCCTTTGAGTGGAATTTGCAGGTCTGTTATTATATCTGCATTCTGCTGTATCCTACAGTGGCAATTTTCCAATACTCAGGATTTAGCTCTATCAAAGCCTAATTTGGTTTTTAGGTTCTGACATTTTCCAGCTCCAATGGGCATTTATGACTTTAAATTATATGCAAAAAATGAAGTCTGTTCACTTCATTTTCTTCTTCCAGGGATGAAAAAAAAGGGTAAAAGTAAAAGAAAAAAGCCATTACTTTTAAATGCATCCCCTTTTATCACTGAATGTCTCTTCTTCATAATATTTTACCCTTAGCTAAATTTTCTTCTTTCCTGCTTCTAGGCTAATTCTGCATTGTATATCTATTAGTATCATCAAAGTATTTAATCACACTCTTGCTATTGCTTCCTATTCTCCAGGCAATACCTTTCTTAAAAAAAGCCTTATTTTAAACAGCATTATTCCCACCGACTCCTTTTCCTGACATTATTATTCATTGATTTTACCACCACCATCACATACCACTCTGCTATAGAGTTCTTAGAGTTCACACCATAGAGGTCCTTCTATGCTTCAAGTTCTATATCAAACATTGTATAGAGTTTACCTCTAAATTTTGTACTAACTTTGCAAAATAGGAAATAACAGTTCTTAACTCTACTTTGTAAATGAGAAATCCAAGACCTGGTGCTGAGTGAATTTTTCTAGGCTTCACAACTAATACCATTGTTCCATTTTGACTGTTTCTTCCCTAGTATCTGGGCTCATAAACAAGCTCTCCAGTACTAGGCTCTGTGGTCTATTCTTATTTATAGTATGCTGTCTTATTCTTTACACAAATAACTTCTGGCAAATTTTGGGTTAATCAGATGGTGGGTATGGTTCAGTCATAAGGGTCTTTTGTTACATAGTCTTTTATTTTTTTTCTGTTTGCCTTCAGGTTGTGTGATCAGTCTTACTCTATGTTACACAACAAATCAATTATTTGTATTAGTTTCCTATTGCTGCCGTAACTAATGACCCTAAACTTAGTGGCTGAAAACAACATGAATATTCTTTCACAGTTCTGGAAGTCAGAAATTCAGGGCTAAAATCAAGGTGTCTGCAGGGTTGGTTCCTTTTGTAAGTTCCCAGGGAGAACCCATTCCTTGCCTCTTCTAGTTTTTAGTGATGCTGGCCTCATGGCTCTGAACACTACCTCTGTTGTCCCATTTTTTTCCTCTCGCTCTGATCCTAATGCTTGCCTCTTGTAAGGATTCTTGTGATCACATCAGGCTCACCCAGATAATCCAGGACAATCTCCCCATCTAAAATCCTTAACTACTCTACACCCCCAAAATTCCTTTCGCTGTCCAAGGTAACAGACACAGTTATGGGGGACTTGGATAAGAACTTGGAGGGTGGTGGGAGATTATTCTGTCTATCATATTTCTCATTCAACAAATAGTTGTTGAGTAATTAATGCATGCAGTGAACTATGTTCAACTCTGAGGAAATTTCAGGGACTAGCACTATGTTTGAGGAATAAAACAGCCAGACTGTCTCTGCTTTCATGGAGTTTACACCCTAACAGAAGATGCAGACATTAAATAATAATTTTACAATTATTGAATTACAATTGTAATAAGTGCTGGAAAAATGGAGTGTGAAGAATGGAGACGAATCATGGAAGAACTGGCTTAACTTGGGGCATCAGGGAAAACTTCTTAGAGGGAATGACTTTGAGCTGAGCTCTAATGGGGGTGATTAATTAAGTGAAGATGAGGGCCAAGAGTGGATGCTGGGAGACCAGTGATTAAAGCCTTAAAACTCAAAGGATCTTTTAGAACCATTCCCAGTCATTAGCATCATTAGCTTTTCTTGAGCTGAGGGAATTAATAAGCATGTTCTCAAGAGAGATAGTTGTCGTTTTCTGAATTTCTCAAAAGCAGACAAGAAAAATGTTCATATCTCAAATGTCATAGAAATACCTTCCTTGGAATAATTTGATTTCTTCCACTTATCAGAAGTCAATAGTAACTTAACATTTGCATTATTTTTGCTGTTCTTTGAAGAGTTTTAACACCTCTATGAGTTTAATAGCCCCCAAATCAGTCTTAATACAAGTTTAAGTAGATAAATTATACAAGATTCCAAATATGGGTGTTAACAAAAATACAGCTTTGAATCTCTGGCAAGATCATGTGAAATGCTTGGAGAAAAGATGGAACAATAGAGCATAAGTCCAGGCATAGTGTTCCAATGCCATCCTCAGTTCTCTTAGAGTTCTTTCTTTTTTTTTTTTTTTTTTTTTTTTTTTGGTGGAGTATCGCTCTGTCACCCAGGCTGGAGTGCAGTGTGGCGTTATCTTGGCTCACTGCAACCTCCGCCTCCTGGGTTCAAACTATTCTCCTGTCTCAGCCTCCCAGGTATCTGGGACTACAGGTTCACGCCACCATGCCCAGCTAATTTTTGTATTTTTAGTAGAGATGGGGTTTCACCATGTTGGCAAGGCTGGTCTCGAACTCCTGACCTCAGGTGATCCTCCTGACTCGACCTCCCAAAGTGCTGGGATTACAGGTGATCCTCCTGCCTCAACCTCCCAAGTGCTGGGATTACGCCAGGCCCTCTTAGAGTTTTAAGCCTTCAAATATGCAGACAGCAACTTAATTTTGTGGTCTCTGATACTGAAAGCCTTTTCTGTTTCTGTGATAATTTCTTGCCTAAAAGAAATTATCAGAGCTTTGTGAAGTCAAAATACATAGGAGGGGGATAAAATCTCATTTTAATTTTTCACTTTTTAAATTATAAGAAAGGATGAGCATTTTCTCCTAAATTTTCAGTCCTTTGATCTTTTTCCCTAAACCATTTGTTTGTGGCCTTTGCTGACTTTTTTTTCTTTTTGATTTTTTTAGGAGCTCTTTGAATCAAACAGAAAATAATTCATCGTGTGGCATATTACAAAGCATTTACCCAGTATGCCATTTGTCTTTTGACTTTATGAAGGGTGCAAGTTTTTACTAGTCAGATGTATTAATATTTCCCTTGGTGACTTTTCAATCACAAATTACAAACACAATTGCTCAGGTTTTTTATGGTTCCTTTTTTTTTAAGTGATTCAGTCTTTAATCATTTGAATCATTTGGGATTTATTTTGCTATAAGGTATAGATAAACATCTAGCTTAAATTTTTTTCAAATGTTTAGTCTTTAGTCCATTGTATTTATTGAGTAATCCAGTGTTTTAGCACTAATTTGAAATGCTATTTTAATCAAAAACAAGAATCTCAAATGCATTGGGATATATTTTGCTCGATTTTAAGCCGACTTTCTGTGTCTAGAAGGCTATATTCCCTTGTCATTTATCTCATTGTTCGTAATTTCCTCAGATGTTTAAGAGGAACTTTTAAAAACATTGTCAATTATACAACTTTACAACCAACAATTTGAATTTTGATTTTTTCTCTGTAAAGTTAAGATAATGGAATAACTTTATAATTGTATGGGAGGATTTTAGATGATGTGTATATGCTAAGCATTTAGTCCAATTTCAAGTCAGTTGTCATTGCCTTTTATTCTACAGCCCCTAATGTGTACGTGTACAATAGAAGCTTAGTAAAGCTTTGAGCTTCAAGTTCAGGTGGGCTGGCACCAGGATCTGCGCTCTTCGACATCGTGTTGAATTGCCTCTCAGAGGTAGGAGAGAAATTTGATTTCTCTGGAAAGCTGGAGGGGAATGAGTGTTCTGTGAGGTTTGTTTTTATATTTATTTTTTTAGAATGGAAGAGACTTGAGCGGGTTACTAGGCCTTCTCATTTTCTTCTTTGGGTGTAGATAACTTCAGTGCACCTTTGTAATTAGTCAGCATGAGAGACAGGACTAGCTGGATTTCCTAGGCCAACTAAGAATCCCTAAGCCTAGCTGGGAAGGTGACCGCATCCACCTTTAAACACGGGGCTTGCAACTTAGCTCACACCTGACCAATCAGGTAGGAAAGAGAGCTCACTAAAATGCTAATTAGGCAAAAACAGGAGGTAAAGAAATAGCCAATCATCTATCGCCTGAGAGCACAGCGGGAGGGATAATGATCAGGATATAAACCCAGGCATTCTAGCCAGCAATGGATACCCTCTTGGGTCCCCTCCCACTGTATGGGAGCTCTGTTTTCACTCTATTAAATCTTGCAACTGCACTCTCTTCTGGTCTGTGTTTGTTATGACTTGAGCTGAGCTTTCGCTTGCTGTCCACCACTGCTGTTTGCCGCCGTGGCAGACCTGCCTTTGACTTCCATCCCTTCAGATCTGGCAGGGTGTCCGCTGTGCTCCTAATCCAGTGAGGCGCCCATTGCGGCTCTCGATTGGGCTAAAGGCTCACCATTGTTCCTGCATGGTAAGTGCCTGGGTTCGTCCTAATCGAGCTGAACACTAGTCACTGGGTTCCACGGTTCTCTTCCGTGACCCATGGCTTCTAATAGAGCTATAACACTCACCGCATGGCCCAAGATTCCATTCCTTGGAATCTGTGAGGCCAAGAACCCCAGGTCAGAGAACATGAGGCTTGCCACCATCTTGGAAGTGGCCCACGACCATCTTGGAAGCTCTGGGAGCAAGGACCCCCTGGTAACAAGAACACTGTTTTGAGAAAATCCGTAGAAAAGGAATGAATTCCAAATAGTTTGGGTCTAAAACCTCTAGTTCTCTCTGTCTTTCTAAGAGGCCTTATTCCTAGGGGGCTGGGGACTGGAAACCCAATAGCTGAGGTTAAGTTGATGAATCAATCAGAAAAGGGGTAGAAATCAAGGAATGCTTGGGGAAAAGGATGCAGTTAGAGGGCAAGTGGGGATCCATGGTTTTGGATGTGTAGGAGGTGAGAAGTAAGAGAAGGGACAGTGCTTTCAGACTTGTCAATGACAGCTTTCAGGCTTGGGCCAGCCTCCAGCACAACAGTTCTCACCCTTCAGTGCTCGTCAAAAGCGTTATGCAAAGGCAGATGCTCAAATCCCACCCAGGAATACCAGAGCAGGTGCCCTGGGATGAACCCCATGTTTATTTCTGAAAACTGCTTCACATTCTCAAAGAAGCCGAACGCTTTGAACTCTCATATAGTCCACTGAGACCAGATACATCCTCACAAGGGAGAAGGTAAGGTATGTTCGGGACTGCCCTGCTCATCCTATTTTTTACTAAACAAATCTTACAGAGCACCTACTATGTGCCAGGTACTATGCCAGTCCAGAAATAAGATGGTGAGCAAGAAAGACATGGTCTTTGTGTTCAGATGGTATCAAAGAAATAAAGTGCTGTGAGAGAGCAGGAAAGGGGACCTTCTTCAGAGAGGTTGGTCAGGGAGGGCCTTTCTGGAGAGGGGGTACCTAAACCAGCAGGGGGAAAAGGTGCTGGCCATGCAGGGAACTGGGAGTTCTAGGTAAAGGGCCCAGCACAAGGAGCTGACGCAGGCGAGGCAGAGTGTGCTGGGTGAACTCTGCTCTACCCTGAAGGAATCACCTCCACTCCTGTTCCCTGTAGGACCAGCTTAGCCCTCGTCTGCCGGGGTTTCTGTTCCTTCTTGCACCCTGCGTGACAGCACTTTTCTCTTCCTCACTGTTTGTCTATAGCCTCCTGCTAGAATATCCATTTACATTGCTATTGCATGCCATATGTGCTGGAATACTGTTCTACATAATTTATTCTACATAAATATTTCTTGGCTGATAAAAAGAAAAACAATTATTCTGTAGAAAGTATGGGACTTCAGGAAAGTCTCTCAGTTCTCTAGGTATCAGTAGACTTATTTATAAAATGACAGAATCATATTTGTCCTGCAGACTTGGGATAGTTAAAAAAGATAACTTATTAGGGTACCCGGCTGTGGGGGTGGTACACGGTAAGTGTTCAAGACATGTTTGTTGAGGCATGACTAAGTGAGCGAACGTCTCAGTGGTTTAATTGTTACTGAGAAAGTTGGGATATTGTGCAAGATTCTTGAAAATTAAGCTGTTTAGGATATTTTATGAAAACTAAAACTAAAGCTGCCTTTAATTCCCTCTGGCTCTGAGAAGTGACTACTCTGAATGTGCTCCAGAATCTATGCTAAACACAGGCAGTGCTGATGTGAAGAGCTGGAGGTCTAAAGTCCAGGGCCCTGGGTTGAGTTCAGATTCCACTCACTACTTAGGAGCTTTGAGTAAAGGCTTTAAGCCTCAACTGCAAAATATGTTTGATAATTTTACCTATAAAATAGAGTTTGACTCTGTGATACTGTGTTAAAATTAGAGATATCAGTATGAGCTCACATCTACATACACACACACAGAGACACACATACAGACACAGAAACAATTGCAGGTATTTGTGTACACATGGGTTGTATACACATATACTTTACTTAGCACTCCACAAAGAAGACCAGGACCTAAGAAGGCCAATAAGCAATGACATCCCAGTAGCAGTGGGCACACCTAGCACCCAGATCTTGGTTTCCAGATACCATTCTCCAATAAAAGGAACCAGGTCTCCTTAGGGACATGCTGATTCAAGGACAGGGGCAGAAGAATATAAGATAACAAGATGAGCCTGGATCATCTGGTAGTACCAGAACATAAAGTAGTATGGAAGAAAAAAAAAATAGGACAGAGGCATGTCAAAAGGACACAGGAGCCACCCTAAGCTTCCAATGGTAGCAAAACTGGAAAACTGGAAAAATTTGTGCAATAAAATAGTGTATATTTGAGTTATAACTCAAAGTATAAAATATGTATACATGAATCTGTGCTAATATAAATAAATGATTGGCTAATTCAATAAACTAGGGAGGAGAGAGATGTTTTTTACATAGAAGAATTTCAAAAGATATGTGTAGATATTCCATGTTCTGGGAGCAGGGGCTTGGTCCTCCCTGGCCTCACTGAGTGCAGGCTGGGCTTACAGACTCACTTCTAAAGAACAGAGTAAAGGAAAAGGGGGAAAATAGTGACTTTGCAGTTGGGAAACCTGTCAAATGACCCTTTCACCGAGTGATGAAGGTTGAGCTCACCAGCAATGCCATGTGGCATCATTTAAGCCTAATAGGATGTGATGAAAAGGGTGCTTCGCTTCTGTGGTGTTCTTTCCAAAAACCCCTAACACTGTTGAACCGAGATGAAGGCATCAAACAAATCCCAATTCGAGGAACATTTTACCAATGTACTTAACCTGTATCCCTGAAAACTGCCAAGGTCATGAAAAACAAGGAAAGATGAAGACTCTGTCACAGACCAGAGGACACTAAGGAGACATGAAAAAGAAATGCAATGCATGTCCTGGACTAGATCCTGGAACAGAAGAGGACATTAGAGGAGAAATGGGTGTAATCCAAATAAAGTCTGGACTTGATTTGCTACTAAGGTATATACAGTAGTAATGTTGACTTCCTTAGTTTTGACTAAGTAATAGTAATATGTTCACATTGTGGGGAATTAAACTTGGGTGAACAGTATACTCTCTTGCAGTATCCTCACAACTTTTTATAAATCTGAAATTATTACCAAAAAACGTTTATTAGAAATAACAGAGTTTGGGGGAGACTAGACAATAACACATCTGACAGTGTGCTGTGAGCTCATAGGGCTAAAAACAGCATTATGAGCATCAGGTTCTGTGGATTGTGCAGAATGAAATTTAGTGATTACAGAATCTCAGGAAGTGTCCAATTTCCTGTCTATCTGTGATTCTTTTTCTAAACATTACCACCTGAGACAGTCTACTAAAAGAGATGCCAGGTATTTTATTTGACACCTAGTGTTTAAAAAATAAAAGTGAATTCCTGAGGTCAGCTTGTTTACTGCTTAGGCGAACCAGAATTTGTCATGTGTCACTTTCTCATACAAAGAGTGCAAATTTACTTCTTGCCAAACCCATTTATGTCACTTTCCTGGTAGTTTGGATTCCAGGGAAATACGATTCCCTGTGCATACACACCCTCCCCCACACTCAGCATCAGAGAGCTTTTGGGTTCTTGTAGAAATGCAACTCACTGTGGGAAAAGCTGTTTCAAAGTCTGGGTTGCTTTCCTAAGGCAGCAGGTCTCCTTGCCACCCAGCAGTTCAGGAGGCCCCAGGGAAATAAGGAGAACCTCTCTCCACACAGGGCTTACATTCTGAATATGATTCTCTTTTAATGTAGATCAAAGTGGCTGAAGTAAGTCTTGAGTGTGCCTTGGAGATGTTGGTAAATGCAGCATGTTCCTCCAGCACTGATGTGGTTAGGAAAGGGGTCAGTTCAAAGCTACGAGGTCTGCCTGGAGATCTCAAGGTTCGGGGACCCAAACGGGAGTGGCTTAAAGCTAAGGAGGCTCCATGATGCTTCTGGCTCAAGCAGAGGCTCATGCAACGTAACATTCTGATCCAAAAAAGAAAGCTTTAAAGAGCCACTGGGTACGAATAAGTTGCATTCGGTTTTCAATTTGTGAGCTGTGGTGTTAGAATCATGGTTTTGGACATGGTGGGAGGGTTGGGGAGGGCTCAAGGGAGAGCCAGTCACGTGCATGCATCCCTGTGCATGTGCGTGGGCGCGTGCGCGTGCACACACACACACACACAGACACACACACACACACCAGCAGCAATCAATGCGCTGTTTCATGTGCAAATGAGAGGAGCGGTAAAAATAAACTCCCAAGATATGTAACACAAAACCACCTGGGTGGTCTTTGCAATGAGGCCTGCAACTATTTTTCCTTCCCTTTCCTCCCCATCCCTCTTCTCTTCCTCTTTTTCTCCTCTCTCCTTTTTCTTCTTCTTCTTCTTCTTGTACCAGTGGGACATCATAGATTTTTCTTGCTTTAATTAATTAGGGATGAAGTTTGTCCGTTTTGAGCACACAGTAGATAGTGGTAGGGAGACATGTCCACAGGACTGGCAAGAAGTGGGCCTGGAATTTCAGGTGGGCTGTAGATGATGAATAGGGGTTCACCTTGAGCCCCAAATGCAGTTCCACCTTTAACTTTTGGCCCCACTGAAGCCAGATCTCTGTTGCTCTGCACTGCTTGCTTCTGCGCTGTGAGCTCCCTGCTACAGAGGGGCCATCCATCCTCTCCATCCCTGCAGCATGCATATCACAGGGGAGACTACTTGAATCACATCATTTATATTGTACTAGAGTCTGAAATGTGTGAAAAGCCAGACATAGAGGGTGCAGAGTCCTGCTTATGAGGAATTAGCTGGCCCAGGAGCAGTGGTTCCATTCAATGTGACAACACCTATGGAGTCTCAGTGAGGCAGAGAGCACAGTGAATGAGAATTTGGACTTTAAGAAAAACAGACCCTAGATAAATCCTCTTGTGTTCCTCACTAGCTGTATAGCCTGGGAAAATCCCTTAACTTCGCCAAGTCTCAAAATTCCTTAACTGTAAAATAAATATGGACCTAAGAGCACTGTTAAATGAGATCACCCATGTTAAGTGCAGCAGCTGGCAGGCCGTCAATAAATACCGACTTCTGCTATTTTCATTTTTATCCATATACCAAGGAAGTATGTGCCTGGCATGGTGGAGAGAACAAAGACAGACAGGCAAGATACAGGCCTGCCCGCCCCCATGTGCTTGCATCTTTACAAGATACAGTCCTGTGTGACTGCCTGCCTGTCTCTACCACTATCCTCTGAACTCCAGGAAGACAAATTCTGTCTTGTTTACCACTGTATACCCAGTGTCTATGAAACTAGTATCTTGATGTCTCTCTGCCACACCTTCCTCATCTATAAAGGGTGGACAACAATACCTATTCCATAAGATTAAATGCATGAATACACATAAAGCATTTAGAACAATATTAGCACATTATAAGTGCTCAAACAGTTATTTTACAATGATTATTCAAAGGAGAGTTAACATTTTGTTGGGACAGTTAGGAATTACTTTACAGAGAAGGTGACCATTGACATGAGCTTGAGGGATGGCATGGAGTTGATAAAGGTGGTCTGGGTAGAGAGAATGATGAAGATCCAAGGTGCAGGGTGGGAGGGTTGGGGATGGCTCCAGGGAGAGCCAGTCACTTGCTGCTCTCTGCAGCACAGGATTCACAAACCTAAGAGGGAAAGGCAAGTCTGGAAAGGCTTTTGGAAGGTCCTGAAAAGCTAAGTGAAAATTTGTACTTAGTTGTGTAGGCAACGTGGAGATCCCAAACTATGTTCAGGATCATAAGTATGCCCTGGGAAAATCAGTGAGGCTTTGACATGAGGAAAGTCAGAATTTCCATCAGGGATGCAAATGAGAAGCTAGTGGCACTTCACCCGTTCATTGCGTCAATACACATTTCCTTGGTTTGTGTGAGGCACCGTCCTAGACACTGGGTATACAGTGGTGAACAAGACAGAATTTGTCTTCCTGGAGTTCAGAGGATAGTGGTAGAGACAGGCAGGCAGTCACACAGGACTGTATCTTGTAAAGCGGCAAGTTCAAGAAAGGAACATACAGGAGCTATGATAAGAGGGCTATCTAATAGGACCCGCCTCCCTGAAGAAGTGACATGTAAGCTGAGCCATGAACAATGGGGAGGAATAATCCACCAAATGGAAGGACAGAGTGAGAAATTGCTTTCCAGGCAAAGGGTTGGGCTGGGATGGGAAGGTCATATTTTTCCTACAGCAAGGCATTTGTGGCGTCAATGTGGAAAAAAATGTATTAGAAAGAGGGAAAGAGCAGATTTGGTTGGACTCACTGGGACGGTAGAGCAGGAGCTACATCAAAAGATGATTGGGGGAATTCTACATGAAATGATGCTGTTCACCTAACACGGGATGAAGCTCACGGGTGGAAGAAGCCAGACACAAAGGAGCATATGCCGTGCGAGGCCTTTGATACGACATTCAAGGGTAGAGTTTCCTAAAAATCAACTAGCCGGTAGCGATAGACTTCAGAATAGTGGCTACTCTGGGGACTATTGACTAGGAGAGTCATGAGAATTCCTTCTGGAGGGCTGAACATTATCTACGTCTGCATTTGTGTCTTCACCCGCCCTTAGTAGGTAATGTAAGGTCAGCTGAGAGAAAGGCTGAGAGAGAGAGACCCAAGTTTAGACAAGCCTTTATTTAACTTGCCGGCTGCTCTACTACAGACAGAAGAGGCAGTCTTGAGCTTACAAAATGAGGGGTTTATATGGGGGAGAGAGACCCTGGGGTTGTATGTTGGTTAACTCTGCCACATATCACCTTGTGACGTTTATGGTACTGAAGGATGTAAGTAAAGTTTGTTTACGTTTTTTATGACTTTTTTTTGTGCGACCTTCCCCTGTGCAGTCTGGATGGTTTGTGATTGGGGTTTGCTTTATTGCAGCAAGGCCTAATAGGTAAAGTCTGCTGACTTCACCATGGCACCTAGATAAGGGCTTAAAAATGTAAAAGGCTTGGGGGAAGGGGAGGGGTGGCACAAAGAGGTTTGGTGGGGGGGTTGTTGGCAGTACCAAGAAGCTTTTTTGGGGCAGTTTGTCCCTAACAGGTAGGTAATTTCACCTGAGCATTCATACGTGCTACGTAGGAGTGATTTGCAAAATGATAAAAAGGTCTGCTATATACCACTGAAAAATAGATGCTCAAAATGTAATGTTAAGGGAACAAAGTAGGGTATAAAATTGTATATGCATTATCATAACTCTCAAATTCTCAATACAATAAAATCTGTTTGAAAAATTAAAAGGAAACACACATGTCGACATCGGTTGTTTCTGGTGGTAGGATTTCAGCTGACTGTTGTAAGAAGACACCCCGGGGGAGTTTCTGAAACATTGACACCACGTTAGAGCTCAACCAGTCTCTGAGTAGAACAACCAGGGTGTGAACCCAGTTCTGTTCTTTCCTCGGGAAGTGACTTTCAGGAAGTCACGTAACTTCTCTAACCCTCAGTTTCCTCCACTGTAAAAAGGAGTCGTAATGACACCTCCAACCTAGGCCTGCTTGGGAACAAAACAAGATCAAGTGTGAGCCTCTACACCAGCACTGGGCCCAAAGCGAGTGCCCAGTCAGTGTCAGTTACTACCATTCAGGGGAAGCTCAGAGGCAGAGGACAGTGAAGCTGTCCACGTGTACACCCACTGTCCCTCTTTTCTGGGTCATCTGCAGAGATGGAGGCTGGAGAGGGGGACCCGAGGCAGAGGGTGAAGGCCTAGAGCAGCCGTCACAGGAAAGTGAAGGGGGCTGTCCAGGGAGCAGTCACAGACTGCCCAGCAGCACTGAATGCTTGCTGGGGTAGAAGGTGGCGGTTCCCACGTGAAATCCTCCAATTCCCTTGCAGCCAAAGAGGCAGTCGAAATGTTACAGAGTTAAGAATTGAGAAGGGGGTCAGGGTGGGAAGGCAAGGACATGAAATTTCAGATGTAAACAATAGAGAGTATAAAAATAAAGAATGCCATTTTAAATGGGACAGTTTAAAGTTGAACTTTTTGTGACTATGTGTAGCTGTGGGTGGAATGTATACACGACATTATTATTTAAGGAAATCACAAACCTGTATCACTTGCATTTCTACACAGAGACCCATTTCTTCCTTGCAATATGAAACAGTAAATATTATGATATTATGATATAATAGTCACATGCTATTTGAAGACATGAAAAGTTTTTTTTTTTTTTTTTTTTAATTAAAGTTAACTAACTCTTCTGGGTACCAGTGGAGCCTGCAGCTCCTCAGGTGGAATTAGGGGAAATTTAATTGGCACTTAGTCAGAGACAGAGGAAGCATGAAATATACACGTTCCTCAGGTATTTGCATCTCTTACTTCCTGCTCAAGGAGACAGGCTTACGTATTTAATACTGTCCATCAGCAAAATCATGGTCATTGGTTAGGCCACAAAGCACTAAAATGAACTTCATTTTAACATGAATAAAAGGGAAGTTACAATTAAAATAGAAACCTGTTGTGTTATATCCAGAAAAACTACAATTCAAGAAAGTAGGCAAAGAATTTTTTTTCACAGAGCGCTCCTGAAAATTAATATTCTGTGGACTAACTGGATTCAATATTATCCTCTCATCTAGAGTGTGGGGAGGGAATTGTGTCAACATTTGCAGCCTCCACTCTGCAATCCAATGAAAACCTACACAAAATGATATAATGCACACAGGGTCCTCTGAACAGCTATAACTGAATAATAATGTTATCAATAATGATTATTTAGCAATCATGTTTATTAACACTTTAAAAACTGCATCAGTTATTGTGCTAAGCATTTTTTACATATTAGCTCACCTACTTCCCACAATAAACCAATTTGGGAGGTAGTTTATCATAACCCGTTTTATGAGTAAGAGCAATAAAGCTCAGAGTAGGGTGACCAACTGCCCAGGATTTCCCAGGATGTGGGGCTTTCAGTGCTCATGGCAGGAAAGTCCTGGGCAAACTGGCAGGAGTTGGTCACTCTATGAGAGTGACTTGCTTGATTTTTAAGTGACAGGGATTTAAACCTCTGCGTCTCTTTTATCAGATTTCCTATCTACTGGCAGGCCAGCTCAAAATTTACAGTCCACAATGGCTGAACAGCAAAGACATTCTTTCTAGCATGGGAGTAGGGATCTAGGCCAAAATGCAGGAATATTATTTCTTGTGCGGTAATTGAAAATGTCATCTTGTCTCTCCCTGTCCCCAAAACACTGAGCGAGTAAAAGCTAAGCCTCCCTTTCTAACATTTCCAAAGGCCTTGCATGTTCCTGGAAACAGATGTTCAGAGTGATTACACACTCACCTTGGGAAGAGGGTAGAGATGACACAATGGTTGGCCAGTGTTCTGTTTACAAAATTCCAGAGTGTGACATACCACATCAGCATTCATATCTGCGCTAAGCCTGGAGGGAAATGGGGCAAAACAAAGGCTATTCAGATCTCTCAGGCATTAGGAAATAGAAGCTACTGCAAAGAAAGGTAAATCCCCAGAATGGATTCTAATACCCTCAACTTCTTGCAGAGTGGCCTTTGAGCCCAGTCCCGGGGAGCTGCTGGATGGTAATGATTTCCTGCCACGTTGCTCTCTCCTGCATTTAGAATGAGGTCCTAAGGGCGAGGATGGGGCATGCACAGCACTGAGCTGCCAGTCAGCCTCTCACGCGAGCACTGGGATTCTTTTCAGGCAAAGCCACACATAAAACTGGGAAAGGAAAGGTGGGCAGGGATGTAATTTGATGGAAACAATATTTTGAAGTTTGGGCCTTTGAAACATATGGTGACCTTATAGTGAAAAATCATTTATGATATAGCCTTAAACACCTAACTTTATTTTCTTAGGCACAATCCAAATTATCTATTCTATTCCCTTATAAACATATTTCTTTCTTTCTTTTTCTTTTCTTTTTCTTTTTTTTTTTTCCTGTGGGAAGTCAGAGTTTGGTCAGGCCTCTGAGCCGAAGCTCGGCCATTATAACCCCTGTGACATGCACATATCCGTCCAGATGGCCTGCAGGAGCCAAGGAGTCTGGAGCAGCCAAAGAAAAACCACAAAGAAGTAAAACAGCCAGTTCCTGCCTTAACTGAGTAAAATTACAACATTTTACTATTGTGACTTGTCCCTGCCCTATCTTAGTTGATCAGTCGACTTTGTGACATTCTTCTTCTGGACAATAAGTCTTACGATCTCTCCACCATGTACATTGCAACCCTCTCCTCTGCTAACAATAGATAACTACCTTTTACTGTAATTTTCCATTACCTACTCAACTCCTATAAAGCAACCCCTTCCCTATCTCCCTTCGCTGACTCTTTTTTCGGACTCAGCCCACTTGCACCCAAGTGAACAAACAGCTTTATTGCTCACACAAAGCCTGTTTGGTGGTCTCTTCACACGGACGTGCTTGACATTATTATTACTCAAATCAGTCTCCCCAATTATTCGGGAACAGAGTTTTTTGTTTGTTTGTTTGTTTTTGTTTTTTTGAGACGGAGTCTTGTTCTGTTGCCCAGGCTGGAGTGCAGTGGAATGATCTCGGCTCACTGCAACCTCTGCCCCCTGGGTTCAAGTGATTTTTCTGCCTCAGCCTCCCCAGCAGCTGGGATTATAGGCACCCACCACTATGCTTGGCTACTTTTTGTATTTTTTAGTAGAGACACTGTGTTGGTCAGGCTGGTCTTGAACTCTTGACCTCAGGTGATATACCCACCTCGGCCTCCCAAAATGCTGGGATTATAGGTGTGAGCCACTGCACCAGGTCGGGCATATTTCTTATTCTTATGGAAGAAAGTACAATGTAACTGACTTGTTTGTTTCCCTAGGGATGCTATAAGGATAGTTCTCTTAAAACATTTAGTTTACATCTAGATTCGATGTATCTGGATTCCATGTTCATTTTTTCTTTCCCACTCCCAAAACTCTTCTTACCGAGAAAAATGAGTATAATTTTTCGAATGACATGAACAAGTATAAACTCTTATTACATTTTACAAGCAAATTATTGATTCAAACCACAAGTCAAACCAAGACAACAAAAACAAAAAAATCCAGCAACACAGGCTGGTAATACCCAGAGACCAATCTTTGTATTCTGCGTAGGGACAGTGATGGAGTCTAGAAGATACTTTCTTTGGGTTTCTTCCCAGCTCACATGACCACTTCACTGTCTCCCTTTGCCCATGGGCGCGGGCTCCTGGTAACTGTTTATATGCCATAGTTCGCAGCCAGTTGATTAGATCTCATTAAACTACTGTTTCAAGAAGGACCAATCTGATTCTTTCAAACATTTGGAATTGGTGTTAAAAATGTTTGGCTTCACCCTGGGCTACTCTCAGAATAAGAGAAGCTAGAGTGAGCTGGGATGGTGCTGTCGTAATTTCCTGGCATGTGGACTGAGTATCTGGAAAGCCCGTCTGCAGGATAGGTTCTGAGGGCAGAACCCAGAGGGCGTGCAGCGAGGAAGCCACAGGAGAGCACACTCCCTGGGTTCCTTTGGTTTACTGGTTCTATTTTCAGTCTCTTTCAGAGGCCTGGGTATTTTCCTGCCCTTTAGTCCCATGATCTGTGTGCCCTATGTTCTTATAATAAATCCACTCCAACCTCTCCCCACCCAACTATTATAACAACTACCTCTACAATCACTGCAATGACTAACACCTCTCTTCTCTCCCTGAGTCTCCTCCTCCTCCCCCTCTTTCCCTTTTATCTTGTGATTGAAAACAGTAACAGCTCACACATGGGCCAACCCTTGAGCACCCCTGGGTTAGCATCGGAGTGCATGGCGCCTTTTAATCCCTGGCCTGAATGTGAGTCACTGAATCTGCTTGCTCCCTGCACTCTCCTCTCTGCTTTCTTTCCCTGATGCCCATTTCACAGACTCAACTGGGTTTGGTCTGCTCCACCAAAGGAATTTTACACCTGGGCAGGCAGAATAACAAATGGAATTTAGAATGATAAAAAGCAAAGAAAACAAAACAGAAAAACACTCTTGATTTTCACTTTGTGAGTAAGCAGCAGTTGTAATGGTTGCTAAACATCAAAATATCCTTAAAAATCTCTAAAAATCCTATCTTGGGACCACTACACCTCCAAACACTGGGAGGGGCCTTGAGCATTTATTTCTACTGTGCACCCTCCGGTAGAAAGAACTACCCTGTGTTAATGAAGATGTATCTTAACGAAGCCTGTCACAGAAAGGGGGGGCCACCTTGGAAATCTCCAAATATTTTGAGGATAACCAATATGTGAAAACAGGCTGGAACCATGACCACACAAATTTCATTCCAGCTGAATGCGGCTAATGGTGTGGCTGGCAAGATGGCTTATCACCCTTTTGTGAGCACCTGATTTAAGAGGGAAATGCAGAGTTCATCATGAAAGTCACCTGCTTAGCCCCAGACCCCTTCAAGGTAAGTCAGGGGGTAAGACTGCAACTAAAAGTATCAAAGACATCATCCCTTTTAAGCAGTGAAGTAGGCTGCTTGTTGCAGATAAAGTCCATTACCAAACTAATGTCTACCAGGGGTCAGTAAATCAGGAGAGGGTGGCTGTTTTCACACATCTGTTCTCAACTGAATTGTTCATTTATTTAACTGATGACTGCTGTCTTTATGGGGGTCTGGTAGTTAGTGGACTCAAGAGTGATAAATAGGTCTCTGGTTAATCTTTGTTTTTAACCTAAGGCCAGTATCCCATCTGTGGCAATCCAGGACTAGCAGAGCCAACTCATCATGTGATATACAAGACCTATTCTCTTTTCCCTCCCTAATAGGGCACAACTTCAAGTAAGTGAACTTGAATGTGAGAGTGGAGATGTGGACCACTCAGAGAGTGAGGCTGGCCATCTCTGAGCTGGAGAGTAGAAGAGGGGAACAGGACATGTGGTGTCCCTCTAGGTCCTCTAAGATAGAGATTTATCATCAAAAAGACATAAAGTGACAAGTACTCCTTTGGATAAAAAGAGAAAATGCTGAACCCCATAAATCCACACAAATTTAAAACCACTAGAATGTGCAAGATGCATAAGAAGTGGCAGTATGGCATGCGTACTCTTGCTCAGCCTTGGGACAGAAGGCCTAGACTACGCCTCATTTGCTGAATCTTTAAGCAGTCTGCAAACTCATAGGAACCATTCCCACCTTTTCTCTTTCCTAGAGCAGCAAATAAAGCGAAGAGAGTCATATTTTTCATTTTTAAAAAGACTTTTTCTTTTGAGCAGTTTTAGGTTTACAGTGAAATTGAGAGGAAAGTACAGAGATATCCCATTGACCTCCTGCCCCCACACAGGCATAGGCTCCCCTATTATCATTATCTGCCACTAGTAATTTCTTAAAATTGATAAACCCGCATTGACACATTATTATCGTCCAAAGTGTTTAGTTCACCTTAAGGTTCATCCTTGGTGTTGTATACTCTGTGGGTTTGGACAAATGCATAATGACTTGTATTCACCATTATAGTATCATACAGATTAGATTACCACTGCCCTAAAAATGCTCTGTGTTATGCCTGTTTGTCTCTCTCTCCATCCTAACCCCTGGTAACCACGGATATCTTTGTAGTCTCCATAGTTTTGCCTTTTCCAGAATGTCATATAGTTGGAATCATACTGTATGTAGCCTTTTCAGATTGGTTTTTCTCACTTAGTAATATGCAACATATTCACATTTCATTGTGTGGTTGTACCACAATTTGTTTATATGATTGGACATTGTGGCTGCTTCCAGTCTTTGATGATTATGAATAATGCTACTATTCTTGTGCCAGTTTTTGTGTGGACATAAGTTTTCAATTCAATTGGGTAAATACCCAGTGGTATGAATCCTGGCTTGTATGGTGAGATTATATTTTGTTTCGTAAGAAACTATAATTTTTTTTCAGTTTTTTTTTTATTTTAGCCATTCTATGAACAGTGGTATCTCATTGTTTTAATTTGCAGTCCTCCAACAACATATAATGTTGAGCTTCTTTTCATAAGTTTATTTGTTATCTGTATATCTTTTTAAGTGAGGTGTCATTTAAGGTCTCTAATTTTAGGTTCATTTTTTTAAAATGGGTTGTTTGTTGTTAAGAGTTTTTTATGTGTCTATTTTGGATAACAGATCTTTATTAAATATATACTTTGCAAATAGTTTCCCTGAGTCTATTTATTTGTATTATGTAAAAAGTTATCACAAAACCCAAGGTCAACTAGATTTTCTCTTACACTTTTAGGAGTTTTGTGGTTTTGTTTTTAAAATTTATGTCTCTGATCCATTTTGAGTTCATTTTTGTGAAGGATGTAAGGTCTGTGTCTGGATTCATTTTTTTGCATGTAGATGTCCATTTGTGCCAACACCATCTGTTGAAATGACTATCTTTTTAAAAATCATATCGCCTTTGCTCCTTTGTCAAAGGTCAGTTTACTGTATTTATGTGGGTCTATTTCTGGGCTCTCTATTCTGTTCCATTGATTATTTGTCTATTCTTTCACCAATACCCCACTGTCTTGATTACTATAGCTTTGTAGTAAGCCTGAGTTCAAGTAGTATCAGTCCTCCAACTTTGTTCTTCTTCTTCAACATTGTGTTGACCATTCTTGATCTTTTGCCTCTACATATAAACTTTAGAATCAATGTGTCAATATCTATAACATAATTTGCTGGGCTTCAGATTGAGATTGCATTGAATCTACATGTGTTAGGCTGTTTTGCATTGCCATAAACAAATACTTGAGGCTGGGCAATTTATAAAGAAAAGAGGTTTACTTGGCTTACTGTTCTACAGGCTGTACAAGGATGGCTCCAGCATCTCCTTTGAGTGAGGCCTCAGGAAGCTTTCAATCATGGTGGAAGGAAAAAGGTGAGTGGGAAGTATCACATGAAGAATGAAGAGAGCAGGAGTGAGAGAGTGAGGGGGAAAGTACCACACTCTTTTAAACAAACAAATCTCACGTGAACTCAGAGTGCGAACTCACTCATTACCAAGGGGATGACACTAAACCCTTCATGAGGAATCTGCCCCTATTATCTAATACCTCCTACTAGGCCCTACCTCCAACATGAGAAGTCACATTTCAACATGAGATATGGAGGGGACAAACATCCAAACAACATCACTACAGATCAAATTGGGAAGAACTGACATCTTGACAATACTGATTCCCTCTATTCATGAACATGGAATGTCTTTTCATTTATCTAGTTATTTAATTTATTTCAATAAAATGTTGTAGTTTTCCTCATATAGATCTTGCACATATTTTGTTAGATTTACACGTAAGCATTTTATTTCTAGAGGTGATAATGTAAATGGTATCATGTATTTGATTTCAAATTCCACTTGTTCATTGTTGATATATAGGAAAGTGGTTCGCTTTGTATATTAACTTTGTGTCCTGCAACCTTGCTATAATTGCTTATTAGTTCTAGAATTTTTTTTTTTTTTTTTGCCGACTCTTTTGGATTTTCCACATAGACAATCATGTCACCTGAGAACAAAGTTAGTTTTATTTCTTTCTTCTCGATCAGTAGACTCTTTATTTCCTCTCCCTCTTATTGCATTAGCTTGGACTTTCAGTACGATGTTGAAAAGAGTGGTGAGAGAAGCATCCTTGCCTTGTTCCTCATCTTAGTGGGAAAGCTTCTAGTTCTCAGCATGAAGTGTGATGTTCATTGTAGTCTTTTTGTAGATATTCTTCATCCAGTTGAGAAAGTTTCTCTCTAGTTATTTCTAGTTTACCGAGATTGTTTTTAAATCACAAATGAGTACTGGATTTTGTTAAATGCTTTTTCTGTGTCTATTCATATAATCATGAGATTTTTCCTTTTGAGCCTGTTGATATGATGGATTACAATAACTGATTTTTGAATGACGAACCAGTCTCGTATATTTAGGATAAATCTCACTAGTTGTAGTGTATAATTCTTTTTATACATTTTTCATTTGATTTGCTAAATTTTGCTGAGGATTTTTTAATCTATATTCATGAGAGATAGTGGTCTGTAGTTTTCTTGTAATGTCTTTGTCTGGTTTTGGTATTAGGATAATACTGACCTCATAGAATGAGTTAGAAAGTATTCTTTTAGCTTCTATCTTCTGAAATAGATTATAGAGACTTGGTACACTTTCTTCCCCGAATATTTGGTAGAATCTACCAGTGAATCTATCAGGGCTTCGTGTTTTTTGTTTTGGAAGATTATTAAATATTGACCCAATATCTTTAATAGATATAGGCCTATTCAGATTGTCTATTTCTTCTTGTGTGTTTTGCCAGTTTGTGTTTTTCAAGGAATTGGCCCATTTTCTCTATATTATCAAATTTGTGGGCATAGAATTATTCATAATATTTGTTGATTATGTTTTTAATGTCTGTGGGATTTGTAGTGATGTCCTCTCTTTCAGTTCTGATATCAGTAGTTTGTGTTATCTCTCTTTTCCTTAGTTAGCCTGGCTAGAGGTTTATCAATTTTACTGATATTTTCAAAAAACCTAGCTTTTGGTTTAATTTTCTATTTCTGTATTAAATTTCTATTGATTTCCTGTGTTCAATTTCCTTGTTTTCTGCTCAAATTTTTATTATTTATCTTCTGTTTACTCTGGATTTACTTTGCTCTTCGTTTTCTAGTTTCTTAAGGTAGAAGCTTAGATGACTCATTTTAGGTTTTTCTTTTTTTTCTAATATAGTCATTCAATGCCACAAATTTCTCTCTAAGCACTGCTTTCACTTCATCACGTGAATTTTGATAACTTTTATTTTCAATTTTATTCAGTTCAAAATATCTTAAAATTTCTTTTGAGATTTCTTCTTAGGTTCATATGTTATTTTGAAGTGTTTAATCTCCATGTATTTTGTGATTTCTAGTTCTCTTTCTTTTACTGATTTCTAGTTTAATACCAATGTTGTCTGACAGTAGACATTATATAATTTCTATTCTGTTAAATTAAAATGTGTTTTATGTCTCAGAATGTAATGTATCTTGGTGAATGTTTCATGTGAACTTGAGAAGAATGTGTATTCTGCTGTTGTGGGATAAAACAGTCCTTAGATGTCAGTTATATCTGGTTGATTGATAGTGTTGTTGAGTTCAACTACAGTAGTCCCGCCTTATCTGAAGTTTTAATCTCCATGGTTTCAGTTGTTTGTGGTCAACTGTAGTCCAAAAGTATTAAATGAAAAACTCCAGAAACAACTCATAAATTTTAAATTGCATGCTGTTTTCAGTAGTGTGATGAAATCTTGCACCATCCCACTCCATCTCACCTGGGATGTGAATTGTTCCTTTGTTCAGCATGCCCATGCTGTATACACTACCTACTTGTTAGTCACTCAGTAGCCTTCTCAGTTATCTGATTGATTGTCACCATCTCACAGTGCTTATGTTCAAGTAACCCTTATTTTACTTGATAACAGCCCCAAGGCACAAGGGTACTGTGTCTAATTTATAAATTAAACTTTGTCATAGATATGGGTGTATAGGAAAAAAACATAGTATATATAGGATTTGGTAACTTTTATCCATGGTTTCAGGCATCCACTGGTGGTCTTGGAACATATTTCTCACAGATAAGGGAAGATTGCTATATGTCTTTACTGATTTTCTGTTGGCTGGATCTGTCTACTTCTGACAGAGGGATGTTGAAGTCTCCAACTACAATAATAGATTCATCTATTTATCCTTGCAGTTCTATCAGTTTTTGCCTCCCATATTTTGATGCTCTGTTTTTAGGTGCATACATATTAAGAATTTTTGTCTTATTGGAGAACTGACCACTTTATCATTATGTAACTTTTATCCCTTTATCCCTGATAACTTTCCTTGCTTTGCAGTATGTTCTGTTTCAGATTAATATGGCTACTCTTTCAAAATGTTGATGAATGCTAGCATGGTATAGCTTTCTCTAGCTCCTTTTAATCTATATTTATCTTTATATTTAAAGTGAGTTTCTTTTTTTTTTTTTTTTTTGAGACAGAGTCTCACTCTGTCGCCCAGGCTGGAGTGCAGTGGTGCAATCTCGGCTCACTGCAAGCTCCGCCTCCCAGGTTCATGCCATTCTCCTGCCGCAGCCTCCCGAGTAGCTGGGACTACAGGTGCCTGCCACTGCACCCGGCTAATTTTTTGTATTTTTAGTGGAGACGGGGTTTCACCGTGTTAGCCAGGATGGTCTCGATCTCCTGACCTCATGATCCGCCCGTCTCGGCCTCCCAAAGTGCTGGGATTACAGGCGTGAGCCACTGCGCCCGGCCTAAAGTGAGTTTCTTGTTAGCATATAATTGAGTCTAATTTTTTGATCCACTCTGACAATTTCTGTTTCTTAGTTGGTGCATTTAAACCATTGACAGTCAAAATGATTATTGATACAGTTAATGCCTACCGTATTTGTTACTGTTTTTTATTTGTTATCCTTGTTCTTTTTATTTTTGTTTTCTACTCTTTTTCATTTCTCCCCTGCTCCCTCACTCCTACCATCAGAAACATGAGAGGTTTTGTTTGTGTGTGTGTGTGTGTGTGTGTGTGTGTGTCTCTAATAACCACTGTGAGAAATTAGTTGAACTCCTGGAGGTAAAATTCACAAAACAGTGAGTGGGTACACCTCTATCACTTGGTTCCCCTGGAATTTTTAA
Source organism: Symphalangus syndactylus (assembly GCF_028878055.3). NCBI lineage: Eukaryota > Metazoa > Chordata > Mammalia > Primates > Hylobatidae > Symphalangus > Symphalangus syndactylus. The sequence goes on along the minus strand of NC_072431.2, from coordinate 93,817,589 downwards.
CACAGTCTTGTCTACATCTAGCTCCAGCAATTTGTCTATTACAGTACAGATTATCTTTCTTTAGTACTGGCTCCTGTGGCAATTTTTGCTCTGGAAAGTTGTGATTCTCTGTATCCACCTGTTTCTCCCCAGTTTTGGAGGCAGGAGCTTGCCCAATAATCCTACTTCTTTTGTTGTTTGTTTGTTTTTTTGGAGACAGAGCCTCCCTCTGTCACCCGGGCTGTAGTGCAATGGTGCTAGCTCAGCTCACTGCAACCTTCGCCTCCTGGGTTCAAGCGATTCTAATGCCTCAGGTTCTAGAGTAGCTGGGATTAGAGAGGTGCACCACCAACCCCAGCTAATTTTTGTATTTCTAGTAGAGACAGGGTTTCACTATGTTGGCCAAAGTGGTCTTAAACTCCTGGACTCAAGTGATCCACTTGCCTTGACCTCCCAAAGTGTTGGGATTACGGGCGTGAGCCACCACACCCAGCCCTGATCTTACTTCTCTTAAAGATCTATGAAGTATTGTTGGTTTTTCAGTTTGTTCAGCTTTTTAACCTGCTGTTAGAACAGAGTGGTGACTTTCAAATTTCATAATGTTGAACCTATCACATTTTCATTTACTTCCTTTTACTACCTTTACAGCTACAGAAGTGTATAGCGTGCAGCATGCAGGAAGGGGAGGGCTTCAACACTTTGGCATAGCCAGCTAATCGACTGCTCGAATTAGAATCATGGTAGAATTACAGTCGATGATGATGATCGTCATTATCATCATAAATCTAAAGAGGGGCAAGGATGACCAGACGGCAGAGTAACACAGCCTGTGGCAGGGTTAGGGGAATAGAGCCTTTTTCACTAGAAAGTGCTCATATTTAGACCTGTGACATTACTTTCAAAGGAGGTTTTATATATAAATTGTAGTCACAGAGATCCCCCAACAGAACTGAAAGATCTTCTTCATATAACAATAACTTTTTATCTTGTTTCTAGGTCACATCCTTTATAGTTTACTATGAATTTAATCATTTCTATAAATCTTGTAATTATCTTGTGAATAACAGAAGTATATTCCCCCCACCTTTTTTTTTTTTTTTTTTTTTAATGGAGTCACTCTCTATTGCCCAGGCTGGAGTGCAGTGGCATGATTTTGGCTCATTGCAACCTCCACCTCCTGGGTTCAAGCGATTCTTCTGCCTCAGCCTCCCGAGTAGCTGAGATTACAGGCACCCACCACCATGCCTGGCTAATTTTTATAGTTTTAGTAAAGACAAGGTTTCACCATGTTGGTTAGGCTGGTCTCAAACTCCTGACCTCAAGTGATCCACCCGCCTCGGCCTCCCAAAGTGCTGGGATTACAGGCATGAGTCACAGAGTGCAGTGGCTCTGCCTTGTATTTTTAATGCCTCTCCCAAAGCCATTAATTACATCTAAGGTATACCATAATTGTTGTCAATTCTGTTTTGCATTTTCTTCTTAAAACTGCTGTTAGTAGTTTATGACTGTCCTGATCTCAGAGCGCTCCTGGGCTTAGGATATAAGAATCTGTGATTGATATAGAGAGAAGCATAAATAGATACCAGAAAACAACACAGCCATACAGAGACCAGAGTCAGGCTTGCTACAGTAATGGAGAGAGCAGTGGCGGTCTGGGCCCCACAGAGGGGGACCCAGCTGTGGTCACTGGCTGGGATTGGGCTGCCCCCCGAAGTAGCTCCTCCCTGCATGACTCAGGTTCTTGGGGGAACCCCTGAGTTCTCCGGTATCCTTTTTTTTTTTTAACATCTTGTGGCTCTGCCTGTGGGAAGGAAATGTAATTGCTGCATAATTAGTCCATGAATTATTGAGAACTGAGCGGTGTGAAATAATGAGGAAGGATGCCCTTTGAGTTAGAAAATACATTTAATATTGGAAGACTGATATTCAACTAAAACTAAATCATGAGGTTGTCATTTTCAGGGTCTGCATCAATCTCGAGCTGTGTCTGGTGGCTTAAAACAAGCTGTATGAAGAACATGCCCAGTAAGGAAAAATTTCTATCAGCTCACAACCTAATACACATAGTGGGAAATTATGGACAAACAAAACACATGGTGGACAGAATCATGAAGGGGTGATCAGACATCTGTTGTTTATTCATTTATTACATCTGTGGTTCTTCAAAAGTGGCCCACCTCATGCTAGTGAGAATTAGTCTCTTTATTAGAAAGAAAAATGTGACTCAGGCTGGAGTGCAGTGGCATCATCTCAGCTCGCTGCAACCTCCGTCTCCAGGGTTCAAGCGATTCCCCTGCCTCAAGCTCCCGAGTAGCTGGGACTACAGGCGCACGCCACCACACCCGGCTAATTATTTTGTATTTAGTAGAGACAATGTTGGCCAGGATGGTCTCGATCTCCCGACCTCGTGATCCGCCCGCCTCGGCCTCCCAAACTGCTGAGATTACAGGCGTGAGCCACCACGCCTGGCTGCTGGTCCCATTCTTTGTCTGTACCTATGCCTTCTTGTCTCTTGTACAGTTCACATGCTGTACAGTTTGTATCTGCAGTGATGAGTACTGTGTCTGTCTGTCCTTTCTCTGCTGCTTGTGCTTCACTAGTTCTCACACTCACCACTCTATAGCCAGGTACAGAGGAGCAAGTTGTGTCTGAATTACCCCAGGCCACTTCTCGGTAACTCCCAGCACACTGCTCTTGGGAGCTGCTCTCTGGCACCCCCTTTTGGACACTTGCATGTACTGCCCCCTTTGAGTTCTGAGACTTTTCAGCTTGCTGATCTGGTTCCCTGATCTCGGCTCCTACTAGGTGTATAAATAGATTCATTGAATAGACGAAAAGAGTTTCTTTTTTTTCTGTCTTCATACTTTTAAAAAACTTTCTTCACAGCAGTCTGGTCACGGCTCATCTGTAATCATACTTTTTTAAAAAATTTATTAATTCATCAAACACTTATTGAAGACTTTCTATGTTTAAGTGTCGCATCTGTGCCTGGAGATAAAAAGCTCTCTCCTTTTCCCCCCAACCCTTCCTACCTCTTTTTCTTACTTTCTTTTGTACTTTCATAAACATATAGTCAGTATTTTGCTAAGTACCTGCAGATAGATGCAAAGATGAATAAAATGTAGTCCTGGCCCTCAAAAGGTTTTCCATCTAGTTAGCAACTTGGAAACGTAAATGGATAATTCAGTTACAAACAGCTGTGGTAAATGCCATGCTACAGGCTTGTACAGGCCATTAGGAAAATGTGTGTATGCTCATGAATGTACATGTCTGTATGAGTGTGGATGTGCTCATGTGCATGTGTGTGAATGTGTGTGTGCATGTGTGCATGTCTGTGTGTGTGCACATTTGTGTGTGTGTTTGTGTATGTGCCTGTTTGCCTGTGTGTGTGGGAGTGGGTTCATAAGATTTGTTTGGGGTAGAGGTAGGGGGTAGAGGCATTGGATGTGCCAAGCTGAGTGAACATCTCATACAAAGATCCTGAGGCAGAAACCTGGTGTGTGGGGAGACCACAAGTGGTTTGGAGTGCAATATGCTATGGAGTGGCAAGGGATGAGTCTAGAAATGCCCTCAGAAACCAGTTCCTAGGCCGGGCGCGGTGGCTCACGCTTGTAATCCCAGCACTTTGGGAGGCCGAGGCGGGCGGATCACGAGGTCAGGAGATCGAGACCACGGTGAAATCGCGTCTCTACTAAAAATACAAAAAAATTAGCCGGGCGTGGTGGCGGGCGCCTGTAGTCCCAGCTACTCGGAGAGGCTGAGGCAGGAGAATGGCATGAACCCGGGAGGTGGAGCTTGCAGTGAGCCGAGATTGCGCCACTGCACTCCAGCCTGGGCGACAGAGCCAGACTCTGTCTCAAAAAAAAAAAAAAAGAAGAAACCAGTTCCCGATGAACCTTGTGTATGGGGCTAGGAGTCCTACAGAGGATGTGAAGACTTCGAATAATTTTACGTTAAGGGAGTACCATAGTTAGGTTTGCATTAAAACATACTAGTCTAGCTATAATGTAGATTATGAAATTGCAGGGCAATGGGCAAGTTTGTAGGCCTGGAGTCCTGTTAGGAGGCAGTGGCAATAATAGTGGCACTAGCTAAGAATAAAGTGTCCCTGCCTTCCAAACACAGCCCAGGGGTTATGAAAAATTGTTTGCCATAACAGACCGAGATCGCTATTAAGAGAGGCAGGTGCACAGTACGACAGATCACTGATGACCTCCCTGCCTTTATGATTTTAAGTTCCTTCTTCTGTCTTTAAAATTTTGTGACTCTAGGCTACCCTGTTGTAGAGGGGGATGCTGTCCTGTGAACATCTCTGCTGTAAGGCTAATGGCCCCTTGAAGAGGAATCATGTAAGGATGTTCCTAGGAACCAACCCAAATGCCCATCAATGATAGACTGCATAAAGAAAATGTGGCACATATACACCATGGAATACTATGCAGCTGTAAAAAGGATGAGTGCATGTCCTTTGCAGGGACATGGATGAAGCTGGAAACCATCATTCTCAGCAAACTATCACAAGATCAGAAAACCAAACACCACATGTTCTCACTCATAAGTGAGAGTTGAACAATGCAAACACATGGACACAGGGAGGGGAACATCACACACCAGGGCCTGTCAGAGGGTTGGGGAAAAGGGAGGGAGAGCATTAGGACAAATATCTAATGAATGTGGGGCTTAAAACCCAGATAACGGTTGGTAGGTGCAGCAAACCACCATGGCACATGTATACCTGTGTAACAAACCTGCACATACAGCACATGTATCCCAGAACTTAAAGTTTAAAAAAAAGAGAATGTTCCTAGAAGCACTGTTCACAAGAGTTAAAACCAGAAAGCAATTAAACATGTAATTTATGTATAATAAATTATAAAATATAATAACATGTATTATATGATAATGAATGATTTATATTTGTATATTTTATACATAATGAAACTATAGAAAAACCTCCATAATTTTTTTTATAGAAAGCAGGAGAAGAATGAACATGGAATTTAGGACGATGCTCACTTGGGTGGGAAAAGCCTGAGAATAAAGGGGAGGGACCATAGGGGCAGAGAAAGTTATTGTCAAGGTCCTAGACTTTGTTTTGGGTGGTGGGTTCGGGAGCTTATTTCAGTATTCGAAGTAACTAAATAAGAATATAATAAGTAAGTGTAAGACAGCCGCGTGTGGATCATTGATAAGAGAGTGCCATGAACTGAGAAATAGGGCTTATTTGATTCAGTGCCCTGAGCTCAAAAAAGAAAAACGGTAGCCGGGCCTGGTGGCTCATGCCTGTAATCCCAGCACTTTGAGAGGCCAAGGTGGGCGGATCATGAGGTCAAGAGTTTGAGACTATCCTGGCCAACATGATGAAACTCCACCTCTACTAAGAATACAAAAATTAGCCGGTGTGGTGGCGCATGCCCGTAATCCCAGCCTCTTAGGCTAAGGCAGGAGAATTGCTTGAACCCGGGAGGCGGAGGTTGCAGTGAGCCAAGATCACACCACTGCACTCCAGCCTGGGCTACAGAGCAAGACTCTGTCTCAGGAAAAAAAAAAAAAAAAAAGGAAAAAAAAGAAAAACAGTAAAAGAAAAAGCAGACCGTGGTAATGAGAGGAGCAAGGGCTGGGAGTACGGAGGTGGAGAGAAGCCAGGAAACCAGCTAAGTGGGGAGAGGAGATGTGGCCTGGGAATCCAGGGAGGCGGAGAGGGCTCAGGAGAAAGGTTCAATCACCCAAATACAGGTTGCCACACTGTAATTCAAGGGGAGCCTTTGCGTAGAGCGATGAAGGATCCAAATCAGGTTCCAATTTTCCACTATTATTAGTGAGAGCTGGAATAACACCTTGAGCCCTGTCCAGTAAGTGCATCAAGCTGAACACAGAGCCTCCCACCTCCCAGTTTTCTTGTTCCTCCCATGTCCCAGCAATGGAATCAGAGTTATGTGTCATGGTATACTCACAGTTTTATGATGTCTGATCCAAACTTGTCGATGACTAAATAGCAGGTGGTTTTCAAGAACAGTTTTTCTAAAAAAAATAAAGAGGGAAATTGAATATATTTTTATTGCGACGAATTTAACACACCTTAATAATGATTATCTTTACTAGGAACTAAAGCTGAGTGATTAATTTATGATTAATTTGATTTAATTTTAAGGATTTGAAGGAAATGTTACAGCTAATGTATGCATTAAATATCACTTCTATCTCAGGTTTATGTGAATGTCACCTAACCGTCCAGATTAAAGACAATCAATCAATTTATTCTAAAAACACAGTTAAATGTTGGGTTTTCCTTTTCTTTCTTTCTTTCTTTTTTTTCTACAGGGAATATCTGAACGTTGGCTATGACCCCATTTGTTGAAGCTGAAAGAAATGAGACTTGCATTAAAGTCAATAATCTGAAACATAGCTCTGTTAGAAATGGTCTTTTCTGGTGTTTATTCAAAGGAAAATACTTCACTTGGGGTCCTTAGTTTTTGCTGTTGCTATCCCAGAGATAAAAGGAGATAACAGTTACAGGTGATCCTGCACTGCCACCTTCATCATAGGACACAGATACACTCCACACACATACACCTACTAACAACATAATCTCCCCCGACCTCCTATGAGAGCACATGAATGTTTTGTGAGTTCCTCTATCCACACAGTGAAACTTGTTAGCTCTTTGGTCCTGTTTCTCCAGCTTGTGAGTCTACTGTGGAGCCCTGGTAATTCAACTCAGGATCTTAGCAGAGTTAGGGACAGATCAGTTGTCCTGGAAAGAGCTAGAAAACCCTGACTGAGGAGTTTCTATCTATCTTGTTATTATGCATCTTACATAGGGGGGCCCAGGCCTTGCTGGATGATGGAGTGGTGAAACAAGATAAATATGGGAATGCTCCCTGGTAGTTCAATTTTGCTTAATGTTAAATAATGTGAAATATTATTTTTGTATTCAAATAGATATATTCTATGACTTTTTAGACAAAAAAGTACCAGACTTTAAATACACTGTGCTCGGCTGGGCGCAGTGGCTCACGCCTGTAATCCCAGCACTTTGGGAGGGCAAGGCGGGTGGATCACCTGAGGTCAGGAGTTTGAGAGCAGCCTGGCCAACATAGTGAAACCCCGTCTCTCCTAAAAATACAAAAAAAAATTAGCTGGGTGTAGTGGCAGGTGCTTGTAATCCCAGTTACTAGGGAGGCTGAGGCAGGAGAATCGCTTGAACCCAGGAGGCAGAGGTTGCAGTGAGCCAAGATCGCGCCATTGCACTCCAGCCTGGGCAACAAGAGTGAAACTCTGTCTCAAATAAATAAATAAATAAATAAATATTAAATAAATAAATAAATTGTGCTCTTCAAGTAGGCAATTAAAACTGTGTCCTCACATTATGAGTGACCTTAAATAAATAAAAAGGATTATAAGAGAATGCTATGAACAGGTGCATGGCAATAAATTAGGTAACTTAGATAAAATAACAAAATTCTTAGAAAGACGCATAATGCCCAAATGGACTCAAGAATAAATAGACAATTTTAAGAAACATATAACAGGTAAAGAGATTGAATTAGTAATTAAAAACTTCCCACAAAGGAAAGCCTAAAACCAGCTAGCTTCACCAGATAGGATTCACTGGCGAATCTACCAAAAAATTAAAGAATTAATAACAATTTATCAAGAACTCTTCCAAAAAATGGAAGCAGAGTGACCATTTCTTAACTTACTTATGAGGTTAATATTACCCTGTTACTAAAACCAGAATCCTTCCTCCGAAAGAATGTAGACCCGAATCTCTCATGAATATAACCACAAAGATCCTCAACAAAACACTAGCAAATAAGATCCAGCAATACAGAAATTATACACCACGATCAGGTGGGATTTATCCCAGGAATGCAAAATTGGTTTAACATCTGAAAATCAGTTAATGTATTATTCCCATACCAACAACATAAAAAAACCCATATGATTATCCAATATAGGCAGAAGATATTTGACAAAATATAACACTTCTTCATGATTTCATTAGGAATAAAAGGGAACGTCCTCAACCTAATAAATGTTATCTACAAAAAACCTGACAACTTACATGATATTTAGTGGTGAAAAATTAAATACTGTCCCCTCAGTATCAGGAAAATATAAGAATATCTGCATTCACTACTTTTATTCAACATTATAAGTTCTAGCCAGGAGAATTAGGCAAGAAAAAGAAATAAAAAGCATTCAGATTGGAAAGTAAAGACGTAAAACTATCTTGTAGCTGATAATGATCTTCTATGTAGAAAATCCTAAGGAATCTATTAAAAACTATAAGAATTAATAAATAAGTTCAGTAAGGTTGCAGGATACAAGATCAATATGCAAAACCAATTGTATTTCTATGTAGCAGAAGTGAGCAAATAAAAACTGAAATTAAGGAAAACAATTCCATTTACAGTGGCATCAAAAAGAACTAAATTCTTAGGAATAAACTTAACCAAAAAAAGTGCAAAATATATACTCTGAAAACTACATTGTTAAAAGAAATTAAAGGAGACCTAAATAAATGGAAAGACATTCCATATTCATGAATTGGCAGACTTAATATTAAGAGGGCAATTCTTCCCAAACTGATCCATAGATTCAATGCAGTCTCTACCAAAATCCTAGCTAACTTCTTTGCAGAAACTCAGCAGCAGATCCTAACATTCATACGAAAAGTCAAGCGACTCAGAACACCAAAACAATATTGAAAGATAAGAACAAAGTTGGAGGACTGACATTTCCCAATTTCAAAGCTAGACAGCTACTGTAATCAAGATAGCATGGTATTAACATAAAGACAGACATATGGATCGATGAAATAGAATCAATAGTTCAGAAACAAACCCTAACATTTAGTCAAATGATTTTCAGCAAAAGTGCAAAGACCATTTCATTGGAGGAATTTAACGAACGGTGCTGGGACAACTGGATAGCCACAGGCAAAAGAAAGAATTTGGACACTCACTTCACACCATATACAAAAATTAACTCAAAATGGGTCAAAGACCTAAATGTAAGAGCGAAAACCATAAAATTCCTACAAGAAAACATTGGAATAAATCTTAGTGACTTTGGGTTAGGCAATGTTTTCTTAGGTATGACACCAAAAGCACAAGCAGCAACAAAAAAAAAAAAACAGACAAACTTGACTTCATTAAAATAAAAATAAGTTTTGTGCTTCATAGAACACCAACAGAAAGTAAAAAGACAGCCCACAGAATGGGAGAAAATTTTTGCCAGTCATATATCAAATGACCTATCACAGTGCTAGAATATATAAAGGACTATTACAACTCAATAATAAAAAGACAAATAGTCCAATTAAAATGTGTACAAAGGATCTGAATAGATGGTTTTCCAGAGAAGATATACCAGTGTCCAAAAGCCACATGAAAAGATACTCAACATCATTAGCTACCAAGGAAATGCAATTCGAAGTCAAAATGAGATACAACTTCATATCCACTATAATGTGCTATAATAAAAGAGAGAATAATATGTGTTGGTGAGGATGTGGAGAAATCAGAAGCTTGTACAATGCTGATGGCAATGTAAACTGGTGCAGCCAGTTTGTAACCAGCCTACCAGCTCCTCAGACTGTTTAACATAGAGTTACTATGTGATCCAGCAATTCTACCATATATATATACAGATGTCCACACAGAAACATGTACACAAATTTTTATAGCAGCATTTTGCATAACAGCCAAGAAATGTAAACTGCTCAAATACCCATCAGCTAACAGATCAACAAACATGGTATGCCCATACAATGCAATATTATTCAGCCATAAAAAGTAATAAGGTTATAATACACGCTACAACATAGTGAATCTCTAAAACACTATGCTAAGAGAAAGAAATCAGTCACACAAGAGCAGATATTGTATGATTCCATTTATATCAAATGCCCAAAACAGGCAAAGTCATAGACACAGAAAGTAGATTAATGGTTGCTTAGGGCTGGAAAGAATGGGTGTTTGGGGGATTCTAAAAGGCATGTGGTTTCTGGTGTAATGAAAATGTTCTAAAATTGATTGTGGTGACTGATGAACACACAACTCTATGACTATATTGAAAGTCACTAAATTGTACACTTTAAATGAGTGAACTGTATAGTATGTGAATTGTAGTTTAATAAAAGTGTTTAAATACAGATTCCCTCTCCCTTGGGATCCTTTTTAGGGGTGCTACTGTGGAGGGGGTCAAGAAGCTCTGATGTCACAGTATACTCAGAGACTTGCATTTCATTCAGTACCAGCCCACTGGCTTCTGGCCTTGGAGAAATTACATCCCCTTTCTGGACTTCTATTTCCTCATCTGAAAAATGTGGGTGTAGGATTTGGTCCCTTTCACTATAGTGTCTGCTAAGTTTGGGGACTTTTGTAAGAGACTTTCCAAATTAAATGAAGGAGCTTTGGAAAAAAGTTAAAAGTGCTGCTAATGCAGAACTGACTTAGCCTAGAGCAGAGCAATTTAAAAACAGACATTAGGGTGTTCTTTGATAAACTTCTAATACTGGCTGAAAGGCAGAGAAAATTCATCTTCTTTCTGGTAAGATAAGCAGTGTGTGTGTGTGTGTGTGTGTGTGTGTGTGTGTGTGTGTGTGTCTTAGAATTCCGTTTAGCTCAAGTCAAAGCGAATGGCTGCAGGTTCCTCCCTCCCTGAGGAGGACCATTTGAAAAGTTTCCAGTAGAGTCTTCTGTGATTGTTAGCTTGAGAGGCCCCTGGAGCAATGGCTGATATGGGACATGAAATGCCCTCTGAGAGCGAAATTCTGAGATCAATACGTAAGGGTACAAAGCAGAAGTATGCAAAATCTCCAGAAAGAGCCAGCTATCCCCAGTCAGCCATGATCAGATGGTAACCTGATTGTTACTGATACACCTGAAGAAAAATTTGGCATTAACATATTGACAGCAACCTAGCTAAAGTAAAAATTATACTGTTAACTCTGCCTGTGACAAGGATCATACAAGAATATTTAATTTCTACAGATTAAAAGAGACTTGGAACAGCATAGAAAAAAGAAAATGTGGCTATTCCAAAGGACAAAAAAAGTTAAAATAAGACCAATTAAGCAGTTATCATACATTGGGTGTATACAGATGTATGTGTAAATAAAATGTAGGACATTCCAATTTGTAAGTTATCTTCATGTTTACCATCACTTCCTTTCTCGTAAGAATCTTTTCTAGTTCTAGATCCCTGAGGAATTGCCACACTGTCTTCCACAATGGAAGTTTAAATGTACCCTAGAACTTAAAGTATAATAAAAATATATAAAAAATAAAAACAAAAATAAATGTATTGAGACCTCAAAAACAAAAAGAATCTTTTGAGGGAGTAATTATTTTTATCCTCATTCTATAGACAAGAACATTAAGACTTAGAGAGCTTAAGATTACAAACATAGCAAGTGGTTCAGCTGAGATTAAAATATTTTACTCCAAAAAAGGCCTTGTTATTTGTAGTATACATTTCAAGGTGCTTAGGACATTTTATCTGATGCCTTATCTACCTCAAGTACAGCAGATATTGTTATACATTATTATATGTATAATATGTATACATTATTACATATGTATACATTATTATATACAAACTTGAAGCACAGCGTGACCAAGGGACCACATAATTTTTTTTTTGAGACGGAGTCTTGCTCTGTCACCAGGCTGGAGTGCAGTGGTGCAATCTCAGCTCACTGCAACCTCCACCTCCAGGGTTCAAGCGATTCTTCTGCGTCAGCCTCCCGAGTAGCTGGGACTATAGGCACATGCCACCACGCCCAGCTAATTTTTTTATTTTTAGTAGAGACGGGGTTTCACCATGTTGGCCAGAATGGTTGTGATCTCTTGACATTGTGATCCACCCGCCTTGGCCTCCTAAAGTGCTGGGATTACAGGCATGAGCCACCACGCCTGGCCAACCACACAATTTTATAAGTACATATTCTAGGATGCATTCAGACCTTCAGAACCTCCAGAGTAGGCACGAAGTGTCTTCTTCGTTTTAAGACTACATGAGTTTTTAACAATTATATTCCACAGAGATAAGATTTCTGCATAGGTGACCCAAGAAAGTGAAGTTATAGCAAGACTCTCAGGGCATATGATTCTGTTGACCCCTGACTAGTGGGAATGATTCCATTAATCATTTTCCATTAACAATTCTGAGATTCTTCCAAGGTGCTTCCTAATGAGAGCCAGAGGCAAAAGCAGTGGATGAAACTGAGGGTCGGAAATGCTTTGCACGATTAGAAAAAAATTGTCTTACAGGGCACAGGGAAAGGCAACATGACTTACTAAGAGATTATTCTCAAGAATGGTGCTTACGTGATTTCCCTGCTAAAGCTTTGTTTTTTGTACTTTTTAGCTTTGGAGGTGAAAGTAATACTTCACTGAAAGATAATTTAAAAATAATTGTGCGTTTATGTGCTTAATTTCATATCCTTCTATCCCCCATTCACCTGGCCTACCAGACAGAAGGCAATGCAATACTGGATCCCAGTAGGCACTGTGGGTCAGGCCTATTATGTCTTCTAGGAGAAATCCTTAGCTAGGAGAACATCTATCTTTGCCACCCCATACAACTCACATAACCATTCTGTTTCTGTGTCTTGTTTTTCTCATCCATAAAATGGAAGCGATACTGCCCATGGTGTCCTTTAACCTGAACTGAGTGTTCTATTTTCAGCTGGAGGTAAAACAAGAATTGATAAAATAACCCCCAATAACCTTCTTAATCCTTTAAAATTGCTCCAATTGAAAAGGGAACCCATCATTAAAAATCAAAATATCTATCTTGTTTCCCTTGGTGAAATACCAGTTTCCACTTCACCAGAATCTGACTTTCAGCCTCTCGCTTGATCTTACCATACTCTGACATTTCCTGTTCAAAGTCAGAAGAAGCTAAGATGGTACCTTGAACCAGCAATCTTGTTTTGGGTTGTTTTATATTTTGCTAGTATATTAAGAAGAGGGAATAATCTAGGAAATAGGATTTTTAGTCAGTCGTTCACCTTTGGACGATGCAACTTTGCAAAAAAAGAGAACATCTAACTTGAGGTTATACCTGCCAATGTTGTCTATCACACAGAAAGGCAACCAGTTAAAACAAGGCTTAATGATAACTGTGCCTGTTCTTCACTGTTTTCCTTCTGTAAAATGGTAATAATATTTTTCTTCTTCTTCTGTAACTCAGAGATGTGAAAATACAAAGTAAAGCTTATAACAAATTGTGAATGTTCGATAGAAGAATAAATAAATAAAATACAGAATTTATATGGTAAAGAAATATAGAGTAATTAAGATGCTTGACCTAGGCCTATATGCCTTAACATGTATAGATCTTAAAATCATGTTGCGTGAAAAAAAAACTTGCTGAGCAATGCATACAGTAGACCATTGATGTCAAATTAAAGCCTTCGCAAGGGAGGAGTATGGAAAGATGGTGGTGGAGGCAGCAGAATTTTGAAATCTCTTTGAATCTCTGCAAAAAAAAAAAAGGAGTGTAATCCCAGCACTTTGGGAGGCCAAGGTGGGAAGATCACCTGAGGTCAGGAGTTAAAGACCAGCCTGACCAACATGGTGAAACCCCATGTCTACTAAAAATGCAAAAATTAGCCAGGCATCGTGATGGGTATAATCCCAGCTACTCGGGAGGCTGAGGCAGGAGAATCGCTTGAACCCGGGAGGCAGACGTTGCAGTGAGCCGAGATTGCGCCACTGCACCTCAGCCTAGGTGACAGAGCAAGGCTCTGTCTCAAAAAAAAAAAAAAAAAAAAAAAGAGTACCTGAATAGCAAGACCGAAAACCCTCAGAAAGCAGTTACCACAAAGCTAGGTATATCCATGAACCCCAATGTGCAATTAGGTGAGAATAAACCACTTCACAACCACAAGACCTATGAGCCACCAACTTCTGTAAGGGAGAAAGTAGAGGGAAGCAATGGATGACAGATAAAACTGAGAACAGGAGAATCCCCAGCTAGCTGACAGGTGTTGAGTAGAAAGCATGGCGGGCCAGTTAGAGAACGGCTGCTGTACAGGGAGAGGTTTTGCCCAGTCAATAGCTGGTGAATGCAAGGAGTTCAAGACTAGAAGGAATTAGGGGCTAGAGTCATCTGGCACCCACAAGGGACCCACTGGAGCTCCTTTCCAGGGCAAGGCCCACAATGAGGAGAAACTGCTGGGGATAGAGAAAGTCCAGATGAAAGTAAAGAGGGAAACAGTCAGAAAATCTCAGAGAGCAAGCTGCCACAATTTTTTTTTAACACTACCCCAAAACAACAGAAGAAGGAGCTCTGTGCATTTAGAAAAACTACCCTGAACCACCTCTCTTTCTAAGAGTTTTTGAAAACTAATTTCACATAAAAATGAGCAACAGAAATGTATCTAGGTCAACTCCCATACAAAGTTATTATAAGAAGAAAAAGATTAAGGAACAGAATAACATCCCTACAGATAGTAAAAGCATGCCAGAAAGTCATGCCAAAAAAGGATTAAAACATAACATATTATTTCCAAACATATTATTTTAAAATGAGCTAAGAGGCATTAATAAAATGATACAAGACATGAAAAAATAGCAAGAATAAGAATTAGAAAAACTCAGATATGGAATAAAAGAACTCAGGAAAAATAAAACACAAAATAAAGAAAAAAGAAGTGAAGTCTAAACTAGAATGAATACAAGAACAAGTGAAAACAGTTGATGAGATCTTAAGTGAAATAGAAGGTGGAGAGGAGGAACAATTTTAAGATAAAAATAAATAAAGAGATTAAAATAAATTCAAGAGACAGGCAAAATAGCAAAGGCAGCCAAAGAAGATTCAAAATGTGGATAACAGAAATCCCAGAGGAAAAAAACAAAATCAAGGAAACCGAACCAACACTAAAACATTCCCAAAATTAGAAAATATATATTTGAAATCACATAGAGAGAGCACACTGAATGCCTGAGAACATCAACACACAACAGCTGGCACCAAATTATCTTCCAGTTAGATGACTAAATTTTATAGAAAAAAAATCTTCTGAACTTCAAAGTATAAACAGCAAATAACTTGTAAGGACAAGGTAAATTAGATTATCAATAGGCTTTTGAATACTATATTTAAGATGCTCAGGGAAAGACACCGTGTGCCAAGGAGTTTTATATACAGAAAAGCATTGACTTTCAAGTATAAAGGGCGCAGACAGCCTGTTATCAACATGCAAGAATTCAAGGAATATTTGTTGCTATGAGCCCTTCTGGAGGGGCTAAAGGAATGAACTTTAGACAACAATTCAACTAGACAATTCATATAAGGGCTGGTGGTGAACATTAATCATACAGTTGCTGATGCGGCTAAGACTAAATGAGGGTGAAAAGGGAATAGGTGTTATATGTAGTGGCTATATGCTCAGATAAGGTAGGACAATGATTAACAAGCGTGGAGAAATGGGAAAGGCATATGCAAAAAAACAATTTTAACTGCTCATAAGAATTAGAAAATATATTAATGATGGTAGCCTTAGAATTGATATTCTGAGACTGTTTTATGTGCAAGGAAGGATAGGTAAATGAGTAATGATTGGAGATTTTAATTCTATCAATTCCTTTGTGCTTGACAATTGGGACTTTGTGTGGAAAGGAGATATAGATACAATACAGAAGACACTAAGAAAAAAATTTTGTGGTTCTGAACTTCAATTTGAAGTGTCAGTATGAACTCAGATATTTTGTCGTAAAGCTGACATGTGTAAATGTATATACATAGGTTTCCTATTTCTGTCCACTGAAGAGGCCTAGAAAGAATGGTCAACTCACATTAGCCAGGTGCAATGGCAGGCACCTATAATCCCAGCTACTCAGGAGGCTGAGGCAGGAGAATCGCTTGAACAAGGGTGGCAGAGGTTGCAGTGAGCCGAGGTCGAGCCACTGCACTCCAGCCTGGGCAACAGAGCAAGACTCTATCTCAAAAAGAAAAAAAAAAAAGAGTGGCCAACTCAGTAACAATGAACATTCCTAAGCATCTGGTTTGTGGTCTTGAAACATTATTTCTCACTAAAAGAAACCAGGGCTTTTAAGAGAAATGACTGATTTCAAGCCTCGGGCTTGACATGTACAAGATAGGGCTGGAACACTTTGTCATACCAGTTAGTGAGGAAACTATCGAAGGTTACTGAGGCTTATGTGCAAAGGACTTGAGTCAGCTTGAAGGAGGTGCCACTGGTCAAAGCTCAATGGGATCATCTGAACTTCAAAAGGATAATAATTGCACTTCACCAAAACCCATCAGGTATGTTTAAGTTCATAATTTTATCATGATATGTTAAGGAAACACTAATTGCTTGCTGTGAGATGATAACAGAAAACCAATGCATTACCTTGAAAACTGATAAAAGAAAAGAATCAAGCATTTATCTGGCCTTTCCTAGATGTTTTTCCACTAAGTACTGTGGGAAAAATGTTTCTAAAATATGATGTGAGAAGCATCCAATATATGTCAATTAATAAATAAGAAATAAATAATAGATTAGAATATCACAGTTTTAAAACTCAAATAAATTAATAGATCTCATCATTGAACATCGACAGCTGTGACCATCGCCAAAAGAAAGTCCTGGCACAGTGGCTCACAACGCATCTGTCATCTCAGCGCTTTGGGAGGCCAAGGTGGACAGATTACTTGAGGCCAGGAGTTAGAGACTAGCCTGGGCAACACAGAGAGACCCTGTCTTGGCAAAAAAAATTTAAAATTAGCTGGTGTGATGGTGCGTGCCTGTAGTCTTAGATCCTTGAGAGGCTGAAGCAGGAGGATCTCATGAGCCCGGGAGGTCAAGGCTGCAGTGAGCACTCCAGCCTGGGTGACAGACTGAGACCTTGTCTCAAAAAAAGAAAAAGAAGAAAAAGAAGAAAAGGAAACATAAAAGGTAAAAGCACCTATAGTGGCCTCCTGATGAAAGAAAACAATATCATTTATAGGCTTGTCCAAGGAATCAGATTGGAATGGGATCAAACCTCTGATTAAGCTACCAATTTTCAGGAAATACAGAGCACAGAGAAACATACTCATTTATACTACAGGAATGCAATCAACACCATCCAGACTGTGGGAAACTCTACAGGTCAAATTCCACAGCTAAGTGATAAGAAAAAGGAAGGGGTGGAAAGGAAACTTATAGATTAAAATAGACTCAAAAGACACATCAAACATTTAAATACTGGGCAAGGTTACAATATCTAGGGATGCTCACTGAGTGATAAAGCTATAAATAAAATAATTTTACCATAAAAATCAGCTCATTGAGCTTTTTGCAGGGCGAGGATGGGATGGAGCATGTGGGTGGGACTTCAGGGGAGGCCATTGATCTGTTCTTTCTTGACCCAGGCTATGTTTACAAGGGCATTCATCTTTCAGTAACTGATGAAGCTATACATTTGCTTTGCATGGTTTTCTACATTTGTCTTATTTTTACAAAGAAAAACCAAAAAAATTACTGGCAGAACAATATTACACATTATTCATGAATCCATACAAGTGAATGTGTAAGTATAAAATCTGACAAGAACCATTAAGTTCATCTGAAAGGTTCCTTCTAGGGAGGTGGGGCAGGGGAGAATGGAACTGGAAGAAGGGAAAGCTGAAGTTTAGCTGCCATGTTTTAACTTCACAAAAGAAAGATGTAATTATGATGTGAATATGTTAAAATCTTAATGGTCCATTTGGGACATTCTAAACACATGTGTTTGTGTATTATCCTCTCCCAGTCTTTGTTTTTGAATTCTAAACATTTTAGCCTGTGAATGCATATTATGACTAAATGCAGTAAGTTCTCTGAAAAGACTTTGATGCTATTGGCACAGCATACTGTGTCAATCAGAGATACAATTGCCATTATTCCAACTACCTTACTTAACAGAAAAAATAATGTAGGCACCCTAGATGAATTAGTTCCCATTAAGTGAATAAAAATTTGACTCTCAAAGAAGTTTATTCATTATGACTGTTCAAGTAACAGTATTCTATAATGGAAATATGATTAATATTTTATTTCTACTAATATCAAAAAACAAATATGCAACTTGCTTGAACCACCAATCAGTTTCTTCCTTTGGTGAATGTATAAGGTACTTTATTGAGATCCAGTTTAAATTAATGAAATGCTCTAGATTATTTTCCCATTTGAAATTTTGAGATCAGTTGTCCTCCCAACCCAAAGTTCTGTGTTGGTAGGCCTAGGTGTACATCTTGGTATGTGAATGTCGGTCAAGTTAACATAAAATTATTGGAAATTATTCATTATTTTGACTTCTTAGTACTTAAGGCAATGATCAGTAGGTAGGCAAATTATTATTAATGTAACACATCAAACAACAATTGGCCATTCAACATGTTATTCCCTAAGGGTCCACGGCAATTTCATTGTGCCATGATGGAAAGTGAATGTCAGGGAGAAGTTGCCTAAAGCATTTTTTTTTTTTTGGTTTTAATTTCTATGAGCCCCACAAGAATATCAACCCACAGAAATAGCATAATCAGATTCTTCTCTGTAAGTGTGGGCAGGAAGTAAAGGCAGTCATGATGACTCATGAGTGAGAGGACAAGCAGACCCTCAGCAGTATGACTCGTCCCATATTTACCAGGCAGGTAGCTGCACAGTCTCTCCATCGAAGCCTGGACTGTCGAGTTGTGAACTTGAGCGAGCTGTTCTATTACAGACACCACCAGCACACACCCTGCCAGGGAGGAGAAGAACATGTAATCAGTGTCACACAGAAAACTGAACTGGAGGGACAGGAGAAAGAAAGGGTGAGTGTGTGTGCGTGTGTGTGTGTGTGTCCTTAAGAAGGCCATCCTTTCAAAAACAGAGAAAGTGATGATGTTTAAATGAGATAGTGCAAGGAAAACAGCCCACATGGAGCAGAAGCTCAATAGATATTAGCTTCTCTCCTCCCCCACTTTCTTTCCTTTCTGCAGTAGATGGCTGCAGAATAGGATCGTTCCCATCCTACACATTCACTTGGTAGAAGCAGAATCCAGGATAAAATTTTTAATTTTGGAAAAGCGATGGAAATTGCCTGGCATTTGAAGTCGAAAGATCTAGGATTGAGTCCTGACTTAGTAATCTTGAACTCACCATGCGGGCTTTCTGAACCTGGTTTCCTCCTTGTGAAGCAGGTAATATGTTTCCCATAGGGCTGCTGTGATGGTTAAATGAGATCTAAGTGAGACTGAGTGTGTCTTTGAAATCATAACACACTGTAAAATATTATTTTACCTCACAGCTATAAAGCATACTACTTGAAAGCATGCATGAACATGATAACTGTCTAGGTGGACACTTGTATTAAGTTAGGAATATATTCCTTCTGTTACTTTGATATGTGGTAAGTGTGAATACCTAGAGCTCCTAGGCTGACATTCCTAGAAGATTCTATCACTTGCCTTAACTTACTGAGCAGCAGGGGAAAGCCAAACCTTTTTTTTTTCCAAAGAAAAGGGACTCTTTTTTTCGTATAAACAAGTGGTTGGTCAAAGATCAGTAAGTATGTGAGAAGAAATTGTTAGATCTCATTTCAGTAAGAAGAGTGTACACTTGCTGGCAGAGGTTCATTTCTAAGGAGGCAAAGGAAGGTTTATGTCCTACAAAAGATGCTCCAGGGAGCCTGGGCCAGCAGTAGGCTCTTGATTGTCCACTGGTGCAAGGAGCTAGAGACCCACATTTATATACGTGGTGTCATTTAAACCAAATTCCCAGCAGGATTCCTTGAGGGAAGGTGGCTGATAATGGCTATGAACAATGAAATTGGACATTTCTACACATAAAGACGTAAAATCTTCTATAAAATGAGAAATTGCCAGTGAAGAAATGAGAGACTTCTACTTTCTAGATGCTGCAATGTCTGATGGTGTTTTGGCCTCCATGTTCTGTCCCCTCTCTCTGGAAAAACAGAAAGGTTCACCACATCTCTGACAGTGAAATCTGGATTATCACGGTCTTCCTGGGCTCTGAGAGTACCTACTTGAGGATACATTGATCGCTATTAATTATCAAGGTTGATTGGCTGTGTTTCTAACCTAATGCATGGCACTTGTGGATTTCCTTACATTGCAATTAATTTAGTAGCTGACGCTTAGCACTTTATGGTCCTGCATTTTCATATATATTTGTTTTATTTAAAAAATAACTTTTCAAAAAATATAAACACAATGCAATCTTATTTTTTAAATTTTACAAAATACAGAACAGTATAAGAAAAGACAATAAACATCACTCAAACCACCCAGAGAGAGAGAACTAATTTCATTTTATTATGAATATATCCAATACATTTAATACAAGTAAATATTTTTGGCGGGGGGTGGAGCCAAGATGGCCGAATAGGAACAGCTCCGGTCTACAGCTCCCAGCATGAGCAATGCAGAAGACAGGTGATTTCTGCATTTCCATCTGAGGTACTGGGTTCATCTCATTAGGGAGTGCCAGAGAGTGGGCGCAGGACAGTGGGTGCAGTGCACCGTGCGCAAGCAGAAGCAGGGCGAGGCATTGCCTCACTCAGGAAGTGCAAGGGGTCAGGGAGTTCCCTTTCCTAGTCAAAGAAAAGGGTGACAGACGGCACCTGGAAAATTGGGTCACTCCCACCCTAATACTGCGTTTTTCTGACAGGCTTAAAAAACGGCACACCAGGAGATTATATCCTACACCTGGCTCGGAGGGTCCTATGCCCACAGAGTCTCGCTGATTGCTAGCACAGCAGTCTGAGATCAAACTGCAAGGTAGCAGCAAGGCTGGGGGAGGGGCTCCTGCCATTGCCCAGGCTTGCTTAGGTAAACAAAGCAGCTGGGAAGCTCGAACTGGGTGGAGCCCACCATAGCTCAAGGAGGCCTGCCTGCCTCTGTAGGCTCCACCTCTGGGGGAAGGGCACAGACAAACAAAAAGACAGCAGTAACCTCTGCAGACTTAAATGTCCCTGTCTGACAGCTTTGAAGAGAGTAGTGGTTCCCCCAGCATGCAGCTGGAGATCTGAGAACAGGCAGACTGCCTCCTCAAGTGGGTCCCTGACCCCTGACCCCTGAGCAGCCTAACTGGGAGGCACCCCCCTGTAGGGGCAGACTGACACCTCACACGGCCGGGTACTCCTCTGAGACAAAACTTCCAGAGGAACGATCAGGCAGCAGCATTCGCGGTTCACAAAAATCCACTGTTCTGCAGCCACCACTGCTGATAACCAGGCAAACAGGGTCTGGAGTGGACCTCTAGCAAACTCCAACAGACCTGCAGCTGAGGGTCCTGTCTGTTAGAAGGAAAACTAACAAACAGAAAGGACATCCACACCAAAAACCCATCTGTACATCACCATCATCAAAGACCAAAAGTAGATAAAACCACAAAGATGGGGAATAAACAGCAGAAAAACTGAAACTTTAAAAAGCAGAGCACCTCTCCTCCTCCAAAGGAACACAGTTCCTCACCAGCAATGGAACAAAGCTGGACGGAGAATGACTTTGACGAGTAGAGAGAAGAAGGCTTCAGATGATCAAACTACTCTGAGCTACAGGAGGAAATTCACACCAATGGCAAAGAAGTTAAAAACTTTGAAAAAAAATTAGACGAATGTATAACTAGAATAACCAATACAGAGAAGTGCTTAAAGGAGCTGATGGAGCTGAAAGCCAAGGCTCAAGAACTATGTGAAGAACGCAGAAGCCTCAGGAGCCGATGTGATCAACTGGAAGAAAGGGTATCAGTGATGGAAGATGAAATGAATGAAATGAAGTGAGAAGGGAAGTTTAGAGAAAAAAGAATAAAAAGAAAAGAACAAAGCCTCCAAGAAATATGGGACTATGTGAAAAGACCAAATCTATGTCTGATTGGTGTACCTGAAAGTGACGGGGAGAATGGAACCAAGTAGGAAAACACTCTGCAGGATATTATCCAGGAGAACTTTGCCAATCTAGCAAGGCAGGCCAGCATTCAGATTCAGGAAATACAGAGAACACCACAAAGATACTCCTCGAGAAGAGCAACTCCAAGACACATAATTGTCAGATTCACCAAAGTTGAAATGAAGGAAAAAATGTTAAGAGCAGCCAGAGAGAAAGGTCGGGTTACCCACAAAGGGAAGCCCATCAGACTAACCGCTGATTTCTCGGCAGAAACTCTACAAGCCAGAAGAGAGTGGGAGCCAATATTCAACATTCTTAAAGAAAAGAATTTTCAACCCAGAATTTCATATCCAGACAAACTAAGCTTCATAAGTGGAGGAGAAATAAAATCCTTTACAGACAAGCAAATGCTGAGAGATTTTGTCACCACCAGGCCTGCCCTAAAAGAGCTCCTGAAGGAAGCACTAAACGTGGAAAGGAACAACTGGTACCAGCCACTGCAAAATCATGCCAAATTGTAAAGACCATCAAGGCTAGGAAGAAACTGCGTCAACTAACGAGCAAAATAACCAGCTAACATCATAATGACAGGATCAAATTCACACATAACAATATTAACTTTAAATGTAAATGGACTAAATGCTCCAATTAAAAGGCACAGACTGGCAAATTGGATAAAGAGTCAAGACCCATCAGTGTGCTGTATTCAGGAAACCCATCTCACATGCAGAGACACACATAGGCTCAAAATAAAAGGATGGAGGAAGATCTGCTAAGCAAATGGAAAACAAAAAAGGCAGGAGTTGCAATCCTAGTCTCTGATAAAACAGACTTTAAACCAACAAAGATCAAAAGAGACAAAGAAGGCCATTACATAATGGTAAAGGGATCAATTCAATGAGAAGAGCTAACTATCCTAAATATCTATGCACCCAACACAGGAGCACCCAGATTCATAAAGCAAGTCCTGAATGACCTACAAAGAGACTTAGACTCCCACACAATAATAATGGGAGACTTTAACACCCCACTGTCAACATTAGACAGATCAACGAGACAGAAAGTTAACAAGGATATCAAGGAATTGAACTCAGCTCTGCACCAAGTGGACCTAATAGACATCTACAGAACTCTCCACCCCAAATCAACAGAATATACATTTTTTTCGGCACCACACCACACCTATTCCAAAACTGACCACATAGTTGGAAGTAAAGCTTTCCTCAGCAAATGTAAAAAACAGAAATTATAACAAACTGTCTCTCAGACCACAGGGCAATTAAACTAGGACTCAGGATTAAGAAACTCACTCAAAACCGCTCAACTACATGGAAACTGAACAACCTGCTCCTGAATGACTACTGGGTACATAACGAAATGAAGGCAGAAATAAAGATGTTCTTTGAAACCAAAGAGAACAAAGACACAACATACCAGAATCTCCGGGACACATTCAAAGCAGTGTGTAGAGGGAAATTTATAGCACTAAATGCCCACAAGAGAAAGCAGGAAAGATCCAAAATTGACGCCCTAACATCACAATTAAAAGAACTAGAAAAGCAAGAGCAAACACATTCAAAAGCTAGCAGAAGGCTAGAAATAACTAAGAGCAGAACTGAAGGAAATAGAGACACAAAAAACCCTTCAAAAAATTAATGAATCCAGGAGCTGGTTTTTTGAAAAGATCAACAAAATTGATAGACCACTAGCAAGACTAATAAGAAAAGAGAGAAGAATCAAACAGATGCAATAAAAAATGATAAAGGGGATATCACCACTGATCCCACAGAAATGCAAACTACCATCAGAGAATACTACAAAGGAATCAATTCTACCAGAGGTACAAGGATGAGTTCATGTCCTTTGTAGGGACATGGATGAAACTGGAAATCATCATTCTTAGTAAACTATTACAAGGACAAAAAACCAAACACCGCATGTTCTCACTCATAGGTGGGAATTGAACAATGAGAACACATGGACACAGGAAGGGGAACATC
This sequence comes from Symphalangus syndactylus, assembly GCF_028878055.3. Lineage (NCBI taxonomy): Eukaryota > Metazoa > Chordata > Mammalia > Primates > Hylobatidae > Symphalangus > Symphalangus syndactylus. The sequence continues at coordinate 93,793,728 of NC_072431.2, read as the reverse complement.
ACACTCCACGGACTGTTGTAGGGTGGGGGGAGGGGGGGAGGGATAGCATTAGGAGATATACCTAATGCTAAATGACGAGTTAATGGGTGCGGTACACCAACATGGCACATGTATACATATGTAACAAACCTGCACATTGTGCACATGTACCCTAAAAAAGTATAATAATAATAAAATAAAAAATATATTTTTGGCATTAATAATGTACTTTTGCACCCTGGTTTATGTCTCTGATAATAAATTATCAGAGAGCTAAATAAATTTTAATAACTACAACTAAAAAATAATGATAAGTAATTATATTGCTATGTGATAAGAGGATGCAGTATGGTGTAGCTGAAGAGAGAGAGACTTTTGACATAAACTTGAGTTCAAGTACTGGACTCGCCACTTACAAATGGTGTGACTTTGAACAAGGTACCTACCTTTCTGAAACTTTATTTCTAAGAGTTTAGAGTTAGACCATATGTTCCTCGAGGGCAGGAATGGGGTCTTACTGTGTCCAGAATTGGTGGGTTCTTGGTCTCACTGACTTCAAGAATGAAGCCGCGCACCCTCGCGGTGAGTGTTACAGCTCTTAAGGTGGCGAGTCTGGAGTTTGTTCCTTCTGATGTTCGGATGTGTTCGGAGTTTCTTCCTTCTGTGGGCTCGTGGTCTCGCTGGCTTCAGGAGTGAAGCTGCAGACCTTTGCACTGAGTGTTACAGCTCATAAAAGCAGCGTGGACCCAAAGAGTGAGCAGTAGCAAGATTTATTGCAAAGAGCGAAAGAACAAAGCTTCCACAGTGTGGAAGGGGATGCAAGTGGATTGCCACTGTTGGCTCGGGCAGCCTGCTTTTATTCTCTTATCTGGCCCGACCCACATCCTGCTGATTAGTAGAGCCGAGTGGTCTGTTTTGACAGGGCGCTGATTGGTGCATTTACAATCCCTGAGCTAGACATAAAGGGTCTCCACGTCCCCATCAGGTCAGTTAGATACAGAGTATAGACACAAAGGTTCTCCAAGGCCCCACCAGAGCAGCTAGATACAGAGTGTTGATTGGTGCATTCACAGACCCTGAGCTAGACACAGGGTGCTGATTGGTGTATTTACAATCCCTGAGCTAGACTTAAAGGTTCTCCACGTCTCCACCTGACTCAGGAGCCCAGCTGGCTTCACCCAGTGGTTCCCGCACCGGGGCTGCAGGTGGAGCTGCCGGCCAGTCCCGCACCGAGCACTCGCAGGCCTCAGCCCTTGGGTGGTCGATGGGACTGGGCGCCGTAGAGCAGGGGGTGGTGCTCGTTGGGGAGGCTCGGGCTGCACAGGAGCCCATGGAGGGGGTGGGAGGCTCAGGCATGGCGGGCTGCAGGTCCGAGCCCTGCCCCGCGGGAGGCAGCTAAGGTCCGGTGAGAAATGGAGCGCAATGCCGGTGGGTCGGCACTGCTGGGGAACCCGGTACACCCTCTGCAGCCGCTGGCCTGGGTGCTAAGCCCCTCACTGCCCAGGGCCGGTCAGCTGCTCCTAGTGCAGGGGCCCGCCAAACCCATGCCCACCGGGAACTCCAGCTGGCCCGCAAGCGCCGCGTGCAGCCCCAGTTCCCGCTAGCGCCTCTCCCTCCACACTCCCTGCAAGCTGAGGGAGCCAGCTCCCGCCTTGGCCAGCCCAGAAAGGGGCTCCCACAGTGCAGCGGTGGGCTGAAGGGCTCCTCAAGTGCCACCAAAGTGGGAGCCCAGGCCGAGGAGGTGCCAAGAGCAAGTGAGGGCTGTGAGGACTGCCAGCACACTGTCACCTCTCATTACCATCTCTAACTCGGAGTTCCTGGCACAGTGCCTGGGTCGGAGAATAAAGGCAAGAGACTTTAAGTTGAGTATATATATATATATATACTCAATTATATACATATTATATATATATACACATATATATGTATATATGTGTGTATATATGTGTATATGTATATGCATATATATACACATATATATGTGTATATGTATGTATATATACATATGTATGTGTATGTACATATATATGTATATATACATACACACATATGTATATGTACATGTATATGTATATATACATACACACACATATGTATGTGTATATAGATATATATGAGATGAGGTCTTGCTATGTTGGCCAGGTTGGCCTCGAAATCCCGGCCTCAAGTGAAGAGCCACAGGAGTTGCACTGCAGTGGTTGGTTGCTGGGGGCTCCCTAGCAAAGGGCTAATGGATGCACCTTTAGTTGCTTCCCAGCTCAGTCACCTCACCCAGCTTGCTTCCTCTCTGTTCCAGTCTCCACTTGTGGACATGGCTCCACTCCTCATTCTGGCATGAAACAACCAGTGCCCTCTCTAGAGCCAAACAGCAGCTTCTGTAGCAAGTGGTCATGATGTGCTGCTGCTCACAATCAAGGAAGAATATGGTGGAGACTAGGTTGTATGGTAGTCTGTTCATGCAGCTATAACAAAATACTTGAGACTGTGTAATTTCTAATAATAGAAATTCATTTCTCACAGTTTTGGAGGCTGGGAAATTTGAAATCAAGGCACCAGCTGATTTGGTGTCTGGTGAGGGCTTGCTCTCTCCTTCACAGATGGCACCTCCTGCTGCATCCTCAAGTGGCTGAAGGGGCAGAAGTGCTGGAGCATTGTGTCCTCCCATGGCTTTGATGGGCCCCAGGTGAATAGAGTATGATTTTTGTTCATAGGAAGCTCACAATGAACTTCCCAAAATCACATGGACTGGATGGCAAATACCAGTCAAAAGCTAGAGGAGATGTGATTTTGGAGAGACCATAACAGGTAGGAGAAGAGCAGGTGAGAGAAGAGGCACTCCCAAGAGAGAAACAAGACTTGGTGGCCTGAAACAGCCTGGTATATCACTCCATATGTTTCTCACTTTAATTAGCAGCAACTTTTCTTTCTCATTAATACCTAAAATAATATCCTTTCAATCAATGGCATAATAGACTTGATGAGATGCAAGAATTGAAAACCAACAATAGTTTGGTGCAGCAGGAATAATGGGGGATCATAGGGCATAAGCTGACCTTTCCTTGGAATTTGTCCTTGAGGAGTTTCCATTCCTATGACCCCAGTGATCATAAACCTTGGATGCTGTTTCCTTTCCCTGAAAATTCAACTCCATCATTAGCATTTGTTTTAATCCATGGCTTAGAAGGATAAATGCAAAGCAAATGGGGCAGCTTGAAACCAGCCTGCTTCTTTGTACTTACACATATGGGCTTTTCTTCTGAATTTTACTCAAAGAAATTCCATCAAGGACTCTTACAACAGTTGTGGCTTCTCAGCACTGCTGGCTAAAATTGGAAAATCATTAGCTAGATAAAAAGAAGCAAAAAAAAAAAAATATCTGTCTTTGAACACTGGGTGAGTCTTAGCACTATCATCACTTTGCCCAGTGAAGAGTTATGATGATCAAAAGGACCCTGCAGGAAAGGCCATAATGGGGTTTGAAATCATGAACACCCAGGTTGGGCTCAGCTCTGATCTGGAGTCCTGCTCACTCAGCCATCTCCGCCTGTCTCCAGTGGGCTCACCTCCCCTTCCAGTTGAATTGTTAATTTCAGGTGTGCAGTGAGATGTGTTCTGAATCTTTTAGCAGCAAAAATGGAGAAATTGACTTTTCTGCAGTTTCTAATAAGAGGTTTCACTTCCTTGACAGGCTAACGAATGTTTTTCCTGGGAGAGATGCATGGGTAGAGTAATTCCTCCCATTACAGACTATTCTCTGGCTGCTAATAAAAGGCCTGGCTCTGTTAAAGTGAATTTGTCAGAGTTGCTGTTCATTTAGGAAGTGAGGAGAGGGGGCGAGAGCTATGCATTATGCTCAGTGGTCACCATCTGAAATCTCACATATGGAAAATCTCTTCTCACCTGGTATCTGAAAATAATGAGTATAATAGAAACAGACACTCCTGGTAGCACAGGAAAAGAAGCAAATGGGCCCGAATAAAAACACCTGCCAGAGGGATCACGTCTGGCCACATACCTCAGGTAGACTGCAGACTGGGCCAAGGAATCCTTTTGATGTGAAACAGACTCTTGAAACTCTAATTATAATCATATCCGTGCTGGCTGGAAATACAGCCAACTGCAGAGAGCGGTCTATTAGATTTCCCATTTGTCTGAAACCCACACTTCGCTGAAAAGCCTTGAAAGCACCTGGCAGTTGTCAGAGCCACAGTCAGCATGACTATACTTCCTTTTTGACCCCGAGTAGAAGCATGAATAATTCATCACATTGCTAGAGTGTGCCCTACGGTTTTCAAAATGTTTTTTGCATACATTATTATCTCATTTGAACTTCACAACAACTCATAGATGTAGGAATTATTACTCTCATTTTACAGATGAGCACATGGAGGCTGAGTGGGTAAGTACCTTGCCAAGTATACAGCTAGTAAGAGGGGAAATTGAGACTTGAACACAATATTTGGTGAAAAGAAAACAAGAAAGAAAGGTGTAAAAATAATCACCTAAAATGTATCTTACTTCTGGCCTTGTTTCCCTAAGATGCTAGTTACTCAGAGAGCGTGGCACATAACCCTGGTGTGAATCTCTCACTGCACCTTACCCTTTCTTTCTTCTGCTTCCTCCTCTTAGAGTCTGGACATGGATAGAGAAAGACAAAGGAGGAGAAAGAAAGAGAATGGAAAGGAGGAAAAGGAAGGCTACCTAAGGTGTTCTGGTATAGTAGAGAGTAGAAGAATTGGGAGGTCAGAGAGACCTGGACTCAAACACTGCTTCTATTACTTATGAACTGGTGCATTTGGTAGGATTTTGGCACCCAAGGAATGGAATAACAATGCCCTTTGTTTGGTATATTAGAAACAGCCACACAGTTTTTGCACTTCCTCCCATGAAGTGATGGTGTCTATATCTCAGCCCTTTGAATCTGGCCTTGTGACTTGCTTTGACCAGTATGTGAAGGAAGGGACAGTGTGTCAGATTGTAAGTGAGTCCTCCAAAAGCTTTTCAGCTTCCATTTTTGCCCTCTTTGACATTGCAGCCGTGAGCCTGAGCCAACCTGCTGGAAAGGCCGCAACCTGACAGAAAACCGAGGTGCTTCAGCCAAGAGATCACCCAGATTATTCCAGATCACCCTGCCCCTGCCATTTCATCATCTACCAGCTGAGCGCAGCTGCAGGAGTGAGCCCCAGGAGACCAACTGAAGCATTATCCAACTGTGCCCAGCTCACAGAATCTTGGGCTCATAAATGATGGTTGTGTAAGTGTGGGGTGGTTTGTAATACAGCAAAGGCTATCTGTACATCTGGCAAAAGTGTCATGAGGCTTATGTGATACAATACATAAAATGCACATGGTGCCTGGCACGGAGCAGGCATTTAACAAACATTAGTTCCTTTCCCGTCTACTAAGGCCACCACAGGGAAGACACATCTTCTCCACGAACTCTTTAAAAAATAAAGGCACAGAAGCTTATCTTTGAAAAATATGTCGCATTATCAACAACATTTTTACTTTCATAGGGCTGAAACTTCTTTTATTGCAGACAGCTAGTGTTTTCACTACATTTGAGTAGATTAGACTCTGTGGCCAAACCTAACTGCTACTTGAAACATTGTTTTTATGAGAAAATGCTCAGTGGGTTCAAAACTGCCAATGTTGCCAAGAACATTGTCAACCAGAGAGGCACTGTTTTGGGCAATTAGTAGTGAAAACAAAGGCTGAGGGCATTGATGAGTGAGCAGAGCCCAAGCAAGGCAGTGAGAAGAAATGAGCAGGCTGTGTTAAGAGACATAGGGTGACTGGTTTAGCTGATTTAGAAATAAACTAAAAATGAGAGTGAAGATGTCAGGACACATTCATCCTGTCATTTATTCAACATGTACTTTTCAGCGCCTACTATGTGCCCAGAAGCTTGAAGAGACACATGTGAATAAAAGAAGTCACAGACCGGTGGGGCAAACTGATATCTAAATAAACAATCCTAGAACCCATAAGTATTGTGATAGAGGGACCTGGTAGTGCTTTGGGGACACACTGGTGTAACCTCTCAGTGATAGCCTCTCAGAGGAGCTGAGTCTTAAGGGATAGGAGGAACTCATTCATCAGAAAAAGGAGAAAAAGCTTTCCTACACTTAAAAAAGTGTAGGATTTTTTAAGAATTGGAGGTAAGAAAGAGAAGAGTTGGCCAAGGCTAAAATTCAGAGTCAGTGGGAAAGGAAGTGTGAGAGAGGTAGGAAGGGGCTAGATTGTGAAGCACCTTGAAGGCCATACTACAGACCACAGGCTTCAAGAAGTAGAGTCTAGAGTGCAGACTGCGAACTAATGGTTTTCAATGTTTTGCTCTGTATCTTCTAAAATAAATTTGAAAAACTACGAACTTACCCATTTTAATGGATATCAAGAAATTATTAATGGATATCAATCTGGTTACAAAATATATAAATTTGGACCGATTGTAAATATTACAGTGGAACTGTTACAGTAACCTTCTATGTGTATCCGAAGGTATCTAAATACTATAGTGATTTCTACCTAGTCTCATCCACTTAAAAATATATGACCAAACTCTTATTTCACACTGATTAATTTTGCATTGATAATTCCTCTTCTTGAATTTTTCTGAGAAGCCCACCTCCTTGAATTCTTCTTCAACCACGGAACTTTATCCAAATGTAATGTATTTTTAAGTTGAAATTATTTTTTGGGGTGGAGCCAAGATGGCCGAATAGGAACAGCTCCGGTCTCCAGCTCCCAGCCCCAGCGACACAGAAGACGGGTGATTTCTGCATTTCTGCTTGAGGTACCGGTTTCATCTCACTAGGGAGTGCCTAACAGTGGGTGCAGGACAGTCGGTGAAGCGCACTGTGCACGAGCCGAAGCAGGGTAAGGCATTGTCTCACTCGGGAAGCGCAAGGGGTCAGGGAGTTCCCTTTCCTAGTCAAAGAAAGGGGAAACAGACGGCACCTGGAATATTGGGTCAGTCCCATCCTAATACTGCGCTTTTCCAACGGGCCTGGAAAACGGCACACTAGGAGATTGTGTCCCGCACCTGGCTCGGAGGGTCCTATGCCCACGGAGTCTCACTGATTGCTAGCACAGCAGTCTGAGATCAAGCTGCAAGGCAGCAGCGAGGCTGGGGGAGGGGCGCCCGCCATTGCCCAGGCTTGCTTAGGTAAACAAAGCAGCCAGGAGGCTCGAACTGGGTGGAGCCCACCACAGCTCAAAGAGGCCTGCCTGCCTCTGTGGGCTCCACCTCTGGGGGCAGGGCACAGACAAACAAAAACTCAGCAAGAACCTCCACAGACTTAAATGTCCCTGTCTGACTGACAGCTTTGAAGAGAGTAGTGGTTCTCCCAGCACGCAGCTGGAGATCTGAGAATGGACAGACTGCCTCCTAAAGTGGGTCCCTCACCCCTGAGCAGCCTAACTGGGAGGCACCCCCCCAGTAGGGACAGACTGACACCTCATTCAACCGGGTACTCCTCTGAGACAAAACTTTCAGAGGAACTATCAGACAGTTGAATTTGTGGTCTCACGAAAATCTGCTGTTCTGCAGCCACCGCTGCTGACACCCAGCCAAACAGGGTCTAGAGTGGACCTCTAGTAAACTCCAACAGACCTGCAGCTGAGGGTCCTGTCTGGTAGAAGGAAAACTAACAAACAGAAAGGACATCCACACCAAAAACCCATCTGTACATCACCATCATCAAAGACAAAAAGTAGATAAAACCACAAAGATGGGGAAAAAACAGAGCAAAAAAACTGGAAACTCTAAAAAACAGAGCACCTCTCCTCCTCCAAAGGAACGCAGTTCCTCACCAGCAACGGAACAAAGCTGGATGGAGGATGACTTTGATGAGTTGAGAGAAGAAGGCTTCAGACGATCAAACTACTCTGAGCTACGAGAGGAAATTCAAAACAATAGCAAAGAAGTTAAAAACTTTGAAAAAAAATTAGAAGAATGGATAACTAGAATAACCAATGGAGAGCAGGGCTTAAAGGAGCTGATGGAGCTGAAAGCCAAGTTTCGAGAACTACGCGAAGATTGCAGAAGCCTCAGTAGCAGATGCGATCAACTGGAAGAAAGGGTATCGCTGATGGAAGATGAAATGAATGAAATGAAGAGAGAAGGGAAGTTTAGAGAAAAAAGAATAAAAAGAAATGAACAAAGCCTCCAAGAAATTTGGGACTATGTGAAAAGACCAAACCTACGTCTGATTGGTGTACCTGAAAATGATGGGGAGAATGGAACCAAGTTGGAAAACACTCTGCAAGATATTATCCAGGAGAACTTCCCCAATCTAGCAAGGCAGGCCAGCATTCAGATTCAGGAAATACAGAGAACGCCACAAAGATACTCCTCGAGAAGGGCAACTCCAAGACACATAATTGTCAGATTCACCAAAGTTGAAATGAAGGAAAAAATGTTAAGGGCAGCCAGAGAGAAAGGTCGGGTTACCCACAAAGGGAAGCCCATCAGACTAACAGCTGATCTCTCAGCAGAAACTCTACCAGCCAGAAGAGAGTGGGGGCCGATATTCAACATTCTTAAAGAAAAGAATTTTCAACCCAGAATTTCCTATCCTGCCAAACTAAGCTTCATAAGTGAAGGAGAAATAAAATACTTTACAGACAAGCAAACGCTGAGTGATTTTGTCACCACCAGGCCTGCCCTAAAAGAGCTCCTGAAGGAAGCACTAAACATGGAAAGGAACAACCGGTACCAGCCACTGCAAAAACATGCCAAATTGTAAAGACCATCGAGGCTAGGAAGAAACTATAGCAACTAACGAGCAAAATAACCAACTAACATCATAATGACAGGATCAGATTCATACATAACAATATTAACGTTAAATGTAAATGGGCTAAATGCTCCAATCAAAAGATACAGACTGGCAAACTGGATAAGGAGTCAGGACCCATCAGTGTGCTGTATTCAGGAAACCCATCTCACGTGCAGAGACACACATAGACTCAAAATAAAGGGATGGAGGAAGATCTATCAAGCAACTGGAAAACAAAAAAAGGCAGGGGTTGCAATCCTAGTCTCTGATAAAATAGACTTTAAACCAACAAAGATCAAAAGAGACAAAGAAGGCCATTACATAATGGTAAAGGGATCAATTCAACAAGAAGAGCTAACTATCCTAAATATATATGCACCCAACACAGGAGCACCCAGATTCATAAAGCAAGTCCTCAGTGACCTACAAAGGGACTTAAACTCCCACACAATAATAATGGGAGATTTTAACACCCCACTGTCAGCATTAGACAGATCAACGAGACAGAAAGTTAACAAGGATATCCAGGAATTGAACTCAGCTCTACATAAAGTGGACCTAATAGACATCTACAGAACTCTCCACCCCAAGTCAACAGAATATACATTTTTTTCAGCACCACACCACACCTATTCCAAAATTGACCACATAGTTGGAAGTAAAGCTCTCCTCAGCAAATGTAAAAGAACAGAAATTATAACAAACTGTCTCTCAGACCACAGTGCAATCAAACTAGAACTCAGGATTAAGAAACTCACTCAAAACCGCTCAACTACATGGAAACTGAACAACCTGCTCCTGAATGACTATTGGGTACATAATGAAATGAAGGCAGAAATAAAGATGTTCTTTGAAACCAACGAGAACAAAGACACAACATACCAGAATCTCTGGGACACATGCAAAGCAGTGTGTAGAGGGAAATTTATAGCACTAAATGCCCACAAGAGAAAGCAGGAAAGATCCAAAATTGACACCCTAACATCACAATTAAAAGAACTAGAAAAGCAAGAGCAAACACATTCAAAAGCTAGCAGAAGGCTAGAAATAACTAAAATCAGAGCAGAACTGAAGGAAATAGAGACACAAAAAACCCTTCAAAAAATTAATGAATCCAGGAGCTGGTTTTTTGAAAAGATCAACAAAATTGATGGACCGCTAGCAAGACAAAGAGAGAAGAATCAAATAGATGTAATAAAAAACGAAAAAGGGGATATCACCACTGATCCCACAGAAATACAATCTACCATCAGAGAATACTACAAACACCTCTATGCAAATAAACTAGAAAATCTAGAAGAAATGGATAAATTCTTCGATAAATACACCCTCCCAAGACTAAACCAGGAAGAAGTTGAATCTCTGAATAGACCAATAACAGGTTCTGAAATTGTGGCAATAATCAATAGCTTACCAACCAAAAAGAGTCCAGGACCTGACGGATTCACAGCTGAATTCTACCAGAGGTACAAGGAGGAACTGGTACCATTCCTTCTGAAACTATTCCAATCGATACAAAAAGAGGGAATCCTCCCTAACACATTTTATGAAGCCAGCATCGTCCTGATACCAAAACCTGGCAGAGACATAACCAAAAAAGAGAATTTCAGACCAATATCCTTGATGAACATTGATGCAAAAATCCTCAATAAAATACTGGCAAACCGAATCTAGCAGCACATCAAAAAGCTTATCCACCATGATCAAGTGGGCTTCATCCCTGGGATGCAAGGCTGGTTCAACATACGCAAATCAATAAATGTAATCCAGCATATAAACAGAACCAAAGACAAAAACCACATTATTATCTCAATAGATGCAGAAAAGGCCTTTGACAAAATTCAACAACCCTTCATGCTAAAAACTCTCAATAAATTAGGTATTGATGGGACGTATCTCAAAATAATAAGAGCTATCTATGACAAACCCACAGCCAATATCATACTGAATGGGCTAAAACTGGAAGCATTCCCTCTGAAAACTGGCACAAGACAGGGATGCCCTCTCTCACCGCTCCTATTCAACATAGTGCTGGAAGTTCTGGCCAGAGCAATCAGGCAGGAGAAGGAAATAAAGGGTATTCAATTAGGAAAAGAGGAAGTCAAATTGTCCCTGTTTGCAGATGACATGATTGTATATCTAGAAAACCCCATTGTCTCAGCCCAAAATCTCCTTAAGCTGATTAGCAACTTCAGCAAAGTCTCAGGATACAAAATTAATGTACAAAAATCACAAGCATTCTTGTACACCAATAACAGACAAACAGAGAGCCAAATCATGAGTGAACTCCCATTCACAATTGCTTCAAAGAGAATAAAATACCTAGGAATCCAACTTACAAGGGATGTGAAGGACCTCTTCAAGGAGAACTACAAACCACTGCTCAATGAAATAAAAGAGGATACAAACAAATGGAAGAACATTCCATGCTCATGGGTTGGAAGAATCAATATCGTGAAAATGGCCATACTGCCCAAGGTAATTTATAGATTCAATGCCATCCCCATCAAGCTACCAATGACTTTCTTCACAGAATTGGAAAAAACTACTTTAAAGTTCATATGGAACCAAAAAAGAGCCCGCATCACCAAGTCAATCCTAAGACAAAAGAACAAAGTTGGAGGCATCACGCTACCTGACTTTAAACTATACTACAAGGCTACAGTAACCAAAACAGCATGGTACTGGTACCACAACAGAGACATAGATCAATGGAACAGAACAGAGCCCTCAGAAATGATGCCGCATAGCTCCAACTATCTGATCTTTGACAAACCTGACAAAAACAAGAAATGGGGAAAGGATTCCCTATTTAATAAATGGTGCTGGGAAAACTGGCTAGCCATATGTAGTAAGCTGAAACTGGATCCCTTCCTTACACCTTATGCAAAAATTAATTCAAGATGGATTAAAGACTTATATGTTAGACCTAAAACCATTAAAATCCTACAAGAAAACCTAGGCAATACCATTCAGGACATAGGCGTGGGCAAGGACTTCATGTCTAAAACACCAAAAGCAATGGCAACAAAAGCCAAAATTGACAAATGGGATCTCATTAAACTAAAGAGCTTCTGCACAGCAAAAGAAACTATCATCAGAGTGAACAGGCAACCTACAGAATGGGAGAAAATTTTTGCAACCTACTCATCTGACAAAGGGCTAATATCCAGAATCTACAATGAACTCAAACAAATTTACAAGAAAAAAACAAACAACCCCATCAAAAAGTGGGCAGAGGACATGAACAGACACTTCTCAAAAGAAGACATTTATGCAGCCAAAAAACACATGAAGAAATGCTCATCATCACTGGCCATCAGAGAAATGCAAATCAAAACCACAGTGAGATACCATCTCACACCAGTTAGAATGGCCATCATTAAAAAATCAGGAAACAACAGGTGCTGGAGAGGATGTGGAGAAACAGGAACACTTTTACACTGTTGGTGGGACTGTAAACTAGTTCAACCATTGTGGAAGTCAGTGTGGTGATTCCTCAGGGAACTAGAACTAGAAATACCATTTGACCCAGCCATCCCATTACTGGGTATATACCCAAAGGACTATAAATCATGCTGCTATAAAGACACACGCACACGTATGTTTATTGCGGCACTATTCACAATAGCAAAGAGTTGGAACCAACCCAAATGTCCAACAACGATAGACTGGATTAAGAAAATGTGGCACATATACACCATGGAATACTATGCAGCCATAAAAAATGATGAGTTCGTGTCCTTTGTAGGGACATGGATGAAACTGGAAAACATCATTCTCAGTAAACTATCGCAAGGACAAAAAACCAAACACCGCATGTTCTCACTCATGGGTGGGAATTGAACAACGAGAACTCATGGACACAGGAAGGGGAACATCACACTCCGGGGACTGTTGTGGGGTGGGGGGAGGGGGGAGGGACAGCATTAGGAGATACACCTAATGCTAAATGACGAGTTAATGGGTGCAGGAAATCAACATGGCACATGGATACATATGTAACAAACCTGCATATTGTGCACATGTACCCTAAAACCCTAAAGTATAATAAAAAAAAAAGACATTATTTTTTTGATCACACTATTGATCAATAAAGTATTAGTATTGATCTCAATACTAAAAACATGTATAAAACTTAAATAAAAATTTTAATTTCCTGTGATACTTCAAGTTTGGAGTCTGGATTGAATTTTCTTTGTTAGTAAAATTAACATATCTAAACAATAGATTGCCAATTTGATAAACTATTATCAGATGATAAAGGTAAAATGTTATTGGAATTGCACCTCTTAATGACATTATTGAACCGTTTTAATTGGTACCTATGTCTGTTGAGAAATACTACTTATTGATGTAAAGAGACAAGGTTCAGCATCACTTTTGTTCCTCTTTTTCATTGTTAAACATGTAAGTACTGAGAAACATGTTTACTTGAATAAATAGATCAGAATTGAAGGACTTTTGATATAGCAAAGTCACAGAATTCTTTGAACTTCTGAGGTAAATGTCCAACATGTTGGAGTGAACTATCATTGAAAATTATTTTAAATGATCTATAACCTGAAATTTCATGAAGTTCCTCTTCCACTTTATTGAAAGCAAAGAACTAGACACTACCTGACTTATAAAAACGTGTTAAATCAATCATCTTTTACTTTCTCATTTTTTTGCAGGGTGAATATGCAAAAAAATTTATAGCAGTTACTATTTTACTTAGCAAGACCCTGTGAAAGCCTAATACACTCAGGGCCAGGTGCGATGGCTCACACCTGTAATCCCAGTGCTTTGGGAGGCTGAAGCAGGCGGATCACCTGAGGTCAGGAGTTCGAGACCAGCCTGGCCAACATGGGAAAACCCTGTCCCTGTTAAAAATACAAAAAATTAGCCAGGTGTCATGGCATGCACCTGTAATCCCAGCTACTTGGGAGGCTGAGGCAGGAGAATAGCTTCAACCCGGAGGGTGGTGGTTGCAGTGAGCCGAGAAGGCACTCCAGCCTGGGTGACAAGAGAAAAACTCTGTCTCAAAACAAAAACAAAAACAAACTAACAAAAAAACCCCAAAAAACAAAAAACAAACAAAAAACCACTCAGAAATAATTGGATAATGAAAATATTGTCCTTTTCAATACACTTTTGTCTATATACTATATTTTAAATAAAATTCCTTTATCTTAAGGTATGCTTTATATACATTTTTGTCAAATGTTGGAGCTGAGATTTACTTTATTCAAGTTATAAAAAAGTCCTCTGTATAAATTGAAATGACAAATCCATATTTTATTATTAAAGAAATTAATCAATCGTTTTTTTCTTTCAGAAGAGTGTAACTTCATTTTTCAACTCACTTCAATATTTGCATTCTAAAACCAATAGTTAGACATACAAAGATATAGAGAATGGATGGATAGATGATAGAAAAATGAATGAATGAGTGGATGGAAAGATTGACGGATGAATGGTTGCAAAGAGGATAGACAGATGATGGATGGAATGGATATATATGTAAATAGATCGGGGGAGGGGGAGAGAGAGAGAGAAATAATTTTACACTCTGCCCAATATTATTCTGTCTTTATACACAAACCTACTTGCTAACGTGGAAAGTTTTCAACTGACAACAAATGCTTACTACTGCCAAAATTTTCACAATTGTTTTGTTGACTGTCTATTTAACTGTTCAAATTTAGAAAAATAACAAAAGAATAGAACAAGATCCAAAGCCCACAAATGTATACCTAGATGATTTTGAAAGAATATATACCAAAATATCAATAGTGATCATCAGGATTTGGGAATTGCAATTGATTTTATCCTTTAAAAGTACTCTTCTATATCAAAATCTCTATGAAAACCATGCATTCTTTTATAATTAGAAAAAGGCAAATTCTATTTTATCAAACATAACTTATTAAATATGCTTTTTAATAGCTGCCTTCTACCTGAATACATTTTGGGAAAACATGAAATATGAAAATTTCTAGAATACCATTTTGTGTTTCAGGCTGTCTGCTAGGAGTTTTTTACAAATTGTATCTCATTTAATCTTCACAACGTTCTCATGAGATTGCTTCTTTCCAGATTTCCTTAGAAAGCTGAGGCCCAGAAAGGTTAAGCAATATACTTTAATCCTTTCAGATCAGTAGTGGCCAACCAGTGATTCAAATTCAGAACTATTTTACTTTAAAATTTATATTCTCCTAAGTGCCACACTACATACATTAAAACAGCATCCTTCCAAATTGAAAATTATCAATCATGTTAATTAAAACAATCATTGCTATACTCACATCTATGGGATTTGCAAGTATTGCTTCCAAGCTTGTGGCTAATCTTTTGGTTTTCTAATGATGTTTTCCAGAGAGCAAAGTGGTTAAATTGGATAAAGTACAATTTATCAACTTTTCCTTTTGGACAGTGCTAAGAATCTTTGCCTCATTCAATGTCACGGAGATTTTCTTTTAGAAGTTTTATAGTTTTAGCTCTTACCTTTAGGTCTATATTCTATTTTGAGTTCACAATTGTGTGAGATTTGAAATAAGTATCTAAGTTCTCCCTCATCCTTTTTTTATATATAGATATCTCATTATTCCATAACCATTTGTTAAAAGACTACCCTCTTGCCACTGAATTATCTGGGGAACTTGGTTGAAAATCAGTTGCCTATAAATGTACCAGTTTATTTCTGGGCTTCCTATTTTGTATCACTTGTCTTTGTCTGTCCCCACACCAATACCACACTGTATCAGTTACTGTAGTACTTAGAGTAAGTTTTGAAATCAGGTAGTGTAAATTCTCCAATAGCATTCTTCAAAATTGTGGCTGTTCTGGCTTCTTTTAATTTCTATATAAATTTTAGAATCAGTTTTCCAATTTCTGCAAAAAGTCCTATTAGGATTTTGATTAGAATTGTGTTTAATAGATCAATTTGGAGAGTGCTGCCATCTTAATACTATTGAATCATGACACATCTCTTAATTTCCATAAATCCTCCTTTAATTTCTCTTCACAATGTTTTGTAGTTTTCAGTGTAGAGTAATTGCATTTCTGCTGTCAAACTTATTCTTAAGTATTTTTATTAATTATGAGTAAGATTGTTTCCTTCATTTTAATTCTTAAAAGTTTGGTGCTAATATAAATAAGAAATCAAGCTGGGCGCGTTGGCTCACACCTGTAATCCCAGGACTTTGGGAGGCTGAGGCGGGTGGATCATGAGGTCAGGTGTTCAAGACCAGCCTGGCCAACATGGTGAAACCCCGTCTCTACTAAAAATACAAAAATTAACTGGGCATGGTGGTGCATGCCTGTAATCCCAGCTACTCGGGAGGCTGAGGCAGAAGAATTGCTTGAACCGAGACTGGGAAGCAAAGGTTGCAGTGAGCCGAGATCATGCTCCTGTACTCCAGCCTGGACTACAGAGCAAGGTTACGTCTCCAAAAAAAAAAAAAAAAAAAAAAATCAATTTTTGTATATTAATTTTGAATCCTGCTAAACTCACTTATCAGTTCTTTTTTTTGAGACGGAGTCTTGCTCTTTCTCCCAGGCCAGAGTGCAGTGGCACGATCTCGGCTCACTGCAAGCTCTGCCTCCCGGGTTCATGCCATTCTCCTGCCTCAGCCTCCTGAGTAGCTGGGACTACAAGCGCCCGCCACCACGCCCGGCTAATTTTTTTGTATTTTTAGTAGAGACGGGGTTTCACCATGTTAGCCAGGATGGTCTCGATCTCCTGACCTCGTGATCCTCCCACCTCGGCCTCCCAAAGTGCTGGGATTACAGGCTTGAGCCACCGGGCCCGGCCCCTAGTAGTTTTTTTTTTGTAGATATCTTAGGATTTTTCTATATTTAGGATTATGTTGTCTGAAAATACAGTTTTACTTACGCCTTTCCAATCTGCATGCCTTTATTATTTTTCTTTTTTAATTAAACTGAATAGAATCTTCAGTACAATATTGACTAGAAGTGGTGAGAATGGACATGTCTACTTTCCTCCTGATCTTAGGAGGTAAGCATTCAGTCTGCTATCATTAAATACAAAAAGTCAGAAGTAGGGTTTTCACAGACGTCCTCTATCAGGTTGAGGAAGTCACATTTTCTTTCATAATTTGTTGAGAGATTTTAACATAAATGGGTAACAATTTTTTTCAAATAATTTTCCTACTTCTATTGGGCTGACAATGTAATTGTGGCCTCTATTATACTAATTTGGTGCATTCCATTAATTGCTTTTCAGGTGTTAAATAAGCATGCATTCTTAGGATAGACTCTACTTGGTCATGGTATATTATGTTACATGTTGCTGGATTCAGTTTGTCAATATTTTGTTAAGGGTTTTTGCATCTGTTTATAAAAGTCTGTTACTTTCTTTCCTTGTGATGTCTCTGTCTAGATTTACATGACAGAAAAACATAAAATAAAGTGAAATGTGTTTCTTCTTCCTCTATTTTATGAAAGAAATTGTGTTGGATTGGCATTATTTCTACTTTAAGTACCTTATAGAGTTTACTAGTGAAGCCATCTAGGCTTGGGATTTCCTGTACCTGGTTGAATAGTGCCCTAAAATTCATGCCTTTCCTAGGACTTCAGAATGTGCTTTATATAAAATAGGGTTCTTGTAGATGTATTAGTTAAAATGAAGTAATACTAGGATAGAGTGGTCCTTAATCCAAAATGACCAGTGTTCTTCTAGGAAGAGAGAACCACACTCAGAGAGAAGAATGCTACGTGAAGACAAACACACAGAGGGAAAATGGCCAGAGAATGTTGCGGGTAGGACTGGAGTTACACAGCTGTAAGACAAGGAATGTGAAGGATTGCTGGCAACCACCAGAGGCTAGGAGAAAGAGGTGGACACCTAAGTGCAGACCTCTAGCTTTCAGAATTTTAAGAGGATAAGGTCTTGTTATTTTCAGCCACCTAATTTATGGTAATGTTTTTATAGCATCCCTAGGAAACGAATACAATTTCTCATTATGAATTCCATTTCTTTACTTGGTATAGGTATATTCACATTTTTTATTTTTTCTTAAATCATGTATCCTTTCAGAATTTGTGTATTTTATCTAAACTCTTCCTCTACCTTCTTGGCACAAAATTGTTTACCATGTTTCCTTATGATCCTTTTACTTTCCTTTGAGTCTACAGTGATGTCCCCTCTTGTTTTATTCTTGATTTTGATGATAGCTTTATGTCTCCTTTTAAAATGATCTAGCTAAACGTTTATCATTTTACTGATCATTTCAAAAGGACTATATTTTGGTTTCATCGATTCTATTGCATTCCTGTTTTTTATTTACCATTTTCTGCTCTGATCTTTATTATTTCCTTCCTTCTGCTCAGTTTGGCTTTGGATTCTTCATTTTCTGGCTTCTTGAGGTGGAAACTTATATTATCAATTTTAGATTTTTCTTTTCAATATAAGTGTTTAAATTTATAAATTTTTCCATAAGCATTGCTTTAGCTGCATTCAAAAGATTTTAATATATTATGTTTTCATTTTCACTTAGACCAAACTATTTCCTAATTTTCAAATAATTTTACTATTTTTTATTGATACATAATACATATATATATTTTCAGGGCACCCGTGATTATTAATACAATCATATAATGTTTAAAGATCAAATCAGTGTAATTGGGATATCATCTTAAAAATTTGTCATTTATTTATGCTAGAAACATTTGAATCATTCTCTTCTATTTTGAAATGCACAATAGGTTATTGTAAACTCTAGTCACTCTACTAATCTATTGAATAGTGGATATTATTTCTTCTATCTAGGTATGCATTTGTACCCATTAATCAACCTCTCCTCATTCTCCCCTCCCCCTATTCTTCCTGGCCTCTGCTAACCACTGCTACTCTATCTTTATGAAATCCATTTTTTAAATCCCACATATATGAGTGAGAATATGCAATATTTGTCTTTTTGTGCTTGGCTTATTTTACTTAATATAGTAACCTCAAGTTACATCCATTTTGCTGCAAATGACAGGCTTTCGTTCTTTATTGCGGTGGAATAATATTCCATTGTGTATCGTACCATATTTTCTTTATCTATTCATCCATTGCTGGGCACTGAGGTTGAGTTCATATTTTGGCTATTGTAAATAGTGCTGCAGTAAACATGGGAGTGCAGATATTGCTTCAATATATTGATTTTCTTTCTTTCCGATATAAATACAGCAGTGAAATTGCTGGATCGTATGGTAGTCTATTTTCAGTTTTTTGAGGAACTTCCCTACTCTTTTCCATAGTGGCTGCACTAATTCACATTCTCACCAACAAGGGTTCCCCTTTCTCCACATCTTTGCTAGCATGCATTATTCCCTGTGTTTTTAACTGGGGTGAGATCATATCTCATTGTAGTTTCAATTTGCATTTCTCTAATGATTAGTGGTGTTGAGAATGTTTTTCATCTACTTGTTGTCCATGTGTATGTCTTTTTTGAGAAATGTCTAGTCAAACCATTTGCCCATTTTTAAATTGGATTATTTGGGTTTCTCTTTTTGCTATTGAGCTATTTGAGCTCCTTATATATTCTTGTTATTAATCTCTTGTTGGACGGATAATTTGCAAATATTTTCTCCCATTCTGTGGGTTATGGCCTCACTTTATTGTTTCTTTGCTGTGCAGAAAGCTTTTAGCTTGATGTAATCTCATTTGTCTAATTTTCTTTGTGTTTTCTGTGCTTTTGAAGTCTTATACACAAAAATTCTTTGCTCAGACCAATGTCCTGGAGTTCTCCCCAAATGTTTTCTTCTAGTAGTTTTGTAGTTTCATGTCTTAGATTTAAGTTTTTAATCCATTTTGATTTGATTTTTGTGTATGGTAAGAGACAAGGGTCTCGTTCCATTCGTATGCACATGGATATCCAGTTTTCCTGCACCACATAGTGAAGAGACCGTTCTTTCCCGGTTGTATGTTCCTGGTGTCTTTGTCAAAAAATGGAATTGGCTGTAAATGCATGGGATTTATATTTACTTTATACTTTTCCTTTGATTTCTTCTTTTTCTCATTTTTATCTTTCTTTTAAAAAACATTTGTTTACATGTAAGGGGTATAAGTGCAGTTTTATTACATGGATATATTGTGTAGTGGTAAAGTCTGGACTTTTTGTATAACCATCACCCAAATAGTGTACATTGTACACATTAAGTAATTTCTCTTTCCTCACTCCCTTCCCTTCCTTCACGTCATCAGTCATAATTATTCCACACTCTATGTTCATGTGTATACAGTATTTAGCTTCTGCTTATATGTGAGAATGTCTAATATCTGACTTTCTGTTTCTGAGTTGTTTCACTTAAGATAATGGCCTCCAGTTCCATCCATGTTGTTGCAAAAGACATGATTTCATTCTCTTTTATGGCTGAATAGTATTTTATTGTATATTTATACACATGTATACACACCATACTTTATCCAATGATCCATTGATGGACACTTAATTCCATATCTTTGCTATTGTGAATAGTGCTGCAATAAACATAAACATATGAGCAGATGTCTTCTGATACAATGATTTCTTTTCTTTTGGGTAGATGCCCAGTAGTGGGATTGATGGGTTGAATAGTAGTTCTATTTTTAGTTTTTTGAGAAATCTTCAGTGTGTTTTCCACAGAGGTTGTACTAATTTGCATTCCCACCAACAGTGTATAAGCCTTCCCTTTCTTCTACATCCTTTCAACATCTGTTATATTTTGACTTTTTAACAATAGCCATTCTAACTGGCATAAGATGATATCTCATTGTGGTTTTAATTTGCATTTCTCTGAAGATTAGTGATGCTGAACGTTTTTTAATATGCTTGTTGTCCATTTGTATGTCTTATTTTGAAAAATGTCTATTCATGTCCTTTGCCCATTTTTTAATGCAGTTATTTGGGGCTATTTTGTTGAATTGTCAGTCTTTTTAAAAATTTTTTTAAGGAGATATGTTGTATTACTTCCACCTATTGTGGTATTTCCAAACTTTTTTCTATCATTGATTTCTAATTTAACTTGAGAAATATTTATGTGATTTCAATTTTTAAAAATGAATTGATAATTACTTTATTGCATAACACATGGTCAATCCTGGAGAATGGTCCATGAATGCTTTTCTGTCATTGAATGGAGTGTTCTGTAGATGTTAGGTGGTCAAGTTAGTTGGGTTATTCAGGTCTTCTGTATCTTTACATACTTTTTGTTTAATTCTATCGATTAAGAAGAGAAGAGTGTTGAAATTTTCAACTCTATTGTTGCATTGTCTGTTTTTCTTTTCAACTCTTTCAGTATTTGGGGGCTTTTAAATTAATTTCATATACATAATTAATATTGACAATTACATTATATATAAATATAATAATTATTATTTCTTACCTGATATAATAGCCCCTTTTTCATTATGAAATATACCTTTTTGTTTTGGGGATTATTCTACATCTTAAAGTGCATTTTTCTGGTACTAATATATTTATCCCTATTCTCTTACAGTTACTATTTTTATCATATATGTTTTTCCATCCTTTTATTTTCAACCCATTGTGTGTTTGAGTCTAAAAGTTGTCTCTAGCAGACAGAGTATACTTAGATGTTGCCTTTTAAAATCTAGTATAATCATGTTGTTGTCGATTGAAGTGAGCAGTTCATTCACACATAATGCATTTTCATATGGCAGCTATTTTTGGACATCTTGGGTTGCTTTTTTGCTCTTCTTGTTTACTATCTTTTTTGTGGGAAACAAGTATTTTTTGCAGTATTTTACTTCCTCTTGTAAGAATTTTTTAGTAATTTCTTATTTAGATGTTCATATTTCCAGTGGTTACTGAGATTACAACGTGCATCTTTACCTTATCATAATGCATTTTAAGTTAGTACTGATTTAATTGTGGTAAGATTTCACAACTTTGCTTTAATATTGCTCCATCTTCACCTTGTATTTGGGCTATTTTTGTCATACATTTTATATCTATAAGTGTTATAAATACAACAATACAGTTTTATAATTATTGCTTTAAACAAATTTTTATTTTGAAGTAAAGTAAGAGAAGTGTTTGTGTGTATGTGCATATACATATATATTATTATTTTATATTTATCTACATATTTACCTTCCTACTGCTTTTCATTCCTTCCTATGGATGCAAGTTACCATGTGGTGTTATTTTCTTTCTGTCTGAAGGACTTCTTTTTTACCATTTCTTGTGTGGCATGTCTGCCAGCACTGAGTCTTCTCAGTTTGGTTTATCTGGGAATGTGTTTATTTCACCTTCATTTTTGAATAATGTTTTAACTGGATTCAGAACTCTTGGTTGATAACTTCTCCTTCCTCTGAGCATTTTAAGTATGGGTATATCCTGGAGATATTCAGTTCCAGACCACCATGATAAAGCAAATAACTCAATAGTCACATGAAATTTTGGTTTTCTAGTGCATATAAGAGTTTTATTTATACCATACTGTAGTCTTTTAAATGTGCACTAGCATTATGTCTTAAAAACAATGTACGTATCTTAATTTTAAAAAGACTTTACAAGTAAAACTTGCTAGAGATCACCTGAGCCTTCAGCAAGTCAGAATCTTTTTGCAGGTGGAGGGTCTTGCCTCGACGTTGTTGGTTGTTGACTGATCAGGGTGGTGGTTGCTGAAGGTAGGGGTGGCTGTGGCAATTTCTTAAAAGAAGACAATGGAGTTTGCCACATTGACTCTCCCTTTCATGGAAGATTTCTCTGTAGGAGGCAATGCTGTTTGATAGCATTTACCCACAGTAGAATTTTTCGAAATTAGAGTCAGTCCTCTCAAACCCTGCTGCTGCTTTATCAACTAAGTTTATGAAACATTCTAAATCCTTTGTCATCATTTCAGCAATGTTCACAGCTTCTTCAGAGTAGATTTCACTTCAAAAAACCTCTTTATTTGCTCAGCCATAAGAAGCAATTCCTCATCCATTCAGATTTTATCATGAGATTGCAGCAATTCAGTCACATTTTCAGGACTTCACTTCTAATTCGAGTTCTCTTGCCATTTATATCACATCTGCAGTTTCACCACTGAAGTCTTAAACCCCTCAAAATAATTCTTGAGGGTTGGAATCAACGTTTGCCAAACTCCTCTTAATGCTGATATTTTGACCTCCTCCTGTGAATGTTCTTCATGGCATCTAAAATGGTAAATCCTTTCCAGAAGGTTTTCAATTTACTTTTCCCAGATTCATCAGAGGAATAAGTGCCTATGGCAGCTATAACTTTATGTAATGTATTTTTTTTAATTATATTTTAAGTTCTGGGATACATATGCAAAACGTGCAGGTTTGTTACATGGGTATACACGCGCCATGGTTATTTGCTGCACCCATCAACCCATCATCTACATTCGGTACTTCTCCTAATGCTATATCTCCCCTTGCCCCCTACCCGCCTACAGGCCCTGGTGTGTGATGTTCCCCTCCCTGTGCCCATGTGTTCTCATTGTTCAATTCCCACTTATGAGTGAGAACATGTGGTGTCTGGTTTTCTGCTCCTGTGTTAGTTTGCTGAGAATGAGGGTTTCCAGCTTCATCCATGTCCCTGCAAAGGACATGAAGTCATTTGTTCCAAGTCTTCGCTATTGGGAACAGTGCTGCAATAAATGTACATGTGCATGTGTCTTTATAGTAGAGTGATTTATAATCTTTTGGGTATATACCCAGTAATGGGATTGCTGGGTTGAATGGTATTTATAGTTTTAGATCCTTGATGAATCACCACACTGTCTTCCACAATGGTTGTACTAATTTACACTCCCACCAAGAGTGTAAAAGCGTTCCTATTTCTCCACATCTTCTCCAGCATCAGTTGTTTCCTGGCTTTTTAATGATCACCATTTTAACTGGATGCAGGTTACCATGTGGTGTTATTTTCTTTCTGTCTGAAGGTGTGAGATGGTATCTCATTGTGGTTTTACTTTGCATTTCTCTAATGACCACTGATGATGAAGTATTTTTTTCATGTTTTTTGGTCGCATAAATGTCTTCTTTTGAAAAGTGTCTGTTCACATCCTTCGCTCACTTTTTCGTGGGATTGTTTGTTTTTTTCTTGTACATTTGTTTAAGTTCCTTGTAGATTCTGGATGTTAGCCTTTTGTCAGATGGATAGATTGCAAACATTTTCTCCCATTCTGTAGGTTGCCTGTTCATTCTGATGACAGTTTCTCTTGCTGTGCAGAAGCTCTTTAGTTTATAAACACCTCTATGCAAATAAACTAGAAAATCTAGAAGAAATGGATAAATTCCTTGACACATACACCCTCCCAAGACTAAACGAGGAAGAAGTCAAATCCTTGAATAGACCAATAACAAGTTCTGAAATTGAGGCAGTAATTAACAGCCTAGCAACCAAAAAAAGCCCAGGACCAGATGGATTCACAGCAAATTCTACCAGAGGTACAAAGAGGAGGAGCTGGTACCATTCCTTCTGAAACTATTCCAAACAACAGAAAAAGAGGGGCTCCTCCCTAACTCATTTTATGAGGCCAGCATCATCCTGATACCAAAACCTGGCAGTGACACAACAAAAAAAGAAAATTTCAGGCCAATATCCTTGATGAACATCAATGCAAAAATCCTCAATAAAATACTGGCAAACTCAATCCAGCAGCACATTAAAAAGCTTATCCACTATGATCAAGACAGCTTCATCCCTGGGATGCAAGGCTGGTTCAACATATGCAAATCACTAAATGTAATCCATCACATAAACAGAACCAATGACAAAAACCACGTGATTATCTCAATAGATGCTGAAAAGGCCTTCAATAAAATTCAACACCCCTTCATGCTAAAAACACTCAATAAACTAGGTATTGATGGAGCATATATCAAAATAATAAGAGCTATTTATGACAAACCCACAGCCAATATCATACTGAGTGGGCAAAAGCTAAAAGCATTCCCCTTGAAAACTGGCACAAGACAACGATGCACTCTCTCACCACTCCTATCCAACATAGTATTGGAAGTTCTGGCCAATGCAACCAGGCAAGAGAAATAGGTACTCAAACAGAAAGAGAGAAAGTCAAATTATCTCTGTTTGCAGATGACATGATTGTATATTTAGAAAACCCCATCGTCTCAGCCCAAAAGCTCCTTAAGCTGATAAGCAAATTCAGCAAAGTCTCAGGATACAAAATCAATGTGCAAAAATCACAAGCATTCCAATACACCAATAATAGACAAACAGCCAAATCACGAGCAAACTCCCATTCACAATTGCTACAAAGAGAATAAAATACCTAGGAATACAACTTACAAGGGATGTGAAGGGCCTCTTCAAGGAGAAATACAAACTATTGCTCAAGGAAATAAGAGAGGACACAAACAAATGGAAAAACGTTCCATGCTCATGGATAGGAAGAATCAATATCATGAAAATGGCCATACTGCCCAAAGTAATTTGTAGATTCAATGCTATTCCCCTCAAGCTACCATTCACGTTCTTCACAGAATTGAAAAAAACTACTTTAAATTTCATATGGAACCAAAAAAGAACCCATATATCCAAGACAATCCTAAGCAAAAAGAACAAAGCTGGAGGCATCACGCTACCTGATTTCAAACTATACTACAAGGCTATAGGGCTACAGTAACCAAAAGGCTACAGTAACCAAAACAGCATGGTACTGGTACCAAAACAGATATATGGACCAATGAACAGAACAGAGGCCTCAGAAATAACACCACACATCTACAACCATCTGATCTTCGACAAGCCTGACAAGAACAAGCAATAAAGAAAGGATTCCCTATTTAATAAATAGTGTTGGGAAAACTGGGTAGCCATATGTAGAAAACTGAAACTGAACCCCTTCCTTACACTTTATACAAAAATTAACTCAAGATGGATTAAACGTAAGACCTAAAACCATAAAAACCCTAGAAGAAAACCTAGGCAAGACCATTCAAGACATAGGCATGTGCAAAGCCTTCATTACTAAAATACCAAAAGCAATGGTAACAAAAGCCAAAACTGACACATGGGATCTAATTAAATAATGTATTTCTTACATAATAAGACTTGAAAGTCAGAATGACTTCTTGATTCATGAGCTACAGAATAGATGTTGTGTTAGAGACATGAAAATAACATTAATCTCCTTGTACCTCTTCATCAGTGCTCTTGGATGACCAGGTGCATTGTCAATGAGCAGTAATATTTTGAAATAAATCTTTTTTCTGAGCAGTAGGTCTCCACAGTGAGCTCAAAATATACAGTAAACCATACACAAACAAATTTGCCATTATCCAAATTTTATTGTTCCATTTCTAGAGTACAAGCAGAGTAGATTTAGCAAAATTCCTAAGGGCTTAGGATTTTCATTATGGTAAACAAGCATTTGCTTTGACTTACAGTCACCAGCTGCATTAGTCCCTAACAAGAGTCAGCTTGTCCTTTGGAGCTTTGCAGCTGGGTATTGACTTCTCCTCTCTAGCTATGAAAGTCATATAGATGGCATCTTCTAACAGAAGGCTATTTTGTCTACATTAACAATCACTTGCTTAGTATAGCCACCTTCATCAATGATCTTAGCTAGATTTTCTGGATAACTTGCTGTAGCTTCTACATCAGCATGTGTTCTTTCACCTTGCACTTTTATGTTATGGAGATAGCTTCTTTCCTTAAACCTCATAAACCAACCTCTGATAGTTTTATACTTTTGTTTCCAGCTTCCTCACCTCTCCTAGCCTTCATAGAATTGAAGAGAGCTAGGGTCTTGCTCTGGATTAGGCTTTGGCTTAGGGGAATAGCATGGGTGGTTTGATATTCTATCTAGACCATGAAGAGTTTTCTCCACATCAACGATAAGGCTGTTTCACTTTCTTATCATTGGTGTGTTTAGTGGAATAGTGCTTTAAATTCTTTTTCAATAACTTTCTCTTTTCTATATTTTTTTTGCATTCACCACTTGGCTAACTGTTTGGCATGAGGCCTATCTTGGCTTTTGACATGCCTCCTCACTAAGCATAATAATTTCTGGCTTTCGATTTAAAGTGAGATATGTGTGACTCTTTCTTTCACTTGGGCAGTTAGAGGCCATTGTAGGGTTGCTAACTGGCCTAATGTTAATATTGTTGTGTATCAGCAAATACAGAGGGCAGTGGAGAGGGGCAGAGATGGGGAAATAGCTAGCTGGTGGAACAGTCAGAACACACACACTTATCAATTAAGGTTGCTGTCTTATATGGGTGTGGATCATGGCACCCCGAAACAATTACAATAGTAACATCAAAGATCACTGAACACAGAGCCACACTACAGATATAATAATAATGAAAAAGTTTGAAATATCCTGAGAATTACCAAAATGTGACACAGAGACATGAAGTGAGCACATGCTGCCCGAAAAATGGTGCCGATAGACTTGTTTGGCGTAGGGTTGCCATAAACCTCCAATTTGTAAAAAATGCAGTATCTGCAAAGTGCAATAAAATGAAGCACAATGAAAAGAAGTGCTGTGTCATTTTACTACCTTCTGGCCTGCAAAGTTCTGATGAAAGTTCAGCCATTAGTCATATTACTGTTTTCCTGTAAGTGGTAAGTCATTTTTCTGTTTGTGCTTTCAAGATTTTTTTTTTTTTTTTTTTTTTTTTTCTTGAGACGGGGTCTCGCTCTGTCGCCCAGGCTGGAGTGCAGTGGCACAATCTCGGCTCACTGCAAGCTCCGCCTCCCGGGTTCACGCCATTCTCCTGCCTCAGCCTCTCCGAGTAGCTGGGACTACAGGCGCCCGCCACCACGCCCGGCTAATTTTTTTTTTTTGTATTTTTTAGTAGAAACGAGGTTTCACCGCGGTCTCGATCTCCTGACCTCGTGATCCGCCCGCCTCGGCCTCCCAAAGTGCTGGGATTACAAGCGTGAGCCACCGCGCCCGGCTGTGCTTTCAAGATTTTTATGTTGTATTTGGTTTTCAGAAGTTTGAGTTTGACTATAAGGTATCAAGATTTACTTCTCTTTGTTTATTTGGAGTTTCTTGAGATTCTTGGATCTGTAGGCTAATGTTTTTCTTTTTTCTTTTCTTTTCTTTTTAACAGACAGGGTCTTTTTCTGTCTCCCAGGCTCAAGAGATCCTCCCACCTCAGCCTCTGGAGTAGCTGGTTACATATCACCATGCTGGGCTAATTTTTTATTTTTTGTAAAGGTGGAGTCTTGTTAAGTTGCTCAGGCTTGTCTTGAACTCTGGGACTCAAGTGATCCTTCCACCTCGGCCTCTCAAAATGCTGGGATTACAGGTGTGAGCCACTGCACCTGGCCTTTTCCTCATTTTTAAAAAGGTGTTAATCATTACATTTTCAAAGACTTTTTCCTCCTCCCTTTGCTCTTTCCTCTCCCGAAACTCCCGTTTTATAAATGTTGAGATACTGGATATTACACTACATGTTTCTGAGGCTCTGCTCATTTTTCTTCAAGCTTTATTTTCTCTATTCTTTGGTTGGGATAATTTGTATTGATGTGTTTTTAGGTTCATTGATTCTTTCTTCTTTGAACTCAAATTTTCTGTTGAGCCCATCTTGTACATTTTAAATTTCAATTATTGATTTTTAAGTCTAGAATTTCCATTTGGATCTTTATTATAATTTTATATCTCTGTTGAAATTTTTTCTGTTTGCTGAACATTGAGCACTGTCACAATATTTTCCTTTAATTCTCTCACTACGGTGGTCTTTAATTCTATGGATATCCCCATAACAGCACTTTGAAGACTTTAATTCAGAGTCCCTTTCTATTGACTGCTTTTTTCGTAAGTATGGATCTCGATTTTCTGTTTCTTTACATGACTACTAATTTTTTTTGCTGAAAACTGAAAGTTTTAAATAATGCATTTAGCAACTTTGGATTTTGTCTTATTTTTCTAAGAGCTGTTGTCTCTTCTTTTCTAGTAACTTTCCAGGCTTCAACTGTGGATCTGTTTCCCCCGGAGTGTAAAGTTTTTTACATCTCTGCTCATTTATTAGCCTGGCTTTCTAAGGATCACTCCTGTGTCTACATAGCTTAGAGTCATCGAGCAACTTGTGCTGAAACACCTCAAGCTTGTAAGGTGTAGTAACCCTACAATGGCCTCTAACTGTTCAAGTGAAAGAGTCACCATCTGTTGATCTATCCACTTGTGAGCTAGGGAATATATTCTAAGTGGCAGCCAATTCTCAAGTTCCCCTGGGCTTTCACTTTCTGCTGAGCTCCTTTAGGTCTCCCGCTACATATGCATGGTTTCCCAAGCAACTAGGGATACGTAGAGAGCTTATCTCAGCCCTTCCATGATGCTCTTCTCCAGATTATTTCCAGGATCTCCCTGCTAAACTTCTGGCTAATCACCGTTGCTTCATCAGGGATCAAACCTTGAGCTAGCAAAGCTGTAGGTTCTGCTTGTTAATTCCCAACGGCCTCCATCACTTTTGGCCAGGAGAGCCATGGATCTTTACACCTCGGCGAAATCATCTGTCCCATTAGCAGTAAACCAGCTGGTTTTTGCAGCCAGTTCCACAGTGATAAAACTACTGTTCTCACTAACCAAGCTGAGGGCAGGACAGATAGAGCAGCCTCAGGCAAGGAGGGCACAGTATCATTGCTTTTACTGAAGTTCATACAGTTTTTCAAAAATAAATATTTCTCAATTCATTGTATGCCACTGATGATTTCCTGCGCCCTGAAATGCTTGTGACAATTATTCCAGTTTTATACTTAGTCTTTTGCACAGAGGAATTTCTAACACCTTCATGCGATCATCATCAGAATTCTCTTTTGTACTTATTTTTATCTGAAGGAGCCTAGGGATTTTAGGTTTAATAAAATAAAGGGCAAGTTAGACTTCCCTAATTACATTTGCATTTTGTTAAATTGCAAGGGTCATTTTAAAAGACAGATTTTTTTTTTCCAAAGCAACAGTCAGGCAAGGATTTTCCTAACATTGAAAAACAACTGTTTTATAAGCAAAAAGGTATGACATTGGAGTGATTATGCTTTCTTTCGAAATTTCCAGAGTGTGAAATCCATGAGAAAAAGCTTGCATATAAAAAAAAACATAAAAAAACCCAAACCCCCCAAAACCCCCAAACTCCAAAAAACTTGTTCAGTCTGCAACTTAATCTTCATCTATTGATTTCTATTATGTATTCATGTCTATTTGGTGAATCACTTTGGAACTAAGTCACATAAATTCTCTTCTCATATTATCTGGGTGTTAAGTTTGAAGGCTCTTTTTGGTCTTTTAAAAGCATTTCTATGTGTGGTAAGTAGAATTATAATATTTCTGCCTCCTGGTGAACACACCTTACTTAATTCCCTACTCTGAATAAGGGCAGAACCTGTGAAAATGACTGGATATCACTTCCACGGTTATATTCTGTTACATGGCAATGACAAAAAGGATTCTGCATATGTAATTAAGGACTCCAATCAGTTTATTTTGGGGTAATCAAGATTTTCCTAGATGGGCCAGGCATATTCAGGGAACCCTTTAAATGTAGAGTTTTCTCTAGCTGGTTTTGAAAGAAAGAAATAGCTATGTTACTCACTTCCCAGGAAGAGGGGCAGACTCTAGTTATTGAGAGTGATCCCTAACTGATGGCTGGGAAGCAAATGGGACTTCAGTCTGGCAACTGCAAGGAACCATATTCTGCCAACAACCAGTGAACTTGCAAAAGGACTTTAGTCTCAAATCACACTGAAGCCCTGGCCAACATTTTGACTTCAGCCTTGTAAAACTCTGAGCAGGGAACTCAATTATGTTATGTCCAGGCCTCTGATGTGCAGAAACTGTGAGATAATAAATTTGTGTTGATTTAAGCTGATAAGTGTGTGGCAATTTATCACAGAGCAATAGAAAGCTAATACACTGTGCAATCTTTCTTTATAAATGAATCTTCCTTTGAAACACCCAAGATTTGAGAATTTCTATTTACTTAAGATACAGGTTGGCATGAAATTATTCAGTTACTCAGGACTTTTTGCCTTACAATAGGTTTAATTTCACGACTTCTAGAGCACAATTTCTATGCATTTCTTTCTTGATTTCCAAAAGAATAGATAATCACAACCCTTTTGTGTCCTTGCTAGGTACCAAGCACAGTTCTAAGTGACAGGCTGCTCGCATCACCCTGTGTAATTCTCATTTTGCAGATGAGGGGAGTGAGGTGGTGCCGAGGGTGAAGCTATGTCCCCAAGGTCACATTTGTACAGAGTGGCAGAACCAGGATTCAAATCTGAGAGCCCCACACTCTGCAGCTCTTAACCCCATGCCTTACTATTGCTTCCACAAACACATTATAGAAAGTGTGGAAAATTCAGAAAATTACTGAGAAGAAAATATAAATCACCAGTAACGTCTTCATTTAGAGATAGCCATATAATTACTATGACTATTTTCACATTCATTCTACCTAGGAAAATAGCTCTGTCAATAGAGAGGTGGGCACATTATAACTTAATGGGGATTTTACTCTGCTTAATGCTTTACAACTTTTTCTTTTTTCCCTTTTCCATAACAAATTTTAAAATGTTCTGTATTCTTATCTACAGTATTAATACATTTACAAAAAAAAAATTACTTCCTTTGTTCCTGAAGCACAACATGCTGTCATCATGGATTCTTTTGGTATTGCTCACTGTGTGACCTTTCCCCAAAGTCATAGGCCCTCCTCAGAGTGTCCCTGTGGTCTTTCTCTTCAGGTTTCGACCTCAGAGCAATCCAGGAAAGAGAGAGGCAGACAGACGGTGAAAAATTAAGATGATCAGAAACCTACCATTTGTGCTAAAGTTGGAGTTAAATGCAATGATAATTTAAAAATAAAGGTAGGAGATTATGGAGAAGAGAGAGTGTATGGGAACTGCCATGGTAAAGGGCACGTGCAGAGGGCAGTAGCTGTGTCCAGAGAACAAGGGTGGTCCAGTTAGACCTGGAGGATCTGCCTGGCCCGTGAGGGTGGAACGTGTGGTGGGTCAGATGCAGGGCCAATGTCCAGATTGTGTGGCTAAGCCAAGACCATGAACCCCACCAACCCTGAAACTTCAATTGCTGGTGCTCTTAGGGCTGAGGACAGAGATCACCTCCAAAGGCTGAGAACCATGAACATCAGAGTGACGGGTAAGTCCTCCTGGAGAACTAAGATCAACCCTCAAAGAGGAGGGAAGGAAGAGGAAAAGCTAGTTACCAAAGGAGACTAAATTTAAGCACATAAATGGCAAGATGAAATATTTTCTGCTATCGGCAGAAACAGTGTCTTATGAACAAGCGTTTAGTTATAGAGCAATAGAAAGAGTGAAATTTCTGTGTGTCTAAGTTGTGATAATAAATTTTCAACCTTCTGTTGGCTCTGTCTAAATCTTTCCTATTCTTGTCAGTGACACTGTTATTTTATTGTTCACATTGGCTTGAAATTATGCGGCCACCCCTGTCTGTTCATCAATCAAACTATGAAGTCATCTTGGACCACTCTGTGCGTGGTATGTGGGTGTGGAAAGGGGATTATAACCTGACATTGAAGGCATTTTATATTTAACCAAATGTGAGTAAGGAAAAAGTCAGGCTTTTTCTTAACCTTTTAAAAAGCTTCCTGAGTACCAAATAGTGCTTTCAAGAAAACCAACATTCAGTGAATTAATTTAAATGTCAATGACTTAGAAACACAAGGATTATTTTCCCCCTAAATCACCCATGTAAAGAAATGTTTTGCAAAAATGAACATGCCTTATTATTGATTCTGCAACATTTGAAAAGTGGTAGAAAGAGGCACAGCCTGTCCAAGCATAGTCGACCCCTGGGTTACCCACAAAGGGAAGCCCATCAGACTAACAGCGGATCTCTCAGCAGAAACTCTACAAGCCAGAAGAGAGTGGGGGCCAATATTCAACACTCTTAAAGAAAAGAATTTTCAGCCCAGAATTTCATATCCAGACAAACTAAGCTTCATAAGTGAAGGAGAAATAAAATACTTTACCGATAAGCAAATGCTGAGAGATTCTGTCACCACCAGGCCTGCCCTAAAAGAACTCCTGAAGGAAGCACCAAACATGGAAAGGAACAACCAGTACCAGCCACTGCAAAAACATGCCAAATTGTAAAGACCACTGAGGCGAGGAAGAAACTGCATCAACTAACGAGCAAAATAACCAGCTAACATCATAATGACAGGATCAAATTCACACATAACAATATTAACCTTAAATGTAAATGTGCTAAATGCTCCAATTAAAAGACACAGACTGGCAAATTGGATAAAGAGTCAAGACCCATCAGTGTGCTGTATTCAGGAAACCAATCTCACGTGCAGAAACACACATAGACTCAAAATAAAGGGATGGAGGAAGATCTACTAAGCAAATGGAAAACAAAAAAAGGCAGGGGTTGCAATCCTAGTCTCGGATAAAACAGACTTTAAACCAACAAAGATCAAAAGAGACAAAGAAGGCCATTACATAATGGTAAAGTGATCAATTCAACAAGAAGAGCTAACTATCCTAAATATCTATGCACCCAATACAGGAGCACCCAGATTCATACAGCAAGTCCTTAGAGACCTACCAAACAATAATAATGGGAGATTTTAACACCACACTGTTAACATTAGACAGATCAACGAGACAGAAAGTTAACAAGGATATCCAGGAATTGAACTCAGCTCTGCACCAAGCAGACCTAATAGACATCTACAGAACTCTCCACCCCAAATCAACAGAATATACATTCTTTTCAGCACCACACCACACCTATTCCAAAATTGACCACATAGTTGGAAGTAAAGCACTCCTCAGCAAATGTAAAAGAACAGAAATTATAACAAACTGTCTCTCAGACCACAGGACAATCAAACTAGAACTCAAGATTAAGAAACTCACTCAAAACCACTCAACTACATGGAAACTGAACAACTTGCTCCTGAATGACTACTGGGTACATAACGAAATGAAGGCAGAATTAAAGATGTTCTTTGAAACCAATGAGAACAAAGACACAACATAGCAGAATCTCTGGGACACATTCAAAGCAGTGCGTAGAGGGAAATTTATAGCACTAAATACCCACAAGAGAAAGCAGGAAAGATCTAAAATTGATACCCTAACATCACAATTAAAAGAACTAGAGAAGCAAGAGCAAACACATTCAAAAGCTAGCAGAAGGCAAGAAATAACTAAGATTGAAGCAGAACTGAAGGAAACAGAGACACAAAAAAACTCTTCAAAAAATCAATGAATCCAGGATCTGGTTTTTTGAAAAGATCAACAAAATTGATAGACTGCTAGCAAGACTAATAAAGAAGAAAAGAGAGAAGAATCAAATAGATGCAACAAAAAATGATAAAGGGGATATCACCACCGATCCCACAGAAATACAAACTACCATCAGACAATACTATAAACACCTCTACTCAAATAAACTAGAAAATCTAGAAGAAATGGATAAATTCCTCAACACATACACCTTCCCAAGACTGAACCAGGAAGAAGTTGAATCTCTGAATAGACCAATAACAGGCTCTGAAATTGAGGCAATAATTAATAGCTTACCAACCAAAAAAAGTCCAGGACCAGATGGATTTACAGCCGAATTCTACCAGAGGTACAAGGAGGAGCTGGTACCATTCCTTCTTGAAACTATTCCAATCAATAGAAAAAGAGGCAATCCTCCCTAACTCATTTTATGAGGCCAGCATCATCCTGATACCAAAGCCTGGCAGAGACACAACAAAAAAAAAGAGAATGTTATACCAATATTCCTGATGAACATTGATGCAAAAATCCTCAATAAAATACTGGCAGACCAAATCCAGCAGCACATCAAAAAGCTTATCCACCATGATCAAGTGGGCTTCATCCCTGGGATGCAAGGCTGCTTCAACATCTGCAAATCAATAAATGTAATCCAGCATATAAACAGAACCAAAGACAAAAACCACATGATTATCCCAATAGATGCAGAAAAGGCCTTTGACAAAATTCAACAACCTTCATGCTAAAAACTCTCAATAAATTAGGTATTGATGGGACATATCTCAAAATAATAAGAGCTATCTATGACAAACCCACAGCCAATATCATACTGAATGGGCAAAAACTGGAAGCATTCCCTTTGAAAATTGGCACAAGACAGGGATGCCCTCTCACCACTCCTATTCAACATAGTGTTGGAAGTTCTGGCCAGGGCAATCAGGCAGGAGAAGGAAACAAAGGGCATTCAATTAGGAAAAGAGGAAGTCAAATTGTCCCTGTTTGCAGATGACATGATTGTATATCTAGAAAACCCCATCATCTCAGCCCAAAATCTCCT
Organism: Symphalangus syndactylus; assembly: GCF_028878055.3. Classification (NCBI taxonomy): domain Eukaryota; kingdom Metazoa; phylum Chordata; class Mammalia; order Primates; family Hylobatidae; genus Symphalangus; species Symphalangus syndactylus. The sequence goes on along the minus strand of NC_072431.2, from coordinate 93,758,698 downwards.
TAAGCTGATAGGCAACTTCAGCAAAGTCTCAGGATACAAAATCAATGTGCAAAAATCACAAGCATTCGTATACACCAATAACAGACAGAGAGCCAAATCATGAGTGAACTCCCATTCACAATTGCTTCAAAGAGAATAAAATACCTAGGAATCCAACTTACAAGGGATGTGAAGGACCTCTTCAAGGAGAACTACAAAACACTGCTCAATGAAATAAAAGAGGATACAAACAAATGGAAGAACGTTCCACGCTCATGGGTTGGAAGAATCAATATCGTGAAAATGGCCATACTGCCCAAGGTAATTTATAGATTCAATGTCATCCCCATCAAGCTGCCAATGACTTTCTTCACAGAATTGGAAAAAACTACTTTAAAGTTCACATGGAACCAAAAAAGAGACCACATTGCCAAGTCAATCCTAAGCCAAAAGAACAAAGCTGGAGGCATCACGCTACCTGACTTTAAACTATACTACAAGGCTACAGTAATCAAAACAGCATGGTACTGGTACCAAAACAGAGATATAGACCAATGGAACAGAACAGAGCCCTCAGAAATAACGCTGCATATCTACAACTATCTGATCTTTGACAAACCTGACAAAAACAAGAAATAGGGAAAGGATTCCCTATTTAATAAATGGTGCTGGGAAAACTGGCTAGCCATATGTAGAAGGCTGAAACTGGATCCCTTCTTTACACCTTATACAAAAATTAACTCAAGATGGATTAAAGACTTACATGTTCGACCTAAAACCATAAAAACTCTAGAAGAAAATCTAGGCAATACCATTCAGGACATAGGCATGGGCAAGGACTTCACGTCTGAAACACCAAAAGCAATGGCAACAAAAGCCATAATTGACAAATGGGATCTAATTAAACTAAAGAGCTTCTGCACAGCAAAAGAAACTACCATCAGAGTGAACAGGCAACCTACAGAATGGGAGAAAATTTTTGCAATCTACTCATCTGACAAAGGGCTAATATCCAGAATCTACAATGAACTCAAACAAATTTGCAAGAAAAAAACAAACAACCCCATCAAAAAGTGGGTGAAGGATATGAACAGACACTTCTCAAAAGAAGACATTTATGCAGCCAAAAGACACATGAAAAAATGCTCATCACTGATCATCAGAGAAATGCAAATCAAAGCCACAATGAGATACCATCTCACACCAGTTAGAATGGCGATCATTAAAAAATGAGGAAACAACAGGTGCTGGAGAGGATGTGGAGAAATAGGAACACTTTTACACTGTTGGTGGGACTGTAAACTAGTTCAACCATTGTGGAAGTCAGCGTGGCAATTCCTCAGGGATCTAGAACTAGACATACCATTTGACCCAGCAATCCCATTACTGGGTATATATCCAAAGGATTATAAATCATGCTGCTATGAAGACACATGCACACGTATGTTTATTGCGGCACTATTCGCAATAGCAAAGACTTGGAACCAACCCAAATGTCCAACAACGATAGATTGGATTAAGAAAAGGTGGCACATATACACCATGGAATACTATGCAGCCATAAAAAATGATTAGTTCATGTGTTTTGTAGGGACATGGATGAAGCTGGAAACCATCATTCTCAGCAAACTATCGCAAGGACAAAAAACCAAACACCGAATGTTCTCACTCTTAGGTGGGAATTGAACAATGAGAACACATGGACACAGGAAGGGGAACATCACACACCGGGGCCTGTTGTGGGGTGGAGGGAGGGGGGAGGGACAGCATCAGGAGATATACCTAATGTTAAATGATGAGTTAATGGGTGCAGCATACCAACATGGCACATGTATACATATGTAACAAACCTGCACATTGTGCACATGTACCCTAAACTTAAAGTATAATAAATAAATAAATAAATAAGCATAGTCGATCCCGCATTTGCTTAGTGTTCAAATGGGACGTACTGTTCAGTGCTAACAAATATGGTAAACTGGGGAAGGGGACCTTGGGGCTTTCCACAGTTTCAATCTGCTTTGGGAATACATTTATGGCCATGTCCTCAGGTCTTCTGGTTAGTTCCCCACTGTGGGGTTACTCTTTGGGATTGGAGCTGGGGTTGTTTGTGATGGGGCTGTAGGCTCAATAGCTCAGTAACTTCTGTGAGGGCTCCTTTTGGAGTATCCCTCCAGTCACAACAATACCCTGCTTCAGTGAGAGCTATCCCCTCACACCATGAGCCTGGCAGCCATCTCTGTACTTTGAGCTCTCCCCACTCCCACCCGCCCCTTAGTCGGTGAACTAAAGACTTAGCCCAAATTCTCTCTGCTGGGAAGCTGGAATTGGTAACCAGAAGGTGAACACACTTCTGTGGGCTGAACTACCACATACGAACTCAGAGCTTGTGGGAGCCGGTAGTCAGCCAAAGGGTGGAGGGCATTAAACCAGCTGGTCTGTAGGGATAGAGACGGAGGCAGCGGCGAGGCGCCAGGAGAGAGAACTCTCTGGGTTCCTGGCAGCCAACATTTTTTGTTTCCTAGCTTGATTTGTAGGTCTGTTTTCTCCTTTTGATTCTAAAATTCACTCTTGGAATTCTCAAAAGCAAATTTCCTCTTTTTTTCTTTTTTTTTTTTTTTTGCTTAGCCTAGTTTAAGTTGATTGCTGTTACTTGCAACCCCAGAAGTTTCGCTCATGGTTGCTATATTCGTGGTGAGGAACTTGGTGTCTGGGAAATAAGACAAAGGAACAGGCATATGACAAAAGAAAACCAATAACTGCAACAACAATTTTAAAATATAGGTCTTAGATATGACACCAAAAATACAAGAGACAAAAGAAAAAAATAGATACACTGGACTCCATCAAAATTACTAAATTTTGTTCGTGAAAGGACACCATTAGGAAAGTGGCAGAAGGAAACACAGAATGGGAGAAAATATTTGTGAATCATATATTTGAAAAGAGACTTGTATCTAGACTATATGGAGAATTTTTACAATTCAACAATAAAAAGATAAACCCAATTTAAAGAGGGGCAAAAGATTTGAATAGAAATTTTTTTTCAAAGAAGATATACAAATGGCCAATAAGCACATGAAAAGATGCTAACATCATTATCATTTGGGAAATACAAATTAAAACCAAAAATGAGACCTCACTCCACAGCTACTATGATGGCAATAGCAAAATGATGAATAACTAAGTGTTGGCAAGAAGGTGGAGAAGTTACAACTTTCATACATCGCTGGTAGAAATGTAAAATGGTGCAGCTGCTTGGAAAATAGTTTGGCAGTTCCTCAAAATGTTAAAGATGGAATTACCGCATGCCCTAGAAATTCCACTCCTAGGTATATACCCAAAAGAAATAAAAACACATGTCCACATAAAATCTTGTACATGAATAATCATAGCAGAATTATTCATAATCACCAAGAAGTGAAAACAACTCAAATGTCCATCAACAATGAATAAATAACAAAACCAAGTATGTCCATACAATGGAATATTATTCAGCTGTAAGAAGAAATAAGGTTGATACATGCCACAACATGAATGAACCTTGAAAACATTATGCTAAGTCAAAGAGGCCTGTAGCAAAAGGCCATGTTTTATATTATCATATTTACGTGAAATGCCCACAGAGACAGGAAGTAGAGTTGTGATTTCCAAGGGCTATAGAGAGAAGGAAATGGGGAGTAACTGCTAAGAGAATTGGATTTTTGGGGGGAGCAGTGAAGTGTTCTGGAATTAAATATTGGTGATCAATGCACAACTCATGAATATACTAAATGCCACTTTTACACTTTAAAAGGGTGAACTTTATGATACATGAATTATATTTCTCAATAAAGCTGTTATTTAAAACAATATGGGAAAAATATTTTACCCTGATTTAATCATGTCAACAATAACATAATCACAATTAAAGCGAGGAATAAGCCAAGTTTTAACTAACTATGTATCCTTGAACAAGTTACTTATTTCTGTCTTTGTTTTTTCACCTACCAAATAAGGATAATGATAATACAGACTTCATAAGCTCATTGTAATGATTAAATGGGTTAATACACATAAATCTTTTGGAAGATGGCTTATCATACAGTCAGTGTCCAATAAATGTTGGCAATTATTATGGTTATTAACTCGCAAATGTCATTCGTGTGGCTGAAGAGCACTTGGCTGTAGTGACTTTCTCCAGGCATCACTCCAATTAGTCCACATTCAAGTCAGAGAAAAGATGGAAGGTACCACCCCCATGGAGAAGTGTTGGGGAGACCAGTAGCAAAACAAACTTTATGAGTAAGAAGCAAATATGATTACTCAACAATAATCTTCATAAAAATGGATGAAACCCAACTAGTTCAGTCGATCTTGATGAAAAATAGGAAGGAAGAACTTCTTCCATGTGTTGGGAAGGTGATATAAATATTTTGTGTTATTATGATCTTACAAATCAAGGCAAGGGTATCCTTTTATGATCAAGGTAAGAATTTATGTTGGAATGGCAATTAAAAGACAGCTGACAACTAACAAAAATGAAGAGGGCTGGACACGGTGGCTCATGCTTATAATCCCAGCACTTTGGGAGGCTGAGGCAGACAGATTGCTTGGGCCCAGAAGTTTGAGACCAGCCTGGACAACATAATGAGACCCTGTCTCCACAAAAATAAAAATAAAACAATTAGGCAGGCATGGTGGTGTGCACCTGTAGTCCCAGTTACACAGGAGGCTGAGGTGGGAGGATCACTACAGCCTGGGCTGTTGAGGCTTCAGTGTGCTATAATTGTACCACTGCACTGCAGCCTAGGTGATAGAGTAGGACTTTGTCTTTATTAAAAAAAAAAAAAGATGAATCATTCTTGCTCATTTGGGATGATCAGAAATCCAGCTGCCTAAACACCTTTTGCTCAGAAAAGTTTTTGTGGCCTGGGTTCTTTCAGCAAGCAGGTGAACGCAACAGAATCTTTGAGATAACTGAAGCTTCCTTCTTTGACTAGCAATATTCAGGTAGAAATGTTTCTAGAATTCTAAAGTTTTTTTTTTTTGTTGTTGTTGTTTTTCTGAGATGGCATCTCGCTCTGTCGCCCAGGCTGGAGTGTGGTGATGTGATCTCAGCTCATTGCAACCTCTGCCTCCTGGGTTCAAGCAATTCTTCTGCCTCAGCCCCCTGAGTAGCTGGGACTACAGGCATGCACCACCACGTCCTGCTAATTTTTGTGTATGTATATATATATATATATATATATATATATATATATATATATATATATATATACATTTTTCTTTTTTTTTAGTAGAGACAGGGTTTCACCATATTGGCCAGGCAGGTCTCAATCTCCTGACCTCGTGATCTGCCCACCTCGGCCTCCCAAAATGCTGGGATTACAGGCGTGAGCCACCACACATGTCCTAAAATCTTAAAGTTTTAAACACTTTTTTTGAGGCTATTACTTCACCTTCCCCAGGTGGCTTTATGAGCGGAGTCCGCAGTGCCCGCTCCCAAGCTGTGAGCCTCTGCCCTGCACTTCATGGTGCTCTGCTGGCTCTGGCATTGGCAGTTTAAAGAGCTCTAGAGAAAGGGTATTACCAAGGGCACTAAGGGCCCAGTTCAACATTCATTTTAAAGGACTGTAATCTTTACAAGGCTCCAGGGTTTCGTTTTCCTCTAAACTGGACAGTGAATTTCCTGAAGACAGACATTCTAAAAATCCTTCTTCTCCTTCATCTGTTTTCCCCGGCTCTGAGTGCAGGGTCTTGCATATTCAGTGGCCATGTGAGGAGTGAGCATGGAAATGTTTGGGGACCGCCTTTCTGCTGGAGGGTTTGAAGTCATGTAATCCTGCTTCTTGTCAGAAAGTTGTTAGGGTGTTGGCAACAAGTGTAGAGTTAGAAGAACTCCAATCAACAATTCCTTCTCTTCTCTCCCCTCTTCCGCACACTTCTTCCTCTTCCCACCAGCTGCGAAAGAGCGGACCTCACTGCTTCCTGAGATGCTTCCCACATGCAACCCTTTCAGTAGGTACACCCCAGGATCCCGTCAGGAGACACTCACTCCCCAGCTTCTGGAGCCATCGGTCTGAAGGATTACGCCAGCATCAGAGTCCCTTGCCAGAACTGTCTCCACCAATGGGAGATGTCTCAAAATTACAGCCCTCCCCTGTGGTCAGGTCACATCCAGGGACTGTTTGATGTGGGAATTCCAAGACCTGCACCGACTTCAGGACAACTCTGAAGAGCTATTTTAGTCCAAGAGCTCTCAGTGGGATCCACCAGGGCTTCTTTTATGGCTGCAGCACAGCCCGCCTTTTCCCTGCCAACCCCACTTCCTTCCTCTCTTGCTGGTCTTTTTGCCAAGAGCACTTCTCAATAAACTCCCCTGCACACACATTTCTAATCCTGTCTCCCCCAAAAGCCAACTTCAAACAGTGAAGCACCAAGTTGGACCGCCTTCAGCCCCTGTCTCAGCACATAGGCAGTGCTCAGTAAGTGTTCATCACAAGACTGGACTCCTCTTGCACTCACCTTTCTTGCTATTATGACAACAGGTGAGTAAGTCACCCAGGCAGAGTTAGCCAGAAGAAGTTGTGAGTTGCTGGGAAAATGGGTGCTAAATTATCCTCAAACCTAATCAGCAACAGAGTCTCCAAGCTCTTGGGGCCGTGAGAATTTGTATGGGCAACTGAAGTGAACCTCTGTGAATGATAGAGATGACCACACATTTCTTGACCTTCTCCATCAAAATGAAGGGTCTCTGCCCCCTCGTTTGAGTCTGGGTGGAGGTACTTGTGAATGCTTTGAGCAGTGGAAGATGGCAAGTAATGCTGTGCCCATTTCCAGACCCAAAACTTGAAAGATTGGCAGCTTCTAATTCCTCTCTTTTGGAATTCTCTCTGGGATTCCTAAGCTGCCAGGTAAGAAAGGCTACTACCCAAGACAGCCATGTGTGGGCACTCTGATGGTACTCCTAGATGAGCCAACCCTCTAGCCATTCCCTCACCCCCAAGGTGCCACACATGTGAGTGAAGCTGTTTCTGTCAGTCCCAGATCCATCAATCCACCATCTGAATACCACCTCCTAACCTCAGTCACTCCTACATAGAGAAGAAGACTCACCAGCCAGTGTTTGAACAAATTTTTCACCCAAAAAATCATAATACAACAAAATGGCTGTTATTGTAATTTTTGATGCAGCAATAGAAAAACCAGAGCAACCCCATCCTGAAATCTCCCCAACACCTCCTTCTCACCCTCTATGACCTCACTGGGAACAGGGCAGAGAAAGGAATGAGTACCTCCTGTCCATTTTACTGAAGTGAAGGTCCAAGGATCTCAGCCCTGACAACTTGCCCAAACTCAAACATTTAGTTTGCAACGAGCCCAGAAGTAAAACTGATTTCATCTGAGCTTTTCTCAAGTGTATTTCCATTTGATGGGCAGTAGGGTTTTGTTTTGAGAAAAATGAAAAGGTGGCAAATAATTATTTAAGGAAACCAAATACTGGGGGAGGATGATCTCCCAGGCATGGTTCAAAGGACCACACACCTCTGCCTCCAGCTCTCTGGAAAATAGAGTCTTGGGTAATCTGGGTCTTAATTGAAACAAGACTTTGGAGGCTGGGTGCGGTGGCTCATGCCTGTAATCCCAGCACTTTGGGAGCCGAGGCGGGCGGATCACGAGGTCAGGAGTTCGAGACCGGTGTGGCCAACATAGTGAAATCCCATCTTTACTAAAAATACAAAAAATTAGCCGGGTGTGGTGGTGTGCGCCTGTAATCCCAGCTACTTGGGAGGCTGAGGCAGGAGAATTGCGTGAACCAGGGAGGTAGAGGTTGCAGTGAGCTGAGACTGCACCATTGTACTCCAGCCCAGGTGACAGTGTGATAATCCATCTCAGAAAAAAAAAAAAAAAAAAGGACTTTGGAAGTAGAGATGCATCTCCTAACATGTACAATGACCTGAGGCCATGATTTTGAGAAAGTAGGACTAATTCAGATATATTTCCATATTGTCTCCAGAAACAATTCCTAAGTGTCAGAATCTGTGTCTGGATTTTCCATTTGCAGCATGTGGCCATCAGACTTATCCTAGAGTTATTTTTCTGGCTTCTCAAGCTAGGATTCTATTTTGACGTCTGCTCATTGAACAATTACTTACTACTAGGAGTTCTCAGTCTATGTGGCTCCATGGACTGTACCATCTAAATGCCACCACTGTTACGAGAATTCCCATGTTACGAGAGCTACAATGTGAATATCAAAGATGTTACCTTACTTCCTACTCTCATCCAAAAAAACAAAACAAAAAAAACCTCTTGGAAATAAAACACTTCATTAACAGATAAGCCAAGAAGCCATATCAGTGCTCAGCGTCTCCAGGCGATCGCCAAATCTGGATTCTCTGAGAGACGGAAGGAAGCTAAGATGGTTGAGTCCTTATTATGCGCACATGCCACAGATTTACATGCATGGTCACAATTTCCACGGTATCCCTATGAGATGAGTCTCATTAGCTTCAGTTCACCAATAAGGACACAGAAGCTTGGAGAGGGTTAAGTACATTGCTCCAGGTTTCCACAGCCAGTAGGAAATGGGAGAGTAGGGTAGGAGGAGGGCAGTGATTCAAACTCAGATGTGTCTGTGTGAGGTCAAAGCCCATGAAAAGCAGTAAAAATTTCAGGTTGAAATAGCCTGAAATAATAGTTACCTAAAGAAGAAGAAAAAATTCCAATTGCCAACGAGGTGGAAGAGTTTTATGCCCAATTTAAATTAGTATGCTTTTTATTCACATAGATGTATGTAGTGTCAATGTCTACTCTTAGAATCTATATTTCTCTATGTCAGAGAGGTTACTGGTGCCTTACTTGGAATCTTACAACTCTTAATTTAATAAAATATGTGATTTATTATGCAAGCAAAGTATTGGATCCCATTGTTATGTCTATATAGAAAATACAAAAATATTTATTTACATACCTACACAGGTGTGCCCATTCGAGTGTCTGGGCCTGGACTGGTCATCATTGGCTGGAGAGGCCGAGGACTGAAGAGACAGGAGCAAGAATAGAGGCGCCACCATAAGGATTTTCCAGGGGTACTGCATCTCCGAGCTATGCATCCCAACTGATCACCTGGCTTCGGAAGCTCCTAACTGAGGGATGCTGGAGCTGAGGCTGCAGAATCAACTGATCTCTCTCTCCTTCTCTTCCTCACTCTCTTTGACACACACACCCCACCCTCTCACACACACACTTTTCAATAAGTGTGAAGTGAACAAAAGCACACATAAACACTCACAGACCCACAGCTTGCTCTTGTTGGACCCTGAGAGAGCCATACACGAAGAGCCAGAGTCTCTGGTGTGCAGTTCTGCTTAGGTAAAGACTGCAGGATAAAGAAAACCCAAGTTGCACAGCGGCAGCAACTTCCGTGCTCCCTGGCTCAGTGAAGTCAGTGACCATAAACCCCGCGAGCCTCGAGGCTTGCTGGAACTGATCTGTTGGGTTGGTTAGGAGGTCCTTCCCCTTTCGTTCTTGCAAAACAAAACAGAACTAAAGCTGAAACTGAGAAGAAAAAAAAAAAACTAATCCACAAGCACACAACGCTTTAACAATTTGATCAGCAGCACCCACATGTTGTAGAAATTCTAATTGGTTACATTCAGAACTTATTTAGTCTTGTTTTCAACAGCTTTATATGGTAAGGTTGTGATCCTTATTTTGTTGTAAAAGGATATTCTGGTCAAATAATATCTTTCCTCTGGAGAAATTGGGTTATTCCTTGAAGGGTCAAGGCCTTTTATTTGGTGTGCAGAAAATAAGCAGTGCAGAAAATAATGGGCAGTTAGCATGGTGGGATTTTAGATCTAATGAGAAAAAACATGGGTTAGAATTCATCAATTCATAGTTGCTAGGCTGTGCACAATTCATCTTTTTTTTCTCCAGAATTTCGAAGTGCGTTTATATTTCCTATCTGTGGATGGTTTGTTAAGAGACTGATTTTCTGCTCTGAAGAATAGAAATGAACACTGTCTTTCTGAGGAAAAAAAAATCGGAACCAAATCATAGATAAAAGACATATAATCTAAATGTTTCTCCCTAAAATAAGATACAACAAAATCATATGCCATTCTCAGACAAGATAAGAGGACAGGGCCAAAGCACCACAGTCTAGTTAAGTGTAGGAGGTCGTGTGATTCTGTTTCTCTCTGCTTAGGCTTTGAGGGAGCTTATAACAATTTTGAAATATTATAGAAGCTATCTAAATTAATAACAATTAAAAAAATAGCATTTGGAGTAGCAGGCAAAGTTTTAGAGTAGCATCCTTTCCAGGATGTAGGAAATACCAGTTTTTATGGTTTGCAGATTTCTTGTGCAGTCGTTAGTCTCACAAGTACCGATGGGGCTACAATTCCCAAATCTGCAGCAGAGATAGCACAAGTCAGAGTGTTTCCCTAATTACACCTCCAGCCCGATACTGAAGATATTGTTGGGCATCCTGGGTCACCCATGGGCCTGTGACTTCCTCTGAGTTTAAGGCGCTGCTGCTTCAGTCCTTTACTCTGTGACTAAGGGGAGCTCTAGGACCACCACAGAGGTGAGGCCTAGAGAAGTTCCAGAGACTTCCAAGGGAGGCTAAATAAAGGACTGATTAGGAACTCAGTGAAGACAGGAAGGCTCATGTTTACATCTAATATCTACTGTTTATTCTGAGTAACATATTACACCAGTGATGTAACTTTCCTCACTTCAGTGTCTTGTCTTGTTTGTTTGTTTTTGTTTTTGAGACAGGGCCTTGCTTTTTCATCGAGGCTGGAGTGCGGTGGCGTGATCACAGCTCACTGCAGTGTTGACCTCCCAGGTTCAAGTGATCTTCCCACCTCAGCCTCCCAAGTAGCTCGTTTCTATTGGGATAATGGTAATATCTGCTCCATTGCACTGCTGGAAGCACTCAAATAGATGATGTATCCAAACTACAAAGCAGCATGGCTGGCAAGAAGCAAGTGCTTAGTGCATCTGGCTATGACCCTAGCGGGAGTGTGATGAAACCTGCGCCCCAGGCCAGCTTCAAGAGAATTCCAAGACACCCATGGTAGTTGTAGGCCCACATGTCATACATGGGAAATGGCGAGGACAGGAAAAGGGAGGATTTATTGAATACCTTCCAGCTGTGCTGCAGCACTCCAGGAGTGTGTGGTCTAGTTTGTCTAATCCACAAATGGGTGAGGACGCTCCTGAGGGCTTCTGGAAGCGGATCTGACACAGGCTTTGGGCCTCTTGAGGCTCTCTTGGTCTCAATGTATAGCTGCGAGCAGGTCTGGAAACTCTTAGAGTGAGAGGGATTTCTTGGTATGTAGGAAATGCAAGTTTTGTGCCCTTCATCGCATGTATGTGGGCCAGGCAGTGCCATTCACAACCATCCCAGGGATGGTCGGCTCTGAAACTCTCTGGTGTGCTCAGGCTTCAGGGCTGGTCACAGTGGGAGTCACTGACTTAGCTGTGCAGTACTGAGCAAGCCCCTTGCTGTTTCCAGAGGTGAGAGTCCTCAGCTGGAAAAGGGAGGTAAGACTACTTCGTAGGAATATGTCATGGTAAAACCTGACACATAGGTTTTCAGTAAATGGAAGGATTTTTCATGCTTGGAGAGTGAGTTCTTACTGGGCAAGATCAAAGGAAGAATGCAGAAATCAGAAAGTGATTTCGCCAACAGAAGCTGGAACAAAGTGCATGTGTGCACAGACCACTGAACAAAACATCCCTCCCCATCACCGGGATGGAGTGGACCCTCCCATTTGCACAGGTGTCCTTCACACTGGCTGGTATCATTGCCCCTGACAGAGCTGCCTTTGCTCATTGAGTACTGACTGCAAATGACTTGGGATCTTTGCACAGCTTGCCAAAAGGCCCTGGACCTACCTGTGGTTTAGAACAACTAGTCAGGTCCTGGAGAATGTTCCTGCAGGCCCCCACTGTCGGATGTTCCAATTTTGAATCATCTCGAAATCTGCTCTTGAAAATGAGATTTCTTCCCTGAAGCACTTTGTTACTGATTTCACTCAGACAGCTCTGATTCAAACCACTGCTTTCCCCTGTGCCATGGAAGGCTAAGGCTTTGTGATCCCCAAGTGTTGCACCTGTGGTCTAGCTTGTTCAGTGTGAATATGCTTCCTGAATATTTTTTGACCGCATTGGCCTCAACCACCTCATCCACAGCCAAGTTCCTTAATCAGAAAAAAAAAAAAAAAAAAGAGGTGGGCGATGGGAGATCCTGTAAAAGCTGGCACTGTCACCAACATGTGTCTTGTCTTAGTCTTTCTCCTCTCTCTAAGGCCCAGGTCCATGCTGCCCTGTTACTCCTGGCTGCCCAGGACTGTGTACGGCAGTCCTCAGTTCCTATCTACCAAAACCAGGCCGTCTGCTGCTCCCCTCCTCCCCAGTCAGAGCTTATTAATGCTAGCCTCATTCTATTCTGTTCTGCTCTCTGCTAAGGACAGGGTAAATTAACCCATGCTGAGGATGCATGGGGGCTCATTAAAAGAGCTCTGGGCTAGGATGGGGGGCCTGTGTCATGGGCTCCTCTCCTAGTAGCTGTGTGCCCTGGGTAAGCTGCACCACCTTTCAGAATACCAGTTTATTTTACTATAAAATAGGTCATATAATGTCAATATTTAAGAAAATTGTGAGAATTAGAGAGACAACATGAATTTAAAAACATAATATTAACTGTTAGATGAATGTGAAGCTGACAATGAATTCACATTATTCTTCTCAAGTGGCATTGAAATTTTGGGGGAAGGTTTTTAAATCAAGATTTTAAAAATTACTATATAATAACTACATATTTCTGGTGTACATGTGACATTTCAATACGTGCATACAACGTGTAATGATCAAATTAGAGTAATTAGGATATCCGTCATCTCAAATATGTATCATTTCTTTGTGTTGGAAACATTTAAAATTCTCTTTTCCAGCTATTTTGAAATATACAATGAATTGTTGTTAACCAAAGTCACCCTACTGTGCTATTCAACACCAGGACTTATTCCATCTAACTGTATTTTTGTAGCCATTAACCTACCTCTCTTTATTCACCCTTCCCCACCCTTCCAAGTCTCTGGTATCTATCGTTCTATTCTCTACCTCCATGAGATCACCTTCTTTAGTTCCCACAAATGAGTGAGAACATGCAGTATTTGTCTTCCTGTGCCTGGCTTATTTCACTTAACATAATAACCTCCAGTTTCATCCATGTCAATGCAAATGACAGGATTTCATTCTCTTTAATGGCCAGATGGTATTCCATTGTGTACATGTACCACATTTTCTTTATCCATTCATCTGTTGATGGACACTTAAGTTGATTTCATATCTTGACTACTGTGGCTAGTGCTGCAATAAACATGGGTTTATACTACAAAGTATGTCAGTATACCTTTCCAGTATACTGATTTTCTTTCTTTTTAATACATACCCAGCAGTGGGATTGATAGATTATATGTTAGATCTATTTTTAGTTGTTTGAGGAAGCTCCATACTATTTTCTATAGTGGGCTGTACCATTTATAATCACACCAACAGTGTGCTAGTAGTGCCCTTTCAAAGCATCCTTACCAGCATCAGTTATTTTTGTCTTTTTGATGATAGCCATTTTAATTGGGGTGAGATATTTCAGGGTGACTTTGATTTGCATTTCTCTCATGATTTGTGATGTTGAGCATTTTTAAATATACCTGTTGGCCATTTGAATGTCTTCTTTTGAGAAATACCCATTCAGATCCTTTGCCCATTTTCTAATCAGGTCTTTTGCTGGTGTCTGAGCTCCTTATATATTCTGACTATTAATTCCTTGTCAGGTAGGTAGTTTACAAATATTTTCTCCCATTCTGCAGGTTGTCTCTTCACTCTGTTGATTGTTTCCTTTGCTATGCAAAAAGTTTTTGGCTTGATGTAGTCTCATTTGTCTATTTTTGCTTTTATTGCTTATGCTTTTGAGTTCTTACCCAAAGAGTCTTTGCCCAAACCAATGTCCTGAAGCATTTTCCCACCTTTTCCTTCTAGTAGTTTTATAGTTTTTCAGGTCTTTAATCTTAAGTCTTGCACTTAAGTCTTTAATCTGTTTTGAGTTGATTTTTGTATATGGTGAGACATTGGGGTCTAGTTCTACTTTTGAGCATATGGATATCCAGTTTTCCCAGCACTGTTTATTGATGACATTATCCTTTAGCCAATGAATGTTCTCTGAGCCTTTGTCAAAAATGAGTTGGTTGCAAATATGTAGATTTATTTCTGGGTCCTCTATTCTGTTCCATTGGTCTATTTGTCTGTTTTTATACCAGTACCATGCTGCTTTGGTTACTATGGCTTTGTAGTATATTTTGAAGTCAGGTAGTATGATGCCTCCAGCTTTGTTCCTTTTTTTTTTTTTTTTTAAAGATGGAATTTAACTCTTGTTGCCCAGGCTGGAGTGCAATGGCATGATCTCGGCTCACTGCAACCTCCACCTCCTGGTTGAATGTCTCCTGCCTCAGCTTCCCAAGTAGCTTGGATTAGAGGTGTGCACCACCATGACCAGCTAATTTTGTATTTTTAGTAGAGATGGGGTTTCACCATGTTGGCCATGCTGGTCTAGAACTCCTGACCTCAAGTGCTCCACCTGCCCTGGCCTCCCAAAGTGCTGGGATTACAGGCATGAGCCACCATGCCCAGCTGCTTTGTTCCTTTTTCTTTGGTTATTCAGGCTCTTTTTAAGTTCCACACGAATTTTAGAGTTGTTTTTTCTATTTCTGTGAAGAATGCCATTGGTACTTTGACAGAGATTGCATTGAATCTGTAGCTCACATTGGGTGACGAACATCTTAATATGAATTCTTTTAATCCATGAACATGAGATATCTTTTCATTTTTGTTGTGTCCTCTTCAATGTCTTTCACCAGTGTTTTATAGTTTTTATTGCAAAGATCTTTTTAAATCTTTAGTTAAATTTATTCCTAGGTATTTTATTTCTTTGTAGTTATTATACATGGGATTGTTTTGTTGATTTCTTTTCAAGACTGTTCAGTTTTGGTGTATAGAAGTTCTAATGATTTTTATATATTGATTTTGTATCCTGCAACTTTTACTGAATTTATTTATTGGTTCTAATAGTTTTTTGATGGAGTCTTTGGATTTTTCTAAATATGAGATTATGTCATCTGTGAACAAAGCTAATTTGACTTTTTCCTTTCCAGTCTGGATGCCCTTTATTTCTTTCTCCTGCCTAATTGCTCTATTTAATTTCTTCATTGGCCCATTTGTTGTTCAGGTCTTCCGGTACTATCCTGAATAAAAGTGGTAAAAGTGGCAACTTTGTCTTGTTCCAAATTTTAGAGGAAAGGCTTTTTCAGTCTTTGCCCATTCAGTGTGATATTAGCTGTGAGTCTGTCGTATATGCCCTTTACTATTTTGAGGTATGTCCTCAAAGCAGTTTGTTGAGAGTTTTTAATCATGAAGGGATGTTAAATTTTATAACATGCTTTTTTTAGCATCAGTTGAAATGGTCACATAATTTTCATTCTTGACTTTGTTAATGTGATAGAGATCATGTTTGTTGTTTTGCATATGTTGAACCATCCTTGCATCCATGTGATGAATCTCACTTGATTATGGTGAATTATCTTTTTAAAGTGTTGTTGAATTTGGTTTGCTTGTATTTTGTTGAGGATTGTTGCATTTATTCTCATATGAGATATTGGCCTGTAGTTTTCTTTTTTTGGTTATGTCCTTGGCTGGTTTTAGAATTAGTATAATGCTGGTCTCACAGAATGAGTTTGGAAGTGTGCCTTCCTCTTCAACTTTTTGTAATAGTTTGAGTGGGGTTGGTATTTTTTCCTTTTTAAATGTTTGGTAGAATTCAGCATTAAAGCCAGGTTCTGGGCTACTCTTTGACGGGAGACTTTTCATTACTGCTTTAATCTTGTTACCTATTATAGGTCTGTTCAGATTTTCTATTTTTTTCATGATTCAGTTTGGGAGGTTGTATGTGCCCAAGAATATATCCATTTCTTCTAGGTTTTCCAATTGATTTGCATATAGTTGTTCAAAATAGTCTGTAATAATCCTTTGTATTTCTGTGATATCAGTTGTAGTGTCTCATTTTTCATCTTTAATTTTATTTATTTGGGTCTTTTTTTTCTTAGTCTAGCTAAAGGTTTGTCAATTCTGCTTATTTTTTAAAAAAACTTTCTATTTTATTGATCTTTTGTATTTTTTGTTTCAATTTTGTTTATTTCTGCTCTAATCTTTATTATTATTTTTTCTACTAATTTGGGGTTTGGTTTGTTCTTGCTTTTCTAGTTCCTTGAGGTTTATTGTTAGGTTTTTAATTTGAAATCTTTATGCTTTTTTGATGTAGGCATTGCTGTAACTTTTGTCTTAGAACTGATTTTGCTGTGTCCGTAGGTTTTGGTATGGTGTGTTTTTGTTTTGTCTCAAGGAATTTTTTAATTTTTTTTTTTTTATTTTTTTTAATTTTTTTTTAATTTTTTTTATTATACTTTAGGGTTTTAGGGTACATGTGCACAATGTGCAGGTTTGTTACATATGTATCCATGTGCCATGTTGATTTCCTGCACCCATTAACTCGTCATTTAGCATTAGGTGTATCTCCTAATGCTGTCCCTCCCCCCTCCCCCCACCCCACAACAGTCCCCGGAGTGTGATGTTCCACTTCCTGTGTCCATGAGTTCTCATTGTTCAATTCCCACCTATGAGTGAGAACATGCGGTGTTTGGTTTTTTGTCCTTGCGATAGTTTACTGAGAATGATGTTTTCCAGTTTCATCCATGTCCCTACAAAGGACACGAACTCATCATTTTTTATGGCTGCATAGTATTCCATGGTGTATATGTGCCACATTTTCTTAATCCAGTCTATCGTTGTTGGACATTTGGGTTGGTTCCAACTCTTTGCTATTGTGAATAGTGCCGCAATAAACATACGTGTGCATGTGTCTTTATAGCAGCATGATTTATAGTCCTTTGGGTATATACCCAGTAATGGGATGGCTGGGTCAAATGGTATTTCTAGTTCGAGATCCCTGAGGAATCGCCACACTGACTTCCACAATGGTTGAACTAGTTTACAGTCCCACCAACAGTGTAAAAGTGTTCCTATTTCTCCACATCCTCTCCAGCACCTGTTGTTTCCTGATTTTTTAATGATGGCCATTCTAACTGGTGTGAGATGGTATCTCACTGTGGTTTTGATTTGCATTTCTCTAATGGCCAGTGATGATGAGCATTTCTTCATGTGTTTTTTGGCTGCATAAATGTCTTCTTTTGATAAGTGTCTGTTCATGTCCTCTGCCCACTTTTTGATGGGGTTGTTTGTTTTTTTCTTGTAAATTTGTTTGAGTTCATTGTAGATTCTGGATATTAGCCCTTTGTCAGATGAGTAGGTTGCAAAAATTTTCTCCCATTCTGTAGGTTGCCTGTTCACTCTGATGATAGTTTCTTTTGCTGTGCAGAAGCTCTTTAGTTTAATTAGATCCCATTTGTCGATTTTGGCTTTTGTTGCCATTGCCTTTGGTGTTTTAGACATGAAGTCCTTGCCCACGCCTATGTCCTGAATGGTATTGCCTAGGTTTTCTTGTAGGATTTTAATGGTTTTAGGTCTAACATATAAGTCTTTAATCCATCTTGAATTAATTTTTGTATAAGGTGTAAGGAAGGGATCCAGTTTCAGCTTTCTACATATGGCTAGCCAGTTTTCCCAGCACCATTTATTAAATAGGGAATCCTTTCCCCATTTCTTGTTTTTGTCAGGTTTGTCAAAGATCAGATAGTTGTAGATATGCGGCATCATTTCTGAGGGCTCTGTTCTGTTCCATTGATCTATGTCTCTGTTGTGGTACCAGTACCATGCTGTTTTGGTTACTGTAGCCTTGTAGAATAGTTTAAAGTCAGGTAGCGTGATGCCTCCAGCTTTGTTCTTTTGGCTTAGGATTGACTTGGCGATGCGGGCTCTTTTTTGGTTCCATATGAACTTTAAAGTAGTTTTTTCCAATTCTGTGAAGAAAGTCATTGGTAGCTTGATGGGGATGGCATTGAATCTATAAATTACCTTGGGCAGTATGGCCATTTTCACGATATTGATTCTTCCACCCCATGAGCATGGAATGTTCTTCCATTTGTTTGTATCCTCTTTTATTTCATTGAGCAGTGGTTTGTAGTTCTCCTTGAAGAGGTCCTTCACATCCCTTGTAAGTTGGATTCCTAGGTATTTTATTCTCTTTGAAGCAATTGTGAATGGGAGTTCACTCATGATTTGGCTCTCTGTTTGTCTGTTATTGGTGTACAAGAATGCTTGTGATTTTTGTACGTTAATTTTGTATCCTGAGACTTTGCTGAAGTTGCTAATCAGCTTAAGGAGATTTTGGGCTGAGACAATGGGGTTTTCTAGATATACAATCATGTCATCTGCAAACAGGGACAATTTGACTTCCTCTTTTCCTAATTGAATACCCTTTATTTCCTTCTCCTGCCTGATTGCTCTGGCCAGAACTTCCAGGACTATGTTGAATAGGAGCGGTGAGAGAGGGCATCCCTGTCTTGTGCCAGTTTTCAGAGGGAATCCTTCCAGTTTTTGCCCATTCAGTATGATATTGGCTGTGGGTTTGTTGTAGATAGCTCTAGTGTGTAGAGGGAAATTTATAGCACTAAATGCCCACAAGAGAAAGCAGGCAAGATCCAAAATTGACACCCTAACATCACAATTAAAAGAACTAGAAAAGCAAGAGCAAACACATTCAAAAGCTAGCAGAAGGCTAGAAATAACTAAAATCAGAGCAGAACTGAAGGAAATAGAGACACAAAAAACCCTTCAAAAAATTAATGAATCCAGGAGCTGGTTTTTTGAAAAGATCAACAAAATTGATGGACCACTAGCAAGACTAATAAAGAAGAAAAGAGAGAAGAATCAAATAGATGCAATAAAAAACGAAAAAGGGGATATCACCACCGATCCCACAGAAATACAATCTACCATCAGAGAATACTACAAACACCTCTATGCAAATAAACTAGAAAATCTAGAAGAAATGGATAAATTCCTCGACAAATACACCCTCCCAAGACTAAATCAGGAAGAAGTTGAATCTCTGAATAGACCAATAACAGGTTCTGAAATTGTGGCAATAATCAATAGCTTACCAACCAAAAAGAGTCCAGGACCTGATGGATTCACAGCCGAATTCTACCAGAGGTACAAGGAGGAACTGGTACCATTCCTTCTGAAACTATTCCAATCGATAGAAAAAGAGGGAATTCTCCCTAACACATTTTATGAAGCCAGCATCGTCCTGATACCAAAACCTGGCAGAGACATAACCAAAAAAGAGAATTTCAGACCAATATCTTTGATGAACATTGATGCAAAAATCCTCAATAAAATACTGGCAAACTGAATCCAGCAGCACATCAAAAAGCTTATCCACCATGATCAAGTGGGCTTCATCCCTGGGATGCAAGGCTGGTTCAACATACGCAAATCAATAAATGTAATCCAGCATATAAACAGAACCAAAGACAAAAACCACATGATTATCTCAATAGATGCAGAAAAGGCCTTTGACAAAATTCAACAACCCTTCATGCTAAAAACTCTCAATAAATTAGGTATTGATGGGACATATCTCAAAATAATAAGAGCTATCTACGACAAACCCACAGCCAATATCATACGGAATTTTTTAATTTTTATTTTAATTTCTTCATTGACCCAATTGTTGTTTAGGAACATGTTGGTTACTTTCCATGGATTTGTACACTTTCCAATACTCTTTGGTTATTGATTTTTTTTTTTTTTTTTTTTGAGACGGAGTCTCGCTCTGTCGCCCAGGCTGGAGTGCAGTGGCACAATCTCGGCTCACTGCAAGCTCCGCCTCCCAGGTTCACGCCATTCTCCTGCCTCAGCCTCTCCGAGTAGCTGGGACTACAGGCGCCCGCCACCACGCCCGGCTTTTTAGAAAACTAAAAATTCCATTGTGGTCAGAAAAGATAACAGTGTTCTTTGTTGACAGGTGGCTTCTTTTAGCACTTTGAATATAGCATCCCATTTTCTCCTGGCCTGCATGGTTTCTGTTGAGGAATCTGCTGAAAGCCATATTGGAGTTCTGTTGAATGTGATATGTTTCTTTTATCTTGCTACTTTGAGTATTCTTTCTCTGTCTTTGATTTTTGTTAATTTGATTATGATGTGCCTTTATGAATTCCTCTTTGGAATGAATTTAATTGGTGACCTCTGAGCTTCCTGTAATTGGATGCTGTCATTTCTCTCCAGATTTGGGAAAATTTCAGCCTTATTTCTTTAAGTATGCATTCTATGCCTTTCTATCTCTCATCTGCCTCAGGAATTACTTAAATCTACTTAAAGAAATTACTTCACATGATTACTTCACATGATGGTGACCCATAATTATCATAGGCTTCTTCACTCTTCTTTCTTTTTTCCTTCTCTGATTGGGTTATTTCGTAGGTTGTCTTCAAGCTTTCTAATTTCTTTCCTCTGTTTGATCAAGTCTACTGTTGAAGCTTTCTAATGAGTTTTTTTGGTACAGTTATTTTTTTATTAGAATTTCTATTTAGTTTTTAAAGCTTGTTTCTATTTCTTTGTCAAATGTCTCACTTTGTTCCTGAATTGTTTTCCGAATTTTATTTAGTTTCTACTTATTTCTTTTTATGATTGTCTGAACTTCTTTAAGAGCATTATTCTGAACTATCTGTCAGACTTTTTATAGGTCTTCAATGCTTCTCGGTTCATTGCTGGAGTTTTATTGGTTACTTTTGTTGGTGTCCTATTTCCCTGAGTTTTCACAATCCTTGCATCTTTGCATTGACACCAGCACATTTGAGGATACAGTCATATCTTTCCGTTTTTGCAGGTATTCTTTGGTGGGGTTGACCTTCACTTCCTAGCATTGGTACTTAAACACTGGCCTGTTGTTGCTTCCTGTTCTGGGGAGGACTTATAATGAGCTCTGAAACTAAAACACTGCACTAGAACTAACTAATTGCTTCGTCATTGTTTTTTGGTTTGGGGAAGACTTACAACAAATGCGAAAACTTAAACACTGCTCCAGAAGTAAATTGTTGTCCTGTTGTTGTTTCCAAGTCTGGTGAAAACTTCTAGTGGGTACTGGATATTAAATGCTGCCCTGGAACTATATTACTGTCTTGCTGTTGTTTCCTAGTCTGGGGAAGACTTAAGTGAGCACCAGAACTTAATCCTGACCTTTTAGTTGTTCCTAGGCCAGAGAGGCTCCAGTAAGCACTGGAGCTTTGTGGAAAATCCTGCCAGGGATTCAGGCCTTCCTGTGAATCATGCCCCCTGTGGTGCCATGGTGTTGGCCAGTCTCTTCAACATGGTGTCACTGATCGGGGTGCTGATTAGCTGCCATGATTCCCGTGCCAGTTGCTGTGATCAGCCCCTCGCTCTTTGTCCTCAATTCACCCCAAGTGGCTCAGCTATCCTGGACTCCTAGTGTTTCCCATAAGAGAGGACCAGAATGGGCTTCCTGTGAAGATTCCCACACTGCTGGGGAGCTCATACATTCATCTTCAATTCCCTCCTCTTGTCTTGGAAACTGTGAGTCTAGGGAACTTCTCTGTGAGTGCATTGTGCCAGCTTGGGGAAGGGGTTTGCAGTTTGAAATGACAATTTATTTCACCAGTTTCAGCTACTCATGATTCTGTGGGCCCAAAAGATTTCTCTGCTTCTCCTACTGAATCCTTGTATATTCAGAATGATGTTCTTGTCTTCAAATCATTTCTGGTAATATTTTTGTAGGAGGAGTGATGCTGGGGAATCCTGTTATGTCATCTTCCTGATGTACTGGAATTTTAATATGGTTTCCTTTGTGTGTTATCTCAGAACACTTAAATGAATTTGTTTTAGCCACACATGCACAAAGGTACAAAGTAGGACTTCAGAAAAGCCCAGAGGATTGACCAACCATGGATACTCTCACTGATGGGAGGAACATGTAATGTAATCACATAGTGGGAAAGAACCTATCTTCTAAGAGGTACATTGATAGCGTCCAGCAGGAAGAGCTGCAGGAAATACATCAATGATCTTTGAGGCATTAATGATGTAGTGATGGTTGTCCCAGTACTGCAAACTGGCCCAGCCAACAACAGGATCTGTTCTTCAACACTCCTTTCCTACCCTCTCCTCATTCATCCCCATTCATTCCCCATCCACTCATTCATATGCTTTGAGATTCTTGAGATTTTTAGAGATATATACACACCCATTAAGAATGGGGGTTCTGTGACACTTTCATTCAATTTCCAGAAATGTTACATACATTGGAAAATGTATGCCATTTATAATCACAATTTTCTTCTAAAGAAGATGAATTACTTTAAATAGAAGTTCTTTTGTCTGCTGGGCACCTGGTAGAAAGTTTGGGGTTTGGGGAAAGGAGCCATGGCAAGTGAATGGCTTTTTATATGTAAGGTGAAAGAATTGGGACATATGGAAGGGGATAAGAGTGGAGAACAGCTAGAGAGAAGGGAGAAGCAGGGACAGATGAGACACCAGATTCTTCTTGGCTAAAGAGAATGAGAAATGTTGAGAGAAGTATTGGGAGGTGGGGTGGCAATAAGACCAGAGCTAATAGGAAGGCCTTATATGAATTTGTAAGTTTGTTGTGCTATGCATGGGAGAAATGATACTTTGCCTAGATTGTGAACGGCATTTTTGTGGAAACCAATGAGGAAACAGAGGTTTGGATTGGAGAATGACAGGGCTAAGGAGACACAAGTAGAAACAAGTGCATAGTTGCAGTGGCCATGCAAATATGTACCTCAGGGATTAGCAAGTATAATATCTTGGGGAGGGCTTTAGACATACATATGCTATAAATTGGCGGCAGGGTGGTATTAAACTACCTTTACCTAGACTTCCAAAGTGTAGAGTTAATTTTGAATGTACATAACAGAATAAAACAAAATAAATATAGTATAAACAGGCTTGAAGTTTATTTATTCATTCAGTTTTAGATTTAAAAAGTCCAGAGGTAGACAGTTCAGAGCTGGAATGGCAGTCCCATGATGTCTTCAGGGACCTAAACTCCTAATTTCTTGTCCCACTCTTAGAGCTGACTTGCATCCTTAAGATGAGCTAAAGGTCTAAAATGACTGCTAGAGCTTGAGTCATCATGTCTATGTTCTAGGAACTCACATCTTCACATATAGGATCTTCCCCCAAAAGTCTTCCCTGACACTTTGCTTACATTTCATTGGCCATGCCTAGTTGCAAGGGATTCTGGGAAATAGCACCATATGACCACTCTTAATTACAAGGGAAGATGCTGGCAAAGTGTTTAGCAAAAAAATCAGGGTTATAAAAAAGGGAAACAGGGGATACTGGGAATTAATTGTCCACTACATATGTTATGTATAAAGTATGTAAATGTTTTGTCTAAATTAAATATATTTGATCACTGTGTATTATAAGTTTTTGGAAGTTGACAGGAAGCACACAGTTCTGCCTGTTTTCCCCAGTGGGATTTTCTTTGAATGCTGAGCAGATAGATGTTCCCACTTTTGCCTCCAATCTGTCCTTGGGAGCTCATGAAAATAAGAGCTGACAAATATCCTCATGAAAATAGCTGAGACTCAGATGAGTCATGCTAACCTGTGGTTGGAGGGCTACTGGGAATAATAGGCTCCTGCCTTACTGGGTGTTTACCACTACTTTAAAAAAAAATAGTTAAATCTCCTCTGGGGATACGTTCATAGATGAAGCCCAAGTAAAATCCAGTAAGCTTCAAATTAAACTCTGAAATTGTGGCAATAATCAATAGCTTACCAACCAAAAAGAGTCCAGGACCTGATGGATTCACAGCCAAATTCTACCAGAGGTACAAGGAGGAACTGGTACCATTCCTTCTGAAACTATTCCAATCGATAGAAAAAGAGGGAATCCTCCCTAACACATTCTATGAGGCCAGCATTGTCCTGATACCAAAGCCTGGCAGAGACATAACCAAAAAAGCGAATTTCAGACCAATATCCTTGATGAACATTGATGCAAAAATCCTCAATAAAATACTGGCAAACCGAATCCAGCAGCACATCAAAAAGCTTATACACCATGATCAAGTGGGCTTCATCCCTAGGATGCAAGGCTGGTTCAACATATGCAAATCAATAAATGTAATCCAGCATATAAACAGAACCAAAGACAAAAACCACATGATTATCTCAATAGATGCAGAAAAGGCCTTTGACAAAATTCAACAACCTCATGCTAAAAACTCTCAATAAACTAGGTATTGATGGGACGTATCTCAAAATAATAAGAGCTATCTATGACAAACCCACAGCCAATATCATACTGAATGGGCAAAAACTGGAAGCATTCCCTTTGAAAACTGGCACAAGACAGGGATGCCCTCTCTCACCACTCCTATTCAATATAGTGCTGGAAGTTCTGGCCAGGGCAATCAGGCAGGTGAAGGAAATAAAGGGTATTCAATTAGGAAAAGAGGAAGTCAAATTGTCCCTGTTTGCAGATGACATGATTGTATATCTAGAAAACCCCATCATCTCAGCCCAAAATCTCCTTAAGCTGATTAGCAACTTCAGAAAAGTTTCAGGATACAAAATCAATGTACGAAAATCACAAGCATTCTTGTACACCAATCACAGACAAACAGAGAGCCAAATCATGAGTGAACTCCCATTCACAATTGCTTCAAAGAGAATAAAATACCTAGGAATCCAACTTACAAGGGATGTGAAGGACCTCTTCAAGGAGAACTACAAACCACTGCTCAATGAAATAAAAGAGGATACAAACAAATGGAAGAACATTCCATGCTCATGGGTTGGAAGAATCAATATCGTGAAAATGGCCATACTGCCCAAGGTAATTTATAGATTCAATGCCATCCCCATCAAGCTACCAATGACTTTCTTCACAGAATTGGAAAAAACTACTTTAAAGTTCACATGGAACCAAAAAAGAGCCCGCATCGCCAAGTCAATCCTAAGCCAAAAGAACAAGGCTGGAGGCATCACGCTACCTGACTTCAAACTATACTACAAGGCTACAGCAACCAAAACAGCATGGTACTGGTACCACAACAGAGATATAGATCAATGGAACAGAACAGAGCCCTCAGAAATAATGCTGCATATCTACAATTATCTGATCTTTGACAAACCTGACAAAAACAAGAAATGGGGAAAGGATTCCCTATTTAATAAATGGTGCTGGGAAAACTGGCTAGCCATATGTAGAAAGCTGAAACTGGATCCCTTCCTTACACCTTATACAAAAATTAATTCAAGATGGATTAAAGACTTACATGTTAGACCTAAAACCATAAAAACCCTAGAAGAAAGCCTAGGCAATACCATTCAGGACATAGGCGTGGGCAAGGACTTCATGTCTAAAACACCAAAAGCAATGGCAACAAAAGCCAAAATTGACAAATGGGATCTAATTAAACTAAAGAGCTTCTGCACAGCGAAAGAAACTACCATCAGAGTGAACAGGCAACTACAGAATGGTAGAAATTTTTTGCAACCTACTCATCTGACAAAGGGCTAATATCCAGAATCTACAATGAACTCAAACAAATTTACAAGAAAAAAACAACCCCATCAAAAAGTGGGCAAAGGACATGAACAGACACTTCTCAAAAGAAGACATTTATGCAGCCAAAAAACACATGAAAAAATGCTCATCATCACTGGCCATCAGAGAAATGCAAATCAAAACCACAATGAGATACCATCTCACACCAGTGAGAATGGCCATCATTAAAAAGTCAGGAAACAACAAGTGCTGTTGCTGAGAAATAGGAACACTTTTACACTGTTGGTGGGACTGTAAACTAGTTCAACCATTGTGGAAGTCAGTGTGGCGATTCCTCAGGGATCTCGAAATAGAAATACCATTTGACCCAGCCATCCCATTACTGGGTATATACCCAAAGGACTATAAATCATGCTGCTATAAAGACACATGCACACGTATATTTGTTGCGGCACTATTCACAATAGCAAAGAGTTGGAACCAACCCAAATGTCCAACAACGATAGACTGGATTAAGAAAATGTGGCACATATACACCATGCAATACTATGCAGCCATAAAAAATGATGAGTTCATGTCCTTTGTAGGGACATGGATGAAACTGGAAACCATCATTCTCAGCAAACTATCGCAAGGACAAAAAAACAAACACCGCGTGTTCTCACTCATAGGTGGGAATTGGACAATGAGATCTCATGGACACAAGAAGGGGAACATCACACTCCGGGGACTGTTGTGGGTTGGGGGGAGCGGGGAGGGACAGCATTAGAAGATATAACTAATGCTAAATGACGAGTTAATGGGTGCAGCAAACCAACATGGCACATGGATACATATGTAACAAACCTGCACATTGTGCACATGTACCCTAAAACCTAAAGTATAATAATAAAAAAATAAAAAATAAAAAAAAACACGAACAAAGTGCCGAAAACAGCTTTATGTTTCAGATGTAGGATGCAGAACACTGCACTTGTATGGGATTCTTAAATGATATGGCCAAACTAGGGTGGTCATGGTTGAATGATCTGAGAGATGAAGTGGCTAAACACATGGCAATGCTGAGAACTGACCTGTACTGCAGTGGACAGTGACTATTTTACTGCATGGGCAGGAGGGATCAACCCCTCAGCTGTCCCAAATGCACAATGTAAGCTCAGACCAGGTTATTACTTGATTCTTTGAAGTTCCTGCATGAGGGCTAAAGGTCTCTGTTTCTGATATTCCATGTCATTGTACCAGGAGTTAGGGAACAAACAGAATAAGGGGACAAGGGAGAAGATCATAAAATTGCTTTACATGGTGCTCAGTCCAGAGCAATAGCTCAAAATGTTGAATCCAAATCCACATCCAAACAGCTGCCAAATGCTTTCCATGGAAGGGTTGGGTGATGGGAGGAAGTTGGAGTGGGGATGAATATCCTTTTATAGATTTGGGAAAATAGCCACTATAAATATATCCCTAAATGACCTTTTTTTTAAGATAATATAGACTTTTAGAGAAAAAGAAAGGTCCAAGAGCACAATTAAAAAAATAAAATTAAAGAAAAATGCTAACCCGAATCTAAAACACGACAGGTCATATCATCCTATCCTATTGCTTATGACCTGTCAAAACTCCCTCTTGCCCTCCAGATACAGAGCAAATTACTCAGAAGGATTCACAGAGCTGTTCAACATCTGGAACCTGCTCTTCTCTCCGGGCATGTTTCTAATCATTCACATGTCCCCTATGTACGGTCACACTGAGTTACCTGGGATGCTCCCAGACATGCCCAAATGTTTGTGCCTCAGTGCCTTTGCATGAGTTTTCACCTGGCTGGGACTTCCTTCTCCTTATCTTCCAGGACAATGCCTCCTTTTCCTTAAGGCTTCCTCTTCTTAGAAACCTTCCCTGTCCCTTGCCAAGCACAAGTGTTTGCTCTGTCTGTACCACTCCCCAGGTACTTCGTCATTAGGGCGGTCATCTGATTACTCTATTGGCTGTGGGTTCCTGGAGAGCAGGCTATCGAGCACCATCACTGTAGAATATGTAGCTGATTCATGGCAGAGACTCAAATGTTCATGGGTGGATAAGTGAGCAAAACAGAGAAAAATGAGGCAATGTTAGATATTATTCCAGTACGGTAAAATAGATGGGGATTTTTTTTTAATGTTCTCAGGAGTATTATGTAAAGGAAGTGCATTAAAGACAGCAAATTTGGGTCTCAGAACTAAACCCTGATGCACATGCCAAGGAATCAGGTCAGCAAAGGATGCACTGAGGGCAGAGCGTCAAGTTAAGATTTGAGACACATCCAGGACTGGGCAGAGAGAAAACAGGAAGTGAGAGTGTTATGTTGTCAGGCTGTAAAGTCTGAAGTCGTGCAATTTCCTCCTCTTCTGCTACAATTTTTGTAATATAAGATGACAAAGTTCATTTCCCTAAAGACTGCAGACCTGACCCAGGCCAGAGGAGTGGAGAAGCACAGCACTGGTGTCACCTAACTGAGCTCAGACCCTCAAGCCAGAGCTGCTCTGAAGAGCAGCAGGGAAGGGGGCAGCCAGACCTATGTTCTCCTGCCAGAGAGAGAAGACACAGAGGGTCCTTGGTCTCTGCGCCTGCAGCAGCAGGTCCTCCTTCAACAGCTCAGAGATGCCCAAACTGCTCTTATCTGGAACGAATTACTTCTTGCCAGGCTTGAAATTTGTTTCAGGTGGGAGGAGAACGCTGCCATAAGCGGAGATTGCAGAGTTGGCAAAGTGAAGTGAGGCTGTAGGACTGGGACCTGGTACCTGGTACCTTAAGGGACTGAAACCTAGAGGGTCAGTCTGAATTGGGCTGCATTTTTCTTTTCCACTCAAGTCCCAAAGAGTGCTTTTAAAAGTGACTCTACCATGGCACACGTTTACCTATGTAACAAACCTGCACATCCTGCACATGTATCCCAGAACTTAAAATAAAATAAAATAAAATTTTAATAGAAGAAATTAGGAAATATCATTATTTTAAAGAGATGTTACTGGTCCAAATAAATAGAAATGTAAATATGAAGTCAATTGCTAATTGTGCAGAATCAATCTTGTTTTCTTTTCCTTTTTTTTTTTTTTTTGAGACGGAGTTTTGCTTTTGTCACCCAGGCTAGAGTGCAATGGCGCAATCCTGGCTCACTGCAACCTCTGCCTCTCGGGTTCAAGCGATTCTCCTGCCTCAGCCTCCTGAGTAGCTGGGATTACAGGCACCCGCCCCCAAGCCTGGCTCATTTTTGTATTTTTAGTAGAGACAGGGTTTCACCACATTGGACAAGGCTGGTCTCGAACTCCTGACCTCAGGTGATCCACCTGCTTTGGCCTCCCAAAGTGCAGGGATTACAGATGTGAGCCACCGTGCCTGGCCCCAAACTTGTTTTCATTATTTGTCTGTAGTCTCTGGGAAAGGATTGAAGTAAGGCAGTTTTCCATGGAAGTTGTATAAGTTGGTCACCAGTCAATATTTCTAAAATGTATAGTTTTTAAAAGTAATTACATTTGTGAATTTCATGGGACCAAAAGTTCTGTCTTGTTTGTAACATTCAAGACAAGAAATGAACTCAATATCTTTAACGGAAGCAAAAATAAATAAATCTCTGTTCCCTTTAAAAAAATAAAATAAAATAAAAGTGACTCTACCATTTTGCATTCTCTTTTATTATATAAAGTTTCGAGTATTTTTTTGTGCCCAGGTCTCCCAGTTGACATTACTTGAAGCAGAAGAATCGCTCAGTTGAGCCCGTCAACAAAAAAAAAGAATAAAATGGTCATTGTTCTAAGCCCCTAAATGTTGGGGTCATTTGTATGTAACAGTAGATAATCAGAACAGGGTGTGAGATTGGAGGTTGGTGTATGGTCAGCCAGTTGAGTTGGCCTCATGCAGATTGTTAGGGGCTTTGGCAGACCTGGGTTATTTCTTCGGTGCTTGTGCTTTGGGGAGTATTAGGGTTCTTCAATTTGGATCATATCAGTCCAAAAGCAGTAGACTTTTCTAGTGATCAGAGTAATTGCTGCATGTCCCAAAAGAACATGAACCCAGACTCAGAAAAGAAACACAGGAAACCTTCAACAACAAGGATCTTCACATTGGGGCAAAGTTATATTTTTTGGCTCGCACTTTCCAAGTCTCCTAATAATACTGATATCACTTGTTTTGGGGTGTGTGTTGTTACCGTGATGGGGCAGGGAAAGGAAAGTGAGGGCAGGGAGGCGAAGTTATCTATCTGGGGCTTGTTGAACATATCACAACTGGAGTAGGGACTGAGGTTGTAGAATCTTGTCAGCATTTACTCTTTGGATCAGGGTTTGGGATAACCTATTATCTACCCTCAACCATGAGGTTGATAGAATCTCCCTAGAGCTGGCAAGTGAGACATCTATTTTGATTCCACCCAGGAATCAAAACCAAAGGGCCAGGACTCCTGAATCAGGTTAGAAGCAGGTAACACAGGCAGAACAGTACAGAAGATGAGGACAAGGGGCTTGAAATGACTTGGCCAGGGTCAAAGCCCAGAATGAAAGCCCGGTTACTAATTTCAAAGCCAGAATCCCTTCTGTTGTTTCTTTCCACATTCCTTCAAATGCCCTGATTTCCCATATCCTGCTTTCAAGAGACCATTATGATGTTAGTCATTCACATTTTAATTGAATAAATGTTTTGCAGGAGGATGTAAATTTTTTTAAAAGATTGTTGTTGAATAGGACACATAGGCCAAAATACAATCCAGATAAAATAACTTTGCTCTAATATATCTACATAATTATTTAATTCCATAATAAAAATCATTTATGTTATTTGTTTGGCTAAAACATGTCTCCTCTCTTCAACTTCTATATATGTAGGCAGCAATTCATAGGGCAAGGATGTTGCCACGGGGCAAAGATCCAGGTGAAGTTGGTTTCAGCTTCCACATTCCTTAGACAGGTCTGGATTTGGCTGAGACTTTGAGGCCAACTCAGACATTCCCAGGTGAGTTGCTCCAGGTTGATGGGAATGTGAGCTCCCTTTAAGTATATCAAATCTTGTATTCCAGGGCTTCTCCCAGAAAATGCGGTCCTCCCAGGTCCTCATCTAATTTATCCCAGAGAAAGAAAATATGTCAGCTATCCACAGCTAGAGAGGTCTGAAATTAGGGACTAGTCCATCTCATGCCTTTGTGCTTGGGGTAAGCCCTGGTGCCATGAGCCCTCTGCACTGCCTGCTGGCTCAGTGTCTAGGCCTGACCCTTCAGCCCCCTGCCAATCTCTCCTGATCCTCGCCTGATCTGATTCCCACCCAGTACTCTTACATACCAGGCCCCAGCCTCCAGTGACCTCTTGCCCCTTCCTAAGGAGCTAGAATGGCCTCAGTCCCCCATCCCACAGATGGTTGTGGAAATCTCACTGGGGAGGGGCACTAATCTCTCAAACCACATCCCACTGGGCACCTGACTTTGCATGTTACCCTTTGCCTGCATCTCAGGTATGCCCTGGCTGCTGGACTGGGCCTTCAGGGTTATTGGTATCTGCCTAAAATAAATTCTCACTCTCTGTACCCTTTAGACTCTGAATGCTGGACCAAATATCCTCTCCATAAAGGTCAATCTCAGTAGCAGGGTTGAGGCCATCTCAACACCATCCATCTTGGTTTTGCAATCATTTCCATCCTCACTGGTCTGCAAGGCTGGAGTCCAATTGGCTTTGCAGCTGAGGCCATCTGAGTTAGAATGTCCCTAGCTTGAAGTCACTCTAGGATAGAACCAGAGTTTTGAATCATTCCAATGCCTCTTCCTACCTTCTGGAAAAAAAATGCAAATGCTTGTGATGCCTGTATTAATGCCTAAAATATTAGCTAGTGTCTTGGGTATGACCTAGAGTCACTAGTACCTGTTCCACCTGCCCAGTTTGCTCTGACCCAGAGCGACTCTGCCTTCAGACCTCATCCCTGGGTCTTCTCCTGGAACCAGACTCTTGCAGGCCATTTGCTAGACCATCCACTCCCCTGGCATTCACTGCTTTGCTGGAATACACTCAGAAGTGGTTTAGCTCCTCCAGAACCACCACTTTCTCACTGCCCTGTCTAGTGCCTCTGCTCTCCCAGAGTTCAAGTCAAAAGACAATGGGATCATCTAGCCAGGTGTTTCCTGTAACATGGCTCATATGAAGTTGTCTCTCTGCAAACGTAGCAGGTAAAGCAACCAGCCAGCGCCTTGCTTCAAAAACCCTGATGAGCGTTCCCTCCTGGAGGGGTCACAAAACCTCATGGCTACAGGTCATGATATAAGAAATCTTAATTTCAGATTCAGAAGCTTTCCTTTCACTCTTTGATTGAGAAATTGCTCAGACTCTAAAACAGACCTATTTAAAGTCTATTGTTTGGTGGGCTGCCTCAAGGTGCGCATGTAGAACTGATTCACGCGGGCTTATACAGGCCACACCAAGAACAAGACAGTAAGTGCATGGCACCCACAAATAATGTGCTTGAATTCCACCATGCAGGAAAATAGTTCATTCTCAGTCAACAAAAACAGAAACCTTTCATCCTGTCACTGTCAGCTCTGAAACTTAGGTCTTTTATGTCCATGGAGTCAGGGCTTAAGTTATATGATATGGATGGAAATAATCAGGTAGTGGCCTTTCCTCTCCATTTTCTCTCATATGTGAATTTTAATATAAATATAAGGAAATAGTGCATTGATAAAAGTAAAAATGTTTCAGTGACCTATTACAACAATTATAAATGAAATTGTTAGAATTTTCTGTTGAATGCCAATATGTGGCTTTTACACAAAATCATACATATTTCTTTTTTTCTTTTTTCTTTTTTTTTTTTTTTTTTTGAGATGGAGTCTTGCTCTGTCACCCAGGCTGGAGTGCAGTGGCACGATCTTGGCTCGCTGCAACCTCTGCCTCTTGGTTCAAGCGATTCTCCTGCCTCAGCCTCCCTAGTAGCTGGGATTATAGGCATGAGCCACCATGCCTGGCGAATTTTTGTATTTTTAGTAGACATGGAGTTTTGCCATGTTGGCCAGACTGGTCTCGAACTCCTGACCTCAGATGATCCACCAGCCTTAGCCTCCCCAATGTGCTGGAATTACAGGCATGGGCCACCACGCTCAGCCATATTTCTTATTAATGGTAAAAGAAATTATAAAGTCAGCCTATTTTAAGCAGATCCACAGTCTTCATAGGGTTCTAGAAAACTCTTCATTAGTTAATTCATTCAATGCATGTCTATTAATCAGCTACTATTGATCACCTACAGTCAAGCACTGTTGTAGACATGGAGATTAAGAAAACTTGTAAAGATTTCTGCCCTCACTGTTGACTTGTGCCATATGGCAAATTAGTTTATTTCAATATGGTTAAATTGCTTTGCTTTTTGTTATTATTCACCCACATGATCAGAGCTGGCACCCATAGAAAAGCCCTTTGTTGGGAAACTCACAAACCCCCTATTCCTGTAAAGCAGGAAGCTGCTTTTCTTTGTGTTACAGTGCCCTTTGAGGAGTAGCTGAGGCTGGGCTCTAGCACTTGTACATGTGTTGGTCCCTATATTGGCTTTAAGCATATTCTGTAGATAAAAGGAAACAACTTCTTGCATCAGGAAATTAATGACATGAGGCTTTTTTATCTGTTCCTAATTGATCACCTTATGTAAAGAATCTTAGGCTGGGTGTAGTGGTTCACACCTATAATCCCAGCACTTTGGGTGGCAGAGGTGGGAGGATAGCTTGAGTCCAGGAGTTTGAAACCAGTCTGGGCAGCATAGGGAGACCCTGTCTCTACAAAAAATTTAAAAATTAGCCAAGTGTGGGATGGCATGTGCCTGTAAGTCCCAGCTACTCAGGAGGCTGAGGTGGACGGATGGCTTGAGCCTGGGAGGTCAAGGCTGCAGGGAGCCGTAATCACACCACTGCACTCCAGCCTGGGTGACAGTGAGACCCTGTCTCAAAATAATCCAAAAAAGAATCTTATATTTTATGGTGTCACAGACCCCTTTGAGATTCTGATGAAAGCTATGGATACTCTTTCCAGAAAAAAGAGCAGCTAATGCAAGCACACTAACATTTACACATGAATTTAAAAAAATCATAGACCCCTGAAACTAACTTGTTTATTTTCATGGATCCTAGGCCCAAGGACCCCTGGTCTGGAAGCTCTTACTTTTCTCAAGTTCTCACTCTGAATTCCACATATGTGAAATTTCTGTGAAATGAAGTTTTCCTCTTTAATTTTAGCCACTTAGATTGAGATATTGCGTGAAAACCTTGGGGACACCTGTTTTTGTATTATCGTCATGATACAAGCTCTTTCCCTTGAGCAAGGTCATTGGAGTGAACATCAGTCCTTGTGCTGGGCTGCTGGCACGAGATGATGTGTGGGAAATCCAAGCCCAGGCCTGGTTTCCTCTCTTCAAGCCAGATACCATGTACTACTGGCTTTCATTTCTTCTTTCCAGTTTGTGGGAATAAAAGCAAAGTTCCCTTGTACATTGCTTTACATGTTTGAATATGCTCTTTTGTATAAGTTTGTGTTCCTCTTTTTGCCTTTTGCAAAATCTGCTGACTACCACATCTTGGCCATTCAGAGAAGAACAGGTGCATGCTCACCAGTGTGGGCTGCCTCCATTTCCCCTGCTGAGCGGCAGTGATTCTAGACAGTAAAGTGGTGACATTAGTTATGAAATTCTTTGTTTATGAAATTCACTTGCTAATGTGGTAGACTGTATAATCACCCTCAAGAGATGTTTATGTCCTAATCCTGGAATCTGTGAATGTATTACTTTACATAACAAATGAGATTGTGCAGCTGTTTAGAATGGTACCGATATTGAAATAGGGAGATTATCCAGGACTCTCTGGATAGGCCCTATATGATCATAAGGATCTATATAATCATAAGGCAGAAAGCTCAAAGTAAGAGTAGGAGACCTGATCATGAAAACAGGGGTTGGAGCAATGAGAGGAAGTGGGTATGTACTGGGAATGAAGGCAGCCTCTGAAAGCTGGAAGGTAAGGAGACGGATTCTCTCCCAGAGCCTCCAAAAGGAGTACAGCTCTGCCTAAGCTTTGATTTTAGCCAGCAAGTCCCATTTTGTGTTTCTAACCTCCAGAACTATAAGATAATAAGTTTGTGTTTCTTGAAGATACTAAGTTTGTTGTAATCTGTTACAGCAGCAATTGGAAACTGATACAGTTATTAACCATTCCATTCAAAAAGAAGAAAGAGTTAAAGTAGAAACAAGATCAAATTTCCCAATCTACTTTTGCTCTGTCCTCTGCAATATCTGCAAGGGAGGATAGGCTGGAGTTCATTTAGGTGTAAGTGGTTGTTTCTCTTCACTGACTGGCTCTAGATTGCTATGCTTTCGTAGTTCTTGTGCATGCTTTTTATATTCTGCCTGTCTCCTCCATCACTGTCCTCTTGTAGATAACATGCATGCCTCCCTGCGCACATTTGCTATCTTTAATCTGCTAAAGGCTAAAAACCAAAGAAATTATAATTGACTTTTTAAAAAAGAGAAAATAGGCTTTGAAAGAAAGCTCAAGGGACTCTCCTATTAAGGAACCACATAACCTCTCCAGGTTTTACTGTGGTATCTATTTTGACCCTGAAGACGCTTTATTTATTTATTTCACCTACATTTCCTTTTTCATCTGTGTTCAGCATTGTTGGGCATTCTGGGTAAGCATGCCCCACATAAATGGGATTGTCACTGTGTTATTAGATCTAAATCTTACAAGTTTTTTTGTATCAATCAATAATTCAATATTGAGTAAAGTGCCATGTCATATGTAGGTGGAGAGAGAAGTAATTAGACGATTGCTTACCAGTTGTATTGCTGTGTGCATCTTGATGCATTCTGAACCTCAGTTTCTCCCATTGTAAAATGGGCTTTATAACACCTGCCCTCTCCTCTGCCTCACTTGATCCTTACAATGGCTAGATGAGATATTACACAAAAGTGCTTTGATTGTTAGCTGCAAAGCATAATAGAATAACACTTATAAAAAAAACACAGTGGAATTTTTATTTATCTCTACCATCCTTTGGATATACCAAGAAGCCTTTGGGTTTTTTGGTGGAAATTCTTTCACTCATTCTTTCCTCATCTGATTGTTCAGTTAACACCAGGAGAGTATGTTCCATATGGCAACTAGGGCTGGATGAGGGTACCAGATGCCCAGAAGATGGTGTGCTGTGATGAACAAAACTTGGGAATTATACATATCTAGGTCTGAATCTTGCCTCCACGCACTTGCAGTTTAACCTGTCTGGTCTTAGTTTCCTTATCTACAAAATGATGCTAATGATACCTGCTAGGTGGGCCAGCTATAAAATATAACATATAAAATATATAATATGATATAAAATATAATATTCATTAACTATAAAATATATAGAGCTCCAGAGACATACTAGGCATTCAATATATGTTTAATAGGTATAATATTTGGGGGCTGTTAAATCAATATATTTTCACTTTTGGTGGTCCCTACTCTTTTTTTTTTTGTTTTGTTTTTGTTTTTTTTTGAGATGGAGTTTCGCTCTTGTTGCCCAGGCTGGAGTGCAATGGCACAATCTCAGCTCACTGCAATCTCCGCCTCCTGGGTTCAAGCAATTCTCCTGCCTCGGCCTCCTGAGTAGCTGGGATTACACACGCGCGCCACCATGCCTGGCTAATTTTTGTATTTTTGGTAGAGACGGGGTTTCATCATATTGGCCAGGCTGGTCTCTAACTCCTGACCTCAGGTGATCCGCCCGCCTTGGTCTCCCAAAGTGCTGGGATTACAGACGTGAGCCATGGCTCCTGGCCAGTCCCTACTCTTAATTGTTCTGCAGCTTTCATGTTGATTGAAACTGGATTCAGCACATAACTCCTTCCATAGAGGCTTTGCCTTGGGCACCTAGGCCTGAAGATGCACTGGCCTAGGTAAGGGGAAGGGAATGACCTAAGAGGGTTTCAGATCAAACAAAATGGGAGAGGGAAGCATGTCCCTTTAGAGGCGGCAAAGTGGAGGAAGAGAAGAGGATCAGAGACAGGTGAACACACAGTCAGAAATATATGACTCCACCTTTCAGCCCCAAACCAAGGCTCCCACGTGTTAGAAGGATTGAGAGCGTAGCCAGGAGCAGAGGGATTTCCTGTTTGGGATCCTAAGAGTGGTGCCTGCAGCAGAGTGATGTTTGGGACCTAGGGTGGGGTGCCCTAGGTGACAGAGCGAGACTCCATCTCAAAAAAAAATTTGTGGAGTTTGGGACCCTGGGAGGGGTGTCTGCAGCAGAGTAGACAGTGTGGTACAGCAGATGTAGCAGGGAGCCTGGGTTAGCATTCCCAAGCCTTATACGCAGCCTGTAGAAGCAGCAGAAGTTATTGAGGATGTGGCTGATGAGATTTGCTATTCCAGGGGCAAAGAGATCCCATACTTATGGGGGGAGGGCAGAGTACCCAGGTCAGGGCAGCAGCAAGGACCTGGTTGGGGCCAAAACTGGGGGGAAGGCTACGGGGTTGAGATGGAGCCCAGAAATCAACTGCAAATGCGCCAGCTATAGATTTCAGCTCCAGAGGTCAGCATGGTGTAGGGGCCATCCACGTGTAGTCCTTTCCAAGACGCCAAAGGACTACAGGAATCACATAAGTAGAGTTAGAGTCCATTCCTCCTCACTTCCCTGAACTCTCTGATTTCCCCACACCCAGAGGTCATCTTGAAAAGGAAGGGGTAGAGAGATCTGGAAGATTAAGCATTGATGCACAAGCAGCCTGGCTACCCCCAAAAGAAGACTCCAACCCACAGAAACAGAGATATTACTAACTGGTGAATTTGAAGTGTAACTGCCCTGCACATTATGCACAGGAAGAATGGAAAATTCCTAATAAGGAAGCAACCTCTTATGAACCTGAGCAAGCAAGCTGGCAGCGTGTGCAGCCCAGTACACGTGGCAACAATGATAAGGATGGAGGGGCCTGGAGTGGGGGTGACCCAGCCCTTGCCTGCCAGTGGGATCTCTTAGTCAGGCTTGTGAGTGACCTCAGGCTGAAGGGCTAAGGGCCATGGCAGAAGGCTGACAGGAGAGGCAGGGAGCATAGAGCCAAGAGAGGCTAGCTTAGTTTAGGGAGTAGGGATAGCTTCCCAAGGGAGTTGGTGCAGTTAGTGGGACCAGGGAACACGCTCACCCTTTATAGGGAGTGAGGCTCTCCTGGGTCATGAAACTGAGCTACAGAAGCCTGGTGCCTTTCTCAGGCTTTTCTGGTTGTAAGTTACAGAAAGCCATGGGAGCCAACTTGAGCAAATGCAATGGATGGGGCACTGCAGAGGCTCATGGAATCAGAGAACAGAGACTGCAGGACCTAGAGAAGGCACAGGACTGGACCGGGGGACACAGTAAAGAGCCCAGGAAGGGTGTCCTTTCTATTTTGCTCTGAGCCTCTACTTCATCTTCCCTTTGGCTTTGGACTGTCTTGCCTCGTTTTTTGATGGGAAGGCCACCAACAGCTCCTGAGCTTACGTGTTGCAGGGCCAACTTTCTCTCTGTCTCAGTTGAAATTTGCCATGAAGGGACTGGTTTGCCTCCTGTACACCCATCAATTCCACCAGGAGCAAGGGAGGACAAGGGAACAAAACAGCTTTCAAAACAACATTGTGGATGGGAGAGAAGCGGGGAGGTATGAATAAGGGGCCTAGGTTTCACCCTAGGCTGCCAGGAAGGATCAGTCACTCTCCCCAGTAAATTAAGCAAAGTCCAGAGAGAAGTGAGAGTGATTTCAGGAAGCAGTAGGGGTGGACAGAAGAGGTACCCACCTCCCCCTTGGACTTGGAAAAATAGAGCCGGCACTTTCCTGGCCATGAGTCAGAAAGTGGAGCTGTAGGGGGTGGCTGTGGAACCACAGGGTACCTTTTCTTTCCACTCTTTTGTTATGTCACCTTAAAGAAATTAAGTAAAACTGCCAGTAAGGAAGAAAGAAAGCTAATGGTGGGGATATTGCTCAAAGGCAGAAAATTAGTTAAACATTACATTAGGGTTTCACAACAGGTTGGTGTACTGATTTTCTCACAGCTCTTTAATGAGTCTTGGGAAAAAAATATATAATCTTAATGTGGTCTTGATTGCTTTATTCTCAGGTCAGCCTGAGAATTTTCTCATGATGTTAATTATTCATTTTTATAAGAAGCCTGCATAAATAAAAGTATAAGTACCGGGTGTCCAGTGTGGCATTTCAGGAGCTTGGAGAAAGAGGATGGAGAAGGTGAGAGCTGGGGGAAAATTGAGAGGTGGCCAGAAAGAGAGGCTTTGGTCATTTCCAGAGTCATGGAGTTGCAGAGAACTAGCTTTAGGCATTGCATGTAATTTAATGTTCTTCAATGTCCTGTAGCCTGAGACCACCTGTAGTCAACAAAGTTAGGCTGATTAATGCCACAGCAAGGGAAACCGCACGCTGTGGGGAAGCTTGAGGCATCTCAAAAGGGTGGATTAAGGGAACGGCACCCAAAAAAGCTTTGGGGGCTGGAGTTAGTCACAGGATGGTGTTGGCAGGATTTCATCAGATTCTATAAACTGGGGAGTTTCTGGAAAAGTAAGTGGTCTTATCTTTGGGATTCACAAGTCTGTGTGGAGTTACTGACAGGTCAATTTCTCTATGGTCTTATCTGGGAACAAATGGGCCTGAAAGAGCTGGTGTTTCAAGGTTTGAACTTAGATTGTCTGTGACGCCCACCACGGTGTGGTCGGGAGAAATTGGCCTGCTTTGAAAGTGAGGCTTATGTTTTGAAAATTGTGGTTTCTGTTTTAATTCTCAGTCCCTGTCATCTCTCTGCCAACATGAACCCCAGTCTGCCAGTCTACCTTTTTCATTTACTCACTATTTTTCTATCCCATTGTTATGGTTATTCTACTGACAAGCTACATGTAACATAAAGAGCCCTACAGCTGCATAACCTCCTGAGAGAGGACTTCTTTAGTTTGCAATGGAGAACTGGAGATGGTGCTCATTCACAGATATGTAACACTCGGTAAGTCATCTTGCTTGACCACTCCCTCCTCACAGGTCTGTGCCTTAACTGTGCATGTGAAATATTATATATCTTAGATTTAAGAAACAATTTGGCTCAACAAATGACAGTATCAGGGAGCTATTATGAGTTCTAAGAACTATCGTCCTCCTGCTATAGGTCCAGACAAGACTTTAGCATGGCAGGCTGCCTCCTGGGGCTGGGTAGTCAAGAAGGGCTGATAGTGGGTGAGCTACTCAAGAAGCGCAGCAAAATGACGGTGCAATACCACCTCATACTTACTAGGATGGCTACTATTAAAAAAGAACACACACACAGAAAATAACAGATGTGGGCAAGCATGTGGAGAGATTGGAACCCTTGGGCACTGTTGGTGGGAATGTAAAATGGTGCAGCTACTATGGAAAACAATATGGTGGAACTTCTAAAAAATAAAAATAGAATTACCATATGATCCAGTAATTCCACTCTGGGACATACCAGAATTGAAAGAATTGAAAGCAAGATCTTGAAGAGATATTTATATAACGATGTTTATAGCAGCATTATTTACCTTAGCCAAAGAGTACAAGCAAATCAAGTGTTCATTGATGCACAAATGAAAAAGCAAAATGTGGCATATCCATACAATGGAATATAATTCAGCTATAAGAAGGAATAAAATGCTGACATCTGTTATAACATGGCTGGACCTTGATGACATTATGCCAAGCGAAAGTAGCCAAACATAAAAGGCTACATCGTGTATGATTCTACTAACATGAAGTACTTAGAGCATTCAAATTCATAAGGACACAAAGTAGAATGGTGGTTTCCAGGGGCTTGGGGGCAAAGGGGAACAGAGAGTTATTGCTTAATGGTTATACAGAGTTTGGGGAAGATGAAAATGTTTTAGAGATATGTTGGTTATGGTTGCACAACAATGTGAGTGTACTTAATGCCACTAAACTCTACATTTAAAATGGCTGAAATGTTACATTTTCTGTTACATATATTTCATCATAATTAGAACAATGTTTTTAAAGCTAAAAAAAAAAAAAGTCTAGCAGGAGAAGAACCCACAGGTAGCACAAACCCAAGTCCTTGGAGGAGGCTAGACACTGTGACTAAGGAAGTCACATTCATATACCAGATCAAGGGGCAGGGAATGGGGCAAATGGGGCCCAACACTGAGGTCAGGAGCTGGTTGGTGTTAGAACAGATGGTTCAAGGGATTAGCTAAAGGATTCTCTTTGTTGCCTGACTTTAGTTTATTGCAGGGGTGAGTCAGACTCAAGGATGCAAAATCAGAGCAGATAAGAGTTTTCCTTCTTCTTTTTCTCCCTCTCTTCAAGAATATTCAGTGGAGATTTTAAACAGCCTAGAATTCTCCAGTAAAGTGGTTTTGGGAATAGAATTATAGACTTCATCCTCTAAGCCCATTGAATTTTTCCCCATATAAGCAGAGCCAGATGCAAGTGAGCACATAACTTCTCATGTTAGTGAGATGCTATTGATTATAGCTGCGACATATGGCAAAATCAACATTTCTCTCTCTAATGCTAGTGTTGGGCGCTTTCAAATCTAGAAGGACCAGCTGTGGTATACAGACATCACAAGGGGTGTGGTTAAGGTAGGGAGCCCCTATAGCAAGTAAAAGTTATAAATCTAGGCAGGCAGGCAGAGTCAGGGGTGTTCCCAGGAGAGTTATTAGATCTCCAGCAAGGAGCCACAGATCATGAGTCCAAGGAAGAGCCAGAGGGAGTGGAGTTTTAAAGAAGCCGGACTTTAGGTGCTGGTGTGTTTCATGCTCTGTATCTTTTCTCTCCTGTACCTCATCTTGGTTCTTTGAAGCCTTTCTGGGTTTAAGGGAATGTCTCCAGTTCAGGGAAATGCTGGGTCCACTTTCTGCACTCATTCTTGGGAGAGAAGAAAGAAAAACGACCCAATAAAGAGAGAATGACCTAAGAGATATCTCAAAAGACCAGGGACCAAAAGAGGAGATTCCCAAAAAAACATTCTGGGAAAGCAGAAATAGTCAACGCTTTGCCCTTCCACGGGAAGTTCCACTCTCTGAACATGTTGGTCACTGGTTTGCTTTCTTCTCAGGGGTGATACAAGGTATGCAGAAACCCTTGAGGTCCCCTGGAGGGCAGAGTGAACCATCAACAACAGGTAGTCAGAGCCCAGTCTTATGGTCTGGAATTAAGCATCTAGAAGGATAGGGATGACAGGGGGAGGGCAAGAACAGTTAGGACCTCACTTCTGGAGTACCTAGAAAAACATGGAGAGACGGAAGCAAACCAAGGACTGGGACATGAGGGAAGACAAGTTAGAAGCCCACTTGCCAGGACGAATTTATCACATTAATATGGACTAGCCAAGAAGCTGACAATGCTGTGTCCTTTTGGAGCAATTAAAGAAATTCCTGACTGACTCTAACTCTGGAGCATCTGAAAATGACCTGATAAGGACATTATTAACAACTGAAAAATATCTACTGTAGATTGAATGCCATTCATGAGTTAGGCAGTTTTCATTTACTCTCCCATTTACTCTGGATGGTAAGGAAGGTGTGACTAGTCCATCTTACAGATGAGGAAAGTGAGGCTCAGAGAAATAAAATCGCTCATGAGCAAACAGTGGAAGCAGAGTGTAAGGGAATTGCATCATGATTGTACATGCTTTCCCTTAAGCTTGTGAATGTTTATGATCTGAACTTTATTGTCTCAAGTAAGGTTTCTTCTCTTCGTCAACACCACTTATCCATGGGAAAAGTTAAAATCCTACATTGCACCTCTGCCTTGGGAGCCAAATAAATGTGTCCATGTTCTTATTGACAGCTGCCTTTCCCTCCTCTTCTCTATGAGACTGTGGAGGTGTTTATGAATGATAGATCCCATGCTCTGCACTGTCAAGTTGACTCTGGATGTCTTTTAATTCTCCTCTCTGGAAGAAAAAAAGGTTTTTTCCTAATAGAGCAACCACTTATCACTTGGAGTCTTTGAGAAGCAAAATGGTGGTCTTCAGATGGATCTACAAATTCCATTCACCCCCAAAAGGACCTATAAACGTAGCTGTCACAAGAGATTAGTCAAAAATGCATTTTTTTTTCCTGACAAAATGAGTGGGAACAGTCTTTTGTTAGAATGACATCATAAAAAATTGAGTTTAAAAGTCTGATTCTTGTGTCTTAATACTGGGTGTGAGAGGCATATACGTTCCTAAATTTGTTGAGACAATATTCAACAAAGGTTTACAATAATATTCAAGTAGTCACCTCCATTGGCAGGGAAAGGGGCCTAGAAGCCCCCTCTCTGGAAATTGTCATGAGTGGGCTGGACAATCATTGGATGGAGACTGGGAGAGGTGGGCTGGACCTGGAGTCAACACCTACCTGCACACAACAATTGCCTGTGGTAATTTACAAACTGAGACACTCAGAGTGAAGCTCAAGAATCTCTATTTTTTAATAAGCACCTCAAGTTATATTCATGTTGCTATGCAAGCTCCAGTTCTCTGAGAATCATTGCCCTAGATCACTGTACTCCAAACTTCCCTGAAAATAAGAATCATCTGGCAATGCTTGTTAAATGTTCACTACACCAGACCTCTCTCATGGACTTGGTGATGACTTGTGTAGAGGCCATGAATCAGTGGGGTTTGGGAATAACTGAACTAAAAGATTAACAGAATCCTTTATATCACTAAGATTTTGTAGCTTAGATGAAAGTTTCCATTTAATTTTAGTTCTGCTCACATACAGTGAGAGTGAAGACAGATAACTTTGAAACAACATGGATGTCATAGTCTGTTTTCTGTTGCTATAGCAGAATACCTCAGACTGGGTAATGTATAAAGAAAAGAGACCTATTTGTCTCACTGTTCTGGAGGCTAGGAAGTCCAAAAGCACAGTGCTGGCAACCAGCGAGGATCTCTGTGTGTTATCCCATGGTGGAAGGGTGAAAGGGCAAGCAAGCACATGATACAGCGAAGAAAAAGGGGCCGAACTCCTGAAAACTCACCCA
Organism: Symphalangus syndactylus; assembly: GCF_028878055.3. Lineage (NCBI taxonomy): Eukaryota > Metazoa > Chordata > Mammalia > Primates > Hylobatidae > Symphalangus > Symphalangus syndactylus. The sequence continues at coordinate 93,715,141 of NC_072431.2, read as the reverse complement.
CTTCTACAATAATGACATTAGGCATTAATCCATTCACAAGGGAGGAGCCTCATGACATAATCACCTCTTTTTTTTTTTTTTTTTGAGACAGTCTTGCTCTGTCTCCCAAGCTGGAGTGCAGTGGCGAGATGACAGCTCACTGCAACCTCCGCCTCCCAGATTCAAGCGATTATCCTGCCTCAGCCACCTGAATAGCTGGGATTACACGCACACACCACCACGCCTGGCTAATTTTTATATTTTTAGTAGAGATGGGATTTCATCACATTGGCCAGGCTGGTCTCTAACTCCTGACCTCAGGTGATCTGCCGACCTAGGTCTCCCACAGTGCTGGGATTACAGGTGTGAGCCACCATGCCTGGCACCTAATCACCTCTTAAAGGTCCCACCTCTTACTACTGTCACAGTGGCAATTAAATTTCAACATGAGTTTGGGAGGGAACATTCAAACCATAACAATGAGGGATTCTATGAAGCAGGGTGATAATGCTGTGCCTCTCCTTTGCATGTCCTCAACTCATTTATTTTTCTCTGTAGCACTTCACAAAGTCAGAATTTCTACTTAGACTCTACCTTCTCAGCAGCTGCTTTCTTCTTTCTCTCTCATTATGTAGTCCCATGCCAGCACAACTTAGGGGCAGAAAATGCATTGAGAGACATTTGAACACAGAATGTCTGGCTCACCTTGATGTGTTTTTCTTTTCTACAGGATCTTCACTTTGTCTTTTGAAACTCCAGGTTCTTGGGGAAACTTAGCTTCCTTGGTATCTTGCTGATGGCTTCAAATGGTTGTACTTATTCTTGTTGTGTTTTTATATCCATCTTTTATAGTTATTTTCAGTGGAAGGTCTGTCTGAAACCAACGACTCCATCATGGTCAGAAGTGGAAGTCTGCCTGTTTTGGTTTTTAATTGATTCAATATAGTAGCCTTAGAGATTCATTAAAAATTTAAGATTAAAAGTAAGATTTTTTAGTGTTTTTGTCTGCCTTCACATTTTTGAGATATGATTACATACAGCAAAATGCACAGATCTTAAATGTGCAGTTAGATGAGTTTTGACAGATGTGTATACTCCTGTAAATGTGTCATTTTATTTTTAATTATATTTTATTTATATTACCTAACAACCAACACCAAAATAGCTTTGGCATAATTGTCAAAATTCACAGATCAAGCCACATTTTCATAAATTGAAATTTCACAAGATTTACTTAAGCAACTGTGTGAATTACCATTTAAGTATAGTTCACCTCAGCACACAACCATGCCTGGCTCTTAGAAAATGAATGAATATCTTCTGGATTAAATTGTTGACTTTATTTTAAAGATTAAATTGCTCAAGTCTTTGCATTGAATAATAGCTCTAAGTTTGGCAATCTTGTTTGAGTCATTTTTTAAACCAATTTTTATCAAAAACATAAATCATTTTATTGTTCAAAGATAGAAAAATGTACATAGGATTCCCCAAAATTTCCTCATCAGTAAGTTTATTCTAGATATAACCATTATCTACAGTTTGATAGATACTCTTCCTGACATTTTATGCATAAAAAATTATTTAAATAAAATATTCTACATAAATTTGTATAAACTGTATTCTCTTAAAACTTACCAATAATCACTTGTCTCATGTCAACAATTATGCTTTCACACTTCCCTTTTAAATAGCTGCAGAGTTTATTGTATAGAATTTACTTAACGAACACTCTGTTGGAACTTTGGATTATTTCCATTAATTTACCATTAAAAACTACATTGTGTTATACATCTCCAAGTTGAAAAATTTTCCCAATTCACCACTTATTTTCTTAGGATAAGTTTATATCAGTGGAACTGCTTAGTCAATGTTATGCAGATTTTCTAAAGACTTTTTTTTCATACGGCAATGTTTCTCATGAGAAATTCTTTGCCAATTTGTACTTCATAGCTCATAGGAGAGATCTTAAATCCCCCCTTATTTCACTAACACCAGCAGAAAATGTCATGCCCTTGTTTTGATTTGTATTTCTTTTGTTACTATTGAGGTTGAGCCCTTTTTCTTATATTTATTTCCCTCTCATGTCTTATATTTCTTTTTTAAATGCCTATTTATAGCTTTCATCCTTTTTGGACTGCTTATGTTTTTCTTATTCATCTGTAATTGCTTGTTATATGTTAACTGTTGGAATTTCATATGTGCTACGGATACTGTCCCCAGCTTGTCATTTGCCTCCTGGTTATGTTAGCTGATCCAGTGTAGAACCCCATGGAGTGCAGAGTAAGAGGACATGAGACAGCCAAGGCTGGAGAGTTAGGCACAGGCTGGGTCACCTAAGGGCTAGCTGCTCATGCAAAGGAGCAAGGAGGTGCTACTGACGAGGGTAGGACTTTAAAATATCTAGGGAGTGAAGTCTTCAGGTTTTGCTGACTGGTTAAGGGATGTGGGATCCAATAAGGTGATGCAGGCAACACCAACTCTGGCTTTGGCCGTGAGGTGGACAGTGGTGTCTCGAATTATTAATAAACGGTCATCAGGTAGAAGCATGTTTTGGAAGGAAAATGATAAGCATTAGAGTTACGGTCTTTGCAGTTCCTGCAACAACCGGTATTTAGCTGTCAGAGCCTCACAGCTTAGTACAGTTCCTGGCACAATGGATTGCTTAGTAAAATTGAAATGAATTCATTATCGGCTTCCATCAAGAAAGATGATGATCTTCTCTTTGGTGCCTTTTTGATCTCTGTGCCTAGTACTGGCAGCCTCACAATTAATTTAATTTAATTTAATTTAATTTATTTATTTTTTTGAGATGGAGTCTCACTCTGTCACCCAGGCCAGAGTGCAGTGGCACACGATCTCAGCTCACTGCAACCTCTGCCTCCCAGATTCAAGCGATTCTCCTGCCTCAGCCTCCCTGAGTAGCTGGGACAACAGGCACCCACCACCATGCCCAGCTAATTTTTGTATTTTTAGTAGACACGGGGTTTTGCCACATTGGCCAGGCTGGTCTTGAACTCCTGACCTCAGGTGATCCACCTGCCTTGGCCTCACAAAGTGCCGGGATTACAGACGTGAGCCACCGTGCCCGGCCCACAATTAATTTTAATAATCTCACTTCTGCTTCCTAGGAACCCGAAGACAGTAAAGGTCACAAATGATGTACCTTTTACATCTGGCAGAGGGCCAGGACAGTTCTGGGGTTCATATTTCTCTCCTTCTCTACTCTGAGGTTTATACGACCCCCCTGAGGTAAGTGTTTCTAAAGTTCTCATGGATTTCCTGTTAGAATCCAACAAGTTGCATTTACCGCTTTTCAACCTTCAGCATCTTCTTTGTGGCTGGGGTAAAGAAGCTCACTGTGGACTCTCATTCAGTCTTGGGTGCATTGGGCAACTTATGGGAAAAGCACTGCTCTGATGAACAGGGGAATGAACGACCGCTGTCACACAGGCAGGTTTGGGGAGCTACAGGCCATCCTGTTCGGCGCTGGTATTCTAGCTCTGGGGGTAAACAAAGGCAAAGAGGTTCTCAGGTTGGGGTGGTGGGCGGATAGAGAGGGGAGTGTGAAAGAGAGAGATCTAAACAGAAAAGCTTGCTAGAAATTCAGAAAACAAACAAACAAACAAAAAAAAAACAAAAAAAAACCACCTTTTAATTCTGTAGTTCCCAATATTCACAGCTGTTATAAAGCTCATATTTGGGCTAATTCCACAAGTTATTAATCATCCACTGCTCGCCATATTGGACTTGTGGATCACATTAGCGCTCCACAAGCAATTAAAAGTCCTCCCTTGCTTGTGAAATGGCCTAACTATAAATCTCAGGAGGGTCAGCCCTGTTCTCCGCCTGAGATACCTGGAAGTCATGCTGACCTCCACTCATCCATCCCATGAACAGGTCGAAGGATTTGGCAACATGTTGAACAAGCTTTGTCCTGGGTGCTAGGGAGGGGTTGGAGGTGGGGTGAGGCAGTACTATGGTCTCTTTCATAAGTAAACCTTTGCACTCTCTAATATACTATCTCTTCTCTTTCATTCACACCTAAAATACTATGGGGAACCTACTTCGTGTCCTGCCATGCCAGGCATGGATGATTCCAAGATGAATAAAACACAGTCCTTGCCCTGGGGAAGCTAATGGTCAGGGGTAAGAAATAGGCACGTCAAAGCTTACAATTTAGTGTCATTGTTGCTGTACAGATGGAGGCACCAAGTCCTGCGCAGTCATGACAAAGGATGCAAGTAACTCCATGTGTTGGGCCATAAGAAAAGGCTTTGGAGAGAGAAGGTCTATGCAACTCAGGCTTTTACCAGTACAAGGGATTTCAGCAGGAGGCAAATCTGAAGGGAGAAGCTATAAAGCAGAGGGAACCACAGTGCATGCAGAGGCATGGACGATTCCTGAAGACAGTGGCTGCAGCAGAGGGTGTCTAGCAAGAGAGGATGGAGTTGAGGCTGGAAAGCTACAGTGTAGGAAGAAGTTGTTGCCATGCGTGTATCTTTTCTTCAGAAGAAAAGAAAAGCACTGCTTCTAGGGTGATATTATGTTCTATGTAGAGAAAACTCTGGGACACCATGCAGAAGTGGGATGTGGGATAGAAAACTTAGGCTGGAGAACTGATGCTATTAACTGCAAATTCCATTTCATTATCAGCATCAAATATTTATGCAGCCTATGGAGGGAAGAGAGTCCCACAGTCAGTGATGAGTGGAAGATACAGAGGCCAATAAAAAGGCACGGTCCTTGAGTCATTGTGTTTGCATTTTAAGATGCACACGCTGGGATGAAACACAAGAGAATGAATAGTGAGACAGACGTAACACTTTTGCTAAACAACTCTTATCTACAAAGCTTTGCTATGCTTTTGTATTTTGTTGGCATCTTAGCACATTGGCTTTCAAATGTTTTTGACCATAACCAAAAGTAAGAAATATATTTACACACCATGATCCAGAATCCATACAGAAATTTCACCGAGTACTACTGAGATACTCTCTGATATAGGCTATTATATTTTAATTTTTTTTAAATGCTGGTTTCTGACCCTCTAAATTGATTCTGTGACCCACTGTTGGGTTATAACTGGTGGCTTGAAAATTCCTGCCTTCCCATGTCTTGGAGAGGGAAATGTTGGGGGAAATGGGACAGATGGGGGAGTGAAAGAGTGAGTGTGCCTGCAGTGAGGGAAGGGGACGCATGAGCAATTGCCACATCAAATTCTCATGACCAAAGAGGGCACTAAATGAACAGGGCCCAGCCTGGGCCACATAGTGAGACTCCACCTCTACAAAAAAAAAAAAAAAAAATAGCTGGGTATGGTGGCACACACCTGCAGTCCCAGCTACTCGGGAGGCTGAGTCAGGAGGATCCCTCAACTCCAGGCTTTTGAGGCTGCAGTAAGCCATGATGGTGCCAATGCACTCCAACTTGGGCAACGGAGTGAGCCAAGGGTGCTTCACTAAGAAGGAGGATTTATTTTTCCCCACATCAGGAGATAATTTCCTGATATCTGGTAAAACTCTAGAGTAGCATTTATAAAACTGTGTTGCGGCCAGATGTGGTGGCTCACATCTGTAATCCCAGCACTTTGGGGGGCCAAAGTGGGTAGATCATGAGGTCAGGAGTTTGAGACAAGCCTGGACAACATGGTGAAACCCTGTCTCTACTAAAAAAAAAAAAAAAAAAAAAAAATACAAAATTAGCCGGGCTGGTGGTGCGCACCTGTAATCCCAGCTACTCAGGAGGTTGAGGCAGGAGAATCACTTGAAATCGGGAGGTGGAGGTTGCAGTGAGCCGAGATTGCGCCATTCCACTCCAGCCTGGGCACAAAGAGCAAAACTCCGTCAAAAAAACAAAAACAAACAAAACAAAACAAAACAAAAAAACCGTGTTGCATGGCAGATTTTGAGATAATAAATATTTCTTAAAAAATTTGTTAAGTGGTAAAATAAGTTTGGCAGAGGCCAAAATATATATCTCTAATGTGGATGGTCGCAGTGCATAAAGAGCTGAAAACATTTGCAGTAATAAAATCATTTTATCCTTTTTTTAAAAAAAAAAAAGACTTAATTTACTTGACTATAGAGACTTTTCTGTTCTCTTTTCGAATCCCATGTCTTGGAGCACAGGTTGGGAAATGCAGGTGTAGATGGCACCATTGCAGAAGTCGGGCCGAGGGTGAGGCTTACTGGCAGAGGGTTAGTGTTCCTGGGGGCCTCTTTGCTGTGCAGGGTTTAACCAGGCCAACTATTTTCCACAAGGGGCCAGATAGTAAGTATTTTAGGCTTTTCTGTTGCAACTGCTCAACTCTGCCATTGTAGTGTGTAAGCAGCCACAGACAATACATAAAGGAGTGAGCAGGCTGTGTTCCAATTCGAGTTTATGTAGGGACACTGGAATTTGAATTTCATATGATTTTCCTGTATCAAAAAATCTTATTCTTTTGATTCTTTTTCAACCATATAAAAATGTAAAAACCATTCTTAGCTCCTAGGCTGTACAAAAACAGGCAGTGGGCTGGATTTGGCCCGTGGGCCATAGTTTGCCAACTGCTGGTCTAAATATTGAGATACTTGCCTCTTTGAAATGCAAAGGAGAGTGCAAGATAGGTAGAATGTTCCCTTTCCCTCCACAGCTACAAGACACTTTGGAAATAGCCCTGATCCTGGGGGAAAAATTACACACAGGCCTTCTTTGTGCCCTAAGATTTCTGCTGTCCATTTTTTTTTTTTTTTTTTTTTTTTTTTTTGAGACGGAGTCTTGCTCTGTCGCCCAGGCTGGAGTGCAGTGGCACGATCTTGGCTCACTGCAAGCTCCACCTCCCGGGTTCACGCCATTCTCCTGCCTCAGCCTCCCGAGTAGCTGGGACCACAGGCACCCATCACCACACCCGGCTAATTTTTCATAGTTTTAGTAGAGATGGGGTTTCACTGTGTTAGCCAGGATGGTCTCGATCTCCTGACCTCGTGATCTGCCCGCCTCAGCCTCTGCTGTCCATTTTAAACTTGCCACTCCTTCTCATACTGGTAAGGGACCACTTGGCTTAGCCTAGGAACCCTTTGGAAGCCTTCCTTGACCCCACAGCTGGCTGAGAGCTCATGTGTCCCCCTTCCATCCTATGTCTCTGGCTGCCCTTTCCCTGCACCCCGTATCTGACAGCTGTCCTGGCCAGCAGCTACTCAGGGGTCTTCCTGCTCAAAAATTTCCACCACAGCCAGAGAGAAAATCATTTGAAGTCTCAAATTTTATCTTAAGAGAAATAAATTTTAATTCTGCATTCTACTCTATGATACTTACTCTAATATAAAAAATTAATATGTTTTCCTCAGAAAAGTATTCTAGTAAAATCGATGCTCCATGAAGAGCTGTTCTTACTTGGTTCAAATATCAACCACTGGCACAATGCCACTTAGCCTATTTCTGGAAGCACAGGCCTATATGATAAATTTGAAAATCCTGGCACTTAACGCCCAGCAAATCCAGTCCCAGCCTATCTTTCCAGACGCTCTTCCAACAATTTTTCTTCTGCCTACAGATACCAGGCCAGGTGGCCCCCACTCCTGAAAGCCTCCACGATCTTTTAAGCTGATGTGATCTTTGTTGCCCATGGGATAATAATGACTCTTTTCTTTCTTTCTTTCTTCTTTTTTTTTTTTTTTTTGGACAGGTTCTCACTCTGTAGCCCAGGCTGGAGTGCAGTGGCAGCAGCCTCAACCTCCCGGGCTTAGGTGATTCTCCCACCTCTGCCTCCTGAGTAGCTGGGACTACAGGTGCATGTCACTGCACCCAGCTAATTTTTGTATTTTTTTTTTTGTAGAGATGGGGTTTTGCCATGTTGCCCAGTATTCTCCATGATATTTGACTCCTGTTGTATACTCCTTGGTGTAATCCCTTCGCCTCAAGTGTGGACAGGACTTGGGACTTCCTTCTATCCCACAGAATATGGCAAAGGTGGCAGACGTCGCTTCTAAGTTTAAGATGCCCTCACACTGTTAAACCCATCCTAGAGGTGCTCCTGGCCGGCTCAATGAAGTAAGCAGCCACACTGGGGGGTCCATGTGGCAAAGACTGTGGGTGGCCCCTAGTTGCCAAGGGCAGCCTCTGGCTGACAGCACAAAGCCCAGAACTCAGTCCCGCATCTCCTCGGCGATGAACTCTGTGGATAACCTGAGTAAACTTAGAAGGGGATCTCCCCCAGGGCCTCCAGGAAGAAATGTAGCCCAGCTGACACTTCCATCCCAGCCCTGTGAGACCTGAGGCAGGAAATCCCGCTAAGAGGTGCTTGGATTCCAGACTTGTGGAAACCGTGAGACAATAAATGTATGTTGTAAGCTGCTACATTTCTGGTAATTTGTTATGCTGTAGTAGAAAACTAAGGCCCTCCCTTCCCCAGTGGACTGTGCGCTGACAACTGTACTCTGTGTGAAGGGCATGCTCATTAAATACTCATCCCAGGAATTCTTAATGAATGAATGAAGCTTATAACACTCCACACCACATTACATACAATTCATGAAAACGTTGGAGGCAGAACTTCAGCATGAGCGAAGTATCTGTTTTTTAGTTTGTTTCTTTTCCCACTTCTCGATCCTCATCCCCATGGAAATATAAACAACAAGTTTACAGAAATAAAAATAGAAAACCAAAACAGTAGAAAATAAATGGAACACCTATTTGCTAACCCCCAGAGCTAGCCTAGTTGTTAATGATTAACCAAGTCACTTAAACCTGAGCTTGCTGGCAGCCTGGTGAGGAAGGAGAAATTTTATGAATTCCATGGTTCCTGACTGTGGGATTAGGAAGTCCAGAGCAGGTCTTTAGGGGGCACAATATTTTGCACTGGATCCGTTTTTTTCTTCTTTTTTTACTACTGCCCTTTGGAGCTTAGAACATGGTCTGTAAAAGTGAGCTTTCTCTAGGCAGGGCTGCCTTATGCTGTGGTATGAGAATCTCTGGAAGTTGATTGAAAAAGATTATGTATATGTTGAGAACTGCAGAACTCTTGGCACATAATGACTCAGTACAAACCTCTGCACTAAGAGATGACCCAACTCTAGGCTGGCTTCTAGCGTCCCTGTCCATAGGATGACCCCAGCCCCTACTTAAATGCCCGCCTAAGGAAGCTAAAACCTGCCAGGAGAATTTACTATTTGTTCAAGCCGACATCTGATGTTAGGTTCCTGACTCTTTCCTTAGAGTATTTACAAGGAAGGGCTAAGACTTGCTCATTCTACATGTGCAACATGAAAAATATAGTTAATAACTGTGTATTGCATTCAGAATTTTTGCTGAATGAGTAGATTATAACTGCTCTGGGGTGGGGACTGATGAGCAACTGTGTGAGATGATCAAACGTTATTTTGTTTCACCGTAGTAACCATGTTACTATATAGTATCTCATAACATCATGTTGTGTACCTTAAATATACACAATAACATTTATTTAAAAATAAAAACAAAAAGGGCTTACATTTGTGAATATGGATCTCCTGTAACTCTGAAGTATCCTTCTCAAGGACCCGAAAGCCATTACTGTGAAAAGTCATCATCAGGAAGGCTAGGGCCCCTGTCCCCCATCTCCGTAGGTGGGTAGAATCCTAACTTGTCAACTCACAAACACAGCTGGCCCAAAGGCATTAACACTGGCCAACCCTTCACAGTTTTTTGCCTCTCTGACTCTGCTGAGCCCCTGCTTACCCCCTCCCTACTCCCTCACTCCCTTTGCAATCCCAGTCACCTCTATGCAAATAGCAATGGAGTTCAGCTCTTTCTCCTCCCATCAGTAATTACTGAATAAAATCTGATTTCACTGCTTTAACTAACATCTAGCTGGGTCTGTCTTTGACAATGTGTATATGTCTATGCATTTGTATGTGAGATACGCGTGTGATTTTAAAGGAGACCCAAGGAAGAGCTCCCAAACCCACCTGGGAGCCTGGAAAGGCTTTCTGAGGGTCCTAAGCCATGTCATGGAGGTTTGTTACCAGAGAATCCAGGAGAAAAAAACACATAAATGCTGGTAGTCAAATTCCTTAAGGAAATAAACCCAGTTTTTTGTTTGTGTATTTGTTTTGTTAAGCAGATCACCTTGATGGGACAATTTGGCCTATCCAGGCAGGATCAACAAGAGGAATTCAAGGAGAAAGCAAATTGTTTTGCAAATAGAGTGAGATATGTTTTGCATTTCCAAAGGCAATGCAAGAAGGAAGGACAAACAGAGGTGGGAACAGGCTCAATCCAAGAAGAGGTGAGAAGAGCTAGGGAAGACAGACAATCCAAAGAGGGCAAGAGGCAATGTGTATCCTCTACGCCAGTGCCCCAGCTTCTAGCTATATTTTTGTCCCCACCAGGCCTGAAGCATGACTCAGCACTTAATTACATTCCCAGAGGAAAATCCACCTAACAAGCATGACTGGTGATTTCAGTGGAAGAGTCAGAAGAAGCTTTTACATCTTGCACAGTCCTCATCAATTCCTTCCTGATCTGTCCTTTTATCCCAGTCCCCACTCAGAGGCTCTGCCTGCTGGAGAGAGGAGTGGGAGGAGAAGTGTCCTTCTTCAAGGCCAGCTTCACGGGCCCATAGCCTGTGAGGTTCCATAGGGCCCCAAGCTGAAAGAGTCCCACTTAAGATTTAGTGCTGTGCTCATGCCCTCTTAAAATTATTACTGAGCTCTGCTCTGTAAGTGAAGTCCATGGGGCAGCAGCGCATGCGCAGGAGCATGGAGGCGTAATATGCATGTCGGCTGCTCCTTGCTGCCCATTCCCAGAGAACATTTGCAATTCCCCAGCAGCAGAGGATGGATGCTGGTGGTGCGAGGTGAAGCTGGCTGGGCTTCTGGGTCTGGTGGGGACTTGGAGAACTTTTTTGTCTAGCTAAAGGATTGAAAACGCACCAATCAGCACTCTATGTCTAGCTAAAGGTTTGTAAACGGACCAATCAGCACTCTGTAAAACAGACCAATCAGCTCTCTGTAAAATGGACCAATCAGCAGGATGTGGGTGGGGCCAGATAAGCGAATAAAAGTAGGCCACTCAAGCCAGAAGGGGCAACTCGCTTGGGTCCCCTTCCACGCTGTGGAAGCTTTGTTCTTTCGCTTTTCGCAGTAAATCATGCTGCTGTTCACTCTTTGGGTCCACAACACCTTTATGAGCTGTAACACTCAGTGCAAAGGTCTGCAGCTTCACTCCTGAAGCCATAGAGACCATGAACCCAGCGGGAGGACCAGACAACTCCAGACGCACTGCCTTTTAGAGCTGTAACACTCACCGCGAAGGTCTGCAGCTTCACTCCTGAAGTCAGTGAGACCAGGAACCCACCCAGAGGAACAAATAACTCCAGACGCACTGCCTTTAAGAGCTGTAACACTCACCGCGAAGGTCTGCAGCTTCACTCCTGAAGTCCACAAGACCACGAACCCACCAAAAGGAAAAAACTCCGGACACGTCCGAACATCGGAAGGAACAAACTCCGGACACACCATCTTTAAGAACTGTAATACCACGAGGGTCTGTGGCTTCATTCTTGAAGTCAGCAAGACCAAGAACCCACCAATTCTGGACACAGTGGTTCCGTGGAGCGTGGAGGTTCAGCAAGACTCAAAGTGAGTACATCACCAACAAACTGAGTTGTTTCCCAAGTTGATGTCGGTCTCAAAGAAAGAATATCCAATTGGAAAAGGCCATCAGGTTTCATTCACTGGTCAGAGAATGAAGAACATGAGCTCTTGCTCTAAATGCACCTTCTCCCTAAACAATCGAAGGTGTGGGTTGTGAAGGACTGGGACAGGGAGGGAGAGGCATTGTTAGCATGTGGAGAGTGGGATTCCAGACATACAAGCTCAAATTTACAAAAATTTCTTCATACATCACATGTACACAAAATGGTAGAGATTTTCTTTTAGGGGAGGGGATTTTAACATTATTATGATATGTTCATGACCCAAAGGCAACTAGGGGTCATCTATTCCTGTTTGTGCCTGTTTGGGAGTGTTAGCTCCCTCTGGTATCTGGTCAGGGGTCAAGAAGCTCTGGCGCCATCTCAGGCCATTCGGTTTCTTTAAGCAGCTGTGCTTGTAAGTTAAGGGACTAAGGAAAAACAGTAAGAAAAAAAAAACTTTCCCAGTTATTTCATCAGAGCTACCGTGGTAACAAGTACAAAGAGAATGCATTGGGTCTGCCAGTGAATAAGCAAGCCACTGACAGCCCCAAGAAACCACACTTTCCATTCAAACCAGTACTTGCTTCCAACACAGAAAAAAGGCAATGTTGCTCTAAGAAACAACCAAGAACCCTATCGTATCCTTTCAACTCGTGTGATATCAGAGCAAGATGAGACTAGGAGAAATGTCTTTCAGAAACCCCAGGGGATATTAGTGGGGATGGAGGTGGGAGAGGGAGAGCTCTGAAAGGTCCCCTGAGTATAAGGGAATTTCAGCCTTTAAAATTAAATATCAAGGAACAGGGAGCCTCCAGCTGGCTAGAGGACTCTGAGTAGTAAACACCTGGGTTACAATTGTGTCATGATCCCTAGAAAGAGGGGCAATATTATCAAAAGTCAGTTCTGCTAGTTATAGGAACACTGGCTGCTGAAACAGATAACTCCTACACATAATAAAAGTTTATTTTTCACTGGGGTAGAGTCCCAAATAGGTGGTCCTGGTCATCAGCAGGTGTTGCTCTCCCAAGTGGTGATTAAAGAACCTGGACTGCTGCCTTCCTGTGGCCCCACCACCCTTATTCCATGGCTCTCCAAGTTGCTGTTGTCCTCTGCTGTAGTCTGTAGAAGGTGAAGAGCTTGGAAGATCTTGTGTAGGAGGTTCTTATAAGTCAGGCCTGGAAGTGGCCTGCGTCACTTCTGCTCACATCCTATGGGCTAGAACTCAGTCACATGACTACACCAATAGCAAAGGAAGCTGGGAAATGTAGTCTTTCTTGTGTAGCCCAGAAGAAGAGGAAATGGGATCAATGAATACCAGCCAGTGAAGAAGTAGGGAAGGCATCCCAACAGAGGGAACAGCATCAATAAAGGCATGAAGAGAAGAATGCTATGGTGTCAGCAGGGAATTAAAAGCTACTTTAGGGTTGTCAGAGTGTTCCGAAAACAGAAGTTACCAGTGGAATGCCTTTAGTCTAGCACTCGGGCTGTCTCTCTTGTATAGGACTAGCCATGGTTGGAGCATTTTAATGTGAAGAGTGTAATGAATATTTGTATACTGGCCAGGGGAGTGGTGTGGGGCAACTGTCTTTCCTCTTCTCTTCCCTGCCTTCAAAGTATTAAGATAAGGCATAGAGTGGGTGCAGGGAAGAAGAGGCATGAAGTAGGGTCATCAGGCTGTAGCCTGGTTAAGTTCTTAAGCTACAGTGCTTAAGAACATCATCTTGTGCTTCTGGACAGCTTGCCATCGCTGTCAAACAGACAGAAACTTGGAGCTGACACTTGAGGTGTCAAGAATTAGCATTTGGTTGGCGAGTTCTTTGTCTTCCTTTCCCCCAGGAGCTTCATGTGCACTATTGGTGACTGGACACAGAAAATGGAGACAGGACTGGTTTTAACATGACTACCAGCAGGCATGTTACTAACCTAACTGTTCTCTCAGGTACACCCACCTCCTGCTAATGGCTTCCTCAGGCTTTTGCTGTGCTGTTTTATTTCTTCTTTCAAAATGCCTAGAGAAAGAGCCTAGAGCCTTCCAGGGAAATAGTGACATCCTCTGGGAACATGATCCATGGCCAGTGTGAGGTGTATTACAAGGTAAAGGAAGCAGCCATCTGCATTAACTAAGTCTAGCCAAGGAAATTGTTTCTGTCTGCCTGTGCTTGACAAATCAATTGATCTATTACGCTGTTCCCTGGGTTTTCTGAGAGCAAGCTCTCAGCTTTTCTGCACAAATATATCCCAGTATTGAACTCAAGTAATAGACAGAAGGTTATCAGTGATTATAAGAGAAAAGAGCCTTTCTATAACATCACTTCTCAGCTTGAAATTGCTCTTATCTGAGCAGGTTCCTGCCTCTTTACACAAAGCATCCCTTGTTTAGGGATGCTGTCTCTCTTGTTCCTTGCAGGTTGCACAAAGTGGGCTGCTAAAGAACACTAGCTACAGCCACCACTTTCCTTCCAGACTGTTTTTTATTGCCCTGTGTCTCACTTCATGATGTTCACACAAGTCCTTCTCAATGCCCACTTCTGCCCCCGTCATACTGCAACCAAAATGTCCCAAAGCCACATGAACTGATCCTTCATGCACTTGTGGGAAGGGCTGGCTTCATAATTTGCAGGGCTCAGTGCCAGATGAAAATGTGGGAGCCCTTGTTCAAATAACAGGAAAAAATCCCATCCAGGGTACTAACTAAAATACAGATCTTATTTCTCTTTCTTCTGCGGTTTCTCTCTGGCCTTGTCGTGATGTTTGTTATCTGTTTGTTTAATATTATTCTAAGGAAAGAAAAATTAAACCCTTAAATTATTAGCTTGAATTTTCTCATATTAGTATTGTGCAATATAATTTAAAGTGCAATTATAAGGTTTATATGCAAATATAAGAGCACTTAACTCTTATATGGAATCACCAAAGCCACACAATTCCTACTTCCTATTTCATACATTCATATATGTTTATTTTCTCCAAAAGAGTGAAAATGCTGCACAAAAACAAAACCCTCATTCTTTTTGTTTCACTTCTTTATATGCACACCTTCTACCAATACACTCTGCCTTTGGCTTACTGATGAGGAAGGAAGGACTGAAAGCAAAGATAGGAAATGGCCTATCTTTCCCTTTCCTTCTATGCCATCATTTTCAGTACATGGTTGGCGACTACAGGGAGCTAACAAAAGTAAGAAAGGCTATGGCAGGATTCCTCGGCCATTCGTGTTTTTCAGGATACCACTGCCTCCTTTCTGCATGTGAAGAAAGCTCTGGCTGGAACAGAAAGCACAGCCTTCAGGGCTCCTCAGGCCCCCCACTCACTCAACTGTAGACATAACACACTGACCTTGAACTCCCTTTGAGTCCTGCTGAACTCCAATGCATGTGGGCCAAGCAGGATTCTATATTCATGGTGCATCTCAAAGGCAAATGGGGTGGTGAGGACCAGGACCATGCACATGATAAAGGTCTGTTCTGCTCATCGCCCATGCTCTATTGCCCCATTGGGCTTCATTTACAAAACACAAGCTCAAAGAAAAAGAAAATTAGAAATTTCAGGATGGCTATGGCACGGTACTAGACAAAGTGTGGGGCCCTTCTGAGGCTGGCCCTGGGTGACTGCATAGGTCACTTGCCTGTGAAGCCAGCCCTGATGGCGAACCACCCCGAGACAGAAATAAAGTACATTTGGATAGCCAATCCTGAGGGCCCGATTTTCTCCACCAGAATTTTGACAACAGTAGTCAGATAGGACACATATAGATCTTACATTATCTGGGTGGATTTTGAATTATTGGATCATAATCAGGAATGAAAATCATAACCAGTTACGATACTGCTAACTTAGATGCCATTGTATTCAACATTCCCTAAAGACCATCCATGGGGTGTTGATACTAAGTCTATCAAAGAACTGGTGAAAGCCTTAGTCTATATTACCTGGAATATGGTCTGGTCTGTCCCAAACTATATTTTGGTCTCTAAAGCCCTACTCCTGTCTTGTTCCACAGCAGTTACTGGCAGCTTAGCCAGAAGGTTAATTCAGATCGATGTGTTTCCCTTCTGTATTCCTTTTTGCATACTGGCTCATCTTCCAAGATCCATCACTCAAACCATGCTCTATCTATGGAAACTGAGTTTGAATGAAAGTATAAAATGGAATTAATTCCTGGAGAGAAGTTAAATTCTGGCAGGAATGCTTTTCCATTTTTAGGCTGCTTGAGAATCACGTGTAAATTATTATTGGTATTCTAAATGACTCTGAATCACTTAAACAAAAGAAAAAAGGAAGAAAGAAAACATTACCACAGGAGTCAGGTAGCTCACTGAGTTCGAGGAAAAGCTACCAACCAGAATTTTTAAAGTGCAGGAGCAGAACAGCTCCTGTGGATTTAAGAGGAAGAACTTGAGGATGGTCAGTTTTGACAGTGCCATTGCAATATCTGCTACACCATCTCTCCTTCAGGAATTAAAATTTCCTGGACAGAGAGAGAAAGAGAATTGATCTAGCTGGGTAGAGTGGTGGACTTGGCTTGGAGATGTCTCAGCTGGAGAGTGGCATGTTTGATTTTCTCATGCTATGGTTAATGGGGAAAGTTTAATCTCCCTGTTTTAGTCTGCTAGGACTGCTATCACAAAATGCACTGATAGCACATAGTCTAGGTGGCCTAAACAACAGACATTTGTTTTATTAATGGGTTTTTATTTTCTCAATAGGCATGTGTTTTCTCAACAGACATTTACTTTCTCACAGTTCTAGAGGCTGAAAGTCCAAGATCAAAGTGTTGGGAGGTTGGTTTTCTCTTGAGGTCTCTCTTTTTGATTTGCAGACAGCCGCCTTCTTGCTGGCCTCACATGGTCTTTCCTTGCTGTGTGCACATCCTTAGGGTCTCTTCCTTTTCGTACATGGACACTCATCATGTTGGATTAGGGGTCCAGCCTTATGACCTCATTTTACCCTAATTACTTCTTTAAAGGCTCTATCTCCAAATACAGCCCCATTGAGGATTAGGGCTTCAATATACACATTGTATGTACAATTCAGTGCAAAACACCTTCCAGGTAAAATGTTGTGTTGTCACCGAATGAAGGAGAAAGGCCTGCCAGGCAGGCAAGAGCAGCAGGTGCCCTCAACCTTGCTCCAAGGTGCTTGCCCTACCTGAGCTATTTTTTTTTAACTGATGTTATTTTTTAACTGATGTTATTTTTTAATGGCATAAATGTATTAGGGAAGGGGGAGGAGATCTAGGAAACTAAAGGAGTGAAGGTTCTTTCCAGTTAACCTCAGATCCATTCATTTCCCCAAGTTTCCACTGCAATACTATGAGCTAAATGAAGGGGAAGGAGGTACCGAGCAAAGTGGGTAGGGAAAGGATGTGGGGTGAAAATATTCAGGATAACTTGGCTAGACTGTGAGCCACTTCAAGTGTTGGTCAGATTTCCTTAGACAATCTTCAGGTTAAATTATACAGCAATACTTTTTTGAGATTCACTAGACATAAAAACCAAAGTCTTCACTGTCTCTCTCTCCTTTCCTGACATAAATTACATCTCTCCTGATGCCTCCCTCTTCCTCTCCTCTTTCTATACCTGGGCTTTTTCTAACTCTTAAGGCATCTAGAAAATTAGAGACTCATCACTAGCATATTAGCAATTAGGTTTGCATTATTCTCTATGTCTCTCCTATTATCCACAATTCATTATTTTCATCTATAAATGTATATTTATTGAACACCTCCTTTGTACCAGGCACTGTTCTAGGTAATTTGGATATGTCTAAGAATACAATAGGTGAAGATGTCTGTGCCAGGAGGGTTTACTCTCTAGCAGAGGGATATAGCATATATCACAACATAAATATGGGTGAATTACATATGGCCAGTGATGAGTGCCATGGTGGAAAAGTAGATCAGGATAAGGGGAATGGGGAGTGCTAGGGCCTGGCAATGTGATTATATTAGAATGCTCAGGGTGGGTGGACCTCTTGGTGGGGATGATGTACTGGAGCACCTCCACTAGCCCCTCCAGGTCCATTCTCCTGGGATGACAGTCTATACCGGCTGCACCATGAGCCCTCTTGTTCTGGACCTCTGGCTTCTCATTGGGTTGAGCCAATGGATGACACTGGTAGAACTCTGAGTAGCACATCGAGGTCAGAGTATTAATTCTAGCAAAAGAGAGCTTCTGCCCTCAAGCTCCTTTCTTGTTAGGCCACAGGTTAGCAATGGTTATAATCCTCACTGAAGGTTACAGCTCTTTCTGGGTTACAATAGCTGTTCCCTCCCCCTGGTTCAAATTAATGCTCCCCACCATTGCTAATACCATGTGCTTCCCTACCTCTTCTTGGTTTCCATTAAGTCTTCCCATACCTTTGTAAAAAGTCCCTTTATTGCACTCTCCAATTACCTCATTTGGATGTACTATCTGTTTTCTGCTGGAATCTTGACTTACATAGTAATTAATATGGAGAGGAGTGGCCCCAGGGTACAGCCTCTCAAAATGAGATTCTGTGATTGGGTTGCCCATATTTGAGGAATGCACAGATAACCTTGGGAGGACAGGGAAAGGGGTAAGACACTGGTAATCCATTGCATGCAAAAGCGTGTCTTTTTACCTAGTTCTTATTCTTTTTTTCTCCCCCAAACTATAGTGAGAATCAATATGCTCAAGTGGCAGACTCACATTAGCTCCCTACCCTGCAGAATGAGGATTATATCCATAAAAGCAACCAAGTGGAAACCCCAAAATAATAACCCAAAGCAAGATGGCATCTCTAGAGGAACTGCAAATATAAAGGCCACCATCAGAGTCTTGGGAGATGCGGATTATTCCTATCACACCTCCATTTAACTAGTCTCTTTGGCCAGTACAAAAGCCAGATGGGTCTTAGAGAATAATTACGGATTGTCCCAGACTTAATCAGGTGGGCATGGCAATCACAGCTGAGGTTTGGGATGTGGTATCTTTATGGGAGCAAATTAATAACCATTCTTGGCACCTGGTTCTCAGCTATTGATTGGCAAAAGTTCTCAGCCAGCCTCCTTCCTTGGCCACATTGGTGCTTGTTCAATAAGCTGACATAGAGAGTGGCCACAGGGACAAATCAGTGGACGGATTTAGCTACAGCCACTACTGACTGCCGAGCGTTCCAACAGCAGAGGCCAACTTTGAGTCCCTAACAAAGTCCCATTCCATGAAATGGGCAGTGATTCATCCTCACAGGAATAGATGCACATCCTAGACACACATGTGCCTTTCTTTCTCAGAATTCTTCTGCCAGCATTCTCATCTGTGGACCTACAAATACTTTGTCCTTTGATATTGTATCTCACAAAATGTTACCACCATCTAAGGTTCTTATTTGCTGGCAAAGATGTGGTAATGGGCTCTTCTTGCCTTCGACATTTGCTACTCTCTCCCGTCACCCAGAAGCAGATGGCTTGGTAGATCAATGGAATGGCCTGATGACAATCCCTTACAAGCAAGTGTCTTAAACCAGCAGCCAATATCTGGTGCCATCTTCTCTGTAACCAGAATGCATGGGCCTGGGAGCCAAGGAAAATGAGAGTGGCTTTGGTAATGTTTGATGTTATCCCAAGAATCTCAAGATTTCTGCCATAGGAAGGAATGTTCTACCAGTAGACAAAGTCAGTGTTCAATTAAACTGGGAGCTGAGCCTACTTCCCTGCCACTATGGGGCTGTTCTTGGCATCAAACTAACAAAGAAGGGAGTGGTGGTTACTCTACTGGCTGGGGTAACTGATGCAGTGAACTTGTCAAACCAACTTTATAATAAGTTCATAACCAACTAAATAAATGTTTAAACAAACTGAAGCCATCAATGTAACATAAAGGAGATGATTAAATGTAAATTTATCAACAAGAATTTCTTCAGAGAAGCAGAGGACAAAAGTCTCAATAGTTAGCAGGTAATTACCCTATTCCTACTCTTCCAAGAGAAGAGTCAGCCAAGATGTTCTCCCATCGTGGCACACTTCTTTTGGAATCAAGGCTTTTATAGCCGTATCTGTAATTTGTTCTTTATTTCTATATAATTTTTATTCACAGCCACATCAGGGTTTGATGATTGGCCCATAAAATAAACACCATGCCAAGAACCTACAGGCTTTAGCCAAGACAAAACAGTTGCCAAAAATTCTTGTTTGGGAAGAAGGCAATTTTTTCCCTCTATTTGTAACAATATTTTACTGCTCTCTATTGCAGGATGTTTTAAGCACCATGATTCTGCAATAACACTGCACTGACTTGACATTAGCAGAAACGATCACCAAATCCCCTGGCCTACTGGATGTGTCAGATATGGTGCCTGCCAGACATAGTGTGATTGAGCTTCAATAGTGTCAAGGTCATGGGGTCAGGAGCGGTGAAACTGTGTCAGCAAAGCAACAGTATAATTTGGTAGCAGGGCTGTTGCTCATCATTGGAGGCAAACAGCTTAGCAAGGCAAAGACTTGGCTGTCCTTTGTCTGAGGGTACAGAAACGTATCCAGAAACTCTGCAAAGCTGCATTAGGAACCAAGGGCAAGGGAAACGTGTGATCATACCAGCTAGGATAGACCTAGGGCTGCAGTGGTTTCAATAGTCACCTGAAGGCTACTGTTAACTTTTAAGCTGCAGCTTCCTGTTCAGCTCTGCCTTGCTTGGTTAGATCCTGTGAATTTAAATGGTCTTCACTGATTGTGTTCTTACTGCTCATGTCTTTTGGCAAAAGCAGTATAGCCAGTTGGGAGGAGCTTGGGTTAAGCATATACATCCTAACTTTGGCATCTACTAGATGTGGGACCTAAGGCAAGTTAGATAGTTATTCCACAATTCTCAGTTTTCTCATAAGAAAAATGGGAATCATACTGTCTACTTCATAAGGATGTTGTAAGGATTAGAGGAGACAATCTTCATAAAACACCTTAAATAGTGTGTAGTGCCTATCAAGGCTCAATTAACGGTGATGATGATGATGATGATGATGATGATGAAGGCAGTTTCGCCAGGGTACAGAGGAACATAAGATTCAAACAGCCTTGGGCCTTGTATCCATTTTGAGGCTTTTTTAATTAACTGGGCTGGGAAAAAGCTACACTAAGAGACTCTAAGATGGTAAAAATGAAAAGTATACACTAGGAGGATTGCAAAGCGTTTGTATGAGAGGAGAAAGAGATATAATACATGGCAAGAATCCTTTTGGGGAAATAACCAAAATTAAAGAAACAGGCCAGGCACGGTGGCTCATGCCTGTAATCCCAGCACTTTGGGAGGCTGAGGTGGGCAGATCATGAGGTCAGGAGATCGAGACCATCCTGGCCAACATGGTAAAACCCCTTCTCTACTAAAAATACAAAAATTAGCAGGGTGTGGTGGCACGCACCTGTAGCCCCAGCTACTCAGGAGGCTGAGGCAGGAGAATCGCTTGAACACAAGAAACGGAGCCTGCAGTGAGCCAAGATTGTGCCACTGCACTCCAGCTTGGGCGACACAGTGAGACTCTGTCTCAAAAAAAAAAAAAATTAAAGAAATAGAAGAGGAAGCATAAAAGGAGAGAGAGACAGAGAGGGAGGGAGGAGTGGCTAGGAAGATAGTCTGAAGGGTACTTCTAATTCCAAGGGAAAAGTGATTTAAAGAGAAGATGTTAATAGAGAGGTCATGCAGAATAAAGACTGAGAATATTGTTGGATTGGCAGGAAGGTCTCAGTCTCATCAAATGTACAGTTTCCATTAAGTCTCAGCGTGAATTGGTCAGGATTCAGTCAGAGAAGCAAATCCAATAGGGTATGTATTTTGATTATACATGTTCATTGTAAACATTAAATTGGCTTGCACATTGTGGGAATGGGCTTGGCGAGCCCAGAGTCCATAGGGCAGGTAGACAGGAAGGATGAACCATCAGCAGGCTGGAATCCCATAGGCACAGGGTGGAACTGCTATCCCCAGGCAGTCAGTCAAAAAGGAAGATCCAAGGGGAATGGAGGGCACCTGCAGGGCCAGCAACTGGGTGCAGCCTCTAGCCCAGGAAAGCCCTAAGCCCTCTTTTAATGGGCTTCCAATTGATTGAGACAGGTCTGCTTTGAATAATCTCCCTTCTGATGAACTTAAAGTCAACTGATAAGGTACTTTCTATCTGTAAAATCTCTTCACAGTAGCATCTAGATTAGTGTTTGATTGCAGAACTGGGACAACATGGAAAAACAACTGCTTCCTCCCTTCTGTCCTCCTACTCCATGAAAGAATATGCCTTGTAGCCTGCCCTGACTGCAAACATACTAGAAAGGGAATTCTGGGGCTGTAGTCCAGCACAGCCAAGTTAATACATCACAAAGGTATCACACTGGTGCTGAGGGGGAGGCATGAAGAAAGCGTTTCTAAGAACTTTGGAAATAAAGTGAGAGATATCTGAAAATATTAAGAGAAACAGCTATAAGAAATCTGTGCAAGGATGGTTCCAGTAGAGAGCGAAGGAATGAAATCGTAGTTGAAGAGGACAAGAAGGCATCAAGAGCTCAGTGCTGCCAAAGGAAGGACTCGGTGCTGGGAGAGGCAATCCACCATGGCCCCAAGCCTCCCTATGCACTCCTACCGCGCATGCCAACAATGCAAGGGCCTGACCACTCCTTACCTGGGCCATTTCTCAGAGCTGTGTTTACAGCAGGAAATCTTGAGAAATGAGACAGCATCTGCTATAGTTTGGATGTTTACCCCTTCAAACTTCATGTTGAAATTTGATCCCCAATACTGGAGGTGGGTCCTAGTGGGAGGTATTTGGGTCATGAGGGCAGATCTCTCATAAATGGCTTGGGGGCATTCTCATAGTAATGAGTGAGTTCTTGCTCTTGTTCCTGTGGAACTTCCCCCAAGAGCTGGTTGTTAAAAAGAGCACAGCACCCGCCTGCCCACTTGCTTCCTCTCTGGCCATGTGATCTCTGTACATGCTGGCTCCCCTTCACCTTCCACCATGGATGGAAGCTTCCTGAGTCCTCCCCAGAAGCAGATGCTGGTGCCAGCCTTCTTGTACAGCCTGAAGAACTGTGAGCCAGATAAACCTATTTTTTAAAATAAATTACCTAGCCTCAGGTATTTCTTTTTTTTTTTTTTTTTTTTTTGAGACAGAGTCTCGCTCTGTCGCCCAGGCTGGAGTGCAGTGGCGCGCTCTCGGCTCACTGCAAGCTCCGCCTCCCAGGTTCACGCCATTCTCCTGCCTCAGCCTCCTGAGTAGCTGGGACTACAGGCGCCCGCCACTGCGCCCGGCTAATTTTTTGTATTTTTAGTAGAGACGGGGTTTCACCGTGGTCTCGATCTCCTGACCTCGTGATCCGCCCGCCTCGGCCTCCCAAAGTGCTGGGATTACAGGCTTGAGCCACCGCGCCCGGCCAGCCTCAGGTATTTCTTTACAGTAACACAAATGGACTAAGACAACATCTTACCCCAGACAAAGAACAGGCTTGCTTCCACTCACAATAAAAGCAATGAATCCTCTAATTTCAGTGTTTCCCTACTGTAATGCAACCCGTGGCATATTCAGGCACCCCAAGGGGTCTGTCTGTCACTCTCACGGGACTTTGGGGAGTGGGTATGGGGAAACAACAGATACAAACCAACATGAAATTGTGGTTACTTCTTTTGCCATGAGTAATAAGTCCTTTGTCTCTGGCTCAGGAGTCTTATGTCTTCTACTAACATTGATAAAATAGTAACAGTCTAGCTTATTAGCTTCTAAGTAGGGTAAATTCCCAGACCCTTCACAATTCTTGACACTGAGGTAAAGATAAACACATTTTTAGGGGCTATTAAAAGCACCGGGCTTTCAATCCAGCAGAAAACCATTCATAACTAACTGTTTTTATTTAAGTAAACTCTAGCCTTCTTTAAAATATTGATTGATTGGTTCTTATAATCTGGAAAGCAAACTAAGCATATCTCCATCTAACCCCCAAACTCTAGTTTCAAATGTATTATCTGGGCATTGGTGTAGTCTAGTGATTCGGTTATAGAATCGTAAGACCTAAGCTTGAATGTAAGCTCTGAGACTTATTTTCCTCAAACATATGATAAGGACAGTAATGCCTGATTCTTGTAGTGTTGCTTCATGGATGAAGTGTGATAGTATATATGATACCTAGGGTCTCAGATATAGCAGACACCTTGCAAATGTTGGTTTCCCTCTCTTTTCTCTCTTCCCATTCCTATCACATACACAGCCTTAGAATTGTTTCCTAGTTTTTCCATGTTTTATTTTGCATGTGTTTTTACTCAAGCCACTGACATTCAGCAGAAAGTCTGCCCTTTAGATACTTTAAAGGAGATCTAATCATTAACTGATTTCCATATTCCTCTCTTAAGATTTCAGCTACTTAAATCCTACCTTTTCATTTCTAGTCTGTGTTTCCATCATAGTCTTTTAAAATGTTCTGCTTTCCGTGTAATAAGTGCCATCTGTAAGTATTTAACATTTTTAATACAAAGAGTGCTCACATTTACTATCCCAGGTGAGCCTCCCACAGCTCCCCATGTTCTGTATGGCGGCAGAAGCACAGTCTTCCCCTCTGAAGACCATCAAACTAAAATGCTGCAGCATCACTAATGGTCCTGCTGTTGGTAAGGGCAGAGCTGGAACGTTAACCCTGGGGTCCTGACTCTGAGCCTCATTCTCCCCACTTTATCTTACTGCCTGCTCTGTCTACTCTTCCCTCTTCCTGTGCCTGTTTTCCTCACCTCTGGGCTTGTTTCTTCCAAGGTCTCCTTTTGACAATATTTTTGCAATGACTCTGTATTTGCCAGGGCTCTTTCCATTTTTCCATTTCAAGTGACATAAATCCCACTCAAAAAAGATTTATCAGCCCGTGTGCGGAGCAGTATGAGGCAGTGAGTGACGCCAGGTGAAGTTGGGGTTGAGGGCTCAAAGGTGTCATTAGGGTTTTTTTTTTTTTTCTCCTCTCCATTTCTCAGCCCTGCTTCCTTCTGGTTTTTGGCTTCCTTCACTTCCTGCAGATGCATTTCCTTTTTGTGGTAGCAAGCGTGGCAGGCAACAGGTTCTATGTACATCTGCACTACTTGCTAATCAAGAGGAGAGAAAGTCATGTTCTTCATCTGTCTGTAGGAAATTCGCGCCATTTGGATCGTGTGCCATTCATGGGACCAATCACTGGCTGAGCTCAGCATCACATACCTGTTTCTTTAATGGGAAGGTGGGGTTCTGATTTGAATGGAGAAAGCATGCCTCAGAGAAAAAGAGTTGAAGAAGGGGCCACCTGACCAGAGAAACGCAAAACAAAGCAAAAACCCAGCATTGTGTCAGTCAAACCTTGCATTCTAGACAGTAGCAAGTAATTCAAATTTAAATATTATAAAAACTGATATATATTTTTTTCTGAATTTTTGCATGAATTTTGCCTTCACAGTAAAGCTTATTCACTGAATTTCATGTGATTTAATTTAATGTCTGTGACAGCCTTTTCAGACAAACAAATTAAAATGCAGGAGAAAAAATGTTTGTCAGACCACACATCCTCATTTGGAGCTCAGAAAATGTAATCCTCGTAGGTAAGGACAGCAGAGTCTACGGGCAGGTGTGGTGTCTGTCGTGTCTCACCTGCCCACCTCCAGTGCTCCATTTCTTGGCGAGGAAGCCAGCCTGCTTGAGCACTCACTGAATATATATTTAATGGTGCGACATTTATGTGATGCCAAGGAGACTTTGAAATGACTAAATTTAAAATAGATCTTTCTACCTCAACCAAGAGAGAGAAAGCAAAAGGAAATGAAAGACACACTGTGAGTTGAGAAGACACATTGCAAAAGAGCTAAAACCAAATATGCCTGCAGGTTTCCAAAGCAGGCTTTTGTTATTTTACTTTCTATCTCTTTTTCTCTGTCTCTTTCTTCCTTTCTACCCCAGATGTACCAGGCAAATTAGTAAACAATGATAGTAATGATGATTCTAATGATGATATTATTACTAAGGATAACAACCCTTTATGGAACACTCATTACGTGTCAAACACTTTGCCACCCTTTTTATATCAATGATCTAATTCAATCCTCACCACCAGGGAGTGAATTTTATTTGTATATTATAGGAGGAGGCTGAGGTTTAGGGACGTTCGCTAACTTATCCAAGTTTATTCAGTTGATAATACTTCTAGTGGCTTCCTATTGCTGCTGCACCACATTATCATGAATCTCATGGCTTAGAAAACACACATTTATTATCTTATGTTCAGAGGCCAGAAGTCCAAAATGGGTTTCACTGGGCTAACATTAAGAGGTTAGCTATGTCCATTTCTGGAGGTGCTGGGAAGAATCCATTTCCTTACCTTTTCTAGCTTCAAGTAGATGCTCATATTCTTTGGCTTGTGGCCTCCTTCCACTCCTTCCATCATTAAAGCCAGCAATGTCAGGCTGAGTCCTTTTCACACTGCCTTCTCTCTGCTTCTCTGTCTTCCGTCTCCATCTTCTGCCCAAGCTTATTTCTCCACCTTCCACTTCTATCACAATGCAATCCTTGTGATTACATTGGGACTATTGGGATAACCCAGCATAACCTTTTTTTATTTTAAGGTCAACTGATTAGCAACCTTAATTCCATCTGCACCATTAAGGTTCTTTGCCCTGCAGCCTAACTTATCCAAAGGTTCCCAGGATTAGGACATGGACATCTGTACTGGGCCATTATTGTCTACCACAAAACTGTCCTGGTTACCCTACTCCTGCCCTTTCTAGTTTCTGCCTAGTTCCTGATCCTTGGACTTGGCATTCGAACCCCTAACTCCAGCTTGGCCACTTAGTACTCTCTAAAGATGCTGGCTACACATGCAGTTCTGGCTCTTTAGGCTCCTGGTGCTTGTGCTTCAGTTAAGATGGCTACACCCCAGACACTCATACACATATTCACAGATACACACAGACTTCCTCTAGGGAAACTTGGAACATCAAGAGCTTTTTTGAGTCTTCACTTGTTACACATTTGTTGAACCCCAACTGTATGTCAGAGATAAAAGATAGCTCTTGCCATCAAGATGCTCACAAAGGGAAGACACATAGGCAAACCAGTGATCACAGGACTTTATGAGGATGCTGTGGGAGCAAAGAGGAGTGTATATGTGCAGTGTTGGTGTAGGGGTATGTTAGAAAAGGATTCAAATGGAAGTTGATGTCTCAGCAGAGTCCTAAGGCATGAATAGGAGTTATTCAGGCAGAGAAAAATGGGAACACACTCTAGGCAGAGGGAACAGCATGTGCATAAACATGAAGGGCAAGAGGGTACACAGCATTTGGAGAATGCAACTTGTCTGGTATAGATGGGACATAGAATCCAACTGGAGAAGAGAACAACAAAGACATAATGAAAAAGCAGGTTTACTATTTAGGGCAAAGGCTGGAGCAGAGTATTAAAAGATCTCAAAATACAGTGGCCCAAATAAGATAGTTTTTTATTTCCCTCTCATGCAACCATCCAGTAGGCCTAGGTTGGCAGGTAGCTTTGCTGTATGATGATGTTTGGGAGCCATGTTGTTCCTCTACCTTTGCAGGTAGAGATGGGCCATGGCCATTTGTGTTCCAGCTTAAGGGCATAGAAAGTGAAGAAGTCTGGGGCAAGCAATTTTCTTTTAAGCAAGTGAGGTGCAAACTTCATCACATAAGGCCACACTTTACCTTATGGGAAAAGCAGTTGTTAGCTGGACAATGCCAAGAGAGAATCAAGAGTGGACTAGATATGGGGCCAACAAACAGTCTGCCCCAGCATGAGAGGAAGGCAGGGCTGGATTAGGAGGACAATTAATGGCCATGTAACAGAATCTAACTTTTTCCTGAATCTGCCTCTTAATGGGACAGCATCATTAAGTGGTGACAGACTTAATTTCAAACATGCATATTCTAGCAAACAAGCAGGGACAGTATACGGGACAAAGGGCAAAAAGAAGGAAATCCACCTAAGAAACATTTTGCAGTCATTCAGCCTCTGGAAAAAAAATGATAGGACTAATAAGACTGAAAACTAGTTTGGGAATCTACAGGACTTGATGATTGGCTTACTGTGGGGATTAGGGTAGACAGAAGAAATATGGGTGATTCTAAAATGTCTGAGCAAAAGAGTGAATGGAGGTGGCATTCACCAAGATATCAAATATAAGTGGAGAAATAAGTTTGGGCAGAGGAGAAATATAATGAGGCAATTAGATTTACTCTTTGGAGCTCAAGAGAATCTTCTGCCCTGAGGATACAGATGTGACAGTGCCCAGCAAGTGAGTTATCATTGGAAAGCTAAGAGTGAATGAGATTTCCTAAAGAGAGAGGACCAAGTGATCAAAGGCCCAGAGATGGAACTCTGTGGAACAGACATATGGAAGGCAGCGATACGGGGGAAAAGCACTCCATGGAAAAAACTAAGAATGTGCCTTAGAGCAATAGGAGGAAAACCAGGAGACGGCAGTTTGTGGAAGCAAATGTAAGAGAGAGTTTTAAAAATGAGGATGTGCTCAATTGTTAAATGCCAAATAAGTCAAGCAAAATAAGAACTGAAAATCTATCCAACATTTGGCAATAGGAGCTCATTGGTCAGCTTGGCATGAGGAGTGTTGGGCAGAATGGGGAGAATTGAAGATTAGAATGGGAGAAGTGTGGAGGGAAGGGTTGGAGAAAAATGAGAGCAGGGAGTAATTACTGAAGTAAAGTACTTTGGAAGAGGGAGAGAATGAAAGTTTAAGCCCAAGGGAGGAAATCAATTAAATGACAGGACACAGATCCAGAGCCATAAAGAGAGCAGCACTTCTGCCTTCAGTTGAGAGACTTAGAGAAAATGCCAGGAAGGGGTCAAACACCAGCATAAAGGTGGAAGACAGTAAACCAAGGGCAGCGATGCCCATCAATGATCTAAGGGTTTACTTTGGTTGGAGAAGTCAGGACTAGATGCAGGACGTAAACCAAACCTAAAGGGTTAGCATATTTCCTGGGATTAACAAACATAGGCGCAGACGAAGATTACAATATGAGTTGAGTCGGAGTATTAATTAATGTAATGAATTCCCTGCAGGTACAACCAGAATTACCTTAATAGCTATAAAAAGATACATTGGAATGATGTCAGTTGGCTTCCTTTCATTCATCCTTTTATCCCCCAAGTGTTTTCCCCAAAAGTGGATTCTGCACTAAATCATTTTAATGATGAGCCCTCTCTGACTTGCGTTTGTTCCTCTGCTGGTGGCCCTCTTATCTGATTTTTTAACTCATGGAGTTCCATGTAGTTGTTTACAGCATTTCCCTGGAGAGCTTGTAGGCATCTACATTCTAATTTCACCTTAGCAACTTCACTGTGTCTTTTTATTACATCAATAGTCTGTTCATTTCAGACTTTGTCTTTTGGTATCAAGTTGGTTAATACATGATTTTGAAAACGTAAATATGCATACCTGCAACAAAGTGCATCAGAGTTGAAAGAAGAAAGAAGCAGGTTGTGTTTGCCTAAAAGCTGCAAAACCAGGCAATATGCCAAGCATTGAATCTCACTTGGTTCCTGCGCAAATCAGACTTGTTTCCTGCACACCCAAATGATGTACAGTATGAGAATTTCCTAGTGCAGTGCTTGCTTCATCACAGATACTCAAATGCTGGTTTTCTCTCTTCCTTCACACTCCCTCACAGAGTTCACTATCAAGTAAGGGAGACAGGCATAATTAAATACGTATGCAAGAAAAGGAAGGGGACTTTAGAGATAAGGGAACTTCATTTGTGGAGGAAGAGAGACATGAAAAAGCAACACAGCCTTGAGGAAGAATGGATAGAAACAAGTTCACACTACAATATTTGCCAGGATCTTAGTAATAACTACATTTAGATTTTGGTAAATCACTTTTAAAAAAGTTGCTTTGTCTTGAGAGAGAACCAAGGCTGACAGATTTCACAACACGGGCTACATTCTTTTCTGCACACTTGCTCTACCCTTTGTACTCTTCATTTTGCTGTTAATTCATCCAGTGGAGTTTTTATTTCAGACATCATATTTTTTGGTTCTACAATTTTTATTTGATTCTTTTGACTGTTTCTATTTCTCTGCCTAGACTTTCTATCTTGTCATTCATTGCTAACATATTTTTTTCACCACTGAGCATAATTATAAATAGCTGCTTCATAACATTTGTCTGCTAATTACAAAATATAAATAATTTCAGGGTTGGTCTCAGTTGATATTTCTTCTCTCCTGAAAATGTGTTCCATCTTTTTGTTCACTTGTAACTTGGGTAATTTTGCATTGTATCCTGGACATTATGAATATAAAGTTACGAAGATTCTATGTTCCATTATTTAGCCTCAATTAGGAAAAAATTTAACTGCAAACTGTTTATTTTGGGTGGTTGCTTTTGACTCGACTAAAATATTTTGTTATCATTTGAGCTTTTAGTCTACACTCTGCATGTATGGCTTAGGGGTCAGCCAGAGCTGAGAGCAGACAGAAGTTGGAAATCCTCCCTCGGACTCTTTCCCTTCCTGCATTCTCTTTCTCTTCCCAGCAGCCATGGTGGCCCTGGATTCAGCTTTCCCTTCCACAGGCCAGAGAGATGGTGATTTCTTTCCACCAATGCCCTGCCATCCTGCAGGCTGCTCTGACTACACTTGGGTGTAAGTGAAAAGCTGTCCCTATAACTTCTCTCCTCTGAGCATGGACCACCCCACTCCTGGGTCTGCCTGCTCTTCTCACTCTCAAATGTCTTCAAGAAGCTGCTTGTATTATGTCCAAAGCTTACAATTGGTATGTCCAGGAGGCTCAGTCTGGTAGGATCTTACTCTGTCCTTACCAGCAGCAGAAGTATTCTGTGTTTGCTGATCAAAGATGGATTTGAGCTCTGGATCTGAACCAACAAACACACAGTGACCTATGAATTTTTTGGACAGGAACATTGAAGATGGCATGAGCTATCCAGTAGAGACACACATCCATATCCATATGCATTTTTATATGTTTTTATGAAATGCATTCATTACATGTCTTCAAAAGCCATTTATGTAGTGTGTAGGTGTGAGTCTACGAAAGAATTAGAAATGAATGTATGCCTCCTTTCATTCTGTTGTTTAGTATTTCTTAGGAAGAAGCAATATTGAATAAAATTTTAACTCATTATCCAAGATTATCAGCCTGATATTGCAGTATGTGGGGAAAGGGTTTGGGAAGAAGGAGAACTTGGGTTCCAGCAGGGGCTCCGGATTGAATATGCAGGTCCTATCCCTCAAGACTCAGTAGATACTATGACCATTGTATTTTTCTATAATCACAGCCATACCCTCAGATGTAAGCAGAATGAGCAAAGCTCTTTGCCATTGCACTAAAAAAATCTAGGTAATTACAATAACCCTGCCATTGAAAAAACAAGCAATTATAAAGATATCTTTTACTGCAACATTTACATTGCAGAATATTGGACAGAATCTAAATTTGTAACAACACAACAATAGGGAATTGGGTAAATAAATGATAACAAAGTCATACAATATAATATTTTTCAGTTATAAAAATGATGCTGTAGAAGGGCAGGCAATAACCTGGAGAGGAATTAAAGCATATTGTTAAGTGAAACAGCAAGTTTTAAAACATGTACACTTGATTAAGTTCTTGCTGGGAAATATCCACTTATCATCTCTTCCCCTAGTCTGCCATTAATCTTTTG
This sequence comes from Symphalangus syndactylus, assembly GCF_028878055.3. Classification (NCBI taxonomy): domain Eukaryota; kingdom Metazoa; phylum Chordata; class Mammalia; order Primates; family Hylobatidae; genus Symphalangus; species Symphalangus syndactylus. The sequence goes on along the minus strand of NC_072431.2, from coordinate 93,683,852 downwards.
CCTATTCAAGGAGAGACACCAAACTGCAAGAACTGGTTATCTCAATATAGAAAGATGATGGGTCGTTTTAGGTTTTATTTTTCTTTTGCTTATTTTTAACTGTAGTATTTTTCTATGTTGGACATCTCTTACTTTTAAAATAAGAAAGATGTTATGTATTATCATGAGAGAAAGCAAGAGTAAAAACTAGCATGTGCTGGCATGCTAGGGAGAGTGTATCTGTGAGATGGCAGAGGGAGCATTCATTCAGCACCAGGCTAGTGGCTCAGGCCTCTGTCACCCAAACTCTGGTGAGAACTCTAGCTTTTTTTCTTTCTTTTCTTTTCTTTTCTTTTTTTTTTATTGGAGTCTTGCACTGTCACCTGGGCTGGAGTGCAATGGCACGATCATGGCTCACTGCAACCTCTGATTCCCAGGTTCAAGCGATTCTCCTGCCTCAGCCTCTTGAGTAGCTGGGATTACAGGTGCCTGCCACCACCCCTGGCTAATTTTTTGTATTTTTAGTAGAGGCAGGGTTTCGCTATGTTGGCTAGGCTGGTCTCAAACTCCTGACCTCGCGATCCACCCACCTTGGCCTCCCAAAGTGCTGGGATGACAAGTGTGAGCCACAGCGCCCAGCTCAAACTCTAGTTTTCAACACTTCTAAACTAAAGTAATTCAAGTCTTGGTTCTGGATTGAGGACCGGTTCTTTTGATTATGAGGTGCCTGCAAATGGCTTCTACCTGTAACTTGAAAGCAGAACATACCTATGTTGACCCCCTACCTTGGGGTTCACCTTCCTAAAACCACGTAGTTATGGTGTAAAAAGGTTTTTGCTTTTTGTGAGAAGTTGGACCCCAGATGATATACCAGACAACATCTATCACTTTTATGACTGATGAAGACTGTTTTGCAAAATATATACACATATGCGTGTAGCAAACTTCTACTCTAGAATGCATATACGAGCTAATTGCCAGACATCATTTATTAGTGTGCTTAGTAGTGGTTTTTCTCTTGACACTTAGTAGTGGCTTTTTTCTTGACACTTGGAAAAATTTTCCCAATTACACTACCTGCCCCTGGCCCCTGGCATATATAATATAAAAATAAATGTATACTTTCACATACTATAACTTATATTTAGGTAAAACTAATAATTGAGATTTTATTATTTTGAGAAATAATTTTTTATGTTTATGGCTTTATTCCTTAATGTTATAAACAATATATTCAAAATTACTTTAAAGTTGGTTTTCAAGTCTTTTCATTTATATATCTATTTCATTTATTCACTGTATCAGTCAGGATACTGGCAAAAACCAAAACTTAACTAATCTAGTTCAATGAAAGAGTTTAATGAATGGATGATTTATTGAGATGCAGGTGGGGTTGAAGGAACCAAAAGGATGTGAAGACATCCAGGAACTAGCAATGTAGGAAGCTGTTAACAGGCTTAGACCCCATAAGGGAGCCATAAATGGCTTTCCTCTACCTTCCTAGGTTCTTTGGCTAGGCTATGAATTAAATTGATATAAGGCCAATTAACAGGAGAAAACAAAATTCTAATTATGTACGTATGCCTGGAGTTTCACAAAATATGAGACAGAAAGATGGGTCAGATGATTGAAGTTTCTGTAGCATCCTAAGGTACAGAAGGAATAGGGACATGGGGCTTCTGGGGCTTGGCAGCACACAGGGCAGGGGAGGGTGGGGAAGGAAATGTGTGGTGAGTAGAGGGTGTCTTGTTCTGCAGACGAAACCTCTCTCGGGTAATAACAGCCGTCTCTGAGCAGCGCTCAGAGGAAGCAATGACAGTCTGTCTGGGCATGGTGTCAACCTCAAGTCTCTCCTGCGTTCCCCAGGGAGGGAGGTCATGACAACTGAACTCCTTCTGAAGGAAGTTCAGAGAAAGCCCTTCCCTGTACTTGCTGTTCCTCAAGTGCCCCCAGTGGGAACTAACCAGCATACCAAGCAGCACATTTCAGGGTGATATTTCCTGAACTCCTTCAACCTACAGGGAAAAAAGGAGGAAATAATATTCCTGGAACTCAGTGAGAGGTGGGGCCACGGAGGCGGGGCCACCCATGGAAGCTGTAGCTGTGGAGGGCACAGCCATGTCAGAGCAACACGGAGGAGAGGAAATGGGAAGAGAAACCTCATGTGTCTCTCCTTCCACCTTCCAACCTCCAATGGCCTGTAGCCAGTGGAAAGCCACTCAGCAGGACAGCTAAATAAGGAGCCCCAAGGGTCAGGACAGAAGTGGGTAGAGGAAGGTGGAGAGCAGAGAATGAATGGTGAGGGGAAAAATGAAAATAATCAGTTAATTCATTCAACAAATATTTTAAAAAGGATTGCTATGTTCCAGACACTGGGCTAAGTACACTTGATTCGACAGGCTTTGTTTGGGGTTTGTAAGTAGATCTGTTGGGCACAGCCCTAGAGGTAAATTCTTTCTTCTTGAATATTATTTCTATTTACTGCATTTCAATAGGAATAGCTCTGTGTGGATTAGACTGCCAGTGAAGTTCACTACCTTTTGCTTCTGCTTGCTATTCTACATAATAGCACATTGTGAAAAGCCATAAGTATACAGCAGGCACGACTTCTCATAATTAAGTATATGGGTAAAAGCACAGTTGAATTTGGAATTTTGCATAAGGGAGTTTTCTAGGCTTTTTTTTTTGGCTTTAAAGAAAAAGCACAAATAAGGAGGCAGAATACAGGAGAGGAGACAGGAGTCAGGAACAAAAGCAAATAACTTAATGAGCTATTCAAAGGCAAATTCACAAACTACGCTTCTTGAAGCCTTAATAAGAAGTATGGAGGCCATCGAATCAGGTGAGGAGTTCATATTATTACCGAGAATGTGCTGTCTGGAGAAAGGCAATGGAGTATCATTAAAGAAGCAGCATTCTGGTAAAAAAAAAAAAAAAAAAAAAAAAAAAAATTCTAGATCAGAAATCATAGAACACGTTTCTTTGTTCAGAGCTTCATAACCCAGTCTGTGGAGTAGATAATGAGTGTGTAGTTCCCTATTCTACCCTCTGGCAACTTTGAAGGCCATTCCTTTTCTTTTTAAGCACTGCCCCATCCTCTCCCATCATAGAAGGCAAGCAGAAGAACTTCAGACAGTACAAGTGTATCTTATAGCACACACTAGATTAGTTCCTTTACTACTTTATATAAACCGATATTTCTTAATGAATGGATAAGGCTTGAGAATTGGAATATCTGCCTCTGCTTGAGGTCCCGCTGCTGTGTAAACTGTGGACAAGTCACTTAACTCCTCATTTCCCTTGATTCATTCAGTCATTCAATTACCTCATCTGTGAAGTGAGGGTAATGTGTAGGGATCAACTGGAACACAGAGGAGGCTTTAGGAAGCCAAGAATCACATCAACTTGTATAGAAAATAGTCTGTGTAGTCTGGACGCAGTAGCTCAAGCCTGTAATCCTAGCACTCTGGGAGGCTGAGGTTGGTGGATCACCTGATGTCAGGAATTTGAGACCAGGCTGGCCAACATGGTGAAATAGCATCTCTACTAAAAATACAAAAATTAGCTGGGCGTGGTGGCAGGTGCCTATAATCCCAGCTACTCGGGAGGCTGAGGCAGGAGAATCGCTTGAACCCAGGAGGCGGTGGTTGCAGTGAGTCGAGATTGTGCCACTTTACTCCAGCCTGGGCGATGGAGCGAAATTCTGTCTCCTCTCAACAACAACAACAACAATTAAAAAAAAAAAAAAAGAAAGAAAAGAAAAGAAAATGGTCTCTGTGTGTATCTGCATGTTGATGTGGATCAGCACATTTTACCAGATTCTCCAAGACTTTTGTGGCCCCTAAAAAGAATTATACAACTCAGAACCAAAATAGATTACTCAAATCCTATTTTAAACTAAAAAATTCTACAACTTTTGGTTTAGATTACAATTTTAGATCTGCCTCCCTCAAGTCCTTTTCTTGAACATCGATTGATAGTGCCTTTGCCAACTCTCGGTTTAGGTTCCCATCCTCTTCCCAGTTTTAATGATCTATAAACAAATAAAGCAGTGTCTTAACGAGGAGATGTCATCAACTATATCTGAAGCATTCTAATTTAGAAGACCATTTTTTATGGTTTAATAAATATGCCCTATTTTATCTGTTTTAAAAATCATGGTTTAATATTTGGTTTTTTATAACATGCAAGGAACTACATACAGCTTGAGATAGTTAATACAGTTTCAGACCAGGAGAAGATCTTGCAGTAGTATTGGCCAAAAGACCTTTCTGAGATGATGGAAATGTTCCATGACTCTCTGCTGTCCAATATGGTGGCCATTAGCCACAGCTGGCTATTGGGCACTTAAAATGTGGCTAGTGCAACTGAGGAATTAAATTTCTAATTTTATTTAATATTAATTTATTTAAAATTAAATAGTCACAGGTGGCAAATGACTATCACATTGGACAACACAGCCTTAGAGAATGTCCCACATGATCCATATTAGGCACAGGAAATCCCATAACACCTTCTAAAGCAGGCTTTCTCAACAATGATGCTATTGACATTTTAGGCCAGATAATTCTTTGCTGAGCGGGGAGGATAGTCCTGTGCATTCTAAGCTATTTAGGGGCATTCAAACCTTTACCTACTAGATGTCAGTAGCACCTTGGCCCCCTATGCCCGCCCCACCAGTTGTGACAATGTTTGCAGACATTTCCAAATGTCTCCTGCAGGGCATAGGTGCCCCAAATTGAGAGTAAGTTGTCCTTGAAATTACTCAGGGACTAGGCACCCTGCCAGATAGACCACTTTAATGTTGGGTTCTTGAAATTATTAGGAGGTTATTTCATGCATCTTGCTGCTCATAATTTCTTCTCCTTGCTAGTCTTTATACTTGGCAATTGTGGTAAGCTGCTGAGGAGGAAGGTGAAAATAAACAAGCTAGTTGAAATGTGTCAGTATCAACAGGAAACACATCCATAGTGGTTAAGAGTGTGAGCACTGAAACTACAGAGAATGAGTTCAGTTTCTGGCTCTGTCAAGAACTAGCTGTGTGATCATTTGCAAGTTAATTCAGTTCTCTGTTTCTCAGTTTTCCTATTTGTAAAATAGAAATGGTATAACCAGAGTTGTTTTAGGATTAAATGCAATAATGCCTATAAAATGCTTGGCTATTATTATTAGCAAAAATAATAGCAGCACCCTACTTTCTTGTCGTCCTAATTGTTGTTATAGTATCTCAAGTGACCTTCCTAATGATTTTTTTGTTTTTATTTTTTTGAGACAAGGTCTCACTCTGTTCCCAGGGCTGGAGTGCAGTGGCTTGATCACAACTCACAACAGCCTTGACCTCCCAGGCTCAGGCGATCTTCCCACTTCAGCCTCCCAAGTAGTTGGGATTACAAGTGCATGTCTTCATGCCTGGCTAATTTTTTGTATTCTTTTTTTGTAGAGATGGGATTTCACCATGTCGCCCAGGCCGATCTCAAGCTCCTGGGCTTGAGCAATCTGCCTGCCTTGTTGTTCCAAAGTGCTGGGATTTACAGGAGTGAGCCACTGTGCCTGGCCCTCATAATTTTGTAGATATTGTTATTCGCATTTGGTGAGTGAAAAATGTTGATGCTCACACTGCTTAAGTGATGTGGTGAAGGGCCAGCTTGGTGGGTAAGAATGTCAGTTCACCCAGTTCCAATTTGAATGTTCTTTCTGCCAGACAGAAAGACCTCTGCACTATCTCGTGATCTTACCTTCTGTGTCTGCGACATTCAGTCTGAGGGGTCCAGGTAGGGGAAGCCTATGTATTATAGGAAGATCCCGGGTGCAAAGGGCTGAGAAGCCACCTACCAAGATCTCAGCCTGAAACACTAAAGCCAGGGGTTCTCAGAAGCCTGTGGAAAGCTGCTGTGAAGCTCCCTCTGCGCTGGGGGCTGGATAAAGCCACCAATGCAGGATAAAGGCCTCTGCTAGGTGCCTCACTGGGGTTGGCACGTGGGTCCTCCTGGGAATGGCATTCTGGGAAATGTAGTTCCTGCTTTGCTTCTGAGGTGCAGAGGAGACCTAGACAGGGCTGGTGGTGATGCTGAGTTGGCACCTGAAAACCCAGCACACGTCCGAGAGAGTCATTCCATCACCAGCAGATTAGAGGAGGCAGGGTGGTAGGTAGGAAAGGCCTTGGTTCCAAGAGACTCCTGTGGCACCTACACACCCATTGGGCAAGTCACTTCACCCCTCAGGCACTTTGCCTATCAGGATCAAATAATATAAGACACTGACTGATTCTCACATCGTCTGTAACACAGCGGGCACTCAGTTAAGGTTGTTCTTGCACCTCCAGCTACAAACAGACAAGTGTATTCTGAGGGCTATTTGTCCGGAGAGCTCTTGAATATTTTGATACCAGTGCTCTTAGAGCAGAGATTGCCAGTTGCCCCCATCCCACTCTTCTTTCCGCCATAGCAATAGAGGACCCATGGCAGTTCTGAGGAAGTCACATTCTGGCCTCTTTTGAAGCTTGGTGCGGCCACATCCTCACCTATGTCTGTAGCCAGAAGTGATGCATGTAATGTCCAGACTTGCCTTTGAAAGGAAATGGATTTGTGCTTCCTCCCTGCTCCCTCTTTCTGCTTGCTGGGATGGGCCATACTGATGAGAGCAGGGCAGCTGAGCATCAAGCCAGAAGGAATTGGGCTCCTTGTCCCTCTGGGATTGCCGCACCAGCCAGGACAGCTTGAGCTCAGACTATCAGGTAAGTGAAAAACAAACTTATCTTGTCGCAGCCCCTGAGGTCTCTTTGTCATAACAGCTTGGCCTGTATTCTCACCATATATCATCAGATTCAAAAACTCCTACATAATTTCTCAATTATGATATTAAGGCAGCTTTCTGTAGGGGTGTGAAAGCTTGCTTGAGACAGATTTCAAGCCAGAATGGCCAATATCTCACTTAGCCAGCTAATTTTATTTTGAAAGACAGAGCCTGAAAATATTGGGTGAGCACAACCAGTGTCGAAGTTAGGGAGAAGCATAAACGTCAGGCATGGACTCTGAAGGGAGCTGAGATCCCCCCCAGGGGAAGCAGGCAGCCCTCTAATGCTGCAAGGTACGCTGCTCACGGTGACAGGAAGGGTGATGAGAAATGCTTCAGATGTTTAAGTGACATCTGAATCCAGTGACATTTCCTGGCTTCCATGAGCACTGCCACTATTACAAACAAACACAGTTGATGGATGGAGCAATGCTTCCCGCAGCTGATGCCTGGACGATCTGTGTTTATCAGAGCTGCACGCATGCTTCTACCAATACTCATAATTTAAAGATTCAAAGTGATAAAAGCATCACAATGAAATATCTGCCTGCCTTCACTGCAGGGCTGGCTTCACAGACACAAAGAAATGGAAGGGATCGCCACAGTTGTGGGGATCTCGGCATACACGTTTATGGTGGCGTTTACTACGTCATAACCTCCTCAGTAGTATTGATGTCCTTTCTCTAGACCGTGAGTCCTCTGTGAATTACTTGCCTTTGCACCTTATGCTCCTAGAATGATCAATAAATATCTAAATGAATGAGTCTAGTTCAACCGTCTCACTTGGCAGTGATTTGTTCAAAGTCAAAATTAATTAATTGCAGAAAAAAATCTGACTGCTTTTTCTCTGGTAAGCTGCAAATGACGTTTTTCTCCAGGCCTAGGTGACTTGGGCAAATCTCTTATTAGGATTTCTATAACCCAGATCCACATAAGCACACAAACACAGAAAACCACATAGCTATATACACAAACATGCACTTAGATACACACAAACACCCAGGCACATGAGCAAAAACAAAACCAAACAGGCTTTTACACAAAACACACACACATAATCACATGGGTTATACCTGTGAATTTCAGATAAAAAATGAGCAATTTTTTAGTATACATAAGCCCTAAATGGGCATGCATAAATACACATGGACATACTTATACTAAAAGAATTATTTGCTGAAATAATTTACCTGAAATTAAAATTAAATTGTGCACACTGTATTTTTATTTGCCAAATCTGGCAACTGTAACACAAACACACATTTAGATTCACATGCACAGACCCATGCAGAAAGACACAAGCACATACACCCAACTATATACACAAACACATACACACCCAAGACCTAGTTTCTTTTAACAGATGTTGCCAAGACCAAACTGGCCATTAGAATAGTAGTTCTAGCTTTCCCCTGGAGAGCTGGGGAGATGCCAAGGTGGGAAGGAGTGATGAAGGGAATGGTGTGGCTTGGGAAGGAGGCAGGAGGATGAATCTCTGCTCACAGTGGTCCTGTGTGGTGGGACAAAGGGGAGCCCCATTCTGCAGGCAGGGATGTGAGGAGTTGCTTTAGAGAAAGGACACCTGCCCCAAGACACACACAGACACATATACACACACGCGCACAATCTTACTTCAGCATTTGGAATCACATCAGTCACCATGAGCAATTTCTTCTGCATGATTTTGTAAATAGGTTCAAGCTCCAGAGAGAAGCTTTTCCCTCTAGAAATCTGTGATGCTGAGTTTACAAGTATCCTTGGCAATGAATGATGGGGTGGGCTTGGATGAAATTCTACCTCAGTTTAGGGGGCCACCATGTAGCCCCGAGTTAGAGAGCTGGTGGGGAATTCCTGACTCTACTTCCTTTGCTGCCCCTCACCCCATGACCCTTTTCCAAGACACAGCCACAAATATCGACTGAGCTCACCTCAGAACAGTCTCAATCTGCCTTTTGCTCTTCATTCCCATGGTCATGGCCCTCCTTAGACCCCTGTGATCTTTCACCTGGATGTTGACCTCAGCCTCTTCCCCCTCACTTCCAATCTGCCAACAAAGAGATGTTACCAGAATGAGGCATACAGTGTACAGGTTTGATCATGGTCCTCTCTCTCTTAAAATCCTTTGATGGAGGTCAGTTTTCTCCACAATGAACATGAGCATGGCCTCTAAGACCCTTCAATATCAGAACCCATTCCAGCCTCAGTTCCCATCTTTTCACCTCAGACATTCTGTCTGGCCACAACAAAATGAATTCATTTTCCCACAAACATCCAGCCAGTTACATGGCTTAGCCTCTCTCAGCGTTCTCTATGCACGGAGCATCCTTCACCGCCTCCCTTGCCTAGTGAATTAATTATCCTTCAGATCTACTTCAAATATCCTCTCCAACCCCATCCCACACTGCCTCCCAGTCCTGTAGAATTAATCACTCACTCCTCTGTGCACCCACAGCGTTTGCATACACTTCTTTCTCACTTACCATTATAGTTATTTATTGACATTTGCAGGCGCCTCTCCCCCACAAGCTTGTGAGCCCGTCTGGGGCTGTGGTTAATTCTTATTCATATACGAACCACCAGTGTCCAAGATCGTGCCTGCCACAGAAGACGGTCTTAGGAAGGGATGTTGTTGGTAGAATTTTACTGGTAGCAATGTGCATTGGAGTTCATGGAAGAGGCTTTGGAATCAAAGAGACCAAGATTCAAATCCAGCAAACTCCATTTATGAGCTCCAAATTACATAATATCTCTATAGCAAAGCAGAATAATGCCCCCCCCCCCATCAAAGATGTCCATGTTCTAATTCTTGGAACCTATGAATATGTTGCATACATATCAGAGAGAAATTTTGATTGCAGATCAAATTAATGTTGCTAATCGGCTGACCTTAAGGTAGGGGGAGTATCCCAGGTTATCTAGGTGGGCCCAAAGTCATCTCGTACTTCCTTATAAGTGAGAGATGGAGACAGAATTGAGGATTAGAGTGATGTGATGTGAGGACTCAACCCACCATTTCTGGTTTGAAGATGGAAGAGGTCACAAGCCAAGCAATGTGGGCCGCCTCTAGAAAGCTGGAAATGATACAGACACAGAGTCTCCCCATAGAGCCTCCAGAAAGGGGTGCAGCCCTGTCAACATCTTGATTTTAGTCTGATGAGTTCCATTGCAGACCTTTGACCTCCAGAACTATAAATAAATGAATTTGTGTCTTAAGACATTATGTCAGAGGTAATTTGTTAGAACAGTGATAGGAAATGTATACCAGCACTAAACCTGTCCCTTCTTTGGCAAGGAAGCCAATAATGGTCCCAGTTACCCAGGGTGGTGGTGAGAACCATGTAAGCTAAGCATGTGGTGCCTTGGCACAGTGCTTTGCACAGGATAAAGGCAGTGGTCAAATCAGTAGCTACAGTAGTAGTAGTTCTAAGAATAATAATATTATTGCCATTTAAGGTAGTCGGGGAGGTCAGTTGGGAGTTCAAAGAAATACCCTAGAAGAAGCAATCTGATTGAGTCTCGCAGGAGAGGGCAGTGGGTCCCAGGGAAGGCACGAAGGTGGCCATACTGACAAGGGGGATTCAGGAAAAGGAGGTTGGGTGTCAACTGTTGAAGACACCCCCCCTCTGTCACAGAGAAGCTGCACAAGCCTAGGTGAGTTAGGGAGCTTGGTCCCATCCCTTCCCTCCCCTTTGAAACTTACTGGACAAACCTATACTGTTTTTTATTTGTTTGTTTTGTTTTATTTTTATTTTTTATTTTTATTTGAGATGGAATCTTGCTGTGTTGCCCTGGCTGGAGTACAATGGCATGATCTCGGCTCACTGCAACCTCTGCTTCCCAGGTTCAAGTGATTCTCCTACCTCAGCCTCCCAAGTGGCTGGTATTACAGGCGCCCACCACCATGCCCAGCTAATTTTTGTATTTTTAGTAGAGACAGGGTTTCACCATGCTGGCCAGGCTGGTCTCGAACTCCCGACCTCAGGTGATCCACCAGCCTGGTCTCCCAAAGTGCTGGGATTACAGACGTCAGCCACCAAGCCCGGCCTTCTGTACCCTGTACTGTTTTATAATGTTGGCTGGGACGAGTGGCCAGGGACAGAGTGGGGACAGGTCAGCATCCCGAGAGTCCTGAGGACAAGGCCTCTAGGCCCTTTTCCTTCCATTCTGGATGTCTCCTGGAGACGCTGGAGAAGCCCATCTTTACCAGTGTAGCTGAGACCTTTGGCTAAGCAAGAACTTCTGTTGAGGCTGGGAACCTGGGTTTAGACCAGGTGAATCTATTTACTAGCAGATGCCCCTGGACGAGGCAGCTTCTCAGAGCCTGGAAGATGATGGGACCAGATCTACGGTTTTCAATCTATATTTCTCAGGGGATTCCTCAGGGGCTGTCATTGTGGGGCCAGGTCCAAAGAGAGTCCTTGGGCTCCTGCTTGCCAATGTCACCCCAGCACCTCTGCGTTTGCCTTTTATGGAGATCAGAATTTCACACAGGCTTTGGTTTGGGCATTGGGGGAGTTGTGGGAAAAAAACAAAAACAAAAACAACAACAACAAAAAAAAACAAGTTTGAAAACCACCAGAGAGATCATCATTTCCAGCTTGAAGTTCAATGATATTTGGCCCAAGCACACCATGAACTTAGGTTATATGATGAGAGAGTCAGGAAGAATCTTTTGAGGGGTTAACACTGCCTCATGTCAGAGAACAGAAGGTCTATTACTAGGAGAAAACAGACTTTCTTTTCAACTGGCTTCTGCCTGGAGGTCCCGCCATCTGGTGGAGAACCCTCCCTAGAACGTGGACAGCTGTGTGTAGACTCACCTGCCGTGGGAGTAACAATGGCTCAGGCCAGTCCTCCTTCCCCACCAGGTGGGAGAGCTGGCAGGTTACCAATGCCTGGCCTCCCGCATCCCGCAGCTCCAGGCCTGGGTCCTGCCCAGGTGTGTTTCCCATTTAGAAAGTGAGATCTGGAGCCCTGATTCTCAGCCCTGACCGTACATTTGATCACCCAGAGAATTTAAAAAGTTCGATGCTCAGGTCTTCAAGTTTCAGACCTATAAAATCATTATCTGTGGGTGTGGGACAGGAGGGTGGGCCTACCCAGCAAGAGACTGCTGACTCCCCGAGGGGCCAAGCCTGCAGCCCTGGAGATGCCCTGGAACCCTCTCTGCAACGGCAAAACATGAACTATATCACCACTCCCCTTCTCACTCCAAATTCTAGAGTTGACTATGGCTGTGATTTTGCAGGGTGTCATCGGCTACGCAACTTATCATAGCAGCCTGTAGCTCAGCAGGTGAAAAGTCTCCCTTCATTTCTCAATGATTTTTCTCCTATGATCATTTTACTGGAGAAATTGTTCAGCTTGGTCTTTTGAGACAACTCAGGATCTTACATATGATACGTTTCATGGTTGTCATAAAGATGAATGCCCTTGAAGCCTGCCTTTATTTGAGTGAGAGGTGCTGAGTACGTTGAATAACAATAAGCCACATTACATATTGTTATTATTGCTCAGTAGGAAAAGAACTATCTGTACAGGGAAATAAGCCAAGTTTCATTAGTCAGCTCATCTATCATGCATTTGAAATAAACCTGGTGTGTATTCTTCTTAATATGACATCTGAGATTAGAAGTCAGTGTCAAAGTCAAACACCAGGAGAAAACAAAGACAAACACAGCTCTCTGGAAGGCTCCATTCTCATTAGAGTTTGCCCAAACATTTAGATGACTTGGTTACTTTTTAGCTCGTGGCTTTACAGATAAGCTAACTTTTAACCAGACAAAAACACATCATGTGTCAACCTTTGGACATGACTTTACAGATGGGCAGGGGTGTTTATGTCCAGGTAGACTCTGCAGATACTCCTTAGCTGAGTTTTTAGTAGACTGCTCAGCTCCCAGTGTCACAGTACTTTAGTCTTCTTAGCCATAGAAAGCTTTGTTAATTTGGTCTTGCTGTCTTTTCCCATCTTCTGTCTTGGCTCATTTGGAGGAGTTACTGAGCAATAGAGTGGATGAAAAGAGCAAGGAAAGGAGGCAATGAGGGAGGTGGAGGTGGAGGTTGAAGAGAAAGACCAAATGACAAGCCCCTGCTGTGGTTCACATTCATGCTTTGCAGATGTTAACCCCATTTGATATCTCACAATAGCCCTGCAAGGTAGCCCCATTCTCACAAGCGGGATCTTGCTGAACCCTAAGCTCCAGGAGCAAATCTGGTTTTGCTCCTCAGTGTACAAGAGGTCCTCAAATAAAATTGTTCTGTTCGATGTTATTTTGTTATAACATCGATGAGAACAAAATGTGATTCTTGGCCAGGGCCACTGTCTATGTGGAGTTGGCACATTCTCCCCATGCCTGCGTGGATTTTCTCCAGGGCCTCAGGTTTCCTCCCGCATCCCAAAGATGTGCATGTCAGGTACTTTGACGTGTCTCTGTTGTCCCAGTCTGATGGAATGTGGATGTGTGTGAGTGTACCCTGCAATGGGATGGCGCCCTGTCCGGGACGGGTTCCTGTCTGGTGCCCTGAGCTGCCAGGAGAGGCTCCAGCCACCTGAGACCCTGAATTGGAATATGTGGGTAAATAATTATCTTACTTGTTTTTATGAACAGTTCTTAGATGTACATTTCGCTCACATTCATTTCAATGTTTAATATTAGAAGTGTTTTGAGTCCTTAACAAGAAGTTTGGGGATATTTTTGTGACCAGAAATATGCCATAGGAAGTTCACTTCTGTTTATCTAACTTAGGCTGTGCTAAAATGGATTTTGTTGTATGTCGTTTCACTTAAAATCACAGTTTCCAAGAACCTATTGATGACATTAAGTGAGGACCTAGCCCATCAGGGGAGATTGAATGACTTGCTGAGGGCAGTAGAGCCAGCGATGGAGCCAGGGTTTGACCCCCGGCCTGTCTGATGCTCAAAGCACTTTGCACATTGGTCCACAGTGACTGTGATCTGAACATCTGTGCTTCCCAGCCGGGACTTTGCACTGGGCAGTCATGGGCACCTGTTTTGAGCTGTGGAGAATTAGGCCACAGGTGTTTCTTCTGAGCTGCAAGGCTTTACTCAGCTGAGTGTGTCTGTGTGCATTTTCAACAGCCTGTCTTACTGTGGGTGAGAATGGAAACTATGGCAGTGGAATGCCCTCCTTCTGCTTGCCTGCCCCCTTCACCAAGCACACATCTGTACTATAGTGGTATTTCCGCCACTGTAAGAGCATGTGACATCTCAGTACAAGTTGAATTGAGTCTTGACTCCCAGTTTTTTGAGGCATTCCCAGCTGCTACCAAGTGGTGCAAGATGAAGGTGGGGCAGGCTCAGCAGATGGGAAGATAGTGCCAGAGAGGCTACCCTATTGCTTAGCATATGTTTGTATGTTTTGTTACCTTTATTATCTCACAAGTAACCAGTGCAGATTGAGGCAAAGTTAGGCAATATAACTGAATTCAGAAATCATGAACAGATAGACAATTATGCAATATGTAGCCAAAGAAAGATTAAAAATATAGAAAGGAAGTCAATGCCGGCTCTTTACCTGGAGCTCTAGGCTACATTGAGTTAAGTTTTAATGAAAAGAGAAAATCTAGAATAACTCAATAATTCTCAGCTTTTTCCTCCATGATGTATGTATCTTTTTTTCATTAGTAAACTACGGTCCTGTCCTGAAACCCTAAAATAAAAATATAGTGAAGAATTTTTTAAATAAATAGATACATTGCCAACAATGCCACAATTTGGAGTAATCACACTAGAGATTTGGAGGAATATAATTTCAGGTGTGTGTGTGTGTGGGTGCACACGCACACATCTACTCTTACAAGTATGGCATAAAAGTACATATTGCATATTTTAACTTAAATATTACTTTGTTGTAGAAATACAATTATGCAATCTTTACAAGTTTTCCTCTTTAAGAACATGACATGGGCGGCCTTGCCATTTATTTTTCTTCTTTTATGCCTCTCAGGAAAAAAAATTAGTTTCTTTAGAAAAGTCTAACACGTTTCTGATTAAATTTGATCTTCAGAATTCTGTTTGTATGGTTATTGTGTAGCTTTTCTGTTATATTGTCTAACAGGTTAATGATGGTGTAATTGATTTGTAGGGAGGCTATATAACTTTTTAAATTATTTATAACTATGTTACTGAACTCTCCTATGAGTTCTAATATTTTTTCAGGCAATTCTCATATGTTTATATTTTCTGAAAATAGTGGTAAATTGCCTCTAATAGTTATAGTTCTTATTTAATTTCCTATTCAATTGCATATCTTAGCACTCTCAGAACAAGATTGCCTGATAGATGCAGGTGATGATGGGCACATGTATTTCATGCTTGATTACTTGTCTCTACTGTTTTAGTGCTAAGCATAATGCCAAGTATTTGATCTAGGTATTTGTTTATCATATTAAGAAATAAATCTTCATGATCTTTGACAAGATTTTTTTATTTTAAAACTCAAGAATGAAAGCTGAATTTTATCAAATGGCTTTGGGCATCTAATAGGGTGATTTTATGTTTTTGCCCCCTCCTTTATTCTGTTAATGTGATAATTAACAGATGAGATTTCTGATGAGAACATATTTTTCAGATAAATTCCAGAGTGGTATGGGGGATGAGTAGGGGAGAAGGAATCAGAGGGGAAGTGGGAGCTGGAATAAGGACTACATTTTCCAGATGAAGGAAGGGTCATCTCTGGAGAGTACTGGCCTTAGAAGGTAATGAAGTTGGAGGAAGAATATCACCATGGTGTCAGAAACCCCTCAACAGGATTCCTCGTGTGTGATATGTTCATATTTTTAGTAAAGTAACCATGTAAAATAAATTTCAGAACATTGAAAAAATAAATAAGGAAATTGATTTTTTTGTGGAAAAACGAGAAGAGGAAAAGGCTGACAGTTTGTTATGTGACCGGCCCTAGGTGGCTGGTGAGAGGCAGTGAGGAGGCAGAAGCCCAAAGAAATAAAGCCTGAAGAGGTCCTTTACATCCCTTGTAAGTTGGATTCCTAGGTATTTTATTCTCTTTGAAGCAATTGTGAATGGGAGTTCACTCATGATTTGGCTCTCTGTTTGTCTGTTATTGGTGTACAGGGATGTAAAGGACCTCTTCAAGGAGAACTACAAACCACTGCTCAATGAAATAAAAGAGGATACAAACAAATGGAAGAACATTCCATGCTCATGGGTAGGAAGAATCAATATCGTGAAAATGGCCATACTGCCCAAGGTAATTTATAGATTCAATGCTATCCCCATCAAGCTACCAATGACTTTCTTCACAGAATTGGAAAAAACTACTTTAAAGTTCATATGGAACCAAAAAAGAGCCCGCATCGCCAAGTCAATCCTAAGCCAAAAGAACAAAGCTGGAGGCATCACCCTACCTGACTTCAAACTATACTACAAGGCTACAGTAACCAAAACAGCATGGTAGTGGTACCACAACAGAGACATAGATCAATGGAACAGAACAGAGCCCTCAGAAACGATGCTGCATATCTACAACTATCTGATCTTTGACAAACCTGACAAAAACAAGAAATGGGGAAAGGATTCCCTATTTAATAAATGGTGCTTGGAAAACTGGCTAGCCATATGTAGGAAGCTGAAACTGGATCCCTTCCTTACACCTTATACAAAAATTAATTCAAGATGGATTAAAGACTTACATGTTAGACCTAAAACCATAAAAACCCTAGAAGAAAGCCTAGGCAATACCATTCAGGACATAGGCGTGGGCAAGGACTTCATGTCTAAAACACCAAAAGCAATGGCAACAAAAGCCAAAATTGACAAATGGGATCTCATTAAACTAAAGAGCTTCTGCACAGCAAAAGAAACTACCATCAGAGTGAACAGGCAATGTACAGAATGGGAGAAAATTTTTGCAACCTACTCATCTGACAAAGGGCTAATATCCAGAATCTACAATGAACTCAAACATATTTACAAGAAAAAAAAAACAACCCCATCAAAAAGTGGGCAAAGGACATGAACAGACACTTCTCAAAAGAAGACATTTATGCAGCCAAAAAACACATGAAGAAATGCTCATCACCACTGGCCATCAGAGAAATGCAAATCAAAACCACAGTGAGATACCATCTCACACCAGTTAGAATGGCCATCATTAAAAAAGCAGGAAACAACAGGTGCTGGAGAGGATATGGAGAAATAGGAACACTTTTACACTGTTGGTGGGACTGTAAACTAGTTCAACCATTGTGGAAGTCAGTGTGGCGATTCCTCAGGGATCTCGAACTAGAAATACCATTTGACCCAGCCATCCCATTACTGGGTATATACCCAAAGGACTATAAATCATGCTGCTATAAAGACACATGCACACGTATGTTTATTGCGGCACTATTCACAATAGCAAAGAGTTGGAACCAACCCAAATGTCCAACAACGATAGACTGGATTAAGAAAATGTGGCACATATACACCATGGAATACTATGCAGCCATAAAAAAGGATGAGTTCATATCCTTTGTAGGGACATGGATGAAACTGGAAAACATCATTCTCAGTAAACTGTCGCAAGGACAAAAAACCAAACACCGCATGTTCTCACTCACAGGTGGGAACTGAACAATGAGAACTCATGGACACAGGGAGGGGAACATCACACTCCGGGGACTGTTGTGGGGTGGGGGGAGGGGGGAGGGACAGCATTAGGAGATATACCTAATGCTAAATGATGAGTTAATGGGTGCAGGAAATCAACATGGCACATGGATACATATGTAACAAACCTGCACATTGTGCACATGTACCCTAAAACCTAAAGTATAATAAAAAAAAATTAAAAAAAAAAAAGAAATAAAGCCTGGGGTTTACAAGAGCTGCTTCATGTTGCTCCATACTCAGGACTGGGGTCCAGATTCCTGAGAAACAGGGAAGCCCTCATTGATGTGTGGGTTACAGAGAGATTTCCTAATGTTAAGCCATCCTTGCATTTCACAGCTAATTTTGCTTGCTCATGGTATATTATTTCTATTATGACCCTGCTGGGTTCAGTTTGCTAATACTGTATTATTAACAATATTTATACCTATAATCCTAAGATTGATCTTAAGTTTTTATTTTTTGGTATTTTTTCTCAGATTTTGGTATAGAGAGTATATTTTCCTTATAAAAAAAGAATTTAGAGAGTTTAATTCTATTTTTTGAAATGATTTAAATAGAACTACACTCTCAGTATTTTGAAGATTTGATAGAAATTTCCTATAAAATTGCCAGGCACGGTGGCTCACGCCTGTAATCCCAGCACTTTGGGAGGCCGAGGTGGACAGATCACCTGAGGTCAGGAGTTCAAGACCAGCCTGGCCAACATGATGAAACCCCATTTCTACTAAAAATACAAAAAAATTAGCTGCGCGTGGTGGCTTATGCCTGTACTTCCAGCTACTTGAGAGGCTGAGGCAGGAGAATTGCTTGAACCCAGGAGGCGGAAGTTGCAATGAGCAGAGATCATACCACTGCACTCCAGTGTGGGCAACAAGAGCAAGACTGTCTCAAAAAAAAAGAAAAAAAAATTTCCTGTAAAATAAAATTATCTGGACTTTGGGATAGTTGTAGTTCAATTATCTTTTTGTCTGTTTTTTCAGTTTCTCTACTGGTTACTGTTCTATGCAAGTTTTCTACCTCTTCTTGGAATTTATAGTTTTCTAGAAAATAATTTAATTCATATTTTGAAATTC
Source organism: Symphalangus syndactylus (assembly GCF_028878055.3). Classification (NCBI taxonomy): domain Eukaryota; kingdom Metazoa; phylum Chordata; class Mammalia; order Primates; family Hylobatidae; genus Symphalangus; species Symphalangus syndactylus. The sequence continues at coordinate 93,665,372 of NC_072431.2, read as the reverse complement.
ACTGGCATATCACTTTATCTAAATTCTTTTGCCGTGTTTTTAATCACATGCCATGTCTGCAGTTAATGGTTTGTTTCTCATTCCTAATGTATTTGTTTATTTCTTTTTTTGAGGGAATGGAGATAGGAGGTAAAATTTCCAGATTTGTCCCCTGGGTATGGGAGTGGGAGGGATTAAGAGAAACGAGTAGTGGTTTTATCAATACAGTAGAAACTCTCTTAATCCAATATCCACTGACTCACTGCATTTATCAAAGTTTTTCACTCACTGTAAAATGTACCAACTGACCTGATGTATCTAAAATGTTCACAATCATGACTTAAGTTTTTCATAGGTACCTCTCCCTCTCTCCCCAGCTGAGTGGTGGGATTATAAAACTGTTTATGCCAGTTGTGAATGTTATTGCAACTATACAATCTACTTACATATTATATTAACCAATGAACATGAATTTAGAAAAAGTTGTTTCCTAGAAAACTAGGTTGAATATTTTGGAAAGTCTTCATATTTTTTTTAATTGCTTAAATATTGCTGTTGAGTTAGATGTGGAAGAGACAACTGTCAAAATCAGGAAAGCAGCCAGGTGCATACCTGTAATCCCAGCTACTCAGAATGCTAAGGATGGAAGATCACTTGAACTCAGAAGCTTGAGACCAGACTGGGCAATATAGTGAGACCCCATCTCAAAATAAATGAGTGAATGAATGAATAAAATCTGGGGAAAAGCTTCAAGACACTAGGATTTAGTTTTCATATTACTTCTCAAGGGGTTATTTCTCTTCTCACTTTAAAGAAATTGAAAATAACAGTTATAGAAGATGTATTATGAGAATGGTTTATGTGAAAAAGATGATGGCACATTCCAATCAGTGGGCCCCGTGCAAAGAAAAGACTGCCACAAAAGATTGAGGAATGACTGCACGTTTATGTTTTCGGTTCAAATAAAGTATATGTTAATTTGTATGATTCCTGGCTTTCTTTGAATTTTTCAGTTAACTGCTCCTAATTGTGGTAGTAAGAGTTTCTACTGGACATTAACTACTTTTGTTTGTTATTTCTTTGTGTTTACTGTCCTATGGTTTAATTTGTCGTGTTTTTCTAGCATCTGGAATTGAAGGATTAGTGCCATGGACATTTCTCATTTTTTTTTCTGTCCAGTTTCCTCTTCTTTAGAAAACTGTTCTTTCAGGGCACGGTGGCTCACACCTGTAATCCCAGCACTTTGAGAGGTCGAGGCGGATGGGTCACGAGGTCAGAAGATCGAGACCATCCTGGCTAACACGGTGAAACCATGTCTCTACTAAAAATACAAAAAATTAGCCAGGTGTGTTGGTGAGTGCCTGTAGTCCCAGCTACTCGGGAGGCTGAGACAGGAGAATGGTGTGAACCCGGGAGGCAGAGGTTGCAGTGAGCAGAGATTGTGCCACTGCACTGCAGCCTGGGCGACAGAGTGAGACTCCGTCTCAAAAAAAAAAAAAAAAAAAAAAAAGAAGAAAACTGTTCTTTCCTCTGCCACCTGTGATTCCACTGGGCCCCCAGTAATGGGATCCTGGCTCACCTTGGATAGATCACCTAAGATAACTCATTCAGACATTCTCTCCTGGGAAGCTAAATCTGGTGGAGACATTCAGGGATGGATGGCAGTTGTAACTGCATCATCCTAATTTCAGCATCTTGAAGGAAAGGTCAATGAGTTCCTAATGTTCAGTTCTGACTTCCCTTTCTTTCCTCCTTTGATTCTGTGACATATTCCAATGGAAAAATTGTAGTCTCCCAGTGGACAGCTCATGGAGGGCTGGAGAATCCTTTTAATACATTCCAGGATCAGCTTTTCAGTTTTTTGGTTTTTTTTTTTTTTTTTTTCGGCAGCTAAAGAAACTTAACAGAAGCACTACATTTATTTATTCTGAATCTTGATTCTTTAATAATGTAAGTATTAAATGCTATGAATTTCCCCCAAGTACAATTTTCACCAGAATGTGGCATAATTATCATTAATATTGTCTAAGTAGCTTATAATTGCACTTTTGATTTATTCTTTGATTCCAGAGTTATTTAGGGAGAAATAGTTTTTGAGTTCCTTCCAAACTCAAAAACATGAGGGTTTTTTCTGTTTACTATAATTTTTTTTTATCTTCATATATTCTGACTCTATCACCAGCACCTAGCATATTGCTTGGCAAATAATAAGTTCTCATTAAATATTGAATGAATGAATGAATGAATGGAGGAATCAGAGAATGAGACCTATAGAATTTCTACCGTTGAATTTGTTTATGTTTTTTTAGTCAATTTTGACAAAGTTTTGTAAATATCTCAGGGTAATTTTTAAAAATGTATTTTTTGTTGGGTAAACAGCTGTATATCTATTTGTTAAAACAAACATATGTTTCAGAGCCTCTAAATCTTTATGTATTTTTGTTTGAATTCCTGGTTCATAAGAAAACTGCATAAAACCTTCCATCAGGTTTTAAACATTGCCAAAAGTACAGATGATTATTTCTCTGAGCTAGAGTTTGAATCTTCTAAAAGCCATGAGATGGAGGCTTGATGGCCTGAAAGACATAGCCCAACCAACACAAAACAAGGATAAACAACCTTTAGATGTTACCCAGATTGCTTTCATTCCTCTGCTAAAGAAGAACAATAACATTGTTTTTCTGTTCTTGTCCAATCTCAAACTCCCATGTCAGTCTAATTTCCTCGAATAAAAGGGAAGCACAAGAAGTCTGCCTTGTCACAAAGAGTCAAGGTTGATGGGCTTTACTAGGTGGCTGGTCCCCAGTGGGTGGTTACCTCCTCTCTTATTACTTCTGCTGGAGTGTAATTAGGGTGCCCAAGGATTACATCAAGTCACAATGCTATTAGATTTGAAATGCTAAGGGACCATCTTTATTTGTTTGTTTTTCTTTTTCCCTAATAGAAACATTAAACAGCAAGCAAGCATCATTTCCAGACAGAGAGAGTGCTCAGAGGAATCTTGCAAACATTACATGGTCTCCCTGGGAAGGAATATGGAGCTTGGAAAAACTGCCAGTTTATTATATTAGTTCCATTTGTTTCCAATGAGAATGATGATGTTTCACATGGCAATACTAAAGAGCCCAGGCCCATTAAAAGAGGTTTTCCAGGGGTTTTTCTACTGCATGTCATCACTGCGGTCTTTGCTTTTCTTGTCTTTCTGTTTTTGTTTATTTCTGAGCTAAGGCTGGAAGATCACCTGAGCCCAGGGCTATGTTATTTGACATGTAAAGGTGTATGACTGCTATATTTTCACTGTCAATTATATTCCTGTACACTAAAAATAAGCCTCTTTGTTCTTTTGAATGCTCTTGCCTTAAATTCTACCTTGTCAGACAATTTTGCCACCCTAAACTTTTTTTGTATTTATGTTCACTTGGTAGACCTCTCCCTTCCTTTTTCACTTAAAACTTTCTGATTTTTTGCTATTAGATGCGTCTCTTATTTAAAAAAATCTTCTTTTATTTGAGGATCTTTTACTTACAAGAATGTAGCTACTTATATTCATTTTTATCTCATTCATGTCCTCACTAGTAATGTAATATTTTTCTTTTTCTGCAGTAATATATACTTTTCTACTCTTAATGTTGTATATTTGTGTTCTATCTCCTTTGTTTTATTAGTTAGCTTTGTCAAAATTGAATCTCCTTATTTTGGTTATTAACTGTTCGGTTTCTAATTTATGAATTTTAGTTTACTGTATACACTTATTCATTTTCTTGGGTTTGTCAATATTGGTAAAAGCATAGGTCATGTGTTTTTATTCTTTTTGAAATGTCTTTGATACGGTTTTGGGCATAGCCCATTAAAATGTGGATTCATTCTAGTCATTATAATCACTTTCTGAATCATCCTTAATTGCAGTTTTAATTTCTTCTTTGATTTCAGTGTTACTTAGCTGTGTGTTTTTCAGTTTCTAAGTATATTTAAAAAAAAAAGAATTGGCAATTAGTTTGCAGTTTTATTGCATTTTGGTGAAAAATCTGGTTAATATAATGTCTCTTTTGGAATTATTGAGATAATGCTTTTTAGTTTAAGATATTGATTTTTTGTAAATATACAATGGATGGTTGTAATAAATGTAATCAACAATAGCTAGCTACCTAGCTAGAGATATAAGCTCATTAATTATACTAATTTTTACATTCTTAGTGAATTTCTCTGCTACTCTTTTGGGAGTATACTAAAGTTGACTATTGGATAATTTTTTTGTCAATGTCTTCTCCTATTTTGAATATGTTTTTCAATATTTTGATGCTATGTGATTAGGTGAATAGACTAAATCATCATTCATGGCTGTTGTATCTTTACTGTAGATATTGTTCAAAATTTAAAGCAGCCCTCGGTCCCATTTAGTGACTCTCTTTATTTCAACTTTATTTGATATTACTATTGCCATCCCTACATTCTTTTTTTGCCCAGTGTGCCTGTATTCACCTCATTATTTTAAACCTTTTTACTTAATTTTAGTCAAGTCTCTGGAAAACCACATTTAATTAATTTTTTTATTCAACTAAAGCTGACTGTTTCTTATTTCTAATTCTTCTATTTAATACATTCATATCCACTTTAATAACTTTTTTCACCCTGTTTTTATCATCTTATTTTGTACTTTTAAACTTTTTTTCACCTTTTTCTTACATTTTATTACATTGACCAGATTTTCCTATTTTTTTCTATTTCTTTAGAAATTAAATTTTTGTCTACCAATGATAATCTTCAGCTGACAATATATTTCTTTTGAATACCTCCATAAACTATGGGAGAGTTAGCAGACTCATGCTTTCTCCTTTCTTCTTCTCTTCCTGCCTACCATCTCCCCTTGGGTTTTACCAATAGACACTGGATGTTCCATCCAGATTAATAATAGTAATGGCTATTTGGTTAATTTAATGTCATGAACATTAACTTTAAAGGACTATTTTCGACATTCACATTGTTTCACTCAAGCGAATATCAATTATTTAGCTTGTTTCACTCAAGCTAAATTCAAAAACCTTTGAATTTTTGTTTTATTGTTGATCACCATCAATTTCCTATCCAATCTCCAGACTCAACTTCTTGGTTTGGAGCAACTGTCCATCAATAATTCCACAAGTAATTTCTACTAAGTATAAGTGTCCCAACATGCTGCTTTTTGTCCTAGCATGTATGAGACACCCTTCTGATGTCCTTGTGCATATTAAATATGACTTTATTGGATACGGAAGCCCCAGGCCATGCTATTTCCCCATCAAGTGCCATGATTCTTCTCTGTTGACTTTTGATATTTGGTATTTTTCAAGAAGTCTGGTGCCTACTAAATTGTTTCTATATTTGGAAGACTTGTTTTTAATCTCTGAATGCCTGTAAAATTTTTCTCCATGTCTCTTGAGTTTATTCCACCACATAGGTTTGCATTTCTTTCTGGATATTTTGCCTGGTTCTGAAAATTGCTTGAAACAAAGCAATTTTTCATCTATGATTTGTTTAATCATTGCTGCTTCTCCTTTGCTCTCTCCTGCTTCTGAAACTTCTCTTTCATGTGAAACACACACATATATAATTCTCTGGATCTACTTTTCATCTTTTTTTTTTTTTTTTGAGACAGGTCTCGCTCTGTCACCCAGGCTGTAGTGCAGTGGCATAATCTTGGCTCACTGCAACCACTGCTTCCCAGGCTCAAGTGATCCTCCCACCTCAGCCTCCCAAGTAGCTGGAACTACAGGCATGTGCCACCACACCCGGCTAATTTTTTTTTTTTTTTTCTGTGGAGATGGGCTTTTGCCATGTTGCCCAGTCTAGTCTCAACCTCCTGGACTCAAGCAATCCACCAGCTTTGGCCTCCCAAAGTGCTGGGATTACAGGTGTGAGCCTCTGCGCCCGGCCATTACTTTTCATCTTTTTAAATGTATTCACATGTATTTCTTTCTTTAGCCTTTTTTGTCTGAGTTTTGGTAGACATAATATTATCTTCCTATCGACTCACGTAAGTGTCTGCTGAATGTTGCTTTCATTGCATGTCTAAAAAGAAAAAAATTGACTTACTTTGAAAAATATAAATAACAGATTAATTCATCTTTTTGGTAAAAGTTGAAGCAATTAAAATACAATGAAAACTGCCCTTAACATCTTCTCAACTCATTTCCCTTTCCCCAAGTAAAAAGATATATATCTCCATCTTTTTTTCTGTGTATTTATACCCATATAGAAATGTATGCTTTTGGTTTTTTTTTCCATTATTTATGTGGAAACGTTCTATTCATACTGTTTTGCAACTTGCTTTTTTCATTCAACATTAGGTAGTGGAGGCCTTTCCACACTAGCTTAGGTTAGGGTTTCCTGGGAAACAGAAGCTGAGATAGAGATTTGTGTGTACGACGTTTATTGGTCACTGCTGTACAGAGTAACGCCCCTGGAGGAGTAACGGAAGCAGGCTTGATCAGAAGGACAAGTTCAATGGCAAAGCAACCACAACAAAGACCTCAGCCATCTTATGGGAGGATTTGGAGCCCTTCAGGGCTGTTCCATATTGAGGCGAGGGGGCCTTTATTCCTATACAGCTTTGAAAATGGATGTGAACTGCCCCTGGGGAGGGGCAGCTCCCCTTGGCCAAGGACGGTTCCTGGGAAGGGATTCAGCTTTGAGACATCAGTAGGCAACCCTCTGGGATGCTGGGGAAATAGTTTCTCCATCCTGAAGAGGGGATATAGACAGAGCATCCCAGCACCCACCACATGCTCCAATGCCTGTAGATCAGAAGGTGCAAAGTCCATGTGTGATGATTTTTAGACTGAGTGGAAGATTCAGAAAAAGAAAATTCTGTTCCAATAGCTGCCTGTTGTGAGTAATGAATCAGATAAACATGATGTCCATTTGACTGTAACTTATGTGATTTTTAAAAATGAACAGTTTAACAAAACATCAAAAGATAGAAGAGCACAATAAACCCCCTGAAGTGAATTCCCATAATTTTATGTTGCCTCAGCATTCATGTTTGAAAATAAGTTGGACTTTATCATACCAGAAGCCGGGCTAAGTCACCCTCAACACAGTGTCCAGTTCCGCACCTCTTCCCAGTTTTTGAATCTGGTTGATCTAGATATCTGCCTTATACAACTGCCTCCTGGTGACCACTTCCCCGAGGGACATATAGATGCCTGCTTGACTCTCCACTGACTCCCACACCCCACAGGGACTGCACAGATGTGCCACAGTGACACCTCTGTTACAGTGTGCCTCCACAGAGCTGGGGCCAGCTAGTTATAACCCCATCAATCGGACTTCCCACAGGAAACGCACCTGGGTAATGCGTGTTACCAGCTCCCCATTGTCCCTGTGAGGAGGGCTGCCCTTTTCTCTGGGATCTGTAAGTAATGCACTGCTTCTGTTACTTCCTGTGGTTTGTTGAGTGGCTTTCCCTCTGTCTCATGTCTCCCCTGACTGATACACCTGAACCTAACTTCTTTTTCTCTTTTTATTCTTTTATATATTTATTAGATACTGTTGATAAAAATTACACAATTTAGATAAGCAACAACAAAAAAACGACACTATAATCCTACCCTTTAAAGATAACCACTGATGATGGGGAAAAGGTGATAACAGTTTTAGCTAACATTTATTTGATTACTGTTGGACATTTTTCACATTTTATTTTCTATTTGTATTTCTACTTGTAAAATGCCTACTCATGTACTATGCCTATTTTTCCATTGGGCTTTTGATCATTTGTTTCTTTATTTGCAAGCACTTTATATTCATTAGGGGTATAAATCATTTGTTATATTAAGTTGCAAATAGGTTTCCCAGTTACATGGCTCTTCTCAAAATCTTCAGAGTGGCTAGTAAAATGAAAAATATGACAGCTGGGAGAGCACTCAGGACTGCTGCCTTAGGGACCAGAACATGCCACCTCTGAAACAATTCCTTCATTTATGATACTGAAGTTATTGTCAACCAGTCAATCTGCAAGTCACTTTTACCAAATAAATTGTTTTGTGTAAATATTTGATATCATTAAAAAAAATTTTTTTCTGGTCCCACTCCACCAGGAGATAACATTTAACAGGTAATTTATACAACTGGAGTTTACTAGTGTAAGTTGCATCAGGGCTTTCTTAGAGAATGGCTATCTTGGAAGGAATAAGCCAGACAGAAGTCAGACAAGAGCCACAAAAGCATCTGCCAGTATAAACAAGTTTCCCATGAGTCGTGGGTTGGACATTGAGGCATTAGGCCATCCACAGGTATCCTGCCAGAGGCACACTCTAAGCACTCCCAACTGTCAGGGCAGGGCTAGCGCTTACAGCCTGTCTTCAAAGGGAGACCTCAAGACCAAACAAAGAAAACTACAACACCTCCATATCGCCAGCAGCCAGATTCAGTAATAATCAAGATTTTGCAACATTTTCTTTATCTATTCCTTTTTTCTCTTTTGTTGAGATATTTTAAAACAATACCAGCCATCATGTCATTTGTGATTTGTGTGTGTGTGTGTGTGTGTGTGTGGTGTGTTTTGAGATACAGTCTCACTCTGTCACCCAGGCTGGAGTGCGGTGGTGCAATCTCAGCTCACTGCAACCTCCGTCTCCTGGGCTCAAGTGATCCTCCTACCTTGGCGTCCCAAGTAGCTGGGACTATAGGTGCGTGCCACCACACCTGACTAACTTTCTTAAGGGTTTCACTATATGTCCCAGGCTGGTCTCGAGCTCCTGGAATCAAGTGATCCTCCCACCTTGGCCTCCCAAAATGCTGATATTACAGGCATGAGCCACCACACCCAGCCCACATTACGTCATTTTTATCCCTGGACTTTGAGGTATGCATGTCTAAGATTAGATGGACATTTTCTTGAATACACTATCACACTTAATAAAATTGACAAAAATTCCTTGGTATCACACAGTATTCAACTGTGTAGTCAAGATTCTCTGAACATTTCTAAAGATGTCTTTTTGCCTTGGTTTGTTTGAATTAAGATTTAAACAAGTTCTTCACTTCCCATTTGGTAATTTTTTTCTCGTAAGTCCCTTCTAATCTAGGGCAGCCCCCTTCCCTCCTTCCCTTTTGTTTTATACCAGTCGGTTGTCTTATAAAATATCCTGTACTCAGTATTTGCATCCTGGTGGTGTCAGTTAACTGGTCCTTCCTTCTCTCTTCACCCAGGTTTTCTATAAATGGTTACCTTTAAAGATTTGACTGGATTGTGTTTCACTTTTTTGGCGAGGCTCAATCAGAGGCGGAACCGTGGGCTTCGTGCTGCATCACATCTGGAGGCAGGTAATGTCTGGATGAACTGCCTTAAAGCCTCTTTCCTGATACTAAGACAATCACCACTAACAATAGTAATCACTTCAGTCTGAGCTCTCTCTTTACAAAGCACTGGGATGCCTTTGACCATCATTGTCTGAATCAGCTCATGCATTTAATAATCCACGAACCACATTTTTCATATTCAAGTCAGCTTTTCTCTCATTATTTTGATTGCCTTTCAAAGGTATAATGTTCTCTCAAATTCTGTTATGCAGAAAACATATTTTTCAGAAATGTTGTTCGTATTTGGTTGTTGTTAGTCTGTTGTGTAGGGAGATGTTTTCTTTGATTCCTTGTGTAAAGTTCTGTCTTTTGAAGTACTGAATCTTGTCAAATGTCTGGTGATTTTCCTTCATTTGCTTCCTTTTAGAGAGAGAAGTCTTTCTTTCTCAAGTATGAATAGCAATGGTGATTTCAGTCCAACACGGGGGACATGCATTCCAAAGACAGCAAGTGTTACCGAACTGAACTGGGGTCTGCTTGCCTGGCACAGCAAAGCCAAACACTGACATCAGGATTGCAGCTTGAGAAAGTGAGGTGTTAATTGCAGGGCAGCTCATGCTCAAGACCCCAGCTCTTCAATAGCTGACAAGGAAGGATTTTTAAAGGTAGGGAGACAGAGGTTACAGGCAAAGCCATAAATCAATACACAAAGGCTATGCATTGGTTTGAACTGAAAAAGCAGGACATCTTGAGGTGGGTAGGGGTAAAGGTCATAGGTGGATTCAAAGAGTTTCTGATTTGGTTTAGGAGGTGAAGCTTTGTCTGAAAATTTGGGATCAGCAGAAAAGAATGTTAGCTTTGGCTCGTGGGCTTGACCTCCTCCAGGCCCCTCAGGAAGAAATTTTGAAGGGCGAACAGCAGTCAGAGTTTAGTCCCAGTTCCCCCTTATCGGAGGTCTGTGTGCCAGCAGATTCATTTGGTGGGGGTCTGGGTTTCTGAAAAACAACCCAGGAACATATGTTAAGATCCTATTCTTAGTTTTTATAGGGAGCAAAACATCTCCTGACTCTAACTTCCTTGGCTATTTTTGTTTGTTTGTTTGTTTGTTTGAGACAGAGTCCCACCCTGTCGCCCAGGCTGGTGTGCAGTGGTGCAATCTCGGCTCACTGGAACGCTGAACCAAGGTTCAGGTGATTCTCCTGCCTCAGCCTTCCAAGTAGCTGGGATTACAGGTGTAAGCCACCATGCCTGGCTAATTTTTATATTTTTAGTAGAGGCAGGGCTTCACCATGTTGGCCAGGCTACTCTCGAACTCCTGACCTCAAGTGATCCACCCATCTCAGTCTCCCAAAATGCTGGGATTACAGGTGTGAGGCACTGTGCTATTGTTTAAAACTATTATTACCTTCTTGCTTATCAAGTTGCTCATTTACATCTCAGGGTTAGGTAGGTGCCTAGAATTTCCCTTGCAAGAACTCAAGATTTTCCTTTATTTCCATACTTGGCAGTGCTCACAGGCCCCTAAGAAGGGTTCCCGCTCCAGCTCACAGGCATGAGAGCTATAGTCAGGAGGTGAACGAACTGCATTCTTTATACTTTCAAGTGTTCATAGGCTGAGAGTTGCCTCTTTCTCTGTGCCCCAATGACTGCTCTCACTTTTGGCTCCTCTCAGCTACGATAGTGGGTGCAGGGAGCTAGGGAATGGGGTATAGCTGGGCTTGTCCTGTCCACCTTCTGGACTGTTTCTTAATTGTTTTATATCTTTGTCTTGGAAATTAGAGAGGGAAAGGAGTTAAATACTGAACAATATTGCCTAGGATAGGCCACAGGAGGCCTCAACTATATATCTGCCCCAATTCCCACACCACAGTAGTTCTTAAACTTTCTCACATGCAAATCATGTGTTGGAGCCTGCCTTTCTACTGTGAAACTGATTTTTAAATATTATAACTGTGTTTATGAGCATTTAAAGTGTCAAATTCTGTTTTAAGCACTTCACCTGCTTTACTAACTACATCGTGACAACCCTGCGAGGTTGGTACTGTTATTATCCCTGTGGAAATAAACTAAGACAGTTCAAAGGAGAACAAACAGAGGCTTTTCGGGGCTTACTTACAGGAGGGAGTCTGCCCCCACCTCTTGTGTTTGGCAGTGACTCAAAGGCAGGCAAGGAAGTGGGAAAGCTTTAGAAAGGGAGGCTTCAGATATGCTCTGTTGGCATGGCAAAGCAGAGGTTGCTAACTAGAAGTGGGGCATCTTATGGGATTTGCTAAGGGAGCATATGTGGCTTTGGCTTTTTCTGGTTGGTTCTGGGTTGGAAGGAAGGGCAACAAAGTAGGGAAGCTGGCAGTCATTGCCCACATCCTGACTGTTCTGGGCCTACTGCTATAGAGATTGAGGATCGGAGCTCCATTGTCATATATGGTCTGGCCATTGTCCATTTGTATAACACCCCTAAATTATGGCTAGGAAACTGAGGCACAAAGAGTTTAAGTAACTCGCCCAAGGTATTGTAGCCAGTAAGGGCAGAGCTGGCATTTAGACCCAGGGAAGTCATGCTCCAAACCGCCAGGCAAAACACCATAGCTTCTCCTGTTTGATCTGGTCCACACCCAGTGACACCCCGGCCAGGTGTGGGACCTAGAGCAACTGGCTTCACTCTCTGTGTCTCTGTTTCTTCATCGAGAAGAAGGTAATTAGAAAAAAAAAAAAAAAAAAACCAATTCCCTCACTGGGTTTTTATGAGAATTCAGTGAGATTACAGTTGTAAAGTGTCTGGCATAGGCTAGACCCGCTGAATATGTGATCTTGCTTTTGAGAGAACAGGATTGCACTTTGTAAATATAGGTTGCTTTTGAAAGTCCAGTTGATAATGGTTTACATCCCTAAATCTTTTTTTTGTTTGATTGCTTTTGATAAGGAGACTGGGAAATTTTATTGGAAACATATTTTAGGCAGCTTTTCTCTGAAAAGAATAAGGTGTTATGGCTATACATGCCTCCTACTAATTATAATAAGATGTTTAAAAAGTTACACATCATTTCTTCAAATCTTTTTCATTAAACTTGTTACAGATTGAAGCCATTTCTGCTATTTTTCTTATTTGGGCAGCCTCCATGGTGGCATCTGCTTTCTATTTACATAGCCAAACCCACAGACTCTGCACTGGTCTGATTAATTAGAAATCACCATAGCAGGATGGACTCTCTTCCTACTCTCCCCAAACAATGAATCTTTTTTTTTATTTAGCTCATGTTCCAAAATTACAGCATTTGGCCCTTACAGTCAGCTTATTTCAGGCCCAATCAGAGGCTGATATTTTGCCTGACATATTCCTGGTTATTAAAGGGGCCGCCTGAGCTACTTTGGGGAGTGAGGGACCCAAACAAAATATAGCAGAACCACGGGCCAGTGGGAGAGTTGAAGTGCAGGCAACCTTGATTGACATTTACAAGGGACTAGCATTGAGCTCATAGGGATAGAAAGCATAGGAGAATGAAGGTTGGATGTTTGCATTTAATTGTTGCTCTCCTAGGGAGTTATTTGAGCAGAGACCTAGTTCTGGCTCTGCACACACCTGCTGTGTAACCTGTGGGTGGGTCACACTTCATAGAAACTAGTACACACCTTCCAGGTTGCTATGAGGTTTAAATGGAATATGAAGCACCTTGATAAGCTCCACCCATCCCAAGAATGGCATGCTATTTTCCCAACAACCATCTTAGCAAATGGTACAAAGATTCTACAATTGCAATTCACCAGTATAGAACACAGGCAAAGGCATAGATTTAGCTAAAGTTACTATCAAATGACTGATTTTATAAGAAAAAAAGAAAAATGATATCAGGGTTGATGTTCAGCTGCTTTCCACCAAGCCTCATCATCCCCATCAGTGAGCTGGACAGGCCAGATCCCAGCGGAGACAGGGAGTAGGATAAGATGAAGGGACCTTGAATTTGTGCCTGACTATATTCCTGACTTTAGACCACTTTCTGACACTGTCTCAGTGTCTCAGTTTTAAGTGAGCCTAATGAGTTTTAAAACCTTTACATTACAGAAGAACAAACAGAGGTTTGTAAAGGTTGAGTGAATTGCATTAAGTTTCAACTTCAACTCACAGCTAATTCCTCAAGCCCATGGGCTGTGACACACTGGCTTAGACGGAAATGATATGACAGACTAGCCCGAGCATCAGGATTGATAAAAGCAATCTTTTATGTTTTATCATCTGTGTTCCCAGGCTCTTCTATACCTTTTCTCTAATCCTCACCAAACCCTACAAGAAAAGTGGTTTTCATTCTGGTTTTACAGGAGCAAGAACTGCAGCCAAGAAGGGTTAATTGACTTTCCAAATGTCACACAACAATTAAATTCAAGAGACAGAACTAGGAGACAAGTCTTGCTTCCGAAGTAACTGCATCTTCTTTCTACATCATATGAAACAGGAATGTCTGGAAAGTGATATTCACTCTGTTCTGTTCGAAGCCAAAGGAATTGAACTATTGGCTATAGCAGTTCTTTGTCCCAAGGAGAGGTGTGGGCAAAGGAGAGGGGCTGGCAGAAAGTTTTGTCTATGTACCTTCATTTGGCCCTTGGATATATTACCATGTGCCATTTCTGCTTTGTCATTCTCTCTTGTTACTAACTTTTCATGTATTATTGCCCCGGTGAACCTGTGAAAACTTGAGCCCAGGAATGTTCTTTTACTTCCCTATAAGCCCTAAATTCATGACAAAGTGTCTTCACATAAAAAGTTCTTGGGATAGCAATTCAGACGGCGCTGAAGAGGGCTACTCCTGGAGGCAGTCCGGAAGGCTGTCTCCCCACAGGGGGAATATCAGAGGGTAGGGGCTTTTTTCCAGCTCTAAGCATTAAGGACCCAGAAACTTGATCTAATCAACACAGACAGTGAGTGTGGCTTCATTTCTCAGAAGCTGAGTCACATTAACCATATTCATAAGGCTAATGCATTGATCCAAAAACATCAATTTATGGACTTAAATGAGAACTCAGTGTTAAAGATATAAGAATACTTGATGCTTACTAAGACTTCTGTTCCCCAGATAGAACCGACATTAACTGGAGAAGTCCTTTCTATACTTCCTTGTCAACTCATTCTCATCCTAGTAGACTTAGTCTTACCTTGGATCTCTTAATACTTTCTGACAAGTTATTTTCAAGCCTTGTTGACCAGGGAGTCATCTTTTTTTTTTTTTTTTTTTTTCACCTTAGCTGTGTATATCTCCCATGGATCAATTAGGTGTTGATTTTATAGCTAAATCTAAGAGTGATATCCTTTTCATTTACAAGTCATAGAAAGGAAGGGCATCAAACTGTAGGTTTTAGGTACTTGTAACACTAAGTACTTGTCATGTGAATAAATGACTCGAGTTCTGTATAGGTGTTCACCCTCACCATTCCAATGCAACCCTTCTTGTCAAGACAGCCAGTGACCACCATACTGCTAAAACTATTGGTTAGCTATGAGTCATAATCTTACTTAACAGCATTTGGCAGGTGATTTCTCTTTCTTGTCCTTAACATGGTTTCTTTATTTGGTTTCTATTTCAATTGTTAAGCCTCCTTGGCCTTTCTGCTGGTTCCTCCTCTTTTTTCCAATGACTTAACACTGATTGCCGCATAGCTAAGTCTTCGGTTGTGTTCTCCTCTCCATCTAGTAGGATCTCGTAGTCTCATGGCTTTAAATCTATATGCTGATGCTTCCACATTTGTATCTCCAACCTCAGCCTTTCTCTAAACAATAGGCTTATATTTCTGTCTAATTATTTGTTATTTCTACTTGGATGTCTGATGGACTGCTCAAACCTAGCATATTCACAACTAAACTCATTATCTTGCCTTGCTCCAATCTATTTCTTTCACATTTTTAATAATCTCAGTTGATGACAACTCTCTTCTGCTTGTGTCACCCACAAATTTTGGAGCCATCTTTGATTACTGTCTTCTCTCATACTTCTCATTCAGTGCATCAGAAATTTTCTTGACTATAACTGCAAAATATATCCAGATTCTACTGGTACCACTTTGATCTAAGCCATTATCATCTCTCACCTAGATTATTCCCAAAGCTTCCTAACTCTTCTCTTACTTCTGATCTTGCCATCTACTTTTATTATTCTATTTGTAACATTGCACAACTATCACTTAAAAGCAATAGCCAAGTGGTGTCATCCCTCTGGTCAAGACCCCAATGTATCTCCATCCCACTCAGAGTAAAAGCCAAAGTTCTAACAATGGTCCTGTATAACCTGACCACAACCCCTATTCCCAATACCTTTTTGGAGTCATTTCCTACTACCCTCCTCTCACCCTGCTCCAAACACGTTGATTTCCTTGCCTGACCCTGAACATGCCAGGGAATACTATCAAAGGGATTTTGCTGTGCTCATTTCCTCAACGTGGAATACTCTTTCCCCACAGACCTGCATGGCTAACTGTTAAACCTCCTTCAAGTTTTTGCTTAAAGGTCACCTTCTCAAAGAGGTCTCCCATGACCCCATTATTCTAAATTGTACCTCTTCCACTCTACACTCTTGATTGCTCATATGTTGCTCTATTGTTTTCTACAGCTCATATCACCTTGTAATGTACAGAATAAGTACTTATTTATTATGTTTATAGTTCATTATATCTCTGTTCCATTAACTAGAAACCCAAAATGAGTACCTTGCCTATAAGATTCCTTTCAAGTGATAACATCTCTATTCTAACATGACATATAGAGCAATAGATAGGAGACAATAGATAAGGAGAGATCATGTTCATGTACATATAGAGGGTTGGTAATTAAAAAATCTGAAAGGCAATGTATGAATTTAGTTCAGTTTTTAAAATGCATCTTCTTATCTCAAAAAACTTAGAAAATGTATCCTTGGGAGCCAGTATGAAATGATGGAAAGAACACGACTTTGAATCAAACCTGGATTTGAGGTCCAGCACTGCCATTTACTAGCTGCATGTTATGATGCCAGTTGCTAAACCTCAACTGTTCCATGTAAAACTGGTTGTCTCTATCTTGGCAGTTCCCAAACTATGTTCAATGAAAACTGCACTTTGATAGGCATTCTTTGGAAATAGAGTCCATAGATACCCATATTTAGGAAAAGCTGGATTAAACAAAATTAAACAGGTTTCTTTTCTGCAGGATTTCTCAGAGCCTTTAATATGTTAATGTACATGATGAATATTAAATTTGGTAATAGTGTGCAGTATTTCCAGTACTTATATAACCATTAAATATTTCTTTTTGTGGAATACTTTTAACATTTCTTGGGGCACCAATTGAAAAACGCTTATCTCACAAGATAGTTATAAAAATTAAATGTGTTAATATATGTGTAGTTAAACATTGACTTAGTTGACCTAGGTTGTTTACATCCTGCACATTGCAAAGATCTTCAGGACTGGTCTTTGACCAGCTGTTGGGAGATAATTTCTCAGCCCTTGGAATATACTGCCTGATAAGCGTGTCTTTGTATATCTAGGGCCTTGGGCCATGTTGTATCAATTTGAGCTCTGGAAGGGCTGGAGACTGAGAAGTAAGTTAGGGTCAGCTACATGGATACTGCTTGCCTATGTGACTGACTTCTAACTAAAAGCATTTGACATCAAGGCTCAGGTGAATTTTGATGGCAGGCCATACTTTATATTCAGCAAAATTATCCTTTAGAAATAGGAAAAACTCAGACATTTCTAGATAAACAAAAATCGAGAGAGTTTGTTACCAGTAGACCTTCCTTACAAGAAATGCTGAATGTAGTCCTTCAGGTTGAAATGGAAGAACTCTAGATAGTAACAGTAGACAATAACTTGAATCTCATGAATAAATAATAAACACTGGTAAGATAGCCGCATAGGTAAATATATAAGTAAGCATTAATGAATTTTATATTTCTTAGCTCCTCTTTTTTCCTATCTCATTTAAAACACAATAATTATGGATCTATATTTACTAGAGTACATGTTTTTCTTCCTCCAAAATTTTTATGTTGAAGTCCTAATCTCCAATATGATAGTGATTGAAAGTGGGGCCTTTGGGAGGTAATTGGGTTTTGATGATGTCAGGAGTGTGGGCCCTCAGGATGGCATTAGTGTTCTCATTAGAAGATCTCTTTCTTTCTAACATGTGAGGATACAGGGAGAAGGCAGCTGTCTGCAAACCAGGAAGAGGCTCTCACCAGGAACCAAATCTGCTGGCAATTTAATCTGGGCCTCCCAAATTCCAGAATAGTATGAAATGAATTTTTGTTGTTTAAGGCACTTAGTCTATGCCATTCTATTATAGCAGCCTGAGTTGACTGAGACACTATATTTTTGGTGACTCAACAGATGAGGATATAATTTGTGACAACAAAAACACAAAGGGAGAGGAGCTATATAGAAGTAAACTTACCAAAATTAACAAAATAGATTGTTATAGTTTAAGATGTTAATTATAATCACTAGGGCAACCATTAAGAAAATAACTAAAACATACATAGTAAAACAAATAACAAGAGAATTAAAACAGTACACTAAAATATCTATTTGATACACAATGGATGTAATGGAAGCAGTAATGGAGGAATTAAGGAATGGAAAGACATAAGATATATAGAAAACAAATAGCAAAATGGCAGATGTAAGTCCTTTCTTATCAGTAACTACATTAAATGTAAATGAGTTCAACTTTTCAATCAAAACACAGAGATTAGGAGAATTGATTTTAAAAAAAGAACATGACCCAACTATATTAGGCCTGTAAGAGACTCACTTTAGATTCAAAGATACAAATAGGTTGCAAGCAAAAAGATGAAAAAAGATATTTCATGCAAACAGTATCCCAAAATGAACTGAAGTGGCTAATCTACTACCAGACTCAACAGACATTAGGATAAATTGTTATGAAGACAAATAAGTACATTATATGATAATGAAAGACCAATCCATCAAGCAAATTTAACAATTATAAATGTGTATACACCTAACAACAGAGCTTCAAAATACATGAAACAAAACTAACAGAATTGAAGGAAGAAATAGTTCAGAAATAATAGCTGGAAAACTTTATACCCCACTTCAATAGTGTATAGAAGAACTAGATAGAAGATCAGCAAGAAAATAGAAAACCTAAACAACACTGTAAACCAGCTAGGCCTAGAAGACATTATAGAAAACTTTACGTAACAACAGCAAAATACACGTTCTTCTCAAGTGCGTATGGAATATTTTTCCAGGATAGACCATATGTTAGGCCACAAAGCAAGATTCAATAAATTTTAAAAGATTGAAGTATGTTCTCCAACCACGATGGAGTGAAATTAAAAATCAGTAACAAAAGAAAATTTGGAAAACTCACAAAGATTTAGAAAATGTAAAAGCACATACTTGAATAAATAATAGGTCAAAAAAGAACTCACAATAGAATTTAGAAAATGCTCTGAGATAAAAAACAAAAATAAAACAAATCATAACTTATGAGATGCAGCAAAAGCAGTGCTCAGATGGAAATTCTATGAACAACTTTCTTAAGAAAGGATTCCCTATTTAATAAATGGTGCTGGGAAAACTGGCTAGCCATATGTAGAAAGCTGAAACTGGATCCCTTCCTTACACCTTATACAAAAATTAATTCAAGATGGATTAAAGACTTAAATGTTAGACCTAAAACCATTAAAATCCTACAAGAAAACCTAGGCAATACCATTCAGGACATAGGCGTGGGCAAGGACTTCATGTCTAAAACACCAAAAGCAATGGCAACAAAAGCCAAAATTGACAAATGGGATCTCATTAAACTAAAGAGCTTCTGCACAGCAAAAGAAACTACCATCAGAGTGAACAGGCAACCTACAGAATGGGAGAAAATTTTTGCAACCTACTCATCTGACAAAGGGCTAATATCCAGAATCTACAATGAACTCAAACAAATTTACAAGAAAAAAACAAACAACCCCATCAAAAAGTGGGCAAAGGACATGAACAGACACTTCTCAAAAGAAGACATTTATGCAGCCAAAAAACACATGAAGAAATGCTCATCACCACTGGCCATCAGAGAAATGCAAATCAAAACCACAGTGAGATACCATCTCACACCAGTTAGAATGGCCATCATTAAAAAAGCAGGAAACAACAGGTGCTGGAGAGGATGTGGAGAAATAGGAACACTTTTACACTGTTGGTGGGACTGTAAACTAGTTCAACCATTGTGGAAGTCAGTGTGGCGATTCCTCAGGGATCTAGAACTAGAAATACCATTTGACCCAGCCATCCCATTACTGGGTATATACCCAAAGGACTATAAATCATGCTGCTATAAAGACACATGCACACGTATGTTTATTGCAGCACCATTCACAATAGGAAAGAGTTGGAACCAACCCAAATGTCCAACAACGATAGACTGGATTAAGAAAATGTGGCACATATACACCATGGAATACTATGCAGCCATAAAAAATGATGAGTTCGTGTCCTTTGTAGGGACATGGATAAAACTGGAAAACATCATTCTCAGTAAACTATCGCAAGGACAAAAAACCAAACACTGCATGTTCTCACTCATAGGTGGGAATTGAACAATGAGAACTCATGGACACAGGAAGGGGAACATCACACTCCGGGGACTGTTGTGGGGTGGGGGGAGGGGGGAGGGACAGCATTAGGAGATATACCTAATGCTAAATGACAAGTTAATGGGTACAGGAAATCAACATGGCACATGGATATATATGTAACAAACCTGCACATTGTGCACATGTACCCTAAAACCTAAATTATAATAAAAAAAAGAAAGATCTCAAATCAATAACATAACTTTATCACTCTGTAAAGAGAAAAAGAAAAGCAAGCAGAGGGAAGAAAATAATAAAGAATTTGAGTGCAAATTAATGAAATCAGAAATAGAAAAACAATAGATAAAAATCAATGAAACAAAAAAATTGTTTCTTCGGAAACAGCATCAAAATTGACAAACTTTTATCTAGATTTACCAAGAAAAAAGAGAGAAGACTGAAATTACTAAAATCAGGAGAGAAAGTAGGTACTTTCTAGATGGTACTATCAACCTTACAGTACTAAAAAAGATTTCAAGAGAATACTATGAACAATTGTATGCCAACAAATTAGATAACGTAGATGAAATGGACAAATTCTTAGAGGCACATAAACTACCAAAGCTGACTCAAGAATAAATATAAAATCTGAACAGACTTACACTAAGCAAAGCAATTGAATCAGCAATTAGAAAAAAAAACTTTCAACAAAAAAAATTCAAGATTAGATGACCTCATTGGTGAATTCTACCAAATGTTTAAAGAATGAACACCAAAAATAGAAGAGAGAGGAATATTTCCTTGCTCATTCTGTGGGGCCAGTATTACACTCATACCAAAAGACAAAGGCATTACAAGAAAAAGTAAAATTAGAGACTAATATTCTTTATGAATGTAAGTGCAAAATCCGTAACAAAATACTAGAGACAAAATCTGGAATTGTATAAAAAGAATTATAAACCATGACCAAGTGGGAATTGTCCCAGAAATGCAAGGGTGGTTGAGCACAGGAAAATCAATGTAGTCCACCATATTAATAGAATGAAGGGGGAAAAAACCGCCATGATCATTCTAATACATGCAGAAAAAGCATTTGAGAAAATCCAAAATTATTGCATAATAAAAACACCCAACAAACCAAAAAATAGAAAACTACTCAACCTGATAAAGTTCATCTGTGAAGAACCCACAGATAACATTATTCAGCATGATGCAAGAGTGAAAGCTTTCCTCTAAGATCAGAAACAAGACAAGGACGTCCACTTTTGCCACATTTATTCAATGTTATGTTAGAAGTTCTAGCCAGGGCAATTAGCAAGTAAAAGAAATAAAAGTCATTTGGACTGGAAAGAAAGAAGTAAAATTATTTCTGTTCACAGATGACATGGTCTTATATATAAAAAATCCCAAATAATCCATTTAAAAACCCCAAAACATTGGTGCTCATAAAGAGTTCATCAAGGCTACAGGATATGGCCAGGCACAGTGGCTCATGCCTGTAACCTCAGCACTTTGAGAGGCTGAGGTGGGCAGATCATATGAGGTCAGGAGTTCAAGACCAGCCTGGCCAACATAATGAAACCCCATCTCTACTAAAAATACAAAAATTAGTTGGGCATGGTGGTGGGTGCCTATAATCCCAGCTACTCAGTAGGCTAAGGCAGGAGAATCATTCGAACCTGGGAAGCGGAGGCTGGAGTGAGCTGAGATCGTGCCATTGCACTCCAGCCTGGGTGACAAGAGTGAGGCTCCGTCTCAAAATAAATAAATAAATAAATAAAATAGTTTTTTTTTTTTTTTTTTTTTTTTTGAGACCGAGTCTTTCTCTGTCCCCCAGGCTGGAGTGCGGTGGCGCGATCTCGGCTCACTGCAAGCTCCGCCTCCCGGGTTCACGCCATTCTCCTGCCTCAGCCTCCCGAGTAGCTGGGACTACAGGCGCCCGCCAACACACCCGGCTAATTTTTTGTATTTTCAGTAGAGACGGGGTTTCACCGTGGTCTCGATCTCCTGACCTCGTGATCCGCCCGCCTCGGCCTCCCAAAGTGCTGGGATTACAAGCGTGAGCCACCGCGCCCGGCTAATAAAATAGTTTACAGGATACAAAATCAATATACAAAAATCAATTATGCTTCTATTATACAGTAGCAATGAACAATCTAAAGATGACATTAAGAAAACGATTCCATGTACAATAGCATCAGAAAGAATGCCTAGGAATAAATTTAACCAAAGAAGTACAAGACTTGTACACTAAAACTGCAAAACATTGTTGAAAAAAATGAAAAAAAAAAAGGCCTAAATATATTGGAAAAACATCCATATTCATGGATTGGAAGACTTAACATTGTTAAGAGGGCAACTATCCCAAGCAAGTTACAAATTCACGCATCCTGACTTCAAAACTCACTAGAAAGCAACAGTTATCTAAAGAGTGTGTTACTGGCATTATAGACATGTAGAGTAATTGTGTATAATTGAGAGTCTAGAAATCAACTCACAGATCTGAGGTCTATTGATTTCCAACTAGGTGCCAAGATCACTCCATGGAGAAGGAATAGTATTTTCAACAAATATGGTGGGGACAATTGTATATCCATGTGCAAAAGAATGAATTTGGATCCCTGCCTCACAAGACAGTAAAAATTAACTTGAGCCCTGGTGTGATTCTGTCCTGTGCAGCTGTTCTCTTGAGCAGTAGTTGTTTATCTCTGTCTGCCTTCTCTCCCACCTAAGTGGGTGCCACTACTCGATGGAAGACTCAGTGGACATGGTCGTGAATCCCCTGAGACCCCAGAACAATCTTTTCCATTGTGAACTAAAGGCTGACAAAGATTATCACTTTCAAGTGAATAATGATGAAAATGAGCATCAGTTATCTTTAAGAACGGCCAGTTTAGGGGCTGGTGCAAAGGATAAATTGCACATTGTTGAAGCAGAGACAATGAATTATGAAGGTAGTCCAATTAAAGTCACACTGGCAACTTTGAAAATGTCTGTACAGCCAACGGTTTCACTTGGGGCTTTGAAATAACACCACCAGTGGTCTTACGGTTGAAGTGTGGTTCAGGGCCAGTGCATATTAGTGGACAGCACTTACTCGCTGTGGAGAAAGATTCAGAGGCAGAAGATGAAGAGCAGGAGGACGTGAAACTCTTAAGTATATCTGGAAAGTGATTTGCCCCTAGAGGTGGTAGCAAGTTTCCACAGAAAAAAGTAAAACTTGCTGCTGATGAAGAAGATGATGATGATGATTTTGATGATGAGGAAACTGAAGAAAAAGCACCAGTGAAGAAATCTATACAAGATACTCCAGCCAAAAATGCACAAAAGTCAAATCAGAATGGAAAAGACTCAAAACCATCAACACCAAGATCAAAAGGACAAGAATCCTTCAAAAAACAGGAAAAAATTCCTAAAACACCTAAAAGACCTAGTTCTCTAGAAGACATTAAAGCAAAAATGCAAGCAAGTATACAAAAAGCATATTGAACAGTCCTGGGGACTACTAGTAAATTAAGCCCAAAGGTGGGGAGAAAGACAAAGGAGAGACAAATATAGTCCACACTGAGTGTCATCAACAATCCAGACTAAAGTTTTCTATTTTAATCTCAATCCCCTTTTCTGATTTGCCACCCATGCCTCTTCAGGCTGGAAACCATGTCACTCTTGGTTCCCTAAAGCACTTTCTTCTGACTGCTGTGATTAAATGAACCTTGCCCTTTGCTTTCTATTACTTGTGCATTTGCCTCACCTCTGACCATGTTTTAAATCACGTTTGTATCTCCTTAGCTGCTCAATAAATATTTGAATGAAAAAAATTAACTTGAAATTGACTAAAGACTTAATATAAAAGCTAAAACTATAAAACTCTTAGAAGGAAATGTAGATGTAATTCTTTGTGATCTTGGATAGGTAACTTTTTAAAATATAACAGCAAAAGCACAAAAAAATAGGTAAATTGGACTTCGTCAAAATTTTAAAAATTGTATCACCAAAGAATACTATCAATAAAGTTAAAAGACAATTCACAGATTAGAAAAAATATTTGCAAGTCATATATTTGACAAAGGATCTAATAATAGACTATTTAAATCAATTTTGCAACTCAAAAACAAAAGACAGCAACCCAATTAAAAGTAGGCAAAGAACTTGAACAGATGTTTCTCCAAAGAAGATATACAAATGGCAAATGAGCACATGAAAAGATGCCCAGCATCATTAATCATTAGGGAAATGAAAATCAAAATTACAATGAGTTACCACTTCACTTCCACTAGGATGGCTATAATAAAGAAAAAAAAGGAAAATAAATTTTTGTGAGGATGTATACATATGACGTAGCAATTCAGTTCCACTCCTAGGTATCTATCAAGAGAACTAAAAACAGATGTACACTAACACTACCTTTATAGTAGCATTATTCATTCGTAGCCAAAAGTAGAAACAACCCAATCCCCATCAACTGATGAATGGATAAAAAAACGTTAGTGCATTCATACAATGGAATATGAGTCAGTCATAAAAAGAAAGAAGTAATGATAAATGCTACAACATGCATGAAGCTTGAAAATATTATGTTAAAAAAGCCAGTCATAAAGGACACATATTGTACGATTCCATTTGTATGAAATGTCCTAAATAAGCAAATCCATAGTAACAGAAATTAGATAGTGATTGCCCAAGGCTAGGGCAAGAGTGGAATGTGGAGTGATTGCTTAATTGGTAAGGAGTTTCTTTTTGGGGGTGATGAAACATTCTGGAATTAGATAGTGGTGGTGTTGGTTGCACAACATTGTGAATATACTAAAAACCAATTGTACAGTTTACAATTGATAAAGTGGTGAGTTTTATGTTTTGTGATCTTTATCTTAATTTAAAAAATCCAAAATGAGGATAAAAACCAAGAAAGCAGAAGCCATGGGGTCCAAGAAACAGGAGATACATTGGAAAGAGTTAGAATGATAGTGAAGGAAGTTCCTAGACACCCACTGTGCATGGAAGATAGAGCACAACCAGTTCAGTGGCTTCTGGGAGAATATCTGTGAGAAGATGAAATTGATATTGCTCCTGATGTGTTCAAAAGTATTGAGAGGAGATTTTGAAGACTGGGGAAGAATCTGAGCAAATATAAAGGAAACTAGGTGTATTCATTTGAGTTTTCCAGAAAAACAGAACCAGTAAGAGAGATGATGGATAGAAAGATATTCAAACAGACGATAGATAGATATAGATGATAGATATAGATGATAGATAGATAGATGATAGATAGATAGATGATAGATAGATAGATAGATAGATAGATAGATAGATAGATAGACAGACAGACAGACAATAGATGAGAGAGAAGGAAAGAAGGAAGGAGGGAGGAAGGAAAGGAAAAAAGAAAGGGAGAAAAGGAGAAAGATGAAAAGATAAAGAGATTTATTACAAGGAATTGACTCACACAGTTACAAAGGCTAAGAAGTCCCAAGATCTGTATTCAGCAAGAGACCCAGGAGAGCTGATGGTAGAGTTCCAGACTGAGTCCAAAGGCCTGAGAATCAGGAGAGCTGATGGTGTAAGTTCCAGTCCAAGTTCAAGTCTGAAGGCAAGAGAAGACCAGTGTTCCAGCTCCAAGACAGACAGAGAGAGCAAATTTTCCCTTTCTCAGCCTCTTTATTTTATTCACTTCCTCAATGGATTGGATGAGGCCCACCCCATCAGCAAGGGCACTCTGCTTTACTCAGTCCACAGGTTCAAATGTTAATCTCATTCAGAAAACCCCTCACAGAAATGGCTAGAATAATGTTTAGCCACATAACTGGGTACCCATGGCCTTGTCAACATGACACATAAAATCAACCATCAAACTAAGTCAGTTTAAAAAAATAATCCAGTTATTAATTTCACAGAAAACAGTTGTGCATATCCTATGTGGCTCAACTGAGAATAGCATTTATATTTGTATAGTTATAATATCAATATTAAATATTGAATTAATCAAAAACTTGACATAAGTATAACTGGAGTTTGAGGGGAAGAGAAATTTGTGTGTGTGTGTGTGTGAGAGAGAGAGAGAGAAAGAGAGAGAGAAAGAAAGAGAGGGAGAGAGGAGATATGATAATGGTGGGGCAAAGAGTAAAAAAGAGCTAAATCCTTATCTCTTATCTTCCATAGTGGGAAGTTATTTTATGCTGCCTAATGCTGAAAATCACAAGTAGTGCTAAAAATCATATGTTATTTATTGATACACAGGTGAAAAACAAGAGCAATAGTTTAAAAAGCTACAAAGGTAGCCTTTTAGGAATGGAAACTTGAGGTTGTATGTGGGGAGCAGGGCATTGTTTTGGTTCAGCTTGATTTTGGTAATAATTCTGGTAAAACAATTTGACTGGATAAGTATGCATGTACAACTTTGATTAAAATAAAAATTAAATTTAAGAAATGTATGGTATACGGAGTTGGAGAAGATCAAATCACAATAGCCTACTTTTCCCTGCTAATTTATTGTACTGTATGGACTCCAAGTTTGATTAGGGGAGACAAATTCTTTCTGCATGTGATCACATAAGTATGTCATGTGTGTCTGAGTACATG
Source organism: Symphalangus syndactylus (assembly GCF_028878055.3). Taxonomy (NCBI): domain Eukaryota; kingdom Metazoa; phylum Chordata; class Mammalia; order Primates; family Hylobatidae; genus Symphalangus; species Symphalangus syndactylus. The sequence continues at coordinate 93,638,982 of NC_072431.2, read as the reverse complement.
TGTCTGCACGTATGTGCATGTGTGTTCATGGGCATAATAAGATATGCTTATTCTTACATGTGCCAAAATGAAGAGAGATATATTCATACATATTGTTGTAGACTGGCTTGTAAGCAGCAAGAGAGTAAATAATGTGATGCTTACAAGAAAAGATAAGAGACAGCCGAAAGTAATGGAATTCATTAAGGAAACCATAAGCAGACATTAAGTTTTTAAAAATCTAACTAAACAGCTCTTCTTTAGAATGTGAAGGCATTGCTAGATGAAATAATTGAGGATATGGAAATGACTACTTTTTTTTTGCTTTGCACTCATTTTCTATAAATAGAGAAATATAATTATCATTGTCAAAAACAATGTATTATTCATTATAAAACATAAACACAATTAACAAGTTCTTGTCAGTTTCTGAAACAAATCAATGAAAGAAACACTGAAGGAAATAAATATTTAAATGCCATCTGATATTTTTAAAAAGAAAATTTGTTTTCAAAATATATAAATTTGGTTGATTAAAAATTAGCAACTGTTTTAGAAGGATTTGTATGGTAGCATAGCATTGGAGACGGTTGCATCCTCCTAGGAAGAAATGAGCTTTGTTGAGATAGAATTCTGGAAGGGAAAGTATACAGCTGATTTTAACACTGGAATCTTAACTCTCCCTGTCTACTAAGAACCACCTGGCCCAATTCTCAGAGGAATAGTTTGGCTCAGACTGGATAGAGATAACCAAAGGACTCATTGAGAAAATCTAGACCCAAATGATTAATGAAAACATATGCGGTGGCTCACGCCTGTAATCCCAGAACATTGGGAGGCCGAGGTGGGCTGATCACCTGAGGTCAGGAGTTCAAGACCAGCCTGACCAACATGGAGAAACCCCTTCTCTACTAAAAATACAAAATTAGCCGGGCATGATGGCGCACACCTGTAATCCCAGCTACTCGGGAGGCTGAGGCAGGAGAATCACTTGAACCTGGAGGTGGAGTTTGCAGTGAGCCAAGATTGTACCACTGCACTCCAGCCTGGGCAACAATAGCAAAACCCCGTCTCAAAAAAAAAAAAGAAAACATATACGTATATATTTATACAATAAATAAGAAAAAAATACGTATAAACTCTGGTGTTAATCCCTGGCTTATTCTGAGATTGTGTTACAGCAGCAGTCCCTGACCTTTTTGGCACAAGGGACCCATTTTGTGGAAGACTATTTTTTTCCATGGATGTGGGGTGAAGGCATGAAACTGTTCCATCTCAGATCATCAGGCATTAGTTAGATTCTCATAAAGAGCACACAACTTAGATCCCTTTCATGCACAGTTCACAATAGGGTTCACGCTCTTAAGAGAATTTATCTAATGTCTCTGCTGATCTGAGAGGAGGCAGAGCTCAGGCTTTAATGCTCACTCCCGCCACTCACCTCCTGCTGTGTGGCCAGGGTCCTAACAGGCCATGGGCCAGTACCAGTCCACAGCCCAGGGACTGGGGACTCCTGTATTATACCCATCCTTGGCCTGTTCTTTTCCTGGGTGTTACACATTTCTCTTGACTTATAAAGGAGATGACCAATTGTTCACCCTTGTTAAAACTTGGTTAAGGACGGGCACGGTGGTTCACGTCTGTAATCCCAGCACTTTGGGAGGCCGAGGTGGGCGGATCACGAGGTCAGGAGATCGAGACCATCCTGGCTAACATGGTGAAACCCCGTCTTTACTAAAAATACAAAAAATTAGCCAGGTGTGGTGGCGGGCGCCTGTAGTCCCAGCTACTCAGGAGGCTGAGGCAGGAGAATGGCGTGAACCCGGGAGGCGGAGCTTGCAGTAAGCAGAGATCGCACCGTTGCACTCCAGCCTGGGTGACAGAGCGAGACTCCGTATCGAAAAAAAAAAAAAAACTTGGTTATAAAGTCTTAGTACTTCGTTGTGTTTTTTACAAATACCGTGTTTATTCTGAGTGTTTATCACTGATTTCTAGAATAGGCATTGTTTGCCTCCACTGTACTTGGCCAGCACTGGCTGTGGGTGTAGGTTCTGTGGGTCTCTGTTCTGGCTGTTCTACCCTGTACTCTCAGCTCTGATGACTGCGTGCTTAGCATACTGTAGGCAAGTTTAAAATTCTTTTTGGAGGGAAAAATCATTTCTGACTTAAAGATAGAGCTGAAATCATTCCTCGTTGTACTTAAACACAGGCATCAAGATGTTTTCTCTGCAGCACCATTAGACATCCCTCCAGGAGCAGAAATTGGGTGTGACACTGTTCAATATTTTCAAGTTTGGCATCATCTACCTCTCAGAAGAGGCTTGAGGAGGTAGTTTAACCTATTGTCTTTTCCTCTTTCTAAGCTGGACTGCACTACTAAAAGCCACAAACTGAACAGATGAATGAATCTATAATGCCAGCAGTTGGCAATTTCTCCATGGTGGCATGCTCAGGTGTCCATCTGCATTTGTTTATCCTGTTCTCTCTTCCCATTTCTTCTGGTAACAAAACTCCCTTTATAGTTGAAGAACCCATTCCATGAGATTTGGAAGGGTCAGATTTTCCCATCTCCCTACCCACTGAGAAAGAGAAAACATGTACATTAGGAGTTTGGGGGCTAAAAAAGTGGGGAAAGCCAGTATGGTCGGGGAATTCGTTCTCAGGACTTTGCCCAAGCAAGTTACAGAAATAGACAGCATCTCATTTGCTTTCAGGACATGTGTTAGCACATATGAAATGTTGCTGTCTTCATTTTAATGCCTCTTTACTACTTCCTATGTTTAGGTTAGCCTACCCCAAGTGTTTCCAAACTTCTCTGGTCATCAAAATCTCCAAAGGAGCTTGAAAGTGAAGATTGACAAAATGAACCCAAATATTTTGGAATCATATCTAGGAAATGGGCTTTTTTCAGAAGCTTCCCAGGGAGTTCTTCAGATGAACCAACTTTGGAATTTACTGTTCTGCATACAATGTGGTGTCCATCCATGAAATCATTAGCTAAATGATTATATTTCTGACTGCTGCAGAAAGGCAGACGCTTAACTGGCCACATATGATATTTGACAGCACCACGTGTTTCCGCTGAAAGGTCTGCCACTTTCAGCCCAGACCAAAGAGAGTAGAAGGAACTCCACTCCCTACTCCACAGAGCAGGCTGAACCCAGGACCAACACCGATGTTACAGAATAAAGAGGCTCCAATTAGAACACAGAGGCAACATGCTGCCAAAAATAAACAAATTAATTAATAATAAATAAATAAAACCCACTTGAAGATAAAAGTAATCAGTGGCCAATGTTTTGCAGGCTATGTTTGAGGGAAGTAAAATCTCTGTATCACTGAAAATGTGTATAATTAAAGTGAATAGTGAGTAAATTCATAAGCTGAGGATGAGGGACCCTGCTTCAAAACAGACATCTCAAGACAGATGAACCTGGAGCAAGAATAGAACAGGATGTACCTTAATGATCAGCAGATCTTAGACTAGCCAGAGAGATGAGGGAGCCAGACTAGACCAGAATGGAGAGCCCTCTCTTGGCCACATGGGGTGGCCAGCCTCTCAGATGGTACCCAATGATCTTGCCCCCTGTAATTTGCACCCTGGTATAGCCCCCTTCAATGTTGTGCCTGGTTGCTTTGTGTGACCAACAGCAGATGGCGTAAGTAATGACACATCACTTCAGAGATTAGGTTGTAGAAGGGTGCAGCCTCTGTCTGGGGGCACGCTCTCATTTGCCTGTGTTCTCTCTGTCTCGGATCACCTGGCTCAGGGGAAGCCATTCTGTGAACCGTCCTATGGAGAGGCCAGCTTGGAGAGGAACTGATATCTTCTATCAGGAACCATGAGAGTGAGCTTAGAAGTGGATCCTGCACCCTCAGTGAATCCTGCGGCTCCAAGTGACAGCTTGACTGCAACATCATCTGAGACCCTAAGCAGGAGCCACCTTGCTTGGCCAGTCCTGGATCCCTGAACCCTTGGAAACTGTAAGATAATAAATGATTATCATTTCCATCTGCTAAGTCTTACTGTCATTTACCACAGAGCAATAGATAACTAATACACCACACCAACTTCACCGTGAGAAGGTCTATACATTTATTATCAGAAATGACTATCTCCAGAACTTGTAATATATTGATGCTTTAGTCAATTAAATTATGTCATGTATATTCTGGGATGTTGGTCGGTAATTCTTAACCCATTTTTTGTCATCGTCAATTTTTTATTCCACAAACATTTGATCATCTGCAGTACCAGCTCCTGGTTTAGGCTTTATGAATATAGCAGTGAGCAACGGTGGCAAAGTCCCTACCTCATGCCAGCTTCATACAAAGTAAATTAATACTTTAAAGGGCAATTGCATATTATGATAACATGCACAGAAAAAAATAAACAGGTGACCTGAATGAGGGCAACTAGCTATAGGGCTGGAGTGAGAGGCGACTTCTCTTGATAGGGTGGTGGGAAGGTTTCTCTGCAGAGTGGCATTTGTTGAGATTGAAAGGTGAAAAGAGCAGGCCATGGGAAGGGGCTAGGAAGGGAAGCCCAGGCAGAAAAAGTCAAGAACAAGGCCCTAAGCTGGCAAAGGGGACCAGAGAGGACCTCCTTCCTTAAAAAGCCCATCTGAACCCCGTGGCTCCCACCTAAGAGATTCCCATGATGTTGGTGCCCAGGTAAGTGCCCTTCCCTTCAGCAGGTGGCTAATTCTAGTTTCGTCTTCCCCCCAACACCCCTGGCCCTTTCTGAAGAGCAATAGGAAACATTCTCATAGATTATTTTGTTGAAATACTGTTGTATGAGCTAGAAAAGAAATATGATTACTACTGGATAGTATTTGGGAATCCTTGACTTTCACGCCTGGCAGTTTTTAACAAGCAACTCTTATACTCTTAGCTTTCTCTTTACGGGTTTCACTCAAACTTTGAGAGAATTGGATATTTTGGAGACAAGATCAAATGTATTTTGTCATATTTCCTCAATCCACACTCTTACCCAGCCTCTGAGGAAGCAATCCCACGGTTTTCAGTCCTAGTCAATATCCCACATCTGCTGTGTGAATGAATTAAAGAGTTCACCAGGGTGGATACATGCCATTTTGGCTGTCTCTCATTCCCTCACTGTCCTAATTCTCCCAGCAGCACCATTTTGTGAATCTTGTTATGCTTCTTAAGGAAGGTTGCTTAAACAGAGCCTCCCATCCCTATGAAATGCAGGTGCTGAGCTCTGAAGGGCACGAGACACCCTCTGATGCACTGGCTAGCTGTTCTGAGCACCCAGTGAATCATTCCTTCTTACACAATCTGATTGTGTGACTCTGCTTACGTTTAGCATCAATTAATTTGGAGGAAGATAATGTTTTGCATTTCGCAGTGTGACACTGTGTCAGAATCAGTCGTCACTGTTAGCTTGATACCACTGTTAGCTTGATACCACTGTTAGCTTGATCATATCGGGTGAGCTGGAGAAGGCATTGTGACCCTTGGAGAGAAGCTGGCCTGTGTACAGTCCTTCTGTTTCATGTGACAGTGCAACATCACTGAAAATCTGGTTAATTTCTCTTCCCTGCCCCCAGACTCTCTCCAACATAAATTATAACGATGCTCAAAGTGTCACCAGATTGGTAATTGAAAGAACACTTGGCATCTTCAATAAGGGTTCAGATGGGGAGATAAATCTGTCAGAACATTGCTGAGCAGCTCTTACCAGAAAGTTCCTTTCTCCTGTCTGGACCAGTTACAAACTGACTTAATAGGTCATGAAGTATGGTTTATACTCAAATGAAAAGACAGAGATTAATGAGTCAAACTAATTGCTGCCACAAATGAGGATGATATACAAGTTGGAAAGGAATTAGAGGTATAGCAAGGAACACTAGTTGAGATAACCCTGGATTGGATTCCTTTAAAGGCTAACAGAGGACTGCAGTTTTCTGCTAGGTGTTGATAAATTATATGCTATGATTTGTTCCTTTCTTCTTATTTCCATTCAGAACATCTCTAATACATTGAGTATCCCTCTTGATGAGGCCATAAGAGAAATACATTTACCATATAGTATGAATTTGAGAAGTAATAAGCATTTCAATGTCAAAACACAATCTCAAGACCTGGGGAAGAAAAACGTTTCTTAAACACAATATATTTTTAAAAATTGGCCAAGCAAGGTGGCATGTGCCTGTAATCCCAGCACTTTGGCAGGCTGAGGCTGGAGGTTCAAGGAGCCCAGGCCTTTAAATCCAGCCTGGGCAACACAGCAAGACCCTATCTCTTAAAAAATTCACTAGCCATAAAGGAAAACTGGACTACATTAAAATTAATAACTATTTCATAAGACATCATTAAGAGTGGAAAAGGTAGGTCACAGCATAGAACATATTTATAAGACCTATATCAAATAAAATATTCACATTTGGAATATGAAGAATTTCTATAATTTAATTAGAAATGGGTAAATAATACAATAGAAATATGGGGGAACCATTGAATGGGCCCTCAAAAAACTGGTCTTCCAAATGGTTACTAGCTATATGAAAAGGTTCTGAAATTCAATAGTCAACAGAGAAATAATTTCAAACTACAATGGTGATACCAGTATACATTCACCAGAATGGCAAAAATGACAAAGACAGACAAAACTCTGTGTTGGCAAGGACATGAAGCAATTGGAACACATATTGCTGGTGGGAGTGTAACCTGACGTAATTATTTTGGAAAACTATTCTGCAGTACCTGTTAACACTGAATATTGGCACACACTAGGAGCCAGCAATTGCACTCCTAGATATATAGTCCACAGAAATGTGTACCTATATTCACCAAGAACGTGTGCAAGAATTCAGAGCAGCAGAATTAGCAATAACCAAAAATAAAAACCCATACATCCATGAACAGTAGGATGGATGATTAAATTGTGGTATGTGTTCACATAATGGAAACCCATCCAGCACTGAGAAAGAATCAACTACAACTATATGCAGCAACATGAATAAATCTCAAAAATATAAAGTTGAGTGAAAGAAATCAAAGACAAAAGAATACACACTGCGTGATTTCATCTGTAAAAATTTCAAAAATGGACAAAACTAACCTAAGGAGTTAGTTAGAACAGGCAAGGCTAATTTACAGAGTTAAAAGGTTATGCTTGGAGGGTGATTAGGGACTGGAAAAGGACCAGTCACTTGGGGTGATGGTAATGCTTTGTTTCCGGATCTGTGTACTGGTTACTCACTTGGTGAGAATTTGTCAAATGTACAATTATGATTAGCATTCTTTTCTCAATGAATTTTATACCTAAAAGTTTACATGGAAAGCTCTCCACTGTTGAATGAAAGGCCAAAATGTGGCATATCTATACAATTAAATGTTACCCAGTGTTAAAAAGGAGTGAAGTACTGATATCTACTACCACATGGATGAACCTTAAAAGCACTGTGCTAAGTGAAAAAAGCCAGTCACAAAAGGCCACATATTGTGTGGTTCCACTTATATGAAATGCCCAGAATAGGCAAAATAATTCAGAAAGCAGACATGGTTGCCAGGGATTGGAGGGGGGGAGAAATGGAAAGTGACCACTATGAATATAGGGTTTCTTTTTGGAGTGATGAAAATATTCTAGAATTAGACAGTGGTGTTGGTTGCATAACACTGTGAATATGCTAAAAACCACGAAATGCACTTTCAAAGGATGAATCTTATGGTGTGGGAATGAAAGTTCAATAAAAAACAAAAAACCTTCCGTAGTGTTAGTATATTGTATGCAAAGGCCTACATTTCCACAACCATCAAGATGCATGGACTTTTTCATTTATTTGTCAGCTGACAGGGGCTGGATCATCTGAACTATACATTCCACATTGGTTTGTGTACCCTGGATCAGGAATCCTCAAATTTTATATACAGCATGACATTCTCCTTGAAAGCCTTGGGGATTACCAGTGAGCAAACAGTTTTAAACATTTCAACCAATACCAGTGGATTGGAGGAAGTAAAATTTCATGTACATTAATGGGTTTAAGCCCTCCTATTTCTAATAATTTGTTATTCATATGCCAACGAATACATGTCCGTTACAGAACACTTGCTTATAATTCGATTAGGAAAAACTAACACTTGCCTCATGAATGGGCATGAATCAAGGGTCTCAAAATTGTTCATACTCTTTGATTTAGTAATTCAACTTCTAGGATCCTATCCTAAAGAGATAATTAGCAATGCCATCTGGATTAATTTAAAAGGGTGTTAACCACAGGGTTGTCCTAGTGAAGCAAAAGTGCCCAAATGATAAACACAAAGAGGGATGCAGGCAGAGACTCTCAGCACACAAGAGTGATTCTGGGCATGGAGGCCCTGCCCCCACACTTTCTGAAGAACTGAGAAGTGTCCATAATAGATATTAGAATACCAAGCCAGATAGGCCCAAGGCCCTAATCCAAGTGCCCCACCAGATATGTGAATTGTAAACTTCCTCTGTCTCATTCCTTTCCTCCTCTCCCCTCCATTCGTCTTTCTATACTTACCCCAATTGCTCAGGGCCTGACCTTGGCTAAAATCCCTGGAGAGAAGACTGATTAGCTTTTAGTCTTGACCAATTAAAATCAGCTGGGGAGCTTTGATCTGGAAACATCTCTAGAAGGGGCATGGGGCTGAGTAATAAATGTTAAAAGTAGGACAATGAAAACAGTTGGAGTGTTAAAACAAGGACATCCTCATTCACTCGCACCAATGAACTCTTTGCCAAAATGTTTATCTCTGCCAAAATGTTTGATCTCTATCCTGTAGATGTGTATAGAAGCTAAGTGAGAGGCAGGGAAAGGCAGAGAAACTGGGCCACCTTGGCTGTCCTTGATTAGCTTCCAATTTGTTGAAGAGGAACAGGGCAGGGCCAGAACAGGTGAGTTTCTTTTAGTGGTACTCCACAGAATTCTAACTTCTGTCTTAATGTAGGAGAAGATAGTCTCAGTATTTAGAGGCTATGTTCTTGTAACTTGTTCTACTTCCCAACTTAAAGTCAAAGAGACTCGGTCATCACAAGAAAATAATCCAAAGGGATTGTGTAATAACATTTTTTAAATCATTTAATTAAAATTTTAAAAGTGACATTTACCCTGACACCCTAACTCACTCTCCAAAACAAATAGTCATAACTTCAGTGTTTTTGTATGTATGTAAAAGTATATATGTAGATATGTCTAAGTACAATAAAGCAATTTTTCTCAAACTTTAGTGTAGATCATGCAGTTATTCAAGAGCCTTGCTAAAAATGCAGATGGGGCCCAGGAATTTATGTTTTTAACAGAGATAATGATGAAGGGGTCTGCACCAAGATGAGCCCCAATAATCACCATCTCCTAGGATTCATTCCCTGTGCTTCTCTTCCTGTATCAAACATGGTTGACTTTAGTAACCAACAGAATATTGCAGACATACATAAGTACAACTTCTGTGGCTAGATCATCAATGTCGTTGAAGCTTTCACCTTGGATTCTCTTGGGTCACCCCCTCTGGAGGAAGCCAGCTGCTGTGTCCTGAGGACACTCAAGGGGCCCTACAGAGAGGTCATCATGGCAAGGAACTGGGGCCTCCCACCAAGAACCAGTGTCAGCATGCCAGCCATGTGATGAGCCACGTGGGAAGCAGGTCCTCCATCCCCAGTCCAGCCTTCAGATGACTGCAGCCTCAGCTGACACCTTGAACGAGATCTCATGAGGGATCCTCGGACTGAACTACCTAGCTCAGCCTCTCCTGATTTCCTGACTCATAGAAACTGTGTGAAATGATAAATGTTTATTATTTTAGGCCACTAATTTTGTGGTAATTTGTGGCAGAACAATAGGTAACTGAGGAACAATGCTGTAAAGTATATTATTGATCCCATTAGCTACCTTTAAAAATAGTTACATATTTTACATAATATATTTTATGTCACAGGTGAGGTTTGGTGACAAGTTAATGCCTAACATAATCAAAGGCTAACATTTCTATAGACGTAACTTACTTCAATTCCAGATGTTAACAGTACTAAACAGTAACATCTTAAGAAGGGACTCTTTCCTGTTTTTATTTAACAATACTGTAGTCCTCTGGCTTAAATTAGATGTAAATCTCCTCATACCCCTCAGAGGTTTTTCTTTTTTTTTAATATCAGTGATAGGGCCAGTACATATACATAAATAATTCAGTATTTATTACCAACCACCATGCTACAAAATTTACTTATCTACAATCTTTACTGTTCCTTCACTAGGTAAGAATTATCACTCCCATCTTACAGGTGAGAGGACTGAGGTTCAGGAAGAAGGATTAAACTTCTACACACCTTTCAGCTGGCAAGAGGAGAAGCAAAAGCTTATTACTTTCAAAATGTCAGACCAAGTTTTAGTTATTGGCATTAGATTTGCTACTGTGGCCACAGGCCTGAGTGGGAGTTGGGGTAGGTTATCCTGCTTTGGAATGTTCCTTATACAGACACCAATCAGACAGTGAACAGCTAATTGTGAGTGCTCCTTGTATGCCAGACACTATGCCATGTTCTAAGAAGATAGTGGTTAAAAAAAATGAACATGGGTTCTACCTCTACCCAGTGTATACATTGGTAGGCTGCTTATCCAGCATTTATTCTAATTTTTTGGTGAAGGTCACTGAGGTTAAGAAGCCATTTAATAGCAGATGCCCAATATTTCCAAATAATGAATGTGATAAAGTGATATAAAGTGTTTTTTAATAGCACCAATGATACTCAGATCACATCTAGTCCAACTGTTTCATTTTATAGAAGAATCTGAGGTTCAGAAAGGGTAAATGACTAATGAAAGGGGAGTTGAACCTAAACCTGTGTGTAAGATCAAGTCCAGAGCTCCTCACACTCTAATCCAATAGCTTCCCGAATTTAAGGGGCTATGAGATAAAACCACCCCAACTATCTGACTCATTATGAACTGGAGCCTGGCTGACTTCTCAACTCCACCAGCTTCCATGCAGTGCTTCTCAATCCTGGCTACACATTTGAATCACCTAAGAAGCTTTAGAAACTCCAAAGCCCAGCTGCACTGCCACCAATTAAATTAGAATCTCTAGAGGTGGGCTCAGGCAGCAGGATTGGTTAAAGCAGTCCAGGCGATTCCATAGTGCAGCCAAGCTTGAGAACTCCAGGTTGAGATTCTGGTGACAGAGTCTTTCAGGCTCTTCCAGGTTTTGCTATTTCACTTTTTACCATGCACTGGGTTGGCTAGTGCTCTCCAAAATTCATGTTCTTCCTGAAACTCAGAATGTGACTTTATTTGGAAATAAGGTTGTTGTCACTGTAATTCGTTAATTTAAGAGGAGATAATAATGGAGTAGGGTATGCCATTAATCTGACTGGTGTCCTTATAAGAACAGGAGAAGAGACACAGAGAGACACAGCAGAGAGGTGAACGCATGTGAAGTCACACACAGAGGGAGGGTGGCCATGTGATGATGGAGGCAGAGATGGAGTCATGCAACTGCAAGCTGCAGAACACCAAAGAATGCCTGTAATGACCAAGGGCTGGGAAGCAGACCATGGCCCTGCTGACACCTTGATTGTGGAATTCTCAGCTCCACAACTGTGAGAGAATATTGAGTTGAGCCATACAGCTTGTGGCAGTTTGTTATGCCAGCCCTAGGAAACTACACACCTCTCCACCAGCCGGGGGCTCCCCTGTGCACTACTTCCCACTTGAATGGCATGAGTCCAGCAGACGAGGTTCAATACTCCTTCTAGTCCTACTGTGATCCCCTTCTCTCCCTTGTGTGCCTTATCTCTGGTCAATGGTGAATGTCCTGATCTTCTTCCTACCATTCATCTCCAGATTTCCCAGGCAGCAAACACAGCTAGTAGAGCTCCTCTTTACCTCAGAGTTCTTAAATTCCCTGGTTATGTATTTGGAGAACATTTTCCATGTTCTGCTGTTTGCTTTCCAATCTTTTCCTCTTTCATCTTGACCCAGGGAGGAAGGGAAGCATAGTATCTAGAGCACAGACTTTAGAACCAGAGAGAATTAGCTCATCCCCTGGTTCTAACAGTTAGTGCCTATGTGGTCATGAACAAATTTTTAACCTCTCTAAGCCAGTTTTCTAATCTGTAAAATGGGGATAATACCTTCCACACAGAGTTGTCATTATAAGGATGAAAGGAAGCCATGTCTGTATTTAGGATGGTGCCTTCAGCACACGGTAGGGATCAAGAACTCTCTAACTCTCAAACTGCTCTTTCCTATCAACCCTAACTTCTCATTCAGATTACTCCTATTAATTGGTCTAATTTTCATTCCATTGCTCCCATGACATCCATTTCTCCCTGGACAAGACTATAGCCCATTGGAATCCCTCTTGTCTGTTGTTCTTTGACTTATTTGGAGGCAGAGATAAACCCATCCTTCCTTCTTTATTTTTTTTTTTATTATACTTTACGGTTTTAGGGTACATGTGCACAATGTGCAGGTTTGTTACATATGTATCCATGTGCCATGTTGATTTCCTGAACCCATTAACTCGTCATTTAGCATTAGGTGTATCTCCTAATGCTGTCCCTCCCCCCTCCCTCAACCCGACAACAGTCCCCGGAGCGTGATGTTCCCCTTCCTGTGTCCATGAGTTCTCATTGTTCAATTCCCACCTATGAGTGAGAACATGCGGTGTTTGGTTTTTTGTCCTTGCGATAGTTTACTGAGAATGATGTTTTCCAGTTTCATCCATGTCCCTACAAAGGACACGAACTCATCATTTTTTATGGCTGCATAGTATTCCATGGTGTATATGTGCCACATTTTCTTAATCCAGTCTATCGTTGTTGGACATTTGGGTTGGTTCCAACTCTTTGCTATTGTGAATAGTGCCGCAATAAACATACGTGTGCATGTGTCTTTATAGCAGCATGATTTATAGTCCTTTGGGTATATACCCAGTAATGGGATGGCTGGGTCAAATGGTATTTCTAGTTCGAGATCCCTGAGGAATCGCCACACTGACTTCCACAATGGTTGAACTAGTTTACAGTCCCACCAACAGTGTAAAAGTGTTCCTATTTCTCCACATCCTCTCCAGCACCTGTTGTTTCCTGATTTTTTTAATGATGGCCATTCTAACTGGTGTGAGATGGTATCTCACTGTGGTTTTGATTTGCATTTCTCTGATGGCCAGTGATGAGGAGCATTTCTTCATGTGTTTTTTGGCTGCATAAATGTCTTCTTTTGAGAAGTGTCTGTTCATGTCCTCTGCCCACTTTTTGATGGGGTTGTTTGTTTTTCTCTTGTAAATTTGTTTGAGTTCATTGTAGATTCTGGATATTAGCCCTTTGTCAGATGAGTAGGTTGCGAAAATTTTCTCCCATTGTGTAGGTTGCCTGTTCACTCTGATGATAGTTTCTTTTGCTGTGCAGAAGCTCTTTAGTTTAATGAGAGCCCATTTGTCGATTTTGGCTTTTGTTGCCATTGCTTTTGGTGTTTTAGACATGAAGTCCTTGCCCACGCCTATGTCCTGAATGGTATTGCCTAGGTTTTCTTGTAGGATTTTAATGGTTTTAGGTCTAACATATAAGTCTTTAATCCATCTTGAATTAATTTTTGTATAAGGTGTAAGGAAGGCATCCAGTTGCAGCTTTCTACATATGGCTAGCCAGTTTTCCCAGCACCATTTATTAAATAGGGAATCCTTTCCCCATTTCTTGTTTTTGTCAAGTTTGTCAAAGATCAGATAGTTGTAGCTATGCGGCATCATTTCTGAGGGCTCTGTTCTGTTCCATTGATCTATGTCTCTGTTGTGGTACCAGTACCATGCTGTTTTGGTTACTGTAGCCTTGTAGTATAGTTTAAAGTCAGGTAGCGTGATGCCTCCAGCTTTGTTCTTTTGGCTTAGGATTGACTTGGCGATGCGGGCTCTTTTTTGGTTCCATATGAACTTTAAAGCAGTTCTTTCCAATTCTGTGAAGAAAGTCATTGGTAGCTTGATGGGGATGGCATTGAATCTATAAATTACCTTGGGCAGTATGGCCATTTTCACGATATTGATTCTTCCAACCCATGAGCATGGAATGTTCTTCCATTTGTTTGTATCCTCTTTTATTTCATTGAGCAGTGGTTTGTAGTTCTCCTTGAAGAGGTCTTTCACATCCCTTGTAAGTTGGATTCCTAGGTATTTTATTCCCTTTGAAGCAATTGTGAATGGGAGTTCACTCATGATTTGGCTCTCTGTTTGTCTGTGATTGGTGTACAAGAATGCTTGTGATTTTTGTACATTAATTTTGTATCCTGAGACTTTGCTGAAGTTGCTAATCAGCTTAAGGAGATTTTGGGCTGAGACAATGGGGTTTTCTAGATATACAATCATGTCATCTGCAAACAGGGACAATTTGACTTCCTCTTTTCCTAATTGAATACCCTTTATTTCCTTCTCCTGCCTGATTGCTCTGGCCAGAACTTCTAGCACTATGTTGAATAGGAGCGGTGAGAGAGGGCATCCCTGTCTTGTGCCAGTTTTCAGAGGGAATGCTTCCAGTTTTTGCCTATTCAGTATGATATTGGCTGTGGGTTTGTTGTAGATAGCTCTTATTATTTTGAGATACGTCCCATCAATACCTAATTTATTGAGAGTTTTTAGCATGAAGGGTTGTTGAATTTTGTCAAAGGCCTTTTCTGCATCTATTGAGATAATCATGTGGTTTTTGTCTTTGGTTCTGTTTATATGCTGGATTACATTTATTGATTTGCGTATGTTGAACCAGCCTTGCATCCCAGGGATGAAGCCCACATGATCATGGTGGATAAGCTTTTTGATGTGCTGCTGGATTCGGTTTGCCAGTATTTTATTGAGGATTTTTGCATCAATGTTCATCAAGGATATTGGTCTGAAATTCTCTTTTTTGGTTATGTCTCTGCCAGGTTTTGGTATCAGGACGATGCTGGCTTCGTAAAATGTGTTAGGGAGGATTCCCTCTTTTTCTATCGATTGGAATAGTTTCAGAAGGAATGGTACCAGTTCCTCCTTGTACCTCTGGTAGAATTCAGCTGTGAATCCATCAGGTCCTGGACTCTTTTTGGTTGGTAAGCTATTGATTATTGCCACAATTTCAGAACCTGTTATTGGTCTATTCAGAGATTCAACTTCTTCCTGGTTTAGTCTTGGGAGGGTGTATTTGTCGAGGAATTTATCCATTTCTTCTAGATTTTCTAGTTTATTTGCATAGAGGTGTTTGTAGTATTCTCTGATGGTAGATTGTATTTCTGTGGGATCGGTGGTGATATCCCCTTTTTCGTTTTTTATTGCATCTATTTGATTCTTCTCTCTTTTCTTCTTTATTAGTCTTGCTAGCGGTCCATCAATTTTGTTGATCTTTTCAAAAAACCAGCTCCTGGATTCATTAATTTTTTGAAGGGTTTTTTGTGTCTCTATTTCCTTCAGTTCTGCTCTGATTTTAGTTATTTCTAGCCTTCTGCTAGCTTTTGAATGTGTTTGCTCTTGCTTTTCTAGTTCTTTTAATTGTGATGTTAGGGTGTCAATTTTGGATCTTTCCTGCTTTCTCTTGTGGGCATTTAGTGCTATAAATTTCCCTCTACACACTGCTTTGAACGTGTCCCAGAGATTCTGGTATGTTGTGTCTTTGTTCTCGTTGGTTTCAAAGAACATCTTTATTTCTGCCTTCATTTCATTATGTACCCAATAGTCATTCAGGAGCAGGTTGTTCAGTTTCCATGTAGTTGAGCGGTTTTGACTGAGTTTCTTAATCCTGAGTTCTAGTTTGATTGCACTGTGGTCTGAGAGACAGTTTGTTATAATCTCTGTTCTTTTACATTTGCTGAGAAGAGCTTTACTTCCAACTATGTGGTCAATTTTGGAATAGGTGTGGTGTGGTGCTGAAAAAAATGTATATTCTGTTGATTTGGGGTGGAGAGTTCTGTAGATGTCTATTAGGTCCACTTTATGTAGAGCTGAGTTCAATTCCTGGATATCCTTGTTAACTTTCTGTCTCGTCGATCTGTCTAATGCTGACAGTGGGGTGTTAAAATCTCCCAATATTATTGTGTGGGAGTTTAAGTCCCTTTGTAGGTCACTGAGGACTTGCTTTATGAATCTGGGTGCTCCTGTGTTGGGTGCATATATATTTAGGATAGTTAGCTCTTCTTGTTGAATTGATCCCTTTACCATTATGTAATGGCCTTCTTTGTCTCTTTTGATCTTTGTTGGTTTAAAGTCTATTTTATCAGAGACTAGGATTGCAACCCCTGCCTTTTTTTGTTTTCCAGTTGCTTGATAGATCTTCCTCCATCCCTTTATTTTGAGTCTATGTGTGTCTCTGCACGTGAGATGGGTTTCCTGAATACAGCACACTGATGGGTCCTGACTCCTTATCCAGTTTGCCAGTCTGTGTCTTTTGATTGGAGCATTTAGCCCATTTACATTTAACGTGAATATTGTTATGTGTGAATCTGATCCTGTCATTATGATGTTAGTTGGTTATTTTGCTCGTTAGTTGCTATAGTTTCTTCCTAGCCTCGATGGTCTTTACAATTTGGCATGTTTTTGCAGGGGCTGGTACCGGTTGTTCCTTTCCATGTTTAGTGCTTCCTTCAGGAGCTCTTTTAGGGCAGGCCTGGTGGTGACAAAATCACTCAGCGTTTGCTTGTCTGTAAAGTATTTTATTTCTCCTTCACTTATGAAGCTTAGTTTGGCGGGATAGGAAATTCTGGGTTGAAAATTCTTTTCTTTAAGAATGTTGAATATCGGCCCCCACTCTCTTCTGGCTGGTAGAGTTTCTGCTGAGAGATCAGCTGTTAGTCTGATGGGCTTCCCTTTGTGGGTAACCCGAACTTTCTCTCTGGCTGCCCTTAACATTTTTTCCTTCATTTCAACTTTGGTGAATCTGACAATTATGTGTCTTGGAGTTGCCCTTCTCGAGGAGTATCTTTGTGGCGTTCTCTGTATTTCCTGAATCTGAATGCTGGCCTGCCTTGCTAGATTGGGGAAGTTCTCCTGGATAATATCTTGCAGAGTGTTTTCCAGCTTGGTTCCATACTCCCCATCATTTTCAGGTACACCAATCAGACGTAGGTTTGGTCTTTTCACATAGTCCCAAATTTCTTGGAGGCTTTGTTCATTTCTTTTTATTCTTTTTTCTCTAAACTTCCCTTCTCTCTTCATTTCATCTTCCATCAGCGATACCCTTTCTTCCAGTTGATTGCATCTGCTACTGAGGCTTCTGCATTCTGCTTTCAGCTCCATCATCTCCTTTAAGCCCTTCTCTCCATTGGTTATTCTAGTTATCCATTCTTCTAATTTTTTTTCAAAGTTTTTAACTTCTTTGTTATTGTTTTGAATTTCCTCTCGTAGCTCAGAGTAGTTTGATCGTCTGAAGCCTTCTTCTCTCAACTCATCAAAGTCATCCTCCATCCAGCTTTGTTCCGTTGCTGGTGAGGAACTGCGTCCCTTTGGAGGAGGAGAGGTGCTCTGTTTTTTAGAGTTTCCAGTTTTTTTGGTCTGTTTTTTCCCCATCTTTGTGGTTTTGTCTACTTTTTGTCTTCGATGATGGTGATGTACAGATGGGTTTTTGGTGTGGATGTCCTTTCTCTTTGTTAATTTTCCTTCTACCAGACAAGACCCTCAGCTGCAGGTCTGTTGGAGTTTACTAGAGGTCCACTCCAGACCCTGTTTGGCTGGGTGTCAGCACCGGTGGCTGCAGAACAGCGGATTTTCGTGAGACCACAAATTCAGCTGTCTGATAGTTCCTCTGAAAGTTTTGTCTCAGAGGAGTACCCGGTTGAATGAGGTGTCAGTCTGTCCCTACTTGGGGGGTGCCTCCCAGTTAGGCTGCTCAGGGGTGAGGGACCCACTTTAGGAGGCAGTCTGTCCGTTCTCAGATCTCCAGCTGCGTGCTGGGAGAACCACTACTCTCTTCAAAGCTGTCAGTCAGACAGGGACATTTAAGGCTGTGGAGGTTCTCACTGAGTTTTTGGTTGTCTGTGCCCTGCCCCCAGAGGTGGAGCCTACAGAGGCAGGCAGGCCTCCTTGAGCTGTGGTGGGCTCCACCCAGTTCGAGCTTCCTGGCTGCTTTGTTTACCTAAGCAAGCCTGGGCAATGGCGGGCGCCCCTCCCCCAGCCTCCTTGCCGCCTTGCAGCGTGATCTCAGACTGCTGTGCTAGCAATCAGCAAGACTCTGTGGGCATAGGACCCTCCGAGCCAGGTGCGGGACACAATCTCCTAGTGTGCCGTTTTCCAGGCCCGTTGGAAAAGCGCAGTATTAGGACGGGACTGACCCGATATTCCAGGTGCCGTCTGTTTCCCCTTTCTTTGACTAGGAAAGAGAACTCCCTGACCCCTTGCGCTTCCCGAGTGAGGCAATGCCTCGCCCTGCTTCGGCTCGCGCACAGTGCGCTTCGGCTCGCGCACAGTGTGCTTCACCGACTGTCCTGAACCCACTGTTAGGCACTCCCTAGTGAGATGAAACCGGTACCTCAAGCAGAAATGCAGAAATCACCGGTCTTCTGTGTCGCTGGGGCTGGGAGCTGGAGACCAGAGCTGTTCCTATTCGGCCATCTTGGCTCCACCCTCCCCCTTCCTTCTTTATAATGTCATGCAGTGATACATCATTATTCCAGCCCTCCAAATATGCCATCTGCAGAGGCAGAATTATTGACTAGGAAGAAATTTTGTTTCATGAGGTAAGAGGAGTGAATGTGTGTATGTGTGTATACTTTGTTTTAGAATTCATTTCTAAAAATCTGTATAAAAAAATCTATTGGGTCTATCCAGAGAGAAAATGTACAGCTAGAAAAGAAATCTAATCTCTGGTTAGTGTGGGAATTGGGGGAATTATATCCAGAACCTTCATGAAAAAGCCTAGCTTTTTATATAACATGAACAACAGCAACAACAAATAAATGGGAAAAAATAACAGACTTAAAATAAGAATGAATTTATTAAAGAGAAATTAAAAAGAAAAATTATTAAGACAATGATTGGGATAGACAGGACAAAATTTTAAGGATAGAAGTTTTTAAAACTTAGAATAAAAAGTCCTTTTAACCCTAGAAGAAAACCGAGGCAATATCATTCAGGACATAGGCATGGGCAAAGACTTCATGACTAAAATACTAAAAGCAATTGCAACAAAATTGACAAATGGAATCTAATCAAACTAAAGAGCTTCTGCACAACAAAAGAAACTATCATCAGAGTGAACAGGCAACCTAAAGAATGGGAGAAAATTTTTGCAACCTACCCATCAGACACAGGTCTAATATCCAGAATCTAAAAGGAACATAAACAAATTTACAAACAAACAAACAAACAACCTCATCAAAAAGTGGGTGAAGTATATTAACAGACACTTCTCAAAAGAAGACATTTATGTGGCCAACAAACACATGAAAAAAAGCTCACCATCACTGGTCATTAGAGAAATGCAAATCAAAACCACCATGCCAAATACCACCTCATGCCAGTTAAAATGGCGATCATTAAAAAGTCAGGAAACAACATGCTGGAGAGCATGTGGAGAAATGGGAATACTTTTACACTATTGATGGGAGTGTAAATTAGTTCAACCATTGTGGAAGACAGTGTAGCAATTCCTCAAGGATCTAGAACCAGAAATACCATTTGATCCAGCAATCCCATTACTGGGTATATACCCAAAGGATTATAAATTATTCTACTATAAAGACAGATGCACAAGTATGTTTATTGTAGCGCTATTTACAACAGCAAAGAGTTGGAACCAACCCAAATGCCCATCAATGATAGACTGGATAAAGAAAATGTGGCACATATACACCATGGAATACTATGCAGCCATAAAAAAGAATGTGTTTGTGTCCTTTGCAGGGACATGGACGAAGCTGGAAGCCATCATTCTCAGCAAACAAACACAGGAAGAGAAAACCAAACACCGCATGTTCTCACTCATAAGTAAGAGATGAACAATGAGAACACATGGACACAGGGAGGGTAACATCACACACCAGGTCTTGTCAGAGGATGGGGGGCAAGAGGAGGGACAGCATTAGGACAAATACCTAATGCATGTGGGGCTTAAAACCTAGATGAGGGTTGATGGGTGCAGCAAACCACCATGGCACACGTATACCCATGTAACAAACCTGCACATTCTACATATGTATCCCAGAACTTATAGTAAAAAAAAAAAAAAAAAGTTCTTTTGAATTAGTAAAATGATTAAAATAAAAATTCAAATAGATAAAAGGAAAGATTTAAATAAAAATTTAAACAATTAAAAATAAAACCTGAACCTCAAAAGCTAAAATGAAAACCAAAACAAACCTAAATTGATATACTGCGATGTAAGATAGAATGTTAAAGATGAAGGCATGAAAAAATAATTAAAAAGGAAGCTCTGGCTCTAAAACCCAGAAGGTTAATGATTGAATGGGCAAGCAGTTAAATAGTCTCTAAAGTTTCTAGACACTTTAGAAAGGCAAAAAAAGATTGCAAGAAACAAAAATCAAAAGGATAAGGAACACTAAAATGACCTAACAAAAAAGCATGTTAAAGTTGAGATGTTGTCTTAGTCTGTTTGTGATGCTGTAACAAAATACCTTAGAATGAGTAATTTATAAAGACCAGAAATTTATTGCTTACAGTTTTGAAGACCGGTAAGTCCAAGGCAAGATCAAAGCACCAGCATTAGGTATCTTATAAGCGCCTCTTGCTGCATTCTCACGTGGCCAAATGTTCCCTGAAGCCTCCTTTATAAAGGCTTTAATCCAACTCATGAAGGAGGAGTCCTTATGGCCTCATCACTTCCTAAAGACCCCACCTCTTAATAGTATTACATTGGAGATTAAGTTTCAACATGAATTTTGGAGGGACACAAACACTCAAACCATAACAGTTATTAAAAACAATATCAATAAAGGAAAGCACATGAAAATAAGTAAGTTGCTATTTGTGGAGCAATGGACACTTCCATACTCAGGGGTCCTTCAGGGGCAAGAACTGAGATCCTTGTAACTGAGCCTGGAGGTCAAAGCTGCAGCCCAGCTGCTCTTCCAGAATTTGAAGGGTTGGTCTCAAATGCAAAGAAACCAGGAGCTTCCTTCTTCTCCCTTCATTTCTCACCCCCCTAATATCTTCTGGTAAGACCCTGCCTTGCCATTTCCCTATAGGTCCCCCTTTCAATTAGAAGTCTGAGTAGATAAGGGTGCAGGGACCTGTTGGGTTCAAGTGAATGGGGAGAATGACATGTCAGTGTGGGGTTGTGGCAGAAAAAGCTCGCCTCCTCCCATGGCATATTTCCTGGAATGTCCCACAGGTGCTCACACTCCTATGTCCTACATAAATGCAACCATCTTCCTCCAGATCTGTTCCTTCCACCCCATCTCTGCCCACCCTGTGCTCATTTAACCCTTTAATGTCTCCACCATCAACTTAATCAATCAAGCAGTCAACCTCAGAGTCACTTGGGACTGTTGAGTCAGAAAAAGGATGGTTAGTACTGGGTCCAGGTCCATGTCCAGAAGTAATTCTAGAATTAATTCCATACCACTGGTCCTGCCCCATGCTGCCTCACTTGGTATGACTCAGCAGACTTTTCTGGGCATGGTGTCATTTTAAGCAATGGAAATGGACTGGCTGGCTCCTCAATTGGTTGAAGTAAATCTGGAGAGATCAGCTTTTACAGTTCCTGTCTTGCTTAGCTTATGTTTTATTTATTTATTTATTTTGAGATGGAGTCTCACTCTGTCACCCAGATTGGAATGCAGTGGCATGATCTCAGCTCACTGCAACCTCCACCTCCCAGGTTCAAGTGATTCAGCCTCCCGAGTAGCTGGGACTACAGGCACGCACCACCAGGCCTGGCTAATTTTTTGTATTTTTAGTAGAGACGGGGCTTCACCACATTGGCCAGGCTGGTCTCGAACTCCCGGCCTCAAATGATCTGTCCGTCTTAGCCTCCCAAAGTGCTGGGATTACAGGCATGAGCTACTGTGCCCGGCGCATATGTTTTATTCAAAGGAAGACCAGAAGAGATCTGAGCGACCATATGGAAGGCTTTGGGGCCAAGAGGCTTTTTAATAATCTCTGTCAATCTCTGTCTGCCTTTATCCCTCCACAATGAAGCAGGGACTGCAAAAGCCACCTATGACTTCTATTAATACAGGAGAATTCAAGTCAAGGGACTGCAGGCCATAGCCCAAGAGCCTTTCCTCTCACTAATCTGATTAGACACTCAATCTTCTGTAGCTACGTGATTCAGGGCAACACTTAGACACATGGCATGTCTGAGCTCTTCAGAGATGCACTGGGGTTTTCGCTGTATGAAGGCACTTTGAGCTTAACATGCTGTGAACAGACAGTGTCTGGAGAGGATGACAGGAGTGGGAGAGGAAGATGCCGCTGCAGAGACTTCTAGCAACGAACTCCGACACTGACATCCCTGGGCAAATCACTGCCACTTGTTTGAAAAACAGCCTCAAGTGGATGTCATGCTGATGGTAATAAGATTTAAAATTAGTCTTAACTTGCCTTTATCAAAGGAGGCTTAATTGCAGTGTCTAATCAGTACACAAAATACTCTAACGACAGTTTTGCTGACAAAGTAATTCTAAACAAACCAGAGGATTTAGAAATGGGTAACATCTTTGTGGAATTACTCAGTTTTGGTGTCACTAAAGTCGGCCTGCATTCAAGCCCTTCTCCTCATGCTCTAGGTCTTCTGATTTAGAATTTGTACATTTAGAATTTCCAAGATTTCCTTGCCTGAGATCCAGGAACACTATCGTGTCTTAGTGTATCTTGTCTGGCCAGATACACTATTGCAAAGGAAGGAGCTCTGCTGTTTACCCGCTATGTGATCTTGGGCAAGTTACTTATCTTCGCTGAGACTCAGTATTCTCAGCTGTTAAATGAAGGAAATAATGCCTGCTTTGAAGGGTTGTTGAGAGGATTTAAATGAATGAGCTATGTGGATACATTCTTATGTTGTTTCTCTCTCCAATCCCAGAAAGCTATGATGCTGTCAGCCCTAGTGACCCTAGGGATGCTGTTACTAAGTGTTTTTTTGTGATTTGCAAATAGGATTATTGCATATGTAGCTCAGTGGTTCTCAACTTGGGGTGATTTTGCCCCCAAGGGACATTTGGCAATGTCTAGAGCCATTTTTGGTTGTCACAACTAGGGGGAGAGGGGCAGGTTCTACTGGTGTCTAGTGGGGAGAGGCCAGGGATGCTCCTAAACATCTCACAACACACAGGACAGCCCCATGACAAAGACTTATCTGGCCCTAAATGTTAATAATGCCCTGGCCCTAGAGGATGATATATATTAGCACTCATGGGTTCCCCTAAGGAGTATGCCTTGTAGATCTCCCTTTTGTTTAAAGAGGTTTTAAAGAGGGCTGAGGGAAAGTACTCCAATGGAATTGCAGTGAGTTCCAATTACTGAGCATAAGGGAAGCAGATCTAAATCCAACCTGACTTGGCCAGTATTTCTCTGTTCTTTGTTCTTCAAGTGGAGGTCTGTGAATGGTCTGCTAGCATCCTGCATCTTCTCATTTCTGTCTGACTCGAAGTATTTCTGCAGCTTTCCTCCATGTGATATATGGGATTTACTTAATTTTGCTGTCCTTCTCACCCATGAATGCTGAACACTGAGAAATATACAGAGACATCTTGTGTATGAAGTCAAGAGCAGCTAGACCTGCCAGGAGGCTTTTCCAGAGGTCATGGGGAATAGTCACAGGAAACAAGACACTGAGCTTCAGAAGAAGATGAATGGGATCACTGGAGGAGGCCCCAATGAAACCTGGCTACTTCAAGGGCAGGTGTATGATAGATTCATTCTCCCCAGCTGATTCCATCAACTGGCGATACAAGTATATATAAATATACAGTATATTCTCAGTTTTATTTGCCTGGAAGGAAAATATATTAAATATTAATGATAGTTATTTTCTTGATAGATATAACTTTTTCCCATGGGTAGCTGTTTTTGAACTTTCTAAATTTTCTCTGAGTATTTTACATATTAAAAAAATGGATTTTTTAAAAGAGAATTAAAGAGTCGTTTCTGATATGTCTGCCAGAACTTTATATTCTGAGGATTTCTTCTCCTCTGTAAATCGCAGGTTAGATGTTGGCAAGCTGCTGCTAAGAGATAAATTGCTCTCCCACCTCCCCAGCTGAGAGTCATGTCTGGGTAACAGCTGCTTCAATAATGACTTTATTTGGTGATGGATGTATTCTTGCTTTACAGATGCTGAGATGACTTGAGCCAAATGAAATTGCATGTATGACTGTTCATTTCTCCTCACTCCACTCACAGTAGGTGCCAGAGACAGAGGGCCTCAAGCCAGAGAAGGAGGATGTGACATTGCTTTCCTCTTCATAGAGGTGATGTCACCCTTGAGCACTTGCTCCTAGAGAGCTGCATGCAGCTGGCAACTACACCAGCAGAGCAATATCGCCCACAGCAGGCTCCGCTGAGGCCAAGCCCCACCCCGCTCAGATTCCTATTCTCCCTTCTGCTTTGCATTTTGTGATGATGACATATCACTATTTTCCAAATGAAAACAGAAAAATGCAAGATCCAGTCTTGAGAAGGAATGTTCTCACTTCTCAAAGAGCTACTGGTCTGTAATGCAAGAAAGCTGGAAAGCTGTTTATTGGAAGAACTGTGGATGTTTCTCGTCGCAAAGGCATGACCCTATGGTGCTGAAAGGCATATATTTTGGAATAACAACTTCTAGCATATATTTTGGAATGTAACCCTCTCAGTGAACTACCCTGCAGCTTTCAAGGACCACTGTGATCTCAAGGAGAAGTTAACTAAGAGCAAATGTAGAAGGGAGAGAAGGACCGGGAAGAGGCAAGTTGGGAGAACCCAGGATAAATCTACGTTTGGGGGTTATACTGAGAACAGTGAGGAAGTTCTCTTACAACTTATGACCAGAACATCCACTGGCAAAATGTAGTGGCCTGTTTCCTCCATCCAAAAGAGAAATGGAAAGCCCCAAACTTGGGATCAAAAAAGTGAGTAACATAATTATCAAAGGGTGACAGTCTAACACAAACTGTCCTTTTGAGGACAGCAGAGCCCACGGAGTCAGAAAAAGCCTAGCAGCCCCTGACTTAACCCCTTTCTTACTGTATGACCTTGGGAAGTGACCTAAATGCTCTGAGCTTTTGACTTCATATAGGTAAAGTAGGTAATAATACCAACCTCCTGGGCGTATTCAGAGAGAGAAATAATAAAACGCAAGGAAAGTATTTAGCACAATGCCTTGCACCAGGTTGTCAGTCAACAGTAGCTAACACAGTATCGATGGCAGCCAAAACCACACAAGCACCACATGCCCGATGTCCAATAAAGGCACGTTGCAGGGATTTTGCCATTATTTCTGGTGCCATATAGAATACCCCTTAGCTCCTGACCCTGGTACCATTTTTTGCTGGTTCTGCCTGACTCCTGCATGTTGACTTAGTTTCCATTTTTAGCTCTATTTCTGCAGGTTGGACCACAGATGTTGGTTTTCTAGGTAATATCTATCTGGAATTGGGCCTATTGGCTTAACACCTAGCACTACCACACAGAAAGGTGAGGGTGAGATTTGGATAGTGGGATTTGAAAAATGAGACACTGTTAATTCATGAGAAAGAAGTATGAGGGTTTTAGTTAATTGTAAAATCCACATGGTCAGCAACAAATTTGGGAGGAGGGGTGAGTGTAATCTGATTCCAAAACTCAAGGGAGGGCCTCCAAGTAGGCATGTGCTTGATTTTGGGCAGTAGAAAGATCTAGCAATAAGTATTTAGTAGGCACTACTTATCAAGTATTCACTACATACTAGGCACTATTCGTTGAAATTTATAAACATGATTTAATATAATCCTTCAACCATTGTTAGAAAAGATTGTACAAAGTTTTACCAACCAGGAAATAACTTACCTGAAGTCAAACAGCAAGCAAGTATTAAATCTGGAATTTGACACAGGCCTTCAAAGCTAATATATATATTTTTAACAACTGAAGAACTCTAACATTGGCCCCAAATTAGGCCTTTCCTCAACAATTAGTAATTATCACACACACATATTTTGTCTCTCCCTTCCTCTCAAACACTCAGAAGAGTTAGCTAGAAAAGCACTCATAGATTATTAATTTTTAGTGTCTCATTTGTTATGCCTCTCTTCTTAAAAACTATGTTTGGTATCAACAGATCTTGCTCAATCTCTTAGAGTTTTGGGGCAACGTTGTTACCTGATTCTAAAAACAAAATGAAATGGCATAATAAAATTAAAAGGGTTGTGTTCTTCAGCTTTAAATGTGCAAAACTACTCTGCAAGTTAAGTAAAGCCTTTTGTTTGCTGGACTGTCAAAACACATTTGAAAACTAATGGGTTTCAAGTGATCTATTTTAACTGGAACATCATAGAACTAAAATTTATCTATTGAAGCTAAGCTGCAAACCATGTCACATAGAAAGGGTTGAAAAGAAATGGGAAAACAGAAAACTAAAAGGGACATAATAGTGGTTTTCAAATATTGAAAGGCTGTTGTGAAGAAGTCAAATTGAATGTATCCATGTGGTCTTAAGGAGTGCATAGTGGGCTGTTAGATGGAAGTCACTAAATGTAATGAATGTTCTTATATTCTTGTATATATTCAGATTATTCTGTGTTCAAAGGGGGCATTTTGGTGGCTAGTTGGGTTTTTGGCTCTATAGTTGTCCAGCAGAGGCTGGCTTGAGGATAGACTTCTTATACTTGGACAGTGGGTCAGATTAGTGACTACTAAGAGTCTATGATTTTACCCATTAAATTGCATCATCCAAATAGGCAGGTATACTCATTGCTGTTGGAGGCTTTTGCAAGAATCTGAGACAGACAGACTAGGAGTGAGGGTAGGGGTACCACTGCCCATGAGACTACAGGAAGGCCTGGTGAGAGAAGGAGTGAGATGAGAAAAGAAAGGTCAGAGGTCAAGGGAAGCGAATTGAGTGTCAACCATAGGTGGTAGATAAATAGAAGCATGGTGCATTGGTAGAGGTTGGAATGAAGTAGGAAGTTAGAGTGCAGTGGGCAAGAAGGCAATGTAGGGGATCCAGTGGATAAAGTTAGTCCAGGTCCTTAATCTGCTGACACTGGATTTAAAAATGCAAAATAAATTTTTCTTATTTCAAATGCAAGACATGCTCATTACAAAAATCTGAAATATAGACTTTCATTACACAAACAAGAAAATATAAATTCCCAGAGTTCTAGTCAATCAGAGAAAACTATTAAAAACATGTTAGTAGGGCCGAGCACAATGGCTCATGCCTGTAATCCCAGTACTTTGAGAGGCTGAGACAGGAGGATCACCTGAGGTCAGGAGTTGGAGACCAGCCTGGCCAACATGGTGAAACCCTGTCTCTACTAAAAATACAAAAATTATTTGGTAATTAATTGGTGGGGGGCGCCTGTAATCCCAGCTACTCAGGAGACTGATGCAGGAGAATCACTTGAACCCCGGAGGCAGAGGTTGCAGTGAGCAGAGATCGCCCCACTGCACTCCAGCCTGCGTGACAGAGTGAGACTCTGTTTCAAAAACAAAACAAAACAAAACAAAAACAAAAACTAAAAAACACGTTGGTGTATATCCTTCTGAATGCTTTTCTAGGCATATACACAACACACACACTGACATTCTAAAATAAAATCCATATACATTTTCATACAGTTTTATGAGCTATTTTTTTCAGTTAACATCTTATTAACATCTTCCCTTTCAATGGGCCACTTCACATGATTATGAATGTTAGTCATGTGTCTCATGGTATAAATGGATGTCTCATAGTTTATTTTAACCTGAGGTTTTACAATTTTATTTTAAACACTGGAATCGTTTCATGAAACAAAATCATACATAGGGGCGTAGCAAATAAACAGATAAAACAAACAGAGCAGCTCCATTTGATGAGTGAAATTGCAAAGTCAAGAGTCAGTCATATTTTGAAAACTTCGGCTATATATTACCAAATTTTTTTCCAGAGAGATTGTGAGAACCTGTTTTGCTACCCTTTCACCATCACTGAATATTTTTAAAATGTTCTCGAATTTTGTCTTATGATGTTAATGTGCGTTTTAATATTATTTGTGGCCTTAAACATTTTCTTTGTTTATTGATTTCTTTGCTTATTCATAGATAATTTACTTACTATTTTAAATCCACATTTATTTTAGATTATACTATGCTGAATTTTTTTTTGATTTTTTAATACCACTTATACATTAAGAGAAATAATCTTTAATCATACAAAAATTTGCCAAGTTGAAAGGCCAAAAACATGTATCATTTTAATGTGTATTTCTTCAAGTTTTTTTGATGGTATTTTTTTTCAATTATTCCCCTGGTCATTTATACTGGTATTTTGTTAATTGCCTGTTTATTTCCTTTTCACATTTTTCATCGAAGCATTCATTTTTTCTTATTTATTTATTATTGAATTAATTTAATTTTATCTTTTTCCTCTTCTGTTGATAGAGTTTCTTTATCTTTTTCCTCTTCTGTTGATAGAGAAGTCACACATTTTGTTTCTAATATTTTCAATAGTTATTCCCCAATTTTTAACATGTAGAGTTGATTTAAAGTCTAAAGACTATCAGTATCTCTAAGCTTCTGAAAACTAAAAGGAGGTTAAAGTACTTTAGGTTACATTAGGCTTTCATTGTACGTTACATTCTTCTTAATTCCACATAGTTTTAAGACATCTTAAATTAGTTATTATTAGTTATAAGGTGTGTTAAAACTTAATACACTTTAAATTAGTTATTATTATTGTGTCTTTTACACAGCTATTTCTGGTTTAGATTTACTTTCAAAATTATCCTTCTTTCCCTTACTCTTAGAGATCATCTGTGAGTGACAAATTCCCTTTAACCTTGTTGGAAATGTCTTTATTTTGTTTCCATTCTTGAGTGACAGTTTAACTGGGAATACAATTCTACTTAAAATTATCTTCTCTCAATGCTATGAAAACATATCATCAGACCTCCATTCCAGAGCCTCTCCACAGGTGCTGCAGTGCATACCTCTCTCCTCATTGCAGTGCACTGCGGACTGGTCACTGGTATGCAGAAGAATTGATGGCCTTGTTGTCAGGGTGTCAGGGTAGGGCTTGGGCTGTGGCCCTTCCTGGTGAGCAGCTTTATCTGCTTACCCTCGTGTGTTGTACAGGCATCATAACTTTCAATGTACGCTGTGACATAAAAATACTCAGACAAACATAGAGCCAAATCATGAGTGAACTCCCATTCACAATTGCTACAAAGAGATAAAATACCTAGGAATACAACTTACAAGGGATATGAAGGACCTCTTCTAGGAGAACTATAAACCACTGCTCAAGGAAATACAAGAGGACACAAACAAATGGAAAAACATTCCATGCTCATGGATAGGAAGACTCAATATCATGAAAATGGCCATACTGCCCAAAGTAATTTATAGATTCAATGCTATTCCCATCAAGATACCACTGACTTTCTTCACAGAATTAGAAAAAACTACTTTAAATTTCATATGAAACTAAAAAAGAGCCCAAATAGCCAAGACAATCCTAAGCAAAAAGAACAAAGTTGGAGGCATCATGCTACCTGACTTCAAACTACGCTACAAGGCTACAGTTACCAAAAGAGCATGGTACTGGTACCAAAACAGATATATAGACCAATGGAACAGAACAGAGGCCTCAGAAATAATGCCACACATCTACAACCATCTGATCTTTGACAAACCTGACAAAAACAAGCAATGGAGAAAGGATTCCCTATTTAATAAATAATGTTGGGAAAACTGGCTAGCCATATAAAGAAAACTGAAACTGGACCCCTTCCTTACAGCTTATACAAAAATTAACTCAAGATGGATTAAATAAGTGTAAGATCTAAAACCATAAAAACCCTAGAAAAAACCTAGGCAATCCCATTCAGGACATAGGCATGGGTAAAGATTTCATGACTAAAACACAGAAAGCAATTGCAACAAAAGCCAAAACTGACAAATGGGATCTAATTAAACTAAAGAGCTTCTGCACAGCAAAAGAAACTATCTTGAGAGTGAACAGGCAACCCACATAATGGGAGAAAGTTTTTGCAGTCTATCCAACAGACAAAGGGCTAATATCCAGAATCTACAAAGAACTTAAACAAATTTACAAGAAAAAAAACAAACTACTCCATCAAAAAGTGGGAGAAGGATATGAACAGACAATTCTCAAAAGAAGATATTTGGCTGGGCGCGGTGGCTCACGCTTGTAATCCCAGCACTTTGGGAGGCTGAGGCGGGCGGATCACGAGGTCAGGAGATCGAGACCACGGTGAAACCCCGTCTCTACTAAAAAATACAAAAAATTAGCCGGATGTGGTGGCGGGCGCCTGTAGTCCCAGCTACTCGGAGAGGCTGAGGCAGGAGAATGGCGTGAACACGGGAGGCGGAGCTTGCAGTGAGCTGAGATCGCGCCACTGCACTCCAGCCTGGGCGACAGAGCAAGACTCCGTCTCAAAAAAAAAAAAAAAAAAAAAAAAAAAGAAGATATTTATGTGGCCAACAAACATGAAAAATGAAAAAAAGTTCATCATCACTGGTCATTAGAGAAATGCAAATCAAAACCACCATGCCAAATACCATCTCATGCCAGTTAAAATGGCGATCATTAAAAAGTCAGGAAGCAACAGATGCTGGAGAGCATGTGGAGAAATGGGAACACTTTTACACTGTTGGTGGGAGTGTAAATTAGTTCAACCATTGTGGAAGACAGTGTAGCAACTCCTCAAGGATCTAGAACCAGAAATAGCATCTGACCCAGCAATCCCATTACTGGGTATATACCCAAAGGATTATAAATCATTCTACTATAAAGACAGATGCACACATATGTTTATTGCAAAGACTTGGAATCAACCGAAATGCTCATCAGTGATAGACTGGATAAAGAAAATGTGGCACATATATACCATGGAAGACTATGCAGCCATAAGAAAGAATGCATTTGTGTCCTTTGCAGGGATGTGGATGAAGCTGGAAAGCATCATTCTCAGCAAACTAACACAGGAACAGAAAATCAAGCACCACATATTCTCAATAATAAGTGGGAGTTGAACTATGAGAACACATGGACACAGGGAGGGGAACATCACACACCAGGGCCTGTTGGCAGGGTGGGGGACTAGGGGAGGGATAGCATTAGGAGAAATACCTAATGTATATGATGGGGTGATGGGTACAGCAAACCACCATGGCACGTGTATACCTACGTCACAAACCTGCACATTCTGCACATGTATCCCAGAACTTAAAGTATATTAAAAAAAGATTACTCAGAGCCCTCTTCCATTGTTGCCACTGAAGTAGCAACATCTATTAGTCTAACACTTCCTGTGAAGGTGATCATCTTTCTCTCTAGGTATTTCACATTTTCTCTGTCTTCGGTGTTTTTCAGTGTCACTGTGATTTTTTATCAGTGCATATTTACTTATCTTGCTTGGGACTTTTTATATTTCCAAATCTAAGGATTTGTTTTACTGGAAAATCTTCAGCCATTATTCCTTGAAATACTGCATTTCCACCATTTGCTCTTCTTTCACTTTGGAACTTCTATTAGAGTTCTCACCTTCAAGTTGCCTAACAGTCAATTTTTTTTCTCAATTCTTTGCACGGCCTTTTGGGTAATTTTTCTCAGATCTGTCTTTCAGCTCATTAATTCTCTCTTCAGTTGTGTCTAACCTATATTTAATGTGACACTGAGTTCATTTTTCCAATGACTATATTTTTCATGTTTTATTACTTTTGTCATCTCTTTATTGTTCTGGGGATTTCAATTCTATTTAAAATATGTTTACCTTAGGCCAGACGTGGTGGCTCACACCTGTAATCCCAGCACTCTGGGAGGCCGAGGCGGCACTTTATTTTATTTTCATGTTTTTATTCTATTATGTCAAGTTTCGGGGTGTCTAATCTTACTCTTACTCATTATAGATTGTGAGTCTTTTTTTCTCCCACAGCCTAGTCAGAGAAGATTTCATGTTAGCTTCCTGTGCCAATGGTTAGGTTTTTTTTCCCCCCACATCTAACTTGCAAATAAGGGTGTAGCCATCTTAAGATCTGGGCTTTTGTGGGAAGACATCAGTTCTCTTCCTCATTAATATGCAAATGAGGCCTGGTGTCTAAAATTCCCCACCTGGACACTAGAACTTACACCTCTCTCAAGACAACTAACACACTGGGGAGGCCACAGCCTCAGCCACAAGTTTAGTGCTTTGGATTTCAGTTCTTTCCTCATCACTGACACCTGCGGATTTCCCTTTTTGTAATAGAAGATCAGGGAAATCATTTTAAATGATTTTTATTGTTTTAAATTTTTAGCCACATTTGAAATAATTGTTTTGGGTGGAGGATGTTTTGGGTATTGCTATGAAACCAGAAGTTCTTTATACTTACATTGTCTTAGTGTAAAGATTTTCTTTGTGGCCATCTATATGAGGAACATTTTCCAAAGATATATTATGTATATTTTTTGTAGACTATGTATATCCAAACATCTTTATTTTTTTATTTCTTTTCTCTCTCTCTCTCTCTCTCTCTTTTATTTTTTTGGATACAGGGTCTCACTCTGTTGCCCAGGCTGGAGTGCAGTCACTTGGTCATGGTTCACTGCAGGCTTGAACTCCTAGGCTCAAGCAATCCTCCTGCCTCAGCTAAGTAGCTAGGAGTAGCAAAGACTACAGGCATGCACCACCATGTCTGGCTTTTTAAATTTTTTGTGGAGAAGGGATCCAAAACATCTTTCAGATTCAGTTAATCATATATATGCCATTATTTGAAGTCTCTACCTAAGGAATGGTGCTCATCACTTCTATATATAAAAGTTTCGGTTTATATATTTCAAGGTGATTTTATTTAGCATGTAGATATTACTGATGAATAAAATATTCTATTTTATTTAGCACATAGACAGAGACATGAAAAAAAGTATCAACGTGAAAGAGTAGAGGGTCTGCAACTTACAATGGTTCACCTAGATTTTTTGACTTTGTGATGGTGTGAAACTGTTGCAATTTGGATGTACTTCAAATTTTGAATTTTGATCTTCTCCTGGGCTTGCAATATGCAGTATATGAGATATCCAACACTTTCTTATAAAATAGGCTTTGTGTTAGCTGATTTTGCCCAGTAGGCTAATATGTTTTCAGCACATTTAAGGTAGGCTAGGCTAAGCTCAGATGTTCAGTAGGTAGGTATATTAAATGCATTTTCGACAAGATATTTTCAACTTACAAAAGGTTTATTGGGATGCAACTCTGTTGCGAGTTGAGGACCATCTGTATTATAAAATAACTTTCTGTTTCCTATCTTTGTATTTTCAATTTTATTTTGCCTGATGTTTATTTACTCCTTCCCCGCCACCTCCTCTCTCCACTCATTGCACTGTGACTTTGCATTTGCTGGTATTTCTTGCTCAACTCAGTATTTGCAATTACTGTGTGTCATTTTGTCTTAGGCACATATCTCGTAACCAGCATTTGTCCAGATTTTGCTTTTTCAGCCAGTCCGAGAAAGATTTGGTCTTATTTCTATTTTTGTATTTATATATTGAACTTTGAAAATACAGTTGACCCTTGATCAACACAGGTTTGAACTGTGCAAGTCCATTTTTACGTGGAATTCCTTCTGCCTCTATCACCCCGAGACAGCAAGACCAACCCCTCCTCTTCAGCCTACTCAACGTGAAGACGATGAGGATGAAGACCTTATTAATGATCCACTTCAACTTAATATTAATAAATAGCAAATATATTTTCTCTTATGATTTTAATAGCATTTTCTTTTCTCTAGCTTTGAGAGTACAGTATTGATACATATAATATACAAAATATGTATTAATTGATGGTTTATATTATCGGTAAAGCTTCTGATCATAGATAGGCTATTAGTAGTTACGGTTTGGGGAAGTCAGAAGTTATACTTGGATTATTTGACTGTGCCGGCCGTTGATACCCCTAACTCCCATGTTGTTCAAGGGCTAACTGTATAGACTTCTATTTTGCTGTCTTTTGCAATGGTGATCAAGTTTCATCTCTTCTACAGCACCCTGCATATAATCTCTGTTGGATTCCATTTGCTTCCAGTAATTTGATTGATTGAATGATTGATATTCAGCCTTCTTTAAAAGTGAAGCATTTTTGACACATGTTCAGCCTCCAGTCCCACCCTTTCCTGACTCCTCTTTTGTGCTGCTGCCTGCGTGACAGTCATGATCTTAAAATGCAGATCTGGTCATGCCATTTACCCGGGTAAAATATGTCAGTGGCTCTTGATCACATAAAGAATATATTTCCAACTTCTTGGCAAGACAGTCAAGATTCTTTACCTTTTTTCCCATCTTATCTTCTATTGTCTCTCCAATATTCCTCTCTGTTCTCCAGCCATGAAAGTTTCCTCTTTCTAATGCCTTAAGTGATTAGGGTATAATTATATTTTTATATGGTTTATAGCATACACGCTACCGCCCCACTGGAATTTATTTTAAATTGTGGTCTTATTGCATTACCTCCAATCCTTAATTCAAGAAGTATATCAAAATTCTTAAATTTTCCACTCTTCCTCTCATTTTTCTTTACCATAAAACAGACTGAATTGGTTGAAAAACAGTCCTTCATATCTACAGGTTCTGCATCCTCAGATTTAACCAACTGAGACTGAAAATATTTGGGGAAATAATAAAAAACACAATACAAACTCTAAATTTTGAAAATGATAGAGTCTAAGCTATTTGTATAGCACTGACATTGTATTAGGTATTATAAACAATCTAGAGATGATATAAAATATGCAGGAGGATGTGCATAGGTTATATGCAAATATGATGCCATTTTATATAAAGGACTTGAGCATCCTGGGTTTCGGTATCCAAAGGCTCCTGGAACCAATCCCCCATGGATCTTGAGGGATTGATCGCATATCATCTAGTTAAGCTATGCTAAAGATCCCAACCTCAAACCACCGTGGATAACAGAGGAAAGGAAGGAAAGGGAAGGGACGGGGAGGGCAGGGGATTTCCTTTTTGAGCACTGGCAGTATTCAGCCACCTCATGTATAATCCTCACAAGTAATAACATTTCCATTATATAAATGAGTAACAGGCACATAGTAAATGACTTGCCTCAAATTATCTTTCTGTTTGGAGAAGTCCACCAAATGCACACTATCTCATTATTTCATCTCATTATCATTTCCTAAACTCTTCTGTTCCTCCTCTCTTCCTGATTTTTGCTCATAGCCCTATTACCTCTTCTAGGAGCTCAGGAGTCCTCTGCACTCTTCTCTCTCTCACTCCCACGCTAATGAGGTCTCCGCTTCCAGCTCATTCTGCCTCTTTAATAACTTTACCCTCCTCCCCACTTCTATTACTACTACCAAAGTCTAGGCTCAAATAATGCTGCCTTGGGATTATTTCAAAAATCTCCTTGCTAATATTTCTGCTTCCAGTTTTCTGCCACTTCAAGCTTGCCCCCACAAGGCTGTTTTGTATCTGTGATATTTCCGAATGGCAAATCTGACATCACACCTCTTAATGCACTCTCTTTTGCCCGCAAGTAAACGTCCTTGCCAACTCTGTCAGGATTTTCATGATTTGTGCTTTTCTTCCTCTGCAGTGTTATCACCCTCTTGCTCTCTCATACCCATCCGGCACAGCAGCCACACTGAATGACCTACAGATTCCCGAGTCGTTCCAGATCAGCTGCCTCCATGCTTTGTTCACACTCTCTGCTCTACTTAGGTTTCTCTCTTACATGGTGAACATCCCTTTTTCAAGATCTTACTCAAGTTTCTACTTCTCTCTTGCTTTCCCTTATACCATTTTGGAAAGTGTTGGTCACAACCTCCTTTCTACTATTCTACCTTGTACATATTTATATAATGCTATTTACCACACTGTGCTGCAGCTTTTCGGTTTTATATTTGACTAAGTTGCTTGTCATTTCCCTGATTTGATGAATTTTGTTCTCATTTTTACAAATGTCAATTTTACAAATTTTGTTCTTGAGTTCCTAGGGCCCATCTCTAAGCACACTTTTGATTATTGAATGGATATTTCATTTCCCCTTAAAATGAAAGGATTGTGTTAATTGTATTTTCATACGTAAAAACAAAATGGATGAAAGGTATGCATGTCATTGGGGACACCCATTGCTTTGTGCTTTGTAAAAGCAGGTGGACAGGACATGCTGTGGTCGGTAACTGAAGGATGGCTTAAAATGGACTTGCAAATAGACTCAAGAAACATTCAGCCTTGCACTTTTTCTTTTGCAATTACTATTAGCTTTCCCTGCCCTTAAATGTTGTCACAGAGGTTTGAGAGGCCAATTAATTCTTCCTCCTATGTGTTCTAAACAAAAGAGGAATTTAACATCAGCAGATTCAAATTAAGTAATCAGTTTTATTTTGAGTAAGATGAATGGGAGAATGCAACTTGGACTTCACAGCAACATCAGTCTTCCTACTTTACTTCTGCCTTGGATTTGGCTGAGCTGCCCAGGCTTAGGAAACTGCAGGCAACAGGAGATGAGTTGGAGGCGGTAGGCTCATTGCATGGGAAAAAAAAGCCTTGGGCAGCCTGGAGAGAGAAGGTGAGGTGGCCAAATATGGGCAACAATCCTTCCCCACATGGTCACAAAATGAAGGGAAACAGATGGCATACTCTTCGGATCTCACAGGTCCAAAGGAGGGTCTAGGGAGGAGCTGGAGAATGCTGCCTTTCATAGTCCTGAAAAGGTTTCTATTAAATGCACCAAAGCTGGAGTGCCAGAAAAGAGAGGGGCTGGATCTTCCCAACCAAGGTCACAGGACAGATACATTTCTTAAACCCAGAGTCTCAGGACCTCAGAGATCCTGGTTCAGAAAACATCCCTTTTTAATGGATTGGATCTTGTAACCCGTAAGAAAAAAATAATATGACTTTGTTTGCTTTCTTTGACCTAACACTTACTGTTTTATCATGATGATGGGTAGATTAATAACTGCTCCTGACAGCAAGTACTTGTTAATAACATCGAAGCTTAATGATCAAGGAATTAACAGCTTGACACTCAGGTGTGAGTGCTCTGATGGGAAGAAGGAACCCCTGTGAATGGCTTTGGATTGCAAAGGACTTTTTTTCTGCAATGCATGCAGTGCTCTGGACCATATCATCTCAACCTAGGTCAATCTGTAATTGCACATCCTGATGACGGTAAAGAGCAATGACCTGGATGCTTCCACAGCTTGTGCTGTGAGGCCAGAGTGGCTTGTGCTGTGCCACGCTTAATACTGCATGCTTGGACCCTTCTGACATCCCTCCCAGTGCTGGGAGTTTACAATCCTGATAATGCCTCCAGTGCAAATGACCTAAGAAACATCCTTCACTGGGCTCTGACCCATAATTTATTAACCCACAGTTAGATTTATTTAGTTCTGGCTTAATTTATTTCAGGTCTGTGGGTATGCATTCTTTTCATTGCTAAATGTGCTCCCTCAAAGTTGTGATGTCTTTAATTAGACCCATTCTATAAATTATATCACGGTAAGAAAGAAAAAAGAAAAGAGAAAGTCATGGTCAAGAGACAACAATGTAAAAGGAATAGATATTTTCATACAGTGGCTCTGATTTTCTTAGTGAGTCGAGATGGTCTTCTTAGAAGTAACATTCTCCACTGATGCTCAGAGCTTGTGGTGACCTAGCAATGGTGGAGGGTTTCCCACAGCAGTGTTTTTCAAACCAATGTACATAAACATCACCCAATTCAGCAGGTCTGGGGTGGAGCTGAGGAGATGGCGTCTCCAACAAGCTCTCAGGTGATGCTGATGACTGAGTAGCAAGAATCTAAGTTACTAAATCAAAACACCAGCTCCCCAAATCATCACAATCCATTTTATTCCACAGCATGTTTAAGGGAATGTTATTTTCAGGAAGATGTTTGGGATTAAAATAATTAAAAAAAAAACTGGAAATTCACACATTTATGTATCTCTTCTTTTCATTAAATATATATCTGTTTGGCAAAAAATGTTAGACTCTTTTGTACAAAAACAAAGCAAAAAAAAAAAAAAAAAAACTAACCCAAAACTCTTGCAAATTGTAAATACCAGTAATAATTACAATGATGTAAACTTGGATGGCTGACAGCTTGACCATCCTGTGGAACTTGTGTTGCAGCAGGACCTCCCAGGAGAAGGTAACACCAAACGCTTGGATAGCAACAGCCCATCCTAGAGGCATTTAGGTTTAGTCTATTAGAGATGGAGCGAGACTACTGATTTCACCATTT
Source organism: Symphalangus syndactylus (assembly GCF_028878055.3). NCBI lineage: Eukaryota > Metazoa > Chordata > Mammalia > Primates > Hylobatidae > Symphalangus > Symphalangus syndactylus. The sequence continues at coordinate 93,600,691 of NC_072431.2, read as the reverse complement.
GTGCTTTCAGCTAAGAGGCTGGGAGCGTGGGTGGAAATGAAGAAGGCAGTTCTGGCCTGGGGCAGGGAGAGGAAACCCCAGACTAGCTGGTGAGGAGGGAAGATTTGTCACGATCACAGTGCAGACGCAAAGTGGGCGTGCGACCTGTGGACTGTTTGGGAAACTTATGCTAGGGAGGATCACAAGGAGGCTGCGGCTGCTGCTCTTGGGACCAAAGAGGAACAGAGCAAGGCAAAAGCAGGGAGAGAGGTGGGAGGAGATTTGAGCGCAGATCTTAATTCAAGTGTAACTGGTGGTGCGAGATGATTCTAGAGAGAAGGGAAAGGAGGATGTGGGTTTCGTCTTCTCATCAAATAGCTAGGCCATTTCCTCCAGACAGGGGCCTTGGGGCACTCCCCTTGGTCTGGTGGGCAAGTTTTGGGGCAGTCTGGGGCTGCTGGCTTTCCTGCCCCAGGGAAGGAAGGGCATGCCTGCAGGGGGCTAGGATGGAAGGGCCCTTCGGCCTTCTTACTAGCAGTGGGCTTTGTTCTTGTCCCACCAGTGGACTGCAGCCATGGGAAGGGACCTGAAACAGTGGAGCCGAAGAACTGAATCAGGGCAGTGAGCAAGATGCCAGCTAGGGGCTGAAAGTTGCCGGGGCTAGAGGTGATGCTGAAGGGAGTGTGGACCCACAGCTTCCCTTTACCAAAGGAGGGTTCCAAGGCGTGGGTGTGTTTTCATTCCTCTCTCCTGTTAGCTAGGTGTTCCAGTTTTGGAAGGGGCATGTCTGGGCCCGGCCACTTCAGTTACAGTCATAGACGAAGTCATAGTTGCTGGGCTCCTTGGGAATTGGCGGAGGTGCGTCAGGGATCTGGATGTTTTCCAGGTCCAGGAGGCGGAGCTTGATTTCCATGCTGAGCAGGGTGTCCAGGTCATTCCGCGTCAGGTCGCTCATCATGTCCTTTCCGAGTAGCGCATTCAGTCCATCCGTCCAGATACAGTACTGGCAGGAAGGGAGGCAACAGCGATCATTACTGGTGGTGATTACAGAAGTATTAATAGTAAAAATAGCTAACAGTGAATACTCATCACTCAGTAGGCTCTGCGCTAAGTGCTCTGCCTGCTTCGTCATTTCATATTCACAACAACTCAATATAAAGTCGATACTTCTGTTATCTCTGTTTTATACGTGAAGGAACTGAGGTACGGAGAAGTGACTCAGTATTATGTAGACTGGGTGGGATTTGAACCCAGGCAATCTGACTCCAGTGCCTGTGCTCTTCTTTGCAAAGAATGCTTCTCTGTAACAGCTGAGGATTGGAGTTCTCCATGACTTGCAATGTAACACCTATGTGCGAGTCTATGACTTTTAGGTATTGGTGGAATCTGCCGAACAGCCCTGGACTCAACATCAGGTGAAGCAGGTTTCTTTGCTGACTCCAGTCATGGCTCCTAGTCTAGTAGCTCATCTCGACCTGTCCTGTCTGATTCCTGGCATTCACAATGACAGCCCTGTCCCACCCTGGAGCCAATGGCCAATGGTAGTCCCACCTTGGTGCTTCTCAGCTAAAGGGCTAGGAAATAGCCTTCTGCTGCCCAGTGTCTGGCAGCCAAAATGGTTAAAATTATTGGGCAATCTTAATGGGAGGAGGGTTGGCTGCCTGTCTGGGGGCCTCTTTAGCCTTTGTCTCTAGTTCCTAAGGTTTCCTTTCACCAGGTCTCTGGGGCCTGATCCCTGGGGACATTATCTGTTTTGGAAAGCCCTTCAGAGTACCCAACTAAGAGTCTGATTCTTCTCCTGTCATAGCCTTTTGTTTCTTCAGGAGACTATGATCTCTAAGAGGGAGAAGGAGGAACTGTGCCTTGTCTGAGGACCTGCTTTTCTCTTCTTAGCTTCCCCTCCCAGAGGCTGGAGTTCTGTACTGACCTGGACAGAGAACCACGACACCTGGTGAAAGAGGCACCCCTGATGCCACCATCTCGGAAAGCTGCTTGGCGTTCTGGATGCTGGGCTCCACTCACGCACTGGAGTTAGGTTTCTAATAGTGCTATATAGGATTCTATAACAGCAATTGTTCTCCTCTTTTGTTGAAGTGGTCTTCCTTCTACCATGCACTCCAGATTCCCAACTTTACTGCCTCACTAGGTCAAGCGGCAATTCCAGACTCTCCTTAACCTACTTTGGCACTGTGGTTATCTGGACTGTATTCCATGGTAGCAGATCTCAACATAAAAGTAACCAAAGTATACTGCAAGCACTATATAAATCTCCAGTCACCATGATGTGATGGAAATCTTCTGTGATGCACATCAGCGGTCCTACTTTTTAAGCTGAGGAGATGCACGATGGGTGTATTATGAGATCTGTGTTTCAGCAGGGCAGCATCGATTTGGAGGGCTTTGGTTCTACCTTGGCTATGTGATCTCAGCCAAAGCATTTAACCCATCGAAACATCAATTTAGCGTTAAGGGATTTCTGGAAGAATTAGTGTCCTCATGATCTGATTCTGAACATGTCTAACCATCCATTTCTTCATAAATAACCTTGACAGAAGTAGACACCTAGCTCCTCCCTTGGAGATCCTGATCATATAGATCTAGGGTGAGGAGACTTTGCTTCCTAGAAAACTCTAATGAACATGCAGGTATGGGTGCCACTGAACTCTACATTCTCAAAGACCCCTTCCAGCTTTCATGCTGTTTCACGGTAAATCCCTAAGTCCTGGGGATTACTGTTCTTTTCACACAGCCTTCTTAGGCCTGGCTAGCTTCCTAGTACAGATTAGTTTAACCCACAGGAACATTTCTGCAGTGCGTTTCTTTTTAGGAACAACAGGCGCAGAAAATTTTATTTGAAAGTACATTAACCAATAAATAAAAACCCTGTAGTACTGATACTGAATTTGAGTTGGAACTATCAGTATCAATTCATTATGTAGTTTATCTTAAAAGAAAACCTCCTAGCTCTGTCCCCAAAAATGGCTAAAAAATAACGACCAACCAAGAACCACTGCACCATGGTGTGCAATGACCATAAACACACCTCATGCTTAGATTCTGGTTACTAAATATCATTTCCCACTACAAGTAATCAAGGCTCCACAGAGAAAAGGCAGGAAACATAAAGATAAACCTGGAGCACCCCATCATACCAGAATGCCAGAAAGTTATCAAAGACATAAGGGGTCCTCCCAATAGGACTCAGATGCAAACCCAATGGTGTTCCTACTTGTTCCAGACAGGATAACTCAGAAACTAATAATGACAGTAACTGCAACATATTGAGACACAATTCTGTTTAAACACATGATTTCCTACTCAACCCCTGCCCCGAAATGCCTCATTGTTCTTCTTTGAAAGATGCTTACTATTTTGAAAACTGGTAAAGAGAATCAAGTACTTATCCTGTCTACCATATGTAAATTGTATAACTTCAGGATAACCAAATAGTTGATGAGGCCAGTTTCTCTTTATATATCCCTTTAATAAACAAAGAAGGAATAATACAATTAGGATATCAACCTTTTGCAACCTCTAATGGTTCCAAGGATCCAGACAACGATCATTGGTGGCTGCTAATATCCAAGAAAGGGGAGCAAGAAGTCACCATGAAAGTACAAACACCACTGCTGCTGCTTAGAAAGGGAGCCTGAATTTTATTAATCCTTTAACTACAATTCATAGGACATACAGGGGACAGATGAATATATGAATTATATTGCAGGTTGTGGTGGGAAAAATAATACCCGCCTTCCAAAGACACCCACATCCTACTTTCTGGATCCTGTGAATATGTCAGGTTCCATGGAAAAGGGACTTAAGGTTGCTATCCGCTGACCTTAAAACAGAGATTATCTTGGATTATCCAAGCAGGCCCAATGTAATCCCAAAGGTCCTTAAAAGTGAGAGAAGGAAACAGAAGAATAGTCAGAGTCAGAGAAGTGAGAGGTAGAGGGAGATCTGAGTACGAAAGAGGAGGCTGAAGTGAGGTGATGAAAAGGTTCAACCAGCCATTGCAATGGATGGAGGCCAAGGAGTGCAAATGGACTCTTGAGTGAAAAAGACAACGGAAAACTCTCCCTAGAGCCTCCAGAAAGGAACACAGCCCTGCTGACACCTTGATTTTAGCCCAGGATACTCACATTTGACTTCTGAAGTCCAGAATTGGAAGATAATAAATTTGTGTTCTTTAACACTAAGTTTGTGGCAGTTTGTTACAATAGCAACAGTAAGCTAATACATAAAGTTATAACCAGCACAGTCGAGACTATTAACATTACAGGTCTAATGACCTGTTTTTCCCAGTAAATAAATTTCAAGGACAAAAGGCACATGCTCATGATTGTGAGAGACAGAGAGAGAGAGAAATAGAAACCTGTAGATTCAGAGAAACCTAGGAAACATGTCAACCAACTGCAATGCATGGATCTTATTTGCATTCTGACTTGAACAAAGTATGAAAGAAACAAACACACAAATGAGACAATCAGAGACATCTGAAAACTGACTGCACATAGATTAATAAATAAATACCACATTATTAATTTATTTAAGTGTGATCAGGGTATTGCAGTTATGGTTTTTAAATTGAGTCTTTATTATTGGGAAATGCATACAGGAATATTTATACATAAAATGATATCCAGATTTGCTTTAAAATAATCAGGGGTGGCAGCTGGGTGATGGTGGAAGAGCGGATGGGAGCACAGGTGAACCAGATTGGCCATGAGTTGGTGATTGTAGAAGCTGAGTGATGGGCCTGCCAGGAATGTGCGAGCTCAGTGCCTGCTCTTTCTCTTCCTAGCTCCACAGTGCAGGGGTTAAGTGAGGGGCTTCTGGAGCAAGACTGCCAGTGTTTAAATCCCAGCTCCGTCTCTTACTACTTGTGTGACCCTGGACACGTTTCTTAAGCTCTCTTGCCTCATTTCCCTATTTTATTAAATGGGGATTCTTTTAGAGTTATATGAGGGTTAACTGGGGTGAAACATACATATAAAGCATTAATAGTGCCTGGCAGAGAGTAAGCCAGGGTTGTTATACTTACAGTTGACCCTTGAACAACATGGGTTTTAACTGTGTGGGTCACTTATACATGGATTTTTTTTTTCAATAAAACTTATACCAAGTGTGCCTGTCTCTCCTGCTTCCCCTTCCACCTCTTCCACCTCTCTAGCCTCTGCCACCCGAGACTTCAAGACCAACCCGTCCTCTTCCTTCTCCCTCATCCTACTCAATGTGAAGACAATGAGGATGAAGACCTTTATGATGATTCTCTTCCACTTAATGAATAGTAAACATATTTTCTCTTCCTTATGATTTTCTTAACATTTTCTTTTCCCAGCTTACCTTATTGGAAGAATACAGTATAAAATCCACATAACATATAAAATGTGTGTGAATCAACTGCTTATGCTATAGGGAAGGCTTCTTTCTGGTCAACAGTAGGCTACTGACAGTTAAGTTTTTGGGGAGTCAAAAGTTATGGGCAGATTTTCAACTGTGTGGGGGGTTGGTGCCCATAACCCCCACACTGTTCAAGGGCCAACTGTGTTAACCTTTCTATTGTTGAGGTATTCAGTTCTGGGAGGTCTCTCTGCGCGCATTTGATAAATGAGAATGTCTGTAATAGAACTTTCTATTGTATGGAATAATTATGGAAATAAAATGAGGTAATAGAAAGGAAAGTGGTCTGAAGTAATTAAAAGTGTTCACAAGCATATGGCATTTTTCTCTTCATTGTATCTATAAGAAGTGGCAGATACGAATAAAAATCTGGCAGTCCCAGAGCATTTATCCTGATCTGGAATTAATGTACACTGGGGAAAACAGCCTTGCAGAGATTTAAATAACATCCAAAGTTCTACTATTTTAAGTAGTTTTGTATACAGCTCTATACATCTCGAATATGGTGGCCTGTGTAGAACCACAATTTTATTTAAAAACAGAAACAGTAGAACACAGTATCTATTTTCAGAAAGATGAAGGCAAAGTCTTACCCTTCAGCAAACTAAATGTCAAGTGACACAGAATTATATTTAAGCACCATTCTAAATGCAGGATTTGTGTCTAATCTTTCTTCTCTCTTTGGGATATACAATTTTATTCAAAAGCTTCAAACCAGTGAAAACCAGATACTGAATAACTTCTAAATGAGCTAAATGTCCTAGGGGAAATGGGGAACAAAAGTCAGATTCTATTAAAATGTTCTCTTCCTTTCTAAAGCTGTTTATGCAACCACACGCAAAACAAAAATTTGAATGGTATCATCTAAAAATAAAAGTTCCAAGCATGATGTTGGGTTCCAGTTTATAAAAGAAAGTTAAATCAGCCATAACTGCTACTTTATCTTACAAATGCATTTTCCTAGATTTATGCTAAATATTTTAAATATAGCTGACAGCGTGCTGCAAGAAGAGAAACAAATTATACATATAACAAGATGTCAGAAAGGAATAAAAGCATCTCGAAAATAAAATCCCAACAGCAGAGACAGCCCTAAACCTCTTAAAATAGCTTAAAGAAATTTGGTAGAAAACCTACTTCCTCAGATGTTTTAAAGAAGAGAGACCAGTTTATCTTGGGAAAATCCAGACCAAAAACGAAAAATTCAATGAAAACCAAAGCTGTAACCAGGGCCGCTTCTTTCTCTGGATTAACAACTATACCTTTGCTGCATTTGAGGCCTTTTACATCCTTTTTCTTTACCATGAACTATCAATCAAGCTACTAAGAAGCTGAATCTGTTGCAACGGGCAGTTTGTCAAGAGGTTTCTATTCTACTCCAAGTCAGCAAGATGTCCCTTGGTTCATCATTTTTTCAGGCAGGTTTATTTTTCTTAAGTAAAATTTCTTTCTATATTTTTCTCAAGAAAAGATAACATTATCTCATAAATTATCACCCCCGAGACCCTTACCTCATGCTTGTCAGGAGCGATGAAGTTCAGTTGGCAGTTTGAGTCATACAAGATGGAGAAAGCGAGTTCAAGCACCTCCTACAAGAGATGAGAGAAAACAGCACCTTAAGGAAAATCGGCACATTTCATTTTGCAGTTGCAAATGGCTGCACATTGACCATGGAATAGGGCCAGCATGTCTAGACAAGAGGAGCTGCAATGAGGCTGATGGAAGGAGGAACCATGCACTCTCAAGGTTCATGGCATGATTCCTTCTCTCCATTCAGGGCGGTCTGTGAACTATCTCATTTGATTTGCATGCAGCCCATGTAGCAAGTGTTTTTATCCCCTTTATGAGGCGGGGCTTAGAGAGGTTCAATGAGTGTCCAAGGTGACAGCACTGCCCGCCTCCTCGCCTGCCACCAAAACTGTGTTATTCTCCTTTCTTCTTCAGCATCTCCCTTCCAGAGAGGCCACAAAAACAAAACAAAACAAAACAAAACAAAACAAAAAAACCAGTAAACTCCCAATCAACAGCATTAAGGACTGCCCTTCCTTCTATCATCGTAAGCAGACAGAGAGGCCCACAGAGGTATGAATTCCCTAAAATGTGGATGCTACACCAGCTGTAAGGAGGCTGCTAGGTGAACCCATTATCTTTACATCTGTCCTTTGACCTTTGAGCTACTATACAGCAAAGGCTACATAAAGCTTAGGTTTTACCCAGCAGAGACTGCAAGGTATAATCGAGAAGCATGGGCTCACTCAGTGGTGATAACCTATGGAGTGCACGCAAGGAGCCAGGCCCAGAAGTCTAGGAACCAAGTGACATTTTTCATTTCATTGCAGGTGAATGACCAATGACCAAGGCGCTCAGTGCCATGTCTAATATGTACATTAAACCACACTTCTCAAACTGTACATGCTGTACCAATACTGGGTAGGGCGATCATTCTAGTGGTCTGAGCAGTCAGCAGAAGATGAGAGTCATCAGCTCATCTCAGCATCCTGAGGACTCCTAGTCTGGAAGAGAAGGGCCAAGTGTATCCAAACCAATGCTCTACACTGTTCTAGCATGGAGGTTCCAGTGTGCCTTCCTTCTCTGTGCTTCTATTAGGCACCATTGATGACCATCCCTCTCCCCTCCTGTGATCTGTGGGCCACACTGCTCAGTAATTGCCCACAAAACATTCTTTCTTAGGGAGCCAATCTCTTCACATCATTCTCTACCTTAATATCTGTTAGAGGGTTTGTCTTTGGCCTGTGACTCACAGCAAAAATGCCCCAGAAAGATAAAAGGCAAAAAGATGAGGTCAGTGCCTACAGATTTCAGAATTTCAGATGGATTAAAGAATTATTCCAAAGTGGCTGCATCCCTGTCCGGACGCAGTCCATCATCTAACTATTTCTGGCTCTCGTGGAGTTCTCAGTGTCTGGTCCACTTCCAGCTGTCCCTCATTGAGAGGGGGCAGGTCTTGTTCTGAGGATAGACCTACCAGCGTCTCACACTCAGAAGGTCTGCTCACCTTGACAGAAATAGAAACAAGTGAAGGAAAGAATGCTGAGTCGTGGAATGGGAGCTATTCTGCAAAAATGCTCTCCTCATTTTCTATTCTTCTTCTTTAGGCCCTGACTCAGGCCTACCCAGTAAAGACAATAACGTAAAAAGGAAGTGTGCTGAAACAAGCAAACAAACCAAAACAATTTGCCATTAAGTATAGCATCTGTTTCCATAACCATCTCTCTTGGGCCTTCTAATTTATAATTAAAATAGTCACAGACTTATTAGTAGTACTATAAATTCATATCATCTTTTTTTTTAAAAAAATATGAAAATACATATCAAGAACCAGAGATGCTATGCCTGAGATAATTTCAAAAGAAAAATTCAAAAGAAAGCAAAAGCCAAATATTTTTTTTTTTTTTTTTTTTTTTTTTTTTTTTTTTTTTTTTTTGAGACGTTATGAGAAACTAACCTCTCCCTCTTTTGGGTAATAAATCATAAATTAGCCACCAAGGGAAATGTATTTGGCCAATCATTCAGTAAGATAATTATAGGGAGCCGAAGTTAAGTGGAGAAAAGCATGAGACATGAACACCATGTACACACTGATCACAATTATGAACAATTCCTACTTGTGGACAGAGACTGGAAAGAAATATGGGAAATGAAAATAATTATGGTAAGGTGATAGGTCATAGGTCATTATCTCTTCTTACAACTTTTTTTCAACAAAATGCTACGCTATAATTTCAAAAATTCATAAAAATTGTTCTCAGATTCGGCATGTTCATTAAAATGATGATTTCTTTACTAATCTTAGAGTCATTTATTAGGAAAACTCTCTGACTCATACTTGAGAGATTGGAGAAAAAGGAAGGAGTGAGCTTTGCTTCTGAACCACCAGTCAGGATATTACAGTGGCGTGAGGGGGCCCTTGGAGGTAAACAGGAAAAGGTAAAGTTCATCCAGGCCCCTTTGGGCTACCCTGGATGACAAGTGCCCGACTGCTCAGGGAAATCACGTGGCCGATCATCCCTTGCTGACAACAGCTGGCATGAAAAGCACTGCAACCCAGATGTGCTCCGGACAGGGTGCTGAAGTCACTTGAGACCACAGTGTCAGTGTGGTTATTGCTGTGATACTTTCTCTTCTGCAGGGTGATGGAGAAGGAAGGAAAAGGAGGGAGCATGCAAACTTTGGGCTTTGCCCTTCTATGACATATACCACTCACGACGTGAATGATCAGAACTGTCATGACCTAGATTCCTGATAAACACAGGCAGGAAATGGGAAATTTGTGAGAATGTCAATTCCCACTTTAATTTCACCAAAGCTGCCTGGGAGGGGGTGGGAGGAATTAATTCTCTGAGCTGCATGTCTGTGTTAAAGGGTGTTATCACTTATAATGGGTTTTATTGATGTCTCTGGCTTGCTATTGTTGAGTCATTGGTGAAGGTCAGCTCTTCAGCACTTGGAGCAGGGAGGCTGCAGAGCCGGGAGCAATGGCACCTCTCAGGCTAACACTCCAGAAACTGCCACCTGTCCACACTGTCCATGAGGGAGAAGGCACCAGGTGGTGGTGGAGTAGACTGTCACTGATCTGCGCCCCCCCTCAGGGTCTACTTGCCTCCACACACCACAACACTCACTTAGACATCGAATGCTCAGAGGCTTTGTTGCCCATGACCGAAGCTCTTTTATTCCTCTGGATTTAATGCAGTGAAAAAGTACATCTAGAAGCAGCTTCTCTCCATTCTCTGCTGCACTGATGCCTGCTTGCCACCTTGTCATGTGGAGGAAGCCTGAGGTCTAAGGAGAGTGGAGGCAGAAGAAACTGAACATCCTTCCGTGCCCTGAGGCCCCTGACCTTTTTATTCAACACTCTGGCCCTGGGACAGATGACAAGGTATGCTGTGTCAGCGGATGCTCAGGAAAATGGTTCCTGGGTTTGGGGACTGCCATCTTCCATGGGTCAAATGAGGAACCGACTGATAACAAGAGTAGAGTTTTATGCAACATATTTTCAGTGTGCAGTGTAGGCTGCCAATCCTTACATTGTTTGACGGTAACTCACCACATATGGCCATTTTGCTAGCATTCACTTAATTATGTTGGTTATCTATCCAGGTCATTATGAGGGTAAAACCTTTTGATAAAAGACACAGGATATAACTTGGCATGTGTGTGGGAGTTAAATTATGGTCACAGAAATAGCAGTAGATTTCAGAGCCATAGCGTATTGCTGCCCAGATATCTATGAATTTGAGTTTCTATTTTAGAAGGCAAAAAACACTCATTCATGTAGTACATAACAGAGATTACCTTCTTCAGGCAGTTATAACTCTCCAGCCCCAATCTATCTTAGTAGCGTAACCGGCCAATAGTTCTCCAATCCATATTCTTCTCCCCATCCCCATCCATCCTATACTCTGCATTCAATGTTCCCAATTAGAGGATGTTTTTCACATGAGCAAAGGCCCTTGTGCCTTTTCAGACTGTTTCCTCCTCTCAGAAAGTCTTCTCCTCACCTCTTTGCCTGGCCAATTCCTTTTCAAAAGCTAGATCAGATGCCATGTCCTGCATCATCTTTCTCAACTCTCCCAGGCTCCCTCTGTCTTTAATTTTTTTTGGCAGACATACTGAATTGTAATTGCATATTTAAATATAAATCTTATTTACTGGACACCTAGGGCCAGGGGCCAGGTCATATTTATCTTTGGATTCCTGGCACCTAGGACAAAGGAGATGCTTAATACATTGTTGAATGAATGAATGAGTGGATGATGAATGAAGTAAATATGAATAAAGGACTTTTTGGCTAAGACCAGGGTTTTCAAACTGATGCTAGAACATCAGCTTCAGTAGAATATGCTTCTTATTTCAGGTTTAAGCATCACACTGGAAAAACAAATGCTTAATTCCGGCAAATGGGAAGATGGAAACTTCTCATACACCAAATATACTCCTATCTGAATCAATGGATCTTCACTCTGGTGATTTCATGTTGACTGTTGAACTAAAAGCCCCAAATCCAGTGAGACAAGTACCAAGAATGCCCACCTTAAAGCACAAAGCCACAAATCAGCTTATTCTTATAAATTATAGAGTTTGAATTTAGAATCCTTAATTCTTGTAAATCAAAACCTTCCAACTGGATTTCCATCTACTCATGGCAATTCTTTTCAAGTCTCAATGAGAAATTTTCTGATCCCTGTGTGAAAAACCCATCATTTCTTGTCTCCATAAAAATGTGCCTGCTGCACTGACCTCTGTTAAACATAGTAGACTCTAAGCTCCAGAAAGACAGGACCCCGGCTACTCCGTTTACATCCTATGCTATTTCAGGCACTCCCATGCTGACTGAGTGGATGACTGACTACATGAACAAATGCCTCTGCAATAGACACCTCAAGGGAAAGGGCCAATTTTCTTCTTTCTATTCTCAGGGCCCTGCTGGGAACATCAGCAGAGACTCAATGGGTGAGAGGATGATCAGTTACCAACACTCTGCCATTAACAAAGTATCTCTTTTACAGATGCCAATGTCTCAGTTTGCCTTGCTCAGTGATTAAGTTAACCATGGGTCTCATGGCACAAAATGTCAAAAGCCGTTCCACAGCTGGAAAAACTGTCCAAAGAGCCAGCAATTTGCCTTGGTTGTCATCCATCCACTGTGCACTGACAGACCTCTTATGAACACATTTTGGTCGATTCTCCTTTTAAGCTGCAGGTCCCCCTTTCCTACCCAGAAGTCCCAGAGGTAGACAGGAGGGCACCTCTGGAGTATGGGGAAAGGGTTGTGGGTTGGGGGGTTCAGCAGGTAAAACTGTGGCTTTCCTTCTGCCTTTTGATGTTTTGCTTGATGACATGGTATATATGAACACTATTAACATTGCAAGACAAGTAAATTCCATGTATATGCTAATTAAAGGGCCAGGCTGCTTGCAATTCTGCTAGTCTCATCCCTCATGGCAGACTGAAAGAGCCCAGGGTAGCTAGAAATATGGGCCAGTGAGTCCCAGGAAGTAGCCTCTATTTGCAGTCTTATCTGTTTAGTGGCGTACTCCATCCATCCATCATCCTCCAGCTGTCCATCCATCATCCATCTATCCATCATCATCCATCCTATGTTTTATGAGTGTCATGACAATATGTGAAAAATAAAGGTTGCAAAACATCATTTACTCAGTTTTACTTTTTTAGTCTCCTTTAAGGAGAGAGGAGTCTGATACAAGAAAGCCAAATATACTACCTCACATGTTCAAATGAAATCATCTCCACATCTGTTATATTGGTGACTCTCATTTTTTTCTTGGTCAGCCAGGCTGGAAGTTTATCAATTTTATTAATCTTTTCAAAGTACCAGCTTTTGGTTTTGTTGATTTTCTCTACTGATTTCAGTTCCACTGATTTCTACTCTAAATCTTATATTTCTTTTCTTCTGCTTGCTTTAAGCTTAAATTGCTCTCCTTTCTTAGTGTCCTAAGGTGGAAGCTTTATTGATTTTAGTTCTTTCTTCTTTTCTAATGTAGTCATTCAGTGCTATAAATTTCCCTCTAAGCACTGCCTTCACTGCATCCCACACATTTTGGTAAGCTGGATTTTCATTTTATTTGGTTTGAAACATTTTGTAATTTATCTTGGGAATTCTTCCTGGAACTGTGGGTTATTTAGAAGTGTGTTGTTAAATTTCCAAATATTTGGGGGATTTTCCAGCTGTCTTTCTGCTGCTGATTTCTAGTTTAATTCCACTGTGATCTGAGAACATACTTTGTATAATTGCTATTCTTTAAATTTTTTAAGATATGTTTTACGGTCCAAAATGTGGTCCATCTTGGTGAATGTTTCCTTTGAGCTTGTGAAGGATGTGTATTCTTCCGTTGCTGAGTGGATTATTCTATTAGTGTCAATTAGATCAAGCTGATTTATGGTGCTGTTCAGGTCATCAATATTCTTGATTTTCTGCCTGCTTGGTCTATTGATTACTGACTGAGGGATGTTGAAGTCTCCAGTATATTGATAATAATGAATTTGTCTATTTCTCCTTTCTGTTCTATCAGTTTCATAACTCATGTATTTTGATATCTTCATGTTAAGTTCAGACACATTAAGGATTATTATGTCTTCTTGGACATCTGACTTTCCACATTCCATGGTGATGGTTTGCCTGCAACCTCAGTTCTAGGATAGGTCCAAGAAAACTTGTTGATTTCCATTTTGTTCTGCTTTTTTTTTTTTTTTTTTTTTTTGATACGGAGTTTCACTCTTGTTGCCCAGGCTGGAGTGCAGTGACGTGATCTCGGCTCATCGCAACCTCCACCTCCCGGGTTCAAGTGATTCTCCTGCCTCAGCCTCCCAAGTAGCTGGGACTACAGGTGCCTGCCATCACGCCTGGCTGACTTTTTGTATTTTTAGTAGAGACGAGGTTTCACTACGTTGGCCAGGCTTCTGGTCTCGAACTCCTGACCTGGTGATCCACCCACCTTGGCCTTCCAAAGTGCTGGGATTACAGGCGTGAGCCACTGCACCCTGCCCGCTTCTCCTTATTCTGAGGATGGAAGCACAACTCTCAAGCTCTTTACATGTTGGGGCTGAAACAGGAAGTCCCTCCACACCTATTTTACATAATTCCCTCTGTCTTTATTTAGCACACTTGAATTCTGGCAGGTTGCTATTTTTCCAGGTACACCCCTCCTGGTCTTCTCTGAGTTGCAGACTCCCAGACCCCTATTATTGCCAATTTCTCCGCACTGTTTCCAGCTCAGCCCCAAGTGTTATGTAACTATGGGGACCTCCTTGGCTGAAGCTGAGCAGAGCCAGTGCTGAGATTGAGGAGAGAATACCTGACATGTGCAGCATATGGTAATCCTGGCTGGTGTTGAAGAAAGTCTGCTCTGCAGGAGGCAAACCATGAAAACTGGAGATTTGCTGCTATAGCTAAGGATGCTTCTCTAATCTGCTGAGCTATAGAATCTCTATCTCCCCACAGCATGGAGAAGAGATAAATGGAAACCCCCATTGGTGCTGTGTAACAGGCCACAGATCCTGGCCTCCTGGGCATGCCCTGCCATCAGTATGCTTGCCAATCAAATGCATTACATGACAATGCTGTGATGGGTTCAACAAAGTAGGAGTTCTCATGGAGTTGAGGTGAGTTATAAAACTTAAGAAGGAAAGATCTTACAATCAGCCTCTTCAGCTGCATCCCCTGCCCTCTGCCTTCCTGAACAGTATTTTCATAGTACTTTTGTTTTTCCTTAACTATAGATAGGGCCATCCTGCAAATAACTGGATTCCTTTTGTCTTATAACAATAGACATTACAGAGGGGAAACTATTTATTTTAACTCTGATTGGTAAATAGATTGTGTATCATTTTGGTGTCCCCGTTAGATACTGACACTGGAAATAAAGATGCAACCTATGATCTATGTGACATTTTTGGTACCAGATTATCTGGGTGCTCCAGATAATCTAGATGCTTTTGTTCATGAATGGTATAGATCACAAGATTCTAAGAGGCATAAACAAAGCACTGGCTCCCTAACGGCCTCTCCAAGGGCAAATACTTCCAGTGGGCAAAAGAAATTCTTCTGTCTTTTCAAATAATATTCCCTCCTGTGCTCTCTGTAATGGAACGATAATGGAATGGTTGGTAAACTAGAAGGGGATGGTGAAAGGTATTGCAGGGCTTAAGTAATACACACCTCTGGGAAAATTTTTTCCTTTAGTCTGAGTTGGAGATATTTCACAGCCTACTTTCCACAATGCTGAAGGGTATCAGGCCTTTAAAGTTTTCTAAGATTCTTTGAGTCAGCTTTTCTCTGCCTGTCCCAGGCTTCGCTGAGATCCCGGGGAGGATATTAAGAGCATGATTGCAGCAGGAGAAAATGAAAGATATTGGGGTGGAAGTTGGAGAAGGGAGAAATAAACATAAATGGGGGAGGTTAGGAGAGGCCCAGGGAATGGATGGATGAGCAGAGTGGGCTCAAGAGAGGACAAAGTGACAATAGTGAGGGCAGTTCTTAGGGTTGGAAGTAGATAGGAAGTGAGAGAATGGAAGAGATGGTGAGCATCAGAAAAGGGGTCAGGAAGAGAAAGAATAAAGGTAAGAGATGTAAAAGGAATCGGGACAGGAAACAGGAGAGCTGAGTAAGAGATATGTGTCTGAACACACGCACACACACAAACACTGCTACAAAGGAGGGCTAGGCTGGCTGCAGTTGCTGACTGCACTGGGCAAATAGAGTTATTTGCAATAATTTGGAAATCATACCTTGTTTTGTTTAAGGGCACCTTTCTCTTTCATATGAGGGCAGTCCTTTCCCGTCACCACGGCTTTGATATCTGCCACCGGCACTGCAATTCATAAAAGAAAATGCAAGTAACTACACCATGTGAAAACTTTGATGTCAATAAAGAAACAGGACTAAGCACTGGGTCCGCTACTGTGGTTGCCATTCCCAGAAGCTACTGCAAAAAGAGAAAAGAAGAGTGTTGAAAAAAGGAAGAGAAGCCAGGTAGTGTCCCAGGACTAGAAACTAAAATATATCTTATATTCTGGTAAAAAGCATCCCTGGAGAGAAAGAGCGTGCTTGTAAGCAGAATTTGGTTCAGTGAAACAAAGACCTAAAAAAACACTCATCATAGTACTGTTTGAAGTGATGGCATTAGAAGCAGCAGTAGAAATAACAGTGATTGTAATAACAACAGTGATACTCATACTGATATTACAGAGGGCTCCTGTGTGACAAGAGCAATGCCAAGTGCTTTACATTTATCAGTATCTCTTGTTACAGCATTTGCATCTATTTAGTTTCTGAGTTTTTGGATAATGAGAGAAAGCAGCCCTATCTCAAAAAATTTATCCAACTCTAAACAGTTCCGAACTCTCTCCAAAATCTCTTTCTCTGCCATCTCATTAATTCTGTAAAGCAGGTTTTATTATCCCTGTTTTACAGACAACAAAACTAAACTCAAATAAAGGGAGAATTCCTTTCTGATACAGGATTCCGGAAATAATGAAGTTAGACAAAATGATGTTATCTCTTGTCTTACTGTGGAGTTGAAGGAAGATAAGAAAAGATATGGAAGGGTTTGTGCACTTAAAACTTCTGTTAAGATCAGGTGAAAGAGGCTGGGAACAGTGAGTGGCTCATGCCTGTAATTCTAGCACTTTGAGGGGCTGAGGCAGGAGGACTGCTTAAGGCCAGGCCTTTGAGACCAGCCTAGGCAACATAGGGAGACCCTGTCTCTACAAAAAAATGAAATGAAAATAAAAAATTAAAAACAAAAAGATCAACTGAAAGAAAGAAGGCAATAGGATGGTTTGGAACCTTAATTTAAAATAATGCAAAGTCATCTGTCCCTCTCCAATCCCTAACCTTCCAGCCCCATATGGGTTTATGAATCAAGGTATGCACACTGGCTAGTGTGGCTTTACCAAGAATTTGGGATGTGCGGGAATGCCAAGTAATCAATTCCTTAGACTCTCTTAATGATGAAGATGATGAGAGATTTCACAGTTAAAGCTCACATCCTTTCATTGGGAAATTGGGTTGTGAAGGTGACAGATAAGGATAAAATTACAAAATACCTAGAATATTAAAACATAGACAGGAAGGCCTCAAAAGCTAACATTTTCCAGGTACCCTAAAATTACTAAGAACTTGGTCCATATCTGTTGACACTCGTAGAATATTAAAACAATAGACAAGAAGGCCTCAAATGCTAACATTTTCCAGGTACCCTAAAATTACCAACAACTTTGTCCATATCTGTTGACACTCCTAGGCCTCTCTGTAACTCTAAAAGTGGGGTTGTGATGAGTCCTCCAGGAATCTCTGTAGGTTCCCCTGCCATATCTCACCACATCTTGCAACCTGATTCTGGACCCTTCTGGTAGATATTACTTGTAGTTATGAATAGCTGTCTCTCCTTTCCTTCTAGCCACAGAAAACTACACTTCCCAGCAATCTTTGCAGTCAGGTTATGTGATTAATTTTAGCCAATGAAATGTGAAAGGAAATGCTTCTTTTCTAGGTGCAGGCCCTCTATTCTGTCTTCCCCTGCTGCAGAAACTGAAGGAGTGACCTGTTCCATCCAGATGTCACAGGAGAGGCCCAGGGAATGGATGGATGAGCAGAGGAGGACAAGGTGACGATAGTCAGAGGGCAATTCCTAGGGTTGGAAATAAACAGAAAGTGAGAGGATGGAAGACATGGTGCACACTGGTCCGTGTTCCTGAGTGACTATATGGAGCAGCCCTTTGCCAACCTGTGTATGTTGTATAACGTGAGTGAGAAATAACCTTTTGTTATGCAAGCCATGGAGATTTTGGGGTTGTCTATCCCTGCAGCACAAAGTAGCATTACAGCCCCTCCTGACTGATCTCAGACCCCTTTTCTGCCGCTTTGCCTGACCCCCTTGGGGTTGGCATCTTCCTGTGGGTGGTCCCTATGATTCCTGAACCTACTTTTGACCATGAACACTGACTTCAGTTCTCCTCAAATCCATTTTCATAACCAAGAACTGGCCTCCTTTCCCTCAGTAGCTGATCTGGCTGCCTAATCCCTACCCTAGGAAGGGACATTTGGATACTATGGGAAGTTGGCTAACTTTCCAATGGAAAACCCACCACTGAAGTGAATGTGATATAGTCAACAAACTCATTCTAAAAAACGTTCTCGAGATTCAAATAGAGTTTGAGTCACAAGTGCCTTGTAGAAAGTTTTTTTGTTATAATATACAGCATGGTCCATGAACTAGAGACAGTGTCCACAAGCTACAATTGGTAAGTTAGCCCTTAGTTTTGAAAACCCATTGTATGGAATGGGACAAGAGTAATACCATAGTCTGTCCTGAGGGTGGTCTTCAGAATCTCTAATAGAAAGGCTTCCAAGGAGAAGAGTCACTTTTTCACTAGGTTTTGTGGAAGTACATATATATATTTTTATATGCATTGTCCCTTGTCCTAGAGACCAGCTGCTACATCATTCATGGGATTATGACTAAAAGGAAAACACAAAGTTCTAAAAATACAGTGTAGCTTTTAAAGGTTGCTTTTTGCATAGTTTGTCTTCTAGATGCACCAGAAGATTAGGCATTAGAAAGGCTCAATTGCTGGCCTCTCTATTCTCATGAGCAGAAACAGAGGGGTCAGACTCTTATCTCCGGAATCTAGACTCTAAGGAGGCTGCAGGGGGCTCTTGATGACTTCAAAGCCAGGCTAGCATTTTGATGAGGCCTTTTGTGTGGAAGCAAGATAAAGAAGTGGGGTCCAGATCCGTGAAAATCAGGGTCACCAGTGAAGAACGCACCCTCCCACCACATTTACCCCCTGGAGCATGGCCTCATTTCTTTCAATTTTTTTTTTACAGTTTGAGCTGGGTTCAGACCATCTTAATTCAACACTCCAATTTTACAGACGGGAAGACTGATCCTAAAGGGAGGAAATCAATTATGCAATGACACACAGCTAGGTTAGTAGGTGAAAAGACCTGGGTTTAGTGCTTCTCCTTCCACTCCATGTTCCCTTGCTAGGCCATGATTTCTCCCTTTGTAAGGGGCCAGCCCCCTAAATCATGCTGAGCACAGCCCCAAATGTGGTTATCACTTCAGACATTCAGGAAACTCTTTGAATGCTAATACCTGTGGAAGGAAGTTTAATTGTGATTTAAGACAAAAATACTACTGAAAAAGCGAATGTGGCCACCCATGATTAAAATAGTTTCAGCTTTCATCGCTGAGATCCAAGTTCAGGCAGAAACCATTCAGAGGAAGTAGCTAGTAAGCCTTGAGCTCTTGCTGTTTGTACAGCTCCATAGTAGAAGCTCCTGTGGGTAGAAATATGAGGAGGTACAGGCTGATCCCAGGATAGCTGCATGAAGAATCTGGTCTCTGTGGCCTAGCAGATCAGCCACATGGCATGGAATGGTGGGGAAGAGATGTGCCTTTGGAATCAGAGTGCCATGGTTTGAATTCTACATCCACCAACCGCCGCTACTACTTTGGGCTTAAGTTTTGAGAGCCTCAACTTCCTTGTCTGCAATGTGTAACTCTAACATTATCTATCCCATATGGTTGCTCTGAGAGTTAAATCCTGATGCTGGAGCTGAGATCATTGTTGGCTTTTAATCTAGGCAGTACACAGTAGTGGGTGAAAATCTGGGCCACGGAGTTAGACAGTTACATTCAGATCTTTGCTCTACTATTTACTAATCTTATGACTTTGAATAAGTTACTTAATCTTTCTGTATCTCAGTTCCCTTTCTGTAAAATAAGGACAATATTATCTACCTCTTTAGGTTGTTGAGAATAATTTATGTAAAGCCCTTGGCACAGGGCCTAGCATATAGTAAGCACTCAATAAATGCCATTTGCAATTATTCCCATTATCAATAATCAGAGTTAATTCTGTAGATGGAGGGACCTGAATTATTCGCTGTGCTTTGGTGACCCAAATTGCCCATGGTGCCTCCCTGTGTCGCCGCTCTCTGCATCCACTGGAGCAGGCTTCATCTCCACATGGGCAGGGTGAGCCAGCACTTTCCTCCCTGCCCCCTCTGATGTGGGAGTGAGGAATGCTGGCCTAGATTCTTTCAAAGAGAGGCAGTGAGGAACCCAGGGCATGGCTGGAAAGCAGTGGGGTCCTATGTTTATTGGGGGCTATGACAACCTGTAAGTCAGCTTGGGAGGGATATGGGGAGAGGGGGGATGTAAGAAGATGTCGATTTTCAAAGGCCAAATTTCCTGACAAAGAAAAGGAATACAAAAAGAAAGGTTTCCTAAAGCCTTGGAGAAGACAGCCAAGGAGGCACCCTCAATCCTCACGTGCACTATCTGTATTAAGAAAACTCCATTATACTATTTGATTTATCAATAGCTCAGTATTCAGCACTGATTAACTCAAGGGGCACAAGACAATCTCTGCCTTGGTCTCGAGAGAGGGAAATGGTATGTGGCAAGAGCAATGACACTGAACATTAATTAAAGGCACATCTCATTTTTCCAGTGGAATGAGGTTTCTGATTTTTAAGGGTTCCGAAAGGTCGCCATTTTGCTCCAGGCAGAATGCAGAATTGGAATTAAATGCAAACCAAGGTGGCAGGCCTGCAGCAAGAAACTTCAGCTTATTAGGCCGGGCCTTTTTTTTTGTCTCAGGCACAGTATTGTTTCATTTCAATTCATTACATGAGTATACCCATTTCTCTAGCACATATGTGCAGAAGGATACAATCTTAACCAGTACACACACACACTCTCTCTCTCTCACACACACACACTGTCCCACAAGGTGTGGATAAATACTTGTGCAGATAAATAGATCCACACAAGTATGCCTTCTTAGTTCATCTTGTAATGGATATACTGTTTTTGGAGCAGCTCTTTGGAACTTCATTTCAGAGGAAAGCGGTTGCTAAGAGTTTTGGAGGCATGGTCAGGAGGGGCTGTCAGAACCCCTTCAAGAACCAGCCTTGCTCAGTGGCCACTGTGAAAAGCTGTGTGGAGATTTGCAGCTCTGGCCTTCCTCTCCTGCACTCACCCTGTCAAGCTGGCTCTCCCTGGCATCAGCACCTCTAGTTCCAGGTTAGTTATTTTCACCCTGGAGTCTTGGGGGTGAGGGTCTTAGCAGAGCTGGGGGGCATCAGCTTGTGGGCAAGACCAGGAACTGCCCCTACACAAGGCTTTGTTGCTGTGGCTGCCAATTTCCTAGGTAGCTGGCCAATTAGCATGGGGGTGCTGTGCTAACACCTGGCAAACCTGTCGGTCAAGTGCCTATCTTTGGGTTGAGAAGTGATTACATCCCTATAAACATGGGGCTAAACACTATGTCCTGTTAGTGGGAGAGCAGATTCACTGGACCGTATGGGGAGTCAAGCTGTGTTTGTTCTGTCCTGACCACTTTTCCCCTTGTGACAGGTTAAGAATGGGGCTGTGGGGGACCTCCTAGGGAGCTGCTGTTTGCTTCAACCAACAATAACCTCAACTCTTTCTGTTTAACCACTGCAGAGCAGTGATTCCACATCGCTGGGCTCTGGTCAGTTCCTAGTTCACACGGGAGTTTACACCAGTGAGCTTTTCACCAGTTAATAGCAAATGCAGAAAAATGAGGATGCTGCTGTGAGTTTTTCAGAGGGCTATTTTAGTTTAGCAGAAGGGACTGTCTTTCATCTAAGATTAGGTCCTTCCTACTCTTTTTTTTCTTGTAATCAAGGGTCCTTTCTTTTATGAAAGGGTTGTGATATTAAACTTTAGATTTTATTTTTTAATATCCTTTTTTTGGCCCAAGTTAAAAGTTAGCAACATGCTATTAATTTACTTAAATTTTTTTTTTTTAATTATTAGTGAAAGCCACGTTTGGGGAATCACAGTTCTCAAACTTGTGCATGTCAGAACTGCCTGGAACATCTGTTAAAACAGAGATGGCTGGTCCCCACCCACTGAGTTTCTGATTTAGCACGGCTGGGAATGGGGTCTGAGAATGTGCATTGCTAAGAAGTTCCTAGGTGATACAGCTGCTGATGTTCCAGGGACCACGTTTAGACAATCACTGGTCTAGCTTGGCCAAGGTGGGGTGGGGAAGGCTTGAACTGTGAAGGGAGGATCCTCATTTACAGGTGGAGGCCCAGGACACCCCTAACTCCTGCCCTAAAGCAGGGAGGCATAGACAGTGTCCCAGGCTCTCTGCAGCAGTGGATTTCAGATTTCTTTAATAACCCCTGACTTAGCGAGCCAATAACGTGGGGCTGGGAAGAAAGTTCTCCTATGAAAGAAAACGAGATCGTTTTCTGAACTAAGTGACATTACAAAGACCAGACTGTCCCATTTTTAAGCTGGAGGAAGAGTGAATGTTCTAGGCTGTCTGCCTGAGATGTCAGCTCAGAGTCTGAATGTGTCAGGAAATTTCCCACTCATGGGTTATTTTCGCCTTCAATGGCTGTGAGCTGTAAGGAAGGTCGTCCAGATTTGACTTCCATGGGCCCCAGGGTGATAGGACAGAATGTGTGAGACTCTGGGTAAGGACACTGTCTGGGACACGCTTATCTGAACACTGCAAGGTCAAGGTGACTTTTAAAGGTTATTTAAAAGTGCTCTGAATGTTTTCTCCCTCTCGGATTTTTCTACTTGGGATATCCTCTGAGGCTAAGTTCATTTTATCTCATTTCTCCTCCAAATTAATTTATCACCCTTGGGTATTTCAATGTTTCTGTAATACTTGTTTAATTTGTATTGTTAACACTGTCAACCTGGCACCTGGTTCCGTGTGGGGCTAAAAGAATCCTGCACATTACTGTCTCTTCAAAAGCATGTATGTTAAAACAGACAACATATAGAAAAAGCCAAAAAATACACAAGAGAAATATTTAGCAAACAGTAGAGGTAACTGATCATCATTTTCAAAGTGTCTTTGAGGTAAACTAGTTATATTTGGCTCTGCCATTAACTCTGTGTCATAACTATGGGATACACTAAATTGTAATGAATAAATGTTGTAGGGGTCAGGCA
The DNA here is from genome assembly GCF_028878055.3 of Symphalangus syndactylus. Taxonomy (NCBI): domain Eukaryota; kingdom Metazoa; phylum Chordata; class Mammalia; order Primates; family Hylobatidae; genus Symphalangus; species Symphalangus syndactylus. The sequence continues at coordinate 93,577,808 of NC_072431.2, read as the reverse complement.
TATAAGTTATGAAAATAAGAAATTATTTTGGGTTTTCAGAAAAAGACAACTGATAGAATCAGGTTTGTATTGTTTTTGCTCCTTGACACAGCACCTGGATAAATAATGTAAAAAGTGGACATTTGAACCCCAAGTTTACGTCTTTCAATTAAGATACCTTTGCATCCATTTTACATTCTCCCCTATTCAGTTCCAAACCCCAAGTCCATCCAGGTCTGGTACTTGATGAGATGGCTCAGGCCAAGACTTACAACTAGATGAGATGTGTTCAAAGGGCTTACTTAGGCTGATAGTTTTGTTGCATGATATATTGTGACTAGGAAACAACCAACCGACCAACACTCAGGCCTCTGCCAAGGAGAACTACTTACGTTTGTCCTGCAAGGAATCGTGGGGCACTTCTCCCTGAGGACTCTCTTCTAAGTCTCCGTAATGCAGGACTTTGTGATTTGGTGAAAGCCGACAATACCAAAACTTGTCTGAGAGAAAAAGCACAAGTTTACAAGGTAAGTGATTCTGGTTTATAAAAATACTAGCCTGGTTATTTCTTAATACTTTTGCCTGGAGGAAACAAGCAGTTCATTTGATTTTAAGTCTTGAGGAAGAATGAATTCTAGGGCCCTGGGCATTAAGTTCCCTTTTGAGTTTGATATTTAGTTATCACCTGTCCTGCTTGGTATACATTTGGTAACCATTAGTAAAGTCATCGAACCCTTCAAGCTCAATAGCAATAGATTTTATGAGGTGGTGGTTTCCAGAGGTTATGTTATCACTAATGATAACCACCATGGGAACTGCTCCTTATTCATTTACTGACAAAAGAGGGAAGGAGATATAGAAAAAAACAGATTTCTCAGAATGTTTCGGCTTCCAGTTTCCTCTCTGAGGATTTCAGACTGTTGAGACCGTTGTGTCCAAGGCCATATTTTAGCTGATAAAACAAACCCCTACCCTAGGCTACCACACACACATTAATCATGAACAATTGTTAGGACACTGGTAATACACATGGTGGGTGGGATTCATGAGGAAATCATCTAAATAATTCAGGGATTTAGCCAAAGAATGGGGACATGCATAATCATTCTCCTCTCCAATTCCCAGAATTTACTTCCCTGGATAGGCATGACCAGGAGATTAGGGTCATTCTTATAAAATACTTCCTCAACTTTACTGCCTCAGTCTCTCAAAAGTGAGAAGAAATTTTGAGTAAGCCCATGAGGCAGGAAGAAAGAGGCAAAGAGCACTTTTTATAGATTAGGGACTTGAACTGTGACAGCAATGCTTGCAAAGCTGTCTCCTCCAGGAAGCCCTCTTTATCCCTGCAGCCGAAGGGCCTCTCCCCATCCTCTGAGATGCTCTAGAGTCTTCTTTGCACCACCAGTTTGGCTTGGACTGGCAATATTGGAGCCTAATGTTAACATCTTAGTATTTCCCATTATCTGCTACAGACCCTAGGTAAGTAACTTGCCCTTGAGGGTGTATTGTGAACAATTAATACTGATAGGAGAAGAGGACTCCAGCCCTGACAGTATGGAAGAGCCACAGTTTCTCTGATGACAGTCACTGTCTTCATAATTGCAACATCCCAATCTCTTGGCACAGTGTCTGACACATAAAAGTTGCACAGTTGGCATTGGCTAAGCTGATAAATGAAGACCCAAAGGGACCTGATCAAAATGCCTAAGGCATGAAGTGTCAGTCACCTACAAGCCCCTTTGCGCCACTGTGCGGTTGGTACCCTTTGAGGCCTTGGCCAAGTTACCTCATTATTGTGCCTGAAATATAATTTGTTTTGAAGCCACTCTAACTAAAAAGCTCTTCATTATATTTTAAGAAAAGTGGGTTTCTCTCTAAAATTGCTGTCACTGCAAACCCATGGTTTAATTATGATTCTTTTAATAGAAACAGAAGTTTTAAGAATGGAAGTAAAAGCCACACAATGAACAAAGAAAATGCCCAAATTTGATCCACAAAAGGAGAGCGTCTCTGTGATTCTTATCTTCCTCATCTTTAAATAGAGTTTGAGAATTCCGAAGCATAGTCAGAATATGGCAATCCATAGATTTAAAGGAATCTGAACTCTAGTGAAAAAAACTGAGTGGGAAAAGGGTCATTTAATAGCCAGGAAAACATTTGAAATTGCTAAATTTCAAAATTATGCTGTGTATATACCAAACATGGGTCATTTTTCTGGGAGAGCATTTCAAAGGGAGAAAACAGTTATTCTCTGAGTAATTCACAAACATTTGAATTAGGCAAATATGTACTTATGGGTTTTTCATGAGGAGAGCAACTTTGGGGATTTGACTTGTAACTCACAATAGGAATTGTGAATTCCAGAGCAGGAGGCAATGGCTTTCTGAACATCAGCAGTGCTCTTGGGGGCCTGTGGGGGCTGCCTCTCCCCACGGATCCCTTCCCCTGCCCTACGTGGCTGTGATGACCAGAAAGCCATCTGGAGAAATCTGCTATAAAGTTTTCCTTTCCTTGCTGCATCTAGGCGATATGTTTGGCTATGTGAGTGACTAAAGGGTGATAGAGGCTGGGAAGGAAGACAGTGAGAAGTGGTACTTGGACGTGCTGGGCTTATTGTGAGTTAGGTCTTGGCCTGTGCTTTACAGGAATCCCTTGCTTCTCAAGCTGGGGTAAGTAAACTCTAAGGGTCAGCAGTGGGACTTGAAGCCAAGCCAATGTGTCACAATCAAACAAGATCAATGACACTCAATTGATTTTGAGGGGAGGAATTAAGAAATTTAACTGGTGCACGGTATAATACAAACATATATTATTGTAGAGTAAATTGCACAACTTAATATTCACGTGTAAGATATACTGATTTGTAAGACTTCAAAAATTTTGCTGCTCTACTTTCAGGATAAATTTGTTTATCCAATGAATACTTGCTGAGTGGCTGTCTACAATGCACACAGCACTCTACTACGTGTAGTGAAACATCATTAGAATGGAAGGTAGACATGAAAGACAAGGCCAAAGAGCTCAAGGAAAACGAGCTCCCTCAGTTCTTCACGGCAGCTAAGAGAAAGATGTTGTTTCCCAGGTCTGGGAAGTAGGAACCGGGACAAATCAGCAACTCTGGCAATACTATGGAGAAAAATAGGAATGCAGAAATCTCTTGTGCAACATATTTTTACATACAGAAATGATTAGAGAACAGTGGCTATTTATCAGAGTTTCAAGAGGCAAAACAGCCGTCTTCCTTGCAAAGCTGTAGTTGATGTTTGTTTAAAGAAAACCCAAAGGGTCTGCAGCAGACAGATTTTCCTCCTTTGCAAAGCTTAAATTCCCTTGCCTTGTATGACACCATCTTGCCTTGGTTTTCCTCCTACCTCTGGCCAATTCTCTTATCCTATACAAGTTTCTCTTCTTCTGTCTACTACTAAAACGATAAAAAGCAAAAAAGATTGGTACATCACAGATATAAGTGATGTGTTCCATTCCTCATCAATTAGAAAGTCTCGGATGGATGGCAAAATACTGGAAAAAGGGGCTGAAAACGCTGAGAAACTTGTCTTGACTCATAATCAAATGGGAGGCTACTCAGCCAGTATCTTCCTCACAGTAAAACTGGAGTCCTTAGCTTTAGAAGGCTTAGACATTGTGTATTTCTGTCTTGAAGGGAGAGCCGCTACAAGGATAGCATCAGCACAGTGCATCGACATGTTGGGTGAGACAGTTTCAGTGTCAGCCACCAGCAGCAGCTTGATTTGCAGTTTCTTTTACGGTAAGACAAATGTGTATTTTCCTTTCAAACCCCAGCATGACGTTACTTGTTCCTTTATCCCTCTGGGCGATGAAAGAGTGAATTGCGTCACTAAAAGCAATTAGCAGGAAGCAGTGAGAACGTTATCAAAGATTGTTTACTAGCATTTAGGAGAAAACAAGAGTTAATATGGAGGTCTTCCAGTCAATTACTAATGAGAGTATGTTAATAGCCAGGCTTCATCTCCAAACCCAAAACAAAATATGGGGAGAATTTCGTGTTTCAATCTTTTTCTTGCGTGCGTGTGCGTGTGGGTGTGTGAAGGATAAGAGGGAAAAAAGCTGCTTTCAGAGTTCACGAGCCTGGTAAGAAGGGCTGATTAAAGCTATTGCCAATGTCACATAGATTGTTATGGAGCTAATAACCACTGTCAACTGTAATTTTTGCAGTGCCCTCCAACAGAACTTCCTGCAATAATGGAAATTCTCTATACCTGTTTTATCCAATACTAAGAAAACAAATTATAAATTTTCCTTCATTTTAAATAACTTAAACAGCCGTAGGTAGTTCTATCAGACAGTGTAGCCCACCGTCTGTCTTCATCATCCAGGCCCAAGACAAGCTTGGGGCTGGTCCCCAGGTCTCCAGGAGAGCTCAGCAAGCTGAACGATGGCAACCACTGGTGGGTGTGAAATGCCAGCCAGTTCAGTGAGACACAGGGCACAGCAAGAACCAAGCCCCGAGACTGCCATGGAATCAGGACACATCTTTGTCTTGAGTGCAGAGCCCACTGTCAGCAGCTGGGGGTTGACCCCGGTGGCCCTAAGAGTCCTGTGTTAGGGAGGAGAACAGGTTTTTCTAAAAGATGTCTTTAGAACACTTCCATTAGGATTCTGAATTTTCCCAAGGATAACCTAAAATGTGCCAAGTCTTCTGTGTGTTCAGAACAAGGTCGGCTTTCTGCCTAAGGTCCAACCTTTCCAAGTCACAAAACAAGAGGGACCCAGCAATGTGTTTAAAGGGAAATGTCATCTTTCGGGCGATGAGATCTAAGATTTTTTTGTTGGTACAAAAAAGGGAAACAACTATCGATACAGAGACGAAGGGCATCAAATCTTCCTCACTTCACTGAGCTTTCTTTAAAAGGACAGATTTGTGTTTTGATTCTGAATTCTGCCTCCCTGGACACAGCTGCTCACAGCAAATGACACTGGAGTCCCTAGGTACTTTCCAAGATGATTTGGTCTAACAGGTGCCTTGAAGTCACACATACCTGGGTGACACACCTGGCCCTGATGCTTATTAGCTGCAGGGCCTTGGCCTAATTGTAAAAACCTCAGAAATCCCTGTTCTTCATATGTATAATGGTCGTAATTATATGAGTAAAACACACATAAAGTATGGATCCTACATCTTCCAGAATTGGTTCTCAAAACGTATTTGTACTTTCCTGCTCTTCCAGTCAATGATAGTCCCTCTCACCCACACTACTGTCCCTCCATCTTTTGGGAACAATGATTATGTATTATTCTGACCTATTGGGAAGTGCCTTTTTTTTTTCATGAAAATCAACTGGCTTTTTATAATTTGAAAATATGTATTTATTTATACGTGCCTTTTTGTAACAAAATATTAAAATAAAATTTCAACCAGGGATGGAGAAAGGAATGACCTGCTCCCCACAACAGGGCAATATGGTTACCGTGCCTGAACGCACCACTTGGCTCTAGGTCTTCTGACGGGGCCTCCAGAGCCACGTAAGATATACCAGCCTTGTTCGCGGGAGCGGTAGGCACGCATTTTGCCCAACATTGAGTTCCAAGATAAGCCCATCATGTCGGCACTTAGGGAACGCTGGTCAATGAAACAGACACTGTCCTCCGCAGGAGGTTTCATGTTATCACTTCTTGAAATGATTTCCAATATTAGCCCTGGACTCTTACCAAGGCCATTCAATGCAAGTGATTCTGAAAGACCTTCATCTCTAAAATACAAGAGAAGTAGGGGGCAGTTCTTGAGCCTACAGATTCTCATGAAGCAAATAGTGGCTGGTATCATTTGGATCTGTGTCCTCAACAAATCTCATGTGGAATTGTAGCCCCCAGTGTTCCAGTGTTGGAGGTGGGTCCTGGTGGGAGGTGACTGGATCATGGGGGCGGAGTGCTCATGAATGTTTTAGCACCATCCTCCCCTTGGTACTGTATAGTGATAAAGTCCTCTTGAGATCTGGTTAAGTGTATGGCACCTCCCCTCTCCCTCTCTTCCTCCTGCTGCGGCCATGGGAAGCTCCTCACTCCCCCTGCCCCACCTTCTACCATGATTGGAAGTTTCCTGTGGCCTCCCCAGAAGCAGAAGCTGTGATGCTTCCTGTACAGCCTGCAGAACCGTGAACCAATGAAACCTATTTTCTTTATAAATTAGTCAGTCTTAAGCATTTCTTTATAGTAATGCGAGAATGGACTAATACAGTGTCCCTAACACAGACAGCTTCTAGGGTTTCATCTGAAATCTCTCCTGCAGGAGTCCAGGGAACACAGAAGCCAGGCAATTTCCATGCCAAGAATTCTGCAACCAGAGCTTATACTTCGTGGTAAATATGTATAAGCTCGGGGAGAGAGTGGAGTGATGCAGGTGTGTGGGTTCCAATGCCACTCCACCTCCTGTGTTTAGAAATATATATTCTGGCCAGGCGCAGTGGCTCACGCCTGTAATCCCAGCACTTTGGGAGGCGAGGCAAGTGGATCACCTGAGGTCAGGAGTTCGAGACCAGCCTGGCCAACATAGTGAAACCCCATCTCTACTAAAAATACAAAAAAATTACCCGGGCATGGTGGCGGGTGCCTGTAATCCCAGCGGAGGCTGATGCAGGAGACCTGCTTGAACCCAGGAGGCAGAGGTTGCAGTGAGCTGAGATCGTGTCATTGCACTCCAGCCTGGGTGACAAAGCAAGACTGTCTCAAAAAAAAAAAAATCTATATTCTGAGGTGCTACGAGCTAAAATTAATAGCAGACATCATTAATGAATGTTTGATAATCTGCCAAGCATCAAAGTGCTATAGATGTATAATTTTACTTACCCCTTATGGCTATTTGATAGAGGAACTAACATCATCCCCATTTGAAAGAAGAAGAAAGAGGAGCACAAAGACATTGAGCAGATTACCTGAGGCTACCCAGCTAGTGAGTAGGGAGCAGAGACTTCAACCCAGCTTATTGTGTCTTTTGAGATATATTACCTCCCAGTTCTAATGTGGTTAGAATTCCCAGAAACCCAGATGTGTAAATGTCTGCATCTGACTATTCCAGTAGCAGAGTTGCACATGAGACAGGCAGAAGGATCGGCAAGTATCAACTCGGGGACCTTCTAGCCAAACGTGGCACAGTCCAGCACTCTCTATTTGTTCCTTCACTTTCCAGTTCTGTGGAACTGTAAGTTCTTTCATATTTTCCCTTATAAAGTTAACTACTTAAATTCACTCATCTGTGTCCTACTCATTGTCAGACAAGTTTAGAGGCAGTATGGTGCTGGCTGCTGCACTGGGAGTGTCTGCTCTTTAACCTGTGATGGCACCTGGCAGGCGGTTGTCCATCGCAGTCTGAGATCTCATGTAGAAGCACATCTTTCTCGAAGGGATTAAAAATGTCATGTTCTCATTAATCTGTGTAAATCTAAATGGAATGTTTTGATGGGGTGATAGGAAACCAATTTCAGCACAGTCTGCTTTGAATCCCTATTTTTAAGCACAGAGCTAGTCACCAGATTTCAAATCCATTTACCAAATACCAAAAAGCCTTCCTTTCTGCACTCGGAAGGATGATTTTGTATTAAACACAGATGGTCATGCTCCCTAGGGAGCTCAACTCATAAATTTATAATCTAGATGCTAATATTTTTTTGTTCAGGAGGTAGTCCGTTTTTAGAAAATTGGAAAAATTTACAGATACGGGACTAAGATTTTTTAAACAACAACAACAACAACAACAACAAAAAACCCTGTAATTAATACATCTAGAAACAGGATTATTCTGATAGAACCTACTCACTTCAACCTAGTCAGGAAAGTCTCATGACACAGTAGACTAGAAGGTTAAATTCGTGCTAGGAGCTAGGTTGTGAGGGATTCTAGCTGGGCAGCAATAGAGGCATTGGGTGTCTACTTGCTATTTCCCATCCCCAAAACTTCTGTGCCCTTTGCCCAATGTCAAGTAAGTAAAAATCTTATAAATCATCTTTATGGGGGCAATATATCCCAAACATTGATTTTTCCAAAGGCAATAAAGACATCAGGGCATACAACCGACTTTCTGACTAAATGAGCTCCAAGAACTGAGAAGCCTAGCACCAAGTCCACTCACTCTGGCTCACTGCTTTTTTCCTACACAATCTTAAAGAACAGTAGTAGCTCCCTTTTTTTGTTGTTTCTTGTTGCTACGTTCATAATCACCTCTATTCCTCACGATAGCCCTGGGAGACAGGCATTGCTATCCCCATTTCGGATGGGGAAACTGCCCAAGGTCACACAGCTGGACAGGTATAGAGGCAAGACCGCACCCACATTGCCTGGTTCTAGGGCTATGTCCTTGCCACTGAGCCCTCTGGTCTTCTTGGAACACCATTTACTCTGACATGATGCCTGATGCAGGGAATGATATGAGAGGAGGGCATGAACTCATCCTTCAGTGGCTGAATGGGAGGGAGGAGTTCCCTCTTCCACTGGTCTCACTAATAGGAGGCTTTCTCTGTAACTCAGCCCTTATTACTCTTCCCATTGTCCTCTCCGGAGGCTCAGCTTGAAATTCACTCTAAGAGCTTCTCATTTTCTGTGAAGAAACTGCATTTTCATTCCTCCAGGAAGTTCTGCCTTTGGAAGTTCCTCAATGTGATGTTTAATGGTGACATGAGAAATATTTCCAATTTACTGAATATGCAGCACAGGACAGTTACAGTAAATGGCCGGGGGATGAGTTCAGCTGACAAATACAAAATGATTTTTGTCATTAGTGGGTGAGCTCTGTGGCTTAGCAGGCATCCAGCAGGTTTCAAAATATCTGCCAAAATTTCTCCTGGGCCATAACTGGTGTTCTTAGTGTAGTTGCTAATGCCTGTGCTTGCTCCTGCCTCTTCCTTCTATCTCTTTGCCTCTTCCCAAATCTTACTTTTCAGTTTTATGCTCTGGCTGTTTGCTTCTAGGAGAGTGTGGTATGAAGACTCTAGCTGTGCAATCAGCAGCATGTCAAGAGAGCAAGAAAACAGTCAAGGGTGCTTTACTTGTCCAGGAAAGAAACAGCTAGACATGTTTCCCACCTGTTGGGTCTAGTCTTTTGACATCCATTTGAATTTGACATTTTGAGGTTAGAATTTATAGAGACAATTCAGAAATCTGCCTTGAGAAATTATGTAAGTGATGCTACCCTATCTTAGTTCACTGTTACTTATATCCCCATATAAAATAATTCTGTCCTACAAGAGAAGCAGTGTGGGGGATTTGACAATAAGGGCCGTCCATGCTGGAAGTTCCAAGATCAAACCCAACAGTGAGTGCCAGCTCTCCTGCAGCAAGGGGAGTCATTAAAAGGAAGGGTCCTGGAGCTGTGGAGTTTGAATCCTTGCTCTTCTGTGACTTGGGGCCGGTTTCTTAGCCCTTTAGTGCCTCTATTTCCTAATCTGTACTCTGGGCACAATCCTAGTAGTTACTTCTTAGGGTTATGGTGAGGATATAATGCTTTATAAAGTAATGCATTATAACAGGTATTGGCCAGAACATAGATCCGGAAGTCAGAAGACTAGAGTTTCAGAAGCACCTGGCACATGGTAGGCTCATATACATGTCAGCTATTGTTGACACCACCACTAGCAGTTTTGTGGCACTAAATAGCAAAGAATGGCTCTTCATTTCTGCGGCTCTTCTGGTAATTGTGGACTTTGATTCTCTCTGGGTGTGCATGGGAACCAGAAACAACCTGGACTGCTATTCCTGTCCTGAGTACAACGCTGCATGGCCTAGATTAAACCAACACCATGCCCTTGTGATTCTCCAGGGAGCGGGCCACTGTTTACCCTATCCAAGTTTGGAGTGTCCCCAGAAACAATACCTTGCCTCCGCCGGGCATTGAGTTTCCTAAAGCAGGTCCCTTCCACAAGGCGGTTCAGGCGTTGCTGTTTGATCAGCTCTAAGATTTCTGGCTGAATCTTCTCCTTTAGTTCCCTGTTAGAGGAAAAACACATATTCCACAGCATGCCTTGAGAAACAGAGTGTGGCTTGGTGGGCATCATGGGCATATGGGCAGGGGAGAACAAGTGCATCTTTTCATGAGCATCTAATACCTCCAACTTGGTGCTTTAGAGAAGTGTTTATTAAGAGTCAGTGGCCAGGGGCATAAGTACAACAGCACAGTAGATTCTGTGACATTTACAGAATTCCACAAAAGTACCAGCCACTTCAGTGATGTTTTTCCACAGCAAAGTGTCCTGAAAATTTTCTTCTTTTATTTTACAAAGCCACAGATATAAAGTTACGCAAAAATCCATTCAGCACTGCTAAGACAATCAATCCTTGATCAACTTTTTTCCCCTGTACCAGGTAAACTCTGAGGCTGTATTTGTGATCTGATTAAACAGGCATATTAGGCAACCACACTATTACTATTCCACAGCAAACACTGTATAGTGAGCAAACCACAGGACCACCTTTGCTTCCAATTTCATCATTCACAAATGGGGACAACAACACTGTCCCAGATTCTAGCCCACAGAGACTGAGATAATGATGGGAAAAATTAAAGATTATTTGCATCTTGTCTCTGGCTAATGCAATATAATTTAGTTTGAGATCCATTATGCTGCAAAGATATCATGATAGAGTGAAATGGTTTTCAGATTTTTTTTTTAGAGCAGAAATTTTTATCATAGGAAATTTTATGTAGTGCCCTAGTATTTGAGTCTAGTAAAGCCAAAACTATTCTAGTTGAAGCTGGACAGGGAGACCCTGAGCCGATTCCTCATAGCAGTGTAAGAAGTACTGGTCAGAACATAGATCTAACAAGTCAGAAGACTAGAGTTTCAGTCTAGGCTCTGCCCACGACTAGCATTTCACGTAACTCATCTAAGTCTCAGTTTCTTCATCTATAAAATGGGAATAAGGATCTTTCCTGCTGTGACTCCCAAATGAGACAGAGTACAAGTCTTTATTAAGCACTGAGCAGGAATATAAGGCACAACTGAATTTGCTTTGGTGACATTCTCTCCTTTCCTCAAGCCAAACAGTCCATAGGCCCATATTACCCTGTAGTCAAGGATCACACATTCATCAGCTTCCACCTTAACTCTGGACTTGCCCTGACACTGAACTGCAGGCAACCTGTTCTCACACGGTGCTCCATTCCGAGGTGAGAAAGGTACTCATGCTTGTTGGGCACCTGCTATGAGCCGGGTAGTGCAATATGCAATTTTAGCTCATTTAATCTTCCTTCCCTCCTTCCTGAAAATAACAGCTTTTGGGGAAAGTATTAATGTCATCATTCCCATCATTCCCATCATTCCCATCTTACAGAGGGGGAAACAACTCATGGAGGTTACGTGTAGAATATGGGCACATACTCAGGTTTTCCTTGTGCAAACTGCTTTGATTTATTCATGAGAAAAAAGAAAAAAGTTACATAAAAGGATAAGGCCATCTAACAGGGTATTCTAGTACTCCATTAATACATTTTTTTGAGGCTTAAGTGCCCTCAAACATTCTCTCATTTGATACTGTTCCAACTGAACATCTATAAAGCATAATATGGAAATTCAGTCCTAATAATAGTTTGGGACATTTGTAAAGCCTTCCCTGTACAGGTCTCTTAGGGTCTCATTTCAGGCTTTCAGATCACTAAACTATTTATTATCAGCGCTTAGCTCTATCTAAAATGGACTCAGTAAATTGCAGCTTTGAAGGACCCTGCACTGAGTGGAAAAGAAAGTGGGTAACTGCCAGGGAGCTGCACACAGCAATAAATCACTGCTCCCAACTTCCAAGTCCAGGTGACCGGGTGCAGACAAAGGCATGGTACCAGAGGATGGAGAAAATCTGGGAGAAGGAGTTTTGGAATTTCATCAATTCTTAGGTTATAGATATATGTATTTAAATAATAGTTTCACTAGGCCAGGGTTGAGTCATTAAAATGGAGCAGAGAATGCAGTGATGAAGACCAAGAGAAGGAAACAACTGAAGGAATTCTGAGTAATCTTAATTGATGCTTTATGACTTTTTCGTGTAAGACCCAGAGGTGCCTGTCACAACGCATTTCATCATGGAACCATATTCTGAGGATGCACTGTCAGAATAAGAGAATCTGCTGCTACAAGAGTTACTCCCTTTTTTTTTTTTTGTTATAAGCCTCAAAGGACTCCAAAACGTGACCAGGCAATGAAGGGAGTGAGACAGCTCTTTCTTTCTTTCTATTGCACTACCCGGCTCATAGCAGGTGCCCACCAGCTCTTTCTTTTTCAAAGCAATTTCTTCTTTCCTGGCAAATGGACTCAGTAGCCATAAAATTCATACAAATTAGGAAAACATAAATAAGCCCTACAGTATGTTTCTGTGGCTGATATCTGCCCTCTGGGGTAAGCCAGGTAATAACCCCATGGGCTATAACTGGGTTTTGAAATTCTGAGCTTGGGGTCAATCAGGCCAGGGTCATGGGTTTACTAGCTTTGCTTTGATAAATATCTTTCTCATTCTATCCAAAGGTCTTGCCAATAAATAAAAGGAGGAAGATTAAAGGAGAGAGGATTTAAAGAGTATGTGAAGAGCAATTCAAAGTCTAGCACTGTTTCTGGAAAACAATTTCAAGTTCAGGCCCAGTGAGGCCACTGCCATACACAGAAGACAGACAGCACCATTAGACTGGTGAGATTCCTTCGACTTGGGGTCTGCCCTACTGAGCAACTACCCACTGTCCATCTCTCTGCTGAACTCCAAGCTCATCTGTCTGACTGTCTAACTGGACGTCTTGTAGCTTCACATATCCAAAGCTGAACTCCTGATCCCCTGCTCCACTTGCTCTGTCCTTTACTTGTTAAGGCCCGAAACCATGAGTTCATCCTTGACTTCTCTCTTTCTCTTACACCCCTAGGTATTTCCTAATCAATCAGGAAATACCTTTGTCCCTTCTCTTCAAAATGGATCTCATTTTCAGTATACTATAATCATTTCTCATCACCTCTTGGTTGGGTTATTAAAATAGCTTTCCCATTTGATTTCCCTGCTTCCAAAAACTTGCTTTCTTAGTGTCTATTTCCAATACAGCATCAGAGGGATTATTTAAACACCTAAGTCACATCACATCATTCATTTGCTCAAAACCCTCCAATGGCTCCCCAACAAGACCTTGTGTAATGGGGCTCCCTGCACCTTTCTGGCCTCACCTTCCACTGCTCTTTCCCCGTCAGTTATTCTGCTCCAGCCACACTGGCCTCCTCTTTATTCACTAAACACCCAGAACCTCAGGGCCTTTGCCCTGGTGGTTCTCTCTGTCTGGAATACCCTTCTCCCAAATACCCACATGGCCTGCTCCCTTAGTCCCTTACAAGTCTGTACTCAATTGGCACCATCCTAATTAGAGAGAGCTACTCTAACCAACCTATTTAAAACTGCACTCTATTTCCCTTATCTTGCTTTGTGTCTCCACTGCATGTATCTCCTCTTAGCATGCTGTCATCTTATTCACCATGTGTATTGCCTTTTTTCTCCCTACTAAAATATAATCACTGTGGGGGTAAGAAATATGTCTGTTCTCTTCACTGCTGAATTGTTATTGCCTTTTTTCTCCCTACTAAAATATAATCACTGTGGGGGTAAGAAATATGTCTGTTCTCTTCACTGCTGAATTGCCAACACATAGAATAGTGTCTGGCACGTGGCAGGCCCTCATTAGATATTTGTCAGCTGTCTGAACACTGAACATTGTCTAACTGACCAGACTGTCCCCCTTGCATTGGTTATGAGAAAGCTTTCAGTGAAGCATGTGGCTGATCTTTAGCGAGGATGCAGATTTGCAGGGTAGGTATCAGCTTTATTCCTGGCTTTGTTTGTTTTTGCTTTTCTTTCCCACGGATTTCTATTGTACTTTCTAAGACAAGGGAGAGGCATATATTAATACAAATACATGCACAGTGTCAGTTTTATCATTTACATATCAACAGTATCACAACTTGTTAAATTCTGGTTACGGGCTAATAAGACAGAACATTTCTTCAAGTGGATATTAGGTCCCAGGCATATGATAAGTGCTTTTCATGCATGACTTTGTCAAATCCTTATGACAATCCAATGATGTAGACATTTTTGATATCTTCATTTTTAGAGATGAGAAAAGCAGGCTTAGAATGGATTACATAACTTGCTTACAGAGCCACATTTGTAAATGACTCCAGGTCAATCTGATAGCAAATTGGGTCCAAGTTTTACACATTTTGTTTCCCTGCTTTCACTGATGTTTGTCTTTGCATCTCCCCTTCCTCTCCAACATAGGGTTAAATGATTGATTTTTGGACTATTCAAGCTTTTTATATCCATTAACTCCGATTAATTGGATGGACTTATCTTCCTTGGTAAGTTGTACTAAATAGGACATAACAAATACCTCCTGTTTGAAACAATTAGTCAAGAGCTAAGAAATAAAACAGAGGCTTCTTCAACCCACTGAATATATATTCCCCCAAAATATTTATTCACATAGAGTTTACATTTTTCTTCTCAGAAAACGACCATTTTATAACAACAGGGTGTATTGCTCAAGTGGTCTGCATGGAGCTGAGGTCTGCCACCATGCTGTGTGTGGCATACACAGAGGGAGGAGGGCAGCCTGATGGCCAGTGGGATTCCCCACTGGTGGTCAGGCCCCAGCCAAGTTGCTGTCCCTGTCTGAAAAATGAAAAGCTTGAACTGGATGGCCTTAAGGGTGATTTTCAGCTCGAAAATCCCAATATCCTAACCCTTAAGCTTGGGTTAGATCCATCTCCTCTGTGCTCTTCCTGTAACTAAGCACTGAGCCCCGTCTATGGTAAATCCCCCACCCCTAATCCTAGCCTGTGGCAGAGGGAGACCAAGTGTCTCTGGGTCTCTGCCTGCCCCCAGCACCTTGAGCAGGGCCTGGCATGTAGGAGTTGTTCAATACATGTTTGTGAAATGAACAAATGAATGAAAACAAGCATACATGGTCTACTCCTCTATTTCTTTCTCTTAGGTGTCTTGGGTTTATCGTGTGAGCCATTCTGGCAGAAGTTAGACTTCACGTAACCCCATAATGAATTCCTGTCTAGTAGATCACTCTAATAGGCAAAACATATCACAGCTACCCCCTGCCAGTTTCAGACACTGGGGTTATTATCAAACTGGTCCCTGGCCCACCTGCTTAAATGCTGTGGCTCCTAACCACTCTTTGTGACTTTGCTGCAGCTACAGATATCAAGAACTCCAGTGGGCCATGGTACTTCTTGGTCCATGGCTGAGAGATGATGCAAAAGCTACGTGCAGGCAGGAGATTTCCTTCATATTTGGATAGTTTCAAAGATAAGAGCATCTTATAATAAAGGGGAAAGAAACTTCAGAATGTCACAGGCAAAGCCTTAGGAAGTGAAGATATAAAGCCAAAGTAGGAGTAAAATGTTCGTACTTGCCATGAGGTTAACATTCTTACTTGGAAAAAGTCAAGGTCAAACATAATTCATCGAACATAATTTAGAGTCACTTGGCTTTAACGGAAGTGATTCCGCAAGTCTCCCTTCAGGTTTTAAGACTTACTATCGAAAACATAATAAAGTGTCCTACGTTTATACATCTGCTGAACCATTTATGAAATCCAGTACACTGTAGGCCCTGGGATGGGGCAAGGAGCCATTGTCCCTCTTTGCAGGTGAGAAACTGCATCTCTGAGGAGCCAGTCACTTATCCAAAGTGCATCCTGCTTGGTGTTTCTAGCTGTTACCGTCTTCTGGCTGAGGACCAATGCAAAACCCCAGTGGTGCCTCTTGTCAAGGCCAGCTGGTGCTCATGCAGGTATGACTTAGGCTTTGCAATGATGAAGCCAAAGCACCTTGGAAGCATTTTCCCTCCCCCGCTGACTAACTTCATGCCAACTAGTCTGCAGGGTTCTACTCCACGGTTTCTAACAGCGCTTCTTAAGATTGGAAAACAAACGTACGGTAGGTGTTACTGCTTAGCTATTGTCCTTTTAGACCTGTGCACTTTTTAAACCTCATTTCAGTCTCTCACATTGCAAAGAAGCTCGGGCAGGGCAAACACAGTATTAGCTGAGGGGTCAACAGACTCGAGGCCCAGTCCCGGCTCTTCCACTTGTTTCATGGTCTTCACCCCTCCAGATTAGCCTTTGCATAGGAATAAGACCTGCCTATCCTAGCCTTTGCATGGGAGTAAGGCCTGCCCATCTCACAGGGATGTGAAGAAATGAAATGGCATAAAGGGTGCATTACAAATTGCCAAGCATTAAAAGTGTCAAATATTGGAGAGCAACAAACAAAAAGGGAAAGAATCAGAAACAGAAAGAGATCAGGTGTGTGTGGTGGGGGAGCACTGCCTTCAGAATTAAAACTATGTTACAAGTTGGCTTCATGCAAAAGCTCAGAAGAAGCTGTGTCCAGTCTTCTGAGGACAAAATGAGAATAAATATCAAACACATATGCCCTTCCCTATTTTTTTCCTCTTTAAAATATAAGGGTAGCAAAATTAACCCAGCTCTTAGAACAGGAGAAAGGAAGAGAAACAGAGCAGTTCTAAGAAAAGATGAAGCAAGCAAAATACCCTTCATGTGTGAGTTCAGAACACTTTAAAGATTGGAACACATGAAATCTTGCAATGGTTGCAAGTGGCATTTCTTGCAAAGTCCTGTGAAGGGGGGCTTGCTGCCTCCCCACTGTAGGATGTAGGTTCAGTTATGAAGGCCATATAGCATGCTCCGATGCCAACCAGTGCCAACAGGGCAAAGAGGAGGTAGTTCACTCTCTTCCTCTCAAGCTCTCACTCCCACTCATTTAGATTCATGCTACTTTAATTTTCATAGTGCTTTAATGGATGGGCCTCACTCTGGCTGGCTCACAAGGTCTTGCTATTCAAAGGGCACCCACATGAAATACAGTTTTACTGGTCAAAGAGAAAAAAAATTGTTCCAAGTGTTGGAAAAGGTCCAAACTTTTAAGCTACAAATCCCTGGAGGACTTGTCACTAACGGGACCAGCTCCTGGTTTAGATCCATTATTCCAGCACCTGGCCCACTCCACTCAGCCCAGCCCTTCCTCAAGGAGCTGCTGAGACTCCCCTAACTAAATGGAGATCCTTGGAATGTCTTCTGCTGGCCTTCCCTGAGGAGCTCACAACACAGCCCAGTTTCATGACAGGCGGTCATTCTAGAAATAGTGGGTTAGAGTCTTTTGGGAGATAGAGGTCAATTCTGGGTAACTTACAAAATCGGGCGGGACTGGAAATCTTCCTGGTTCATCCTCTCGGACTGGCGGATTTTCAGGATCTCAGTGTAGCTCAGGTTCTGCAGTTTGCTCTTGAACTGGTCCAGGGAGCTAGGCTTGGTTGTAAGTGCTCTCATAACCTGCTCCTTCACCACCTGCATTACCTGAAGATGAAAGGAAGACCATCATTTTCCTGGGGGCTGAACCTTTCCCGTTCAGAAAAGTCTTTCTGAGTTAAGGGCTCCCTGCTTCCCTGGTGCCCTCTGCATGCATGCTCAGCATGAACCTTGAGCATGCTTTTCCAAAACAGTCAACTTCCATTATGCCCATCTTCCATTTTCTCTTGCATTGCTGGAACACAAGGAAGGAAATGGATTGATAACAGGGAACTGGTGGGGTGGGGAAGCTTGGGGTGGGAGGTGTACTCCACTTGCTTGACACATTATGTGACTGCTGCCGACTCAACACTGTAAACAATGCTAACTCAAGAGTCAGAAATGAATGATGGCCAAGCAGCAGCTAGAGCCCTGCATAGTAATTATTTTTTTCCAGGAGAAAATCGCTGAGATACAATTAACTGTGGAAGTTTCGTTGGCGCTGGTTCAAATGAATGTGAACAGATACTCACACCCCCCTCTCCCAGACTGCTTTCCCCATGTAGTTAGGGCCTGAGTGTTCATACTAATTATGCATTTGGAAATGTACATGTGGTATTGCCTCTTTGAGCCTGGCGCTAAAAAAAGAGGTTTATTAAATTAGAACAGACATATCCCACTGGAAGCTTCAAGAAAAAAGAAGAATATTGTAATTTTCTGCCTCAGGACAGGGCTAGCCCACAAGGAGGCAATTAACCACTGCCTCTATTAATGTGGGTTCATCTTCATCAGGATGTATACAGCAGGAAAAGACCAGAAAAAACACAGAAGCATCTCAGAGTGGAATCTTGCTGCTTCTTTTTTCACCCTCCATTACAGGTGATAGCAACAAGTGATACCATTTATAGGTATCTATGTGCCGGATGCTATGGTAGGTGCTTTATCTAAGTTTTCTTTCTTTATCCACTCAAAACTATGAGGTAGATATTACCATCAAGTCCACTTTACACATGAAGAAACTGAGGCTTTGAAACTTTAAGAAACTTCAAAATCATACCGTTGGTTAAGTGGCTGAGCTGGGATTGGATATCAGGACTGTAAACACCCGACTATGCTGCCACCCATGCCACCATTCTTCGTGTCATTTGGGAACTTAAAAATAAGACAAACCACAGATGCACCCTGCTATGTGTTGAATTCTGTGCTAGGCAGTTTGCTGTTTATCACCTTATTTAATCCTCCCTCCAATACAGTGGAGGAGGTGCTAGTACCACTATGTAAAAGATAAGGAAACTGACTGAGAAAGCATTGATGACTTGCCCCAAATCACACATATGTAGTTGAATCCTAGGATCCCAAGCAACCCAGGAGGATGGATTTGGCATAGATTTGATGTTGAACAAATATGCATATGATATATTTATTGCCTTCCGTGAACTAATGGTCTCATAAGAAAGGTGGACATGGCCAAGGATCATTACAATAGAAGTGCAGAAATGATAGAGATGGCAGACTGATGGACTCTGTTGGCAGGTAGATAGGCTTTTCATTCAAGACATTTCATGGGAATGGAAATAGATGTATAATCTGGAACACCACTGTGTATTAGCTGCTTTGAACCTGGGTTGCATCTGAATTGGAACCAATTGCATAAGCATTGTTTCACGCCCCCAGCATAATGTCATACAGGCAAATTTCCAGTTGATCTTTCACCAGATCTGCTTTTTTTTTTTTTTAACTTAGGCAAAATGCCAAAGTTGGGATGCTTGACAAATTTGGAAATTGTGACCATCTTACATTATGTGGCATAAATGATTAAATTTGGTCAAGGTTGAACTATAATGCTTTGCTGTATCATATGAGGGGCACCATAGGGGGTGCTGCTTTGCCCACTTAGACGTAGAATTGAGCCAAGGAGATCACTGCTGTTTCCCAGTGATATCTGGCTTTCTTGTGGGAGGCCGGACACGATGAGAGACAAAGATATAGTGATAAGATCACCAAAAATGAAGATACGATTTTTAAATAGAATCAGGTTAAAGCTAAGAGTTATAGAGTGACCTCCACTCCCCTCATTTTACAGATGAAGAAGATGATTCCCTCATGTCATGTGTTTCTTAAGGGGCTGTCACAGAGATGATGGTGTTTACACCACATCTACCTAGACACAGCAATGGGCCTAAGTGGGCACGTGACCTGAACTGACCAATCAGCATCTTTCCCCAGACTTTTCTGCTGCGTCTTGAGGCAGACCTGAAGCATGCTCTCTTTCCCTCAAATAGAGAGCTATAAAACTATGTCCCTTCATATATAGGAAAGGGGAATATAATGAGACCAATGCCAGTAGAAGCACAAAGAAAATAGACGTGTGTGTGTGTGTGTGTGTGTGTGTGTGTGTGTGTGAGAGAGAGTGTTAATGGTTAAGCCTTGTTCAACTGTAAAGGTGATTCAAGCCCTACATTTGATTGTTTGGCTACAAGAGCCTTTTATTTTTGTAAGATGGCTTGGATGATGGTTTGTTCCTGTCACGTGCAACCAAAGAATCCCAACAAATACATACGGTGAAGTCCAAGAGGAGGACAAGCTGTAGGGCTGAGATTGTCCAGGGAAAGGGAGGAGTAGGAGAAGGAAGCTGGATGGAAATAGCAAAGTTAATTCAACAAGTGACTTTTAAGAATCACCTGCATTTACAGGCTCATGGGTGTACCTCTGCAAGGAAATCATGATGATCCCTTATGGAATGTGGGGAACTCTTTAACTCCTACTTATAGATCAGGCTTAAAATCCACTCCTAGAGTCCCATTCGTCTAGCTTAAGACTTTGATCCTTGCTAGATGCAAGAATATGTAAGTAGAGCAATCCTTTGAATTTTCCCCAAATCACTTATAATTCAGTTTGAAGAAAGTATAAAACTTTTCCTAAGACTAGGTTGATAGGGAGAAGGAAAAAGCAGGCACCTGGCCTGAGAGGAAGGGATGTAAGCAGTGGGTATAAAGCACAGGACAGAGGTTGGTGGAGTCAAAGACTAGCTTCACCTACTCCACTTCACAGTTTTGTTGGCAACATCCCTGAGAAGTTCTATGGTCACTCTGCATGTCAAGGAAAATAACCTCAGTGAAAGGTATCATTAATTTTTTTTTTTTTTATTATACTTTAGGGTTTTAGGGTACATGTGCACAATGTGCAGGTTTGTTACATATGTATCCATGTGCCATGTTGTTTTTTTAAGAAGACAAAAGAGTTACATAAGTCAAACATTCCTCTGTGCCTTTGCAATATAGCTACAAGGTTTACCACTGATAGCTTTATGTCTCTGTTAATGTTTCGCATGTGCAAGACAGTCACAAATCAAGACATTCACAACCACCATCCTTAACTCTATCTTCTTTAGAAAACATCACACCTTTTACCATTTGTTTGAAAAACCCACAAATGGTGTTGCAGAGACATCAGAAAATCAATGGAATTAAACTTTTAGTTACAGTACGTGCTTTGCCACAGACATCAAAGAAAGCACGCTCTTAGAATCTGCATTTGTTGTTGGTATTGCCCCATCATTCAGTCGATGTCTGGACCATGTCAGTGGTGTGTTTCTGGAGTCTTCTTAGCCCATATTCTCTGTAATAATGTTACACATTATAAAAAAAGTGAGAGTCTCACAAGACATTTGTACTTCAAATGGAGAAATCCTTTTGGCTCCTTGGAAGACCAGTTAAAGGTACAAACACAGGAGGTTCCTAAATGGAATCAAGCATTCTGGCAAAGTCCACCCATGTCCCCTGCTCTCATTGTTGGTCATGTAAATGTGCTGTGTTGTATCGCAAGACCTACTGAGCCTCCATGTGCTCCTCGTCTAATCACTTCTCTCATCCTGCCTTTAACCCACAACCTTCATCCAGCATCATTTATCCATTTCTTCAACAAATGTTTTGTGAGCACGTACTCAGTGCAAGGAATGATGAGACACTGGAGGCCTTGTGCTGGATGAGCTCTCAGCCTGGGACAGTGGAAAGACACATACTTGCCTCACCCGAGGGAAGACGCGATGTCACAGGGGAGCAAGGGGTCAAGTGTTCACTCCATGAACGCTCATGGAGGCCCCCTCAAAGGGCTAAGGGCATAGCACCAGGACTTTAGCTGGGGCTGGTGGAAAGGCCACATGCAGACAGGCTGAGGTGCAGGGGAGGGGCCATTCTGGGTGACAGCAGCAGCCTGAGTGGAGGCTTGGAGGGGGAAGGAGAACATAGCCATGGGTGGGGAAGAGTGTTCAGCGGTCTTGTTTAATTGGAGAAATGAGGTGGAGCTGCAAGGTGTGGTTGAAAGGCAAGCTGAGTCAGATGGGGGATGGCTTTGATGGCTAAAATGAAAAATTTGGATTTTTTTGTTTCTATAACCAAGGATATGTCACTAGAGGACTTTGGGGTCTGTGAAGGAATTTGATAATAGAAAGTATGTTGGGACGCTTACAAAGTAGTCATTATTCCTGCTCTAGTTGAGGTAAGGAGGGGATGTTACAGATGTCTGCATGGCTGAGACAACATTTTGCTTGGAGGATGAATGGGAGTTACTCAGGTGAAGAAGAGGGAGAAGGGAATTCTAAGCAGAAGGACCAGCATGAGCAAAGGCAAGGAGGTAGGAAGTACATGCTTCAAGCATGAAAGAAAACACGCTTTTGGAATCTACGTTAGTAGCCTTTGGCAAACAGACAGGTACTAGCTGCAGTATGGCTTCTCAGCCTTTAGAACCCAACACGTGATTTTGAATCCAGCATGCATGTTTCCTGGGGCTTTGACCTTCCTCGAGATACTTAATCATTCTTATACACCAATAACAGACAAACAGCCAAATCATGAGTGAACTCCCATTCACAATTGCTTCAAAGAGAATAAAATACCTAGGAACCCAACTTACAAGGGATGTGAAGGACCTCTTCAAGGAGAACTACAAACCACTGCTCAAGGAAATAAAAGAGGATACAAACAAATGGAAGAACATTCCATGCTCATGGGTAAGAAGAATCAATATCGTGAAAATGGCCATACTGCCCAAGGTAATTTATAGATTCAATGCCATCCCCATCAAGCTACCAATGACTTTCTTCACAGGAGTGGAAAAAACTACTTTAAAGTTCATATGGAACCAAAAAAGAGCCTGTATCGCGAAGTCAATTCTAAGCCAAAAGAACAAAGCTGGAAGCATCACGCTACCTGACTTCAAACTATACTACAAGGCTACAGTAACCAAAACAGCATGGTACTGGTACCAAAGCAGAGACATAGACCAATGGAACAGAACAGAGCCCTCAGAAATAATGCCGCATATCTACAACTATCTGATATTTGACAAACCTGACAAACACAAGAAATGGGGAAAGGATTCCCTATTTAATAAATGGTGCTGGGAAAACTGGCTAGCCATATGTAGAAAGCTGAAATTGGATCCCTTTCTTACATCTTATACAAAAATTAATTCAACATGGATTAAAGACTTAAATATTAGACCTAAAACCATAAAATCCCTAGAAGAAAACCTAGGCAATACCATTCAGGACATAGGCATGGGCAAGGACTTCATGTCTAAAACACCAAAAGCAATGGCAACAAAAGCCAAAATTGACAAATGGGATCTAATTAAACTAAAGAGCTTCTGCACAACAAAAGAAACTACCATCAGAGTGAACCTACAGAATGGGAGAAAATTTTTGCAATCTACTCATCTGACAAAGGGCTAATATCCAGAATCTACAATGAACTCAAACAAATTTACAAGAAAAAAACAACCCCATCAAAAAGTGGGCAAAGGATATGAACAGACACTTCTCAAAAGAAGACATTTATGTGGCCAAAAAACACATGAAGAAATGCTCATCATCACTGGCCATCAGAGAAATGCAAATCAAAACCACAGTGAGATACCATCTCACACCAGTTAGAATGGCCATCATTAAAAAGTCAGGAAACAACACGTGCTGGAGAGGATGTGCAGAAATAGGAACACTTTTACACTGTTGGTGGGACTGTAAACTAGTTCAACCATTGTGGAAGTCAGCGTGGCAATTCCTCCGGGATCTAGAACTAGAAATACCATTTGACCCAGCAATCCCATTACTGGGTATATACCCAAAGGATTATAAATCATGCTGCTATAAAGACACATGCACACGTATGTTTATTGAGGCACAATTCACAATACCAAAGACTTGGAACCAACCCAAATGTCCAACAACGATAGACTGGATTAAGAAAATGTGGCACATATACACCATGGAATACTATGCAGCCATAAAAATGATGAGTTCATGTCCTTTGTAGGGACATGGATGAAACTGGAAACCATCATTCTCAGCAAACTATCGCAAGGATAAAAAACCAAACACTGCATGTTCTCCCTCATAGGTGGGAATTGAACAACGAGAACACATGGACACAGGAAGGGGAACATCACACTCCGGGGACTGTTGTGGGGTGGGGGGAGGGGGGAGGGATAGCATTAGGAGATATACCTAATGCTAAATGACGAGTTAATGGGTGCAGCACACCAACATGGCACATGTATACATACGTAACAAACCTGCACGTTGTGCACATGTACCCTAAAACTTAAAGTAGAATAATAATAAAATTAAAAAATAAGATACTTAATCTCTCTCAGACTCATTTTTACTATCTTTACTCATTTTTTTTACCACTCCTAAACTAGGAGTACTAATCATTTAGAATTCAAAAAGTTGTGTATTGGATAATGCCCCACATCCTTTATGGTACATACTGGATATCTAACAAATGTAAGTTCCTCTTTCTGAGCCTTAGTTTGCTCATTGTAGAGTGCTAGTAATAATATGAAATTCACAGTGTTGTAAAATCTAAAGAAAATATTATAGCCAAAGTACCTAATATACTGAATAGAACATATTAGACACTCAACAAATGTCAGTTTCCTTACAATCCCAGAAGGAAATTACATATTTAAGAAGCTTCTCCTATGAAAATATTTTGGACAGGGTATTCCTGGGCCACACTGGCAGCAGCTGGCAACTTGGTAGGAATGCAGCTTCGTGGGCCCACCCTAGATCTACTGAATCAGAAATGCTAAGAGTGGCACCCAGCAATCTATGTTAACAGCTCTCTAGGTGATTTTAATGCATGCTCAAGTATGAGAACCACCAGTTTCAGCAAATATCCAGCACCCCTTCTGAGTCTTCCATACGGCATCTACATCTTCCAGCGAGTCTTGTCATATCACCAGCAAGCAGTGAAGCTAGTTATTGGTGTACATTTCATGCTGTCTAGATTGTAAGTCCCTGGAGGGCAGGAACTATTTCTTACTTGTATGATGGCCCATAGCACTTAATACAATATATCCCAGAGTGTAATATGGTTGGTATGAGCAATGTCAAAGGTTTTTAGGCTCCCATCTTTGATCTGTAGATTGAAACAACAAATAAGTCCTTAGCAGAATTATGAGTCTGCCAACAAAGTTTATAAAGCACACTTTCACAAAGCCAAAGAACAAAGCCCGTGGCCGTGGGATGGCGTCTTAGGGCTCCAGAGGTCATTTTGGGCTTGCTTCCAGGGCAGAGCTGGAAGGGGATAGATCTACAGCCAAGTGGAGGGTTTCTGGAGAAGGTACAATGGTGTAAGCTACTGGGCACTGCCACTAACGGGTGGTCAATACTTACAAAAAAAGTACAATCTACCCCCAACCAGTGGTGTCCATTAAACTGATTTATCTTCACAGTGACGAGAAAAGGCTGTCTTAGGAAAAACAGATGCCAACCCAGTCTAGCTAAAAATGACTCATGTGGGGGAGACTTTATTGCTGGACCATTTTTCTTCCCAGGAATGTTCCTTACACACAACAAAAGGACTGAAGGCTCACAACAACCAAAGAATTGGAAAGATTCTGGCTGCAGAGGGGTCTGGGGGAAGAAGACCCCAAGTGCTCATGTGTGGGAAGGATAATTTACCAGAGGCCAGGGATCGCTTTGGGGCTACACTTTAAGGGTACGATGTGGAGAAATGGCCTTGCCCAGAAAAAGCGTGAGAAGTGAGGGTACAAACTGATGGCTTACCTGGTAGGGACAATTATTGATCCCTCCCTGGCCTACCTCCATATAGAGGTCTTTAAAATTGGGTCAGCTTCTGGAAACTCAAAATAGTTTCACTTTATAGTTTTCCCAGATCAGGGAGTGGAGTACCTGGGCCAGGCCACGCAGGCAGGACATTTTGCTGAGTGGTGTCATGCATATTAAAATGAAGGAGAGAGAAAATAAAGGTGCTGTCTGGGCTCAAGGAGTAGCAGTTGAGGTTTCTGAATTTATTTTAGGACAGTGAGGCTTAGACAGGGGTTAGCAAACTTCTGTTAAGGGCAGATAGTAGTATTTTAGTCTTTGTGAATCATATAGTGCCTGCTGCAATTACTCAACCCTACCATGGCAACTTATATAATGACAGACAATATATAAGTGAATGGGCATGGCTGTGTTCTAATAAAACTTTATTTACAAAACACAGGTGGTGGGCTAGATTTGGCCTGCAGCAGTAGCTTGCCAATGCCTAGTGTAAAATAAAAACAACACCTGGCTTCCTCCCCTATAGTTAGGCACAAGTCATTTCAAAGTCTGGTTCTGTCACTCACAAGCTGGGCAAATCACTGAACTTCTCTGAACCTTGGTTTTCTTATCTATAAAGTAGGGGTAATAATTTTTAATTAGGATTAAGAGATGTAGAGCATTGCACCCAATATGTTATGAGACTCCCTCTGAATCACAGTCCTAGACATCTTATCCAAAAAACAAAAAAAATCTCCTCGCAGCTTGCAAACAACTTACGTATCTTCACAAGATGACTCTGGGTGTTTTATAATACATGCAGGGTGGTTCAAGATTACATTCAGGACAAATTGAACAGAATTGGTTCGGACAGATTAAAGAGAGGTGTTTTCATCAAACAGTATTCTCAACTTGGCCTGAATGGTTTCAGGGCTTGGAAGATGCTCTGGCCTGTCCTTGCTCTTTTCTGCCTCACCTCTCACTGTGGTTCCACCACTGCAGTCCCCTGGTGAAGGGCCTCCTTGTCTAGGGTCCTGTGGGGTCAACCTTAATGTAAATGAAGAGAAACTGCTTTGAAATCACAGCTCAGCCAGTGTGCAACCTCTGGCTCCTCTCAATTTCATCATGTGTCCTCAATTATACCAGATGAATTTGAAACACTTTATTCATTAATAAATGCAAAAAAGCTTCTCTGCATTTCACAGAGGATGTGTGGTCTAATCTTGGCATCCAGTAATAAGAGAACTCAGCAAGTCATTAACTTCTCCTGCCTCTGTTTCTTCAGTGTGTCCCTAATGGCTCTCTGAGCTCTAAGCTCCTGTGAGCATCTGTCTGAAGGGGTGATGAGACCTAATTTAGAGCCAAAGCCAGTGCTGTGCTTAACGTGGGCAGTGAGGTCCTTGCAAGTCTTCCTCTGCAGGACGGCATTTCACAACCCAACCAATGCGAAGCTTACAGGGCATCACATCAAAAACGAAGTTAAGTGCCATGAGAAAAATAATGGTCCACAGCCAACTGAAACTTTCTCCATTGGTTTTATTCTTCCTGAGTTATTCTTGAATGCAAACCACTGACAACCCAAGTCCTGTTCTCTGGGTGCCATATACCTGGATTTGTGACCATCCGTAACTCTGAGGGTGTCTTTGGTAAGTGATGGCAAGTGATGTAGCAATGATTGAAATAATGAAACTTCTTGAGCTTGGGAACTTGCATGTTGATGAAAGTCAGGAATTTTGCTCTGAGGATCAGAATTTTCAGGAGTGGTGGGATGTTGACTTTGCCTCTTGAATATCTGTTCCTTCTACTTCACGTCATTCTCACTGACCTCTCCCTGGACCCTTGCCCCATTGCCTTTCCTGGTTTACCCAACAACCTTCTGACTTCAACTCTGCCCCTTCCAGCTCCTCCTCACTCCAGCCAGCTTATTTCCAAAATACAAAGCTGATCATATCATTCACCTGCTTAAACCCTGCAGGGGCCCAGCATTGCCTCTTGGGTGAAGGCCAGCCTCTCCAATGCATTGCCGTCTACCTGTCCATCTCATAGAGACGTCCTTACCTGGCCGAGCCCTTGCACCCCACGATCTTGTCTCACTAGGATCCTCTCAGTGCTTGAACTTCACTCCTGTGCCTTCATTCCTGCCCTTCCTGCTATCCGTGACTATTACCTTCCTTCTAGCCCCTGCTCATTTGTCAAGCCTAGGCCTAGATGTTACCACCCTTGATCATTCTTCCTGACCTGCTGCACTTCAGCCAAAGTCAGGGTTCCTGTCCCCATTCTCCCATCACAGCCCCATCATAGCACTGACTGTACCATAATGTAATGACCTGTGCCCTCCTTTATTACTATCTCATCTCCAGAGCCTGCACAGTCCAGTCACAGAGTAATGATTGAGAAAATATCTGTTTAATTTATGAATAATGGGCTCACCAAATGGCTACCAGAAAGAAATAGCCTCTAAAATCAGTAGTTCTCAACATTCATTGTATTATACAATTCACAAGATGCCTTTGCCTGGCCTCATCCCCCGAGATTCTGACCCTGGAATGGGTTCCGGACATGGGTCATGTTTTGCAAAGCTCTCCAGGGGAGGTGCATGCGCAGCTGGGGTGGAGGAACACTGGTCCAAATTAGGCAGCACAAGAAGGTGGGAAGGAGGAATGACTGCAGTTCCAGAGAAAAGGGAGAAACGGCCTGCACCCTTCCCTCTGTGCTGCCCAATGTGACTTACAGATGCCGACCAAGGAGCTGAGTCCTCCGCTTGTTACTGCCCACAGTTTTCCTAAGGCTTGGTCTTCAACTGCTCCCGACAGCATGGATAGGATTGGTACTCTCACTGGGGACAGTCAGATTGGTGGGCAGGAGACTGTGCCTGCTCTCAGCCTCCTTGGGTGGGTCCCTCAGACACGACCTGCTACTTGAGGCCAGACCACTCCCCCTGGGCTGCCTCAGTGAGAGGCATGTGGAGGGCATCAGGCTACCTGGATCAGGCACTGTGTAGGGACCTGCTTTAGCGAGGGCAGCCAACGTCTTCCAAAGTAGCCCATACCTCCTTGGGCAGCAGTGATGGTCAGCCTTCCCAGAATCTCCATCAGAGCTGGGCAGCAATGAGTGCCCACCCTGAGCAGGCAGGCTTGTGGCTGGCAGTGTCCAGACAGCACCCGGGGAACCTGAGGACAGGCTGTGATGAAAGCATAAAAGGTGACTTTTCAAATGTGCCTCGAGAGCCAAACAGATGGCACTGAAGCAGTTGGGAAGGGAGCTGCTCCCAGTGCTGCCACTGCCTTGCTTGGATTTGCAGCTTCTAATGAAACAGGAATGGATGGCAGGGGATAGCAGTGCTCAGGCAGCTTCAAGCATGCTGAGAATCTGATCATAATCCAAAATAGGAGTGTTGAGGGCCTTGGTGTTAGCTCCCTAAATAACTGGTTATGCAATGTCTTACCCTGCAGTTCAGCACAGGTGCTCACTGGTGTTGTCCCACTCCTAAAACTCAGACACAGGCCATGAATAACTGCCCTGCACCTCATGAGAAAGCACTTTAATTTAAGGCTCAGGGCATCTTTGTAACTGGTAAAAATAAATAAGCAAAAACATTAACCAGCAATTCATCTTAAACTCAATTAGTGCTCAGTTGAAGAACAATGTTTATGCAAGCAACACCCTTCTCACTTTCTTTAGCATCTGCAGGGAGCTGATCCAAAAGAGGAGACAGAAAAGGTGAGGTTTGGGGTCACCGCTTTCTCTTTGCAGCCTGCTCTTGAGATGAGAGATCAAGAGGCAAACAGCCATGTGACAAAGCTGCTTTTCTCCATTTAAATAGAGAGTCAAATTGAAATACAGCAATTGGGCTAAATTTGCTGGTTAGCTAATCGAAGGACCTGGCTGGACAACAGGAAGTTATTTTCACCAGTGTCTAATGGAGCCTGCCTCAGGCAAAGCCCAAGCAAATCACATTAGTGGGTGGCATTTAATCCACAGCCTTAAATAAACGTGTCAAGCAAGTCAGTTCCAAACATGTGACCTTGAGGAGACAGGGTGGGGGAAAAGCAGAAAGAAATAGAGTTTCTTTTCTGGAAGACTCTTTCACCAACAGGAATGGGAGAAAATGGCTACAAATTTTTAATAATCATGCTACTGTTGGTTTTTCTAATGCCTGTTCAAATTTATCCATACTTTGCCAAACATGGGGTGAAAACAAAGCCTTTTACAAATCCTTCTGTAGTTACAAGGAATGACCCTCCCATATGGAAGGTCTCCTAAACTACATGGAGTAACTCCTGGGGTGCTGCTTTCTTGCACCTAAGTTCTGCCTGTCCTTGGTGGGGAGGGGATGGTGAATTCACTTCCCTGGGAGCTCCCCAAAATCAGGGGAGGAATTCCATTGAAGAAGTACCTGAGACTGGATGGATTTTTCTTTTCCAAGTTACACAATCATGATGCCAAAACACAAGATGCTAGGAATGGTTAGCAAACGCTTATTGTCTTTGTTAATGAATAAATGATATCCACAGGCATCCCTTTCAACATTCAGGGTGTTTACCAACAAATCTGATACTCAGTCACTGCCCCTTCTTTACTCAACTCATTGGTAAGGCCTGAAAAGAAGGAGTCAATGGTCACTGTGGTGATCTCTCCTCAATGTCTATGAATATTGGGTTTTACCCAATTTATCTCTATGTTTCTGGTATTTAATACCAGTTTTATAAACATCTGTGGAGTGAATGAATGAATGAGCTAAACAGAAGATGGAGAAGAGGAATATCAGTGGATGCAGATAAATTAGCCTTGAACTCCTCTAAGATTAGTCACTACAAAGAAATAAATAGAAAGTCCATTGTCTCATATCAAGGGTAAAACCGGAAGCCCCACACACTTAGATCTGCCAGCATGTTTTGCATAAGCTGTTAAATAGTGACAAATGAAACGGGAAAACCTGCCCCTCTGGAAAGGAGATTTGATAAACTTTTCTTAAGCAGACTGCTCAGGCAAGACCACAGGGGAAATGAGGTAGGAAAAGCAAGTCTGATTCCCATAAACCAGCTCTGCCATCAGGCAAGGCTGCTGAACTCAGAGGAAATCGAAGACCACTCCAGCAAGTCACCCTGGGAGGAGAGTACAATCAACCAAAATGAAACTGTTCATGAACTTGCCTCAACAGACAGACCAGGCAGTGGAAGTGGCCACAAAGTTGAACTTCAGAGCCTACTTGTCAAGATTCTGTGATATATACAAGAAAATATTATGTTTTCACCCTTTTAGCACAGATCAAACTGTGTCATATTTTAAGTGGCCCATTCTTTGTTGAGAAATTGAAAACACCATTTTAGTTTTCAAATAAACTCAGCTGAATTATTAATGAAATATTGAAACAATACATATGTTTTGATTGTCTACATTTTTTCTAATAAGTTGTTGATGCCTGGTATTATGTTAGAAGCATTAGAAGCATACTCAGGCCTATATTCGCTCAGCTAACATTTACCAAGATTAATATGTGCTAATCACTGGGTGAGGAGGTGCTGGGAGCAGAGAGAATAACCAGACCAGTGTCCACCGCTGAGAAACTCAAGCACTTAGGTGAGGCCGGGTGCAGTGACTCGTGTCTGTAATACTTGCTACTCAGGAGGCTGGGGTGGGAGGATCGCTTGAGCCCAGGCTGCAAGTGAACTATGATGATACCACTGCACTCCAGCCTGGGTGACAGTGCAAGACCTCAAAAAAAAAAAAAAAAAAAAGGCACTTAGGAGAAAGTTGGTGTGTAAATAAATTATAAGAGTAGATCTCAGTAAGTACTATTATCAATACAATTTAGGGTCAGGAAAACAAAGTGATTATTATGCACACCACTGTTTCTTTGCTTTTAGAAATATAGGTCCATTCTTACCCTATTGCTTTAACAACCGTATATCTCAGAGTGCAGTGAAATTATTTATTCACTAGTTGTCTCCCCAGCAGGACCTTGAGCCGTTTAAAGGAAGAGACCATGCTTCATTTGTCTTTTTATGACTACTGAATTTTAAAATCCCTCATACCTGGAAAATGTCCTCTTCGGTCCAGAAACTGAAGGTCAACTAGATTGTATTTCTAGAGTTATGTGCAAAAAAAAAAAAAAAAAAAAATTCTGGCAAGTCTTCATGAAGGCCAGGGATGAATCCCTGTGACAGTTTTAAGCAGAGGGAAAGAGAGGGTTGAGAGAGGAGCAGTGGTAGATTAACTCTTACTAACACACTGCTGTACCAATGTTCTGCTGTATTTCTCCCAAATGGTTGAAAATTGGGACACCCTCATAAATCCCTAGGCCTTTTCTCTTCTATGGCTGGTTATTACAGTGTCCCAGGGCAGAAGTGTGCTTTCCAAAGTAAAGTAATTGCAAGCCATTTATTATGTTTAAAGAGGAACCTGTCACCCACCACAGCTACAAAACTCAGACAATTAAAACAGCCCAGAGTGCCCTGACTCTGCAAAACCTGGACAGTTCCTCAGTCGTGTGAAGTCAATGAGCCCAAGCGAGATCTGAAAAGGTTCTTGTGTTTCTCCACTCCATCCCTCTTCCTTTCTGCTCCTCTGTTCTACCTCTCACAGCTGTGAAGCCAGTTGTTGCAATAGTTTCCAGAAATCTGCTGGGTCTGCCATGCTCTCACCTGAATGCAGTCCCTTTCCTTACTGATGAGTCCTTTGGAGGACACAGAATAGACAACAATTATGTGGCACATATCCCACCACTCCTCTCTCTGGCAGACATCACTAATCTATCACGGCACTTCTTTTTTCTGCTGAACCTGGACTCTGTCTGCAAGTAGCCACCACCAATCCACCAAATTTGGCATTCACAATGGCACTATCCTCCATCTCCTATGTTGGTGGGCACTAGTTAAATCTCACCTAACACATAGGACAGGTCAATAACTTTGGATCAGGTTTTCTTAGAAGTCCCAATAAGCACTAACTAGACTTCCTTGAGGACTAATCCAAGTGTTTTTCCAGGCCTGAACTTGTGCTCAGTTTTATGTCCTTGTGAAAATTATTTGATCCAACAGCTAAACAGAATTTCTATATCACTTCCCATCTTGCCTGCTGAAGTCAATACTGACACCTCTGACAATGATGTGCTGGTTGTTGTAAGGACATGGTTATGAGTCCTAGAACAGTGCCAAGCACTCAGCTCAGAAGGAGCTTGTTGAATGTTTGTTGAATAAACTGAAATAGTGAACAAATTCTAGACCTACTGATGTTTAGCACAACCACCTTTTTCCTTCTTTTCAAATTTCAATGATTTTGTAACTAGAAAAAAATTTCTGACCACAATCAATGTCTAAGGAACTTTCTTAGAATTATAATTTGGGTGAAATTACTGAGGATTTTTTAGAAGTAATGTTTATTTATAAATCAAAAATGTTCTTGCTACTTGTTTATTAAAAACAAAGTGATTTCCAAAAGGATATAATTTGTATTAGAGTTTTGTTATATAGCAAAGCCAACGCCATGTTAAGTTTTGTTATTTTTTTTTTTAACGATAGTGTGAAAGAAGGGAAAAAACAGCATACATCTTGTAAAGTGACAATCAAAGCCAGCTTCAAAAATAAATAAATTTTAAACTACTAGTATAATGGTAGTTCTCAACTTCTTATTTAAGAAGAGCGTACATCTTATGTTGGACCTCGCCATGCATCTCATCCTTGAATTAGAAAACGTATGTTTAAAAACTGAAAACGAATTCAATACCCATCCTTTCTCCCACCTAATTAGGCACAGTATCAAGTGAGTTGGGTGCATATAAAGCACCTCCTATCTGCTAAAGGCAACAGAATGCTGACTATTAACATTTCCTGGGTGTTTACTAAGCATGGGCACAGTGCTCTAAGCTTGGAATCTTTAAACTCATTATATTGTCACAAGAATCCTACCAAATAGGGACTATCCTTTTTTTTCAGTTGCAGAAAACAAGTCTCAGGGCATTTATACTGGTAAATGACAGAAGAGAGACTTGAATCCAAGTTCTGTAATTAGAAAGCATACGCTTTAAACTATTACAATGGAAACATGGAGCTGAAGTTGACTTCAGAATGTGAGAGTTGAATGAAAGATGTTTTTAACTTTAACCTACAATTAATGAATGCTATTGCACTAAGTTGGTGAAAAGATTAGTGAGTAATGCATAGCTCCTATTGAGTAGTAAGTAAGCACTCAAGTAGTAAGTAAATAAGAAAGGTGTTTATTATAAATGAAATCCATCCACCATGAGAATTTTACTTCTGTTACTATTGTGATAAAGGAGTCTTGGAATTAGCATGGACATCTGACAGGTGAAAACTGGGAGCCAGGGAATTTGCTGGGGGTAGAAGGGAGAAAGATGGTTTCTGCTTTGCAAAAAATGGTGTCTGCTGATGGGGTAGGCAGAACTGCCATCTCCTACAATGAATGCCCAAGGAACTGTAGAAGCTAAAAGGCAATAAAAGATTTTAGGAGCAAAAGGGGACACGCGCCATTGAACATGGCATGAACTTGATTATTTAAATTAATTGGTTCTTTTTTCATATGTGTGGGTTGGTAACTATGGGCTTGTACGTACGGGTACACAAAGATTGATTAAATGCTGAAAAAACTGTAATGCTGAAAATGTTACAAAGTATTTTTGGTTTATTTGCCTAAGTTTTGTTTTCTGATATCTCACATTGTAAGAGTGACTTTTCCTTATTTGCTTTGGTTATATTAAAAAAATGGAAAATCTTTTTCTTCAAGGATTTAATTCCAAACCTATGACTATATTGTCCCAAAGTACTGGTGAGGCCTCCAGAAGATCTCAGAAACAATCTTGGGAAGTAAGAGAAAAATTCAATGCCAGCAATAAATAAATGAATGAATGACCAAATGAATAAACAGACAAATAAATGGGAGTGAGTTACAACTGACGACCAAAAAATGTCTCTCATCAATACTCCATTGCCCCTTCTTCTGCATAAGGCATTGCATAGACAGCAGGAAACTAGGGGTGAGGTGGGCATAGATAGCAGGAAAGTAGGGGTGAGGGAGGCACAGATTAGTACAGAACTCAACTCACACTCACAATATTATTAGCAATAATATAATAATAACTTTTGAATCCTGGAATTTTTGGCTAAGCTGGACTTTAGAGGTCAGGTTGATGCATCTGCCAAGATAGAATTAAGTGGCTTACTCAAAATCATATGCCAGATAGTGGCAGAGCAGGGATTTGAACCTAAAGCTCCCTATTCCTACCTGCTCCAGGCTGTCTGCTTTGCAGGCACTGGTGCCAAATGAACAGGCTCTAGTGCCATGTGATTCAAAGACGGAAAGACCACTTCCATTTCAAGGTGGTTGGGAAACACTAAATGAACAAAGCAGGCTCTGATGGGTCCTGCAGGATGGGTATAATCTCAATCTAAAAAGTGGAGTAAGGGGAGTGGTTAGAACTTTGCAGGTCAATGGAAAGGCAACTGCTCAAGATCAGTTTGGCTCTAGTGAAAGATGGAAGGAAAACAACAGGCACTGGAATCAGGCAGAACTGATTCCAAATCCTTGGCTTGCTCACTTGCCATCTGTGTGTCCTTGGGCAAATTCCTAAACCTCTCTAGGTCTCAGATTCCCAATAAATGGAGTGTACAGTGCAGACCTTGCACTGTGGGGGAAGGGTTAAAAGAGAGAATGTTGGTCAACGAGCTTTGATAGGACCAGATATAAACGATGGCTGGAAATGCAAGATCTTAGAGCAGACCAATGAAGCGATAAAGTCAAAGATTAACAGTTAAGGAGGACACCTGGCGCCTCCCTGGCGTTGTGTCTTTCTGTTCCTACTGCTCCTGTGTAACCTTCAGCACATCCTTTCACCTCTCTGTACTTTTCCCCCAAAATGGGCTTGGACATCCTTATAACTTCTGACTTGAGTATTCTGAATAAGCTTGTGAGAAAATGCCTTCTAAACAAGGGGTTATTTATCTTTAGGAAATCGATGTTGCTACTGTCCCTGGTCAGGAGTTGCCAATGGAACTTACAGTATGAGAGAGAAAGGTGTTCTGTGCCAGGAACAACCACCCACATGGTGCTGTGGAGAAAGGGATCTATTCTGGAAAGGACAATAAAAAATATTTTGTGCTTGGTTTTGCCATGCCACTAAAAGGATGGCACCCCAAGCAGGGCTGAGACATTATCTCTACAACTTCAAGATCAATGCGTCCTTTCCTCACTGCCCCACCTAAAGAATAAAAAATGCAAAAGATACAATTTTAGAAAAGAAGTGGATGCCAAACCAACATGACACAGTAGGTGAATGAAATAAGAAAGAAAAGCGAGACATAAGAAGGACATAAGGCAAAATAAATACTATATGGGGCCATATTGAAACCTTTTCCAGTGTAAAATACACTTGGTAAATAAAAAGCAAGGCTGTAAATGCTTGCTCTTTTGGCATAAGGGCTTCCAAACGAACATCTCATACTTTACTGGTACAAAGTGTGTTTTGTCTCAAGGTATGATTGGGAAGAAGATAAGCTCTTTAAGCAGGTTTATAAATGGTGAAACTCAAAGCACAGAGAAATGATGCTGTTATGTGAATACATGGGTAACATGCCTTAGACCTGATCCTTGGATGTCTACCAAGAAGCCAGACCCAAAAGCATTGTCTATTGCAGAATCTGTCCCTTCCCCTAGTTAGGATCACCAAAAGTCATGCTGATATCTCTCAAAATGACTCTTTCTCAAGAGCCCACCTCCCTTGCTCCCATCGGCCAACTCTCAGCTATTTGTCTTTAGCTAACTGGGTTTCTAAGGTGGCTCTGCAAACCGCCTGCTCCCCACACATCATTAATCAGTGCCAAACTAAGCAGGCTCCAGGCCCAGCTGAGAATACAGCAGCTCGGCTCATCACTCCAACACCTCACGAGCAAACATGAGTGATGACTGTTGGGTAAACACCACGCAGAGAACGTACGTCAGCTAAATGAGTATTGCTTTAGATGTTACACCGAGGAAGGCTGCATGACAAATATTGATATCCAAGTTGTTTCAGACATATAGTAATCTTCTAATGCGGTGAAGCTTGCTGGCATTTATTTAAAGTGTTAAATTGTGAGAAAGATGAAATCTGGGTCATTTAGTGAGTACATCCAGCAACTTCTGAGACACTGAATAGATATACTGGAGCTGTAATAATTCCCACCCAAGAAAAGATACTATAGAGGGTTTGTCAGTGGTTATGTTAAAAAGCGTATGAGAGGCCCTGATTACAAGAAAAGGTGCTGCCATAGCCAAATCTCCTTAAGGAATGCCCATGCTTAAGATGGAATACCTATGGAAAGTCAGCCTAGAAAGACAGCACAGTTAATTATCTCCAACACGAGTACTAACGGAGACTGTGTAAATCATAGGAGAAAGACAGGAGGGAGTTGCTGGGCCAAATCCAAATGGATTTATTTTTGAAATTACTAAAATATCCATAATAGTTAAAGCTGCTAAGGGCCAACCCCTTAGGATGTTTCAGGTATCTACTTACCTGTAGTAGAAAGGAGGAAAGAGATCAATGAAGTCGAGAGAAAACTGAAACTAAATGGGCCATATTCTTTCTCACTTTATTATTTTGATATCTTTTGTAAGGCATTTTAGCGATATAGAGTGGAAATAGCATGAGTATTGGAACAAAGATTTCTTCAGCAGGTTATTTATCACCTCTGAGCCTTCATTTCCTTCTCTGTAAACTGAAGATAATATCTGCCTCAAGCATAGTTACAAATATTAAATTAGGTAACATAAGTGAAAGTGTTGAAAAGAATTTTTGGTGCACAGTATATGCTCAATAAATATTAGTTTCCTCGGTTTTTCTGTATATGTATGGCACATATCACTTCTACCTCCCACTATAAAGCTTATTTTGTGTATCTTTGTGAAGCTGTGAAAGTATCTCAAAGTCAAGATTTATCTATGGATCCATCTCCAAAGCACTTATTAGCACACTGCTCGGGAGGGGTATTGCTCTAAGTGAACGACTAACCCCATCAGATAAGGAATGATGGAGCATGCACAACATGAAATTCTGGGTCTGCTGCTATGTTAATTACACTGCATGTAATTTATAAATTCACATTGGCCACATTCATTAGACTGGGTTCCTCGAGGGAAACCTAGTACGTAGTAAGTACCCAGCAAATACTAAGTAACAGAAAACTTTAATACATCTCTGTATGTGTTTGGGGACCCTGTTGATCTGAAAGGCTATTGTATTAGAGGAGAGGAATGTCAACAAGGTTAGATGGGGGAATAGAATGTATTTAATAAGTTTGTTTCACAGGAAATTACATAGAGCTTGTAAAAAGAGGCAAAATTTGGAGGTGAAAATTGCAGAATGTTTATATTTCTGTGATAGCAAAAGTGAGTTGAGTTCTGCACACAGAGTTTGACCAACTGAAGCTGAGGATACAGTGGAAGATCAAGTGTGTGTTCAACATTCTTACTGTCCTTATGGTAGAATCTTTGCCTTATGTAATGAATTGGGACAAGAAATGCCACATACGAGTCAACAAATAATAACAAAGCCTGAACATGTGTTCTACTAGCCCCAACTTGGAGGACAGTTTGGAGAGGAGTTTGTGAAACAGGCAAACCAGAAGGTCATGAGGAAAAGGTTTTGAGTGATGTATACAACAGTTAAAATGAGTCCCTATGCTGTAGTTTCTGGGTACTGCAATTGTTTGCTGATCTACTGACTTGTGCTGATAACAAAGCATGTGGTCCTAGCTAGAATCCTCCAATCATACAGCAGTGGGGTAGGATCTTTGACAGTCTCTCAATATAGGACTTGGCAGTTCAGAGATTTGTTTGGAGTTTTAAAACTCCATGTCCCATTTAAAGCAAGGATTATTACTTGAAAGTTCTACAAACAAACTGCAATTGTGCCATATTTTGTGAACATGGACATGAGTGTTTTTCTACCTCTGGAAAGTTTCTGGGGCTTTGACTGAAACTGGCCAGTGGCAGCTAGGTACAGGAAGCTATCTTGAAAGGAAAGGGTAAGGAAAGCAGCTCACAAATAAGAGCCCTGGCTTCACACGGATGATATGGAGCCCTGCTTACTTCCATGAATCCTGCCTCCTTGATATTGACCTGAGTGTCAGCTGAATGACAATTCATATGAATCAGCTCTCCTAAAGTATATTATTTCTTCATCACCTTAGTATTGTTTGTGGCTAAAGAAATAAATTACTTGTATGTGTTAGGCCTAGGTGACTGCAAACAAAATGTCCTTTGCTTTTTAAATTAGTGCTATATTAGAAAGTTTAAGGATTTTGCATCTTAATTTGCTTATATGAAATAGAGATGATAAAATTTACCCTATAGAGTAATTACATAAAATAGATCATGCATATGAAAGCACTTCGTACAATGTAAGGTACTATATGAAATGAATGTGCATTCTTTTTTTTTTTTTTTTTTTTGAGACAGAGTCTAACTCTGTCCCCAGGCTGGACTGCAGTGGCCTGATCTCGGCTCACTGCAACCTCTGCCTCCCGTGTTCAAGTGATTCTCCTGCCTCAGCCTCCTGAGCAGCTGGGACTACAGGTGTAGGCCACCATGCCCAGCTAATTTTTGTATTTTTAGTAGAGACGGGGTTTCACCATATTGACCAGGATGGTCTCGATCTTTTGACCTCATGATCTGCCCGCCTGGGCCTCCCAAAGTGCTGGGATTACAGGCCTGAGCCACCACGCCTGGCCGAAATGAATGTACATTCTTAACTCTCCATTGGTTTAGAATGATCAGACACACGAATAAACTGCCTTCTGGTATAAAATGCAAGATTTCAGAAATTCAAGTTGTGAAATCCATACAGCTTTCATTTAGCAAAGCAGTTTTTTGTTTGTTTGTTGGTTTTAAGAGATGGAGTCTCGCTCTGTTGCCCAGACTGGAGTGCAGTGGTACAATCATAGCTGACTGCAGCCTTGAACTCCTGGGTTGAAGCAATCAGGTGTACACCATCACATCCTGCTAATTAAAAAAAATATATATATTAAGAGATGGGGGTCTTGCTATGTTGCCCAGGCTGGTCTTGAACTCGTGGCTTCAAGTGAGCCAATCTTTCTCCCCAGCCCTCTGAGGAGCTGGGATTACAGGCTCAAGTCGCTGTGCCTGGTGCTAACAAAGTGGTTTCTTAAACAATCAGCCCTATTAATAAAAGGCTAAGCTTACATGCATTTATTTTTGGTCATTTTTCTGTCTTGCTCAGAACACTACTCATAATATATGCATATGTGAAACAAAATTTCTCAGCCACATTTTTCAATATGTTTATTCTTTTATCTAAGATAGGGGGGGAAAGAGTGATTTCATACTGTAAAGGATTCTAGTCAGAAGAGAGAAGAAAGCAAAGATCTCCAAAGCTGTGATCACATTCAGCCCCCATTCAGGCCTTAGAGACGGATCCACCACAAAGGGCTTTCCAGCCACACACATCTTTTCGGCTTGAAGTACAGAAAGAATTCATGAATGAATGGAGAAAGCCAAGAAGAATCAACAACTTGGTAAACCAGAAGGCTGGACTGCTGTCTTCCAATCTTCCTTTCTGAGGCAAAGTAAAAATAGCATGGGTTTGTGTTGGCAATCCAAGATATCAAAGCAGGAGAGATGCTAACAGCTGAGTCACAGCGAGTGACCTGATCAATAAGGAGGATGAATGCAGCCAGAAACCAGAGATGAAGCGGCTTGACCCCCAGGCAGGAGGTGAGCATTGGAAAAGATTTAAGCATCAACGTGATGCCCAGTGTGAGACAGAAGTACTTATAAAGAACTTCCTTCCCCAAATAGCCACTGCCTAAATAAGGTTCTGGGCGGCTAACTGATGTGGTGTTTATTTGGGGTCATCCTTGTGAGTGGAAAGAACAGACAGTGGTTTGGGAGCTGGTGAGCTCAGGGAGCAAATCTAAGCTTTTCCCTTTATTTTTATGAAGTTCAGTTTTGTCACCTTTAAAATGGATACAGCAATACCTCTCTCCCAGCGTTGCTGTAAGGATTCGGTGGAAGGCAGCACCTGAATGACTAGACCAGAACAGGTGTTCAATAAACATGGGAACTTCATCATCCCTACCTCCAATAGGCAGCAGGTTTAGTTTAGGTAATTGTTTTGGTGTTAACTTTCCTCTCTCGTCATTTCCAGTCATAGCATCTTTGCACGAACAGGGAGATTAGGGATCATCTAGGTCCAGCTTCTACCCAAGCCAGTGATAATCCCTGCCATACTCCTGAGATGCAGCCCTTCAGCCACCTGCTGGGACAGATTCTGTGATATGGAGCTTTAATTGTGAAAAACTGTGCCATAGTGGTTGAGATATGCCTACCTTATCAGGTTTTATAAACTCAAATAATGTAACAGTGTTTTCCAAAATGTAAAACACGATATAAATGTAACATGAGCAGAGAGATGAAAATAAATCAGTTTATATTAAGTAGTCTAGTTTTTTAAGACAGTGCTTCCAAGCTCCCCCATTCCTTTTAGCAGTAGAATCCCTTTTCCAATAGATTTTACTTACATAGTGCCTAAAGTACAAAACCAAGAAGGCAACACTTGTGTGGGCTAAATTGAGGAGGGGGCCTGTGCCCAGCCTTCCCTCTGGCTCCCCAGCTTCCACCCTCATTCCTCTTACACTGCCTATCAAACACTTGAGCTGCATCCCAGAGCTCCTTAGAGAAATAGCTGGAAACCTCCTGCTCTGAGGAGACAGAAAATTCTGACATCAGCCTCAGATTTTCCTAGGCAAGGCAGAGACATCACAGAGGAAGGACTGGTTTACAGTGTTATTGGAGTGAAATGGCTCAATTTGGGTACAAGTGGTAATTAGCTTAAT
This sequence comes from Symphalangus syndactylus, assembly GCF_028878055.3. Lineage (NCBI taxonomy): Eukaryota > Metazoa > Chordata > Mammalia > Primates > Hylobatidae > Symphalangus > Symphalangus syndactylus. The sequence continues at coordinate 93,536,629 of NC_072431.2, read as the reverse complement.
GAAGGCCAAAGCTGTAATTTCAACCAGCCTAGCTGTAATGCGATTCCAGATACTTCGCAAGAATTTAGGGGCGGAAAGGAAAATTCAGTGAAATCTGACTGATAGAAGCTGCAGGATGCAATTTTTTGAGATCTCTGATTAAAACTTAGAAAGTGTTTTAGTGCAAATAATACTTGGCTGCTTTTAAAATGTGAATAACACGATTTAATTTATTAACAGGTAATTATTAATAGTTTCAAATCCTGCTGCTAGGTAGTAGTGTGACCTTGGGCAATAGTACTGAATAAGAAATAACTACCTTATTCACAAAAACAGGAATAATATCCTTTTGAGTGGAAAATTATTTCATAAAAAAGATACTTAAATCCCTAACCACAGATGAAAGTTGTTGAATTTATCTACATTAAATTGTAAGGATTTTTATTCAAAAAAGAAATTATTGATAATCAAATTATAAACGGAGTGAATTATTATAACCTCTGTAGCTGACAAGGGCTTAACACCTAGAATATTAGAAAAATAGAGAATTGGATAAAGGATATAAAAACACAATTTGCAGAAGGAAAACTCCAAATGGGTAAAAAGTATGTGAAAAGATGCTCAAACTGACTAGTAATCCAAGGGATAAGAATTAAAACAATTAAATGTCACATCAGAATGATGAAAATTCAAAACGTGTTCATACCAAATGGGGATGTAAGGAGATGGGAACTCTCATTTGCTTCTATTAAGTAAAACAATCTGAAATTAAAGAGGCATACATCGTATCTGGACCCCAGGATCCAACTCCTGGACACGTATCCCAGATATAATCCTCACAAAGGTCCCCAAGGGTCACAAATAAGGGTGTTAGCTGCAGAATTCTTTGTGGTAGCAGGGAGCTGAGTGTCTATCAACTGGGGAAGATATAAACAAAATGGAATAAATACAGACAATGAAATACTATGCAAATGTGAGAAGTTTATACAACATAGATATATCTGAAAACATAATACTGAGTGAAAAAATAAGCATTCTTACTTTCTATATAGTCTATATTATAGAGATTTATAATTTATGTAAATTAAAACAAACACACACAAAAATAATATATATTTTGTAAAGACACTCATTTTAGTTCTAGCATATTAGGTGGTTCCCTGTGGAGGGGAGGAAATGGGTGTAGGGAATGGGGGTGAAGAGGAACAATAACAAAACAAGAGGAGGGTCTTGCACGGCCTTAGGGTGACAATAAGCTATGAACTGAGCAGTATGCATAACTCAACTCCATATCTGAGGGCCAATTAATTCTTTAAACATTGTTGAGTTCTTGTACAGATTAAACCAGATCTGTAAGTCAAACTTCTGGCAATGTAGGAGGTGCTCAACACCTATTTGCTCCCCCTGTGGCTCTCAGAAAATGTAAAAGGGATGGGGTTTCCTTTTGCTTATCTAATAATTTTATAAGTGAAAATATGAGTCTCAAGAGAATGAGGTAAGAAGAGTAGCACTCAGATATGAGTGTAGAAGCCTGGTTCTCCACCCTGGGTGCATATCACAGTCACCCAGGGAATTTACAAAAAATTCAGAGAATCAGGCCCAATCCACTCATTCCCTCCCACAGTGACAACGTGTATCATCATCTCTAGGGGCAGGAGGAATAGGGGCCAGGGCCAGGGTCCACAGTACATTTTGAAAACCATTAGCCTTGTGCCAGAGGATCTGTCTGTCCGCTGTGCTCTCAGCCACTCATGTTCTTTGGATTGTTGCTTTTGAAACTTTCAAGGGCTTTTGCTAAATAAAGCGTCACCAAATTGCTCAAAAAGAAATACATTTCAAAATATATGATTAGTGTATACAGTATGGTACCCCATCTGCTCTTCCAAAATACTTGAGTTTTAGAAAATAATGTGTAGACAGGTCTATAAATTGCTACCTCCCACAAAACAAAGTAGACTCACTTTAAGGGGTAAGGAAAAATATTTTTTTTTTCTTTAAGTTTACCCATAGCAAGAGAGCTAATCTATAAGAGCAAGCAAGTATGCCTTCATTCATTCATTCATTCAGTCAGTCAGTTGGCACCTGGGCTAAAATAAAGTACTTTATCCTAGGGATGGTTCGGCTAACTTATAGGAATTTAGCATCCATAATAAATAGAACTTGCACAAACGTAGCAACTTTTCTTCTCACAGCTCAATATTCAAGCAAGTAAATATGCACCTTGGGTTGCAAGATCCTAGAAGGCAGAGAATGTAACCCTTTTGAATGTCACTATGTGCTCCGTGTAATCCAGCATTTGGTTAACAGTGACTAGGATAATCGTTCGTGTCTATTACATTTCCCACAGCATTTAGCATTGTGTGAGTCTCAGCCTTTTCTAACACTGCTCGGATGCTGGCTGAAGACTTTGGGACTTCAGGCTATCTGTGACAAATTCCTGAACCAATCTCTCTGGCAAGTGATTGAGGCTCAGAATGGCTCAGGAGAAGTAGCATAGTAAACTAGGAAGAATGTGGGCTTTGGGGTCACAGAACTCTGGATTTGAAACCTGGTTCTCTCACTTATGGGCTAAGTCTCTTCATCTGTAAAATGGGATAATGGCATCAACCTTGTTGGGTTGCTATGATAATTAGATAATGTACACTCAGTGCCTAGAACAGAGTAGGCCTGGCAACTGTGGAAGGGAGGCTGCTGCCAATCAAAGTGTGTTGCTGCACACCCAGTATCAAGTATCCTAAAAGAAGCTCTGATTCCCCACTGCTCATGAAACTCCAGTTCATATTTGCAAGCTCTGTGATGGATGCTGGGCTCAGGGGGAAGAGTTTCTGCAATCCAAAGCTCCCATCAGAATGGGAGCCCTTCCTGAACCCTATTGCTAATGTGACTGCAACTGAAACAACCTGTTTAATCATTTCCATCTCCCTCCCTCTGATTCATTTAAGGAATTAAGCAATGCCTTAATTATGTGGACCATTGAGAACTATAATGTGTTACGACTGGGAACGCCCTATGAGATGCCAAAAGCCCCACCCCTTTTGACATCAACAGTGGGCTGGATCAGGGATGCTTTGGTTCTTTCCTTTGGGCACTCTACTCCAATCACGTTCTTCTGCAAGGGCCAACCTCACACTTTATCCCTTCAGCCTGGACACTAAGACCCAGCTCTTGCCTCTTCTACTCTGGCTAATATGCCCCTTGGCCAGGCCACCCCACAGCCAACTATAGGGCTTAGGAACTACCTGAAAAATATTTGCTGAATAGAAGAGTCAATGAGTATGTGAAAATGAATGAATGAGTGAATGAAATGAGTTGCTTCTCATCTCTGAATGAGATTTGGATTAATTGTTTCGTTGGACTGTTGCCCCATGCAAGCAACTATCATCTGGCAGTGCCGCTGGAGGAAGAGGCTGACCTCATATAGCTCTAAATATGAAGTCCAAACATATAGTTTATGTTTCCTAATTCAGCTGATTTGTGGATATTAAAAACAACTGCCACAATGTCCAAAACTAGATGGTTCTTTAAAGTTAATCACAACATGGTTTTTGGTTTATATTCTAAAACATAATCTCTCACCCAATACATTAATTTACATATCTACATAATGAAATTCATGCATATATATGTGCACATATCTTAATGAATCTAAATAGATCACTATAGTTCTATGCATGAAAGGCTTTTAAAAAAAATCTGGCATAAAACATAGCCATATTAAATCCCTCTCCAACACAGTAATTTACGAACAGAATTTTCCATGTTGTCTTCTACTGCTGATTTCATTTTCTACTGTTAGACTGACCACCTTGTGTCTCCTGAAATGCCGTCTTGCTTGAGAAGTCCTTCTTAACTCTCCCACAAGTCACTCTCTTCTCTATGCACCCCAAATCCTTTTTATAGGCCTCTATGAGCAGTGTCAAGGTATTCATCTATGGTCTGAATGTTTGTGTCTCCCCACCAAATTCACATGCTGAAATATAGTCCCCAATGCAATAAAATATTAAGAGGTGGAGCCTTTGAAGGGAGAGGATTAGGTCATGAGGATTCTGCTGTAATGAATAGGATTACTGAAGTTATAAAAGAGGTCCAAGGGAGCTTATTAGTCCCTTCCACCATGTGAGGATGCAAGAAGGCATCATCTATGGAGCAGGAAGTGAGCCTTTGCCAGGCACCACATTTGCTGGTGCCTTGATTTTGGACTTCCCAGCCTCCAGAACTGTGAGCAACAAATTTTTCTTGCTTACCGATTACCCAGTCTAAGGTATGCTGTGACAGTAGCCTGAATGGACCAACACAATGTCCTTGAGAAGCAGTGCGGCCTTGTGGTCAAGAGCAGGCAGGCCCACTGGACCAAATCTTCTGCCTTTGGAACCTGGCTCTGCCACTTACTAGCTAGCTGATATAGGCAAGTTATTAAACCTCTCTTGGCCTTAGTTGCCTCAACTGGAAGATGAGGACAAAAACAGTATCTAAAGTCTTGTGAAAATTATGACACCCATGAGCAGACATTTATGTCCTGGCACCAGAAACACAGCAGCAAGCACAATGACAACTCTTATTATTGTTGATTTTATTATTATTGCTATTATTATGACTACTACTCCTTTCTCACCTAGTTTGTGATTTCCTTGACAGGTGGAAGAGGTTCTCTTTCTTGCAACTGGCTCAAGAGTCAAGTAAAATTGTGGTTATACTTGTAGGCATTCAATAACTATAATGCATTCTCTAGAACTCCTCATTTTCCACACAGAAAAGCTCCCAAAATGCTTTTCAGTGAAGAAAGTGCTAGGATAGGATTCCTTGCACAAACCTCTCAATTATGGCAGTCTTTCATTTTTCAAGGCTGTATATCTCCTGTGAAAGTTCTCTAAGGAAGGATCTCATCTGGGGCATTTGCTGGGCTTTAGAGATTGGATGGTGCCCAGGTAAAGTCAAAGAAAACCTAAGAGTGGTAAGACCCCTCTGCGTATGCCTGCATGGCATTGTCAGATCTCTTTTCTTTTCTTGTGGAGCTTTCCCAATTCCCCATCAAACTCTTGAAATTCTAAACATTTGCTCCTTGCTAATTTTGTTTTTTTCTAGTCTTTTATGGAAATGAAGCAAATTTGGGGGAAACAAAGTACGGTACCTGTTTGCAGTAAACCAGTTTAAAGTTCTAATAAAATCAATAGGTGGTCAGGTGTCTAGTTGTGCAACTGAAGTAATTTAACATAGAGGAGAGGAAGCGGATTGAATGATGCTATTTTTGAAAGCAAACCCACAGATTCATTAGCTCTTTTACTAAGACTATATTTTCTCTCAACCTCATAATTCACAAAAGCTCATGAATTTCTATTTTATTTTATACTCTTAAACATTTTATCACTTTTTTCCCTTTTAAAGTCAGATATCACAGACTTGCAAAAAAAAAAAAAAAAAAAACCAACAGATAATTGAGTTCTTTTATCAGCCTCCTCCACCAGACACTTTAAAAGACATTTTATTTATTCTTGGCTTTTGGGAAAATTTCAGCCCACAGATTATTTGTCATTTTTTTATTTTGGCCAATTTGTCATTATAATTAAGTTTTATTCTTGGATTGCGGGATCTTTTCTTCCTGAAAATTAAGAAACCTTCCCAAAGATGACTTGACAGAGAAGGGAAAGGAAGGAAAACAAGTAAGACAAAGAAAAAAAATGACAAGCTCCATCTTATAAATGAATATGACTTAACAATTAACTTGCTGCTGCTGGGAGGGCATCAAAGGGGCATGGTGGCTGAGTTCCAGGCAATAGTAAGTGTTTCCACGTGGATGCTACACTCAGCTGCCAGCACCGATCAAGGCCTAAGAACCTTCCTTTCATATTCGTCTTTCATGACAGCTTTTTAAGTAATGGCTGAGTATTAGCCTAAAACTTCATTCTAATGGCATGCTTCCTATGGAAAGTGTTCAGAGTCTCTCAATGCACCTCCTGTCTTTCTTAAAGGTGATGATGAGTAGAAATGACCACCAGTGAAGCGGTCATGGAGGATGGGCACACCACTGGTCTCTAGGGATCTCACTGTCACAGCCCAGTCCCTCCTCTGGGAGGCTGTGTCTGGACTTTTCCACAAGCTGTCACTCCCTCCAGTAGGCTCTCTCAAGTTCCAGTACCTGTCTCCATGGAAGCCCCTTCTGTGGGCAGTGGAACTATTAGATGGGTTAGCTATCTCACTGGACTGTGAGGTCGTTGGTATTTTTTCTTTTCTAGCATCCCTCAGATGCCAATTAATTAATTAAAGAAAAGGAGGAAAAAGACCAAATTCACAGGACAGAACACAACCTTATAGAACTAATGGGTTTGTTAGCACAACGAGTGAAATTTCTTCTGAAATTGGACTCACATCTTGCAGTCAAACAGTGTGTGTCAATGTTATATCTCAGGTAGGAGAGTAAAGGTCAAGAGGAAATTCAATTTCAGTTTAAGAAAACAGTTCCGGAGCGCCTCTGCCCGGCCGCCCCGTCTGGGAAGTGAGGAGTGCCTCTGCCCGGCCACCCCGTCTGGGAAGTGAGGAGCACCTCTGCCCAGCCACCCATCGTCTGGGAAGTGAGGAGCGCCTCTGCCCGGCCACCCCGTCTGAGAAGTGAGGAGTGCGTCTGCCCGGCCGCCCCATCTGGGAAGTGAGGAGCACCTCTGCCCAGCCACCCATCGTCTGGGAAGTGAGGAGCGCCTCTGCCCGGCCACCCATCGTCTGGGAAGTGAGGAGCGCGTCTGCCCGGCCACCCATCGTCTGGGAAGTGAGGAGCGCCTCTGCCCGGCCACCCATCGTCTGGGAAGTGAGGAGCGCCTCTGCCCGGCCGCCCCGTCTGGGAAGTGAGGAGCGCCTCTGCCCGGCCGCCCCGTCTGGGAAGTGAGGAGCGCCTCTGCCCGGCCGCCCCGTCTGGGAAGTGAGGAGCGCCTCTGCCCGGCCACCCATCTCTGGGAAGTGAGGAGCGCGTCTGCCCGGCCGCCCCGTCTGGGAAGAAGTGAGGAGCGCCTCTGCCCGGCCGCCCCGTCTGGGAAGAAGTGAGGAGCGCCTCTGCCCGGCCGCCCCGTCTGGGAAGAAGTTAGGAGCGCCTCTGCCCGGCCGCCCCGTCTGGGAAGAAGTTAGGAGCGCCTCTGCCCGGCCGCCCCGTCTGGGAAGAAGTTAGGAGCGCCTCTGCCCGGCCGCCCCGTCTGGGAAGAAGTGAGGAGTGCCTCTGCCCGGCCGCCCCATCTGGGATGTGGGGAGCGCCTCTGCCTGACTGCCCTGTCTGAGAGGTCTACCACGGAGGCCAGAAGCAATGTGGGGGCTGGACGTGGTGGCTCACGCCTGTAGTCCCAGCACTCTGGGAGGCTGAGGCGGGTTGATCACTTCAGGCTAGGAGTTCGAGACCAGTCTGGCCAACATGGTGAATCATATGAAAAATACAACAGACAAACCAACCAACCAACCCAGTGACAACAAAACAGGTCTACCCTGGAGTCATACTCTAATTTTTTCAATTTTCCTCCCTTTCTGATCCTTTATCCCACTTTCTTTTTCTTCCTCTTCCTTCTCCTTCTTCTTTGTCAAATGGAGGATTGAGTTATTATCACTGATCCAAAAAAAAAAAAAAGAAAACAGTTCCAAGGAAGCTATGACCATTGAAAACCTATAAGGAAGAAAATAATGATAAAAACCCTTGTATTGGTTGGATCCACAGGATCAGAGGGCCTGGTATGTGGGCTTAAGATTATCTAGGCCTTCCCCAGAGGAAGAGGCTGGGTGAAGACTGTAGAATTTTCTAGGCACTTTCTGGAATTTAGAACTTAGTAACTGATTTTAAAAAATCTTCTCAAGAACGGCACATCCTAAATTATCTCTTTGGGATAAGGATCATGCCTTAATCCATTCAATTTCATTCAGGGAATTTGTACTTTGTACCACGTATTGGAAATTCAGAAAGGAACATAAATAATTCCAATGTATTATGAGAACTATAATATACTATAGGTATTGGGCAGAAAAGTAGCACCAAAGAGATGTTTGAGATAGGTCAAGAATGTGAGTAGGAATTTTCCAGGCAGAAGGGAAGAAGAGAAGGACATTCCAGGCAAAGCTGTGGAATAGCCTGGCACATCTAGAAAACTGAAAGTGGTTCTGTATGTGTGGGACACAAACAGTGAGGAAGCTTGGCTGGAGGAAAAGACTGGTGATGAGGCAATTATGGGCAATTATAGGAGCCCTGCACTCCAGGCCAAGGAGGCTGAACTCATTCTGCAGGAGCCACTAAAGGGTTGTGAACAAGGAGCGCAGAGGTCATGAGAACTGTGTATTAGAACAACTGCTCTTCTAAATACCACTTGTTTCAACCACACTCCACTTCCAAAGTCTAAATTTAGAACTTATAAAACATTTAGATTTTAGACTGTTGCCCAACTGCTTTGGCCTTGACTTTACGGTTTAGCTCGCCTTTCCTAGGAGAAATGCCTCTCGTTCTTCTTTGGGGGTGTGCTGAAACTGGGTGCGGGAGGTTTGCAAGTCCATGGGTGGGAGGCTGTGCCCACTCAGTATGCATCACCACCAGCCTACGTGATATGTAGGTGCTTCCCAGCGAGGGCCCTCCTGCTGGCAGAGCATATTTCCTTGCTTTCATTCTGGAACCCCAAATACTGGAACGGCATAAAAGAAAACCAATGCTGCACAAAAAAATAGAACCCCAGAGACCTCAGGACGAGTACGTCCTCTTGGCACTGCCTTTAAAAAACACACATAAACAAAGCCAAATGGAAACACTGAGTAAAAATGTATTTTCTCCTGCTGAAGCAGCACATTTGGCAAACTTTTACTTAAAGGAAATATATTTGGTAAATATAATGCAAATATTTCATGACAAGAACAGTGTGCACTAAACTTATTATATTATTGGCGGGGAGGAGGAGTGTAGAATCATTTCATCTGATGGAGGCCTCAAAGAATGGAGGGGAATAGCACCGCCATGTGGGGGGTGGCACTGGCCAACTGGAAGGCAGGTGGGCACAAGAGAACTTGGTGGTCTGGGGGAATAACTGAAAACTGAAGAAAAACAATGCAACAGCTGTAGGAAAGGTTGTGTTTTCTGCCCTCACTTTGCATTCTATGGAGGAAAAAAGCTGATGACTTTGATGATAGAGAAGTGATTTCAATTCGGAATAGTTTTACCCGCTGTGGGAACACAGGGCAATGTCTGATCATCTCCAGTGCTGGTGGGAGTGCTACTGGCATCTAGTGCGCAGAGGCCAGGGATGCTGCTACACATCGTACAATGCACAGGACAGCCCCCCAACCAGGAATTATCCAGCCCAGAATGCCCACAGTGCTGTGGCTGAGAAACCTTTGACTCCTTGTAAAGTTTCTGCCTGCACCCACCCTTGCATGCACCATTCCACTTCCCAAGGCTGCATCTGAAGACAACTGCCAGTAGATTTTAAAAAACACTATAATGTCTAAAAATAAAACCGTTTTTATACTTCAAGGAACAAACAGAGCGATCATTTTTTCGTGACTCTCTGAGTGCTTGAACGCTTCCAGAGTCTGGGAAGAGCAGCCCTGCAATCTATACATAGCTCCCAGCCCCTCAGATCCTCCCTGTGCCGTGTCTGGCCTTGGCCTCTCTGGGCTGGCTGCTGCACAAAAGATAAGACCTTAATTTATGAAAGGATTTTATTCCTGGCAGGTAATGACCAGGTACTTCCAGGAAAGCCTCCCTTCCTTATGAGCAGAGTCTCTCCTGTCCCATTATTCCTTGGGTCCCTATATTGCCCCCAACCCGTTTCAATTTTCCTAGGCCCCAGTGCAGGGCCTGAAAGCCCAGCAACTGTTCAGCCCTTTTCTGTTCACTTTGCCCTGACCCCTCCAATTCTAATTACAAAGACAGGCTGGAAAATGAATTTTTTAACAAGCAATTTTTAAAAAGGCAAAAGGTCCAAATGCCATTAAGGATCCAGAGCTCAGCCGGGCTATTACCTCCGACAAATCACCTACTCATAATTTTCTTCCAACAAATGTCTGTGAGGGCTGCCAGGCTGCAGCAGAAATTTGTTTAATGACAATCTCTGGAAGTTTAAACACTCTAAGCAATGGTGATGGATGTTTCTATCCCCCAGCACCACCCCCTTGGCCTCTTTTTCAGTGCAGACCCAGCAGCGACAACGAGGACTGACTACAGATGACTGCCCAGGTCCAGAGGAATCAATCTCGATTTTACACGGGCTCTGTTCCTTCCCATTTCCCTCCAAGTCCCTTTCATCTTCATTCTTCCATCCCCAGAACCCAGTGCGGTCCCAGCTTGGCTACAACTGCGGGGTAATATTTTTACCTTCCCGCCCTCCTTTTCCTGAACATGTTACATAAGGAAGATCCCAGCTGCCCAAGGCAAAGAGGTGGAGGAAGGGAAGAACTCCAAATTCCAGACTGAGAGTCCATCCTCATCTCTACTCTGCTTCATAAGTCTCAGGACAATCGCAGATAGTCCCTTTGTTTTACAGGTGAAGAACTAGGCTTGGGCCTGGAGTGACTCACTCAAGGTCACACATATAGTTAGTGACAAGGTTAGGACCCAGGCCTCACTAAACTCCCATCCCTCTGAAGAATTTGGCTTTGAATTTTTAAAACTAGGTGGACACTCCTTAGCAAATGAATTTAATGAACACGGAAGAATGCAAAAGATATATCGTACTGGAGATTTAGAAACAACTAGCGAAATCAATATTATTTCTTTAACCTAATGCTTCTCGAACTTGTTGGGCAACAGAACACTTTTACATGTTATGCCTGTTAACAACACCTTGAACACTTATTCCATGGAATATATTTACAATCTGCTGCTCAACAGCAAGCCCACATATAGAAATCCTTGTTTAAATTAGTGCTAGTACAGTTTTAGAGTTTACCTAGGCTGATTCTCACACTAACACCAAGGAGTAAGCTATAATCTTCCCTTGCGAAGAGTCAGAGTAGCAGAATTGAAAGCTTACAGTATACAAGGCAGCCCAGAACTGGGGACCACACAGTGGTTCCATACTCAGCCTTACTTTTGGGAGACAGTCCCAAACTATTTTGTTTTTGGTAAAACACATACCCCTCCCTATACATTTAGCATCACTCTAGAGAACCAAACTTGGAGGAACTAGTTCATACCAGAGTATGAATGAGTGACAGGGGCCCAAGGGCTATTTACATATTTAAATAAATTGGTTAATTCCAAGGACTGTCATTTTAACTACAGTAATGGGCTCAAGGGGAAGAGATTTGGGAGTTCAAATATCAGTAAATAGGTGATTGATCTTGCAACAGTTCTGGGAAGCCAGCCTTGGATTTAATCTTAATAACTCATGCCAGTCAACCTCTGATTGTTCAGAAATCCAAAATTTACCACTTTGTGCTTTAGCATTGTCTTTGGGTGATAGTAAATCTCTGAAAATCCTAAAAGGCAAATAAGAGAAAAAGAAGATTCGAAAGTTTTATTTATTTATTTGCCACTTGTTAACCAAGAAGATAAACTCCTTTGATTCAAGTGAGGCTTCAGGATTAACGCCAGGATTCATAAGTGCATCTTCCCTCTGCATGAGAAAACAGAAAGCTGGCTATCTCCTGCCACTTGTACTTCTATCCAAGAATAGGATTATTTTAAGACATTCTAAATCTCCTTCTGCCTCCTTTCCCACCGACTCAACAGGGCCTTGACAGCAATGCTTACCCTTCCCCATCCAATCAATAAGACTTTAAGCAAATCATTTAGTGTAACCAGTCAAAAAGAACCATCTGTAAATCAGGTGCAGAAGGCAATTACAACAGCCTCAGTGACACACAAATGGCATTCTGTATTTGAAAAGGGAAGTCTCTCACAAGAACAGTATATTACACCATCGTTTTTTTTTCCTTCTATCCAAGAAGCACTGACAAGAAATGCATCAGGGGCAGCGACGCTCTGCAACAGAGAGATAACACCGACCCCTATTTCAGGCCCTGTTTGGTTCCCACTGCCTGGTTAATAATGCTCATCTTGAAGGAGCAGGCTGAGTAAACTCTCAGCCCCATTCCCAGGCTAGACTGTAACTATTACCTATGGTCTAAAGTGTAGTCAGTCATTCCACCCACCAGGGCTGTGGGAGAGGCCTCAGGGAATCAGACAGTCCTGTTGAGGAGCTAGTGGTCTTCTTCCACTAGATTAAATGTGAAAGGGAGCTTTTCTGAATGGTAAGAATGTACTAAAGTGTGGCATATGACACACACAAAGAGCTGCACAGCACATGCACCCACAACGAGGGACCAGAAAGACAGGAGGGACTGGTAGCAGCATGACCTCACTAGTCATGGGCAACCATCACCTATGGAAGTTTTATCTGGCCAGCCACTGAGCTACATGCTGCATCTGCCCTAATAGTGGAGATTACTAAGAAAGGGCAGTTGAGAGAGGTTAAGAGTTTTACTCGCGGCACCTGGCTAGCAAGTAGCAGATTCTGCTAGAACCAAAGCCCATACTCTCTAGTACTGCCTCAAATGGGGTAAACTTGGTCTAGGCAGCTACAGACTGGGGTTTGGACTCCTGCCAGGCTTACTTCCTGATGTCCAGGGGCTGGCCGCACCACCAGCACTGCACTGACTCTTTCATCCACATAGAAGTGGGGTCAAGCTCCACATGAAAGTGCAAGTGCTGCCACCTCCTCTTAGTTCCCTAGGGTCACTCCCGCGTTAAGTCTCCTGCCTCTCAAATCTGAGTTTTCTGAGGGAGTGCACATCAAAGCATTGGTAAATACACATCAAGGCATTAGATGTGATGGAATGCACATCAAGGCACAGGTAAATACACATCAAGGCATCAGATTGAAAATTTCTCTATTTAAGTTGAGATTAAAACGATCACACAAATATTTCTTAATGGGGCAATATGCCACCCTCCAAACCTTTATTAAGCATGCTTTATGGTCTTCCAGCTCAGTGTTTAGTGTGGCCCAGCCCAGAATGGTCAGCACTCATAAAATACTTGTTGAAAAAATAAACAATGAATGGGTCAAGCAGCTGATGACTTTTATAGAGAGTATGACTTAGAGTCACTGTAACAGAACAATGTGAAAGTAGCTGGCGATGTATACTGAAACATTATATATTCAAGTCTATGATGGTCAAATCTATTGTACTGGCTTTCAAATGCACTTGAAAACCATTACTCCCAAGTGAGTCCCCTGGAAACAAGCCAGAGCTTGTCCAGTCAATGAGTTACTCCCAAAGGATAAGAGGTTCATCAGCTTTGCATACCCCTTCGGGAGCAATTGAGAAAATGAATAGTTTGCTGCTCCATGAGATCCAAGTGGCCTAATGAAATAATGCATCTCCACGAGGCCCTAAATTATGTTTTGAGATTATGTTGGTCATTAGGTAGCATCCCTACTGTGAGGAGCACTGGTCAACCCAAATCAGAGAGAGTTGGGAAACACATCCTGTCACTGAGGAGTCATGAGCTCACTGCCTATATAAAATGCAACTGAACTGACTACCCTGGTGTGCGGGTCTCCGCAGCCCATGGGCAAGCTACTATTTGCCAGGGAATACTTATGCCCTCTGGACATGTCTAGAAATGGTTAGGTGGCTTTTTGGGCCCAATGTAGTTATGTTAACAAAATCAATAGCAAGCCAATGTTAGGCTAATTCAAAAGCTGTATCTTGCTTCCAAATGGCAGATTCAGTGAATTTTATTCCATGTTCATATACTGTAATATTTTTGGATGTGCCTTTTTAAGATAAAAAGAATAGAAAGTCTAGCTCCATGCAATTCCCTCAAATGAAAACTACAATTTCCTAACCTTTGAAGGTTCATTTCTCTTAGGCTGTCATTAAAATTACTTATGCTTTTAATTTGCTGAGTTGCATTTAGTGGGAAGCCTCCCAAACCACATGCTGTGCTCTGTTACTCACTCCTGTATTCCAGGGGCATTGCTCCTCAAAAGGGTAGTCATAATTGAAATACCCTCTAAGATAGAATAAAATCATCTTCTACAGAACATGCTCAGGCACATCATTTTTTAATGCTGTGTTTTTAGAAACACCTCACTGGTTTTTTAAAATAAGCTTGACTCTGCTTTCCTCCCTTAGTGAGAAAGTCTATCATTCCAAACATGTCATATTCACAATTTCAGCTGTTTTCCAATAAGGCAAGTGCAAAAACGGTCAAAGCATGTTTTCTAGGGTGAGAAAGACATGCTTACTCTCTTTCTGCACAAAGGGGACATGCAGAAAAATTCAGTGAACCTTTTCAGACTCAACTTTGAGGTGAGAACATGTGCACCTTGAGTCTCCTATCTCTTCATCAGTCCTCAAAAGGGGTCAGACTGGATAACAGTTTCTTCCTTTCCTATTGCACTTCATTCATTTTTGTCAATTTGATAGTTAAGAAATGTAGTCTAAAATAATACAGAATTTAATAAGATGAAAGCTTTGGTCACTATCATGCTTATTGGGCACCATGCTAGAGTGAAAAGGATGGATACAAATGTGGAACAAAATGTGCTTCCTTTAGAACACCTAAGGCAGCTTTTCGGGATTTATCCCAGAGAGTCAATCTCCCAGGACCAGTACTAGCTGCTTAAGATGTAATGGATGCTACTGGAATAGGGTCCTGTGGCGTAAGAACTTGTGGCCTTAAATAAAACTCTTCTTAAGACCTCAGTTTCAGGCCAGGCATGGTGGCTCACGCCTGTAATCTCAGCACTTTGGGAAGCCGAGGCGGGTGGATCACCTGAGGTCAAGAGTTCAAGACCATCCTGGCCAACATGGTGAAACCCTGTCTCTACTAAAAACACAAAAATTAGCTGGGCGTGGTGGCATGTGCCTGTAATCCCAGCTACTGGGGAGGTTGAGACACGAGCATCTCTTGAACCCGGGAGGCGGAGGTTGCAGTGAGCCAAGATTGTGTCACTGCACTCCAGCTTGGCAACACAGCGAGACTCCATCTTAAAAAACAGACCTCATCATCTCCCCAATCACCACACTAATATAGACTCTGCAGAGTTGCTGTGGGATTAAATTATAAGCACGTGGCCAGCTCCCAGTAGCACACCCAGCACATGGTGGAGTGCATGTCCTGCATACATGCAACCTGAACACAAATCCAATGCTTGAGCTGCATAACCTTGGGCACACATGGAGTTACCGCCACAAAAGGGAGAATGGTATTCCCTAGCTATAGACTTCTCTTAATAACCATCTGTGTGTATTAAACACTAATTGAGCAAATTTTATGTTCTAGGAACTTTTGTGTATATCCTTCTCTCTTTAAGGATATGTGAGAAAATCAGAAAGCTCTGCATAATACATTGTTTCAGGTAAGCAGATACTATACACGACTAAAGATTCAAGATACTAAAACACATGCTGAGGTGTAAGATGATCTGCTCTTCGGAGAGTTAACTTCATTCATTCATTCACAGAACACTTAATATAGCTGTGGAAAGAGGCAACCAAGGCACTACTAGACACCGTTCAATAAGACATGGCTCCCGTCCACACATAGGGAAGGGTTCCCACATGGTACCTGGCTCAGTTTCCTTCATAAGAAGTATTAGTTTTCTGTTTTTTTCTCTCTCTCAAGGAGTTCCCTGATTAACTGGGAGACAAATGAAAATCAATTCAGGATTGGGTGATAAGTGATAAAAGAAAGCAATGTGCTAAATACCCTTCTGTCACTTCCAGTTTCATGAATGGAGAAAAAAAGTGTGCTAAGATTTAGGAGTCTATCTACTTCTAATTAAGAATCTTGAAATGCATGGATGAAAAAAATCTCCTGAATTCAGACCCTGCTAAATGCAAGTCTTTGCACTTCAGAAAAGGATTGACTGTGGCTTACTCTTGTGGGGGCAAGGGCAGCAGTGAGAATACAGTGCAAAGTAAGTGAAACAAACTAAGTGAACTAAGTGAAACAAAGCTGGAAGGTTCTATGGAGTCTTATCCTTCTGTAACTGAAGAAAAAGCAGGCTGAGAGGATCAGAGAGGAGAGAGACACAGAGCAAAGATGAGATCTGATTTCATTCTTCTCTCTGTGCCTCTAATATCCATTAGACTCTTGGATGTTTCCGAGATGCAGGCTCCTTGTACCTCTTCAGCCTGCTCTGTCAGGCTGGCAATACCCTCTGTGTGCTCCATTCATCACTGAGTGTCCAAGCTCAGTGCCTGGGACAGCAAGAGCTCCCTAGATGTTTGTTCAGGCAACATATGAGTGGGAAATGCTTGCTCTCCATGTCTGAGATCCTCTAGGGTGCTGCAGAGACAGTGGGTGGAAGCCTTCCCAGGGCTGGTGCTCCAGCCAGGGCTCAGAGATTGTGTAGAGACTGACTCTGAAAAGTTGTGAAGCTATCAATTTTTTCCCATTCTCAATCACAACCCTGAACTGCCATGATAGAGGGACAACGAGGTGTCCTTTTGGCCCAGTTAACTTCTGCTGAAAGCAGCTCAGAGCACGTGGGGCTAGACAGTATCTTTATGCCACTCACCCGTGCTTTGAGAAGACTATGAGACTCCAGGCTGCAGGCAAGGAATCACTGTATCATAGAGTGATACCTGTCCTTAGATAGGACTCTTCACAATGTCACCAACTTTCTGTAGCTAAAATGATACAGGAACAGAGTGTACAATGGCATTTTTAAGGATATTAATCCATTTGGTCCAAGGTGCCCCAGATAGGAAGAACTAGTCACTTTCTCTAAAAAGTCCAGGTCATTTTCTAGTTGAAGATCCGCAAGGGCTTACCTCTCCACTCTTATCTTGGAACTTGGTATGGGAAGACGAATAGTAGTTCCTGCTAAGCCTCTAAGGTGAGAAGTGAGCTGTGAAATCACAATTGCATAAGAAGCACTTTAAATGCTCTGTGTGAAATACTCTCTGCACTTGGATGCCCTAGAGTGACAGGTGTGGGGTGCTGGGAGGACAGAAGTCTAGGACCAGGGCAATAGGATGTGTGCAACGCTCTCCTGCTAAGAGGCTCTGTCTCTGTGGGATGAAGGGCAACCCAGTGGGATTCTTCCAGACACATGACAACTCGGGGAGTTTTGGGGAATCTGGCAGAGCAGGCAGAAGTTGGAGTGGAGAATGCAGAGGCAGGTAGCACTGAGGCACCTGCCAGACAGGCAGTGGGCCTGAGGCTTCATGGCTGCAGGCTTGTGACTTCAGGTCTGTGATCTTCAATGTTCAAAAGAGGCAGGGCTTACCTCAGAGTACCAAGGGGCAGGACTTCAAGTTGCCCCTCCCATCTGAATGACAACAGCTCTGCTGTACAGCAATTATTTACTGAGTTTCTGCTAGGCCTTTTTTGTTTTGTTTTGAAGAAAGGGTTTGGTATGGAAAGGTCTGAAATGTGCTGATACAGCCTCTCCCAGCAGGATCCCGGCAGCTTTGGGTGGCTTGTGGGGTTGGAGAGACCCCTCTGGGAATGAAGCCAAGAAGGCTGGGTTGAGGCTAAGTCACAGTTTTGGAGGGAATTTGCAAGGGAGAGTAAGTTCTTGCGGAGATTGGGCCATGATGGCAAGAAACAGGCTGTGGAGAACTAGGGCAATGCGGATGACAAGTCACATGCCTGGCCAATTTAACTCAGCCCTTCCCCCAGCCAAGACAATGAGAGAGGCTGCTGCAACGCTTTCCTAAAAGGCTCAGGAAAGAGAGCGGCCTGGGTAGTGGCTCTGGGAAAGTGAGGCAAAGGCTGACAACAACTGCCTTGGCTTTGGCAGCTCTGCACAGAGGGAAGAGCGCTGGGCTTCGCAGCATCCACACTCTAGTCCCCTCTCCCTGCACATAGCTCGGAGACCAAACCTGCTGAGAGTGCCTTCCCAGGGAAATGGGAACCCTCAGCCATGGCTAGGTAGGGCTCACAGCTGTGTACTTTTGGGCATTATAAAAGTTAATAACATTGGGACTGTTTCTGCTTTGGATGCAAATAATTGAAATGGAAATGAAAACATGTGTTTTTGATGATTAGGAGATGAAGAAAGAAACAATTAGCATGAAGGTTAATAATGGGCAAAATAGTTTTTTTCTCCTTGACAAGAAGTCAGATGCTCACTAAACAAAATGTCCTTGAAAAACTCTTGGATTTTGTAATCCTTCTCTGGTGACACTAGAGAAAGCTTTAAATAGCTAAGGGCCAGAGAAATTCTAAAGAAAAATTCACAGAAGGAGTTCAACTCCAGGTTAGAGCCAACAACCCAGGTTGTCCCCAAGGTCTAAGCCGAGGAAGCTTGTTCTTCATTTCTCATCACTTGAGTGAGATGCCAGGGACACAGGAAAATTTTTCTTCCATCTGGGAGATTTGCTATTACTGTGAGCAATATTATCAGGACCATCGTGGTCTCCACCACTGCAAGTTTTTCCTGAGAAGTTGTTTGGGTATTGCCTTTGATATGGTTTGGCTGTGTCCTCACCCAAACCCCATCCCGAATTGTAGCTCCCATAATTCCCTCGTGCTGTGGGAGGGACCCAGTGGGAGACAATTGAATCATGGGGGCAGTTCCCCTCATATTGTTCTCGTGCCAGTGAATAAGTCTCATGAGATCTGATGGTTTTATAAGGGGAAACCCCTTTTGCTTGGCTCTTACTCCTCTCATCTGCTGCCATGTGAGACCTGCCTTTCACCTTCTGCCATGAAGGTGAGGCCTCCCCAGCCATGTGGAACTGTGAGTCCATTAAACCTCTTTCTTTTGTAAATTGCCCAGTCTTGCATATATCTTTATCAGCCACACATAAAGGACTAATACAGCCTTGTCCCTTCTAAAAAAAACTACTAGTACTCTACTGGCCTAATTGCAAAGTTGAGGAGAGCAGCTCCGTTTTTTGTTGACATCCTTATCTGATGATGCAACCTATCTGATATCTTGATCAAAGTGTATTAAGGCACAAAAGGAGGCAAACAATTTAGTGAGCGGTTCTACTGAGGCTGTCTATTCAGATGGGGCATTCTCCCAGCACAGGCACCCCCTAGAATTCTCTCTCAACACTCAGTGACACCACAACAGCGTTTTTCATTCAAAGGGGCACACACATTTTGAGGCTCTTGATGCTCTTACTACACGGTGCACAGCTGAGGGTTTTGAAGGCCATTTCTAATAAGCTAAGACTACACTACTACTCCAAAAAGCCTAGGAAAATGGCTGGCCCCTCCAGTAAGAGAATAGGTGGTGGTATGCTAGACAAGAAAAAGTCAAAGCCATTTGGTCTTGAATGTTCATCTAACACTTAACAAGCTGTGCGATTTTGGAAACAAGTGAGCGACTCCCTAAATCTGAGTGATTTCATCTGTACCCTGGGCCTCCTGCAGTGGATACTGTTGGTTGCTTACCTAAGATTGCCCCCTCCTCCTTCCTAAGAGGACCCTGTTTTATTCAGGTGTCCACTCACCCTCCAGGCAGCCCTAGCACCTGAGTGAATGCTGACTACCCCACCCACCTCCAGAGGTAGCCCTGAATGGTCTGAGTGCAACTCCTTTTACTGTGACAGTATTTGGTTCAGAAATAGAAGTGGGCACAATTTCAAGCCAAGGACCAAGCAGTGGGTGGACTCAGTGTTTCTGTAATTATTTTCGATCCTTCTGGGATCACATTCTGAAGAGAGCCCTGTCTCTTCCATGGGATGATGTGGTGTGCAAATGTCCCTCACTACTGCCACCCCCTTACTAGCCACAGAGCAATAAAGCTGCCATACAGAGGAGGGAAGAGCCCAGGGAATCATGGGGAAATGGGCTACTGCCCCCGGATTACGCTGGCCCTGAATTCTACCTTAGTCTGGCTTCTAGTTAAAGAGCCACTATATTTTCTTCTCTAAATTTTTTATTTTTATTTTTTAGAGATGGGGATCTCGCTCTGTTGCCCAGACTGGAGTGCCATGGTGTAATCGTGGCTCACTGCAGCCTCCACCTCCCAGTCTGAAGTGATCCTCCTGCCTCAGTCTTCCAAGTAGCTGGGACTACAGGTGTGCACCATCACGCCTGGCTAATTTTTGTATTTTTTGTAAAGACGGGGTCTATGTTACCTGGGATGGTCTCAAATTCCTGGCCTCAAGCCATTTCCGTTCTTGGCTTCCGAAAGTGTTGAGATTACAGGTGTGAGCCACCGACCTGGCCCATTTTCTTCTTAAAGACCATTAATGTTTGGTTTTCTGTTGCTTACAAATGAAAGCATATGAAAAGCTAAAGATATCTTTTAGGATTTTGGGGAAGATACATTAAAAAAAGAATGCTTAACACAGGATTAAGTATAGAGTAGGCACTGAAAATATGGTATTTCCTTTTATTGTAGTTTCTTTTTTGGGCCACACTGCCTCACCTCAATTAGGGGGTTCTCCCTGGGATCTACTTCAGTTTTATTCGGGCACAGGGACATCACTGGCATTTTAAATGTTGGGAGGCTTTGTTTTATTTTTGGCAGTCTCTAGAGGCAGGGAAAAGAACTATATTCAACAAATCTTTAGCATTGGTTATGGTTTTAATTTTGCTCCCCCCAAAAGATATGCTGAAGTCCTCACACCAGTACCTCAGAATGTGACACTATTTGGAAATAGTGCCATTGCAGATGTAATTAGTTATGATGCAGTCATACTGGAGCAGAGTTGGCCCCTAGTCCAGTATAACTGGTGTCCTTATAAAAAGATGGCAATATGAAGACAGTCACACAGGGAGAAGGCCATGTGACAACAAAGGCAGAGACTGAAGTGATGCAGCTGCAAGCGAGGAAATGCCAAGGATGGCCAGCAATTCAACAGAAACCCGTGAGAGGCAAGGAAAGATTCCCCTGCAGGTTTCAGACAGAGCAAGGCCCTGTGAGCCATGCTTCAAAACTAGGACAGCATAACTTTCTCGTAGCCTCCAAAACTATAAGACCATAATTTCCTGTTGTCTGAAGGCTCCTCATTGGTAGTACTTTGTTACAGCAGCCCTAAGCAATGAACACACTGCTTATTCAGAAACACGTAATGGAAGAAAATAAAGCGTAAACGAGACATTTAAAATCACTTGTCTCTTTAAAAGATTTCAGACTGTTGTCAGATGTCCTCTATTGATAGTAGTGTATGCTACTGCTAAAAGTCTAAGATTTCCTCTCTAAAAGCACCACAATACCTGCTGTTTAAAGATAATAATGGTTTGCTCAGTCTTTTAATTTGAATAAAATTAAATGCAGCAGTGAGAGGTATAAAACAAAAGTGGAGCTCCGACAGCTGAAGGAAGCCGGAGGGATTCAGACTTGCTGCCAACACTCTCTAGTGGCCCCTGAGGCCACCCATGAAACTGCCAGGTGCCACAGAACTCAGGCTGAGAATCGCTGTTCTAGGAGCTGCAAATAATGTCTGCTTATGGTCACATCCAGGAGTACAGTAAGAGTTCTCTTAAAAGATGGCCACCATACCAGACTTGCCAGTTTAAGAAACATCTTTCATCCGTTTTGTAAAATATACTGACTGTTGCCCAGGCTGACACTCCAAGCTCACAGTCAAGATGCTGGAATGCCCCTGGGTTTCTGCTGCCGCCAGCTGAGATGTGAGATTTAGGGGTCTTTGTCTCCAAATGTGTTTCTTCCAGTTATACTTGTCATTGTAATTATGTAATTTGATTGCATATTATATACACTGATGAACTATGAGTAGAAAAAGCTCCAAGTTGAATGCTTTGAAAGACTGGATAAAAACAAGTTGCTGAAACCAAGCCAAACCTGCTGTTGAACCACATGTGGGCGGGTCAACCAAAAAAACTGGAAGAGATTGTACTTAGATTACTTCAAAAGTGTCTTCAGAGCTTGTTCCACTTTAAGAAAACTGAAACTGGAAATCACAGATAATGTCTTTTTGGCATGGTTTATCTAAGAATGGTAATTAGAAACTCCAATCTGCAAATTTAAGAAAAAGCTTGGGTCTCACATTAAAAAGTTGGTGATTTAACATGCATTTGTATGTTTTAAGTTAAAATAAAATATTTAAGGTACGCATATATCATATTATGATTAACCATAACCATTGTCGTCAACTTTTTAATTAACTAATCAGCTGCCAACTCCTGATGCATGAGCTAAGAGGGCCTTTACTACAGTTTCTTCATTTTGGATACTGTGTTCTTGGATGGGAAAAATCCTATTTCTCTATTTTAGTTGTCATCAATGGCTACCTAGAATGTAAGGTCCATGAGAGAGATTTTTTTGTCTATTTTGTTCAGTGACATCAATTTTCAAAAAATTCAATTGATTTAAACATCAAAGATTAGCTGGGCATGGTGGTGCATACCTGTAGTCCTAAGTACTTGGGAGGCTGAGGTGGGAGGATTGTTTTGAGCCAGGGAGTTCCAGGCTGCAGTGAGCTATAATCGTACAACTGCACTCCAGCCTGGGTGACAGAGCAAGACCTTGTCTTTTAAAAACAAAGCTATAGACATTGCTAATTTAAAAAAAAAATGAACATGTATTTACCTGCATAACTGTTTAAACTAATAAAAATAGAGACTAACCCCAAAGTACTATGGACATACTGTATTTTAACACATCTAGGAAATGAGTTTCTTTTTTTATCTCCTAGCCACAGCATACAAAGGTCAAAGACTTGGCCACTTACTGAAGACAGAGTCTAAGATCTGCTCCAAGACTTAACCTAGTCAGGCTGGGGGCTCAAGTACTCATAGAACAACTCTTCCTGCAGGCTCTGTGTGTTTCACTTCCTGCAAGAATAAGCCTACACAGAGTAGATCCTATTCCAACTTGGATATCTGTTTTGATTCAGCTCACTTAACCAAGAACTGCATTTTTAAAATATTCTCAGAGATGAAGTGGTGAACAGAACACATGAGAAGCATTGCTGTGGCTCTGGACCATGCCACACATAGACAAGGGTCCCCATGTTCAAAGTGCAGATGAACCCTTTCCCTGGGATGGCGGGAGGGTGCCCCACTCTCAGAAAGCCAGGCCAAGAAGGAGAGAGCAGGAATTGCAAAAGCCCACCCTCCTGCTTTTACTGCTCAGGGATCAGGGAGGCAGAGGGGCCAAGTGGCTGGCCTGAAGCATGCATGGAGTGGCATCTGACCCACAATGAGAAAACAAATTTCCTGTTTTATTCTTCACCATACTGTATGCTCCCAGCCAAAGCAAACCAGTATGAATGAATTCATAACACACACCCTATCCTTACATGTGGCGTGTGCTCAATAAATACTGCTTGGTTTTATTGCCTGACTCCACAGGTGGCAATTGACAGGATTTTGGGTGTGGAAATGATCAAGACTTTGTAAATGGGAAGAATCTGGAGTGGCATATGTTGTTGCCATTCCCCTAACCCCATTAGCAGCTGGGTGAGTGAAGAGTAAACAGACAACCATCTCCTAGTTCTGAGGCTGCTTTCCCTGAAGGGACTTTCTAAATGAGAACCTTGCCTAAATTGGCAATTAACCCAAGCTTAACAAGGGCTTACAGTCACACTGGGGCAAATCTGGTGAAAGCAACCTTAGATAGAATAGGCCAAGGAGTGCCTTCTACACTCACACTGTATGTGAGAAAGCAATTGAGTAGTAGCATTCAAGTCTTTCATTCCTAGGGGTGATTATCTCTACAGTGGGACTTAAGGAGAATGGGGAACTACCAAGGCTCCCCTGAGGCTGCCCTTTTGGGTTGCAGGTATTTGTATATTCTTTAGCCCTTAAGAGGGTAATTTTTAGTGATTTAAAGCACAGGCTTGGGCAAGATACAATTGTAGTTTAGAATATTAGTTCTGATACTGGGCAAGATACTTATAAATTCCTAAAGCCTGTTTCTTTTTGGAGGGGGCATGTATCTACTTCAGAGTTTTGTTGTGAATATTGAGTATAGTAATCAATGCAAATTGCCTAGCACATAGATGTTCATGAAATATTAGTTAATTGACAACTAATTATTAGCAACAACAATAATGACAAATTAACAATCTTAGGGAAATAAAAGAAACTCTCATCAAGTCAAACATTTGAGTGTCTAGCATGTGCAGGCTCTCTGCTAGGCACTGGGGGACTC
Source organism: Symphalangus syndactylus (assembly GCF_028878055.3). Classification (NCBI taxonomy): domain Eukaryota; kingdom Metazoa; phylum Chordata; class Mammalia; order Primates; family Hylobatidae; genus Symphalangus; species Symphalangus syndactylus. Next base: position 93,512,657 of record NC_072431.2, on the reverse strand, counting down.
TACAACAGGAGTTTCTTCAGCAGGGGAGACAAGCCATGCACACAATTAGCTCTTGCATTAACAGTGACAGTTATAAAGGAAGATTTATACAGTTAGGAAAGTTACAAATGCACAGGAGAGGCACAGATAGTGTGATAAGTGGTCTGGAGAAGGAAAAGACAACTTCTAGCTGGGAAATCTAGAGAAGGTTCATGAAGGAGATAGCATCGGCTCTCAGCTCTGCATTTTATGAAATATGCCTAAATAATGTAAACGAAATTCCAAGTTTGTTTCCAATTATGTATTACATTCTTTGGATAAATTCCATCACTTCTTATCCAGATTGGCTCTAAAAGAATAAATTGATTTCTGAAATTTCAGCTAAATAAAAAACATGTAGAATAAAAGCCTAGCACTCGAATCAATCACCTTCACTTACTATAAGGTATATTCAGAAGTCACAGATTTGCTTTTTTTTTTGAGACGAAGTCTTGCTCTTTCGCCCAGGCTGGAGTGCAGCGGCGCAATCTCAGCTCACTGCAAGCTCCGCCTCCCGGGTTCATGCCATTCTCCTGCCTCAGCCTCTCCGAGTAGCTGGGACTACAGGCGCCTGCCACCACACCCGGCTAATTTTTTGTATTTTTTAGTAGAGATGGGGTTTCACCGTGGTCTCGATCTCCCGACCTTGTGATCCGCCCGCCTCGGCCTCCCAAAGTGCTGGGATTACAAGCGTGAGCCACCGTGCCTGGCCAGATTTGCTTTTTATATAGTGTTTGGTATTTGGCATTGTCTACGACAATGTGCCTTTCTGCTAGCACAGGTGTCAAGAGCTGAGAACACTAACTTTGGAATTCCTTAGATCAGCGTTTTTCAGAGTAAGCTCTGGGTTACACAGGTTTCATGATGTGTTGGGTGGGGCAGAAGAAAGAAAGGGGGTATGAGATAAAGGAAAGGATTATATGATGTAACGTTTTGAGCAACTCCATCTCTTATCTACAAACATATTAACATCTACAAGTTAAATCTGTTCAATTTCTTAAACCTAGCATATCACAAACATTTGGTCATGTGAGGCCTTTTATCTCCTAGCATAACACCTATTAATTTCTCAGTTCCCTTTAGAAATTGTCACTTTGAGCAATTGGCATGGCATTGCTAAAGGCCATTAGAATAGAATGCCAAACCTAATAATTTGGATCTCTAGGAAGAAGTTCCATGGCTTCAGTCTTGTGACCAGTCCTGAGCAAATGGCCAAACATGTACTTTCAAAGGATTGAACTCATCTTCTCCATTTGGAAGATACCACATTCACTCTACAAAACATCCTGAGGGGGGCCTCATTCCTCTGGTTTCACAGATGAGCAAACTGATGCTCAGAGATGTAAATCAACTTGCCTCAGATCACACACCTGGGAAGTGGCAGGACTTGAATTCTGCTTCCTAAGCCTTTCTGCTTACTACACCCCAGATGCCTTGGATTTGAAATCGTGTTAGCAAGCTAGCATCACCTTAGCTTCGTGCTGAATGATTTCCAGGGAGCAAGAGTTTTAGAGGTAGTGGTTAACATTAATTTGTAATTTACATAAGACCAATGGCCTATACAATCAACATTTCACCAGTGGCTATACACAGACAAATTTTTTTTTAAGGTACAATAGTCCAAAGCACTCCCCTGTCAGTCCAGACCTCCAGGTAGCTGGTTCGCAACCTGGTGGACGTGGATCAAAGAATAGTAAAGGCCACTGGGAGGCACCCAACTCTGACTCACTAAGGCATCCCCCTCTCTGCCATATCTAGAACCTCTTTCCTTTTCTATCAGGAAGTGCAGCTGCACATTACTTACTTCTAAGATCCCTCGGCTATATCTAGAAAAACAAAATGATTTGCCAGAGCATGTCAACAATGCTTAAAATAGAAATATAAAGTAATTACAAGTGACAACCGTCAAATAGTAGTGAGGCTTAAAAGCAACATTTTCTGTGTTTCAGGAGACAGGTGGGTGCTTCCACCCTCTGAGGAGGCTTATGACATGGATGGGGATTTCAGGAGGGAAATGAAGAGGACATTTTCTTTGGCGTAGACAACAGATTATCTTTAGTCACAAAAAACCATAGATTTGCATGGAGAGGGAATAAATCTGGACAAATGGCATGGTTTACCTTTAAGAAAGCACTTGCTTTGATGGTGGGTTCACTGTGTTTTGGCTTGAAGGAATGATAACATGAGATCATACACAGCTTTGCATGCTAATTAGATTTAGTGCCCCAGCCAGGAAATTTTTTAGGCTCTGTAAAAAATCTACACTTATAATGAACACTTCCCAAGAAAATGAATACATAGTACAGAAAGGCCTTTCTCAGTAACTGGTAAGATGCTCCCAGGAAAGAGAAGAAAAGATGCCCAAGGATCTGGAAGGAAAAAGGCAGTCCTGACAGCATGCCACTGAGAGCTTCCAGAATTCTCATGCAGCAAAAATAACCATGACCAGCCACCTTCAGATCATGGTCGCAGCAGGCTGGCATGTGGACAGTGCAGTGTGACACAGACTACCTGCGGAACCTGGGTCCTACCTCAGAGGTGCTCATGGTGAGGGCTACTGCCTCATTCCCTTTGAGCTCCAGTTCCCACATCTGTACACTGGGGACAACGCTGGCCACTGCAGCGGGTTGAGGCCGGTGAACATGCAAATGAGCAGGTGACACATTCATTAAAGTCCTTCCACTGTGTACATTCAGTATCACTGATCTACTACTGTTACGCAGTTCTGTGACTGTCAACAATACCTTTTCTTTTATGCATAAAAAATTCAGAATAGCATGGTGTTTACATAAATCCAGTCTTCCCTTTCCCCTACCTTTTGTAAGCTCTGCCTCAGCTAAGCTGCCACACTCATCCTAACACAAGGGCCACTGGCCTCTCCTTGTCTCTGTGCTCTCTGTTGGCATTTTAGATCTTCAGTCATGAGCGGCTCTTTGTTCAACTGCTTGTATCACCAATTTCATTCATAGACAATTTGATTGGAGTTTTGGGGGATAAGGACTGTCCTGTTCATAATTCTATCCCCAGAATGTGGCACAGAACCATGTACAACTGCTAGGTAAGAAAGTTTGAATGAATGAATAACTGGAATATTTAATGCTTCAAATAAGTGTATTATATGCCTCTAAATAGTTCATTCACTCCTTAAGAAACACTATATTACTTTTAGTTTTCAGAACACTTTGCACTTTTGTTTTCAATTGCAGAACATATTTTCATAACAAAAAAGAAATGAAACCTTAACCCCAGTTCTGAATAACACTCAATCTTTTTCCTCGAGAGCTCCCTTCCTGGCTTTCCATGAAAGTCGTGCTAACGTCTGCTCTGAGGGGGGATATACGCTAGACAGGGTCTGCACAATCCTTTAGGAAAATCACAACAATGGGGCTGGTTTCACACTTAAAAAATGATCAGGAAACATAAAAATGATCAAGAAAAGAACAGGGAGAGTAAGAGAGCAAGATGGAGGTGGGGAGTACCACAGGTGGGGAATCTCTGCTCAGTGCCACCTGGTATTGCCACAAGCACACATGCAGCTCTTATGTGCTTCACAGTGATCTTAGAACGTTACATAGATTAACTATTCCTCATGGCAACTTTCCCTATTTTAAACATAAGGACATGAACATAGAAAGGCTAAGTAATTTGCTGCAGATGACTCAGCTAGTAAATGTGAGAGCAGGAATCTGAACTTGGCAATGTGGCTCCAGAATCCCTGCTTGCCACCTGACAATTCATACTGCTTCTTGGGCACGACAATCCTGAGAATCCAATTATCATCATCTGTATTTTTAAAATGGAGAAGTTGAGATTCAAATCGACTCAAACTTGACCAAAGTCCACCAGCTCACATGAAGGAATGCACGATTCAAACTAAAGTCTGCTTGATTTCAAAGCCCACATGATTTTCACTCTACTTCTGGGACCTCCCGTATAATATTTTCTATCCTTCTCACAGGCTTAGCAAAATATGATTCATTATTCTCTCTGCTGAGCAACTTGCTAAGTTCTACTGGTGAATATCAATCGGTAATTTTACTCATGAAGCATGTCTCTGGTCTCTTCCCCAATGAGGAGATCAGATTCTCTGATGACCAGAGCTCCTTGAAGTCAACAAGACTTCACAAACATTGATTTGTTGCCTGCTGGAAGCCAGTTGTATAGACAGTAATTGGGAAGCACAATGGAGTGGATGTAGCCCAGCCTAGGAAGTGTTCCCAGCCCTTACTGAAAACACAGGCCCTCATACATGGAGACAAGATTTGGGAGAAAAGGCCCAAAGCCCTAAAACACTAGTATACCTTCTTAATGTAGAATTAGAGCTAGAAGGGGCTGCCCCACCAGAAAAGCAAAGGAGCCTATGCTAGCAGTGACTGGTTGCCTTGAAGTGGGAATAAAGGGTCCTGGATTCACTCTGCGAACCTAGAGCAATAGCAAGTGTATTTGCTGTCCTTTCCAACGCCTGCTGACTCACAGCAGCTTTGCTCTAATCTCTGGGGATAAGGCTAAAGAAAATGCCACGACAAGTCGGCTCCGGGTGTGGTACCATCATTACTTAATTATTCACAGGTGATTTCCTATTCCAGTTCTCGACATTGTTTTCTTCCTAATTTTCAATTATGATTGTTTAATTGCACTAGGTCCATTATTATCATACATTTTCTCAAAGCCTTTGTAGGACACAAAATAATTTTTTAAGTTACTATTGCTATCTTAGGTACCTTCTAGAATCCTCTGACTCACTTTTATATGGTTTCTTCCTTTTCTACTTCCAAAAGGGTTTTGAAGGGGCTTACAATACAAATGCACTAAGTCGATGAGCCCAAAGAAAGAAATTGGAGCAGAAAATAAACATTAGGGAGGGAAAGAGGGAGGTACAGGCATACCCCAAACCAGAGCCCAGCCTCAGTGATGGGCATTTAACTTAGCATGAAGCTTTCTGGGCCTCCCTAGAATGATCATTTAGAATGTCATTACCTCAATCAGCTTTATTAGAGTTATGGGCTCTTAGTTGCATAGCTGAAAAATAAGAATGCCTCTGTTTTTCCAATAGTAGCTCACTGTGTTTCCCTTAGCTCCCTGGATGGGGTTAAATCAGGCAAATTTCCCCAGTGAGATGACTCGCTGCGGCTCCATACCCCTCACATTCCCCTTAAGTCAGAGTCCACGCCTGCTAACATAATAGCCTGATATGCTGCCCAGAGTCCTTGACGGTACTATTTTTAGTAACAGGGCCATGTGGCACACAGTCTAGAGTGACTGTATCTCACTCCATCCCATTTTGTTTTCAACCGGACCAACTTTAATTAAAAGGGGCAAACACATCCCCAGATCAGACAAATTCCCACTTTGGACTGTAGAACCCAAGGAAGTGACATTTTTAAGAAACCCCTTTGGAATCTTGGAATGAAAGGCATCAGAGGTAGGTTACTGAAGTGACTGATCTCCACCTGTCCCTGCCTCTCCCTGCCAAAGGAGGATGGGACGTGGACAGTCGGCAGGCACAGCAGAGGTAGCCTGAGCTGGGAACAGGAACAGCAAAGCTGACAGCTGTGCTTTTCTGCACCAAGCACCCTGGGAAAAATCAACACTTGGGCAGCCCTGCTGCCATCTGTGGAGTTTCTACAGCAGACAGGTTATTTATAGAAACTTGTTTGTGCAAAGCCAATATTTACCTGTCGGGGCTGTCAAAATTTACATTTCATCTGTGCCATTAGCCTGCTGTTTCCCTGTCAATAATGGAAATTTCCATCACTAGGAAGGGAGACTGGGGGCAGCTATGAGGACTACAGTCCCCTCCCAGTAAGTGAGACAATGAGTGGTATTCATGGTTACAGGGTAAGTGCATCTGTTGCCCAAGTGGCCACTGGACCCTCATGCTATGCTATGAAGACAAAGAGTTGTCAAGACCCAAAACTGGAATTCTCCCAACTGCTTCTTTGTAATTTAACCTTCAAAGCCACCCCTGGTTAAAATGAGAATGGCATTTTCCACAACCATCTCTGTGTTTGTGTTGCTCCGTGCCTTCCAAAGGACTATTGTTATCTGTGGTAAGGATGAGGGGTTGGGGGCTCTCCCTAAAAACCCACTTTCTTCTAAAACCATCAAGATCCTCCATTTTTCACTGAAAATAGTCATCTCTTCTACTTCTCTGATTATCCTCTTCAGTCTTTTGGGAGTTCATCTTCTCTTGCCTGTCCCTTAAATGCAGATGCACAGTCCTGGTCCCTTCTTCTCTTCTCACTTCCCACCTTCTTCCTCGTTGAGATCATCTATTCAAATGACTTAACAATTTTATCTAATTCTTGTGACTCCCATTTCTCCAGCCCATCTCACTCACCTTTTCTCTCTAGGCTCTTCAGCAAAATTTAAAAACAATCACAATGCATTAATTTATTTTTTAATTGTTTTTTGTTTTTTATTTTTTAAAAATTATTTTAGATCTGGGGGTACACGTGCAGGTTTGCCACATGGATATACTGCACAATGCTGAGGTTTGGACTTCTATCGAACCCGTCACCCAAATGGTGAGCACAGTACCCAATAGGTAGTTTTTCCAACCTGGCTCCACACCCTCGCTGCTTTGGGAGTCCCCAGTGTCTACTGTTTCCACTCTTATGTCCCTGTGTACCCAACGTTTAGCTCTCACTTATAAGGGTGAACATGTGGTATTTGATTTTGTTTCTGTATTAATTCACTTTCTAGCTTTGAGCAGGACAGTATCTCCATTTGGATGTGCCCAAAGCACTTCACATCTAGTTCATCCACTGAGCTCATCTCTCCCCTAATCCTGGTGTGCTCTTATTCTCACATTCTCTATCTCAATTGCAGGTACTATTACCCACCAATAAATCATCCCCAGTTTCTCATTCTCCAACTCACTCTTCATCACATCCTATCAACCACCCAAACTTGTTGATCCCACATCTTAACCATCTACTGACCACATTCCCAATCTGGGCCACGACGTTGACTAGGTGTTTATCTCCTGCTTGGATCAGGCGTTGGCCTCCTAATCTTTTCAATCCAAAGAGTTTTCTTTCCAAAGCACAGATCTGATCATGTCTTTCCTTAGCCTAAAGTATTTCTGTGGTCTTCAATAACCTTGGGTCAAAGTCTGAACTCCACAGCAATTTATACAAGGCGCTTCCTAAGCTGACCTGGCTCACCTCACCTGCTGCATTTCTTGCTCCTTTCCTCCTCAAACTCTGACCAGTGACCTAGAAGCATCCTTCTCTCTTCTGGCCTCCACCCAGGAGGCCACTCCCTCTGCCTGGAATGTCCCATCATCTCCCCACAATCACCTAGGCCCTGGAGATTCTTTTCCTAGCTGACTCTCTGTCCTCCTTCAGGATGTAGCCCAGGTTTATTTAATTGGTGGCAAAATTTAATTATTTAAATATGGCAAAATTAATGAAGGTCGAGTTCAAGTGATATAAGCTAGGCAAACACTTGTCTGTCATAGACACAGTCAAGTGAGTTATTGTGCATTCTTTGACTTATTATCCCCAACTCCTATGTCGGTTCCAAGCATGCAGTAGATGCTCAATAAGTGTAGTTTGAATAGATAAGTGGTGAAAAACATAACTAGGATCAAGAGGTACTTCATTTTATATAAAATATTTATCTTAGAGAAGTTTATAAGTACTTGAGAGAACAAACACTTGGTTCTTAGAATCATTTAGAGGGTTAGACAATGGGCAGGGTGGGGAGGGCCACTGTGTCCTGCACTGGTGGGTTGGGTGAAGGACACTAAGGCAATGTGAGGGACCCAAGTTGACATCATCATGTACAGAAGACGCCAGACTCCTTCAACCAAAGTCTGGAGTAAGGAGAAGATTTCACATTGAGTCAGAATGTCATCTATGCATCAGGCACTTGGCATACGTTGTTCTTTTATCCTTACAAAGGTTCTACAGAGCACATCATTTCATCTCTCTTTTACACATTAGGAAACTGAGGTTCAGAAAAATTAAATCAACTGTATAAAATCACACGGCTACTACCCCTCCACAGAGCAGTAACTTCCTCCATACCACAACAGTCTCTACCATTTATTGAACTCTTGACTGTGTGCCAGGTGCTATTTGAACCATTTTAGATTATCTCATTTTTTTTCTTCACTATAACCCTACAATTATCTCCTTCCTATGAAGAAGGAAACTGAGGGCTAGGACACATACCCAGCTCTCACTGTTCCTAAATCCATGCTCTTAACCACCATGCTATATATATCAAGACGCAAAAGGGCTTCGAACATGTTCCCACCATATGGCAGAGCCTCTAGGATATGCTCCCTATAGAAGGTACTGCTCACTCACTCTTCTTGTTTGTTTGTTTTTGAAATGGAGTCTCACTCTGTCACTCAGGCTGGAGTGCAATGGTACGATCTTGGCTCACTGCAACCCCTGTCTCCCAGGTTCAAGAGATTCTACTGCCTCAGTTTCCCGAGTAGCTGGGATTATAGGCGCCTGCCACTATGCCCATCTAATTTTTGTATTTTTAGTAGAGAAGGGGTTTCACCACGTTGATCAGGCTGGTCTTGAACTCCTGACCTCAGGTGATCCACCCACCTTGGCCTCCCAAACTGCTGGCATTACAAGCGTGAGCCACCATGCCTGGCCTGCTCACTCACTCTTCAAAGATCTCATAACACTTTTTTACCCTATGGTAGAGGTACTTACTTCAATCTGCCTTGCGTGATGGGAGACCCTATCACTGAACTGGAAATGGCACCACTTCTTATTCCACTGTGCTTCCCCCACATTCCCTTGCCTTGTGCGTTGGTCACAAATGGAGGATATAAATATCTGCTGATTTTCAGGGAGACTCACACAAGAGCTGAAAAGACAGGTGCGACTTCACGGAATTTTCTCATCTGGTTCCTCTGATGACAGACCAGCTGAAGAGCCCCCTTCTCAATGTGCATGGCCACACCCTCTCTCGGTGGCAGACATCAGACCAGGTTCTCTTGCTCTGTCCTCTTCACTCGGTCTAGGCCAGGGTTCTTCAACCTTGGCACTACTGACATTTGGGCCAGATAATTCTATGTTGTGGGAGCCTGTCCTGTGCATTATAGAATGTTTAGCAGCATCTCTGGCCTCTATTCACTAGGTGTCAGTGGCCCCCCACCCCTAACCCAGATGTGACAAAACTATCTCCAGACATTGCCAAATCCCCTCATCCCCATGGCAAATCCTTCCTGTTCACTGTAGAATGTTTAGCAGCATATCTCTGGCCTCTACTCACTAGATATCAGTGCCCTCCTCCACCACCCCACCCAGATGTGACAAATAAAACTATCTCCAGACATTGCCAAATCCCTCCTCCCGTTTGAGGACTACTGTGTGGCCTCATGCCAGTCACATAGACAATGCAAACATCTTTCCAAAGCAAATCCCCAAAGTCCCATGGCTAAGCTGGTTCTGCAAAATTAGCTTCTCAGATTTAGGTTATGGCTCTTTTGGTTGGAGTTCCCTCGTGCTATGTTTGCCCCATGCTCCTATACATCTCATTTCCATTCTCCCCATCTCACTCACCACTTTTTTTCATCATTTAAATCTAGAAGATACAGCTCCCTGTATATCCTAAACAGACACAGAAAACAAGAAACAATGTACTATGCAAGACCCACCATCAACAAGGTGCCAGGGACAGCTGGAGATGAGCGACTCCTGACTGGCTGGATTGACTGGCATGCTCATTATTAACATCTGTGAGAGACAGAGGTGATGTTTCCTTCAGCCCCGTGAGCAAGACTCAGGAACTGAGCAGCCCACAATAGCTTTTTATGTAACCAGCCCACCTTCTCTGCAGGAGATGAGCAGAGTTAAAAGAGCTGTTTTCCTTCCTATTTCCTCCTGCAGTTCACTCTTCACAGTGGGTGACTGGGCAAAGGGTCACTCACCACCAAGCCACAGGTTTCTCCTATTTTCTCCTGGGCCCCTGGCCATTCCTATCTTCTGCTTCTGACTTTGGTTCAACCCCTTGGGCTGTCTGTGTTTCATGGCGCCAGGCAATTTATCTCTTTTCTCCTTCCTAAGGTGAAGGTAACAATTATACATCTTTAATCAAGGCTGGGGACTGACTCAATATTTTTCTGATAGGAATACTGCTCTTCTGGCAGACCGAGTCATTTAGGTATTTCTCAAACGTTCACTGCACACAAGACATTGCGCTAGAGGGACAGAGCTCTTATGGAGATCAAAGCAATGGCTCCTTCATCTCCATGAGGGTTCAGGGGTCTGGGCTGAACTGAGGACTGGCCCATGAAGACAAGCTGAGGATAGACTCCATGAAGCTGTTTACAGTGGGATTTCAGACCCAGCATGTTACGGAGTGTCTGAGAGTAGGGCTGAGAGGGCGTGTCTGCTTCTTGCCTCTCTGGAGCAGTAAATGACCCATCCATCTACCCAGTTACTGAAGCGAGACACCAGGAAGTCAATCATGATTCCCCCTCTCCACCACTACCCCTGCCCACACCTAATCAGTCCACAAGTCTTTTTGAGCTTATTTCTAAAACATATCTCACAAGTACCTTCTTACCTTATTCCTACTGTTGCTACCTTGGTCCAGGCCACCTCCATCTACTGCTTGGACCTGTGTATCAGCCTCCTTCCTGGTCTCCCACTTCCATTCTTAAGCCACTCCAATCTATTCTGGACTCAGCAATAGAGATAATCTTAAAAGGGAGTCAAGATCAGTGCAAGGCATTGCTTAAGATGCTTCAAGGGCTTCTTAACTAGGTTAAAATCCTATCCCTTCACTTTGGTCTGCAAGAGCCTATCTGATTTAATCCCTGCCCACATCACCAACACTTGGCTCCGGCCAAAATGGTCTTGGTTTCAGTTCCTCAAAAAAGCCAAGCTCTCTCCTGTCTTTGCTCATCTGGACTCTCAGCCTGGAAGGTGCTTTCCTCCACACTTCACATACCTACCTCCTTCCCATCACGTAGGCACAGCCTAAATCAGTGGTTCTCAATCTAGGGTGGCCACTGGAACCACTTGGAGGGCTCATTAAACAGACTGCTGGGGGAGTCTCTGATGAATCAGACCGAAGTGGGTCTGGGATAGGGTCTGAGAATCTGCATTCCTAGCAGGTTCTCAGGCAATGCTGTTGGTGTTGGTCCAAGGACCACAGTCTTATCTGGCCATGCCATTGAAAATAGGGTGCCCACTCCTAGTAGATTCTGTCTTTTTGTTGACTTCACAGCACTTCTTACACTTGAGACCACATTGCTTTGTTTACTCTTCTGTTTTGCTTTTACATGTCTTCTCTGCTAGAAACTTCCATGAGGTCAGAACCATGTTTCTCTGGCACAGAATTATGTCCCCAGTGACTGCTGCAGAGCCTGGCATACAGTAGGCACTCAATAGATGTTTACTGAAGAATGATTAAATGAAGGCGGGTTTAAAGGCCAAAGGTCTCTGAAGTCAAAGACCTCTATGTGGAAGTCAGGAAGTGGATTAGAGAAGGATCTGGCGAGGAAGCAGGAAGCAGAAAGCAGGGAGGATGGTCTGGGCACCAGCAAGATGTCCCCAGACAGAGGGGGTATGACTGATGAACAGGTGCATCCCACGCAAACCCATGCCAGAGAGGTGCTCAGCATCTCTGAGGCCTGCATCCACTCCTGAGGGCAGCCACTGGGCTCAGTGTGGAACATGCATCCTGAGAAGAAGCTTCCAGAGGATCCAGGCAGATTTGAAAGGAATCAGTCAAAGAAGCCATCAGAGGCCCTTTAATTTAATGTTCTGTTTGGTAACCTCTTAGTGATCTTTCTCTGTACCCAGGGGCCAAACACAGCACGTGGCCATGGGAGGTAGGAGAGAGATGGAGCTGGTTTTGGAAGCACTGGTGGCATTTTAATGAATGCCTCCAAGAGCAAGCGGGGCGAGGAGATGAGCACCGTGAAAGAAGACACTAATGAATCTTATCCAGCTGTGCAGGTTTAAGTGATTAATGCCCAGCACAGAGCAAACGTTTTATTAATAAGGCAGCACCTCCATATCATCACTCTAACCTTCAGAGGCTCCCAGGTAAAAGTGGCTCTTATGAAAGGGACAGGATACATTCAAGTAAAGTTCAAAGAAAAAAGAAATCACTCTAGACTTGGTTATGAAAATGAATGGATGGGAAGCGGGAATTGTAATGATGCTTTTTCAAAAAAGGGGAAAAAAACTGAATACATTCTTTTCCATCACAGAGAGTCTCAAGAGAGGTCCACTTACATAAGAGAAATTCTACTAGTGTGTGAATAGCTGGGAAGGAAAAAAAATATGCAGAGAGCAGAGGAGGAAGAGAGCAGTATCATCTCCTGGAGGAGACAGACCTCTTTGTTATTCCCAAAGCATTTCTTAGGTGACCCACTGGAGAGTGAAAGACTCTCAAGACATTTTAATATAATGAGGTCAGTGTGCCAAATAATGGAAGGCACTACTCTCTCTTTTTTTTTTTTCTTTTTTGAGATGGAGTCTCACTCTGTCACCCAGGCTAAAGTGCAGTGGCACAATCTCAGCTCATGGCAAGCTCCCAGTTTCACGCCATTCTCCTGCCTCAGCCTCCTGAGTAGCTGGGACTACAGGCGCCCGCCACCACGCCTGGCTAATTTTTTTGTATTTTTAGTAGAGACGGGGTTTCACCATGTTAGCCAGGATGACCTCGATCTCCTGACCTCGTGATCCACCAACCTCAGCCTCCCAAAGTGCTGGGATTACAGGTGTGAGCCACTGTGCCTCTCGACATACTACTCTTGAAGGTACTACTCTCTTGACATAAAGATGGACATCACACAAGAGCCCCTAATTAGCTATGCAAATATTTTTAGGTCTGCAGCTGAAGTCTAAAAGCCCCAGAAAATGTCAAAAATTTTGGTGCATATATTTTTAAAAGTTTTTCTAAGCATGGTTGTAGTATAATATTGTATATATTGTTTTTTAATCTTTTTAATGTAACAATACTTTTTATATGTAAATAATGATGCTTATACACCATCATCTTTAAGGACAACATGGTTTTTTATTTATTTAACTGTTCCCCTACTGTTGAACAGGTAACAATCTTAGCCATATAAAATGAAGCTACTGAGTATCTGGCAACTTAAAGGTGTGTGTGTTTTGCATGTTGCTGAATGAATGAGTAGATTTCACTCTTCCCTGCTCCAGCTCTGGTACAGTATATAGGTATGTTGTGTGTGTGTGTGTGTGTGTGTGTGTGTGTGTGTGCGCGTATGTGCGTGTGTATTAGTCATTTCAGTAGGAACTTTGGAAGAAGAGGAATTAAATGTTTCAATACAAAATTACTATCTTTATTTAGAAGCTAATTATCTTTTAGTAAAAATTAAAAAGGTGTTTTTTACTTTCAACTCCATGCCTACAACTTGGACCCTTGCTCTGATTCCTAGGCAGGATTTCCAAATGCACTGCTGTTGCTCAGAAGAGCATCTACATACAAGTTCCTGAGGGGCAAGAGTTCTTCATGATCTGGACAGCAGACCCCACACAGCAGGATCTCACAGAGCCTCAAACACTCGCTTCATCTTCACAGCAATGCTGCAACCCAGGTGTACCTTCCTCATTCACAGGTGAGGAACTGGAGGCTTGGAAAGTAAGTGAATTAATGGGGGTCACAGAACCAGAAGTATCAGAATTAGGGTTCTGGCCAAATGTTTGGGTCACCTTCCAGTGCATCACAGATGTCCCTTGAGGCAGGGGTGTCGGGGAAGCAGGGACAGGAGGGGAGGTTTTGGAAGGCTGTTAGCCTGATTCCCACCCAGGGGCACTGCTGACAAATGAACGGTCAATGTGATAGGAGAGTACAGTGGGGTTGGGTTTCTGCTAGCAGCAAGCAGGGTAATCTGTTCTTGGATCCTCCCGCCCAAGCACGCCACAGGAGTTCAAAAATGCTAGCAACTCCTTTATTTGGTGCAGGAGAACAAGGCCAATCTCGGCTGGAGTGCCTGTCAAAGAGGACCTTCAGAAGCCTAGCAAGGGGTGCCTGCATTTTCTCTCAGAAGGTGAGTCCAAGGTTTTATTAATAGGCTGGGCAACTTCTGGCCTGATTTTCCTGGATGCACATAACTTTTAAGATCTTTTAGGACAGTTTCTACAAGAAAATGGTCTCCTCAATCCACCGTCTTCGCAACTCATGAGATGTCTGCTCAAAATGCAGATTCTTAAACCCTGTCCTAATCCCATTAAATTAGGAGTTCTGGAGATGGTTCCCAGTATTTGATGTTTTTACAAGCATACCAGGTGAGACATGTTTCTGCATCCCAAAAGCTTGAGAAGCATTCAGTGAACCATTCATCCCACAACTCGTGACCCTGAAGTTGTAACAAAGCTAAATTCTCAAAGTACACCAAGAGATCAGGAGGACTACCAGCTCTCATTTCTACAGCGTTTTATGGCACACAAAGGGGCTCTCCCATTGCCTCACATGTAGTATCTTATGAGCCCCAGAATAGTTCATCACCTCCCTCTACATGGCGGAAGGCATGAGACTCCAGGAGGTCAAGGGACTTTAGTCTAAGTTCGAATAGCTCCTAACTGGTCACACTAGGAAATAAACCCTCCTTCAGCTCAAATCTTCTTTTCCTATACTATCTTCTTCTACACTACATTTTCTCTACAGCTGTTTGTTTTTCTACCCTATCTCATCTCCCTTCAAACTCACCACTATACCCCTTGGCTCCCATTTGCCAAAAGATACAGAATATATTTTCAAGCACAAATTCCGAAGTAAAGGTACTTGGAAAAACCACACACTGAACAGGTGTAAAACCTTCCTTTATGAAAACACCTACTAGATAAATTATTTAGATTTGTCATAGAAAAATGGTCCAATTCCGCATTATTTCAGTACAATAATCTGATTTCTGAATATCTTGGAGTATGTAGGTCTCAAATAAATATGAGTGTTCTCTTTAACATCTTGGAAACATATATACATCGTTTTATTCATCCTAAATCTGTCAAAGGTAGGGTGCCAGGAAACTCACAGAGTCTTTTCCATATGTAAGGATCCAAATCACTTCTTGCTGTCCCTTGCTACTTCCCCAGGGTCCCAAAGTCTACCCTATTCGTGCCCTTAATCCTTTACTCAGGCTGTTGCCTCATCTTTAAATTCCTTCCCTGACACCCTCTAGCCCATTCCTATCCAAAATGGGTGGTAAATTCTTGATATCTTTCAAAGTCCAGTTCAGATATCTCCATTCTTGTTCTTTGTAGGATCCCAGCTCCCTACTCACCCAAGAGGATAAACTGTTCTCACTCTATTTCAGTATAATTCTAACTCAACAAGGCTACTGGATTCCATGTCTCTCTCCTCTGCTAGACCACTTGATGTTTTAGAAGATCCCTTTTTCATGTTTAGATCTCTATCTCTTAGCACAGTGTCGTGATACAAAGTAGGTGTCCATCTCAAATTTATTTATCTCAATACCTGTTCCCTTTCTGAAAGCCTTTTCTTGTCTAGGGTGTCCTGAAGGCTACACATACTTCTTGGGGGCTGAATAGGTGTACTTCTTGCTTCTGCTTTCTGCTTCCAGACCACTATCCTTTCCACTTGCTAACCTCCTGCCCAGTTCCTTTGAGGTGCCTGCCATGGGACTACAGCCTTCCTTATGTTATTTATTCTCCTTTTGGTTATGCCACAATCCATTGATGATTTTCTTATCCTTCTCTTGGTCAGGGCAGAATCTATAATTCCCTTCAAATTCTGCATTTGCCTTCTTTTCTTTTTTGAAATAAAATAATTAAGTCAGAAACATTCAAAACAAGGCCTTGTTCTCTTCTACATCCAAGAAGTAATTTCAGACCCAAATGCCATCTGATCAATCATCATGTTACATGTTTGTAAAGGACAATTCCGAAATAGGCTAGACTGCATATAAAAAAAAGGTCACTTTATTCAACAAGTTTTATTTTATAGCTCAAAAATGCACCCAGGCATACAAGAAAACTAATTAGACTTTAAGACTACCAAGGATGCCATCTTGTGACAGCTTATAGTGACAAAGCTTTTTAGCAGTTGTGAAAAAGACTTTCATCAAAAATATGTTGTTCCTATATAAAAATCATCAATCAGGCAATTTTTTAAATGACTACTTTGAAATGGGAAGAGTGAGAAAGTGGAACTTAATGAGTAAATAATCAGTAGCCTATAGGTTTGATTACAACGCCGGAAAAAACGGCAAGAAATCATGAGCCAAGGAAAGCGTGTGTCGATTGCCCTTTCCCAATAACTACTCTTCTGGTAGCCTGTTTCCCAAGTCCAAAATGCTCAGTGGCGAGCAAAGAAAAATATCATTTCCAAGTTATGTTCCATGGTAATGTTGTTGATTTCCCACAAACTGTGATCTCCCCAAGAGATAGCCAAAGCTATTTAAGGGCTGTCAGCCTTGTTTCTGTGGAAAGGATGGCACCAGCTCTTTTCCAATGTAAATATGAAGTGCTCTCCATGAAAACAGTATTTGTGGAAGCATTCAACCAACTTAGTAATTCTGAAATACATTCAGGCAAAGACCCCAGTCGCTGAGTGGTGATTTCCTAATCTAGAAAGTAATGAACAAATGAAGGAGTATGGCTCATGGAAACCTCGAGGTTGCCTTTGACAGGATTGAGGCAAAGCCCTTGCAGCTCTGCAGCCCCTACTGGACCACTGCTCCTCCTTTCTGCTTCCAGACCACCATCCTTTTTATTCCCTAACCCCCTGCCCAGTTCCTTTGAGGTGCCTGACATTATACTACCCACTATCCCTCTTTATGGTACTGACTCGCCACAATTCACCGAGAATTTTCTTACTCCTCCTTCTCTTTATCATCATTCTTAGTAACTTCAATATCCTCACAGATGATCTATCCACAAAGTCCTCACGGTGCCCTGAGCATCTGGTGCAATTTTCACTCTCCCTTCTCCAATCTTGCCCAGCTTATCATGAGAACCACCATAAATACCAGTCCTACAAGTAGCTACATTTAGTGCCGAGTATCCCATTCTCCTGTCTGGAAGCAGCCCTGTCACACCTCTTATTCCTGCACACCTCAGTCAGGAGCAGGAGCCCAAGACTCCATCCAGCTTATCCCATAACACCCAGGCTTTCACAGATCCACTGTGTCAAAGGCTCTGCTTACTCCCTAATTTAAGCTCCTATCTGCCCTCCTCTCTACTATCCCCAAACCTTTAAAAGGTGCCTTGTGGACCTCAGGGTCTGTCATCAGTAAATTCTCATGTATCTTTTTCAGGCATTTGCTTCTCTTTCTTGCCCTGATAGAAACCTAGCTGACTCTCCATTCAACTGCTATTCTCTTGCAGCCTCCTAAGTTTTTTGTCCCACACCCTTGGTATTGCTGGTCTTGAAGGCCAGATAGGTGTGCCTTTTGCTCCTCCTTTCTGCTTCCAGACCACCACCCTTTACTCCCTAACCCCCTGCCCAGTTCCTCTGAAGTGCCTGACATTATACTACCCACTATCCCTCTTTATGATACTTACTCTCCACCTGGCCATGCCACAATTCATTGACGATTTTTTTACCCTTCCTTCTCTTTATCATCATTCTTAGTAACTTCAATATCCTCACAGATGATCTACCCAATATCTAGCTCCTCAGTTACACAACCCTCCTCAACCCAAAGATCTTGTCCTTTATAATCTCCTAAAGCAGCTTTTGCTGTGACTGTAGCCTAAGCTTTGTCATTGACAATACAGAACCATTGCTGAAGTTGTAAGTTTACAAGCACCATCTCGTGTCTTTCCAATTCACTCTCTCTAGTATGCCCATTCTGTGGAGTCCTGATAAGTAAACAACAAGGAAGATGCCCCAAGTGTGGGGAGAACAATTGTTCTGAGAGAAGGCTAACCACAAACAACCTGCTGACACAACATCCTGTTCCCAAATACCTCGCTTTGCATGTAGCCCAAGCAGCACAAGCTTATCTGTAGGTAGCCCCTCCGGCACCACCCTATAAAACTTCCCTCCAGATCCTGTCTCTTTGCAGACAGCTCCTTCTCTGCTGTGCTGCCCATTGCTTTCTTTAACTCACTACTGTCTTTGTAAATTATTTTACCACCCACAATGCTGGCTCCAATCAGTTGCAACCTGCAACACATTCCAGAAGTTCTCTGATCCTACTGTGACTTTTAACATTGCCACCTTTTCCTTGTCCATCACCCCATTCATGGCTTCACTTTCCTCATTACCTAACTTCTATACCATTATAATTAGAATCTCTCCTTTTGTATTCATGAATACATCCCCAGTACCTCTTCTCTCTATCATACTTGCTTAGCAAAACCAACTTTGCTTAAATCCTATTCTTTGCCTCCTCCACCCACCTGAACAGCTGAACAGGCTGGAGAAAAGCATACAATGGTGCTGTCTGGTCTCATTTTAAATTTATGACCTTAACTAACAAGAGAGTTCTTAGTTCTGTTTGAAATCTGACTGTATTTTTCTAGCTGATTCACTCTTCAGACAACTATGTACAGCTTCTTCTCTATTCACAAACCTCCAGAGTCCTTCCCTCTCTCCTCATTTTTCATCAGATAACTTAGATCCTCATTTCACTAAGAAACTAAACGCAATCATAAGAGAACTTCTGTAATCAGGCAGTGAATCAGAGCTGAATCTGCTCTCACTGGGGGCACCAGTGACCTCCATGAGGTCAGATCTGATCACTTGCCATCTTCATTTTACAATAGAGTTTGAAACAGCTGACAATGGCCTCTTCCTAAAGAGCCTTTCTTCTCTTGGCACTATAAAACACTACACTTGTTGCTGTTTGCATGCTTCTTGCCTCCTAGCATCACCTCCTCGGTCTCCCTTGCTAGGTTTTTTTCATCTTCTTGACTCGATTGGAATGCCTTGAGTTTGGCCCTTGGACCCCTTCCCTGTCTTCACTCACTCCCTAGGTGATCTGATCTAGTATCAACTATGTGTGAACAACTACAAATTATATCTCTAGTCCCAACCTCTGCCTTGAACTCAGATGCATCTATTCCACTGCTTTCTCTATATCTGCACTTGGGTGTCTATCCAGGCATCTCACAGCCAACAGGTCCAAGCTCAACTCTTTCTTCCACTTGCTTGCCTGAATCTATGCTCCCCATCTCTATTCGTGGTGCCATCAAAACCTAAAGTCATACTTGACTTCATCCAGTCTCTCCCACCACACTGCCCACCTGTCATATCCAGTTAGTGCATCCTGTCAGCTCTACCTTTCAAATAAATTCAGAGCATGCCCACACCTTGTCATCTCCAACCCCTCCACCTTAGTCTATGCCACATCTGCCCTTGCCTGATCTGCAGCAGGGGCCTCCTCATCTGCCTCATGTCCCCTCATCCCCCTGAAGTCTCAGTGGTCTTTTAAAATCTGGCAGATCATGTCACTCCGGTGCTCAAAACTCTCCAGTGGTTCCCTGCCTCACTCAAAATAAAAGCCAAAGTCCTGACCATGGCTTTCGAGTCCCTGAAAAATCTGGCCCCTGGCTAATGTTGAGGCTCATAAAATAATACCCCAAAGTATGGCTCTTTGACATCTGCATACTTTGAACTAAAGAAGCAGCCTCAGAAACCAGGTCTCTTTGGCCCTCTCCTGTCTCCATTTCTCACCCCTCTGCCTCTTCCTAAGTGAAGGGAGGGGCTTTGAAGTTCCCTTGTCTGACTGAGGGAATTTCCTCTAGAAGCAATGCAATTGTCTTGAGCTCCCTCTCTATAATCTCTTTTAAAAAAATTTCTCTAATTTTTTATTTTTTGAGACGGAGTCTCACTCACTCTGTCACCCAGGCTGGAGTGTAGTGGCGTGATCTCGGCTCACTGCAACCTCTGCCTCCCAGGTTCAAGTGATTCTTCTGCCTCAGCCTCCCCAGTAGCTGGGATTACAGGCATCTGTGACCACGCCTGCCTAATTTTTGTATTTTTAGTAGAGGTAGGGTTTCACCATTTTGGCCAGGCTGGTCTTGAACTCCTGACCTCAAATGATCTGTCCACCTTGGCCTCCCAAAGCATATAATCTCATCAAACAAGGAGGATTAACTCCCAGGAAAGACCAGAGTTGACATTCACACCTGGCCTACAGGAACTTTGTCTCAGTCTTCCTCCTGTCCATTCATCTCCCCTAAAAACCATTTCCTTTTCCTCTAAATGTGCCTATAGCCCCCAGTTCCCTCTTTCAAACGAAGAAGGGTATATGCATTTCTAAATCTCATTGAGTTATTGGGTACTCACTTTCCTGTGAGTACTGTGTGCCACCACACAGGTAATAACCCAGGTAATAACTTTATTTGCCTTTTCGCCAGTTAATTGGTCTACTGTCAGTTGGTGTCAGCAGACTCAATTATGGAAACTTCAGAGGGCAGAGAGGAAATTCCCTTTGCTCTAACACTAGCTCTCTGAGTCCACTCAGGTCTCTCCTTGTTCACTGTCCTCCAGGTACAATGACTGACTGGCTTCTTAAAATTTTATTTTATTTTATTTTTTGCCTTGCTTTTTAAATAAACACACCAAGCTTGCTGTCCACCTCAAGCCCTTTAAAGCCTGTTCTCTGTTTCTGAAATGGTCTTCCCCCAGCTGTAGTTCTGTAGCTCTCTCTTCACAGCTCAAGGGTTACCTCCTTGGAGAAACGACCTTCAGCCAGCATGACTGAAGAAGCAGCCCCCCTATCCCCCCAACTCACTCACCCCTTAAACCTTCTTTATTTTTTTTTATGACACTGCTATGACCGGTCAACATTATCCACCCATCTATCTATATTGTTACTACTTACATCTTATATTTAAGAAATAACCATTCAACAAACTGAAAATAGTACTGTAAAAAGGCAGCTTGGAGATCCCTTGAATTAGATAAGACTTCGATGAAGATCAGTGTTACGTAAATGACACACCTGGTCAAACCAAACCAATCCACTGGGCCCTATGCAAACAAGACACTGCCTCCTCTAGCATCCCAACATAAGCAACCACTTTTCCGCCGCACATGGGGTTTCTCTTTGTTCAAATCCCCCTTCCCTCTGTCTCTGTACGGGGGAGCTATTTTCTTCTTCCTTCTTTCTTGCATAACAAACTCTCGGCTCCTTAAAACCACCCCACGTGTGTCTGTGTAGTTTTATCTAAACTGGCGCAAGACCAAGCACCCTGGAGTTCCTCCAGTCATTGATGCCATGTCAATAGCACAATACTTTGAAAACTCAGACAGGCTAGGAAAAAGTATTTTCCACTATTATAAGCTTCCTCTAGGTCAAGGATCAAATTTCTCCTTCCCATATACCTTCTCAGAGAGGCCTGTTACACAAAATTCCATTCTTCATCATGCAGGCATTAGCACAGAAGATATTTACCCTGGGCCTGCCATCACCCACACACGGGGACACAGTATGAATGAGACAGAGATAGTCTTTGTGGAAATTACATACTAGAAGAAAAAAGAGAAAGAAAAGCAACCAAAGCTGTTTTAAAAGCTAATCTCTCATTTTTCAGAAGTGATATTAACAATATTAGTAGCCATACTAGGAGCTCACATTACATGGTATGAAAATTACAGACTTTTAATCCATCAAACTACTTTAAGACGAGTGAAAGATAAAATAGAAAATAAAATGCTATTATTGCAATATCCTTTTCAGTGTCGCAAAAGTGCTTTTTCTGAAAACTTCACCATTAATTCAATGGAAACATATAACTGCTCAAAAATCTTTTTCTTTTTCTTAATAGTTTAATATTTATGAATACCTTGCCTATAAGAAACACAAATCATTAAATAGCTTTTAAGCATTTTTTTCCATAAAGAACCTAAAATTTAAACATTCTACTTGAAAAAAATAGTTTAACATAGTGCTCTAATAAGATTGAAACAAAATACCCTCTTGCCCCTCTGTCCCACAGAACAGTACTTTCTACCCTGACCTTTAATGTGGCCAGGCATGTAAACAGTATTATCCCAGAGCAAATCTTCAATTTCAACTACCTGCTTTGCATTAGCAGAGAAGCAAAAAATCTTGACCCAGCAAGAAAAGCCTTCATACCCCCAAAATAGTGTGACTTTATTAAACTAGGCTTCCTAAATGGAAATGATCTTTTAATCTATACTTGCAAAAATGCTGCTCTTTGGTGAAATGCTTTTTAAATTATTCCTAAAATAACCACACTGTACTAGAAAATTTTTGGCTGTAGCGTAGGGAAGTTTCCAGCTCTAACTGGCCTCGTGACCTAGTGTCGGTTCCAAGCAGACCAGTATTTCCACAGTGCCCATTTTGGGGGCCCCTGAAGAGCCAAGCTGCTTGAACTGAAATCACAGGGGAAGTTTAAAGAATATCGATTCTCAGGCCTCAGCCTCGGTGACTTGATGCAGAAATGAAGCCTGGTATGTCCAGCTGAGGAGTTTGAAGTGTATCTAGAAAACAATTTGGAGCCATTAAAAACTTTGAGGCAGGGGAGTGCATCATGAGATTGACATGAAAATGAAGTATGGAAGATGGATTAGCGTGGGGGCCAAACCCAAGAAGCGGAGAGCACTGAAGAAGTTCCTGTAGTGACCCTAGGTCACTACAGAAAAATATCGGGGAAAGATGAATGATGTGGGAAGAAGGTAAGCATGAGAGGGCATTTTTTAGGCGGAAGATTGTAGAGTTTGGTGACTAATTGGATGTGGTAGGTGTTGAGTACACAGAAGGAGCCGAAAGCGCCTTCCAAGCTCTGGCTTGAGTTATGCATCTAAGGGAATTAATCGGGGTGGGGTGCGGGTGGGAAGAAAAGCACAACAAAGGAAAATCTAAAATTCATGAGCTCCTTAGGTGCTTTGAAGTCCTCCTTCCTTCTGCAAAAAGGAAAGCTTAGCATTGTCTGCAGTTAGCATCAATAAACAAAGATCTTAAATAAAAGCTTTGGGTATGTGTGTGACTCAGTAAGATGTAGAATCACAAATCACTGTTCTCTCCACTATTAGAAAAGTATTACAGAAAATTGGAAAAGTGAGAAAAGATGTATTTTAAAGAATGTTCACGCAGTATTGTTTTTAATAGTGTACAATTGAGAACAACCTATGTGTCAACTCTAGAAGACTGGTTAAATAAATCCTGATAGTTACACACTTGAGTGTCATGTAATAATTAATAATGGAATCTTTGAGCCATCTTTGAGGAGCGGTGGCTCACGCCTATAATCCCAGCACTTTGGGAGGCCGAGGCGGGCAGATCACGAGGTCATCGAGACCATCCTGGCCAACAGAGTGAAACCCTGTCTCTACTAAAAATACAAAAATTAGCTGGGTGTGCTGGCGTGCCCCTGTACTCCTAGCTATTCGGGAGGCTGAGGCAGGAGAATCACTTGAACCCGGGAGGAAGAGGTTGCAGTGAGCCGAGATTGCGCCACTGCACTCCAGTCTGGTGACAGTGCGAGACTCCATCTCAAATAAATAAATAAATAAAGGCATCTTTGAACTGCATGTCTTGGTGTGAACAGAGTTGAGGAAAAGGGACCACAGAAAAGTTGGGATAGTGTGATACTCCCCTCACACAAACACAGAAAAATGTCTAAGAGATAAATACCAAAATACTTGCAGTTTTTCTTCGGGTGGATGGATTAGAGGCATTTTTCCTTTTAGGACGCCTACTTTTTCTAATTTTCACCTGTAAGATTGAATTAGTTCTATATAAAACATATGCCTTAATAGGAAAAAAGCACCACTGAAATTTCGTAACAGTGTTGATTTGTCACCTATATGTCTACATCCAATGTGTCTTTAATTAGTTATGCAGAACACCTGTGTCCCAGACTCCTGGGACAGTCAACTCTGAAGGACATCTTAAATAACCTGCCCTTCTGCCCTGCCCCTGGGTACTGTGTGTTAAGTCCTTGATTACAGAAAAGCTATAAACCTGACTGGTTACTTTAACTCTTTCCCCTCACCTTGAACTGTCCCAGAGTCATGCTTTAATGTGATATCTGAAATTGACAGAAAGCAATTAGATAACCTACCTTTAGATCCTATGAAAACTAATATTTGTATCTGCTGTCTTGTAGTACAGTTATTTGTGTAGGTTCTTTATATATCCTATTAAATTGAAAGATCCAGGAAGGCAGAATTTATGTCTGATTAAGGCTTGCATTCCCTAGAGTGCCAACAGTTTTTGTATATTTGGCATTTAATATTCATAAAGAGAATTATTGATGAATTATTGTATACGACTCAGTGCAATACAAATATTCATTGACTTATAATGAGATTATGTCCCAATAAACCCAACATAAGTGGAAAAAATTTTAAGTTGAAAATTCACGTAATGCTGAACATCATAGCTTAGCATAGCCTACCTTAAATATGCTCAGAACACCTACATTAGCCTACAGGTAAGCAAAATCATCTAACGTAAAGTATATTTTACAATAAAGAGTTAAATATTTCATGTAATTTATTAAATACTATACTGAAAGTAAAAACCAGCCCCGGGCGCGGTGGCTCACGCTTGTAATCCTAGCACTTTGGGAGGCCGAGGCGGGCGGATCACAAGGTCAGGAGATCGAGACCACGGTGAAACCCCGTCACTACTAAAAATACAAAAAATTAGCCGGGCATAGTGGCGGGCACCTGTAGTCCCAGCTACTCGGAGAGGCTGAGGCAGGAGAATGGCGTGAACCTGGGAGGTGGAGCTTGCAGTGAGCCGAGATTGCGCCACTGCACTCCAGCCTGGGCGACAGAGCGAGACTCCGTCTCAAAAAAAAAAAGAAAGTAAAAACCAGAATGGTTGTATGGATACCCAAAGTATGGTTTCCACTGAATGTGTTTCGCTCTCACATCATCATAAAGTTGAAAATCTTAAGTGGAACCATCGTAATTTGGAAACTTAGGTCTGTACATTAGGTTTAGAATTTAGTAGTAGATGTTTCTTTCCTTAAGAATGAAGGGCCTTCCTTTTTTAACTAATTAGAATTATGTAAGCCATTCTTTTCTTTTTTTGTTTTTTCTACTCTGGCTTTTAAATTCTCAATCCCACTATCTACAATACCCTACAGTTAACCTACTTCCTTCTTCCTCCACATGGTCTAGAGCTTTTATGAACCAAATGAACCTGTGCATATACAATGCATACATGAGTTACCACAAAGCCATTTTGGAAGTCGAAGGAATACAAATATAAACAGCTTAGTCATAAGATGTTTAATAATAAACAAACCAAGGTTAAAAGCAAACTTAAAATGAAAAATACTGAGTTTCCATCACAGCCTAGTACATGTTCTCCAACTGGTCTTGCTTCGCTCTGACCTCTTGGCCACTATCACCCCCAGCATCCCACTTCCAGGATGGGCTCTGGCCATCTTCCCATTCCTTGAATACCTCTGTCTCTGGGATTCCAGGAGCTTTCCTAGCCTGAAACACTTTTTCCCAAGCTCTTGATGTGGCCACTCTTCCTCAGCATCCCAGTTTCTTCCACAGGCCTTACCCAACCATCCTTTCCCCGTGAGTTCCCTCCCTAAGATCCATTTCTCCCCATTCTTAATGTATTCATGGCATCATGGCTGGGGTGGCCTGGCTGCCTCCCCTGCTGCCTCCCTGAGGACAGTCCCCTTGTCTTTCCTCCTCACTACTGCAGCCCAGTGTCTAGAAGAGGGAGGGCCTGGCTTATCATAGGCACCGAATAAACATTTGTTCCAGCAGAGAATGAATGAATAATTAAAGACACTTTTCCCCTAGGTTATACAGAAGAAACCTTGTTCTTTCTCCTAGAAGATTGTTTTTGGACTCGGCTATGGGAGAAGAGAGGGAGGCACTGGAGAAAATGGCTCAGTAAGCGGAATTGCCGAGATGCTCAACCTGGTTTCCCTCAGAGTTGCCCTTTTGTGGGTTTTATATGTAGGGTTCTACTCTGTTTATAATAAGGATTTGGCAGCTACAATAAAATGTGAAAAGCAATGATCAACATAACTGATATGCCTGCAAAAGAATCCTGTCTCTAGTCAGTACTGAAAATTGAAATCAAGTTTCCATAAAAAACCTAATCCCAATCATTACATGTTGCAGTCCATAAAGAAGACAGTGGAAAGGTACAAATGGGAAAAATAACCATTCCAAACACATCATTTCCTCTGCATTACCTAGCAGATCATTAACACTGCTTGGAAGCATCACATCTGCCTGTATGATGTGACCTTAATTGGAAGCAAGCATACCTCCCCACATAAGGATATATATGTTGGATATAATGCTTACATTTTGATGTCTTGATCCTCCATCCTGCCTGTGTTCATATTTCATTGTGTCCCCTTACCAAATGCCTTCAAAGCAAAACTCTGAAGGAAAAATGAATACACTTCATTTATTTTTAAACTCTGCCAAATCATCTCAGACAGGCAATGGAAAGGAAAAGAGGAAAATGCTTGGTGTAATAGAGCCATATTTTTACTGCAGCTCCTCCATTTAATTCTCAGGACCTCTGGCTGCCTTCCTTTCAGAATGCAACCCCATTCGAGTCTTACATTATCTTGCCTACTTTCAGCCATTCATTATTGCAGAAGTCACGCCACAATGGCATTCTGCCAATATGAGTTTAATGTCACTTTTATACGACCTAACTGTATACCTTGTTCATATTCCCATTTGTGAAATGGGAATCAGATCTGAATCTATGGGTCAGCATGAAGGTTATTTATATTTGGAATCCTTTGTGTAACACTGAATATTAAGACCATGGGTTTTTAAGTGAGACTCCTAAAAACCTGGCCTGTATCTACTGCTCCCCAAATAATGCTGTTTCACATGACAAGATTACATTCCTTCTCGAAGCAGAAGCAGCAATGAAGAGAAAACACCAATCTATGGTTCTACAACAAACGGTTCTTTCCTTTCTCAATCAATAATTCTGACAAATCTGTTCTCTACAACTTTACGTGTAAGTGATAAATGATTTGAGGAATGTGTTGATATTAATATGAACTGTCTTCTTGTTCCTCCATGTATGATTAGCATCAATGAATTGAATTAATGTGCCACTTGACAGTTTTGAACAAAGAAGTGGTAAAAAGACATCACCAGAGCCTACAGAGAAATAATGAAAAAGAAACTTTGACCATAAGACAAATTGTTCTTCAGAAAGGACCAGAATAGAAACACCAGTTCAAATTAGGGCCAGTTTTATTTAAGAGATGCATTTACCATCTGGAAAACATGATAAGCAGCATGTTGATTAAATCAGCAGGCTGCTCCAAAGAGGCTGGCTCGCTGGCCACTGGAGAACAAATTTCAGGTATAGGGGATGTTTAGAAATAGACATGGAGAATAAGAAAGCAACAGTGCCAAGGTGTAACGTGCTTGGTTGTAATTCATACACTGACGTAGCTGCAGGTAGAATAAAGTAGCAGCTAGTCTTTTCACAAGTGTTCACTGGAGGACATTAATAACAAACGCCTCTGGTCTCTATTCATTTTAGAAATGTATATTTAGTTTACCAGAGCTTATCTCTTATCATATTGCTTCTCTTCTCTAAAATATATAGAAATATATGCTCTAGGCCAATTGATTTGAAGCTTGAATGTTTTTTTCACATTCAGTACTAAAAATTGGAATCAAGTTTCTATAAAAAACTGAATCCCAATCACTATGTATTCCATAAAAATGACAAAGGAAGGGTATAAATGGGACCAAAACCCATGCTTTACATGCTTGTTAAAAAAGAATACCTATTTCTGGGCCACACTCCTGAGGTAGGGCCCAGTGATATGTCTTTAATTAACAAGTGCCCCAGTTAACCCAGCGTGGCATCAGTGCTCGTCCTTGGCTTTTGGGTTGGTCAGTTCGGGAGTTTGTTAAATTGCCACTAGGGGGAGTGTTGGCCAAACTTTGCACTTGTGGCAAAGGGAGGGTGCTGCTGACCACTTCCAGAAAGAAGCTCAGATTCAGGGAGAGAAAGGACAGAGAAAGGAAAGAGCAAGAGAAATCCGTGTCCCTGGATAGGTAATACCAAAAGGAGTTTCTGGTAGGGATTCAGGCACCTGGTGATGAACGGCTGACATCTTAGAGATTAATGATAAAAGACCCAATGATGGAAACACGAAATAAAAAAGAATTCAGGCTTTGGAAAGAGAACACATCCTAGCTAATATCTTCTCCCTCCACCTCTCATTCATGTCCCTTTCAGGGAAATGGAAAGTAAACAAACTAACCAGGGAACATCAGGATTTGGTGGCATCCTCAGTCTCAATATATTATACAGGCATGATTTTTTTATGTGCTTTGCCTGTTATTATAACCCTTCCATTATTTTTATATTAAATTTTTGTTTTAGTAAGTTTATTATCTAATTATAGAAATATTACCTTCTAATTGAATAATATTAGGAAGAAATACAAAAATAAAAGGAAGAAGTTAAAAATCACTTGTAATCCTTACACTCCAATAATGAGTGTTAACATTGTGGTGCAGAGTCTTCCAGAATTATTTTTAAGTTTATAATTCCATGCTTTTTTTTCTAGATGAAATCATTCTATTGGTTTTATTTCTCCCCACAACCATTAATATAATCAGCTCACTCCAGTGACATGAGTCTTCCTAAGGTCTCTCTTAAAATATCAAAGAATATTTATTCTGCACTTCTGATTTTCTTAGGATAAAGTCTTTGACTTGGAATAGAAGGATAAATATCACAGAAAATTTTAAGTTCTTAATACATATTGCCATTTTCAGAAAGACTGTACTAATCTATACTTCAACTGGCAAAGTATGATACTTTGCTTTATTAGCAATGTATATATTTTATCCCAAATATATTATTCACAGATAGCCTATAGTTATTTTGTTTGTGCAGGCATGCATGTCTGGGTGTACTAACTGAGCTTTGTAAAGCACACTGGCATATTGCCACCCATTAAATTCATTAATAATATTTTAATCAGCTCTATGTCTCTATGTCATTTTCAATTAAATTTTGTAATTGTTACATTTTCTGTACATTTTATTTGATAGATTATCAATGTCAATTGTCAATTATTTATATTAAATAATTGCCTTAATAGAAATAGTTCTTAGATTCACTTATTGATTCTATTATTTCTTTTATTTTCTAGTTTATTGCCTTTCATTATCTTTCCTTTTATATTCTTTGGGTGCTTTTGTTGTTATTTTCTAAAATGAGTTATATCCTGAGTTCATTTGTTTTCATTCTTTCTATATAAATAATTTAAAAATAATAATTTTGGGGCTACAAATATACTATGAGGGCAGCTTTGGCTATATCCCATAAGTTTTGGCATGCGATGTTCTCACTGTCATCATTTTTGTAATCTTTGGTAGCAGTTTAGATTTCCTCTTTGGTTCAGTGGTTATTTAAAAGCCTTTGAGAATTTATTGAGGATCTTTAGCCATGTAAGTGATGCATTTTTGAAAAAGTTGCATGGATACTGAAAAATAAGGCATACTCTCAGTGGAAGGTATCAATTCAGTATGTACCTACCTATTAGTGGACACATTAATTATATTATTGAAGTATTCTATATATTATATTTTAACATAATAGAGTAATAGTGTAATGAATGTCAGTCCAGCTATATTTTTGTTCATTTTTTTCTTGCATTTCTAGCTTTTTCTCATATTTGGGTGATAGTGATATGTGGTGAATTCAATATTCATGATATTATATATTGTTTTTCAACCCAGTTTAAGATCTGTGTCATTTCACAGGAAGTTTAACTCAGTATGTTTACAGCCACAATTGCTTCCCCCTGCTTTCATCACTTCCCTAGTTTTATGCCTTAAGTTGGTGTACATCAGAATTGATTGAGGAAGCTGCTGGTGGTATATGTGTGTAGTATGTGGTGGGGGTGTGTGCTGTTTAAAAACACCCTTGCTTAAGCCTCACTTGAAATTCTGGCTTAGAAAATCTAGGACGATCCTGGGGCTGGGTCTTAATTTTTAAAAGACTCAAAAGGTGACTATATCCAGTAAAGAATGAAAATCACTGCTTTAAATATTTCCAAAACAAACTCTAAATAAATCATATTTCTTTAATAATTAAAGTCAAGAGTAAAACATTCCCTTTATGAACCCCTTTAGTCGCTTCCCTGTTGTTCATATTATTGTAAGGGGTTTTATTTTTACTAATATTTTAACAAGATTTATATTTTTCAAGAAGTCACTTTGATGGTTAAATAAAATTATTATAAAAGTCAAAATATACTGATAGTAAAAATATGTACTGAAGAATACTATACTAAAAATAAAACTCTTCTTCTGGATTCTCCAGTCTCATTCTCCAGCATTATCCACTCTTGATAGCATTGTATTCATTTTTCAGGCTTTCCTTATATATGTAAACACACACACACACACATACAAATACATTCATACACTTAATACACACACACACACACACACACGCACACACACACCAGGGATCATATGCTGTACGCTGACCTAATACCTTCAAATTATTTCTTGGTAATCTTCCTCTGTCAGATACACACAGATGCATGCATTCTATACAATAAAATCATATTACACAATTTATCCAGATGCAGCTGGGCAGCAGACATGATAACCTGGCTGGGAAAACCATGCCAGTGTGGAGTGTGCTTTTTCCAAATGTGGTAGCCACAAAACAGTGGACTGCAACTTAGTCCACTGGAGGCTTCCCACCCTGTGGTTAACTAGCTAATGTTGCTTACAATCTTATAAGCTTTTCACTGTTTTCTAAGATCCCTGAGAGCAAAAGCTGGATTGTATTCTTTTTGAATTCCTTCCATGTCCCTGGCACATTACTAGGCATGTAGTATTCACTTGATAAAGGTTTTGTTGAACCACTGAATACTGGTGACAAGTGACAAAATGACCACACTTTTACCACTCTTCTGAAATAAGAGCACAATAGCTTCCTGTCTTCTCTTTTCCTCAATGCAAGAACAAAAAACAAAACCTGAGTTACTTAGGTATGTGGTTGTGCAGTGTCAGAGCTGGCCACTCAATCTGAAACTCCTGCTTCTCCAGAGTGGGATTAGGAAGAAACATGGCATTCAGAAGAACATGGATGCACAGGATAAGGCTGCTCACATGAGGGAGACATGAGGAGAGAGGCCAGGAGCCTTGCCGTTCCAGCATCCTGGTACCTGACAGAGCTGGACATCAGAATGGATACACCATCCTCACTGCCATTGCCAAGGAGATGGGCCCACCCTTGGGAGATGTTCTCCCTGCAGCTGTGGAAACCTAGGTATGGGGGCCTCACTGGTGAAGTTGTGTGTATGAGTCATCGTAACTTGAAGGGAGCTTGGAAAGGACCACCTGGAGAAGTCTTCTTTAGCAAAGAACGAAAGGTCTAGAAATACTGAGTTTCACCAAACGTTAAAAGGATAATTATCTACAAGTACTTAACAGGCCTTACCACCAAGGTGAAGCATGAACCGTTCAAGGTGCTTTGTGGAGGTGAGAGAAAGTTTTGGCAGGTGGTGATAATTAAATTAAATTGAGAAAAATTACATTTCAGCTGGGCATCCAGGGAAGCCTCCCTTTGAGAGAGGTCTATTAAACAACCGTCCCAAAGGATACACTTAAGCCATTTAAAGTCAAACTGAGCTTGTTATTTGAAGACATAAGAAAAGAAATCATTTTAAATGGGGGAACAGGAGCAGTTAAGGGAGGAAGTGGCTGACTTAATTCGTTACATTTTTTTCTGTTGGTTTGAAGGGTTGTAAACATTACACTTCCATCTCTCCCTGGGAAGGAAAGATCATCCAGATTCCAGTGATTCAGAAAAGCAGTATTACCAAGAGATCTAAGCCTGGCGTTATTTACTCACTAAATTTACTCTTTGAAGTGTGTTTGGTCAGCTGTGCTTGGCCTCTGTGACTAGCGGTATTTGTCCAGAGGCTAATTAGCTCAAAGGGTAAAAAGATCAGTGAGTTAATCCATAATCTCGAGTGACTGATGAAACCTAACTGCCAACTGGTGTCGGAGCGGATCCTTTTTTAAAAAAGGGATTAATAGGACATGCTAGCTATTCTCAAATATTAACTTTTCCAAGAATAAGACAAGATAAAACTAGAGAAAAGACAAGCAGAGATTTTTTTAAACCTCTCCAACATTTGTAAGGTAATTTCACAAATAAAACTTCTAGAATTCCAGGGGAGCATGCGGGCTTTCTTTCTTGCTGTGTGATTCATGTGCCTGGGGTGCTCTCAGGCAGTGGTTGCTTTCTGGCCCCCCAACAATGGCAATGAACGTTTCATTGTCGAGCACTTATTATGTGCCGAGCACCAACAGTTTTACATGTTATTAATTCACTTGGTCCTCCAAGTAATCTAAGAAGCAGGTATTGTTACTCTATTTTACAAGAGACAACATTTGGGCCAGAGGTCACACAGCTAATGGGACTTAAACCCAAGAGCTCTGGCTCCAGTCTTTGACCTTAATTGCTCTTAGGGGAAGGAGATAACAATTCGTATCCTGATGACCCATGCCATGTGGCAATTTCAAAACACAGCTAGAAGAAACAGAAGTCCCTGGGCTTTGGAAAGTCCATGAAAAGAATCTGTGCTTTTGAGTGCACTCTATCAGTTTGCTAGGGCTGCCATGATGAAGTATGGCACACTGGGTGGTTTAAACAACAGAAATTCATTGTCTCACAGTTCTGGAGGCTGGAAGTCTGCATCAGCAGGGTCGGTTCCTCTTGAAGGCTGTAAGGGGCTCTGTTCCAGGCCTTTCTCCTTGGCCTGTAGATGACTGTCTCCTCCCTGTGTCACTCTTTACATCATCTTCCTTCTATGCATGTCTGTCTCTGCATCCAATATTCCCTTTTTATAAGGACACTAGTCACACTGGATTAGGGTCCATCTGATGTCCTCATTTTAACTTGATTACCTCTGTAAAGACCCTATCTTCAAATAAGGGAACTTTCTGAGGTTAGGACTTCAATCTATATATCTATATCTATATCTATTATTTTTTGAAACAGAGTTTCATTCTTGTTGTCTAGGCTGGATGGAGTACAATGGTGCGATCTTAGCTCACTGCAACTTCAACCTCCCGGTTTCAAGTGATTCTCCTGCCTCAGCCTCCCGAGCAGCTGGGATTACAGGCGCCCACCACCACACCCAGCTAATTTTTGTATTTTTAGTGGAGACAGGGTTTTGCCATGTTGACCAGGCTGGTCTCGAACTCCTGACCTCAGGTGATCTACCTACCTCGGCCTCCCAAAGTGCTGGGATTACAGGCGTAAGCCATCCATGCCAGGCCAGGACTCTGGTATATATTTTTGAGGAGGACATATTTCAAACTATAACATGCATCAAGGTTTCTAAGCAGGCTTAAATGTCCACTTGAGTGGTACAACCCAATCGGTGAAACCAGAGCATGGTGCAGGCTCCCATTCATTCTACAGGTACATCCTGATAAAGGCCAGCCTTCTGCCTCCTGGAGCGAGACTGCTGTTCTTTTTCTCCCCTAGCTGGCTAATCAGAAGACCCGTACAGGGAAAATTTTTCTGATCTATATAACTGAGGCCTGGCATTTAGGAGACTGTGCTTTGACAATGTCCCATTAGGGCCCTATGTCACTACCAGCTACCCTCTAAGTTGCAGAACAATAGCCTGAGTGAGGGCTGAGATGCCCACATAGGCCTCAATCTGCTCCATGAGAAGAAAACAAGCTCCAGCCCATCATTAGGATGGTCTTGAACTATGGAAGCCACATTCGTGATCCTGTCTTCTAAGGCAGTGATCTCCCCACTCCCTATTTTAAAAACTATATGTATCACTCAGACATTTTTAAGTCAACAGTTGAAATTTTTCATCAGGCCAGGCATGGTGGCTAACACCTGTAATCCCAGCACTTTGGGAGGCCAAGGTAGGCAGATCACTTGATGTCAGGAGTTCGAGGCCAGCCTGGGCAACATGGTGAAACCCCGTCTCTACTAAAAAAATACAAAAATTAGCCAGGCATGGTGACACACACCTGTAATCCCAGCTACTTGGGTGGTTGAGACAGGAGAATTGCTTGAATCCAGGAGGCGGAGGTTGCAGTGAGCTGAGATTGCACCACTGCACTCCAGCCTGGGTGACAGAGCGAGTCTCAAAAACAAAACAACAGAAAATTTTCATCAAAGTTGAAACAGTTTCAAAGAATATAATTTTCAGTGTACTACAAATTGACATTTAAAAGATAAAACTGGCTGGGAGCCATGGCTCACGTCTATAATCCCAGCACTTTGGGAGGCCGAGGCGGGTGGATCACCTGAGGTCAGGAGTTCAAGACCAGCCTGACCAACATGGTGAAACCGCATCTCTACTAAAAATAGAAAAATTAGCCAGGCGTGGTGGCGCATGCCTGTAATCCCAGCTACTTGGGAGGCTAAGGCAGGAGAATTGCTTGAACCCAGGAAGCGGAGGTTGCAGTGAGCTGAGATCATACCACTGCACTCCAGCCTGGGCAATAGAGTGACACTTGTCTGAAAAAAAAAAAAAAAAAAGATAAAACTGTGTGTCATCTTTTCAATATATAGTTGAAGATACTTACTATAGTAATTTGAGATCCATATGACTCACTTAAAAATACACAAATAATCTCTTTTCGAATAGTTGGAAATTGTAATCATTATTTTCCTCCTTGAATAGGGGTCAGTAGGATTTATGTAAAAGCCCAAATACTAAATATTTTAGGCTTTCAAGGCAGTCTCTGTCACAGCTACTTAACTGTGCCACTGTAGTATGAAGGAAGCCACAGACATTACACAGAAAAATGGGCACACATGTGTCCCAATAAAATGTATTTACAAGTCCAGGCAGTGGGCCATATTTGGCCCACAGGCCATCATCCACTAACGCCTGACCTGGAACCCAAACTCCCATTTTACTTCCCATTTTCCCCACTCTACCTCAATTCTACTCATATAGAATTTTATCATAATGGAATTTTATGCTTAAAAATCTTTTATTAATCATCCTATCATATTTCTCTGAAACAAAAACACATACACACTGAAATCTAACTTAAAAAATACTTCCTGTGAACAGAAGGCTCTGATAAAACTTTTCTTCTTGATTGAGCTTAACAGCATAATTATTATTAGTATAAACTAATTAAAACAAGACTTTATTACAAATTTTGATACATAATTTCCAAACCCAAGAGAAGTATCCCATTGGGAACACATCTCTTAATGTGATAGGGACCCACTTATGGTTCCTTATTTAAAAGATAAGTCATAAGTCCTTTTGTTTGGCTCTCAGAGAAGGATTATATACTTTGAGCAACACATAGTAAGACCTGATGGAGGTGAGCAGGGGCCTTTCTTTTATCAAGAGGGAGAACAGTGGTTGGGAAAAGTTGGTGTGAAAGCCACAGGTGCAGTTGCAAGATGATCAGTTTTAATGTACATGTGGAAACTGATAATCTGAAAATGGATTATTGAAAGGCTAATTATCCATGCCTTCCTTTCCCTTGAAAAGTCTTCACACCGTTCAGGAGAATGAGCACCCAGGTTGAAGATTACTTTTCCAGTGTATTAGCTATAGACCTACGTACAGTTGGTGTTGAAATAGAGGCACCTGACCTCAGTAAAAACGTGGGCTTGGGAATCAAGACACACTTGGATTTGAACTTCACTCTGCCACTTACTAACCAGATAATAAGTTAACTCTCTCTGTGTCTGTTTCCTTATCTATAAAAGGGGATAAAATGCCTTTTAACACTGCTTTTAACACGCTACTGAAACTGTTAGGAAAAGGACAGAGACAGAATTAGAGTCTCCCTGAGTCTGGCCCTCTATCCTTTGAGCATAGGAGGATGTACTCTTCCATAAAACTTGTTGCTTGACAGAGCATGCCATGTGGTAATTTTAAAATAATCACTACCTGAACATTTTTAAAAAGGTTTATGAAATCCCACTAAAGGAATATGCAAAATGCCTGGCACACAGAGAGTACAGCTCTTAAAACCATCAGTGCAAGTGTTTCTGACATTGGTTTGGCCTTGAGGCAAGTAATGGGGAGTCAGAGTGGTAGACAGAGACAGATCACCACACACAGTGGATAGGATTATTGTATATTTACCTACAGTGTTCAAATTTGGGGATAAGAGACTTTCATATCCATTGCCATTTATACTTCTACCCAAGTCACATGGAATTCCAACAGTTCTAGATCACCTTAGTTGCAAATTCTTTCTCCCTTAACAGTTCTAACAGTTCAGAAACTTTTGATAAAGTAGAAAAAATTTGGTCTGCCCAGGTTTCTCCTTGTAGGTTGCTTTGTGAAACTAGGATAGCGTACACCTCTTGAATTTGTTTTTACAGTTCAGTTTCTCTTAGGTGTTTAGAGGGGAAGGAGGGCAGTAGGCAAAGATAGCTGTTGGACAATTTGTTTTCACCAATTACTTTCAAGTAGTTTTCAAACAGCTCTTACAAGGGCCCAGTTTTTGAAAGTGGATAAATTTTCTTTAGGTAAACAGACAGGGAAATGAACGCATAGGTGAATGCACAGATGACTTCGTGAATACATAAATAAATGTGGTTTGTTGAAATTTTTTCTTATTGTAGCTTCCATATTCTGGGGAATTCCAACTCTGAGGCTAATGATTGCCTGAAAAATAAATCTCCATGCAGGTTAATCCATATATACTCACAGCTGGGAATCCCAAGGCCTAGAACAGTACCTGATACAGGGTTGGCATTCAGCAAACATTGATTATTGAATAAACTGAGCAAGAAAATGTGAACTTTGTCTCTTGTTAACAGTGGATATTAGCAAGTCAATGAATGTTTCTGAACCTCACTTTCTTTACCTGTAATAAGGTAACTGCATGCTACTACACTCCCCTCACTCCCTGTTGGCTCATGGAGCCCAGATGTAGAGCCCCAGGAAGCCACACCAGGGGACCTAAGTTGTCACCAGATGAAATCTATTTGACATCCTAGGACTTAGGTTACTTCAAGATCTAGGATGCTATAAGTTTACAGTAAATAGATGTCCAGATGTGACAGAGAAAGAAATCACCCCTTCTCCTCTCTTGACAGAATACATCATGGGTATGAAGTGCATGGCCAGCGGGAGTGGAGGGGGTGTGGAGAAGAAAGTCATCAAGAAGTGGCTGGGAACCTGCAATGTGAAAGAACCAAAAATGTACATGTTTCTCAAAGCTTTCATTATGCCTTCAAGAAGAAGAAAGAGTTGGGGTAGGATGGCTAAAGCTCAGCTATCCAGGAAGATTTGTGGGCCATCTGCCGAGACCAAGAACATCTTGACTTACAAATGTAAAAGCCACCGATTATTTATGGCAGGTCACAGCCTTCTTGAATGCCGCCAGGCATCTCCCTAGAAGCACAGTATCATTTGATGGTGACTGGCTTCCAAAACCAGGAAACTACACATCACTGTAGCTCCACATTCTGGAACTTCTGCTACCCTAGAAATAGGTTTCCAATTATTCCTCCTCAATAAACACGGATGAGTTGTTAGGAGATATTAGATTTGAAGCATAATAGTAAGCCCTTATTTTACATTCCACAGAGTACATGGGATATATTAATAAATGTGCTCTCTAAACATTTCTATGTACCAGGTAGAGTCGATAAGATCCATATTTTTATCCAGGAGAAAAAATACTAAAGATTGGAGAGGCAACATGACAAAACCTAAATCTTACTTGGTGGCTATGCTGAAACTTGACCCAGGCCCTGGCTTGTAAGTGTAGTGCCTTTCTCTCTGAGTGGCCTTTAATGCTAGAGGGTTGGGGTAGTGTCCGAGAATTATTTAGGAGAATAATCTGAAAGTAGACAGAAACTTCCAAGGCAAAAGAGCAGAACTAGACATTCTGTGAGACATGAAAAATAAATGGCTTCTACCCAAGGGATGGAATCAGACTATTTTCCCCTCACATACATATTATAATTTACTAATCACTCACACATACATCATTTATATTTTCATTTGTTAACAGCCTTATGGGAAATGTACCTTCTTCCCTTTCTACAGATGAGGAAGCTAAGGTTCAGAGAGATTAAGGAGTCCCTCTACCCAGTTCTCAGAAAATTTTAGAGGGGACAGAAGCATGGCTCATAAGGTGGTCTTTGCAAAGCTTCTTATGCCTACTTTGCCCAGATATTTGACCCTGACTCAGGGAATCTAGGACGTGGCTTTTATCCCTTGTCCCCCCCCCCCCCCCATCAATCTCTAAAGCTAAAAGATGTGGCTCTGCTACTACCCTCATGGTACTAGAAAGAGTGCCCTGGAACCTTTAGCATTAAGTAGTCTAGGTCTAGGGACAGTACCAATGTTGGTGGTTTTCAAACCAGCTCCTGCTTTGATATCCCTCTTTGTATATGACAAAGTTTCTGAAATGCAGACTTCAAATTGTTGGCTCATTAGGCAAGGAGGGGGCTCCATCTCACCTGCTGGGACCTGTGGCCTAGATGACGCTAGTGAGAACTGAGTTGCCCAGAGCAGCCCTGACTTGGGCTACCAGTGTGAAGGCCTGAGTTCCATTAGCTGATGGATGTTTCTTTCCAACCAGGCAAGTGGAAGTCAGAACTGCCCCAGATGCTATCTTAAATGTTCAGCTGCAAGAATTCCAACCAAGTTGGAAAGAAACTTTATTTCATTATACTTTCCAGGTCTGGGAATGATGCCAGTGAACAGCTCTCCTTGACAGGTCTCTCATCACTTACAGCTCAAAGGAAAAGAGAAGTGAGCTCCCAAAGCGCAAGGCTGCAGCCCTCCTTGTCAGATGGCAACACCTCCACGGAACAGCTGAGCAAGAGGATGAGTAAAGAGCTGTCTGCCTTATCACCAAAACCCTGCATACTGATGATAATTCCCTGTATGCTTTTTTTTCAAAGTCTTGCACAAGGCACTGAGCTGAGGCAAGGACATAAGAGAGGGATGAAAAATCAGTTTCAGCTGTAAAACAATTCTGATATCTCACTAGTGGTTGACTTAGTGCTGTGTTAAGAAGGATTCTGAAGCTCAATCTGGATACACCTGGAAAGACTGTTATTTTCAATGGAACATGGGCACCAGAAGACAGATGGATAGATAGTTCAGAAGTTTGACACATATATGACACAGGAAGTCACCAAGTCTAAACTTCAGTTTACCCATGTAAAGTTGCTGAGAAGCACAAAGGTTAAATAACTTGCAAAACTTAGATGCTAAGCTAGAAACCACACTTTAAAGCACTGGATTCCAGGTTACTGCTTGTCATCATATGAATAATTTTCTAGTCCTGTATTTCTAGAATATCACAGATTGCTTGAAATGAGCTAGCAAATTAGTAGACTTCCAAATCCTGTGGTAATCCAAAGATACTTATTGTAACGATAATTTTATGTATGTGATGTTCAGCTATTTCCCAGCATCTCTGCACTTACTGAAATCCCAAATCACTAATTTCCATTCATGACTGAGAGCATTAGGCCTTGGCTTGGCTGAAAATCAGCAGATACGCAAAGCAATTCACCTTGCTCTGAGATTCAACCCTGCCTATGGTTTAATCTATTTGTTCCACCAGTGTTGCTTCACTACAAAAAGTTAAGTAATATTATCAAAAGAAAGAAGTTGTAAAGGACCCATACAATATACTCCAACCAACATTCACAAGGCATTCTTGGGAATTCTGTCCAAAATGCAGGAAATGGGGATCATTGGGTCAGAAGGCATTCCTGATTGGAAAGATGGTATTCAATCACATGGATATTTTTTTCCTACTGTTTTGCAGAATTCTTAATAGAGCTAAAGGAAAGTTTAAGAGGCCTGAGCTTAGAG
This sequence comes from Symphalangus syndactylus, assembly GCF_028878055.3. Lineage (NCBI taxonomy): Eukaryota > Metazoa > Chordata > Mammalia > Primates > Hylobatidae > Symphalangus > Symphalangus syndactylus. The sequence goes on along the minus strand of NC_072431.2, from coordinate 93,472,914 downwards.
TGAGCTTTGGCAAATGGAGGCCAAAGCTCACTCTAAGCTCAGGCCTCTTAAACTTTTCCAAAGCTCGCTCATTTCACCCATTTGGTTTGGGTGAAATCATCAACTGGGGACATCATTAGGAGACTAAGACTAGATGCCTCTAGGAAGGCTTTGCAGGATGGTTTTGATCTAGTTATTGAAGAGATTGATTACTTTTTCATGGTGAGTTTTACATTAAATCTTTTGGGGAGTGAAGATATAGGATAATATCTGGTATTGAAGGCATGGATTTGAAGACCAAATTAGCTGAAAGAACTATTTAGTCAGTATTTTCTCGCTAAACAAAATTTGTAGAATTGAATAAGATGATAGCAATTAAATCACTCCTTAGCCTGAATTTATCCTTGTCTTCATGAAGAATTATCTGCTTGTAACAGACTTACCTTCTCAGTTATGGTTTGTTTATAATAAAAATTAAACCCACATTCCATACTGAGTTGAGAGAGGCGCCACAGAGCACAGTAAACAGCAGGGCCAAGATAAGTAAGGAAGAAGAAAGAAATGCCACAGATGGATGAGTGCCGACTTTCTGCAAGAGGAAACAGCATACTATTTTAATTCTCCCTTGCCAAACAGTGTAATGGAGAAACTAAGATTTAGCTGTCCATCTTGAGTTCACTATGAGCAACGGTGAAAGCGAAAGTTAACATGTTTGTGAACACTAACATTCTGCTTCTCTATTACCAGAGCAGGTGGTCCAGGCACCTTGTGGAGGTAAAAGAGATAAAGGTGCCGTGGCATGATGATGGAGTGAGAGAAGTTACTGGCCTAGTGTGCGAGGAATGTTCTGAGATCCTAGTGCCACACCATCCAGTAGAGTAGCCACTAAACACGTGGCTAGGGAAGCCTTGGTGAGTGAGTGTGGTGAGTGTGACTGTGCAGCTGAATTGTAAATTTTATTTAATTTTAGCTCATTTAAATTTAAAAACCAATACTCAATTCAGTTATTGGAAAACTTTGATGTATGTTTGGAACAACTTGTGCAGATGAATCTACTTTTTTAACTATGAATTTTATGAGATCTAAATACAGATTTCCTGTGAAAATCCAGTATCCAAATTGAGTTGTGTTGTAAATGTGAAACACATGTCATATTTCAAAGACTTAACATGAAAAATTCAATGTAAATATTTTGTTAATAGTTTTGTAGATACATGTTGAAATAATAATTAGACATAGCAGGTAAAATAATACATATCATTAAAATTAACTGGCCTGTTTATTTTTACTTTTTTCAGGTGAACTACTAGAAAAATTAAAATTATATACATAACTTGTATCATATTTCCATTGGAGAGCATCGATGTAAAATGAGATCTGCTATATTGTCCCTGTAGTACATTTTTTGTAGACTTGTTAAAATGTCTTCTACACATTTACATACCTCGTATAATACTAGAAAGTGCATAATACTAGGCAAGCATAGCCAAGAACCCGTGTTTTAAAAACCTGTTACCATGACCCCTACAGATTCCTTTCCACTTAGCATTGCAATCTTACTTGTTTTTTTATGTCAGATAAGACATCTTGATAAGATGAATAGCTTTTATTCGTCCTTCTAGCAGCCTAACCCCTTCCTTCTCCTTTTTTATTGTTACATCTTCATTGTGAATCCATTTATAAAACAGATAGAAGGGGAGATGCAGTGACTGAACCAGGAGTGGAGGATTCACACACCCATCCAGCTCCACATTGCCATAGCAGCCATCAATTCTCCCTCAAACTCTGAGGAACACAGTTTCTATTTCTGAGCTGGGCCCGCCTCCCCTGCTCACAAGGTCTTGAGAAAGCATGGTGGCCCTGGTGATTCCTACAGCCATTACAGTTCATGGGCACCCCCAAACTGGCTGCCTGGTTGTTCCTAGTTGTTCATCACCCTCGCCATTGCTTTGGCCACTGCAAATCATTCCTGGCAAATGCAAGCAAAGAGCAGCCATGGGACACTGGTAACCTGTCACCTCTCCCAGATGGCCCAGAAGGAACTGGTCTCCTAGGTAAATTGACCCAAATCATACCAGGCAAATAAATGCTACAGGAATGAGATGGTGCATCACACAGTAACATAAAGGGGCAACCAATGGGGCATTTTGTGATGAGCTTTTACTTAGCTCAAATTTCCCACATGGCATTATTAATAATTCACCCAACCACCCCAAAATGCCTTTTCAATTTTACTTTAATTATTGTGATGATTGTTTAATTCAACTATCTGTGGTCTGACTCCACTTGACAGACTGACAGGCTGATGAAACCATCTTCCCCTATCTACTCACTCTCCTTCCACATATGAATGCAGCAACAAGTACATGGACATGCATGAAACACCAAGCACTTGTCAGTTCCTAGCTGGATAAACACCAGCAAGGTCCTTAATATTTTGGTGACTAAATTTCCTCATCTAAAACAGGTAAAAAAAAAAATTAGTCCCATTAGGGCTGCTGGAAGATTCAATGGATTATTGCATCTACATATAAAATGTATTGAGCAGTGCCTGGCACACAGTAAATGCTCAGGACAGATTGAGATGGGGCTGCAGCATTTAGCGGACCCATCTGAAAATAAGGAGACAATGAACTTCAGGGTATGATACATTCTTGGCTATTCCCCCAGGACAGGGATCTTGCTTTACCCTAAGATGCCTGATTATCAAAGTGTTATGTTTGTGCATGAATGCATTTTTTTTGGATGTGGGGAGCAGAGAGGAGGTTCATAGCTTTCACATTCTTAAAGAGTTCCATGATCCAATAATAGCTTAAGAACTACTGTTTTAGATTTTTTTTTAATAAACATTTTTTACTGCTTCCATAAAAAGCTGGTTTCTTCTCTCATTCTTACCAACAGGTGCCAGCACTTCGCTCATGTAAAGTGACACTACTGGGGGAGAGAAAGGGCCAAGGCAAATGGACATTGACTCTAATGAGCTGACTGCCACTTAATGCACATCCTCTAGAAATCAGACTTCCTCAAAATCGAGCATCGAGGTGTACTGAGGAGTGTGGTGCAGCAGGCAGAGTTAACATGCACACAAGCTCTTCCAGTCAGGCAGAATTCTCAATGTATCCAGCCATCTGGAGCCTCATGGGATCAGAAAGCAGCCTACATCTCTAGAAAGGCCTTCAGCTAACAAACAGGTCACTGACCTTGTCAAGTGACCAGGTGTCCCTGATGCATGGTCACCCACAGTTAGGAAATTCTCCCTCTCCTGCAACGTCAGCCCTACTTTTTTTAATAGACAGAGTAGACGGTCTCTCCCAGACACCCAGTCACCCTCACCCTGCCTTGAGTCTTCTATAGGCGAAAGCTTCCTAGCTCTTCTGTTTCTTAAACCATTCATCACAGGTCCCATTTAGGATAAAGTGAATTCTATTCTAAAGCCACGTGAAGACCCACAACATTCTCCTATGCAAAATGACATTTTTTAAAAAGGACAAACCAATAAGATTTCTCGTTTGACTAGTTCGTGTTCATTTCTTCATAAACCAGATCATAATGCTTCATTCTCTTTTCCTCTCTCCATTATTTGAAGTCAAGTGGATGGTAAATAGAAGACATCAAGTGTGCTATGACACTTTCAGGCACATAAGACAGGAAATCACATTTTAAAAAAATAACAGTGATGAATCCTCAAAATCAGGAGACAAACAGGGGAAAAGATATTAGGCAGAGATAGAAGCCCCGACTTCAGCCCCACTCTCTGCACCCAAGCCAATGGCATTACCTTTCCTCTCCCCGTTCAGAATGATTATAGTTCATCTGGAATCCTGCTCTGTGCTTGGGTTGCATCTTGCCACATACATTTTTAAGTTTGCAGCTAGAAGGGTCCCTACAGGCAAAGAGTTTCTCGTTCCCCACGCTGCCCCTCTATTGCCTGTTTATAGTACTGCTTTCTTGTTCTTCCTGTTTCTACCCAACGAAATTGAAAATTTCATCACCAGTGTCAGAAAATTAAACCCCAGGGAGCAGAGCAATAGCTCAGAGCATCCCTTTCCTGGCAGAGAGCCAATCCTTGAATATAACTTTGCAAACCCTCTCTGGTTTTTCAGAGGTTTGAAAGGATGCAAAATAGAGTCATTTTGAAGCATGCTTTTTGACTGCTAAAATCTTTCCAACTGCACTTCACTTTATCTTTGCAATTAATTAAAAAACATATTTCAATTTGGAGACAGGTTTCATAAAAGGAAAGGACGTGACCTTGCTCAGTTACACATTTCCCAAGCAGAGAACAGTGGCACACGGAGAAGAGATGCTTCGTTCCGTGGCTGGGGGTCTGAAGAAGTGTTTGACAGACGATTGTAATAACATCTCTCTTCACAATGCAAACACCAGCAACACAATCAAGCGGCTCCGGGCTCCGTGCCTGCACCTTTTTCTCTCTTCCTAGCAAGACACAGGGTTGACTCTTATTATTAATGTAGCTTTAAAAGCATTTTCTTTTGAAACGCATCAACACCCAGGGAAATAAAGCAGAACTCTGCTCCTTACACTAATCCTAACAAGACAACCAATGTCCAAGTATAATGTACAGTCAACTACAAATCGGATCAGACCCAAGCAAAGCATGCAGTCTTTTGAATTCACAGTCTCCTACATCATGGGAACCCTTGAATGCCTGCTCTTCCATGTGCTTGTTCCAATTCAGTTTTCTCAGCAGACAATAGGACAAAGCTACATTTAGCTCAGGCTGATAATACCGGTGGACAGATGTGTGAGACGGAGGTTTACTCACCAAGCTCCCGTAAGTCCATCTTTCCCAACCACAAATACTGATTCTAAGCTGCTGCCACCACAAAGCGACTTAGAGTCGTCCCCCTGAAGAACAATGTGCTGGAATACCACCAGATGGTTCCTGAGTAAGCTTGTTCACGAAACAGGTTTCCAGTTGAGCCATGTGAACAGAGACCCGCCGCACACCTTTGAATGGTATACACTCCAAGTCCAGAGGAATAAGCATGTAGCTTTGCTTATGTTTATGGAGCTGGAGCCCAGGGATGCTCCGATTGGCAGGAGTCGAGGAAAGATCAGCCAATCAAAGGGCGCCTCCATTTCAGGGAAACTCCTGCTCATCTATTTAGCATCTTCAGAGATCATCGGCTTTTCTAGGAAGAGCTTTTCTCTTAGAGTAGCACAAGAGAAAAATAATAACTTCGTTTCTATTTTAGTGTCCTATGCTCTTTTGTCAATAAACACATAGCTCCCCTTCTTGGTACTTCTCAATATCCCCCACTTTTTCTTATAAAGAACTAAAAAACAAATAAGGACAAGAAGAAAAAGAAAAAGCTGGTGATGGGCTGGAGATAGTTCGTATTTATCAGCCTCCACCTTGTTGGGAGAAAGGGGGGAGTGCCTGGGCTCAATAATTACTGATTCTGTTGCCATAGAAACAGACTGGCTGCAGCGAGTTGGATTCGTGTAGAACATCTGCTGCCAGACCCATAATCAACGGCAATCTCATCTCTTCCCCTCTACTTTTATCTGATTGTGAGTTTGCTTTCTCCTACCTTCTCTTCACATACAGTTTTTGTCCAGAAATGTCATAGAACCACCTCGCGATACCTTGCCATGTACACACAATGCACGCACACCAGGGGTGCTCACATACCCAGGAATGCAAGCATTCGAGAGCATCCCAGCAGAGGTTCCACTGGGAGGATCTATACTCTAATTCCTACCCAGGATGTAAACAAACATAAACAGCCTCCACCCCTAATTAAAATTACTGCAACTTTTAACCTAGAGAATTAGAGGAGTATCTTTAAAAATACTTGCTGCCTAACAGCACTGAGAGCTCCACAAATAAAAGTTAAAGTTTGCAATGGTATTCCTCAGAGGGCACCACGGTGGTTCCTAGCAAACCTTTGGAATGAAGCGATTACACTGGCGGCTTGTGGAAGATTTTGTAAGTACGGAGTGTTCAGGCCCAGCTCTTTCCTGCATTAGCACCTCATCAAGGCACCCTGAACACTAGGGATCTCCCTGGATTTTCTCAGCCCATTTTCATCCCCTCAGACTCCTCCCCTGCTTGCTCCAAATTCCCCGGGTTGCATGACCAGAATTAATGTCACCAACTCTGAATGTGCTGCCATCTCTCTCCTTAGCAGCAGGGGTCGCCACTGAGCAGTGAATGGCTGCACATCCTGGTCAGACTCGAAGGGGCTCATAAGGTGGCAATCTCACTCAGGGGTCTGCGGAAGCCCTCAGTTCCACAGAGATTGATGGAAAATGGTAAGTGTCACTGAAGGCACCGATTTGGGCTTATGTCAGAGAGAAAGGAATTACTCTCTGCCCTATCGTCATCTGCCTTGGCATCATAACAACCTCAAGGAGAACCTTCTCTTCCTTAAAGGTCTCTGCAAGCCTGGGACCCCTAGCCCATAATGACCCAGATGAGGCTTCTGAGGAGGCTGGGACCTGCTCTTTGTGTGTTTCTGATTGTTGAAGCCAAGCTGAACTATCCATCTACCACACATCCACTGTCCAAACAGCAACAGTCGCCCTCGGCCTCCTTTCTTCCTAAATGAAGCTCAGTATAAACCCCATATCCATCCAACTCCAATGCTCAGCTATAGCCCACTGGTATTTTGTTTTGTTTTGACAGTCTTGCTGGAGTGCAATGGTGCAATCTTGGCTCACTGCAACCTCTTCCTCCCAGGTTCAAGCGATTCTCCTGCCTCAGCCTCCTCAGTAAGCTGAGATTACAGGCATGTGCCATCATGCCTGGCTAATTTTTGTATATTTAGTAGAGATGGGGTTTCACCATGTTGGAGAGGCTGGTCTCGAACTCCTGACCTCAGGTGATCCATCCACCTTGGCCTCCCAAAGTGCTGGGATTACAGGTGGGAGCCATGATGCCTGGTCACCCATGGGTCTTGATGTTGGATTTGCACCTTCAAGAATATGAATCCTGGTTTTCCATTTTGTCTCTTTATGCCACTAAGTATAGGAAGAAAGTCTCACCCAGGTACAGCACCCAATGCCAACACTGTCAATCTTTCTCAGCTCTGCCCAGACAACCTTCACCCTCAGGGTGGTGGATGGCTCAGGTTTTCTCTACCACCTTTCTGGAACATCTCCTCTAAACTGTCCTGCCTAGTCTCCTCTGCCATGGGGACACCCACTCTTTGCCTTCCCATCCTCTTAAAGGCTGTCCAAATCCTCACTGTTTATGCCAAAACCATCATTCCATCCAAGTCTTCCTCAATCAAAATTTAATAATTTTCTCAACAAATATTTAGCAAGTATCTATATGCCAGGCAGTTGTGCTAGTGATACAACAAACTGACAAGGTTTCTGCCTTACAACCTGCAGACTCTAGTAGAGGAGGCAAAAATATTAAGCATAACTGTGATATGGAGTATAAAAACAGGGCTATGAACTCTGTGTTGTCTTAGCACAAATAATCACTTAGTGAGATCAGGAAAAGCATTTCAGAGAAAGTGACATCAAGCCACGATCTAAAGGAAGAGTAAAAGTTAATAAATTGAGAGTGAAGGGAAGAGTGACCCAAACAGAACACATGTGTGCTAGGAGGCAACACGGCATCTTTGAAAATCTGAAAGAAGCCAAATGTGAATGGATCACAGTGAGAATGACTGGGAGGATGGTGTAAGACCAGACCAGCAGATGCTTAGAGACCAAGTTAAGGAGTCTGGTTCTTATCCTACGAGCAATGACAACCCATTGCAGTGCTCCATTAAATGACTCCTTGCCCATCCTAACACACCAACATAACCCAAGATATATATTCCTCAGCTGATCTGAATGACAGATTAACAGAATACCAACCTGATTGAAACAATCTATTTCAAGACGTCTGTGATTTGTTGGGTTGATCTAGCTAACATTTACTGAGCAATTAATAATCCAGGAATTAATCCAGCAATTAATAACAATTCAGCAATTAATAATCCAGGAATTAACCCAGCAATTAATAATCCAGTGCATTCTAAGCACTTTATCTAGATCAACCAATTTAATTCTCCCAAAAGCCCTGTGAGATGTTATTACACTATTTATACAAATGAGGAAATTGAGGCATAAGGAGGTTAAGCAACTTGACTGAAATAACAACAACAACAAAAAGTAGCAGAGCCAGGATTTGAATCAAGGGATTCAAGCTCTAGATTCTTTAAGTGTGATCCACAAGAATCACCTACATTAGAAATTCTCATTAAATGCAGATTCCTGGGGTCCAAGTGCATCTCTCCCCAGCCAGAATTTCAGGGGGTACAGTCATGAATATTTTCCCAAGCACTCCAGGAATTCTTACGTACATCACTGTTTAGGAATCACCGCTAAGAGATGTTTTTGTAAAGGAGGAGAAGACTAACCCAAAATTAATCTTCCACATATAAAATGGAAAAAGGCATTTTTTTGGAGAATGGGACGGAGGGTCTCACTATTTCAAGCCATTACAAAAGACCATCTACATGAGAGTAAGATCATCTTTCTTTTGAATGACTGCAAATTCTGGTTGTATCATATAATCCAAAGTTAAAGTGGAGGGTGGGTAGACAGTACAGTCTGGTGCTTGGTAGTTATCCTAGTAAGGAGGTTTATGAAGAGAGAGCATGCAAGTTCGTAAAGACCACATTCACTAGGTAATACAGATGCTATTAGATCCGTCAGCACTAAGGTAGGAAGACTATGTATTACTATTGTTCACACTATGTGAAATGTCATAAAGTTTTTTAAGGTAATTTTTATCCTGAAAAACTCATTTTTAAGACAAAATTGCAAGGTAAACAGATAATTTTATTTTAGCCTTCAATCCTTCTCCCCCTCATCTATTTGAAAGCTAGCAGATAAGCTCTTTCGTTCACCTAGCTAGTCATGGTTTTAGTTCTAGAAAATAAGCAGCTTCATCGATATTTTTAGAGGGGCCGCTTCACAAAAAAATAGCTATAGCATCTTCGAGGAAACTTCCAAAGCATTTTTCCATGGGATCTTGTCCAGTGGTTTTGTTATGGAGATCCCAGACTGGGTGCTCTATTTAGTTAACCTGGACTTTCTGGCGATTTTTTCGCCTTCTAGACTGTGTTTAAAAAAGTACATACGAGCTTACAGAGCTGCTGGTGAGCCTCAAAAAGAGGGAAACCTAGATTTTGTTAGCATGATATTTGGATGACTGCTTGTCAAGTTCCCAAGAACTGGCAGGAAGCTGCTCTGCATACACCTAATGGACTTGTACTCCACAGGCTCCACATGGATGACAGGTAGCCCATCATCCAGCTTCTGAACACATTCAGATTTACTATGTGCTGTCCACAGAAAGGAGAAGGGAATCACAGTATCGAATACTTAGAAAATTCAGGGGGTTGGGTGGGAATCACCGCTGGGCATCTGAATAAAGGTCAGAAGAAATCCCTTTCTATTTTGCTCACACGTTACAACCTGTACTCTTTGTTCTGCTTGGAGCAGGCACTGTCAGTACCATTTATCCCATATTGTCTTGGGGCAGATTCAATCTCATCAAATTTTATTCCTTTCCATAAGCATGATTTATTAAATGTATTATTACTAAATCTGATGTAATTCTTATACATTTGTAATATTTTTTAAATATAATCCACAAATCAAAAAAGAATGTTAGGTGGTATGCGTGTGTTTTTGAATAAAAAATATAGTGACTATTATAGAGTAATTTCTAAACTGGCTGTCCAAATTCTCCTTAGTTCACCTATAGGTCTTAACTGAAATGAGCACCATATATATTGAGCCTTTAAGAAGCAGAAGAAGGGATTCCATTTACTGGGCACTAAGAGAGGTGGCACTTATACCCATTCCTTTCATTTTCCAGCTCCTGGTCCCAAACTGGATGCTTCCACTGAGTATCCATTTAATCAGGATTCATGTTCCTTGCTAGCAATGAAGGTGATGGTAATGGTCTCTACAGTTTATGACATGGCTATGCTGCAACCCATTTTTGTTTGATTAATTCATTCTTATGAAGGAGGTCATCAGTGTACTTAGCCCCATGAAAATTCCAAACAGGTAGGGCGTATATGCAGCAGGCTCTTCTCCACCTACATCTCAGCCCTCTTATGCAATGCCCTCATACATACACTTGCACATGCATGAGCCCACACACATAAAACACACTGATATCGCTTCCATAGCAGCAACAGGCCCAGTGCAGAATGAATCAGACCATATCTCCCAAGGGTGTGCGATCAGAAGTGGGGACTCTTCCCCAATGGGTCAGAGGTGTAGCCACTACTGGCTCAGTGAAACTACTTTATTTCATTAAAGAGACTTTGGAGAGATATTTCTCTAGTATTTGGGCTGACCAGTATATAGTTATCTCTGATCATTTTACATGGTGCATTTTTAAGACCAAAACATATGCAAAACCTGAACTGAACATAGTCAGAAGACCTTTTACAACTCTTTTTATCCTCAAAGGGAGATATCAATAATATTCCATAGAAACATTCCCATACACAGGCACGTGCATCTCTTTTCCTCACTTTCATGGGGCGATGATCCTGAGCAGAATGTGCAAACCCTGCCACACTGTCACTTTATCTTTTGGTCCCAGGATGCTGAGCTCTCTGTGATAAGCCTGGACATCTGTGGAAGCTTAGGAGAGTGACAGAAAATGCAGATGCAGAGCTTACCATGGGCCTGTGCTATAAAAGTCCCCATTTCCAAATGGAGAAACGAAGGCCCAAGACATTCAGATAACATGTCTCCAGCTGCCATCTAATAAAGTGGGGCACTCAGGATTCAAACTCAGGTATCCATCTGTGGAGCACCCTGAGCAGCACACCCCACTGTGGCCTCACAGCTCCCCAAGCAAGCAGCTGGAGCAGGTGGGATTGTTTCCAAGCATCCTAAGGCTGAGTTATAAAATATGAGTCATTAATACGAATTTTTTTCCCTGGACTTTGCTATTTTTTATTACCCACAAAATGCCTAACATGTAAGTAATACCTACAAACAGTAAGAAATAACACCAGGATCCACAAAATGCATACCCATCTATAAACAGATCCCCAACCCATGCATTTCTTCCTGCCTCTTCCAGAGCACCAGGCTTGGAGAGGTGACCATGATTTGCATTCATAGGACTGGAGAGTCAAGGTCTGGAAGTTCCTGGGGCACCACAGACCTAATAAGTGAATGGGCTGACCCAGAAGAACATGGGCCTGAAGAACAAGGGCCAACATGATGCATCTCTGATCATTCTGAAAGCCTTCAAAGGGATAGTTGGTGAAATTCTGTGTTTATCACTTGCCAATTTGAATTTTCCAAATATACCATGGAAATGAATTCCAGAACTGCAGGCTGATGAAAAATCAAGCCAGAAGGAAAAATGAAAATGCCAAAATTCTCAGCTCAGTCTTGCCAAGCACATCCACTGGCAATATGGTGACAAAAAGCGACTGGGCCAATGGTAGAATATCCTTTAGATGGTGCAAAATGAGAAACAGCTTCTTCGCCATAGGAAAAGGAAAGCTTCATCACATCCTCCTTGGTTTTCAGATCTAATGAATAAGTAAACCTCTTCCAATTCCAAAACACATCCATTTCACATGCAAATAATTCCACCTTTTGAGAAAAAAACTAGTTTCTGATATTCTCATTAGAGGACAAATTTCATTGCAGTGTGTAGAGATTAAACCCATGGCTCACCATGTTTTTTCAAATGGTTAAACATTTCATGCCCTTACTTTTTCTGCTCTTTCTTCTCACACATTCATAGGTATTTTATCAAACGAAAAGGCTCACAGATAACCTATGCATTCCGGTCTCCTGTGACAACAGGATTATACTACAACAGAAAAGAGTGCACCAGGGATGTGGGGAAGAAAATAGGGTCTGATGAGCAAGACAGAAACCAACAAGGTCAAGAACACAAGCAGACTCAGCTTACCCAGGCAAGCAAGGAAGAAGGAGAAACTAGAGACGAAGGCAGTCAATTCCAGGGAGGTCATGTTCTGAAGGGGGTAGACAAAGCAGAGAGGCTTAAAGGGGGATCCAAGAGGTCCGTACAGGGCCAGATATGGAACCACAGGGGGAGGGTACCCATAGGTCCAACGAGTCACCATATGAAATTCTAGGGTGAGTCCTGTTTAAACCCAGTTGTTTTAACTTTAGATCTTGGTAATAAGTTGGCTTTATCAGAATATCAGCAACAACACATAACCTCTCTAAACAAACCAACTAAGAGTGTGCCTGGTCTTAGCAAACCAGCACTGCCATCACAAAAACAGGATTGCTGTTCTTAAACCCATCTTTCAATAGCAACAGCATGTAAGAGCCAGATCACTTCAAACTGTTCTCTATGTATGAATACTTCCAATCAAAGGAAGCTTTGAAATGTGAACCATGACCCCTAAGCAAATGATATTTGACAGCTTATTCTCAATCTTCACCAAGAATAAGCTCTATAACCTAATTTGTGGAGAAATTAAATTTAGAAAAAAATATAATTTTATTTTATTGTCCAGTACTTGCCTGCAACTTTAAGCTACTAATTGCAGAAAGGAATTAATTTGATAATAAAAATAAAAATTGGCCCTGAAGGGCAATAACCAATCCATGTATATACAATGCAAAAATGTATCCCTGCCCCCACCAAGTCATCTCAAGCTAAATATAGAACATGGTTTCCAAAATGCATTGCTTACAATTCTCTCCACACAATGAAAAGCATGAGAACGATGAAGCAAATCTTTCAAACAATCACATACACTGAACCTTGAATAAGTGCTCTTGCTTATGTTTTGTGAGAGTCTATTGTGTTGGACCTCTCAGCTATTCTGAACACACATTGAGAAAACATATTTCACACACAAAAAAATCCCAGTTGGGAAGTGAGGAGTTGGTGCATCTATTCAAGTAATATTTAGGAAGTGCCTGAGATAATGCAATTTAACATGTTGCCCTGTGTTTCCTTCAAGTCTTGGGAACCCAAGAATACAGCCTTAATATCTTGAAAATAATAAAGTTCCATTTATTACATTTTCTGTTCATGAATTTCATTATATTTAATATCTTTTCCAAGCAGATTCTATTCTGCTCACCTGGAGAGCTTCTATTCATATGATGCTCACTTAAATAAAGTTCTTCCTCTATGTAATTTTTCCTTTGCATTCTTTCCATACAATATATGTGCTATGGCTATTGCACACTTATCTCTTTTCACAGCTCTCACCAATACTTGGAACCCTTTAGGGCTGGATTTACTAATACAACACCAGGAATACCGTCTCTAGATGTATCTGATAACTTAGCTAAGAAGACAAAATCCTACTGCAAACCTTAAACTTAGAGAGGTTATACAAGCCTTCTTCTGAGTACTTCTGTCATTCTATCCAGCATTGTAGTTACAGCCATGGGATGAGGATATCTGAAAACATCTCAGTGACTCATCCCCTGTTGTCTCCCATTCCTTTCTCCTCCCACTCCTGCAATCTCAGTCTGAGAGGGACTAGGGTGCTCTGAGAAGCACTCCTGAACACTACCTCTTTCAGAAATCCATTTTACAAGCAACCCAGGTGCTGGGTCCAGCTCTGTCTGCAATGTGGCTTACTTTTTTAATGGTATCACATCTGCTTTAGAACTTCCTTCCAGTTAATGAGTCTTTCTTGAATCAAGCCTGAGAGGGCTTTTGATCTCAGTACCAATCAACTTCAGGCTAAGATGCTGGGCACTAGCTGGGCTGGCAAAGCTGGCCCAAACCCATGCTCTATTTCAAGGAAGAATAAACAAACTTAGCCTGAATTTATAACATGCAATGTCAAGATAAAGAAATTCCTCCTAGACTGACACCACTGATCAGACCACACCGGGAGCTTGGTGCCAGTTCCACAGCCACATAATTTAAAGTGTTTCTTTAAAAAACGTGATTGTAAGATAATACATGTTAGGTAGCAAAGATTGGGAACATTAAAGACATAGTAAAAAAGAAAAATATAATTAATCACACTATGCAGAAGAAACCATTTTTCTTTCAAACCCACAACCCAACATCATAGAAGGCATTGTTAAAATCATTCGATCTGGCTGGGTGCCGTGGCTCACGCCTGCAATCCCAGCACTTTGGGAGACCGCAGTGGGCAGATCATGAGGTCAGGAGATCAAGACCATCCTGGCCAACATTGTGAAACCCCTAGAAGTACAAAAATCTCTACTAGAAGTACAAAAATTAACTGGGCATGGTGTAATAAAAGTCTCTACTAGAAGTACAAAAATTAGCTGGGCATGGTGGTGTGCACCTGTAGTCCCAGCTACTCGGGAGGCTGAGGCAGGAGAATTGCTTGAACCCAGGAGGTGGTGGTTGCAGTGAGCCAAGATCATGCCACTGTACTCTAGCCTGGTGACAGAGTGAGACTCTGTCTTAAGAAAAAAAAAAAAACTTTCAATCCTTTTTAGTTTGTAGTTTTATTTAGTTGAGATATAGTTTTGCATGCTGCTCTACTCACATTTAATATAGTACAAAACGTGTTTCTGGTATTTAGATACTATTCATGAATATCATTCTGAATGAGTAAAAAAATTTTAACAGATAAATAAATGTGTCCATAAATTAATTTATCAATCCCCAGTGTTGAATAGTTGGGCTATTTTCAATTTCTCACTCATAAGTAACAATGAAATGAACATCTATATGCACATCTTTGTTTTCCCCCCTTGAATGACTATGATTCTAAATAGCTGTATTATATGGAATGGCTCTACAAATGAGATAATCAATGTTGGTGAATGTCCAACATTGAGCCAAAGGATCATGAGCCACAGGAAACTTGTCTCAACCAGTTTCTTAAAATTCTACTGAAATGTCAATGTTTCTGCCAGCAAAGTGGTAGCAGGGCATCCTTTCGTGTCATCATGAATGCCAATTCCTCCTTTCTGTTTTGCAGAAGGAGGCACAGGTCTTCTCCCCATGCAGAGGGGTGTAATTGACCTCACAAACAGCTGGAAGCCAGGACTCTCCAGCCTCAGCCCAGCGTGGTTTGGGAAGGGAAGTCTTTGCCATCATCTCAGCCCTGTCTGTGTGGGAGCACATTCCAGCACGAAAAATCAATTGGCTTTTGTCAGACAATAAATATCACCAAAAGAAAATCCAAAGACGTTTTTAAGACAGAAAAAAATATTCCTTTTCCTTTTCTTTTGGAAATAGCTTAATTTTTTTTATCTTGGTCTTAAAAGAAATCGCCACTCGAAAATCACTCTTTTTCCTGTCATAGCCACACAATGCCCTTCAATGCCAAATTGAGTCCATAAGACTCAGTTTGTTCTGTAGATTGCAAAGTTTGTTCTAGAATGTGCTTTTTCCTTTTAAGACCTTATCAGCTGATTTAAAAATAAACATTATTAGCTATTTTTTTCAATAATAGGATAAAAATTCAATTTAAGTAACATTTGTTAAGCCCATATATATTTCTTTCTTTCTTCTTGGTAGGCACTCTGGGGTAGAAAGGTGAGTAAGAATCAGTCCTGGTTCTTAGGGGTAGAGTCAAGAAAGAGAGAGAGTAGATACGACTTTCAAGCCTTTGGAATTCTGCAGCATTGCCTGAAGGTAGCCCTGAGGTGGGACAGAGAATGAATGGGAACCCATTTAAATCAAAGATAATTGACTAAAATAAGTTTCCAAACTTAGCGTATGGCTGAGTAAGTTAAGTGCTACAAGAGAGGGGAAGAAAAGTGAACATAAGAGGGAAAATTCCTCCTGTCCCCATGGAGGGGCTCTGCAGGGCCCATGAGTTGGGCCTTGAAGGACAGGCAGATTTTTCACCAGAAAGAGTGAAGGTTCCTCCTTGCTGAGGGAACACAGTCAGGGACAGATACTGGGAAGTGCAAGCCATGCTGGGCACTCAGTATGACTAACGATGGGTTAGTAGGAGGTGTGCTGCTGGACATAATAGGCATGTTGTTTGGAAGAGTGGTTTAGGACAGAATGTGGGGTTTTGCTATCCTGCTGGAAGAAGAGAGAGCCAAAGGTTTTTGAAGACAGATGTCTTATGAGAAAAGCTGTGTCCTAGAAAGGTGTTTCTGGCAGCTAGGGGAAAGAGAACTTAGGCTTGGGTCAAGTCCAGATTTAGGAAGACCAATTAAAAGACAAACACATCATCTACACAAGAGATGATGGTGGCAGGAAGGCAGGATACAGAACAAATTAAGTCCGTAAGTGAAAGGCACAGGGTGGCTAAGCTATGACAGGAGAAAGTGATTCTTGAGAGGAATGCTTTCTTTTAAGACCAGAAAAAAAATTAAGCTATTTCCAGGAGAGAAGGAAAATGATTTTGTTTTTTTCTGTCTTAACAACACCTTTAGATTTTCTTTTGGTGGTATTTACAGCCTGACAAAAGCCAATTGATTTTTCATGCTGGCATGTGTTCCTGCACAGAGACCGGGGCTGAGATAATGGTGCAGGAAAGTGGAGTCACAGCATTAAAAGGCAGGTGGCCCTTCTCATAGAGTGGTGGATCAGTAGGACTTGGGGACCTACTAGGGAGAAAAGGTAGGGAAGCCAGAGATCTCTCCTGGATTTCAAGTCCGAGATATGAGGTGGATTGTGATGTCACTCCTGGAGTTAGAGCCCACAGAAGGAGCAGCGGGAAGGGAGCCACGAGAATGGAGAGTTTAGTTTTGGACATCCCAAGTTTGAGGAGTCTGCAGACCATCCACAGGGGTGGAGCTCAGAAGACCGTGAGGGTGGAATTCTGTCTGCCTCAGGTGCTGGTTGAAGGTGGGGAGGAGGCAGTGGTAGGAGAGGAAAAGAGGAGGGCCTCAGGGAATGCCTGTGCTAAAGGGGTCAGTGCCATGGGAATGAGGAATGGAGGGGATCCCAGAAAGCACAGGAGGAAACACAAGTCAGTGCCTCAGAGCCAGGGAATAGGATGAACAAGAACAATCAGAAGGTGATCTTGAGCTAAATGAAGCAATTGCAGCAGGTGGGTGTGGGTGAACATCAGACCACGTTGAGGTGAGGAGGTGGGAAAGTGGAGATGTCATTCTCTCCTGGAAAATTTGGCAGTGCAGAGACGGACAGAGATTGGATAAGAGCTTGAAAGAGGAACAGGGTTGGAAAATATTGTTTAAGGACAGGAATGATTTTGGTATATTTTTAGGCTGAATAGAAGAGATGGGGGTGGGGGAGGATGCAAATAACATGAAGGTATAAGGGATAAAAGATGTATTTTTATAAATTTTTTGATGTCTATCTTCTTAATCAGAGCAGGGATTCATAACAATGTGACTTCTTTCCAGTCTTAAATTTAGAACAACTCAACGACTCCTCTCAATTCCCACTTGCCTCTTAGAAATCATGTCTTTTGTGGCTACAGAGGTTTTCAAGTATTCAAAATATATATTAATGCACTTTGGAGTCATATTTCTTTTCTTGAGCTCAGTTATATTTTTAGTTACCCTTTAATTTTTTTTTCTAAAAATATTGCTAGTAACTGGAACAATAATAGTTATTTTATTTCTTCCACATATATTCAATGTGCCATTTGTACATATATCTTAGGTGCATTGTATGCATATATAAATATATATATGTCTGTATCTATATCTGTATATCTATATCTATTTTGCATGTATGTTCATTTCCAAAGTCACAGTAAAAAAAATTTTTAAGGAGAGAGTGGCCCACAGGGTCAGGTCAAGGGCTGCAAAGGTGGCAAACAAGATTGAGATTTAAAACTGTCCATCGAGGTCATTCTTTGTCAAAACCAGTGACTTTTGAGGCTAAAGAGGTTTTCAAGGACTGACACTATATTTTAGTGCTTTTTAGAGTCCTATTTCTCTTCTTTTGCTCAGTTATATTCTCGGTGTGGGCAGAAGGCAGGCTGCAGTGGATTAATACATGAAAAGGTGAGCTGGGAAACTGAGGCAATGACTTCAGAAACCGAGCTGGGGGGGCACAGGTGAATGGGGGGTTGAGAAAATCATTTATTTATTATTAAAAATGTGGGAGATTTGTGTGTGTTTATATTCTGGTGAGAAGACAGCATGTGAGAGGAAGAGACTGATGATGTAAAGATTAGAAATGATAACGGACAGCGCCCCAGAGCAGGTGAGAGGGGATGAAATTCAAAGCACAGAAGGAGGCCATCCCCGGGGCCGCAGCGTTGTCTAGGAGGGAGGGTGGTGAGTACAGGATAGGAGAAAAGCCCCGGGTCATGCAGGCAGAGCTGGACTAGAATCCATGCCTCTCCATGCCTCATCTGGAGTGCCGTGTGTGCTGTGTGATCTTCGTGTCATTTCCCTCACTGGAATGGCCCCAAATGCTTTTCATTGATTAAGATGAGCAGAACAGTACTACAAATTTTGCAATTCAGAAATGGTCCAATATTGGCCATTTCATGTGGTTCCACCTAATCTTGGTTCATTTAACCCTCAAAACAACTCTATGACGATCAGTCTCTAGATGAAGAGACTGGGATACAGGGCAGGGCAATTAACCTGCTCAAGCTCATCCAGCAAGGAAACGAAGGAGCTAGGGTGTGAACCCCACTCCTTGGGTCCAGGGCCAATGCTCCTGACTTAGACTTTACTACGACTTATTGTGGTGAGTTAAATGATCACAGAACAAGAGAACATGAAAGAGAAATAGGTACTGTGAATAACACAGAAGAAGACTGTGTCAGAAATCAACAGTAAATGCTTATGGGTAAATACCACTGATTCCATGTAATGTACAACAATTTTTGGTTGAGCCATTTGAAATTGCTGTACTTGTCGGACAAAAACAGTCCAATACTGGCAGTTGCATATGGCTGCATGTCATCTTTGTGTGTGTGTGTGTGTGTGCGTGTATGTGTGTGAATCTGCAAATCTCTCTCTTGATTTCTCAGCTATGCAGGGGAGCAAAGGCTGAGGCTGCATCTGTGGCAGCTTCAGGTCTCCATTATCAGCCTAACAGCTTTTATAACTTGAAAATTTAATGAATAAAAAATTCTGGTAAGCTGCATCCAAAAAACATTGATTATCTTTTACTCACAGCCTTTTTTTTCTGGTACACGCACAAGCAAATTTTTATTCATCTGAATCCCTGACCGACCAGCACCTGCTCAGCTGAGGCTTGGAAGCAAATGTCCAGGATTGCCCAGTGCCAAAACCACAATAAAACAAGCCAAGAACCTTTTTCAAACACACGTTGGGGCAAAAGTATGTCCATTTTATATATACTTTTTGTGGCAATAAATGCATTTTAATAGGAAAAGCATCTCTGTGTGATGTGTGGGGTCTTACCCTTTTCTACTTCTGCTTTAAGAACACATAGTGGCCAGGGAGCTTTCAGACAGAATCCCATGCTCTGTGATTCACAAAATGGAAATCTGGCATTATATGCCAATGACATTTACTTCTGTGGCAGCTCAAGCGGCAAAAAGCCATATGCCATACACCTCGGATCCAGCCAAGCCACGCAAATATGTGAAAGAGAAAGAAGGAGAATAGGACCAGAAGAGTTCTGGGGAGCTGACTGCCTTCAGCACTTAAAACTCTCACTGTGGCAAGAACTGGGTCTTCCCACTCTTATGACATTCTAAGGGGGATGCATTTTTTTCCCCAATTTAAGATAACTTCGGGAGGTAAAGGTAAAATACAAAAAAATAATTTTTGTGAATGGCATGATGTGTTCACACATGTGATTCAACATTCCTGCTGCACAAACACGTATTTCCTGGGCATGCTTGGGTAAGTACCAGTCCCCTACATGGGATGGAAGGTTGACAGTCACATTTGTCCTTTGCACTGGAAGGTCTCTCGGCAGCCATCCTGGGAAAGAATAAGCGCCATTACTTATGTTATTTTTCCCACTGGCCTGGAAACAAGGCTAGTGGGAAAAACAGTGCTAACAGAATGGCCAGGGTATGTGGGTTAAGCAGGCCTAAGAGCAATATAATAAATGAGTGAAGGTGAAAATGAAACAGAGGGATCTATACGTGTGTGTGTGTGTGTGTGTGTGTGTATATATATGTAAATAAATATATGTAAATAAACATATATATACACACACACGTGTGTGTATATGTATGTGTGCATATATGTATATGTGTATACACACACACACACGTTTTTTAACAAGGAGTTCCAACCAATCTTCTTGGAAAAAGAACAATTCAGTTTCTTTTGCAAAAGTTCAATGTCTTTGAAGCTTTCTATTCACCTTATATGAAGCTACATAGGTAGAAAAATAATGACAACTACCATTTTTATTAAGAAACAGATGGCAAAATCATTTCATAACTTCCTCAGAGTATTAGCATCTGAAGAGATTCTGATGGAGAGGTCTAGAAGTGTTTCTCAATAAGGCCTGTTGGCATTTGGGGCAAGAAAATTCTTTATTGTGTGGAATTTCAAAATACCCATGGCCTTCAGGAATTGAACAACAGTGGCCACCCCATATTAAGACGGTGTATATGAATTCAGCTTACTGGTCAGGTGGACCATTTTTAATGATCATTGAATTAAACATTTCTGGCCATTAATTAATTCAACACTCAACACAAAGTACTTGAGCAGATGCTACTTAAAAGCACCTGGAGGATATTAAGACATAAAATCTAGCTCTTGCTTCCAATGATATATTGACTTTATTTGGGAAGACAGACTTAAAAATAAACAACTACTATACAGCTAGAAGATATTTTCCAAAAAATTTTGAATTCCCTGCTGTGGGAGTAGATGTACAAAATTTCATTCTGAATAAATAAAAGAGAGATGGTAACTATCTTGCTAAGGTGGCACTTGTGCAAAATCCTAAAGGATAAGTGAAATTTCAACAGGCAGATTGGGGAAGATGTTTCTGGTAGAGGGAATGAGATATGAAAATGCAATTGCACGTACAAGAAATGGTGGGTAGTCCAGGTAGAGCCTAGGGTAGGTGCAGGGTGAAGATACGGAGACAAAGCAGAAAAAGTATTTTAGGTGAATTAAAGATAAATCTGAACATCTTGCTAAGGCCATAAAATTTAATGAGTCAGGCAATGAACAGCCACAGAAGTTTTAAAAGCAAGAACGATATGGTCAGATCTGTGTTGGAAGAGATTTGGAAAATGGAAGGTTTCCAAGCTGGGAGATAAGTTGGTTTAACAGTTGCTGTCTTAGTCAGCTATTGTCACATTAATGCTGTGTAACAAACAACTCCAACAGGTAAGAAGTTATTCTCACATTCACAGTTCTACAGGTCAGCTGAGGTGGCTCTTTCAAGCTCTGTGGGCTGACTGGAAAAATTGTGCTCCATATATCTCATTTTGGGACCTACACTGAAGGAGCAGTGGCTACCAAGGTATGTAGTTCTCATGATGATGGTAGAAGTGCAAAAGCCCAGCTCAATCACTTGAGCAACAGTCAAGCTTCTGCTCGTTTCACATCCATGCACATCTCACTGGCCCAAGCAAGTTGACTTGGCCAAGACAAAAGTCAGAGTGAAGGAAATACACTTCACCCATCATGAGGTCATAGCAAGGATTTGGAAGTATGCTACTACCACGAGGCAGTGCAGAACTGTGACCAGCCATTCAATCTATCACAATGGGGTGAGAGAATAGGAATACAGAAACTGAGGCAATGATGAAAAGGCAAAGGACCATGTGGTGATTGTACTGACTTTGGCCACTAATCAGTTTCACAAAGAGGGACTAGCCCATAAATTTCTAAGCAGAAACTTACTAGACTGCCAGCTCTACGACAGCAGGAACCATCCTGTCTTGCTCACCTCTGTACTCCCAGTGTCTACCACAAGCACTGTGTTGTAGACACAAATAAATATCTGTTGAAAGAATGAAGAGCATCTGAAGAGTAAGTTGGATAGTGACCCTATTAACCAAGATGTGGAATGCTGGTGTGGCTGTGCTGTATGTACGATGGTGATGATATAGTAACTTTGAGTACCTTCTAGATCCCAGCATGGTGCTAGATACTTAGAATACTGAAAGAGTAAGGCTCTGCTCTTAGGAAGCCTGACAGACAATTGCAGTTCACTGACATAAGTTCTAGGGTATGGGTATTCCTAGGGACAAAGCAAGAGGGACAACTCAGGGGCATCTGAGTGAGTTGTTGCCAAAAATGATAGCTGCAGGCTTGAGCACTTTCCTGAGGAAGGTGGTGGTCCGACTGATATCTGAGCTGATTACCTGCCTAAATGACTTCCTCCTACACAGTTGGCCTGAGCATCTATTATTTTTAACGTTACCAGAATAGGAAGAAAACACATAGAAACCAGAAAATAAAGGGAAGAAGGAGGCGGGCAGAAGAAGAAATTCGGTTTGGAATTATCATCTCTCAAATTCAAGTTCTAATGTTCATTTTTCTCCCTGTAATAATTGCCAAAAAGGGGCTGGAATGTTGGGAGTGGTAGCTCACACCTTTAATCCCAGGTACTCGGGAGGCTGGGGTGGGAGGATTGTGTGAGGCCAGGAGTTTCAGATGAGCATGGGCAACATAATGAGACAATGTCTCAAATACAAGAAAGAAAAGAAAAGAAGAGAAAAGAAAAAAGAAGGAGGGAACCACTGCCAAATGTAGCCTTACTTTGATACCCTCTTCTGGCCTCTCAACCTCTGTCCTTGCTTCGGACTTGTCTGACTTAATGACTTGGCTCTATGACTGGTGACAGAGCAGGAGGGTCAGTGTGTGATTGAACAAGGAAGATCAGTGTTTAGCTCCTACTTGGAAAAATGAAGGCAGATGATCTTGACCCATAAGTCACTGTTGCTCAGATAAAAGAGCACAATTCTGAAAAATTTGCACAGACATATAAGCAATGTAAATTAGAGGTTGAATATGCATATGAAGTTGAATATGCATGTTTTATGATTTAGTCATTAAATATATATTTTAACTACCAAGCACCTAGATCTGGTATTCTGCAGAAAACATTTGGAAATCTCACTTAGGATCTCCTAACTTCTTCTAGCTCTTGTTTTGGAGTCTTTGCAAATAGCTTCCGATCCCACTCTCTCATTCTGACTGCTTGGTTTATCTTGTCTAGGGCTCCTTGTTGCCCTCAATCCTCCATTCGTCACAACATCTAGTACCCTCAGATGGCAATAGGGGGCACCTATATGACAGCACCTATGTGCTCTTCTGTTCTGCCTTAGGAGACTCATCTCTTTTTAGAAATGTGTTCTCAACCTCCTGTGTAACATCATTTACTTTGCAATTACAAGATAAATATTTTCTTTTAAATCAATGAGGACTTGTACTTCATAAGAGATTCCCACCTAATGGTACCCTTCTTAGCTATCCAACTCTGGTTCCTATCTGCCCTTTAATTTAAAATGCCTAAATCTCATCATGCCTTACTTAAAATGGAGGTAATTTCCTTTTAATTGGACATATACTAATAAAATGGTTTCGGTGCCATTATCAAACCTTTCATATAATCCACAATGGAATCTGGAATTCAGGTCATAGAAACCAGTTAACAACTCCTACACAGCCCCAATGTATAGTTAATAAAATGAAAGAAGTTTCAGAAGTCACTGAACAGAGTTATGGAAAGCAGTTAACTTAAAGTCATCGTTATTCTCATGCTCAGGGATGGTCAGAAGTTGAACCAAGAGACTGATATATCTCACTACTGTCCAGCAGAAGAACCAATCAATTATTTTCTCCTCCTAACTGGCAAATCTCAAGTTAGCACATGCTACACATGCAAAGAAACATACACTGGCTCTAGAAAGACTTCAGAAATGAGAAGCACCTCATGCAAAATCTTGAACACAAAGGAATACCCAAGAAGTGTATTTACTACTGTCAGGCTTATTCAAAATGGTAAGATTCACTCTTGGTCTTGGTCAAGACCATTTTTATAAATGCTCCTGTTATAGAAAATGTCCAGAAAGCAAAACATATTAAAAATGTCTTCAGCTAAAGATAGCAGTCAACCTTTAAACAGGTTTTACATAGTTTAACCATTTTTATGAAAATTACATGGGCCGGGCGCGGTGGCTCATGCCTATAATCCCAGCACTTTGGGAGGCTGAGGCGGGTGGATCATGAGGTCAGGATATCAAGACCGTTCTGGTCAACAAGGTGAAACGTCGTCTCTACTAAAAATACAAAAATTAGCTGGGCGTGGTGGTGCGTGCCTGTAATCCCAGCTACTCAGGAGACTGAGGCAGGAGAATCACTTGAACCAGGGAGTTGGAGGTTGTGGTGAGCCGAGATCACACCACCGCACTCCAGCCTGGTGACAGAGCAAGGCTGTCTCGAAAAAAAGAAAATTACATGAACAGGGTCAACAAAATCCAACTGTCCCTGGATGACTCAGGTTCCTCGCATGCTCCTTCCTTATAAAGAGATGCTGCCAGGGCTGTAAATTCAGGGGGTGGAGGGTTGGGAGATGCAGAGTACAGTGCACAACCCCAGGACAGTCCCTGAAAATTGGTCACCCTCTGAGGTCTTCTCTATGTTCTTCATAAAAGCTGCCATGGACCCCATGCAGCTGAGACCACCACGACAGCACACTTAGAAGTTAAGTCACTACTGGCTGGGCATGGTGGCTCACACCTGTAATCCCAGCACTTCAGGAGGCCAAGGCAGGTGAATCACCTGAGGTCAGGAGTTCAAGACCAGCCTGGCCAACATGGTGAAACCCCATCTGTACTAAAATTACAAAAATTAACCAGGCCTCATGGTGGGTGCCTGTAATTTCAGCTACTTGGGAGGCTGAGGCAGGAGAATCATTTGAATTCAGGATGCAGAGGTTGCAGTGAGCCGAGACTATGCCATGGCACTCCAGGCTGGGCGACAAGAGCGAGACTCTCTCTCAAAAAAAAAAAAAAAAAAAAAAAAAGAGTCACTACTAAGTTAATCACTAAACTTGAGGGAGCAGCTTGTCCACCTTTCCTGAAGATGTTTGCTGTCAGTGTTGCCATGAGTATCCTTTTCCTTTTCAGAGGCATTTGGAATCCTGTGTCACCCAGTCTTCTCCCAGCTCTCCATTACTGTGGACTGGTGTTGGCTCCAGGCCAGCGCTGAGCCTGCCAGTTTATCTGCCTGATGCCATCAGGGTGCACAGCCATCCTAGCTGTTGGTAATTACCTATTTCCATCTCACAGATGAGGAATCTGAAGCCGATAGAACCACGTCCCTTGCACAAGGTTACCTAGCTGGAAGGGAGGCCCTTGGCATTTTTATGTACTGTCCCCAGCCCCCTGCCTCACCTGCAGTACATTTGTTTGTGGGTGGGCTGGGGAGGAGTGACCACAGTGGTCAAAATCCCCTCTGTGGCCAAACTAAAGTTCAATGCACTCCCATACAGAAGTATAAAACAATCTGTATTTATGGATATCTGAACAAACTATCTGGGGAAATCAAGGCAGCTCAATTACACTGCATGATCAAGTGCAAATTACTGACACTTTAGGTTTTGCCTGTTGAGATTAGCACCTCCTATTTGTATAGGACAATTTGCAAAGCAAACCTAATGAGAGCTTAATCCCCACAGTGACTCTGGGAAGTATTATTTGTTACTATTGCCACTACCAGTTTACAGGTGAGAAGGGATTTGGTGGTTAGAGGACAAGCTCAAGGTCATACTGCTGTGAGGGGCCAACTGGGACTGCCACCAGATCCTCCTGCTAATTCAGCCTTGGTTCTTGCCTTTGCACCATACATTCTTGATGAGGGAGTGGGGACATCATCCTTAGGGAGGGCACAACAATGGTTCTTGGAGGAGTAAATCTTACTCTTTTTACATAGAAGGCACAGGTATACATACATACACAAAGAGATATACAATATATCTGTAATTACAATTTCAGGGGGAGGGTGATTGGGGAAAAATACCTATAAAAACTCTCTAGCGGGGTGATAATGCAAAAGAGAAGGACAGATATTGCTCTATACCACAGTGCTTCCCTGACTTGGCCAGGTTCATGTTACCTGTTATTAATACATATCTGTTTATGTATGACATTGGGGTCTATTTGAGCATACACTTATTGAAAAATATAAGTTACCAAAGTCACTTTCCCGGTCTTTCTGCTGTCTCTGGATAGTACAATTGACACTGATGAGGATTGGAGAGGACATATCTTGATTGCTGCCCAACAGAAAGTGGCAAACTCCATGGAAATAGGTAACACTATCTTATGCAAATAGCTTCAACGCAGACACACATATGAAACTCTTTGCTACCTATTCAACAGGGAATATCAAACAAATAATAATTAAATCTATTCATATAATGCATTTGCTTCTAGAGGAGGTTCTACTGCCTGTGTGGCAAGCCTAAGACCTTTGTGAAACATCAGAAGCCTTTTGAAAAAAAATGCTTGTTAATGGCCTAGACAGTTGAAAAATGGAAAACCTCATTGAACGACATTAGGGCTCTTTAAAAGACTTCTCCTCTACTCAAATATGCATGTTTCAATTAAAACATACACCTACTTTATTAGCCACACCAGGCCCAGTTCAGATCAGTAACAGCAGTACTAGATGGAATTCTAATGAAGATAAACAACGCTGAGTCCTCCCAGCTTCCCCTGGGCATGGATGCACAAAGCTTCCTTTCACAGCTTGCTCCAAGATATTTTACAGTCACCTGCCTCATGCAAATGAGGAGACTCATGTTTATTCATGATGAGACTTACAGACCACCTTTCATTCCCTAGGCCAGCTCAGCTAACCAACAGAGCGCCGTCTGCACCACTATGAAGTTGAACTGCCCTAGTAAGGAGACTCCTGAATATATAATTGTCCCCTGAAAAGCATGCACAGAAAGTCAGTAAGCTGCAAACAGTTTGAGAAGTAAACACATTTCCCTTTTTTATTCACATGTTAGCTGCCTTTAAGGTTTTAAACACAATCCCTTTTCTATCCCACACTATAATCCACTAGATGTGACTAGCTGGTGGTTATTTCCTATGAATAATCTTCATAGGGGATTTCTCAGGATGTTTCCTTCTGTCCTGCTCTCCCGTTCTTCCTAATTGAGATTTTCTCCCATTGACTCAGATGAAGCTCACAGCCTGGCCAGGGGCAGCTGCAGCTTTGTTTAATGGGCCTGGGTTCTCCCTATGCACAGTCTCTGCTATTTTAAGGGATGGTTTTTCATTTGCAAGCCTGAGATTCTAAGCTCTATTGTGTGCGCTTAGTTTATTATGCTGCTAGATAAAGTTTCAAGATAGTGCTTTTACTCTATAGTGACTTCATTTTTCAAATTAGTTTCTTCCATTTTGGTAATCTGAAAGTGTGGCACAATCATCTGATCTTGGCTTATAATGTCGATTTTGATAGCGTCTAAAGTAACGCCAATGCTAGGAACAAATATTTTGATGGTTTCTAAAAGGGTCAATCATCAGCGAAGAGATCTGGGCAACTAATAGTTGTTGGGGAGGACTTAATTCTCACCAACCATTAAATACATGAAAATCATGGGACCTGCTGATTTTTAGGTTGCTACCGTGTGTTTCACACGGGAAACTAAGGTACCTAATAAAGTTGTTTGGAGGAAGACACTTCCAAAATCCATGAAAATTTCAGCTTAAAGCCTATTTTTGTCAAAGTTACATGGGTTACTAATTCAGTTCAGAATTTACTGTGAAATTCATAGCTTCACTTTTTTTTTTAACATAGCCAAAAAATGTCCGTTTGTGAAAAGGGCAATTTACTCATTTTTCATAGACAGGCTTTATCTTTTCAGTACAAAAGAACACTCCACAACTACATATGCCATTTTTACTTCCTCAGAGCATTTTTACACTAATTACTTCAATTTATTATCACTCTACCGAAAGACAGGGTGATGTATCCTTTTAAAAACTATTATTATATTTAGATTCTCAGACGTAGAGCTCTGGAATAGCAGATCCAGGATGAAAACCTGGGTCACACAGGTAAACAAGCATCCTACTCCATCAATGCATGAAATTTACAGTAGCTTGTGACAAGTATCACATGTGTTAATCATGGCGAGTCTATTAACATAAATCACCTTTAATGATCAAATCTATCTTAATGAAAATACTCATTCATAGCTTTCCCCCTCCGATGATTTAATTAATCTGTGGTGCGGTTGGCCAGTGGGATAACA
This sequence comes from Symphalangus syndactylus, assembly GCF_028878055.3. Classification (NCBI taxonomy): domain Eukaryota; kingdom Metazoa; phylum Chordata; class Mammalia; order Primates; family Hylobatidae; genus Symphalangus; species Symphalangus syndactylus. The sequence goes on along the minus strand of NC_072431.2, from coordinate 93,444,872 downwards.
GGGTTTTCAAAAGCCCCCAGGTGATTCTAATGTACAGCTAAAGCTGAGAAACACTGCTACACACAGACATATACTTTAAAGTGTGTACTCTCATTAGATTTTTTTTTTTTTTTTTTTACAGTGGAGTAGTTAGCTACACACGCTTTAAATGAGATTCCCATACCTAAAATATCCAAGTTACTTGTGTCCCCTTTCTTATCCCACTCAAAAATGAGGATTTCAATGAAATGATTATGGGGCTACTTGTGTGCTGAGGTATCCAGCTGCAGTTTAGCTCTTTTCTAATGCCCATAAAAATGAATAATACATGCTCTAAAATATTGGTAATAAAAGACAAAAACATAGAACACAAACTCAATGGCCTGAATCAATGGATTATTCTGCAGAGTGCTATATTGAGAAACTGAAAGTACTTTTCAAAGCATAAATATTTTAATCACTCTCCAATTCTACTTCTCTTATATAAATAAAAAACATTCCATCTGCTGCTTCCCAAGCCCGGAAGAGCAGACGACAGCTGCTTTTCCAAACACCCTCTTCCAGCAGTGGCATTAACTACCAAGCACTAGATATCTATAAACTGGTGTCCCAAGCAAGGCGGGCTGTAGAAGCTATTCCTGCCTCTGATAGAATCCAGCATAGTTTGTTGGGCAAATCAAAATTTAAATTGAGGGGCACTCCTTCTCCAGTGAGGAGCTAAAGAAGACAGATAGCTAAGCCCTGCTCACAGAGCCCTGGGTCTCAGGGTTGACAAATAAATCCACCTTCCATGCTCTGTTTACAGTGGCAAGAACCTGAGATAGTGTCCAAGAAAGTTGAAGAGAAATTATGTTTCATGTTGGGCTTTTTAAAGATATTTCTGAATTTGAATTTGGACAGTCAGAGAATAAGAAAAAAACATTAAATCTACCAGTAACTCACAACCCACATTTGTTCTTAAATTCAATCTCCTCTGCTACCAAGTTAATAACAAGAAGAAAAGTGAACTGATTTAACTTTCAGCTCTTCTCTCTTCTCCAATTTATTATCAGGTAAAGCAGAACAGTGGCTGATAGATGGGCAGCAGAAAAAAATCAGAAAGGCAGTCTTCAAAATGAACCAGAAGCTGTCACAAAGAGGCTTCCTTTTTAAAAAGGCTAGTGGAGGCAGAACAGGGCCATAAAAGAAAAGGGACATAATTATATCTGTATCTGAGCTGCCACTAGCAGAACTCTGTGACAGGTATTATGTCTACCAGCAAAAAGAAAAGCAAACAAAAGGCTCGTCTGTCTGTGTTTCATTAATTTAAACTGATCTACACATCTAAAAACCTAATATAGCTGCAAATCAAATACACACTGGAAATAGGCAGAATAACAGCTTCCCATTGGCGCCTGAGTTCCAATCCTCAGAACCTGAGAATACGTTACCTTCTGCAGCACAGGGGAATTGGGGTTGCAGATAGAATTAAGGTTATTAGCAGCCAACTTTAAGATGGGAAGATGATGCCGGATTATCCAGGTCTCCCAATGTAATCACAAGGTCTTTAAAGGTGGAAGGCCAAGGCAGAAGAGGGATCAGGGTGATGGGATGGCATCTGAGAAGGACTCAAGCTGCTTTTGCTGGCTTTGAAGATGGACAAGGACATAAGCCAAGGAATGCAGGTGACCACCAGAAAGTGAAAAAGGCAAGGAAACAAATTCTCTCCTAGAGCCTCTGGAAAGAAACACAGCTCTGCGGCCACCTTGATTTTGTCCCAGTGAAATCCATTGCTGGCTTCTGAACTATGAACTGTAAAATACATTTGCATTGTCTAAGCTACTAAATTTGTGGTAATTTGTTCTATCAGCAACAGAAAAGTGATATACACATGACAAAAATGTAAATATCTGATATATTTTTCTGGTTACATAAGTAAGGCATGCATAGTACTGAAAAAAAGAAAAAAAAAGCAAACACGATGAAAGTATTTAATGTAGAAAATTAAAATTCCTTGTACTTCCCATCCTGGATTTTCCTCTGTTATCTGCTCTTGCCTGATGGCTATTTGGATGTGAGGCAGGACCCTCTGGCCCTCAGGCCTGGAGCTGCCTGTCCTGAGCCATAAACTGTCATCCTTACTTGGCAGTAGAGGTGTGACCCCCAGCATTAGTTTATGATCTGTAAACAATGCAAAAAGATGGCATTAGAGCTACAGTAAGAAACTGCACCCAAAATCTGGCTCTTAGGTCTTGCTGAAGAGATTTCACAGCCATATAGGCTAATTATGATAAAAGTTTCACAGTGACACTCTAGGGGGCTTGCTGTCACCTGGCAGGGCCCTGAACAGGCAGGATGTCTGCCACCAATCTGAGCACATGGCCATGAAAAGCCACAGGGACCCTAGAGCTATGGTCACCTCCCTCCACCAGCTGTGCCCACCTCCTCCAGCCTGGGGCCTCTGGCTTCCTTTCTAACAAGGAACTCTTGGTGCTTCATGTTACAAACAGTAACTTCTATAGGATTTAAGTGTCTGAATGCTCATCTCCAGAGTCAGTCCTCTGCAGAACTTTCATAATATTTTCTACACAGCTTATCTGTGCCTAGATCAACAACAATAATATCTGAAACATTATTATTTGCAGATATTATTCTGCAAAAATGCAGAATTTATAATTCAGGAAAAGCAGGATAAATGAGATCTCTCAAAAAGCAGACATCTGATACCCAAATCCATGGTGAGGTCTCCTTCTCCTGGAGGAACAGGTGTCCCCAGCTCGCAAAGCTGAGGACTGGATGGCTTTCACACAGCAGCACATGAAAGAGCTGAAATGATCCAGGGCAAAGTGGCCTTAGTCCCTTAGCCAATTTCAAAGACTACTGATTTAACTCTCTTTTTTGGTTTGATTGAACAAAGGCCTCCCTGCTCCTCCTTCCCTCTTTCCCAGGGATGATTTGCACCTGAAATGCAAAGTCTGTCATAATCAAGTGAAGTACACTTAGGAGGCTGCAGTTATAATCATAAGGAAATTAATGGGCTTCTTTTCTCCACTTTCCTTCTTGAATCATGCCTGTCCTCCGACTTAGCTGCTCAGACACACGACAGCTCTGGATTGCAGCTTCTGGACCAGTGCTCTCCACAGAAGGGCATTACTGGGGTCTATTTCAATGAATTCAATCGATGACCAAGATGCAAAGGACAGATCATTGGGATGACAAAGATGATATGGCAGGTGAGACCACTGTGTTGAGGAAGAATGTCAGGTTAGGACCTGATTGAAGCTTAGGTCCTTTTCCTGATTTTCTTTCTTTTCAATTGGTGTTGGTTCAAGATGCCACAAACAGGAAATATAGTGAGAAACAAGGATGAGATGTATATCCATAGAGAAGGTGACAGGGAGGCAATGACCAACAAGTATATTAAGTGCAGGCGAAATTCAGATATTATGTTATGCACCAAGCATGCCCATGAAAGCCCCACAGTATGACTGAGGGCCAGACCCTTCGATTCTTACAGTCACAGCCCTTAGTGCTGGGTGAGTGGTCATGGGTGATGGGCCCGACCACAGTCAGAGCGGTATATAGCAGCAAATTAAAAGTACTAAAGGCTGCAATAGTTATTATTGCTAATCAGGCCTTTATCTAAGGACAAAGATTTTGCTTCTCTATGAAAGCATGGACAGTGAGTGCTTCTGCTCTCTTTAAGTTGGCCAATGCCCTTCCCTCTGCTCATTATTCACACACAAATGGAAATGTGAAAGTCACACTCTTGTGAGACATTATGTTATAGAAAACCAAAGGACATCTCAGTTCAAAGGATCAAATGCTTACTGTAAACCAAGAAACGCTGCATATAACCTTAATGACTCAGTTCTTGGAAAGGGATCTTTCATTTTAATAAAAACTCTTTCTGACGTAGCACGGGGCAGATGATCACAACACATGCATAATCCACAAAGAAACCACTGGACTAGGTGGAGCAGTATTCCTGACCTCATTTGCTCTGTACCAGTCTCCTGGACAGGTGGAGGGAAGGCCCCTTCCCCGGCAGATCTTGCAATACTGACAAGGCATCCCAAACTAATGCTATGAAAGGAAACATTCACCTTGATACTGTGTCTCAAGAAAAACTCTCTGCTGGTGGCTCCGACTTAGACAAAGGAACAAAGCTGCTCCAAGCTTACCCCCAGAGGGATGAGGTCATCCCCAGCACACAGATTCATGTCTACACAGGGATGTTTGTCTTTCTCCATTCTTGAAGCAACTATCATTGCAATCTTCCTCATTTCCCCACCTTACCAATTGCCTTCTGCACACAGCTGAGGGACTACCCAGCAGGCCCCTTTAGCATCACGGGAATCCTCTGCCTCTATCCGAGATCCACATTACCTTGTTGAAATCTTCAGAAGTTGCCCTCATTTCCTTCCATGTCTTGTTCAGGAGCTGGATACAGATGCAGAAAAACTCCTCAAAGGATCTGTCGTGGGTGAAGAACATCGGGTGGAAGTCGTTGCAGGTCTCACTAGCTGGAGGAAAGAGATGGAAAATAAGGGAAGAAGTTTTAAAACAGTGAAACACAAGAACATAACCACAGGTATGTGCCCCAAAGGGAGACAAGTGGAGGTATCTTTGGTTCAGGCAATAATGGTGAAAAAGTATTTTTGAAAAAGCAACCAAAGGATGGCCCCCATACAACTTGGAAGTTTAAGGCCAGATAGTCAGATCTAGCCTTAGGCACATATTTTGACTGCTAAAAGTCAGTCCCTAACCCATGCCAGGATATGACCCTCTTGGCTTTGTTCCAAAACTGCTGTGTTGATTATGAGCCCTATATCTGCCTTTTTGACCTTATATAGATTATTCAAACTGCCCTCAGGCACAGCTCCTCCGTCACCCTCCATTTCCTCTTTCTTATCAGAATAACTGGCAGAAGATGGGTTTTCCTGAATACACGATTAATTGCAACTTTGAAAATAGCATCCATGATTATTTCTCCAGGGGGCTCTTTTCTCTCTTATGGCAGTAAGCAGGGGACATTTGAGATCATTAACCATCTGATGCCATTAACCATTTGTATTACACTTCCAGGCACAGATGGCTGGAAGTCAAAGCAACCTGAATGGCTTGGAAGGTGGCAACTGGTCCAGTCCTGGGCAAAACCATAAAATCAGCCAAAACTACCTTCAAGCCCCCATTGTAGAGCTTCCTTGGGTCACACCTAGTGCTCGGAACTTTAGGTCTGGTCCCTACTCTCCTCCTCCTCCTCCTCAGACCAGCACCCCAGCCCCTCCCATCATCCCATCTGTCAAGCTTACATTTTTATAGCCCTTTGGTACATTATACCTCATTTGATCTTTATAGTTCCTCTTACCACTCATATCTTATGGATGAGGATATTGTGGAGCCCAAGGAACTAAGGTTTGTGACCCCCAGAACCAATACCCTAAGGTTTTTAAAAAATAAACATATGTGCTGTTTCACAGAGTGAAAGTCTTTCTATTTTATTTGGAATCTCTTTTTTTAAAAAAAACATTACTTTAAGTTCTGGAATACAAGTACAGAACGTGCAGGTTTGTTACATAGGTATATATGTAACATGGTGGTTTGCATGAGAACTGGATGACTTTCAGGCTTTTAAACAGCAGCACATCAACCCATCATCTACGTTTTAAGCCCCGCATGCATTAGCTATTTGTCCTAATGCTCTCTATCCCCCAGTCCTCCGACTCCCCAACTGGCCCCGGTGTGTGTTGTTCCCCTCCCTGTGTCCCTGTGTTCTCATTGTTTAACTCCCACTTATGAGTGAGAATATAAGGTGTTTCATTTGCTGTTGGAATCTATTTTAAGGTCAGTTCATCCTCAAGGCTCAGAATGGTAGGGTTTCAGGCCCTGGGAATCCAGGACAGGATGGAGGGAGGGGTGGGAGCAGGCTCACAGCAGAGAGCTTCTGTTCTCAGGGAAAGCCCTGGTGCCTGCCATGTGGATGAGCAGCGAATCTACTTAGAATCCTATAGAGCAGGCCCCCAGTGAACAAACCCTGATCAAGCCTCATGGAAACACACTCAAGTGTACATGGCTACCAAGCTATTACACACCAACCTCTTCTCTCTTCAACCTTCATGAATACAGTGAATTTCAGACTTCTCAACAGTTTAAAACAACAGCAAAGTGGTGTTTATTTGCACAGCTCACCATTTCTAAAGGGCACAACTCGATTTGAAGATATGGTAATGCTGTTTTCTTCCGGATAAAGTAAGGGCATGGGCCAGGAGCAATGTACAGTCCTGTAGGAAGAGTCCGGGGGTGGGGGGGGCGGGGGGACAGAAGATTTGGGTTCAAGTGCAGCCCAGGCCAATCAAGAGCAAGTCATTTTACCTTTCTGAGCTTCAATTTTCTTAACTACAAATATAGAGGGCTGGGCACAGTGGCTCACACCTGTAATCCCAGCGCTTTGGGAGGCTGAGGTGGGTGGATCATCTGAGGTCAGGAGTTTGAGAGACCAGCCTGGCCAACATGCTGAAATCCTGTCTCTACTAAAAACACAAAAATTAGCTGGGCATAGTGGCATGCCCCTCTAGTCCCAGCTACTCTGGAGGCTGAGACAGGAGAATCGCTTGAATCCAGGAGGTGGAGGTCGCAGTGAACCGAGATCACACCACTGCACTCCAGCCTGGGCGACAAGAGCGAAACTCTGTCTCCCAGAAAAAAAAAAAGGAAATGAAGTCACCTCTGCCTTCTCCCTAGGCTTCAAAGCAGATCAAATAAGCCAACTGAGGGCAAAGTGCTTTGGACAGGATACAAGTTAACACCGATATGGAGGGAAGTGGTGGTGATGACAATAAATATTGCACCTGCCTACTATTTCCAGGAACATGAGTTTTTCTGTGATTTTTCCCCACTAATTCCTAGTCCAGCCTGTTCATATTTCAGCAGTTAGAAGCAAGAACATATAAGTGATCCCACCCTAGCCTGTGTTACTAGCAGAGAGATGGCAAATGTGAAGTTTTGACTTGTGATACAAAGGTATTTATGAAACTCAGAAGATCAACACTGGCAGACTGTGCAGTTTGCTGCCCTGGGCAACGAGCGGTTGGTCTCACTTTTATAAGCACCAAAGCCAATGAAATTTACAAATCTTCAGCTGTACCTTAAAACACTATTGCCATCTAAGAATTTGTTATTAATCACATTATCACAGTATCATTTTTGGATCTAGTGTGATTATTTACTTTATGCCCTAAAGTTTTTATGTGATGAGTGGAGTTAAGATAGCCAGAAAAAACTGAGACTTGCAAGCCCCGCTCTTGCTTGGGTAAAGAGGGAGGGAAGTGACATCATTAATAATTAACTAGATAATTCACTGGGTACATATGACATGCCAACAGCTCTACAAGCACTATTCTTGTAACAACCCTGGAAGGTAGGCCTTATGGACATCCTCATTTTATATATGAGAAAGGTAAAACTTGGATAAATAACACCTTCCATCATGAGCTTTTTTTAGTTGGCCCCAAATGAGCATCTGAAATCCACAGTCAGCTGACCCAGCAACGGGCTTCCTCCCTTAGTTGACATCAAGAGCTCATTGCATTTCTTTGTGGTTGGTGCTTTGAAAATTAATTCCTCCACCCACTCTTTTAGGTCTCCCATACTCCTCCTTCAACATAAACCCAGATCATGACCTGCAGTCCAATGTGGATCACAGCAATGTGTAGCCAGTGCCTGCTGACTAAGAACACTTGGCCATGAGATAGCAGTACCAAGGCCAGCACCGCCAGCAGCCATGCACCCGGCACTGGATGACGGACTTCATAGTCACTTATTATGTCAGGCACAAAAGGAAGATATTACCAACTTCTTTTTAAGATTATAAATAGGAGATTGAGAAAGGCTCAGTGACTTCTCCAAGGTCACATGGTTTGCAAGCGGTGGTGCTAGATTTCAAGGTCGAGTTGGCTCCAAAGCCCATCATTATTCTGCTTCACTCGCTTTCCTCATTCTGTTTCTCAATTAACCCTGCCTCCAATGCACCTCTGCCAACATAAATCTGAAACAATTGTTTTTCTATCCACAGAAAATATTTATGAAGTAAAATCTTACAAGAGGCGCAGCTTCACCTATTAATGCTGATGTATATTTACTGTGTAAGATTCCTCTGCTTTCCTCCTACTACTTGTGGCTTATGTGGAGTTAGGTTGGAATCACCAGGGTTACGCTCCCCTTCTGCACCTTACTCCTCCTTTCCTGGGTCTGGGCAAAGCTGCACTCTCGACAACCTTGTTGAACAGCCAAGAAATCGTCGACCTGGTTCCTAGCTTCTGCTGAACCAACCCTTTTTTCTTCCTCAAGATATTTTATCTTTCTCAGCTTCTCTAACACATCAAGGTTTCCCCAGGTACTCAGGCACTAGGGAAAGTTCACACTGGATGAATGTATTTGATTTATTTCAAAAAGCTCACCAGTTGGGTTTCACGTTAATAGAACCTGAGTTTTGTTCATGACAACGTGCCCAGCTAAAAAAGTACAATTTGCAGCCTCCCTTGTGATTAAGAGTCGTCATATGACCCAATCCCAAAAACACAGATAAGTGAACGCTGCTGGGCACTGTTCCCAGGAAAGACCTTTAAAAGGGGAAAGACTTGGTTGCCTTGTGGCCTTTTGTCTCTGCCTCCCCACTTCAACTTCTTCATGTCTGGAACACAGGAGTGATGACTGGAGCTCCTGCAGCCATTTTGTCAGCATAAAAATGAGGGCTATACCCTAGACAGTTAGTAGGAGCTCCTGATGACACCATGGAGTCACCACAGCAAACTGGAATTGGAATTCTTTTGAACGTAATTCTTAGTACACAATTTGTTGGTAGGTAATTTGTTTAAGCCATGTGAAATTAATATTATTAAAAAAAAAACCCAAGTAAGCACATTGACAATAGCATAAGAAAACATGTGCTCAAGATCACTGGAGGTCACAGAAAACACAGGAATGAGGAGGCAGGATAGTACAGTGGTGAGAGTGAGAAAGACTTGCATTCAAATAATTAAATGTGATGCCCCCTAGCGTGCCATAAAACTTTAGACAAATAAACCCCCCTGAACCTGTTTCCTCATCTGTGAAATATATAACCATATAAAGTCTGTAAGCATGAAGTTAGATTATGTACATAAAGTGTGCAGTAAAGTGCCTAGCACATGGCATAGGATTAGTAAACGGTGGCTATTAGTTACTATTTTTTTTTTTTTTTGAGACAGAGTTTTGCTCCTGTTGCCCAGGCTGGAGAGCAATGGCGTGATCTCAGCTCACCACAACCTCTGCCTCCTGGGTTCAAGCGATTCTCCTGCCTCAGCCTCCTGAGTAGCTGGTATTATAGGTGTGTGCCACCACACCTGGCTAATTGTGTATTTTTAGTAGAGATGGGGTTTCTCCATGTTGGTCAGGTTGGTCTTGAACTCCTGACCTCAGGTGATCCGCCCGCCTCGGCCTCCCAAAGTACTGGGATTACAGGCATGAACCACTGTGCCTGGCCTAGTTACTATTTTTAATCAAGCACATGGCATAGGTTTAGTAAATGGTGGCTATTAGTGACTATTTTCTTTTTTTTTTTTGAGATGAAGTCTTGCTCTGTCACCCAGGCTGGGGTGGAAAGGTGCAATTGTGGCTCACTGCAACCTCTTCCTCCTGGGTTCAAGCGATTCTCCTGCCTCAGCCTCCTGAGTAGCTGGGACTACAGGTGCATGACACCACGCCCGGCTAATTTTTGTGTTTTTAGTAGAGATGGGGTTTTGCCATGTTAACCAGGCTGTTCTCAAACTCCTGACCTCAGGTGATCTGCCCGCCTCTACCTCGCAAAGTGCAGGGATTACAGGCAAGAGCCATCATGCACAGCTAGTTACTATTTGTAATCAAGTACATGGCATAGGCTTAGTAAATGGTGGCTATTAGTTACTATTTTTAATCATCATTCTCAACACATTATATAGCTTCTTAAAGACTCCAACAATTCTTGGAAAAAACGACTTTAAAGTTCATATGGAACCAAAAAAGAGCCCGCATCACCAAGTCAATCCTAAGCCAAAAGAACAAAGCTGGAGGCATCACGCTACCTGACTTCAAACTATACTACAAGGCTACAGAAACCAAAACAGCATGGTACTGGTACCACAACAGAGACATAGATCAATGGAACAGAACAGAGCCCTCAGAAATGATGCCGCATACCTACAACTATCTGATCTTTGACAAACCTGACAAAAACAAGAAATGGGGAAAGGATTCCCTATTTAATAAATGGTGCTGGGAAAACTGGCTAGCCATATGTAGAAAGCTGAAACTGGATCCCTTCCTTACACCTTATACAAAAATTAATTCAAGATGGATTAAAGATTTAAATGTTAGACCTAAAACCATTAAAATCCTACAGGAAAACCTAGGCAATACCATTCAGGACATAGGCATGGGCAAGGACTTCATGTCTAAAACACCAAAAGCAATGGCAACAAAAGCCAAAATTGACAAATGGGATCTAATTAAACTAAAGAGCTTCTGCACAGCAAAAGAAACTACAATCAGAGTGAACAGGCAACCTACAGAATGGGAGAAAATTTTTGCAACCTACTCATCTGACAAAGGGCTAATATTCAGAATCTACAATGAACTCAAACAAATTTACAAGAAAAAAACAAACAACCCCATCAAAAAGTGGGCAAAGGACATGAACAGACACTTCTCAAAAGAAGACATTTATGCAGCCAAAAAACACATGAAGAAATGCTCCTCATCACTGGCCATCAGAGAAATGCAAATCAAAACCACAGTGAGATACCATCTCACACCAGTTAGAATGGCCATCATTAAAAAATCAGGAAACAGGTGCTGGAGAGGATGTGGAGAAATAGGAACACTTTTACACTGTTGGTGGGACTGTAAACTAGTTCAATCATTGTGGAAGTCAGTGTGGCGATTCCTCAGGGATCTAGAACTAGAAATACCATTTGAGCCAGCCATCCCATTACTGGGTATATACCCAAAGGACTATAAATCATGCTGCTATAAAGACACATGTACACGTATGTTTATTGCGACACTATTCACAATAGCAAAGATTGGAACCAACCCAAATGTCCAACAACGATGGACTGGATTAAGAAAATGTGGCACATATACACCATGGAATACTATGCAGCCATAAAAAAGGATGAGTTCATGTCCTTTGTAGGGACATGGATGAAACTGGAAAACATCATTCTCAGTAAACTATCTCAAGGACAAAAAACCAAACACCGCATGTTCTCACTCATAGGTGGGAATTGAACAATGAGAACTCATGGACACAGGAAGGAGAACATCACACTCTGGGGACTGTTGTGGGGTGGGGGGAGGGGGGAGGGACAGCATTAGGAGATATACCTAATGCTAAATGACGAGTTAATGGGTGCAGGAAATCAACATGGCACATGGATACATATGTAACAAACCTGCACATTGTGCACATGTACCCTAAAACCTGAAGTATAATTAAAAAAAAAAAAAACTATGAGAAAAAAAAAAAAGTGGCAACAACAACAACAAAAAAGACTCCAACAATTCTAGGAGATGAGGAAGGAAAGAGGACTCTGGTGAATGGCCTTTAGGGTCCCATAGATAAGGGGGCAGGTAGAGTCAACCAATCATTCTTGATGATTATGTCAAAAACCTACTGAAGTATTCAGACTCCAAAGCTGAAATTTCATGAGGAGGTAACTATGTGTGGGGTAATCTTCTAAGAGCTTTTCCTGTCTGAACTCTCTGAATGTGTAATAACAATAAAGGTACTATTATCATCAACCTTGTTTCACAGATGAGAAAACTGAGGAACTGTGAAGATGAGTAACTAGCAGCGACAGCGCCAGAAATCAAACCCAGGATTCTATCTCCAGCACTGGTGTTTCTGACCTCCACATGAAGGGGTTGGCCTGCCATCATTCTAAGATTCTTGAAGACTCCTCCTTTGCAGGGAGATACAGGCAAATAACAAAGTAAGAACAACTTGGTCCTTGACAGGTAACAAAAGAAACGGTGAAAAGGCTTTTGTGTATTTGGATACAAACTTCACGAGTTTGCTGTGAGGATCAAATGGGAACAGTGACTAAGACAGCAAGCTCAATGCAAGTGTGGGACAACAGGATGGCCATGTTCACCATTTATCAAGTGGAGCCTCTCCCAGGCTACACATTTATACACGAGAGCCTGTCACCTTGCAGAGATAGCCTAAGTCTAAGAATAGAGTTCTTAGGTTTAAATAAATAAAACCAGAATGGATGAGGTTTATTATTGTTTTTAAAGGAAAACAATACTTATTGAGAAAAAAGAATTGAATTAGCAGACAATATTTTATAAATGAAATTTAGAGAGACACTTTCAATGAGACAAAAATAGTAAGACGTTTAAAAACGAAATTGTTTTAATCACACTATTTTTAACACAATGAGATTTTACTTTATTTTAAAAACCCAACACAATGGTTTTTTAAGTCTGGAATATTAAGATATTTTCAGGACTGAGGGTACAATTTGCTGATATCTCATTCATTTATAAGCAAGCCAGCTTTGAAAGCAGCTATAACCCGAACATACATATTTTTAAAAATAAAAATAAAGTGCTGTACACTTATGTACCACTTTGCCTGTCAAAGTAGATATGTTCCTATTTTTCACTGGGTAATGTGTAGTGAGGCAGGTATTGTCACTGGCTCTCAGAGAACAAGGATTACTGCGCTATAGCAAACTAGCAATGAAAAATGAGTGTAGGGAATGGTTCTAGAGCTGACTATAATCTTGCAAAGGTCATTGCAGCTCCCTGGGCTCCAGATTTCCTACCTGTAAATGAGTTGGGCTAATTGATTTGTAAGACTCCTGCCAAGTCCAAAATTCCAGCAGTCTCCATACACATATATATCAGATAACATATCTTCAACTCCCCAAAGCCCATCCAAAATTGTAGAATTTACAGAGTCTGCCTGCTCTGAACTTTAGTTCCCAAACTACTATTTCCTTTATTGACAGGATGACTACACATTTAATTTAGAGTGTGAAGACATTAGAGTGGTATTTGATAGGTTTAGCAAATGTTTGATGAGCAAGGATTTATTCTTTCTTTCGTAAGAAAATTGTCAATTGTTTTTACACTTTCTCAACTTGTTAATCCTACCTAATGCAGACCATTTCATAAGGAAATTACTTGACTAATGATAGAATGATAAGATGACAGGAAAATGCATACCATTTTTGCTCTCACAGGAATTTTCTAAAGACAAATACACATTCTGAGATGCTGAAAAGCTCTGTTCCATCCTTTCTATGACCTTGGTGATGCTAAGAGAGACTCTGAACCCATTCACAAATAACAGAGATTTGGGAAGCACTGGGCAAATATGAATATTTTTTACCATGACTTTATGAGCTATTGCAACAGCCTTTGGAAATGGTGCACTTTGAAAAAGACACACGCGCTGGCCTAACACGATGGACGTTTTGTTGTAAAATTATGAATTACAGGAAAAAGGGAATATATCATACACACACAAAGGCATTTAACACAGAAAACCTGCTAGAGCAGTCATTAAAATCTGCCTGGTGATCCACAGCACAGAAACTCACATTTGAACTATCTGTGGTTCTAGGGTCAGTCTGGATAATATATTTATGAATTCTCTGATGCAGATGTATATTTATTCCTTTGTATAAAAATAATCTTCCTGTACTTAGAAAACTTTGAGTTTTCTATTTTTAAACCTCGTATTCCTTAACGGTTTGATTTTGGAAGGTGGTACCGCGTGGGGAGATGCTAAAAGTTCAGAACCTTTTGTAGGTGGGAGAGGTGAAAAGAGGGAAGTGGGGTCAAGAACTTGAAGTTCCTTCACTGCCTATGAGTTCAGCCTAGATAGAAGCTACCACCCCTGCTATTTCAGGACAGGGGATCAGAGGCTTTAAACCTTCGCAGCTCTTCTCAGCTCCTGAAGTCTGGTTTAATAGAACTCTGGATAGTCTTTTGTATCCTAAAAATAGTATAAAATTTATACTGAAAAATAGCATGAAATTTATTCAATGCTTCATTGTTCACCTTCCCTTGGGCCTTTTTTGAGGACATGGAGAGAGGAAAAAAAATACCGGCTAGTGTTAAGGCTGAAAATCAGCCTCACAGCACCAAAAGACAGCCAATTCAGCAAAAGTAATCAGAGGCCACATCCCAAGCACACAGTTAATAAAAGAGCAGAGCTTCTGCAGTCAGGTTGGCCTGCATGCAAATGTTGATGTCACTACTTAATAGCAATGTGACCTTGATCACCTTAAAATTCCTCCAGGCCTCTATATCCCCATTAAAAAAAAAAAAAAGAAAAAAGAAAAACCAATGGTTTCTATCTTATCAGGTTGCTGTTAAGATTAAATGTAGAGTGAAAAATTAGCCGGGCGTGGTGGCGGGCGCCTGTAGTCCCAGCTGCTCGGGAGGCTGAGGCAGGAGAATGGTGTGAACCCGGGAAGCAGAGCTTGCAATGAGCTGAGATCACGCCACTGCACTCCAGCCTGGGTGACAGAGCAAGACTCTGTCTCAAAAAAAAAAAAAGAAAAAAAAAGATTAAATGCAGAGTGATTCATATATTAACCAAGATAAAGAACTCGATACATGTCAGTCATTACTAGTTTTAATAACAAAGTAATTATTATCGTACCTAGCTAAAATGCCAAATTTGGAAAACTTTTGGGACCAAATATAAAGACTTGTAAAATGACAGCAATGAAGACAGTGTGGTATTTGTGTATGGATGGAAAAACAGAACAATAGAACCGAATAGGGAGTCCAGAGCCCCATATATACAGTCACCGGATTTACAACAAAAATGACACTGCAGTGGAAAGGAATTTCCATTGGTTGAACTGGGCCAGTTGTATATGCAACTGGAAGAAATGAATTATGACTCCCTACCTCATACCATCTGCAAAGAAAATCAATTCTGCATGGATTATAGATCTCAATGCAAAAGGAAAAACAAAAAGTTGTTTTCATATAACATAAGAATATATTCATGACTTTAAGGTGGGCAAAAGTTTCTTAAACAAAACAGAAATATCATTAATCACAAGAAAACTGTTTGATTCTATTATATTAAACTCAAGAACTTGTTTGTCAAAATATACAATAAAAATGGCAACTTTGGAATAGAGAAAAAACTTCAACATTATCTAATAAAGAACTGGTATCTATGATATATAACCACTTCTATAAGTCACTAAGAAAAAAACAGACAACCCAGTAGAAGAATGGGCAAAATGTAAATAGGCACTTCACAAAATAGGACATCCAAGTGGCCAATGAACACATGAAAAGGGGCTAAGCTTTTTAAGTCACAGAAAAAAAATGCAGCTTTAAACAACAATGAGCTACTTTCAAATATCCACCAGAAGGGCTAAAATAAAAGACAGAAAACATGAAGTGTTGATAAGAATGTGGAACAAATGGAATCATCATCCACTGTTGATGGGAGTGTAAAATTGTTCAACCACTTTGTAAAACAGTTTAGCAGTATTTACTAAAGCTAAAATATTCTTACTTTATAATACAGCAATTCTAGCCAAAGATATAAACCCAACAGAAATGCATACATATGCATTCCAAGAGAAATGTATATGAATGTTCACAGCAGCACTATTTGTTACAGCCAAAAACTTGAAACAATCTAAATGTCCATCCAGCAGATTGGATAAATAAATTATGGTTTATTCATACAGCAGCATACTTACTACAAAGAAATTATTTTTAAAAATGCTACACACAATATGAGTGTATTCAAATAACTTTCACAATAACATGAATGAACTGAAACAAATATAATGTGGAGCAAAAAGAGCCCCACATAAAAGAGACCATAGCATATGATCCTATTTATTTAAAGCTCAAAACAGGCAAAATTCACTGATGATAATGCAAACAGGGTATTGGTTCTTGTGGATGGGAGAAGAAACAGAGTGGGAAGATGGCCCAAGAGGGCCTCTGAGGGTTGTTTAATACCTTTTCTTAATCTAGATAGTAGTTACATGGGCAGTTGGTGGTTCAGAAATTCATTGAGTTGTGTGTGTTCTTTGGATTTGAACACCTCTATGTAAGTTATGCTTTTTATGAAAAGTTAACTTAAAAAGGTAGAATATGAGCTTTCCAGAAGCAGATATCCTGTCTATCCAGTAGACAGGATAAAACTATAACATTTCATACTTATGATTTCAGTGGGCTTTTCAGAATGAGTGTGTATATCCTGCCCATCACCTCTAGAAATAGGGATTGACATTTTATGTAACTAGGTTTACTGGCTGGGTAAAAAAGTACATAACTGGTTTATGCAGGCATCCTGGACCAATCACCTAACTGCTATCAGCTTCTAAAGTTGGGCAGGGGGTACCTCTCCATACCTGGACTTTAGTTTAATTTCATCTGTTGGATGGATAAATGAGTATATGCATGCATTTTCTTTTTTTTTTGAGATGGAATCTTGCTCTGTCACCCAGGCTGGAGTACAGTGGCACTATCTCGGCTCACTGCAACCTCCACATCCTGGGTTCAAGTGCTGGGATTACAGGTGCATGCCACCAAGCCTGGCTAATTTTTGTCTTTTTTTTAGTACAGACAGGGTTTCACCATGTTGGCCAGGCTGGTCTTGAACTCCTGACCTCAAGTGATCTTCCCACCTCAGCCTCTCAAAGTTCTGGGATTACAGGCATGAGTCACTGGCCTATGCACGCATTTTCTTTCATGAACGGAGATCCCAGTCTTATTGAAGGGTACTGCAGATGTCAATGCAAAAACTATAATAGACTTGACTAGTTGTGTGTGAACTCTAAGAAGTGTTGCAGGTTTCTTTCAAATCATTTCCCTCTCTTTTTCCTTCCCTCCCTTCATCCATTTATGGGTGCTTCCTTTCTCCCTCCCTCCCTCCTTTTTTCCCTTCCTTCTGTCCATCCATTCATGTGCACATTAGTCCATCTGTCTGTCCATCCATCCTTCTAACTAGCAAGATGGTTACGAGCACGGCCCTGGAGCCAATCTGTCTGAGTTTGGATCCTGGCTCTGCCACTTATTATCTGTGTGACCTTGAGCTCATGAGCAAGGAGAGATGGGTAAAAGGCAAAGCTGAAGAAACTGGCAGGCATCAGTTCACACAACGCTTTGTAGACCGCATTAGGGAGGTAAACTTTAATGGGAAGCATTAAAGGGGTTTAAATAGGAGTGTGATAAAGTGACAACTTTTCATCTCTTTTCTTACTCTTATTGTGGTCTCTGTTTAATGAAATTAAAATTCAGAAGATTTGAGGATTCTTGTTATTCTGGCATCCAGTGAACTGATATTTCAGCGTATTATGGATGGGTGATGAACCAGGTAAATACCTTAGCACAAAGTGGTTAGGAGTGTCATTCTGGAGTTAGGACTGCAGCTAGAATTCTCCCTCTGCCACTTAACTGTGTGATCCCAACCAAGTCTGTTCATGTCCCTGAGCCTCTTTTACTATGATGACAATAACAAAAACTCCTGTCTTGTAGAATCGACTGAAAATATAGTGGAAAGATTCCCATAAAATGCTTAGTCCAGCACCTCACATTTGGTAAGCATTTCATAAATATTAGTCATAAAATGTTACATAGAATACAAATATGATTTGTTTTTTTCAAAAAAGTCCTTGATTTAAGGTTTAACTTGTGGTGAAATCTTATTTACTTAGCTTCACATTAGAAAGGTACCCTGATCTCCTAGAAAGTTACAGAGCAGCACTCTCAAGGTCATCTTGTGAGATGTTGAACTGAAAGGCAAAATATGCAGAAATTCCAGCAAATTAAGATTTCTGGTAAGTGCATGCTAAGTAACCCCTGGGAATTTGCTTATAATTGAAAAATGGTCTTGCTGATAGGCTCTGTTTGCTTTTTTCCTTTGTTCTCCAGTTGAAAACAAGACGTGCACAGAAACAGAGTACCTGGATCATTTACCCTTCATCTGTTGGCAAAATAATCATTTACTGGAGCTGCTTTTCGGTCTAAGAAATGCTCTTTCTTGGCCCAAAGAGAAAAAAATAACAGTAAAAAACAACAACAATGAAAAAGTTTTTTGGAGAGGAGTATCAAGTTTGTGATGTGAATTAGCAACACAAAACTGAGTATGAAACACACTTATCTTGCTAAATATATTTTACTTACCTTCTGGGAGTGGTGTTGATGGGGCATAGGGAGATGTGGCTAATTCTATGCATCAACCTGACTGGGCCAAGGGGTGCCCAGATTAAACATTATTTCTGAGTGTGTTTGTAAGGGTATTTCCAGTTGAGATTAACATCTGAGTAAGTGGACTCAATGAAGTAGATAGCTCTCCCCAAGGTGTGTGGGTAACGCCCATCACTTGAGGGTCTGAATAGAACAAAAAGGTGGAGGAAAGAGGAACTTAGCCCTTTTTCTTGCCTCACTGCTTGGGCTGGGACATCTCATCTCATTTTCCCCTGCCTGTGGACTGGGAGTTACATGATCAGTTCGCCTGGTTCTCAAGCCCTTGGACTTGGACTGAATTACACCACCAGCTCTTCTGGGTCTCCAGCTTTCAGATGGCAGTTTGTAGAACTTCTCAGCCCTCATAATTATATGAGGTTATTCCTCATGATAAATTTCATATATATACACTTACATATATATCATATATATTCTACATATACATTAGACTTATAAGGAATTCTCTGTCTCTCCAAATATATATATATTATATATACGATCTACCTATCTATTTTTTCTATTGGTTCTGTTTCTCTGGAGAACTCTAATACAAGAAGGAAGAGCGGAAGATGAAGAGGAAAATTCCAGTTGTGTGGTAAACAGTTCAAGGCAGGGCAAAGGAAAATATATTCAAGAAATGATTTCTGCATACCTTTGTTAAAACTTCCTTTATGAGGAAAATTATTCAGAGAAGTGGCACATTAAGAGACTGTCATATGGCAAATTTACTGTGGATATAAGTAACTGCCTGTCCAGCCATGTGAGATGGGCACCCGAGGATTATATTGGGATACAGGCAGATTAATGAGCAGCTGGGATGTCCCTCACTGAAGACCCAGTAAGAATTGTGTCTGTCTTGCAGAGCCATGGTGTGACTTTAGATTACACCTTAACCTGGGGCTCAGAGCATTAGCCAGGTCTAGGGAGCTGGCAAAATGGGCTAAAAATAAGCAATTCTGTATTGGATAAATGTGAATTTAAAGATAAATGCCAAGGATTGCTCATTGCACAGGTTCTTTCTTATCTTTGGTGCTCTGTAACTGACTCCCCTTCAAAAGTCATTACCTTGTAGTGATCACCTGTAGCTGTTAAAAAAAAAATGCAAATACTTTAGCAAGGCATTCAACACTCATCTAAACTTGAGCCCACTCCACTACTTCTTGCTTTTCTCTGATCTATGAATGCACCCTAAATTCAATCATAATTTATACCTCTGTGTCAAACAAACCACCCCGATTGCATTTCCACATGCTTAGCTCATGGTTTTCCCTCTACTTGGAGCCTACTGAGTCAACCTCCAAAGCCCAGACCTCTGCTAATGGCACTTCACTTCTAAAGCTCTGTCCTACTTCTTCATGCTTCCATAGGTCTTTCATTTCCTCCTATTTGGATTCCCACACCTGATTAGAAACCTACGGAAAGTGGGGAGGCTGGCTTCGTCATGTCTGCATCCTTCACGGCTCTCACATGGCCAGCCTTCCAGAAACACATGACTGCACTCCCTTCCTTGGTTTCCTGCCTCCTCGTGCCTCCAGCTACATGCTTTTCTTCTGTGTGGCTTTCATTATGTTCTACCTCAGGCACAGATCGTGGAGTATCCCCTAACATACATCACAGCCCTCCTGCAGTGGGGCCAGCACAGACACACAGCACTCTGGAAGGCTCCCTACAAGCTTCACCCACTGCCTTAAAATAGTCCATCCTTCAAAATGACCCATTCTTCCTCCCTCTCTCCTCCAACTTTCTGAAACTGAGTGTAGGTGTTCTCTTAAAAGAGAACAATGAATAACATCACAAAGAAGCAAATTCATTTCACAAATTCAACAGAAAACAAAAGCAAATCTGATTATGTTTTTAAAATACAGAGACATAGCCCTCCTCTGTACAACTGCCAACACCTAGTCCCCAGCAAGGGGATTCCCTTTACCATGCACCACCTGCCCCATTTACAGGAACCTACTTTGAGCAGGGATACTGGGCTCAGTGCTCATCTCAGCCTCTGCCATGATGAACAGACCGCC
This sequence comes from Symphalangus syndactylus, assembly GCF_028878055.3. Lineage (NCBI taxonomy): Eukaryota > Metazoa > Chordata > Mammalia > Primates > Hylobatidae > Symphalangus > Symphalangus syndactylus. The sequence continues at coordinate 93,424,623 of NC_072431.2, read as the reverse complement.
TCAAGGACTGCATAACATTGTCAACTATGTGTTAATCCTGGACAAAGGCATTTAAGGAAGACGCAGGGGATATTAAGGGAATGATCCATTGATAATCATGCTTTTGCCAATGTGAGATTCGAAAGGATCGAGATGTATACTAGTAAACAAAAATAGAGTTAAATCTTTTAATATTTTTGCCTATTTACTGTTTGGTTCAGTCCCTTAAACAAGTGAGTGTGGCAAGGACCATAGCTCTTTGCTACCCAAGCTCGTGTAGGAAAGGTCGTGAGTGGAACACAGAGAGGCGCTCTTAGCACATGAACGCAACCCCAGACCCCAAGAAGGATATCCTCAAGCACTGTGATAACAATTCAGGAAAAGGTCAAGCTTCACACAGGCATTTAACTGAGATTTACCAAAAAAAAGGAATGCTAAAGGATAAGGCATTAAATATCAAACCAGTAACAGCTGGCTGGAAAACTTGAAAAGGACATAATCTGAATAACATGACACTTGGGGGATCTGCTTCAGCAAATTAGGAGAGCAGCCTAGAAAGGTGAGTTATTTATCTTAGAATATTGCAATGACCGTACTCCGAGAACTGTCTTTTTTTAACAAGTATTTTGTCATGTAATCTTCATAACAGTTCCACAAAGTTAGTGCAGCTATTATCATCCCCATTGTACAGATGAGAAAACAGAGGCACAGAGGAGTAAAGGAGCTTGCCCAGACTCACAGAACTAACAAGAGGGAGAGCCAGGGTTTAACACCAGTTTGGGTACAGAATTCCCGGTATTTTGCTGCTCACTGGAGAAGAATTTCCTTTCATGGAAAATTTTTAAGGCAGAAAGTTAATACCTTCTAGAAAGCTTATTTGCTGTGATTTTAAAAAACAGTTGATTCCACTTCTTTTTTTCTCTGACCTACCATTTTTATGGAGACTTGATCTTGCCAACTATCATAATTTTTTGGACATGCAATCCTTACAGTTGATAAAACAGCACAGAATTTTCCAATTTATCCATGGCAGACATGTATTCCCATAGAAATTTTATTGTTTTAATATTACTGGGGAGAAAAGTAGACAATTCACAGACTTTTCATTTCAAGGACTACTTATTTGTTTATTGGTTTTATAAATCCTGCTCTTTAAAAAGAAAATTATTTGAGAGAAAGTCTTGTGGTCTTGCCAGGATGGACAGCAGTGGCATGATCACAGCTCACTGCATCCTTGAACTGCTGGGCTCAAGCGACCCTCCCGCCTCAGCCTCCCAAGTACCTAGGACTATAAGCATGTGCCACTACACCTAGCCAATTCTTTATTTTTTGTAGAGAAAAGGTCTTGCTGTGTTGCCCAGGCTGTAAATTCTGATTTTAGTAAACAAGATACCAAATCCATCTCCTTTAATACAAGGCAAATATCCTGAAAGATTAAGAAATTCAAGCTAATCAGACCAATTTATTTCTTGCCATGCATTTATATAGTGCTTAATATATAACAGCCACTGTTCTCAGTGTTTTACAATTATCAAATTATTTAGTTCTCCTATGGCCCCCCATAAGACAGGTTTGGGTCTTATTTCCATTTCATAGGTGAGAAAAATGAGGCACAGAGAGGCTAAGTGACTTGCCCGAGTCACACAGCCAGAGAGAGGCACAGCCAGATGTACGTGCAGGAGGCAAGCAGCTTTCAGAGGTTGTGATCTAAACCAGATCTGTGCATAACCAGTGTACTCAGAGGTCGCCTTGGCCCAGAAGCTAAATAAATACACAATTGCTGCCATTAGGCAGTAGGAGATGTGAATTTGCCCACAGTTCACATAAAAAGACCACAGGCCTCTTTGATCCTGACTGATCACATACATATCAAAGATTACCCCAGGTGTCTCAGATTTTAGAATCTCTCATCAGTAAGTAGCCAAATTATGTCAGTTTCAGTCATTACAAACAATTCCATGCACACTGATTTCTTAAAAAAAAAATCACGAAGATTATGAAGATTATGTGAGGACTGGATTTCTTTATTTCACAGAAAGCCTCAAAACCAAACCAAAACAACCAAACACAACAGATGTTAGTGTTTTGGTGGTATTTTGGGAAATAAATTTGAGTATAACACAGCATACTCACTAGGGTGTGCTCTCAGAATGTATTGCACCGTCTTGAACGTACAGACATCCTAGAAGGGAATCTGGTTTTTCAGTTAATAAAAATTATTTGCACCATAAAAATACCCTAATAAAATTAGGTTTAAACTCTTGTTATTGGTATAAGGAGTCTACTTTTTCATTCTCCACAGCATCGTAAGCTAATTGGTATTCCTACGAATAAAATATTCTTTGTTTATTCCTGGGCCACTGGGATGGAGGCATGTATAGATTCTGCCTTAGAAATGTATGTTTGTGAAGAATTAGAGTCTTAAATTAATGGGTGAAGATCTTTTTTAAAACCTTAGTTTCCTCCTAAGTTGTTCGTAATACTTGATGTCTGCTACTTTTTTTCTTCAATCTTACTGACTTATAATGATAATCAACCCCTGAAGGTTCTATAAGATCCCTGCAAGTCTTTTCAGGTGGCTGTAATCCAATCACATACATTGCCTCCAGGAGAAGTTGCCCTAAACCAAATTCGGTGAGGGCTACTTTCCTCTCCAGCTTCTTGGCCGCCATCTTTCTCTCTCTCTTTTTAAAAACTTTCACTAAGTAGAGACCATTTTAGATAAGAAAACAACTTAATGAAAACCTAAGGATGAGACTAAACATAAGATGCTTTTAAAGGAAGAAAAATACTGATGAAATTGTTCAGAACTTCCTCCTATGTGAAATACAAGTTGATACTCTCAGGCATTTTTGTTCCTATTCCTTGCAGATATTTTATTTCATTTCTTAGTCATTCAATTTTGTTACTAATACTTGAAACTGTTTTTTTTTCCTCTCCCCTGACAAATGCATTCTGAAACTTTCATTTTATAAACACTTGCCAATTCTCTAAAACCAGAGAGCATTTTTACTATTCTATTCTCCAACATATAGCAGTGACCCAGGATATCTTATATGGTTAACATAATGTACAATAAGATACCCAATATGACAACATGGTTCTTGGTAAGAAAGACATTCTATCGAGTGTGTATATATTCATGTGGATTCCTTATGAATGGCTTCAAAATTATTTGATAGTCATTACAACCTCACAGGGGGAAAAAGTATCAGCTCACTAATACTGGAGAAGAGATACCTGGATAATTGTTCTTCTTCCCAATCTCATTGCTTTTTCTCGTCTCCTTCATAGATTTGTTTTTTGTTTTTGTTCATTTTCCTTCTGCCCAAAGTTCTTTTCTCACCACTCTTTTCTTCTCACTCTTCACTCCTGCCCTAGGAGGACTAATCTGGTCCTGTAGCTTCTGCATTCATAGATGCCAAATCTCTATTTTGAACCAAGATAGTTTTCCTGAGCTCCAGACAACTCCTTATTGGACACGCCCATCTTAGCCACGTCTCTTAGCCATGTCTCTTAGCCACCTCAAAGTCAAAATTGACAAAACGTAACTCCTAATCTTTATGGCTTATCCAAACTTACTAGGTTCTCCATCTCAGCTATTTCTGCTCAGTTGACTCTTCTCTAAATCACCATCTCACAAATATATTATATTTACTCCTTTCCTTTCCCACTGCCACTGACCTTGGTTCAGGTGCTCATCGCTGCTCTTCTGGATTAAGACAAAAGGCTACAATGGTCTCCCAGTCTCGGGACAGATCCATTTCCCTCACTGTCTTCCATGAGGAGCTCATCAAAACCTAACTACAGCCACATTTATAGCCTCTGCTTAAAATCCTTCAGATAAAGTAACGCCTCTTCACAACATGGACCCTGACTCACCCTGAATGAGACTGTTTCTGGGTCAGCTTGAAAAAATGTTTCCAGAATGCATTTGCCAGGGGAAAAAAATTTTGAGAAAATAAGACAATAACGAAAAACATAAAATAAACTGTTTGGAAGACTTCTACACTTAATACATGCTTTTCCCTCTGCCTTAATCACCCTTTCTCATCTCAGTTCACTCCTCAGTGGTAACTCCTGCAGGTCTTTCAGAATCCAGAGCAGCTGTTCCCACTTCTGAGGGATCCTTTTAAGCCCATTCTCTATAGGCTGAGCCTTCTAAGTGTCTCCATCTGACCCTCTGCCAATTTTCCAATGCTCTGTCTGCTTTTTTGTCTCCTTGTGTAAATTCTAACACCCTTGAGGCTTAGGACTATGCTTTCTCTGTCTTTCTATATTCAGTACTTAGGGCCTCAAAAAATGTTTGTGGAATGCATGCTTACACGCGAAGCAGGCCTTATCCAATGGAGCCAAGTTCTTGAAGTCACCACACTCAAAAATTCTTCTCCTCACATTGAAATATTGCACTGAAATATTATATTCTTGATAGTGACAGTTAATCATTAAACATCTTTCTCCACTGGCAAAACAAAACATGACCACGGGAGAAGGCTCCGTGGAGACCATGCCCACACATTTCACTGCCTGGGCTAAAATAAGCATGTAAGTGTGTAGGACTGATAATCATATTGCACCAGGAAGCGCGCCCTTCCAGATTTAAAAATATTCTTGTTTGGCTTGATTCAGGCTGCTCCTCATTCCAGGCCTGTGTGAGTCATTGGAGAAACATCCTATTAGAGTGCACCCCTACTGATTGGCTTCCTTTGTATGTTCACGGTGACTCAGAAGAGATGACTCACAGTTCACGCTTATGACAAAAAGAACTTGCACTCCCTTCCTTTTCATTACCCATGTTTTGCAGGCTTTATTGGCACCTTTGAAAAACATCTAAGGGAGCAAGGGAAAGGAAAACACAGGGGGCAGCCTGAGAATTGGTATTACTTATTTTTAACAAGCAACCCTACTTAAAGCACCTTTTATCAGAGCAGCACAGGTATACTTTGGAGGCCTAATACATCCAATGCTCACATTATTCCTGGAAGGTCAGTAACTGGATGCCATTGCTCCGCCCTGTCAGTTGATGGGAAGGAGGGATGCTTGAAGGACATTAAGATACTTCACAATGTCCTTCTGCAGGGCTGGCATCCAACGCTAGGCTCTCAGAGCCGCTGTTGATAAAATGGCTGGTTAGATCATGCTCTCTTGGTTATAATACCAAAAGCCTTGGCCAAGGAGAGAGACATTCTCCAAAATAATCAGTGGTTAAGCAGTGAGCATGAAGCAAAGTGAGAGGACAATCCAACCACGACAATCTTCTGGATGCCTCAAGATGTTCATGACCTCCCACTGGAAGAAACTGTCGGGTTCTGTGCTAGTTACAAACAACAGAGGTTAGTTCCTTTCATTCCACTTCAGAAAACATTTCTAAGTACTTATCCACAGAGACGGATCAGGCATAGACTCTGACCAGGAGAGCAACCAGATAAAGTGCAGTGAGTTATACACCACAAAGTAAGGACAGGTCAAGTGTCTGGAGAGTCCAGAGGAAGAGTTGGCTTTATTTTTCAGAGAAACTGGCATCTGAATTCCACCAAAGGATGGGTGGAATCTAAATCATACTTCTACACTTCATCTTAGCCAAAATGCCGAGAAGCGATAAAATCATATTTCCGAATGTGTTTTTCCTTCAGAATAATTTACTAGTCAGGCTCATCTCAAATTCCATTTACATTCAGACTCCACATTCCATAATCACTGTCTCCTGGAAGCCATTGAAATGCATGCATATACGTCTGCCTGCAAAGGAGACACTTCTGTGTGCAGTTCTGTCAGGGGTGGGTTTATGGTGCCCAAATAAACGGAGCAGGAGCAGCGCAGGCGGGCTAAGTCCAAATTGCTCCCCCTTCCAGGGGATCCTTGTGCAGTGAGCTCTGCCTATGCTTTAATAAAAGGGGATAAAAATACTTGCCACCTACTTACCTCCGAGGCACACTGCAAGGCTGGATCGTGTTCACAGCAGCGTGAATTTTTCAGGAGATAAGTGCTCTATGAAAACAAAGCTTTATTATCATAAATGTTGAGCGAAAATGAAGCAAAACCAATGTCTAGGCCATGTGTTTAGTGTAAAAAAAAAAAAAACAAAAAACCAAACAGACACCGGATTACAACTTTCCAGCAAGCCAGCATTCCAATGTCAAGGCCTGAATGTCCCTTCCCAGGGAGTAGGGCTACAAGGGTCCTGGTACACTGAATATCTGATGAATGAGGCAAATGCAGTGTTTTGATGACAGATGTTTCTGATGAGAATACAGAATTGGGAAAAGAAATTGCAAGGCAAATCTGTCCTATGATGTGAGATCAGGGACATGAATACTGGAGACCAAGATCATCAGAACTGATCCCTAAAGAACTGTGAAGAGCACATGTGGAGGACACTAGAGAAAGACTATTCATTGCCCAAGGCAGAAAGGAGTGGGTGGTTCAGAATCTTCAGGGGTGCGGAATAAAGACAACAGAAGATAAAGGGAAGAAGCGAACAGTTAGCTAGTAACTCTCTGAATTAGGTTTAAGATAAGAGAGACAGTGCTGTGCAAAAAACATAGAGCATTAGAGGACTTACATTGTATTCCCATGTACAAATCAGATATACGTTTAGGAGATGAATTACTTCTAATTCCTCACAACCTCACACAGTTGAGAAATCAGAGGGAAAAAAAATGTGTAATGAGTTAAATTGTGTCCTCCCACCCCCAAATTCCTATGTTGAAGTCCTAACCCTAGTACCTCAGAATGTGACTGTATCTGAAGAAGCGGTCTCTGAAGAGTGAAGTTAAAATGACAACAGGGTGGGCTCTAATCCAATAGGACTGGTGCCCTTATAAAAAGAGAATATTACAATACAGACATGAACAGAGGGAGGCCCATTTGAAGACACACGAGAATATGGTCATCTACAAGCCAAGGAGACAGGCCCCAGGAACAAACCAATGCCTTGATCTCAGAATCTGGCCTCCATAATCATGATTTTTTTAAAAAATTATGTTGTTTAAACCACTCAGTCTGTGGTACAGTTGACCTTTGAACAACATGGAGGTTAGGGGAACCAACCCTTTGCACAGTCAAAAATCTATGTGTAACTTTTGACTCCTCCAAAACTTTACTAATATCCTACTGTTGGCTAGATGCCTATCAGATAGCAAAAACAGTTGATTAATACACATTTTGCATGTTATATGTATTATATATTGTATTCTTACAATAAAGTAAGCCAGATAAAAGCCTTACTGGTCCTTATGACCTCCTGATCTAGAAGCTGAATTAGGGATGTTGTTTGGGGGCAAGTAGACCATTTCAGTTTCTTTGGTTTTGAACTTATGGGGTTCTGGGTGGCAGAGGCATTGTCCAATATGGAAAGAACTTTAAAAAGCAGTCCCTTACTGGCAAGGTACTTCCTGACTTCAGGGACAAATATCCATGGGACCAATCCAGAAAAAGGGTTCTTTTTGTCTAGAGCTCCTTCTTGTGCAACCAGAAGACTGGAAGCTGGTGTTTATCTCCTTCCTTCAGGGGTTGGAAGTGAGCAGCTTTATAGATAAAGGCAGCCCTGATCGTAAATCCAAATGCATTTGCCCAGAACCAGTAGAGTTAACCTAGTCCTTCCAGCCTTAAATCCTGGTGCTTGCTTCTCTTCCTTACCAATAAATGTCCTTGGTGGCATTTTCCGTTCCCCCAAGATAGGGCACTTTTGTCTTCATTAAAAACCTGTTCAGGCAGATGTCCTTTCCTGTTAATGATTTTCTTAATGGCGGTTTGGAACTCATCTGCTTCCTCTTGTTGGCAGAAGCTATTTCTCCTATTAGTTAGACAATTTTAAAGATAAATCTCTTCCTGAAATTATCAAACCATCCTTTGCTGGCATTAAATTCTCCAGATTTTGATCTTCATCTTCCTTTTGCTTTAAGTTGTCACAGAATGACTTCTTTTTTGGTTGGATCATATTCAAGTCTATAGCTATGCTTTTCTAATAGCAATTCTGCACCCACATAAAAGCTGCATTTTCAGTATGAGATTAAAACGTATTTCATAAAAAGTGAAAGATTTTTATACCTGCTGGCATAACTGCAGAAACAGCTTCATGAATTTCCTTTTCTTTTTTTACAATGGTCCTTATGCTGGATTAATCTATCTTGAAATGTCAGGCAACTGCAGCTGCAGACCTCAATATTTGGTACATATCAAGCAATTCAACTTTTTCTTATAATATCATGACTTTGCTTCTTGGAAGCACTTCCAGCACGATTAGTGGCACTTCCTATGGATCCATGATGTTATTCAAGGTTTAAAGGATTACACTAAACTTGATGAGAAATAAAAGAGAACTATGAGAGATCATTTTTCACTGTAATATGCAATTTACCAGAGAGAAAACTTTATCTGGAGATGATTACCATCACATGGTGTTTTAAGCAGATACTTGCAACATTTGAGTTCACTGCAACACCAAAAGGAGATGGCTATGAAACCATTAGTCATGCAGTATGCACTACAGTAAATTTTATGCAGTTATGATTTAACACTGCACCTTTGCATTTGTTGACATTTCTCTTGACTGTGAATGGTGCCATGTATGGTCTGTAAATGTTTGTGTAAGTTTTGATACATTTAAACTTTCTGTAATGGATTTGTGTATATTTTATGGTAGTAAATGATAAAATAGAGTAGTATCTACATATGTTTCATGCATCATGGCATACCTAATTTTTTGGATATTTCTAGGCTACACAGTTTGTTGGAGTCTTTTCAAATTGTTGCAAATCTCTAAAAAATTTTCCAAACTATTTATTGAAAAAAAAATCCATGCATAAGTGGACCCATGTAATTCAAACCCATGTTGCTCAAAGGTCAACTGTACTTTGTCATGGCAGCCCTAGCAAACTCGTGTGTATAAAAAGTACCTTTGAAGATGCTTAATATCATATAAATGTCAGGATTGTTACTAATTTATTTATTTATTTGTTTTAAGACAGGGTCTCACTCTGTCACCCAGGTTGGAGTGCAATAGTGCAATCTTGGCTTACTGCAGCCTTGAACTCCTGGCTCAAGCAATCCTCCCACCTCTGGCTACTGAGTAGTTGGGATTGCAGGTAAGTGCCACCACATCTAGTCAATTTTTAACAAATTTTTAACAAATTTACTATGTTGCCCAAGGTGGTCTCAAACTCCTAACCTCAAGTAATCCTCCCAACTCAGATTCCCAAAATGCTGGGATTACAGGCATGAGCCACCATGCCCAGCCTAGGATTATTATAGGAGGTTACTTCCAGGAAATGATGGGAAGTCAGGAGGAAGTCCACCAATGGGGTCCACACATGTAGGTGCCGGAATTTCACCTTCTTTTTAAAATGGATGCAAGATATTGGAGTTGGAGGAAAGCTATGTTAAGGATCTAGTGATCCAAAAGTGATAGCACCAGGATTTGGCTCCCAAGGCAGGAAAATATTCAAAAGAACTTCTCAGCAAATTTTATGTGGAAGAGAAGATAAAAGAAACAAAGGTCACTCTGAAGCTTGGGTTCATAGAAATCACAGGAGAATGAAGTGGCCGGTGTAAATGAGGAGCCAGGCATAGGAAATAAGTGGAGAAATAATGAGAAGGAAAGAGAAATACCATGGGGTTACTACAGAATAAAATATATTCTTCTAATGAAATAATAAATGAGAAGTTGAAAGTTAATTTGTAGAATTTTCCACATCCACTAGTTAAACTCACAGCCAATCAAATGGTGACTTTCCTATATAAAAGACTAGAATATGCCCTTTAATGTTTTAACGAAAGAAAATCTGAGATGAAGAAGTTCCTCAAGTGAATATGTTCAATGCCAACAGTTCCTGTGCATTATGTGGAAGAGCCACACATGTTGTTCTGTTATCTTCAATAACCTTTCATTTATTACAGGCTGACACTGATGCTTGCATTTCCTTCCCCAAGTCAAGCCAAAAAGTGATCGGCCATTCTTTTACTGGGTTCCAGCCAACTCTGTCCGCTAACCCCTATGACAGAGGAGATGGGAAAATAATTGAGCTGCTACCTAGGAAGGCACAAACATTTCCTGTGGTGAGGACTTAGCAAGCAGTGCCAGGAATCAGGCCATCGGAAGGCCTGAGCACACTGGGCACAGGTTTTCTGCCCCTAGCAAGGGGCTGACAACAAAGACAACTGAAGCAAACTGTGTTCTAAAGAAAATTCAGACAGAGTAGAAGAGAGGAAGGGGCTAGTATCAGGTGAGCTGGGGTCAACAGAAGTTTTGTATCAGAACTCACAGAATTGCTCACTAGCCCAACTCCCTCACCAACCCAAAACATAAGCTTTGTGTTTTGTTTCATGACATCGCTTCATTTTGTCTGAATGAATGATACCGAGATGCACACACAGATACGTGAATGTATATGGCTTCAAGATATTGTTAATCTGGGCAGCTGACACCCCTAAAATTTTAGTACTAAATAAAAGAACTATGGAAGTTATGGAAAAGGTAGCACATTGGAAAGACAGCCTGGAGACTGCAATCAAGAGTGAAACAAATGTTTTCAGGGATCATGGTGCCAACTTAACACAAATACCATGTTTGAGTGGACGCACCTGCCTTGCCCGTCATCCCCCTATATCTTAAAAAGATGTATTCCTTAGCTGTCTCTGTGGCTCTGTGCTTTTCAATCAGGAAACCACATACAGATCCCCGTCACTGAAAGCTAAACAAAACAAGCATTGGTCCCGATCCCCTTGGCAACAACTTCCCAGAGCCTCCAGCTCCACCTTCATCCTCGCCCTCCCCATCCCATTGGTTCCCATGTCTCCCTTGCTCAAGGTGTTCCTGACTTTTCTCCTGCCCACTTGGCTCCAACCTAAGGGGGAACAACCTGAACTCAGCCCCACCTTCATCCTGTCCCTGGATGCTTTAGGTTGCTTGCCTGCCCATGCAAGCTCATGACCCCTGGAGCTTCACCCAGGGGGCACCCTAGTTTCCCAGAACTGTTTCTCTTATTTTAATAGAAGCCTTGTGGAGGCAAGAAATTAACTCCACATCAGTGACCCAAAGGATGCTCAAGGTATTTTGGGACAGATTTTTTTATCTTAATTCTTACCATAACAGTCATTGCTTTTTCTGAATTTTCTAATCATCACCTACATCTTGGATTCTCAGTAGCAGAGCCTGGAAATGAAAAAGTATGACAAGCTTCCTTCTTGCTTAGAGATTTTTCTTCTAACATTACTCTTCCAAACTTAGTGTATTAGTTTGTTCAGGCTTCAATAAAACAATACCATAGACTAACTGACTTAAAAAAACAGGGATTTCTTTGTTTTTACAGTTTCGGAGGCTGGAAGTTCTTGATCAGGGTGCAAGCATGGTTGGGTTCTGGTGAGGGCCTTCTTCCTGGCTTGCAGATGGAAGCCTTCTTGCTGTTTCCTCACATGGTAGAAAGAGAGAGATGGCAAGCTCCCTGGTGTCTCTTCTGATAAGGGCACCAATCCCATTATGAGGGCCCCACCCTTGTGAACTCATCTAAACCTAATTACCTCCTAATGGCCCAATCTCCAAATACCTTCACATTGCCAGTTAGAACTTCAAAATATACATTTGGAGGGAGGACACACTTAAGTTAGTAGCACTTGGGAACTCTGAGATTCATGCTTTTTCTTGAAAGAATTAGAAAAAGTTTTATGAAGTTTAGAAAATGAGTCACTGCTCCAATTTAAAAAAAAAATGATTTAGTTTGCAAGGACAACCACATGGATGCAAACAGGCTCACAAAATGAATAGCCCTTTACATTATATATTTATCAAGGGGCAGAATGTACAGATTATGACATGCCATGGTTTGAGGTCAACTGGTTTTCTTTGTTTCAAAATGCTGACATTCCTTCCATAATAATAAGAGCTGCTTTGACGCCTAGAGGCCTCCTGGGCACTCTGACTGCAGGCCCTGAGGAGGGGGAGAGACAAGGGCAGGTTCTTTTCTAGCAGACTCCTGCTCGTGGGCAGGGCACACAGCAAACTGTATCTTTGTTCCTTTCCCCACAAAACTGGAGAACAGATCTATCATTCCAGTTTGTCTTAATACTGACTCAACAATGAGGGGAACTGAAATGCTGAGAGGGCAGTTTGGACTTTTCCAGTTTACAGCATCAGAAGGAAGCACTGTATGAGCACACAAACCCTTCAACATTGTCCTTATGGAAACAGGGAAGCAGAAGCTGTTGCAGTCTGCACCTTCTCCTTAGGGGAAAATTTTCCTTTTCAGCCTGAGGCCAGTTGACTCTCTTTTGGCTAATCCCTCTTCCTAGCTATCAACAATCAATACTTACAATTCACACGGTTTATTTAGATAAATAAAATTTTTGGTTTTATTTATTTGTTGACATGAATTAATCTCTCTCTACATGAGCAACATCATGTTGATTAAAGATAAATTACAGGTGCTGATCCAGAATAATTAAAAAGTGCAAAGATGTAAACTTCTTAAATTTTACTCAGATTTTTAAAATGTTATCACAGAAAGTTCTACTGGACAGTATTGTAATGTAACATTACATTGTATTACAGTATATTACAATGTTGTCCAGTAGGCTTTCCTGTGATAAGGTAAATGTTTGTGTTTGTGTGTGTGTATGTGTGCATGTGTGTGTACTGAGCACTTGAAATGGGGCTAGTGTGACTAAGGAATTAAATTGAATTTTAAAATTTAACTTATTTCTACTTAATTCAAATTTAAATAGCTACCTGTGGTTAGTGGCTAATATACTGGGCAGTAGTTTTAGAGAGACAGGTGTTCAACTTAGACACCTACCACTAGACAAAAACCATCCTCAAAGCACAAAACTAAATAAAGCCAAACAAATAGTTTGGGATCATTTTCCTTATTACCCCCAGGGGTAATGATTATATGGTGACTTTGTTAAGGACAAAAGTAGCTGTGATATTGTACAAACAGTTCTTGCATAATAGGTCTTCCAAGGCAAGACCAACAGAAGAGAACTCCCATGTAAAGGACTTAGCATCATTATGACAAAAACATTAACTGATACAGAAATGACAAAAATGTAAACATAGGAGCACCCAGCTGCTATCAGCATGTGCGTGATGTGACATGCAGAACTCTGTGGATGCCAAATCCCCACTCCTCCCCAGTGTATGGCTTTGTTTATAGTGGAACAAAAACAGCCAGTCGCAAACCTAAAGTAGTGTATGTTTCACACACAATGTTACTGCCTGTTAGTGTATTTCTCCATCAGTGAAGGAGGAACAGGGCATTATGTAGCTGCCTCATCAGCTATATCCTGGTGGGTATAAGCAGCAGATGTACCTTCCTTATTCGTGTATCATTAGCGTTCTAGCACTCTAAAAGTCATATGGGGCTGGGCGTGGCAGCTCACTCCTGTAATCCCAGCACTTTGGGAGGCTGAGGTGGGCAGATCACCTGAGGTCAGGAGTTTAGACCAGCCTATCCAACAAAGGCAAAACCCGGTTTCTACTAAAAATACCAAAAAAATTAGCTGGGCATGGTGGCACATGCCTGTAATTCCAGCTGCTCGGGAGGCAGAGGCAGAAGGATCGCTTGAACCCAGGAGGCAGAGGTTGCGGTGAGCTGAGATCATGCCACTGCACTCCAGCATGGGCAACAGAGTGAGCTCCATCTCAAAAAAATATAATAATAAAATAAATAAAAGCTATATGGGAGTAGGAAGTTGAGATCAGAGAAAAGAGGGGCATATATAATAGGTAATGTCAATACTCTGTATAGGAAAGAGGGAAAAACGACTCTCAGGTTACACTGTTGCACTGACCTTGGCTGTCCCTATAATGTCCTAGGGGAAAGGAATAACACAAAGATTAATGTGATCATTTGTCATTTTATAGCCATAACCTGAACAACATAAAGCCTTATTCAGCATGGACAGACTAGAGGACCCTGAAATATACAAGGTCTATTTCAAACTGGAAGGTCTTGGCCCACCTCGCTGATCTACTGTGGCCCCGAGTTGGGATTGCAGCAGTGGTCTGTGTGTGCCAAAGGAAAGACATACACGTTTATCAGGAGTGAGTGTTTTTGTATTTTTTTCACTAGTCCAACATCTCCCAGAAATTCTCAGCCAGAGTGAGGAAGTGGGGAGCAAGGAAGCAGGGAGACACTGTTTGAAAAGTATCACCAGAGACAAAAACGATGAGTTTATCACATACGTGTAAAATAAATGCATAAATTTAAATTGAAGTCACAGCCCCTGAAATACTGGCAGAAGAAAGGAGAATGAAGATATGAGGATCGAGCTGTGCTCGGTGGTGACCTTGCCAACAAGAACACATGAGTTAACATGGCAGAAAAGCAACCCCCCCAGGAACACTGGCTGTGAGCCCTGCAACAGCACCCTTTCTCATTCACTGAGTTGCACCAAAGTGGACACAGGTTTTCTTGATTTTATTTTCTATGTTGATGAAACACTTGTCGCTAATTGCATTTCCAAAAGTAGAGAGATTCATCATTTATGTTTCATGACATATGTAATTGTTTTAGTGTATTCTTGACAGCCCTATTTTGTTAAAGAGAGTTACATGGCCGGGCATGGTGGCTCACACCCGTAATTCCAGCACTTTGGGAGGCTGAGGCAGGTGGATCGCTTGAGCTCAGGAGTTTGAGACCAACCTGGGCACATGGAAAAACCCTGTCTCTACAAAAAAAAAAAAAATACAAAAACCATCCCACCACTGCACTCCAACTCCAACCTTGGCTGTTTGAGTGAGACTCTGTTTTTCTGACTTAAAAAAAAAAAAGAGAGAGAAAGAGTGAGTGTTACATATGCACTGGGAATTTGAGTTTCATAATTTTACACTTCGCTGTAAAGGAATATTCAGAGCCATGCTTTTTTTTTAAACCCAGTTTGTATGGGGCACATTGTAGTGATTAATTAACATTTCCATATTAACCCTATTGCTGCTAGTAGGTACTGATTTCTCTTAGTTGAATTCTGATTTCTTCCTTTCCTGTGCTAATCTGCAGGAGCCCATCAGCCCAAAACACAGCTGCTCAACTGCCCTGTGAGTGATGCCACAGTTACAGCTGAATGTCTTTGGGCCCAGTCAGCTGTAATTCCAGGTGGGGACTGGGAATATGTACGGAAAAGATGCAGGCTCTATCAGAAGACAGTAGAAATGGGTCATTTAGTGACCAGACGTTCACTTCCAAAATCTGAGACATCCTGAACATCCTGAGAATATCATTCTTTATGTTCTAATGCCCACGAGTCTCATTTCCAACTGTAAAGCCTTTGCACTGGCTGTTCCCTTGGCCTGGAATATTCATTAACTCCTCATGGCTGCTTTCTTTATAACATTCAAGTCTCAGCTTAAATGTAACCTCTTCAGAGAAGCTCTCCTGGGCCACTCAATCTAAAGTAGCCCCCATACTCTAGAATATCACTTGGATTCAGTTCTGCACATCACATTTTCTGATACATGATATTTTCTTCTTTGCATGTATGTTTATTTGTTCATTGCCTATCTCCACGCACTTGAAGCAAGCCCCATTTGAGCTGTATATGTAGTTCATTATCATGTCCACATTGCTGGGAACAATGCCAGTCATCTAAAAAATGGCTGCATACATATCTGGTGCCCTCACAGCGTTCACTGTGGCAGGTTCTGGAGGCCTGCTCTCCCCAGACAATGCCGGTAGCCTCCTCTCACTCCAATCCCTTCTCCCTTCCAATTACCACTAAACAAAGAAACAACAGCAGCAAGAGTGGGCAACAGAACTGGCTTCTCTCAGCTAAAAGCCATAAGACAGCCTAAGTCTAAGATCATCTGATGGATGATCCTGTACTGTGTTAACTGAGTCCAGCAGTTCTTGTCCCTGTGACCCAAGCATCTTATTAAAGGCTGCCAGGCAGCTGTACTCAGTTGCATTTTAAAAATCACCTGCATTTAAGAATTAGTGGTGCCCCAGAAAGCAGAGGCTGCCAGGGCCAGGTGTTGGGGGAAAGGATGGCAAAGCAGCCACACAGGAAGCTTTGGAGTGATGCAAATGGTCAGATCTTGACTGTGGAGTCGGCCGTATGAATGGATGCCTATGTGCATGTCAAAACGCAGAGAACTGTACTCAAAAGGGGAAATTCTACTATGTGTAAATTATATCTCTATAAACTTCATTACAATGATATACTAATGTCTGGGCCTATCCCAGATGAATTATCAGAAAATCAGAGTGTGAGCCAGAACATGAACATTATCTGAAAGGTTCCCAGTGAATCTAATATGCAGGCAGGATGGAGACCAACGGGAGTTTGGACCTTGTGGCAGCAAGACAGTCACACAGAGCAGGGAGCCCAGCACACAAGGAACTGGGGCCAAAGGCCGGCTTTGCTGCCTGCTTTAGATCAAGAACTCAGGGGTCCTTTACTGCCTGCTTTAGATCAAGAAGTCGGGGGTCCTCAGGTTCATGAGCCAAGTTCCTCTGTCTCTTTATAATGGTGATGCCATCTCCATTCCCCAAGACTTGAAATAATGAAGTAGTCTTTTTTATACACATCAGACAGACTCAACGAGGAGGAGGGTGAAGCATGAAATGTTTATTTATAAGGGAAAAGCTCTAGAGCCCACTCATTTTAAAAAACAATTACAACAAACAGGTTTGTTTTTATTTTTGTACGAAACAAAATACAGCAAAAAGGCTATGCTCAGGCCAGGTGTGAAAATGCTCAATGAGGGATGGATTGACAACTCTGTCACAGCCAGAGGGTGAGGGTCCTTACTAGTCAGCAGGGACAATGATTATAATGGCCACTCCTCTCTTTCAGATCACATGGAAGACTCAGAGCAGCCAACCTACATGAAAGTCCTCTGTAAACTGTATTCCATTAAAATAGCTAGTGTGAGTGCACACTTCCTGCACTAAGCACTTCACATGTGTTATATACTAATCCTCACAACATTCTAGGTCTGCATTATTATTGTCTTCAGTTAAAAATTAGGCAGCTGTGGCTTTCCCACCATCTCCACATTACCAAATCCAGGGGTGCCCGGTAAGTCACCATCTCACTCGCCCATCACCGTCTTTGAGGTGGTGATCACTCCCCATGTGGATGGCACTCTCTCTCAGCTCTCCCTATGATGGGTGCCTGCTTCACTGTCTCCCTCAACTATTCTTAATGTCCAAACCTGGAGGTCAGTCTGCTGGTCTTTGCTCCAACACCTGTTCTCACTCTCTGGGTGATGAACTCTTACCCAGTCTCCTGGCTTCTCCCTCTTTCTGCAGCAAGATGCATGGTTCCAACTATCTGCATTCTCATGTCTCACAGAAATCTCAAATGTAACATCCAAGCCTGGATGTTTGTTTGGCGTCCATCCTCAAGTCCTCCCCTTCCCTAGTCTTCCCTTCTTTAATAAAGTATGAATTAGAGAAGTAATGTTAGCAGCCATGTGCTGTCACTTGCTGTGGCTGCTGTGGGCTATTTTTTTTTTAATTTCCACGCTAGGTTTTGCCTATGTTTTGCTTAGATAAAGTGGCTATACAGCTAAGCTCTTGGATGGAGGTAATATTACTACGCCAGCATGAAGCTATGAATGCTTTACTAGCATGGTCAATAGAGACCCTTAGAAAGAGTAACTAGTTTTACACACAGATGCATACTACCAGTAAAGACTGAATCCAGACCACCTGGAGTAGAAATAAATGACCAAATGCAATGTGGTATTGCAAGTAGAATCCTGGAATATCTGAACTGAGGATATCTGAATAACGTATGGACTTTAGCTACTATTACTATTGGTAATGAATATAATACACTGCTGTAAGATGTTAATAACAGGAGAAATGATGAGGGAACATGGGAACTCAGTGTGCTCTCTTTGTGTTTTTCTTGAACCGGACTAAAAAACAAACTTTCACTAAAAAACCTTTTAGTGGTATAAGATTCTGAGGATCTGCATTATCTGCTTGTTGCCCAGAACTTATATGGCATGTTATTATTATTTTAAAAAACTTCTCTTTTTCTCCCAAATCACAATAGTTCAAAAACTTTCTAAAAATGTTTTTCCTTTGCTCACTTCTTTTGCTCAGCAGCAACTTCTCTTTCCTCTTTTCTCTACTAAATTTTAGTAGAGAGGAAGTAAAAATACCACTTATTTGAACTTGGGAGGAGGAAGAGGTTTTTTAAAAATATATATATTTATGCAGTGCCTCATTCCACAAAGGAATTAAGAGAAAAGGAAAATAGTTAAATCCATCTTCCTTTTCTGAGATTCCCTAAAATAGTCTAGGATTATGAAACAGTCTATATTTCTATGATGGAAAGTATCTTTCATGCAACGCTTCAGAGTTAACAAAGCATTTCCCCACAGCTTACCACACATTATCTAGATAACCACTCTGAGGTTTAGAATTATCCCTATCTCATAGGCTCTGAGAGGCGAGGAATAGCCTTCCTAGGTAGGCAGAGCTGTCTGCTTCCTGCAAATCCTGTGACCGCTCCTCCACCCAGCCGGCCCTTGAGCCCACGCTGCCTCACGGGAGGCAGGCTTGAATGGATTAAGCCCAAAGAAGCAACTTGCCAAAATCTAAATCAATCCTAAGTTTATAATCACCATGTCCACCTTTACCTACACACAATCTTCCTGCTTCCTGAATATAAATAAGCCAAGAAAAAGTCAGTTGATCTTTCACTGTTACCTATAACAAATATTTTTCTTGACTCCTTTTAAAATTATAGAGAACATGTATAACTATCCAGTAATTATTATACACAGTTTCAATAGACTAACTCAGGACCAGCCTCTGAAAGAGAGAAACTGCTTTTCTACACATATAAGTAAGTCAGAATATCTCAGATGACACTGCCAGAAACATCAAGCATCATTTTTCTCATAAGGAATCCCAAGATATTAGTCCTCAGTAATGAGAAAAAAGGCCCAGGCCTCTGCCCAGTGGTCTTTCTGTAAAAGAACGACAGTGCGGAACTGACCCACTTGGAGCTACTTTTCAGGCTTTGAGTTGGCCAAAGAAAGAACCCCAGTATGCTTTCTTTCTTTAGACCAGCAGTTTACATTTTATATTTTGATATTTTGCAATCATTGGTGAATCAAACAGGGGAATGAGAATGATGAAAACAAAACAAAACAAGAAGAAAGTATGAGACAAATCAAAGAATGAAGGAAATGTCTGCCGTTAATCTTAATTCTCTGAAACTCATGGAGGGATCAAGGGGAAGGCCACAATGTGTATCTTGCATCAGATTTTCTTAGGTCAAGAAGGGGCATCTTTGAAAGATCAAGGGAGTTTCTGGAGCAAAATAACAGCTAACACAAATTCACCTTCTGATTTTTTTTAAGGGAACCTGGGAATGCTAAGTGATTCCAGTACAAAGAACAAAGGGGTTTTCAAACCATTTTCAAGCTTGTGAAAGGCACTGGGAGACGCTGGAACAACTCACTATGTGCTTGCTAATGAAATAGAAATTTTCCTTCTATGTTTACAAGCCAGATTCACTGATAAGAAAATTATGATTTAGGATCATAATTTTCAAAATATTATACTTTTTAGAAAGATGTCATAGTTGGTCTTAGGTAGTCACTGTTATTGCTTATTTAACTTGCAAAGGAGAAAGAGAAAGAGCTGAACCAAAATGAATGTCTACAGGCATACAGCTATCTATGGCTGGCTCACCTTTCTGTCCCCACCCTATAGCGCTTTGTCTTTAATACATGTTTGTTGAATACAAATGACCTGGCATTTCATTTTATAGGCCAATTTAACAGAATAGCTTGTTAAATCAGAAGTAGCTCATTAATTGGTGTTCCTTCCTGTCTCCGCCTTTCCTTCTCTCTCTATAGCTGGTGTTTGCTTTAAAACAAGCAAGACAGCTGGGCTGACCACAACAGTGGATTCAGGTTCAAAACTGGACAGACATGACACCTTGGCCCCAGTTAAGGCTGGGCTCATTTCGGCTTACATGCACGAGAGATATGTAAGGGAGGACTAATGCCTAGCAGGGCAGGTGCAGCTACTCCAGCGTCACCTGTTCCCCATAGAATCAATACATTAACATTCCAGATCTTTTTGAGTAAGGAAATTCTGGCTGCAACAAAGTTACCACCTCTTTTCCTGACTGGGTCATTGGGCTTATTCTAGTTAAATGCCATAAAGCGTAACCATGGCTTGTCACTACAAACATGTCTGAATTGTGGCTAAACAGACTGTGTATGCATTGGAAAGGCTTTTCCCTAAATAAAGTATATAATTTTTAGTACATAAATGAAGTTATCTCTTTGTCAGCAAGAGATCTTTGTGCATTCAGTTGAGCCTATCAGATAAGTAGCTCCAGGAAAGAATTCATACAGTACAGACTAGTTTTCTCTTTCCCAATCTTCCTAGTAAAAAAAATTGTGATAGTTTTTTTTGAAAAAACGTATTTTAAAATTTTAAAAACACTTTCTTTGATTAGAATATGTCAGTACCTTAAATATTTACCATCATGGTTTATCTGAAAAATCATGCCACTCTTATAAATCATTGGTTTGCCTTGTAGAACTAAACCTTCACATTTTGAAATTTATAACAAAATAGTATTGATTTAAGCTAGGGTTTCTCAACATCAGTACTATTAGTGTCTAGGGCTGGTTAATTCTTTGTTGAGAGGGAGGCTTGTCCTGTGCATTGAAGGGTGCATAGCAGCATCCCTGGCCTCTCCCCACTGAATGCCAGTAGCACCCCCACAAGTTGGAACAACCAAAAATGTCTCCAGACACTGCCAAATGTGCCCTGGGGCACAAAACCAACACTCACTGAGAGTCACTAACTTACACAGTAAAATCTAGCATAAAAATCTATTTTATCAATTACACACTTATAAAATAAATTCCCTTAAATTATAAAAAATAGAACAACCAGTTACATTATATAACTGATTCCAATTCTTTCATAAGACAGCAAATGAAAGAAGATTCCTGTGCATTTGCATAATCATTATGACTATTCTGTGACTTTAAATGCTGAACAAGACTCTGACTCCTTGGTACTAGAGAGTAGAAGCCTCTGTTTTGAGATCTGTTCCCCATCTAGCCCACAGGCAACTCTAAAGCAAAAACATGGATCGTTTATTTTATTCATGGCAAATAAACCAAACAAGTAAACAATGTATATTTGAGCGTTCTCATGGAAAGACTTAGCCTGAACACTTGTTTAAACACGTTTCACGAGACAATCTTCAGAGTGATTCCTTTAACATTTTCAAGATGTTTTCTTATGTATTACCTTAGCTCAAAATCACATAGCCAATGTCCTTTAAAAGACTTAAAAACAGGGCCTAGGTACTTGCAGTAACCTGTTTGGATAGTTAAAGTTCAGTTGACTCAGAATATCCTGTATTTGCTGAAAGGGGTTGAATTACATTCTTGATGTGGGCAGCTTTTTATCTCTTTCACAGACATGAAAATGGAATGGAAATGGCTATTCCCAATGAGTTTAGGGGAAGTGACGTGGTGAGGGAGACCCACTGGGAAAGCAAGCCCTTGCTTTCTTTTTGATTCATAACTTGGTAGAATTTACAATTATTTAATTTCTTTTTAACTTGTTTTCTGTCTTCCCACTGGAATGGGAAGACCATGTTTTAAGAGCGACCACCCTGTTACATTTGTCTTGTTAAGGGATAAACATCAAGCGCCTAATGTACCACCTTGGACTCAGGACACAGCTGGCTCTGAGTCGGGTGTGAGGAGAGGGTCACTGCCTGCAGCCCAAGCAGGGACAGTGCCACTTTGGGACTCCCCAGGCCCTTTTCCCAAAGGGTCCCCAGTTCAGCTCCTGGGCCGAGATTCTTCTCTGACCATATCAGCTCCCAAGGAAAAGCTATTCTGCTGCAGAAAGGATTCTGCTTGGTGACCCTTTGAAACCAATTAAAACTATGTGATGCGTCCAGCTCTCTTCTCCTTTTGCATTTCAGCTTTTCCCTTCCAAAGGAAACCATGGGCAAAAATGTGAAAGGTGCAGAGCTGCTCTGCCCCAAATGTGGCTTCTTCTTGGGAGCCTGCTGTATCCTTCTGTCTAGGACAACTAGATAAACCAGAGGCTCAGGTCAGAAGCCTTTTTTTGTCATATTCATTCATGGGATTCAAAGAAAGCTGCCCTCTGTAGGCTTTCTTCAGGAGAAGAGGGGTCCATCACAGATTTCCTATGAAGGTGGAAGACCTCCAGAGGCAAATGATATCCAGGTGTTTGACAGCTGTAAAACTGATTGGCAGAAATAAAAATTTACTTCCCAGTTTTTTTGTTTATTTGTTTTTTGTTTTTTTTTTTTTCTTGAGATGGAGTTTTGCTCTTGTTGCCCAGGCTGGAGTGCAATGGCATGATCTCGGCTCACCACAACCTCCGACTCTCAGGTTCAAGCGATTATCCTGCCTCAGCCTCCCGAGTAGCTGGGATTATAGGCATGCGCCATCATGCCCAGCTAATTTTTTTGTATTTTTAGTAGAGACAGGGTTTCTCCATGTTGGTCAGGCTGGTCTCGAACTCCCGACCTCAGGTCATCTGCCCACCTCAGCCTCTGAAAGTGCTGGGATTACAGGTGTGAGCTATCATGCCCAGCCTTTTTTGTTTTTTGAAACAGAGTCTTGCCCTGTTGCCCAGGTTAGAGTGCAGTGGTGCAACCTTGGCTCACTGCAAACTCCGCCTCCCAGGCTCAAGCAATTCTGGTGTCCCGACCTCCCAAGTAGCTGGGACAACACACCACCATACACAGCTAATTTTTCATATTTCTAGTAGAGATGGGGTTTTGCCATGTTTTCCAGGCTGATCTTGAACTCCTGAGCTCAGGTAATCCACCCATCTAGGCCTCCCCAAGTGCTGGGATTCCTTGGCCTCCCAAAGTGCTGGGATTACAGGTGTGAGCCACCATGCCCGGCCCCCAGTTCTATTTCTTAACAGTGCAAATCACAGCCTTGAAAGAAAACCAAGAATTAACCATTCCTCTGCTATGGTGCACAAGCCTTACAACAGCTCTGCAAGAGAGTGCACACAAATCTGGGGACCTAAAAAACAGCATGGGGACTATTGTCAATAGTATTGTATTGTATGCTGGAAATTTGCTAAGAGAGTAGATTTTAGGTGCTCTGAACACACACACACACACACACACACACACACACAAAAGGTAACTATGTGAAATAAGCCAAACTGGCTTGACTGTAGAAATCATTTCACTATGTATATGTATTTCAAAACATCATGTGGTACACCTTAAATACATACAATTACAAAAAAAAACCCCTATTTGATAGATGTAGAAGCCAAGTTCAAAGGTTTTTTTTTTTTTTAAATCACAATCTTATCTGCACTTCAGTGAAAGACATAGCATACACTTGTTGCTAATATTTAGTCTGCTCCAACCAAGGTTAATGACCATCCAAGGAGACAATTTAACCACAGAAGATAACAAATATGGAAGGCATCATGGTTTATTCTAAGGGCTTCAGACAGGATGCCCTGCTGTAAACTATGGTATTTCCCATAAAAATTCTTTCTTTGACATGTTCAGCTTCCTATCTTTTTGGGTAAATGCATAGTAATTGATCTGAGCCATTCTGTGAAACAAATGACTGGATATTGTTTTCGTTCAGAATAGATATAAGTAGCATCAAAACTTTGGAAAGAACTGCAGTGCTAGAAGAAATGAGAAGTGATAAAAAAATGAACCGTGTCTACTTGGCCTCTTATGCATGCTGGGTGAGATATGATAATAAGAGCTTTGCAAATGTACACTGGGTCACTTTAGCTCTGAAGAATATTTTACTCAGGAAAAAAAGGTTTTAAACTATTCAATAAATGGGCTGCTTCTTTAGTGACTCTTCCTAATTTGGATAATTTTTGTAAGACCAATAAATCTGAACCTGAGTTTGACCAGATATTAAAAGACTGGCTTAAATTATGAGACAGTATGAATTCTTTCACTTTCCAAGTTCTTTCTGTGAAATATTAATCACAGAATCCCACTTGATGAATTCTGAGGGTTAAATGTTTCACTTGCTATATTTCCTGAAACCTTGTTTTTATTTACTCTTATACTTAAAGGTTTTTTTTTTTCTTTTTCTACCAAACTCACATGAACTGTGGAAAACATTTACTAACTACATAATTGGGTGTAACATTGTTCTATAAATTGCAACTAGTTAGCTACTTTAAATGAATCCTTTCCTCAAGGAATTTTGCTATTAAAATCTGGCTATATAATTTATGAACCTTAAATGGTTTGTCTTCTGTGCAGGTTTTTATAAAAGCTAACTGTCATTAAACAGCAGAGGTTCTCAGACCTTTCATTCCCTTATGATCCATGTTTTTCTTTTCCTTTAGCATCTTTTTTTCTTCCTTTTAATTCTGAGATCTCCAAGATGCTTTCACTTCGCTCAATCCCAGTTGCCTGGGCTCTTGGGGAGCAATGCTCACACCAGTGAATTTCTGTCTGTTGAAACCCCACAGAAGGGCAGAAGCACCTTTCCCTGCTAGCCCAGCAGTGTTCTCCTCTCATCAGGAGAATATGACTGCCTACTCCAGACCGGCCAAGTTCATCCGATCTCTGCTTTTGTTGTCAAGTTACTCCGTCAAAGTAGTTCTTCCTGTTATCATTTGGTGACATTTACTCAAAGCTATTTCATTTCATGCAAAGCCATGTTAGTTTAAAGAACTTCTATCTCCAGCCATCAAGAACAGTGCTTTGTATGTATTAGAGAAATAAAAAACATTTAAAAATTCCAATTTTTATATCTATTCTATCAGAGCTCTCATCAAACCCTTAAGGCCCTCTTTCTCAGGCTGCAACCCACCATATCCAATATTTGCCTTCATATCTAAGTCTACTAAGATTCAATGAATGTATACCATGGGATGACTCTGGAAGTTATAGAAGACGCAATTGTTTAATAAGTCAATATAGACCTATGAATGTGATGTTTCACCTGCTACACAGCTCCTTATCCAAATTTCAAACCTCTTGCATAACTCATCTTTCTTGAGAGAGAGGTCACTGAATGGGGAATCAAAGTAATCACGGTACCAGCTGGAATTAGCAAAGGCAGCAGAATTATCAGATAAACAGGCAAGAGGTGCAACCTGAATTGCTGCAGGGTAGGAAAAAGGTTAGGGTCAACCTTAGCCTGGGAGGAAGCCCAAAGGCCCAGCCTCCGTTCAGCACCAAGGAGAGCACCAACCCCCCCCAGGTCGTGTTTGTCTGAGGCTCCCTAATGATGCAATCTGTCTCTTCCATAACGAAAGCCTGATAGCAGTGTCTGTGATTTACAGAATGTTCAGCAGATGTCTTGGGGTTGGGTGGGTGTCAGGCAGAAAGAATCCAGTTCTCTGCTTTTATATCCCTGAAAGTACTTTTGTCAGAATATTCCTCTAAGAATCTGCATTCATTTCCAGACATGGACAAAACACATTTTAAAAAGTCTTTAGGTTATTTTGTGAGAAGTTAGTACATATGCACATGGCCAAAAATCAAAAGATAAAAAGGAAACTCTAACTTGAATCATAGCAACGTCCATGAAAGACTGACATGTAATTTTGGTTACACAAGAGAGGTGCCCCACAACTCTGCAGGGCATTTTCATTAGTTAAAACACACACACACACAGAAAAAAACAACAACAAAAGACTATTGTCTGGTTTCCTAACAATTCCAAACATTGGTCCTGATTTATCTTCTAGAGTTATATGCAGGAAGTCAAATATCTTTTCACTTGATGATTATTGAAATACTTGAAGAGAGTTCATGTGTTTCCTCTTAAACTTCCCTACTCAAGGCTAATCATACCCCATTTCATCGACTGTTGCTTCCAGACATCATTACCTTCTTCTGGATGTGCTCTTGTGCCCCAGAATGATTCCTAATATTCCAGATATGATCTGAGGCAATATTTATCATGGGACTATTAACTCCCTCCTTGGATCTGGAAACTATATTTTTGTGAGTGTAGCTGGATACTGCACTGGTTTTACTTAGCAGTCATTTACCATGGCTTAGATTGACAGGGTTGTCAACAAAAATGCTGAAGTCCTTTCTCCTCGGGTTATTATCAGTCTCCTCAGTTCTACATGTATGCAATGTGCAATTGACTCTTTAAGTCTATAGAACTTGATATGTCTTATTTGATATGTCTACAGAATTATATCAAATTAAACAAATCTTGATATTTGCCCCATGGTCTCAGTCTACTGGAACATTAAAAAATCTTTAATTATGAAATAAATACTCCTCTTGGTTTGGGGCATCCTGAAAAGTCTGAATGTACATTTTGCATTCCTTTATTCAGATTATGGATTCAAATCTTTAAAAAATACACAGCTAAGGATAGACTCATGCTTCCTCCAGGGAAATGATTCTCAGAAATCTGTAAACATGTCCTTAAGCTAAATCCTAGATACACTATATTCAGGATACCTGTGTAATTTAATATTTATGACATAAAAAATTTATTTTTGGTAGAAATTAAATTTAGTATACTTAAAATGGCTCCAAGTATTTGTTACTTTCTCTTTTAATCATCAAAACCTAGTCTTTTCCAGAATCCATTTAAAAATGTCAGTGGCAACAGTTTCTGAATCTACTTTTAAAGACTGTGATAATGATGACATTCACCCTCAGCCCCTTAGCATACACTAACTAACGGCCTACCAAGAAGATGCATAAGACATGGCCTGTATTTTCAAAGATCTTGGAAGAATGAGAGATTGGTTATGAGCATAAGAACGGCACTGCAAGGAAGAAGGTGGTGTGTGTTATCATAAAGAAATACACAGTTTCAAGGGGCCATTTTGCTTTGGGGTTAGTAATAATAGGTGAAATGTACTAACGTTTTATTAAATATTTTCTCAATATTTAAGGAAATCTTGAGAAAAATGTGAAAATTTTTATCATTTTGTATAATCACAATTCAAGGTAAATTTAAGAACTTCTGTTTATTCATACTACACTCAATGTATATGAGAGATCCGTCTAATTCATGTAGTATTTTAGAGAATCTTTGGGTTTCAAAGTTGGCAGCCATTTTATCCAATCCCTTGTAGATAGCACGCATGCCTACAGTAATTCAGAGGAAGGCACTACTATGTAGCAATCTCCAGTTTCTGGCACCTCTCCCAACTTCATTGAAAACCTGATACAAAATTTTCATTTTCCATGGGCTGTAAATGTGAAACAGACAAGCTTCTTTGATTCAAACATCTTTCCAACCATTCATGCACATATTAGCATATGTATTGCATTTCTTGTCCTAGCAGGAATGCTACTGCTCAAAAACAATAGCACTGAGCATATTCCATCACCCAGGGAACAGATTTCTAAGAAGCTTATCATTTAGCTTTCCCACTACATCCACATCTCCCTTCAGCCATGTCAAAAAGCGGTTGTGACTCATCCTGCAACATAAACACTGGACATTGAAATGAATGTGTGCACATGGCTTCTGTGACCAGTGGATGCAGATACAGAAATGACAACAAGAAACAAAGAGCTGAGACATCTATAGAAAAGACACTGTCCAAACTAGAAGCAGCAGAATATACTGTGAAGAACATAGGCTTTAAAGATTTGGGTGAATGCCATCTCTAACAACTTAGGAGTCCTGTGGATTTGGGCAGGCTGATTTCCCTTTGTGAACCTCAATTTCTTCATCTTTTGGCAATTGAGACTATAGCAGGAGACAAACAAAGACTCCTGGGTCCATAATTATGCAAACTTCAGACTTTCAAGTATGTGTGTAAATCTAGAATCAAAGTTGTAGCAGTCAAGCTACCTAACCCCTTCCACACTCACCTGCCCAAATATCCTCCCAAGAGCCAATGAAATGTGGTCACTTTTTGCAGGATCTGCCCCAATCAGCTTGTGAATCAATGTTCAAGAGGATGTTAGCTCCAGCCCTCCTGCGGGTGGAAATCTCTCGTTGGTTTTATTTTGTCTCCCTGAATTCTGAGGGTAAAAGGCTTCTAGGCAACACACATGCTCACCACATCTGTGTTAAGTCTTGGGTCCTGCAGTACCCACAACTGGACCACTGCATCCAGTTGAGTGGTGCCAATTCTAGTGGGCACCATCATCCTCACTGTCCCCGTCAGCCACGCACCCTGGAGTTACACCATCCGGGTACAGTGGGCATCCACAATCTTTCTAAGGGAGATTGTCCTATCTGTAGTGTCGGCTGTAAGGGCAGCCCTAAATTTTCATGTTTTATTCCATATAATTCATTAAGATTTAGCATTCAACTCAACCTTAATTAGGAACCAAGTAATCACAAGACATTCAGAAACATTTGGTGCTTTAGGAAGAACAAGAGAAATGTAAAGGCAGAATCCTACCCAGAAAGAATTTACAATTTACAATGGTCTGGCTTTCCTCAATAATATTTCAAGAAGATTTTAGTTCCAGTAAAATTTGTTGAGTCGTTCTCACACGTTGGGGGAAAGGTGATTTATAAACACAAGCTATTTTTATTGACTATAGATCCCTAGCCAGTTCTTTACAAGGTTGTGTACCCAAGAGGGAAGAAATGCAGTGATTAAAAAGCAACAACAGTTGCACTTTCTTTTAAGTGACTTTCTTGACAGGGGCACCAGGCAGGGTCAGCTTTTCACATGTCAGTTCACAATGAGATAAATAATTCTCGGAGCACCATCCTTTAGAATTCCTACCGCAACCTCTTGGCTTAGACAAAGCAGAGCTCCTAGGAACACGCTTAAACCAGATCATGCTCCATTAGGATACAGTGTCGGTGACTGTCAGAAAACAGGACAGGATATCCCTACTGCAAACTGAGTTTATTTAATCCATCAGTTTTTGAAGAGGAAAAGGATGACATGGAAAATTAAAGAAGCATAGTCTTCCTCTGGTTGCTTCCAAGCAAACAGATTTGACTTGAAAAGCAGGCTGAAAGGCACCAAGGGCAGGATCCCTTTGAATGCTTAGAGGAAACGTGCCCTGGCACCAACAGATGGAAACGTCTATCATCCAAACAGCCTATTTCATCCTTGTGTGAGTGTGCATGTGATGGTGGGGAGGGCAGGGGGAGAAATACAATGATATACTCAGGGCAAGAACAGTGGAGCCCATTGGGGGATTTGGGAGTCAGAGTCCTGAGTTCCAGCTCTGATTTGGTCCCCTTTCAGCTGGGGCATCTTGTGCCAGTTACTGCACCTCTGAATAGGTTCTCTCATCTGTCAAATGGAAATGAAGATAGTATCTATTTAATAGCATGGCTTCAGTATTAAATAATTAATGTAAAAATTCTTATCAAAAATGTCCAACACACGATAAGGACTCAAAAATATCTGTATTATATTTTTAGTAGGTTAGGTATAATATAGAAAAGACGAGGAAGAGGGTGCTTAACACGATTGTTAAATAAATGAAAACAAATATGTAACAAGACAGAAATAAATTCTAATCATTTTATGGGAAATTATATAACCAATGGCCGGTTTTACATTATTTTTTCCTTTAATACATTTGTGGTGGGCTTTACACCCTGACTCTGATATAAGATGTTAAAATCAATGATATTGTGGTACACAGTTGTCATGTGTTTTGAAAAAAAAGTTAAGAACCATTTAGGAATACGTTTAAGTTTATAGGATTAAAGAGAATGAAGTGTTAGAAGACTGAATCCGTTAGTGATCTCCAGAAGGCACAGCCTGCCCTTTGTGGGGTAGATGTGTCCTGCCACCTGTCACTCTGGGTAGAAAATGGGAAAATGATTTTAAAGTGACATCCAATTCTCCTTAAGCCATCAGGTTCTCATGAAATAATCTACACAAGAGCTTCTTTCATGAGCTTTGTTCTTTACAAGGCCTTCATTACTCCTTCATTCAGATGTCCCCAAGATACAGAAGCTTTATCCACTTCAGTAACACCACGTTAGCCCAGCAAATTCAGAGCATCATTGGTAGAGGAGAAGCTAGTTTGTCCTTTTCAATGCAGATGTGTGCATGTACACACACACACAAGCACATGCCCACCATGAATTGACCTCTGGGTTGATTAGTGAGAACATTTCTCTTCACATTTCCAAGCTTCATCTAAAAATTGGGTTTAGAGGGGAGTACTGGCAGTTCAGTTAGTTAATGATCTCTACTTTCAGACCAGAAAACATTTTCTGTTACATTTGTGCATTGCCATAATATTACCAACTTCCTATTGTGTCAGCTAACACCATTTGAAAATTCTTATACCATTACCACCATTTAATAAAGAGCAAGATGTTATTAACCCTAAAGAACTTGGTGGGACTTGGTTACAGAAAAAGTTTATTCCTTCAGTGCTAAGGAGAAAAGACAAAGGGCAACTTTACACAGGCACACACGCGTGCACAGAGGTAAGTGCATGCATGTACACTCACACACAGTGTACATTATATGACTGGCTACTGAACAGTGAAACTCCACTCCAGGCTAGCAAGGTCTTCAGTCTAGAGTTCCTTGGACTCTGTCAATGCTAAGGTCCCTTCTCCTTCTCACTGTTTTTGATTCTGTGGTCTGGTTTCATATAAATGTTAAGTCATCTTCTCTGGGATGTTTCACTCAAGTCACAGCAACAGAGGTGCAAAATTAAAAAAATCCCACCCTCATACGAGAGATTTTTTAGCTAGCTTATGATATTTTCATTGTAGATTTTTAAATTCACTTAAAAAACCTAAAAGGCAAGGGGTCATGCACCAACCTCTCTCTCTCTTGCTCTCTTCACCTAACCTGTCCCTTCACTTTCCTGCTGCACTGGGGTGGGGGACATGCCAACCAGAAGTGGGCAGAGAAGAGAGTGAGGAAAAGGAGGGAATCTGTCCAGGCTTTCATCAGACTGACTGGAGGTACTGACGCGAAATGATTCTGTGTCTGCATAACAGTAAATGCACACCTTTTGAAGGTTCCATGAGGGCTCCATTCCTTCTGTGGGAGTGTGATATTGAGAGGTGACAGCGTGCTGGCAGTCCTCACAGCCCTCGCTCGCTCTCGGCGCCTCCTCTGCCTGGGCTCCCACTTTGGTGGCCCCGGTGCAGGATCCACTGGGTGAAGCCAGCTGGGTTCCTGAGTCTGGTGGAGATGTGGAGAACCTTTATGTCTAGCTCAGGGATTGTAAACGCATCAATCAGCACCCTGTCAAAACAGACCACTCAGCTCTACCAATCAGCAGGATGTGGGTGGGGCCAGATAAGAGAATAAAAGCAGGCTGCCCCAGCCAGCAGTGGCAACCTGCTCAGGTCCCCTTCCACACTGTGGAAACTTTGTTCTTTCGCTCTTTGCAATAAATCTTGCTACTGCTCACTCTTTGAGTCCACACTGCATTTATGAGCTGTAACACTCACCACGAAGGTCTGTAGCTTCACCCCTGAAGCCAGCGAGACCACGAGCCCACCGGGAGGAACGAACAACTCCAGATGGGCCGCCTTAAGAGCTGTAACACCCACTGTGAAGGTCCACAGCTTCACTCCTGAGCCAGCGAGACCATGAACCCACCAGAAGGAAGAAACTCTGAACACATCCGAACATCAGAAGGAACAAATTCCGGACACGCCGCCTTTAGAACTGTAACACTCACCGCGAGGGTCCGCGGCTTCATTCTTGAAGTCAGTGAGACCAAGAACCCACCAATTCCGGACACAATATGACCTTTCCTCCAGAGAATCTCAATGCAGGATGCCCTGGGGATACTCCAGGACTAAGGAAGCCTAGAAGACACTTCTAGGAAACCAACTGGCCCTGATTCCACATGGGCCATATCCTCATCTGAGAGTACTTGGTTAAAGGACTCCTCAAAGATTGTGAAATGTTTCGAAAATCTTTAGTTAGCAGTCTGATATCATCCATACCCAAAAACGATTTCTCAGAGATTTCCAGAACCCATCGTGGGTTTCTTCTTTTCATGGGGACACCCAAGAAATGACCAAGGGGGATGCTGGGGAAGGGTCTATACCCATTAGGCACAGTATCACCACATATGAGGCATTCCATTGGCTCAGGATGTCTCACTCGGGCCACCTGAGGCAAGGAAAGGTCTCCCTGTGGTTAGAGTCTCAGATGAGAATTTCATGCTGGAATATTTTCCAATGCTCAGTGAACTACCCTGAGTTGGCTCCTTTATATTCACTCCAAGTATTTTAAATAAACGCAAGGGAGCCAATTCTGATCCACCAGGGAAAATATCACTCCACCGGGGGCTTTTACAGACAGATACTCTGTGGAACAGGGTTCCAGCAAGTCACAACCCTTTGCAGTGCTTGTCAAGAGTGGAAGATTAAAATTATTTCAAGGCAGGAATGCAAGCTTAGAGCCAATGTATCAGCTTTTTATGGGAACATCATAAAAATCAGATAACTTATCCTTGCTGAAAACTAATATTATGTGCGTCAATCTTCTAGTATAGTGTAGTAGGAACTATTTTATGGACTATTGTTATATTTTTCCTCTTTCACTGGGTGACAGAAGCCATTTCTGTGTTTCACTGCTTTTCAGTATGAACTGCCATCAATAATATCTCACAGAGCCAAAAATGATTCACTATTATGTTAATCATTTGAAATTATTTTTAGCTGGGAAGGAGATTCAGACTTTAATGGCCACTTAAGGAAACGTGGCTTTGAAGTCATGTGCAGGAGGCCCCAGACAGCACAGCTGAATTCTAGGGAGGTTTCTTTTTTCTTTATTATTGTCTTCCTCTCTCAAACGTTCCAACCAGAGACCTCATGGCACCATAGCAATAATGGTAACAATGCCTTTCATTTTCTCATTAGATCCCAATGGCTCCAAATTACCACTCAGAGCTGGAAATGCGAAAAGGGAAAGAAATGATAAATAAATGACTTGCCCAAGGGCAGGCACAGAACTACACATGGGCCACCTGTTGGCGTTTAGTTCTGACAATATCACTTTTAGAAGTTTCTGTGATACAACCTCAGGAGGAGGATGGAAACAAGATACCTACAAGGAAATACGTGGATTGGGCACCTACTATGGATTAGGCCCTTTGTTAGGGACTTTCATATCTGTGATCACATTGACCTTCATAACAGTCCCATGAGGTAAGAATTATTACACATGCTTTCATAAAGAGAACCTAAATTAAATAACTTGTCAAGTGTCACAGAACCAGCAAGAGGCAAAGTGAAAGTTTAATCATGTAATTCCAGCCTTGGCACTGAGAAAGTGAAGACTTGTCTTTTAATGAGGCATAGTTCTTTTCTTTTCAGTTGGAAATGGGTGTACGGAATTTTAAACAATTGACCAAACATATACACCATGGAATACTACACAGCCATATAAAAGAATAAAATCGTGTCCTTTGCAGCAACATGGATGCAGCTGGAGGCCGGTATCCTGAGTGAATTAACCCAGGAACAGAAAACTAAATATTGCATATTCTCACTTATAAGTGGGAGCTAAACACTGGATACACAAGGACACAAAGAGGAGAATAACAGACACTGAGAACTACTAGGAGGGAAGAGAGGGTGGCAAGGGTTGAAATCTATTGCATATTATGCCAACTACCTGGGTGACACTGGTACACCAAGTCCCAGTGAAATGCAATTTACCCATGTAACAAATCTGCATATGTACCCTCTGAACCTAAAAGTCAAAAAATAAAATAAAATAAAAAACAACAAAAAACTCAAGTGACCAAAACATAAAAACTTTAGTCAGTAATTCCTTTAAGTTTTACTGCCCATAAAATATTAGATCATTGGCTTTTTCAAAATTTGATTTACACTATAAACTAAGTAAATTAATTTGTCAAAAATTGGGGGTAATGTCCCAAGTCACCGGATTCTGGCCCAATTTGGTGATGGGCTGGGGAGGAGGGACACACAGAGGAGACAGGGGAGGACAGAGACACAGAAGGTTTCTGTCCACAGAGGCTCCTACACTAAGATTCCGATTTCCAAGTACACATCTGAATGACTATTTCTGTCAATGACTACTCTCGATTTCCCAAATTTGGTTATCATTTATATTTTGGTTTTGCAAAGATGATACCTGTCACAACCTTAGGTTTGCTTTGGCATAAACTGTTTTACCTTCATTTGTCACTGACAGAACAGAGTGCTCAGAGAACCAGAAACAGATTAATGGGGATGGGGTGGGTCATTTTACATGGAAATCTGGCAGAATAGAATAGGTAGTTTTCTTTCGTGTTGAAGGTACAAGGGATTTGAAAGGAACAGACATAACTGGTCCTAAAGACCAGTTGGTCTGTCACGTACTGTATAAAACTAACATAGAGGTAGCCTTCCTTCAAAGCACTGGACACAGCCACAAAGTAGAGATCTCCTTAATGCAAAAAGACATGTTCTAGAGAGAAGCTTTATTGAAACAAAGAATACAGCAGGCCTAACGAATAGTGGAACAAAGTGACTAGGGTTGCCCAGAATTCAATCACATGGTGGTAGCACTTATTGACCCAACCTCTTTCCTCCCTCACTCCCACCCGTCCTTCTTTCCTTCCACAATGCTTTTGTGGCCACCATATACAAAACAGACATCGAGATGGACTAGTGGAGAATGGTGACAAGTCAGCCAGTGGTCTTCAAGGAGGGGACATGTAAACAGCCAATAAAAAATCAAGTCATTTAGCAATGGGGTACCTTAAGGAGACTGTGCTGTCTGCTGCCTTTTATAACGAGCATGGATTATTTAAAAATCAAAAAGAACAATAAATTATATTAAAATAAATACACTGAATGGCATCAATACTCATGGGGTTTTCTCTATGTCTCAGATATTTAGATTAATTGCCAACCTAAAAGGTTTCCGCATTTTAATATTTTTTATTCAGGATTTTATCCTTTTCATTCCTAATATTCTGTGACCCCAGATGTGCTTCATTTAACAAAAATGGAGGGTCACACTGAAAGGCAACTCGTGACTTTGGACAGAAATAAACCCTGGCCGGGTTACATTTCATTCTATGAGAAGTGTTCAGCATTCAACCTGCAGCATCCTAGTTGACACAGCAGCATCCTGTAATTACCCCTAAAGGCCATTTGATTTGATAATATATTCACCACCATGTATAATTTACATAATGTTTTACAATTATCCATTAATATGCAAATGTTAGGCTAAAGATTATGTGGCCTAGAAATGCAATGCAAGTATTTCTCTGACAATCACGCTCTGTGTGTATATAGATATCTAACCTGATAGGCCTTTCAATGTTAGTGAAGGAATGACTCATGGTGATTAACAAGAAATGAGAATGAGCCCAGAATTCTAAATTTGCAATTCACTTACCACAGTACATAAAGCCATGTTAAGTTCAATAAATGCTATGAGGATGAACATTTTTCTCTCTAAATTTCTTACATGGATCTCTGGGATGTCAGAAAGCCTGTCAAAACCAGCACCAAAGGTGGGAATTGGTTTAGAAACGTGCATCCTTTAGACATGTAACTACCATGAAAGTAACTCACCAAGTGTATATTATGACACACTAATCAGATAAACAGCTGTGAAATTAAATCCTCTTTCACCTTTCCCCAACAATAATCCATCTACGAAGGGAAAAGGAAATGAAAGTGGGGAAAGGGATAAATACTTATGTCACTTTAGCATCACTGTTGATGTGTTAAATGTACAAAAGCCAGGAAATTCAGTTACCGTTCCCATAGCAACTGCAGCTTGCCTCCTGGACCTGGTAAATTAAGTTATGAAAATTAATCCCACTTAGAACATGAGGAAACACTGCCCCTAAGCAAGGGAAACCACAGTTAGGTCGAACTTTGTATTAACTGAGTAGCAAGCTCTCCTCAAGATGAGGTCCAGAGGAAAAGACGGTTGCATGAGCAGCTCACTGCAGGCTACTTTCCAGGAAAAGAAAGGTTTCCTTCAGCTGGTATGACCTGACCAGCTGACAGCCCAGTGAGTGGGAGCCTAGACATTCCAGAGGCATCAGAGAGAAAATAACAGACACAGCTCCCCTACACATGCAGGCCCACGATGCAAATTTATTTAATCCTGCCGGTAAGAAAATAAGCTACCATATACGTGGTGTACCTTACTACTACTGGTGAATGCCAATTTTCTTAGGATTCAATGAAAAGGCCAGCAGAGAAAAGGGGACAGAAATCTGAAACTTATGTGAAAGTCAAAGCTTCAAGTCTTATGTGATTGTCATTCAAATGGATACTCACACCTGGACCAAGTCTGACTGTATTACCTGAGGAGGGCTGTAGGTTGTATTTTAAATCAATAAGCAGCTTTTGGTGACTAGATAAATCCTGGTGAAAATTCACCCAATTAAGATTTCTTTACTATGCTGGTACTTATTTTCAGGTTCAGTAAGGGATCTAAATCTTCAAAATAAAAACTAATAAAAGGTCCTACAGTCAGTACTAAACAAAGTTAAAAAAATTATAAGACAGGCATATACTTTCTTTCCCTAATGAATACAACAAATTAGTTTTGGAACTAAACTGTAAACATTACCTATAGTATCAGCAATAGATATGGAAGTCAAATGACATATTATTTAATAGTAAGTGTTTTCAAGCCATGATCACAGTCTTTCTCTTCATCACAGCTTCTACCATCATCCTGGGCTGCTTTTAAATCCTCTTGTATGACCCTTGGCCTCATCTCCAATGACCCTTCTCCCAATTCACCTCCACTATCTCCCTCCACAGTCACCCTTGAGCTGAGAGTATTGAGAAAACGCACGATCACCAGAATCAGCACATTCCAACACTCAAGTTTTTGAAGACTGCCTCCTCTCCTACCTCCTTAAGTAGTAAGTACCACTGCTGTAGTTGTTCAATCGGGTCAAAACCGCAAGTTCAACCAGCTCCCTCCTGCCACCACAACCACTTTCTCCCATGCAGATTCCATGGTCCATTATTACAATCATGCTCTTTCTGCCAAATTGCCTAAATTCCTAAATTCTTTCATCCTTGGATCTTCTGCCATATCCACCTATCATAGTCCTAACCATAGAGGAGCTCCACAAGCTTCTTTCTCTGGACCTACATGGAGCAGCTGAAGTGTCTGTGAGAACACAGTCCCACCAGATGGCCTCACTACAGT
The DNA here is from genome assembly GCF_028878055.3 of Symphalangus syndactylus. Classification (NCBI taxonomy): domain Eukaryota; kingdom Metazoa; phylum Chordata; class Mammalia; order Primates; family Hylobatidae; genus Symphalangus; species Symphalangus syndactylus. The sequence goes on along the minus strand of NC_072431.2, from coordinate 93,387,607 downwards.
CAGGATCCAAACCATCAGCTGGGCCCTTGACACTGCCTGGGCATTTTCTCGTGTTCCTCTAGACATCCTGTGCTCACATGCTGCACAACATCATTTCATAAATTTTCTACTGTCTTTAAACCTTGCTCATTGACTCCCCTCATGCTAGGAGGGTGATGCTGCATCCTTCATAGAGAAAATGGAACCACTGGTAGGGAGCTCGTGTCCCACGGAGCTCCTGCCCTTGGATCTGCATATCCTCTGCGATGCAGTAGAAACCGCAGGGACTATGTATGAGGGCTGGAGCATCAGATCATCAGGTTCCAGTCCTGGGTCCAAGGTTTGACAGCCAGTGGGCCTTGGGCTAGTTAGTACCCCTCTGTGCCTCGGATTCCTCATCTATGAAGACACAAGGACACTACCTGCCTCAGTGGTGTAGCTGTTACAGGAAATACTACACGCAAAGCCTGCAGAACAGTGTTTGGCACACAGTACACACTCAGAAATGTTATCCTTGATAATTATCACTGTTATTATGAATCTTGGCTCTCTCCTCTCTCATCCTTCTTACTTTCCCTATTAAAATCCTTCCTGCTTTTAAAAGCCAATCTCCCCATAAGTACTCAGATCCTATCTCCTTCCCCCATCTGCAGAGACTAGGCTCCATCAGTGTCTCCTCTCTCTCCTGCACGTCTCTCCTGCCTACAGTGGATCCTGTCTATCTGTATTCAGATATGCTCAGCAGTATGCAGTACCTGTTTAACAGCTAGCTTTTGGTGGGGATGGTGGGGTCTTAGTTGTGTTTGCCAGTTTCTGTAGTGTAAATATTCCCACCATAGCCAATTCTAAGCTGCCCACTGTTTAACGACTGGCTACCAAACTTGCTGAAAATAATTGGCTCTAGTCCATCGGTGATTTATGTTGGAGTGTCTCTCATCTTTACACAAACAAACTCCCAAACACCACCATAAAAAAAAACAAAATGAAAACCCAGCCAGGATTCTAACACACACCTCCACCTCCCACCCCAAACAGCTATTGCCCTATCTCTTCATTCCCCTTCATGGCTAGTCCCCTTATTTTTTTTTGAGGTGGGCCCTTTCTATGTTGCCCAGGCTGGTCTTGCAACTTCTGGGCTCAAGGGATCCTAGCACCTCAGCCTCCCAAGTAGCTGGGATTATAGGCATGCACCCACCTGTGGCTACCATCTTGAAAAGAGGTGTCTCCATCACCCCAGGCCTAACATCTACTCTGCCTTCCATCGCCTTCCATCCCTCCATGAGAACTGCGCTAGCTAAGGACTCCAAAGTCCTCCAGGAAACAATTCAGTCCTCTTCTAACTTGACTCTTAGCAGCATTCACTGGTGTTTCCATGTCTTCTGGTTCTGCCCTTCCCCCTCAAGTCACTCTTTCATGTGGTCACCCTCCTCCTCCTCTAGAAGCCCTTAAATGAAGGTCTTCCATGGGTTTGCATGCTGGACCTCTGTTCTTCCCACTCCAAATTCTCTTGAGACAATCTTAACTCATCTCATAAGTTTAATACCAACCCACATGGAAAAAAGTGCCAATTTATTTTCTCTGCATAGGTTTTCTTTTTGGGTTCTCTGTCTGAACGTATCTATTTTGAAAATGAAAACACTCGTGCTCGCGGACTGGAGGAACAAAACAAGCATAGAGACACTGCCTGCCCTGACAACATTCATGCAATCTGGGAAAAAGAAACAATCTGAAAAGTTATGTCTGTGACTCACTGATATGGTTTGGCTGTGTCCCCAACCAGATCTCACTCTGAACGGTAATAAGCCCCACATGTCACAGGCAGGGCCAGGTGGAGATAACTGAATCATGGGGCAGCTCCCCTCATACTGTTCTCATGGTAGTGAATACGTCTCACAAGATCTGATGGTTTTATAAATGGGAGTTCCCTTGCACAAGCTCTCTTGCCTGCTGCCATGTAAGATGTGACTTTGTTCCTTGTTCACCTTCAGCCATGACTGTGAGGCCTCCCCAGCCACGTGGAACTGCGAGTCAATTAAATATCTTTCCTTTATAAATTACCCAGTCTCGGGCATGTCTCTATTAGCAGCATGAGAACAGATGAATAAACCTGCCAGCCAGGTAAATCACAACCACATGAGGAAGAGACGGAATCAAAACTGTAGGGCACTGAATGTGGCATGTCCATTAATGCAAGCACTTATGCCTGGGTGTACAGCCTTACTTCTCTGAATCTAGTATTTAGCCATTTGAGGGCAATGGCAAGAATGAGGCAAAACTGAATCTCCCTCAGCATGAAGTGATTCTCCAAGCACAGATGCAGGCCCCTTCCTGGCTGTGGCCACTGGGTTTTCCCTTGGTACCCAGTACCCAGGCCTTTTGGGGTCATTCTCCAAAGAAGGCACTGTGGCTACAGGCCAGTAGGCCTCTGTGCCTCAAAGAGCCTCAAAGAGTTCTAGTGTTCTATGCCACTGTAGGATGACTATAGTTAATAATAATATATAGTTTCAAATAGTTGGAAGGAGGATATCGAATGTTCCCAACACAAAGAAATGATAAATGACTGAGATGATGGATATGCTAATTATCCTGATTTGACCACTATACCTAGTATATATCAAAATATTACTGCGTTCCCCATGAATATGTACAATTATTATTTGCCAATTAAAAAATAAAATAAAAGAGCTATTGATAAAGAGAACATTGGACTCAAGAGCTCGCATCAGTTTTAGGGTAGAGCAAAATTAATTTTAAAAATCCAGAAACAGAGGGCACTATGTTTTGATCTGCTCTGATACTTGGAAATCCACTTGCATTACCAGCTAAGAAAAACTAGGGGGTCACAATAACCTACAAGAAGATTTTTGACTGATTAGACAGCAATACCCATCAAAAGGACTTAGGAGTAAATTCTCTATCTGGGAAGCTTTTGGGGCACAAAATATTTTTTACAGACTGAATTTATGAGACAAACTTTGTCAGAATTTAAAGAAGATCTCATAAAAATCAGGATCCATGTATTCTCCAGAAACTCATCCATTCATTTTCAGGTAAAGGTTTAAATTTATAGATGCCACTGATTACTGAGGGTGGCAGGCAACCCAAGCATTCATCTACAGACATGATGCTTTGAGAGTAAACATTCTGATCACATGGTGCTAAAGTACCCCATCAATTGAAAAGAAAGTAAGAAATCAACATGGAAAAATGTATCCAGTCCACACATATATGCTGAGCATCTCACTGCTTTTCAGGTCTGTTGGTCAGTAGGGTACAGTGATGAACAAAATATCTAAACATATGTGCAACAAAGAGCGACAGAAATGCAAAGTATTTTCTTCTTATACTTCATATTCTAATTATTGTATTATGTACAGATATTTATTTTCTTCCCATACTTCCTTTTCTAATTATTCTATTATGTACAGTTATCTGTTTCATCATCAGGAAAAGAAGCGGAGCCTTGTTTAAGGAAAAGATGTCGAGAGAGATAATTTCAGAAATGACTTCAGACATTTAAAACATTAAAACAACCTTGTTTCTAAGTTACCTCTATTAACTTTAGAATTACAAAATTAACAAACTAGAAATAGAAATTGTTAGTCTGCAACAGCTTGAAACTCACATAATCTTTCTTTTTTGAAAAGACAGAATTTTCCTGTTATTAACACCATAAAGGTTAAAAAAAAAAAGCTTCTTTGAAAGAAGTCATGTGGCTAATAAATGTGTTCTTGAAGGCTCTTCTTGGACTGGAGTCACTGACAAATCTCAGAAGGATGAGTTGAAATATAAACTCTAGGCGAGCTATTCTCACTCATAAATAAAACAGTTCGAACTCTGCTTGGGGTTATGAGAATCTGAAATTCAGTATTATGGAGGTACTCAGAACATTTGCATTTGAACATTAGAGACCAAATACTGGACTAAGAGAATGGAGAAGACCAACAGGTAATAGCAGGCACAGATGGCCTGGGCACAGGTCTACTGCTCTTGAGTGGAACTGACTGTGGGTCACGTGTTCCACTTTGACACATGGGAAAGTTCACATGCCTCATCCCTTCCCCAGGCAGGCCCTAATGAAGGCTGTGGTAACATGAGATGGGTTGTGCAGTAAAGCAGTTCCCAGCTGTCCAGGGGAAACTCTATCCCAGTCTCCCTGTCTCAGGAAAGTACAGTTTCTTAGCAAGTGAGAGTGACATTAAAGAGACATTCTTGAACCTGCTCTAGGAAACCACCTGTAACCTTTGGCACTTTACCTATTCTTAGTAATAGAATATTTGTGACCACTAAGATGTGATAATGTCACAGTTGAGAGTGGCCAATAATATGACACTTATTGTCAACATTAATTCCCAAGACATACCCCCATCTCTTCTTATTGCAGTTGCTAGTATACCTATGAGGCCCACTCTGTTAAGGCAGATGAATTTTAGCATATGCCCCAGTAAAACACAAATAAGAAAATCAATTTCATAGAAGAACAAAACATTTAAGATACAGGTAACTCAGAAATTAATACGCAATGTCTCAGACTTATATAACTGAGAGAGTAGAGAGAACTACAGTTGGTTCATTACCCAATATAATGGTATAATGAAACTAAGGAGTGTTCACGCTGGTTTACAAAAGGGGAGATAGTGGTGCTCACTAAAGCACAGATAGCTTGATGGATTCCTACAGAAATCTCCTTTAGGAGGGAGGTCTGGGCCCCACAAGCAAACATTACATAGTAATGAGCCTGACTCCTGGGTCATGAGATGGTCCCCCAAATTATTGAAGGCTATAAATCTTAAATATAAAGGTGGTAATACAAAATAAGTATAAAACAGCAGTTTGAATTTCAGTGACAATTCTACATGTGAAATGTAAAAGTGTTAATGACCTCATTTTGAAATGATTGGTCACATGTCTCCAAATGCCTCATCTCTCCATGTAAGAGTCAGGGTTCTATCCTGACAGTAAGACACTCCTTCATTCCTCTCAGATTGCAGCTGCTGCTCCCTGGGAGCCTCCCAGTGGTGGGAACAGCTCCACTCCCGTTCTAAACCACTAAGAGCTCCAATAAACGGTTACCATTTACTCCCAGGGTTGGCCAGTAAGCCCCTCCCCACTCCTCCAGTAAGTCTAACTAGAGATGAAAGGAATACATTAAAAAAAATGTGCTTTATCTACACCTGACAAGTCTGGTCCTAAGACCTCTCTAAACAGATCTAAGCGACCTATTTAGAAGGAAAAGAATATGTTTCTTGATGAAAACCACTCAAATTAGTAAATTAATTCTTGGTCTGATAAAGTCAAAACAAATCCACTCCATCACTTCCCAACCCCTTCATGTATGAGGCAGGGGAAAAATCTAGAACCAGAGTTACTAAAATCAGAAAAGTTCTAGCAGCTGCAAACATAAAATTAAGAAATTCCCTAGAAGAGAAATTCTCAAATTGTGCCTCACTGTAGCAAAGAAAAGTGAATGACTAATAGGTGCTAAAATTTCTAAAGTCTCACATCTCATAACATGCCCCCAATTTATAATTTATTTCATAACAAGCACTTTTAGCTCAATCTTTGGAAGAAATGTTTCAAATGGAATTGATCTCTGATTTTATACTAAAAGTTGATGAGAAAATGGGTCTCAGAATTAGTAATAAACTTTGCTAGAATGTTCCTACTGACTTAAAAATTAAGAATTGGAAGAATTTTATAACTAAAATATTGTTGTATTCTATTTTGATCCATCTTACCAGCATAAGTTGAAATTTTTCTTATGTGAAGTTACTCCAATTTCACCCTTTTTAACTTTGAGAACATGAGTTAATTTCTGTGCTCTCTCTGCATATTTATATCTAAATCCTAGATTTGCTTGAAAATGTGAATTTTATCAGTTGTCAGAGGCAACTCAACATAGGAGGGTGACGAGGGGAGAAAACAAAATTATATTCAAATGAAACTTAAGCTGGCTCCCATCTGGCTAAACTTTAAGCTTCAAATAAATGCAATTTTCTTTTCTTCACCTCATCCAATCAGACACAGAAGATATTCCTCTAGGGGGTAAGAAGATAGCAATCGAAGAAGGCAAAAGAGGGAAAACTGCCACTGCATCCTCTTACATCCTCATCACCGTACGTTCCCGGCACCATTGGATGGCAGAGGAGCCCATGCTGCTTAAGTCTCTTCATTCTGTGGCTCTTCACAAGCCTTCCACATCTTGAGGAGTGTGATTAAACAGACGAGAAGAGGATATGAGAATATGAGAGGCTGGGAAAAATTCATATGAAGATGCAATCCTCTTGTATTCTTTCTTTCTTTTTCATCTATAGTAGAGGGCTAAGACCATAAAAAGTACTTCTTTATCAATTTAGTTCACTAAAAATATCGCACCCTTTCTTGATTTCCATTGGAATTTGTGAACCGTGTGTGTGTGTGTTACACTTAAAACACATATTTAAGTATCAGCCTTGGATAATAGCTGTAAATTGGAAACCACGATCAGCAAATACATGGGTTTCCAGCCTCCTGCTCTCATCTGTGTCTTGAGCAAGGCTTTCTTGTTTGGTCTGGCCATTCCTGGCTTCTAGTGAAAGATGATGTGATGGATTTCAGAATGATGGGTAGGTACCAGCTTTACTCTGTTGTCAGGGAGGGCTCCTGGCTCACCCCGTGGAACTAACCACACCTGGATTAATAAACTAAGTAGGGTAATCCAGTTAAAGGGAGCATCTGTGATGGATTTTCTCTTCTGGAACATTCCTTTATATACAATTCACAAAGGGGAGGCATACTCTCATTGAGGAATCAGTGCATCATCCTAACAGTTAACTCAGTGAGATTAGTGGAGATTTATGTCAATGAGCCTAGATTTACTTTCACCACATTCCCCCACCGATTATCCTCCACCAACTGAGAACTACTAGTCAAAGAGGCAAAACTCATTGTCCAGAGAAAACTTTTAGGAGAACTGAAAATAGCCTGTATCTTGATTTTGATGGTGGTTACATGATGGTACACAGTTACCAAAACTAAAGAACTGTACATCAAAAAAAAGGGTAAATTTTACGGTATAAATTATCCCTCGATGACTCTGACTTAAAAGGAGAACAAAAAAAACAAAGAAAACTGAATCTCAACTGGCATTAAACCAGTATATTGAGTGGAAGAAGAGAGACAAAAAGCTACACATTGTAGGATTCCATTTACATGAATAGTAGGTAGAAAAGAAAGAGAATAAATTATTCATCCCTTCCACCTCCACCCCTACACATACAAACCTCATACTCTTCACCATGCCCACAATCTTAGGAAAAAAAAAAATGTATTTTTCCCAAAGCTGGCCTCACGCTTTCAAAAAGAAATTAGCAAGACACTTCATAACTGTGTTTCAGAGTCTTGAGTGGGACTACTGTTCAAGAACAGAATCAATTTTGGATGTTTTGATTCAAATCTCCTAAGGAGAACTCAACTCCAGAGAGAGCTCAATGGTGGTGTACACGTAGTCTCTACCTTCCCCACTCCCCAGATTTAATTAAGCTAAAAAATTTAAGTACATTCAACAAGTAAGGAAGACAATACAATTTGATAACATCTTCCTTTATTTGGTGTAACTTGAAAAAAACAAAATTCATGCTACCATATTTTCTCTACTAACAATAGCTAAAAAAAGATCATGCCCCAGGCCCTTTAATTTTGCTAGTAGATTAAAATAAGAAAAATTCCCTTCAGGCAAAACTAACTTTGTTAATGCTCCCATTTCAAACATTATCTTAGGTCAGACATTACTTTGGAATATTATCCAGCTTTTAAATATACACACACACACGCACGTGTGCACACACGCACACAATATATATAATATTAGTATATTCAATTAAAAAGGTTCAGGAGAGCTCTTCAGCTGGGAGCTGAGGCTCAAGAGTAAACAAGTTCTTCTTGAGAATGAGGAGGAGTATTCTTTATTTTAAATCTAAAAGTATTAACTCAAAAAGAATCTAAAACTTACAAAAATTAGATACTAACCCAACTACTCTATAGGCTTTTGACAATTCAAAAAACAAAGAGTGTTAAAGTGCATGAAGCACCAAAAAAGGGTCTCCTCTGAAAATAGGGCTTGGGCCCTGATATGGTTTGGCTGTATTCCCACCAAAATCTCATCTTGATTTGTAACCCCCACAATTCCCGCGTGTTGTAGGAGGAGCCCGGTGAGAAGTAATTGAATCATGGGGGTGGGTCTTTCCTGTGCTGTTCTCATTATAGTAAATAAGTCTCATGAGATCTGCTGGTTTTAAAAATGGGAGTTCCCTGCACAAGCTCTCTTTGCCTGCTGCCATCCACGTACGATGTGACTGCCATGTGGAACTGTTAAGTTCATTAAACCTCTTTCTTTTGTAAATTGCTCAGTCTCGGGGATGTCTTTATCAGCAGCATGAAAACACACTAATATAGGCCCCTCAATACTTAACTTCTTATGAACTCGGAATGCAAATCAATATAGCTCTCTATTTTAATATCTTTAAAGCAGCAAACTACATAAGTAAAACCACCACTCCATACACATCCCAAATGAGGAATCATCCATCCCCCTTACTACTTAAAGAGTCAACCTTCATAGTTCCTACATCAATAACATGCGTCACCATTAACTACGAGGAGCCTGCAGTGAGCAGGTGCCACTGGTTTCTCTTCTTCATAAAACATAAGGCAGGTACCACTCACATGCAATTACAAAAGAACCAACCATTTTGACACACAAAATACACATGGACAATACATATGTCAAAAAATGTTTAACCTTTCTCATAAAATAGCCAAGAATAAGACAATATCTTGAACTCTCAAGTTGACAAAGAGGTTTCTTGGTTTTCTTTTATTGTTGCTATAATTTTATCATATCCCTGCTAAGGGGCCAGAAACATCAAAGGAAACTTTTCAGAGGGCAGTTAAGCAATATCTATCTAAGTAACTATACATGCCCACTGACTAGCAATTTCATTTCTAGGAATTTCTAAGTAAAGCATTAAAAATGAATCCTTTGCGTTAATTCTGGTGGTAGATATAGCCAGAGGTGTTTTTTACAGTAAAAATTTGGAAACAATCTCAATATATAGAAATAGACATCTTTTGAACATAAATTATGAGATATATATATATATACACACACACACAATGGAATGCTATCTAGTCATTAAAGAATATGCCCTTGAAGGACATTTTAAGTTATGGAAAGAAGTTATTGATGATAATTTTGAGGGAAGGAAAAAAGAAACCAGGATTCTGAACTTCAGAGGCAGTATGATCCCACATTTTTTATATATACATGTATATGCAAACATACGTATGTATGCAGATAATGTGAGGATAAAAATATAGATATAGTAGAGGCTGAAAGGGAACACATCACTATACCTACACTGTTATCTCATGGTGGCAGAACAGTAAGGGGCTTTAATTTTCCCCTTTAAATATCATTCCCATTTTCTAAAACTTCTACATTTTTAACAGCGGACAAGCATCTGGTTTTTATTGTTGTTTGTGTGTGTGTGTGTGTGTGTGTGTGTGTGCGTGTGTGCATGTTTTTTTTTTCCAGAGCAAGACAGGGTCTTGCTCTGTCGTCCAGCCTAGAGTACTGTGGCACTGTATCCTTCACAAACATATCATAGTTCACTGTGATGCTTAAACTCCTGGGTCTGTGCTAGGACTACAGGCACATACCACCATGTCCAGGTAATTTTATTTTATTTTTTGTAGAGACAGGGTTTTGCTGTGTTGCCCAGAGTTGTCTTCTGGCCTCAAGAGACCCTCCAGCTTTGGCCTCCCAAAGTATTGGGATTACAGGAAAGAGCCACTCTGCACTTGATCACTAAAATTTTTAATGTATTGATTTTATAATATTAAAATATATTTCTATGTATCTTATACAGTCCAGATTTTGTGTGATTTTTTAGGAGTAGGGAAATGACAAAAAAATTCAAGAACAATTATGTGACTATTTTAAAAAATGAAAATATTGATCTCAAAAGTTATAATACAGTATAATTAAATATATATAGTATAAATATATAGTATGCAAAATATATATTTAAGTATATAAATATATTTATATATCAATATACTATATATTTATGTAAATACATTTATTCATATACATTTATATATTTTATATATGCATAAATTCATATATAGGGTATAAATACATAGTATAACTTAAATATAATAGAAAATATTTGAAAATAAAATCTACGCTATGTCACTTGTCTAAACAGTGGTAGAAATCAAAGGATTACTGTGGGTAAAACAGCTTTATTAATATTCTGTTTTGTTTCTATAGAACTACTCTTTGCTCAGTAGCTTAAAATGATGTTAGAATATAAACAAATAAGAAATAATTCACGATTCATTTTTCAGTTATCTTCACTAGATCAATAAACTCCCAGTGCCTGGAATGAGATCTGCGACATAGCTGACATCCAGTAGGTATTTGCCTAATAACTCTGTGGCCCGGGTTCTTGGGAGGGTGAGGGGATGAAGACAAGAATCCTGGTGTCTTTGCTGTCCTATCTGAGTATCATGCTTGCAACACAGTAGGTGCCCCACAGAAGTGCACTGAATTATACTTAGCCTGGATCCAGGGCCCCCAGAGTTTTGTGTGGTGGTGGCAATAACCTGGCTGTGAATGTGGGGTTAATATTAGACCAGAAGCAGCTAGGGAGAGAACGTACCAAAGAGCAGAGTCAGAAGTGAGGAGGTTTAGCTTGTTTAGGGAGTTGCAAATGGGCAAAATGCAAGCTGATTTTGGTCGTTAGTTTTCTTTTGAATTGCATTAGAAATTTAAGGCAAAAAACAGGCAGAAGCCAGATTACAGAGACTTTCAAGGCCCAAAGCAGTAAGGGTTTTTCCACAGACCTTGGCTTGAATGGGGGTGAATGACTATTCAATCATTTTCTTATTAGTCAGGACCCTGAAATTGCTTTCTCATGCCGCACTTATTCCCATTCCCTGGATTGTGTGTAAGGATGTCCAGGAGCAGTAAAAGGTGTGTAACATTTAGCCGGGCGCGGTGGCTCACGCTTGTAATCCCAGCACTGTGGGAGGCCGAGGCGGGTGGATCACGAGGTCAGGAGATCGAGACCACGGTGAAACCCCGTCTCTACTAAAAATACAAAAAATTAGCCGGGCGCGGTGGCGGGCGCCTGTAGTCCCAGCTACTCGGAGAGGCTGAGGCAGGAGAATGGCGTGAACCCGGGAGGCGGAGCTTGCAGTGAGCCGAGATTGCGCCACTGCACTCCAGCCTGGGTGACAGAGCGAGACTCCGTCTCAAAAAAAAAAAAAAAAAAAAAAAAAAAAAAGGTGTGTAACATTTAGCCAGCCATTTCTGCCTGGGCTTTAGATACAGAGCTTTTACATAGATCACAGTTGATGGCTTTCATTTGGAAATTTTTTTTTTTTTTTTTTTTTGACATGGAGTCTCACTCTGTTGCCCAGGATGGAGTGCAGTGGCACGATCTCTGCTCACTGCAAGCTCCGCCTCCCAGGTTCACACCATTCTCCTGCCTCAGCCTCCTGAGTAGCTGGGACTACAGGCACCCACCACCACACTGGCTAATTTTTTTTTTTTTGTATTTTTAGTAGAGACGGGGTTTCACCATGTTAGCCAGGATGGTCTCGATCTCCTGACCTCGTGATCCACCCGCCTCGGCCTCCCAAAGTGCTGGGATTACAGGCGTAAGCCACCACGCTCAGCCTCATTAGGAAATATTTTAAACAGAACATTATCTTTCCAATAAAACACTGGCAAAACACTGAGACAAATGAGAAACACAGAAGCTGTTTTAAGGCCTAGCTCCAGGAGGATGAGACCAAGGTTCTATTTGGCAGCTAAAAGGATGGACACTGTCCTTTTATTTGAAAGATATGTCTTGTGGCTCCTTCTTATGTGCATGTAGGAAATGTCACACATTCTTCTTTTCTAATCTATCAAGAAGCCCTTCTAGGAGGGGGAGAAGCCTAGGGATATGGGGACATCACAAAGAGCCAGAAGTGGCACCAACAGAAAGGCTGTGAGCAGGAACTGGATGGTGACAGATGATGATCACCCTTCCTTGCATCACTGCGTGCCAGGCAACTCATCCCTTAAGATAAACCCTGACAGAAAATAATCAATTTGAATTTAAAAAAATGTGTAATGCATTCGTTAATGTGAAAACAGACAATGCTCTGTTGAGTAATTTCAAGGTGAATTGCCTTTTAATGGGGTGGGGGTTGAGGGGAACTTTTTAAACTCTTTCAGCTGTGACCTACAGTATGAAACACATTTTGTACTGCATCCCAGTACACAGGCAGATGAATGTAAAACTGATTTAATGAAACACTTCCCTTTGCTACTTGTGAGGCACTCTAAAAATTATTTTATTCCATTTTGAAACCACTATCCAAAATTCACTAAAGTGATTTTGTTACCCCCTGATGAGTCACTATTCGCAATTACTTCAAGAGAATAATCCATTTGACTGCCTCCTTCCAGTTATTTTTTTTCCTATTTCTTGAGATAAAAAGCCTCCACAACCACATCTCATGAACTACTCAAAGCTAGAAATCAAAGGACTCAAGGTCATGACCAAAGAGGAATACTCAAAAATGACAGAAATTATAGTATTATCTTAAGCATAAATACAGACAACCACGTGGCATGGGATCCGATGAAATAAGAATAAAGGTTCAGGAAACAGTCTCTTTTGCCCATCTCACCAGCCATGATGACCAGTGTTTTAAGAGAAAAACAACACAGTCAACAGCCAGAAGGTTAGATTGATCTTGTTTGGCTGTTTAAATTTGTTTCCTTACCACCTGAAAACCCAAACCTCTAGTCAGCCAAAATAGTTCAGTAAGTGTTATTGGCTATGATTCTAACTTTTCCTCAAGGCCAGGGGCAGCAAAGAATCTGGGGCTCCATCCCACATAAAGAGAACAAAGATCTTGAGTTCCGTTGGTGAGAATCTAGCAGCAGTAGGACCCATCTGCTGGTTTCTCACCTCCTTCGAACTGCCAGTGATGGTATCATCCTGAGGGTGCACAACCCCCCACCACAGACAGCCCCCAGAGGGCAAACTCCTGGCCAGCCGGGTTCCCAATGCTGCCTCCATCAGGATGATAGTGACAGGCAATAACTGCTGAGCACAGGCTGTGTGTCTGGCACTGCGGCTAAGAGCCTTCCCATTGCCTTCTACCAGCCCATGTGACTGCCTGTGCTGACTGGGAGGTTTTACGGATTATTTACTGTCCCAATTATGCCCCCAGCAACAAAGAATTTAACTTTCTAACAAACCTGTCTTCTGTCCAGTTCAGTATGGTAGCCACTAGCTGCCCCACTCCAACCCGTGCAGCCTCTCCAAGCTTTACATGCATGTTGGATTAAAGGACAATCTTATACTAGAATTGGAATGGAACTGATACTAATTATGGGGCAGATGGTGCTGGCGGGAGAAAAGCTGCAAAGAAAGATATGCAAATATGCAATTCAATACAGTGTGATACGTGCCTCAACAGGCGGAAGGGCAGGATTAAGCCCAGGTCTCAGGGAGCTGTGCCCTCAGGGAGAAAGGCTGAGAAGTGGGTCTGAATTGTACAAGCACAGGGATGGAAAGGACATTCTGGAATGAGGACCCAGTGTGGGCCATGGCCCAGGGTGAAGAGGAAGCACATCACACAGAGATTTCTGGGGCGTGGAGGTGTTGCAAAGAAGTTTGGGCTTCAGCCTAAGAGGAATCGTGGCCCAATAAGGGGTTTTAGACAGGTCTTACAATGCTGTAGGAAAAAATACACAGTTGCCGGATGAAGCAGGGGTAGATTGGAGGGGGCGAGTATGCAGGCCATACAATGGTGATCTGAATTAGAGTGACGGGAGTGCATATGCAGAAAAAGCAGGAGATTTAAGAAATATGGGTACTGAATTAACAGGACGTGGCCACTGGCTGGCTGTGGATGTGAGGCAGTGACTGAAGATGGCAGCAAGTTTCAGGTGCCAACAATGGGGTAAATGGCGACCCCAGGGGTCAGGAGGAGCCACAGGTAGAGAGAGGAGCTAGTGCATTTTCACTTTTTCTTGATTGCAGGAGCCAGGCCTTCCAGTCTAACCCACTGTTATGGAGAAATGAGCCAGAGCATACGAGCAAAGGGGAATGTACCTCCTGCCTTCGTGAGTAAAGGGAAAGAAACCTACATAGGAAGCATGAATATTTATACATTTAGTTTGATATTTTCCTCTTTTATTTTTTATGTCATAAGTAACGTCTATTCATTATCAAAAATATAAAAAGTACAGAGAAGCAGAATCAGGATGACCTAGTCAGGTGGCCCAGCAGGCACAGTGCTGCAGGCCCATGATGCTTTCAGAGGCCCCTGAAAATATTTCAAGTTCAATTTAAATCAGAAGGAAAACGTAAATAGAATAATGAATATATAATAATGAATCTGGCCACGATTATATTCATCTTTATAATAATGCAGTCATAAAATGTTAAGTTTTAATACTGTTTTATGAAGGAAGGGACCCACAAAGGCAAAAGTACCTAGGGCACATGAAAGTAATAATATGGCTATAGTGTAGATGAAGAAAGAGCATCCATAAATCCCTAGCTATAAATCTCTACCTATAAATCTATCATAAATATGCATAAATCTACCACGCCTACATCTGTAAGTCTCTCTCATGTCTATATCTATTAATAATCCATCTATCTTAATACCTCCCTATATATGATCACCTCAAATCCCACCATCTCAGTTAGGTTTCTTCCTCTACTCCCAATTTTTTAATTAGTTCAAAAACTGCCTTTTATCTGAATCTACATGACTGCTCAGTGAAGTGCAAATGCTTCAGCCTTTCTAGGGGTTAATTTGGTAAATAAATAAAAAGCTTTAAGATTTCAGATCATTTGACACAGAACTTCTTCTAAGAATTAATTTACAGGAAATAATCACATAGAATTACAAGGATGTTCATCACAGTGCTATTTCTCATGAAAAAGGGAAATGTCCTTAAATATCCTGCAACGAGTCTAGTCAAGTTAATTAGAGTAGATACACACAACGGAACACTAAGCAGACATTAAATAATGATACAATTATATTTTTGTTATCGTGGATAGTTACAATATATTAAATAACAGAATATTTAAAAATACATACCTTAATCCTGTTTTAATGCCCAAAAAGTGTAGAAAAGTACATATGAATCCCTCTTGGTTGCACAGTAATAGATAATTATTGGTTCTGCTTCTCTGCATGTTTAAATTGTTTTAGCATTGAGCATATATTACCCGTGAATTTTAAAATACTAAAAGTATGCACTATCTAATTCAGAATCTGTTGGAAGACACTTGGCTAAGGAAATTATTAAGATGTGTGTAAAGACAGAGATACAGGTCTCCTTCTTCATCAAATTTTCCCTCTCTACCAAATCTTCCCCAAGAGCATATAAACATGCTGTTATTTCTCCCACCAATAAAAAAAATCTCACTTGACTATAACTTCCCTTCCAGCTTCCACCTTATTTTCTGTATCACTGTGAAGCAAAGCCCCTTTAAATGGTCATCTATATCAGTACCTCTCAAACTATCTGCAGTGAAAACCAGTTTGTTTTCAATGTCTAACTTGTTGATTAGAAACAGACCCTCCTGAAAAAGTATAATGAAAATTAACCACTAGAAAAATGATCATGGGCTTGAAGGCTGTGGTGACGTCAAATGGTGCAAAAGTTTCTAAAAGCCTCCTCTTCACTAACTCCTCACAGCCATCAGCAGCCCACACTGAGCAACACGCATCTCTACTGATTGTCCCATTGCCTCTGCCCCTGCTTGCTCTTAACCCATCTAGTTGGGCTCTCTCCTCCCCCACTCCAGTGAAATCACTCTTGTTCAGGTCACCCTGACCTCCACCTTACTAAAAATCAATGATCAGATCTCAGTCCTCATTTAACCCCATCACCTGCAATCTCTCCTTCACCTTGAATTGAACTTTCTCTTGAGTTTCTTCCTATGCCCCTGGAGCCCCACTCAATTCCTTCCCCAGCCTCCTCTTCTCCCAAGCCTCTAAATCTTGGGGTGCTCTAGGGATCAATTCTAGGGCCTCTTCGATTCTTTCATTCAGTCTCATAGCTTTAAATATTATCTACATACTGTTGATGCTCAAAGTTAAATCTCCAATTCAAAACCATCCCCTAAACTCCAGACACATATATCCAATTATGAAATCAACATCTCTAATTAGATGTCTAAACAGCATCTCAAAATTAACACAAACGAAACAGAACTCCTAATCTTCTATGCCCCCCATCAATTTCAGTGATGACTCCCTGCTTCTAGTCATCCATCCTTCACTCCTCTTATTCCCCACTCCACATCCAATCAGCCAGGAAAATCCTGTTGGCTCTACCTTTAACATAAATCCTGAATCCAACCTTTTTACAATACCACCACTGCTAACACTCTGGTTCAGGACACCATCATCTCTCAACTTGCTTATTGTAGTGGGGTATATTAACTTGCTCTCCCACAGTCTAATCTCAATAGATGAGCCACACAATTCTTTGAAATTATAAATCATATAATGTCACATGTATGCTCAATCTGCCCAACAGCTTCTCTTTCTATGTAGACCAAAAGCCAAATTGGTTACAAGGGCCTACAAGCACCTGAAGAATCTCTCACCCACTATCCCACTTTTATTTTTTTTTTTTTTTTGAGACAGAGTCTTGCTGTGTCACCCAGGCTGGAGTGCAGTGGCATGATCTCGGTTCACTGCAATCTCTGCTTCCTGAGTTCAAGCGATTCTCCCGCCTCAGTGTCCCAAGTAGCTGGGACTACAGGCGCCTGCCACCACGCCTGGCTAATTTTTTTTTTTTTAATTTTTAGTAGAGACAGGGTTTCACTATGCTGGCCAGGCTGGTCTTGAACTTCTGACCTCGTGATCCACCTTCCTCACCTTCTCAAAGTGCTGGAATTGCAGGTGTGAGCCACTGTGCCTGGCCACCCTCTACCCCACTCTTATACTATCTTCCCCTGGTTCTCTCTGCTTCAGCCCCACTGGCCTCTGTGTTGTTACTTTCTCATGGCAAACACCCATGCCTCAGGGTCTTCACATTGGCTGCTCCCTCTTTCTGGAAAACTCTTTTCCAGACACTATCTTCCTCACTTCCTCACTTCATTCATAATTTTGATCAATGTCACCTTCTCAATGAGGCAATCTCATGAGTCCTCCCTTTTCTGCTGCATTTTTCTCCATTTTTCACCATATGACATACTTCTTTATCTGTTTATTATCTTTCTCCAACTAAAATATATGCTCTTTAAGGGAATGGAGAGTAGTCAGATTATTTCACTGCTATAGCCCCAGTGCTAACATGTTAAGTGTATTAACTGAGCAAATGTTCATCCCGGTGCTCTTTATAAGAAAAAAAATTTGCAAACAATATAAATACCTGTCAATGGGAGACATACTTTCATAAAATGAAATACTATTTATATCCATATCCACAAAATGACCCTATCTATAAAATGGAATACTATGCAATTATTAAAAGCTTGAATGAAATACAAATGAACATATTTTCTGAAAGATGTCTCTAACACATTAAGTGAAAAGAATCAGGATATAAAGTAATACGCATATTAGTTCATTTTTATAATAAAATCACATAGGAGAATTTGGTACAGTATATGTGATATGGTTCGTCTGTGTCCCCACCCAAATCTCATCTTGAATTTTAGCTTCCATAATTCCCAAGTGTTGTGGGAGGGACCCAGTGGGAGATAAATGAATCATGGGAGCAATTTCCTCCTTACTGTTCTCATGGTAGTGAATAAGTAAGTCTCACGAGACAAGGGGAAACCCCTTTCACTTGGCTGTCATTCCCTCTTGGCCTGCTGCCATGTAAGACGTGCCTTTTGCCTTGGGCCATGATTATGAGGTCTCCCCAGACAGGTGGAACTGTGAGTCCATTAAACCTCTTTTTCTTTATAAATTACCCAGTCTCAGCTATGTCTTTATCAGCAGCATGAAAATGGACTAATACGATGTGCATTAAGGTAAACTCTTATCTAAAACAAAAACAAAACAAATGATGAAAACAATGAGCCCTGTGAGGCCTTACATTTGAAGTTTCTTCTGATGATGGTAATGACACAGAAAAGCAGCAGGATGAATTCTCACTCAGGCAAGTCGATGGGAAAATAAGTGAGTGCATTTTGGTAGGATTCTTATGGACTCTGGTAAAAAGCAATTTCTCAAACAATTAAATTGCCAATAAAAGACAAAGAAACATGAGAGCTATGCTTCTTGGGGATAGGTATGACTTGCAGAAATGTTAATAGCATTTGCATTTAGGTTCATTTCTTCCTCCATGTGTCAGGTTTATTCAAACACTGCTGTTTCCACCTAAAGATGGGCCAGCCCCCAAAAGCTGCACTGGCATTATAACGGAGTGGCCACCAAACCTAGCCCAGAGGATGCTTACATGGGAAAATAGAGGGGGAGAAATAATGAAAATAGAGGGATTTTTTTTTTTTTTTACCACTTCCTATATCTGTTCTGGCAAAATTAATGTTTAATTCCTCTCAAAAGATTCTGATGGTTGATACTTCAAAGGAGAAAAATATGCAGAATGAGAAAAGCATATTTCACAGCCAGGTACGGTGGTTCATGTCTGTAATCCCAGCACTTTGGGAGGCCAGAGCAGTTGGCTTGCTTGAGTCCAGGAGTTCGAGACCAGCCTGGGTAACATGGTGAAACCCTGTCTCTACCAAAAAAAAAAAAAAAAAAAAAATACAAAAATTAGCTGGGTGTGGTGGCATGTGTCTGTGGTTCCAGCTACTTGGGAGGCTGATATGGGAGGATCATTTGAACCTAGGAAGCAGAGGTTGCAGTGAGCTGTAACTGCATTACTGCACTCCAGCCCGGGTGACCCTGTCTCAAACAAACAAACAAACAAACAGAAAAGCCCATTTTGCTTAATTCTCTGTCCAAAAGCTGAGAGTCGTCATACCTGCATGGGAGAGGTAAGTCCTTTGATCCATGCTTTGAGGTTGCCTATTCCCCAGGAGCCCTTTATAACAAGGCCTGTGGGCACTTCCATAATTCTCTTGTACAAAACGGAATAGCCAATTCAGGTTATACATATGTCACTCAAGAACAGGTGACAACAAAGTTCAAGTATAACTAATGTAGTGGTTACAGTCAGCATATTGGTTACATAACAAGGAGTACCATAGTAGCTTTAGAGCTGGTGGCCACCTGGACATCCCAGCATTTCCCCGCCTAGGAACATGAGGACCATACAGGAGACGCTTGTCTAGAGCTGCTTGGTAGTGGAGCCAGAACTAGAATCCAGGTCTTCTAATGCTTAATCTCTCTCAGGCACTGTGAGTGGCTCTTGCCACCCCAGAGTAATATCCACTTAGCCATGATCTGAATTCCCAGGGAAGGGTAGGTCCAAACTTGGGAGGGGGCCATTGGGCCGCCTAGGAATCAACTGCAGAGTCTATTAAGCTTGCTGATTTCTGGATTCCCCTGCAGGAATTTGCATTTCACAGAAGCTCCCTGAAGTGAATCTGATACACAGCCAAGTCAGGAATCACTGGACTAAGTTATACAAGACAGAAGAGCAAAGAAACCAGCAGATTTCCATTTTAAAAAATGCAAGTCATTCTCCTTACTCACTCTATAAAAAAAAAAAACACGGAAATATGTAATTATAAAGCTCAAAATAGCTTCTTCACGGAAAAAAATGTGATTCACACTTCTAAAGATGCTCAGGCCACAGCTGCAATCTGTTCTTGTGGCCAAAACCCTTGGGAAGCCAAATTAAGGGAAGCCACATTGGGCTTGTTTGCTGGGATCTAAAACTGTGTCCTGCTCCTGTCCTGCTCCCTGCAGACAGGCCAGAAAGCCCTCTCTGGGAGGAAGAGAGCGAGCTCACTCCAGAGAGAGGTAGCCAGAAGACCTACCAGCTGGAGCTGCCCCTGATAGCCTGGCTTCCTACAGCCACCATCTGAGGGGACCTGGCTCCCATCAAGTCCTGGTGGATAGGTGCACCTGCTGAGGTGGAGGCATCTTTGGAGAAGTGCTGTTTACTGGCCTCTCGGAGTCCTCACTGGAGTCCTGCCTAGAACAGAGATTGAACTCTGTGCTGGTTAAAGTCGAACCCATTTCCCATAGAGCGGGAGTGGGTAGAAAAAAAGCAGCAAGCTGAGAGCTGTCTGGAGGCAGTTGGGGATATAATAAATTAGGAAGTCACACAGCTGTGTGTTCTGAAACACAAGATTGAAAATAGATCATTTTTTTCCCTCTTGGGGGAACATACTGTAGTGTTGATATTTTCTAATTCAAATTTGGACTCAGTGGGCCTTCTCAACCAAATTACCCTGAGGAGGGGGGGAGGGAGAGGGATGAAGAGGAGCCCTTTAGTATAACTCATTCTCACTTATTTTAGAAGAAAACAAGAATGTTGTTTGAGAGGTTTCAGGGTAAAATGCAAAGTTTATTAAAAATTTAGCAATGTCTGAAGAATATTTTTGGAACTGACCCTGAAGCAAACAGAAAGCTACTCTATTCATGCAACAAACGCTTATTAAATGCAGACTACATGTAAAACACTGGGCTAGAAGTTAAAATGGAAGATGAATTCACTATGAGTCTAGTCCTCAAAGGGCTTACAGTCTGTAAGGAAGACAAGATATTTACAAAGAAAGTGAAAGCAATGGGTGATAGCATTGCACCATAGTTAAGGGCAAACAGCACAGGAGAATCTCACAATAATTCACTCCATCTAATACCTGCACCATCTCAGTCTACTCAACCTCTACCTTCATCTCAGGTTCCTTATTTGTAAATGGAGATGTTGCAGGGGTTAACAGAGGTAACGTGCTTATTATTGACTCTGGGAATTCTCTGTTACATAGAAGGCATCCAATAAACGGCAGTGGTCTCCCTCTTTTTAAAAAAGCAAATTCCTTTTTTTTTTTTTTTTTTTGAGATGGAATCTCACTCTGTTGTCCAGGCTGGGGTGCAGTGGCATGATGTTGGCTCACTCCAATCTCTGCCTTCCGAGTTCAGGCGATTCTCCAGCCTCAGCCTCCCAGGTAGTTGGGATTACAGGCTCCCACCAGCATACCTGGCTAATTTTTGTATTTTAGTAGAGACGAGGGTTTCACTATTTGGCCAGGCTGGTTTCAAACTCCTGACCTCATGTAATCTGCCCGCCTCAGCCTCCCAAAGTGGTTGGATTACAGGTGTGAGCCATCGTGCCCAGCCAAAATCAGCAAGTGGTTTTTGATTGAAGTTCAAGTGCCCAAGGCTGGGAGACCTGATTGGCATCGACCTTCTAATCTACTCAACCACCAGGTAAATCTTTACAACCAAAGGCTCCAGGTTAAGGATGAGAAATAAAAGCATTCTAGAGCTTTCTGTCCTCAGCTGCTCCCCTAACCACTGCAGACTCCCTGAGAGAAAAACTGACACTATAGGAAGCCACAGTGTCTGCAAAAAGTGTGTTAACGACTTTAGCTGTGGGTATGCTTCTGTTTTGTTTTTTTATTTTTTTTCCATTTGTTTGTTTCACTCATGCATATTTTGGTTTTGAAAACTTTACAGTTAGCATTTCGTCATCTTTTCAGTGCAGTCTGACATCCTGATTTCTGTTGTTTTACTTTATTTTAGTGAGGTTAGTTTATTTTACCATCTATTAGAATCTTCTAGCATTCTGCTTATACTTTCCCTCCAATTTCATGCTGCCTTCCATACTAATATTCTACTCTTACAACTTATGAGGACTTTGAAGGGTATGGCCTGGTACATCACGATCCTACAAGAAATGCTGATGACGGTGATTACTGCTTCAGAAAAAAAAATAACCCTTGGGTCCAAGCTTGAGATTTAGAAGAGACTGGCATCTCTGGAACTAGGGAAAGATGGTTTTTGCACTTTACACCTTTGGAATGAGACTAGTCACTTTGATACTCATTTTACTGATGAGACGTGATGAAGCCATCCTGCAAATGGCCTCCGTCATTGATTGGAATCCTGTTACATTTGTGATTTTGTTTTATGATGTTTCTCCTGCTATAAGATGCTTGTATCCTGAATTTAAACTTCCTCATGTATATAACCACCGGTATTTTAGGAAAACGGCATCCACTAGCATTGGAAAAGACCAGAAGGGAAGGTGGATGTAAGTTTCATCCAAAGAAGGTCCCTGACAGCAACACCGTTGACCTGCTTTGGGAAGAACTAGGTGGTAGTGAGTCTCTCTCAAATCTCTAAGGGCAAGCAGAGGTGCTCAGCCAGGCTCCGGACACCATTTCCAGATGGAGCCTCACTCTGTGGCAGCAGAGTCCCTTCCTCCTCCACAGCCCTCCCGGGCAAGCCTCCTGCCAGGCAGGGCTCCAGCACCTTTTGCTCTTTCAGACACAAGAGGCCAGAGTTAGAACTGATTTAAAATACTTCTATTTTGAATTTTTCTTCAAGTTATGTTTTTTAAAACAATTTTTTTTGGCTAAAACATTTTTGTAACAATACATGACTGTGTGTGTGTGTGAAGAGAAGGAGAGAAAAAGAGGGTGAATGATAAAACATATGTGGCAAAATGTTGACGTAACTATAGATGAACCTGAGTGAATGAGTTATTTTGGCCGGGTGCAGTGGCTCACACCTGTAATCCCAGCACTTTGGGAGGCTGAGGCGGGTGGATCACTTGAGGTCAGGAATTCGAGACCAGCCTGGCCAGCATGGCAAAAACCCATCTCTACTAAATATATAAAAATTAGCCCAGTGTAGTGGTGCATTCCTGTAATCCCAGGTACTCAGGAGGCTGAGGCAAGAGAATTGTTTGAACCCAGGAGGCGGAGGTTGCAGTGAGACAAGATCGCACCACTGCACTCCAGCCTGGGCAACAGAGTGAGATCCTGTCTCCAAAAAAAAGAAGGAAATCTTCTAACTTTCTTGCCAAAAAAAAAAAGTTTTAAAAATATATTTTTATTTACATTATTTTTCTATGGCTATTCTTTATATCAATTCTCCCTTACCAATTCTCATACCCTTATTCTTTCAAATAAAGTCTAGAGTCATTCTGTGAAGTTTCCACCCTAATTCCCAGTGGTAATTTGGAATGTGATATGAGCCTGTCCACTAATGTAGAGGAACTTGCATCTTTTTCACATTGTTTTCTAACCAGGAAGAAAACATTTTGCTTCTCTATTTATTTGAAATGTCTATTGTATATTTTGGTAAAGTCTTACAGTTTTCTTCACCTAAGTTTCCAAGATGTTTTCCATTGGGATTATTCCAAAGTAGTTTACATTTTCATTGCTACTGTTAAATAATCTTTTTTTCCATTTTATAATTATTGCTGACATATGGAACATCTACTAAGTTTTGTTTATTCACTATGTAGCTACTCTTCTAAACCACATTAGCTTATCCTTTGCTCCTTCAGGGATAGAAAGTCTTATTACCTACAGTTTAAAATATTTGTTTCTATCGATGAACTCTACCTCTAATGTGTTTGTAAGTTTTCCAGATCAAGGAGAAATAGTAATGGTGAATAATATCAGCATCATACAGCATCCCAGTTTAGTCTCAGTTTTTGATGGGAAAGCTGTTTTGGTATCTTCATTTTAAGAATGATGCTAGCTTGTCACTTTCTGGCAGATTTTTTTTTTTAATGATAAGAATGTGTCCTAGTCCATCATCTTTAACAAATGTATTAAATATTATGAAATACTATTTTAACATTATTGGGTTTAAATTGAAATTAGCATCTGGGTTTTCACATTGAGCTTATTCGTGTGAGATGGAGCACTGACCTGTTTCATATTTTCAAGCTCCTCTTGCTTCCCTGAGACAAATGAATATTTGAGTCAAATTCAGTGTCCACTGCTAGCAAATGCAAAGGCTTTTGTAACATGTACTTTGCTAATATTCATCATCCATTTTTTCATTTTACTTTTTATTTGCCCTGGTTTTTACCATTTATCATTATTTTTTATCATCTTCAAGGTTTCCTATAAACCACCCCAATTTTCAGGGGAAGTGAGGCCAGGAATGAAAGAAAAAGAAAAGAGTATGTATTAATAAACAGTAGAAAGCATAACAGAGAGACACAGATAAAGTGCTACAGGAGTTCTGAGGGAGCTGTTATGCCCTCCCACAGTAAGGATGAGGTGAGGAATCAGAACGGTCACCCAAACGATGCTTGAGATGAACCAGAAGTGTTTCTATAAGACGTAAGAAGACAATGGGAGCCTGTGCCTTTCAACAGGTCTGTATCTCTCATTACCAGCTTGGGCAAATCTACCAGGCTCACCTCTTAGCCATGACCTCTAAGAGACAACAGGAATGGATGCGGATTGGGGCCAGCTATATCTTTTCAGAAATAATGTAAAAAGGAGTAAGTCCTTAAAAAGTCTATGATAAATATTTTCATCCATTTATAATTGAGATGTGCTTGGTATAGTCTCCTTTTAAACTGCCAAGTTCAGTTGCTTTCTGTAACCACTTCCTATGGGGATGAACATTTTCCTGCAGTTTCAGAAGTATCTCCAAGTACTGCCTTCTGAAACACAAACAAAGCACCACAGAACTTCAGACTCTTAGGATATCCACAAAATGCACAGAAACAGTTGGCTTTGCAGCAAGATGCATCTTGGTATCTCTAAGCTTGTGCATATTCAAGCTAATTTATTTCTTCCACAAATAGGGCATTTTACAGTTAACAAAGCACCTTAACTAACATTGCCTCACCTGATTCTCAGATGAGAATGACGACGATCATGACTGATGATGATGATGATATCCCTATGTTACAGATGGGGATAGTAAGGGGCAAGATGAAGGTTAACCATCATGGCAAAAGTCCTCATATCAACTATGCCTATCACAAGGGCTTCTGATTCTGAATGCAAGAATTTTACATGAAGTTCTCTCCTGCCTTGGAGAATGCTATTATAAATCCCACTATTAGTTTTATAATTATTTAAAACCATCACCTTCAAATGACTTCTATGCTGTCTCCTATGATGATTTTAATTTAGACCAAAAGTGTCTGCAACTTCCTAATGTCAAAGTTAGGCTTTAGAACATTTGTTTTGTTTTACTTTAAACTTAATGTTGAAATAGAATATAAGTGTAGAATGTGAAAATTCAGGGCAGAATCAAGATCTGAGAGCATTCCACTTTGCGTAAGCAAGAGTACAAGCCCGTATGTGGAGAAAAAAAAAAAAAAGGTCCTTAAGCGATTTAATTGTTAAAAGCTAATTTTCTTGAGTTTTCTTTAGCCAGAATGTTTTCCCCAAGAATGAAAGTGATGGATGGTACTTCTCAAGGTACGAAAACACCAATGTCCCAGAGTTAAGTGTCTATTCTAATTGCTGCTGCACTCCAAACAGTCCTTCAGGTTGCTCATCTGTGTTATTTTTACTTGCTAAAGCAGAGGTGTCCGGGTGATGAATTATACAAGGTGCTCCACTCGGCACCACTGGTGTATTATAATAAATATTGCCATGGAAAGACAAAGTAAGGAAATGGTGAACATTTTCATAGTGTGTAATGTAGGTTTCTTTCTTGCTTTTTTTTTAAAAAAAAGATAAGTAGTTATTAAATTATAATCTAATTATAGATGGTCAAACAGGTGAATTTGGCAAAACTGTTTCAAGGCTTCAATCACAAATGTATGTCCATTCTGCTCTTCAAAATACACCTGAGAATAATCCCCACACAAAAGCATAATTGAAGCAGTGGAAATATCCATTTGCTAAAAGGACAGTAATGCAGTGGAGCCCTAGCATCTTAGTGATGAAAGAAGAAATGCATTATAATCAAACCTCAATTTCCATTTTTCTGCAATCTTTGATATTGCTACATTTAAAAAGATACAGTGCATTTCCCCAATTCTCAATGAAGACAAAATGACAAAGGACTGTAATCTGGCTTCAATTTGTTATAGTTTTCTGCATCAGTAAGGACACTGCAGAAAAGACCGTAAAGAGACAGAATTAAGGGTTTCAAGTAATTATTTCTCCCATCTTAACAGAACTCCGGTTTTCTTTAGATATCTAACATCCTGTGGTCACATAACATACTCAGGAGAGGTATGTTATACTAATGGGTAATGGCTAATGGCTAATCCAACCTCTGGACAGTCCCATTCCCTGTCCATGGCTGGGCTAGGCACAGTCACAGGCCACAGTGTCAGCCAAGAAAACATGAGAGAAAGTGTGCTGAAAGTCTTCCAAAAACACTTCTACACACCTAAAAGAGATCCACCGGAAAAGATGGCCTCTTGTTCCTCTGACTATGTGAAGGTAGCCATCATCTTGCTACCAGACACAGAACAGAAAGATGAAAATAACTTGGGTCCCTAATGACATCACCAGACAGGTATGCTAACCAGCTCTAGGATCTACGCAACTCTGGACTTATGCAATACATGTTCTTGGCAGGACATTTTGAGTTGAGATTTCTACTATTTGTAGCTGAAATTGTCCTAACTGCTGCATTATTAGGCCAGGGCTGGGGTGAGTCTGTACACCATCATGCTCACAAGTTCTGTCACACCCAGAAAATATAATCTAATTCTAGCATGTTATGCCCATAACTGGGACATTTCTTTTCGTTATTAAAATCCTTCTATTGGTTTCCACTGCCTGTAAGGTAGTCAAAACTCTCTGCATGGCAAATACTTGTGATCTGACAACTGCTTCTGCTAGCACCTCTGCCCTTTGCTTCCTCCCTCAAACCTTCTGCATTAACTACACGGAACTAGAATTCCTTGAACCTCCAGGTCTTCTAGCCTACCATTTCTCACTGCCTGGAATTTTCAACAGCCACCTCCCACCATCCATACAGCCATGCCTGCCTGATGTCTCTTTGTCTTTGTGAACCCCACATGCAGGTATCTCTTCTTCTCTATCACACCTTGCAAGACTCTCCTTTCCCCAGCCCTGCCCAGTTCTTCACAAACAGAAGGAACCAAGTATTGCCTCTCAGAGATATGAATGTGACTCAAATGTAATGTTACAAATGGGAAAATGTTTTATAATCATTTATTTATGTGAAGGACCCTCCAGTTAGTGTGAGCTGCCTGAGGATGGAGAATGGGTTCTAAATCCATGTCCACAGTGACCCTGATCCTGACTCATAGAGGAGCCCTACAGTTATTAAGTGAATAAATGAATGAGTGAGGAAAATAAAATATCTTAGCTCTACCTGACATTGGAATATAACTGGGTAAGGTTCTACCTATTCAAAAGAGAGTAATTGACCCATTTGTACCAGAAATCAAGTATTCCTGGCACTCATCAACAATGTATTTATTTACTTATATTTTTAGTTTTTTGAGGCAGAGTTTCATTCTTGTCGCCCAGGCTGGAGTACAATGGGGCAATATCGGCTCACTGCAACCTCTGCCTTCTGGGTTCCAGTGATTCTCCTGCCTCAGCTTCATGAGTAGCTGGGAATACAGGCATGTACCACCATGCCCGGCTAATTTTGTATTTTTAGTAGAGATGGGGTTTCACCATGTTGGCCAGCCTGGTCTCAAACTCCTGACCTCAGGTGATCCACCCGCCTCGGCCTCTGAAAGTGCTGGGATTATAGGCGTGAGCCACCATGCCCAGCCAACAATTTATTATTTCTTTCAGGACAAGTGCTTTAATAACAACAATAAAAAATAGCTACCATTTCTTTTTCCCCAGCTAGGAGCTGGGCATTTTCTTAATGACTTCACATTGATAATAAGCGCATGTGTATTCATCTGTGCTATGCCTCCTGTCTTCTGTAAGGGCACCACTCCCTGCCCCCTCCACTCTCACTGACCCTGCACACACAAATATACCTCTTCTTCTGAAGACTTGCTCCTTTATTGAAATAGTCTGTTTTCACGCTGCTGCTAAAGACATACCCAAGACTGGGTAATTTATAAAGAAAAAGAGGTTTAATGGACTCAGCACCACGTGGCTGGGGAGGCCTCACAATCATGGTGGAAGGCAAAAGGCAAGTCTTACATGGCGGCAGGCAAGACAGAATGAGAATGGAGCAAAAGGGGTTTCCCCTTATAAAACCATCAGATCTCGTGAGACTTACTCAGTACCATGAGAATAGTACAGGGGAAACCACCCCTATGATTCAATTATCTCCCACTGGGTCCCTCCCATAACACATGGGAATTATGGGAGCTGCAATTCAAGATGAGATTTGGGTAGGGACACAGCCAAACCATATCATCCCTCAATCTTCAATCTTGTTCTTCTGACTGGGGCTGCCAATTATCCAATCCAGGCTATGGGGATATGTGACCACATCCAGGTCCCTAAGTATTCTTCTTTGTAATTTTTGAAATTGAAACTAAGAGAAAATATGTCTTGTTCATAAAAGAGCCTCATGAATAAAGCAGGTTAAAAAGAAAACTTTTAACCAATATATAGAAGATAAAGAAACAAGGGACATTGTTCCAGGCCCTAGATCCAGCTGTCATTTATGCCACAGCACCCTCCTCACCTCACTTAACTTTCAGTTTGCTCATGGAAAGTGAGGTTCTATCACTTGCAAAAAAAATTACCCATATTCTTTTTTTTTTTTTTTTGAGACAGAGTCTCGCTCTGTTGCCTAGGCTAGAGTGCAGTGGCGCAATCTTAGCTAACTGCAAGCTCCGCCTCCTGGGTTCACGCCATTCTCCTGCCTCAGCCTCCCAAGTAGCTGGGACTACAGGCACCCGCCACCATGCCTGGCTAATTTTGTATTTTTTGTAGATGGGTTCACTGTGTTAGCCAAGACGGTCTCAATCTCCTGACCTTGTGATCCGCCCGCCTCAGCCTCCTAAAGTGCTGGGATTACAGGCATGAGCCACCACATCTGGCCCCAAAATTACCCATCTCCTAACTAGGACAATATCCATTATCTCATTTAAGGCTCCAACCAACTGTGAGCAGCATGTATTATCTTTATCTCATAAATATGGAACCAGCGGCTCAGAACAGAGAAGAAACATTCTCAAGGCATACAGCCAGTGACTGAGCTGTGATTCCAGGATGGGTCATTCAGACGCCCAAATGCAATCACTCTACTTTCTTGCCTCTTTCTACAGTCTTTTTTTTTTTTTTTTTTGGCTTCCTAAATTCCAGTTTGAGCTCAGTAAACTCAGACATTATGCAGTAGGTGCAAGTAAGTCTTCCCTTCCCTAATAAACATAGATGCCATTGCTCTTGATTAACTCCTGAAGAGTGTTACAGCCTTCAACTGAATAACCTTGACAAAGTGCTCTGAGAATGTAAATAGACATTATTTTGGACCACGCTATTAGAGGTAACATTTACTTCTTGCAATGTCAATAATTGGGAAGCAGGAAAATAGTGCTGTTTTTTTTTTTAAAAAGCAACCTTAGAAAACTGTACATAAATATTTGGTATCAGTAATTAATTGAACATTAATATGTTTGCTTTAGACACCAAAATATAATTGGATTTCAGAAGTGGGTTTCCTCAAGAGACCAAAAATTAAAATCAAAAGAGAAACGCTTTCTAGAAAATTGGATCTTTCTACTTTTGTAAACATCCTTTCTCTCCAGCAGTTAGATTTTTAATTGACTACTTCTTTGGTCTTAGCACTTGTTTATAGAACTAAAGTGACCATGGTCTTCAAGGTTAATTATTAACACAAATCAGAGAAGTGCTCAGAACCATGAACTTAGGAATGGAGAAAAACAGACATATACAAACCAAGTGAAGATAGATTTGTGTGTAAATCTAATTTTCCTCAGAAGAAAAATAGGCATTTCTTTCAACATAAGGGTGTATTCAGATTAGCTTTGCATATTAGTAACTTATTTAATATGGCAATGGGCAAAAAGCAATCCATTAAAAAGCAATTTTGCTCTTACCACAGGGTGTTTTATCATTCGATGTCTAGCATTCAATCAGAATGTAACAATCCTTTAATATTTTATGAGCAGAAAACAACTCATTTAGGCATGTAGGCTTCAGAAACATGGATGTTTTTTGTAAGCCTTGACAAATTTCCAGAAGGGGCTTTGCAGATGATGGCAAGCGACAAGTCAAACTAAAAACTTAAACTTATGACTATCACAACATTGGGGAAATTATTCTTCAGGACAGATGATGGGCATATGTTAAAAAACATAATGACAAAACTCATAGGAAAAAGTATCAGTCCCAGCTCATTCTCCCACTTTCTGAAGTGTATAGGAAGTTTTCTGAACTCCTTCAGGGACAAGGACCATATCTGGTTCTTTTGTACCTGCAGGGTTGCTCATAGTCTGTGGCATGTTGTAAGTACTGGACAGATTTTCATTGAACAAATTAATAAATGTGTTTGTCATGTTAGGTGAAGAGAGACTGCTTTGACAATGCCAGGCCTCAGCTGTCCAAGCCCAGTCTTAATGCAGAAAATAGGCCTGAGTGAGTTGTGGCAGAATGTTGGGAGTCTTCTCTCCATCAGAAGGTGGGAGATGGAACAGTCTTCAGTGCATGAAGAGCATCTGTGGCACCTCCAGGGACCCGCAAGGTGTTTGCCTTCATCTCCACTGTTATTTCAGCCCACAAATGGAGTTCTGCCCTGATTCCTGGATTGACCACCAGGTCCTCAAAGGCCAGGAGTGCCACTCTACACCTGCCAGAGGTCAAGCCCTATCCCCTATTCTGTCCCCACCCCATCCCCAAGCACAAAATGAACATTCACCTGAGGAAGACTACCTGCCCAGACTCTTGCCAGCTGAGGTCCCCTCCACCCACTGGATGGGAACCCACTGACCCAGAGGCCAGCCCACATCAGGGTCATGTTTACCCTGCCCACACCTGCTCTGGAATTCAGCCATCTCTTCCAAGCTATTCCTCGCAGGTTGAATACAAGCTGTTCCCATAGAGCTCCTCTCACTGAGATCGCTGCAATTTCAGCCAGAAAATGAACACAACTACTCAAATCATCACCCAAAATACTACCAATCCATTTCTAGACATTCTGCTCTGGAGAGAACCTGGAGGTGTAGGAGCACAGTGTGGTTTGTGAGTAATTCACTCAGGGACACAAGGCCCTAAGTAGCAGAGCTGAACTCAGTTCCCCTCTATTCCCAGCAATCTCTACCTCCTACACCAGATCACTCTTCTGTGTTTACTTTTAGCAGGAAAGACATATGTCCCTTGGGCAAAGGAGAAGAGCAGATAGCTGGGCACGGCATGTCATAGAACACGAGTGAAGGTACACATGGAGAGTGGGCCTTCTGCTGCCATCAAGATGAGCATAAACAGCCAAAGGTTGTCATCAGAAAGGAGGGGACAACGAGGGGCAGTGCAGAGCAGTACCTTGGACACAGAAACACCTGCCTGGTAGAACACCACTACTGACTCCAGTTCCTGAAAATTAACTCCCAGATGATCCAGACATGCTTTCCAGCCAGCAATTTTCACCAATTTCCCCCATGAAATTGAGATAAACATGAAACAGTCACAGTTATCACATGGGGGAATTCAGCAGGATTTGTTTGATTTAGGACTTATATCCTTAAGCTGAGTAAACAGCGATACTGCAGACTGAAATCTCAGCGAGTTCGTGTAATTAGGGAGTAAGAAGGATAACTCAAGTCAAGGATCCACATAAACAGAAATCTTCACATTTGGTGAGCTGTAAACCAGAGTAGATGAATGCAGAGATCTCTCAGGTTACACTGCTACTGTTCCAACGCAAAAATGCTCATGTTCCATGTCATCATTGGCTGCTTCCTCCCATGAGCCCACACTGGAAGATGATAAAGTTTTCCACTTGGCCAACCAGGCTCAATTTCTTAGTATTTTTCCTTACTAAGTATTAAATTTTCTAGTTTATTTCAGCAGCACCTGTAGTCAGTTCTACGCTGTAAATAAAACATAACTCTCTTTCCAATGTAATCATCAGATTCCTCCCATTAATCATTTCAGGCCATTATTTTAAGCTCTTGAGCAGGCAACTGAATATTTATGTTTTCACAGTAATACCAAACACCCCAACATTTTTCTGTTATAAACAGTCTTTTCTGGTGCTCATGTTATTAAGTCTGTGAGGAAAGATTTATATGTGTGCTGGCTTCTAGATGTTGGATGGAATGGAAGTAAACCACTTTAAGAAGGTTCAACATCAACAGTGATAATGGGGACAGGTTAAATCATATCTACCTTCGTAGACTAAAGCCAAATTATGCCAATGAATGAAAGGCAAGAAAATTATCATCCTTTCTTTTTCTGTATGTACTCTCATACATTTTGTGATGTAAGAAAAAAAGCAATAAAAATATTGCTGACCACATTTTTCATTTT
This sequence comes from Symphalangus syndactylus, assembly GCF_028878055.3. Lineage (NCBI taxonomy): Eukaryota > Metazoa > Chordata > Mammalia > Primates > Hylobatidae > Symphalangus > Symphalangus syndactylus. The sequence goes on along the minus strand of NC_072431.2, from coordinate 93,355,295 downwards.
CAGCTACCCATTTTCTTTAATAATTTCTTCTTTCTTAGAGAAAGTATTCCAAACAACAGAAACACTGGGAGCAAGAGAATTTCATTAAAGTATTCAATTTTTCTTTATAGAGAAAAATTGCTTTGAAAGAAAGAAAAGAAAATGATCTACTGGTAGGTTATAAACTGGAATTTTAAAAAAGAAATCCATAGATATTTTTTTTCCTGAACAGAAGCAAGCCTGTTTTAATATGTACTCATTTTCGTGATACTTGAAACTCAGCCACAATTATCTGCAAATTTCTCCATTCCCATAGGTTTTAATCACATTTACTTCCAGACCAGACATGCAAAAGTATGTATGCTGTAAACCTGAGCCAAATAATAATCAACCTATCCACAGTGATGACCGTAAGAAGCTGTCGGCGTCTTGGGATTTCTTCGTACAGGTAGGGGCACAACCCTGGAAGCTTGGACTCTGCCAGCTTCACACCTATGTGGGAAATAAGTATACTTACGCAACTCGCCCACTTTCAAGATCTCACATAGCATCTTGGTCAGCTCTATACTACTGCGGCCAAAGGGACACTCATGCTTGTCTTCTCGGCTACTGTTCTCAAGCACAATCTGTAATGGGAAAGGGAACAGATTAGAAAGGAAATTCCATTGTGGAAAACATCAAGAATATCAACTTCATTCCAATAGATGAATACATAGATCCACTTCAGATCCCCAAACAAAGACTCTTGGGGCTAGGACAAAATAGTACTCCAAGTATACAGGACCGAAAAGTCTCATTTCTGCCCCCCTCAAATCTTTGACAACCCTCTTCAACCCTGTAAGAGGATATTTGGCTTGTTGGTTCCCATTTACACAGAGAAGCCTGTGGAGAGTATTTTGGAATAGTACAATAAAGACTTTTTTACTTCAGTGACCAAACAACTCTCTTGTCCTCCCATTTCTGTCCTCTTTTCTTGGGAATAGTAACTCCTTCTGTGACTTCAGTCTCAAACTTCAATAGGATATTTTCCAAGTAAGTCCATATTCTTACAAGATCTTACCCTCTGACATCAGTTGAAAAAATCATGCCTGGAAAATGTGACATGATGGACCAATCAGAGTCCTTCCCTGAGACTTCATACTAAGAGAAAAACTGGGGCCGGGTATGGTGATTCACGTCTGTAATCCCAGCACTGTGGGAGGCCGAGGCGGGCGGATCGTTAGAGGTCAGGAGTTGGAGACCAGCCTGGCCAACATGGCGAAACCCCATCTCTACTAAAAATAAAAACAAAATTATCTGGGTGTGGTGGCAGGTGCCTTTAATCGCAGCTAGAGGGCAGGCTAAGACAGTTGAATCACTTGAACCCAGGAAGTGGAGGTTGCAGTGAGCCGAGATAGTGCCATTGCACTCCAGCCTGAGTGACAGAGTGAGACTCCACCTCAAAAAAGAAAGAGAGAAAGAAAAGAAAAGAAAGAGAGAGAGAGAAAGAAAAAGAGAGAAAGAAAGAGAAAGAAAGAAAAAGAAAGAAAGAGAGAAAGAAAGAAAAAAGAAAGAAAAAGAAAGAAAGAAAGAGAAAGAAAGAAAGAAAAAGAGAAAGAAAGAAATGAATAAATACTAGCTCAACTATGCTGACGGTGCCCCTGGGGTGTGGACTTAGGAGTTACCTGGATGTTGGCCCTTAGAAAAAAAGAAAACAAAACTAAAATACAAAGTAAAACAGAGACGAGAGACAGCAAGAGACCTATAAGTGTTTGAGACTGGTTCCACCTATTCCTACTGGTCCCCCTGTTCCTATAGCACAGCAACTTCCCTGTCTTTCCCCTTTGGTTGCTCAATCCCTCCTCTGAAAATCCTTTTGTCCATCTAATAAATTATCCTCTTTTCTTAAGCTAATTTGGGATGTTCCTATCTCTCTCAACTAAGGGAATTACTCTACACATAGATTAAACAAAAGCAAAACAAAATAACAAAACTCTCAAGTTATGGAACTTTGTCCATGTCTAAAGCTTCCTCTCCAAAACTCACCTCCAGTAAGAGTTGTCTGGGACTTCCTTAATAGCTACACCGGTTTGAATGATCATCTCTCAGTAGCATCTACAATGATGCTGTGCAGTGACTCACTGTTCTGTCACCTCCACAGACTATGAACTCTTCAGTGGCAGGGACAGGTGTTTTATTCACTTAGTCAACAGTATTAATTGAGCACCTATTATCTACCAGGAAGATGGCTGAGCCCCATAAAATAGACAAGGGCCCTGACCTCATTAAGCATTCATTCTAATTGAAGGACACAAAAACAAAAGAGGTAGTTACAGTTTATCGCAAGTGCTATGAAAATAAAAAAATAACTTGTTGAATGACAGAGAGTAACAGGGAATGCTTGGGGAGGGGAGTTTAGATAACCAGGTGATCAAGGAAGGTTCTCGGACCATTGAGAATCAAACAATGAGAAAGACCTTGCTATGTCAAGGTATGTGAGAAAGAACATTCCAGATAGAGATGAAGGTCAGAGCCCACTGAGGTGAGCTGGGCAGTGGGCTGACCTCCCCAAAACATATGCACTCAGGCTGCCCAAGTACAGAGAATTTCATTTCACTCAGCCTGAATCACCCTTTTCCTTTTCAGGGAACCCATTCTGGTTCTAACCAGAAACTCCCACTCCAGAAAGCAGGAGAGGAGAATAACTAAGTTCCATTAATCAGTGAATTTTATTTCCCCTCTAAATATTTTGTATCTGAGACAGGCAAATCAGAGAGCAAATCTGAAGCTCCTGATGATGGGAGAAACGAACTGAAAAAAAGAAACAGAGCCAGAAGACAGAACATAAAGAGAAGACAGAAGACAGGTAGTTTTCATCAGCTCCCAGATCCCAGTGAGCACATTCCCTTGTATTTCACATTAACATTCCATTAACATTTCATGAGCACATTAATATTTAATGAGGCTGTGATCTGCATACACTGTAGGTAGAATTACTGCAGCCAATAAATGCTTGGGAAACATTTCCAAGGCACAGTTTATTAGCAGGCACTAAATTAAGTGGTAATTTAAGTAATCAATATGTAAATCAGCTTGGAGAAGTCCTGCTCTTTATTTTTTAATGCACTATCCATCTTATCATATTTACCCACCTAAAGAAAAATAAACCCGCCGCCTTCTTGACTGATTTCTGTTGTCAAGGCAGACACAAATATTTAAAGCTACTTGTGTAACTTTTAAGATCAACCTTCTTACAAAAATATTGTAGAAAAGATTATAATTATGAATGCTACTAGTTAGATATTATTATAGTGAGAGATAATTCTTAAGCTGGACGATAGCTTTTATTTAACACATTGATACATCTACATTCAATTTCGACATTCTGATATTAACCAAGTCTATCGGAGACATTTTGAAAAGCTCCATTTGGAAATATCAAAGCATATTTTTCATCTTTATTTTCCCCCTTACTCTTCAGTTTTAAGAGCAAATATGCTAGAACAGAAATCACAATGAAGTACTAAAAGGTGCTATTACCACTCATCTTAGAATATATCACACACCAAAATAAGTTCTTTCTGCATATTTTATTTAAAAAAACTGGATATCCATGCAATGTGAAGTTACATTTTATAAAATACTTCATCGTTTACAGAGTATATTTATACATTCTCTATCAATTGATTTCCAACAAGTCCATCTGTTAATAAAGTAGGTATTATCAGTCTCTTAAGAATGCTGAAACAAAAGGCAGAGGTGACTTTCTAGCATCCCAGCGCTAGCCTGTGTCAGTCCTGGAGTTCAATTTTTTTTTTTTTTTTTTTTTTTTTTTTTTTTTTTTTTTTTTTTTTGAGATGTAGTTTCACTCTTGTTGCCCAGGCTGGAGTACAGTGGCATAATCTTGGCTTGCTGCAACTTCCGCCCCGCCAGGCTCAAGTGATTCTCCTGCCTCAGCCTCCCGAGTAGCTGGAATTACAAGAGCCCACCACCACGCCCAACTAATTTTTGTATTTTTTAGTAGAGACGGGGTTTCACCATGTTGGCCGAGCTGGGTCTCGAACTCCAGACCTCAGGTGATCCCTCTCCAATGACCAAATCTCTTCCTGTCTTCTTATAGTTTACAAATTGGCTTCACATACATATTACCATGAAAATCAGTAGGTTCTATGTCTAAAGAAGCTAAGGGGACTTTGATCAATTTCTTCTATCTCCTTGAAGTGGTCTATAAGCCCTGCTCCTCCTAGACAAAGCTATAAGGTTCTATGTCATCTCATTTATCCCCTGAAGATGACAATTCCTCATGGTGAGCGACCAAAGCTGCCGCAGTGTCCTCACAGACTTTACTTCCATAAATTCCAGGCTCTCCTCTGAATGCTCTGTGTTTCTTGTCACTCTTCTCCAATTGTGTAGATCAGGAACCTTTATGGCTTGGGTGTGACCATGAAGTGTTGAGTCCAAGGCCAGCCTCAGTCAAGTATGAATCCCTTCTCTGGCTCTCTTGCCCTCCTTGCCTCAGCATCACATGGCTGATTTATATTCACGTGCTTGTCTCTGACACACTCTCTCTTCCACTTTCTGTTGAAGCTCTCTCTTTTGGGGGAGAGCCCAATTCATTCTGCGTCTCCTGCAGCCAGCCCTGGAGGGCTTGAGTGCTTCTTCCATGCCCTGTCACCTGTGGAGGCTTCTCTTCCACTGTGAACCTTTTCCATGTCACTTTGACTCTAACCTAGGGTCAGGTGAGGCATAGTGGCCTCCCCACAGGCCACACCAAGGACAGTGTGTGTGAGGTGTACTGTCTGCAAAGAGAGGTGACACAAAGCAGCTATGAGAAGCACTGATAACATGGAGACCTCGGACAAAGGTGCCACCAACTAGGATGAACTTGTATGAGGCACTGCATCTCCTTGTGAGATACGAAGACTTTACATAAAACCCACTTCATGGGACCGTTGTGCATATCAAGTCACACAACAAAGGCAAAGTCCCTAAAACTGCCTTCAGAGAGTTCGTGTTTTTATCTCTTTATTGCGCGCTCTCTTCCTGTTTCTGCATGGCCCATGGCCAACATTTCACGCAACACTTTTACCAGCAGCTAAACCAAAATCATGACTGCAGTGAGACTGGCTCTCTGATGACAGGCTTCTAGGGACTCATGAAAGTAAGCCAGAGGCCTTCTGGTTGTTTTAGCATGAGAGGCAGAGAGAGAGATAAAAGTAGGTCCTCACCTGCTTACACCAAGAATGCAAGATAAAAAGTCCCACGTGCTGGTGTTTAAGCAGGGCTCTCCTGCAGGAATGCAGGGTGACAATGGTGTGAAGAACGAACAAGGACCCTGTTGTAACTAAGCGAGTTATAGAGAAACGCCACACTTTGAGACAAATTATGGAGTCCTTTATTAGCTGGTGACCAAGAGATAGCTAGCGCTCAAAATTCTCTCGGCCCCGAAGAAGGGGCTACATTCTCTTTTATATTATGGTCTAAATAGGGGAGGGGGAGTTTAACTGAAGCAGTTTTACAGAAGCAGAACAGGCAAAAAGTTAAAAAATTAATCGGTTATAGAAGCAGTTACAAAAAATAAACAGTTCCAGGTGCAGGGGCTTAAACTATCACTAGAGATAAATGCAGGGGCTTTTAGGTAACTTCCACTGAGCACATTCCCAGGAGCTGCTGGTACAGCCTGCCTCAATATCTTATCAGTAGGTGCATTCCTGGATGTGCTCGGAGTCAGCTTGCACTGGTTATTCCCTTAAGGGGGATAAAGGGGGCTGCAAGTGAAGACACTAAAATGGAGTCTGTCCAGCTCTCTCTCCTAGGAGAGAGTCACTCAGGTTAAAACAAGGTAGGTTATCACAACCCCAGAAAACAAGTCAATGCATAACATGGTGTTTCTGGCAATAAAGTCCTCAAACTAAAGCGTTCCAGCCACCATAGGACAATTGTCCTCAGAATCCTTGTCAATGTCACAAATCTGTTTCCTGACCCACTGGAGATCTTCTCCCATGCCAAATCGACAAATAAGTAAGAAGCCTTATCAGTATCAATGAGATCTCCCCACACTCCAACAAAGGGTCAGTGTCTCCTTAGGAATAGTATCAGGCAACTCCCCAGAATGAAGTGTTAGTCCTTAGATCATATCCCAAGACCCAGACCTACTCCAGGGTCAAAGAGTAAGCCCAGTTTTGATTCCTCTTACGGAGACTCGGGAGTCACAGGGGAGTCACTTCTCCTACAGTCTCCCTTGGTGCCAATGCTAATGATGATTGGTCCCAAGAAAACTGAAGACCATCATGAGAAAGAACCCTGAGCTGCCTCAAGGGGGCTGCACAAGAGGTTAATTGTGATCATGAATTTCAATCAAGTCCAGAGAATTAAACAAACATGTCCAAGCCCTAATAGGATGGTTTTAAATGAGCAGAGAAAGAAGAACACTAAAATTATAGAAAGTGTGCCAAGCAGACAAACAAAATGGAACAGATCAGAACCACAGGCTGCTAGTTCACCAGATCTACCTAGAAAGGAAGTGAGGCCTGGAAGTAAATAAACCCAAAAGAAAAAAGCTTTAGGGATGCCATCAAGATGGCAGCAAAAGGCAACAAACAACTAACAGCTAACATTTATAGAAAGCATTTCTCTCCCAGGCCTTCTTTGAAGGGCTTTGTACAGATCGTCTCATTCCACACACGTGTACCAGCACATGACAAAATGCTAAGCCTTCTCACTGTACAGATGAGGAAACAGAGACAAAGAGATGTGTCACTGGTCCAAGGTCACATAGCACAGAAATAAACAGACCCAGCATGGAAGCTTAGATGGCCTAACCCCAAAGCATATATTCTTGGTTACCAATTCCTACTGAAAACAGAAAGGGTGAAATATTACAGTAATAAAGCTTTGAGCAGGAAAGGCCTTCACATGGTCACAAAGGAGTGATCAGCACTGTGGCTCTGGACAGAAACAAACTTCCTGGATCTATTTCTAACAGACAAATTCTACTTCTTGGTGACTTTGTACATATCCCTTAACCTCAGTTTTCTCCATAAAAATGAGTGAAGGAATACTTATCCATAAAGGGTTGTAAAGATTAAATGGGAAAGCAAAATGGAAGTAAAGATTTCCTTAGTGCCTGCAACAACTCAAACACTTGATGGAGACAACTGATACTACTATCACCATAATAATTACATAAACGCTTGTTCCAAGGTATTACTATTTGCATTTCTGAAATATTCTTATAGCTCTTGGGAAAAGCTATTGAAAAAACACGACAGAAAACAAAACACGGTTGCTGTAGCAGTTATTAATCTTGCTTTTTTTGGTAAAGTAAGGACTTGGATGAAATAAATAATATTTCTGACTTACACGGGTTTCCTCAAGTTCTTTTAGTATCTCTTTAGAAAAGTGGTTCTACATCATTCTCAGCAAACTATCACAAGGACAAAAAACCAAACACCACATGTTCTCACTCACAGGTGGGAACTGAACAACGAGAACACATGGACATAGGAAGGGGAACATCACACACCGGGGCCTGTTGTGGGGTGGGGGGAGGTGGGAGGGAGAGCATTAGGAGATATACCTAATGTTAAATGACCAGTTAATGAGTGCAGCACAACAACATGGCACATGTATACATATGTAACTAACCTGCACGTTGTGCACATGTACCCTAAAACTTAAATAAAAAAAATAAAAGAACAGAGAAGGCTGGGAGCAGTGGTTCACGCCTGTAATCCCAGCACTTTGGGAGGCCAAGGCAGGCGGATCACGAGGTCAGGAGATCGAGACCATCCTGGCTAACGCCGTGAAACCCCGTCTCTACTAAAAATAAAAAATATATATATATTAGCCGGGCATGGTGGCGGGCACCTGTAGTCCCAGCTACTTGGGAGGCTGAGGCAGGAGAATGGCATGAATCCGGGAGGCGGAGCTTGCAGTGAACCGAGATCGCACCACTGCACTCCAGCCTGGGTGAGAGAGCGAGACTCCATCTCAAAAGAACAGAGAAAGGACCAAACTAATGTTCGATAATTTTCTTCCAGTCAAGAGGTTCCTAATAATGCTGGACAACTTCCAGTTTGGAAATGACCACCTCCCCGGGTGTTGTCTAATCACATTGTCCAAATACTACGACGACAACCTCTTGAGAAACATCCACAAACTCAGGTGATCTTATGCCTGAGTAATATAATTGTTACTCTAAAATATATTTGGTGTGTTAAAATTATATGGTACTGCAAAATAAAGTATTCTCAGAATAAAAAAAAAATAAAGAAAAAGAAAAGTGGTTCTAACTTTAATGTGTGTCAGAATTACCTGGAGAACATACTGAACGCAGGCTGCTGGGAGGCTCCCCTAGGGTTTGACTGAGAAGGTCTGAGGTGGAACCCACAAAAATAAGTCAGTAAACCAAGTCCTAAAGTTTTCTGAGACAATGAGGGGATTGAGGGAGAGAGAGTTAGAAAAGGATTTAAGAGAATATTTAAAAGTTATTTTCAGCAGCATGCTCTTAAGTAAAAACTCCATCCCTTCACCTTCCCTGAGCTCTAATACGTCATCTAGAGAGAGGCGGCCATCCATGGTATGTCCAGGCTGCGGAGGCCTCAGGCCTTTGGACAGGGCCGGTGCTGCCAGGCAGCTGAGATGGGCTTTCAGAAGATTGGAAATGACCAAGTTAAGAATGTGAGTATAACTGACGACCAGGGAAAAGGACAAAAAACTTAAAGCAATATTTCCAAGAGCCAAATAACAACGCATCCCAGGAAAAGGAGAAAAAGAATGTATTAATATAACAGGTCAGACCGGAGGAAAAAAAAAGAAAAGAAAACGCACACAGGGAACCAAGATAAATAACAATCTGGACAAATGAGAGGAATGGTATAAAACCCAGCTAATGAGGTGAAATGCTTCCAGGATAAAATTAGGCAATTGCACATACAGAGGCATAATAAAGGCCATAAATATAAAATGGCAAGGAATTGACTGGGTAATGGTATAGTAATTAAAGCCTGGAGCTTCATAATAGACCTCAAATTGAACATTAATCAACCAAAAAGAAATGTTCCCTGCACTTTGATATAGTGCAACAAAAGCAGGACGTGTGAAACACAGAGCAATCATAGCCACGTTTTGCCAAAAGGCCCTCCCTTTGAGCATCATCTCAGGTAGCACAAAGAGGGCAAAGGATTAAATAACAGCAGGATGACTTCTGTTTGTGCCTACACAGTAATCACAGCATTACTGATGGAAGCCAAGCTCTGTTGACTATTCAAAGACCAGGAGGTATCAGGGGCAATCCCCCAGCTGACTCCTCCACCAAAGAAGCTAGACTAAGAAGATCTCCCCTTTTATGCCAGTACATGTGTTCCTGGGCCCAAGGATGGGTACAGGTGTAGTGGGCACCTGTAGGCTTCACTCCAGGTTTATTTAAAGCAATAGTTCTCTAACTTGAGCTTCTATTAGAATCCTCTAAAAGCTTATTAAAATGCAGATTGCTGGACTCCACCCCCAGAATTATGATCAGACATTCTGGGGTGTACTCACGAATCTGCCTTTCTAACAAGTTCCCAGTTAACACAGATCTGCCAGTTTTGAACCACACTGTGGGAACCACTGACTTACAGGTCTGTCACATCTACATTCCCAATGTTCATCATTAGCAAACCTTTTGTTTTTAAAAACATGCAAAGCAATGAAAGTAAACAAAAAAGAAATAAATCTGATTGGTTTTGGTGTGTTTTGTTTTTCCTGTGACTAATAAAAAAATCATTAATAAGAGCCAAAATCCATAGAGAGAGAAGGCAGAATGGTGGTTGCCAGGGGCTGAGAAGTGAGAATGGGGAGCCACTGCTTAGCGGGTATGGGGTTATTTTGGGGATGATGATGATGTCTTTGGATCTACATAGAGGTAGTGATTGCACAACACTGTGAATGTACTAAATGCCATTGAATAGTTTACTTTAAAATGGTTAATTTTATGGCATATGCATTTCATCTCAATTAACAAAAAAGAGTTAATACATATTAGATGATTACCATGTGCAAACTCTCAAGTGTTTAGCTCATTTGGTCCTCACAAGCCATTGAAGCGGGATTGCATTTTACAGATGAGGAAGCCATGCCTTAGAGCTTAAATAAGTTGTGTGCTGTTTAGGAGGAACACTGCTATGGTTTGAATGATGGTGTCCCTTCCAAAGTTCATGTTGAAACTTAATCCCCAATGCAACAGTATTAAGGGTGCAGCCTTTGGGAGGTGATTAAGTCATGAGGGCTTCTCTCTCGTGACTAGGATTAGCACCCTTATAAAAGGGCTTGTGATTCAAAGGAGGCTCTCACTTGCCCTCTGTCCCTTCTACCATGAAAGGACATTATGCTCCTCTCCTCCAGAGGATGCAGCACCAAGGTACCGTCTTGGAAATAGAGAGCACAGCCCTTACCAGGCACCAAGCCTGCTGATGCCTTAATCTTGGACTTCCCAGTCCCCAGAACAATAAGAAATACATTTCTATTGTTTATAACTTACCCAGTCTATGGTATTTTGTTATAGCAGCAAAAACAGATGAAGACACTATGGGTGTTGATTCAGAAATGGTTCAGGATGACAGTCCTACAGCCAAGGACAGGGCATTGGGTGTGCCCTGTCATACAGAGGGGAGCAAAGTATAGCATTCGTACAAAGTCCTGTGGTATCATTGAGGCAGAACTCCTCTACTGCATACTCTTTAATGCAAACCAGGCACACTTCATTGTAATTTTTTTAAAAGTTCACATTGTAAATTATTTTACAGACATATACAATCCCAGTACTTCTCAAACTTTAAAGTACTCACAGATCACCTGGAGACCTTGTTAAAATGAGGATTCTGACTCAGTAGGTGTGGGTTGGGACCTGAGGTCCCGCATTTCTAAGCTCCCAGATGATGCTGATGCTGCAAGTCCAGGGTCCGTATTTTGAAAATCAAGGCACTGCTTCCCCAAACTATCAGCTGAATTCTAGCCCTAGTCCTTCCTAACATCCTTGCAATATATTAACCTTTGACCAATTCATTCATTCCATTAATATTTTTAAGCAATTATTGCTGAGCAACTTGCTGGATATTAAAAATACATGTATGAACAAAAGTCCATTTTGAGGGTCTTGCAATCTACTTGGAAGATACAAGGACATGGGATTTGTAAGATGGGCCAACTTTCACTTCCTTTTATGTACCTCTATATTGTTTGCATTTTTCACAAAGAAGTATCACTTTGTGCAGTGAACGTGCACATGAGATGCAATGGGCAGACGGGGCTTCATGGAAAGGGTGAGCCTTGAGTTCAACCTTAAAGAAGAAACTGATGTGAAACTCTCTCCTAAGGCATCTTTTTAACATTCCACACCAGAAGTGAGCTGTGGAATGCAAGAAAGACTAATTACAGTGGGAAAATGGATGCTGAATAAAGGCAGAGAAGCCCCTATGCATCTTGGGCAGTATTAGCAATAAATCTCAAGATCACATGGCAGAGTTTTGACTCGCTCAACATTGCATTACTGAATACAAATGCCTCACATCTCCTTCACCGGAATGCAAAGATACCAAGAGGTTTGGCTTTTGTCTGACAGTCACTGTTGGATGAAAAATTAAGCTTGACATTTCTCAACCCTGACTTCTTACTGAGAAATTGTCACCACTGTCTGAACAGTTACTGCTGTCTTAAAGCAAAGTTAACCTCCACATATATTGTCTGAAACGTATTTGAATATAATTCACTTTATTAAACAAACACATTCCAGGAAAGCTAGTGATAAAATGAATCTAAGTCAGCTTCCACTCACCTCACTTTCTCACTTAGCACATTGATTTAGAAATTCACTCTGGTTTGGGAAAATGGACTTGAGAAGATGGAAAGGTGAGGAGAGAGAACTATTTCTTATAATCCTCTTCTGGACAAATAATAAATTGGCCATTTCAGGAACATATTATCAAACAGAAAATGTTAATTTTCTGATTATGCACATGACAAATTAGCTACAATGAAAAAATTGACTGAAACCTAATTAAGAAATTAAGCCATAAGTTGTTTTACTTGAGGTTAAAAAAGCATGTGAAAAGGGAATCTTTTCTTCCTATTACATCTAGCTTTTTAAATGGAGTTCATCTCATTACATCTCATTCTGTGTATGAATCATAAATCTTGCCTACTCCTGCGAGAGGAAGGATCTCCCTCTGGTACAGCTCTCCTACCAGGCTAGGCCCAGACATGGCTCCTTCCTAGGGAAACTGCCTCCTGGACACCCCTCCCTGACACTGCCCCTCCCACACCTGTCTCAATTTTCCCTCTCCTTCAGACCCAATCCAGATGTCACTTTCTCCATAAAACCTTATACAATAAAACCTTATGTATGGTTTTCCTAAACAAGCCTTTGAAGTGTGGGCTTTGGCCCAGGGAGATTTGCTTCTGAGTTTTTTCATTCGCATGGCCACATCATCCCTGGGGGCACACCAGGCACATGCTTCATTGCAGAGACTTTCCAAGTGAGTTTTCTCCCGAGTGAGATAACCTTTTATCTGTATCTTTCTTACAATAATTCCCATTTTGTGCCCCCAAATTATGGTAAAGTATATGTGTCTTACCTTCCCTGATAGAGTCAACCCCTCGAGGTCGGGAACCACTTCCTCACTTGTGAATCTCTGACATTGCAGCAGAGTTGCACATACAGTAGGTGCTCAGTAATGAAGCAGTTACTGAACAAGTGCATGGACAGTATAAGACATGACTCTGGCTTCTGGTGAGGCTGGCAGTGCCCATAGAGGGTTCAGTCAGCTTCTCCATCCCTTACATGAATACTAACTTGCCTGGCTTTAGCATGAGTGTTTCCATAACTTATTACATCTATATGTTCAAATGCATCTTAAGTGAGTCATCCCTGTCCTCCATATTCCCTATTCTATGTCATTTGTGGATTTAATCAGAAGCAAGGGCTTATGTGATGCACTGAGAACCTCTAACTTCCTTCTTCATCAGGAGGAGGCTCAGAACCCAGAGGCTACTCAGCAGTCAGGGCACGTACTCCCACAGACAATCCAAGCTGGGGAGAAAACTCACTTGGAGACTCTCTGCATTGAAGCACGTGCCTGGTGTGCCCCCAGGGACGATGCGGCCACGTGGATGAAAAAACTCAGAAGCAAATCTCCCTGGGCCAAAGCCCACACTTCAAAGGCTTGTTTAGGAAAACCGTACACTCAACCTTCTTTGTGTATTGTGAAAATAAACATTTACAGAACATTGGAATGTGTGAAAAATGTCCTTCATTGTGTGTTTATGGAAAACACTTGGCAAGTATTTGCTATAAATGCTTCCTGTAAATGTTGTGAGTGAGAACCAGCAGGAAAATGTATGAGATGAGAGGGAGCCAACTCCCACAGCAAAAGAATGTCCCCTTCCCTTCCACACCCCCCACGCGCTGCCTCCACTCTGCACCCTCCGCCGCCCCCCTCCCCAAACAAGGCCCCAGGGATCTGGGAGTGTGAGGGTGGGGAACAGAGAAGGGACAATCTGCGAAGGGGCCTCCAGGCTTGGCATTCCATGTTGGAGTGCAGAAAAGGAAACTGACTCGTGTTTCCTAGGTGACAATGCCCCCTAATAGGATTTCCTTCCCCTTCATGCATATTGGTTAACAGTTCTGATTCCAAGTCCCCCATTCCAGCTGGAAATATGGCCTCAACACCCACTTGGTCTTCCCCACCTGAAGACTGGCCTGCCTCTCAGTTAACTGTTGGACGCTTTCAGGTGAAAAGTAAAAAGTGGAAAGCAAGAGACTCAAATATATTTCTTTAGAACAAGATGCAGGGGACATTTCTCTTAATTCCTCAACAATGTACAAAGACCTCTGACGATATGAACTGAAAAGGGAAGAGAGTGTTGCAGGCCACAGCAATGAACGCTTGTGGTTTTGCCAGGAAGCAACCTTGACCGCCTCCAGATTGCCCTCTGGGATGAACCAGGTCCTCCCCTGCCACATGAAGTATGTAGTGGGTACTGCAGAGAGGCTGGCTGCCCTTGGTTCCCAAGCAGCCTCTGTGATAAACAGCCTCAGTGTTGAAATATCAGGGAGATTAATTATCTTGCAGATGTTACATGCCAAAAAGGCTACTTTTTTCTTCATTTCAGAATTCTTCCCTTTTTTAAGAAATAAAAGGACACAAATCCAATGTGTTTAAGCCTGCCAAGGAGAAGAGGCCCAGCTGCCTGGCTGTATTTGTATCTGCACAGGTGCCCAGGGGAACTCCAGCCTCACTCTCAGCCTCGTCTCCAGGTCCCCTACCTCTGCCCAGAGGTCCTCACATCTGCACTGACTGGAGCTAATGACAAACATCCTTACACAGCAACTTTTATGCTGATTTGCAAAATGATTTATTTTAAGTACCTTTCTAAAAACATAAAAGTTAAGTCAAAAGGTCTCAGCATTTTTGCCACTTAAAGTATACCTATGTAACAAACCTGCATGTTCTGCACATGTATCCCAGAACTTAAAGTATAATTTAAATATATATATATATATATAAGTATTGATAAACCATAATCTAAAAATGATGTCATTTCACACTTCCCAAAGCAATGGAGGAGTTTCCTTTAAAATCATTTCACCGGCTCATCTAGACTTATCATGGGAAAGAAAAATCCATAGTCTCCTCTGATGGAAGAAGAAAGGGGCTATGGGGCCCCAGAAGACTCTCCCAATCAGCCCCATGCTGTGGCTCTCCCCAGCCATGGACCAGGACAGCCACTCCCTAATCCTGAAAGAATCCAGGATTTCCTCTCCTCCAAGCAGCTGCACCATTGCATGGCTGGGTATGGTGGTGAGCGTAGGGGATTTTTTGGTAAGCTCTTTGGGGAAGAATTCCTACATCAAATACATATTTATGAATTCAGAGAATTAAGAAAATTCTGAATTCAGAAAAGACTGTCGGTTACTTCATTCTCCTACCCCCTTTACCACCACATTCCACCAGCATCAGCTGCCCCAGGACCATGTGGGCCTCTCTCTTCCTGTCCAGATCCTCTTTTGTTTGTACTTCAGCCGTTCTGACAGTAGGTTCCTTGGGGCTCTTGGTCCAGCTCTGTGTTCTCTGCAGGCTCCTGCCCTGAGAGAGTCAGTAAGAGTGTGTTTCTCACCTCAGGCCATGACTTGGCATTACGGACTGGACACATGACTCACCCATTGAAAAGATCAGCACACATAAGTTAACCTCACCCATTCCACAGTCCCTCATATTGCTAAGAAGAGCAAATGGGATAATGCATGAGAAGGCAAAAGCACCATCAAGATCCAGCGGCTGGTGCTAGAGCAGGCTAACCAGCTGCTGCATTACTTTCAAAAGGCTTGCAGGCCATAGACTGTTGGGAGCTTGAAATCGGCCACAGCAGGAGTACTGATACCACAGAAACCAGCAAATGCTGCAATACGCATCAGACTTTTTTTTAAGAAAAACTTATATACTAGCATACTACCAAATTCAATGTAAAGTATTAAAGAGTCACCGCCAGAGCTGTCTGGGTCCAAAGTCCCCATTTGCAACTTACTATTGTAACAATGGGCAAGTTACTTGACCTCTCTAAGCCTCAGCACTCTCATCTGCAAAATGGGCACAATGATAGCGAGAATCCAATAAGGTAATGCATATAAAATGTTCATAACCATAGCCTGGAAACATTCATTACTCAATATAGTTTAGCTTTCTTTTTGTTCCTACCATATGCAGAGTAGAGCCCCAAGCTGCCAAGCTATCAGCAGAACTGACCCTTCTGTTGAAAACTAACTAAATGTTGGTCTTCTTCGTCATTTGCTTATAGAGAACTCATGTCTGCTCATGGAACATATGCACATCTTCATGGCTTTTATAACTGAGACTTGTTGTAAGGCTTTATCCTGTGTAGCTCAAACTCTGCCAAATTTGATGGTCTCACCAGGTCAAGGAAAAAGAGATTCCTTCCAAGTTATGCTTCAGTTTTGATCTTCTGACACATATCACTTAAGGCCATAAAGGACTCCAGAGGGGGGAAAAAGAGGAACACAACCCTGTTTAGAGATTCAACACATCCTATCTTTCATCATTCATTTAATTTACATGGTCCAGTGACAGAAAGTAAGGGCTTGGCCAAAAGAGGTGGTTCCTGCTCAAAAATTTCATGTTTGAGAGAGATAATAATCAAATAATAAAACATATGATTATAGAATTCCAAACTAAGTGCTATAAAGGGAGTGACATGGAAGCAAAACTAATGAAAGAGGAGCCTAAAGGGTGAGGTTCTGCAGGATTAATCCAGGGATAAGTGGGCAAGCAGGGAAGGGATGGAGAAAGCAGGAGCTGAGTCAGCAGAAAAAGCACATGCAAGGGCCCTGTGGCATAGGAGCATCACCAGTCAAGTACTGAAAGATTGGCTAGGCTGGCCTTCCTGATCTTGGCAAATCCAAGTTTGCAGACAGGTGTGAATTACATTAACCAGAGTCTTAGATTTGAAAAGTCTCCAGGTATCAGGACCAGTGTTACAGAGCAGCATTTGATAAACCAACCAAAGAGAAGTTAGTTGTTAGGATTGTTATATCTGTTATTAAAATTGTTTCCGTTGCTTTATAAAATACAAGAAAAATATTGTCTATTATTTATGATGTATGCCAAATTTTGGAACCTTGGGTTTTACCAGTGCAGGGAAAAAGGCTGATAAAATCAAGGTCAATGTAAAAATAAAATTACCTGACAATGTCAACCACTACTGGGTGCACCAGGTGTACAGCATAGTTCCTAAGGGGGAAGCTATTTTTAACTAATACAAAGGGACATTTGGGAACATTACCACCTAAATTTTATTATACCAATACAAAATGCCTTCTGATTTGGTAGGCAGGTTGCTACTACTGGCTAGGCTCTGGTCACATGAATCCTATTCAAAAAGGGAAGTCAGCAGTGACTCACCCAAGCCCAAGCATCAGCATATCTGGGGCAAGGCCATTTGGGGGCATACCGATATAGTTTCTAATTTGGTTTTCATTCCAGGACGGACAAAGGCCAGAAAGGCGGCTGCATCCAGAGAGGTTAGAGCGTGTTCCAGATAGAGATCCACTTCTGTGGTTTCCATCCATGGGGTGAATCCTGCCAAAAGGTGGAACACCAGAACTCTCTGGGCAGAGTCCTGCCACTCACTCGATCCAGGCACGCATTTAACAAATATGTGCTGACTGTCTTCTGTGTGCCTGGCACTGCTCCGGGCACTGGGGTACTGCAGTGACACCATGGATACTCTGTGCTTTTATGAGGTTTGCTGGCTAGTAAGGGTGAACAGGAAATAAAGAAAACAGTGAATATCGAGCATGTAAGAAATGTTAAATTTTGAGAGAAATAAAGGAGGTAAGGTAGACAGGGAGCAAGAGGATGAAATCAGTACTTTATATATGGAGGTGACAGAAAGCTGCTCAGAGACTAAAGGAAGTGAGGCAATGAGCCATGTGGCTACCCAGGAACAGATTCCTAGGAGAGAAAGCAAAAAGTAAAAGGCCCAGAGGCCAGAGGTACCTGGTAGGTTCAAGGCCAACAAGGGTGCTATGGACAGAATTGTGCCCTTCCAAAATTCACATGTTGAAGCCCTAACCCACTGTATAGCATGTGACTATAATTGAAGGTAGGGCCTTTAAAGAGGCAATTAAAATCAAATGAGGCCATTAGGGTAGGATCCGAATCCGGTATGATTGGTGTTCTTATAAGAAGCAGTGACAACCGGGTGTGAGTGCACAGAAGGATGGCCATGTGGAGAGGCAGCAAGAGGGAAGTCGTTTACAAGCCAAAAAGGGAGGCCTCAGAGACACCAACCCTGCCAGTAGCTAGATTTTAGACTTCCAGCAACCCTGCCAGTAGCTAGATTTTAGACTTCCAGCCTTCAGAGCTATGAGAAAATAGAGTTCTGTAGTTTAAGCCACCCAGTATGTGATATTTTGTTATGGCAGCCCTAGCTGACTCATCCAAAGGGGGTCTCTGTGGGTGGAGTTGAGGGAGGAAGGAGTAGGATAGAAGGACGTAAGGCTGGAAAGCCAGAACACTGCAGAGCCTTGAGAGCTGTGGCAAAGGTGCTGAATGGTTTTACTCTGAGTCACTGGAGGTTGTAGGCAGATCAGTGATGTGATCTGACCAATACTGGAAGACTCACTATGGCATGTTTCCTAACGTTCTGGCTACTGTGTTGAAGACAGAAAAGATGAGCAAGTGTGGGAGCAGGCAATACCAATCAGAGGCTGTTACACTATTACAGGAGATACAGGAGAGAGGTTTGATGTACTGGATTACTGTAATGGTGGTAGAAGTGGGGAAAGGAGGTAGGTTTCTGGAAAGCAGAGTCAATAGGATTTTGAAAGCAGAGTCAATAGGATTGAAAGTAGAGTAAATAGAATTTGCTGGGGTTAGTGTGTTGGTAACTGGGTCTTAATGGAATAAAGAGTAACTCATTGAGCCAGAGACTTTAGTCACTGGGTTGGCCTATCAAGGCAACCCATATCCAGTGCCATGAAACATTTAAATAGCAAAGTTCTGAGTAGGTTTAGCCACGCTGAACCCCTATGGAAGGCAGAGCCATTGCTAGAAGGATATTTGTAGCAAAACATCAATGAGGAATTCAAGCAATGGAGAAAAATATACAAAATCAAGCATCTAAGCTTCCATTTTAGAAAACTAAAAAAAGAACAAATCAAATCTAAAGTAAGCTGAAGAAAAGAAGTAAAAAAAAAATGGAGTGGAAATCAGTGAAATTGAAAACTGGAAAGCACTATAGAAAAATCAGTAAAATCAAAAGCTAGTTTTTTGAAAAGATCAATAAAAACAACAAATCTCTAGCCAGGCTCAACAAGATGAAAAGAAAAATGACAAATTATTAGCATCAAAAATGAAGAGTCAACTTTATGGATCTCATGTATCTAATAAAGGAATATTATGAACAAGTCTATGCTCAAAAATCTGATAACGTAGATGAAATGGACCAATTCCTTGAAAGACACAATCTACAAGAACGCACACAAGAAGAAACAGACAATCTGAATAGACCTATATCTATTAAAGGAATTGAATAAATAATTAATGACCTTCTAAAATGGAAAGTATCAGGCCTGGATGGTTTCATTAGTGAATTCTATAAAATATTTAAATAAGAAAATGATACCAATTCTCTACAATCTGTTCCAGAAGGTAGAAGCTGAAGGAGTAGTTCTTAACTAATTCTATAAAACCAGTATTACCCTAATACCAAAACCAAAGGCATAAGAAAGAAAAAAAATGCAGATCTGTATAGCTCTCATGAACATAAATGCAAATATCCTTCACAAAATTATCAAATAGAATCCAACAATCTATAAATAGAATTATGCACCACAACCGAGTAGGATTTGTTCCAGGTACGCAAGGCTCATTCAACATTCAAAAATCAGCTAATGTAAACCATTGTATCAACAGGCTAAAGAAGAAAAGTTGTATAATGGTATCAATAGATACAGAAAAAGCATTTGATAAAATCTAACACTCATTCATGATAAAAAAAACTCTCAACAAACTAAGAATAGAGCAGTTCCTCAGCTACATAAAGAACATCCACATAAAACTTATGGCTAACACCATACTTAATGATGAGAAACTTGACTCTGCCCTAGGATCAGGATCAAGGCTAAGATGGTCATTCCTATCACCCCTATGTAACATCTTAACTGGCAGTCCTAGCTAGTGCAATAAGAAAAAAAAATAAAAGAGTATACAGACTGGGAAGGAGGAAACAAAACTGTCTTTGTTCACAGGGGACATGACTGTCTATGTAGAAAATTCCGAAGAATTAATACATAAAATCTTGGAACTAATAAACAATTACAGCAAGACTGCAAGATATTGGCTTATCAATTGTAACAAATGAGCCATTCTAATGCGAGATGTTAATAACAAAGAAAGCTGTGTGTGGGAGAAATGAGAGATGGGATATATACGAACCCTCTGTACTTTTGCTCAACTTTTCTATAAACCTAAAACTGTTCTAAAACACAATGTCTATTAATTAAAAAATTAAAAAGGCAGAGAGGTCTGCATTCTTAACTTGAGAAAAACAGAAGAGAGAGGAGTCCCAGAAACCTTTCCCGTTCAAAGAAATAAGAAGTGAGCTGCAGTTCTTTGATGGGCCGCTTTTGCATCAAAACCATGGAAAGGCAGCCTGCGTCATCCTAGAGAAGTACTACATGTGCCTCGGCAACGACTTCCACAGGAGCGAGTGTGTGGGCAAGGAGATGACGATTATCTCCAGCAAGAAGCTCCGCAACAAGAGGGCAGGCTACATCCTGCGTCTGATGGAGGATATTTGGAGAGGCCCAGTGAGAGCCATCTCCATCAAGTTGTGGGAGGAAGAGAGAGAAAAAAGGAGAGATAATTATGTTCTTGAGGTCTCAGACCTGGACCCGGTGATCACTAAAGTAGGTCCTGACCCTAAGGAAACACTGAGACTTTGGGGCTTTCACAGACTGTCCAACCTGCGGGTCACTCAGCCTACAGTTGGGATAAATTTCAAAACACCACATGGAGCTGTTTGGATTTTTCTGCAATGCTGTAGTAATTTCAGTTAACCTGAGACAACGGCAAACAAACAAACAAGCATTCTGAACCTAATGCTCAGCTTGGAGTGGTACCAAGAGAGACAAGGCGATAACTACCAGCTTTCAGGTCTGCTTCAGATTTCAGACACCTCATCCAGCACCACAAGAATACAGGTGAGCATCCGAGGTGGTGTGAGCACACCATGCAGGCACTGCTACAGTCAGCTAATAGAGGTTTGTGGAATCTGCTCTCCCTCCATGGGACAAGGGGTCTTCTGAGATAAAACCAAGCCCACATTTAACAATGATCTCATCCTCACGCTTGAAGCATTCCATTCAAATCACTGGCTTTGGAAGTCAGAAATTCTTCCTTCCAGCTCAATTAGTAAATCTAATCACATATTCACACTCTCAAGGGGTCCCGATTGTTTGGCAGTAACAGCTTGGTTATTCACAATCAACGAAATTAATGCCACTATTTTTAAAACATGAAAAAATCCTAAATATACAAACAAGCCTCTAAGCTGTGGACCTTGGTCAAAGAAAGAACAAAAATTAAAGCCAGGAAAAAAGTAAATGAATTATGAGACAAAGAATCATTTCAAACTCAAACGTCCTAGCAAGGCTGTGCCTTTGGGGTCTGTGTTATTCTAAACTAAATCCTTTCTCCACATCACCTAGAAGAAAAATGTCACTCAGATAAAAAAAAGTTTCCTTTACATGGAATTGTGTGTTTAACTGGCAACATACAATTTTATTTAAAAAAAAAAAATGAAGAGCAATTGCTGTTGAAGCCATTTCAGGGATGAGAGAAGGGGAGGCTCTGTCAGCACAATGGGAACAAAAAAATGTTGTGCACTAAGTGTTATTCCAATCATTTGCTTCATAGTTAAGTTTAATTGCACATTACACACTGTCCTGTAATTATGTCGCTTGAGGAACTGCCAAATTCCCCCTTGAAATGTTAGAAGTCTCTTAGTTTATTTTAAAGTCTCGGCATCGCCTCCACCAGCACCCTGCCTTAATGCACAGAGGCTACTTGATTCCTGTTCCCTTCAACGCAGACTGGTGTCCTGCGAGGGATCCACTCTGTGGTCTGACTCCTGGTACAGAGGGCTGATGATGCTCAGAGCTCCCAGAGCACTGATCCAGTGCAGTCTGTTTATAATACACTCTTGTGACATTTTTTTTTTTTTAAATTCACAACAGGAGAAACTGGGAAACATGCCTCTTCCTTTTCTTCAGTCTCAGGAGGTTGGGATTAAAGTCCTTCATTCTCAGCCAGGGAATAAACACCCAACCAAAGATGAAATGCCTGCTTTCTGGGAGTTTACGAGGATGAAAAGATAAACACCGAGCAAATACATATGAAACTCTCAGGAGACTGTACATCAATCAAGTACTACTTTAAGGAGTGGGAATGGGAACAATCAACTCAAATGGCTGAAGCACCTTCTACGTGCTGGCGGTGTGCTCAGAACTTCACGAATGTTATTACAGACTATCATCATCAACAGACACTAACTCGAGTGCCTTCAAGTACCAGGCAGATAACTAGAAAGCATGAAGCAGTCAGCCTTAATATGAGAAGGTGTCTGGGGCTCTAAGTTAATTGGGGAGGGAGTGTAAGCCCTGAAAAAAGGCAATCAAATTCTCTTCTTTTTAAAAACACTGGGTCAGTGAAGCAAAACACATCTGTAGGACTCATTTGAACTGTGGCTACCACCTCCATATGAATCTATAAGCCTCTCAAAAGCACACAGTATGAACAATGGACATATTATCTGGATTTAAAATTCAGCTCTGGTACTACCTTAGCTGTGTGACTTTGGGCAAACCACTTAACCTCTCCATGTGTCAGTTTCCTCGTCTGTAAAATGCAAACAGTAACAGTGGCAACCTCAGAGGGGTGCTGCAAGAAATAAATGAAAATACTCAGGTTAGTTGCTCTAGTGAGCTCCAAACATGTGATTGCTGTGATCGATGTTTAGCTCCCTGACCGGAAAAGCTGAGAAGAGATTCCCCAAAATGACTCTGAACTTGAGGTGGGCCTTGAGGAGAAGAACAGAGAGATCTATAGACTGGAAGGAAAGGGCATAAGGTTTCTTTATCTTCCCACGCCTGGGAACATTGAAGGGAAATTACAAATAATGTATGTAAGTACTCAGAGCATAGTAAAGGCTCAAAAGGTAGTAGCTTTTCTCACGCTAGGTAATTTCAGAGCATTTTCTTGAGGTTTCTGCCTCAAAAAATCCAGGCCTCCCTGTCCCAACCATTAGTTAGGATCTAAATGATTATTTCTCCCAACTATTTTTTGTAAGTATGATTTACTATGTATGCATCATGAGGACGAAAAACCCACTTAAAGGTCTTAAAATAGTGTGAACATAATTTAAATTCTTCATCTGTTTAAAAAAGTGGCTATAATGAAACAATCTTGAGAAAACAATTCTTCAGTAGAAATAGTCATCTTTACTCACAGACTTATTTACTTGACATATTATAAATATTTGTCTTCTGATTCGGCATAATATTAGAAACATATATATGCTCTGTCTCACAATTGGACAAAATCATTGTGATTAATCTTATTTTTACAGGCATTTCTATTTTCCCCCCCTCAGGAAATTAATTATCTTCTATAACAGTCAGCCAGTATGCAAAGATTTTCCAACTAGATGAAATGTTAATCATAAATTATGAGGGACACTGAAGCAAGAATTGCAAGGTACTGTCTCCAGATTGTATACATTAATTATGTGATTTTTTGGGTAAGCAATTATATCTCGATAAAACTAGAAAACAAAAAAGAATTGCTGGATATGTAAGGAACAAACAGTTTCCAAGATTTACTTTAAAATTTTTTCCTGGAAACCTCAAGATTATACAAATTCCGTTGAGTAACAGCTTTGTTGGGTATGATTTTATCAACTGGTTGAGTAGCAGTTTAATTAAGAAAATATTTGGGGTCCAGATTCCAAGGTGGCCAAATAGGAACAGCTCTAGTCTACAGCTCCCAGCGTGAGTGACGCAGAAGATGGGTGATTTCTGCATTTCCAACTGAGATACCAGGTTCATCTCACTGGGGATTGTCAGACAGTGGGTGCAGGACAGTGGGTGCAGCGCACCAAGCGTGAGCCGAGGCAGGGAGAGGCATCGCCTCATCCGGGAAGTGCAAGGGGTCAGGGAATTCCCTTTCCTAGCCAAGGGAAGGGGTGACAAATGGCACCTGGAAAATTGGGTCACTCCCACCCTAATACTGCGCTTTTCCGACGGTCTTAGCAAACGGCACACCAGGAGATCATATCCCGCGTCTGGCTCAGAGGGTCCCACACACATGGAGCCTTGCTCATTGCTAGCACAGTAGTCTGAGATTGAACTTCAATGAGGCAGCCAGGCTGGGGGAGGGGTGCCCGCCATTGCTGAGGCTTGAGTAGGTAAACAAAGTGGCCAGGAAGCTCGAACTGGGTGGAGCCCACCTCAGCTCAAGGAGGCCTGCCCGCCTCTGTAGACTCCACCTCTAGGGGCAGGGCATAGCTGAACAACAGGCAGCAGAAACCTCCTCAGACTTAAATGTCCCTGTCTGACAGCTTGGAAGAGAGTAGTGGTTCTCCCAGCACACAGCTTGAGATCTGAGAATGGACAGACTGCCTCCTCAAGTGGGTCCCTGACCCCTAAGTAGCCTAACTGGGAGGCACCCCCCAGTAGGGGCAGACTGACACCTCACACAGCCGGGTACCCCTCTGAGATGAAACTTCCAGAGGAACAATCAGGCAGCAACATCTGCTGTTCACCAATATTCACTGTTCTGCAGCCTCTGCTGCTGATACCCAGGCAAACAGGGTCTGGAGTGGACCTCCAGCGAACTCCAACAGACCTGCAGCTGAGTGTCCTGACTGTTAGAAGGAAAACTAACAAATAGAAAGGACATCCACACCAAAACCCCATCTGTACGTCGCCATCATCAAAGACCAAAGGTAGATAAAACCACAAAAATGGGGAAAAAACAGAGCAGAAAAACTGAAAATTCTAAAAATCAGAGCACCTCTCCTCCTACAATGGAACGCAGCTCCTCACCAGCAACGGAACAAAGCTAGACAGGGAATGACTTCGACGAGTTGAGAGAAGACGCCTTCAGATGATCAAACTTCTCCGAGCTAAAGGAGGAAGTTCGAATCCATTGCAAAGAAGTTAAAAACCTTGAAAAAAGATTAGACAAATGGCTAACTAGAATAACCAATGCAGAGAAGTCCTTAAAAGACTTGATGGAGCTGAAAACCATGGCATGAGAACTACGTGACGCATGCACAAGCTTCAGTAGCCAATTTGATCAGCTAGAAGAAAGGGTATCAGCGACGGAAGATCAAATGGATGAAATGAAGCGAGAACAGAAGTTTAGAGAAAAAAAGAATAAAAAGAAATGAACAAAGCCTCCAAGAAATATGGGACTATGTGAAAAGACCAAATCTACGTCTGATTGGTGTACCTGAAAGTGACGGGGAGAATGGGACCAAGCTGGAAAACACTCTGCAGGATATTATCCAGGAGAATTTCCCCAACCTAGCAAGGCAGGCCAACAGTCAAATTCAGGAAATACAGAGAACGCCACAAAGATACTCCTCGAGAACAGCAACTCCAAGACATATAATTGTCAGATTCACCAAAGTTGAAATGAAGGAAAAAATGTTAAGGGCAACCAGAGAGAAAGGTCAGGTTACCCACAAAGGGAAGCCCAACAGACTAACAGTGGATCTCTTGGCAGAAACTCTACAAGCCAGAAGAGAGTGGGGGCCAATATTCAATATTTTAAAGAAAAGAATTTTCAACCCAGAATTTCATATCCAGACAAACTAAGCTGCTGAAGTGAAGGAGAAATAAAATCCTTTACAGACAAGCAAATGCTGAGAGATTTTGTCACCACCACGCCTGCCCTAAAAGAGCTCCTGAAGGAAGCACTAAACATGGAAAGGAACAACCGGTACCATCCACTGCAAAAACATGCCAAATTGTAAAGACCATTGAGGCTAGGAAGAAACTGCATCAACTAACGAGCAAAATAACCAGCTAACATCATAATGACAGTATCAAATTCACACATAACAATATTAACTTTAAATGTAAATGGGCTAAATGTTCCAATTAAAAGACACAGACTGGCAAATTGGATAAAGAGTCAAGACCCATCAGTGTGCTGTATTCAGGAAACCCATCTCACGTGCAGAGACACACATAGGCTCAAAATAAAGGGATGGAGGAAGATCTACCAAGCAAATGGAAAACAAAAAAAGGCAGGGGTTGCAATCCTAGTCTCGGATAAAACAGACTTTAAACCAACAAAGATCAAAAGAGACAAAGAAGGCCATTACATAATGGTAAAGGGATCAATTCAATAAGAAGAGCTAACTATCCTAAATATATATGCACCCAATATAGGAGCACCCAGATCATAAAGCAAGTCCTTAGAGACCTACAAAGAGACTTAGACTCCCATACAATAATAATGGGAGACTTTAACACCCCACTGTCAACATTAGACAGATCAACGAGACAGAAAGTTAACAAGGATATCCAGGAATTGAACTCAGCTCTCCACCAAGTGGACCTAATAGACATCTACAGAACTCTCCACCCCAAATCAACAGAATATACATTCTTCTCAGCACCACACTGCACTTATTCCAAAATTGACCACATAGTTGGAAGTAAAGCACTCCTCAGCAAGTGTAAAAGAACAGAAATTATAACAAACTTTGTCTCTCAGACCACAGTGCAATCAAATTAGAACTCAGGATTAAGAAACCCACTCAAAACCACTCAACTACATGGAAACTGAACAACCTGCTCCTGAATGACTACTGGGCACATAATGAAATGAAGGCACAAATAAAGATGTTCTTTGAAACCAACGAGAACAAAGACACAACATACCAGAATCTCTGGGACACATTTAAAGCAGTGTGTAGAGGGAAATTTATAGCACTAAATGCCCACAAGAGAAAGCAGGAAAGATCTAAAATTGATACCCTAACTTCACGATTGAAAGAACTAGAAAAGCAAGAGCAAAAACATTCAAAAGCTAGCAGAAGGCAAGAAGTAACTAAGATCAGAGCAGAACTGAAGGAGATAGAGACACAAAAAACCCTTCAAAAAATCAATGAATCCAGGAGCTGGTTTTTTGAAAAGATCAACAAAATTGACAGACCGCTAGCAAGACTAATGAAGAAAAGAAAGAAGAATCAAATAGATGCAATAAAAAATGATAAAGGGGATATCACCACCGATCCCACAGAAATACAAACTACCAGCAGAGAATACTATAAACACCTCTACGTAAATAAACTAGAAAATCTAGAAGAAATGGATAAATTCCTCGACACATACACCCTCCCAAGACTAAGCCAGGAAGAAGTTGAATCTCTGAATAGACCAATAACAGGCTCTGAAATTGGGGCAATAATTAATAGCTTACCAACCAAAAAAAGTCCAGGACCAGATGGATTCACAGCTGAATTCTACCAGAGGTACAAAGAGGAGCTGGTACCAATCCTTCTGAAACTAGTCCAATCAATAGAAAAAGAAGGAATCCTCCCTATCTCATTTCATGAGGCCAGCATCATCCTGATACCAAAGCCGGGCAGAGACACAACAAAAAAAGAGAATTTTAGACCAATATCCCTGATGAACACTGATGCAAAAATCCTCAATAAAATACTGGCAAATTGAATCCAGCAGCACATCAAAAAGCTTACCCACCATGATCAAGTGGGCTTCATCCCTGGGACGCAAGGCTGGTTCAACATACGCAAATCAATAAATGTAATCCAGCATATAAACAGAACCAATGACAAAAACGACACGATTATCTCAACAGATGCAGAAAAGTTTGACAAAATTCAACAGCCCTTCATGCTAAAAACTCTCAATAAATTAGGTATTGGTGGGACGTATCCCAAAATAATAAGAGCTATCTACGACAAATCCACAGCCAATATCATACTGAATGGGCAAAAACTCGAAGCATTCCCTTTGAAAACTGGCACAAGACAGGGATGCCCTCTCTCACCACTCCTATTCAACATGGTGCTGGAAGTTCTGGCCAGGGCAATCAGGCAGGAGAAAGAAATAAACGGTATTCAATTACGAAAAGAGGAAGTCAAATTGTCCCTGTTTGCAGATGACATGACTGTATATCTAGAAAAGCCCATCGTCTCAGCCCAAAATCTCCTTAAGCTGATAGGCAACTTCAGCAAAGTCTCAGGATACAAAATCAATGTGCAAAAATCACAAGCATTCTTATACACCAATAACAGACAAACAGAGAGCTAAATCATGAATGAACTCCCATTCACAATTGCTTCAAAGAGAATAAAATACCTAGGAATCCAACTTACAAGGGATGTGAACAACCTCTTCAAGGAGAACTACAAACCACTGCTCAATGAAATAAAAGAGGATACAAACAAATAGAAGAACATTCCATGCTCATGGATAGGAAGAATCAGTATCGTGAAAATAGCCATACTGCCCAAGGTAATTTATAGATTCAATGCCATCCCCATCAAGCTACCAATGACTTTCTTCACAGAATTGGAAAAAACTACTTTAAAGTTCATATGGAACCAAAAAAGAGCCTGCATTGCCAAGTCAATCCTAAGCCAAAAGAACAAAGCTGGAGGCATCACACTACCTGACTTCAAACTATACTACAAGGCTGCAGTAACCAAAACAGCATGGTACTGGTACCAAAACTGAGATATAGATCAATGGAACAGAACAGAGCCCTCAGAAATAATACCGCACATCTACAACTATCTGATCTTTGACAAACCTGACAAAAACAAGCAATGGGGAAAGGATTCCCTATTTAACAAATGCTGCTGGGAAAACTGGCTAGCCATATGTACAAAGTTGAAACTGGATCCCTTCCTTACACCTTATACAAAAATGAATTCAAGATGGATTAAAGACTTAAATGTTAGACCCAAAACCATAAAAACCCTAGAAGAAAACCTAGGCAATACCATTGAAGACATAGGCATGGGCAAGGACTTCATGTCTAAAACACCAAAAGCAATGGCAACAAAAGCCAAAATTGACAAATGGGATCTAATTAAACTAAAGAGCTTCTGCACAGCAAAAGAAACTACCATCAGAGTGAACAGGCAACCTACAGAATGGGAGAAAATTTTTGCAATCTACTCATCGGACAAAGGGCTAATATCCAGAATCTACAAAGAACTCAAACAAATTTACAAGAAAAAATCAAACAATCCCATAAACAAGTGGGTGAAGGATATGAACAGACACTTCTCAAAAGAAGACATTTATGCAGCCAACAGACACATGAAAAAATGCTCATCATCACTGGCCATCAGAGAAATGCAAATCAAAACCACAATGAGATACCATCTCACACACAGTTAAAATGGCGATCATTAAAAAGTCAGGAAAACAACAGGTGCTGGAGAGGATGTGGAGAAATAGGAACACTTTTACACTGTTGGTGGGACTATAAACTGGTTCAACCATTGTGGAAGACAGTGTGGCAATTCCTCAAGAATCTAGAACTAGAAATACCATTTGACCCAGCCATCCCATTACTGGGTATATACCCAAAGGATTATAAATCATGCTGCTATAAAGACACATGCAAGACATATGTTTATTGTAGCACTATTCAAAATAGGAAAGACTTGGAACCAAGTCAAATGTCCAACAATGATAGATTGGATTAAGAAAATGTGGCACATATACACCATGGAATACTATGCAGCCATAAAAAATGATGAGGTCATGTTCCTTGTAGCGACATGGATGAAGCTGGAAACCATCATTCTCAGCAAACTATTCCAAGGACAAAAAACCAAACATCACATGTTCTCACTTACAGGTGGGAACTGAACAATGAGAACACTTGGACACAGGAAGGGGGACATCACACACCGGGGCCTGATGTGGGGTGGGAGGAGGGGGGAGGGATAGCATTAGGAGATATACCTAATGTAAATGACTAGTTAAGGGGTGCAGCACACCAACATGGCACATGTATACGTATGTAACAAACCTGCACGTTGTGCACATGTACCCTAGAACTTAAAGTATGATAATATATATATATATATATATATATATATATATATATATATATATATATAAAAGAAAAGAAAACATTTTATTTATGACATAGCACCATGCCGAATCAAACAGAGAAAAGGGGTCAGGCTTGTTCTATTCCATACTGATTGCCCACCAGAATACTTCTCTAAGAAGCAGTGCTATTGTTTAAAATTAGGTCACTGGGAAAGGGGGCAAACCCTAAGTGATTCTGATATAAACAGTATAATAACTTACAAAATAATGAAATATTTACCTGCTCAATATATTGTGAAAAACTGCAAAGAAGTATCAAGCAACGTTTTTATAACTTGATAGTTGTGCCCAGCATAAGTCACATCTAAAAATCCCAAAGGAAACAAGGAATCTCTCAAGTAAAAAACAAATAAACAACTACTGCCTTCACTTGCTTGCTTTTCCATTTCAGGTATTTCAGAATCAGATCCTGCCTTTCTTCACCACCAGAGCCACTGTGCATGGCTCCACTCAGGCACGTGGTAGGTGTTTGATAATATTTCATGAAAAAGTCAATGAATGAATGAATGAATGAATATGAATGTTAAAAGGATTTTTCTTCTTTTAGTTGGATACTTTGTAGCATCTAAGAAGATGGATTGTTTCTGTTTTCTATGTGTATTTTTTCCCTTTGAAAAACATGTAAGCAACAATAGAAACATCTCATTTGCATGCATTTGGATTTTATTGTTGGGCGTTAAATGTTTATCTAACTTTTTTAGAGCCTGGGATTAATGCACAGTTTGCTTCTGTCTGACTGTAATGCCAAGAGGGGTCAGATGACTGACAATAGGTTCTGAACATGTGAATACTTCTGCATGTTACTTCTCCTATCACTACTCTGAAACTAATGACTATCTCTGAAACATGAAAAGCTTTGCAATGATACCTTCCCTCGGCTCACTTATTCCTTAAAATAGCATCTTTTCGGTGTCAATCAAGTGTCTTTAGAAACGGCTTCCTGACCATCTAGATTTCAGAAGATCTTTAACTGGATATGACGACTTGTTTGATAGTCCTGTGGACTTTCCATGTTTTCTAATCATTCTCTCTTTGACTCTGTCCCCTTTCCCTCATTTCCAAGAATGACAACACTGTTGCCCTCATCATACTCCAAGCCCAGAGACAGGAGGCTACAGAACTGGAAGAAGCCTGAGATTTGGAGTCCAAATATGCAAGTTCAAATTCCACTTGTCTACTGGCTATTTTTGACAGACCAAACTCTCTGTACCTCTCTAAGTCCCAGCTCCTGAATTTATAAAATGGTGATATCAATGCTTATTCCTAGGGATTACTTGAAGACTGAGCTCAACTATGCAGCCTGTCTTGCATGTTACCAAACCCACACTAGGTATTCATTTGCTCTGGCCAAATGGGAAGGTGAATATTACCATGAAGAATTACGTTATCCTGAGACCACCCTATCTGCTAGTCACAGCCTTTTTCTTAAGTATTTCTTATTATTCCAGTTCCACCTTTGAGAGAGCCCTAGGTTTCCTGGCCATTGCTTCCTGCCTTGTGGTTGAATCTTGGCTCCCACATTGGCCAGCATAGGTCTTCAGCCAAACTAAAACCAGGTAATTTGGGTTTTCCAGTAGTTCCCAGTGAATAAAATTAAATACATCAAGAACATAAATTTGGCTGGGCTCGGTGACTCACACCTGTAATCCCAGCAATTTGGGAGGCCAAGGTGGGCAGATCACCTGAGGTCAGGAGTTTGAGACCAGCCTGGCCAACATGGCAAAACCCCATCTCTAATAAAAATACAAAAATTAGCTGGGCGTGGTGGTGTGTGCCCGTAGCCCCAGCTACTTGGGAGGCTGAAGCATGAGAATCACTTGAACCCAGGACACAGAGACTGTGGTGAGCTGAAATTGCACCACTGCACTGCAGCCTGGGCAAAAGAGTGAGACTGTATCTTAAAAAAATAAAAAATAAATAAAAAAAATAAAAAAACCCATAAACTCTAATTCTAAAGATTTTGTTTCCAATGGAGTCACTAAGCTTCCTTCTTCCAAAACACTGAGAATTATCATTCCAGGGAGTAAGAAAAAAGCAAAACAAAACATCTACAACACGCTCAACTCTGTACCATTATCTTATCTCTGAAAATAATGACAGCAGGATCATGGGCATGAGCCAAGAACCCTCCCTCCACTTGTCTCCTTATTGAGACAGCCTTGTACCATTCCCTTGGTCTGGAAAGCTGGGGAGTGAAGCATTTCTAGAAAAAGTAAAAGCAATTATACCCAGAGTAAGTAAGATTCGGAAGTCTGAAATCATGCTATGCCTCCAGATTTTATTCCATGCACAGTAGGATACTCAGATTTGCATTTCCTCCTCATGTTCTGTGCCTGTCCAAGTTTGGGGTAATTCAGTTACACCCACTGCTTTCATCAGTACACAATTATAAAACTTTATTCAAATATAACATGAGAAACCAGGCTGTCCATCACAAAATTCACATATCAAAAATATACCTTTATAACTGTTAGGAGGAACAAAAGCCATGATTCTCCAGTGGTAAAAAAGCATTTATCATGGTCAAGAGATCATTTAAACCAGAACTAAAAAAAAACTCTTTACTCATGTGAATTACAAGAAATGATTAAAAGCCACTATGTGCTAGGCTGTGTGCCAGGGGCTAGAATATAAATGAACCTTGGTGCCTGCTCACAAGACATTTACAATCAATTAGGGGAAATAGAAAGTAAATACATTTAAGGTTGTACAATGTTCTAGGATTTAAATTGTGTGTCCACAGTGCAAAGAGAGTGGATGGAGTCATTCGGGTAGAGGGTCAGGAAGCCTTCTTCACACAGAAGATGGCCTTTGCCATGAGGGCTGTCCAACAGGCAGATGATGTGGGACAGGCACTCAAGCAGAAGCAAGAATGGGAGCAAAGACACAGTGGTAGAGATTTGCCTGGCTAGTTTGGCCTACCATCATTTATATAGACAAAGGCTACTATGGTGGTGGGGAGATGGAAAAAGGGAAAGGGAAGTTGGTGGCAAGAGATAAAGCCACAGAGATAGGCTGTGGGCCAGGCGTGGTCCCTGAAGCACTCAGAACTCTGTTTAGGAAGATCATCCTAGCAACTGGCACGGAAGATGGGTTTGAAGTTTCCAGACATTAGCAAGGAGGCCACTAAGATAATATTGTGAAAATATAGAAGAATGAATTGGAGGGAATAAGAATGCTTAAGGAGTTAGAATATAAATTGTGATGTCTACATGGGTCTGAGCTCAGCCACCCAGATCTCACTGCCTACTGCGTATGTCCTCCTAGACAGACGACCCACATGCATGTAAGAGTCTGGATGGTCCAAATGCCTGCCCCTTCACAGACCCGCACTATCTATTTCCTTAATGACACCACTGTCTACCTCCCACTCAAGGCAGAAACCTCCCTCTTCCTTGGAGAAGGTCAAGTTGATTTTAGTTCCAAAGTAACTCATTCAAACTGCTCCATTTCATTGCCACTCCCACTCCCCTAGTTCAAGTTATCTCCATTTCTCTATAATTTCCCACATTTTATTTTTGCCTCTGGTCTTGATTTCTCACATTGGTTTTCTAGTGGGACAGTGATTTGTCTAAACTTAATTTTCATCTTGATTTAAAACACTTCAGAAATTCTTCACTGCCTTTAGGTCCAACAGACCTCTTCAGATGGCTTAAGACGTCCCCACTGAAGTAGCACATTTGCCTCACAAGCTATGCCCCGTTTGCCAGTCCCTGCCCTGGCCATCCTATGCTAGTGTGGCTCCCCGAACAAGGCATGCACCATTATACCTTTGCTCTCGTGGTTCCATCCACATGAGGTAGTACTCTCCATCTCTTCCCTTCACGTGGTTAACCAGTACTATTCAACTGTTCTGAGCCTAGATGCCACTTCCTCCAGGAAGCTTTCCTGACCTGACCCCCACATCTGTGTTGGTGACTTTCCTCTGTGTTCCCAGCATACTCAATCAAGACAACACATGCCAAGTGACTTGGAAACTGCCTGGTATTTGTCTCTTCACACCCCACCCCACCACCACCACCTCTACTTTCGATCTCTAGACAGTGAACTCCTCAATGTCAGGACCCATGAGCAACTTGTTTTCTTGAGGAATCCCCATCCTTTGGCTCATGGCTGGGCATTTGATGGTTACTTAGGAAATGTGCAGCCTGAGGGACTGAGACAAGCAAAGGTCCAGAGACAGAGTCCTGGGGCCTGTGCATTTGATGGGTAGGCAGAGGAGAAACCCGCCAGAGACACTAAGAGCAACGGTCAGCAACAGAGCCAAGACAGATCACTGGCTGCTGGGCAAGAGAGGACTGGTCACTAGAGAGTGTCAGGTGTCAAGGGCAAGGCCAATGAGACAAAGGATGAGGAAAGTGCTCTGCATTTGGCAATACAGCTTCCAGAAAGCAATGGAGAGAAGTCTTGGAGCAGGATGCTGAAAAGTGAGTGGCAGGCAAGTTGAACACAGGGCAAAAAACAACTTGGGAACACATGGCTAGAAAGTGGGTGAGGGACCATGATACCTGGGAGTGACAAGGGCAACGAGGGAATATTTGTGCATATATACATGTGTGTTTGTGTGTGTGTTACAATTTTTTTTTGATCTCAACTATAAATCTGACTAGCAAAGAGAGTGAATAGTGAGGCTATATTCAGGTACAGAATAAACATTTATCAAAGGAAAGATATAAATAATAAATGAAAAATTGCATTCATAGAGAAGATATACATCCTCAAAAAAGCAGATTTTTATCAAAATGTAAACTGAAAAGATTGAGCCCGTCTTTATGTTTCAGAAAAAACCACTGAGCTCATGAATCAAAATTTAGTTAGCTGTCCAGATCACTATTTTCACTACCTACAGCACTATTGCCATATCATGGAGATATCTATGTTCAAAGTCACCCTAAAATTTCCTTGCAGAGATCTTCAGACTTTATATATGCTCTACTAACCCCATGCATTCACATAAATAGCCTTAGCTTTGTATCTAGTAAATGCCCCAAAGTCAAATGGGACACAGAAAAAATTAGGGAAAGGACACTTTTGATAAATCAATAAAGTCATCTGAGATACAAGAAAGTCTAACCAATAAAGAAAAGTGCATGTGGATCAAACGCCACACTTTTCTTTACAAATAGGTTTTTTCTTTTAAGTCCTTATCAAATATAAAGTTTTGTCAGGCTGCCATGGTATTCATTTCACTTACAATGTTTAAAGAACACATTGAGGAAAACAGGCTTAAAACATTAAATTACTTTTCATGAGACATATGCTTCTTATGCAATTAACAATACATTCAGCATCAATAAGCTCCAGTTTTAGAAACACTCATCCATGAACATTAATCAGTTAATGGTAAATTCAATTTCTACTTAGCTTCTACTTTTCACGCTCAACTCTCCAAGGCTATACTACATGGTACCTCAAAAATATTAATTTACTTACTACAAAAGCAGATTACATTCTTAGAAACCATCTGTGCAAAAAATATATTCACATATAAGTCAAATCAAAGTTTTATGGAAAAACAATTTTCTTATGTGGGACTGTATTTCTGACCAAACACCTGATCCCAAGCCTTTCAGAGAAATGACAATAAAATTCTTTATATAATCAGATTACAAATAATATTTCAGAATAGGTCAAAGCTTCCCAAACTCCATATACATATAGAACAATACACAGATTTAAAATATATTGCCTAAAGAGAACTCAGTGATCTGGCATGGCCTTATTCAAGGAGGTCACTGCTGGGTGGTACAGTTTTTCACTGTGCAGACAGTCCCATAGATTACAGATTTTGGCCAGTAGCACACCACTAGGCATGGTGACAACCAAAGAAACATGCCCATACATTGCCAAATGCTCTCTAGGGGAATAAATACTGTCCCAACTAAGAACCGTCAAGTCTCTCCGGTTTACAGAGGAAACATGAGCCCAGACCAAAGGAACTGCCCACACTGACATCACTAGATGATGATAGTGCCAGGCTCGAACCCAGGTCTCCAGGGAGCCAGTGCTACAGAGAATCCAACAGAGAATGTGAGATTAATGGACATGCTCTTACCATATTTTAAGTTCAGCCTTACTCTTCCTGATTTAGGTGACTTGTTCATCAAATACTTTCTAAGCTTACATCTAGTCATCATTTTAACCACTCACCAATTCCCCTGCCCCATTTATTCATATCCTTCCCTGATCTCAATCTTGGATCTACCTCATCCTGACTGAATCTGGGTTCTTCACCCTGAGGACAGGGGAGAGGTGTCAGCACAAATCTAGGGCTCCAACCGAGCAGCCCTGATAGATGAGAGCCTTCTCCACCACTGTCACCTTAGGGTTCCATTCATTCATTCTCCATGCCAGCAATGCCCAGTCAGCAGGTGGCATCTTCCATTTCACAGAGAAAACAGAGTCCCCCACTTCCTTCTGCTCCACCCACAAATTAATCTACCTTTGTGACTAGAATTTGACGAGTCTGACGTGAAATGTAAGAAGGCATTTCTCCGCCTTCCCCATCTCTCTCATTTTTCTCTTTGTTTCTGTTTATCTTATTGTTCCTCCAGTGTCAGACTCAACAGCCTCTGAATTTGGAGTCATGCAGGTTTTTGGTAGGTAGTTCATTTTTGTTCCTTGTTATTTAAGAGTTTTTGTCATAATTCAATATTGGACTACATGAAATGTTTTCCCAGTATCTACTGTATTTTTAAATGTCATCAAAAGAAAAAAATAAAAGTTAAAATCCCCATTTCAGTCCCCTGATTGATCTCACTTAATTCTGATTTTTTTTTTTTTTTAGTTTACTAAGAAAGCCAGAAAATACGGGGTCACTCATCTAAAGGTAATCCCTCCGTATCTGTGAGTTTGAAATTAACATTAAGTAGGAAACACACAATATCTGAAAAGGGCCTTGTTGCTTACCCGGATGTAGGCATCTTGGTGGTGCTTGGCAAAGTACAGCATGTTGTCCAGAGCCAACATCCCAGGTGGAGTCTGCGTGAAGTCCATGGCAGGGTTGACATGATTCTGTGAGTAAAACAAAATCACGGTAAGGTGAATTATTCAGCAGATTTTACCAACCACCAGAGATCCGATTTCCCTCCTCAAGAGTGAAGTGCTACAAGGCAAGCTCCAAATAATCAAACATGATGACATTTTCTATCTCCATGTAAACCTACTCAGGTGGATGCAGGGACTTCTTTCTACTGCTCCTCAGGACAGCAAAACCAGATTTTATACCTGGGATTAGGAAACCGAGCTAAAGATTCAAATATAGGATTATTCTTAGACATGTGACATTGTGAGAAAAAGAAAATGATGCAAAAATTATTTCTGGTGGCTGCACTAAAATGAAACCAACAGCATTTGGGTAGAAAAAAACTGGGATAAAGCCACACCTCTGGTATTTAATTCGGAAGCTGACTCCAAGGAAACCATGACCTACCCACACCTTGACTCCGCATCCTTATTTGGGAGGTTAAATACAGCTGCATACATTGATGGGCTTTGTGAACTGTTCAGGGCTACACAGTCCACAGGCCTCTGAGCACAGACACTGGATAAAGTTCAGATATCCACAGGGTCCTGACATCTGCCTGCTCTGAGAACCTTCCTGTCTGGTCTTTAGGGTCACCACACACAACACACAGAACCCCAAAGATGAAAGAATAGCTACAGATATGCAGAACTCAAACACCTCAGCAACACAAAAAACAATCCAATTTAAAAGTGGGCAAAGGACATGAATAGACATTTTTCAAAAGAAGACATACAAATGGCCAACAAGCATATGGAAGAATGCTCAACATCAGTAATCATCAGAGAAATGCAAATGAAAACTACAATGAGATACCATCTCACACCAGTCAGAATGGTTATTAGTACAAAGACAAAGAATAACAGGTGGCAAGAAAAGGGAAAAAAGAAAATGCTTATATACTGTTGATGGGAATATTAATTAGTACAACCTCTATGGAAAACACTATGGAGATTTCTCAAGAACTAAAAATAGAACTACCATTAAACCTAGCAATTCCATTACTGGGTATCTACACAAAGGAAAAGAAATAATTGGCTGGGCATGGTGGCTCATGCCTGTAGTCCATTTTGGGAGGCTGAGACAGGTGGATCATGAGGTCAGGAGTTTGAGACCAGCCTGGCCAACATGGTAAAACCCCGTCTCTACTAAAGATACAAAAAATTAGCTGGGCATGGTGGCGTGTGCCTGCAATCCCAGATACTCTAGAGGTGGAGGCAGGAGAATAGCTTGAACCTGGGAGGCGGGGGTTACAGTGAGTCAAGATCGTGCCATTGCACTCCAGCCTGGGCAACAGGGCAAGACTCTGTCTCAAAAAAAAAAAAAAAAAGAAGAAATCGTTATACCAAAAAGTCATCTGCACTCTTATGTTTATTGAATACTATTCACAACAACAAAGATATAGAATCCACCTATATGTCCACCAATGGATGACTGGATAAAGAAAATGTAGTACATATACATAATGGGATACTATTTGGTCATAAAAAAAGAATGAAATCATATATTTTGTAGCAATATGGATGGAAATGGAAGCCATTATTTTAAGTGAAATAACTCAGAAACAGAAAGTGAAATGTCACATATTCTCACATAGAAGTGGGAGCTAAATGATTTGCACACATGGGCATAGAGTGTGGAATGATAGACAATGCAAACTCAGAAGGCTGGGAATGGGTGGGATGATGAGAAATTGCTTACTGAGTACAATGCACTATGTAGGTGATGGATACACTAAAAGCCCTGACCTCACCACTATTCAGTGTATCCACGTAACAAAATTACACTTGTACCCCATAAATTTACCCAAATAAAAAATTGTTACAAATATGCCAAAGAGGAGAAGGCCTGGCTGATCTGAACTCTCCATCTACTTGAGATCACCCAGCAAAAACATCACAAGACTCTTACTAAGATTAGCAATCTACTCTTCACCATTAATTACTGAAAACAATGACCAAGAACTATCCTGGAAATGCAGATCTGCCAGCTTTTCCAAGATGGTGGATAGGAGGCAGGACCACTTGCAGCTTCCATTAGGAAGGACAGAGTAGCATGTGGAGACTTACATCATGAACTTTTGTTCCAAGAACTACCGCAGGAACATACCAGGAAAGCCGAGATAATTCACAGACCCTTTGAAGGAAATGGATCACCACTGCAGGCTCCCTGGGAGGCAACCAGCACACTAAACAAAAACACAACCAAGGACCCGCACAGGGTCCACTTCATTCCCCTGCTAACTCCACTGAAGCAGGTGCAGGTATCGATGGCTGCAAGATCTGAAGACCGATCATATCACAGGACTCTGCAGACACTTGCCAGTACCAGCACGGAGCTGCGTAGCTCTGCTGGCTGGCTAGACCCAGAAGAGCAAAAACAATCACTACAGCTTGGCTCTTAGGAAGCCACATTCCTAGGAGAAGGGGGAGAACACCACATCAAGGGAGCACCCTGTAAGACAAAAGAATCTGAACAGTAGTCCTTGAGTCCCAGATCTTCCCTCTGACTTAGTCTACCCAAATGAGAGGGAACCAGAAAAACAATTCTGGTAATACGACAAAACAAGGTTCTTTAATATCTCAAAAGATCATACCAGCTAACCAGCAATGGATCCAAATCAAGATTAAATATCTGAATTGCCAGAGTAAGAATTCTGAAGGTGGATTATTAAGTTACTCAAGGAGGCAGCAGAGAAAGATGAGGACCAATTTAAAGAAATAAAAAACAGGATAGAGGATATGAAAGAAAAATCCTTCAGTGAAATAGCCAACATAAATAAAAAACAGTCAGAACTTCTGGAAACCAAGGACATACTTAGAGAAATGCAAAATTCACTGGAAAGTAACAGCAGTAGAATTAACGAGCAAAATAAAGAACTCAAAGCTCAAAGACAAGGCTTTTGAATT
This sequence comes from Symphalangus syndactylus, assembly GCF_028878055.3. Lineage (NCBI taxonomy): Eukaryota > Metazoa > Chordata > Mammalia > Primates > Hylobatidae > Symphalangus > Symphalangus syndactylus. Next base: position 93,315,667 of record NC_072431.2, on the reverse strand, counting down.
AACCCAATCAGTCAAAGACAAAGAAAAAAGAATTTAAAAAATGAACAAAGCCTCCAAGAAGTATGGGACTATGTTAAACGTCCAAACCAAAGAATAATTGGTGTTCCTAAGGAATAAGAGAAATCCGTTTGGAAAACATACTTGTGGGAGTAATTGAGGAAAACTTCCTCAATTACGTTGCTAGAAATCTAGGCAACCAAATACAAGAAGCTCAAAGAACACCTGGTAAATTCATCACAAAAACATCATCACCTAGGCACACAGTCAACAGGTTATCTAAAGTTGAGACAAAAGAAAATCTGAAGAGCTGTGAGGCAAAAGTATCAGGTAACCTATAACGGAAAACCTATCAAATTAACAGCAGATTTCTCAGCAGAAAACTTACAAGCTAGAAGGGACTGAGGTCCTATTTTTAGCCTCCTTCAACAAAACAATTATCAGTGAAGAATTTTGTATCCAGTGAAACTAAGCTTCATAAGTGAAGGAAAGATACAGTCTTTTCCAAACAAACAAATGCTGAGAGAATTCACCACTACCAAACCAGCACTACAAGGACTGCTAATTGGAGCTCTAAATCTTGAAACAAATCCTCAGAAAAAAAGAAAAAAATAGAACCTCCTTAAAGCATATATCTCAGAGGACCTTAAAGCATAAATCTCACCATACATATATGTTGTGTATATAACAATAACACAATGAAGAAAACACAAAGTATTCAGGCAACAAATAGCACAATGAATAGTATAGTACCTCACATCTCAATACTAGCATTGAATGTAAGTGGCCTCAATGCTTCACTTAAAAGGTACAGAACAGCAGAAAGGACAAGAATTCACCAACCAAGTTTCTGCTGCCTTCAAGAGACTCACCTAACACATAAGGACTCACATAAATTTAAGGTAAAGGGTAAAGGTTAAAAGATATTCCATGCAAATGGACAACAAAAGCAAGCAGGAGTAGCTATTCTTATATCAGACAAAACTAACTTTTAAGCAACAGCAGTTAAAAATGACAAAGAAGGACATTATATAATGGTAAAAGGACTAGTCCAACAGGGAAATATCACAATACTAAATATATATGCATCTAACACTGGATCTCCCAAATTTATAAAACAATTACTACTAGACCTAAGAAATGATATAGACAGCACCACAATAATAGTGGGGGACTTTAATACTCCACTGACAGCACTAGAAAGGTCATCAAGACAGAAAGTCAACAAAGAAACAATGGACTTAAACTATACCCTACAACAAATGGACTTAATGGATATTTACGGAACATTCTACCCAACAACTGTAGAATACACATTCTGTTCATCAGCACATGGAATGCTCTCCAAGACAGATCATATGATAGGCCACAAAACAAGTCTCAGTAATTTTTTTTTTTTTTTTTTTTTTTTTTGAGGCAGAGTCTCGCTCTGTCACCAGGCTGGAGTACAGTGGCGCAATCTTGCTCACGGCAACCTCCACCTCCCAGGTTCAAGCAATTCTCCTGCCTCAGCCTCCCAAATAGCTGGGAATACAGTCACGTGCCACCACGCCCGGCTACTTTTTGTATTTTTAGAATACAAAATTAGGGTTTTGCCACGTTGACCAGGCTAGTTTTGAACTCCTGACCTCAGGTGATCCACCTGCCTCGGCCTTCCAAAGTGCTGGGATTACAGGCGTGAGCCACTGTGCCTGGCCCAAGTCTCAGTAAATTTAAGAAAACTGAAATTATATCAAGTACTCTCTCAGACCACAGTGGAATAAAACTGGAAATCAACTCCAACAGGAATTCACAAAACCATGCAAACACATGGAAATTAAATAACCTGCTCCTGAATGATCACTGGGTCAACAGATAAATCAAGATGGAAATTAAAAAATTATTTGAACTGAATGATAATAGTGACACAACCTATCAAAACCTCTGGGATACAGCAATGGTTGTGCTAAGAGGAAAGTTCATAGGATTAAATGCCTACGTCGGAAGTCTGAAAGAGCACAAACAGACCATCTAAGGTCATACCTCATGGACCTGGAGAAACAAGAACAATCCAAACCCAAACCCAGCAGAAGAAAAGAAATAATAAACATCAGAGCAGAACTAAATGAAATTGAAACAAACAACAATAACAAAAATACAGAAGATAAATGAAACAAAATGCTGGTTCTTTGAAAAGATAAAAAAAAAAAGATAGACCATTAGTGAGATTAACCAAAAAAAGAAGAGAGAAGATCCAAATAAGCTCAATTGGAAACAAAACGGGAGATATTACAACTGATACTAGAGAAATATAAGAGATTATCCAAGGCTTCTATGAACACCTTTATGCATATAAACTAGAAGACCTAGAAGAGATGGATAAATTCCTGGAAATATGCAACTTTTCTAGATTAAACCAGGAAGATATAGAATCTCTGAGCAGACCAATAACAGGCAGTGAGATTGAAATGGTAATAAAGAAAATTTCCAACCAAAAAAAGACCAGGACCAGATGGATTCACAGCTGAATTCTATCAGACATTCAAGTAAGAATTAATACCAATCTATTGACACTATTTCAAAAGATAGAGAAAGAGAGAATCCTCCCGTAATCATTCTATGAAGCCAGTATCACCTTAACACCAAAAACCAGGGAAGGACATAATAAAAAAAGAAAACTACAGACCAGTATCACTGATGAACACAGATGCAAAAATCTTCAATAAAATACTAGTGACCCAAATCCAACAGCCTATCAAAAATATAATCCACCATGATCAAGTGGGTTTCATACCACAGATGCTGAGATGGTTTAATATACGTAAGTCAATAAATGTGATACACCACATAAACAGAATCAAAAACGAAAATCATATGATCATCTCAACAGATGCAGAAAATGCATTTGACAGAATCCAACATCACTTTATGATTAAAACCCTCAGCAAAATCTGCATAGAAGGTATATACCTTAAGGTAATAAAAGCCATTTACAACAAACTCACGATCAACGTTCTACTGAATGGGGAAAAGGTGGAAGCATTCCCCCTGAGATCTAGAACAAGACAAGGATGCCCACTTTCACCACTATTCAACATAGCACTGGAAGTCCTAGCCAGAGCAATCAGACAAGAGAAATAAATAAAGGGTATCCAAGTCAGTAAAGAGGAAGTCAAATTGTCACTGTTTCTTGATGATATGATTGTATACCTAGAAAACCCTACAGACTTATCCAATAAGCTCCTAAAACTGGCAAATAAATTCAGTAAAGTTTCAGGATACAAAATTAATGTATGCAAATCAGTAGCTCTGCTATATACCAACAGAGACCAAGCTGAAAATCAAATCACTCAACCTTTTTCACAATAGATGCAAAAAAAAAAATAGTTAAAAATATACCTAACCAGGGAGATGAAAGACCTCTACAAGGAAAACTACAAAACACTGCTGAAAGAAATCATAGACAACACAAACAAATGGAAACACATCCCATGCTCATGGATGGGTAGAATCAATATTGTGAAAATGACCATACTGTCAAAAGCAGTCTACAAATTCAATGCAATTCCTATCCAAATACCACCAGTGCTCTTCACAGAACTAGAAAAAACAATCCTAAAATTCATATGGAACCAAAAAAGAGCCCACATAGCCAATGCAAGACTAAACAAAAAGAACAAATCTGGAGGTATCACATTACCCAACATCCAACTATACTATAAGGCGATAGTCATCAAAACAGCATGGAACTGGTTTAAAAATAGGCACATAGACCAATGGAACAGAATAGAGAACCCAGAAATAAAGCCAAATACTTACAGCCAACTGATCTTTGACAAAGCAAATAAAAAAATAAAGTGGGAAAAGGACACCCTATTCAACAAATGGTGTTGGGATAATTGGCAAGCCACATTTAGAAGAATGAAAATGGATCCTCATCTCTCAACTTACACAAAAATCAACTCAAGATGGATCAAAGACTTAAATCTAAGGCGGGGCACGGTGGTTCATGCCTGTAATCCCAGCACTTTGGGAGGCCAAGGTGGGCAGATCACAAGGTCAGGAGAGCAAGACCATCCTGGCTAACACAATGAAACCCTGTCTCTACTAAAAAAAAAAAAAAAAAAAAAAAAATCCAAAAAATTAGCCAGGCATGGTGGCAGGCACCTATAGTCCCAACTACTCGGGAGGCTGAGACAGGAGAATGGCATGAACCCGGGAGGCAGAGCTTGTAGTGAGCCGAGATGGCGCCAGTGCACTCCAGCCTGGGGGACAGAGTGAGACTCCGTCTCAAAAAATAGAAAAGACTTAAATCTAAGACCTGAAACCATAAAGATTATAGAAGATGACACTGGAAAACCCCTCTAGCCATTGGCTTAGGCAAAGACTTAATGACCAAGAACCCAAAAGCAAATGCAACAAGAACAAAGATAAATAGATGGGACTTAATTAAACTAAAAAGCTTCTGCACAGAAAAGGAAACAATCAGCAGAGTTAACAGACAACCCACAGAATGGGAGAAAATCTTCACAATCTATACATCTGACAAAGGACTAATATCCAGAACTTACAAAGAACTCAAACAAATCAGCAAGAAAAAAAAAAACCACCAAAAAGTGGGCTAAGAACATGAATAGACAATTCTCAACAGAAGATATACAAATGGACAACAAGCATATGGAAAAAATGCTCAACATCAGTAATGATCATGGAAATGCAAATCAAAACCACAATGCAATACCACCTGACTCCTATAAGAATGGCTATAATCAAGAAATCAAAAAACAATAGATGTTGGCATAGATGCAGTGAAAAGGGAACACTTTTACACTGTTGGTGGAAGGTAAACTAGTACAACCACTATAGAAAACACTGTGGAGGTTCCTTAAAGAACTAAAAGTAGATCTACCATTTGATCCAGCAATTCCACTACTAGGTATTTACCCAGAGGAAAATAAGTCATTATATGGAAAAGATACTTGAACACGCATGTATTCAGCAGTAAAATTTGCAATTGCAAAAATATGGAACCAGCCCAAATGCCCATCAATCAATGAGTGGATAAAGAAAATGTGGCATATTTATATACACCATGGACTATTACTCAGCCATAAAAGAAAATGAAATAGTGGCATTCACAGCAACCTGGATGGAACTGGAGACTGTTAATCTAAGTGAAGTAACTCAGGAATGGAAAACCAAACATCGTATGTTCTCACTCATGTGGGAGCTAAGGCATAAGAATGACACACTGGACTTGGGGACTTGGGGGAAAGAATGGGGGGTTGGTGAGGGATAAAAGACTACACATTGGGTACAGTGTACACTGCACCAAAATCTCAGAAATCATCACTAAAGAACTTATTCATGTAACCAAACATCACCTGTTCTCCAAAACCCTAGTGAAATAAAACAAAAAAAAACTGAAAATAAGAAAATTTAAAAATTCAGATCTAAATGGTGAATAATTTAAGACAAGTTTTTTTTTCCCCCAGATTAAACAGATGAAAAAGAAAAGCTAAAGAGGTATGAAAGAAAACTGCTTTTGCCTCATGATCCAGATAATTTGTATGAAATGACATACTTTCATTTTGTCCCTGGATAAACAGCATGAATCTCTGTTTTTCCAGGGCAATTTTGGTTAAAGGCAATTTTTTTTCTAACTTTGGTGCTGGAAGGCCTTTCTGTTCACTTGTTCGAGGATCAAACAACCCACACTTTTCTACATTATTCAAGAGTACATCTAAACTGTCTTACCCATGCTATCTGAAATTTTGTTTATAAGCTAATAAGCAATATTTGAAACTATGAGAGAGTAGTGCTGCCTACTAACCACAGTCCACAGTTTAAAGAGCATCACTGTCCACAACTAGAGGTTGAATAAGTGCAATGATTTGAGTATTTTATTTTAGCATTTTATCCTGATTCATTTATTCCAATGTTGGAAAGTTTTAAAAATACTAGATACTGCTACTAGAATACTAGATACTGCTAAAATACTAGAACTGCTACTAATGATAAGAAGGATACATCTCAAAATAAATATGATTGTAACAAAAATAAAAACCATTCCACATGTCAAATACAGTGGGGTCCAGTCTTAATTGGAAATAAATGACCAGAGATTAAGTCTAAAAAGTAACTTGCCATTAAATATTTTGTAATGTTTTTAGTTATTTAGTAAAGAAGAGTAAAACTTCCTCCCCATTACACACAAATTGATTATTTTCACTTTGATACATTGGATTCTCATGAACACAGTAACATTTAAGAAGTTAACATTTGCTAAGTACATTCTGGGTGTTAGCACTATTTTGCACTTTACATGTATTAAATCTCACACCTGGTAGGTGCTATTCTTATCCCAGTTCTACTGATGAGGAAACTGCCGCTCAGATGAGTTCGGAAGCTTGCCCCAGACCTCACACCTGGCTGTGGCATGACAGGCAATGATTTCATTGGACAATATGTCTCAACTATCTTTTGTTCCTACTTTTTTCCTTACCACCAGTTTAGAAGTTGAATGTGTTTATTTTGGCACTGCTAGCATTTAGACTTTACATAGACTGAGAAAACTGTATTTAAGAAAAATGTAGGCTGATCAATATTAGCCACTGTGCAGCATAGGCCAGCTGACACAGGAGAGGAGCCAAATGTAAAAGAGAAACACATGATATTTAGTTCAGACCTATTTCTAGTGTTGCTATATGAGTTTCAAAAATAAATACATAAGAAAGGAAATCTAGTGGGAAAAAATTAGTATCTCTGAACCTAATTCTAACAATTCCCCAAAGCTATATGTTAGTGAAGCTGATGGAAGAGAAGATCCCATGTCTCAAGAGTTATCAATCTTCTTTGAATTTTGCACCCAATATGCCCCTTCAAGCCTCCTTTTATCAATCACACCCCTCCACAGGCATTCATTTGCTATTTTCAAAAAATCCTTACAGTTAAAAAACAACGTAATTGAGTTTTAGGGTTCCTTTAAAGAACTACGTGACTAATTAGCAAATAGTCTCAATAAAAGAATGCCTGCTATGCACCAGGCGTTGCGCAAAGTGTCTTGCATATGGAGCTCTTAATCCTCACAAAACTCCCACCAGGTAGATACTGTCATTAGCCCCCGAAGAAAACTAAAGCACTGACAATTGGGTAGCTTGCCCAAACAAAATTTCAGAGCCAGTTATGTGGCAAAGCCAGACGGTGAACTCAGAGCATGGGCTTTTAACCAGGTTGATCAACAACCCAACACTGCTGGGAATTTCACAAAGATGTCCAATGCAGGTTCTCCTCAATCAACGTTATTCCCTCTGGCAGAGTGGACCTGAGATCCATCTTTTTATTTATTTTTTATTTTTATTTTTTTTTGCGACAGAGTCTCGCTCTGTCGCCCAGGCTGGAGTGCAGTGGTGCAATCTTGGCTCACTGCAACCTCCGCCTCCCAGGTTCAAGCGATTCTCTTGCCTCAGCCTCCTGAGTAGCTGGGATTCCAGATGCCTGCCACCATGCCTGGCTAATTTTTGTATTTTTGGTAGAGACGACGTTTCACCATGCTGGCCAGGCTGATTTTGAACTCCTGACCTCAAGTGATTTGCCAGCCTTGGCCTCAAAATGTGCTAGGATTACAGGTGTGAGCCACTGCAGCCGGTCGATCTATTTTTTTTTTTTTTGAGATGGAGTCTCATTCTGTCACCCAGGCTGGAGTGCAGTGGCATGATCTTGGCTCACTGCAGCCTCTGCCCCCAGGTTCTAGTAATTCTCCTGTCTCAGCCTCCCAAGTAGCTGGGATTACAGGCATGCATCACCATGCCTAGCTAAGTTTTGTATTTTTAGTAAAGACAGGGTTTCCTCATGTTGGCCAGGCTGGTCTCAAACTCCTGACCTCAAGTAATCCACCCGCCTTGGCCTCCCAAAGTGCTGGGATTACAGGCGTGAGCCACCGCGACTGGCCTATCTTTTTAATAAAAGTTGTAATTTCTCCACCTCCTCAGACATTATAACAGACCCATGTCTCTCTCATGTTCAATAAACCACATCCTAATTTTCTGTAGCGAATAGGCTCTTAATGAACAAAAACCAGTTAGAAAATTGCCTTTGATTTTCAATGACGTGCCCTAAATTATGGAGCATCACTACATTTTAGATAAAAATAAAAAATATTTTGGGGTAGAGAGTGAACTATGTTCTCATTCTCTCTCTCTCTCTCTCACTCCAGGTATCATTTTCTCAGCTTTCTTTTTTTGGTTTTAATAGCTAGTGAAATAATTTTACAATCACAAATTTTAATAACAAGAAAAGGAAAAGAATTTCACGCCAAAACATTTAAAAGCTTTCTGTACTGTGACAAAAATCCTCTGAGAGCCCAGCAAGCCCAGCAACTCCCCCACTCCTTTCTTATTTATGAGATGCTTTGGATACAGATTTATTTTCTTTTCTTGTTCCATGTTATTTTTTTCCACCTGTCTTGAAATGGAAGCTGCAGGAGCTTTGATAAATGGCTTGAAATTTTCCCTTGTTTTACTGCAAAGCCTGTGTACCTCAGTACATCCTTCTGAAATGCCATTTGTTAGTTTCTGTTGAAATGCTGCTCTGTGAATCACAGCAGACAGCTCTCAGCCCCTAGAGAAAGGGGAGATGGCTGCTTCCCTTTCCAAAACACCAGAGTGTTTTTACTTTGGGAAAGTAGTACCAACCAGCTGAAGATATTATGAGTTATTTTGTAGTGGGCACCCAAGGTGCCGTTTGGGTATCTAGTCTGAGTATCTAGTTCCTGGAAATCAGTTTCCTTTCTGTTACCCGCCTGTCAGTTTTTCAGCCGAATGATTTCAATCACACATCCAAGGGAAAGTATAAGCTCTAAGACAGAAAATCTCTAAACCTATTCTGTGCCCATACACCATGGCCATAGGAGAGCTAGAGTAAACCTTAAATATAATCTAGGACGGTCCTCTTATTTTATAGGCAAAAAAACTGAGCCCCTGGTGGAGAGTAGCAGTGCTCAAACTTGAGCATGCACCTGAATTTCTTGGAGGGCTTGTTAAAGCACTGATTGCTGGCCCCACCCCAAGTCTGATCCAGTAGGCCTGGGTGAGGCCCAAGAATCTGCATCTCCAATAAATCCCCAGGTGACACAGATGTTGCTAGTTGAGCACTCTTTGAGACCCACTGGTAGAGAGGATAGCTCATCTCAAATGACATAGGTAATATCAGGAGATCTAGGATACAGATCTCTCATTCCTCAAATCCCCACGCAGCTTCTATATTATATCACACTTTAATCCACTGGTTCCCAGGTGCACATGCATTTTAAATATACTTGCTGTTCCTTGTCTCTGTGCTCAGGACTCTCGTCAATAAAACAAACCCCTTTATTCAGAAATAGGAATTATAATTTAGAAGCTTCTCACTCCAATGGCTCAAATTTCTCACTAAAATAATATGTATTAGCACCTCCGCAGGGAAGTAGCAAACTGTAATCAGGCAATATTTCTACTCTTGAATGCTTCCTGGTTGGGAAAACGGTACTGGCACTAGCCTGAATAATTTTTAAATGATATGTGTTTTTCAATTACCAGTGCCATGCTAGTCCTTTATTAGCGTGGATAATAAAGAGATGATGATAATAATGCTTGCCAGATGGCATATCGTGGGGAAAGCCTTTGAGGATTTAGGAGTTAATATTTGTGTTATATGAGCGCCTACATTTGCTGAACAAATACAGCATTAAAAGCGACCTTTAAAACAAATCACATTGAGTGAATATTCATTTAATCTATGAAAAGCCCTATTCAAGGCTATTTCTTGAGGCTGGTGGTTCAAGGTCATGTTCTGTAATGGGAAAAGAGGTCATCTAGGAACTCTGTCAAATGATACATGCCTTCCTCTCCTCACCTCTTCACCCAGGAGAAATGAGTATGTGGGTGTTTCAATAAGCTCCTGAGAACAGCAGTTCTCTGTCTTAGATGCACCTGAAAATCCCCTGGGGAGCTTTAAAAAAAAATCCTGGTGTCCAGGTTCTAGCCCAAATCAGTTCAATGAGAAGCTCTGTGGTTGGGAGCCAGGCGGTTGGATTTTTAAAGCTCCCCAGAACATTGATTCCAGTGTCCTTCCAAGGTTGAGAACCACTTTCCAAATCATTCTCAAGAACATCAGAATCTTCTAGAGGGCTTGTTAAACCCCAGGTTGCTGGGCCCCACCTCAAGAGCTTCAGATTCAGTAGGTTTGGAGTGGAGCCAAGAATGTGCATTCATACAAGTTCTTAGGTGCTGCCGATGGCTTCTGGACCATACTATAAGAACCACTGCTCCAAAGCCACATTAACCAAATGCAAGCGCATGTTAGGGAGCTATTCATAGCAGCCCATGGAGCTGGTGCCCTTGACTCCCCCTGTACCAGGTGTTGGATTGGGCAGTGACTCTTAGTGAAACGACTGCTTTAGATAGGACATACATTCTCTGAGTTGACATGGGCCCCACCACTCTCTCGTCACCTGGTTGCTTACACATTTGTATAATGAGGCTGTTGAAGGCCTCTGACTTTGTAACCCCCAACATGGACCAGTGTCCCAAAGGTCCTTACAAGTAGCCTCTAGGAATCTTCAGATTCTGCTGTTGGTCCCTCTCCACATGTAATAGGAATCTATTAATAAGAATCAATAGATTGGATGAAAACAGAGAAGACAGTCTATCAAACCTGACCTAAGAGAGAGACATGGTGAATACCCTGAGAGCAGAAAAATAACTGTGAAAAGGTGTTGGCACTGATACTGATGGGCTTCACACCAGGCACTCCAAATGCAAAATTCCAATTATCTTCCCAACCACGCATCAAAACAAGTGACGAGGTACCTGTTATGGTTCTCATCCTATGGATGAGGTCAGAACTTGCAACTTGGGCAAGACAATGGCTAGTAAGTGGCAGAGTCACCACTTCAGTTCTGTAGCTTTTTTCCCCTTTAGGTTCAAAAGGTCTTTGGTGACTAGGAATATGGGGTCCATTAGCAAGAAGAAATTTAATCAGAGAAATGTAAAGTCCCATAAAAAAGAGTTTTAGAAATTCAAGCACATGTCTAGAGATTAAGGGAAATCTGGCTCACGAATAATTCATGATATCCCAGCTCCTCATCATTAAAATTTGATTCTTTAAGATGAGGCACAAAGGTGCCTCATGAAAGAAACACCCAGGAAGATGCTAGGGATCTACGCCAATAGACTCTAAGCCCCCCTGGATTCCCCAGTGTACCTCCCTCTATGATGTACATTCTCTTCTCTTTGCCTGGCCTTCTTAACACTTCCGCTCATCTCTCTCATTCCATTCACCCACCTTCTATTTCCTGGCCCCAACCTTGGCTCTGTTTCTCTAGGCTGGGCAACTCCACAACTGTACCCCTGGTGTGATACCCCAGGTTCAATGAAGCTCTAAGACCACCTCCAAGTGTCACTAAGGGAATCTCCTCCCTGAAAATGTTCTGAAACCAAGCAGAGTCCATGACCGTTCAATTTATCAACTAAGAGTTGGAGTTGGCAACAAGTCCAAGAGGAGTCAAGTTCATGTGGCAGCCAGAAGGCTCTGCCATGTTGAGTTTTGTTAATATTAGCACAACAAGAACAGAAGAGGTTCCACTGGACTGGGCCCTGCCCAGGTCACATCTGAACACAATGCACAGCCTGTGGGCCACAGTGCAACCCAGTTCCTGATACACAAGAAATTGTGCACACAAGAGTGGCCAGAAAGAAGCAGATATGTCAGAAGAGAGAGGCATGTCAGAAAAGTTGGGAAAAAAAAAAAACTAGTTATTTAGCCCAGGAAAAAAAAAAGAAAGGTGTGTGAGGTGTGGTGATTAACTGAGATGGAAGTTGTAGGTTGGACTAACAACGTCTTCAGGCATCTGAAAGGGTATTGACAGTATTCTGTGCCACTACAGAAACAGGAATAGCAGAGAAGATTTTGTCATGAGCAATACTGTAGTCAGAGCTGGATGTATACAGCAGGGACACTGTCTAGGGAAGGGAAAGGCAAATAACCACTAGATGCCTTGCAACCCCTAGCTCCTTATTCTCATCACACAATTTTGGACGTCCACTACTATGCAAGGCACTGTGCAGATAGAAATGATACATTTCATCCAAAGATGAGTTTAAAACAAAAATAGTACCTGCCTTCAAGGAACTTCTATTTCAGAAGTGAGTTATTAAAAGTCTTAACAATACAGTTAAGACACACACACTCATAAATTACACAGGCAAACACAATGAAAGATCATACACCAAAGATTCTGGATTAAGGCAAACTTTTCTAGTTAAAAAATAATACTCTTTTAAATTTACTCTTAGAAAAGGCCGTGTACTGCCAGGTATGTAATTCATGAAAATCTGAATTGACTTTCACTTCATTATTTTGAAGAAGCAGAATTGAGACTTCCTGAATAAAAGAAAACACTGGAGCGTATTTTATTTGGTATGTTGATTCAACAGTCAATACAAAGAATCACCATAAAAACTCAATTAAAAAATGCTTTGAGAATAAATTTCCTTTAAAAATGAAGCTGGTTATGATTTTTAAAAAAGTCTTTATGAATAACGAAATAGTATTGTCAAGGTTTATAAAGATATCTGCAATTTTTCTACTCAGCTGAGCTCATGGGGGATTTGGAACAATCCAGATATCATGGCTCATTCTAGCAACAATGTCCTATTCTTTCTTCCCTTACCTCCCAGCTCCTCCTTGTACCACTTCTTTTATGACCCCCTTTCTCCCACCTCTCGTCACTTTAAAACAAGGGATAAATACATGTCATGTACAGTAGGCATCTCTGTCTCCCTTTTCCATTTATCCCCAGGGAGAGCGCAGGCTATGATGTCCAACAAAGAACACAGCACATGTGCAAACATCACTCCAAGGTGGGCCTTGATAATCCATCATGAAGCCCATTCTCCTGGAGCCCAGCACAGCTTTCCAGGCAGTCTCTGGTGAGGAACCACCATCAGCATGGGAGGGAAACCTCTCTGCCATGGTGAAGTTAAGAGCTGATCAAGCTGCAGCTGCTACACATGGACTCCCAGAAAGTCAAAGGCATGCAGAGATTTCTCCAGAACCTAGCACTGTCTGGCCCTAGCATAGGGCTGCAGGACAGTTAGTAACTGCAAAAGCAGGGGAGGGACAAAAACCTTTCTCCCTGAAGATGTTCTTCAGTGCTTTATTTATAATAGCAGAAGGATGTAGATGGTGATGATGGTGATAACAACAGCTGTAATTGTGGGGGTAGGAGCTAACACATACATAGCAGTCACTATTGCCAAGTACTGCTCTAAGCCAGGGGTTAGCCAACTACAGCCCAGGGGCCAAATGGTTTTTGTACAGTTGGGAGTCTAAAATATTTTTTCTTTTACATTTTTCAATAGTTTTTCTAATCAAAAGAAAAAAATCTGTGATGTGAAAATGACATGAAATTCAAATTTCAGCATCCATAACCAAAGTCATATTGGAATTCAGTCATACTTATTGATTCGCATATTGTCTGTGGCTGCTTTCACACCAGGGAGCAGAATCCAGAAGCTGTGACAGAGCCTTGCATATGGCTCACAAAACTTAAAATATTTACTACCTGGCCCTTTATAGGAAACATTTGCAGACTCTTGTTCTAAGTGTTTGATCCTCCCAGCGACCCATGAATTAATCAGAAAATCGGTCCTTGTACAAAGTTAAAAACTCCTTAATCAAAAGTTCAAAATCTTAATTAACAAAGAAATGCTAATATTTTGCTCCCTGGACAACACAGTGGCCCCTTTGTAAATGTTTAATGTTTTGCTCCCCTGGGTAAATACTGTAATGATTTTATACACTCCCAAATGTTTCACTCAACAAATTCTCTGTCCTGCAAATGTTATGTTGAAAGGAATGTTTTCAGTAACCTTAGCTCACGGCTAGAAGGTCCCCATTCCCCTGCCATCTAGTATCACAGTGACTCAATGCCCAAACTTTGTGTCTTAGGGCCCCTTCTCCTCTTCTGTTTAAAGGCAAACTTCAGATGGGGCCTTTGATATATTCAGACATAAAAGACGACATCTAATTTTGACACGCTAGGGATCTGAGCCATGGCTGGTAAACACAGCTTACCTCCCTTCAATGTACTTCTTATAAACGGCAACGTCTGAAGACTTTGGTCTCTTTTCTACAACAGGCTATGTATAATTCCTTTTTTTTTCTTTTTTTTTTCTTTAACAGGATACATATAACTCTTACGCCTATTTTAAAGATTAACAGACGGAGACAAACAGAGATTAAACATCTTGCCCACATTCACACAATCAGTGTGTTGGGATTTGAACCCAACCGTCCAGAGTCCACGTACTTAACTACTACACTAAAAAAAATTTTGTTAACTACATGATGGAAAATCGACTCCAGGGAACACTGTGTAACATTTATGTGCATCATTTACTTATGATGAATGAAAAGGGTAGGAATATAAAATGCATGGTAGTTGTATTTTGTATACAATCTCTATAGTAGTATATAGTCTTTGTCAATGTATATTTTATATAGAATATTTTCTATATATTCTTATTATATAAAGTATACATGGATTAGCAGTATCAAGACAAAGACTTAGCATAATTATGTATTTTTGAATGCATTAAAATCTGGAAGGAAATTTGCCAAAGTAGTAGCAATAATGATTTGTAGTGGTGGGAAAATGGCTAATTTTTTTTCTATCTGTCCATATCTTTCTAACTTTTTCTAATAAAGATGCATCGATTTTCACTTATATTTGACTAGGGGTGTGCCCACTGTTCTCTAACAAGGAAACAAATTCATTTTGCAGAACATGAGAAACAGTTTGGCTTCTCATCCTGGAGCCTGCTCAAGTACTCGCTGAAGTGCCTCCCTGCAGGTCAGCATCCAGCTGTGCCAGAGGGACTCACACTGAGCAGAAAGGCTCATGCCCACCTGCCCAAGTCAGTCCTCTGCAGTCAGGGTGAGTGGCCTGCATTCGGCCCACAGCATTTCAAACAGTGTGGGGAGACTAGAGTGTGGATAGAAGAGGCCAGGAAGAGGATCTGTCTGATTTGAATCCTCAGAGTCAGGGGCAATCTCAGGTCCTGAGGTCTCTCGGGCTTGGGCCTTTCCAGGGTGTTTGCCCAACTTTCCTTTCCTGCCAGGGAATAGCCCTCTGGGCTTTAAAGAATCCCCATCCTTTATTGTGATCCTTGAAGCCTGCACCTCCTGGAGCCTGACCGTTCACACCACACTTCACAGTTCCTCAGGGGGACTGTATGACGAAGGCTTCAGCACAGGTGAATCAATTCATCACCAATTGGGCAATTAGGCCAGCCCCAGGTGGTCCCCTGTAAATATTGAGAACTGGGTAATAGAATCCTGATGGGGCCTTCTAGCTCCCGAGCCTTCCGACCTGTAAATATTCAGGGTAAACATATTGGGTTGAACCACTGAAGTGACAATATCTGGCCGTTTTTGACGTACAAAAATGTAATGTTATCATATGATTCAACCTAATAGCTAAACAGATGCAATTGGCCCCTGTGATCCTGAAAGTTTCTGAAAGGAAATGGTTTTCTGGAGAACATATTGGAAACAATTCCAGTGGGAATCAGCCAGAGCTGAGGAGAAAAAGACAAGAGAGATGGACGTAGTTCCAGTTTAAAAATCAGTGTTGAAATTAGAATTTCAAATTAACTTTTTTCAAATGCATCGTGTGACACCCCACGATAAAGCTAGCAAATACCGAGGAGAAATTTTCCACTCTCTTTCTCTGTCAAGGGTCAGGAGCAGCAGAAATAACGGTGACTTCTGCTTTAGTTTTGTTTTAGCCCATGGAAATCTGCTCACCTGCCAACAGAGCAACTGTGCCTTTCCCAGCCCTGAGAACAAGCTTTTGAGAATGAGGATTTGAGTCCATTGCCAACCAGAAAAGTAATAACCTTGACGGAGGATGAGAGTATTAGAAACGTTAGGTAAATAGCATGTGAATGCCACATTGCCCCTAACCTTAGCAAACAGATTAGATAGAGTCAAAAACTACTAAGTTAAAAAATAAAAAATAAAGCTTTGGTGTCCTTGTGAACCTCATGCAGTCATGGTTCCAGGTACATTCTAACATGACCTTGGATATCAGAGGAAGCTGTGCCTGAAATCTGGATGGCAGGAGGTGGCTGTCCTCCTGCAAACCCAAAGCAGAGGCAGGGAAGGCCTGGCCCATGAACGCTGCCCTGAGCTGCCAGGGCTGTGTGGGAGTGGTCTTCATTTGAAGCTAGGTGCAGAGAAAGTGACTGTCTGAGAAGACCTGGGTGAGAGGTCTGGATCTCCCAGGTATGTTCTGGCACCTTGAGCAACGCTCTCTCTTTGTAAAAACATTTTGTTGTTTTGGCTTTTTTTTTTTTTTTTTGATGTTTTTCAAACCTCAACAGTAACAGCCACTTAGTTTATAGAATGTAGCAAGTGTGATCCCGTTTTCGTACAGCAATGATCAAATATACCTATGTGTGCATGTGTGTGGATGAGTGTGTGTGTCCATGTGCACACGTATACACACGATCATAAAAGCATTTAGAAATGGTGGGAAGCATACACTCAGACGGCTAACGCACAGCACTGGAAAGAAGGGAGGCTGCAAAAGAGAGGGGTAGCTTCATTTAGTGAAGTTAAGGAGAAAAGGCTATGGTTTTAAAAAGAAGAAAATGAAAGGAACAGAATTTGTGATATAAACTTCTATGTAAATATATTAGAAAGCACCAGATTGTTAATCTACTTAGAGTGAGCATGTTCATGATGAATTGAGAAATAAAAAAGCAAGTTTTTGTATAATGTGTATAAGCTGGTTGTGTTGGGGCAAAATCCAAACAAATGGTAGTTACCTCTGCATATGTCTCCAAGCAGTATCTGCTGGAGTAGACACCTATATGGGACACATGTGGGGAAGGATCCACCAGGCTGCTCAGCGAAGCAGTGAGGGGCAGGAAAAGCTGGAACCAATTTCTGAAAGTCTATTTTTTTATAGTAATTATACTAACCTCAACCTCCTCCAACAAGCAGGCACTTCAGGAATTATACCTCACAGAACAATGACTTTGAGAATAGACTTACAGGTCACTTCCAAGATGGCCAAATAGGAACAGCTCCGATCTACAGCTCCCAGTGATACTGACGCAGAAGACAGGGTGATTTCTACATTTCCAACTGAGGTACCTGGTTCATCTCACTGGGACTGGTTGAACAGTGGGTGCAGCCTATGGAGGGCGAGCCAAAGCAGGGTGCGGCATCACCTCACCCAGGAAGTGCAAGGGGTCCGGGGATTTCTCTTTCCTAGCCAAGGGAAGCTGTGAGTGACTCTACCTGGAGGAATGGTACACTCCTGCCAAAATACTGTGCTTTTCCCAAAGTCTTCACACTCGGCAGACCAGGAGATTCCCTCCCATGCCTGGCTCGGTGGGTCCCATGCCCACAGAGCCTTGGGATGCTAGCACAGCAATCTGAGATCAACCTGGGATGCTGAAGCCTGGCAGGGGGAGGGGTGTCTGCCACTGCTGAGGCTTGAGTAGGTGGTTCTGTGCTCACAGTGTAAACAAAGCAGCAGGGAAGCTCAAACTGGGCAGAGCCCACCACAGTTCAGCAAGGCCTACTGCCTCTCTAGATTCCACCTCTGGGGGCAGGGCATATCTGAACAAAAGGCAGCAGACATCTTCTGCAGACTTAAACGTCTCTGCCAGACAGCTCTGAAGAGAGCAGTGGTTCTCCCAGCACAGGGTTCAAGATCTGATAATGAACAGACTGCCTCCTCAAGTGGGTCCCTGACCCCCTGAGTAGCCTGACTGGGAGACACCTCCCGGTAGGGGCAGACAGACACCTCATACAGGTGGGTGCCCCTCTGGGACAAAGCTTCCAGAGGAAGGATCAGGCAGCAATATTTGCTGTTCTGCAGCCTCCAGGGGTGTTACCCAGGCAAAAACGGTCTGGAGTGGATCTCCAGCAAATGGCAACAGACCTGAAGCTGAGGGTCCTGTTTGTTAGAAGGAAAACTAACAAACAGAAAGGAATAGCATCAACATCAACAAAAAGGACATCCACACCAAAACCACATCTGTACGTCACCAACATCAAAGACCAAAGTTGGATAAAACCACAAAGATGGGGAGAAACCAGAACAGAAAGGCTGAAAATTCCAAAAACCAGAGCATCTCTTCTCCTCCAAAGGATCGCAGCTCCTCACCAGCAAGGGAACAAAACTGGATGGAGAATGAGTTTGATGAGCTGACAGAAGCAGGCTTCAGAAGGTCGGTAATAACAAACTTCTCCGAGCTAAAGGAGCATGTTCTAACCCATCACAAGGAAGCTAAAAACCCTGAAAAAAGGTTAGATGAATAGCTAACTAGAACAATCAGTGTAGAGAAGAGCTTAAATGACCTGATGGAGCTGAAGACCACAGTACGAGAACTGCATGAAGTATACACAAGCTTCAATAGCCGATTTGATCAAGTGCAAGAAAGGATATCAGTGATTGAAGATCAAATTAATGAAAAAAAGTGAGAAGACAAGATCACAGAAAAGAGTGAAAAGAAACGAACAAACCCTCTAAGAAATATGGGACTATGTGAAAGACCAAATCTACATTTGATTGGTGCACCTGCAAGTGACGGGGAGAATGGAACCAAGCTGGAAAACACTCTGCAGGATATTACCCAGGAGGGCTTCCCCAACCTAGCAAGGCAGGCCAACATTCAAATTCAGGAAATACAGAGAATACCACAAAGATACTCCTTGAGAAGAGCAACCCCAAGACACATAATTGTCAGATTCACCAAGGTTGAAATGAAGGAAAAAATGTTAAGGGCAGTCAGAGAGAAAGGTCGGGTTACCCACAAAGGGAAGCCCATCAGACTAACAGTGGATCTTTCTGCAGAAACCCTACAAGCCAGAAGAGAGTAGGGGCCAATATTCAACATTCTTAAAGAATTTTCAACCCAGAATTTCATATTGGGCCAAACTAAGCTTCATAAGTGAAGGAGAAATAAAATCCTTTACAGACAAGTAAATGCTGAGAGATTTTGTCACCACCAGGCCTGCCCTAAAAGAGCTCCTGAAGGAAGCACTAAACATGGAAAGGAACAACCGGTACCAGAGACTGCAAAAACATGCCAAATTGTAAAGACCATTATGGCTAGAATGAAACTGCATCAACTAACAAGCAAAATAACCAGCTAACATCATAATGACAGGATCAAATTCACACATAACGATATTAACCTTAAATGTAAATGGGCAAAATGCCCTAATTAAAAGACACAGACTGGAAAACTGGATAAAGAGTCAAGACCTATTGGTGTGCTGTAGTCAGGAGACCCATCTCATGTGCAAAGACACATATAGGCTCAAAATAAAGGGATGGAGGAAGAAGCAAATGGAAAGCAAAAAAAAAAAAAAAAAGCAGGAGTTGCAATCTTGGTCTCTGATAAACAGACTTTAAACCAACAAAGTACAAAAGGGACAAAGAAGGCCATTACATAACGGTAAAGGGATCAATTCAACAAGAAGAGCTAACTATCCTAAATATATATGCACTCAATACAGGAGCATCCAGATTCATAAAGCAAGTTCTTAGAGACCTACAAAGAGACTCAGACTCCCACTAAATAATAATGGGAGACTTTAACACCTCACTGTCAATATAAGACAGATCAACGAGACAGAAAATTAACAAGGATATCCAGGAATTGAACTCAGCTCTGGACCAAGAAGACCTAATAGACATCTACAGAACTCTCCGCCCCAAATTAACAGAATATACAGTCTTCTTAGCACAGTATCACACTTATTCCAAAATTGACCACATAATTAGAAGTAAAACACTCCTCAACAAATGTAAAAGAACAGAAATCACAACAAACTGTCTCTCACACTACAGTGCAATCAAATTAGAACTCAGGATTAAGAAACTCACTCAAAACTGCACAACTACATGGAAACTGAACAACCTGCTCCTGAATGACTACTAGGTAAATAACAAAATGAAAGTAGAAATAAAGATGTTATTTGAAACCAATGAGAACAAAGACACAACGTACTTTGTTGTGAATCTCTGGGACATATTTAAAGCAGTGTGTAGAAGGAAATTTATAGCACTAAATGCCCACAAGAGAAAGCAGGAAAGATCTAAAATCAACACCCTAACATCACAAAAGAACTAGAGCAGGGAAAAAAACTCAAAAGCTAGCAGAAGACAAGAAATAACTAAGGTCAGAGCGGAACTGAAGGAGATAGAGACACAAAAAACCCTTCAAAAAAATCAATGAATCCAGGAGCTGGTTTTTTGAAAAGATCAGTAAAATGGATGGACCACTAGCAAGACTAATAATGAAGAAAAGAGAGAAAAATCAAGTAGATGCAATAAAAAATGATAAAGGGATATCACCACCAATCTCACAGAAATACAAACTACCATCAGAGAATATTACAAACACCTCTACACAAATAAACTAGAAAATCTAGAAGAAATGGATAAATTCCTGGACACATACACCCTCCCAAGACTAAACCAGGAAGTAGTTGAATCTCTGAATAGACCAATAACAGGTTCTGAAATTTAGGCAGTAATAGCCTACCAACCAAAAAAAGTCCAGGACCAGAAAGATTCACAGCCGAATTCTACCAGAGGTACAAAGAGAAGCTGGGACCAATTCTTCTGAAACTATTCCAATCAATAGAAAAAGAGGGAATCCTCCCTAACTCATTTTATGAGGCCAGCATCATCCTGATACCAAAGCCTGGCAGAGACAAAACAAAAAAAGAGAATTTTAGGCCAATATCCCTGATGAACATCAGTGTGAAAATCCTCAATAAAATACTGGCAAACTGAATCCAACAGCACATCAAAAAGCTTATCCACCACGAGCAAGTCTGCTTCATCCCTGGGATGCAAGGCTGGTTCAACATATGCAAATCAATAAACATAATCCATCATATAAACAGAATGAATGACAAAAACCACGATTATCTCAATAGATGTAGAAAAGGCCTTTGACAAAATTCAACAGCCTTTCATGCTAAAAACTCTCGATAAACTAAGTATTGATGGAATGTATCTCAAAATAATAAGAGCCATTTATGACAAATCCACAGCCAATATCATACTGAATGGGCAAAAATGGGAAGCATTCCCTTTGAAAACTGGCACAAGAAAAGGATGCCCTCTCTCACCACTTCTATTCAACCTAGTGTTGGAAGTTCTGGCCAGGGCAATCAGGCAAGAGAAAGAAATAAAGGCTATTCAATTAGGAAAAGAGGCAGTCAAATTGTCTGTTTGCAGACGACATGGATGACATGATTGTATATCCAGAAAACCCCATCGTATCAACTCAAAAATCTCCTTAAGCTGATAAGCAACTTCAGCAAAATCTCAGGATACAAAATCAATGTGCAAAAATCACATTGTGATTTCTCTATGTACCAAGAATAGAGAGGCATATCATGAGTGAACTCCCATTCATAATTACTATAAGGAGAATAAAATACCTAGGAATCCAACTTACAAGGGATGTGAAGGACCTCTTCAAGGAGAACTACAAACTACTGCTCAACAAAATAAAAGAGGACAGAAATGGAAGAACATTCCATGCTCATGGATAGGAAGAATCAATATTGTGAAAATGGCCATACTGCCCAAGGTAATTTATAGATTCAATGCCATCCCCATCAAGCTACCAATGACTTTCTTCACAGAATTGGAAAAAACTACTTTAAAGTTCATATGGAACCAAAAAAGAGCCTGCATTGCCAAGTCAATCCTAAGCCAAAAGAACAAAGATGGAGGCATCACGCTACCAGACTTCAAACTATACTATAAGGCTACAGTAACCAAAACACCATGGTACTGATACCAAAACAGAGATATAGACCAATGGAACAGAACAGAGCCCTCAGAAATAATACCACACATCTACAACCATCTGATCTTTGACAAACCTGGCAAAAACAAGAAATGGGGAAAGGATTCCCTATTTAACAAATGTTGCTGGAAAAACTGGCTAGCCATATGTAGAAAGCTGAAACTGGATCCCTTCCTTACACCTTATACAAAAATTAACTCAAGATGGATTAAAGACTTAAATGTAAGACCTAACACCATACAAACCCTACAAGAAAACTTAGGCAATACCATTCAGGACATAGGCATTGGCAAAGACTTCATGACTAAAAACACCAACGGCAATGGCAACAAAAGCCAAAATAGGCAAATGGGATCTAATTAAACTAAAGAGCTTCTGCACAGCCAAAGTAACTAACATCAGAGTGAATAGGCAATCTACAGAATGGGAGAAAAATTTTGCAATCTATCCATCTGACAAGGGGCTAATATCCAGAATCGACAAAGAAACAAATTTATAAGAAAACAACAGCCCCATCAAAAAGTGGGCGAAGAATATAAATGGACACTTCTCAAAAGAAGACATTTATGCAGCCAACAGACATATGAAAATATGCTCATCATCACTGGTCATCACAGAACCGCAAATCAAAACCACAATGAGATACCATCTCACACCAGTTAGAATGGCGATCATTAAAAAGTCAGGAAACAACAGGTGCTGGAGAGGATGTGGAGAAACAGGAACACTTTTACACTGCTGGTGGGACTGTAAACTAGTTCAACCATTGTGGAAGACAGTGTGGCCATTCCTCAAGAATCTAGAACTAGAAATACCATTTGACCCAGCCATCCCATTACTGGGTATATACCCAAAGGATTATAAATCATGCTGCTATAAAGACACATGCACATGTATGTTTACTGTGGCACTATTCACAATAGCAAGACTTGGAACCAACCCAAATGTCCATCAATAAGAGACTGGATAATGAAAATGTGGCACGTATACACCATGGAATACTATGCAGCCATAAAAAAGGATGAGTTCATGTCCTTTGCAGGGACATGGATGAAGCTGGAAACCATCATTCTCAGCAAAATTATCACAAGGACAGAAAACCAAACACCACATGTTCTCACTCATAAGTGGGAGTTGAACAATGAGAACTAATGGACACAGGGAGGGGAACATCACACACTGGGGCTGTCGGGGGCGTCGGGGGGCTGGTGGAGGATAGCATTAGGAGAAATACCTAATGTAAATGACGAATTGATGGGTGCAGCAAACCAACATGGTACATGTATACCTATGTAGCAAACCTGCACATTGTGCACATGTACCCTACAACTTAAAGTATAATAATAAAAGAATAGACTTAGGGCTCTAAATTGATAATGTTACTTCAAAATACAGCTCTGAAGAAAATTTCACTTAGTATTTTCACAACCATGTTGTCAAAGCATAAAAACTTTCAGGGGGCTGGGCACGGTGGCTCATGCCTGTAATCCCAGCACTTTGGGAGGCCGAGGTGGGTGGATCACCTGAGGTCAGGAGTTCAAGACCAGCCTGGCCAACGTGGCAAAACTCCATCTCTACTAAAATACAAAAATTAGCCAGGCGTGGTGGTGTGCCCCTATAGTCCCAGCTACTGGGGAAGCTGAGGCAAGAGAATCACTTGAACCGGGAGGCAGAGGTTGCTGTGAGCCAAGATCATGGCACTGCATTCCAGCCAGGGTGACAGAGCGAGACTCTGTCTGAAAAAATAATAATAATGATAATTCAGGGGACTAATATACATCAGCCTCATGAAAGGAGAATGGGAGGAAGAGAGGATATGAAGGGGGATGTACAACAACTACATCTGTAATGTACTATTTTATTAATAGTCACAACATAAAGTCACGTTTGAAGAAAATACAGCAAAAAGTATCTGCAAAATCTGAGTGGTAGGTACATACATGAATACAATTTAATTCTGTTTTTCCCTTATGGTCAAAATATTTCATAATGAAAATTTTAATTTAGACAATCTACATTTTATTAATTAAAAGCACAATGAAACTAGTATCTGACTATTGCAAACTCAAGTAGGTTTGATAATTTCAGGACTTTGTGCTTTAAATATTATGGAATAATACAATATAAAATCAAAAGTGGTTGTTTGCCAAAAATGCAAATGCGTGCTTGCACTTGATAATACTTTCACAGTGATTATGCTATCTTCTCCCTGTGCTGTATGCTGGTATGTAAAAGAGAGCTGAAATATATTTTCAACAATGAAGAAGGAAGTAAAATATTAAAGGTGACCCTTGGAGATCAGTTTTCTTATTACATTTTGTGAAATTCAGTAGATGCCTCTGTTTCTCTTAGATAAGAAATATTAATAGGAACATTTCAATCCTCCACAAATGAATCTTTCCTGAACAGACTTGGAGCATATATGCACAGTCTTTGTAAAACCATTCTGAACACATTGGTATGAAATCCTCCCCTGTCTAGAAAATAGAATGCTTTTCCTTCCTAGTTCCCCTTTTCCCTCCTATTTCCCCACTGGCACCCTGATGTGAAGAAGCTTTTGCTGGCTTCTCATGCTGTCAGACAGAACAGCAGAGGAGCAGGGCGGTTTAAAGCTGCCATCGGTACTGCTTCTCTGAGTGGCCCTGTATGTTGGGGGTTGGAAGGAATAAGTCAAAGGACAGCTCAATGGAATCATAAGCAGCCCCCAAATGTCCCCAGAAGAGCCCACTCTTGAGAGAACAGGTGCCTGGGAGTCCTGTGCCCACCAGTCACGTGGCATCTGCATGACCAGATGTCCCACCCCAATTGGGCTTTCTGCAGGAGCAAAAGAGCCTGGACCTTCAGGCCTGATGGTCTTCATCAGGTAAGAGGCTGGCTACTTGCAACAGGTGGGAGTAGCAGACATACGGGGCAGCACAGCATCATGATTGGCAGCACAGAGGTGGAGAGAGACCAACCTGGGTTCCAATGCAAGCTTCAATATCAGTTGATACTCTTAGAAGGAAAGTTCACCTCTCTAAAGCCACTTCTTCCCCTATAATGCTGCAAAGTAATAGTATTACTCTCTCACTGG
Source organism: Symphalangus syndactylus (assembly GCF_028878055.3). Classification (NCBI taxonomy): domain Eukaryota; kingdom Metazoa; phylum Chordata; class Mammalia; order Primates; family Hylobatidae; genus Symphalangus; species Symphalangus syndactylus. Next base: position 93,290,719 of record NC_072431.2, on the reverse strand, counting down.
CCTGCTGTGAGGGTTAAATGACATGATGCCCAAAAAATGCTGTGAACAGAACCCAGAACCAGGTGGGCCCTGGCGAGGAGGCAGCTGTCAACTATGAGCTTTCAGTCTGAAGTGGCGTCAGCATTCTCCACTACATTCTTCTAAAGCTCCCTCTTGAAGAAATCCTGGTTGTTACACCATGCCTGGTTCCCCTCAAGACATCAACTGACCTTGAGCTCTTACTAGACTTCAGGTGTCATTCATGTGAAGTTTGGCTTTCTCACTGGCTCCAGGGTTCTGATTCCCGACACCATTCTGAGCCCACATTTATCTTGAATCCTATAAACATTGTACTAAAGGGGCCTTCTTCCTGAGACTGTTGAACTGCACATATCTCCATCCCCAGGGTTTTATCAACATAATCAATGAATTAAAGAAGCAAAAGTCCCCCAAAATATTGTGGGGATATTCTACCTTCTCTATCTCAGTGAATGCAGGAATGGACATTTTCAGTCTCCCACCCGGATGGTCACTTGTTCTATTTATGAAGATTTCTCTGGCAGAGAATTTAATAGCCTTTCTTGTTTTCCACTCATTTATACTTTCAACAACATCTTACCTGACTTTTGAGTGCTGACCTACATGAGCTACATAAGAAAATACAGCACTGTACTTTGAGTATTCTGTCAATTCAAAATTCATGACCCTAAACAACTTCAAGTATGAAACACTTTAATTACTACCTTAAGAAAATGGCTAGGTACACTAGATAAGGTGATCAACGCAACATTCAAATACCCAGGAAATTTCTACTCCCTGTGTTTCATTGATTGGCATTTACCATAAAGGCTTCCACTAAGGCATTAAAGAAAGCCTTCAGGTAATCAAATAAATATATATACATATCAGTTAAGCATGATGTAATCTTCCACAACATTTCAAGTGAGGGGAGTTTGTAAATAGATAGGTCAACAAAAAAAAAGGGGAGGAGGGAAGGAAAGGAGGGAGAAAAATGGGATTAATGGAAGAGGGAGAGAGATAAGAAAAAATGCAGGGTCCGGGTAAACTGGAACTAAGTAAATTTAATGTCTGATACACTCAATTCTTCCTAAGAGATCATTCTGCCCAACCTTGTGTTCCTGGAGCCTCTGCAAACAGATGAATCTCCTCAAATCCCCTGAAGGACAAGCATGGTAACTCTGGGAAACCACCACACACGTGGTTGAGAGCTTAGAAAACCCCACACCAGGTGCTGGAGGGGCAAAGACGAACAGCTGCCTCGTGGGGCACCACTGCATCCCCAGGCTCTTCTGAAATGTTCTGGCTAGATTCCTTGCACAAGGCCAGCTCTGGCCCCTGAAACTCTTCCATCCACACAAGGAGACTCATTTGCTAATCACATTGGAGTCACTTGATGAAGTCTAAGTCATGCACAGGCTCAGCAATCTACGTTCAAACCTCGTAAACATGCATTTTCATCTCTGCAGGTCACTATGAACTACTACCAGGAGCACTTGTCAACCTATAAATATATAACATAATGACGAGTAGTAACTATTTCACTTAAGAGGTTTAAATCTTGACAGTGAAAAAATTTTTTAAAGTTGAAAACAAGACTTGTAAAAATATAGAATAAATATATGTCAAGATTTATTCAACTCAATAATGAAGAAACTGGCAAGATAATAAGGCTGATACAAAGAGAGCTGATGGAGAAGGTGTTCCTAGCCTTTGAAAATTTTTGTATAAAATTGCTAGGTTACCTGCAAAGCTGGTTAATGTCCTAAAATGTGTAACGCATAGGGTTCCTTTTTCCACTAGACAGCTACTGCCAAAAATCTAAACATTAACACACAACTTCCCAGTGTCTAGACTCTAATTAAGAGTAAAAAACAAAAGTTAAACATAAAGAAGTTCTCCTGAATAATTAAATATTCCTTGGTCAGGTTTATTTATTTTAAAAATGTTCCAATATGACATTGAAAGGATACGCTGCTCTACTTGGTTGCCTTATTTTCAAGTTTTAAATAATTTTTCTTAACCCATTGGCTATTATTCTACACATTTCAAAAAAAGGAGAATACAGCTATGATTTGAGCCAGTTTCAGTTACAAATACAGATAACTTTCCATTGCTTTTCCTCTTTTCAATTAGAAGGTCATCCTTAAATCAGATTTCTGAATTTCTTACAGTAAAACAAATGTTTGAATTATTAGGGGAAAAAATTTTTTTAATCTGCCACTTAAAATGTGCAAATTGAGTCACTTTAGATGTCTTGAAAAAAATGTATTGTTAATATTTGCGAGCATTCTAACGAAGGGGATAATCACGCTAAGAAATTAAGACATTTCAAAATTTCAAGCTTTTGATTTTTTTTTTTTTTACATTTTCACTTTTCTTCCCATGTCAGATGGGTCACGTGCCGACAACATCACAAGATTTGAGGGAGGCACATGTCACACATGAATGTGAAAACCCAATCATCGCACTTAGGAACCAACAGGAAGAGCTTCTGCTTTTGACTTAGCATTTTGATTTATGAGCACAGTGAACGTCCACAATTCTCATCTGAAACATTAAAAATTCTAGAAATTATATTTAATCATTATCTTTCATTAGCTCTAAAATGTACATTTCTTTTTATTTATTTATTTATTTTTTTGAGACGGAGTCTCACTCTCGTCGCCCAGGCTGGAGTGCAATGGCAGAATCTCGGCTCACTGCAACCTCCGCCTCCCGGGGTTCAAGTGATTCTCCTGCCTCAGCCTCCCGAGTAGCTAGGATTACAAGCGCACGCCACCATGCCCAGCTAATTTTTTTTGTATTTTTAGTAAAGACAGGGTTTCACCATGTTGGCCAGGCTGGTCTCAAACTCCTGACCTCAGGTGATCTACTCACCTCGGCCTCCCAAAGTGCTGGGATTACAGGCATGAGTCACCGCGCCCTGCACAGATGCACATTTCTTTTCGTCTATTACCAATTCTAAATTTGGGTAGAATTTCACGATGAATGGCATCTTTCAATTGCAGTCAGATGGACAGCAGTCGCAAAGCAATTTTCATGTGTGAATACTTAAAAATTCAGCATTGAATTGAATTAGCAGAATGGATCTCAGCAACTGTAATGAAAACCCTGAGATATACCAGAGCAGTTACTAACCCTAGGCACCAAATGGTGGTTGGAAGTGCTGGGATCTGTTCCTCTACATTTCCAGCCCAGCAACAGTCAGAATTGTGTTAACATGACAAAACTGCAGTGGTAAACAGCTTAAGAACTCAGCATCAGTGAACTAACTTATTCTTTCTTTCCTTCTTTCTTTCTTTTTCTTTCTCTCTTTCTCCTTCCTTCCTTGCTTTTTTTTTTTTTGTCAGAGTTTCACTCTGTCACCCAGGCAGGAGTACAGCGGCGCTGTCTCAGCTCACTGCAGTCTCTGCCTCCTGGGTTCAAGCGATTCTTGTGCCTCAGCCTCCCAAGTAGCTGGGATTACAGGCAAGTGCCACCTTGCTGGGCTAATTTTTGTATTTTTAGTAGAGATGGGGTTTCAACATGTTGGACAGACTAGTCTCAAACTCATGGCCTCAAGTGATCTACCCACCTTGGCCTGCCAAAGTGCTGGGATTACAGGTGTGAGCACCATGCCTGGCTGAACTTTCATTTTATAAACTTTTTTTTTCCAGAAACTTTGTAGAAGATGTTAATGCAAAATAAACAAAAAAAAATTATTTTAAAACTATTTCACCAATGTTCTTTATACCACAAAGGGCAAACTGTGTGGCAAAATATAAACACTGAAGTCTTGAGTTGAAAGTGATTCAGAAGACTTAAACTTTCTTGTATAGAAGTTTCAGGAGTAAAACTTATCTGATGTATTTTTTCTTGTATTTTTTATATGTCTATAAGACTGTTAAATGATAAATGCCTATATATCATTAAGTCCAGAAGAGTTCTTTCAATAAATATATTTTTAAAATATATTAGATACACTCAATTCCTTCCTAAGAGATCATTTAAATAATGGGAGGTGCTGGGAAATAGTTTAACTGGCTAGGTTTCTTTTTCTCAGTTGTACATAAAATGTGTATCTACCAATCAGTGGCGTTGTGGACAATAAAATACGGACATAAATATATAGATACAGCAGCAGTATTTAAATATCTGATTTCTAGGTAAACTTGCTATTAGTTAAAAATAATCCATTAGTTCATTCTTGTAACCAGGCCTTTCTATTTTTTTTTTTTTTTTTTGAGACAGAGTCTCGCTCTGTCACCCAGGCTGGAGTGCAGTGGCACAATCTCGGCTCACTGCAAGCTCAGCTTCCCAGGTTCATGCCATTCTCCTGCCTCAGCATCCCAAGTAGCTGGGACTACAGGCACACACCACCATGCCTGGCTAATTTTTTGTATTTTTAGTGGAGACGGGGTTTCACCACGTTAGCCAGGATGGTCTCAATCTCCTGACCTCGTGATCCGCCCGCCTCGGCCTCCCAAAGTGCTGGGATTACAGGCGTGAGCCACCGCGCCCAGCCACCTTTCTCTTCTAATACATTTTAGACTGATGCAAAGCAATAAAGAATCTAGCTTAGAGAGCTACTTATACCCCATCAACTTCTAAATACAATCAGATCCAATCCAAAGACTAAAAATCAACAAAATTCACCATGTTGGGTCTTTTGTTTTTGAATTTTGTACTATTATCTGTTCAATATATAAGTAAAGTTTGTAAAAATATTTTAAAAATAAAAATTTGTCATTTGGAAGAACATAGTTTTGACATTTAAAAGATACAAGCTGGACAATAATAGAAGCTAGGAGTTCTCAGAGCCTCCAATGACTACTCTATAAGAAAATGTTCAAAGACAGAGCTGACTTAGAGTGAGTACACTCTCTGGAGGAAAAGAAAAAGCAATTCCATATGGAGAGTTTTAATTTTAGATGGCTTCTCCTGTCAACTTCATTTCTGTTCCTCCCCTTCGTTGAAATTCGCCGTTCTCAGAAATTCTGTAAAGGGTTGAGGGTGGAGACAGAATTGTCTGTGCTTACATTAAAAAAAAAAAAAAAAAGTCATCTCAAACTGAAGTCCTCTTCTGAGGCACTTAAGATAGTTCAAGAAAAGAAGTTCACTCTCAATATCTAGGAAATGCTCTCTCTGTATTTCTCTGAACATAAGAAAGTCTACGTGAGACATTTCAAGGCATCCCTCATTTCATTTCCTCCCTGCATTCCTATCCAAAAGGCCAAAACACCAAAACTAGTTTATTATTCCTGCTATTCTTTCATAGACTTCATCAGCTGAATGCAGAAAAAGTAAGATTTGCTGTAAATGGAGGAGCTAAGCTGCTATCAGAAGGTACTAATAACCCTGACTAGGATATTAGGGTCTATAGCTAGTGGTCAAAGGGCTTGTCTTAGGCGAGTACATTGCCGACAATACCAGAAATAGAACTCAAGCCAACTACTCGATTTCCAAGTAGTGCATTTATATGTTACGCTGAGAAGGAAAATTGCCATCTTCCTTACAACATTGAAGCTAAAAAAAAATTTGTTCCATGTATAAGTACTGCATGCTTGATACAGCAAACAGAGGTTTCCACTGACTATTTTCATTGAGTCCAAATTTCCTTCACTAGCAGACGGCTCTTACTCATCTCAGCAAGCTCCTAGCAGATTGACTTTCTACTGTGCAAGGAGTAGAAGGCAGCAGGGAACTCGGATCCTGAAACAATGAGAAAATTGAGTTGAGATGGATATGTAAGAACCTTCTGTTATAGTAAACAACGTTCACAAGACTTGACTTTCCTCTTCAACGAAATGTGAAATAGCATTTCCTGTATCTTAATTTAATCTGCCTAATAAAATGTTTATAAATGGATTACATCATCTGCAACTGCACAGAATTTAAGGCAAACTCATTTAACTCTAGAGATGTACTCTTTGGAATTTATATTTAGAGACTATGTGATATCCTGTATTCCCTGTCCTGGCCAGTATGGACCAGCACCTAGGACTGCAGGCCACCTCTTCTTGTTCATGCTACACCATCTTCTGGCCCAAAGTTACCATGTGAGGTTCCAAGAAAAAGGACCATTGAGGGAGTACAAGCCACGTCACAGAAATCCCCATTGATGGAAGGCAGCAATGGAGTGGATGGCCAAAAACTCTTTGAATGTTATTTCAAATCTGCCTTGGATTATATACATTGGACCTATTATAAGGGAATTTATTTCAAATTAAGTAGTGAAGCTACATTGCAAAAGCACAGATAGCTCCTAGTCCACGCTGCTGTTTTTGGGTGAATAACTAAATAAGTGAGCCTGAAGGGGTTTCAGCACAGTGCAAGTTTTCCCTCTCTCTGACCTTCTCCTCCAGCCCCATGGCAGCGTCTTGAGGAGATGTAACTCAAAACATAAACCCAAGGTGAAATTCTTTTTGATCAAAGCCTGTTAAGCTCAAAACTTATGTAGAGAAGAGAAAAGAAATATTTTCGTTTTAAAAGGCCTCTCTTTCCCCTTCAGCCTCTACTGAGAACCATTACCCCAAACCTGAAAGCCCAAAACAGACATTGCCTGCTCGGCCGGCTTTAGTGAGGTTAGACAAAGATAAACCACATGGTGGCGGCTGCCCCAAGCCCCAGCAATTACGAGAATTACTAACTGAATCCATGGCCACATCAGCCCATCTTCTGGTGAAGCTAACGTCATCTGGCTTGTGTCCTGAATAATACCTTAGTGATTATCCGAAGATCACTGATACTCAGCCCTGCTCTCTCTTTGCCCTGAATCTGTCCAATTACCTCATCAAATTCCTTAACATATTAAATGAAACCATGATTGGGGGGTTTAAATCTTTAGTCTTGTGCCCTTCCCCATTCTACCCCAACTTAATTTTATACATCTCAAGCAAATGAGAGCATCCATTCTATGCTTAATACCCTCCCACTTCCTTTTTCCTATAAAGGTGCCCAGCAGTCATCTCACGTTTTTGTTAATCACTACACAACACCAAAGCCAAGAAAAGGATGAGATTCACTGCAACACTCATTCAGGGAGGCAAACCTACTTCACTATGAATCTCTGTTCATTGTGTTTGGGGTTTAGAGAACTCTATTTAGGAGTCTAGTTTAATCACCAAAAATTGAGCCCCCTAAGATTAAAATGTTTTCTGATGATTTCTAAACAGCCGACGCAGGCATTGTGCCTAAAGAGGAAAGGGTCACTTTGCCCCTGGGCTCCTGGACACATCAGCGTGAAGCTTCAGAACTCATCAGCCATCTGTATCGAGCGGCTGAGGATGCATGTCAGAGCTCTTGTAATCTAGCATCCAGCAATTGAGCTTAAGTGTCACTCCTGGCTAGATATCCGGGCATGCCCCGTGCCCACTAGGTCCCATGGGTACAACAAACTCCAGGCACCAGTACCTGATGTTATTCATTGAACGGCACTCACTTTATGATCTGTGGCTGGCACACTGTTAATTACATGACAAGGAGAGGTCAATATCAGGCTAAAATGGAACCCAGCTGTCCCACAACATAATCATGTCCACCTGAGACACTGAGCCGTCACCTTTAAATCACTTGTAAGCACTAGCTTCCATAGCCTCTCTTCTATCAATAAGCCACACCACAAATGCAGTCCCTGAATCCTGCAGTTTTTCAGCATAAAGCGACATTTTCTTAGCACACTCCAAATTTAAAGCCTATTTTCCCAATAAAAGAGGAAAGGGGTTAAGAATGGTAAAAAATCAATGGGGAAGTGAGACCTGAGATGAAGTGGAGGGAACAGAGAGAAAGGTGATATAGAAAAAATGAGTGGGAGGGAAAAAAGGAAGGCGGGAAAAGAAAAGAGAAACAGCATTTGAAACACTCAAAGAGAAAATGACCAGCAGAATAATGAGACAAAGAAGAGGAGTGAAAGAAAAATAGGCTGGGTAGTTTGGTGAGATGAGCATATCCATAGTGTTTGTTCCTTCCAAATTTTGAATATGGGCTTCATAGCAAGCTGTTCACTACTACCAACACCTTGTGCAATGCAAATTAGTCACTACCAAATCTCTTTACATTTGTCTGCAAATTTTCAATGTCCAGTTGGAACGGCATGACAATAGCAACACATCACAGAAGGTATTGTCAGGCTGCAGAGTCAGTCCTCCCCTTAGGACAGCTGAAACCAAACAGCAGTTGAGACGGGCGGCCCACCATGGAGTTACACCCAAGGTCACCTTCCAACAGGTTTCTTAACCCTCTGGGGACACTTGGCTTTCACTCTTTCCCGTGCCCAACTCAAAACCCAACAGGCTGGGCACTGTGGCTCATGCCTATAATCCTAGCACTTTGGGAGGCCAAGGCAGGCAGATTGCCTGAGCTCAGGAGTTCAAGACCAGCCTGGGAAACATGGTGAAACCTCGTCTCTACTAAACATACAAAAAATTAGCTGGGCATGGTGGTGCATGCCTGTAATCCCAGCTACTTGGGAGGCTGAGGCACCAGAATCACTTGAACCCAGGAGGCGGAGGTTGCAGTGAGCCGAGATTGTACCACTGCACTCCAGCCTGGGTGACAGAGTGAGATTCTGTCTCAAAGAAAACAAAACAAAACAAAACAAAACCAAACCAACAAATGACTCGTGATCACTTTAGAATGGACAGTGTCTCTGTTCTCAGTGTATAAGAACATAGTTACTTTTAGTTCCAAGTTGAACTGCAATAGTTGAAAATGATTTTCACAGCAGCATAGGATTCAGATTAGACACAAGAAAGAACTTTCAAGTGATGTTTGGAATGATATACAGGAGATCGTGGCTGGTTCTACAATAGTCTTTGGATATAGCTGAGAATATACTGTCATTTACTAGAGATAATAATTTCAGTATAGCCTACAATGGGCTAGACAAATTAACTTCAGAATGGCCTTTAACGTCTCAACAATTTCCCAAGCTCCCCAAAGACTCATCGAGTATTATACTTTCACTGTCATTTCCTAGAAGAGCTTCCTCAGAATCCTAACAATACTTACACGGAAACGGACTGCTTCCTTATTGTCACCTCCTCCATATGTATTGACAAAGCACTTTCTTATAAATGACAATGTGCTAAAAATAGTCACAAATAAAACAAAACAAAAAGCAAATATAGCCTAACAACCATGAAAGTCTCCAAATATTTTGGTCTATTGCAGTGAGATAACTGAAAAGGAAACAGAAAGCTGTAAGAATAAAAATGCACAATATAATATTGCTTACAAAAATACTAGAACATTGAATGTCCAGTAATTAAAAATATCAAAATATATACAATGCATCAACCCAAAGGAATGAACAGCCATAAAAGTAATTGTGGTATAACACTATGAAAAAGTGCTTGTGAGATAATGCTTCAAGTAAAACATAGAATAATCTCTTCCCTCCTATTACAATTATTTGACCATTTACAAAATGACCAAAAACTGGAAGGAAACAGAAAACAAAAATAACTAACGGATGCACTGTTACAGAAACATGGAACTCATTTTCTTTTATTTCTCTATTACTTTTATGCTGGTATTTGTTGCAGTAAACAAAAGTTAGAAGACAAAGTAAAGAAGGGAAAAGGAAAACACAGTTACAGCTTTTAGACGACTATACAATCAATGTCAGACAATACTGGCATAGACCAATATGGAAGACACAGCTCAATACCTAAGTACAGATATGGTGTAGCCGTTAAAAATGCTTAGGAAGGACTGTAGATGTATCTTTCAGTGGGAAAAGTGACCCAGCAGAAATGGACATTGTATGTTACAAACTAGATAAAAGGTGGGAAGAAGAGTTTCCAGTGGAACTGAAATTAAGAGCTTCAAGAAATTAAAGAAGACCACCTTTCCAATTAGATACTCTCAGAATGAGAACTCTAAACATAGCATGTTCTAGCAGAAGATTGTCAAATAAAGCAAATCTGAGGTTTCATTTTCTGTGCCCTGTCAAGAAAACTTTCTGCTATGAGTGGCTTGTAAAACTCATGATACTCCACTCTGTGTCAATGGTTGCCAAACACATTCACACATAAAGCAAATTATACTAGCAATTAAAAACATCATGAGTACAAGAAAGTACAAAGAAGTGGCATGGGAATAGTGCTTCTTTCAATAGTTCTCAAACTTCAGAGCTAATTAAATTTCTTTGTTTTCCCCAATTGGAAGCATAGTAATTAGTAATATTCAAGTTACAGCACAATAATTTAAAATGTATTCTGAGAATAATTTGAATTAAATCTTAGGAAATAAACAAAAGTGACCTTCCTTCTAAAGACTGACTTTATTTTTAAAACTATTTGTATTTGTTTTCCTCTGTTATGTGTCGCATTTCATTCCTGTCACTCTGTGTTCAAGAGGACACTACTTAAAGATTTCTAATTTAGTGTGTACCTAATGAGACAAAGCTAGAGAGTGACTGCTCCAGCTGCTGGCTGGTCATGGATTGATTAAGGTTTGTGGATTACTCTGGCCCTTCTTTTCCTTGACTCACTGCTTACTATGTGGTATATACGGGGACCTAGAGAGGTCATAGTTGAAAGGAAATTAGATAAAATCTGTATCTATGTTACTCTTTGTATTTGAAGGGGAGGTTTACTTTATAGATTGAAATCAGCTTTCTAAAATATCCACAGATCCATCAAACCGAATAAATGCCCCTCCCCAAAACTCAAGATAGCCAATGCATGATTCAGGAGGGAGTTAGGCACTGGGGAACTTCCTGTGATGGTTAATTGTACATGTCAACTTGCCTGGGCCAAGGAACACCCAGATAGCTGGTGAAGCATTATCTCAGTGTGTCTGTGAGTGTGTTTCTGGGAGACATTAGTAGTATATTGTCCATTTTCACGCTGCTGATAAAGACATACCCAAGACTGGGTAATTTATAAAGAAAAAGAGGTTTAACGGACTCACAGTGCCACGTGGCTGAGGAGGCCTCACAATCACGGCGGAAGGTGAAAGGCATGTCTTACACGACAACAGGCAAGGAGGGAATAAGAACCAAGCAAAGGGAAAACATCTTATAAAACCATCAGATCTCGTAAGACTTATTCACCACCATGAGAATAGCATGGGAGAAACTGCCCCCATGATTCAATTATCTCCCACTGGGTTGTTCCCACAACATATGGGAGTTATGGGAGCTACAATTCGTGAGATTTGGGTGGGGACACAGCCAAACCATATCAATTAGCATTTGAATTGGTGAACTGAGTCATGCAGATGGTTCCCCAGTGTGGATAGTCATCATCCAGTCCACTGAAGGCTCAAATAAACAAACAGGTGGAGGAAGATGGAATTCACTCTCTACCTGACTGCCTGAGCCAGAACACCAGTCTCCTGCCTTTGGTCCTTCTGGTTCTCAGGCCTCTATACCAGCAGCTCTCTGATCTCCGGCTCTCCACTGGCTTCTGTGTGTGTATGTGTGTGTGTGTGTGTGTGTGTGTGTGTGTGTATCTTATTGGTTCTGTTTCTCTGAAGAACCTTGACGAATACACTCACTCAATCACTTCTTTTTCTCTTGCATTATTTCTTCCAATGTATAACATTTTACAAAGTGATACATCCATGTTTTTCAAGTGGAGTTGAAAGGCTGAATAAAGTATTTAGGGTAGAGAAAGCGATGTTCTAAGTTGATATTCTTTCATGGGGATATCTCATATTACACAGATAACCTAAGCAGGTTTTAAGGATTTTGCATGGAAAAAAAACAAGTAACCGATCCACATCATTCCACTTTAAAAAGCAGTATGGTAGTTTCTTTTGCTGTGCAGAAGCTCTTTAGTTTAATTCGATCTCATTTGTCAATTTTGGCTTTTGTTGCCATTGCTTTTGGTGTTTTAGACATGAAGTCCTTGCTCATGCCTATGTCCTGAATGGTACTGCCTAGGTTTTCTTCTAGGGTTTTTATGGTTTTAGGTCTAACATGTAAGTCTTTAATCCATCTTGAATTAATTTTTGTATAAGGTGTAAGGAAGGGATCTAGTTTCAGCTTTCTACATATGGCTAGCCAGTTTTCCCAGTACCACTTATTAAATAGGGAATCCTTTCCCCATTGCTTGTTTTTGTCAGGTTTGTCAAAGATCAGATAATTGTAGATATGTGGCATTATTTCCGAGGGCTCTGTTCTGTCCCATTGATCTATGTCTCTGTTTTGGTACCAGTAACATGTTGTTTTGGTTACTGTAGTCTTGTAGTATGTTTGAAGTACCATCTCACACCTGTTAGAATGGCCATCATTAAAGAGTCAGGAAACAACACGTGCTGGAGAGGATGTGGAGAAATAGGAACACTTTTACACTGTTGGTGGGACTGTAAACTAGTTCAACCATTGTGGAAGTCAGTGTGGGGGTTCCTCAGGGATCTAGAACTAGAAATACCATTTGACCCAGCCATCCCATTACTGGGTATATACCCAAAGGACTATAAATCATGCTGCTATAAAGACGCATGTACACGTATGTTTATTGCGGCACTATTCACAATAGCAAAGACTTGGAACCAACCCAAATGTCCAACAATGATAGACTGGATTAAGAAAATGTGCCACATATACACCACAGAATACTATGCAGCCATAAAAAATGATGAGTTCATGTCCTTTGTAGGGACATGGATGAAACTGGAAACCATCATTCTCAGTAAACTATCGCAAGGACAAAAAATCAAACACCGCATGTTCTCACTCATAGGTGGGAATTGAACAATGAGAACACATGGACACAGGAAGGGGAACATCACACTCCGGGGACTGTTGTGGGATGGGGGGAGGGGGGAGGGATAGCATTAGGAGATATACCTAATGCTAAATAACGAGTTAATGGGTGCAGCACACCAACATGGCACATGGATACATATGTAACAAACCTGCACATTGTGCACATGTACCCTAAAACTTAAAGTATAATAGTAATAAAAAAAAGAAAAAAAGAAAAATAAAATAAAATAAAATAAAAAGCAGTATGGACCAGGTGTGGTGCTCACACCTACAATCCCAGCACTTTGGGAGGCTAAGGTAGGATAATTGCTTGAGCCCAGGAGTTCGAGACCAGCCTGGGCAACATGGAAAACCCCCATCCCTGGCTGGGCGCGGTGGCTCACGCCTGTAATCCCAGCACTCTGGGAAGCCAAGGAGGGTGGATCAACTGACATCAGGAGTTCAAGACCAGCCTGGCTATGGTGAAACCCCATCTCTACTAAAAATACAAAAAATTAGCCGGGCGTGGTGGTGCACGCCTGCAATCCCAGCTACTCGGGAGGCTGAGACAGGAGAATCGCTTGAACCCAGGAGGCAGAGGTTGCAGTGAGCCGAGATCACACCATTGCACACCCGCCTGGGCAACAAGAGTGAAACTCTGTCTCAAAACAAAAAGAAAAAGAAAAACAAGCAAACAAACAAACAAATAAAAACACCCAAAACCCCATCTCTTCAAAACAAAAAGAAAAAATTAGCCAGGCATGGTGGCACCTGTAGTCCCAGCTACTCAGGAGGCTGAGGTGGGAGGATTGCCTGAGCCCAGGAGGCAGAGGTTGCAGTAAGCTGAGATCACGCCATTACACTCCAGCCTGGGCAACAAAGCCAGACCCTGTCTCAAAAAAAATTTTTAATTAAAAAAAAAAAAAAACAGTATTAGCCACCATAGAAAGATATTTAAAATCACACAATAGAAGAGAATAAAAATTGTAAAAGTCAGGAGAGACGTACCTCCTCATACGATGTGACAAAGACAGCTTGCCTCTGTAAGGTTCTCTCCAAAAACCTATACCCCAGTCTAACCATGAGAAATATGAGACAAACCCAAGTTGAAGAACCGTCTACAAAACACATGACCAGACTTGCTAGGAAATATCAAGGCCATTAAAAATAAGGAAAGACTGAGAAGCTGTCGCAGGTCGAACGAGACTATGACAACTAAATGCTACCTGGGATCTGAGGAAAGAAAAGGACATCAGGGAAAAACCTGGTGAAATCCTAAAACACTCTGCTGTTTGGTTAACAGGATCACACACTGTTAATATTTGGTTTTGATAAATATACTTTGTGTAAGACATAATGTGTATGATATTAGCATTGCTGGAAGCCAGGTAAAGGGAACAGGGTAACACTCTATACTATGGTTGCGACAGTTCAGTCAACCCCAAATTATTTCCAAATTGATAGCTTAAGAAAAAAAGGCAACAGATAATTTTTTTCTTAGAGGGAACAGACTGGCGAGGGGAATTTTGTTCATGTGGCTTAAAAGTAATTCAAATTTAATCTGAATGTTTGCATATAGCTCTTTTTGTTTTTTTTGAGATGGAGTCTCACACTGTCACCCAGGCTGGAGTGCACTGGCGTGATCTTGGCTCACTGCAGCCTCCGCCTCCAGGGTTCAAGTGATTCTCCCACCTCAGCCTCCCAAGTATCTGTGATTACAGGGGCTCGCCACCATGACTGGCTAATTTTTTGTATTTTTAGTAGAGACGGGATTTCACTCTGTTGGCCAGGCTGGTCTCGACCTCCTGACCTTGTGATCTGCCTGCCTCGGCCTCCCAAAGTGCTGGGATTACAGGCCTGAGCCACCGAGCCCAGCCTTGCATATAGCTCTTTCAACTTTAAAAACGAAAGGCAAAATATTTTATTTAGGAAAAGCTGAATTATCAAATACATGTGAATGGGGAAAGAGGAACAAAGACTTGGGCAAGGCTGGCTACATGGATGAGAGAAAACAGTAGAAAGGCAGAATCACTTCCTTGGATCTGCTGCTAAGATAAGCTGTAAATGAATAATAATGTACACAAACGAAATCAGCAACATATCAAAATTGAGATTGTCAGTTTATTCTCAAGGTAGCAAGGTGCTTTTGCTTGGCAGAGGGAAGTTACACAGCGAGGTAAAGAAAAGAATTCATCCTTCTAGGCAAAGTGTGCAGGAGCCCAGTAGGCAGCCAGGGGAATTTTTCACAATGCCATAGAAGACTGACTTAATTATTTTAAGGATTTACATTGTAAATTGTCATTTTCTCACTCAGCATCTGACAAGTGAATGAACATATAGCAAATTCCATTTGGCCACACAATATGAAAGAATGATTTTAACCCAAAGGGCTGCACAATGTGCTTCTACATCACCGTCTTCCAGTCTTGAAGTCATAAACCTCCCATTCTATGACACCCGAAACTATAGGAATAGCAGCAGATTTTCCATGGTCTTCAGGAAACTGACCCTCATATCACTATAGCCCACAGAACTGGGACAGCTTTACAATGTAAGGCTGAAAAATGCCATCTCTGCGTCATCACTGGTTTTTGTAGGGGTAACAGGATAATCAACGCTCCTACGTGTAGCATGTGGAAATCAGGATCCATTTTCACTTGGGAGGGAGATGATATATAAGAACTTGAATCTAATCATGAAAAGCATTAGCCAAATCCAAATTGAGAGAGAAGATGCACAAAATCATGGTCTGTATTCTCCCAGAAATGCCAAGGTCAAAGAACACACAGAAAGGCAAAGCACTATTCCAGATCAAATGAGAGCAAAAACAAAGACAGCTAAATCCGCACAGGATGGAGGACTGCATCGTCTAGGAAAGAAAAAGTGTAAAGAAAATTTGATGAAATTTGAGTCACGACTGTGGATTAGATAATAGAATTGTATGAATGTTACATTTTCAGGTTTTATAATTGTACTATAGGGCCATATTAGGAAATACGTACCTACTAAGTATTTAGTGCTAAAGGGACACGATGTCTTCATCATGCTCTGAAGTGTTTTTTTGGGGAAAAATACGTGTATACACACACACATGCACATATGCACACACACATGCACACACACACACACACATGCACACATACACAGAGAGAAAGAGAGAAAGCAAACACCAGGAAGAAAATGAGGCAAAACGTCAACAGTGAATATATCTGGCAGAAGGTTATGCAGAGTTCTTCGTACAATTCTTGTAATTTTTTCCTAGGTTAAAATCATATCAAAATAGAAACTCAGAAAAATAATGATTTTTGGAACTAGACAGTGGGTGATTGTGCAATATTATAAATGTACTAAATGAAATGTCTACTTTAACATGTTGAATTTTATGTTATGTGAATTTTACCTCAGTAAGAATAAAAATAATAACAAGAGTCCCAAGAGACTCTCCATAATTCCAGGGGCCACAGTTGCCTGGACTCAAAATGGGGACAAGTGACAGGCATAAAGTGTTAGATGGCAAACCATCAGCATGCCCAGTGGCTACAAGGCAGCCTCCCTACAACAGGGGTCAATTTTTTGTCCTGAGAACCATCTTTGAACCTACTCCAAGCCTCTACTTATCCCAGATCCAGGCTAAGTCACTGAGAAGGAGGATGCCCGCCTCACCCCTGCAGGGTGGGGTTACACCACACCTACCCTCTCTGTGGGCTACTCTTCACATTTTAATTAAATCATGGAGCATTTCCTGAGGCAGCTCTGTCTTGTATTTTCAGATTGGATGGCCTTTGAGCATCCCTGTATAAGCCAAGACTTTTGACAGAAATGCAATCCTAGTGACAGAAACAAGAGGCCAATTTATATGAAATTGAACTGGCAGATACATATAAAGACCATTATACACAGGACATAATACCACGTTCCACAAGTAAAGAAATTCTCAATAAATATTTGTCGAAAAAAGAAAGCAGGAATGTATTGCAACCCTCATATCACAGATGAGTATGTGATGCTCAGAGAGGTTAAGTATTTTGCCCAGGGTCACACAGCTAATAAGTGCCTAAACTGAGGTTTGATTGCAGGTCAGCTGACTAAAGTCAGTACTTTGAACAATGGCCTCTGATTACTACCATGTTTCTTCGAGAAAATATGGTGTAACTTACAGTTGCAACAGGCATTGCTGAGTACTGCATCCCTGGCAAAGGAAATAGTTATTTTCTCAGTAGAGAAAAGAACACAGAATACACATAAAACACCTGCTTATAAAGTACCAAATATTTCAAATGTGTATGCCAACATATAAGCTGTATTTCCTCCCTCCAATTGCCCCCCTCTCAAATAAGAAAAAAAAAATTAAAAACACATTTACATCCGTTTTGCCCAAACTTGGATCAGACTTGGAAGGTAAGAGGTGACCAGCTAAGGGATGGGGTTTGGTGTGAGCTTCCCACCGCCCCGAGGCTCCTAAGTCCAAAGGCATGGGAAGGTGCTGCCCCCTGGTGACGACATGAGGTAATCAGCTCAGCACAGTGAAAACTAGAGCTTCACATCCTCTCAGAGTTTGGTAACATCGGTAGAGTTTTATACACTGGCAGATACGGTAGGGCAGATTTCTAAGCAATCACTGTAACAATCACAATCCCACCCCATTCACTTGCACTTAAATGCGCTCTTGAGGCAGGGAGAGAAAATGGCAGCGGAACAGCTCTCAGCACATATAAGGTGGGAAAAGGCTAAAAATGACAACATAGGAAGATCA
The DNA here is from genome assembly GCF_028878055.3 of Symphalangus syndactylus. Taxonomy (NCBI): domain Eukaryota; kingdom Metazoa; phylum Chordata; class Mammalia; order Primates; family Hylobatidae; genus Symphalangus; species Symphalangus syndactylus. Next base: position 93,273,287 of record NC_072431.2, on the reverse strand, counting down.
TGAGTGCTCTTGTGCTCTCTCTCCTTTTTTTTTTTTTTTTGAGACGGAGTCTCGCTTGGTTGCCCAGGCTGGAGTGCAGTGGCACGATCGGTCTCTCTCTCCTTCTTTCTCCCTTTCTCTCTCTCTCCCTCCCCCTCCTCTCTCTCCCTCTCTCTCTCCCTTGACAAGCACTTTTTCATTTGCATTCCTGAGTTCCCTTAACCTTTTACTTAGAGAGGTGCAGTATGGTTTAGAGTAAATAAATTTAAAAAGTCCAGAGGCTTGGGAATGATACAAATATCGCTGAATTCTGGTGTCCCTTCTTACCCCATGTGAAACTCTGGGCAGCTTACTTAACCTCAGTATAGTATTTTTAGATATAAAACCAGGGACAAAACACCCATTTCACCAGTTAGCTGCAAGAAGAGTGTGTCAAACATGGTGGAGGGGCCCTCATAGGTGGTAAGTATACAATGTTTAGTTCCTCTTTCCCTCTAGGCTGGCACTCCATAACGATGGCTCATACCTTTGCTATGCTTTTTTTTTTTTTTTCTGGGGAAACCCTATAAAAATGTCAAAAAGGACTAACACATGGAAGCTAGGTTTGAAATGCAGAGACCAGCCTGCATGGAGTCAAAGTGATTGGTGTGTTGATACACTAGAACAATTTTAAATGGAAATATTTTAGGAGCAGACATCCTAAAAACTGCCCAGAAGGCCTAATGAAGGAAGGGAAGCTGCTGAAGAGGAGGATGATCTGGCACAGAAGGAGGAAGGAGGAGGAAAAACAGGTCTATTGAGAGTGAGCAACACGTTCATTTTCACAGCAACGAAATACATCAAACAAAAATAAACCCGGCTGTAAAGAAAAACAGTAAACATTCTGCCAGTGTACGTAGTAAATAACATTGTTTCAGTAATTAGTGTCATTTTTTATAAACTGCCCCTAAAGCATTTACAATAAGGATGTGACAATGAGGAGGAAGAGGCAGGGGGAGAGGAGGAGGGACCCAGAGCCCCACAGCTTTATTTGTTCATGCACTACACATGAATCCAACTTTTATCAGGGAAAGAGATAAGAAAGGCCTAGAAAAGCTGGCCTCCTGTTACTCAGGACTCAGCAGAGGAGAGAGAGAAATAAGGAGGTAAACTGGAATTTTCTCTATAAAGCACAACAGCACAGATGTGCTCACAACAGGACAGAAGTAGAAGGAAAGAGGGAAGGGTCACAGTCTATGTCCCCCAACTCCCTCAACTTTCTCACTTCACTAAGTACATTCCAGACTTACTATTTTTTTTTCTCAAGTCCAGAGAGAATACGGTTTAGAAGATGAAAAGGTGGATAGAATTGTCCTATCTGCCTCTATTTCACTGGTAAAAGTATAATAAAAGAAAGGCAAAATACCTTATCTTTACCCTTATATAATAATAGCGTACATTTATAAAAGATCTATTATATATTATTACATACAACTTCAGAAATTTTATTTTTTGTTTCTAGAATTTCCATTTGGTTGCTTCCTACTGTTTCCATTTCTCTACCAACACCTCTAATATCTCTGCTAAGATTCTCATTCATTGAAAACATGGTTTGTTTTTCTCATTGGGGATAGTTATTACAGTCGTTTTTGAACCTTTTGTCTGTTAGTTTCAACATTTGGTTCATCTGAGAGCTGGAGCTGATTGATTTTCTTTTGTCCTCATTCTCCACGATCTTGGAATTTTGGGTTCTTTTCCAGATATTATCAGTGTTAGGTGGTGAAGATTCTGGATTCTGTTTTTTCTCCAATGAGTGTTGCTTTCTTTGTTTTAGCAGATAGTTCTCTTGTCTGTGCACAAACTGCAAACTGTTTCTAGGGCTACAAGTCTGGTCTTAGTGAGATCTTCTGTCCATAGCTAGGTTGCTTTGAGTAGGCTCCATGCATGTGTGGTTCAGAGTCAGAGATGTGGGGAGACACGGTTTAGGGGTACCCTCTCTGGCTACCTTTGTGGCCTGGCTCCAGGCACTAATGCAACAACTGAAGACACTTGTTGATATGGGCTCCTGTAATTGCTCTACACGGTCAAGGCCAAAAATGAATATGTTGACTGGAAAGCCATACTTTCCAGAGGATAAAATTATTGCAAGCCAAGGGTTAAAACATCCATTTAAATCAAACTGCTTTGGCTAAAACCTTTTACTATGTTTATGAAGTCCATCACGGCATGGTGGCTCACACCTATAATCCTAGCACTTTGGAAAGCAGAGGTGGGCAGATTGCTTGAGCCTGGGAGTTTGAGATTGGCCTGGGTAATATAGCAAAACTCCGTCTCTACCTCCCAAAAAAGACAAAAATTAGCCGTAGTGTGGTGGCATGTTATTCAGGAGGCTGAGGTGGGAGGATCACTTGACCCCAGGAAGGTGAGTCTGCAGTAAGCCATGATCATGCCACTGCACGCCAGCTGGGACAAAAAAGTGAGACCCTGTCTCAAAAGAAAAAGAAAAAAGTCCATCACAAATTACTTCATTGCTATCCTTTCTTCTCTTGTTCTACATTTTTGACTAATCTTCATATCTATTAAATAGGAAGTCATAATTTATAATGAGTCTGTCTATTATAACTAGACGGACAAATAGAGTGTAGGCTAATGTAAAATATTTTGCATTTCCTCTCCCATCATGTCATTAAAAACTGTCTTAAAGAGTGGAGTTATTTTGAATCAAATATGATAGCCTAATGGCAAAGGATCTATGGATTAAGTTGAATTTGTGGTCAATCCTTATTCTTAGCAGAGCAGCAGCTAGCTAGAGTTTTAAATTAGAAACCACTTCTATGCTTTTCAAAGATATTACAATAGAATTTGATACTGAGCCCAGAATATTTAATAGGGAGATCTAAGTAGTATCATTTATAGAGATGAAAGCTTTAATATTACTCATTCTTTCCATGTACTACTTGTTAAAATAACACTGTACTTTCATTTTCATAAAGTAAATAAATACTCCTGAAAAAAATAATAAATATTTATGTAATATCTGAGTTCCAAGCAAAAGTCCACTGTCTGGGCAGGGGCTTGTAGTGGGCATGGTAAACCCACTCAGATCACCCTAGATTCAAGCTTTTGTTGGAGAAACAGCACTGTATATATATACATACCATACATATAATGTGGAAGGACCACATAACCCTGGACGTGACTGATTGTGCCAACGTGGTTACGTGGCTCAAGCCAGACAAGATTTTTGATCCAGAAAATTTGAAGTACACTTCTTAGGGATCATTTCTATAGGTCTATTTATAATAGCATACAAAAGAATGAAAAAGGAATAAATTTAAAAGATAAAGTACAAAATTTATATTCTGAAAACTGCTACACAACACTGTAGAAAGAAATTAAAGATGACCTAAATAAATCAATGGGCATCCCATGTTCATGAATTAGAAGGCTTTATATTGTTAAGCTGGGATGGCAATGTTCCTCCTAAATTGATCTACAGATTCAATACAATCCCTATCAGTAACTCAGCTGACTTCTGTGTAGAAATTAACAAGACAATCCTGAAATTCATGTGGAAATTCAAGAGACCCTCCATAGCCAAAATAATCTTGAAAAAGAACAAATTTGGAGAACACACACTTTCTGATTTCAAAACTTACTACAAAGTTTCCATAATCAAGACAGCATGGACTTGACATAAGAATAAACATATAGCAATGGAACAGTATTAAGAATCCAGAAATAAGCCTTCACATTTATAGTCAATTGATTTTTGACAAAAGTGTCAAGAAAATTCAATGAAGAGAGACCAGTTTTCAGCAAATGATGCTAGGAAAACGAGATATCCACATGCAGAAATGAAGTTGGACCCCTTCCTTATGCCATACACAATTAACTCAAAATGGATCAAAGAACTAAATATAAGGGTGAAAATTATAAAACTATTAGAAGAAAATGTAGGTAAACATCCTTATGACCTGGAATTGAACAATGATTTCTTAGTTATGACACCAAAGGCATAAGCAATAAAAATAAAAAACAAACTAGATATATATCAAAATAAAAATCAAATTTAGAAACTTTTATGCTTCAAAAGACACTCTCAAGAAAGTGAGAGGGCAATCCACAGAATGTGAGAAAGTTTTTGCAAGTCATATCTGATAAAGGACTTGTATCTAGAACATACAGAACTATTACAACTCAATGATTAAAAGATGAACAGCCCAATTAACAAACAAGCAAAGGATATGAACAGACATTTCCCCAAAGAAGTTATAAAAATGACCAATAAGCACAAGAAAAGATGCTCAAATATTATTAGCCATCTGGTAAATGCAACTCAATACCACAATGAGATACCACTTCCCTCCCATTCCCTCCCATCAGCAAAAAGTCAGATAATAACAAGTGTTGATGAGGACCTGAAAACATTGAAATCTTCATAAGTTACTGGTGAGCATATACATTGGTGCAAGCACTTTGGAAAAGTCTGGCATTTCCTCAAATGGTTAAACATAGAGTGAGTATGTGGTACAATCATTGTGCTTTTCAGTATAGAACAAAGAGAAATGCAAACATACACCCACATAAAAACTTGTACAGAAGTGTTCATAGCAGCTTTAGTCATCATAACTAAAACTAGAAACAACTCAAATGCTCATCAACTGATAAACAGATAAATAAAATGTGGGATGTGTGTGTGTGAGAGAATAAAATCAGACAATAAAAAGAAACAAAGAACGGATACATGAGACTACATAGATGAACCTTGAAAACATCATGCTAAGTGAAAGAAGCCAGTAACAAAAGACTACGTATTGTATGATTTCATTTATATGAAACGTCCAGAATAGACAAATCTATAGACAGCGTAGACTAATGGTTGCCTGGGGCTGGGGAAGATGAGCAGATTGGGGTGACAGCTAATGGGTCTTGCTGGGATAATGAAAATGCTCTAAAACTGACTTTGGTGATGGCCGTACAACCCTGTAAACATACTAAAAGCACCCAAACTGTCCATTTTAAATGAGTGAATTATATGGTCTATAAATTATACATCAACAAAACTGTTAAAACATGAGTTATGTTCTCAGTTTTACAAATTTTGTAAAAGTGATTAAATAAAACTTCCCAATTCACCCCATTCTTCTAATAACATATTACGCTTTTAGTGTACAGCATTTAATAACTTTGTTTACTATAGATATTACTATAACCAGTTTTTTATTATCAGTCATCTACTCCAAATGAATTCTGATAGTAAAGAAAAATGACCATGCAGGTAAACTATAGTAAACTGTATTACTTTATATACAAGGCCACAGGTGCACTGAAATGTGATAATTTGACTATTTCAATTAAAGAATTGCCTTAGCATTTTTGTGTAGACTAAAACTGTTAAGCACTTGAATTCACAGTGACTGAGACAGCACAGTTTTTAAAATAATAACAACACAAGGCCATTCTTCAAGGGAACTCCCTGAATATCCCATTTCTAGAAATTTCTATCCCAGCCCAAACTGGGGCATCTGAAGGACTCCAGTTAGTCAATGCCAGTAGGCCTTATTTGTCTAATCATTTCTATTACCTTGTGACAAGAATCTCCATTCACAGAGTTTAGAAAAAGCAGTGGAGGGGGGGGGGTACATTAAAATCTTGTCTTCAATGGCAATCATAATCACTTTTACTGCGGTTCAGAAATTACAAAGTTCACACACTATGTCTTCTTGATCTCTAATAACTTTTTAAAGAGAGGAGTTTAAAAGCACCATTATCACTCTGCAAATAAATTAGCTGAGGTTCAAAAAATAATGATTTGACCAAAACCAATCAAGAAGAGCTGCAGAAAACAGAGCCCCAATCCTTAGGTTCCAAATGACACTTACTGATGAGATGTTTTTGTAGAACTGGATTACTCCACTATCCTTCATTACATGAAGTTGTACCTTACAGTCATTTATTCAAAGCGGGGGCTAGTCCTTAACATACAGACTGTGCTTCTTGTTACACACACACACACACACACACACACAAACACACAACACACACACTCACAGGCCACTGGAGGAAGGTAAAAATAATAATAAAAAATAATAATAACTAAGAGCAAAAGGAGACTATAATAGGGAGATAGGAAATGTGGCTGTGGGGATCTAGAGAAAAGGCGTCTTAAGAGTTTGTTTTGAAACCATAAAATTAGTAAAGATAAAAGAAAATCTTTAGACTTATGAAACGGCCTAGGCGTTAGAAACAGCCGCTTTCTAAGACTAATGGTAAGGGTATAAATTGTCACTGGTTCTGGAATATTTTGTAACATGCATGGAAATCTTTAAAAACACAACCCAAGGACCACTAAATCTTGCTGCGGATTAGGGTATGAAATGCCTGGATGTGTCCCCCCCAGTCAACCCCATGACTGAGCCTTCCATGACGAGCTTCTATGAGAATATGCAGTAAAGACAAGTTTCATCATTGCTGCAGCTCAGCTCATGTGTTTCTGAGATTTTCATTAACTTTTTGACAATAACTGTTTCAGTCCTCCTGCTGAATTATATTTATGTTATAAAATATGCCCAAGGAACTGCGCTTCTAGCGATTAAGCTGTAGGTATATTTGCTGTGGCACTGTATATAATAATTTTTAAACTGGTAACAACATATACATTCAAAAATAAGAAATTGTTTAAAAGAATTTGGTAATTGTGTATGGAACACCATACTTTTAATCATGATGTTTGAATGTTTATGTACATGAAAGATTCAAACTGCATTGCCATGGGACAAAAGGAATTTAAAAACTATATATGATGGACAGACAGTGCAGGCATAACATACATCCTTGGAAGAATCAGACTTTCAACCTCCATCAACAGATGGAGATTCTAATGTGAACATGAGCAGGGAAGAAATGAATCCTTTTGAGAAACACTGGTTTCTGTAAGGCATTCCGAAGGAGATCCCCGTGAATTATGCAAAGAAGACATTTGCTTTAACTCTGAAGCTAATGAAAAATGAGTGTGTATAACATATGCTATATAACTGACGAAAGACACAGGGGAGTTTATGGGAACCCACGGGCAGAGATAATGAATACTGAGACCTCTGGGAAGGAGAGAAGGCCACTCTCTTGGGGCTACATGGGTATGTAACTGTGGTTATTCAAAGACATGAGCTCTAACTCTCTCCATGAAATCAGATTGTTACCTAGCTTAGGCAATGATCTCCCAAAAGAATGAGAGACACATTTCCAGGGAAGAATTCAGGGAATCTTGCATAATAAGTTGTTGCTAAAACTTGAAAAACAAAAAAAATAAAATAAATGGCAGCAGATTTTTGTGGAACAAATCAAGTACCTATTCACCACATCATGCGATAATTTATAAAGCCTATGTCAGTCCCAAGCCACGATGCTGAATCAAATATTATCATCCTACATTTTTATCTAAAAAATGATATTATCAGTTGGTTTTTATGGATGCACCAGAATGTAAACCTCTAGAAAACCCTGAAGAATCTGTGTGGTTAAACAATCCTGGACTATGAAAAGCTCTACAAACCATGTCAAATCAGATTTCTAGGGACACTTTATTATTTTGTCCCTACTAAAAAAAAAAAAAGAAGAAATGATATTTAGCAGAAATTCTTATACTGAATGAAAGAACAGCAGCAAAGGCTCTTTATCAATGGGTCAATATTTATAAACCACAATGCAAGTGATAAAAAGTTTAGGAAGACATAAAATGAACATTATGCTGATAGGCTACTGATTATTAAAAAATTACTTTGCTTCAGGGCAACACGTTTCATTTGTTCTGCAGGTTGCATGTATGTTAATCTCCATGGATACTAATAGTAATAATTATTTAATAATCCCAGACTAATGTGGAGAGAAGTCTCAACATGCTTTCTACAGGGATATGTTTTTTAATCTAAGTTTTGTACCTAAAACATGTAGAAAGAAAATCTTTCATTACGGTCTGTCAGATGAAGCTAAGCATATACCAAGGTGACATCATAAACTATCTTATTCTAGGTTTTCACATAGAAATGTTATTTTATTTATTTATTTGTTTAGAGACAGAGTCTCACTCTGTTGCCCAGGCTGGAGTGCAGTAGCGTGATCTTGGCTCACTGCAACCTCCGCCTCCAGGGTTCAAGTGATTCTCCTGCCTTAGCCTCTCCAGTAGCTGGGATTACAGGCGCCCTGCCCATCACACCTGGCTAACTTTTGTATTTTTAGTAGAGATGAGGTTTCACCATGTTGGCCAGGCTGGTCTCAAACTCCTAACCTCAGGTCATCTGCCCACATCAGCCTCCCAAAGTGCTGGGATTACAGGCGTGAGCCACTGCACCCAGCCAGAAATTTTCTTTTAAAAATTCATTTTGAAAAAAACTTCAAAAACCTATATGATCACATTTTCATGAAAGCATACTGACTTACACAAGCATAGAAAATATCTGGAAAGGCCGGGCATGGTGGCTCAAGCCTGTAATCCCAGCACTTTGGGAGGCGGAGGCAGCTGGATCACGAGGTCAGGAGATCGAGACTATCCTGGCTAACACGGTGAAACCCCGTGTCTACTAAAAATACAAAAAATTAGCCGGGTGTGGTGGTGGGCGCCTGTGGTCCCAGCTACTCGGGAGGCTGAGGCAGGAGAATGGCATGAACCTGGGAGGCAGAGCTTGCAGTGAGCCGAGACCGCGCCACTGCACTCCAGCCTGGGTAACAGAGCGAGACTCCGTCTCAGGAAAAAAAAAAGAAAAGAAAAGAAAATATCTGGAAAGATATATATCAAAACTATAACAATGTTTTATTTACATATGTAGAAATGTGGCTTATTTTTATATAAGTGATTCTGATTACCTACATTTCCGAATTCTCTGTGGTAAGCCCATCCTGCTTTCAGAATTAGAATAGTTTTTTAAAAAACCAGCTAAATCAAAGTATTTAGAAAAAACAAACAAAAATCTACCTCATGGAAATAAGGAGGTACTTAAAAATAGAAGGTACAAATAAATATCAAAAATAATTGTGTCAAAAATGTTCTTGTATTTTGACCCAAGAATCTAACAATCTGTTCTAAGGAAATAATCCTCAATGTGGACAAACAGTTATTCACATATGTTCATGGAACCCCTTCTTGTAAAAAAAAATCATAAATATATAGGAGAATGTTTAGATAAATTTTGGTTCAACCAGTTAATAAAATGTTATCTGGCCTCAGCCAAGCACGGTGGCTCACGCCTGTAATCCCAGCACTTTGGGAGGCCAGGGCAAGTGGATCACGAGGTCAGGAGATCAAGATAATCCTGGCCAACATGGTCAAACCCCGTCTCTGCTAAAAACACAAAAATTAGCTGGGCGTGGTGCCACGAACCTGTAATCCCAGCTACTCAGGAGGCTGAGCCAGGAGAATTGCATGAACCCGGGAGTTGGAGGTTGCAGTGAGCCAAGATCGCACCAGTGACTACAGCCTGGATGAAAGAGGGAGACTCCATCACACACACACACAAAAAATGTTATCTGGCCTCTGCACGTGATGTTTATCAAGGTGTACTGAGGACACATGGAAATGTTAGGAAATCAAACACAGAGGTCAGTCTCCGCTGTGTAAAGGACAGAGTTCACAGAAGAAGAAGAAAGATGCTAACAGTAGCAGTGTTTGCCTGTGGAAGGTGGGACTATGAGTGATTTCTTGTGTGTGTGTTTTTCACAATTTCCTCTCCCAAGTTTTCACCATAGGGATGTGTCACATTGATTAGCAGAAAGAAATACTGGTAAAAAGTGGGCCAAAATCGGGGCCAGGTGCAGTTGCTCATGCCTGTAATCCCAGCACTTCGGGAGGCCGAGGCGGGTGGATCATGAAGTCAAGGGATCGAGACCATCTTGGCCAACATGGTGAAATCCCGTCTCTGCTAAAGACACAAAAATTAGCTGGATGTGGTGGTGCGCGCCTGTAGTTCCAGCTACTCGGGAGGCTGATGCAGGAGAATCACTTGAACCCGGGAGGAGGAGGTTGCAGTGAGCCGAGATCATGCCACTGAACTCCAGCCTAGCAACAGGGCAAAACTCCACCTCAAAAAAAAGCTGGGCCGGGCGCAGTGGTTCACACCTATAATCCAGCAATTTGAGAGGCCAAGGCAGGCAGCTCACTTAAAGTCAGGAGTTCGAGACCAGCCTGGGCAACATGGAGAAGCCCCATCTCTACAAAAACTACAAAAATTAGCCAGGAATGGTGGTGCATTCCCGTAATCCCAGCTACTCAGAAGGCTAAGGTGGGAGGATAGCTTGAGCCTGGGAGGCAGAGGTTGCAGTGAGCCAAGATTGCACCACTGCACTCCAGCCTAGGTGACAGAACGAGACTCTGTCTCAAAAAATAAATATATATATGTGTGTATATATATATATGATATAGATATTTATATATAGATACATGTTTACATGATATATATTTATATATCGATACATATATATTTTATATATTATATATAGTTTATACATAGATATATATTATATATATAGGAGATATATATATATATATATTTAAAGAGTGGAAAGAAAAAGTTCATGAAATCAAAATACAAAACAAAACATTGCAGATGTGTGCTCAGACCCAAAAATGGAATTTTTGTGAGGGATCTGAAGAATTCAACCTGATAATTACCCCTTCGCTGGGTTTGTATTACCTTGTAAAGTAAAAAATGCTGAGGACTTCGTGAGTACTTTGACCACTTCCCCCCTGGATTCTTGGTGAGAGGGGAGGCTCAAAGAGGCCAAGCTGACTCAAAACCCCCGTACCAGGTGGGGCTACGCTGCCCAACCCGCACAGTGATTGCATCTAACCAAGGCCCCCTGGCTCTCTATGATCTGCCTAATATTTTCCCAGAACTCTCCTTTAAGATGGAGGTAATTTTTTCTAACATGTAAACTGAATAAGAACAAAAAGCCATTATATAAGCCGAGATGGAGGTAAGGCAGCATGGAGCGGTCACCCCTCGGGTTAAGGATGTGCTCTGCCAGGGGTTATCAGAGAGTGACACGGAGGCTGCAGTCACCACTCGGGGGGCTCCCTGCAGGAGCTTAGAGGCACAGCCTCCTTGGTAACCGGCAGCCTTCCGCAGCACACTCATACTCAGCACTAAAAATAAGGCAGCACTATCTATACAGTGTGAGTCACTAGGAAACGGCGAAAATAGGACTGCACCAATGGCCTGCTACGGGAAGAGTATCAATTGTGTTTCCCAGCTCTTACAAACAAATCAGAGTCCCTATGTGATGGGCCACCCTCTTTCCAGTTTTCTCTTATCACCACTTTCTCTCCTGCTGGCAGATGAGCACACACTTGCGCACACACACATACATACATGTACATACACATAAACATGTGACTCTACTACACACTTAGAGAAGAACCCACTCTAGGCTTCAGCAAATGATCTCACCCGATGCTGCCTCAGCAACTTGTCCCTCTAAATACATCTCATTGACACTCCTCATCCAGATGCTCTGGAAAGCCCTGGCTCTCCTGGAGAAATTCTCCAGAACAAGCAGGGAACTTGACACATGAAAACGGGAGTCCCAGGCGTCACACACTCGATGTATGTCCTGGCCAGTTTATTCTCTGTTCTACAGTTTCCCAGCTCCCCTTTCATTAAAATAGGCTAACAAAACACTTGCCAGGTTACTGTAAATCTCAAGGAAATATTAACTCGTGCTAGTTATTTGTATTTCCATTGGCCTTCTGGCTACCTCCAGCTGAAAAGTGCTGACAGTAATTCAAATGTCCTTTATCCTAAATGGAACAAGCCAGCCCCTTCCCAAAGCTGCGTCTCCTATCTGCAGAAAGAGCAACCCAGCTTCCTGGCCACACAAGCTGTGCAACACGCCCCATATCCGATCTGTTACCAAGCCCTGTGCTCCACACCTTTTCTTTCACATTTGTTTTCTCCCTTTCTATTCCCCTTCTATTTCTAGTTTCGGCCAATATCACCTCCAGCCTCTTCCAACTTCCTGCCACCTTTTTAGTACCACCAAAGTGAAATCCTCAGCTTTACCTGCATTATTTCCTAACTTACAAATGATCAAATATCATCCAAACACCACAGCACATAACATTTTATGGCCCAGCCTCAAAGGAGGAGAAATTGAAGGAAACTTCACATTCTTCCACTTTCCACTCCTTGTTGGTCACCCACGCTCCTCCTCCTCCACAGCTCACTCATGTCCAAATGCTCCCTATTCTTTAAGATTCATCTTCAGCATCCTCTCCACTGTAAAATCTCATGGAGTCCTCAAACAAATTCTCCTTATCCCTTTTTGGAATTTCAGAAACACTTTATAGTCTATTTGTATGATTCTCATAGCATATATCAACTTCTACCTATAAGTAAAGGTGTCTCCTTTCTTGAATGGTAGAATCCTTAATTGATCTATTCATTCATTCATTCATTCAACACACACTTACCATATGCCTGTCCAGTGGCAGGAACTGTGCTGGGTGCAAGAGATGCACAGGTGTGCTCGGTAGACAAGGTCCTGTCCCTCTGGTGGGACATCAGGCTAGTAAGCAACTACAAACTACGTGCTGAAACGGGGGTAGGACCTGGACTGGGAGAGCTCCCAGCAGGCTCCCCGTGTCTAGTCTAAGAATGCAACACACCCAGTTCTGAACTGAGAATTGTAGAGGAGAGGGGATGAGAGTGCCAGGAGAGAGAACAGCACACATGAGGTCCAGAGTGATAAGGAGTTCACTCAACAATCAATTCCATGAAGGCCTGGGCTTCTCCCTGATTCATCTTTGTGACTAGAGGCCTGTCCGCACACTGCCTTAAATATCATAAATGCTCATAAATGTTGGTTGCACGAACAAATGAATCAACACATTAGTCTCTTATTTTTAGTCTAGATTAAATTCCAATGTGACCCTATTCCATGGCATGATCCGTTACTATCAAGGTGCTCTACAGGTGACCGATGGGATGCCATTCTACAGTGAGCCACTCAGATAGATGGAAGAAATCCACAGGCCCCTGTCCCACACCTTGGATGCCTGTTTGGATGCCCAGCCATGCCCAGCTGGCTGGAGGCAGGACTCCCTGCACTGAGCAGCAGTTGCAGGAATCTGTGATGCTTTCCCAAAGTGAGGAAGAACTGTACCTCCTCACAGAGCTCTCCTCTCTGCAAAAGCTGGCGTGACTCTTCTCCTAACAGACCTGGTCCCAGATGGACCATCTCCGGTAGATGCCCCTGAACTTTAAAAGCTGTACTACAGAGGCCACCCTCTTCCTGGTCCCCATCTTCCAGCCCTTTCCCTTTGCCCTAATGCTCATAAGTGACAGGGAAGGCTGCATGTGGGAGAACCCTTCGAGAAACAAGGGAAAGCTTTAGTATATGACATCACAGATAAATATATAAAAGGGCTGGGGGGATGGAGAGAACCAAATTCAAATCCACTAACTTCGGGCTCCATCTATGAACAATAGAAGGCAAAAAGTGAAGGCCAATTTCTGGGTTATCATGAAGCAGGAAGATGAGCACTCAGGACCTGTCATGAAAACACTTGCTTTCCCTCACTGCTTTGCCCTGGCTATGAAGCAAGGTCATCCACAAATGAACAGTATCAAGAAAGCAGGCAGAGGCTCAATAAGCTGAGAATGGAGACCAGGCCTCCTGGATTTACCTGAATTGAATGTAAAGAGAGACTGAGACCTTGTAGCCAGCATGTTCCCTTTTCCTTAAATAGCAGGACAGCACAGCCTCGAGGCTGAGGTAGGGGAGGACTGGCATCAGGGTGAAAGCGGCCAAATGCTGTCCCTGCCACTTGCTTGCTGTGAGCATTTGGGAAGGATTTATAGCATCCCCGGAAAACTGGAAGCACGATTTTGCTTTCTACCCCCAGATAGAAACGTGGCCTTGCTCCTGCTGGGTTTAGCTTGAGATCCAGGAAGGACAATGCTCTGTGCATGTTCCCTTAAGAAGAAGCAAGTGGATGGTTGGTGTGTGGTCTTCATTAGTGGGAATATCATCCTGAGTCTGGAAAGGCCACAGTGAGACAAGCATTTGGTGGCTTTCTCAAGGACTCCAAGGGAGTGGGGGGTGTCCTTGGCATGGGAGGCTAGAAATGAAGCTTCACTAAGATCTGCTACTTTCGTCTATTTCACTGCCTTGCTCCCGTGAGTGTCTGCATCTGGGACTAAACAACTTGAAAACAAAAATTAAGTCTGCATATGTCTCCTTGTCCTGCTGAAACACTGAAGCTATGGTGGGCAGGTTTCAAATCTTCTGAAGCTGTAAGCCTCTTTTTCTTCATCTCTAAAATAGACATAATAATCCTTGTGTCTTGTGGATACAGAATGAGATACTGCATATGGGAACTTTCTGGCTCAGGTCCCAAAGAGTCCCCTAGATGCTACTGCTGCTGGGTGTGGCTGCTGCAGCTATTTTCTGCAGCTATTTACGGGGATAAGACCAGTGGAAACCCTAGCGGGCAACCTAAAAATGATAGATTCTCAGCAGTCTAGCCAGTTTGGTAATGTAGACATTTAAAGAAGAGGGACAGGAATAACAAGAAAGCAAAGGGTTAATAAATACCCCTTACCCTTTTAACCATGTTGTCCCAAGCACCATCTCGGGAGTGTGCACCACTTCTCATTGGAAAGTTTGTAGGTTTGCAGAGTTCATGGAAGATTCTTCCTGCTCCTCTTTCTCTCATCTTCAGAATGAACAAGTATAGGAAGTATGCAGAGATGCCCGCACAGGGCCAGTTCTTATGTAACCATGTGATTCTCAAATTGGTTCTTGTCCCTTCCCATTGGAAAGGTTTTGACAGTCTTCCTACACATAGAAAATGCCATCCCCAGAATTAGAATCCCACGCCATGAAGCCAGCTCCCAGCATAAAAATTACTTCCCGGCAGACACGAAACAGACATGTCCGAGTCTGGACGTCGTGTTCACACCTCCTATTCCGAGGTCACATCACACTGAATTCAGAGGTAGTAAGGGCACTGTGACAAATAGTCGCCACTTGAAAAAATGGTAAACAAAATAAAAAGTATCACAACAGCACATTGTCTCAGGAGAAAGGATAAAGATGAAACCCCATCTCTACTAAAAATACAAAAAATTAGCCGGGCATGATGGCGGGTGCCTGTAGTCCCAGCTACCCGGGAGGCTGAGGCAGGAGAATGGCGTGAACCCGGGAGGCGGAGCTTGCAGTGAGCCGAGATCGCGCCACTGCACTCCAGCCTGGGTGACAGAGCAAGACTCCACCTTAAAAAAAAAAAAAAAAAAAAGAAGAAGAAGAAGGCATGCTAGCTTCGCATGGAGCTGTTTGATGGCCATCAAAAGCAGGTCAATGGGAAGCAGGTAACTGGATCACGGGACTCTTAACTGGTCATTCCTTCCCTCTCTTGCCTGCACCCCAGAATAATCAGCGTGATTCTCAGGGGTGCTTTGATATGATCCTACTAGAGGCAAAATCACGAGTACAGGCACCTACAGAAAATCAGCAGAGGAAGAGGTGCTGGATGCCTATAACTACCCATCCCAGGTACCAGGACCCCATCACCACTCAGCCCTGCCAGACTCTGGTGGTCCTCTGTCCTAGCACTGCCCAGCCTAGGTCCAAGGCACTCTCGAAAGGGTATCGTGGATGGGAGTCATCCAATTGAAAAGTGCTTCCTGTCATGGACAGTAACATTGATTTAATATATGTTGTGGTTTTGAGCCTTACCTGCTTTTGAAAATCTGCACAAGAGCAGGCACCATAAGGACATCCTCGGCCATGTGCCTACATGCTAATTCCTGAGCAGCAAAAATGCAGAGCAAAAAATCCACCATTTCCTTCACTAAAGAGGCTCTTTGAGGGGTATAAAAGTCCTGCACTGTTAAGCACTCTTATGAAAATTCTCCAGAATTCATGGACTTTGGGATATGCCACTCCTCAGGATTAACTGTTTTTGAAGCCACGTATTTCTACTCTCAGATCCAGCTGGTTATAGTCAAATAAAGAATGTCCCCAGTCATCTGGGTTACTGTAAATGCATTCTGCAGACTCATTTCCACCATCAGATCCAAATGACAATCATCAATTGTAAAAACTTACTAGAACTGGCTCCACGCCAAGGCTTCTCAGAACCTAATATCAATTAACTCATTAATGTCCATAACAAGCCTGGGTGGGAGATACTACTACATCCAACTTACTAATGAGGCAAGAAACAGTTAGGTAAATTGTCCAAGGTCACACAGCTAATGAGCAATGAAGCTGGGATGCAAAACCAGGCAGTCTGGCACCAAAGCCTGCACTCGTAAAAGCTATGTTTTATTAGCCTCAAACAGAATTGACTTGCTTATACATCACGAGACCTTGATGTTTCTTTGCCCTTGGTTCCCTGTGTGTCACCCTTGCACCTGCTGGATGGTGCCCTTTTCCTCCAAAGCCCCATGTGCAAGGAAAGGATGTCAAGGAAGTTTGCACAATACACTCAGAGACGAAGGATTGACACTGTTTAACATGTCGCCTCTCCTTCTGCCACAGCCAGGGGACAGAGTTATTGGAGACTTTAAGCTAAAACGGGGAAGGAGGAAGATTCTGGCTGGAAAAGCATTTTTCTGAACCTGCTAAGCTTACCTCACTTAGAAGAGTCCCCACTAAGTCCTCCACTTCATGAACACATCAGAGCTGCTCTTTATTGAAGTGCGGAGTTTCTCACACACATGCCTTTGACAGGCGCGCCCCCTAGTGACCAGAGAACAGATTCAACCCTAACCGCCCACAAATGTCCCTCCTAAGGCACAGCAATGCGTGCTAAATAGGAAAGGAGTTTGGAAAAACAGGAGTGGAAGAAACCTGTCTCTTCACCTGGTGTTCAGTAACCATCCCTGAGAAATTGTGTCTGGAGTTAAAGTTAATTACTGTAAAAAGCAAAAAGAATGAAGGTCAAGTATTATTATGGCAATGAATCATAGGTCATTTGTTTTTAAAAGTTTTCCCTTAAAACAGTTCCTTTAAAAATATGAAAATGGGCTGAACATGGTGGCCCACACCTGTAATCCCAGCATTTTTGGAGGCTGAGGCGGGAGGATCGCTTGAGCCCTGGAAGGTGGAGGTTGCAGTGAGCCATGATGATGCCACTGCACTCCAGCCTGGGCAAAAGAACAAGACCCTGTCTCAAAACAAAACAAAGTTTTAAAAGCACAATTATTCATGCATCCCCTTTTCCGATGGAGTCCACAGGTCATGGGTGCTTCTGAAATTAGATTATTCCCAGCAATCAGTACTCCTCCCTGCTCCCTCCCCATGCCGGAGTAGGAAGAAGAGAGTAACATATCACATACGAAAGTCACCAAACAGATGGAAATGGTGGCAACAGCACATGCCCTGCAGCAAGAGCAAAACATGGGCCAACTCTTCATCTGAGACAGTGACAGAGAGCTTGTGTTAGGACTGCCCTTAGGGGCCCCACTGCACCAGTTTGGTTGTCCTTTCTCAATGCAGCTGACAGCAAAGGTGGGTCACAGAAGAAAGATCTGCAAGTATTCTAAGTGGGACTTCTCGATCCCTCTGCACCCCTAGGAGGTATGATGATGCTACACTCAAGTGGAAATGGCCCCACGAGACCTTGAGTTATCTGAGAAGAGCCCACTGTGCAGAGGCCCTGCCCCGTGACTTAATGTGCTTGGTTAGCTTGGTTCAATGACAGGAAATAAATCTGATCTTCTTCAGTTTTTCAAGAGAGATTTCCAAAGCTAACTTTTTCTTTTTCTTTACTACATGTGCAGCTACAACTTGTTTATCCCCCCGCAGAGAGACAGTGTCTTGCTCTGTTGCCCAGGCTGGAATTGGGTGATGTAATCATCGCTTGCTGCAGAGCCTTGACCTTTTGGGCTCAAGGGATCCTCCTGCCTCAGCCTCCCAAGCAGCTGGGACTACAGACGCATGCCACCATGCCAAGCTAATTAAAAAAACTTTTTTTTTTTTTTTTTTTTGTAGAGACAAGAGTGTCACTTTATTGCCCAGGCTGGTCTTGAACTCCTGGCCTCAAGTGATCCACCCTCCTCTGCCTCCCAAACTGCTGGAATTATAGGAGAGAGCCACTGTGCCCAACTAGCAGCTACAACTTTAAGACAACTATGGTCTCTGCATATAAAATTAAACATGAAGACAGTGCATGCCATTCTCTCTGTCATTTGACCAAAAGCATCCAAGAAAGACAGCACAGAGGCAACCCTGAACATGTATGGGCAGGGTGCTGGCAACCCTCTCTTCACCTGTGATGAATGAGCCACCTGAAAAGGATGCCCACCTGCCAATCAATGAAGTGTGCAACAAAACTCCCTGACAGTTTTTTCCTTGACCCATCAGCAGCCTCAAAGGCCGCCCGCTTTGGCTTCTCTTCCCTTTTAAAATTCCCCTTTATGGCCAGGCGCCATGGCTCACACCTGTAATCCCAGCACCTTGGGAAGCCAAGGCGGGTGGGTCGCTTGAGCTCAACAGTTTGAGACCAGCCTGGGCAACATGGTGAAATGCTGTCTCTACCAAAAATACAAAAAAATAGCTGGGCCTGGTGGTGAGTGCCTGTGGTCCCAGCTACTCAGGAGGCTGAGGTGAGAGGATAGCTGGAACCCAGGAGGCAGTTGAGCCGAGATCGCACGACCGCACTCCAGCCTGGGTGACAAAGTGAGACCCTGTCTCAATAAAAAAAAAAAAAAAAAAAAAAAAACAAGTAAAAATAAATTCCCCTTAATATTTTTAGGAGTGAGGAAAGAAAAATTAGAGATAAAAAGAAAAGAATGCTCGAGAGGCTCCAATGCTCCCTACCACTAAAACAGAAATCTCAACAGTACCTCTGAACATACAGCTCCAGAAGTGGCTGTTTAAAAAATTGAAAAATGATTCTAAAAGATTCTATTTACCTGAGAACCACATGTCAAGAGTCAGATCAAACTTCCCCAGACAGCTTTGCGTAACTCCCCACCAATGCTGGTTCACTTTAACTCCCTTTACTGCCCTGCCTTCTTCACGTTATTACTGTCACATATTTTAATAATGTGACAATACTTTCAACCCCCAAGTACATTATTATTGTTTTTACAGCCAACATTCATAGAGATTTTCCATTTCCAGTGCATTCTTTCCTGTATTTCTATGTTAAAGCAGAAAGCAAAAATTACTTGTATAGGTTGCTTGCCCTACTTAAAATACTTTCATGACAGAGTAAGGAAAAATAACTGGGAATGAGAGTTGGAAGACTCAGGTACTGGGGAAAAAGCCCATCTGCCATGAACATCGGGCAAATCCCATTTAATAGGGGGGCCAGTTGCACATCCAAGAATGCTTCTAGTTCCTGCCGGGCCCTGATGAAAGCTTTAGAGCCCTCTAAGGAAACCCCAAGAACCCCTGTCTTGGCCTTTAAACTTTAAACAACTTCAAACCTTTCAGGCTTATAAGCAGGGTTGCAACCTAACAGAATGTCCCAGCAGCTGGTCAGCCAGAGTTCAAGGGGCTGGCTGAGAGCCAATGGCTGTGTGTTTGCGCCACCTGGTGGCTATTTCTGCTCTGGTTCACTAAGGAATTTCCTGGCTTGTTGAGGCCAGGGATGCCTCAGAAGTTATTAGAACTGAGGTCTGCAGCATTTCAGATAGGAAAAGTGTCCCATCTGATCAAAGCGTCAAGGAGGCAGACAGTGTAAGATCTGGTCCCTGAGGAACAGGCACATCTCTGTGAGTTCATGCAGCCTGAACCATCCCGGGTAATCCCTTTACCCATGTACCCCAAGGATCCTTCAGGTGAAAGGGGCTGACTGGGGCTGGTGGACCGGCTAGGACTGGCAGAGCTTCCCTGCAGAGCACCCCGGGACCTCCTGCATTCTATATAGTTATAACTGTACAAGATTTTAGTAAATGTGTGTTTTTAAATATATTGTCATTTTACTTTTAGGTTTATGGGTTATATCTAAAATGTATTTGAAAGCAAAGTGCTTGTTTCAGAATACTATCCCAGTTATTAATATGGGATATAGGGAAAAGTGACTCGATTGACAAAAACCTGCATTATCTTGTGCTTTCCAGAGATGCCCTGTTGCAAAAAGAGAATACCACAAAAATTAAGTGAATGTCAAAATTTAATTTCTCCAATTCCCACAAATGTATTCTAGATTCTTACTAATGCTGTCCTTGTACTGAGACTGCACCACATTCTTAGTGATGAAAGCCTATGATAAAATCACACTGGGATCGGTGCTGAAATATAAGGCAAGTCCACCATAGACTGGCTTCTCTTCACCTAGAATGATTTTTCTGAGAATCCACCAGGTTTTGGGGATGTGGTATTTTGGTATAGCAGCCATTTCAAGGCAGTTTCTGGCTCTAAAATAAATGAATCGAATCATAGTAAGTTATAACACTTCCCCTGTGAATTCCAACATGGTACTGAGCAGTACTGAATGATCTGCAGAAATTAGGTAGCTTTTCCTTCTTACTGTAATTTATACTTCCCTCAGGTGGCCATTTTTCCCTATCAGAGAGAGAATATTGGGGCCAGGCCACAGTGCAGGAAAAAAATGAGCTACCTCTTTTTCAGGGTTTGTGGGTCAAATTGGTCCCAATGGCTTAGGATGCATTTCAAGGGTGAGCCTGTTGATGCCTCAGCGTTTTCCATCTGAAAGACAAAACCGCCCACGGTTTTGGTTTGTTTCTCCCCCTGCCCAAGAACCCACAACTGTCCCTGGACCCTGATGATTGGAATAGCTGCGCTCACCGATGCAGCCGCAGAAACAGCCCCTACCCAAGAACCCGCAACGGTCCCTGTGAGAGGTGACAGCATGCTGGCAGTCCTCACAGCCCTCGCTTGCTCTCGGCGCGTCCTCTGCCTGGGCTCCCACTTTGGCGGCACTTGAGGAGCCCTTCAGCCCACCGCTGCACTGTGGGAGCCCCTTTCTGGGGGGGCCAAGGCGGGAGCTGGCTCCCTCAGCTTGCAGGGAGTGTGGAGGGAGAGGCGCCAGCGGGAACTGCGGATGCGCCGGGCGCTTGCGGGCCAGCTGGAGTTCCAGGTGGGTGTGGGTTTGGCGGGCCCCTCACTCAGAGCAGCCAGCCAGCCCTGCCGGCCCCGGGCAATGAGGGGCTTAGCACCCAGGCCAGCGGCTGCAGAGGGTGTACTGGGTCCCCCAGCAGTGCCAACCCAGCGGCACTGCGCTCGATTTCTCACCGGACCTTAGCTGCCTTCCCGCGGGGCAGGGCTTGGGACCTGCAGCCCGCCATGCCTGAGCCTCCCACTCCCTCCATGGCCTCCTGTGCGGCCGGAGCCTCCCCAACGAGCGCCACCCCCTGCTCCACAGCGCCCAGTCTCATCAACCACCCAAGGGCTGAGAAGTGCGAGTGCACGGCGCAGGACTGGCAGGCAGCTCCACCTGCAGCCCCACTGGGTGAAGCCAGCTGGGCTCTTGAGTCTGGTGGAGATGTGGAGAACATTTGTGTCTGGCTCAGGGATTGTAAATACACCAATCAGCACCCTGTGTCTAGCTCGAGGTTTGTGGATGCACCTATCGACACTCTGTGTCTGGCTGCTCTGGTGGGGCCTTGGAGAACCTTTGTGTGGATACTCCGTATCTAACTGATCTGATGGGGACACGGAGAACTTTTATGTCTAGCTCAGGGATGGTAAACGCACCAATCAGCGCCCTGTCAGAACAGACCACTCGGCTCTACCAATCAGCAGGATGTGGGTGGGGCCAGATAAGAGAATAAAAGCAGGCTGCCCCAGCCAGCAGTGGCAACCCACTGAGGTCCCCTTCCACACTGTGGAAGCTTTGTTCTTTTGCTGTTTGCAATAAATCTTGCTACTGCTCACTCTTTGGGTCCACAGTGCTTTTATGAGCTGTAACACTTACTGCGAAGGTCTGCAGCTTCACTCCTGAGCCAGCGAGACCATGAACCCACCAGAAGGAAGAAACTCTGAACACATCCGAACATCAGAAGGAACAAACTCTGGACACGCCGCCTTAAGTACTGTAACACTCACCGCGAGGGTCCGCGGCTTCATTCTTGAAGTCAGGGAGACCAAGAACCCACCAACTCCGGACACACCTGGACCCTGCTGATCGGAATAGTTGCACTCACCGATGCAGCAGCAGAAACACTAGTTTTCCTCCCAGACCACAAGGAGGACCAAGAAGGTCGGATTTAGTGGCCTTTATTGACACATTCTCGAAAACCTGGACCCTTGCCTGTCCTCCTAGACCACAAAGAGGACTGAGCAAAATAGCATTTAATGACACATTCTCGAAAACCCGTTAGAGTCTTAAGCATTCTCCCGTTAGTATTGGGACCTTACCCGTGTCCTATAAAGATGTTATGCCCGAAAAATGAAGTGGAGGGCCATACCCTGAGGGAGGGAAGGGATCTCCAGAGTTGGAAGAGTGATGCTTTTTGTCCTCACTTATATGAATAGGAAGGATACAATTTCTGAGGCTCCCCATATCCTAGCTTCAGGAATAGCTTTTGTTAGGCCTGCTTGTCTGAGGAGAGATCCTAAAATTCCAGATAGTCCCCCTACAATGGGGCTTTGGGCAAAAATCATATCTTTCTGATTGGTGAGCCCGGGCGCCTAAAGAAGGTTAACAGAGTCCTGGAGTTTATACTAGAAATAATTCTTATAAGAGAAACTAGAAAAGCACCAGAGACAGGGAGTAGTTTTTTAGAAGTGGGACTAGCCTCGGAGAAGAGAGGCGAGAGGAAGTTTGTCTGGCAGAGGTTAGGACCCAGGGGGCAAGGGTCAGAATAGATAGGCTGGATGGGTGAGTCTTGTTTGGACGACATGCCTTTGAGAGTTCTGCTCATGGCTGCAGGGTCAACCAACTTGTTGTTGGGACCCCGGAGCGGAATGGCTTTCCTCTCTGTCGACCCTCGGCTCAGCCCAGAAGTATAGAAAAAGTGGAAGCTGGTTCCAGGCAAACCACCAATGCTCCCAACTCCGAAGAGTCAGGGATTGTTAGAGAGCCCTTTCCCAGAAAGCCTGACACGTGTGTCTTTAGTCTGGCAGCCACACTAGTCGCTTTTAACTGGCCAACAGGTGCCCGGTATTTAGCCCCCGAATTCTAAGGAAAAACAGGACAGAACAGCAAGCGAAAGGGGTCCGATGGTACTCACCACTTGGCAATAGGCGTTAGTCTAACCGCTTGGCGATAGGCGATGGTCCCATCTGGGTCGCCAAAATATGTCCGGAATTGGTGGGTTCTTGGTCTTGCTGACTTCAAGAATGAAGCCGCGGACCCTCACAGTGAGTGTTACAGTTCTTAAAGATGGTGTGTCCGGAGTTTGTTCCTTCTGATGTTCAGACATGTCCAGAGTTTCTTCCTTCTGGTGAGTTCGTGGTCTCGCTGACTTCAAGAGTGAAGCTGCAGACCTTCAGGGTGAGTGTTAACAGTTCATAAAGGTGGCACATCCGGAGTTGTTCATTCCTCCTGGTGGGTTCGTGGTCTCGCTGACTTCAGGAATGAAGCTGCAGACCTTCGCGGTGAGTGTTACAGCTCATAAAGGCGGCACGGACCCAAAGAGTGAGCAGCGGCGAGATTTATTGCAAAGAGCAAAAGAACAAAGCTTCCACAGCATGGAAGGGGACCCAAAGGGGTTGCCGCTGCTGGCTGGGGTGGCCTGCTTTTTTTCTCTTATTTGGCCCCATTCACATCCTGCTGATTGGTCCATTTTAAAGAGAGCTCATTGGTCTATTTTACAGAGTGCTGATTGGTCTGTTTTGACAGCATGCTGACTGGTGTGTTTACAAACCTTTAGCTAGACACAGAGCACTGATTGGTGCATTTACAATCCTTTAGCTAGACAGAAAAGTTCTTCAAGTCCCCTACCCAATTAGCTAGACATAGAGCACTGATTGGTGTGTTTACAAACCTTTAGCTAGACACAGAGTGCTGATTGGTGCATTTACAATCCTATAGCTAGACAGAAAAGTTCTCCAAGTCCCCTACCTGATTAGCTAGACACAGACAGCTGATTGGTGCGTTTACAAACCTTTAGCTAGACACAGAGCGCTGATTGGTGCGTTTACAATCCTTTAGCTAGACACACAGTTCTCCAAGTCCCCACCCGACCCAGAAGCCCAGCCGGCTTCACCTCTCATTACCATTTAAGAGCAGACTTTCTCTTCCCCACTTATCACAGACAGGACCCTCTGGGATTCTCCTCTCCATAGTTTACTTCTGCCCAAAAGCTCCCTGGGGACTTCCAAGTATAGTAGACTCTTCTTATTTGCAGTAGTTATGCCCTAGAAAGTTGCTGCAAATAAGTTAACAACTACTGAACCATTGCTCCTAGGAACAATATTATAATTGTTTCTGTGAGCCTCTGACCATAACGCTTTTGCCAACCAGTGAATATATAACCTTCTTTTATGTGTGTTTCTGTTTAAAGACACCCTATTTAGTATATGTTGTTGATTCGTTAACACTGAATGCTCAGCCAACAGTGCTATAACTACTGCCTCAACAAAGCTTAACAAACCCATATATTTTCGCATTCTTTCTGCGTGGCATGTCGCAGACTTCTTACACTTTGGAACACAAAAACAGCACTTCAGCACTACGTTTAAGGGCCATTTGAAACTGAAATTACCATCAGAAAGCAGGAAGCACAAAAATGAGAAAAACGTGGCCTAGACAGACTGGGAAAGGGACACCTGTTTGAAGCACGAGAGCTGAAACAGGAAGGTAGGGTGGTGGCTTGGTGGCTTGTTCGACTTCAGCTGGAACATCTGAGTTGGGCAACTCAAATTTTTTGCCACTGTGCATTTTCCAAGAATGATCTAAAAAAGCACATTGAATATTGATTTGGGCATTACAAATAAATTTTAGCAAATAGGCAAATTTGCAAATACGGAATCCATGAATAATGAGGACTGACTGTATATTGCAAAGCCCTTTGAATTTAAAATTCTTCTATAACCCTACCCTCACTCCAAAAGGCAACTCTACTTCCCTCTCTGCAACATAAACATTGGCCATGATAAATGACCTGCAGTTTCCCAAGCACCCAGTGTTCTTTCACCTTTAACTGTTACTTTCACCACGGATTTTCACACTACCCTCCTGGGACAACCTACAACTCTCACGTTCCGCTATCACAATCTGTCACGGTGTCACAGAGCACTGGATGCCATTCCAATAATATTAATATCAATCATAACATCGTAATAATAGCATCTAGATTCACAGACTATGTAGCAAGCACTGCTCTGAACAACTTACAAGTATCTACTAATTTAATCTACACAACACACATATTGATAGAGAAATTATCCCTCATTTTAAAGAGTAAAAAACAGAGACATGAAAATGTCAAGTACCTTGCCCAAGTCACTCAGCCTGTGATTGGAAGAGTCAGAGATCGATGTCAAATCTACAGCCCAAGCTTAATCACAATGTTACTCTCACAATGACTGTTGAAGCCTAGTAGCATTTAGACAAAGATGCTTCCTTCTGTAGTATTAGGATGGGGACAGAGATAGAGAAAGAAAAATATAAATATGCAGTTCACTTCATTCCCTGCCATCTCTATTTGCTGAAAAAATATATTAAGATGACACCAACCACTGCATATGTAATTTTGTGTAATTATACTTGTGTAACTACAGATAATTATCTTCTATCACCCAACAGGGTAGAAAATCCTCTTAAAATTTTGAATATGAATCTTAATTCTGAAATGTTTTTACCATTACCCATAACCTCTTCCACCTTCACATTTTAGTCATTTTTCCCTCCAGGATGATCCTGAAATATGAAGAATTTTTTTTGTAAAATATTTCATGTTAAAACACATTATACTGTTGAGAAACAATTTCTTTTTTTTTTTTAAAAAAAAAGCTTATTTTCTCTGCAGTCAAGATAATGGAAAGGAAAACAAAGCAGCTAGAAAAAAAAAAAACCTTGTCTGATTTTAATATCTGCTTTGATTCAGAAGGGATCAGAAAGATGAACTACAGACATCTCCTTTTTCATGCTTGTCCAGTAGACTGAACAAGGAAAAACTCACAAATAGAGAGGCTACAAATTGGAAATCAAACCAGAGACAAATTCTGAAAGGGCTCTAGCCAGGAACACAACACTTTGCAGAGTGTGAAAGCCATGGTGCACAGGTCTTGGCGGCTACAATCAAGAGGGACAACTTTGTATACAGCATTTCCTCTGTTCTCAAAATAAAGTCATCCTAGAGGTGAGAGTCTGCCTTCCATTACTCTCAGGAATCCATGTGCCCTTCCTTAGAAGTTCCACTAAGAATAGCATTATCCCGGTGGGGCACGGTGGCTCACGCCTGTAATCCCAGCACTTTGGGAGGCCAAAGTGGGTGGTTCACCTGAGATCAGAAGTTCGAGAGCAGCCTGGCCAACATGGCGAAACCCCGTCTCTACTAAAAATACAAAAAAATTAGCTGGACGTGGTGGCGCATTCCTGTAGTCCCAGCTATTCAGGATGCTGAGGCAGGAGAATCCTTGAACCTGGGAGATGGAGGTTACAGTGAGCAGAGATTGCACCACTGCACTCCAGCCTGGGTGACAGAGCGAGACTCTGTCTCAAAAAAAAGATTAGCATTATCCCAGACAACTCTGTCTCTTCCCACCAGGGGACCTACAAAGGCCTGTCCATTTTGAAACCAGAGAATCAATAACAGAGATCTTAGAAGATGGCTGGTGTAGTGCCTCATGCTTGTAATCCCAGCACTTCGAGAGGCTGAGGTGGGTGGATCACCTGAGGTCAGGAGTTTGAGACCAGCCTAGCCAACATGGTGAAACCCGTCTCTACTAAAAATACAAAAATTAGCCGGATGTGGTGGTGGGCACCTGACAAGAGCAAAACTCTACCAAAAACAAACAAACAAACAAGATCTCAGAAGATGAAGCAGCTTTTCTGTGTTATGACTAACCTTACAAGCCACTCAGCCACCTAGATTGTGACTTTAGAATTATTTTATCAGAAAAACTTGCTCCACTGGGATGTTGTGCTGAGAAAGAACGTGACGCCCATCTGCCTCCTCAAAGGTGTTGTGGTTTATTATCCTTTAATAAACTGTTCTTCTTGCCTTGTTGGAGCAATGGCCACTTTTACCTTGGAAAACTTAAAAGGCTGCAGATGATTTCTATGATGTGTTCTCTCCGAAAGGAAGAATGGGAAGTAGCACTGGCTGAGTGCACCTTGGTTCTAGCTGCTGTGCTAGTCGCTGGCAGACGGTCCTGTGGGGCCCTCCCATAACCTCAAAATGGAAAAGATGCTGCCCAGTTTCACAGCTGAGAAAACCCATGACCAAACAGGTTAAAGGACTGAACCACTGGCCCATGGCTCAAAAGGAGGAAAGCTAAAATTAAATCTAGGCCCAGTGAACTCCAAAGCCTTGTCATGTAATGCTTGCTGGGCATTGCCTACTTGGGAACAGAAACATGAGAAACAGCAGTCTTCATCTTACAAACTGAACTTTTCTTCAAAGTGATCCAAAAGATGATCCAAACCTCAAATTAATCCTTAAAGTTCAGTAAGGAGTTTAACAGGCAAGATGATTCCTCTTTGGGAAGTACAGAGAGAATTCTGCACGAGACTGCTTATAGCATCTAGAGATTTTACAGCCAGACCCTGATATCATCAGTCAGCTTTCAGCGTTTTTCTAAGACCGTCTCTAGATGGTGCAATGACCATGCGGTTCTGTTTACTGAGGCCTGTCTATTTCTAGCTGGCTGGGTATTCAAAAGTGAAAATATCTGCTTGTCAAAATTTACTGGGTCATTTCCAGCATTCAAAATCATTACTAAATAGTCGTTCCAACTTCTCAACTCCCTGATGCAAGACTGTGGCCTGGGAGAAGTTGCAGGGGAAGAACTAAAATCAAAAACTAAAAAAGAACCATGGAAAAGTAAAGAAAACCAACACTCTCTTATGATTATTCTCTGTTCAGAGTCTTTGCTTTTTCTAGGATGACTTTTCAAGTCCTCATAAGTGCTAAAGGTCTTAAAACCACCTCCAATTAACTTTCAGTTAAAAAAAAAAAAAAACTATTATTCTGTACTCATGAAGCAGAACACTCCCCAGACAGGGAAAACTAAGACAGAGATACACCAAGACTAAACTGTACAAGGAATTAACGAGAATGTTAAGACAGATGGAGCTACATTGAGAAAATTTACTCCGATTTTGGCTCATGGAATACCCTGGTCATCTCACGTAAGAACAGGGTCTGAAAATAAAAAGGAGATGCTTCATAGCACACACCCCCATTCCAGACAGCTCTCACAGGGACCCAGATTCCATAGTAATCCTATTTCCTCCATGTGGCCAGCCCCCAACCTCTCTCTCTCCTCAGTCCCTCCATACTGTGCATTCTGGGATCCAACTGCCCCCAAGGAAAACCACTACTGGGACAGAGACACATGCATCCCAGAGGCAGCACATGGAAAGAATTCAGGTTTTGGATTTTCTACATAGCTCAGAAGAAATCCACGCACTGGCAGGAGGAGGATGATAAAACTGCAGTCACAGGAGCACCGTAGAACCAGGCTCTCCCTCAGGAGAGGAATCAATTAAGGGTATTTTCCAAATGTACATGCCCTGATTCTTCCTTGGTAATTTTGATATGACTTGAGGGTAAGAGAGATTGGGTGACTTCACAAAGCTTCCCAAGTGACCTCGATATGTCTTGCTTACCACATAAAAATAAAACTTGGAATTGAGGGGGAGGTAGAAAGTGAGTCCCATCCACCTTCCCTGGACCATCGCTCTGGCAGAGGGGCTCTGCCAGCAAGGTCACTGCCACCCTGGAGCTTTGGTCATCGACAGACAAGTACAGGAAACTCACCCCTCCACCAGTCATGACATTTTTTGCTAAAATTTTAAAAAATTGATTCAACTAAAGGATAAAATGGAATGCCAAGGTCGAAATATAAAATATGATGATACAAAAATAATTTCAGAATACCTCTGTAAGGCAAGCTGCAAAGCTGAATATTCAGTAAGTATTCTTATTTAAAACATCATATTAAAACTAACACTATAAAAACAATAACTTGACAGATGTTAGTTTTTTAGGTTTTTAGGTTTTTTTAGTTTAAGAAACACTACTGGAGAGAGTTAAAAAAAATGATCACTGCTGGTTAAAATGGACATGACTTTCTGTGTGTGGAAAGCAATTAGACAGTATCAAAGCCTTGAAAACATATCTCATACAAAGTACAGTTCCACAAATTTATCCTAATAATGTGATCATGGGTGTGCATACATTCTGGGCTGTAAGATATTAATTATAGACTTATGGTAATTTCAAAGCATTGAATCATTTAGTAAAAGGGCTTGGTTAAATAAATTGCATTACATCTAAATAATGAAAAACAAATCAGTAATGAAATACAGTATTATGAAAACATTTTCAAAGAATATTCCCATGAAAGACAAGGCTTCTCAAATAACACATAAAGCATGATACCATTTGTCAAAATATGTATAAACATTAATATTAGTATATATACAGATATATACATTGTGTGTGTATATATATTTGGGTGTGTCTGTATATATGTATATGCATGAATATGTATATATATAAAATATATATACCATATATATATACACACACACACACACGTATATATATAGTGTATATATTTTTTTCCAAGGAAAGAGTATTTGAAACTATAAAATAATGCCTGGTTATTTCTAATCACCGAAGCCAAAATCTCAGTAATGCCATTTATGATGGGGATTAAAATGGAAATCCAATTTTACAACTGCAGAATTTGATATTAGCTGAAGGTCACTGAGAGACTTCATGGGGAGAAAATCAAGAATATAGTGCAAACAGAAATAAAAACAATGTATTATATTCGGGACAAGCTGTGTTCTGATTTGCAAACTGAAAAAAAAAATCTAGGAGACAACCTATTAGCATTCACAGCAAGAGAGACCTTTTAAGAAAACATAAATTGTGTTAATGTCATCATGATTAAATTTCAGGAGACTTTCAATTTGACTTTGATATAAAATTGATGTATGTAAGTAATCAACTCACTAACCCAATAATAAGATCCATCCCACAGCTGCCATCACTCATTTAAGTCAAACACAAATCTTAAGCATCTTGTGAAGTAGATTTAATGAAGTCGAGATACATTCCGGGCTAACTACTCTCGGTTACACTTAATCAGAACTGAATAAACAATCTCAGTATTAGTCACACTTGTGCAAGTTATTCCATTTCACTGAAGCCAGAAGAGATTTTCATGTGATCCTGTTTAAACCAGCTAAACATCTGGAAATGTGGAAACTATTCTGTAAAGCGCAAGAGGACCACACGCTCGGAAGAGACATCAGTTATGTGGCTGAGGTCAGGCCCGGGGAGGCTGGAGGGAGAGCACATACTGGAGATAGCTTACTTACAATGAAGCCAAGCTTCTTATAATCTCGCGTGTACATGGACTTGCGTTTCTCCATGCTGCCACTGCTGTTATTAGGTTCAGACTCAGCATCAAAAGCAATTCTTCGAAGTTCAAATATGATGTCCCTCTGAGCCTGAAGGAATCAGGGAGTAAAAAGAAAAGGGAGGGGAAAAAGCTGCTCTCATTGTGTGACATTACATATACTCCCTCTTTCCCTGGGGTCTAAATGAATCACTGCATTCAGGCAAAAGAAAAACAGATAAAAGAGAACCAATGTTCTAAGTTAGGGCTTTGCAAACCGCTCTTCCCCTGTCAGTCTCCCTGCTGGTCAGGCCTGGCTGTATTCCACAGTGGTCCTCTTAGCCAAGTAGTCATCTGGAGCACAAATATTGATAGTCCAGTGCAGTCTTAACTGAGAGGCCCAGATATGATGGAAGGGTCGTGATTGGAGAAAGCTAAGCTAGAGAAACTGGGGATACTGTACAATTGGGAACAAAGTAAGCAGTACCCAAAGTGCCTCACCCCACTAAGTTACTTCATGGAAACAAACACAGGACAAAAAAGAAAGAAAGGGTCAAAGGTGCAAACAACCCAAGTGTCCATCCAAGGGTAAATGGATGAACAAAATGTGGTATGGACATACAATGGGATACTATCCAGCCTTTGAAAGATGGCAATCCCAGTAGATGCTACAATCTGGATGAGCTTTGAAGATATTACGTTGAGTGAAATAAACCAGACACAGAAATATGCATATTGTCCGATTTCAATTATATGAGGTCCCTGGAGTAGTCAAATTCATAGACAGAAACTAGAATGGTGGTTACCAGGGACTAGGAGGACAGGGGAATGGGGAGTTAGTGTTTAATGGGTACAGAGTTTCAGTTCTGCAAGATAAAAAGAGTTCTGGAGATAGATGGTGGTGATAGTTTCCTAACAATGTGAATGTACTTAATGCCACTAAACTGTACACTTAAGAATGGTTAAAATAGTAAACTTTCTGTTATACATATCCCACCACAATAAAATAAATTTTTAAAAGGGTTTCCAAGCAAAGAGCGTCATTCAATATTAAGAGGCATTGTTGTCTGTCACTAGAAGTGGTGAGATAACAGTCTCCTCTCCCTGGGATGACCACACCTTGCCAAAAACGTGGGGCACATTCACTGCCTCTCAAAGCCTCTCCATCATTCTTAACCGTATGGCCTTGCTCCATGAATGAAGTGCCGCGGCAGCTACACACTTCACATATGCAGTTCACATCTGCAACAGATCAGGCCCTCACGTGCCAATAATGAGTGTTTTCCTTTCCAAAGCTGCAGCGCTGTTTAAGTTGAAAATGTGCTACAGCAGGGCTCCCAGCTGTTTCCTCTCTACCCTCACACAGCAAAGGTCCCCAAAGCCTTCTGAATGGAGCTATAATCTTTCATGCACAACAAGAGACCTAGCAGAGAGTTACAGCCAACAGCCAACCGACAGAAATGCTGGCCCAGAAATCAGGTTTAATCTGGGACCCTGCTCTTGGCACTGATCCCTGGAGAATGAAAATTGCTACCTCAACCCCGCAGAATCAATGCCACATAGAGTCACCAAGAGGCCCTAGTTGTGTGGGAACTTGACTCCAAAGCTACTACCATTAAATGTTACTTGGGGCCAGGAGCTAAGGTCTGTGGTCATGTGACATCAAACTTTCTTATTCAATAAAGGCAGAACATGCATGTTTGGAGCCTAATGGAAGAATGCATTTGGTATATTTTCTGATCCTAGATTCACCTAATTTTGAAGCCATGCCCCTAAGTTCTGAGATGATAATAAAACGACATCATATCAAACTCTGAAACTCCCTAGTTTCAGGGTACCTCAAGAAAAGACTTTTAATGACACTTTCTGCCCTTCCTGTGCTTTGACTGCTGTCCAATGAGCACTCACCTGGTCCTGGGGGTCCATTTTGGTCATCATCCTGTCTTCCAGGAGGTTAAAGGTGAGCACTTGCAGAACATACAGCTGATGCGCCATCTCATTGTTGATGGCCCGCTGGGCTCGGATGACATGCTAGGGAAATGGTTCACAAATGAAATTTTTTAAAAAAGAAAGAAAAGGAAACAACTAGAATTAACCCTCTAGAAGGCTCTCACAGTCTTCACTGGGAGGTACAAGGAATGGAGAAGGAAGGTGAGGGCACAGGGAATTTCAGAGCTTTCCTTTGAATTTCAGAGCCCAGTAAGGTTCCTGATCTTCAGGTCACAGTCCATGAAAAAACCTACTGTGGGCAGGAGGGAGTGGAAGGGGAAAAGCGCTGGAAAGGGACTGGTGATGGCAGCCATAAAAGTCAAGAGAAGATGTGCTTGAAATGGGGGTGTCTCCAAGACAACTGTGGATTTCTACAATGGAAGCATCTGCCACATGCAGCAGAAAAACCAATGGCGCATGCCCATAGTAAGCAATTTTGCCATTATCTTACCCTGGGACTGTCTCTGACAGGTGAGCCCACTTCAAAATGGGGAAAAGTTTTAGAAGGAACACACAAAAGCAAAATACCCATCAAATCTTAATCCACTGTGGGAGCTACACAAGGATGTCTACCATCAAAAGCAGAGAGCAAATGCTCGTGAATTACTTTACTCACTGTTAACAATTAAATGATAGATAAAATGACTCTTCCCCATAGAAACAGAACTGAAAAGAGAACATACAAGGAGTGGCAGGACAGGAAGACTGGATAGGTCCACCCCCAATCCCCTCACCCCTGCCCAGAAATGGGACAGCTGTCACCAACTCAACATTCAGCATTTGGGACTAACATACAGCCTTTTCAACAGAGATTCCGGCTGTACATTAAAAATGCCAAACAATGGATTAATGTGGTGGAACAACCCATCAAATCAGTTATTTCAACTGTGCTAGCCCCAGTCACGCCATGCTATCTGAAAGACCAATTCTGTCGGCAATCTGTAGTTGCTCCTGGGTAGACTGCTGCAAACCAACTTCTAAGTGGCCATTCAGTAAATGACAAAGCTACCCACTGTAGAGAAAAATGATCTTCCTCCAGGACTGGAGGAAGTCTAGGCCTTTAGAGTGCTGCCTGGGTGCCTCTCAACCTGACATCCACCTGCAATCCACAACATAGCTGTCAGTGCCATGCTGAAATAGCTAATTCAAGGAGGAGGGGTGGGAGAAGATTGAGGAATAGAAGAAAGAGGACAGGGAGGAATGAGAGAATACAAAGTCACTGAACCAAAATTATGGGAAGCAGGGAAGCTAGACAACAGGATGGTTAGGAGCAAATCAAACCCCTTATCCTCCAATCTTCAGAAGAGCATGTTAACTCATAGCACACACTTAGAATCCAAAGTGTATGGGTATCTCTCCTCTTAGCAACTCGAAAGTACTGCACTCCAAGTTCTTGCAAGAGAGCACCAGCCTCGAACTTCAGCCATCAACAACATCTCATACAAGAAGTCCCACTGAAGCAAACTGATTTTTGAGACAGGGTGACCACAGTCATTAATGCCACTCATATCTCAGGGCATTCTAACCCTGACTGCCACATCAAGGTAATATGAAGACACTGAGCTACACATTGATGCTGCTGCTTCTACATTTACTGAGAGCCAATATAAAGGACAGTAATTATGAATACTTCTGCATTTCCAAAACCACAATTGGACCTAGAATGTATTAAGATGCTCTCCCAAGATTCATTTCAGAGTTCAGTTCCAGAGGGAAAAGGTTTATCTTTCCCGAAGAACTGGGGGACCTCTTTTTATCAAACAATGAAAATTACACTCATACGTTTCTTGTCATCCTTGGCAGCCAGAAAGTTTAAAATCGAACTAACTTGGTCACAAATTGCAGGCATTACCACTGGCTTTGGGATCTAGAACATTTATTTTCAACATTAATTTTTGATGGCTTACTTGCATTGGTGGGGGAGGGAGGGGGAATAGTGTGTGTATTAGACATTTGTTTCTGGTGTTGGGACATCTGGGACCTTGTTGACCCTGGACAGACTGCTCCTCCCAGGTCTAGCCAATTCCTAGAGATAATAAATGACTCCTTTCATATGCAAACGAAATCAGTCCAGAGCCTTGGCACCCACCCCCCACTCCTCTACAAGCTCTGGCTCCTACTCTTAGGATCACTATTCTCCTGCCCTAACCACCCAGGGCCAGGTACCAGACAACTAGAGACAGCCCATCAACTCCAGAGTCCACTGAAAGTATACAAGCTAGCCAATCCTAAACCTGCTCAGCCAGCTTACCTGGTCTCATGTATCCCTTCCCTCAAAAACCACAGTAAGGGCTCTCGCCCAGATCTCCTTGGGCTTCCCCTGCCTCCTGACTCAGGAGCTTCCCCTGCCCCCACAATCCCCCAGTGGCATGGCATGCCCCCTCCTTTGGGGAACTATAATTAACAAACTTTTCAATGCCAGCCACCTCTTGATCTGTTGGCCTCACCACACTTGAATAATAATAAAACCTGCATTTGAGGACCAAGTGTTTTCAACTGTAAGCTTGCTGAACTGCTCTTTGGAATCACACAAACAGAAATTTTTCTTTTTCTTTCTTTTCCTCTTTTTTTTTCTTTTTTGTAAGCAGGGCAATCAATCAACCTGCTTTTTTCAAGTAGCTGGTAAGTCAAATAGCAGGTAAGGCCTCAGGAAATCTTGTTATTTGGTTTATTTCTAAACATTTGCAAGGTGACACTTAGGGCTTTTTTTTCCACCAAGGTTTACGGTCATCTTGCATCGCAGCGAATGAGTGGCTCCCATCTATATCTTTCCTTCCTCTCTCTTGCAAGGGGGTCCCCGAAACTGATGTTCAACATCTCAGGACTTCTCTTGGTACCTGATATGTTTACAGCTAGCTTCCTCATTAAAAGAGCAAAACCTCATCAGGGTGAATCTTTTAAGCCCTGATCTCCCTAACCTGCCCCACTGACAGAGCTATCCAACTCTTCCAGCCAGAATGCATTCCCCCTTTCTCTCTCTCCAGAGCAGTTCCAGAAACCCCTCCCTCCAATTCAATGAGGCAATTCCTGTGGGAAAGCCTTTATTTATTCCAATTCCAAAAACTCACTTTTTCCTTCATTAGAGTTCCTACTGCTTCACCACAGAAGCAAGTCACAGAACAAACCACAGATTGAAGCCAAAAGAAGAGATTAACAAATGCACCAGGCCACTCCTCCCCCACAAAGAGGTCACAGCACATAGGTACTCACTGTTAAAATGATGGAACGCAGTTGCTTCTGAGCCAAAATATTCGCCATCTCCTGTGGAAGAAAAACACACCCACACAAAGGCTTAGGTTAGAAAGCTACATTTCGACATAGCCAAAAATGACTTTATCCTGGGGTGTGCTTCGTAACTGTATATCAGCAGTATTTCTTATGAAATAATGAACTCAAACAGGCAGTAGTATTCAAACTATTTTTTGACTGTTTTATTTAGAATGTAAAAGCCATGTCCAAAAGCAAAGGAAAGATATCTGGCACCTGCAAACTTCTTTTCCTTAGGAATTTCTTCCTTCCAGAAAAAGGTGGGTGCTAAATAAAAACCAGGCACTCCAAACAAAGCAATGGTTCTCTACTAGAAAGCCTCATCATCTTTTATTAGACTACGTATGTGCAGAAAGCTTTTATTAGCCAACACATGCCTGTAGCAAGGAGCTTCCAGTATCTTCTAAAAGTCATTTCATCTTAATCTGTGCAAAACCAAAGAGTGAGTAATACATATACCAGGCTACATACGTGATCTGAGTGGAGTTTAAGTGAAGGGCAAATATCTGGGTGATGCAAAGCTCTAGAGTCTACACTCACTGAGCTCTGCAAGGCCTGGTTTCTGCAGGTTGTTTCGTGCCTTGGCATCTCCTGATTGGCATGGAGGATTCAAGGGTGATTTTATTAAAGGAAATGATGCACAGACTCCCTTTATAAATATTGACAAGTAGAAACTAAGGGAAAATAATATATCAAGCATAGTCTTGGAGCACTTGGAGCCTTTTAAAGTAAAAATACTGCTCATATTCAGGAAGACACTTGACTGTTGTTTTGTGGTAGGGGGTGTTTTTGGTGTTGCTACTCTTACTGAGTAGAGAAGAAACTAAGCCACGGTTTAAAAACAGAACCATGATTTCTACCAAGGTTAAAACAAATTTGCAGAAAGCAAAGAGAACCAAGAACATGGGGGGTGGGGGAGATTTCTGAGCGGGGCATACAAGCAGGGGTGGATAGGAGCAGCACGGGAGAGCAGGGCCCACTTTACGCTAACAAAGGGAACGTGGGTGACTTACAGTCAGAGGACAATCAAGGATGTCAACATTGCTCTCTACATCAACCTAACAGCGTCATCGCCACCACAGAAAGGAAAGCAAGCAGGAGAGAAGAAGGGATGGAAATTCAGAGGACTCTGTTAGAGGTTGACCACTGTATTTGAACACCCCTGCTGACCCACTGCATTGAAAAGTGCTTAAATACTGTAAGGTGACTCAAAAAAGCTAGATGGCACTCAAGTCAAAATCCAATACTAGGTCTTATGCTCTTGAAAACAAGAAAGCAGGAGCAATGATGCACTGAGAAACAAGTCAAATGGTAACCCAGAAGAAACCTTCCCTTCCACTAGGCATAGAAAGCAGGGCTTTCTTGCTGATCTTCATAGAAAGGCCCACTGGTGGTGGTTTTTTTGTTTCTCCTAGACCAGATGACAAATAAAAGCCTTAAAGGATCCTATAGCTGTTTTAATTTCTTTCCTTTAAAAAGATGAAATTATTGCTCATAAATAAAAATGGAAAAGAATATTTCTGTTCCTATGTTTGTCTATAAGTTTATAAAATTTAAAGTTAGAAGGGACAATGTATGTCCAACCTCTACTAAAGAAATCATTGTAATTATCTGGTTACAATATTCATTGTCTGCATAAGACTGTGGGTCCCTCATGAGCAGTAACTGTCTTTTTCTTTTTTGTATTCCAAGCCCAAAGTACAATGTCTGACACCGAGAAGACAATAAATGTTTGATAAAATAACAAATAAATATTTTATACTGTCCTCCTAAGGAACAGCAGCTTGGTCAAAGAGAAAATTGAAATATCCATGCCTCCATTTTTTGGTCTAATGGTAAGGAATTATTGGAGTAAATGTGAGAATCCATGGGGAATATTTTATAGCATTAAAATTATGTAAAAGTATAGATAGCTACAAATATAAATCCAGATATACTGACATGGAAAGATGTCCAAAAAATATCGTTTAGTTTTAAAAGAAGTTTAGAAAAACTACAATGGATGTAGTATGCTCACATTTGGTGGGAAAAAAAATGATGTATTAGGAGAATATTTGCACAGAACAAACAGGGAAGTAGCACCATGAAAGTCACAAGAGTTGTAAATAATTGCAGTGGTTCTGCCTCTGGGAATATAATTACAGGAATCTTTCAAACTTCTTCCTTTTGAGTCAGTATTTTCTGATTTTTCTACCAAATCTTTTAACTAGCAAGTTTTTTTAAATAGTGCTTATCAAAAGTATAAGTATTTGTAGAGAAATTTGGAAGGGATCTCACTAACATATTTGCCATTGAAATAGTGAACTGAATAATGGTAAAAGTTGTAAGCAAAAGGATCCATTTGCCCACCTAACAGCAACCTCCTCCCCAACAAAACTAGCCCAGCCCTTCCCTCCATTTGTGCCAGGAAACAGAGAATCTCCGACATCCCAGAGGCATGGGAAAGCAAGGCCTCGACCCCTGGGGGAACCCTAGAAGGGAAGGGAGTTCCCAGAGGAGGAAGCTCTGCACAGCACAGGCCTCTCTCAGTAAGGCCTACCTCATAGATGTAAAGGGAAAAACAGCACAGTTCCTTCTGACCGTGGTGGCATTTTTTTCAGTAACAGCAGAAATAAGGTGTAAGTGTTTAAAAGCATTCCAAATTCAAAGAAACCCCAGATAATGGAGTCCTGTGAATGTGCCTGGCCCCAAGTCAAAAAAAGAAGATGAAATTTTTAAAAAGTATTTGACTGAAGTGGAATCAGGCTACTCCAAACAAAGCAATGGTTCTAAGGCTTTAAACAGATAAAACAAAAAACAAACAAAAAATAGTGTTCCTGCAAATCCAGTAAATACATGTTTAGATTATATTTCAATCTAACTGGAGTGAGAAAATGGGCTTGGTGTTATCCAGGCTTCGGGGAGTTGTTTACTTGGCAAATACAGGAGAATTCTGTGAGTGACATCTCTGACAGGCGTTGGATGGGATGCTTTGCAGGTAAAAGCAGGGATAAGGTTGAGACTCGAACTCTGATTCTTACCCGCTCAGTAACCTGGTCAAGTTCTTTACTCCCTTTGAGTCTCAATTTCCTTACTTATAAAACAGAAATAATGTGGCTTTCTCTAAATATGAGAATGAAACGAAATAATGTAATATAAAACACTGTGCACTGCCTGGCACATGCCAGACTCTCAATAATATTATCATTGATGGCTGACTTTGGTCAATTTTCCTGTTTGCCAAAAATTCAGAACTTAATTTTTCAGAACATATGCCAATAACAATGCCAACGTCAAATTCAGACCAGCTGAAACTTTATTTTACTTAGAACATAGAGCCCAGACTAAGGTATACATGCTCAGCTGTTAATATAAATCCACAGCAACCCACATGATATCACCAGTTTGCTCAGTCTTCTGCTTTACAGGCCTCTACTGACCTTCAGAAAATAATATCCAACAAACTTTTCTTCATTATGAATCTGAAATCCCTTTTTAGAGCTATCTCGCTACTCACTGAAATTTTTTTAAATTTAAAAATCATGATACTCCCTTTCTTTTGATGAACAACATTCTTAATTTCAAGAGTTTATAGTTTATGAAGTCCACATCACTTTTCCATGGGCAAGTAAATTAAATACCTTGTAGCTATTTTTAGAGCTTGATTGAATGAGTCATATAATACTTCATAAATTTCTGCTGAATTATATACAGTCTTTCTTAGTTGGAATCTTTTCTTAAATGGTTTAAGTTTATTAGACTACTCTTTGTCATGGTTTATTACTCTTTGTGATGGTTTATTAGAATAATATATAGCCAAACTGTTTCCCGTCAGTCTTATGTTGCATAGTTTTCAAAGAAAGACTTGATTCACAAAATCCAAACCTAATCTTATATCGACATTCCATTATATTACCATTATTATCAATGTCCTAAAGTTAGTACAGATTGACACCGGATTCCCTATTTGTCCATGGTCATGAGAGTCCAATTTAACAAATGAACAGTAGTGTTTGGTATAAAATAAGATGCAGTAAGCATTTTACTCATGTCTAGATTCAGAGATCCAAGTGAAATAGCCTTTTGAGTGGGCATGAACTTTCACCTCCTCTAATCCATCCCTTCTTTCACAGATGGAGAAAGGAAACTTCCAAGAGTTGAGATCAGAATGCAACCTTCCTGACCCCACACGCTACACTCAGCCACCACGTGGCTGGGCCAGAAGTCCCCGGTCTGGCCAGCAGAAGGACCCAGTTCCTCCAATGCCCAGGTCAAGCTTGTGTATGTACACAGTGAGAGCTTCCAGACAACTTCCGGGCTGCTTGGGAGTTATGATGAGTTCGGTATTTAGACTAAAATATCACAGAAGCAGCCCTATCCATGATTTCACCTCAGATCTGCAAAGCCACTCCTAAAAATCCAGCCAGGGTAAGAGTGCCCCCAGCACAGGCTTGTGGAGGGCAGGCACCTCCACCTGGCTCCAGCGAACACCAAATCAAAAGTCCAGGAAACTGTAAAGTGACACCACTCCTTGTGCAAACACAGCCCCCTGGGGATGAAGAAGAAATTCTAAATGGAAAACAAACCAGAACCCCTCATGTTTAGTCGCTGAGGTTTAAAATCCTTGGCAATGAAAAAGTAAAATAAAATCCAAAAATTCTTGTCATAGCACTCAGTAGCAGGTTCGCTTTCTAATTTCTTCTAAGCAAACTCACTGGCAACTGCCATCAAGCTCCCCAGCATAGTTTCTAAGTGGGTTAAAGAGCTCGTATTTCCACCCACTTTTTTAAGGAAGGAAATTGTGACCAGGGTAACATATTACATGACATGTTGATTGAAAAAAACATGAATGGATTTTGAGGTGTGACCTAAATTCCAAGACAAGGCAAAATTCCACTTCTTCACAGCCCCTCTGTAATGCTCCTTTCCTTCATGAAGAAAGAAATAAAGGATCTACAGACAAAGGACACCATCAGAGGAAAGGTTCCATGTATGTACATTAAGGGGTTCCTTCCTCTTTTTTTTAAGATGACAGTCTCGCTCTGTCACCCAAGCTGGAGTGCAGCCGTGTGATGTCAGCTCACTGCAACCTCTGCCTCCTGGGTTGGTTCAAGTGATTCTCCTGCCTCAGCCTCCCGAGTAGCTGGGATTACAGGCATGCACTATCATGCCCGACTAATTTTTGTATATTTAGTAGTGATGGGGTTTTGCCATATTGACAAGGCTAGTCTCAGCTTCCTGACCTCAAGTGATCTGCCTACCTTGGCTTCCCAAAGGGCTGGGACTATAGGTGTGAGCCACCGTGCCAGCTCTTTTTATACAGGAGAGGAAACAGATGGCTCCAATTTCCCAGCCACATCCACACACAGAAATAAGTAATCTTACCAAGCAAGGAGCCCCTCTGACATATGAATGCAGTTATCTCCACAAGGAGCAGACATCTGCATATTATCCCTCCTGTCCTCTCACCTTCCATCACCTCCCTCCTTGGGAAAAACATGGCACCCCTCAGGGTCTCCATCTCCTGATACAGAAGATGAGAACAGCACTTCCCTCACCCTAGTGAGCATCCCATGAAATGACAGAAGGTCGCGGGGGCTCCTAACTCTGCTTCCACCACAGCAGCGTTTTCATCTTTTTACATCTGGGCTTCCAGGTTGGATTTCAATTCATGAAAAGGCTCTACTGCTGGAATACTCCTAGCATCCCTCATCAGTCAACGGCTTACCCATCTCTACCCACTTGCCCCTGGATTTGGGAAGGAGCCCAGCGGGCCAGCCGTGCAGCGGAACATAGCTGCTCTGGAGAGTCCATCTGCGGCCAGGACAGCAGAGTGACCCAATGAGTCCCCGAATGGAAGGAGAGGGCGTTCTCTGCACACAAAGTTCCTAGCCCTGACATAGCCATAAGACTAAAGAAATGCAACTTACCTGCCTCCTCTCATCGGGAGCCTTCAGGAAAAGTGCATTAATCACTGCAATAGTATAGGTTTGGATTTCTTGATCTGACCTGTAAAGATAGAGAACAATTCAGAAAATCAGAACACAGTCAGAAGAGGCTAGCCCTGGGTCAAACCATGAAAAGCTCAAAATCAGCCCCCTCTCCCAAAAAAAGTGAGAGAGAAAGGCAGGGCCTAGAAAATGCATTTAGCACTGAGAATGCATTTCAAACATCACAAGGTGGTAAATATACAATTACTATTACTAGCTGACAGTACACTGGTCAGTGCAGGATGCCCAGAAATATAGGCAGCCTTCTCTCTTATTCAGATTAAAGGCATAAACCTAGGGGATGTTGTAATTGATGTACTACTAGTAATAGCTGTATGTATGTATGTATGTATGTATGTATGTGTGTGTATGTATGTGTGTTTGTATGTATGTGTAGTTTTCTGTCTGATACATGAAATATATTAGGGAGTAGTTTCAGATGTCTCCACATTCTTGGGCTAATTAGATGGCTCTATTATATATTCTAAAAATCTATTTCCAAATATAAACATTTTAATAACAAAAAGAACAGGTGTTTGTTTATAAATCTGATTTTCTGGAAAGGAACCAGAAATAATAAATGAAACAAAGCTCTAATGTAAGGCATGTGGTAAACAGTAAATAAGGAGGACTCAAGGCATAAACAAAGAGTGACTTATGAGCTACATTTGGGAATAACTTATCAGGCCAGTGAGAGAGAGGTGTAGCTTAGAACTAGGCCAGGATAGGGTGCAAAGCCCAGTTTATCACAGGCTGGCTGAGACCTTGGACAAGTTCATGGGTATCCTCCAAGGCACAGTTACCTCATCTACAACATGGGGTTAGACCCACTTATTTCATGGGATTGCTGTGAAGATAAAATAAGATTATGCATGTAAAATCCTTAGCACAGTACTTGGAGAATAATAAACTCTCCACTTTGGTAATGTGCTTTGGGATGAAGATGTGTGCCTTTGAGATTCCCAGAAAAGACACAGTATATAAATTAATACAATTCACACTCAAAGGAAATGTGAAACTGGTCTTATTTCTAGAGAAGCTACCCTACATTACCATCATTTTGAAGAATTATGATTCTGAGGCCACAATCACTGAGGCCACCACAATCCTCAGCTTCTGTGACTTAAACTTTAAATGTTGGTCATCCTCCCACCTCCAAATGAAAATAATATCTAATATAATCTGCTTTGGTAGTTTATATTATAAACACAACAGTTAACATTTCAGAGAACCATTCCCACCCTGCACCACCAACCCAAATGGGCCAGTCGGGTTTCCTCTTGAGAATTTGTAATTGTGACCTAACGGACCAGGGGCAAGAGTTAGGGGGAGTTGGGTCACTGTAGTGCCAACCAAAATGCTAGAGAAAAGGCCATCTGCTGAGGATTCCAGGGAAGCTATGGTTTCTCTCCTTCTCAAGGCTACTTATGTCATTTCTGGATTCTACGAGGTACCCCAGTATTGTCCCAATAACCTCCTTTCCTGTGTAAGCAAGCTCACAATGTTTATTATCGCTGCAACCCAAAATACTTTAATTTCTAAAGTAGCACTGTACAATAGAGTCCTTCTCAGGTTGGTATCATCAGAGACAACCTTCCTAGTTACCTAAGGGAGGAAAGAAGGGGAAAAATGTCTCAAAGACTACAGGCTGCAGGGGAAGCTATCTTACTTCCATTTTATAGCTCAAGCCACTAGAAAAAATCCTGTATTTTATTATAAAATACAAAAGAAGAAGCTCACTAGAATCACCTTGAGCATAACTAAGAAAGAAGGCTGCCTTTAAAAATTCCTAGTAAAAATGCATAACATTACATTTCTAATTAACTATGAAAATACTCATTATATCACAGAAAACATTAACTTACATGGTTTAAGAAACAGAACTTAGAGAACAAATCATCCTGTTTTATCTTCTTAAAACTCTGCCAATATCTACCAATATCCATTAAAATTGAGAGCTTACCAAGGGCCAGGCATGGGGACAGGCAATGCCAAGAACCAGCTTGGAGTTCAGTGAGGGACAGGGGCCAAGGGAAAGTAACCATGCCATTCCAGTGTGACACGTGGTTTGGTTATATGCCAAATTGAGATTCTTTCTCGGTACATTTAACCAAACTATAACAACATAAAACATTTCCCAGTGCATTACCGTGGCCATCTTCCTGAAGCATTTCTCCTCCCCAGAGCATCTTGGCATGCTTACCCTTGCAGGTGTGGAATGAGCTGGCCGATGGTGATCTCCTGCGCCACTTTCTGGTAGAGGTCATGGCTATTGAGCACCATCGACTCCAAAATGGCCAAGGACCGCTGCAGGATCGAGATGTCTATGGCTGACTTGTTCACAAAACTTGCTATCTGAAAATCCAAGTGGGACACAATTGACTGCTCGTGGTAAGTAGAGCAGAGGCGTGGAGAAGGGAACAAATGAATCAAATCGGGAACTCATTTAAGAAACACCAGGCACTGAGGATGACCTGGAATTACAGCAAAATAGCAAGAAATCCATCGAACAAGGGATTGTTCATGATATCATTACAAAGCATGATTTATCTCATCTCTATAATTCACTAATGAGCAAATGTTTTAAAAAAGACACACCTCCAAAGATTATTCTTTCTGTATTTCCTAGGATTATTCTCCCAAGTTTCATCTTTTAGGGGCAGACAATTTCAACACATATATTGTAAGGATGCCTGTGTTTCTCTGGGACGGTAATTTCAACATATATTAATTGCCATTCCTCTTGCATTCCCAGGCTACTCCTTCATCTACACGATCCATGGCTTTTATATGCTTATTATGTTCTTGTTGCAT
The DNA here is from genome assembly GCF_028878055.3 of Symphalangus syndactylus. Lineage (NCBI taxonomy): Eukaryota > Metazoa > Chordata > Mammalia > Primates > Hylobatidae > Symphalangus > Symphalangus syndactylus. Next base: position 93,228,849 of record NC_072431.2, on the reverse strand, counting down.
TCTTAGGGGACTCGCACAAATCTCACTTGTCAACACAATTCAACTGGCAACTTCTCAGTCACTGGCCACTCTCTTAAACGAAAAACTCGTTACCCCTTTCTTCCAATTTCTGGTGGTTAAAATAAGGTCTTTTCATCTCTCCCAAATTTAGCAAACAGGAAATCATTTAAGTGAGCAGTACTAAAAGTTAAAATACTAGTTTAAGCTCCAAAATAGATTCTCTAAGGAATTAATCACTAAATCCCCAAACATAATAAATCACAATGTGAGCGGAAAATAAAATAGAGGTTAGAATAATGGATCGCGGTAATCCAAACACATGGGTACCATAAAGGTTGTATTTTAGAGGCCTCATTAAAAGTTATTACTGTCTGTTGACAGCTCACAATAAAAAGCCATTATTGTATCAACATAATGACTGCTTTCTTAAAAGCTAAATAACTTGGTTCCACAACAAGTAAACACTTTCTGCTTCCCCCTGTCAACACAAATTTCTCCCTTTTTTGCTGCCCCAGAGACCACTTGCCTCATCTCCTCTCCACCCTTGCACATGATAAATGCACAGCGCACCATGGCAGTTCCCAGATACCATCGGAATTGTCCCTAGCCCGCTGATTTCCAGGTGAAAAGAGGGGTGGGAGACGCAGATACCAACACTCTGCCTACCCCAGCTACATCTGGATCTCAGGGGTGGGAAATAATGTGAAGAAGTGTGGTGACATTATGATTTCACATTCCGAAAAGCTATTATTTTAAAATACAAACTTCAGGAAGAGTATGGAAATTTTAAGGTTCTCAAAAGACTGCTTCAGCTCTTCTCATGGCTGGGAAACTTCTCCAACATGTTTACTATCCTTGGCAAGCCCTTGACTTAACTCCTCGCAGTCTGCTCCAATCCACCAAATCTACCACGCTAAGGCCACCCTTCTTTCCGTAGGGCCATCTTTCTGTCAAAAATCCAATTACTGTCACACTGTGTTCTGGGTTTAATACTTAACTTAGACATCTTCTAAACAGAGGATAAATTCTCTGACTCCTCCCCAACCCCATCAAACCATTTTTCACGCTCTCGGCATAATTCTTGGCACTGGTATTAGGAAACTGAAGAACTCATAAAGAAATTCATTGACAATACTTCAGATTTTCTTGCAACTAATTTTCTCCTCATTCCCGGCTCCCCTGCTTGTCTCTATTTATTAAATTTGGATGTGCCTGAAGGATGCATGGAGGCTTCTGCCTGAGAAGCTATTGCTGACATTGTCAAGCACCCTCCACCTCCATCTTTATCCGCTTTTTTCATTCAGCCAGTATTTACTCATCATTAATTGATCCATTTCAGTAACAGGCATTGCTTGCGTGCTATGTAACAGGCTTGTCCTGTCCCACAGAGCTGGAAATACAAAGATGAAAATAACAAACAAACTTCAAGGACCTTACAGTCTAGTATGGACAGATAAAAAGGCATTTACTATGAAGTACACTGCGGGCCTATTCTTGGCATCCAAAAGGATGCCACCATTTGGATATTCCAAAAAATTAAAAAGGGAGATTATCAATCTCATTGTCTTCATACTCGTCTCTTCCCAATTATCACTCTTTTCTAAGAATCCATAATCATTAGTGATTCATATTTCCAGCTGCCTATTTTATATCCCTGTGATACATCTGACATGTCTCCGTTTTGATACAGAGTATATACAAATAACACTGGCCCAGTGGTCTAACTCATTGCTGGGTTACTAAAACACAATCTTCTGCTGTTTCTTTTATGTTCAAGTTTTCCATCAAATGGAAATTTACCCCCTGAATTAGTCCCCTACTTCCATAAATATCCTTTTTATAATATTTCCTTTCTTGAAATATTCAATCAGAACTCTCAGTGTTTTCTTCTTCTTTTTTTTTATTTTTTGAGATGGAATCTTGCTCTGTTGCCCAGGCTAGAGTGCAGTGGTGTGATCTCAGTTCACTGCAATCTCCACCTCTCCAGTTCAAGCAATTCTCCTGCCTCAGCCTCTTAAGTAGCTGAGATTACAGGCATGCACCACCACGCCAAGCTAATTTTTGTATTTTTAGTAGAGACGGCATTTCACCAGATTGGCCAGGCTGATATCGAACTACTGACCTCAAGTGATCCACCCGCCTCGGCCTCCCAAAGTGCTGGGATTACAGGCATGAGCCACGGCACCCAGCCTACACTCGGTGTTTTCTGATACGAAGTATATCTTCTCATAATGGGTTTTAAAGTTCTCTATAAATCATTAACTCTTCCCTGCTCCCAGTGGGCTTGCTCAATGGTGGTAAAAATAATTTGCTGTCTTTGCTTTAATTCAGGCATATTTATATCCCACATACATATTCCATTTCCATTCATTATTTTTCTCCTAAGAAATGAATCCCTTACTTTCATGAAAGTATTCTTTAAAATTCATGTTTCTAGTAATTCATCTCTTCCTTGACATAAAGAACCTAATCATTTCAGCAATCCTAAAGCATGTTACATAATAAGCATTTTGTGTAACACACCTGGGGCACTCAATGCATTAGAGTTCTATGTACAAGTCTGAAGTAGATGCTAATAGTTTTCTGAAACTTAACTTCTTTCTTTTATTTGTCACTGGTTTTAGCCAGATATTCAAATGATCTAATACTTTCACTTAATGAGTATTAATAACCAACGCATCAGGGCTGATCCAAGTGAATGTAATAACTGTCATCCTCCAGAGAACTTGAGACCAACTCCTTATAACTGAATGTATAAATTAGTTAATGGACAAATGTCTCTATGTCCAGTTTGAAAACTATAGATCTTCGTATAGCTAGAGAAGGTTATTCATGCCTATTTAAATTTTCATTTCCTTTATCCCACAAAAGAGTAATAATGATTCCCTCTGCCTTTCAATTATCCCAGCTCCATTACTGTCCTTTTGGGTGACACAAGTGAGCCAACCCAAGCCAGCCACAGTACAGCTTCTTGAAAGTAGGCCTGTAACATAAGGAAGAAGTAAGAGGAGTTAGCAGTAATTAATTATACACACTAGCTCCTTGTACTGCTCATTCATTTAAAGATCTTAGCTAAATAAGAGAAATACTTATGTAACTTTAAAGAAACTAAGGGTCATTACAGTGCATAAATCAATGATCCAATAAATACTTCTTAGAATCACTTAGAATGAGATCTTAAAATTCTCTTATGTTATCAAAACCTAAAAGAACCATGGAGGGCCAGGCACAGTGGCTCACGCCTGTAATCCCAGAACTTTGGGAGGCTGAGGCGGGTGGATCACAAGGTCAGGAGATCGAGACCATCCTGGCTAACACGGTGAAACCCCGTCTCTACTAAAAATACAAAAAAATTAGCTGGGCATGGTGGCGGGTTCCTGTAGTCCCAGCTACTTGGGAGGCTGAGGCAGGAGAATCGCGTGAACCCAGGAGGCAGAGGCTGCAGTGAGCCAAGATCACGCCACTGCACTCCAGCCTGGGTGATGGAGCGAGACTCTGTCTCAAAAACAAACCAAAAAAAAAAAACAAAACCCGGCCATGGAGAACATGAAGCTCCACTCGTGTATTTAAAATTATCTAGGTAGAGGCCTGTAAATCTCTCAAATTTTTAAGAGGCAAAAATTATCAGGTAATGGTGGGACGTTTGTCCAGGCGCTGAAAACATTTGCAGGGTGAGCCAGGTTCTCCTGCACAGCTAAGGTTTCAAGAGCATTTATATGAAACTTTCCTTCCAAAAGAAGGCACTGATGTTATACTCGGCTAGGGAAAAACCAAGTATGTCATATCATCTAAAGTTTTTTTTCTTTTCTTTCTACTCCATATTTTCTTACTCTCTCCCTAAGTAGCTGAGTCTTTAAAAAGCAACAACATTATGTATTGGTATCAAGGAATTCCAAGTTTCAGAGCTGTTTATGAAATGATGCTATTTATTGCAGTCAAAATTTGTAAACCAGAATCTAGATTCACACATAACAAAACAGATAAAGTAATAGAGAAGGAGACAGAGGCTGGCAGGGAAAAAAAATATTTCTCCAAAGTGGTATGAATTTGGCATTAATAGGAAGCCAACTCTAGACCACAGAGATAGGCATCTTTTGTCAGCCTATTTCCCAGTCGATTTTTGTTGAGATAAAGCTCCATTTAAAAGACAGTTGCCTGCATACAATTCCTGGGTTGTCAAAGTGCTGAATTTGGTCCAGCTAATGAATAAAAAAGTTAACCTTACAGAAAAGTAAGTAATTTTCTGATGACTATTTTTCAAATTCATGTAACAGATCTCTAAGTAGCAATGCAAAGAAAATATGACTGGGAATGAGGACATGAAATAGATTAAATGTGTTGCTTTTTAAAAAATACTTAATTTTTTTATTTAAATCACCAAGATGCTCAGTCTTTACTTTCTTACATTTAATATGATTTTTGAATTAATTTCAATGAATGAAAAACATTTTCTTAAGTTGTTAGAAAATTAAATGACTATCATTCTCTTTGGCCACTGCTCACATCATTTAAAGAAACACAGCTTTCTAATTCCTTTCCATTCATAACCGAAATTTTTCTTAAAATATATTTAAATACAGTACCACTTTTTTTCTTCTCTTCTTCAAATTCTGTGGGTATTTTTAATGCTTCCAAGCAAATTTTATTCATTCATTTCACAGAAATGTATTAAGACCCTACTCTGTGCCAGGCCCCAAGGATAAAGTCATGAAGAAAGGCGTGTTTCTGCCTTCCTGAGGTAATACTCTATTGGGAAAGACTGCCAAATGAACAAAAAATTCACCGAAATGTGACAAGTGCTGGAACAGGGGCATTCAGGAGATCCCAGGGGAACGGAGAGCAGAAGAAATCGCTTAACTCTAGCAGTAAGGTCAGGGAGGAATATGTAAGAGACAGGCTGGTTAAGCGAGGCTTCGGGAACTATGCCTTCCACCACTTGGAAAGCACAGGTGCATGAAGATGAGGAGAAGCGCCCTGACCATGTGACCAAGGACGCCCACTCACTGTGTGACCTCATTCAACCTCGGCAAGCCACTGCATCCCTGCCTCCTAACCAGAAATAACAAGACTATCTGTTCTGTTCTGGAAAGGATTGCTGTGGGGAATCAAAAGAGCTAATGTTGGTGAAAGTAGAACATAATTTCAAGGAATTCACATTCAGTACAACATTGTTGTTACATTCTATAGCAAAAGAGGCTCTCATAACAGACAAGCCGGGCACTCTGGAGGTAGAAAAGAAAGCCTGCTGTAAATTCAAAAAGTTAAAATGTTTGTTAAGCATTAAAAAAATCAATGATACTCACTATCTTCAGATTTGGAATTGCTTCTCTGGAACTGATCTTAGAGAGGCAAAATAGTGCCATTTATTTTCTCCTCTCATAATCTAATGCTTACATTCCCTGCCACCACCAAAGGTGGCAGGAAGGTACTTTATAACACATCGGGATGTCTTTGGCTTCTTTAGCTATTAGGTTGGTGCAAAGGTAATTGCGGTTTTCACATTACTGTTAATGGCAATTCCAACAGTTTCTTTCCTTTATAGCAATTCATACCACTGAAAAATACAGGCAAAAAGGGACCTCTTCCTTTTCTGTGTGTTTTCTACAGGGTTCCTTTTGCTCATCCCCTTTGGCTTTATGGATTTACATAAGGAAAGAGAGTTGATTCTGAGATGCATTGAGAAGGCCCTGGGTTTCCAGTCAGCTCTTGTCTTAAATGAACATAAAACATAGTGCAGGCATGACACCTGTGGGGCCTCTGATCCTACCCCCTCATTCAACCGATTAGGGCCATCCCATGCTCTTCTATTCAAGGCAGCATCTCCCCTAAGATAATGATTAATTTCCAAAAAAAAAGCAGCATGTTTACAGTGGGGAGATCCAACAGATGCCACCTAACCATGTAATCCAGGGTAACATCACCAGTCAGAGGACAGTGACATCATGTGCCTATGAAAGGACGCACTGAGAAGGATGCACCGCAACTTCTGTAGCATTCTTGCCAAAAATGCATAACCTTTTTTAATTGAACCATGAGGGAAATATCAGACAAATCCAAATTGAGGAACATTCTACAAAATAACTGACTGGTGCCTTTCAAAAGTGTCAAAGTCACAAATGACAAATGAAAAAGCCGAGAGACTGTCACAGACTCAGGGACACTAGGGAGGCATGATAACCAAATTCAATGTGGGATCCTGGATCAGATCCTTAACCAGAGAAAGGCATTTGTAGAAAAACAGGTGAAATCAAATGCCAGCATTGCACCATGGCTTATTTATTTATTTTGATAACTGTACTGTCACTATGCAAAATGTTAACTTTAGGGGAGGCTGGATGAAGGGCATATAGGAACATTCTGTACTAATTTTTTTTAATTATTTTTAAGACAGGGTCCCCTAGACTGGAGTGCAGTGGTGCACTCTCGGCTCACTGCAACCTCTGCCTCCCAGGCTCAAGTGATTCTTTTACCTTAGCCTCCCAAGTAGCTGGGATTACAGGTGTGCACCACCATGCCCGGCTAATTTTTGTAGTTTTCATAGAGATGAGGTTTCACCATGTTGGCCAGGCTGGTCTTGAACTCCTGACCTCAAATGATTCACCCGCATTGGCCTCCCAGAGTCCAATTTATTGCAACTTTTCTTTAAGTCTACCATTAGTTTAAAATAAAAGGCTTAAAAACTTCAAGTGACTCTTATTGGATTTCGCTCTGATTTTCTGGCTTGTGCAGATTCACTGAAATTCTCTTTCCAGTAACCAATATTTAGGAAATAAAGTTACGAATTCCAAACATCTCTTTATTCCTAATATAATAGTAGGGAGGAGAAATGCCAATGAATTTATAAACCATTTTGCAAATACAAAGCAAGGAAAAAATAAATCAATAAATGATAATATCTATGATTTAATCTACATTTGAGAGTAACAAGATCAAGACTGTTTATTTTTAGTCAGAAGAATGGAAACAGAGTTGCAAATTTGTTACACTTCAATTGCAAGGAATGGTAGGGCTCTTCTGCCCCCTCTCCCTGCACCAGGTCCATCTTCATTTGCTTCCTCCCAGAGGAAGGGTTGGTAGAACTGCGTGATGTCTGAGATACTCATTGCACCATGATTACAAGTAAGCAGGCTCATTCTGCTTAAGAAACATGGACCCAGGCACCCCTCCTTTTCATATATCCCTGCTTCAAACCTAGGTGTGCAGGTCTTCGGTATACTTTGACTCTTTCCTTTTCCCTGGACACCAGGTTGGGGATTAAAGGCTCACAAAAGACGACAGGAGGAACTCTGTTTAGGTCTTGAAACCAACAGAGTCACACAAGGGGAATTAACACACTTGTGCAGTTATTAACAGTGTGACACACTTATTTGGCCTGAGCTATGGGTGCGCACATGCAATCCCTTATAATCTCTTACAATCATTTTTATATAGAATTTGGGTTTCCTGACCCCCACATACATAATATTATAAAAAATCATACCCATCTTTTAATATAAAGAACTAAAGGAAAGACAATTATGAAATACCCTCAAAGCAGAGAAAAATAGCTATGAAAGAAGACAGTAAGGAAAGCCTAAAGAGGCAGAGTCTGCCTTACCTTCTTAATGAACGCCACCGAAAATGTATCCCAGGACACTATGCCATGGTCCATCAGCTCAACAAAGGCCGTCAAGGTGAATGACAGCATGTCTCCAAAGCTGAAAAAGACAGGGAGGCACAAGAGTCAAGAGCCCCAAAGCTGAGCAAAGACACAAAAGCAAGAAAGTTCTGGGAAAGTGAATACAAACAGAATTTTAAAAGATCAAGAGATAAATAGCAGGACCACAGGTGACTTCCTCACTAACATGAGTGACAAGAAGGGGCAGAACGGCCTTGCTGAGGTCAACCAGGGCTTCAGCATCCAACAGACCCAGGCTCACACCAACTCTTGTTCTGGTGAGCTGTGTTGTTCTGGGCAATTCACTGACCCTGCCTAAGCCTCTATTTTTTCAGCTGAAAAACTGGGTGGTGATATCTATTTAGCCACAGGGCTACTTACTTAATAAAGTATGTAGCATATAGACACTCAGTAAATGATGGCTTAAAGAAAAGCTTCTTGGCTAATGAAATTTGGAGCCGCTTAGGGAGGGCAATGTGCTTCCTTTATTACCCATACACATCAAAAGAGAAAATTAAAAATACTTCTATTAAGAGAATTAGCACTTTTCTTTAAGTGGTCTATACATCCCTCTGTGTGGACACACAGATACAAACATATATGCAAGTAAACATACTCATTTTGATTTTGGCCAGCATTTTGTCTTAATTAATAACTTTTCTGGCATATCGATGAAGATAATCACTCCATATAATGGGTTTGCTTACCAAAAGACTTGCTGAGATTCAGCAGGCTATAAGATGGGTCTAATATGTGGTTTGAAAATCCAAAGATTAGGCTCGGGCAAATGCAGTTCCACCTAGGACCCTTATTAGACAATATCCTGGTGTGTAGAGCTTTCAAAACAACACTTTAGCAGAGACTTAGATACACAGAATCTTTTATAGATATTCACCTTTATTGTAAATTATCATCATTATAAATATTAACACCTTTATGATAAATACTCTTTGAGTACATTTAATTATGCCAATCAGGAATCTGTACACTGTATTACCCAACAGCACTGATTCCTAGGCCAATTTTTAAAAAAACAAAGTTGGTTATATAGATTTTTCATTTGTAAGCTCATGCATACCATTATTGATATCCTACAAAGTCTCCTAACATATTTAGATTGAACCTTCCCACTTATTTCCAACTAGTAGAATAGAAAACAGGTAACATTTCTTTCAAAACAGCTTCTCAATTTCCCTTCTTCCTACTGTTCTACTCGGCTCAGCCTCAAAAACGACCTTTGAAATTCTGCACCACCACAGAAGATGTAATGCTAAATGGAACCTATAAAAGGCGAAGTGGTTCTCAGGGAAGGACAATGATCCAAAGCTGCCAGAGACCAGGGGCAACAGAGGGGATGTAACCAGCTAAACAAAAACGGCTAAGTAGGTAGTTTCTGGAGTCAGACAGCAGGGGTTCTCCTTCCAGCCCTAAGTGGGCAAGTTATGCACCATCCTATGCTTCTGTTTCCTCATTTATTAAAAATGGGGATGATGATGATGATGATGGCGGTAGTAGTCACACCTAGCTCAGAGATTTTTGGAGAAACGAAAACAAGCAAACATGCTTAAAGCCCTCCAAATGCTGTGCAGTGAATGGTAAGTAGCGTGTGAGTGTTACTACATTCTCACTATGCAAAGTGTGGTTTTTAAAAGGTGAATGAAGGACAAGATTTTCAAATATTTCACATTGTGTTAAGGATTCTCTGTTCTTAGAACTAGAAAATGAGGCTAGGCGCGGTGGCTCACACCTGTAATCCTAGCACTTTGGGAGGCAGAGGCGGGTGGATCACGAGGTCAGGAGATCGAGACCATCCTGGCTAACAGGGTGAAACCCCATCTCTACTAAAAATACAAAAAATTAGCCGGGCCTGGTGGCAGGCGCCTGTAGTCCCAGCTACTCGGGAGGCTGAGGCAGGAGAATGGCGTGAACCCAGGAGGTGGAGCTTGCAGTGAGCCGAGATTGTGCCACTGCACTCCAGCCTGGGCGACAGAGCGAGACTCCGTCTCAAAAAAAAAAAAAAAAAAAAAAAAAAAAAGAACTAGAAAATGAAAACAAAAACAGCAATGCAAGGAAAGCCAAACCATTTAGACCAGATAGAAAAGCAGCTAATGTCTCTGGCTTTTCAGAGCTGCACAGGGCAACCCCGATCTTACAGGTGCCCCCTAGGTGGCATCAAAGGATCATGCCTCAAAAAGAAATTCCAAACCAGACAACACAAACTTATTTGAAGAAAAGAACAGAACATTAGAAAGACAGGTGGAATAATGGGTTGAAGAGAGTATTGAGAAAGGTTACATAAAAATTCCAGAATGACTCTCTACAGACAATGGATCACAAGAAAATCCAAATATCAGATTGCAAAAGAAAAAAAAAAGAAGAAAAGAAAGTAAAAAGATTGCCTCAGGAAAATAAGAGCCAGGAAATAAAAGCAATTAGTAAGATTTATTAATAGACTGGGTAGGCATTAGTATTACTGTGAAAACATTATTACATAATAACATACAGCATTAGCAGTAAGCAATATTAGCTCATTTATTTTATTTACTTAAAAAGAGGAAAAACAAGAACCAAATGATAACTAATAGTGGACATTTGGTCATACCTAGCATATTAAAAGACCTCAAATGTTAAAAAATTCCCATACACACGCCATGGGAGGACAGCATTCACAGCATCTGTACAAGGCAAAAAACCTGCCTCAGTGACATAAACAGCAGCACAGGCAATGGAACAGGCAATGGCAGAGAAACACACACACTACTGAATCAAACTATTGACCTGGTGCCATGGCTCACGCCTGTAATCCCAGCACTCTGGGAGGCTGAGGCAGGCAGATCACCTGAGGTCAGGAGTTCGAGAGCAGCCTGGCCAACATGGTGAAACCCCGTCTCTACTAAAAATACAAAAATTAGCCGGTCGTGGTGGCGGGCGCCTGTAGTCCCAGCTACTCTACTTGGAAGGCTGAACCCAGGATGTGGGGGCTGCAGTGAGCCAAGATCGTGCCACTGCACTCCAGCCAGGGCAACAGAGTGACTCTTCTCTTGAAGAAAAATAAAACAAATAAACCAACAAACAACAACAAAAAAACTCTTCTCTGCATTCCCATTAACTAGATAGCACTCAGATAAGATCAGGAAACCAGATGACATCAGTCTTCAGTAGCTCCTTTAAAAGCAAAAGATATTTATGTTCTCTAATCTATGAAAGCAATATGACTCTGCTCCCTAGCTACCTGCTCAATAGAACTCTAATCCAAATGATCTTAGTAACATCTGGTACAGTCAATCGTCCCAAAAATACACTCCAGAGCTCTGTCTACAGACTCCTCAGACAGAACAGGCTGCAAGGACTTTGGGGAAAAAAAGCTGGAGAGAAGGAGAAAGAGTATCATTTGGTTTCCAAATCCCCATGCTTGTTTGGGACTCAAGATTTCAAACTCTATGGCTGTTAGGGAGGTGCGGCACCATTTCTGAGACTGCAAATAGAGCTATCTGTGCTTCTCAATATCCATTAGCGGGAATGATTGGTAAGTGAGAGTAAAGCTTTTTCACAGCATACACCAGTCAAGGTATTCAGACGAAGTATAGCTCTCTTGATCTATCTAATAACATGACAGATAGGGAGAGACAGATAGGAATATATAATAGGATCTATTTTATATATTACTAGCATATAATATTTATGTAAAATACACATAGGTATATAATATATATGTATTACATAATATTCCGTATTACATACATATTCTATATATAACATATTCATTAGGACTGGTTGCTGGGTGACATAGTAAGTTCCCATATGGAAGAACTTTTTCCAAATTCAACTTCAACCTCTCAGTTGCAAAGAAAGGACGGCCATGCTAAAATTTTATTACATTCCAAATCAAGGGATTCAATCACCTCTTTCAAGTGAGGTGGCTATAAAAGCTCTTACTGAACCTTGACATAGGTGTTTATTTCCACTCCTAAAGGAGTAATTCAGGCTCCAAACAGGGAAAGCAGAAGGCAAGTTCTACCTCTGAAATCAATGCTGGGTATAGAGAGTCAAGGCTAAAAGAATTACAAACATAAAGCAACCACATGGCACATCCGGGAACATTTTGATTTGTTTGGATTATTTGTATTTTGTAAACTCTTAGGCTAAAGATTGTGCAGTACTGACAGCCACAAATTAAGCCAACTGCAAACTTTACATGCTGGTGGAAAGCCACTGTCACAGCCAACACACCATGTGTGCTGGAATGATTCAAATAAATGTTTCTCATCAACTTAGTAGACACCATCTTCATTCCAACAAAATTCAGCCAATCTCAAAACAAGCATGTAAATTTATGCTACTAATTTTATAAAAGAATAGTGCTTCCAAATGTTTCCATGGAGTGGCAAGCCTGTTAATACAGGCTTTTTTAAATTTTTATTTATTTATTTTTTTGAGACAGAGTCTCACTCTTTTGCCCAGGCTGGAGTGCAGTAGCGTGATCTCAGCTCATTGCAACCTCCACCTCCCAGGTTGAAGCGATTCTCCTGCCTCAGCCTCCCAAGTAGCTGGGATTACAGGTGCACGCCACCACGCCCAGCTAATTTTTGTATTTTTAATAGTGACGGGGTTTCGCCATGTTAGCCAGGCTGGTCTCAAACTCCTGACCTCAGGTGATCCGCCTGCCTCGCCTCCCAAAGTGCTGGGATTACAGGCGTGAAACACCATGCCCGGCCCCAATACAGAATTTGAAAAAAGATGAAAATAAAGGCCACTTTTAAAGCTATAATAAATTGTACTCAATAGATCCTTAATTGTCAAGGTTAATGGCCACAGTTCTGCCCTGCCCTTTGAGTTTTTCCACCTGTTTTCCTCCTTGAGGAAGTAAAATGTATATACATTGAAAGGTATGGATTTATAAGTCATCCTATAGACACACTCCTTACCTTCAAAAAGCATGACTTATGTCAGCAAACATTCTTCTAGCTCCTTCGTTAAAAATTTCAGTGCAGGTTGATTCTGGACTCTATTCTACTACACTGATCTGTTTATCTACCCCCTTATACCAATATCAGACTGTCTTGATAGCTAACCTAATAGGAAGTATTGAAATCAGTCAACGAAACTCTTCAACTTTATTGTTGATCATTTTGGCTATTCTAGGTCCCACACATTACCAGTGGTTTTTAGGATTGATTTGTAATTCTTTTAAAAAATAACTGATATTGCACTGAACCTACAGTTTGAAGATGATATGCTTTGGCTCTGTGTCCCTGCCAAAGGACGTCAGAAGAGAACTGCTATCTAATTAAAATTGTGTCCTCCAACACATGAAATGGTCCATCCCTCCACTTATTTAGGTCTTTATTTCCTCTCATTTATTTATTTTTAGCAAATAAATATATATTGCATGCCTATAAATGAATTTATCCCTAAAAATATTTTTTCCACAAATTATGATTTTGATACTTTGTAAGTGGAAATTTTAAAATGTCATTTTCCAATGGTTGCTGTTAAAATATAAAAATACATTCATTTTTATTTTCTTGACATTGTATCCTGAAACCTTGCTAAATTCAATTATATCTAGCAGTTTCTTTGTAGATTCCTAAGAATTTTCTAAATAGATAATCATGTTTTCTATGAATAGAGGCAGTTTTACATCTTCCTTTCTTATATTATGCTTTTAGTTTCTTTATTAACTTATTGCAATAGCTAAGAAATCCTATACAATGTTGAACAGAATTGCAGAAAGCAAACATATTTGCCTTATTCTCAGTCTGTAGGGTAGAAAACATTCAGTCTTTCAACATTAAGTACGATGGGGTTTTTGTAGATTACTTTATCAAGATGAGGAAGTTCCCTCTATTCTTAGCTTGCTGAGAATTTTTATTATTAATATACATTAGATTTTATGAAATGCTTTCTCTCCATTAAGATGATTTTTCTCTTTAGGCTTTCTCCTTTATTTCATAAAACACTGAGCTGCTTGATTGACTTTCAAATGTTAAACTATTTCTGAGATAAGCTCTTATTGATCACAAGGTATTATCCCTTTAATATACTGCTTGATTGTATTTATTAATTTGCCTCTGCGGATTTTTGCATCTGGTCTTTAATTTTTATTTCCTGTATTGTCTTTGCTAGGTTTTGGTATCAGAGTGATACTGGTATCATAAAATAATGGGAACTGGTCCCTCTCCTCTATTTTCCGAAAGCATGTATTTAGATTTGCTATTTCTTCTACAATATATAATATAGAATTCACCAGTATAACCAGTTATTGTTGTATGAAAGTTTTCGAGAAATGATTTCAATTTTTTTTTCTGAGATGGAGTCTCGCTCTGTTGCCCAGGCTGGAATGCAGTGGCATGATGTTGGCTCACTGAAACCTCCACCTCCTGGGTTCAAGCAATTCTCTGCCTCAGCCTCTCAAGTAGCTGGGATTACGGGTGCCTGCCACCACACATGGATAATTTTTTTGTATTTTTAGTAGAGACAGTGTTTCACCATCTTGGCCAGGCTGGTCTTGAACCCCTGACCTCGTGATCCACCTGCCTCAGCCTCCCAAAGTGCTGGGATTACAGGCATGAGCCACCGTGCCCGGCCAATTTTAATTTTTTTACTAACTATGGGTTTCCAAATTTTCTATTTCATCATGAGTCAGTTTTGACGTGTCAGTTTTAGTCCTCTGTGAAGCAGATGCTGAGATTGAGTTATGAGAACAGAGACTGAGTGGGAGTTTGGGCAATGCCTGCAGAAGATAAAGCAGGCAGAGAGCAGGATTGAGTATGGAAAGCTTTGGGACCATGAAACAGATCTGATGCCTGGGAAGGGAAGGGGAAGAGGAAGCAAATGCAGATCTGAAAATGTCTCAGCCAACTCAGTGGAACACTGCAGAATAAACACTGCCTCTTAGAGGAATCCCATAATGGGTAGAAATGACCAGGCTCTGGTATCCACACCATGTTCAATAACTAAAGGCTGCCTTTGGAGAGTACTGAAAGCTGCTATGAATCTGGAACGTGTGATAACTGAAAACTATCAGCTAATTGCACTCTTCTTGGCTGACTAGCAAGTTCTTCCTGAAAGGAGATCAAAGCCATGCATTTCCATGACTAACACATTTGGTAAATCTGTTTTCCATGGCATTTGTCTATTTCATCCTAAATTTTCTTTTTTTTTTTTTTTTTTTTTTTTGAGACAAGAGTCTCGCTCTGTTGCCCAGGCTGAAGTGCAGTGGCATGATCTTGGCTCACTACAACCTCCACCTCCCTAGCTCAAGCAATCCCCTAACTCAGCCTACCAAGTAGCTGGGACTACAGCCACAAGGTGCCACACCCAGCTAATTTTTGAATTTTGTTGTAGAGATAGGTTTTTTCCATGTTACCAGGGCTGGTCTTGAACTGCTGGGCTGAAGTGATCCACCTGCCTTGGCCTCCCCAAGTGCTAAAACATTAAATTTATTAACATAAAATTATTTGCAATATTCTTTTATTTTATTTCTAATGTCAGTATGATTTGTAGTGATATTCTCTCTTTTATCCCTGGTGTTGATATTTGGATTTCTCTTTTCTTTTTTTTGCTAATAAATATTTGGCTTTAATTTTCTGTATTATTTGCCTCTTTTCTATTTCATTGGTTAGTATTCTTATTATTCTTTTTTTCTACTTAATTCACATTTTTTAAAGCTTCTTAAGTAGAAACTTAGACCATTTATTTTTTTGAAAACCATCCTTCGTTTTCAACATAGATATTTAATGCTACAAATTTCCCACTAAGCACAGCTTCAGCTGCATTCACAAATTTGGGTATGTTGTATTTTCACTACCATTCAGTTAAAATATTTCATAATTTCAACTGAGTTATTCCTTGACTCTTTGATAGTATGAAAGAGTGTTTTCTAATTTCCAAACATCCGAGGCTTTTCGGCTATTTTATTGTTACCAACTTCTAATTTAATTTGCTTGTGATCAAAGAACATAATCTGCGTAATTTTAATCATTTGAAAATTCTGGAGCCTTACTATGGACTATCTTGATGAACATTCCATGTGCATTTGAAAATAATGCATATTTTGCTGTTATTGAGTCTGATGCTTTATAAATGACAAGGCAAGACCTTTGATAGTGTTGATCAAAGCATCTAAATTTTTAGGTGCATACACATTTAAAATACAAACGAGGATTAAATCTTAATGAGGTGACCATTTTTATTACTAATTATCCCTCTTTAACTCTGATAATATATTGCTTTCAAGTCTTATCTTTCCTGATAATAAAACCATTCAGTTTTATTATTATTAGCATTTGCATGGTATATGTTTTTCCATCCTTTTATTTTCAATGTACATGTGCCCTTGTCTTTATAGTACATCTCTTATAAACAGCATAGAGCTGGGCCATGCTTTTTAAAAAATTTCATCTGACAATCTAAACCTTTTCATTGGGCTGCTTAGTCTATTTACATTTAATGTACTGATATGATTAGATTGAAGTCAACCAACTTGTTTACTATTTGTCTCAACTATATTTTACTCTACTTCTCTTTTCTTACCTCCTTTTGATCAAATTTTTTTAGTAGTCTAATTTAATTCCTCCTTTGTGTTTTGGCCCATGCTTCCTTGCACTGTTTTTAGTTGCGACTCTGTGTATTACAATGTGTACCATTAGTATATTAATGTCTACTTAAATGGAAGATTATACACTAGGAAGCTTTCTGTAGTGTAGTTGCTCTTTTTTCTTTCTTTTTTTTTTTTTGAGACGTAGTCTCTCTCTGTCACCCAGGCTGGAGTGCAGTGGCGCGATCTCGGCTCACTGCAAACTCCGCCTCCCGGGTTCACGCCATTCTCCTGACTCAGCCTCCAGAGTAGCTGCGACTACAGGGGCCGGCCACCACGTCCGGCTATTTTTTTGTATTTTTAGTACAGACGGGGTTTCACTGTGTTATCCAGGATGGTCTCGATCTCCTGACCTTGTGATCCACCCGCCTCGGCCTCCCAGCACAGGCGTGAGCCACTGCACCCGGCAGTGTAGTTGCTCTTATACCTCCATCCTTTGTGCTCTCATTGTCATACATATTGCATCTACATATGTCATAAACCCTACCAAACAGTATTATAATTTTTGCTTTATATAGTTACAGGCTTTTAAAGAAATTTAAAGGAAAGTAAAACTATACTTTGTCTTTTTATATTACCCACATATTTACAGTTTCTGTTGTTCTTCATATTTTCCTACAGATCTGAATATCTATCTACTATTATGTCTCTCCAGTGTGAAGAACTTGCTTCATATATCTCCATCATTATTTTCTTCTGTAATTATTTCCTCAAATATTTGCCTTCTCCATTCTTTTTCCTCTCCTTTTGGGACTCCAATTAAATGTATTTCAGATAACTTATTATCTCACAGGTCAAGTACTCATTATTCATTTTATCAACTTTTCAGATTAGGTAACTTATACTGATACATCTTCAAGGCTACTATCTCTTCTGACATCTTCAACTTCATACAGTAAAATTTTCACATTATTGTGCTTTTCAATTTTATAACTGACATCTGGTTATTTTTATGGTTTCAATTTCTCTATTAAGACTCCCCATCTGTCCATTCATTACACTCATACTTTTCTTTAGTTTTTAACATATTTAAAAAGTTTTTTAAAAACCTTCATCTGCTAATTCCAACATCTGGGTCATCTCAGGGCCAGTTTTTACTACCTGTATTTTTTCTTAACTATAGGTCATCTTCTCCTATTTCCTTACATACCTAGTAAATTTTTATTATATACTGGACATTGTGAACAAAACACTGTCAATATTCAGATATCAGTTTTGCTCCTCGGAAGAGTGATGATTTTTGTTCTAGCAGGAAGTAAAAATCTAAACTCTGCAGTGAGTGACAGCTGGCATCTTTGTTCAGATCTTTAAGTTGCTGTTTTTACCATTAATGTGTGCATTTGCACTTCAATGATCAGCAGTGGACTGGGACAGGGTTTATATGTGGATGTGGAGTCTCCTACTCTCTGAGCTTCTCAGTCCCAAACTACATCTCCCTAGTAACTTAATAAGACTGAGGCTTTCTGCCACCCCATGCTGCCTGGATGAGTAGGTGTTCTCAGGGAAAAAGCTTCAAACACATAAATCCCATCAAAGACCCATCTGGTCTCTCAAGGGTTAACTTCCCTCTACCTTCTGCCTGTTTTGGGTTGCTATCCAGTGCCTTCATATAGTTGGTTTTAGATGTTTTGTTTATAATATTTTGTTCGGATTTCATAATTGTTATCTGTGTTAGTCTGATTGTGCTACTCTGCCATTACCAGAACCAGGGCCTTGACTATTCATTTCTGTCCATGATTAATCAATAAAAATCATGAACTACACTATAAACTGTCCAGCATATCTACATACCAAAAGATTAAAACTACTGGCTAATAAATTGTAAAGAAATTATTTTGGCTTCAGGGCCCCAAATTCCTCTATATTCACAAATTCTATTAAGTAGATGGGGAGAAAGTAAGTTTGAATCCCAGCTCCTCCATCTGATTTTAACTTCTGCACCAAGGAAACACCGAGCTTGTATGTTGAATGTAAGTGTGGATTTGGAGTAATGAGTGTAAACATTGAGACAATGCCCAGGATAAAGTCTCATAAAAAGTGGCTTCTACTGCCATTACCATTAAGTGCTTCTGCTGTATTAAATATATCAAAATGAAATTTAAGAAGCTTTACCCTAGAAGCTCAATATTGCTTTCTACCTTATTAGAATTTAATAAACAGAAGAATTCCTGCAACTCATACTTTTCTGTGTGTGAATGATTTGAGACCAGCATAATACTATAGTACATTGAAGGTGATGAGGATTTTCTCTGAGAGCTTACAAAATAAGGTTCACACTTTGAGACGCTGGTCAGTGTTCCTTCTCAAACTGAAATTATCTATTTAATGGCTTGGCACCATGAAAATCTGTTCAGCCTACTTCAAAGAGTTTGTTAGAACCATATTTGCACTCACCCTGTTTAATGGTTACGAAAGAAACTTAGAAGGGAAAACTCTAAGAAAGAAGTTTTCTATCTTCAGACACAATTATACAATTCACTTCATAGATAGGTGATCCAGAACTTTCTCAGACTCAAAGTAAATAATTTTCATTGCATCCTTCAATCCTGGATACTTTTAAAAATGTGAATCCTTTTTCTTTCTAAGCCATTGAAGAAAATCAAAGACTTTTGACTTTGAACATCACACAGGCCACATAAAAGTTAGTTTTGTTTAAAATAATACATAAAATTATGCTTAGCATTGCTCCAGAAGTAGGGTAGCAATCTTTCTGTGGTTACAGCATCAATTGGTGGTTACATAGATAAAATACTCTTTCTACTCCAAAGCAGAAAAAGGGGGGGAAAATACATTTTTGAAGAAGTTGTTTATAAAAGAACATCAAACAGAAAACAAAAATAACAAAAAATCACTTATTCAAAATACTAGATGCATAGTTATGCAATCAGTCAGATGTCAGGGTTCAATTAGGCAGGAACGTAGGAAGGGTTAAATCATCAATATCAATCGATCATATATTCTTACCAAGGCTTCATGATCTTCTGCAATTTCTGGTATCGCCTGCAAAATTTAAAAACAACCATGTGAGGAGCCTACTTAAAAGTAACGATTTTTACATAAAGAACATATCTTGAAGAAAACTCAGGATTAGATTTAGGACAGATTTAACGGCCATGAAGTAAAAGAACTTTATCCATTTCAAGACATCATTCAAAGTAATAAACTGTGTTCTTTAATGATCAGAAACAATCAATCAAAAGATCAGCATTAAACTACTGTCATCAACCAGCTGCATTTGCTTATGAGTAAAGGCATCCAGAACCGTCCATTTAGATCAGAATGGGTCTGTGTTCAATGGAACAGGGGGTACCCATAGGGATAGGAATTGATAAATTTTTAATGAAAAAACATTGAGCCAAAAACCACTAGACTATAAAGAAATATTTTATTATCTTTCTTTGGTAGAATGTCTACTAATTTTACTTTCTCTGTTCTCTCTCAGGTGGCTTCTTCTGTGGGAAGATGCTGCAATCAATCTCTTTGCAATAAGACATTGCACTAGTGTTAAATCCCAAAACTGGAACTCCGGGCCGGTGGCTTAGAATAGGCAAATCTGGCTACAAGAAAGGATAATTATGCTTTTTAAAAAAAACTAGGCTCAAGAATATGAAGAAACAAGTGTTTCTAAAGTGGCCAAACCGGCCAAACCATCTCTCATTCCTCAAGTCTGCCAAATCTCTCTGGCTTTAAGTATGATCTTCCCTCTGTATGAAACATCCATCCCCTCTTTGCCCAACTCGCTAAGTCCTATCCCCAAATTCATCTCATTCTAGGCTCATTCTAGGCTCCTCTAGGAAGTCTCTCTGACTTCTGATTTCTCTTCCTCAGACAGCATAGGTGGTGCCTGCATCGCAGGCCACAGGCCCTGAGGACACATCAGCTATAAGCCTCAGGACATCTCACTGTCCTTCTAGCTGCTTGAGGGCTGGGACTCTGCACTGTGCCAATAGCGTAATGTGAGGCACATCCAGAGTAGGGACTCAATACACGGTTGACAAACGATTTTGCTCTTCAGAAATTTTCACATTCTCAACCACATAAAATGTAACCACTTCAGAAACCCAAATCACCAGGCAAAGACTAAATTTAGTCTCTGGTAAAATTTGTGGGAGGGGGATTAAAAATGTATATAAAGAGATCTTTTTATTCCTCTTCTTCTCCCCCTCCTTTACCTGCCTTTCTTTTAAAACATATTTACTATTTCCCATCTTTCCTTCATCAAAAAGGCATTGGGCAGGGTGAAAGGGTGAAAGGGGGAGAGGGGGAGGCAGGCCTGAGCATAAATTGGCAGCACGCAAGCGACAGAGGCTACTCTCCACTAAAAGGAACCAGGGCTCCTTGGGGGGAAGTGGCTTATGTTAGGGGTGGGGCAAGGAGATCTAGATAATTCTGCAACATCTTGTTGAGCCAGAAAGTAAAGAAATACTCAAAACATAATGAAATACAGGTCAAAAGCACACAGAAGTCAGCTTGAAAGAGCTCCCAGCGGCCACATCAGGGACACGTTGAGCATCAAAATCAGTTAATAGTAGTGATAGATTAAACCCACTGAATAAAACAGGAATGAATGAGTCCGCATTGCTAGAGTGATGTGCCGATGTTGAAACACCAGATCTCTGGGGAAAAACACACAAATCTGCTTGATATTATTTTCCGATTTCCACGGTGTAACGACTCTCACTATGGCCAACTTAAAGAACCAACATGAGATCAATGAATGCAGAGCAGAACAGAGTTGTACAAAAGTGGCTCTCAGGAGCTGGCATGAGCTCCCCACTGGAGATAAACATGTAGGTGAATAAATACATAGGGAAAAAACAGAGCTCTTACTACCAAAGAAAACCAACTAATACATGCAGAAGAAATGATAGTATTAGAAAATTCTCCTTTGGAAATCATCAGAGCAATAATTAATTCAGATAAGAAATGTCAATGCCAAAACTGATGGGTGAAATCGGGGTAATGAGGCTTTACATAGTTTCACTGTGTCTCACTACAAACTTTTCACAAATTAGCTGCTAAAGTGGGGAGAAAGTATTATAGTGGAGACATCTGGAAGATGCTATCTTAATGAAGTAGTCAAAGTTACCACCAGTAATAAAACAAAGAGATACCATGTGCCATCAACAGGACAAAATGGGGAAAAAAAATCACAACCATCTGTTATATTCCAGCCAAAGACATACAATATGGGTCTCCATAAGGAGAAGGGAAATTTTTGTTGTAATGTTTGTTGTGATGAGAGAACACTGGATAAATCTATAAAAAACAAAATTTTGTGTTTCAGTAGAAAACTAAGCGGTGCCTACAACATATGCTTTTGGGCTATCAGATTCTAGTCCTGTTCGCTTTGAGTTATTTTACAACTCTCTGTAAGGTGTAGGTAACTGATGGAGATATAGATAGATAGATAGATACATCTATATCTGTCTATATATATATATCTGCATATATCTATCTATATCTATCTATATATATATCTATATCTATATCTATCTATATCTGTCAATCTATCTATCTATCTATCTATCTATCTATCTATCTATCTATCTCTCCTGTCTGGCAGTGATTTAATTGACTTCCTTTCCACTGGTGGAAAACTAGTTGTGTCTTCATTTGCAATTCATCTCAACATTCCTTTGCTTCATATAAATTTGTGGTCTTTAGACTTTTTCTTTAAAGTTATAACATCTGCCTAGTTTCATCATATCATATGAGTAAAATAAATTATTTTAACACATTTATTTGTATATCTGAAGTCAAAATGTAACATAGAGGGAAACCTCTAAATTAAACATTTTCTTGGGGAATCATAGAATTGCAATTTGAAGCATACACATAGACTGGTAGACTTTGTATGTCTGAGGAACAAAGAAAAGGTTGGGAGTTTTATTAGAAATAGGAATGTTACCTATGGTTTTGAAAGAAAGCTTATAGGCACTAGAATTTTTGAGAGCTGCTAAGCTCTGATTGGTGAGTGACAGTGGTAGGTAAAACCAGTCCTAGAGTCACAGCAGGTCATTTCAGCAGCTACTAGATTAAACTGGTCTTAGGATTACATCAGGCCATCTTAGCAGCTGGACTTGCAGACAATTCAATTCTTGGAGCAGATGCCATGTGCCCATGTGCTTTTTGCCTCAGCTCCTCCACTGTGACTTAGTTGGGTGTGACAAGAATTACCCAATTTGTATAATCAATTTTCACATCTGTATGAGAGTTAGGATTTTACTTTTCCATGAAAATTACCTTTAACAAATTACCCTTTAACAAACCCAAATTAGAGGGTATTCTATAAAATGGCTGACCTATAATTTAAAAACACCAAAGTCATGAAAGAAAAGGAGCAAGTGAAGAACAATTTCAGATCAGAGGGGACTAGGAGGAGACGGGCCACCTGGGTGCAAGGTGCCACCTGGAGCTAGATTCTTTCCATTAAAGGACAGAGCTGGGACAATAGGTGAAACTTAAATGGGGTCTCTGGGAAAAGAGCAAGTGGGGATTTTCTGCTCTGTTCTTGCAAGTTTAAAATGGCTTTGAAATAAAATGTGTGTGTGTGTGTGTGTGTGTGTGTGTATGTAATAAAGCAGTTGCTGTAAACTTTTCAAATAACTTTCTGGCCTGGGGCCTGAGCATGCTTATGGTTTTTATATGAGTTCCACCTCCTCTAGCATCCCTGACCTTGGAGAGCTCTCCCTGACCAGAGCACAGACATAACTCAGTGCTGAGTCACAGTGCTTCTTACTCCTCAAATTTGCATCCTCACTTTGGCTTCAGATTACGCATAGGAGAAGAGAAATTTTTGTTGCAACGTCTGTCTATCACCCTAAGTGGGATTGTGTGTGTGTGTGTGTGTGTGTGTGTGTGTGTCTCAATATACTCATTTTTTTTAGAGAAACGTGACTAGAAGAGAAATTACTCTGGAAAGGTTGATGTTTCACAGTGGCCAGAAATCTCTCACCTCAGCCCAAGGAACAGCATTTTTTTTTTCACCAACAGAAGATAATCTCTTCTTCAAATGGGCTGTGTGACCCTTTCTCATTTCCATTACCAGAGTGAAGGACAAAGATGCACAGAGAAAGCAAAAGGAGTGAGGAGGGGGCAGATCCTGTTTAGGGAATTTTCTGCCACACAATCTCTGACAAAGCCCAAGAAGGTTGGCCTCTTTGGCCTTTGTGATGCAAATTTCTGGCAGAGCCCTCAAGAGCTGTTCCAGTTGGAGCTCCCTGAGCAATGCCGAGTGCACTGCAGGCTCCAAGAAAACAGCAGAAAGCGTTGGGAAGATGTGGCAGCCATCACAGCTGGAGTTGACTGCAGAGACCACAGGAGCAGCTTCTTTCTGGCTGGGTCTGTGGTCTCTGAGGAGGTAAAGTGCAAAACGTGCATGGTGTCAGCTGGCCTTGGCTGCAAGGCAGTGAGTAGATGAATTGCTTTGGCCTGCACTGGACTTTCCAGAACAGCCAAGACTTCTAAGAGACACCAAGTTCTCAGAGGCAATGGCATAAGTTAGAGCTGATCATCTGTGTCCTTGGAGGTTAACAAAGTTTCAAAAAAGAAATTCATCTTTTGTGTGAAGGCAAAATTCCGGAAAAGGTCACACATAATGTAAAACTGTCATATACATCTTTGTGTTATCCTCCATGCACCTCCTCTTATGCCTCACATGCCCAACCCAGTGTGAGGAGTATGGTTCAGCACTCAGTAATATACATTTCGCTGAATCAATAAAACATACAAATCCATCTCAAGTGTGGGTGCTAGGGAACATCAAAGCAAAGTGTATAATTCAAGTTATACCTCAGTTTTCACAACACCCAGAAAATGAAAACACCTCGGTTCAGGCAAGATGAAAAGAATTTGAATAATGAAAGGTTAACATGAGACGGAGGGAACCTGTTTCAAGACTGTTCTTGTATTAATGCAACAATGATGACAATTTTTATATACATGTAATATACATACACACAGCACTAGACTTTTCCATCTGTGTCATATGTGTGACAGAGTGGGGAGGAGACTAATAATTTATACACTTAATGTTTCTTTTTAAGACAATTACCTAAGAACTTTACGTATCACTAAAATAACTATGGGACTCCTTCCAGTGTTCCTAATACAGCCAGATTTTGGAGAAATGACCTCAATGAAACAAATAAAACAGCACTTATAAATTCCCCAGATTAGTGAGAACTCCACAAATACCACTGCTATCTTTCTGAGGAAAAACAGAAAACCAGCGCAGTATTGACCAAGGTATTGGAAATAGACATAATCCTACGAGAATGGTAAAGTATAAATTAGAACATTTCTGCAAGCTATTGGGCTATTCTTATTTTAACGCAGCTGTAAAATGTATATATTCTCTGAGTCAGGAATTTTATTCCAAGAAAATTCATTAAATATCCACAAAAATTTTCCTAAAAGAAAAGCTGATTTAAAAATATTCAGAAAGCCAAGCCCGGTAGCTCACACCTATAATCCCAGCACTTTGGGTGGCCAAGGCAGGAGGATTACTTGAGACCAGTTCAACACCAGCCTGGGCAACACAGAGAGACCTTTGTCTCTATAAAAAGTATTTAAAAATTAGCCAGGTGTGGTGGCACCTGTAGTCCCTACCTACTCAGGAGGCTGAGGCAGGAGGACTGCTTAAGTCCTAGAGGTCAAGGCTGCAGTGAGCTATGATTGTGCCACTGCGCTCCAGCCTGGGCAACAGAGCAAGGCTCTGACTCAAAAAAAAGTAAGATAAAATAAAATAAAAGTTCAGAGAAAAACCCTGAAAACAATATAAATGTCCTACAATAGGGAAATAGTTCACCATACTATGCACATTCTTCAAATTATTGTATTGTATATTAATTGCACATAATAAGCTATAAAGCTGCAAAAATGAAACAGTATGCATGCAACAAAAATGACAGGGGAGAATAATATTTAATCACATGGAAATATTGCTAGGTACAAAAAGCAGGTTATAAAAACATGAGTATTATAATTCTACTTTTATAAAGCCTGTGCATATGTGTGTATCTAAAAAGGATATTCATCAAGATATTAAAAATGGTTGTCTATGGAAACGCACACTACAAATGATTCTTATTTTTTATTTCTGCTTCTTTATATACTTTTCAAATGACATCATAATTTTTCATAAGAAAAGAAAGTTAATTTAAAAAAACTTTCCATCCCAGCACTTTAGAAGGCTGAGGTGGGTGGATCACAAGGTCAGGAGATCAAGACCATCCTGGCTAACACGGTGAAACCCCATCTCTACTAAAAATACAAAAAATTAGCCAGGTGTGGTGGCAGGTGCCAGTAGTACCAGCTACTTGGGAGGCTGAGGCAGGAGAATGGCGTGAACCTGGGAGGCGGAGCTTGCAGTGAGCCAAGATCACACCACTGCACTCCAGCCTGGGTGACAAAGCAAGACTCCGTCTCAAAAAAAAAAAAACCAGAAACTTTCCAAGTTCATCAAAAATACATGAATTTAACTTTTGTTCGCAATTGACTTTCCTGCCCAGGGTGGTGTTACAGCTTACTCATATTCCAGCAGC
The DNA here is from genome assembly GCF_028878055.3 of Symphalangus syndactylus. NCBI lineage: Eukaryota > Metazoa > Chordata > Mammalia > Primates > Hylobatidae > Symphalangus > Symphalangus syndactylus. The sequence continues at coordinate 93,203,045 of NC_072431.2, read as the reverse complement.
GTAATTTTCCCATCACATTGCCAAGTGGGAAGGAAACTACAAGTACCCTGCCCTTTCATTCTTGGAAATGTTTCCCCTGTTTTTCTGCCCCTAGTGATGACTGACTAACAGTGGAAGGACACATAAGTAGGCTGTCTCATTGTCTGTGTGCACAGAGGCATGGACAAAGACTGCGGTGTTTTATTAAAACCCAAAGAAGAGCAGTATTTTTTATGACATTGGACTTAGAGTTGTGGACAGAATTTCTTCTTTCAAATAAAATAAAATATATCATTTCTGAGAAACGTTTTGATATCCATCTTTTTGATAATTGTTTCTGGAAACACTGTCCATTCCTCAGTATTCCTTTTGTTGCTCAGGCTGGGGCAACACGTCTCCCCACAGCTGTATTTGCTTCCACACCTATGTTTGAAGCAGAAATTAGGAATGAAATTTCAAAACTCCATCAAGGATAGAACAATTAAACTCAGGTTTTAAACACTGCGCTCATGCTCTGTCAAAATGACACTTCCTCATTGTTCCTCTTTTACTGACTTTGCTCCATGGCCCCACCCAGTACCAGCTGGAGAGAGACCTTTTAAAAGCCCTTCACTTATGAAGATCTCAAAATAATAAGAGCTATTTATGACAAACCCACAGCCAATATCATACTGAATGAGCAAAAGTTGGAAGCATTCCCTTTGAAAACCGGCACAAGACAAGCATGCCCTCTCTCACCACTCCTATTCAACATAGTATTGGAAGTTCTGGCCAGGGCAATCAAGCAAGAGAAAGAAATAAAGCATATTCAAATAGGAAGAGAATAAATCAAATTGTCTCTGTTTGTAGATGACATGACTGTATAATTAGAAAACCCTATCATCTCAGCCTAAAATCTCCTTAAGCTGATAAGCAACTTCAGCAAAGTCTCAGGATACAAAATCAATGTGCAAAAATCACAAGCATTCCTATACACCAATAATAGGCAAACAGAGAACCAAGTCATGAGTGAACTCCCATTCACAATTGCTACAAAGAGAATAAAATACCTAGGAATAGAATTTAAAAGGGATGTGAAGGACCTCTTCAAGGAGAACTACAAACTACTGCTCAAGGAAATAAGAGTGGATGCAAAAAAGGAAAAAACATTCCATGCTCATGGATAGAAAGAATCAATATCATGAAAATGGCCATACTGCCCAAAGTAATTTATAGATTCTATTCTATCCCCATCAAGCTACCATTGACTTTCTTCATAGAATTAGAAAAAACTACTTCAAATTTCATATGGAACCAAAAAAGAGCCCATATAATCAAGACATTCCTAAGGAAAAAGAACAAAGCTGGAGGTATCATGCTACCTAACTTCAAACTATACTACAAGGCTTCAGTAACCAGAACACCATAGTACTGGTACCAAAAGAGATACATAGACCAATGGAACAGAACCAGGCCTCAGAAATAATGCCACACATCTACAGCCATCTGATCTTTGACAAACCTGACAAAAACAAGCAATGGGGAAAGGATTCCCTATTTAATAAATGGTGCTGGGAAAACTGGCTAGCCATATGCAGAAAACTAAAACTGTGCCACTTCCTTACACCTTATACACAAATTAACTCAAGATGGATTAAAGACTTAAACGTAAGACCTAAAACCATAAAAACCCTAGAAGAAAACCTAGAATACCATTCAGGACGTAGGTGTGGGCAAAGGCTTCATGACTAAAACACCAAAAGCAACTGCAACAAAGGCAAAATAGACAAATGGGATCTAATTAAACTAAAGAGCTTCTGCACAGCATAAGAAACTATCATCAGAGTGAACAGGCAACCTACAGAAAGGGAGAAAAATTTTGCAATATAGCCATCTGACAAAGGGCTAATATCCAAAATCTACAAGGAACTTAAACAAATTTACAAGAAAAAAACAACCCTACCAAAAAGTGGGTGAAGGATATGAAGACACACTTCTCAAAGTAAGACATTTATGTGGCCAACAAACATGAAAAAAAGCTCACCATCACTGGTCATTAGAGAAATGCAAATCAAAACCACAATGAGATACCATCTCATGCCAGTTAGAATGGTGATCATTAAAAAGTCAAGTAATAACAGATGCTGAAGAGGATGTGGAGAAATGGGAATGCTTTTACACTGTTGGTGGGAGTGTAAATTAATTCAACCATTGTGGAAGACAGTCTGGCGATTCCTCAAGGATCTAGAAAGAGAAATAACATTTGACCCAGCAATTCCATTACTGGGTATATACCCAAAGGATTATAAATCATTCTACTATAAAGACACATGCACATGTATGTTTATTTCAGCACTGTTCACAATAGCAAAGACTTGGAACCAACCCAAATGTCCATCAATGATAGACTGGATAAAGAAAATGTTGCACATATACACCATGGAATACTATGCAGCCATAAAAAAGGATGAGGTCATGTCCTTTGCAGGGACATGGATGAAGCTGGAAACCATCATTCTCAGCAAACTAACACAAGAGCAGAAACCCAAACACCACATGTTCTCACTCACGAGCAGGAGCTGAACAATGAGAACACATAGACACAGGGCGGGGAACATCCACACACCAGGTCCTGTCAGGGGATGAGAGGCTAGGGTAGGGATAACATTAGGAGAAATACCTAATGCAGACGACAGGTTTTGGGTGCAGCAAACCACCATGGCATGTGTATACCTATGTAGCAAACCTGCACGTTCTGCACATGTATCCAAGAACTTAAGGTATTAAAAAAAAAAAAAAAAAGTCCAGCCTTGGGTAACAAGGAGCAGGCAAGTCATCTCTGAATCTCATTATTCCTAAAAGTAAGGAGAAAAATTCTAGCAACATTTCTTCAACATTTATGAAAATTTCCACGGGTCCTGCTGAGGAAATGACCACCTTCTCCAGCTGGAACCTTGCCCAGGAGTCATGACTAAATGCCTTCCAAATTGCAAGATCTATTTAATTTATGTGGTTTCTATCCCAAAGGTTTCCTGTTAATTAATTGAAGTCTTGCTCTAAGTTTAACAGAGAAGCCAGGATTTCTTATAAGAAAAATGGCTTTCTCTTTTCTTTTTAATCTTAGCAAAAGATCTGAAAAATTTGCTGTTTATTAAATAAGCCACCTCTGAGTGTGAGATGCAGGACCAGCAGAAGGAAGGCAGGAGGCCTTGGAACTCCAGTCCCTCCTTCCTCCATCCCCAAAAATAGCATAACTTTGAACTTACATAAAACAGGAAGGGGGACACCAAAGGTGACCCAGAGAGACATCATTCCTTCCCACAAACATAGTGTGATGGGAAAGTGTAAGAGACAAATGCAAAAGAGAATTCACCCAACACCTGGCCTTAAGCTCTGTTTATCTGTCTGAAACCTGGCTGTATGTATCATACTGGGACGGCTTACTGATTATTATAAATACAGTCACGTGTTGCTTAACAATGGGATACATGCTAAGAAATGCATCATTAGGTGATTTTGTTGTGTGAACATCGTAGAGTGTACTTAGACAAACATGCACGGTATAGCCTATGACACACCTGGGTTATGTGGCACAGCTTATTGCTTCTAGGCTACAAACCAGTACAGCATGTTACTATGCTGAGTAGTGTAGGCAATGGTAACACAATAGCAAATATTTGTGTATCTAAACAGAGAAAAGGTATAGTAAAACTATGGTATGAAAGACTAAAAAATGGCACAGCTGTATAGGACAGCTCCATTATAATCTCATGAGACCACCATTATATTTGTGGTCCATCACTGATAGAAATGTTCCTATGCAGTGCATGACTGTAGTTAAGATATTAATAAGCGTGATACTCCTTTTTTTAAAAAAGGCATTCAGTTGCTTTAGTTCACATAAAGTACATTCAATATTGACATTCTCTCACATAGTATAATATGTGTGCAACATGGAGATAGAATTCAGACCTGCTGTCCCCCATCCTGGGTCTGAGGAATGGTGGATCTTTTGGGCTGTTCTTCAGGTGGAAATGTGTCATAAAGCAAGGCCACAGCACTGAGAAAAAGTAAGAATGTTGACAAGGCACATACATAGCATCAGTTCTTACTCTTTTTCTTTTAAAGCAAAAATGGTTGTGTCCCTTTTATAAGCATTACGGACTGAAGTGTGGCCCCTCATAATTCACATGTTTAAGCCCTAAACCCCAGTACCTCAGAATGGGACAGTATTTGGAGATAAGCCCTTTCAAGAGGTGATTAATTTAAAATGAAGCCATTAGGTGGCCCTAATCCAATCTGACTCTTGTCCTTATAAGAAAAGGAGATTTGAACACAAAAAGAAAAAACAGGGATGTGCACATGAGGACAGAGAGAGAAGGCAGCCATTCACAATCCAGAGCAACCTCAGCAGAAACCAACCCTGCCAACACCTTGATCATGGACTTGCAGCTTCCAGAACTCTGAGGAAAAATAAAGTTTCTGTTGTTTACGCCACTCAGTCTGTGGTATTTTGTTATGGCAGCCCTAGCAAAGTAAAGCAATGAGAAACTGAAAACAAAAGCTCCTAGTAGGCAGTTTCATTGTCAAAGTCTATAACTGCCGGCCTCTGGAGGCGAGGGGCTCCGCCACAGGCCCCTGTTCAGAATGCAGATCACATGGGCCCCTGCTTTGCTGTCTTTACCATGGTAAAGTAACCGTAATTACAATTGCAATTCTAATAATTTCAGAAGTATTTGCACAATATCATTCTGAATGTGCCAGAGCTCAAGCCCTGGATACCTAGGTACTTGTGGCAGAACCAACTCATATCAGCAGGTGACATTACAACTGGCTCTGATGCATTGTCCTTGACATATCAATGGCTGGGACTTAGCTTAATCAATAAACAGGGGTAAACATTTTTACATTTTTATTTAACATGTTAGTGTTGCCGAGGCAGCCTCCCCCCGGCCCCACTCTCCCACCAGAAGCAGTGGGGGGTATGTAGTATAGGCTACCATGTCTGGCAGGTACATGAAGTAATCCAGTGATGAGTGAAGGTGTTTATAACAACTCGTCCTCCTCCTCTGCTCCCCAGAAACAGGCAATAGGATCCTGACACACTCCAGACCAGCTTCCAGCCTGGAGCTCCCCTCACAGACAGGACCCTCTGTATCCATTCCTTTGCCAAGCTCCTTGGATCCTTAAACTTATTCAATTCCCTCTCGCTGATTCAAGCTCCAGTTCCAGCTTACAGTAACCACACTGGATTCTGACAACATCCAGGGTTTACGTTTCCCTGTACCACTCCACGTTGAGGTATGCCCAAACTTTCATAAGCAGAGGTTTCATCATCCTTGAAAAAAATAAATGATACCTGTCTACAGTTGACCCTTTCCCGATCACTCAGGCCTGTTTGTCAGTCTTCTCTGACTTGATGTTCTTCACATTATTCAGTTCTAGGGATTTTATCTACTTGACTGTGAGTTAAGATCCCCAACTCCAAACTCTAAAGAATATCTTGTCTTTGAATGAGGAAAAAAATGTTTTCACTAGTACCAACTGCAGAGGCCAGATGATGCCAAGTGTAGGAGGGAGGGAGGATGGAAGGAGGAGAAGGAGGAAGGAAGGAAGGAAGGAAGGAAGGAAGGAAGGAAGGAAGGAAGGAAGGAAGGAAGGAAGGGAAAAGGGGAGGGAAAAGGGGAGGGAAAAGGGGAGGGAAAAGGGGAGGGAAAAGGGGAGGGAAAAGGGGAGGGAAAAGGGGAGGGAAAAGGGGAGGGGAGGGGAGAGGAGGACAAAGGGAAGGGAGGGAGAGGAGAAGGGAGAAGGAGGGAAGGAAGAAAGGAAGGAAGAAAGGGAGGGAGAGGGGCGGGGGAAGGGAAGGGAAGGGAGAAGGGAGGAAGAAGGGAAGGGAGAAGGGAGGGAGGGAGGGAAAGGAGAGGAAGGGGACAGAAGGGGAGGGGCCCAGAAAGATCTCTAACATGCAGAGTTATCAATTCATTCTCTGTATTACTAGGTACCCTTTAAACAACCCAGTTTTAAACCTCCATTCTCAATGATATTTACTCTTTCATAATAAATGCCTATCCTGACACTGCACATTATTAACTTAGCATATTCATATGCAATTAATTGATTCAGCAATTTCACATGCTTTAAATTGTATGCTCTACTAGTCTCTGCCAATAGCACCTGACCACATGGCAGGGGCAGCCTCCTGCTCATCCTACCGGGCATTCAGCATTCAGTGGTTAAAGGAGTTGCCTCTCCACCAACATAAGAGCTGGCCCCGCCTGGCTCCTCATGCTCCACAGTCACACCAGAGAGAAAGCTCCCCAGCAGGAAGGGACATTCCTTCCTCCCTCATGATGGAACTTCAACTCCCTCAAGGACAGTTCACACTCATCTCCTCTGTGAGGCTCTTTGAGATTTAACGGGTTCCAGCCAGGCGTGGTGGCTCACGCCTGTAATCCCAGCACTTTGGGAGGCAGAGGCAGGTGGATCACTTGAGGTCAGGAGTTTGAGACCAGACTGGCCAACGTGGTGAAACCCCATCTCTACTAAAAATACAAAAATTAGGCCAGGCAGGGTCGCTCACGCCTATAATCCCAACACTTTGGGAAGCCAAGGTGGGCGGATCACGAGGTCAAGATATCGAGACCATCCTGGCTGACATGGTGAAACCCTGTCTCTACTAAAAATACAAAAATTAGCTGGGTGTGGTGTCACACGCCTGTAGTCCCAAGTCCCAGCACTTCTGGGAGGCAGAGGCAGGCAGACCACCTGAGGTCAAGAGTTCAAGACCAGCCTGGCCAACGTGGTGAAACCCCATCTCTACTAAAAATACAAAAATTAGGCTGGACACAGTGGCTCACATCTGTAATCCCAACATCTTGGGAGGCCGAGGTGGGAGGATCACGAGGTCAAGAAATCGAGACCATCTGGCTGACATGGTGAAACCCCGTCTCTACCAAAAACACAAAAATTAGCTGGGTGTGGTGTCACATGCCTGTAGTCCCAGCACTTTGGGAGGCAGAGGAAGGCAGATCATTTGAGGTTAGGAGTTCAAGACCAGCCTGGCCAACATGGTAAAACCCTATCTCTACTAAAAATACAAAAATTAGGCCAGACGTGGTGACTCACGCCTGTAATCCCAACACCTTGGGAGCCCGATGCAGGCAGATCACGAGGTCAAGAGATCGAGACCATCCTGGCTGACATGGTGAAACCCCATCTCTACTAAAAATACAAAAATTAGCTAGGTGTGGTGGCACAAGCTTGGAGTCCCAGCTACTCGAGAGTCTGAGGAAGGAGAATCGCTTGAACCCAGGAGGCAGAGCTTGCAGTGAACCGAGATCGTCCCACCACACTCCAGCCTGTCAACAGAGTGAGACTCCATCTCCCAAAAAAAAAAAACAAAAAAAAAAAACTAGCTGGGTGTGGTGGCACATGCCTGAAATCCCAGCTACTCAGGAGGCTGAGGTGGGAGGATCACTTGAACCCAGGAGGTGGAGGTTGCAGTGAACAGAGATTGCACCACTGCACTCCAGCCTAGGCGACAAAGACTCCATCTCAAATAAAAAAAGAGAGAGAGAGAGAGAGATAATGGGTCCGCCCTCTAGACTCCTGGCTCTCAGGAGGAATTATACACAATAGAAGGAAGGCAAGCTCATATGAAAAAATTTTCCCATGTTCAACTCTTTTGCACGCACACAGAAGGTAGTTAATACATGTTGACTGCATTTAGTTTCAAGTAATTAATGACAAGTATTTAATCATTCAAGTGTTAAGTTTTAAAATTACTTCAGGGATTATATCTTGACCTGGTTTTATACTTGGAAACATAACTTGAACTAGCTTGAGCTGTCAAAGAAAAAAGAAACATAATTAGGTAATCTGATTTTTTAATGGATTAAGGGAGGGAAAATTTTTCTTAGGGATAGGCAATGAATATGAGGGATTAATGTTTTGTCGAGTTGTAATTTCATTGTTGCCAAGGCCCTCTGAGATAATGACATGACATTTTTCCACATAAATCTGAAATTTCCAGCATTTGATGGATTTCTATTTTGTCTCAGATACTAGATGTTGGTGGGCAAAGAATGGCGAACTCCTGAAATTACAAACCCACTGCCTCGCCACTATCTTAAAAACTATTTTTTTCCTGAGTCTAACCAAGGCTCTGGTCTTTAAAACAGAGTTTGCAAGTGTAAGGAATGTAACAATATTCAAAATGCGGAGGCACACAGGACAGCTGTGGAAGTTAGGAAAAAAGACGCTTACTCAGTGCCGCTCTCCACCATCTGCGTGAGGAGAGAGATGCCGTCCAGGTTTATAAACTCCTGGGCAAACGTGACATCCCGGGAGAGGCTGGCCAAGTCCTTCAGGGCTTCCAGCTTGGCGTCCATACTCGAGGACTGGATTCGTTCATGGAGCTGCTGGGCGTTCTGAGCCTTACGGGGCAAAAGCAAAGGGAAGAGTGTTGACAAACGAAACCACAACAGCAAAACAGATTTATGTTTCAATGAGAAACAGGGATACAAAGGCCAAAAGCGCCAAGACTATCTGCATATTACAGAGTGGGCATCTCAAGGACAGGCTTCAAGGCTTCCAACCCAAACACTCCACCTTCAGAGCGAGGTCCGCTCCTGTCACGACAGGAAGCAGTTGCATTCTTCTCAAAGGAGTTGGATTTCCATTTCGAGGAAAAGCAAGAGCAAGAGTACAAGATATTAAAGCCCTAGAAACTGAACAGGATGTGGCAGAAAGGAGGGAGAAAAGGGGAAGTATTTACCCTTTAAGTAAAATTATTATGTAAAAGCAACTGAAAGCTATTTGCTTAGTTAAGCAATTACACAAATTTATACAGCACGCTCACCTGTTCAGTCAATACTCTGAGTGATAACTGCCTACACATGTTCGGGAGCTTCATTAGCCACCCAAATGATCTTTCTAGATTACTGCAAATCTTCCAGCACTCCACAACGATGCTTGTAAATTTCAATTTTCAACATGTTGTTTCACACGCATTGGCTACTTGTGTGAATGTAAACCTAAATAATTAGGAAACCAAATTAACAGCTATGCCTAGAATTGCTTTTAAGGCATTTGCACTTGGCTTCTACATGCAGGACAGAGAAGAATCGAAATATATTAGAGAAGCTGAACTTCTGGGTCATAATTTGTAGTCCAGATGTTTTATTCATCAAGTCAAGGTTTTCATATCTACCTTTCAGTTGAGGCAGGCAGTAAGAAAAACAAAGGAATAAAATGTTCTGCCTGTGTGTTTGCTTAATACAGATAACTAAGTTAACCCAAAATCACTGTAGTTGAAGCACTCTGCCATCATCATATTCTCCTTCTCCGGTACTTGCTTTCTCTTTTGAAACCGTGTTATATTTTAGAGAGGGAGAAGACAGGGTGTTGACCCCATTAATGAGGTATCTCTCCTCAACACACAACCGGTTACAACTCTCTCAGGAACCCCCTGTGAACTATCACAGGGTTAAGGTTGCAGAGTGCAGGCAGAACCACACAGGTATTCAAGGCAAAACCAGTGCTGGCCACAGACTCTGCCTGGAACGGGGGAGGGAATCCATGTAGGTCCTAAGAGCGGAAGGACTCCACCCCAGCAGGTCCACAGCCACAGAGCCCTCCCCTCCCTGCCCAGTTCCCCCTCCACTGTCACCTAGAAGCAGCCCTCAAGAAGAGAAAGGGATTCAACAGGGGAACTGATGCAATTCTTTAGGACCTGAGACAGGGATAGAAACCATGCCCCCATCACTTGGTCACAGATGTGCTCAGGTCTCCCATTTAATTAAAACCAAAAACAGACACTTTGCATCAGAAATTAGAAAAGAAGGAAAAGAGCAGGGAAGGAAATGAGAGCCCTCCCTACTTCTCTATTCACTGATCTACAGATAATCCACACATCACTCAAATACTAAAAGGGAGAGTGGAGAGCTGGGTGAGAATTATTTATCTCTTAAAATTATTCAGGGATATAGTACTTTCCAAAATTTTCGAATGGATATACAGCATTCACATGAACATACAATAGTTAACCCAAGCAAATCATTTCAAATTCCTTGAAAACTATTTTTTCTCCAAGAAGGATGTTTGCATTTACTATATGGGTTATGACAATGAGTACCCAAAAATTATTTCATTGTCATTATTAATGCTAACTAATAGTGTTTGATGCAGTTGATACCAACATAAAAAATAGCCAACAGTTAGTTACCTAGCACTTTTTATGAGCCTCTATTCTAATACCTTCATAAAGTAATTCATTTAATCTGCACAATAGTCCCACCAGGTAGGTCCTATCATAGGCTTTATTTGACAAAGGATATTGAAGTTTAGGGAAGTTAGGTAACTTGCCCAAGGTCACATAGCTTATCAGTGCTGAGGCTAAAATAGGACCTGGGCAGCTGGACTCCAGAAAACACATTGTAAACAGTGGATCTCAAATTGTTGCCTGTGTAAGAATCACCTGGATGACTTCTTAATACACAGACCAAGGGCCACTCCTAGGGTTTCTGGTTCTGAAGGCCTGGGGTGGGGTCCCAAAAAATTTGTTTAACAAGCCCCGGGTGTTGCTGCTGCTGGCCTGGGAATCACACGCTGAGGACCACCGCTCTAAATCACTCAGGATGCTGCATCTCTCTATAATGATAGAATGAGCAGCTCTGATTGTGTCTTTCTTTCTTTCTTTTTCTTTCTTTCTCTTTCTTTCTTTCTTTCTTTCTTTCTTTCTGTCTGTCTTTCTTTCTTTCTTTCTCTCTCTCTCTCTCCCTCTCTCTCTCTCGCTCCTTCCTTCCCTCCTTCCTTCCTTCCTTCCTTCCGAGTCTTGCTCCGTCACCCAGGCCGGAGTGCAGTGGCACAATCTCGACTCACTGTAACCTCCGCCTCCCAGGTTCAAGCGATTCTCCTGTCTCAGCCTCCCGAGTAGCTGGGATTACAAGTTCCTGAACCATGCCTGGCTAATTTTTCTATTTTTAGTAGACACAGGGTTTCACCATGTTGGCCAGGCTGGTCTTGAACTCCTGACCTCAAGCGATCCACCCGCCTTGGCCTCCCAAAGTTCTGGGATTACAGGTGTGAGCCACCGTGCCCAGCTGATTGTGTTTTTCAACTACTACCTGATCTTCCCCAGCTGTAACACAAGGAGGCCCTCCTGGTTTACAGTACCTAAAGAAAATGTGCTTGCCCTTTTAAAAGCTGTGCACTTTTAAGGAAGAACCTTTGCTAAGAAAACAAAGAAAAAGTCAATAATGTGAAAGCTAAGTAGACGGAATTTATTATACCTACTCTTATTAATATATACTTTATGATAACTATTCTTCCTACTTCATTTACATGCCTTCAAACTTACCTACTTAAAAGTAAATAAATAAATACATTTTAAAATAAAAGAACTGAGGAGAGAAACAACAGAAACCTGAAAAAGACAAATGTCCCAAGCAGAGGAATCAAGACTGTGGAGTCCTCCCAAATCCCACAACTGCTCATGGGTTGCTGCTATAGAAATTGAAAATATTTTACCAAGATGGTCACATGTAAGAATAGCAAAGCAATATCCTAACTTGCTGGGATCTTAGCCAAGGAGTCACTCCCAGAAATAGCAGTAAAGCCTTCTCCAAATTGTCAAACTACAACCAAGCTCATAGACTCAATGGCCTGGAAAGTTCCTATAGAACTATTCACCCCTCTCCTTCACTCACCCTGGCGCCTGAGAATGATGTGTTCTGTTGGCATGAAGCTGTTCTTAACTCTCCCCGCAGGGCTTGCTCCTTCCCTTAGTACCCATATCTAAGGAGACAATTTTTCTTTAAAAAGTGCAGTTCCCACAGTGTTTGCTTTAGGGTAAATTTCCTTCTTCATCCTAGGACATAGGTGAACAACTAGAGGAGACACATCACTAAAGAGGATGGGAGGACTGTGGCAAGCCAGGTGGCGAGGGGACCATGATGAAAACCTCCATGAGCCAGGAGTCAGAGGCAGGGCTACTTACATCTCTGCCACTGGCTACCTCCAGGGCCGCAGTAAACTTCTCTCTTCACCTCTCTTGGCCTCATTTTCCCCATCGGTAGGTACACCAAGGAACTGTGATGAGATCATGTTTAAGGTTCCCTTCCCACAGTGTGACAGAGTGCATCTCAGCTGGGCAGTAACCCTCATCATGGAGTCCGCCAGGAAAAGGTGCTCCACAGAGGTGAGTTCCAGAAGTGACCTCCAATCAAAATATTATGTCAAACTGGTGGGACCCTTTTAATGCAATATTTTTCCAATTGGATCCAGAACAGGCAGGGATATACCTTCTTTTTATCTTCTCTAATTTCTAAATAATCTGGAAATACAACTTTTATTATATAAAAAAAGTGGGAATCAAAGTTTTTATTCTGAAAAGATTGGAGTTTTGTAAGGAAATTTTGTTCTCGGATATCAGTTATTGCAGATCACTCTTTATATAATTTTATATATTTATATATAAATATATGTATTCTCAGACAAGTCTTTCCAGTTATCCAGTGGAAAGGAATATACCTTATAATCCTCAGGATCCTCATTCATTGATTCAACAAATACTTCTGAAAAGCTTGACATTGTTCCGCACATTTGGGATACAGCAACAAATAAGACAGCCACGGTTCTCACCCTCCTGGGGCTCACCCACCTTGGTGTGGCAGGTGGACAACTTTTAAAATTAGCAATAAAAAATCAAATATTGATGTTTCATAGCAAAACCTAAAGTGGAGGGTTTGTGTTAGAGTGACTGATGGCTTCTTTAGATGGAGTGGTTTTCAGGGACAAGCAACCCAAGGAAGTGACATTCAAGGAGATCTGACTGACAAGAAGGACCCCACCACATTGGGGAGTGGAATATTCTGGGCAACATCAATGGTTAGTGCCAAAGCCCTGATTCAGGTGGAACAAGCCTGGCCTGTCTGGAGGGAGAGAAAGGAGAGGACTGATGTGTCTGGGATCTGCAAGCCAGGGGGCGTGGAAGGAAGTGAGGATGTGGAAGCAGTAGACAATGTAGCCTAGGGTGTTCGTGAGCATGCAGAGCTGAAGGAATCCCTGGTGGTGATGTGCTTCCCTGAATGGATGCATGTAAATATCTGAGATGGATGTGTGGTATATTTGGAGCCCTTAAAACAGCGTTCATAGCCAAACATTGAGCACCCATTGTGTTTACCAATAAGACAATGGTGAAATAGTCATGACATAGTCATAGGATGAAATATTATATGGAACTACATATGGAACTTTTAGAGAATGTAAAATAGTGTGAGAACATCCTCACAAGGCAATATTAAGAGAAATAGCCAAGATGCAAACATATTTTATTGTTTATGGGAAGTGGGAATATGCGCAGTGGAGTGTGTGTACCTGCTAGAATGTAATGTCACTCAGCACACAGGAGTGTGTCTGGCATTCACCATGAGTTCAAAACACATTTCACTAAATGAATGTACAAATGAATACATATATATATATGAATGTATAAATGAATATATATATGAACCTGTAAATAAATATATATACATTCATGTATGCACACACATGTATCCACACATTTGCATACAAATGGTCAAAGAAGGCAAGTAGATGTGACCTGTGGTTATTTATGAATTGTAATATTCTAAACAATTTTCTTTGCAGGAAGCCTTATTTTTTGCATTTTCCATAATGAATTTGCACCATTTTTATATTTGGGAGGAAAGAGACAACATTATTAAAAAAATAAGATAGCCTTCGTTCTGATTTTTCAAGCAACCAGCACACATGAAAAGAATCTAATAGTCATGTAGGTCTCTGTATCAGACAGCAAGTTATATTTTCTGGTATTGTTCTAAGGATAGAAAAAAGTTTTACTTTGGGCCATTGAAACAGCTGGATGTGGCTACCTCGTGTCCCAGATAGGAAAGGGTTCTGGACCCAGACTCCAGACTCCAAGCGAGGAAACAGCTCATAAAGGATTAGCCATGGGCATAGGAAAGGGTACTGGTAGTGTGTGCGTGTTAAGCATTTAACATCTCTCTCTCTTGAAGATACAAGTTAAAATCATCCCAAGAAACTTCTAGCATAACTCTGGATCCATGATGCCAATTAAAAACTAGTCTAAAAACATCCTTAGGTTCAACAGTTTAATAGATATCTTCAAATGTACGCTCAATGTTGCCCAGCAATCCAATATTTTCCTGGAATGTTCACTGTGCCCCTTCAGAATGTCTCCTCCACACCTTTTCTTCTCTCCTTAAACTCCCTCTATGCCTTTCTGCTGCCTCCCCTCCACTAGTGGTCATTTAATTGAGGAAATCAAAGCAATCAGCCAGGAGTTCCTTCATCTTCCTACTTCTAACAGCATCAGCTGCTGGCATCTCTGCCCTCAAGCTCTGCTTCCTCCTGATAGATGCTGTGTGGCAGGGACCCTGTTTCCTATCAGAAGTCAGCTCTTCCCCTCAGCTCTGGATCTCCTCTCCCCTGGCCTTCTCAAGTATTTTACTTCAAATTTATCTCCTTTTTTTTCTGTATCATCAGTTCTCTCTCTGTAGTGGATCATTTCCAGCTGCAAAAGTCTCTAATATCTCCCATCTTCAAAAAAAAAATAAATAAACAGAAAGGTAAAAACATCCATTGACCCAGTTTCCCTACAGCTACTTCTTCATTTCTCTGCTTGCATTTTCAGCAAAAGTTTTGGAAGAGGGAGTAGCTCTCAAGTGTTGCCTCCATTCTACCTCCTATTCTCCCCGCACCTCCTATTCTTCCCGCTCTCATGAGGCGCCCCTGTCCAGCCCCGCACGGAGAGTGTCTCCACCATGCTCTTAATACTTCTAGGTGGCAGCCCAGGGACCACCCTCATCGCATCATCTTTATTACCTGGACAGCCTCCAACACACCTAAGTACTCCTTCCTCCTCGAAACACTTTGCTCACCTGGCTTCTCGCTTGGCTCCTCCTCTAAACCTTAAGAGTGTCCCCAGGGATCTGTGCTGAGCCCTGTCCTCTACTTGCCCCATGGTGACCTCTTCCAGCCCACAGCTTTAAATGACATTTCTATGGGGGTGGCTGGCACACCTGCATCTCTCTAGGCTTCCTAGTTAACAGCATGTAGTTAATTTTGCCAGAGCACCGGGAGGAACAGGACATCCTTCCTCAAAGAGCACCACATCCTGAAGTTCTGGGGCTCGCCCTCCACAACACTCCTTCCAACTCTCCAATTCCCTACAAGGCAGGTAGCCCAAGCCCCTGCATCTCCTGAACCCGCAAGAAACTCCGACCCTGTGCCCTGGCCGCCCCTGCAATCTGTCCTTGGGCAGCAGCCTGGGGATCCTGTGTCTCCTTTGCCTGCCAGCCTCCACTGGCTTCTTCTCCCATAAGCTAGGCCTCTGAGAGTGATGGCAAGAAATAGAATTTAAGGCATTTTACAACCCTTTATTAGTTTCTCAAACCAGGAGAGAAAAATTAAAAACCTGAATTGAAAACTGGAATTAAAAAAAAAAAAAAAGTTAATGGGCTTATTGTTAAGAATCTCCAATAACCTGAATCCACACAGTGACTGAGATAATACTGTTTTTCTTATTGCTAGAGGGAATAAGACCCAAAAATCATTATGACAGGCCCTCTGACCTAGATAATGCTGATACCGGCTCCCTAAACCAGAAAGAGTAGAAAGCAAGGATTATGCTTACAGCTGACAAAGCAACAGTAGGGACCTGATGAGCAGTTCTGCTTTCTATAATATATCAACAGAGGCCAAAAGAAGGCATAATGGGCAATAATTCAGTTTGCTTATAATAGGGTTCACAAAAAATCTCATAGTTTGCAATCCTGACATGTTTTTAGCATGGGACATTATGATTCACCTCTTTTGTACTATAATGGCTTTATAATATGTATTTGTGTATTTCTTTAATTAAAAATAATATCAGCACATGAGATGGGTAGAAATAGATGAGTACAGCCAGGTATGGTGGCTCACACCTGTAATCCCAGCGTTTTGGGAGGCTGAGGCGAGCGGATAACTTGAGGTCAGGAATTAGAGACCAGCCTGGCCAACATGGGGAAACCCCATCTCTACTAAAAATACAAAAATTAGCCAGGCATGATGGCCACGCCTGTAGTCCCAGCTACTCGGGAGGCTGAGGCAGGAGAATCACTTGAACCCAGGAGGCGGAGATTTTGGTGAGCTGAAATTGTGCCACTATACTCCAGCCTGCATGACAGAGCAAGACTCCATCTCAAAAAAAAAAAAAAAAAAAAAAAAAAAAAAAAAATATATATATATATATATATATATACACACACACACATACATATGAGTACTACTGGAAGTTATCAAATAAAAAAATAAAGTTAGCCCAAAGTTAAGAGTTTCTTGCAGGCATCCCTTGAGAAACATTTTATCCTTTTATCTGAATATATATACACCTCCTTTCCACATACATAACAGGCATCCTTCTATACAGGATGTTCTGCAACCTGCTTTTGTGTTAATGACATACTTTAGGGATACCTCCTCGGCAGCACGTATCACATTCTTACTAACAACTGCACAGTATTCTACAACATAAAAATTACCTACTGCACTTACCTAGTCCAACTGATAGATATATAAGAGGTTCCCAGTTCCCAGTTTTTGATCACTAAAAACAATAATGCATATAGCCATGCTTGGGCGTGTGTGTGTGTGTGTGTGTGTGTGTTCGTCCTGCAGTGCTTTTGTGAGTCTATTTATTATATAAATCCCCAGCAGCAATACTGTTAAGACAAAGATATATGTATTTTAAAATTGGGTGAATACCACTAAACTGCCCCCAAAGAGGGCACACAAATAGATTCTACTTCAAATTTTCAAAATCCTGACCCCACAGCATGTTTTCCTCACACTTAGATTATCTAGGACTATAGATTTTCATCTTTAAGAGAGAGATTGAAGTTCTTCTCAGCTAGATAGATAGATAGATACATACATACATACATACATACACAGACATCATTTTGTTTATTTTTCCCTTGTTCATAGCTTTTGGCAGCCTGTCTTTTGGGACGGTTTCTTTATCTACTCATAAAAAATCTTGCAAATGAATGAATTGGACCTCCATTATGCAGTTGTCAATTATGTTTTCTAATGTTGTTTTTTACTTTGTTTCTGGAATTCTTTCCAAACACAAAGTTTTTGTGGAGTTGTTTTAATTTTTTGGTAGTCAAATTTATTGATCTTTTTCTTTATGGCTTCTGTGTTTTGTGTTCTACTTAGAAGTTTCTCTCCATTCCAAGACTACAAATATAGTCACCGTAAGCACTTCTTAAAACAAAAATTTCAGAAAAGTAACAACGGTCTGGCAAGCCAAGCTGCTTCTGATACAAACAATAGCCAAAACTGGTTTTAAAATATGCTGCATGCAACAGAGGACCTCAGACTCCATGCTCACAGCTATTATGATCATGGCAGGTAGGAGACACTACTCAGCTCTGCATACAGAAGCTCCCCAAACTCTGACTGCTCCAAAGGTCACACACATTTGTACACATTCTCTGGGTGCGTTCTTGGCTAGATAGATAGATAGATAGATAGATAGATAGATAGATAGATAGATAGATAGATAGACAGACAGACAGATAGATTTTTTTTTTTTTTGAGACAGGGTCTTGCTCTGTCACCCAGGCTGGAGTGCAGTGGCATGATCTCAGCTCACTATAACCTCCGCCTCCCGGGGTCAAGCAGTTCTCTGCCTCAGCCTGCCGAGAAGCTAGGATTACAGGTGCCCACCACCATGCCCAGCTATTTTGTATTTTTAGTAGTGACAGGGTTTTGCCATCTTGGCCAGGCTGGTCTTGAACTCCTGACCTCATGATCTACCCGCCTCGGCCTCCCAAAGTGCTGGGATTACAGGTGTGAGCCACCGCACCCAGCCTACATTCTTTATGGTAACAGGAGATGGATAAAGATACCACACTAGAAAGATATGCTTGTTTAACACGACCGCTAGAGAGACTGTCTAAAGATGTACCAGGCAGTGGAGAAGCAGCAGCCATGTACAAGGCCTATTACAAATCAATTAAACAGTGCAGGTTGTTTGTTTAGATCTTCTAGTATTAGTGACCTATTTCTCTAGGAACAATCCAGAAGGGACTGTTCTGTGATAAAGGGAGACAGAAAACAAATTCATCAATCAACAAAAAGACCACCTTTGACAGAGTGAAGGTAAAACTCAGCATAGCTACACATTACATAAAAACAGGAGTGTGTGTGTGTGTGCGTGTGCACGTGGGCGTGTGTGTACCCATGTGGGTGTTGAGATGTCCTTATTTGGCTTCAGGGAGAGTTCAGCTGAGGCAGACGAAGGAACTTCGAAAGCTAGTATAACACCATCTGCTGGCTTTTTTATGGTACTCTAATAGGTGGTTTTTTTAACATATTTTTATTGTGTATGTAAAAATGAATAAGCATATGCAACTTATATTTTTCAGCTACATGCAAAATTATAAAAAATAACCTATTTAAAGTTCATAGATCTCAAATTTCTGGCTTATAGAGTAACTTCTCAATTCTAGACCCTGTGGCTACAGCCAAACCACAAGGTGATTGCTTAAAATGCAGATTCCTGGGCCCTATTCCCAAATATTGTAATCCAGCCTCTCTGTTAAGGCCCCAGACATCAGCATTTTCAAACTTCCACAGCTGATCCAGGTTTGGGGATCACTGCTTTTTGGAAAATGTAAGCCAGTCTTTTGTAGGTGGGCTCCTATCTCTTTATTTTTTTTTTATTTTTTGACACAGAGACAGAGTCTCACTCTGTCTCCCAGGCTGGAGTGCAGTAGCATGATCTCTGCTCACCGCAAGCTCCACCTCGTGGGTTCACACCATTCTCCTGCCTCAGCCTCCCGAGTAGCTGGGACTACAGGTGCCTACCACCATGCCTGACTAATTTTTTTTGTATTTTTAGTAGAGACGGGGTTTACACCATGTTAGCCAGGATGGTCTTGATCTCCTGACCTCATGATCTGCCTGCCTCGGCCTCCCAAAGTGCTGGGATTACAGGCGTGAGCCACCGCGCCTGGCTGCTCCCATCTTTTAATAGTGTCTCTTACACTGGCTTTCACATCTTTCCATTCATTGAGCTGGGAATGTGAGGATCATTATCTCAAGAACACAAATTCCATTCTTCCTGACGACAAGTCATGCTAAGTTTCTTGTGGGATGCTGAAAAACTTCACTCTGCCTAACATCTAGCCTTCTTTCAAGGAGCGACTTAGATTGTGGAAATTTTGTTCATGAATCCACAGCAATAAAAAAATGAAACTAACTCCTTCTTTGGCTTAGAGAAGGCTTTGATTAAAAAGCTGTCTTTTAGACTCTAAAATGAAATAAAAGGAAAGGTCTACTTTTTCTGTCCAGCAAGCAGATGATGACTTTTAGCAGATAAATAGAAACTACAAAAACCAAATAAAACAATGGTCTAAATGTCAAATTAACATTCATTCATGCTGACTTGAGTAAGAAGACCAATGCAACGTCAGACAAAAATGCCTCAGCTCATCATGTAGCCACTGAAAAATGAGTAAAGATTATAATTTCCATTAAGTAGCAAAGCAGGCATCAAAGACAGTTCAGCCAACTGTAGCAACTCACTCCATTGAGCTCATCACTGTTTTTAGGTTCAGGATGTTATTGGGTAAAATGTTTAAGAGTTTCTAAGCCACACTAATGTAATTTTCAACAATAAGAATTTATGGTAGTTACAGTACCCACAGCTTAATTTTAGCCAGATGCTTTTCCCAATTTTTAAATTTATTTTTAGCCTACCACATGGCTTCAGTGGAAACTGAAAATGATAGTTAGACACAGCTTTCATCACATATGCAGAGTGAAAACAGTAACACTTGGTGTATTTGGGGCAGATAATTTTTTAGGAAAGAAATGAAATGCACTGTAAAATAATACAGTTAAATATGCTAATGTTACTACCTAAAGTATCTCCAAGCAAGTAGGAAAGATCAAGAAAAGAGACATCATTGGCTACAAGAGTCTAAATATACTGTAGCATCTTGTTTAGCAGCTTTAATTCCGAAGACTCTAAAGTTCTTTATGTAGAATCGGCTGTCAATGGATCAGTGAAGTGGTCAATATTTCTAAATTATTTTTATGGACTGTCATAACCCATTAAATCTATAAAATACTTAAACTCTCTCTCTCTTTCTCACACACACACACATACACACACACACAGACTTTTTTTTTTTTTTGAGATGGAGTCTCACTCTCTCGCCCAGGCTGGAGTGCAGTGGCGTGATCTCCGCTTACTGCAAGCTCCGCCTCTTGGGTTCACGCCATTCTCTAGCCTCAGCCTCTCAAGTAGCCGGGACTACAGGCGTCCACCACCACATCCGGCTAATTTTTTGTATTTTTAGTAGAGACAGGGTTTCACTGTGTTAGCCAAGATGGTCTCGATCTCCCGACCTCATGATCCACTCGCCTCAGCCTCCCAAAGTGTTGGGATTACAGGCGTGAGCCACCACGCCCAGCTACACTGACTTTAAAGGGAAGTAACCGACTTTGGTTTTGTTTGCTTTGTTTGTTGTCTGAATTTGCTCAGATGGCATTAGGTGGATGTGTGAGCAGGTGGGTAAAACCAATTGGTACAGGTGAGTGAGCCCAGCTGTAACACAGAAGTTGTTAAGATGACCTCCAAACTCAAACCTTAAAGCAGGGGTGTCCAATCTTTTGGCTTCCCTGGGCCACAGGAAGAAGAAGAATGTCTTGGGCCACACATAAAATACACTAACAATAGCTGATGAACTAAATAAAATACAAAACAACTCATAATGTTTTAAGAAAGTTCATGAATTTGTGAATTCAAAGCTATCCTGGGCCGCAGGTTAGACAAGCTTGCCCTTCGCTTGGAATAAGGTCTTCCTCCTCTGCAGTGAGAAATCTATGGAGGGGCATTCCTGCTAATCCAGAATCTGCATGTCAGGACATTCTGGAAGCCTTTTGCTTTGCACTTAAAGTCAACCTCAAAAATTAATATCCCACAATCATATATAGCAGAAATGCAGAGCAAAGAGTTTGCTGGGAAGTTAGAAGCTAAGATCGACTTACTGGAGATGTGGTTAATCGAAGGATAGTGCCATTTTTTATCTCATTGCGGTTCTGGAAAAGAAATAAAAAATCTTTGTAAATTTTCAAGTAGAAGCTTGGTAAAGAAGAGAACAAAGGCAAATATAATCTAGCAGATATAATAGGCATTCAGTTTATCCTCACTTGAATAATTTTTAATTATTTCTATAAAGGCTGTTAACTTTCTATCTGACAATATTCAGTACAAAGGAAGTGAATATAAACCCAAAGAAAAGGAATATGGGTCCCAAGTATAGCAAACAAAAAAAGTAATTTTAAAAGGTTATTAAGGGCATATGACCTGACTCCTACATTTCGACAATTCCTGACTCCTACAATTGCACTCCTACATATTTACTCAAGAGAACTGAAAGCATATGTCCACACAAAAATTTGTGCACTGATCTTCACAGAAACATTATCTATAATAGCCAAAAAGTAGAAACAATACATATGTCCATTACTTGATAAATGGATAAGCAAAATGTGGTCTATCCATTCCACAGAAAATTAGTACGTTATAAAAAAGGAACGAAGGGCCAGGTGTGGTGGCTCACACCTGTAATCCCAGCACTTTGGAAGGCTGAGGCAGGCGGATCACCTGAGGTCAGGAGTTCGAGACCAGCTTGGCCAATATGGCGAAACCCCGTCTCTACTAAAAATACAAAAAGAAAAAATTAGCCAGGCATAGTGGCGGGTGCCTGTAATCCCAGCTACTCAGGAGGCTGAGACAGGAGAATTGCTTGAATCCAGGAGGCAGAGGTTGCAGTGAGCTGAGATAGCACCACTACACTCCAGCCTAGGCAACAAGAGTGAAACTCCGTCTTAAAGGAAAAAAAAAAGGAATGAAGTGCCAATACATGCTAAAACATGGATGAACCTTGGAAACATTACACTAAGTGAAAGATGCCAGACACAAAGGCTTCATGTTACATGACTGCATTTGCATGAAATGTCCAGGATAGGCAAATCAATAGAATCAGCCATTAGGATAAATGGTTGCCAAAGGCTAGGGGAGGGAGGTAATGGGAATGACTGCTCCATGGGTCCAGTGTTTTCTTTTGGGGTGATGCAAATGTTTTGGAACTAGATTGGTGATGGCTGCACAACATTGTGAATGCACTAAATACCCCCAAATTGGACACCTTTAAAAGGTGAATCATTGTGACATCTGTCTCAGTAAAGCTGTTTCTTTAAAAGGGTTATTAAGGAGCTTGGTTTCTTAACATTTGCTGGTTCCTTTTGCATGTTGCCTTGAAGTTAAGAACAAACAGCATAAATAAGCAGCTCTCCAATCAGTCTGCCTCCATTTGGCAAGTATATTTGAAGTAAGTGTTATGAAGCTATCACTTAGCATCTGGTGTGGTTTGGCTTTGTGTCCCCACCAAACTCTCATCTTCAACTGTAATCCCCATGTGTTGACAGAGGGACCTGGGAGAAGACAATTGGATCATAGGGGCAGTTTCCCCCATGCCATTCTCGTGAGAGTGAGTGAGTTCTCACGAGACCTGACGGTTTTATAAGGGGCTGTTTCCCCTTTGCTTCTTTCACACCCTCTCTCACCTGCTGCCATGTAAGACAAGCCTGCTTACCTTTCTGCCATGATTGTAAGTTTTTTGAGGCCTCTCCAGCCATGCGGAACTGTGAGTCAATTAAACCCTCTTTTCTTTATAAATTACCTGGTCTCGGGTAGTTGTTTATAGCAGTGTAAGAACAGAGTAATACAGCATCTTTGACATTGAAGTTAGAATTTCATTGGTGGTTTTATTTTCTTTCAGCAGAGTACACACCACACCCAATTTCCAGGAGGAGACCTTCCAGGACTCACCATGGTTGCATGCCCTACCTGGTATGCTGAAGTTGGGGGTTAATAAATCTGCCTTCAGGATCACTACCCTGCATGATTTAAGACAAGCCACAAGCTGGAGTTTGCTCAGGACTCAGCAGACACACTGAGGTGGTGGGAAATTTCTTGATGAGATGCCAAAGACCCATAAGATTGCTTGCTTCCTCAGCCAATCCTGACGACTTTTTGGACAATGAATTTTCTAAAAGAACCACCCAAAAAGGGGCAGCCTTCAGGCCAGTATTCCCACCCAAAGAAAAGCAGATCTGAACATTTCACACCAAGTGCAGGCAGGTCCGAAAACCCAACACCACCAGATCCAGGCCCTGTGTGTGCAATTCAGCCCAGCGTAGAGCATCCCCTGATGCACTGGGTCACCTCTGGAGAGAGCTAGCTCATCATTACCAGAAGCATGCAAGCATGGTACTGAATGCCTCTTGGCAGGCAGGCTGAGATAGGAGCTGGGGAAATGGAGTCATTTTTAAAAACTCTTTTCAACTCTAAAATTCTATGACTCTGTGAGAAATGAAAGGAAGATGGCAAATACTAACAACAGAGTTCTAAGGAAGCCGAATACATAACATACCCTTTCTTTGCTCAAGCTCTAAACAACTTGAGAAAATAAGATGGAGAACTAAAAATCCTTTGTATTAGTGATTATGGAGAACAACGCTCAGAGTGAGCCAGCAGATGTGCTGACTGAACCCTTGGGCCAGGCACACCTGTTCGTGTAAGACTTAAGGCAGGTCCCTTCCCAAGAGGAAAGAGGTCTAGTTTATTCTTCCCAAATTTTCCAACAGTAAGGGAAGAAGGCCCTAAGGGTATGAAGAGGCCAGGAGGGTTTAGAAAAAATCTTTTTTTTTTTTTTTTCTTTTCCAGAAGGAGTCTCACTCTGTCACCTAGGCTAGAGTGCAGTGGCACAATCTCGGCTCACTATAACCTCCGCTTCCCAGGTTTAAGCGATTCTCCTGCCTCAGCCTCTCGAGTAGCTGGGACTACAGGCGCCCGCCACCATGCCCGGCTAATTTTTGTATTTTTAGTAGAGGCGAGGTTTCACCATATTGGCCAGGCTGGTCTCAAACTCCTGACCTTGTGATCTGCCCGCCTTGGCCTCCCAAAGTGTTGGGATTATAGGCATAAGCCACCACACCTGGCCCAGAAATAATCTTTCTAATAATCATGGAAATTTGGAGTTGCAAAGAGACATTCCTAACAAAAGCAATAAACTAACATTTACTGAAAGGAACTGGGCTGAGAGTTTTTGTTTCTCATGCTTATGTAACCAACATTATAATTCTATGCCCACGTTAAAGATAAGAAAGCAAAGCTGCTGAGAGGATAAGTTATTTGCCCAACATCATGGAGGAGGATGAGAGGACTCAAAGCCAGGTAGTCTGACAATAAAGGCTGTGCTCTGTCTGCCTGACAAAGGTAAGACCCAGACCTTGCATTTACCCTCAGAGGGAAGAGTTCATCTGTGGCTCAACATACATGACAGCAAATAATCAAGACTGGATTCCTAACTGCTAAGGAAGGCTCCCCAGAGTCCCAGGGCTTCCCCGCCACACCCAAGGTGATGTACTGGGTGCTGGGTGGGAGAAGGGCTGGGAGAAGTTCTGCATTGGCCTCTAGGCTCCCTCAGGCACTCCTTCAAGGTTCATTCCTTCCTTTTTGGAACCCAAACAAGATTGCTTTCAAGAAAGGGTCTTGATGATTGTTTGTTTCAAAGCAAAGCATGATTAAATCCTCTGATAAAGCTAGGCTCAATTCCTGCTCTGCTTCCCACCAGCTGAGTGGACTCAGTACAAGCTACTTAATTCCTCAGACCTAAATTCTCTTCCCAAAAGTGGGAAGAACAATGCACTGTTAGAGGTGAATAAGAACAAGAGGAAACGGACGCAGGTACTGCATCTAGACTCGAACTGGCTCAAGAATGAGAGCAATTCCTGCTGTCCCAGAGACAGCAGCACCTTCTGCCTGTGCCTTCTCAGTCAACAATTACATTTATCTTCTCTCCCTTCCTTCCCCCATGCTTTTAAATCAGTGTCTTGTACTTTAAATGAAACAGAGTTATGTAGAAGAACTACTAAAATATGCATTAAAAATTTTAAGGTCCTGACAGAAAGGCAGAGCAAACTCAGAAACAAAGGCAATGGTAGACCACTGTTTCTGAGACTATATTCTATCCAGAAAGTCAACTGGATTACAGCTTTTTCACCATATGCTGATGACACCTTTGGCTCTGAAAGAAAGGCCTAATTTGGGATGTAAACTTCATTAAGAAAGAAAGAGGCTTGTCATTGTTCTGATTTCATAAATCCCACACAGGAGGCATAGTGCATAGCTTAAAAGTGATGGGGCCACCCAGACTGGACACACATTTCACTTCCGAGCGGGAAAACCTGGTGCAAGTGGCATGGCTGTCCTCATGTTCCCAGCTTTCTCATGTTCCCGGCTTCCTCACATGGAAAATGAGGATATTGCCTATTTCCTAGGTTGTTCTGAGGACCAAGTGAGATAATCCATTTAAAGTCCTTAAAACAGCCTGGCACATTGCAAACGCTAAAAAGAAATGAGAGAGAGAGAGAAAGAGAGAGAGAGTTCATTGTTTATTATTAAGCACAAAAATAACACATAGGCCGGGCATGGTGGCTCACGCCTGTAATCCCAGCACTTTG
Organism: Symphalangus syndactylus; assembly: GCF_028878055.3. Classification (NCBI taxonomy): domain Eukaryota; kingdom Metazoa; phylum Chordata; class Mammalia; order Primates; family Hylobatidae; genus Symphalangus; species Symphalangus syndactylus. The sequence continues at coordinate 93,177,452 of NC_072431.2, read as the reverse complement.
GGAGGCCCAGGCGGGCAGATCACGAGGTCAGGAGATCGAGATCATCCTGGCTAACATGGTGAAACCCCGTCTCTATTAAAAATACAAAAAAAAAAATTAGCTGGGCGTGGTGACAGGTGCCTGTAGTCCCAGCTACTCGGCTACTCGGGAGGCTGAGGCAGGAGAATGGTGTGAACCCGGGAGGCGGAGCTTGCAGTGAGCTGAGATTACGCCACTGCACTCCAGCCTGGGCAACAGAGCGAGACTCCGTCTCAAAAAAAATAAATAAATAAAACACGTAAAAAGCACACTTCTATACCCTTATTTGTTTTTAGCTAGACCCTATACGTAAATAATAAAAATAATAGTACAATCTATGTTACACCAAGGACAGAAACATCTACCCAGCAGGATAACAAATATTAGCAAATGCATACCTCTTCTGTAAGTTGACCAGCATGTCTAAGGAGGAATTCTGTCTCACAAGCATGCTTCGTATTGGAGGCAGGGAATCTCTCACCCACTTTTTTTATCCTACTCAGTCCTCAGCCTGTTTCAGAGGGAGCAGCCCTCTGAGCATCAATAAGTGCTGTCTATGTGCTTTTACTTATTCATCTTTTTTGTTCATTGGCTGTCTTCCTCACCCCTAGGATGTCACCTCCAGGAGAGCAGATAGTTTATTATGTCTATATCACTCCCATCCAGAAGAGTGGACACCTATGACCTGGCACATGCCAGTACTCAAAAACTATCTGTTGAATAAATAGCTAAACTACTCTATGCCAGCCACAGATGAGGCACCAAGGCAGATACAAAGTTAAATAGGACTAATTCCTGTCCACTGGGAATTGGTCAGTGAGAGAAACTGACATATAATAACTGTATCTGTACCATGGCAGAGACCTGGGGGTGACCAGCACTGCATCAGCACATAAGTGTGATGAGGGGAGAGGGGAAGAACAGGGTGTGCAGCAAAGGCTTTTAGAGGAGATGACATGCAAGATGGCCCTCTGGGCATAGGCAGGATTTCCCAGGGGAGAGGAGGAAACAGCACATCTCAAAGCTCTGAGGCATGAAAGGACAAGACATCCTCATGGAACAGAGAAAACTCCTATGTGGTCGCTTAGAGCCGGAGATGCAGGAAGAAAAGGAAGACAGGACTCTTGAAAGGTAGACTGATCTTCCACCATTTAAGAAAAGGGAAGAGCAGGAGTAAGGGGTGGCACTCCAGCTCTGATTTGCTGTTAGCAAACGTGTCATCTCTCTCTTGAGGAGCCAGCTGGGCAATATGGCCGGCGTATCTGTCCACAGATATTCTCCTAAGAAGGAGAATTGCAAGGCTCAGGCTTTGGGAACAAGGGTCATGTGACCCGCTTCATGAGAAAGGAATCCAGAGCCTCTGGGCTAAGAATAGAAACCATCTACCTCACCCCCACACTCAGCTGGTCACTGAGAATGCACACCTTCCAATGTATGCAATAACAGCACTTTGTATGCTTCCTCTGTCTTCATTGGCATAACTTTATCCTTCCAGAAGTCTCCTGCATAGGCAGATGGCATGACTGCTCATTACAGGAACTTTCTGAAAGACCCAGAAACTCAAATGAAAAACATCAACCGTTTGTACCCTGAGGTTCTTTGAATCCCTTGCCTCAAAGCCTGCAGTTTCCACCACTCCAAACTGTTGTATCATGACCCATACATGCTCTGAAAGACCCAACTAAACCAAACTTCCAATTCTGAATAAATTCTGACTTTACTTTCTGTGATAGTTTTTCCTTTTTTTTTTTTGTGACGGGGCTGGGGGTGGTGTGGTACTGGGTGGCCTTTTTGATGTGTCAACTTCACTAGACTACAGTTTCCAATTATGCGAATACTAATCTAGATGTTGCTGTAAGGTATTTTGTAGATGTGATGAAAGTCTATAATCACTTGACTTTAAGTAAGAGAGATTATCCTAGATAATCTCAATGGGCCTGTTTCAATAAATTGAAAGGCCCTAAAAACAGAGTTGTTTAGCTGGGCATAGTGGCTTATGCCTGTGGTCCCAGCTACTTGGGAGGCTAAGGTGGGATGATTGCTTGAGCCCAGAAAGTCAAGGCTGCAGTGATCTATGATCCCACTACTGCACTCCAGCCTAGGCAACACAGCAAGACTCTGTCTCTTCAAAACAAAACAAAACAAAGCAAAACGAAACAAAACACTAACAATAAAGCAGAGCTGAGGGTTCCTTGAAGGAACAAATTCTACCTGTGGACAGTAGATTGCAGATTCAGTCTGTGTCTCAGAGTTCCAGCCTGCCCTGTGGATTTCGGGTTTTCCTAACCAGCTCCCATAATCCCATGAGGTAATTCCTTGCAATCAGTTCCTATACATCTCCTACTGGTGCTGCATCTCTAGTGGAGTCCTGACGAATTCACCTCTGCCTGAGACACTGACAAAGTGTTTCATGCTGATGTTCTCCCTCAACAAGGTGAGCAACAAGGTCATCTCTGTCTTATCAGGGTCAATCCAACCAGCATTTCACTGAGGCAAGGTCACTCTTCTCAGGCCAGAGAAGAAACTGCATCAAATGATGTATGAAAGTGTGTGAGGGGCCAGGTGCAGTGGCTCACGCCTGTAATCCCAGCACTTTGGGAGGCCGAGGCAGGTGGGTCATGAGGTCAGGAGTTCAAGAGCAGCTTGGGCAACATGGTGAAACCTGGTCTCTAATAAAAATACAAAAAAACTAGCCAGGCGTGGTGGTGGCAGGTGCCTGTAATCCCAGCTACTCAGGAGGCTGAGGCAGGAGAATCGCTTGAAACTGGAAGGTGGAGGTTGCAGTGAGCCGAGATCGCACCACTGCACTCCAGCCTGGGCAACAACGGCGAAACTCCGTTTCTAAAAAAAAAAAAAAAAAAAAAAAGTGTGTGAGGGCTACTACCTCACTGGGGCATGGCAACTCAATGGGGAGACATGGCTCTAAGGCTTTAAAATGGCAAATGGGAAGGGGATCATCATGGCGGACGGGAGGCAGGACTAGATTGCAGCTCCAGACAGAACAGCGTGCGGAAGCTCGCTTGGTGGATTTTAGCTCCAGATAGACTGCAAGGAGAAACCAGTAATCCCGAGAGGATCCACAGACCCTCTGAAGGAAGCAGACTGGCTCCCGCAATACCCAAGAGACACCACAAATACTGTGAGTGCTCCAACTGTGGAAGTAGGAAAGGGAGACCCTCTTCTCCGAAAACACACCCCCACTAGAGAAGCTGAAGGTCTCTTTGGGGGAGAAGTTTCTGACCTTACCTGGAGCTGAGCCAATTTAGAGACTGGAGAGAAATACAGGGTAGAGGAAGCAGCAGAAAGGTCCTGGGAGCTCACTGCGTCCCCTAGCAGGCCATTACCACCTGGCACCACAAGGATCCAACGGGAGGGTGGCCAGTGGAGCAGGGGGTATAACTCCACAGGGAGAAGGAAATCTGTAGCTGAACTTTGTATGGTGAGAGTGAGACTGGCCCTTCAGTTTGCATGGGAGCTGAGTGAAGCCTGTCACTGCCGGCCTTCCCCCACTTCCCTGACAACCTGCATGACTCAACAGAGGCAGCCATAATCCTGGAGGCATCACACTACCTGATTTCAAACTATACTATAAGGCCATAGTCACCAAAACAGCATGGTAGTGGTATAAAAATAGGCACGTAGACCAATGGAACAGAATAGAGAACACAAAAATAAACCCAAATACTTATAACCAACTAATCTTCGACAAAGCAAACAAAAACATAAAATGGGGAGAGAACACTCTTTTCAACAAATGATGCTAGGATAATTGGCAAGCCATATGTAGGAGAATGAAACTGGATCCTCATTTCTCACCTTTTACAAAAATCAACTCAAGATGGATTAAGGACTTAAACATAAGACCTGAAACTATAAAAATTCTAGCAGATAACATCGGAAGAACCCTTCTAGACATTGGCTTAGACAAGGATTTCATGACCAAGAAGCCAAAAGCAAATGCAATGAAAACAAAGATAAATAGCTGGGACCTAATTAAACTAAAGAGCTTTTGCACGGCAAAGGGAACAGTCAGCAGAGTAAACAGACAACCCACAGAGTGGGAGAAAATCTTCACAATCTATACATATGAAAAAGGACTGATATCCAGAATCTACAACGAACTCAAACAAATCAGTAAGAAAAAAAAAATCCCATCAAAAAGTGGGCTAAGGACATGAATAGACAATTCTCAAAAAAAGATATACAAATGGCCAAGAAACATATGGAAAAATGCTCAACATCCCTAATGATCAGGGAGATGCAAATCAAAACCACAATGAGATACCACCTTACTCCTGCAAGAATGGCCACAATCAAAAAAATAAAAAAACGGTAGATATTGGCATGGATGTGGTAAACGGGGAACACTTCTACACTTCTGGTAGGAACGTAAACTAGTATAGCCACTGTGGAAACAGTGTGGAGATTCCTTAAAGAACCAGAAGTAGAACTACCATTTGATTCAGCAGTCCCACTACTGGGTATCTAGCCAGAGGAAAAGAAATCATTATTCAAAAAAAGATACTTGCACACGCACGTTTATAGCAGCACAATTCACAATAGCAAAATTGTGGAACCAACCCAAATGCCCATCAATCAACGAGTAGATAAAAAAACTGTGAGATATATATATACACACACACACACACACACACACACACACACACACACGATGGAATACTACGCAGCCATAAAAAGGAGTGAGTTAGCAGCATTTTCAGCGACCTAGATGAGATTGGAGACTATTATTCTAAGTAAATTAGGAATGGAAAACCAAACATCATATGTCCTCACTGATATGTGGGAGCTAAGCTATGAGGACACAAAGGCGTAAGAATGATATAATGGACTGTGGGGACTTGGGGGGAAGAGCGGGATGGGGGCGAGAGATAAAAGACTACAAATATGGTGCAGTGTATACTGCTCGGGTGATGTGTGCACCAAAATCTCACAGATCACCACTAAAGAACTTACTCATGTAACCAAATACCACCTGTTACCCCAAAAACTTATGGGAAATAAAGTGTGTGAGGAAGAAAAAAACAATGAGGCAATACCCCCCACAAACAGGGAAAGGAATTCCATGAAAGCAAAGAATGTATCTATCAACTCACAGTGCCAAGAAATTGCCACATGCCCTCTCTGGAAAATGAGTCTTTAATCTTTCATTTATCCTATGATCTTCAGACCACCTGCTTTAGAATCACCATGGGTGAGTGTTAGAATGCAGACTTCTGGGGATTCCCCTCCATAGCTCGTGAATCAGGGGCCTGGTTTGCTGCATTTTTACTATGATCCTAGTAATTCTGATGCAAAATGAAGTTTAGAATCGTCACAGTCTAAACTTTCATAAGACTACACATGACATTTAGAATATTCTGAATTTCAGGGTAATAAATAAAGTTTGAAGCAAACAAAACTCATGCCAGCTTCTCAAAAATGATGAGAAAAGCAGCAGAAAGAACATTTCTGCAGGGAAATGTCCTGACTGCACACAATGTACGAGGAGAATGACAAGTGGCCCAGTGAAAGCCAGCCAAAGCCCTGCTGTCATATTTACTCATAGCCAGCAGTTCCAGACTGTACCAGCCCCTGCCATTCACAAGCATCTCGATAGGATGTCTTTGTGTCTTTACTAGCTCATCGATTCAGCCTCTATGTGGATTGGGTAATAAGATGGTACAGAAAAACGTCCTTGTTGTCATATGTTTCCCTCTGAAATCTGTTTTTCTCATTATGCCAACTTTCTACTTAGTCGCATAAATGAAGAATTATGCCTACTCGAAAATCCCAATTCTATTCTCCTTCCTGTTTTTTAGCAAGGACAACAGGAGGTCCACAGGGAGGAAGGCTTCCGATCCCCTGCGTTCAGGCCCTGTGGAGGGCAGGCAGCCCCAGCATCTTCCCTGGCTCTGTCTCTTCTCACTCCCTCTCCATCCTTGTCTGTGTCTGTCTCTTTCTCCAGATGTGAGGACGCCCTTACTCTGGATATGTTACAGTAAAATAATGCTGTTCTTCAGTCCATTTCTTAATCATCACAGAGACTGTTTCTGCATGCAAGCCTGATCGCTTTTGTCCAACTGTGTGTCCATTTTTTTGATGTTCACATCTTCAGGCTAATGAAACAACTGAGGGCAATATATGATATGCTGGTTGCTAAGTTACAGAGCAATGTCTCCAGACAGGACTACGGATCGACCGTTAAGGAAGCATATTAGAAATACCCTAAAATAAAATCCAGACACCACCCCCCAAAAAAAGAAACAGGGGAAAAAAGGCAGGTGGGAATGAGGAAGAAGGATAAGGAAGAAAAAGTGGTCAGCTGCTGTAAATGCCCATTCCCCATAACTGAGGCTCTAGCCTTCCAGGGGCTGCTCACCATCAGAAACAGCAACCCCGCCACCCCATTAGAGTGGTAGCACTTCGTTCCCACCCATTAATTTGAAGGATTTGTGGTTTGACTTGTTTTCTACTTTTTTCATGCTCCTAAGTGAGGAGTCCATTTTCAGCTGTTGTCTTTTTCTCGCATCATTTCACTTTCCACAGGACCCAGATATCCTGTACCCAATTCCCAAAGCCAAAAAAAGAAAGAACAAGACAAGTATTAAGAGGTATCTATTAACTACCTATTTGTGGTCTGTAAACCCAGAACATGAAGGTGAAGGGCCTGTTCTGCAATAAATGGTTTGCTCTCTCTCTATCTGTAATAAGATCTGGGTCAAAAGGAGCAGACAGAGATGGGTAGACAGCTCCCAGGAGCCCAGGGAATCTGCCAGGACATGGCAAGCCTGAGGGAAGGGACAGAAGGAGACTGTCTGTCTCCTTCAGTGTTTTAATCAAGGTCTTGTGGAAGATAGAGAGAAAGAACAACATGCTTTTCTGGAGATGACAAACTCGCCTTAAAGGAACATGCACAACCAGATGTCCACGACTGCTTAAAAAAAAAAAATTAAAGTAAAATTTAAAAAAAGCAGCCCCCTGTTCAAAGACACCAAGTTGCTTGCTTCCTTAGCCAATTTCACATGAAAGGAGCCAGCACATACCTACTTTTTGCCTGGTGCCTAGGCTGGGGACTAAAAGCTCAGGGTAGAACCCAGTTCATGTCCACATCTCTAATACCAGAGGATAAGAATTACTGACTCTAATCTGTTAAACAGTAATGGAATGTAACTATGTAGATGTGAATCTTGGACTTGGCCTTGAAGTTAGGTGTAGGCAGTCCCCTTGAGCATAGCAGCTGAGGGGGGCCATCTTGGCATTTCAGACAGTGGGGCAGCCCCAGCAAGGGCATTCCCTTTGGGATCCACCATTACTATTCCATGGGGAAGGCCTCAAGCCTCCTGCACCCGGGCTCTGCTCTCCCTACCAGGGACTGCTTCAAAGCCGCTCTGCCTATCCAAGTTTCCGGCAACAGAGACACGTCTATAGTGCTGCACAGCCAGTGGCCAGCTGCTTTCCTCTGACAAGTTTATCCACCATCCGTAGGTAGTGATGTCCCTGTGGTGGCCATGCCCTCTTTGAAGAACCCTGGGGGATGAGCAATGCCCGCTCTTGGTCTTTAGTTCCTCAACTGCCCACTCTTCCTCAAACTGGAGGCCACAGCTTCTTTTCTGCAACTGCTTCTTCTGGACCCATAAGAGTTCAGAGATAGTGTGAGCACTAGCGGGGTATAATACACATGAATAAAACCTCTCGTGGGACAGGTGCTGTGCTGGGAGGACAATGAGGAGTTAGGGAGATGGAACAACAGTGGTCTGGTATCTAGGAGAAGCAGAGGACTGGGAGGAGGGAAGCCCTGGTTGGCCCTGACCAACTCACTTCCCACGTGACCCTGGGCATGTCAGTTTGCTTCAGTCCCTCAACAACTGAATGGAGGCAAGGGACCCAGGGCTGTGGGTCAGTTCTCTCCTCTTCTCTTTCATTTGCACTGCCATAAACAAAGAGGAAACATTTACAGCTTTTGAGCAAGATTACTGATATGATGAAGGGGATGTTATAGGGAAATGAATTTGTTGAAGCAGTGAATAAGATGGGAAGGGAATGCGTTCAGAAGACTGAGCGAGGTGAGGGAGGACTTCAGCAACACACTACTCCCTCCCTCCACGGCAGAGCTTGGCCCTTATTACATCAGACTGCAGGCTCTCCAACCTTGACATCGCTGGCTCTGAGCATCTCCCAGCCTCAGAGTTAACAACCCAGCAGACAAAGCCAAGATTCAAAGGTTAAGGAGTAACAAGTTCTATAACAAGGCTACATGCCTTTGCTCCCATATACAGCAACTAGGAGAGTCAAAAGGATGAGTTTGTAACATATGACTAAGGCCTTTGAAATGTTCAAATTCTATGAATTTATCCTACCAACACATCAGAGATGCAATCAACATTTTATGAAAGATGTTTACTGCAAAACTGTTCAAAGAAAAAAAAAAGCTAAAAGCAAGCCCAAATATTCCAGTTATTCATTTATTGTCTCTCAACTCAAAACCATTCTTGGCCCTGCTTTCTGACAGGTTGCCAGCTGCGGCAATGTGACGCTTCACCAATAGAGGGCACTGGAGTGATTCTGCCCAGGGAAAGGACATTCCCTTTGGGATCCACCATTACTATTCCATGGGGAAGGCCTCAAGCCTCCTGCACCCGGGCTCTGCTCTCCTTACCAGGGACTGCTTCAAAGCAGTTCTGCCTGCCCAAGCTTCTGGCAACAGAGACACATCTATAGTGCTGCACAGCCAGCTGGCCAGCTGCTTTCCTCTGACAAGTTTCTGCATCACCCGTGGGTGGTGATGTCCCTGTGGTGGCCATGCCCTCTTTGAAGAACCCTGGGGGACGAGCAATGCCCGCTCTTGGTCTTTAGTTCCTCAGCTGCCCACTCTTCCTCAAACTGGAGGCCATAGCTTCTTTTCTGCAACAGCTTCTTCTGGACCCATAAGAGTTCTCTTTTACTCACAACTAACCAGCTTCTACTAGTTGTCAATGATTTACATTGGAATATACCCTGTTTAAATAACAGTATGGTTTCTGCATCCTGATTAGATGCTGGCTGATATACAAAGTCTTGCAAATGTCCCCTAATACAAAGGAAAACTGAAGTAAATTATGGTAAGGCAAGCCAAAGATACACCATGTAGCCATCGAAGTGCTGCTATGAAAGAATGTTCAGTAATATGGAACCCTGGGACACTGTATTGTGGTGACAAAAGCAGGATGCAAAATAGCAAAATTGCACCAAACATATAGAATATAATGTGTGTTCATGAACTAAGTACTGGTGACCAGTTTGAGAATCCCATGTACATTGCTACCACTTGCAACCTGGAAAAGAAGGGGAAAAAAGCAGGGAAAATGCCTAATATTGTGGGTATTTGCCCAATCCAGCCAATGAGGAGTGCCTGTGTTTCCAGGGGAGAAGCAATCTCCCTGGTTTTGCACAGAAGGGACCTGTACGAGTTGAGCGAACCACGTTGAACAGCCTTATTTTTCCATCCACTTGAGATAAGAGACCTGATTGCCAGCCCTTCGCACTGCCAGCAGTTTTAACTTACCCCTCAATCAAATGCTTAAACATGGGGTGCAATGGGCAAGTTAGAGCCTGTGATCTCAGAAAGCCACAAAGTGCTACAGAGATAAGAAAAAAGAGCTGCACTTATAGGAAAGAAACTCATGCTTGCAAAAAGAAAATAAAAAACGTTTTTAAAGGGCCATTCCAGTGGCATGAGCAGGGATCACTGAAGATGCTACTACAGCTGGGAAAATACCAACTCCATGGTCTGTTCTAGGCAAAACAATGCAAATAGTGGTCTGTGGAGAGAGGATGAGATAAAAACATTTACAGCTCACAGCCAAGGAACAATGTGGCTGGAAACACTAGGGATGGAGGAGTGGCCAAGCTTGAGGCAGCAGGGTGTCATATGACATCCTGAACATAACCTGCTGTGGCATTAGCCACCCAGACACTAGTGTCAGATGGGCCTGATCCAAAACTTGCCTTCACCAGTAACAGCTTTGTCACCTGGGAATTTGGCACAGCACCTGGCACATAATAGGTGCTCAGTGAATACAGGGTAAATGAATGATGGGCAAGACAACATCTTGGGGCCTCCCTTTCTGCAGTGCTACACGAAGACGGTCAGACCCACACCACACAGTGTTATTATGGGCATTGCATTGGACACTGCTAATAAAGCCTCTGGCTGGCTCATTCAGTAAATGTGTAGGACCCAATATATTATTCATAAAAAGAAGGCAGCTTCAGTACCACACTCCAAAAGAAATGGAAAATCTGCCAAAGAAGGAGGGAGAGAAGGGAGAGAATCTTAGGCAGAGGAAATAAATATAAGTCTGCCCATTTGGATCCCCAGCCTAAGATAATGAAATACAGGGATTCTTTTTCTTTCTCTTTTTTTCCTAGTCATGGATGTCTTAGAGAACTCTGGTGAAGCCTATGGATCTTCTTTTCAGAATGTTTTTAAGGGAATAAAATAAAATAAATAAGCTTGCAAAGAAACCAAACAGTTATCCAAATATTTTAAAAATTGTATCATAGGCTGGGCGCGGTGGCTCATGCCTGTAATCCCAGCACTTTGGGAGGTGGAGGCGGGCGGATCACGAGGTCAGGAGTTTGGCAGCAGCCTGGCCAACATGGTGAAACCCCGTCTCTACTAAAAATACAAAAATTAGCCAGGCGTGGTGGCGTGTGCCTATAGTCCCAGCTATTTGAGAGGCTGAGACAGAAGGATCACTTGAACCCAGGAGGTGGAGGTTGCAGTGAGCCGAGATCACACCACTGCACTCCAGTCTGGGCGACAGAGCAAGAGTGTCCTTCTCAAAAAAAAAAAAAAAAAAAAAAATTGTATCATAGTAATATATATGCTGCTTTATCAATGCATGTGTCAGCAACCTTTTTCCAGCCAGACAGTAAGCATTTTAAGCATTGCAGGCTAGAACATCTCTGTTGCAACTGTGATACGTAAATAAATGGGTATGGCTGTGTTCCAGTAAGTTTTATGTACAGAAACAGGTGGCAGCTTGGACATGGTCCACAGGCTACAGTTGCTGACCCCTGCATTAAAGCATTAAATAACAAGATCTATTGTAAGGTCTAATAACTACCGTAATTTCTAATTAGGCATAAGATGATAAATGATATTTAGAGATAACTGTGATAACAGTAATAAATGGACGTACTTTAATTTCTATTCATAATAAAGGTGCAGATACTGCTTATCCTATCATGGCTTGTTGCTGACATTTGTGATTCAAGCAACGAAAAGTTTACGTTTTTATATGGCTGTAATGTTCCTCCTACACAAGTTCATGAACCCCAGGATAAAATAGTAGCTCCTCATTGTACTTGGAAGGAGATCCAAATTCCCACTGTAGTTTAGAAGACACTGTGATGCAGCCCTAGTCAACATCGACAATTTATCTGGTACCTCCTCTCACTCCCAGCTCACTATCCTGTTCCCTTTTGTTCTCTAATACACCAAGCTCTTTCATGCTGCAGGACTTTTGTGCTGGCTGTTCCTTTTCCTGCCATGCTAGGGTCTGGCTCCCTGTTATCCTCCAGTCTTGGCTGAAATGTCACCTTTTTTTTGTTTGTTTGTTTGTTTGTTTGAGACAGAGTCTTGCTCTGTTGCCCAGGCTGGAGTGCAGTGGTGCGATCTCAGCTCACGGAAACCTCTGCCTCCCAGGGTCAAGCAATTCTTCTGCCTCAGCCTCCCGAGTAGCTTGGATTACTAAAAAACCAAAATCTCATTACAGAGACTGTATGTGAAAGAGGCAATTAATTAGCCGGGTGTGCACCAACACACCCGGCTAATTTTTGTATTTTTAGTAGAGACGGCATTTCACCATGTTGGCCAGGTGGGTCTCAAACTCCTGACCTCAGGTGATCTGCCAGCCTTGGCCTCCCAAAGTGTGTCACTTTTTTTTTTTTTTTTTTTTGAGATGGAGTCTCACTCTTGTTCCCCAGGCTGGAGGGCAATAGCACAATCTCAGCTCACCACAACCTCTGCCTCCTGGGTTCAAGTGATTCTCCTGCCTCGGCCTCCCAAGTAGCTGGAATTACAGGCAGGCACCACCATGCCCGGCTCATTTTTGTATTATTAGTAGAGACGGAGTTTCTCCATGTTGGTCAGGCTGGTCTTGAACTCTCCACCTCAGGTGATCCACCCGCCTCATCCTCCCAAAGTGCTGGGATTACAGGCATGAGGATTACATGCCCTGCCTTATGTCACCTCTTTAAAGAGACCTTCCCTGATGCCTTAAAGCAATCTTGGCCAAGGCCTACAGATGGACAACCAGGGCCTTGCAGAGTGAGGCTGATTGCCCCAAGCTGGCACAACCACAGGGCGAAGATGGAGAACCCAGACATTAACCTTGGTTAGCACAAATCTTGATGGCAGAAAGACTGCCTTAGTGTATAAGTTTGTTTCTCGACACTCATGTAGTTGGAGAATGAAAGGCCTTAAGCCCTCAATTCTGGAAACCATGTTCACCCACATGTAGTCTTATTTTTTTGAAATCTGGTTGTTTATAAACCTGAACCTAGGCAAGTCACATTTCTGGGTCATTCTTGAACCTATATTCTATGGCCAAGTGCTTAGCAGGGTAAAGCAAAGCAGCAACACCCACCACACTCTGCCCCCATGTCTTTTTCGGGGGCTCTCCTACTCCGTTTTTCTCATAGCTCTTACCTCAATCTAAAATTAATTGCCTTATTCGTTTTCTAAACCTTTCCTATCAGTTTCCACACCCAAAAGAACAGATGCCCAAGAAGAATGGGCATCTCCATGTTTTGTTCATCACCAGTGCCTAGAATGGTGCCTGGTATATCAAATGTGTTCATCAAATGCTTTTTGAATGAATGGAATGAATATTATAATTATAACAGAGTCTGGAACAATAGTGAAAATATCTATAAACTAAAGCTCACTGGTAACAACCCCTACCCCCCTCTCACAATGCAAATGAATTTCAAACCATCTTTCCTTTCCTTCCCTATTCTATAACCTTCAGTCAACCAGTGGATATTTATTTCATACCTACTATGAGCACACTTATTATTAAGCATTTTTTAAAAGAGAGAGTTGAGATATATTTTCTCAGGTTCCACTACCAATCCACATGTCTGCAACACATCCTGCACAGAAATGAACCATCTGTCATCAGCTGTTCACTGATGCCACAGCACCAGGCAGCCTCAACACTGAAGCAAAATTACAAACAGCCCCAGGCATCTATAACTACTGTGCTCTGAGGCTCAAAAAGCTGTCCAGAACCATTCCCAGAAATGCACCTGCTCCAGCCCTAAGAGGAAGGGCCTAGTATGAGATGAAGAGAGGATGCCAGAAAGAAACCCCAGACAAATGGGATCTGGACTGAGAGCTGGAAGCAAACAACCCAGCAGCACACACCAGAGAAAGAATGGGCTTTCACTTGTACTGCATTCGAGATTTTTTCCCTCTATCTTCTCTATTTTCTCTTTTTTTGCCAGGAGTGAAATTAAAATCTGAGGTTTTCTGGAGGAGTTAGTAGGGATACTATGTGTCAGAGGAGAGAGTTAAACAGTTCCAACATTAAAAGCATTAAAAACTTGTCTTCATCTTACCTTACCACAATAGCTTTTCTCCTTTGGCCCTGGACCACCCACACTATGCTCTAGGCCTTGCCTCCAGATCTGTTGGGAGGGACTAATGTGACATAGGCCTAAGCATAAGTAAGGCAGTGAGCAATTAGGAAAGCCACGCTAATTCAGTTAGGATGGGTGTTTTCCTTAAGAGCTTATCCAAAGATAATGACCAGAAAAAGCATTTATTTTATAGACTTACTCTCTGCCGTGAATGTGGCTATCTAGATGAATTAATTAATTGATATTAAGAGACATATACTGGGTGAATTAAGTGCCTCTTTCACATACAGGCTCTGTAATGAGATTTTGGTTTTTTAGTATTAAAAAAATCCTGCTAAACAAGATAACATACATCAGAGAAACATTAGCTGATGTAAAAGGAAAGGCTCTTAGAAAAAGGTAAAGATTTAGATAAAACTAAGTTCAAATCCAGGCTGTACACTAGTCATATATAATCATATTAAAATTATGTAATCTCTGATACTTAATTTTGTTAATCTTTAAAAGATGATAAATACATCTCAGTGTATTTGCAGAAATTAATTAAGCTCAACAGAATTTGCTATACACAGAAACTATTCAATAAGAGGTATATAAAGAGCTATAAACAATGGAAGTGCTTAAAACAAGTACAATTTATGATGGATACAAAATTCTGAGGTACCTAGGAATATATCTTACTACATATATGTATAAAAACTTTAAGGACAAAAATGGTTAAGCTTTATTGAAAATGTTAAAGAATATTCTAATAAATAGAACGATATATTGTTTTCATAGATGGGATAGTCAATCTCTTAGAGAATGCAAATTTTCCCCAAAATTAGTCCATAAATTCAATTCAATTTTAATCAAAATTATAATGGGATTTGACAAGCATATGCTAAAATTCATATGGAGGAGTAGAAGGCAGAAGCAGGGTGATTGTGATGATGATGATGATGACGGAGAAGAAGAGGAAGAACAGAGGAAGAGAAAAAGAAGAACAAGAAGATGATGACACTGAAGAAGAGAAGAGAAAGAGGAAGAAAAAGGCACAGAGATTCACTCTACTAGAAATCTAGTCTTGTTAGTTGGAAGCTATCAAAGCTGTATGATAATGGAACAACATAGAGAGCCACAGAGACCCCTATATTCACAAAACCTTGACATATGACAGAAGTGACAATGCAAGTCATGGAAGTGGCAGATAGGTAATGAATAATGCAATAAACAGTGGTAAGACAACTGGCTGTCTCCAAAAAAGATAAAATTAGATCGCCATATAATACCCCCTACACACACTTTCAAAACAGATTGATGACCAATATGAAAATCAAAACTTTCTAACTTTTGAAATAAAACACAAGAGAATCTCTTTAAAATATATAGCTAGAGAAAGTGCTTTTAAATAAAATGCAAAAAGCCCAGGTAACAAAAGGGAAAAATGCATAAATCTGATCGATTAAAATGGTCTTATAAACCTCTGTTTGACAAAAGACACAATAGAAAAGTTAAAACAACTATGGACTGGGTAGAAATTTAGGAAAAAAATTTTGCATCCACAACATATAAACAACTCCTGTAAATCCAAGACAATGAAACACTCCAAACCCACTATTGGACAAAGAATGTATAGGCAGTTTATAGAAGGGAAAACTGACTAGATAAGAAACACAGAAAAATATGCTCAGCCTCAGCAGTTGGAGAAATGCAAATAAAAGACACGTAGGCCAGGCGTGGTGGCTCACGCCTGTAATCCCAGCACTTTGGAAGGCCAAGGTGGGTGGATCACCTGAGGTCAGGAGTTTGAGACCAGCCTGGCCAACATGGTGAAACTCCCTCTCTACTAAAAATACAAAAATTAGCCGGGTGTGGGGGTGGGTGGCTGTAGTCCCAGCTACTCGGGAGGCTGAGGCAGAAGAATAGCTTGAACCCGGGAAGTGGAGGTTGCAGTGAGCCGAGATTGCACCACTGCACTGCAGCCTGGGCTACAAGAGTGAAACTCTGTATCCAAAAAAAAAAAAAAAAAAAGAACTGTTAAATTTAAAAACCTTGTTTCCATCATAATCAATTTCATTCCTGGGTTTCACAATATAATTTTAAGTTTTCTACTAAGATTTTAATTAAATAACTTCTGTAGTCTGTATGTTCTTTTATATATATAAAATTGAGATTTGCTTTTGGTGTCATTGAGTAAATTTTATACAGTTATCTGAACTAAGAGTTATCAGTTGTTACTGCCTTTTTGACACCATAAAACTTGTACTCTTGAATTTGGTATTTGATGTTTTCTCTCATTCAGATGGCATATACTTTTTAAAATACAAATAAAAGATTAATATATTTTCAGAATCAATACAAATCTGGAACTGTTTATATTGACTTCACACTGCAAGAAGATCTTGATTTGCCTGATGTTTAATTCTTTGCACATAACCCACTTTTCTACCCATAGGCTTGGATTTTCTCTTCTTTGCACCTATAATCCCAGCTACTCGGGAGGCTGAGACGGGAGAATCTCTTAAACCCGGGAGGTGGAGGTTGCAGTGAGCCAAGATACTGCCACTGCACTCCAGCCTGGGTGACTGAGCGAGACGCCATTAAAAAAAAAAAAAAAAAAAAAAGACAGGAGAAGTCCCATGGTGCCCTAGCCATGGCTAACATTAGCCAGGCTATGCAAACAAGCACTGGTCAGGGTAAGGGGAATAGAAAAGCTGATAATTGCGGGTGGGACTGCAAGCTAGTAGAACCACTTTGAAAAGCAGTAAAGTTGAGAATGACCTTCCCTCTAATCCAAAAGCTTTCTATATTCTATTCTAGAGAAACTTTTAAACAGCCCCACACAAACACATGCATAGTACAGTATTCTTTGTGATACCAAAATTGAGGAAACAACTGATTATTGGTTAAAAAAATGGATAAATCAACTGTGTTTTATTTAGGTCATGGGATATCATAAATTCATCTCAGGCCAGGCGCGGTGGCTCACGCCTGTAATCCCAATACTTTGGGAGGCCGAGGCGGGTGGATTGCCTGAGGTCAGAAGTTCGAGACCAGCCTGGTCAACACAGTGAAACCCCTTCTCTACTAAAAATACAAAAATTAGCTGGGTGTGGTGGCAGGCGCCTGTAATCCCAGTTACTTGGGAGGCTGAGGCAGGAGAATCGCTTGAACCCGAGAGGTGGAGGTTGCAATGAGCCACAGTCCGCCATTGCCCTCCAGCCTGGGCAACAACAACAAAACTCTGTCTCAAAAAAAAAAAAAAAAAAAATTCATCTCAAAAATATTACTCTGAGTGAAAAAATTAAATGCAAAAGTTACCTACAGTAGGATATCAATGCTTTAAATTTTAAAACATAAAACAATTCTTGATATTATTCATAAGCACATACCTATGTAGAAAACCTATAAAACATTCATGAGAATGATATACTTCAATTTCAAGCTAGTACTTACCTCTGGGGAGAGAGGAATAGCAGGAGAGACAGAAAAATTGATAGAGTAAGGTTTTAGCTATGCTTCGAAGTATTTTTAAAGGTGATGCAAAACAGTAGGCAAAATGCGAACATCTATCAACATCCAGACGGTGGGCTGTACAAGTGTCAGTTATATCATTTTTTGTAGTTTTTTGATATGTTTGAAATACTGTATGATTTAAAAGTTTTTAAATTACTACTTAAATGAATTCTGATTTTAAAAACAGTATCACTAGCACAAAACTCATCTGTCTGAAACCACGGCTGGATTTCTTACATCTATGCATTACTTTGTAATGAGAGAACAATTAAAGATAAACATACACTTTGAAACAATGTACTGACTATAAATTAGCCTTGCACAATCTTGCTTTTCCTTTCCCTGCCAACAGTTACATTCTTACAACAACCAAAATGCAGTCTTTTTAAAACGCACCTATTAGTCAAGACAGTGGTTTTCAAATAATGGAACCCTTTTGTTCTAGAAGGAGGAAAAAAAGCTCAGATAATGCCTCAGAGCCCAAATAGAGAAAGAGGTATTGTATCAACATTAATGTGTTTTTTGAGCTTAGGTTTGTCAATGTATATTAAGGTAATAGGCAGGAATAATGAGGCTTTTTTATTAACATAAAAACTCAATCTCTGATATTATAGGTGATCATTATAATAATATAACAAGCTTCCACATTCAATGTGCTGTTGTGTGTTCTTGCCTTACTTAATGTGGAGGAAACGTGAATACATTCCCACCGTGTATTTACCAGTTTTCCATTGCTGTATAACAAATTACCAGAAACTTAAGAGTTTAAAACACCACAGATATCTTTATCTCCACAGTTTCTATGGATCAGGAGTGTAGCACCTTTTAGCTATCTCCACAGTTTCTATGGATCAGGAGTCTAGCACCTTTTAGCTGGGTGTCTGTGAGGGGTGAAATCAAGGTGTCAGTCAGCTGGGTCCTCATTTGAAATTCAGAGCCCTCTTCCACATTCACTCAGGTTGTTGTAGAATTCATTTCTTGTGATTACACAGCCAAGATCCCTCTTCCCTCTATTTCCCACTGACTGTTGACCAGGGACCCCTCTCAGCTCTGAAAGGTTGACCTTAAGGCCTTTCTCTGTACCCCTCTCCACAACATGGCAGTTCGCTATTTCTCGAGGCCAACAGGAAGACATCTCGTTAATGCTTCACCTTCTTTTAAAAGCCTATCTGATTAGGTCAGGCCCACCAAGATATTCTCCTTTTTGATTACTCCCAAATAGACTGATTAAAGACCTTAATGACACCTACAAAATCCTTGTTGCCATACACGGTGACACAATCACAGAAATGATAGCCCCTCTTATTCACAGGCCCAGATCACACTCAAGAGGCAGGGATTAGATGGGTGTGTAACACTAGGGGCTTGGGAATCTTGGGGCCATCTCAGAATTCCACTTACCATACACAAGGCATTATCTGTCAACACAGAGCATTAGCTGGAAATTGCTTTTAAAAGCTTACCTTGAAATCTCAGGAATCTTTCCAGATACTTGGATATTTATTTTATCATGTAAATTTGTATAAATAACATCTAATCTCAACTCTTGTTTCTTATAATAAATACTGGAAATCGGGGAAAAGTACTCAAAACATACAGAAAAGAGGAAAATTAGGTTTTCACTTTTATTAGACACCTGACATGCTCCGAAGCCAATACGCCTGAACTATCCCTGACCTTCCATGAGCCAAGGACACAGGTGCAGCAGCAGCGAACTTGCTGAGATGATTTTTCTTGAGTGGGTGGATTCATGCCTGATTTAAGATAAAAGCAATCTTCCCAGTCAATGACACATTTTATAAGAAGTGTAAATGTATGCACAGGGGGAGGAGGAAATGAAATGCTTTATATTGAGGCCCTCTCAAAATCAACTTAGCCTGGCATCTTAATAATAATAATAAAGCTTGCTTTCACTGTGCTCCTATCCATTATCAGAGTTTATGCTGATTGCTTTATTCATGTTTACATCATTCAAACAATATTTTTAAAGGTTGTATAAGTCAACTCCTTCTGCAATTCCTGAAGCACCTGTGAAAAGTTGCTGAAATGGAACTTTCTTCACAATAGTATAAAAGATCTTATTTCAGTTCCAATTCTGGCATTCAGAAGCTATGTGACCTAAAACTCCCAAATGTCTAAGACTACTGTGAATCCTAAAAGCTTAAATGAAATAACTCATGAAAGTGCCTGGCACCTAGGGGGTCCTCCATAAATGATGGCCACATATACCTAGATGACACAATTTCTTTGACTCATCATTCAACTTTTATCAATAGTTTATAATGAAATAGTTAAGGAATTACATAAAGACTTACTTTAAAGAATGACCCCTTTAGCACTGCTTGAAAAAAAAAGACAGAGAGAGAGGAAGATAAACAATTTAGAAGTCCAAATACAAAGAACTGACTTCAAGAATTGAGTTGAATTCTTTTTAGCCATTAGGAAAGTTTGACAAATAAATAGGAAATATGAGTCACTAAGGAATGACTATGGGCCAAGTGCCTTGCAAACTGTGTTGTTGGCATTACCTTGTTTAATCCTCATTATATAATAAAGTAGGCTGAGTATATTAACTGCTGTGTTATGATGGCTGCTATATATTAAGTCTAGAGCTGTGAAACAATGTGGATAATATTTTACACACTTGTAAAATACAAATATACTTCTAGACTTGAATATGTTTGAAGTAGATACAGTAGAATGCCATTGGTTTTCTCTAAGTAATAGGATTCTGATCTTTTTTTAATTTACTTTTTTCTAATATGTCTCAATATGCCTAATCTGTGTAAATGTTTTTTGAAGATACTTGAGATTTTGTATCTGCTTGCTTCAGAGCAACAGACACTGAAAAAAGAATGCTTTATACTAGTTGTATTAAATCAGTAAAGTGGCACCTCATTTTTTAACATCTAAAAATCTAAACCTAACTACAGTGCTGACAAGTCTAGAGCTACAAGAGAGGGGGGATTTGAACATCAAAAACGTAGAATAAAAGTAGGTGGACACAGACTAGGAAGTTTTTAAAAAGATGGCTAATAACCCAATAAAGGAGACGGTAGTGAGGAAGAGATGGAGCAAAATAAGAATGACGTCATGGAGAGAAGGAAAGGAAGGAAAAACAATCAGAAGGAAAAGGGCCAGAGGAGAAAGAAAAATAAGCATTAGGGAGCAGAGAAAAAATGAGAAATGAGGATATATCAGAAAAAAAAACTATTGAAGAGGAAGTTATCCTCTCCCATTTATCTCCTAATGAAATGAAAAATCTCAGATAAGATCACAATGAATCACTTTTAAAGTTTGTGTTTTGTAGTATTTCTCCCCCATAGGAGTTCAAAGCAAATGAAGCTTGTGCTTGATGACCAAGGTTGCCTTGACTTATGCCATTCCCAGAGACAGTAAAGAGCTGCAATTCACCCACGCACCCACCCACCCCTCTCCAGCCCTTTCTCTCAGTCAAAGCACCAAGTACAAGGCTGCCTTGGAAAAATAAAGAATCGTTACTGCTTTACAAGTGCAGTTGATGGCAACAAAGCAGTCACTTTTATTTTTTGACTTTAATCTTCAGACACGGTAAAGGCGGTGAATCCCAATTTCTCCCAAAATTGTGCTCAAAAGAAGGTGTAAATATCGAAGTGCCAAATAAATTCCCTCTAAATTTCTTGGTTTACACGATTATTGTTCCCCCTCCCCACGTTTAAAAGAAGCAACAGATCTGTATCATTTATCAATGGAGAAAATTGCCTCATTGTTGCTGCTCTGTGTTTGTATGATGCACACTTTCTTCTATTTTTCTTACTTTATCTCTTTGTCCTTCCTCTTGGTTTAAAAAGTTAAATAATTGCAAAAGTAAAAGACACAGTTTAATCTTTGGATAACTTCTGGAAAATAGTATACCTATCTGACAACTTTTCCCTGAAAGAGAAATGTAAAGAAATGATGAGTGGTTTAATTAAAAAGCCCCCAGATTCTTTGCCACTCCTTCCATGGGAAGGAGGGGTCTATGTCCCACCTCCACTCCCCTTTTTTTAAAGACAGAGTCTAGCTATATTGCCTAGGCTGAAGTGCAGTAGCTATTCACAGGTACAATCACAGTTCAACACAGCCTGCAGACACCTCAGTCCCCATAGCTGGGACAACAGGTGTGTGCCATGCACCAGGCTATGTCTCATCCCCTCTAATCAGGGAAGGCTTGTGACTACTTGAAGCGATAGAGTACAGCAGAAGTGATACTGTACACCTCTAAGGCTAGGTCATAACGAGCCATGCAGCTTCTGCTTGGTTCTCTTAAAACACTTCCTTTCTGGAAGCGACCTCTTGTTGGAACTCCTTCTCAGAACATTGCCACCATGCTGTGGGGAAGCCCAAGTCACATGGAAAGGACATATGTAGGGCACTCCAGTTTACCATCCCAACTGAGCCCAGTCTTTGAGGCATCCAAGCCCAGAGGCCAGACATGAGTGAAGAAGAGGCTTCCAAATGATTCTAGCCCCCAGCTATTCATGTCTTCCCAGTTGTGACTCTAGACATCAAGAAGAGACAAGCCATCATGGATGGGAAGATGTCATGTCCAAATCCTGGCCTGAAGAAACAGTGAATATAAGTAGCCATCTCTACTGATAATGAATTTTTGCTTTAGGTTACTAAATTTGGGGTGTTTTTTAATGCTCCAACAGATAACCAGAACAATGGGCATCAGAAAGAAACAATCAGACAATAAATTATTGTAACTTGATTCTGATCACAGTGGAAAGAATGGGCAACCTAGGGCCCTAATGTTACTGTGTGTCACCTCCAGAAAAGAGGTGCAGGCACACTCCCTTTCCTGGGTAGAGATAAGTTCATCTTCTTCTTATCTCTCCCCAGACTTTCCGCCTAACTTTCTACCTTTCTTCTATTTCTCCTTTTCTTTTTGGTCTTTTTCATGCCTGCCCCCTATGCCTGCCCTTGAGTCACCAGTTTATTTTCACAGTAGGTGTTCATTATTCCATTAAACAAATATTTATAGAGCACTGTGCTAGGCACTGGGATAACCGAAGTCAAGAAATCTAGCTTTGTTTCTGACCTTGTAGAGCAAAGAGTGTAATGAAATGTTTTTCCATCTGTGGAGCACAACCATCAGTAGTCATAAAATCATTCTGATGGGTTCTAACAAATATTTTAAAAATAGAAAACAGACTAAAAACAACAAAAAGGCATTCCAAGTAGTAAGGTCACTATTTTTTCATCGATATTTTATTTCCTCATAACACACAAACACACAAAAATATACACAATGCATATTTCAAAACTTTGACAAACATAATCTGATTGCTGTTCAACAATAAATCTCATTTTAGAAGTATAAAAACATGAACAGGAGTGTGCTTAGGAGATCTGCAATTAAGTTTCTGGCCTTGAAACAAATTATACGAATCACAGAGCCATTCTTAGAACTAATCTTCTCTACTAATAATGGTTTTTGCTTTTCACTGTAGTTAGTTTTGTTTGGAAAAAGTGTTCTGGTGTTTTTAGGGTCATTTTTGGTAACGAAGTGCCTGTTTGGAGGAAACCCATGTGTCACCCATTCTGCATCTGAGCATTACACAGTTAAATGTTTCAGTACTTCAGTCAATCTATTCATTAGTTTAATAGCTGAACTGGAGAACATGGAATTATCATGACCTCTGGCATTTGTCTTTGCCTGCAATTCTAGAGGCAGTTGCATCTCACCAAGCATAAGCTACGGAGCCTAAGCTACACAGTTAGCTGCCTGTATAATCATCTTGTTATAGCCTCTATCCAACAGTCAGTGTAAACATTAAATAATATGTCATAAAACCCACCGACATCTGAGTAATGCTGGTGGCGGTCACTGCCCTGCTCTTCCGAGCTCCCTCTCATTTAGGTGACTCAACTTATGCTGGTTTTTTTTCTTCATCCTGAAATAAGTATATATGCTTCCAAGTCCTCTCTAGAGGAAACATACCAAATGATTTAAAATGATAGCTCCCATCCAGTTCCCAAACTCTAATTAGAAAAGTCTAAAACCACCCAAAAATGTTTTTAGAGACAACTTCAGAAAGTCTGCTGCCAATTTAGTTTGAGTCACTATGAGCAAAGACACCAGGGCAAAAGAGGGGTGACGCTGATGGAAAGAGGAATGGCTGGCTGAAGCCCAATGCCAGGGCTGCATAGCTCCTAGGGGAAGTCAGGACAATCTGAGGAGGGTGTGTGAGGGTGTCTGTGTGTGTGTGTGTGTACACATGCACTTCAATTTTCACAAGTTGTACTTGATGGATTGAGAAAGAGTGGAGGAGGCTGGGCACGGCGGCTCCATGCCTGTAATCCCAGCACTTTGGAAGGCCAAGGAGGGTGGATCACCTGAGGTCAGGAGTTCAAGACCAGCCTGACCAACACGGTGAAACCCTGTCTCTACTAGAAATACAAAAATTAGCTGGATGTGGTGGCGTGAGCCTGTAATCCCAGCTACTCAGGAAGCTGAGGCAGGAGAATCGCTTGAACCCGGGAGGCGGAGGTTACAATGAGCCGAGATTGCACCACTGCACTTCAGCCTGGGCGACAGAGCGAGACTCCATCTCCAAAAAAAAAGAAAGAAAAGAAAGTAAAACACTCTTGGTTCACAGTTTCCATGTTGTAAGCAAACTAGATGGCATATTTCAGTGCTTTTCCTGTTTGCCAAAATTGCTGCTCCAACTTTTGTTTTAAGTGGCTTGTTTTCACATATGTACAGAGAATGATGACTGCAAACAGTTGCATTCAGTTGTTCCTCGGTTACTGGAAAATGTGTCACCACAGTAGAGTGTGACTGTGCAAAGTTTTTCCTTTATTTAATGAAAAAGCGTGTGGGGGGTAGGGGAGAAAATATCGGCAAGGTTTCTAAGTCAGTGGCCATGTTTTCCTTCACTTTCACTCTAAAGTTTTGTATGTATGTAAGCCAACAATTCTCTCTACTTGTCTGTGATGCTGCTCCCACAGAGTTAACTGCCTGAAATAAAGAACTGAAGATGGTGAGCCACGTGAATATTAATGGATCTTAGCCTGGGGTGAAATAAAGTAAAACTCACTTTCTGAAAATTGAACAGTAACATAATTTTGAGTACATTATCTCTCACAAACACCATTTGGTTCTTAGAGGACATTATTTGCTATAATGAGAACAAAAGTGATAATACTTTGAAATTGTATTACTCTTTGATGATCTGCATTGTGATGGTTATTTGTATATTATAAGAGACCAGAGGGTCTCTGTTCCTTATTTCCCTCCCTCTCACTATTGCTGCAAACCGGAGATAAATTCCTAGAGCTGACCAAGTTCTCTGAAATAGATCATTCATTCTAAATTAGGGATTCTAAATAAATAGCTCATTTATTTTAAATCCATGGGGTTTTTTTAGTTTTTTTGGGGGGGGGTGGGGAATACAAGTCAATTTATCTACGGGCTCTTTACCATTTGTCATTCCTGGTAGAGAGGGAACAAAAGATTTTTGTAAATTTATGTCCTGCTGAATATCATTTTGTGAAATCTCATGCATCTTTTAAAAATTTTTGGTCAATGTCCAGCACAGTACAGATATTGTGTGTGTGTGTGTGTGTGTGTGTGTGAATGTGCGTATTTCTTTTAAAAAGGTAATTAATCAGTTGTTGCAGACTGAAAGTCAAACTAAACTTTTAACACCATTTTAAGACTCTAAGAGGAACATTAAGATTCATTTATTCACTCTACAATTTCTCCACTGTGAATAATCTTAATGTGTATGTGCATCTTCTGGTAATTGAATTAACCAACATCATACATAATTTATTAAGCAACTAATTGTACTCTTATCTTACAAAGAAAACTATGTAACATAAAACCCACAATCTTCCAACACCTACATATTATATTCACAGAACGATGTGAGACACAGAGCTGGAATATACAGTTTTTGATTGTAAAGTACTTGGAATCTTGCTGAGAGGAAAACATAAATCAGCACAGAAATAGTTAAACAACAGTTCAAGGCAACAATAAAGCGATGTAGGTCCCGATCAGCTAACAGATACCTGAGAGAAAAAAACTAGTAGACAATAATTCCTATAGCAGCAGAGAGGAGGGGTAGAGATTTATAGGAGGACTGAATTAAGAGACGAATCTCCAAAAGTGGGGCTACAGTTATGTTAGGCAAGAAGCCAGGGTTTCTTCCAGCTCAAACAATTTAGGATTGGTAGGAAGAGGATGAACTGTTGTCCTGAAATGGCAGTCATTTAAATGACATTGCTCCTAGGTGTGTGTTTGTTTCTAAGATTCAGCTTTCGAAGCAAGGAGTATGTCATTTCATCTCTTTATCCTCAGCACCTAACCTAGTACTTGAAATAACAGGAGGGAGATAAAGAGCACTGAATTCCAGGTTAGTAAAGCTACACAAAGGAGACAAATCAAGATATATTTAGAGAACACTACAGCAGTTTGGCTAAAATTGAAGGAATAAGAGAAAGAATAAAATTGAAAATGCTGACTTGTGATGCACCTTAAACTCTGGCTTAAGAAAGGAGGTTGGACTTCATTCTCTGTTGGCAACAGTGGAAACCAATCAGAATGGCACCATCAGCTCAGGGAGTACATGGGGAGTCCATGCCTACAAGCCAGTATGAATTCAAAATACGGTTTTTCATCTCATGCAGGAATAGTGGAAAGATCCAGAGGCTGCTCACTCTTCCATTGGAAAGTGTTTGAGCTTGGTACTAGGACCAGCTGTACTTGTTAAAGATGCCTGAACCTTAGCCTTGAACTACGGAATCCAGATCTCTAAATTTGGAGCCAAAATCTACATTTAAGGCTGAGAGCTTTGGAAGATGAAAATACTGGAAGTGGAAATATCACAGCTTTGCTATCGAAAAAATAAAGCACTGCAGAACTCTATGAATATAATAAAAACCATTGCATTGTACACTTTACATGGGCAAATTCCAGGGTGTATAAATCTTACCTCAATTATGATGTTAAAACAAAAGAAGAGTTCATATCCTAGTCAAAAGATTTTTTAAGGTACACAGAATCATATGGTCAAATTATTAACCCAAGTTCCTAATAATCTCTTCAAACAGGACCGCTTTTAATTACCCCAATGACTGGAATTGTTATCAACCCAATCTTCCTCTAGATTGAAAACTCTATGGAGACAAGGACTGTACCTTAATTATCTTTCTCATCGCAGCACATTAACTGTCACATCTGGGCAAATCCATTTCTCCTTCTTATAGTCCTATGCTAGGAGTGTCTGAATCCTAAAATTAGGTATGTCCAAAGGGGAAGTTAAAATTTGATATAAATTAGTCAGGCGACATGTTTTGGCTGTGTCTCCACCCAAATCTCATCTTGAACTGTAGTTCCCATAATCCCCACGTGCCAATGGGAGGTAAGTGAATCATGGGGGTGGTTACCTCCATTCTGATGTACAGATCTGATGGCTTTATAAGGGGCCCTCCCCACTTCACTCTGCACTTCTCCTTGCTGCCTCCATGTGAAGAAGGACGTGTTTGCTTCCCCTTCCACCATGATTGTTAGTTTCCTGAGGCCTCCCCAGCCCTGCAGAACTGTAAGTCAATTAAACCTTTTTCCTTTATAAATTACCCAGTCTTAGGTATATCCTTATAGCAGCATGAGAAAGGACAGGAACAAATACATCAGGTAACTGAATATTAACATTTTATCAGGCTGTGTAAATAGGCAAATTTATCAAGAAGATATCACTTCGGAAATAAATAAAATGAGCTGTTTTATTCAACTGCAGTGTATCATTACTACCCTCAGCCAAGCTGTCAAGGAGATAATAGATAGTAAGCTCTTTGAAGGCAGACATTTAAGACTATCATCTCGCTCTATGTTTTCCTTGGACTCAAAGTGCTACCCAGCATTTGTTGTCAATCTCTATGCGAATTTTAGAACAACCATGCAGCCGGGTGGGGTGGCTCACGCCTGTAATCCCAGCACTTTGGGAGGCCAAGGTGGGCAGATTACCTGAGGTCAGGAGTTCAAGACCAGCCTGGCCAACATGGTGAAACCCCATCTCTACTAAAAATACAAAAATTAGCCGGGTGGTTGGCACATGCCTGTAATCCCAGCTACTCAGCAGGATGAGGCAGGAGAATCGCTTGAGCCCAGGAGATGGAGGTTACAGTGAGCCAAGATTGCGCCATTGCACTCCAGCTTGCCCGACAGAGCAAGACTCTGTCTCAAAAAAATAAGCAAACAAATAAATAAATAATAATAAAAAACACCCATGCATTCTTTTCCTCTCCATAGTCAACAGTTTTCTCATTGTTTCTGCCATAGGTTGACAATTCTTCCAACAGAGTGTATTCGGAGTAATCACAAAGGACCCTGCAATCCAATCATTTGTCATCAAGTCCAGCTTAAAACCATCTCAAGCTTCCCAATGATCTTAGGATGAAGTTCAAGATCTTTAAGATGACCTTAAAAAGCCTTCAGAATCAGGGCATATGCAAAACTTTCCAGCCACATCTGGATGGTCCTACGCTGGCTTTATCACTGTTTCTCTGCACAACATGAATCTGGCCCACTTTAAGAGGTTCCCATCTATCCTCCCTCCTTTCTTCCTAGATCTCTGCCTAAATGTCACTTCCTCGAGGCTTAATTAGGCCCAGACACTCACATTTCTCCTTTGTGGCACTCATTGTCACTGTAACTGGTTAATTTCAGGTAAAGATTTATTTTGTCTGTGATTATCAGGAAGGTTAGAGATATCCCCAGGGTTTAGCACAGTACCTGGCACACACTGGGGAGTCACTTCTAGTTTCCTCGACTGGATGTGATCACATGTGGCTTTGTTCCTCCCAGCATGTCCATTTCTCTCTGGCTGCCCAAATGATGAGTGGCAGAGTCCAGATAAGCAGCCTGTCTAGCAGAGTCCAGTGCTTGCCAAAGGCTGGGGACAGGAATACAAGCAGCCTTTGGGCAGCCACACAACATCCATAGCAAAAATCAGGTTTGGTCATCAGGCAAAAAGGAAATAACTGGGTAGCAAGAAATGGGTTTAACAGAGGAGACAACAGGCAGTGGGGTCTCACAACAGGAAAAAGAGGCAGCACAGGAGAAATGCTTGGAGTCAGGAAACCCTGAAGGGATAAAGGGACAGGCCAAAGGGAAAAGCAGTGTATTAGTCCATTTTCACACTGCTAATAAAGACATACCTGAGACTGGGTAATTTATAAAGAAAAAGAGGTTTAATGGACTCACAGTTCCGTGTGGCTGGGGAGGCCTCACAATCATGGTGGAAGGCAAAAGGCACATCTTACATGGCAGCAGACAAGAGACAGAATGAAAATCAAGAGAAAGGGGTTTCCCTTTATAGAACCATATTTCTCGAGAGACTTACTACCACGAGAACAGTATGGAGGAAACCTCCCCCATGATTCAATTATCTCCCACCAGGTCCCACCCACAACACGTGGGAATTATGAGAGCTACAATTCAAGATGAGATTTGGGTGGGGACACAGCCAAACCATATCAGGCAGGAACATTTTTCTCCACCCATTATTGCCTGTGGACTGGCCCAAGAGGAGCTAGCCCAGGGCTGCTGGTGTGTCTTGCTAAGGCAGCCACAGTGACTTCTGTTGATCAAATCCAGAGTCCTTCACCAAAGGCAGCAGGAAAGGGAATGGTGCATAGGGTATTTGGCTGGTTTAGGAAATTTACAGCTTTCCTGGGCATGAGTTTGCTCAAATTAAAATGCCTGCCCTAGAGAAAGCTCTTTGATTGAGGGTAACAAAGACAAGCATAAAGTGATTTAAGCAAATGGGTGGGGACTGAAAAGTCACAGCAGGTCTCTCACAAGGATGCCAAGACAGGAAGCACAGAAACCAGGGCTGGAAAATAGGACTGCAGGCTTCTCTCTGTCCATCTGCTTTGATTTCCTCCCAGGCCTTCATCCTTGCTTACCTCTAAGTCTCAATCCTTTCTGGACACTGGGATTATCTGCTTACTTACAGCTGGATCTACCAAAGCATGATAGTTGAACTGAATTCTGCAAAATAGTGGAACTCTCTCCCGACCAGAATGAAATGCACAAATCCAAGGGAGTGCACAATTCTGGCTGCCAGGGATTTTGGGAGGCTCAGGGGCTGTCTGAGAACCCAGGGCACTTAGGAAGTGGGAAAGACAAAAAAAGGGGGTGCCCCCCAAACAACCCTACTTCCTTACCAAAGGTGCCTGGGGCCAGCTTTGCAGAGAGGGCCTGAATGAGGCTTAGCTAATTTCTGTGCTTACAAGATAAGGAATTTATCTAAATAAGACATTAGTGATACATCACTATACTTCATATATGCTAGAGTAGATCTCAGTATGGAGGAAGTGAGTATCATCCTGCAATCATCATAAAATCTCAATTATCCACAAGCACACAACCTATCCTCCTCATGGCTTCCTCTAATGTGCCCTGTGTTTTCTGGGGACTCACCTCCATACATGCTTAGGATTAGGGATGACAAGCCAATTTTCCTGTTTGTCTAAAAAGAATGGTATTCGTGCAATCACACTGCCTTAGGCAGTTATATGATCCATACCAAAGGCAAATATAAATGCACTTTGTGAAGCTCTAGTAAGTGGAAGGTTACCTATTACAACTTCCTCCAAGTTACCCTCAGAAGGAATAAGGAAGCCACAGACTGAAGCTGGTAACCAGTGTTCATAGTCTGTAACTTCCTGTATTTATTGTTTTTGAGGCAGTTACCATTAGGATCACTGGCTTGATGACAGTGATGCCCAAAGAAAGGGCATCATAAACAAATTGGGGCTGAGGCAATGGTACAGAGGGTTTCTCAGAGATGGCATAGAGAGCTCTGGGTTCAGACCAACCTGGGTCCAAGTCTCAGCTTGGCCACTTCTGATCTGTATTACCTACACAAGTTGTTGAGTAACCTCTCTCAGTCTCACTTTTCTCGTAAAATGAAGATACCAATATCTGCATCATTGGACTGTGATGAAGGTCATAAACTAACAATGCTTATGCTGTCTCAGTAGAATTGTTATTCAAAAGACAAATTCCACTTAAACATACCCTTCACTTATCATTTTTTATTCTCTCCCTCTCTCTGTCCTGGACATCACCCTGAAATAGTTAAGTTTCTAGAGCAGAATTTGAACTTGTGAATCACTGAATCTTAACTTTCTCTGAGGCATTTCCAAGTGATGCTTCTGCTGAATGCTACTTAACATGACATTTTCCCCCACTGCACCAAAAAAAAAACCTCAGTTAATGGCCTAATGAGCAAAGGAAGACTATTTCAAAAAATGGGCTTGGAGAATATTAGAAAAGCAGGGAAAGTGCCTTCCAGAGGATCTTAGAAGAGAATCACAAGCATCCATCAACCACTGTTTCTACTGAATTGTTTGGCCAGCTAGAGAATCTTTTTTTTCTGAAACCACAGGTGATTTTCATCTTCAGCAAAAAGACAGAGACGGTCTCATATATAAGGGAAAATCAGTAACTAACAGCATGCACAAGTTTCAAAAATGAGTCACCGGTTACCATGGTGATGAAAATATTACCTAACAAATCACTGGGCTGTAAGTAACCAAGATGATGCTAAGTACATTATTTTTAAAATGGGAAAAAATGTCTGTATTTTTAGGAATACTTGCAAGGAACTAGATGGACTAAGCAGCAAACTGAAGGCAGCCCAGGATCGACCCTGTGGAGCCAGGAGTCACCGTCATCTCCTGCTCTGTGCGTGCTGAGCTCCGTGACACATGCACACCCACAGCTGTGCCCAGTGACAGCTGCATGAGGAAGAGCAATGACACTGTATTTACAAACAAAGAACTATGATAGGAAAGATGAGTCTTCTCACTCACTAAACTCTTCATAAAAGAATAATCTCTGCTACAGCCCACTGAAGATGAAAAACTCCATGACAGACTTGGTGGCCAGTCCTTTATAAACTCAACTTCAATAATGTCCTCAGGCAAAACAAGATTCCCAGAAAATAACTAAGATGCACCATAAAATAATAATTTCCCCCGTTCTCAATAGTTTGAATGTTCTGAGTATATATGAATTTTAATTAGGAAAAAAGCATAACCATTATATGATGTTAATAATTTTCAAATTCTGCCAAGAAATGGCAGCACACAAACACAGTCCTACATACTTTGTTTTTTGTTGGTGTTCTTGTTTTTGAGGTGGAGTCTTGCTCTGTCACCTAGGCTGGAGTGCAGTGGTACAATCTTGGCTCACTGCAACCTCCACATCCCAGGTTCAAGTGATTCTCCTGCCTCAGCCTCCTGAGTGGGACTACAGGCATGCGCCACCACACCCAGCTAATTTCTGTATTTTTAGTAGAGACGTGGTTTTGCCATGTTGGCTAGGCTGGTCTCGAACTCCTGACCTCAGGTGACCCACCCGCCTTGGCCTCCCAAAGTGCTGAGATTACAGATGTGAACCACGTGCCCAGCCCACGTTTCTAAATTGAACTTTGTGCACAACTTCTGGACAGAAGGCATAATGTCCCATACACATGGGTTCCAGCTCTTTAGAAAATAGGCCCCAGGGCTGTTTCTCCCAGTGGTTCCAGGTATCCAGCATGAGACTGCCCAGAGGGTGCCTTAAAAATGAAAACTCCCAGGCCATATCCAAGTCCCACTCACTCTGAGTCTCTGGGGTTGAGATCTAAAGCCCTACATATTTTTTTAAGGTTCACTGTGCCATGCTTATGTTCTCTATGAAGTCTGAGAACCCCATCTTTAGTAATCTTCACTACACTGAGGTCTCCAGACAACGGTGACAGAAGACAGGACACCACCGGGGGCCATCTACCAGCACGGATTATTCAGAGCCAGAACTATTCATGACTCAACAGCTTTTTTACCACAACCCAGGGTAAATCTACATGTATTATACATGTGGGTAGGTGGAATAAATATTTCACAAGCAACACAGGAGATATACTCTGACCTAATCTACTCTACTATGTTCCAGTGTTTAATGCTCTGGCAACTAACTGAATTGATTTCACTACCCACTAACTGGTATGAATGAAACCATGGCAATACCTTTAACTGCTATTATTTAACTTGGATTTCTATATAACCTCTTTAATCTCACAAAGAATAGCATGCAAATTATATAGATGCAGTATAAAATAAATGAAAAACATTAAGAAACTGAAGCAAAGGGAAAATAGAGACAGGAAACTGAACGTTTAAGTCAAAGGAAGCAAAGGTAAACTTAATATACAAGGCATGCCAGGAAATCGAGTTCACTTGTTAACTCCCAGCTTTGTTTTTTCTTTTTCTCTCAAGATAGAGTCTCACTCTGTCACTCAGGCTGGAGTGCAGTGGCATGATCTCTGCCCACTGCAACCTCCGCCTCCCAAGTCCAAGTGATCCTCCCACCTCAGCTTCCCGAACAGCTTGGATTACAGGCGCCCACCACCATACTCAGCTATTTATGTATTTTTAGTAGAGACGGGGTTTCACCACATTGGCCAGGCTGATCTCGAACTCCTGACCTCAAGTGATCTGCCCCCTTTGGCCTCCAAAAGTGCTGGAATTACAGACGTGAGCCACCGCACCTGGCCCAGTTCCCAGCTTTGTAACAATCAATGTGAAGAAGAAAACAGCATCAGTTACAAAATTTCCAGTGTTCATCTGGGAAGAAGGAAGCAATTTCTGAGAAGCATTCAGGCCTTTGAGGCCTCTCTCCTGCTGAACTGAATGCCCTCCCTCCTTCTTTGGGGTAGAGCAAGGGAGTCATAAGTGGAAGTAGGACCCTTGTTACTGCCTCCACCTTCTACCACCACCTGATTGATGGATGAAATTACAGTCACTCTAGGGACTACTGACTGGGACAAAGCCTGCAAGACACTGAAGCCTGAGGCCACCTGATTGTCCCTCCTTCAAGAGTACTTTGTACTCACTTCTGTTTCAGCACTGGCCACCTTGTTATAATGACAGCTGTTACCAGGGCTGTTCCTTCCCTCCCTGCTGACCCCCAAGATTATCAGTTTAGAAGACAAAACTGGCTCATATGCATTTCAGTGAGCTCAACCTAAAGTTGTGTTGGATGCAAAACTATTGCGGAAATTCCAAAATACAAAAATCAAAGCAGCACAAAAATCTAAATTTGCTTCTTGTAGAATCAAGTATGAAGCATTAGTCTAACAATTTGTCCTCAATGATTCAGTTTTGTACCGGTTAAACAAAGCCAGTATTTTTTTTTTTTTTTTTTTTTTTTTTTTTTTGTCTGGGACTTTTTTTTTTTTATTATACTTTAGGGTTTTAGGGTACATGTGCACAATGTGCAGGTTTGTTACATATGTATCCATGTGCCATGTTGATTTCCTGCACCCATTAACTCGTCATTTAGCATTAGGTGTATCTCCTAATGCTGTCCCTCCCCCCTCCCCCCACCCCACAACAGTCCCCGGAGCGTGATGTTCCCCTTCCTGTGTCCATGAGTTCTCATTGTTCAATTCCCACCTATGAGTGAGAACATGCGGTGTTTGGTTTTTTGTCCTTGCGATAGTTTACTGAGAATGATGTTTTCCAGTTTCATCCATGTCCCTACAAAGGACACGAACTCATCATTTTTTATGGCTGCATAGTATTCCATGGTGTATATGTGCCACATTTTCTTAATCCAGTCTATCGTTGTTGGACATTTGGGTTGGTTCCAACTCTTTGCTATTGTGAATAGTGCCGCGATAAACATACGTGTGCATGTGTCTTTATAGCAGCATGATTTATAGTCCTTTGGGTATATACCCAGTAATGGGATGGCTGGGTCAAATGGTATTTCTAGTTCGAGATCCCTGAGGAATCGCCACACTGACTTCCACAATGGTTGAACTAGGACTTCATGTCTAAAACACCAAAAGCAATGGCAACAAAAGCCAAAATCGACAAATGGGATCTCATTAAACTAAAGAGCTTCTGCACAGCAAAAGAAACTATCATCAGAGTGAACAGGCAACCTACACAATGGGAGAAAATTTTTGCAACCTACTCATCTGACAAAGGGCTAATATCCAGAATCTACAATGAACTCAAACAAATTTACAAGAAAAAAACAAACAACCCCATCAAAAAGTGGGCAGAGGACATGAACAGACACTTCTCAAAAGAAGACATTTATGCAGCCAAAAAACACATGAAGAAATGCTCATCATCACTGGCCATCAGAGAAATGCAAATCAAAACCACAGTGAGATACCATCTCACACCAGTTAGAATGGCCATCATTAAAAAAGCAGGAAACAACAGGTGCTGGAGAGGATGTGGAGAAATAGGAACACTTTTACACTGTTGGTGGGACTGTAAACTAGTTCAAAGCCAGTATTTTTATAGCCCAGGTTAGTCTTAAGGAAGAAATCCGTAAACAGATGTAATGTGCATGGCTCAGTTCCTGGCATGCAGTATGCACTCAATAAATTCCAGTGTGCCCCTCCTCTATCAGGGATCTTGTACATATTACTTTTACTTGCTCCCAGGGCCATTGCTGTCTTCACAAATCCCTCCTTCTCCTTTAATCTTGCTAAAAAAGAGTTAAAATCACCCAAGAAGTGAGCTGGGTTCCCAAGATTCATAGAACACTCTTAGTGCCTACATACATAATGCCACATTTGAAAAGGTTTCTTGTCATTATTTCACGTACTTTAAGCAAGGGTTAGAGGCTACTTTGTAAAAACAAAATCTGAGAAAGAAAAACCCAACTAAGTCATTAAGTATCAAATAAATTCTTTAACTAAGCAGTAAGAGAGACATATTCACTGTCAGAAGGCAACTGCAGTTGCTAAACAAGACACTAAACATACTTGGTCTTTACTCTCGAGCTGGCAAATATCATCTTGTGGATACTAAAGTAGCAGTTGTTTGCTTTACAGACTCTATTTTCATGGATAGTAGAGACCTAAAATTTAGACCTGCATGTCTAGTCCCGAACAGAGGAAACATCATCATGATTTACTTTCCTTCAATATGTGTCCCATATTAAATAATGTAGTTGACCTACCTTTTCTGTGATATAGAAGTTTGAACTATCGGCATGCTGCAGTGCAAAATATTCATGGTTGGCAAGAGACCACCTTAAAAATACAAGCGTATACTGATTAGAAAAATGAAAGTGGCCATTTTCATTTTTATAATTTTTTAGTGTTGGATGAACTAAGTACCCTGTGATTGGAACCGGACCAATCCCAACATATACCACAATGCAGTTCCTAAAGCAAAATGACTTTAGCCTACCTTCCATTACCCTGAGACCAATCATTTCATGTGTAGACTGTCTAGACCTGATGCTAGGCCTACTGCTCACCTTTAAGCATTTCATCCTCAAGGCTTGGTGTGGGAGATTTAAATACAAAGCTTTACAATTCTACTTATTTTAAGGGATTGAAGCAAAGAAAGAAAAACAAAGAAAATAAATGCAATTTAAGTTTTTGAAAGTTGGCACATTTTTATTGTCTCTGTATTCTACAATCCCCTATCAGTACAGTTGATGCAGACTGAAACACTCCAATTAAGTACTCTAGGCCTTATATACATTTCAGTTAACACAACTATTTTCACAGTTCTGGTTTAAAAAAAAAAAAAAAGTCATGCAGCGACCATATATACATTTCCTTTGTATTGTTTAGAGCAGCCACAAAAAAGTAGGAAAGTCATATCAGTGTGAGATCCCACGGAGCAGCACAATTACCCACTGCCTTGTCTGCTCAATTCTTTCAACCTCTATGGGGACCTGAGTGGTCCTCTCAGTTTATACCAGATCAAGTGTATACTGTGTCCTCAAAAACCTTTAGAGTACTCCCTACTGGGTAGGACAAAAGGAACACAACTTCCTAAAATAAATAAAGCCAACCCCACTGTGCACATAACAGCCATTTCACACTTTCTGCTCTTTGAGGACTAATGGTAAATTCTGTTGGAAAAGGGTGTGATATTCCTACACAGTAATTCTTAGTGACTTTGAGCAAGTCAGTGGGTGACTTATGAATAATATTTTACTATCCTACTGGAAATATATTATTTGCTTGTCAATTTATCAACTAGAATGCCTTAGATAAATCCTGAATAACACTTACCCATCACAGACTTCCTTTATTATTGCAGATAGTGGTTTTTTCTGCAAAATAACAAAAAAAGGAAATACTTTCTGTTAGTTTCATTTCATCATTTTAAATTTAAAAAAAGAAGAAGCTTCATAAAAAGATTAAGCACAGAGAATTTACATTTGCTATTCTTGGTTGTTGTCAATGAGTCTCTTATTTTTCTCAAGGTAACAATCTACCAGGTGTCACCACCAAATTTATTAATGATTTATTACCCCTGTGGTCCTTTTTTCTATACTTAGCATTATTAGTTGAACAAAATATGCATCATATTTAATTTAGCCACACTGAAATTAGGGTGAAAATATAACTTTGTTCAAAGATCTCACAGACAACAGAAGCCCATGAGGCCAAGTCAAAACCAGAATCCCTCAGGAGTAGTACATGAATCAGGCAAGCTGCAGTTTGGCTTCATGCAAAAAGCTTGGATTCACGATATTTTTATGAGAATATGTGGCAAATGGAACATGAGGTGTTATGAAATGGTTCTTACAAAGTACATAGAATTCTTCCCCCGACGATGGCCCCAATAAATGCCAATCATGCAGCAGCTTGAGCCAGACACACTCCAGTAATGCGACCATGACACCATGTGCCCTGGTGTCAACTGGCGGGTGACTACAGCTGTGCTGTTGCACCTAACAGCCACACTTGTGCTCTGCCTGCCCCCAAGATAGAAGGAATGCAGCAGAGAGACACACCAGCTCTCCCAGAGATGTGGAAACTCTTCCTGTTTTGGATGCAAACAAGACCCTGTCTGTCTCTAGGATGGGGAGTATCATGTCAACACAAAGAACAAATCACAGACAAGAAATGAATGAGGAAGAGAAGATGAGAAATCAGAGACGGACAATACATGGTGCTGGATTTTCAGATACAAAACCATAAAAAAGCTGTCTACATATAAGCAGGTTTTACTCCTGTCTATGTGAAGGGCAATGTGATATCTGCGAAGAGATTCTGAATCCAATAGATCAGTTCAAATCCAAGCTCTATCAACTTGTTTGCAGTGTAAGTAACCTGCAATTTTCTTCATTTGCTGAACCCAGTTAGTTTATCTGTAAAATGGAAATAGGTTCTACCTACCCCTCAGGCTGTTATAAAAATTAAATTATATTAATTATATTAAATTAATACAAAGGGCAAAAGACTTCAAAAAAGGATTAGGACTCCTGAAAGGGCTCCATTTCCTCCTTGCATCCTCACTCTTGGACGTGATGCTATGCCTGCTCCATTGGTGAATTCTAAACACCGTTTGTATAGTCCTCCCCAAGGGCCTCCCTAACCCCTGCTAAAGGCCCAATTCAGTGTACGGTGTCTCTCCAGTAAACTCTCTCCCACTGGAGCTCAGTCCTCTATGAGCACATTCACTACCATGTGTGCAGAAAAATGTCTGTCTTTGCCTACAACTATAAACACAGTTGGAGGTGTTTGTTGCGCACTATTCACAATATCCAAGATTTGAAAGCAATCTAAGAGTCCATCAACAGATGAATGGATAAAGAAAATGTGGAACATATACACAGTGAAGTATTCAGCCATAAAAAGAATGAGATCCTGTCACTTGCAATAACATGGATGGAACTGGAAGCCATTATGTTAAATGAAATAAGCCAGGCACAGAAAGACAAACATCACATGTTCTCATTTATTTGTGGGATCTAAAAATCAAAATAATTGAACTCATGGAGATAGAGAGTAGAAGAATGGTTACCAGAAGCTGTGAAGGGTAGTGGCAGGGTTTGTGGGAGAGGTGGGGATGGTTAATGAGTTCCAAAAAAAAATAAAGAATGATAAGACCTAGTATTTGGTAGCACAACAGGGTGACTATAGTCAATAATTTAATTGCACATTTTAAAATAACTAAAACAGTATAACTGGATTGTTTGTAACACAAAGGATAAATACTTGACAGGATAGATACCTCATTTTCCACAATAAAATTATTATATATTGCACGCCTGTGTCAAAACATTTCATGTACTCCACAAATACATATACCTACTATGTACCCACAAAAGTTAAAAAATAAATGAACACAGTTGGAGAGAAAGGGAAACCTAGAATTACTGAGAAGCAGAAAGATGGTGGGGTTATTCCTTATATCCTGAATCTGTCCTCTAGAATAAGATGACAATGGCAATTGGGTTCTACTGTAGTTACATGTTACACAAGTCCTAGGTCTTAGCAAGAAGCTGTCCAGTGTTCATGGCTCTTGCTGTGAGCTGAGGAACAAATGTGTTCTCTCAACTAAATGACAAAGGAACTTCAGAAACAGAACTTTTTTCCCTAAGACAAGAATTTTGCCCTTCCAGCTGCCAGAGATTCCTCTAGGCTATCGATTTGTGATTACTTATCAGAGAATCTCCCCGAGTTTCACTTCATGCACCCTCAAAAACGAAACATAAATAACAGAGCCAGGTTTTAGTCTTAAATTACATTGAAACAAAAAGTCAGGGCAAGAAGGTATTGTTGAGGTAGGATAAGGCATCAAAAGCAACTGCTCCCAGATTTAGACTTAGAGACTGAAGTCTCAGCGGAATTACTTGGATTTTAATTCAGGTCTGATTCACAGATAGAGAATCAAGTTTTAAAAGACAGAGGTCTCTAGGGTACTATTATACTAGAACATAATGAAGTTGGATATATGAAAGGA
Source organism: Symphalangus syndactylus (assembly GCF_028878055.3). NCBI lineage: Eukaryota > Metazoa > Chordata > Mammalia > Primates > Hylobatidae > Symphalangus > Symphalangus syndactylus. The sequence goes on along the minus strand of NC_072431.2, from coordinate 93,138,542 downwards.
ATAAAGACCACAGATGCACAAAGCTTAGAGACTTAATAGAGAAAGATGAAAGAAAAACTGTAAACCACAGAGGAAAAGGAATATAGTTGAGTGAACACCCATAGGGTAGCCTAGCCGATTGAAATGAGTGTTACATAATGGTGGGCCCCTCCATTCTTCCATCTACCCCAACCAAACATTAGCCCTCACCACCCAAAAACTAATTCCAATAACCTTTTCACCGGTCTTACTTCCCTTTTCCTGTCTGCCTTATTTGACACTGTTACTACTTCCTTCTTTTTGAAACCCCCTTTCCAGAGCTTCTACGATATAGTGCAATATTTTCCTCATTCTCCTACACATATAACTAATCCTTCAACGAAGTCCAACAAATCCTTCATAGTTGCTCTTTTACCTGTAGCTCTCTAACTCCAGATTTCTTTTCTCGTCTTTTCTGCCTTTATTTAATCAGTCAGTTCCTCATGGATCTCATTCTCTTCAACTGTCGTAAGTCTACAGTTGTAGCCCCAAACACTCCCTTGCAAATCTCTAACAGTCTGTTAGACAGAACATTTTACCTCTCCTGCAGGTATCTTATTAAAAGTGGAAACAAAAATCATCACTTTCACATTCCCTACCCCTTAATCTACCCAACGGTAGCACACATCCCTCAGATTCCACACCCGATTCTGCCACGACTTCTCTGCCCTCATTATGGCACCACTACTGCCCAGGAGTCTCATTAACATTTACGTCTTCACTCTTCAGATATAAGGTGCTAACAGGTTATGTAGATGTTTCCTCTGTGATGTCCACAGCATTGCTTCTCACCGCCTAACTCTTCTTCTGAACTCCTGACTCTCCTCATTCCAACTCCCGCCATCAAATAGATCTTTGAGCGTACACCCCAATCTCATCACCCTTAATTCTGCTTCCTCTGACCCGGCACCCTTTCCTGAGTACTAGCCCATCATTAATAACTATTTGCCATGAATTTCCAATCAACTGCTTCCCTAGCGAATCAACCCAAAATCCTACCTTCCATCAGTTCCTACACTCAACTTGCCTACTTTCAGCAGATCTTTGAGGCACATTTCTAGCGAACTTGTCCTTGTCTTCTCTTTCTTCCTTAATACGTTCTGTGACATACACATTTGCAAGACACTAAGTCTCATCATTACTTCTTCCACAACCTCTCTCCCTTTTTATCTTTCCAGACCTTTCCTATCACCTTTATTCTAAAGATCCCATCACCAGGTCCCTGCAGGTAAGTCTCCACATCTCCATTTTTTTTTTCTCCAATCCCTATGTCAACTATAAATACATAAAATTAGACTTTACCCACAAACTTTGCTCATATCACTTGTTTGCTCCAATAAAACTGTCAGTCCCAGCTGGGCGCGGTGGCTCACGCCTGTAATCCCAGCACTTTGGGAGGTGGAGGTGGGCGGATCATGAGGTCAGGAGATTGAGACCATTCTGGTCAGAAACGGTGAAACCCTGTCTCTACTAAAATACAAAAAAAAAAAAAAAAAATTAGCTGGGCGTGGTGGCACATGCCTGTAGTCCCAGCTACTCGGGAGTCTGAGGCAGGAGAATTACTTGAATCTGGAGGTGGAGGTTGTAGTGAGCCAAGATCAAGCGCCACTGCAGTCCAGCCTGGCGACAGAGCAAGGCTCTGTCTCAAAAAAAAAAAAAAAAAAAAAAAAAGTGTCAGTCCCTTAGCTTGTCAGCCAAAGCCATCCACAATCTGGTCTTAGTAATTCTACTATTCTGTACACGTTCCCCATGCTTCTGGATCTTTATGGTGAGTCGCCAAAAAAAAACAAACCAAAAAAATCCCATCTCCACACTTTCGCTCATGCCATTTGCTTTGTTGAAATGGCGCTCTCCTTCTTTCTGTTCCAACTCTAACAAGGAACTCTTACTTACCATTTAATATCCATGTCAAAGCCACCTCCTCTAACCAGATGCCCCCTTATCTCCCTAAATAGACGTAATTACTCCCTCTGTGTACTTAGCACATTAAATTAATCACTTCTGAGGACTCTGCGTATCTATCTTACCTCTGTCCCTTGAGAACGAGGCATCTTAATTCATTTCTGTAGCCTTCCCCATGCCTCAGTACTAGTTACCACAGTATGTAGGTGTTAATAGGATCTAATAGAAGACTCAATACACCTCTGCTAAACGAAAAAAATCTATACATTCACGAAATTTCCTTTAAAAAACAACAACAACAACAAAAGCCAACTATTTTTAATGACAGCCTGGATTAACCAGCACGTTTCCCATTTCCTACCACTGCTGGGTGACTGTAAGCAGCCGCTGGCCATAAGCTGTTAGACACTGAAAGCTGTCACTACTCCCTGTGCAGAATCATTCATGTAGGAATTAGGCAATTCATGGCTTGGAAGAGCACTGAGCACCAGCTGGTAAAGAATGTAATTCAACAGATGATAAATCAGACAAGTGTCACCATCAGTAAGCATGACCAAAGAGGTGAGCCTTATACTCTCATAAGCAGACAAGACTCACCAAGATACCCCAAGTATCCTGAAAACACGAGCCTGGTATCCTTGTTTTTTCTCATTTCCTATAGAAAGCCCTCTGTCTGACGTGAGCTCATTGACTGACCAGTAAATTCCAAGCCAAACGCCAGCTCTGCCTTGTGGACTTTTTAGTTAACATTTGTCCAAAAGTTTACGTAAGGTACGTCTATCTGTCCAATTCTCCAAGACCTGAGAGTAGAGTGATATGAATAATATATTAATAGCTTTCTGTAGACCGGCTAAATAATTTGCTTTTCATTTCATTGAAAGAAAAGCCCCAGGAGGCTGGGCGCGGTGGCTCACGCCTGTAATCCCAGCACTTTGGGAGGCCGAGGCGGGCAGATCATGAGGTCAGGAGATCGAGACCATCCTGGCTAACACGGTGAAACCCCGTCTCTACTAAAAATACAAAAAATTAGCCGGGCGTGGTGGCGGGTGCCTGTAGTCCCAGCTACTTGGGAGGCTGAGGCAGGAGAATGGCGTGAACCCGGGAGGCGGGGCTTGCAGTGAGCAGAGATCGCGCCACTGCACTCTAGCCTGGGCGACAGAGCGAGACTCCATCTCAAAAAAAAGAAAAGAAAAAAGAAAAGCCCCAGGAGAAAAATTAATTTAGTTCGAAATGATGAAACTGCTTGATTCTTCTCCCTATAATTCCATAAACCCCAGAGGAACTAAAAAGTAACTCCCTTTTTTTTTTTTTTTTTTTTTTTGGTAGACGGAGTCTCTCATTGTCACCCAGGTTGGTGTACAGTGGCATCATCTCGGCTTGCTGCAACCTCCCCACCTCCCAAGTTCAAGCGATTCTCCTGCCTCAGCCTCCCCAGTAGCTGGGACTACAGGCATGCACCACCACAGCCGGCTAGTTTTTGTATTTTTCGTAGAGACAGGGTTTCACTATGTTGGCCAGGTTGGTCTCGAACTCCTGACCTTGCGATCCACCCACCTTGGACTTCCAAAGTGCTGGGATTACAGGCATGAGCCACCACACCTGGCCCTAAAAGTTAACTTCTGTACTCAACTGGAAAATATCTGGGTCGGGGGTGGTGGCTCACGTCTGTTATCCCAGCACTTTGGGAGGCCAAGGCAGGTGGATAGTTCGAGCTCAGAAGTTTGAGACCAGCCTAGGCAACATGGCAAAACCTCATCTCTACAAAAAATATAAAAATTAAAGCCTGGATGCGGTGGCTCACGCCTGTAATCCCAGCACTTTGGGAGGCCGAGGCAGGTGGATCACCTGAGGTCAGGAGTTGGAGACCAGCCTGGCCAACATGGTGAAACGCCATCTCTACTAAAAATACAAAAAATTAGCCAGGCATGATGGCAGGGACCTATAATCCTAGTGACTCGGGAAGCTGAGGCAGGCAGGAGAATTGCTTGAATCTGGGAGGCAGAGGTTGCAGTGAGCTCAGACCGTGACACTGCACTCCAGCCTGGGCGACAACAGTAAAACTCTCTTCCCAAAAATAAAAATAAAAATACAAAAATACAAAAATTAGCCAGGCATGGTGGCGTGCGCCTATAGTAACAGCTACTTGGGAGGCTGAGGTGGGAGGACTGCTTGAGCCCAGGAGGCAGAGGTTGCTGTGAGCCGAGATAGTACCACTGCATTCCAGCCTGGGTGACAGAGCCAGACTCTGTCTCGAAAAAAAATTGGTATTGAGGCCAAGTTATTTTAACTGCTTCAGTATGTTTCCATAATTTATACAAATCATCACTAAATTTCTTAAGCTTTTTGTTTGGATGATCAAAACTGCCTTCTAGGACTCAACAGTGAGCTGAAAAACAAGAGCAGGAATTTTTTCAGAATAACTTAGAGGATTAGGCAGTTACCACATTTGTATGTGTGGGGATCAAGGCCCATAAGCACGGAGGGCCTGACCCCCACATTCTTTTCCCCATTCCCCTTCCCAACAGTGAGGTCATCTTGCAGCATATCAAAGTCTTTCTTCACTTTATAGAATATTCTGGGGAAATTTTAATGTTTGCAAAAATATCGTTATTTGTTAAATGAAGTATGCATTTCCATATGAATCTGACTGGCAAAGTACCATGTGTCAATAGCTACATTCAAGGAGTAGCTTTTCTTATTAAGGATGTATTCCTCTTTTTATCTTAATTCTTTTTCTCTAAGAGTTCCTTTGTTAACTTAATTTACTAAAGACGTAAGTCCACAAAGTAAATTTCCTACACAAGAAGATTTATTGCCAATTTTTGTAACATAAGTTAGATTTAAGGCTGGAAGTGATGGCTCATGCCTGTAATCCTAGCACTTTGGGAGGCCAAGCTAGGTGGATCATTTGAGGTCAAGAGTTTTTATTTTAATTTTTTTTTTTTTTTTTTTTTTGAGACAGAGTCTTGCTCTGTCACCCAGGCTGGAGTGCAGTGGCGCAATCTCGGCTCACTGCAAGCTCCACCTCCCGGGTTCACGCCATTCTCCTGCCTCAGCCTCTCCGAGTAGCTGGGACTACAGGCGCCCGCCACCATGCCCGGCTAATTTTTTGTATTTTTAGTAGAGACGGGGTTTCACCGTGGCCTCGATCTCCTGACCTCGTGATCCGCCCGCCTCGGCCTCCCAAAGTGCTGGGATTACAAGCGTGAGCCACCGCGCCCGGCCTAGAGGTCAAGAGTTTTTAGACCAGGCTGAGCAACATGGTGAAACTCTGTCTCTACTAAATTACAAAAATTAGCTGGGTGTGGCAGGCACCTGTAATCCCAGCTATTAGGGAGGCTGAGGCAGGAGAATTGCTTAGACCCAGGAGGCGGAGGAAAAAAAAAAAAAAAAGCTAGATTACTGAAAATGGCCAAATTCTCTACCAGCTGATTTTCAATCTATCTCTCTCTCTATTCCTTAAAGTGAGTATTGGTCTTTTGCTTTCCTTTCTATATTCTTTTTCCTTTGCCTTTAATACAATGCTGGTACCACTAATTCCTAAATCCATGTCTCCCCTCTGAGCCATCTTCTAGGTTTAGTCCTGCATAACCCGTTATGCGGATCCATGGATCACAAGGATGCCCTGACACCCTTTTAAATTTAACACTTCTTTCTTTCTTACTATTCTCCTTTTGCCTCTTCTTGATTTCTTAAAAAAATATATGATCACTCTCTCACTCAGAATACATGTTCCTTTAAGGCACTAGAGACCCAGCCACCTGGGGAGTCCTTGGCTGTTTATTTAGGAGGTGGCCAGTCCAGTCTTCCTGGAGGCACCTTCCCAGGAGACCCCCAGCTGTCAGCCCTCATCAGAGCCCCTCCCTGCCCCGCCTCTGATGAGCACTGGCAGGCCCTGGCTGCACAGCCACCTGTTCCTGTCTGCTGGCCAAGGCACCTGGCTTGGGGACTTTACTAAGCCCAAATGCTCACCTTGGAGAGCTCACGTCTGTTGCAGCCCACATTTCTGCCTTGACACTGGCCTGCTGAGGCTGGCAGCACCCCCAGCCAATGTGCCCACACACCTGTTTTAGCCACTATGGAGCATGGGCTGCCGTTCTCAGCTCTGACATCCACTTGTCCGGCCTCTGCCTGCCTCAAAATGGGCATCACCCAGAAAAAAAAGCCTGCTTCCATCAAGTTTATTCATTTCAAATGTTTCTAATGACATGGGGAAAATGTTCATGAGGTGCTATCAAGTGAACAGACACCAGAAAAGCTTTTAGAATGATGAATTTTTATGGACTACATGCTTTTCTCTATCTTCCCCCCAACTATGAGCTCTTGGATGACTTTATTATTTATTTATTTGAGACAGGGTCTCACTCCGTCACCAAGGCTGGAGTGCAGTGTTATGATCTTGGCTCACTGCAGCCTCAGCCTCCTGGGTTTAAGGGATTCTCCTGTCTTAGCCTCCTGAGTAGCTGGGACTAGAGGTGTGCACCACCACACCTGGCTGGTTTACTTTTTGTAGAGACAGGGTCCTGCTATATTACCCAGGCTGTTCTTGAACTCCTAGCCTCAAGCAATTCTCCCACATTGGCCTTTCAAAGTGCTGGGATTACAGGCATGAGCACCGCACCTGGCCATCAATGACTTTAGAGGATTTCCTGGGATTGAATCGCGGCTTCTGCAGTCCCTGGCTTTGGAACCTGGGCTTGTTACTTCTCTCAATGCTTCTGTTCTCTCTTCCTGTTATGAAGATTAATTGAGATAATGGTGTAAAGTCCTTGAAACAGCACTTGGTACATAGTAGGGCATTACATAACGTTATCTACAGATAGCTTCTTTTATTTACTTACATCCCTTGGACACTTCATACATACTTTAAAAAAAAATGCTGGCTAAAGAAATTGAGCGAATAAATGAATGAAAATCCAATTCCTCCTTCTTCCTTAAAGTGACTCCAGCCCCCGATGCTGCCTTTGGCACTTGCCGCATCCTGCTGTTTATTCTTAAATTCATCTTCTTGTGTTTTGCCACCTGCATGGCACTTACTTTGGCGGCAGAGACTGCCTGTGGGACACTGTCCCCTCCCAGGCGCGTGGCTGCTGGGCCTGGAAAGGCATGCAGTTAATGAACGTTGATTAAAAACCCATCTTCTGCTTCCGACTTTTAGATTCTCTTTTTTTTCTGGTCTCTTACTGACTGCCATGGAGGCTCAGGGGAGCAGCTAAAGATGGATCACAGCAAGCAGAGGAGAGAAGCGGTCCCTGGTCCCCACTGCTCCTCCACCCTTCCGTTCAGCAATAGCCTCACGGCCCTCTAACTGCAAAATGCTTTTCCACAAAGACTTAAAGTTTTTGGTCCTAGACTATTAAAAAGCATTTCTCCAGTGCTTTAAAAAAAAAAAAAAAACTACCTGACAGATGCTTTATTCTAACACTTTGAGGTGGTACAGCACAGCACTTGGGATTTTACTTTGCTTTTATAGATAGAAATTCATTGAACATATTCTGCTCTGCAGTTATTAGTAATGTTGGCCCAGGAAAAAAAGAAATTCAGCTTCCAAATGTCAGGACACCACTGAGAGAGGATAGCATGTTGACTACAACGCATACAATGTGACTTGAAGGAACTTTAATGTACAATAAGCCATCTAGCTCCCAGAGGCGCCTCGTGACATTGTGTCAATGACACCAATCACTTTATAACAGTTTTACTCTTCTTCCAATGATCCTACCACCACTCTCCATGCTTCCGAGCCATCTACTTTTGTATGGAGGAATCAGATGTGTTCTGAAAAGGCTGTGTCCATACCCTATCTTCCTAATAACAGCCTGATGAATCTGAAAGATAACGACAAAGCCACACTTTCCTGAGGCAAATTCAGCTTGTTCTCGGAAAGCAAGTATTCTGACAACAGTTGCTGTGTGAATAACAGACCCAAGATTTAAGCAATTATCAAAAATGACAAAGGGGGCTTACAGCAACCTCTCCACAGTAGTAAAACCATGGATCACATTAATTTTAAAAACTGAAAGATGGGCCAGGTGTGGTGGCTCACACCTGTAATCCCAGCACTTTGGAAGGCCGAGGCAGGTGGATTACCTGAGGTCAGGAGTTTGAGACCAGCCTGACCAACATGGTGAAACTCTGTCTTTACTAAAAATACAAAAATTAGCCAGGTGTGGTGGTGTGCACCTGTAATCCCAGCTACCCAGAGAGCTGAGGCAGGAGAATCACTGGAACCCAGGAGGCAGAGGCTGCAGTGAGCTGAGATCGTGCCACTGCATTCCAGCCTGGGCAACAGAGCAAGACTCCAACTCAAAAAAAAAAAAAAAAAAAAATTGGATGATACTCTGCCACCTTTTTCTTGACAAATGATTTGTTTCAAAAAAATGGTTAAATGGTTTACCAAAAGTGACTTGTTTCAAGCTTCATGAAACAAATTAGGTATTAGATTTTACCAAGATAAAGTACAGTCTTTGTGTCATAAAAATCACTAAACTATGAAGATAAACAAAGATAGAAATAATTATGTTGAATGTATTAATGGGTTAAAGACAAGCAGACCTACCTTCTCCTTTTGATATTCTAACATGCTTCTGCTCAGCAGACACTGTATTTCCCTTCAACTGGAAGGGAAACTGCAACTTTAGATAATGACAGAACTATAGAGATGAACAATGCAAAAATAAAGGACTACTTAGATCAATTATAATCTTTTGTGATTCTCCTCCTAGTTCCTGATTATTTTAGTGAATATTGTTACATATCAATGTTGCTATGGATATCAAGAACAACGTTTTTCCCCGATTTCCTTATCTCTGACAGCAACAACAACCACTTTCCTAATTCCTATATTGTCTTCGAACTTCCTTAATATCAGTCTTTTCCAAGTCCTTCCAGATGACTCTAGACGCACAGAAGGCCACTGCACTCCACCATGCCTTTGCAATCAAGTGTTCCCTTTCATGTGGAAATGAATGATTCACAGGGAGAATCAATTCAGGCCTTATGGTCTGCTTACCTTCACCCATGTGAAATAATTTATGTGTGTCAAGTTCACCTTTGTAAAGTTAACTGTATTTATGTGCATAGCTTAAAAATAAAAATTCAGACAGATTCAGTAGGATAAACAGAAATGACTGTCAGCTCCAATGGATAGGATGTTATCAGGCTAGGAGAGTAGATATGAGAAAGCCAATATGCCCTGAAGGCAAAGTAGGGTTCAGGCTCAATTTCCACACAGGACTATGAAGGTTTATCAATGGCAAGGAACCTGAGATTGAAAGTAAGACAGCAGTCAAAAGAACACTGAAAGGAACAAGTGACCCAAAAAGTATGAAATTAGTTCATGTTTCCCATTTAGTTTTTTTATTTTTTTCTTGTACTTCTTGTCTCTCTTTGCTACTAGTTGGTCTGCGTGTTTTTGAGTGGATGTAATGGCAAATCATCCTCCTTTCTTGAATGGCAATGGACATGATGAGACATCTGCCAGCAGGTAGTGGAGGGACGTGGCTTCTGAGTCTCAAAAAATGTCCCATTAAGTTAATGGTGGCAACCTCAGGCAGAACCTACAGCCTTGAAGACTAGTAACACAGGATTTGCAGGAAGGGTCTAAACTATGCAAACAATAACGACAATCTCACACTTTCTTCACCCCTACCTTCAATATATCATCAACCCAGACTTTACTATCTTCTTCTACTATCATCACTTGGCCAGCCTTTCTAATTATGATACAGTGTAGCAAAAGCTACTGTTTTTTGAGTGACTACCATATACTCCCTACCAGATGATATTACTAAGTGTATTTCACTAACGAGCAAACCATATGAGGGATTCTTAAAACGTTACGTAATTTGGCCAGGCACAGTGGCTCATGCCTGTAATCCCAACACTTTGGGAGGCCTAGGTGTGCAGATCACTTGAGCTCAAGAGTTCGAGACCAGCCTGGCCACATGGCAAAACCCCATCTCTACAAAAAATACAAAAATTTAGCCAAGCGTAGTGGTGCACGCCTGTGGTCCCAGCTACTTGGGAGGCTGAAGTGAGAGGATCACTTGAACCCAGGTCAAGGCTGCAGTGAGCCAGGATCATGCCACTGCACTCCAGCTCTGGGTAACACAGGGAGACCCTGACTTAAAAAAAAAAAAAAAGATGCTATGTAACCTGCTCAAAGCCTCACAGCACATGGGACAGAGTCAGAATTTGAACACTAAATTAACACTGTAATGTTTGATACCAATCAGAAGAGCCTCTCTGCTCAAGCTCACTCTGGATGCCCAAATCACCATTACAAACCCCAACTTCTCTGTAGTCCTTTCTGTCTCAGACCATTTCAAACTGAATGTACATCCTTTCATAACCTCAAACTCAAATCTTACCCCAAAACTCTCTTTCCCAGTTTTCAACTTTTATTCATCTTCTTCTAGTTTGTCATAATATAAACTTGGAATCAACACTACATCTTCCCTCTCTCCTTCATATTGCTGCTTGTTTCCTGTCCTGCCAGTGCAATCTGGGGTGACTCTCAAAGCTGTCCTCTTTATTCTGCCTGTGGGTACAGGGAAGCAAGTACAAGTCAGTGCTATTTGGATTGTCAAAAGCATTTTGGGTTGAAGATACAGCAAATGCAAAGACAGAGCAAAATGGATGACCTCTTTGCATACGGAGGAGCTGACAATGTCACACAAACAAAAGATGAGACAGTGGCTCAAAAGGCAAGATAGAGGAAAAAAATGCCTAATTCCTATAGACACCTCTTTTAGTTTTATTTTAGTTATGATTGACAAATAATAACTGCATATTTACAGGGTATAAAGTGATATTTTGATACATGTGTACATTGTGGAATGATCAAATCAGAGTAATTAGTATACCCATCATCTCAAATATTTATCATTTCTTTGTGGTGAGAATATTTACAATTCTCTCTTTTAGTGAGTCTGAAATATGACAACTCTTAAAGGTTTGGACTGGGTTTTTAGACAGGGAAGTAGCATAATCAGGTATGCAATCTCAAATGATAGGGGATTGCACTGGGGTTGAGAGAAGTTAAATGGGAAAACTGGCCAGTGTATCAAAACCCAAAGGAAGTATGAAAGGAGATATGCTGACACCTGAACAATTTCCTGTACCCCTTTGTAAGGTGTCCATGAGGAATGTGAGTTCACCTAAACAGTCCTCTACAGATGTTTTCTATCTTGGCCGATGTCACCAAGATCCTTCCAGTTGTTCATACCAGAAATCTCAGAACTGCCCTTAGCACTTTACTCTGCCTTACCACACACACATAATCAATCATCAATTTTCTGTCAAATTAGTCTTCCCATACGTCACAACGAGACACATAACTAACTTCTTTGTGTCTCCCTGTCACTGTCCCAGTTCATGGCATAGTTGTTTCTTGACTGGGCTACTGCAAGAGCAATCTAGCCTCTCATTTTCCATTTTGCCCTCAAAAAACAATTCTCCAATTGGCACCTTCTAAAAGTGCAACTAACTACGTCACTCTCCTGCTTAGAAACCTTCCATTTTCTACTCCCTTGGACAGGGTATTAAGTCCACATGGCTTCTGATGGGAGAGCCTCACAGACCCAAGTGGCCAAATCCAGAGCCCCTGTTCTTTCTCACTGTCAGATTTCCCTTTAATTCCAGAGAAGCATGATATTAGCCAGAAGCTCTTTACATATTTTGTCTCCAACTTCATTTCCTTATTAGTGGAACTGCCAATTAGACGTAGATTATAGCTTCTTAATTAAATCCTTTTCAACACAGCTTAGCATTTGTATTAATATTTTTTATTCCCTTCTCTTTTGAGCCATGTTCTGAATGAATTCCTCATTTTCAACCTTCAATTAACCAATTCTCTCTTTAGCCAAATCCACTCTAGAGTTACTCTGTGTTTTATTGTTTTATCTTTCTGCTGTTAGTTTTTTTTGTGTTTTTTTTGTTTTTGTTTTTTGTTGTTTTTTTTTTTTTTTACATTTTATTAACATATACGATAGTCCCTCCTTTATTTGAGGGGCATATGTTCCAAGACCTCCAGTGGATGCCTGAAACCTCAGATAGTACTGAACCCAATTGCCATCGATCAGAACATGTTTCTCTTCATATCTTCCACCCCCAAATTTTATGCCTCTTTGATCTTAACTAAGCATTTATCACACACTGTGGCCATAATTTTGCAGTTTGAGCTTTGAGAGCAAAACTAGCATGAATTTTTCTTCCTCACAATTTCACAGATAGAAGATTCATTCTTACCATAGATCTTAGCAACTGATCTTTTTTTTCCTTTCCTAGTAAATCTAGACCTTTCACCTTTTCACTTAAAGGAAGCTTCTCTTGGGTATATCTGAAATGCCAGCATTACTAGTCTTATGTTTTGAAGCCATTATTAAGTAAAATAAGGGCCACCTGGACAAAAGTGCTGCCATACCATGACAGTTGATCTGATAACTGAAATGGCTACTAAGTGACTAACAAATGGGAAGTGTCTACAGTGTGCATACGCTGGACAAAGGGGTGCTGCAAGTCCTGGAGGGACAAAGCAGGATAGCCCAAGATTTTATCACAGTACCCTGAGCAGTGCACAATTTAAAACTTACAAGTTGTTTACTTCTGGAATTTTCCATTTAACATTTTCAGACAGTAGTTGGTTGGGGAAAGCAAACCCACAGATAAGGGAAAGACCACTGCATTTTTCTTTTCTTTTCTTTTCTTTTTTTTTTTTTTTTTTGAGACGGAGTCTGGTTCTGTCGCCCAGGCTGGAGTGCAGTGGCGCGATCTCGGCTCACTGCAAGCTCCGCCTCTCGGGTTCACGCCATTCTCCTGCCTCAGCCTCCCGAGTAGCTGGGACTACAGGCACCCGCCACCATGCCTGGCTTATATATTTTTTTTTGTATTTTTAGTAGAGATGGGGTTTCGCCGTGTTAGCCAGGATGGTCTCGATCTCCTGACCTCATGATCCGCTCACCTCGGCCTCCTAAAGTGCTAGAAGTACAGGCGTGAGCCACCGCGCCCAGCAACTACTGCATTTTTCACTTATAAGATGTCTAATTGGCTCTTTCTCACGTACACCTGTTCACAATTTATGCCCATTTGCTTTGTCCTCATAACCTCCTGTTTGTGTAGATATTATGCTCTCTCTTTTGAAGTGCTGTCTTTGAGGATACTCAACACACACTGATGTTTAAGCTCTCTTCTGCTCTCTGTACTCCTCCACACTGACCAGAAGGAAGAGGTCCAGAGAGGGTGGCAGCAGCAGATGTGACCGAGACCAGATGCAGACAAGTTTTCTGTGATGACTGATTGGATAAAAAAGATGAGGGAGAAAAAAAGAGTCTAAAAGACACATGGTGTCAGCTTGAGCAAACTGGGTGTAATTCACATCTGTCACCAAGAAAAGGAAAACATGAAGAAAAGCAAAACTGTATGGGTTTGAGGCAGGAGGAATGACAAGGACTGTTTTGAATATGCTGAGTTTGAGGTACAAGAGCCATGTAGATGAGCAAGGCAGACAGGCAGATGGATGGTTGTTTATACAGGTCAGGGTGGTCAAGGAAGAAATGACAGCCGGAAATTATGAGCATCTCATGATGACGAGGCTGATCAATCCAAACAGATCGCCATGAGCTTGTCCCACAGTAAGGATTCATCCATCATCATTTTGAGATGGTTTGTCTCAAAGTCACTGATTGTCTTTTAACTACAGATGGCTTTGATGGAAAGACACACAAAGATTTTCCTAAAGTCAATTTATAAAATGTAATAATGTACTTAGAATACATGGTGCAAACAAGGCAAGGAATGCCTTCACTATAGTCATTCCTATTCATGTATTACTGTATGTATCAATAGACAGAAAAAGTATAAATATCCACTTATTTCCTTTACTCAACACTCCTTACGAGTTTACCACATGCAGGCCCTATGCTGGCACTGGGGACACACTTGGCCCATGCAGAGCATCACGTAGTGATTACAATGCTGACAAGTGGAGCCCTGTGGGATGCTACAAGTTCTACACAGCAAGCACCCTTATCCGGTCTGAAGAGTCAGAAAAGGCCTTAGAGAAAGGTCTAAGGAACTTACACTTCATCTGGGATGGAAGAATAAACAGGTGTTAGACATGCAGAGCACTGAGGAGGATAATTTCTAGTTAAGAGAAAATCACACTTTTAAAGACTTGGAAGTGGGAAGAAATTTGTGCTTGTGAAAGGAGAAAATGTTTGCATATGATGAGAACTAAGATGGTGGCGTTGGGGAACTCCAGAGTGGCACTAAGCAAGATAGTGCACTGGCAAGAGCTGGGGGCAGGGGGCCCTGCCAACCACAGCAAAGACGTCTGGATTCTATTCTAGTGCAATGGAAGCCAGGGCAGAATGTTAGGCCTAGGGGAATGGATTGGAGGGAAAGGAAGAAGCGTGGCCTGGCAGCCAGCTGCGATGCTACTGAAGCCACCTAGGGGAAATAAGCTACAGCAGTGGCAGCTAGGACGGAAAAAGGGTGGATAGACTCAAGCCCACTTAGGAGGCTGATTCTACAGGACTTGCTATTTGAGGGGCTGTGGAGATTGTGGGGGTGGGGGTCAAGCACGATGGTGATGCCATTGACCCATAAATGCATTTGATGGAAAGCTAGGAACAAGAAACTAGAAAAGCACATATTTTATTTGCCAGAGGTTGCTCTCATTTCCTTGGAGTTCTGGACACACTGCACATTGGTCTACGTACTCCTAAAGTACAAGCTGTTTGTTCCTGGGTACCCAGAGTTCCTTCTCAACACTGAAATCCACATATTTAGATACCCTGCCACAATTAACCTGTTGACCTAACAGGAAAATAAGCACAAAGTGTAACATTCACAAAGGTTCTAGAAATGTCAGAGGTCTTAGTCATCTAGTCTTAAGAAAACAGTTAATACAAGAGTGTCCTGAGTTGCCCAGACTTCTCAGAGTGACAGTGTTGTGGAAGGAAGTAGAACAGAAGAGAATCCCACCAGCACCAACCTACAGAGCAAAGTAAAAATCTGCATTTCATCTGCGGAAGAAAAAGGGGAACGCAAGAGCTCATTCTTGCTCAATTAAACTCAGCTCAGTTAAAGGGAGAGATATATGTTTGCTGTGTTTTTCTTCAAAAACTTGGCAAATTTTTAAGATTTTATGAGGTTATACAGACTCTCTCACACAAGAAAAGAGAGCTAAAACCAGAAAAGGAAATATCCTAGTCACTTTATTTTAAAGGAAATTTAAGAAATAGCTGTTACATTACCAAATCCAAAAGTTGCAAAAATCAAATGAAGATATCTATTCCTCTACCAATGTCATTTCACCTATTATGACGGTATGAAAGCAATGGTGCAGTATCACAGTCTTTATTACAGCTTTCTTAATTGGAGCAAAATGAGCTCTTAAAGCTATGTTTGTACTCTCTGTAAAGGAGAGGCTAAGAATTTTTAGGACCATTTCCCTCATGGATAAATTGAGGCACTACCTTTAAAGGACTCACTAAAAGTTACCGTGGGAGCCAAAGGTAGCTCCTGCAGGGAGAGTGATAAATTTCAAGGACTTTACAACATTTTCAAATGTAGGTCCAACAGCACGAGCATCACCAGGGGAGCTTCATAAAAACAAGGATCCCTGAACCTTGAATCACTACACAATGATCCTCTGTGTATTTTCAACATGTTTCATGAGTGATTCTGATACAGAAGCAAGCTCAGGAGCCCCTGACCTAGTCCATTCTCAACAGGAGGAGACTCTGTCCACCACCCAAGACACATTTGGCAATGTCTAAGCCTGGCCAACATGATGAAACCCCGCCTCTACTAAAGATACAAAAATTAGCCAGGCATGGTGGCGGGCACCTTGTAATCCCAGCTACTCGGGAGGCTGAGGCAGGATAATTGCTTGAACTTGGGAGATGGAGGTTGCAGTGAGCCAGGATTGCACCACTGCATCCCGGCCGGGGCAACAAGAGCAAAACTCCGTCTCAACAACAAGAACAAAACCAAAAAACTGCCTGGGTTTTAGTGTCATACAGTGCTGGATTCAAATCAGTACCTTCCTAGCTGAGTAATCTTGGGCAAGTTAATGAACCTTTGAATAACTATGAAGTAGGGAGCCTAAGCCGATCTTGAAGACTGTAGTAAGGTGATAAAATCCCACGTGCAAGGCCTTCTGCTGCCTGCCACATAGTGTGTGGCACTTGCTGTTATTATTACTACTACTAATGAGCAAAATTCCATGTCAAGTGCAAAAACTCAAATGGGTTTTACTCAATGAGCTTTTCAAAGGTCTTGCGTAAATCAAATTTATGCATATGGAATTATATCTTAAATATGCTATAGAAATATGGTAGTTGAAAAACTGCAGGCAATCACACTTACCTAAAACACATGCATCTGTGTTTCTTTTAGGGAACTAACCCCCTCCCAACATACTGGGGTAGGGATGCTATTATAATTTTTCTGTTTGGAGAATGAGGACCACCAGTGTTTTATTCTTATCTTCACTCTTCAGAATTGAAACCTACTGTAGACACACAGTAATGGAGATCAATGTGATGAACCACAGGATACAAATGTATGCAAGCCACAGGCTGACCTCCAAGAGCTTATAATCTATTTCAAGAGAAGTGAGCACGAAAAAAGAAAAATGTAAATTACGTTACGTGTGAAATATATTAACTGCAAATAAAAGCTACAGGCAAAGAAAATGATATAAGAAATTAGAAAGCTGGAGAAAAGACTGCATTATAATGCGATCAGAAAAGGTTTGAGTACAAAGGAGGCTCTCTGCAGTGCTTAGCAAAGCCAGGATTTAAAGCAGTGGAGAGCTGGGAGAAGGCAGGGGGCATTCAAGGTGGCATACTTTTAGAAGGAAACGGCAAGAGATGAAAAAAGACCATGAATGTGCGGGAACAAGCGTCTAAAGGAGTAGCTTCTATAAAACGGAAGGGTACCTGGGAATCACATACAGTGCCTGCAGACACTACCTTGGCCCAGGGATAATGTTTATGAAAAATATGGAAGGATGCAAAGCCTCCCTAAAGAATCTGACTGAAGTCTCAGGAATATCGGAAAGCTCAAGAATCATCCATCTCTATTTTTTTAAACTGATAAACTTTTTTCAAACAAAATCTTTCCCCAAATCATCCACAAATGAAAACGGGACAATACAAAGGTGCTGCAGCAGGAGTGAGCGAGGAGTGCCCGGAAGCCCTCAGCAGCCACCCCTCTGCCCCAAGCCATTTGAGAAGCAGAACTAAGGTTGAAAACCATGTATCTCTTCCCATTGCCCTTTTTGGGCCTGAATATCCTCTGAACATCTTCTCCAAGCATTTATGTGATGCACACTTAGTAGAGATGATGGATCTCCTCGCCTGCTGAGATGGCCCGTGCTGGCTTTTCTTGAGTGAAGGTGAAATGTCTCTCCTAGCACAAATAGGATGGAGTTCCTACACTTGGGCCATAAACAACACATCTAGGCAGGGTGTGGTGGCTCATGGACTGTAATCCCAGCACTTTGGGAGGCTGAGGTGGGAGGATCGCTTAAGTCCAGGAGTTTGAGACCAGCCTGGGCAACATGGCAAACCCCATTACTACTAAAAATACAAAGATTAGCCAGTCATGGTGGTGCACAACTGTAATCTCAGCTACTCGAGACCTGAGGCAGGAGGATCTCTTGAGCCCAGAATTAGAGGTTGCAGTGAGCTTTGATTGAGTCATTGTACTCTAGCCTGGGTGACACAGTGAGACCCTGTGTCAAGGAAAAAAAAAAAAAAAGAACATATCTAATGGTCCTTCCTCTACATGATATAACCTCAAAAAGTTGGTAATACCTGTGAGACCCCTTTCTTCAGGTTAACATATGGGCAGTTTCACTAATCATTTGTCTCTTCTGTAGACAACTGAAGTTAGAGAAGGGAATCATATATCCACCCAATAGAGAAATGAAACTAGTGGTTAGCTGGCAGGCTACACCGGTGATGGGAACTGCTGCTATGTATGTAGGCAGAGGTGAAACTTTAACGTCACGAGCGAACATGGACTCTAAGACAAAGAGTGCCAACAGTGAACACACAGACCAGAGGGCTTAGCACTGAGGTCAGAACTGATCTAGAAAAAAGAGAAACCAGGAAGGAAACAATCCCAGATGAATCAAACAAGGAGGAAGAAACTCAGGGACTGAAGCTAGAGGAAGGAAGGGAGAGTTTCAAGAAGACGAGAATGAGCAGCTTTGCCGAGTGTAACCGAGAGGGTGAGGACAACCAAGGCAGAGGTGCCACCAAAAAGGGGAGCCCTGTAGAGAGGTAAATTGTTGCTCATGCAAAGATTAAAATAAGCATGGAACAACATAGATGGCATATATTGGTAACATTTAAATAAGCTTGGAATGGAAAAACAGAATAAAATACTACCAAAAGAGAGTTACTAGGTCAAGGGGAGGATTTTCCAAGGTGAAAACAGAAGAGTTCACTGTTGAAGACAGAGAAGAAGAAAAGAATAAGAGAAGAGAACATGGATGGGACAAGCCCCAGGTAGGGTAGAAAGGATGGGCTAATACCATTTGACCCAGCAACCTCATTACTGGGTATATACCCAAAGGATTATAAATCATGCTGCTTTAAAGACACATGCACACATATGTTTATTGCAGCACTATTCACAATAGCAAAGACTTGGAACCAAGCCAAATGTCCAGCAATGATAGACTGGATTAAGAAAATGTGGCACATACACACCGTGGAATACTATGCAGCCATAAAAAATGATGAGTTCATGTCCTTTGGATCCATTCTCAGCAAACTATCGGCAAGGACAAAAAACCAAACACTGCATGTTCTCACTCATAGGTAGGAATTGAACAGTGAGAACACATGGACACAGGAAGGGGAACATCACACACCAGGGCCTGTTGTGGGGTGGGGGAAGGGGGGAGGGACAGCATTAGGAGATATACCTAACATTAAATTACGAATTAATGGGTGCAGCACACCAACATGGCACATGTATACATATGTAACTAACCCACACGTTGTGCACATGTACCCTAAAACTTAAAGTATAATAAAAACAAACAAACAAATGAAAAACACCTACGTGGAGCATTGGGGGTTGGGATAAGCTGAAAGCACTGGAAACAAATTGGGACCCACCTCTTCCCTCCTCTGCTGGCAGTAGAAAAAGCAAAACAAAACAAGAAGGCAGGAGACAAAGGTAGTCTGTGATGCCATGCAAATATGTAGGCAGAGAAATTCTAAGGCAAAGACAGAATGGTAGCTTTCTGGTCTGTGTCTTCCTTGAAAAGCAAGGCCTGAGGGGGCAGGGCAGAGACAGAAAATACTGGAGGCTTGAAGAGTTTATGCAGGGAACAGAAAAGCTGCTGCTCAGAAATGGTGAGTGGCCAAGATGGAAAAAAAAAATCACAGAGTACTAGGGAGCCAGTGAATATTCCATAGCACAAATTGGCTATGTGTCCAGTTAGGACACCTCTTTATTACCAGAGGATGCCTCCCACTTATCTTTTAATTTTGTCTCCTTCCTAAACATTTAAAAAGTTAGGCAGAGAAAGAATAAGAACAGAGGGCAACTGTTCACAATGGAAGTGCAGGTGAACAGGAAACAGAGTACCTAATTTTCTAATCTAATGAGAATGTGCTTAAACTAACAGTAATAATGGCTGCTTTTATTGAGGAATCGCTCTAAGCTATGCAACATGCTACATTCTTTTCACTTGTTTTCTTTAATCTTCACAAGGACCATCAAAGTAGCAAATTATTATCCCAAAGAAACTGAGGCTCAATAAGGCTAACTAAGCCTTTCACAGAAAGCAGGGCTCCAGGACTGCTATGGTATGAATGTTTGTGTCTCCCCAAAATTCATCTGTTTGAAACCTGGCCCCCACGGTGGTGGTATAAAAACATGCTTGACAGAGCCTGTTTGCCCCTTTTGCCTGTGGGGAAACATACAAGGCTCAATCTATGAGGAACAAGCCCTCATCACACACCACATCCACTGGTGCCTTGATCTTGGACTTCCCAGGCTCCAGAAATGTGAACAATAAATTTCTGTTGTTTGTAAATTGCCCAGTTTAAGGTACTTTGTTATAGCAGCTGAAGGAACGAAAACAAGTGCTCACATCCAGGTTTAAATGTTCTTGGAGCCCACTGCCTCTTACCAGATGCTGCTTATTGAAGTGTTTGGGATTCCAGACTCTTGACCGAGAAACAAATACATTATTCAGGACATAATAGGTTAACAAGAACAGTGGATGCAGGAGCCTTGATATATCCAGACAAGAAGCATCCTCAGCCTCAAGCGGCTCCCCGAGCTTGAAACTCAACAATACATTGTGAAGGCGAGAGCAGGAGTCAGGAACCAGTGAGCTGATAATTCTTTTGAGACCTTCCCGTGATACAGCAAAGTCCATGTGTAAGAAGCTCCTGGGGAGTTTTCCTGCTGAGTGGAAACACAGAATTTTCTCCTAAATATTTAGAAAGAAGATAAACAAGTCCATCATGGGCAGATGTCCCTCTGAAAACTCCAGGCACTGATGGAGGGTGGCTGAGCAGAATTGAGCACCTGATAAGATAATCACTACTCAGGAAGCACCGCCTCCCAGTTATTCATTCATGAAATATCTTTTCATTTTAAGGACTGTTCACCAGGCAAGGAGAAACAACACTCAAAGACAGGCAGTTCCCAGTCTAATGACTGCTTCTCAAACTGTGGAAGCCCTTGGATTAGATTCATCTGATGCTTATCACAGATGCAGATGAAAGGCCCTGCCCCTGGCCAACAGAATCACAATCTCTGCAGCTGGGGCTGCATTTTGCACAAGCTGGTATGTGCATTTTGTACAAGCTCCCTGGATGCTTCTTGTACACACTCAAGGTTGAGGACCACTGGGTTCAGTTGATAGACACAGACAATATAACGTGATAAGTGGAAACGCACCCAAAATTTTGGGAGACAATAGAGCAGCAGTGCTTAACCCAACTTTTGGAAATGGCTTTTAGTGAAATAGCAGCTATCCAGGCTAAAAAGAAGCAAAGAGCTTTCTAAATGAAGCTAACATGCTATAGGAGAGAGGCAGGTTATGTGATCTTTACTGAACAAGGTAGAAGATTA